>NW_022681468.1:149452107-151852107 GCF_009764315.1 Trachypithecus francoisi
AGGGGTGGGGCTGGCTTTCACTTTAAAAACTTTAAAACTGTATTACCTCAATTGAGGTACAAATCCTATTAAAATGGAAATTTTATAGTGTGCTTGATGATTGATAAAGCAGACTATATTATCCAACGTTCCACTAAGATAAATAATCACAATGATTTCTCTTTTTTGGAAAAAATTTTTCTTATTCTCCTACATTATTGTTAAGGGTTTTTTGTTTTTTTAAAAACAAAAAACAAAATAAACAAAAACGAGAAACATGTCTAACATCTTTTTTTTTTTTTTTTTTTTTTTTTTTGAGATGGAGTCTCGCTCTGTCGCCCAGGCTAGAGTGCAGTGGCCGGATCTCAGCTCACTGCAAGCTCCGCCTCCCAGGTTTACGCCATTCTCCTGCCTCAGCCTCCCGAGTAGCTGGGACTATAGGCGCCCGCCACCACGCCCGGCTAGTTTTTTGTATTTTTTAGTAGAGACGGGGTTTCACTGTGTTAGCCAGGATGGTCTCGATCTCCTGACCTCGTGATCCGCCCGTCTCGGCCTCCCACAGTGCTGGGATTACAGGCTTGAGCCACCGCGCCCGGCCTGTCTAACATCTTTAAAAACACAAAGCTTTTGAGCCAGGCCTGGTGCCTCATGCCTGTAATCCCAGCACTTTGGGATGCTGGGGTGGGTGGATAACCTAAGTTCAGGAGTTCAAGATCAGCTTGGCCAACATGATGAAACCCTGTCTCTATTAAAAATATAAAACTAGCTGGGCATGGTGGCAGGTGCCTATAATCCCAGCTACTTGGGAGGCTGAGGCAGGAGAATCCCTTGAACCTGGGAGGTGGAGGTTGCAGTGAGCCAAAATTGTGCCACTACACTTCAGCCTGGGCTACAGAACAAGACTCTGTCTCTACATACACACACACACACACACACACACACACACACGGAAAGCTTTCCATTTAATAAGCACTCAAAGTTCTTTACAAGTTTAAAACAAATACAGGACCCTCTAAAGTAAGGCTAAATGCTAAGTGATGGGGGAGAGAAAAAGGACATAAGTCCCACTCTCATGAAGTTAATCACTAAATCCTATTTTTCTAGAATCACCTGGCCTCTCTAAGCCCTGCAAATGAAACTGCATTTCTCACTTGATACTTGGCTATGACTTGCAATCATGAAAACCAAGAATTGTGTTCTGTCACTGTGTAGTGCTTGCTACCTGGGACCAAGGGTTGACTTTTTCATGATTTGCTCCATTACCTGTGTGCTTCTTATCCCAGACCAAACTAAGCTTTTTTCTAAAGTTCTACAATTTACAGTTAGTAGATAAGAGTGGTTCTCAAAAATATAGTCTCTGAACCAGGAGCACCTCAGAATGTCATAGATGTAAATTCTCAGGCCCCTCCCTAGACCTGATGAATCAGAAACTCTGGAGTAGGGACCAGCAATCCATGCTGCAATAAGCCCTCCAGGTGTTCGGGAACTGCTGGTATACAGCAGGTAGAAAAATGTGTTTCCTTCTGTAGGTCCAAAGCCAGGGATACTATATGTTCTGTCTCGATATGAAACAATGACATGCAATTAAAAGACATAAATCTCCTTCCTACTTCCACCCTCTAGCCAAAATGTTTTATTTCTATGAGTTCAAATGGAAAGCGAATGGCAATCAGAGATTTCGTCTAAAAAGTATGTTTACAAGTATCAGGTCTCATCCAGCCTGATCTCATCCAGTATCATTTATATCATCTTACATCTAATATTGTAGAAAAGGATCTTCACAATGTAAGACTCAGGCACACTAGGAGTTCTATGATAAAAGACCAACTAGATCTGAATGTCCAAACTTCCTAGAGAAGAAAAGTGGAATCACTTGATCTCCTGACCTCGTGATCTGCCCACCTTGGCCTCCCAAAGTGCTGGCATTCCAGGCATGAGCCACCGCGCCTGGCCTTATTTTGTTTTGAGGAGTGCCTTTTGGTAAGGGTGCCCAGGAGGACGATGGCTGTGGAGATGGGCAGGTGCCCTCCCTGCTGTGCAACTGGCTGACGTCCTGGCCCTGGGCTCTGCCCAGGACTGCCATGTGCCCTTTTTGCAGTTGCCTTGGCAGTGGGTGAGCCCAGTTCTCTCCACCAGCTGAGGCCCAGGCTGCAGTGGTGCTGGCCAGAGAGGACAGAGTTAGCGGCCCGGGACCTGCGGCAATCCACAGCAGGAGTCAGAGCCTGACTTTCCTGTCTGGGGAGTGAGATGGTGGATCTCGTGGTGTTCAAGAATTCATCCAGCTCTGTTTTCCTGGGCCAAGGGTTTGTCCCAAGACTGTGGCTGATGCCCTGGGCTCCAGCCTCTCTATCCAAGGGAGCAGGGCTGAGCAGAAGTCGGCCTCCGCATTCCTGGCTTTTCATCCCCATCCTGAGCTGCCTGTCTCTGGCTTCCCCGTCAGTGCTGGTGCCCCTTGAGGAGAAGCCTCCCAGAGGAAAAGTTGGCCAAAAGGGGTGTTTATGTGTGACTTGGAAAGCAGAAGGAAAGAGACAGCAGTTGCTGTCTGGGGGCGGCCGTGGCTGTCCAGCGTTACTGGCCAGGTCGAGGTCCATTCTGCCTGTGCACAGCAAGTCCTTCACTGTGACACGGGTTTTGCAAAAGATAAAAGATAGATTCACAAGACCGCTAAGTGAGGAGGTGGGAGAACAGCGCTCAAATCTTGATCTCCCTGGAGATACGGCTGAGGGCTATTTCTAGGTTAGGGAAGCGTGATGGTCTAAGATGTTGGGGGAGGTGATTGGCAGTGGGGAAAAATGAAGTAACAGGTTCATTTTGTGCAAGTGTCATCAGGCAGCTGGCTGAACTTGGTGGCTCATGCCTGTAATCCCAACACTTTGGGAGGCAAAGGCGGGCAGATCACCTGAGGTCAGGAGTGTGAGACCAGCCTAGCCAACATGGTGAAACCCTGTCTCTATTAAAAATACAAAAATTAGGCTGGACACGATGGCTCATGCCTGTAATCCCAGCACTTTGGGAGGCCGAGGCAGGTGGATCACGAGGTCAGGAGATCGAGACCATCCTGGCTAAAACGGTGAAACCCCATCTCTACTAAAGAAAAAAAATACAAAAAATTAGCCAGGCATGGTGGTGGGCACCTATAGTCCCAGCTACTCGGGAGGCTGAGGCAGGACAATGTTGCGAACCCATGAGACGGAGCTTGCAGTGAGCTGAGATCGCACCACTGCACTCCAGCCTGGGCAACAGAGCGAGACTCTGTCTCAGAAAAAAAAAAAAAATTAGCTGGGCGTTGTGGTGTACACCTGTAATCCCAGCTACTCGGGAGGCTGAGGTGGGAGAAGTGCTTGAACTCAGGCAGCAGAGGTTGCAGTGAGCTGAGATCACGCCACTGCACTGGCAGCCTGGGCCACAGAGCAAGACCTTGTTGCAAAAAAAAAAAAAAACGTGTCATCAGGCTTCTTGGCATTTCATTGGACGTAAGTACAGAAAATGGTGGCATTAGCATGATCTGAAGGTGGAGTGTTGGGCTCAGAAGGTGGAGTTTTGGACCCTCTGACGTCAAAATGGACCTTTTCTCAGGCACGTGCACAGGTCCAGTTAAAGGGTCAGTGGTCTCAACCGGTTTGAATTGGACAGGAGTTGGCCCAAGGTCCTGAAAGACAATGGAAGCACCATGGCCATGGTGACCTATGAATGTTATCTATAATGTAGCCAGTGAAGGTTGAGTTTCAGCGGTCAGTGTACCGTGGCCTTCGGGTTGATGGAAAAAGGAAAAAAACAATCATACGAAGCAAGCGGCCGAAAGCAAGCAAAACTTAATGGAGCCCCAAATCTACTAACTCAGTCCTCCTGTGGCAATGTGCCTTTTTCTAGACATTACTTGATATTTTTAACACCCTAATTTTATTATTTAAAGATGTATAAAAGTAATAAAAAGTAAGAAGTAAATTAAATTTGAAACCTTAATAGTAATACCATCATCCAAAATCATCCATAATATTTTGGCATATTTTATTTTAAAATGCATTTTAGCACAGTTTAGTTATATTTGTTATATGATATCTGTATCAATAAACTGTTTTCCTATGTCATTACTTTTCTGAATACAATTTTTAATGTATGAATAATACTAAATCTTATATACTTGCTATAGTTGACCTTGTAAGACATTTAGATTTTCAACTGTTTAGTACTTTATTTTTTTTTTTTTTTTTTTTTTTTTTTTTTTTTTAGACGGAGTCTTGCTCTGTCGCCCGGGCTGGAGTGCAGTGGCGGATCTCAGCTCACTGCAAGCTCCGCCTCCCGGATTCACGCCATTCTCCTGCCTCAGCCTCCCGAGTAGCTGGGACTATAGGCGCCTGCCACCTCGCCCGGCTAGTTTTTTGTATTTTTTAGTAGAGACGGGGTTTCACCGTGTTAGCCAGGATGGTCTCGATCTCCTGACCTCGTGATTCGCCCGTCTCGGCCTCCCACAGTGCTGGGATTACAGGCTTGAGCCACCGCGCCCGGCCTGTTTAGTACTTTAATAATCAGTTTTTACTCTAATATCTTATTATTAGAATATTACTATAGCCTTATTATTATTATTGTAGCAATAAATTGTTTTGAGAATAAATATCTTATTGCTCATTTAACTTGATTGGATCTGTGCATGGACAATTATGTTGGGAACACAGAATGTAATTGGCCCTATTTCAACCCTCAGAAGTGGCCCTCAGTTCAGGGAAGGGAGGGGTTCTCTACTGGGCTGATAAAGCAGAACTCAGAAACATTGTTTTCTTTTTTACCTGGGGTTTTACAAAGCTGGAAGTAAGATGTGGGTGTGACCTGTAAAGGCAAGAGCATGTACATTAAATGCAAAAGCAGCCTGAAACATTTTATTCACAGTCAGATAGGCAATGCTTGACTCCCTGCTAATCTGAAATACTTTGTGGGGAGGGGCCAGGGAAAACCAAAACAAAATTTCAGAAGTAGAATGAGCTATTTGGTGTATGTCTCCAAGGCCAATAAATAACAAGAAGGAAAAATAAATTTCTTTGCTAACAATAAGAAGGAAAAATAAATTTTTTTGCTCAAAAACATTTTCTTATTATCTCCATGACACTGGAGGGAAGGACTAACAACAGCAACAACAAAAAAGGCCTGGAACGGTGGCCCAGGCCTGTAATCCCAGCGCTTTAGGAGGCCGAGGTGGCTGGATCACAAGGTCAGGAGATCGAGACCATTCTGGCTAACATGGTGAAACCCCGTCTCTACTAAAAATACCAAAAATTAGCCGGGCATGGTGGCGGGGGCCAGTAGTCCCAGCTACTTGGGAGGCTAAGGCAGGAGAATGGCGTGAACCCGGGAGGCGGAGCTTGCAGTGAGCCGAGTTCGCACCACTATACTCCAGCCTGGGTGACAGAGTGAGACTGTCTCAAAAACAAAAAAAAAAATTAACAATCACAGAGGAGCAGAGAAAAAACTTCTAAAATACAGAAGACAGAAGTCATTGATTTATTTCCAACCTGGCACAAGTTCCTTAATTCTGTAACTGGTCCAGAATGGTTTCCTGTCACTGTAGCTTCTGCATCAGAACATCTTCATGCAAAGCTAAACAACTCCAAATCACCTCTGTTAACTATGCAATGCTCCATGGTTTTGCACAGTCCAGAGCTGGTTGTGTTTATCAAAAATGAAGCTGAAAATTCTTCCTTCACACAACCACCACATTCCATTGCACATTTACCAAAAACATTGACCACGTTGGCATTGTTTGTGCATCCATCAAGGAGTGCTGAAAAACGTTCCCCTTGCACACTGCATGTGTCCTGTCAGTGGATCTTCCATTTCACTTGCTCGCTCTGGAAAACTTTGAATTTGTGTGTTGATGGAAAATTAAAGTTTAGTGGCATCTTTACCCCACATTCACCCAACATTTCTAAAAACCATTTCAAGGCTATTTTTCACTAGTGTCACTTTTCAGTCTTAGCCTCCTGGAGTACATGTTTATTAGAAGCCAGCAAAGCACTAGTGTTAAAATGAGAAATAGGGGCCGGGCGCGGTGGCTCAAGCCTGTAATCCCAGCACTTTGGAAGGCCGAGACGGGTGGATCACGAGGTCAGGAGATCGAGACCATCCTGGCTAACACCGTGAAACCTCGTCTCTACTAAAAGAATACAAAAAACTAGCCGGGCGCGGTAGCGGGCGCCTGTAGTCCCACCTACTCGGGAGGCTGAGGCAGGAGAATGACCTAAACCTGGGAGGCGGAGCTTGCAGTGAGCTGAGATCCGGACACTGCACTCCAGCCTGGGCGGCAGAGCAAGAGTCCGTCTCAAAAAAAAAAAAAAAAAATGAGAAATAGTAAACATCTGATTCTGTTGTCTTTTAACTCCATGCTTTTCTCTAATGTTTCATTGTTTTGAATTTAATTCTGTGTGCGTCCCACATGCATGCAACTTACATTTTGAATGTCTTCTTTCTTCACTAGCCAACGCACGTGTGCCAGTAACACACTGTGATTCTATCCTTTCACCTTCAGTTATGCCTGTAAAACCAAATTCAAGACAGATGATCCTCAACTTACAAAGGGGTTATAGCCCATCATCAGTTGAAAATAGAAGCCAAAAATGCATTTAAGGCCGGGTGCAGTGGCTCAGCCTGTAATCCCAACTCTTTGGGAGGCTGAGGTGGGTGGATCACCTGAGGTCAGGAGTTCGAGACCAGCCTGGCTAACATGGTGAAACCTTGTCTCTCCTAAAAATACAAAAATTAGCCGGGCATGTTGGCGCACACCTGTAATCCCAGCTGCTGGGGAGGCTGAGGCAAGAAAATCGCTTGAACCCGAGAGGCAGAGGTTGCAGTGAGCCAAGATTGCACCATTGCACTCCAGCCTGGGTAACAAGAACGAAATACCATCTCAAAATAAAATGAAATAAAATAAAATAAAATACATTTAACACACCTAAGCTAACATCATAGCTTAGCCTAGCTTACCTTAAACATTCTCAAAAAATTTACGTTCACCTTCCGTTGAGCGAAAATTATCTCTTATAAACCCATTTTAAAGTGTCGAATATCTCATGTAATTTTTTTTTTTTTTTTTTTTTTTTTTGAGACGGAGTCTTGCTCTGTCGCCCGGTCTGGAGTGCAGTGGCCGGATCTCAGCTCACTGCAAGCTCCGCCTCCCGGGTTTACGCCATTCTCCTGCCTCAGCCTCCCGAGTAGCTGGGACCACAGGCGCCCGCCACCTCGCCCGGCTAGTTTTTCGTATTTTTAGTAGAGACGGGGTTTCACCGTGTTAGCCAGGATGGTCTCAATCTCCTGACCTCGTGATCCGCCCGTCTCGGCCTCCCAAAGTGCTGGGATTGGGATTACAGGCTTGAGCCACCGCGCCCGGCCATCTCATGTAATTTATTGAATACTGAAGTATGGTTTCTGCTGAATGCATATCACTTTCACACCATCATAAAGTCAAAAAATGGTAAGTCAAACCATGGTATGTTGGTGATCACCTGTCCATTAGAAATAGCACTTCTGAGTAAAACGAAGACAATCTCCTGTGGTCTTCACTTCTCCAGAATCACTTCCATAATCATCTCTTGGTTTACAAGGTGCATCTTTTGTTGGTTAAAAAAAATTAATACAGGCCGGGCGCGGTGGCTCAAGCCTGTAATCCCAGCACTTTGGGAGGCCGAGACGGGCGGATCACGAGGTCAGGAGATCGAGACCATCCTGGCTAACACGGTGAAACCCCGTCTCTACTAAAAAAAAAAAATACAAAAAACTAGCCAGGCGAGGTGGCGGGCGCCTGTAGTCCCAGCTACTCGGGAGGCTGAGGCAGGAGAATGGCGTAAAACCCGGGAGGCGGAGCTTGCAGTGAGCTGAGATCCGGCCACTGCACTCCAGCCCGGGCGACAGAGCAAGACTCCGTCTCAAAAAAAAAAAAAAAAAAAAAATTAATACAATTTGTTTCACTATAAAATTAGGATTAATAATAAATAATACAACTTCCTTTTGTTTTCACTAACAATGCTAACACTGGCTTGATTGAAAATTAAAATTATTGCAAAAATAAGACTTTATAGAGTAAATGCTCCCATTTCTCAGATGGGTGAGATTATACTATAGTTGACAGACTAACCTTAAAGAACGCAGCTTGCAGTGTGGTCCCTGTGCACGTGACTCACTTGCAGCGGACAGCCTCTGCATCTTTCCATCACGTCTGACAATACCTGAGTTGGTCTGTAACTGCTCATTGAGACAAGTCCCCTGATGTCACATACAGATGCCGGGAGAATGTCAGGTTTCTATAGCAATTTCTAAACATTTACACTGAATTTCTATGTTTCTGTCATCACGTAGAGATGACAGAGTGTTTGACGGAGTGAGACTCAGTCTCAAAAAAACAAATAAAATAAACAGCAACAATACAACAACAACAAAATTCAACATTTTTTTAATTAATTTTTTTTTTTGAGATCTGCCCACCTCAGCCTCCCAAAGTGCTGGAATTATAGGCATGAGCCACTGTACCTGGTGCCAAAATATTAAAAACCAACAATACCAAGTGTTGTGAAGTTGTGGAGAAATGGAGGTGTCATAAAATGCTGGTGGCAATAGAAAATGGTACAACTACTAACAGCCACTTAACATGCATATTTATCTCATGACCCAGCAATTCAACACCTGGGTATTTACCCAAGAGAAATGAAAATAATACGTCCACACAAAGATTTGTATGTGAATGTTCATAGCAGCATTATTCATAGTAGCTGCAACTGGAAACAAGTCAAATGTCGATCAAGAGAATAAACAGGCTGGGTGCAGTGGTGGCTCACACCCATCATCCAAGCACTTTGGGAGGCTGAGGTGGGAGGATCACCTAAGTTCAGGAGTTTGAGACCAACCTGGCCAACATGGCGAAACCCCATCTCTACTAAAAATAGAAAAATTAGCCGGGGGTGGTGGCAGGCTCCTGTAATCCCAACTACTTGGGAGGCTGAGGCAGGAGAATTACTTTAACCTGGGAGGCGGAGGCTGCAGTGAGCCAAGATCACGCCACTGCACTCCAGTGTGGGCAACAAGAGCAAAACTATGTCTCAAAAAAAAAAAAAAAAAAAAAAAGATTAAACAAACTGTGGTACATCCATATAATGGAATGTTACTCAGCAAAGAAAAAAAAAACTGTCTGGGCATGGTGGCATATGCCTGTAGTCCCAGCTACTTGGGAGGCTGAGGCAGAAGGATTCTTGAGCCCAGGAGTTCAAGGCTGCAGTGAGTCATTATCACGTCACTGCACTCCAGCTTGGCCACAGAGAGAGATCCCATCTCTACCAAAAAAAAAAAAAAGTAAAATAAAAATTAAAAAGCACGGAAAACAAGCTATCCTTATACACAACAGCATGAATGAATCTCAAAAACATGCTGAGGTGCTGGATGCAGTGGAGCACGCCTATAATCCCAGCTACTTAGGAGACTGAGGCACGAGGATCTCTTGAAGCCAGGAGTTTGAGGCCAGAGATAAGCGAGACGCCCCTCATCTCTAAAAATAAATAAATGGCCAGGCACGGTGGCTCATGCTTGTAATCCCAGCACTTTGGGAGGCCAAGGTGAGCAGATCATGAGGACAGGAGTTCGAGACCAGCCTGGCCAACATGGTGAAACCCTCTCTCTACTAAAAATACAAAAATTAACCAGGAGTGGTGGCGTGCACCTGTAATCCTCGCTACACGGAAGGCTGAGGCAGGAGAATCAATTGAACTTGGGAGGCAAAGGTTGCAATGAGCTGAGATTGCACCATTGGACTCCAGTCTGGGTGACAGCGCCAGACTCTGTTTCAAAAATAAAAATAAGAAAAAATGGCCGGGCGCGGTGGCTCAAGCCTGTAATCCCAGCACTTTGAGAGGCCGAGACAGGCGGATCACGAGGTCAGGAGATCGAGACCATCCTGGCTAACACGGTGAAACCCCGTCTCTACTAAAAAATACAAAAACTAGCCGGGTGAGGTGGCGGGCGCCTGTAGTCCCAGCTACTCGGGAGGCTGAGGCAGGAGAATGGCGTAAACCTGGGAGGTGGAGCTTGCAGTGAGCTGAGATCCGGCCACTGCACTCCAGTCCGGGCGACAGAGCGAGACTCTGCCTCAAAAAAAAAAAAAAAAAGAAAAAAGAAAAAATAAGGAAGTTAGTAGGGGAATTTTTTTAGATGAACGTTTTAGGTGGCAACTCTTGCAGGCATTTCAAAAAGCTAGGGCTTGGGTGCAAGGTCTAAGCGGAAAGAGAGGTTGGACGGGGGCAGTAGCAGTAGGATCAGCTGGATGGAGAGGTGGAGAGAAATGAAGGGAGAAGCGGAGACCAAGGCTGGGTGTGAGGGAGCAGGGAAGACAGGACAGAAGCCCAGGAGCCAGCCTGAGCCCAAGGGTGGTCTAGAGGGTGTGGGGACTGAGGAAATGGACTTGAGGGTTGACCAGCAGCACCATGGGGCAAACTCAGCGCAGTTGGATAAATTTGCCACAAACTCCCTCCGAGGACACAAGCACATGGAAAGAGAGAAAAATATGTGGTGCTGGGTGTCGTGACTCACCCCTATAAACTCAGGACTTTGGGAGGCTGAGGCAGGAGGATTGCTTGAGCCCAGGAGTTTGAGAACAACCTGGGAAACATGGGGTGACCCAGCCTCTACAAAAAAATTAAAAAGTTAGACAGGTGTGGTAGCATGCACCTGTGGTGCCACATACTGAGGAGCTGAGGCAGGAGGATAGCTTGAGCTTGGGAGGTTGAGGCTACAGTGAGCCCTGATTGCATAACTGGACTCCAGCCTGGGTGACACAGCAAGACCCTGTCTCAACAAAGAAAATACATAAAATACATAAAATAAAGAAAAAGGAAGAGAAAAACCTATGGCGGTCCAATTTCCACTGAAAGCTCAGAAAGTGGGTGGTCAAGTTATTGCATTATTATTATTGTATCATATCAGTATAAGATATAATTATTATATTGTTATATATAATATATAATTATTATTAGTATGTTGGTAAGCAAGTGTTAAATATAAAATTCTTTTTCTTGAATTCTGTTTTCATTTCAAAGTTTTCTGACCCGCCCATCTCAGTCTCTGAGCTCATCTTAGGCAGCAGGCCTGATTTTGGGGGTCTTGGACTGGAGTATGCAGAAGAAACAGAAAAAGACCGTGAGAGTGCATTCGCTCCCAAACAACCTCTCTCCGGATGGAGCTCTTGGAAGCACTTTTCCCCACCTCTGGTGTTCTTTTCTTTTTGTTTTTAATTTTTTTTAGATGGAGTCTTGCTCTGTCTCCCAGGCTGGAGTGCAGTGGCATGATCTCAGCTCACTGTAACCTCTGCCTCCCAGGTTCGTGGGATTCTCCTACATCAGCTGCCTGAGTAGCTGGGATTACAGGTGCATGCCACCACGCCCAGCTAATTTTTGTGTTTTTAGTAGAGACGGGGTTTCGCCATGTTGGCCAGGCTGGTCTCGAACTCCTGACTTCAGGTGATCTGCCTGCCTCAGCCTCCAAAGTGCTGGGGATTACAAGTGTGAGCCACCGCACCTGTCCTTGGTGTTCTTTTGTTAATCCCTTATTTGGCAGCAGAATAATTGGTGGTGGGGTGGGGGGTTGGTCTCTTTTTCTTTTTTTTTGTTTTTTTTTTGAGATGGAGTCTCGCTCTGTTGCCCAGGCTGGAGTGCAGTGGCGCGATTTCGGCTCACTGCAAGCTCCACCTCCCAGGTTCACGCCATTCTCCTGCCTCAGCCTCCTGAGTAGCTGGGACTACAGGCACATGCCACCACGCCCGGCTAATTTTTTTTTTTTTTTTTTTTTTTTTTTTTTTTTTTTTTTTTTTTTTTTTTTGAGACGGAGTCTCGCTCTGTCGCCCAGGCTGGAGTGCAGTGGCCGGATCTCAGCTCACTACAAGCTCCGCCTCCCGGGTTCACGCCATTCTCTCGCCTCAGCCTCCCGAGTAGCTGGGACTACAGGCGCCGCCATCTCGCCCGGCTAATTTTTTGTATTTTTTTAGTAGAGACGGGGTTTCACCGTGTTAGCCAGGATGGTCTCGATCTCCTGACCTCGTGATCCACCCGTCTCGGCCTCCCAAAGTGCTGGGATACAGGCTTGAGCCACCGCGCCCGCCCCGGCTAATTTTTTGTATTTTTAGTAGAGATGGGGTTTCACCATGTTAGCCAGGCTGGTCTTGATCTCCTGACCTCATGATCCACCCGCCTGGGCTTCCCAAAGTGCTGGGATTACAGGCGTGAGCCACCGCTCCCGGCCTGGGAGTTGGTTTCTTTTGGTTTATTCTTATCCAGGTTTTTCTGTAGGCATCCCAATGTTTTCAGGAAACTTAAGATATGGGATTAACAAAAATACCTAATAAAACTTGACCACACTGGCCAGGCGCAGTGGCTCATGCCTGTAATCCCAGCACTTTGGGAGGCTGAGGCTGGTGGATCACCTGAGGTCAGGAGTTCGAGACCAGCCTGGTCAACATGGTGAAACCTCATCTCTACTAAAAGTACAAAAAGTAGCTGGGTGTGGTGGTCCACGCCTGTAATCCTAGTTACTTGGGAGGCTGAGGCAGGAGAATCGCTTGAACCAGGAGGCAGAGGTTGTAGTGAGCCAAGATCTTGCCAGTGCGCTCTGGCCTGGCCAACAGAGTTAGACTCTATCTTAAAAAAACAAAAAACAGGCCGGGCGCGGTGGCTCAAGCCTGTAATCCCAGCACTTTGGGAGGCCGAGACGGGCGGATCACGAGGTCAGGAGATCGAGACCATCCTGGCTAACATGGTGAAACCCCGTCTCTACTAAAAATACAAAAAACTAGCCGGGCGAGGTGGCGGGCGCCTGTAGTCCCAGCTACTCGGGAGGCTGAGGCAGGAGAATGGCGTGAACCCGGGAGGCGGAGCTTGCAGTGAGCGGAGATCCAGCCACTGCACTCCAGCCTGGGCCACAGAGCAAGACTCCGTCTCAAAAAACAAAACAAAACAAAAAAACAAAAAACAAAAAACTTGACCATGCCTGAGGGTGGACCTGTGGCTTGCCTGTTCACTCTGGAACAGACTGCCACTTACTGGTTTCTTTCATCTTAAGGCAGGTCCCCTGTACTCACTGATAAAATGAGAATAGCCACACACACACACACACACACAGCCACACCTTCTCAGACACACCCCCTCCCAAGCCGTGTCACTTGGTACTTATGAGATAGGGCAGACTGCAGCACTTTACAAGTCTACAGCCACATACAGCTGTGATGGACATTTTGGAGGCAAGATATTACTGCTATGATTCAATGTCAGGGCTATGGTTGAGTTTTTTAGTTTTGGGTTTTTTTTTAAATAAACTATTTCTTTTTTGCCTTTTTTTTTGCGGGGGGTGGATAGGGGGTGCAGAATCTCACTGTCACACAGGCTGAAGTGCAGAGGCTCACTGCAGCCTCAACCTCACAGGCTCAGGTGATCCTCCCACTTCAGCCTCCTGAGTAGCTGGGACTACAGGTGCATGCCACCACGCTCCATTAATTTTTTTTTTTTTTTTGAGACTGGGTTTTGCCCTGTTGTCCAGGCTGGTCTTGAAATCCTGGATTCAAGCACCTCCTGCCTTGACCTCCCAAAGTGCTGAGATTGAAGGAATGAGCCACCAGGCCTGGCATGTCTCATTTATGTATGTATTTAATTATTTATTTATATTGCTATAGACTTGCATATTTCCTGCCCTAGTCCTAGAATCTGCTATTTCTCCATGGAGAATGTCAGGGCCAAGTTTTAATCCTAGCAAATGTGTGTCTAGCTGGAAGTTGGGGCAGAAGATCTGGCAGGCGGCAGCCTACCCTTAGGAGGGGAGTTTCCCAGCCGTGGCAGCCAGAATTGAAAACTTCCCCAGCAAGTCCTTCTCTGAGAAACAGGTGACTCATCAGCTCCCTAAGTTGTCTCCTCCCTCCCCCTGTTGCTGACAAAACTGTCCCTAAACCAGCTCAGACAGAGGGACCTAGGTTGGAAAGTGTCCCCACCCAAGCGGCCAGAAAATAATGACCTGTCTCAGTCCACGTCAGGGCTTTTACCTGTGCCCAAGCAGACACCTCCCCCAATTTATACCCCTCCTGCCTGTAGAAAGGATGAAACAGGATTATTACCCTCAATTTACAACTATAATTAAACTATTATTAAAACCCAGGTAAAAGGACAAGAGCACTGCAAAGAAGAATGTGCGTGTGTGTGCGTGTGCGTGTGTGTGTGTGTGTGTGTGTGTGTGTGTGTGTGTGTAGTAATTCTGTCCCAGACACCCGGGCTGGGGCAGCTTCCCTGGGATCCCTGAATCACAAACTGCTAGCACCAGAAGGACTTTCAGAGATAAATATGTTTCACCTGCCATTTTATAGCACTGAGACAGATGAAGTGATTTTGTAGCCATCACACAGCTAGTGAGCTGAAGAACTGGGAACACTGGGACAGGTCTCCTGATGTCCAAGTCTTAAAATGAGACTCCTTTTTCAGGAGAGCAAATACAACAGCTTTTGGGCTTTCTAGAGGAATACAAAGGCAGGACAACAGGTAAGGCCTCTTTCACTTGCTAGATGAATAAACTTATGTGGATGTGTCTGATAAGTTTTTGAGACTTGGGGCTACACTTAGGAATTATTAGCATCCGCAGACATTCAGAGGTATGGCATGTAGGATGAAGACACTGGCATGTAGAAGTGGTTACTGGAGCTCCTACAATTTCCCCATCCCCATAGTCAAGATTTTAATGGTTAAGTCAACTTTCTAGCTGTTGTCCTCTCCTTTGGGCTCAAAAGGAGAAAATAAGAAATCTCAGCACTTTGGGAGGTGAGGAAGGCAGACGCTTGAGCTCAGGAGTTCAAGACCAGCCCGGCCAACATGGTGAAACCCTGTCTACCAAAAATATAAAAATTAGCCAGGTGTGGTGGCATGCACCTGTAGTCCCAGCTACTTGGGAGGCTGAGGCTGGAGAATCGCTTGAACCTGGGAGGTGAAGGTTGCAGTGAGCTAAGGTTGAATCTGTTAATCTGGGCCACAGAGCAAGACCCTGACAACAAGAAAAGAAAAGAAAAGAGAATAGAATGGAAAGGAAAGGAAAAGAAAAATCAGGGAACCTGTGACTTTTTCTAAGAGATGTAAAGATTGGGTTTGGATTTATGGCTTTTTTTTTTATTTTTATTTTTTGAGACTGAGTCTCACTCTATTGCCCAGTCTGGAGTGCGGTGGTGCGATCTCAGCTCATTGCAACCTCTACCTACCAGGTTCAAGTGATTCTTGTGCCTCAGCCTCCCAAGTAGCTGGGATTACAGGTGCCCACCACCACGCCCAGCTAATTTTTGCATTTTTAGTAGAGATGGAGTTTCACCATGTTGGCCAGGCTGGTCTTAGAACCTCTCATCTCAAGTGATCCACCCACCTCAGCCTCCCAAAGCGCTGGGATTACAGGTGTGAGCCACCGTGCCCAGACGGATTTATGGCTTTTATACTACCAGCTCTTGGAGAAACAGAATTATCTCTTTTCATATTAACTGCCCCTCCCCCTCCCAACACTCTCCTTTCCCAAAACTCATAAATGGCTGACTCTCTGAAGGTGACAGTGTTTTCTGCGATCTTTGCATAGGCTGAGATGAAAGGGTCAGAGATCAGATAAAGGATTCTGGGCCTGGTGTCACTTGGTCTGGTTGCAATAAAGAGACAAAATTAGCATCAGGCTACACTTCATTTGCTCTCCAGGTGACCTTCCTAGGGCTACCTGGGAGACATTGTCTCAGTCTGCAAACTCCTTCTAGGGCAAGGGCAGTGGGTGGCCCAGAACAGCATCTGCAGATAGGTAATCATTATGTGCTTTTGATGATGATGAAGATAATATTAGGTATCTAGGGATTTATAAAATATTCAAATGGGAAATTGTCCTTGAATATCCTCCCCAGCTAGCTTCTCAGCACCCTGAGTTCCTTTAGCTGAGGGGAGTGAAAGTGTTCAAAGCTTGCCTTTAGGCTGAGTCTAGAGAAAGCTCTCCTCTGAAAAGGAGTACAGTACATTCCTGCCTGCTGTATTCACACTTGAGTTTCTCCGCCTCTCTCATGATCTGTATACAGCTGACCCTTGAACAACATGGGTTTGAACTGTATAGGTCCATTTATAGGCAGAATTTTTTCAATAAAAGTTACACTGAGGGCTGGGTGTGGTGGGTCATGCCTTTAATCCCGGCACTTTGGGAGGGTGAGGACTGAGGATCGCTTGAAGCCAGGCGTTCAAGACCAGCCTGGGCAAAAAAGCAAGACTGTCTCTACAAAAAAATAATGTAAAAAAATTTAGCCGGACCTGGTGGTGCATGCCTGTAATCCCAGCCACTTGGAAAGCTGGGGCGGGATTGCTTGAGGCCAGGAGTTCGGACGCTGCAGTGAGCTATGCTCGCGTCATTGCACTCCAGCCTGTGCAACAGATCAAGACCACATCTCTAAAAATAAATAAAAGTTACACCAAGTGAGCCTGCCTTTCCTGCCTCCCCTTCCACCTTCTCCACCTCTGCCACCCCTGAGGCAGCAAGACCAACCCCTTTTCCTCCTCCTCAGCCTACCCAACGGAAGACCACAAGGGTGCAGACCTTTATGATGATTTTAGCTTTCTGATACAGGTCAGAAGAAAAAAGTTTAAAAATATGATAAGCCTCCTGGGCGTGGTGGCTCATACCTGTAATCCTAGCACTTTGGGAGGCCGAGGTGGGTGGATCACCTGAGGTGAAAACCAGCCTGGCCAGCATGGTAAACCCTTGTCTCTACTAAAAATACAAAAATTAGCTGGGATTATAGGTGTGAGCCATGTCGCCCGGCCTTTTTTTTTTTTTTTTTTGATACAGCGTCTTGCTGTGTTGCCCAGACTGGAGTGCAGTGGCACGATCTCGGCTCACTACAAGCTCCGCCTCCCGGGTTCACGCCATTCTCCTGCCTCAGCCTCCCGATTAGCTGGGACTACAGGCGTCCGCCACCATGCCCAACTAATTTTTTGTAATTTTAGTAGAGACGGGGTTTCACCGTGTTAGCCAGGATGGTCTGGATCTCCTGACCTCGTGATCTGCCCACCTTGGCCTCCCAAAATGTTGGGATTACAGGCCTGAGCCACTGCGCCCAGTCTATTTTTTATTTATTTATTTATTATTTATTTATTTTTGAGACAAAGTCTGCCTCTGTTGCCCAGGCTGGAGTGCAATGGCATGATCTCAGTTCACTGCAACCTCCACCTCCCAGGTTCAAGCCATCCTCCCACCTCAGCCTCCTGAGCAGCTGGGATTACAGATGCACACCACCATGCTTGGCTACTTTTTGTTTTTTGGGTTTTTTGTTTTTGTTTTTTAAGACAGAGTCTCACTCGGTCACCTAGGCTGGAGTGGAGTGGCCCAATCTTGGCTCACTGCAACCTCCACCTCCCAGGTTCAAGTGATTCTCCTGTCTCAGCCTCCTGAGTAGCTGGGATTAAAGGTATCTGCCACCACACCTGGCTAATTTTTTGTATTTTTAATAGAGACAGGGTTTCACCATATTGGCCAGGCTGGTCTCGAACTCCTGACTTCAGGTGATCCACCCACCTCGGCCTCCCAAAGTGCTGGGATTACAGGCGTAAGCCATGGAGTCCGGCAACAGCAGGCTATTAATAGTTAAATTTTGGGGGAGTCAAAAGTTATATAGGGATTTTCGGCTGACTGCACAGGGTTTCTTGCCAATAATTCTCGCTTGTTCGGGGGTCAACAGGTTTTTTGTTTGTTTGTGTGTTTGTTTTTAGGATCTGTCACACAGGCTGAAGTGCAATGGCATTATCATAGCTCACTGTAACCTTGAACTCCTGGACTCAAGTGATCCTCCGGGCTCAACCTCCCAGAACGCTGGGATTACAGGAATAAGCCACTGCTCCCAGCCTCTATATTAAAAAAAAATAATTCTTTCATTAATAAAATTATCCCAACTTTTTAATACTCATGCAAACTCTATATGTATAGAGTTTTTTTTATTGTAAGTTGAACAAGGTTCATTTTGCACATTTGTTTAACCTGAACATACTGTATTATATGTTCTGCAACTTGCTTCTTCCTCCCAACAATAAATCATGGATGTCTGTCTCTTCTTGGTATTCTCATTTGACGATTCTTTGTCCTTGTACCTGCGTGACTCTTGGGGCTCCAGCTTTCTGCCTGCCTTTCCTCCTTCCCGGGGTTTTCCTCCTCCTCACCGGGCCTCTTAGGTGCCGGGCCGCGGGAGGTCTTCGCCGGTGGGTGGGGTCCGGGGCCGCCCGAGACATGTAGATGAGGTGGGCGGGGCCCTACACAAACCCGCTGGTAGCGCTGGGCCGACGCGCCCAGCCTGGACCCACTCAGTCAGACGCAGCCAGCGGGACCTGCTTCACCCAGCGCAGCGAAGCCGAGTCCCGGGCTGGCCCCTCTGCTGCCCTCAGAGCGGGCCATGCCGCCGCGGGAGCTGAGCGAGGCCGAGCCGCCCCCGCTCCGGGCCCCGACCCCTCCCCCGCGGCGGCGTAGCGCGCCCCAAGAGCTGGGCATCAAGTGCGTGCTGGTGGGCGACGGCGCCGTGGGCAAGAGCAGCCTCATCGTCAGCTACACCTGCAATGGGTACCCCGCGCGCTACCGGCCCACTGCGCTGGACACCTTCTCCGGTACGTACGTTCAATCGCCCAGGCGGCCGCGTGGCTGCGGCGGGGCTGTGCACCCGGGAGCTGGGGCGGGCGTCGCGGCGGGAGGCGCAGAGGACCCCGGGGAGGAGACGGGAGCAGGCCCCGAGGTGGCGCTGGTGTGGCCCGGGACGCCCTTCCTAACTCAGGCTCTTCCCGCCCCGCCCCTGCAGTGCAAGTCCTGGTGGATGGAGCCCCGGTGCGCATTGAGCTCTGGGACACAGCCGGACAGGTGAGAAGCTGGGCGCGGCTTCTACTGGTCTGCGGGAAGGTGGGCTGGAGGCTGGGAGGACCCCACATGGAGCAAGAATGGAGAAAGCCTTGGGCTCTTGGAATCTCAGGTTTCCAGCCCCAGGTGAGAAATGGATTCCCTGTAGCGGGGTGGGGGCTAATCCTTACCACCTGGCCTTCTCACCCCAGGAGGATTTTGACCGACTTCGTTCCCTTTGCTACCCGGATACCGATGTCTTCCTGGCGTGCTTCAGCGTGGTGCAGCCCAGCTCCTTTCAAAACATCACAGAGAAATGGCTGCCCGAGATCCGCACGCACAACCCCCAGGCGCCTGTTCTGCTGGTGGGCACCCAGGCCGACCTGAGGGACGATGTCAACGTACTGATTCAGCTGGACCAGGGGGGCCGGGAGGGCCCCGTGCCCCAACCCCAGGCTCAAGGTCTGGCCGAGAAGATCCGAGCCTGCTGCTACCTGGAGTGCTCAGCCTTGACGCAGAAGAACCTGAAGGAAGTATTTGACTCGGCCATTCTCAGTGCCATAGAGCACAAAGCCCGGCTGGAGAAGAAACTGAATGCCAAAGGTGTGCGCACCCTCTCCCGCTGCCGCTGGAAGAAGTTCTTCTGCTTCGTTTGAGCAGCTATGGCTGCATAGCAAGTGGTAGGCAGGAGGCCAGAGACTTCTGAGACCTGGGGCACCCGGGCCTTTGCGGGAGCTACTGGCAGGGCCTGGCCACCTCATGGGATTCAGTTCCCTTCCGAACACTCGGGGGACATGGGCCTCTAACTGCCCACTCTGATATGCCTGGGCGAGCCTAGGAGGGAAGGCTCTGATTTGGATTTCTCCAGTCAAAGCTCACAGAAAAAAACCTGGCACTTTGATTTTCATGGGATGGTCCTAACAGGGTCAGTCACCTCCGAGTAGTTTGGGATCCAGTTCCCAGTTTCTTGTCTTGGGCCCTCAGGTCAACCTGGCTGAATTAGGACCCTTCCTTGGGACAGGGGTGAGAAAGAGCTTGGGGAACACCTGGCATTGTGGAGGGCTGGAAGGGGTTCAACCCTGGTTTGGAGAGAAGTTTGGGATGGAGTGGGCGAGAGACTGAGAGAGAGAGAGAGGAGGAAAAAGAGGCCTTGGAGCCTGGGACTGATGGTGGATAAGGGCTGGGCCTGGAAGGAAGATGACAAAGAAGAGGAGAGAGGGAAGTGGGGTGTATGAGGAGCAGGCTGACACCTGGGCAGCCCTCAACCCCCAAGGCCAGGGAGGGTGGGGCTGGCCCCTGGGAAGAACTGGGTCTCTGGGCTCCCTAGTCACTGCCCAAACTGGCTGGGCCAGGAGTAGGGCAGGAAGTGAGAGTCAAGGCCCAGCAAAAAGGAGGGGGAGGAGCTGCAAATTAGAGCCTGAAGGAGGATGGGGCTGGGGATCATCCCTTTCCTCAAGGTCACACAGCCTAGAAGCTAGAGCAGTGCAGAGTCTGCAAATAAAACCTTAAGTCTGTGAAGCTGTGCGTTGTCTCTGTCATTTCCTAGAGCCCACTGCTCCCTCATAACCCTCCTCAAGGCCCAACTGCCTGGCTAGAGACAGACTGGGGACCAAAGGACTAAAGCTAGATTGAAGGGTGGGGGCTGGACTAGGGGTGGGGGCAGTGCGATGGGAACTGGACTGTGGGGGTAGGTGTGGGGCTCCCCGCGTGGGGCTCAGCTGGTTCCCAGGAGAGCTAGCGTGGGAAGCGGCCTGGAAACGGGTTTCCCCAGGTGTCAGCGCTACAGCTGGTTTCCCATGACCTCACATGGTGGGTGGAGCCCTCCCCTCTACCCCTCCTTTCTAGAGCACCATGCTCAGCGCTGGGGCTCAAGGTCAGTCCCCAGCCTTCTAACTTTTCTGCTCTGTTCCTTCTGGCAGTTCACAGGGCCCAGGGGCTCAGGTTAGGGGACCATCCCCCCGACTTCCATTCACAGCCTGAACATAAAGGGAACCCATACAGCCTAAACCTCAATCACTGGCCAAAGTTCTTAGACTTGGGTTGGACCCAGTCTTCAGCCTTGGCACCTAAGGACCTAGTGAAGGTCAGAGTGCTGCTTGTGAACAATTTAAATAGAGGTGTGGCCCCAAAAATCCCGTGCAAGAGTGGCTTCATTGGGAGAGGACTCAGAGAGGAGCAGGGATCCAGAAAACATTCCCTCATATTGGAGCTTGAAGGGACTTTGAAGGACACCCAGGGGGAAAAGAAACAAAACAAAAACTTATACTTTACCACAAGGAGACTGAGAGTCAGACAGAAAAGGTAGTAGCTTAAATGATACGTATCACCCAGTGACTGTAAGAGCACTTTGCAAACTCTGGAGTTGGGTACAGGATTATGTGTTACTCTGGGAGAGGAATTTGTTTCTTTCTTTTTTTTTTTTTCTTTTGAGGCGGAGCCTCGCTCTGTCACCCAGGCTGGAGTGCAGTGGTGCGATCTGGGCTCAGTGTAACCTCTGCCTCTCGGGTTCAAGCGAATCTCCTCCCTCAGCCTCCTGAGTAGCTAGGATTACAGGCGCGCGTCACCACACCTGGCTCGTTTTTGTATTTTTAGTAGAGACGAGGTTTCATCATGTTGGTCAGGCTGGTCTCGAACTCCTGACCTTATGATCTGCCCGCCTCGGCCTTCCAAAGTGCTGGGATTACAGGCGTGAACCACTGGGCCCGGCTGGGAGAGGAATTTCTAAGGCACACCTGCTAGGCAGCTCCTGGGTCAGGTGAGCACTCATGCCCTGGCCCAGCTCACCTCTGGGCCCAGCTCTCTCCGCATGAATCTACAGCTGTGTGTGTATGTATGTGTGTGTGTGCGTGTGTGTGTCTGTCTGTCTGTCTCTGTCTGCGTCTGTGTGTGTGAAAGAGCATGGCTGAGGGACAGAAATCCCAGCCAAGTGAAACTTCACATAATCCCCAAGTTTAGTTTTAGCCAAGACCATCCACTTCCTGCCCCCCCAGGGCCTGTCCCCAGAGCTCCGCCACCTGGAGCTCCTTCTGTTCCCTTTACCCCTCAGGTGGAGGTGCTGAGGGTCTCACACCCCAGCAGCATGGCCTGTTATTACCTCAACCCAGCCTGACACACTTCCCTCTGGGGCAGAAACCTGAGTTCAAGTTCAGACTCTGACACCAACCATGACCTTAGGCAAATCATTTCCCTTCTCTATGCCTCAGTCTTCATTTGAAAAATGAAGGACTCAGGACTCAGACTGGGTTTCAGTTTCTTAAACTTGTTCTGAGGGGCCTTGGAGGTGCCTGGAAGTGGGGATCATCCCCTGCAAGGGGGTTATCCTTGTACCCGCCCCTACCTCCAACTTCTTCCCTAATTCTCTCTTGGAGTACCAGTATATCCATGTCACCCAGATTGAAACCTTGGTCACCATGCCTCCTCTCTTGCTGGGTCTCTAAGCCTGGTCAGGACTTCTGTCACCCACACCCCAAGGTCCCTGTCACTGCAGCTCCCCAGTCCAATCTGTCCTGTGCTGCTGTGTTCACTCTGGCACCCCCCAACTCAAGACTCAAGACTGTTACTGGCTGTCACTGTTGATGATGAACTTTGAGCTCCTCATTTCAGCATTCAAGGCCCTCTCAAATCTGACAGCACCCTGGACCAGGACAGCTTGCTCCGGTGATCCCCAGCTATCTCCGACTTCCTGACTCCCAGGCTTGGCTTGTGCCAGATCCCCTAGTTTGGAAAGTGCCCCCTGCCACCTCCCAGATGCCGTTTCTCCTCATGATAACCAGCTTTCAATACCTCCCTCCTCCAGAAAGGACACTTACCTGTATCAGTGTCTTCACTGCTCCCTTGGCACACCGAGGACACTGGGCATTCTGTCACTGACTCAGCCTGCATCTTCCCCGCTAAATGAAGCGAGGGAAAGAGAGAGAGGGCGCCACATGTAAGTCCCTTTTGCTCCCACAAAGTCTGGGGCTCAGGCAATGTTTCCTGCTGACCCTGAAATGCTTAGGAATAAAAAGCCAGCCAGTGAGCCCTGGAGAGACTGGGAGGATTAAGTTCACCTCCAGATTTGGAGCCTGAAGACTGAGGTCTAAGGTCAACGGCTGGCTGGAAACGACCTCTAAGGTTCTGGCCCCAAGCCTGTGCAGGTCAAGAGGGATTCACCTCTGCTTCCGAATCCACTGGTTCTCTTTGTTTCTGTCTGTTCCTCTAGAATATGGTAGCTACTTTTCTGGGGTAGATTTTTTGTTTTTATCTCTCTGTTTCCTTGGCCTCTTTTCCCTTTTCTCTGCTCTTTTAAATCTATATTTAAAGGAATATTTATCATATGAATTGGATAAAATTATAGGTTTCTTACATATACATTCTTACATATGTCCTTATCAATGTAAATTACCTTTAATGTCTGCATAACCCTTAGCTGATTTTTTCAATTTTTTCTTTCTTTTTTTTTGAGACGGAGTCTTGCTCTGTGGCCCAGGCTGGTGTGCAGTAGTGCTATCTTGGCTCACTGCAAACGTCACCTGCTGGGTTCACACCATTCTCCTGCCTCAGCCTCCAGAGTAGCTGGGACTACAAGCGCCCGTCACCACGCCTGGCTAATTTTTTGTATTTTTAGTAGAGGTGGGATTTCACCGTGTTAGCCAGGATGGTCTCGATCTCCTAATCTCATTATCCGCCCGCCTCGGCCTCCCGAAGTGCTGGGATTACAGGTGTGAGCCACTGCACCCAGCCCTCTTTTTTTTTTTTTTGGAGCTGGAGTCCCACTCTGTCACCCAGGCTGGAGTATAGTGGCACAGTCTTGGCTCACTGCAGCCTCCGCCTCCTGGGTTCAAGCGATTCTCCTGCCTCAGCCTCCCAAGTACCTCAGATTACAGGTATCCACCACCACATTCAGCTAATTTTTCTTTTTCTTTTTTTTTTTTTTTTTTGAGACAGTGTCTCACTCTGTTGCCCAGGCTGGAGTGCAGTGGCATGATCTTGGCTCGCTGCAACCTCTGCCTCCCAGGTTCAAGCGAGTCTCCTACCTCAGCCTCCCAAGTAGCTGGGATTACAGGTGCGCACCACCACGCTCAGCTCATTTTTGTATTTTTAGTAGAGACGAAGTTTCACCATGTTGGCCAGGCTGGTCTCAAACTCCTGACCTTAAGTGATCCACCCTCTTTGGCTTCCCAAAGTGCTGGGATTACAGGTATGAGCAATGGTGCCCAGCCATTTTCCACTTTTTTGAGGCAGGGTCTTGCACTGTCACCCAGACTGGAGTGCAGTGGTGTGATCATAGCTCACTGCAGCCTTGAACTTCTAGGCTCAAGCAACGCTTCTGTCTCAGTCTCCCAAGTAGCCAGAACTATAGACGTGCACTACCATTAGGTACACACCTAATTCAAAGTGTTTTTTTTTTGTAGGGATGGGGTGTAGTTATGTTGTCCAGATTAGTCTCAAATTCCTGAGCTCAAGTGATCCTTCTGCCTTAGCCTCCCAAATTGCTGGGATTACAGGTGTGAGCTACCTCACCTGGCTAGATTTTTTAAAAAATAATGTCTTTTGGCCGGGCGCGGTGGCTCAAGCCTGTAATCCCAGCACTTTGGGAGGCCAAGACGGGCGGATCACGAGGTCAGGAGATCGAGATCATCCTGGCTAACACGGTGAAACCCCGTCTCTACTAAAAATACAAAAAAACTAGCCGGGCGAGGTGGTGGGCGCCTGTAGTCCCAGCTATTCAGGAGGCTGAGGCAGGAGAATGGCGTCAACCCGGGAGGCGGAGCTTGCAGTGAGCTGAAATCTGGCCACTGCACTCCAGTCCGGGCGACAGAGCGAGACTCCGCCTCAAAAAAAAAAAAAAAATAAAATAATGTCTTTTTTTCCATAATAAATACTTATAACAATTAGAAAATCCAAAGATTTAGAAGATTAAAAAATCTTAAAAAGTATTCTAGGCCGGGTGCGGTGGCTCACACCTGTAATCCCAGCACTTTGGGAGGCCGAGGTGGGCGGATCACGAGGTCAGGAGAGCAAGACCAGCCTGACCAACATGGTGAAACCCCGTCTTTACTAAAAATACAAAACTTTGCTGGGCGTGGTGGCATGTGCCTGTAATCCCAGCTACTTGGAGACTGAGGCAGGAGAATCGCTTGAACCCAGGAGGCAGAGGTTGCAGTGAGCTGAGATTGCGTAACTGCACTCCCGTCTAGCAACACAGCGAGACTCTGTCTCAAAGCAAAAAAAAAGTATTCTGGCCGGGCGCGGTGGCTCAAGCCTGTAATCCCAGCACTTTGGGAGGCCGAGACGGGCGGATCACGAGGTCAGGAGATTGAGACCATCCTGGCTAACACAGTGAAACCCCGTCTCTACTAAAAAATACAAAAAACTAGCCGGGCGAGGTGGCGGGCACCTGTAGTCCCAGCTACTCCAGAGGCTGAGGCAGGAGAATGGCGTAAACCCGGGAGGTGGAGCTTGCAGTGAGCAGAGATCCGGCCACTGCACTCCAGCCTGGGCGACAGAGTCAGAGTCCGTCTCAAAAAAAAAAAAGTATTCTAAGGTCTTAACTCCCAAAGACAATCAATAATAATATTTGGGTATAATTCCTTCCAATCTTTTCTTCTATGCATCTTTTTTTTTTTTTTTTTGAGACGCAGTCTTGCTCTGTCACCCAGGCTGGTGTGCAATGGGGCAATCTCATCTCACTGCAACCTCTGCCTCCCTAGTTCAAGTGATTCTCCTGCCTCAACCTCTTGAGTAGCTGGGATTACAGGCTTGCGCCACCATGTCCAACTAATTTTTGTATTTTTAGCAGAGACAGGATTTCACCATATTGGGCATACTGGTCTTGAACTCCTGACCTCAGGTGATCCACCCGTCTCGGCATCCCAAAGTGCTGGGATTACAGGTGTGGGCCACCACACCTGGCCCTATGCATATTTCTTTACACACTTTTTGTGATCATGCTGTATAGACAATTTTCTTTAATTTAAAAACTTAACTGTCTATATTATAAACTCTGACCACGAGGCTGTAACTGTATGTGTATGTTTCCTTACTGTTCCACTCTGACCTGAATACCTTTAGCTAGATCCCCTCTGGGGGCATGTAGGTTATTTACCTTTAACCTTTTTTTCTCTATTATAGATGACACTACATCTACAATTGACTGTTTTATCCACCATGGCTCATTGACTATCTACAGAAAAAAAAGTTCTTCATCTTTGGCTTGGAGACTGGGCGTCCATATAATCCTGAGTGGAACTGATGAGAATGTTTGGGTTTCTGTGTCTATGACTCTGTGTGGGGGTCTCTTTCTACTGGAACACGAGTAACAGATTGTGGGGTGTTCAATAAATGCTAAATGCTCACAAGGTGTGTATATATTCGTGTTCATGTACCTTTCCCTGTGTTCCTGGTTTTGCTCTTGTATATTTAAAGTGGGTGTTGTCTTTGTGCAAAAACTCTAAATGCAGTAGTTCCATATATGTGCAAGTCTGTGTATCTATGTCTATAAATACAGTGTGTACCTTTGCACAAGATGTGTATATGCCTGTGTATCCGTGTCACACATGTCATTAGAAATGTGTATTATAAGGCCAAGCGTGGTGGCTCATGTCTGTAATCCCAGCACTTTGGGAGACTGAGGTGCTTGGATCACCTGAGGTCAGGAGTTTGAGGCCAACCTGACCAATATAGTGAAACCCCGTCTCTACTAAAAAAATACAAAAGTTAGCTGAGCTTGGTGGCGCATGCCTGTAATCCCAGCTACTCAAGAGGCTGAGGCAGGAGAATCACTTGAACCTGGGAGGCAGAGGTTGCAGTGAGCCAAGATTTTACCACTGCACTTCAGCCTGGGCGACAGAGAGAGACTCCATCTCAAAAAAAAAAAAAGAAAAAAGAAAAAGTGTGTATTATACAGAACCGTATATGCGTATCTATGCCTGTGTGTCTACAGCTAGGCTGGAGCTGGACCTCATTTCTTGGGGCAGTGTGTTTGCATCTGTGTGTACCTGTGCTCATCTCTATGCGCATGTTTGTGTGGGTGTGCACGCTGGGGCCCGGCTGGTGTGAGTGTGAGTGTGTGCACACCTGAAGGAGCTGTGTCCTTGCTTTCTCCCTGGGAGCAGAGTGGTGCCCAGGGCAGAGGTGACACACCCTCCCTGAGCTCCCCATTCTCCTGGGAACGAGCTACAGAGAGTGAGACCGAGAGCAGACTGCGTCAGGAGCACCGGCCCCTTCTGTGACCAGCCCAGGCCTCAGGCAGTAACTGCGGTTCTCACAGGTCAGACCTGCCCACTATGTCTCAGCTGCCAGGAAACCCTGTTCCCAGAGCCCTCCTTGGGCCTGGGCCAGATCCCCAGTGAGCAGAACCCAGCCGAGGGGCCACATTAGTCACCCTGTGGCAATAGCAGGGAGTAACTTCCTGGACCTGGGCACCAGTGCCTCTGTATGCAGTCATGCAGAGGCTGCCTTCCATCCTCCACTCTAATACATGCTTACAACTGAACTCCTAGATGGCCCAGACAGCAGCTTTCTTTTACTCTTTCTTTCTTTCTTTCTTTCCTTCCTTCCTTCCTTCCTTCCTCCCTCCCTCCCTCTCTCTCTCTTTCTTTCTTTTTTTTTTTTTTGACGAAGTCTTGCTCTGTTGCCCAGGCTGGACTGCAATGGCGTGATCTTGGCTCACTGCAAACTCTGCCCCTGAGTTCAAGTGATTCTCCTGCCTCAGCCTCCTGAGTAGGTGGGATTACAGGCATGTGCCATCACACCTGGCTAATTTTTGTATTTTTAGTAGAGATGGGGTTTCGCCATGTTGGCCAGGCTGGTCTCGAACTCTTGACCTCAGGTGATTCGTCTACCTGGGCCTCCCAAAGTGCAGGGATTACAGACATGAGCCACTGCTCCCAGAACTTTTGTTTTGTTTTTGAGACAAGGTCTCACTCTGACCTATAGGCTGGAGCGCAGTGGTGTGATTACAGCTCACTGCAGCCTTGACTTCCTGAGCTCAGGGGATTCTCTCATCTCATCCTCCTGAGTACCTGGGACTACAGGTGTTCACCACCATGCCCAGTTAATTTTTGTAGTTTTTGTAGAGACAGGGTTTCACTATGTTGTCTGGGCTGGTCTCGAACTCCTGAGCTCAAGTGATCTGCTCGCCTGAGCCTCCCAAAGTGTTGGGATTATAAGTGTGAACTACCAAGCCCGGCCCAGATGGCTTAAATAGCACAGGTTTTCAGATGAGGGGATGAACTGAGCAACATGACCAAGGTTAAGGCAGAGCTGGGCCTTGGTCCCAGGTTTCCGGACACAGGATCCAGGCCTCTTCCCAGTGTTCCATATGGGGGTTCTGCTCCCCAGAAATGGTTCCCTTAGAGGGCAACAGTAGGAGGTATGGTTTCTGGGACTCAACAGGTTGTCCTAGGCTGGGGAGTGAGGGAGCAGGAGACAGGACAGGTGTAAGCACTGAACAGGCCTGCCCTCTTACTGGAATGTTCTCGAGACTTTCTCCGTGAGCAGAGGCTTAAAGTGTTGGTCCCGTAACTGGGATGACCATGGAATTCACTGTCAGACTCAATGACTTTGTGACTGAACAGGAGCTCTATTAATAACATGGGTTATGGTCACCCTACCTGTAACCCCTCTGGAAGGCAGACTCAGTCATTCTCACCAGCTCCATGGTCTCCTTGACCTTCACCTGTGCCAATGTCCCTCTCCCCACCTGGCATCTTAGCAGTGAGGGGCAGCAGGGGTGTCTTTGGGTCCTGGGTGGGCATAAGAGTTCCTTGGGGGTAACTTGGAGCTGGCAGAAAAGCAGCACAGACCCCACCCAGGGACACCTGGGACACCTGCCACATGATCACTTCCTCCCTCAGACCTGTATTCTCTGTGGCTGTGTTCCACTGCTTCTGCCTGTCTGCCCTCAGAGCCCCGCACCAGCAAGCAGAGCCTGTCCCTATAGGTCTCGCTCCAGGGGTGGTGAGATTCCTCTTCTTGTGAAACAGTGGACCCTTCATTCCTGGGACTGTGCACATTTCTCTACCTCCGCTCCCCTTGCCTCCCCTGGCAAACAGGCTCTGCTGACCACCCTCTCACCCACAGGGCCTCAGAGACTCAGCCTCCCGTTTTAGCCCCATCCCAACTCGATGGGTGGCTTTGGCAAATTACCACCTTCATCCTCTTCGGAGTTTCTCCTGGTTGTGAAGTGGGGCCGATACTCTCTGCCCCTCCCTGGCTCCCAGCAGACCTGCAGGGATAAGCAAGATAATAGCCGGGAACTAATGTGGAGGGAGCTATCAAGGGCCAAGTAAGAGGTATCAGTGCTGGCCCGTGTTTACATGGGTGTGGACCTTTGGTTCCCAGCCTCCTGGCACTCGGGACCAGCCCTGACAGCTTCTTGGCTTGTGGCTCCTTTGTCCCACTTCCAGAAAAAGGACAGAAACTGAAGCTAAGAGCCTGGTGTCTGGAGCAGATGAGACTTGCAGAGCCACACGGTTTGAGGCTCTGGAACGTTGACCTCCTGGCCTGGCTATGGCCCTAGCCACTGGCTGGGTGACCTTGGGCCAGTCACTGCCCCTCTCTGGGCCTCAACCCCTCAGCTCTGACAGCCTCTATCAGGTCTATACTCCGAGGGCACTGCTGGAGGCTGTAATTGGAGGCCATGGTTTGGAGACAGAAAGGATCTTGTTATCTAGTCCAGCTCCTTCATTCTTCATAGACTAAGAAAAAAGGGGTCTATGGTGAGACCACAGATTAACTCCATGGTCAACCTGGTTAACCCAACGCCATAAACTACTTGCAAAGGGCATCATGTGGATCATGTGCAGTGGCTCACACCTGTAATCCCAGCACTTTGGAAGGCCGAGGCCGGTGGATCACGAGGTCAGGAGATCGAGACCATACTGGCTGACACGGTGAAACCCCATCTCCACTAAAAAAAATACAGAAAAAAATAGCCAGGTGTGATGGTGGGCGCCTGTAGTCCCAGCTACTTGGGAGGATGAGGCAGGAAAGTAGAGTGAACCTGGGAGACAGAGCTTGCAGTGAGCTGAGTTCACACCACTGCACTCCAGCCTGGGCAAGAGAGCAAGACTCTGTCTCAAAACAAAACAAACAAACAAAAAAAACTTTATACCCGTTATTTCATAATTTATAGACTCCTTTAAGCTGTCTTTAGTTCTTCCCCCATAAGGCAAGACATAAGCAAACAAAGGCTAAATAATCGATGACAAAAATCAATAAAACCAGTCTCCATCTGGTGCTGGGTGGCCCCTCACCTTCTGCCTGGTTCCCCTGAAACTGCCCCTCCTCTGCTCATCCCTGCTTCTGTTGGTAGCATTGCCACCAGAGTCTGGAGTGGCTCTCTTCCCCCGGTCTCCAGAAGCTCTGTCTTCTTCTCCATCCCTGTTGTCTCTCCCACATCTCAGAGCTTCATGTTTTGGTGATTTCTTTCTTTCCTAAATATATCTGAGGTCAGGGGTGGTTGCTCAAGTCTGTAATCCCAGAATTTTGGGAGGCCGAGGCGGGCGGATCATTTGAGGTCAGGAGTTGGAGACCAGCCTGGCCAATATGGAGAAACCCCATCTCTACTAAAAATACAAAAATCAGCTGGACGTGGTGGCGGGCACCTGTAGTCCCGGCTACTCAGGAGGCTGAGGCTGGAGAATCACTTGAACCTGGGAGATGGAGGTTGCAGTGAGCCAAGATGGCGCCACTGCATTCCAGCCTGGGCTACAAGAGCGAGACTCCGAACCACCCCACAACCAAAAATAAGTTTATATATAGTAATATATATATATTATACTAATGCATATTATATATTTTATTATTTATATTAATATATTATTTATAATTATATGTATTTATATTATTTATATATTATATATAAAATATATATAACATATATAATATATATATGAATACTTTTTCTTATTACAAAAGCAATAGATATCATTGTAGGAAATTTAGAAAATGCAGGTTGACAAAAAACACAAAAACCATCTGTAATTGTATCAATGAGAGATAACACTATGGTCATTTGGGTTAATACCCTTTTTCAGTTTTCTTTTTTTTTTTTCCTAAACATGTAGCCTTGAAAAAACAAAACAAAACAAACAAAAAACAACTCCACTACAAGGGGTGTCTTTATTTCTTCCCCAGTCTGTTTTCTTAGTCTCCCTGGTTCTGGGTTCCTCTGATACAACCCCCAGGAGCCACTGCAGGTGGGCAAGGAGAGGCTAACCCTCAGAGAGCCTGTGGGAAGGCTTAGGAAACCCCCGGGCTTCCGGGTTTGGGGCTTCCGGGTGGAGCTATTGACAACGATCTCTCCCAGAGGGAGCATAAAAGTACTACCTTCCCAGGCTTTAGTCCTGCTGTGGCTGGGTGGGGAAGGGAGTGGTCTTGTGCAATAGGGCAAACCACTCCTCATTCAGGGCTGTTTATTTTAGCGGGCAGGGATGGGTTTGGGAGAAACAGCCCAGTTTTTGTGAGTGTTTACGAGACAACTACCCAATATAGGGAAGGCAAGATGGGTTGTAAGGCACAAGATGCTGGGGTTTCTAGGCTGGGCGTGGTAGCTCACGCCTGTAATCCCAGCACTTTGGGAGGCCGAGGCTAGGCGGATCACCTGAGATCAGGAGTTCGAGACCAGCCTGATCAACATTGATAAACCCCATCTCTACTAAAAAATACAAAAATTAGCTGGGCGTGGTGATGCATGCCTGTAATCCCAGCTACTCTGGAGACTGAGGCAGGAGAATTGGTAGAACCTGGTAGGCCGAGGTTGCGGTGAATCAAGATTGCACCATTGCACTCCAGCCTGAGGAACGAGAGCAAAACTTGGTCTCAAAAAAAAAAAAGATGCTAGGGGTTCCAGAGGCAAATGCCTAGAAGTCCCAGGCAAGCACCTAATGCTGGGTGTGGTGGGGGAGGGCTGTGAATGGGTTAGTGCCTGCCCAGCTAAAGAGAACCCTGAACTCTGTGCCTGGATTGCCAGGTTCCCTGAGTTCTCACAAGCAGCTAGCAATATGGATCTTTTTTTTTTTCATTGAAGCCTTCTGACTCTTTAAATGTTGGCAACTAAATTAAAGAAACTAAGCCACCATTTGAGTGAAAGTATGGTTGCAGGCTGCCGGTGTGCAACCTTCGACTAGCCGTCACCAGAGATCTGCTATGCGTTTCACACAGGCTCCCTCGCCTAATTAACTTGCTGTTGCTTCCTCCCTCTGTCCCTCTCCCTGTGCTGTGACCTCTGGTGAGGTAGCCTGCTTATCTGCCCACTCTTCTTTTTCTTTTGAGATGGAGTCTTGCTCTTTTGCCCAGGTTGGAGTTCAGTGGCGTGATCTCAGCTCACTGAACCTCTGCCTCCCGAGTTCAAGGGATTCTCTCGCCTCAGCCTCCCAAGTAGCTGGGATTACAGGCATGTGCCACCACACTCAACTAATTTTGTATTTTTAGTAGAGATGGGGTTTCTCTATGTTGGTCAGGCTGGTCTCGAACTCCCAACCTCTAGTGATCCACCCACCTTGGCTTCCCAAAGTGCTGGGATTATAGACATGAGCCACCGCACCGGCCTACTCTTCAAAGTTTAGATCACTCCTTTCCCCTGCTTAAATCCCCTCCACCCACCAAACTCCCAGCTTCCACCTCCCTGCTTCCAAACTGAGCAGCTTGTGGATCCCAAACAAAACCCAGGATCTCCACTGCCCAGCTTTTGCTCAGTGTGATTTTGTATGCATGGAACACCCACACCCATCTGCTCATCTCATTTTTTTCCCAATCTTTTTTTACTGTGGTAAAATACATATAATGTAAAATTTACTATCTTAACCATTTTAAAGTATATGGTTTAGTGGCACTAAGTACATTGACATTGTTGTGCAACAATCACCACCATCCATCTCCTGAGCCTTTTCCTTTTACAAAACTGAAACTCCGTACCCATTAAGCAATAATTCTCTATTTCCCTTTCCCCCGTAACCATCATTCTACTGTCTCTATGATTTTGACTACTCTAAGAATTTCAGATGAGTAGAATCATATTGTCTTTTTGTGACTGGCTTATTTCACTTAGCGTAATATAGATGTCCTCAAGGTTCATCTGTGTTGTAGCATATCTTAGAAAGTCCTTTTCTTTTATCTTTTCATTTTATTATTATTTTTTTTGAGACGGAGTCTTGCTCTGTCGCCCAGGCTGGAGTGCAGTGGCCGGATCTCAGCTCACTGCAACCTCCACCTCCCGGGTTCACGCCATTCTCCCGCCTCAGCCTCCTGAGTAGCTGGGACTACAGGCTCCCGCCACCTCGCCCAGCTAATTTTTTGTATTTTTAGTAGAGACGGGGTTTCGCCGTGTTAGCCAGGATGGTCTCGATCTCCTGACCTCGTGATCCGCCCGTCTCGGCCTCCCAAAGTGCTGGGATTACAGGCTTGAGCCACCGCGCCCGGCCAGAACGTCCTTTTCAAGGCTGAATAGTGTTCCACCGTGTATACTGTGTGCACTCCATTTTGCTTATCCATTCATCTGTTGATAGGCACTTAGGTTGATTCCATGTTTTAGCTATTGTGAATATGCTGTGTACATACGTGTGCAAGAATCTCTTGGAGACCCCTGTTCACCTAGTTTTTATTTTTTATTTTATTTTGTTTTTTTAAGATGGAGTCTCACTCTGTCACCTGGGCTGGAGTGCAGTGGTGCCATCTTGGTTCACTACAACCTCCACTTCCCGGGTTCAAGCGATTCTCCTGCCTCACCCTCCCAAGTAGCTGGGATTACAGGTATGTGCCACCACACCCAGTGAATTTTTGTATTTTTAGTAGAGACGGGGTTTCACCATGTTGGCCAAGCTGGTCTCAAACTCCTGACCTCAAATGATCCACCTGCCTTGGCCTCCCAAAGTGCTGGAAATACAGGCGTGAGCCACCACCCAGGGTCACTCGCCTGATGTTAGACTTTCTCCACGAAGCCACTTATTAACCTTAATCTCCTCTTCTTGACCGGCCTCTGTTTTGTTCCAGCAGTCATTTTTCAGATACCTGGTACCCACAAGCAGGGCCCAGTTTGGGAGATGCTAGGATAACTAAGACCTGGTCAGTGCCCTGAGGAGTCTTGTCTAGATAAAGGGGGACACACACTAGCTTGGGCTTATGCGTGCAGCAGACCCGTGTAGAGCAGGAGTGTGTGGAGAGGGCAGCAATGAACTTTGGCTGGAGAGCCAGAGAAAGCTTTGTGAGCTGGAGCACAGGATAAAGTAGGAGCTTTCCAGGGCTGTGGGGACTTCTGAAGTAGAGGAAACTGCCTGTTCAGAGCATGGAGGTAGGGATCAAAGTTCTGAGTCATGTGGGCGGGCACAGAGCAGAGGATGGCTGGGGCGGTCTCAGGGATAAGGAGAAGTTTGGGGAACAGATTGTTTTGTCGCCATATCTGCAATCCTGTGGCCTGCACGCCAGAGTGTAAGCGCCAGGAGAGCAGGAGCTGTGTCTCAGCGTTCATTGCTCCACTCCTGTCACCTGCCTGCGACTGAGCCCTCACATCCTTGCAGGAAGGAGAAGATGTCATCCAGTCATAGTCACAGCGCCCCCTAGTGACCACCAAGAGCTCCCACCTCCTCAGGTACTCCCTCTGCACATGCAAGCAGCTGTTACTGGGGGCGGCACTTTGCCTGGCATCCTCTCACTTGATGTCTATCCCTCCCTGAGAGGGTGTTCACTTCAGGCCAACAAACCCTTGTTAAGTATTTGTTCTGTGTTGATCTCTGTTCTACGTACTAGGGTAGAGTCTGAGAACCAACTGATAATGGGGGTTGTTCGCAGTAGGGATCAAGTCCATTTTGAGCCTGGAAGGATGGATGAGTGTCAGAGTAGGGGGTTAGAAGGGAAAACACCGTGCCCTATGAAATGGAACAATGGGGATGAGCCCCACCCCCTGCCACTTACTCAACATTTACTAAACTACCATTTACCAAGGTCACAGAGGGAGCATGGGGTGCCGGGAACCCAAACATAACTGGATGCCATCTGCGGCTCTGGGAGCTCACAACCCGGCAGGAAGACAGACAGTAAAGGAAATAAGAGGTGCTCTGGGCTCAGGGTGTTGTTAGCAGATACAGGGGTGTGAGGCAGGGAGTGTCCACCGCCTGGGGTTCTGTGGGAAGGTTCTGAGATTAGGCTGAGGTGTGCAACATGGGGAGGTGGTCCAGGCTGGGAGCAAAACCAGGTGTTACCCATCAAAAGAAGGCCTGTTCCGGTGTGCTAAGAAGGTTCTGCTTCTTGATCTGGGTGCTTGCCTCAGAGATGTGTGTCATTGTGGAAACTCATTGAGCTGTACACTTATAACTTCATATATGTACATTCATGGCAGTTGTACTTGCTTAAAATTTGCTTTTAAGTGACCCCCCACCCCAACCCTGCTACCTCTTTTGTAAGACTAGACTCTGGGGATCCAGTCCCCCAATCCCAGCTCTAGGGCCTTGGGGAGGCAACTTCAATGAACTACTTTCTTCACCTGTAAAATGGGGACGATTGTACTGTCATCACAAGGGTTGTGCGCAGCGCCAGCAACTCGAGATGCGTAAAGCATTTAATTGGTGCTTCCTCTGTGCCTCTCTCGGAAGTATCAAATTTCTAATGATTGGCAGTGTCTGGCACAGAGGAGCTCAATATAATTCACTGAATAAACGAGGAAATGAGCTCAAAGTATTTTTTTGGGGGTAGCTTGAACAAATGCAGGGGTGTGGCTTGGAGTGGAGTGTCTCCACTAAAGGCTCCTGGGAAGGAGCTCAGAGCCTGGTTAGCAGGTGCTGCACTCCAGCGCAGAAGCCAGGGCTTCTGTGGGGAGGGAGGCAGCCAGTCACCTGGGCCCTAACCGGTGGAGGCCGGAGCCACGGTGCCTGTACACCCCTAACCCCAACCTCCAAATGAACAGAACTGTGGAGAGCTCAGCCGGCTTGTGGAGAGGATCACACCAGGAAGAAATGCAGCACAGCAGCACTGCAACCTCCCCACACTCGTGGCTCCCATGGCCCTCTCACTCCTCTGGTGGTCAAATCTGGCACTGCTCTCTACCCTCAGGGGCCAGGCCAGTTTCGAGAGAGACGATGGGAAAACCTGCTCAACAGGGTGGCCAAAGCCTGAACCAGCTGAACTGGATGGTCCCATCACCCCTCAGCAACCCTCTCTCCCTCCTGGCCCATAGAACAGAGCCAGAAACCCCACAAACCACTTTTATTACCCTGTGGTCGGGCTGGACTGTGATGCTGGAGAACCCTGGGGGTGGGAGCTGCGGGATGCAGCTGAGCCTCTCCTGGCTCTATCTGCCGGTCTAGGCCAGGTTGGGGCTGATCAAGGGCAGGGAGCCCAATCTTGGGGGAAAAGGAAGAGAGGATGGAGAGGCCAAATAGGCCTCTTCCCCTCCTCTTCACCCATGCCACAGCATTAAATAAACAAAAAGCAACTCTTTACAGCACAAACTACACAGGGAAGTCCTTTCTCCCAGCCCTGGGCGCACAGCGTGGAAGAGGAGCTCTGGAGGACGGGGTTGGGGCCTCCAAGATCTGATACCACCCCATGCCTCTTCCTAGCGCCATGGGGTAGGGATAGGCAGCTTTGAACAGAGGAAACAAAACTCCAACTTCCTCCAAACTCCTATGCAGGCAGGTCCATCTAGTCTGGTACTTCTGGCCCAAGGGTTTTCTGCTCCTTCCAAACCCTTTCTCAGGATCTGAGCTTAGCTGAGACTTCTCCAAGAGGGGCTGGAGCCCTGGTCTCTGAGGCACAGTGGGCCTGGGAAACAGGCAAGAGTCTGGTTCCAGAGTTTTTCCCAGCCCAGCCCTCTGCCTTGGCAAGCAGGAAGCAGGGCCAGCTGAGAGCCGGCAAGACCCAGGCTCAGAGGGGCCGGGTGGTGTGGTTATAGACCAGGTGCTCCGTGTCCTCAGCAGTGGAGACAGTGGAGCTGGCAGGGGTGGGTGGTGGGTGGTGGCTGTGGCGGTGTCTGCGGAAGTCCTTTCTCTGGTTCTTAAAGAAGCAGTAAGTCAGGATGGTTACCACCACCACAATGCAGATGACCAGGAACACTGCGACAGCCATCTCCGCAGAGCCTGGGGGAAGAAGGGGTAGAATAAGGGGCTCCCATAGCGTGCCTGGTTCTGACACCTACCCCCACTCTACGGAAGGGACCAAGTCAAATGGATGCCAGGTGTGGAAGGACATGGGCACCCGACTCAGACCTCTCACATATGAGCAGGTGAACAGCTCTGTGCGGGAGCTCAGAGGAACTCTGGTGGGCCTCAGGTCTCAGCTCAAACTGCATTCCTTGCAGTTAGCTTGGGGGAAGCCTGGGACGCTGCTGACAGACACTGGAGTACTTTACTGTACTCCCTCCCTCATGTGTGGCAGGCATCCCTATTTGATTACGGTACTCTGTCTCTATAGGCCACCTTGGCATCCTTCTCAACACAGGTTGGGCTGTCACAACCTATCAGATGGAGTTGATCCGTGAGTTGATACCTACATGCCAACCTCAGTTACAGGACAGACCAGGGCTTACCTGTGCTGGGAATGGGGTTTTCCCGCCTCAGGCCAAACACATCCTTCTCTGCAGAATGATGAGGGGAGAGACCAGTCAGCGCTAAGGGCTCAGAGACTTGGCTGCTCCCCAGTGCCCCAGACCCCGCACTGCCATCCTCTCCTACCCCTACTCTAGGCACTCTGAGGATGGAGGGGTGACTCCCACGGGCCTGGGGACACAGTGGAGGCCACTGGCTAAGCCTTCCCCCGTACATGCCCACCCTCTCACTGGCCCGCTCACTGGAGATGCCGCCACAAGACTCGAGGCACTGCTGCTCTTCCTCAAAGTTGTTCTTGTTGCCATAACAACCGCCATAGGTAAAGCGGGCACAGTGTTCGTTGAAGGGGTTGTAGTACCAGCGCGGGATGCTCTCCTTGCAGAGTCCTGTGTCTGGCACGTCCACGCAGTGCCCTGGGGGGTATGGAGCAGGCTGTGGTGAGCGAGTCCACGGCCTCCCTGCCACCTTCTGCTAGGCTCCATGTGGCTGCTGCCCAGCACCTCCCCACCCACCACGGCTCAGGGAGGGCCTGAGAGGCCCCAAAACACCTGGCCCAGCTGCAGTGGTGCCAGAAAAGGGAAGACAAACCCTGGACAATAATTGTAGACACAAAAGTAAACTACGCCGACTCATAGTTATTTCAATTTTCTTTCAGCTTTTCTGACTGGGTCACAGTCTCAGTTTTCCAACAGTGGGTGGTTTACCACATTTTTTTAGACAGGGTCTTGCTACGTTGCCCAGATTGACTTCAAACTCCTAGGCCAAGCGATCCTCCCACCTCAGCCTCCCTAGTAGCTGGGATTCCAGGTGTAAGCCACCACACCTGGCTGATTTACCTTTCTTAACAAAGAGGATGGGCCTCAGGGTCTGAGCCTTGGCAGGCAACAGCATCCAGCTAGAGCTTACTATTATTATTTATTATTTTGAGACAGGGTCTCATTCTGTTGCCCAGGCTGAGGTGCAGTGGTGCCATCTCAACTGACTGCAGTCTCCATCTCCCAGGTTCAAGTGATCCTCCTACCTCAGCCTCCTGAGTCGCTGGGAGTACAGGAACGCATAACCACACCCGGCTAATTTTTCTATTTTTTGTAGAGATGGGGTTTTGCCATGTTGCCCAGGCTGGTCTTGAACTCCTGAGCTCAAGCAATCTGCCAGCCTCGGCCTCTCAAAGTGCTGGGATTATAGGCGTGAGTCACCGCGCCTGGCAAGCTAAAACTTTTGTTTTATTATGTTTATTTTTGTTGTTTTTTAATGTTTGGCAAGTAATAGTGGCTTCCCATTTACAGTAGTGATGTGAAAGTTCCTTTTTAATATATTACATTTAAAAAATAACTGATTAAGTAAATAAGATCTGAGCAATATGCTGTGGGCATGGCTGAAATTATGAAAGTGTTCAGAGAATGACTGATGCCTGGAAAACACAGAGCCACAGAAGAGAGCCCAGGAGCCAGCCAGGGAAGAAGCTGAGCATCTGGAGAACTGGGAGCCCACCCCGGCTCTTCGTGCCCACAGGCCCGTACGCCCAGCAGGCCCCTCAGGCACTGCTAGATGGAAATAGTGAGGATGGCAGTGTCAGAGTCTGCCCTGATCCAGGGCACCTGGGGAGGATCTCACCTTTGTCACTGGGGAAATAGATGCGCTGGAGCTCATCAAAGCCACTCGTGTCTGCAGAGATGAAAGGTCAGAGGCTCAGCCCCAACAAGGGTCTCCCAGGGTTTCAGGGCAAGGCTGTCAGGACCTCCCTGTCTGCTGCCCAACCCCCTCTATCCCCCGGCCTCACATTTTTCACAGGTGGCCTCGTCGGAGGCGTCGGGGCAGTTGGGGGTGTCATCACACTCCAGGAAACTGTCGATGCAGCAGCCATTGCTGCAGCGGAACTGGGTGGGCTGACAGGTGCCAGAGCACACTGGGTGGGGGCGGGACGGGTGGAGGGGAGGTCAGGCTCAAGCAAAGAACAAGTGCCCAGGGTTCATCTTCTACCTGGACCTCTCTGCCCAGACACAGCCCATCCCCCATTCCCTTTCCACCAACCCCACTCCTCTCCCCGCAGACTGGGCGGATCCTCACAGGAGGATGCTGGGCTGGAAGGGGAGGGATGGTTGTGGTCCTTCCATAAACTCTGAGGGGAGGAACGGCTTGGGCAAAGGCAGGCTGCTCAGGGGCACGGGGATGATATGGGCTGGAGACGTGGAGGGGATGGGGGTGGGGAGGGGAGTAAAGCCCACCTGGATGGTGCCTTTCCATGGAGGGGCCTGGGAAGAGAACAGAGAAGTGAGAGGAGGCATGACCAGGCTCCAGTGGGGATAAGATGATTGGGGTGGGTGGGCAAGGGAGAACGCGCACCACCCACCACCCTGGCCACCGAAGAGAGACCACTCACCCTGGGGGAAAGTCGCCTGAGCCCCAGAGCCGCCTCTCAAAGGCCCACCTTGCACACCTCGACAGGCTAGAATGCACTCTTCTTCCCGAAGGTAGTTGTTCTTGTTGCCCAAGCAGCCTCCATAAACAAAACTCTTGCAGATCTGCTCCGTGGGGTCATAGTACCAGCGTGGGAAGGAGCCCCGGCAGCGGCCCACCTTGTTGGATGCAAGGCAGTAGTCTACGGGGGAGAGCTCATGAGGGGACCGTGCAGCCAATCCGCAGAGCGGGGGCTCCAGGTGCTGCCTCCTCACCCCTCCCTCACCTTCTGTCTGCTTGGTAGACAGCACAGTGACTGTGACGTTGGCTGTGTCCTCTGGGTGGTCTGAGCTAGTCACTGTCAGCTGGAACACGTAGGTGCCTTCCTTGAGTCCCCACAGCTCCACCTGGTTTGGGTCTTTCCTCTGCACACAGGAGTGGCCATCAGGCTTGGGCACCCCCTGATGCCTTGGGCTGCCCCAGGCTCGGCCAGACACACACCCACACCCCTGGCGAGGCCAGGGGGACTTGGATTAAATGCATCTTCAGCCTCTCTCCACTCCATCCCATCCGGGGCCACTGGTTGGCCTAGGGCCCCAGAAAGGGGCTCCTAGAAGGCTGGCAGGCAGGGACCAGGGTCGGAGAGTCAGCCCAATGTCTCACCTCTACCCTGACATCCGTGTCACCCTGCAGTAGACGCCAGTCTGTGTTTTCCGCATCCTTCAGCACCAGGGGTTCCTGGGGTTGTACCTTCAAGTCTATGCCCGCCCAGGTCTTGGGGATTCCAGACCCTGGTGGGGGGAGAAAGTGAGATAAGGTCAACTCTCACTAGACGGACCAGGCTTCTCCTAGGAGCAAAGCGGGGTGGTGACAGTATGCGCCCCACCTAGACCAAACGGGGACTCTGCAGCCTGCATGGGGTGCAGGTGGGAGCCCGCAACAGAACCAGCTTCTTGATCTCTATTCACAGACAGCATGTTTTTGGTACACTGAAGATATTTTTATGTTGTAACCCACTTTCTTTCCTTTTTTTTTTTTTTAGAGATAGGGTCTTGCTGTGTTTCCTAGGCTGGAGCACAGTGACTATTCACAGACTCGATCATGGCCATTATAGCCTCAAACTCAAGCAATCCTCCTGCCTCAGCCTCGTAAGTAGCTGGGACTAAAGGTGCAATCACCACGCCCAGCTGTAAAACCCTCTTTCTGAAACAAATTACTGAACAAATTGCCATCTGATCTTAGTGAGTAAACACACACAGACACACACACACACACACCCGTGAGGGGATGGGCTTGTTTCTATTTTCTACAATAGAAACACCTCAAACAGACTCGGCTTCCAGTTCCAAGGGGTCCCGGGAGCCACGCCCTTCCTTGACTTGACCAGTGCCTGTCTGAGGTTTCCCCACCTCATCAGGGTCAGGGATGAGGGAGGGTGACAAGCACAGTGCAGGATCCCTACCTGTAGGGGCTGAATAGCGGCCCCTCAAAGATATGTTCACATCTAACCCCTGGGACCATAACCGTGGTCTGATGTGGGAAGAGGGTCTTTGCAGAAGTGATTAGGATCTCCAGATGAGATCATCCCGGATGAGCTGGTGAGACCCCAAATCCAATGACAAAGTATCCTCATAAGAAACAGAAGAGAAGACAGAGTGAAGGAAGAGAAGGGCCACGCGGAGACAGAGGCAGAGACTAGAGTGATGCAGCCACAGTCAAGGTATGCCTGGGGCCACCAGAAGCTGGAAAAGACAAGGAAGGATTCTCCCCTAGGGTCTTTGGAGGGAGCGCAGCCCTGCTCACACCTTGACTTGCGGCTTCTGGCCCCCAGAACTGTGCAAGAATAATTTTTTTTTTTTTTTTTTGAGATGGAGTCTCACTCTCATCCAGGCTGGAGTACAGTAGCACAATTTTGGCTCACTGCAACCTCCGCCTCCAGGGTTCAAGCAATTCTCCTGCCTCAGCCTCCTGAGTAGCTGGGATTACAGGTGTGCACCAACATGCCTGGCTAATTTTTGTATTTTTAGTAGAGATGGGGTTTTACCACATTGGCCTGACTGATCTTGAACTCCTGACCCCAAGTGATCCTTCTGCTTCAACCTCCCAAAGTGCTGGGATTACAGGCATGAGCCACTGCACCTGGCCAAATTTCTGTTGCTATTTTCTGTTTGTTTGTTTTTGTTTTTGTTTTTTGTTTTTTTGAGACAGAGTCTCGCTTTGTTGCCCAGGCTGGAGTGCAGTGATGCGATCTGGCTCACTGCAAGCTCCGCCTCCTGGTTCACGCCATTCTCCTGCCTCAGCCTCCCAAGTAGCTGGGACTACAGGCACCCACCACCACGCCTGGCTAATTTTTTTTGGTTTTGCATTTTTAGTAGAGATGGGGTTTCACCGTATTAGCCAGGATGGTTTCGATCTCCTGACCTCGTGTTCCACCCGCCTCAGCCTCCCAAAGTGCTGGGATTACAGGCGTGAGCCACTGCGCCCAGCAAATTTCTGTTGTTTTAAGTCAACCAGTTCATAGTCATGTTACAGCAGCTCTGAGAAATTAACACATTGCCCTTTAGGGGATTAGTCCAGTTGGGCAGATAAGACCCCATGACATGAAGCAACATGGGGACAAAACAAGGCAGTGGACATTCAGAGAAAGGAGGCCGCAGCAGGCTAAGGGGATAAGGGAGGGCTTTCTGGAGGAGGGAGAAAGGATTTTTTGATTTTTTTGTTTTTGTTCTTGTTGGGTTGTTGGGAGAATGTAGGGTGTTGCTGAAAATGGCAGAACACAGCTGGGCGCGGTGGCTCACGCCTGTAATCCCAGCACTTTAGGCGGCCAAGGCAGGCAGACACAACATCAGGAGATCCAGACCATCCTGGCTAACACGGTGAAACCCCCTCTCTACTAAAAATACAAAAAATTAGCCAGGCATGGTGGCACGTCTCTGTAATCCTAGCTACTCAGGAGGCTGAGGCAGGAGAATCGCTTGAACCCAGGAGGCGGAGGCTGTAGTGAGACGAGATCGTGCCACTGCACTCCAGCCTGGCGACAGAGCGAGGCTCCACCAAAAAAAGAAAAGAAAAGAAAAGAAAATGGTAGAACTCATGAGAAACCAAAGCAAAGCAAGGAGTTAGGAATTTGCATGGCCAGTTCGGTGGACAGTAAGGAGAACAGCTGGGCTTGAGTTCACCTGAAAGCACCCTGGATGCCAGGCCAGGGTGTTTGGACACAGCAGGAGTAACATTCAAATATTAAACAACTGGTGGTACAGAAAGGGGACAGACACTGGCTGTGAGCAGTGTCGCAGAGTCCTGGAGGCCACAGCTGCACCAGACATTGACCTCCTAGATACATGACAGAGGTCCAGGAGTTCAAAGGGAGGGGCCAAAGGCGTGGGCAGCAGGGGCACTCCTGAGCTCTGGGCGGCAGCTGTTTTCCCATTCGTTTGGAAATATTCTGTGGCACAAGGAGGCTGGCAAGTAGACCAGTGCAGTGGTCCAGGGCGGATAGAACAGGAGTGGCCTGAATGCCAGAGCAGTCAAGGGAATGGAGACAAGGATGTGAGAAACAACGCTGGGCTGATGCTTCTGGCTTCTCCCCTGCGAGTCTCTGGGAACTGGGAAGAAAAAGCCAGGACACAGGCAGAAGGGAAACCAGATTTAGAGGGACCATATGGGTTAAGTCACAGCGAAGTTAAATTTGGGAGAAGGCAAGCCACCCAGAACCAGCAGACAATGAGGGATAGGCATGGCTTGGAAATAGAGGCGCTGGCTGAGTATATGCTGGGCAGCATGCCAGGGACTCTACCTGCATCAGCTATACCCGGGGTTGGCACTAGCCTGCAGGCCAAATCCAGCCCACCATCTCTTATATTTTGAAATGGATGAAAAAACAAAAGGAGAATCCTTTTTTATGACGTGTGAAAAGTACATGAAATTCAAATTTGTGTCCATCGACTGGAACACAGCCTTGCCCATTACATGTTGTGTATGGCTGCTTTCATGCAACAACAGCAAAGCTGAGCAGTCACACGTAGGACCGTACGGCCCATAAAGCCTAATAATTTTCTATTTAGATCTTTACAGAAAAAGTTTATTGTCCCCTGGAGTCCATCATGTACCTTTATAACCAGCCTGCCACACCTACATTCTCACCTCTTTTCAGATGAGAAAGTTGACACCAGAAAGATTAAATGGCTTCCTCAGAGTCATTCAGTTTCTAAAGGCAGATCTGAGATTTGAACCAAGCGAATGCTCCACAGCGAATGCTGGCTCCAAAATGTAATTCTATAGGTTATCCACCCGCTCAGAGGCGTGATTTTCACTGCTTTTATAGTCTTGGGTTTTTACATTTTGCTTTTCTAGTTTAGGTAATACATGTATGATATAAAATTCAAAAGGTGGCTGGGTGTGGTGGCTCATACCTGTAATCCCAGCACTTTGGGAAGCTGAGGCAGAAGGATGGCTTGAGCCAAGGAGTTTGAGACTAGCCTAGGCAACATAGTGAGACCTCGTATTTACAAAATAAAAAATTAGCTAGGTGTGGTGGCTACTTAGCTATTCAGGAAGATGAGGCTGGGAGGATTGCTTGAGCCTATGAGGTCAAGGCTACAGCGAGCTGTGGTTACACTACTGAATTACAGCCTGGCTGACAGAGTAAGACCCCATTTCAAAAAAAAAAAAATCAGAAAAGCAAAAACCAAAAGGTACAAAAGGCTAGTGAAAATTAAGTTACCTCTTCTCCTTAAGAAGGAACCTTCTCCATCAGGTTTATTACCCCAAAGGTATCCATTTTTACCTGTGTGTGTGTGTGTGTGTGTGTGTATGTCAGAGACACTATTTGAATTTACAGGCATGTGAGTTCTTCATCTTGTTTTGCCCTTCATATATATTGGAAATCGTTCCCTAGCAACACATGAAGAGTTTCCTTTTGTTGTTGCTGTATCATATTCATTGTATAAATGTACCACAATTTATAATTTATTTAACCAGTCCCTACCACTTTCCTGATTTAGATTTTCTTTCTTTCTGTCCTAAGAACTAAACCATGCTGCCTTAGTGTTTATTATTATTATGAAAACAACATCACAGTATTCAATTATAGGATGTGTTGACAGACAATGCGATTGTTTCCAATTCTTCGTTATTATAAACAATACTACAGGGACTAACTAGCTGGCAAGTTGTTTTATCCATGTATAGGTACAGCTGCAAGATGAATTCCTACAAGTGGAATTGTGTCCAGGGCTGTGTGCATTTAGGTTCGATAGATATCGCCCAACTATCCTCCACAGAGGCTCTCTAGAGAGTTTTTTCGAGTGTTAGAGTGAATGCAAAGAAAGAAGAGAAGGTAAAGAGATAAGAACATAGGAAGGTAAAGAGATAAGAACATAGGAAGGTAAAGAGATAAGAACATAGGAAGGTAAAGAGATAAGAACATAGGAAGGTAAAGAGATAAGAACATAGGAAGGTAAAGAGATAAGCCGGTAGGAGGCTGAGCCACAGGGATTCCTCTTTGGTGAGGCAGAGAAAGCAGAGCCAATGGGGGACTCACAGAAGGTGGTCCTGGGGCTGAGAAGACCAGGATGCACAATGATAGCAAAAGGGATGAGAAGGGAGAGATTTCAGGAAGAAACATGTTGAATGTTTCAGAGGCCTACAAAAATAATAAAAAGAGAACTGGGTTCCAGGGATTAGGGGAAATAAGACAGGAATGAGCAGGAACGAAAAGTGGCTGTCTGGAGGCAACCTCCCAGCCCAGGGGCTTGGTTGACAAGCAGGAGAGCACTCTGAGAGCACATGCCAAGGGAGTAGTGAGCTGGGAGGAGCCCAGTCCTCCATCCTTGCATTTTGTAGAAAGAAGACAGACTACTTAGCAGTCTGTCTAGCAGACAGGCTAGCCCCACTAGGCCCCCAGAGTGGAAGTAGCATGCAGAGTGATGCATCAGACTTTGAGCTGAATCAGAGGCTGAATCTCACCCCCACACAACTCAGTCCTCTCCAAGCCCCAGCCCCCAGGACCAAGGGGCAGGTACCTTGCCTTACCACTCCCTTCTTCCCACCCCCAAGAGAGCAAAGGGCTAGAGTAGCAATAAAACCAGCCCCTCCCCCAGTTAGTTACCAGGTCTCAGGACCTCAGGGAAGTGCAGACTCCGCCTCCTAAGCCACTTCTTCCTACGACTAGGGAGGAGGAGAGGTGGGGGAAGAGAAGGGGAGAGGAGGAAGTGCAAGCTGCTCGGCCTCCAGCTGCAGGAATCTGTACTGGCCTGGCCTGGCCACAGGCAGAAAGAGGAACAAACAAACCCATTCTGGGGAGCATTTATCTATGCAATAGGAGAATCAAAGGTTTGGAAGCTCTCAGTGCCCGTGACCCACCCAACCTGCCTCATCCACCCTAGCCCTTAATGACTCTACCCTGTCATTACCCACCTCCAACCTCTCTCACTGGACCCAGCTAAGAATAAACCCCTTGACACACACACACAGCTTTTCCCACTTCCCAAAGCACTGCAGTACTCTAAGAATGGCCTAGAATGGCCTGGAGCTCATACTCAGTCCAAGCCCTACCTGCCTCCCTCAATGTACCAGGAAATCCCCACTCCACCCTCTCTTGTGGCAAACAGGCAGGTCCTGGGGGTTTCCAGATGAGGATGGCTGGTCTCAAGACCATGGGGCCACAGTCCAGCTCAGCTCCCTCACCAGACTCCAGAATTTCACACTCTGGCCCTGGAGAGGGACTCCCATGGGGCCTCTGTGGAGGAGGAAGGGCAAGAGCAACTCGGTCAATAAGAGTCATCACCACCTACACTTTCTGCTACTTCCTTGTGGAACAGGCTGCAGCCCTGGTCCAGTGGGACTTGGTGGCCCAGCCTGGCCTTCAGATATGTCCCCCTCCCATCCCCAGGAATCCCCATGTCACCTCCCCTCAGAGACCCAGGAGAGCACTGGAAGGATAGGGAGAAAAGAGGACCCTTAGACTGGCAGATTGACTAGCCCAGGAAAAGGCTGCGGAGAAAAGCCCTTTCTCCACTTTCCAGAATGGAGACCACCCCCAGATGTGGCCCCAGTCCAGTTCTGGCCCCCGAACTCCCCAATCTCTGGCTCTGTTATCCACTGGGCTATGTTGGGTCAGAATGCTAGGTTTTTACCAGAGAGATCTTGTGTGAAAAACAGCACGGGACTTTTGGAGGTCTCCCCTGTGGTGAATCCCAGGCCTCCCATTTACCGGCAGTGTTACCCTGGGCAAATTCTTTAACATGGGAGTCTCAGTTTCCTAATCTAAAAAGTGGGATGACTGCTAGCAGCACCCTTTTTGGAAGTTGTTGTGATGAGGCCTGAGTGAGAGGATGTGTGGCACAGCAATCAGTAAGCTGTAAAGTGCTCACGGAGCTTATGAGAGGTGACCCTCCCCTGCCGTGGAGTCCCACCTGGTCAGAACCCCAGGTAGAGAGAATGGGGAACCAAGGCTCTGGACTGGCCCTGATCCCAGCAGACAGTTCAGCCCCGGGAAGAAAGAGGAGGAGCCCTGGCCTTCACTTTGCCCTTATCCATGGAAGTAAACAAGGCTTGAGCTACCAGATTCTAAGCAGGGAGAGCCCTGTCTCATGCACAAGCACACACACCTGCCTGGACAGCTGACATCCCTTCCCTACTAGGTATACATACCAACAGGCTGACTCACTCCACAACCCTCCTCATCCCCCACCCCAGAGCCTCTAGGCTTCTGTGCCTACAACATCACTCCTCTCCCTTTGGATCAACCACAGACTGGGCTTATTTTCTAGTCTCAGATCTGGCAGTCTTCCTGGACCACCAAAAGGTCAATCCATTCCTAGGGGGTAGAGAGATGCTAAGCAGTCCCAAGTCCAGCCAGTGGAGGAGACTATGGCCAGGCTCACCTGACAGGGCATCAGTGTACCCAGACCAGTGCTTGGCCAAGGTGCCTATCTAGTCACCAGACCATCCAGACAGCTCACTCCTTCAATCAGCCTATCAGTGTCATAGGTCAGGAGTCCTGGGGACTGCCTCTCCCCTCCAGTACACACAGCCCAGAGCCAAAGGCCTCCCTGTGAGCACCAGCCCATCACCTTTGAATATCCTGAGTTCAGGAGACAGAGCCTGGGCCCTGCCCTCCCTACTCATGTCCCCTTTCATTTGTTTACTGTTTGTACTGCCTACTTCTAAGGAGGACTTCAGGTAGAAGTAATCCCAGCACTTTGGGAGGCCAAGGTGGGTGGATCACCTGAGGTCAGGAGTTCAAGACCAGCCTGGCCAACATGGTGAAACCCCTGCTCTACCAAATAAAAAAAAAAAATTAGCCGGGCCTGGTGGCCGGTGCCTATAGTTCTAGCTACTCGGGAGGCTGAGACAGGAGAATCACTTGAACACGGGAGAAGGAGGCTGCTGTGAGCAACCAGACAGAGATCGTGCCATTGCACTCCAGCCTGGGTGACAAGAGCCAGACTCCGCCTCAGAAAAAAAAAAAAAAAAAGGCAAAGAAAAAAGAAGTGGACTCTCTTTAACTCCTCTCTGATGTTCGCCTCCCCTAGGACCCCACAACCAGTCCCTTTTCCGAGTCTCTCCAAACTCATCCACCTGACACCCTCCTCACCTCCAAAGCCCTGGGTCTGCAGCTGGCGGTAGGAGCGGTATACTTCCCTCGTGAGGTAGTTGATGAAGCCCTCCCTGGGCGCGAACTTGCACACGAAGTTCTGCTCATAGAGGCAGTTGATGAGGAAGCAGGCGGCGATGGCGTCCTCCCCGCCGTCGGGCTGCAGCTCCACCAGCGCTAAGTTGCAGTTCTGGGTGGTGCAGCAGGCGCGCACACAGTCCCAGCCCCGGCGCACGCTGGGGGACTCTAGGAAGGTGGCTCCGTTGCTGACCGAGGCATTGGTGTCCAGCACGAAGGCAGGCACCCCGGCGGTAAAGCGGTTCAGGCAGTCAGCTCCCGCGGGCAGCCCAGGGGGCGCGGGCGGCGGCCCCGCCTGGGTGCCCTGGAGGCCGAGCGCGCACAGAAGCCACAAGGCGACGGCAGGGATGCGGGCCGGGGCGAGGCGGGTGCCGGTCATAGTCCTCGCAGGGGCCATCGCCTTCCTCTCCAGGGGGATCACCTTCAGAGCGCGGGCCTCTGGGTTCCGAGGGTGCTGGTGACCTGAGAGAAGGGAGGGGACAGAGGAGGAGACACGTCTGATCAGCCGGGGAGACTTCGGAGGAGGCGGGCCGGCCAGGAGGAAGTGGCGGGGAGGAGGGACCGGAGCACCCCAGGAGCGAAGAAGGAGTACGGCCCCTGCCCTCCCACGCGCCCTCCAGGGACCCGGCAGCCAGACAGACGGACAGGCGGACAGCTAGGGAGCTCACGTACCCCGACACACGCAAGAGAGCAGAACAAAGGGACGGACATGCTCCAGCCCGCTCCGCCTGCGCCTCGGCCCCGCGCGCCGGGCCCGGTTACCTGCGCAGGTGAGTTGGGTGGGGCCAGGTCAGCCGAGGTTCCGGTCCCGGCTTCCTGCGCGTCTCGGACCGCGGCTTCCGCCCCGGTGCTCGGAGAGCTGGGGTTCGGCCGCCTTCTCCCCCTGGTTTCTGGTGAAACTGAGTCAGCGCCGTCGGGGCGGGGCCGACATTCACCTCTGCGCTGCCGGCCCCGCCCACGCCCGGTGAGCTGCGGCCGCCTCCAGCGCGGAGCTCCAGGCCCGGCCCGCCCCGCCCCGCGGCCCCGCAGCCCGGGCGCCTCCCCGGCAGCCATCCCCCCTAGGGGCTCTCGAGCTCCATCCAGTCTAGCCTCGCGAGGGAGCCCCGCGCCAGAAGCGCATCCCCAGGCCGGAGGGGACGCGGCCCGAACGGCAGGGTCCGGCCTCTGGGGCGGCGGCCTCCCGCCTTTCTTTCCGGCCGGGGCCTGCATTCCCAGCCCCAGACCTGAGACCCAATGCAAATGATCTTTCCGGCCCTCGGGAAATCATTTCCATTTCGTGGCGGGAAGGGAACACAAAAGTTGCGTGGCTGCACCTGTGATAACTGGGATCCGGGATGTCTGCCTCACTGTCAGCTCTGGGAAACCCTCCCTGCTGTCAGGGTGAGAAACGGAGGTGATTCCCCGCGTCCAGGCTGCCTTGCGTGCTCCACGGGGCTTCCCTGTTCGAGGCCCCTCCTCATCTTGTATGTGCAGTTCGGTCTATTCCCAGCTATGGCTCATTGGACTGTTGCCCCTTTCCCTGGGGCCCAGGCTTCCTCTCTTTCACAAAGGGGACGCTGCTGGGCACTTTCTTCCGGGAAATGTCATCCTCGGAAGCCTGGAGGTTCTCCAGTTCACCAAGTAGCTGAGTTATTGCCCTTCACGAAACCGTGGACTCCTTGAAGCCAAGCTTATTGCTCCTCCTGAGTAAAGAACTCTTAAGAGACCATTCTTTACACGGCAAGGGTCTGAACAGGTGAAAGACAGATGAAGGCAGGGCTGGAGGAAGGAATCACATAGCATGCTCTCTTACAATAGAGATTCCAAACCTTTTCCTGATGGCTTAACAACCCCCAACCCAATGGGAACATTCTTCCCAGTTTCTCATCCAGAGCAGCTTTGCCTAGCAGATCCTGTGGCCAACCCTTGGATTTTGCTGAACTGTGACATCCTCCAGCTGCTCACATGATGCGTGTTGGGGTGGGAATCTGGGGCCTGTCTCCCCTTCTCTGGATTTTTAGGGTTTATCCACAGACCCTGGCACACTGGTGGATATAGAACAATGATGGTATGCTGGGAATGAAGAAAATGATTGTGCAGCCACTGGGAAGAGTTTTGTGATTTGATTTCCCCTTATGGCTAACACATTCAAGAATCTTTTCCTTTTTTTTTTTTGAGACGGAGTCTCGCTGTATCACCCAGGCTGGAGTGCAATGGCACGATCTCGGCTCACTGCAACCTCCACCTTCCAGATTCAGGTGATTCTGCCTCAGCCTCCCAAGTAGCTGGGCTTACAGGTGTGCACCACCATACCCAGCTAATTTTTGTATTTTCAGTAGAAATGGAGTTTCACCTTGTTGGCCAGGCTGGTCTTGAACTCCTGACCTCAGGTGATCCACCTGCCTCAGCCTCCCAAAGTGCTGGGATTATAGGCGTGAGCCACTGCGCCCAACCTCAAGAATCTTAATACAGGGGAATATTACCTTATGGTAATATTACATTACCATAAATTTATCATTACATCCATTATACACACCATTATAAAAACCAACATGAATTCAGCACTGACAATACCCAAACTCTGTTCCTAAGCACTGCCCATACATTACCCTATACTCAAAACAAATCTAGGGAGGTACTATTTTTAGTCCCATTCTACAAATGAGCAAACAGGCTCAAGACAGGTAAACTGATTTGTCAGGTCATTCAACAGTAAAGTGGCAGAGTAGGGATTGGAGCCCAGGCAGGGCAACCCCATGGCTTCAGTGCTTAAACCCTGGACTTTATGGCCATTGCAATTCTGATTTCATCTGGAAGTTCTGCCCTCACCTCAGATTCAACTTGCTTGAACCCGTAACTCACTTTCTTTCTTTCTTTTTTTTTTTTTTTTTTTTTTTGTTGGTGGGGACGGAGTCTCACTGTCGCCCAGGCTGGAGTGCAGTGGCGCGATCTCGGCTCACTGCAAGCTCCGCCTCCTGGGTTCACACCATTCTCCTGCCTCAGCCTCCTGAGTAGCTGGGACTACAGGCACCCGCCACCATGCCCGGCTAATTTTCGTATTTTTAGTAGAGACAGGGTTTCTCCGTGTTAGCCAGGGTGGGGTAACTCACTTTCAAGTGGTGAGCAGCCACCATTTGTTGAGATGCCCACTGTGTTCCCTCCAGGCACTTGACATAGGATTGCTAATGCTCAGGACAACTCTGGAAATTGTTTCCACTTTGCAGAAAGGTTCACTGACTCCATCAAGGTCAGGTAGTGAATGAAGAGTGGTGACAGGTTGTAGAGAAGTTAAATTTGTGAGCTTCAGACTCAGACTACTGGGTTTAGCTCTTGCATCTGCCACTTACTATTCGTGTGGCCTTATGCAAGTTATTTGATCTTTCTGTGCCTTAGTCTCCTTGAATGGGAAGTGGGGCTTCATAGGGTTTTTTATGAGATTAAATGAGTTAATGCAGATAAGGCATTTGACACCAAGAGTTCTCAATAAATGTTACTTGAAATGACAACAACAGCAACAACAACACATGCTGGTGAGGATGCAGAGAAAAGGGAACGCTTATACATTGTTGGTGGGAATGTAAATCAGTTCAGCCACTGTGGAAAGCAACTTGGAGATTTCTCAGAAACTTAGAACTACCATTCAACTCAGCAATCCTATTACTGGGTATATAACCAAAGGAACATATATTGTTTTTCCAAAAAGACACATGCACTTGTACGTTCATCACAGCACTATTCACAATAGCAAAGACATGGAATCTACCTAGATGCCCATCAATGATGGATTGGATAAAGATAATGTACTTCATACATCCCACGGAATACTATGCAGGCATAAAATGAACAAAATCACGTCCTTGCCAGCAATACGAATGCAGCTGGAGGCCATTATCCTAAGTAAATTAAGGCAGGAAGGCTGGGCGCGGTGGCTCAAGCCTGTAATCCCAGCACTTTGGGAGGCCGAGACGGGCGGATCACGAGGTCAGGAGATCGAGACCATCCTGGCTAATACAGTGAAACCCTGTCTCTACTTAAAAATACAAAAAACTAGCCGGGCGACGAGGCGGGCGCCTGTAGTCCCAGCTACTCGGGAGGCTGAGGCAGGAGAATGGCGTAAACCCGGGAGGCGGAGCTTGCAGTGAGCTGAGATCCGGCCACTGTACTCCAGCCTGGGTGGCAGAGCAAGACTCCGTCTCAAAAAAAAAAAAAAAAAAAAAATTAAGGCAGGAACAGAAAACCAAATACTACATGTTCTCACTTATAAATGGGAGCTAAGCATTGACTACACATGGACATAATGATGGAACAATAGACACTGAGGACTACCAGAAGAGAGAGGGAGAGAGGGGAGCATGGGGAACGTGGGCTGAAAAACAACCTTTTAGGTAATATGCTCACTACCTGGGTGACAGGCTCATCTGTACCCCAAACCCTATACCCATGTAAGAAACCTGCACATATACCCACTGAATCTAAAATAAAAGTTGAGGCCAGGCGCAATGGCTCATGTCTGTGATCCAGGCACTTTGGGAGGCCGAGGCGGGAGGATTGCTTGAGCCCAGGAGTTCAAGACCAGCCTAGGCAACATGGCAAGACCCCATCTCTATAAAAAAAAAAAAAATACAAAAATATAGCCAGGCATAGTGGCACATGCCTATAGGACCAGCTACTCAGGAGGTTGAGGTGGGGGGATTGCTTGAGCTGGGGAGGTCAAGGCTGCAGTGAGCTATGATCATGCCACTGCACTCCAGCCTGGGTGAAAGAACTAGACCCTGTCCCAAAAATAAATAAATCAAATAAAAGTTGAAATGATTTTTTTAAAAAAGTGACAGAGCCAGGATTGTATCTGAAGTCTTTCTGACATTAAAAGCCATACTTTCCAAATACTACCTTATGCTGCTTCTTACATACTAACAAGAAAAACTACGTATGAAGAGAAGAAAGACTACAAGGTATTCCATCAAAGTAGTGAAAGTGATGGTATTTGAATGGTGAGTCTGTAGGATAACATTGCTTCTTTCTCGCTTTAAAAATATTTTCCAAGATCCCTTCAGTGAATATGGGATGCTTCCATAATGAAGAGAGAGACACACCGTGATGACCTCCACATACCATATTTGATGACAGTCTTCCATGGTAATCACTCACATCCATCTCTTGTCTGTTCCCACTGCTGCCCTTGATCTAGGCTCTGTGCCAGCTTCATGATGGAACTCCAGGCCACCCTGCACACTGCCATGTGGTTCCCTCCTCCAGCCCTGCCTTCATCTGTCCTTCACCTGTTCAGACCCTCAGTGATCCCCAAGAACTTCTCTGGGGCAGAATGTACAGAGCCAACCGTTCCCTGGATGAAGTTCAGTATTTGCATAGGCAGACAGTGTCAGAGCTGTCGGAGGAGACCCAGCTAAAACACTTCCCCTGGCTGGGCACCGTGGCTTACGCTTGTAGTCCCAACACTTTGAGAGGCCAAGGTAGGAGGACTGCTTGAGGTCAGGAGTTCAAGACCAGCCTGGGCAACATAGTGTCTAAAAAAGTAAATTTTAAAAAACAACCTGGCCAGGTGCAGTGACTCATGCCTGTAATCCCAGCACTTTGAGAGGCCAAGGTGGGTGGATCATGAGGTCAAGAGATTGAGACCATCCTGGCCAATATGGTGAAACCCCATGTCTACTAAAAACACAAAAATAAGCTGGGTGTGGTAGCACGTACCTGTAGTCCCAGCTACTTGGGAGGCTGAGGCAGGACAATCACTTGAATCTGGGAGGTGGAGGTTGCAGTGAGCTGAGATCGCGCCACTGCACTCCAGCCTGGCGACAGAACGAGACTGTCTCAAAACAAAACAAAACAAAACAAAAGCCCTTCTCCTTATATATAGCAAACTGAGGCCCAGAGATTTGGCCTTGGTTTGTTCATAGACACAAGGCCAGCTCCAGACCTCAGGTCTCTTGACTGCCAATCTTAGGCCCTTTCCTTAATTTGAGCTGCCTTCCTGCAAAGTATTTGCAAATGATACTGTTTTCTAACTATACTGCCGGCCCTAAGGGGAGTTCACCTCACCTCTTCTCTTCTCTTCTCTTCTCTTCTCTTCTCTTCTCTTCTCTTCTCTTTTTCCCTTTCCTTTCCTTTCCTTTTTTTCCTCCTTTCCTTTCCTTCTTTTCTTTTCTTTTCTTTTCTAGATGGAGTCTCGCTCTGTCACCCAGGCGCCCACCACCATGTCTGGTTATTTTTTTTATTTTTTGGTGGAGACAGGGTTTCACCGTGTTGTCCAGGCTGGTCTTGAGCTCCTGACCTCAAGTGATCCACCCACTTCGGCCTTCCAGAGTGTTGGGATTACAGGCATAAGCCATCGTGCCTGGCCAAGTCTGTGTAGCTGTTTTCTTAGGCCATGTAGCTCACTCTTTTCTTAGGCAGTGTAGTTCACTTTCCCACTGCAAACTTTGGGAAGAGAAGCTCTGTGCCACAGGCTCCATTCCTATTTGCCACATCACAAATACCAATCATTGCTTTAAGGAGTGGATGATTTGATGAGAATATTCAGTTCTTACACCACTACTAGAAGAGGAACACTGACTGCCTTGTGGAAGTGGTCTGGCAGTTTCTGTAGGTAGGAGTGCTGGATTGTCTACAAATGTGGCCACCGACAGCGCCTCCCATTCCTGTGTGTACATGCTGCTTCTCCCACTAGAAGGTGTCTTTGAATCTGGGACTTGCTTTGACCAGTTGGACCCAGCAGAAGTGGGGCCCTGTGACTTGCAGGCCTTATGAAATCTTGTAGCTTTGTTTTTCCCGTTTAGAGCCAGCTGTGATATAAAGAAGTTTGTCTGTGCTGCGTGAGAGAGATACCACCTGAAGACAACAAGGCCCTGGAGGATGAGAGACTCTCAAGGAAAAGAGAAGGGCCTGCCGTCTTCCAGCCACGCCAGCCCCCAACTGAGGAGCTGGGTGAGGCCATCTTGCATCCTTAGCCTCAGTCAAGTTGCCTTAGCAGAGACTAGCTGACGCTGCCAAGCCCTGCCCAAGTTACAGAATCATGAGCAAATAAATGACTGTTTCTGTTTTAGGCTTTTACGTTTTGGGGGTGGTTTGTGTGCCAGTAATAACTGAAACAGATAATATATTTACAGAATAAACTTCAGTTTTAATGATCTAAGTAAAAGCCCACTAATTCATTATGCAGAAAAAAATGATTTTTTTTGAGACAGTCTTGCTCTGTTGCCCAGGCTGGAGTACCGTGGCACAACCACAGCTCACTGCAGCCTCGACCTCCCTGGTTCAAGTGATCCTCCCACCTCAGCCTCCTGAGTAGTTGAGACCACAGGTACATGCCACCACACCCGGCTAATTTTGTAAATTTTTTGTACAGATGGGGTCTCGCCATATTGCGGAGGCTGGTCTCTAACTTCTGGGCTCAAGCCATCCTCCTTCCTCAGCCTCCCAAAGTTTTGGGATTACAGGTATGCGCCACTGTGCCCAGAAAATTTAACTTTTATTTTAAAAAGACAGTCCCTCTCAGATAGTGCTACAGCTCCGTTAAATCAAATTTAGCCTCCTTACATATTTTAAGTTTCACCTAAAGGTGTCTCTGTACATGGTGAGCTATCACCTAAATGGAGGTGTAAACAGCCTATAATCTACCCTTGTGCCAAACACCAAGTTTTGGCCAATCAAAAGGGGCCAACTGTTCAAACCCTCTTCAAATAAGGCAAACACTGAGCTGTAACCAATCTGGCTGTTTCTGTCCCTCGCTTCCATTTTCTGTACATCACTTTCCTTATTCTGTCCATAAATCTCTGAGCCTACTCTGGCTCAGAAGGCTGCCCAATTTACCAATAGTACTTTGCTCAATTAAACTCTTAAATTTCATTTGGCTATGGATTTTTTTTTTTTTTTTTTTTTTTTTTTTGAGACAGAGGTTTGCTCTTGTCTCCCAGGCTGGAGTGCAATGGCATAATCTCAGCTTACCACAACCTCTGTCTTCTGGGTTCAAGCGAATCTCCTGCCTCAGCCTCCCGAGTAACTGGGATTATAGGTATGCACCACCACACCTGGCTAATTTTGTGTTTTTAGTAGAAACGGGGTTTCTCCATGTTGGTCAGGCTGGTCTCGAAATCCTGACCTTAGGTGATCTGCCCACCTCGGCCTCCCGGCTTCAAGTTATTCTCCTCCCTCAGCCTCCTGAGTAACTGGGATTACAGGCATGTGCCACCATGCCTGACTAATTTTGTATTTTTAGTAGAGACGGGGTTTCTTTGTGTTGGTCAGGCTAGTCTCGAACTCCCAACCTCAGGTGATCCACCCACCTTGGCCTTCCTAGGTGTTGGGATTACAGGCATGAGCCACTGCACCCAGCCTATTTTTATTTTATTTTATTAAGTTCTGGGGTACATGTGCAGGATGTACAGGTTTGTTGCATAGGTAAACATGTGCCATGGTGGTTTGCTGCACCTATGAGCCCATCACCTACGTATTAAGCCCTGCATGCATTAACTATTTATCCTGATGCTCTCTCTCCCCACAACCTACCCCACAGGCCCCAGTGTGTGTTGTTCCCCTCCCTGTGTCCCAAAGGGTTATTTTTGAGGAATTCTTCTATAATGTCAGAAATGCTTACATGAGGGTGGAGGGTACAGGGAGGTGATAATGAAAGGATACAAAGCCTCAGGAGGAAGTTTGATATTTTTGTATGACATCTATTGTACATGGTAAATATAACTAATAATTGAGAACTGTACATTTCAAAATTGCTGAGAGAATAAATTTAAAATGTTTTCATTATTAAAAATATTAAACATTTGAAAAAAATGCTCACAATATTCCATTGTGGTAGGTTGCTTCCAAATGGCTCCCAATGATCCATACCTCCTGGTACTAATGCCTTGTATAATTTCCTCTCCTTGAGTGTAGTTGGACCTGGTGACTTGCTTCTAATGGATAGAATCAAGCAAAAATCATAGGATGTCACTTCCTGGATTTGGTTACAAAGACTGTAACTTTCTCTCTCTTTGTCTCTCTCTCTCTCTCTCTCTCCTAGTGCCCTTGGTGTGGTGGAAGCAAGGTGTCATGTGATAAATAAGCCTCCAGAGAGGCCTGCATGGCAGGATCCAATGTCTCTAGCCAACAGCCTCTGGGGACCTGAGACCTGCCAACACCCTTGTTAGTGAACCTGGAAGTGGACCTCCTGCTCTTGGACCTTGAGGTGACTACAGTACTGGCTGACACCTTGACTGCAGTCCCTGAGCTGGGGTGCCCAACTGAGCTACTCTCAGAATCCCCCCTACTGAAACAGTGATATAATAAATGCTTATTGTTTCAAGCTGGTAAATTTTGGAATGCTTTGTTATGCAGCAAAAGATAACTAATACATTCATCACTGAAAAAATGAGAATATCAAACTATAAACTCTTTATTTAGTCGACCTTTTAGGGAACTAATATGGCCATAAATATCAAGCCTCCTGCAATTTTGCACATTCTTTGACTTTGTAGTTCTACATCTATAAACTTCTCTTAAGGGAAATCATGGATGCTAACAAAGAAATAGTTACAGAAATGTTCAGCAGAGGAGCACTATTTATAATGGCAAATTGGTGGCAATCCGCGTATCTAAAGATGGGATTGAGTGACTAAATCGTGGAGTCACCTCTAATAGAACAGGTTGGGGTTCATTAGTGAGTTTTAAAAACAGTAAAGGGATTTATCACTGGCATTTGAAAAGTTAAAATAAAATTAAATAGAATGAAAAATATCAGAGTAAGGACAAGTTTTGCTTCATAAGAAATTTAGCTTTATATTTGTACATGTGTACCTTGTGATATTAAATTCCTTACTCTGAGTCATGGTCCAAATTTTGAAAAACTGAAGTGTTAATAAAAGATGTATATAAAACTACTTAGGTCAGGCATGGTGGCTCACACCTGTAATCCCAGCACTTTGGGAGGCCGAGGTGGGCGGATCACCCTGAGGTCAGGAGTTCGTAGACCAGCCTGGCCAACATGGTGAAACCCCATCTCTACTAAAAATACAAAAATTAGCTGGGCGTGGTGGCAGGCTCCTATAATCCCAGCTACTCAGGAGGCTGAGGCAGGAGAATCGCTTGAACCCAGGAGGTGGAGGTTGCAGTGAGCCGAGATAGTGCCATTGCACTCCAGCCTGGGGGACAAGAACGAGACTTTGTCTCAAAAAAAAAAAAAAGAAAAAATACAAAAATTAGCTGGGCATGGTGGCAGGTGCCTGTAATCCCAGCAATCAGGAGGCAGGGGAGTCACTTGAATCTGGGAGGCAGAGGTTATAGCGAGCTGAGATCGCACCACCGTACTCCAGCCTGGGCAAGAGAGCGAGACTCTGTCTCAAAAAATAAATAAATACAACTACTTAATGACATAAAATGCATTCAAAATATATTAAGTTATAAAATGTATTCATAATGTAAGAAAATGATCTAATTTTGTGAAAACCCAAACAATATATGAAAAAATGGAAAATAGGCCGGGCGCGGTGGCTCAAGCCTGTAATCCCAGCACTTTGGGAGGCCGAGACGGGCGGATCACGAGGTCAGGAGATCGAGACCATCCTGGCTAACATGGTGAAACCCCGTCTCTACTAAAAATACAAAAAACTAGCTGGACGAGGTGGCGGGCGCCTGTAGTCCCAGCTACTCGGGAGGCTGAGGCAGGAGAATGGCGTGAACCCGGGAGGCGGAGCTTGCAGTGAGCCGAGATTGCGCCACTGCACTCCAGTCTGGGCGACAGAGCGAGACTCTGCCTCAAAAAATAAAAAATAAAAAAAGGAAAATAAATACACCAAACAGATAATTTATACTTTTCTTTATTCATTTGTATTTTAGAGTTTTCCACAATGAGCACAGCTTCTTAAAAACTCATTTCTTGAATAATCATACTAATTTAAAAGTTTTCCAAATAACTGTATATAGTATTTATGTTAAATATATGCGCGTAGAGGGCCAGGTGCAGTGGCTCAAGCCTGTAATCCCAGCACTTTGGGAGGCCGAGGTGGGCAGATCACCTAAGGTCAGGAGTTTGAGACCACACTGCCAACATGGTAAAACCCCGTCTCTACTAAAAATACAAAAATTAGCTGGGTGTGGTGGCAGTTGTCTGTAGTTCCAGCTACTCGGGAGGCTGAGGCAGGAGAATAGCTTGAAGTGGGGAGGCAGATGTTGAAGTGGGCTGAGATCACACCACTGCACTCCAGCCTGGGTGACAGAGCAAGACTCCATCTCAAAAAATATATATAAAATTAAATTAAAATAAAATAAAATTAAAAATATATATAAAGACTAGAAAAAAATAAACAAGAAAGAAATTTGTCAGAATGTTAGTGGTGGTGGTTTTTGTCTGGTGGGATTATGGGAAATTTTGAATGTTAAAAAAATTTTTTTTTGAGACAGAGCCTTGCTCTGTCACCCAGGCTGGAGTGCAGGGGCACAATCTAGGCTCACTGCAACCTCCGCCTCCCGGGCTCAAGACATTCTTCTGCCTCAGCCTCCCCAGTAGCTGGAATTACAGGCACGCGCCACCATGCCCAGCTAATTATTTGTATTTTTAGTAGAGATGGGGTTTCACCACGTTGCCTAGGCTGGTCTTGAACTCCCGACCTCAGCCGCTCAATGTGCTGGGATTACAAGCATGAGCCACCATGCCCGGCCATGTTTTAGAAAATGTAGAAAAGTTTATAAACATGTTTTTCTTCTATAATAATTTTTTTTTTTTTTTTTTTGAGACGGAGTCTCACTCTGTCGCCCAGGTTGGAGTGCAGTGGCCGGATCTCAGCTCACTGCAAGCTCCGCCTCCCGGGTTTACGCCATTCTCCTGTCTCAGCCTCCCAAGTAGCTGGGACTACAGGCGCCCGCCACCTCGCCCGGCTAGTTTTTTTGTATTTTTAGTAGAGACGGGGTTTCACCGTGTTAGCCAGGATGGTCTCGATCTCCTGACCTCGTGATCCGCCCGTCTCGGCCTCCCAAAGTGCTGGGATTACAGGCTTGAGCTACCGCGCCCGGCCTTATAATAAAGTTTTTAATAAAAGAAAAGGCATTTAAAAAGAGCAACCTGGTTCTGCTGGGGTCTGCCTGCTGCCCATTTTATGTCAGCACTGGACCTGGCCCAAGCCAGGAGAGCAGGTAGGCACCTTTCTCCCTGCCCAGGCCCCCGCCCTCTTTTTCTGCTCTGATGTGGCTGTGTGCTCCTGGTGGCTTTTATCTCTCATCTCATCTTGGATTTCGAGCTCCCTTATCTTTGGGCAAACTTACTGATGAATGGTGGCACCAATAGGCCAGGGAGGAGATGTGGGTCACTGCTAAGTTGGAAGGATATCAATAAGGTGCCTCTTGCTATAAATAATGGACATCACTCATTAGTGTGCCATCAAGCTTCATGGTATCCATGCTGCGTGCTCATATAGAATCTTACCAACCCCCAGTTTACGAATGAAACATGTTCGTGGAGCCTGCATGCATGCATCTGTCTGTCCCGGTGTAGGCTTTCATAAAGTTTGCATGTTTGTGTGTCCCCAGCCCATTACCAGTCAGTATCTGTTAAATGTTACCTCCTAAATAGCTCTCCAATCTGCCTGCTTCTTGCCATTGACAGCACTACCTCTCCTACTAGCTCTACTGCAATGGCCTTCTAGCTGACCTCCACCAGCCCTTTTGTGCCCTCTGATTGTCTTTCTGTGCAATAGCCATGGTGATTTTTGGATGTTTAAATCTGAATATGTCAACTTGCCCAAGCACCATTGCTTAAGACTCTTCAGTGACTGCCCAATGCCTTTAAGATGGAGACAAAATTCCTCAATGTGGCTTACAGGGCCCTGAGTGGGTATCTCAGCCCTTTCTCCTGCCTCACTTTTCCCTCTCTCCTCCTTCTGTTCCAGCGCCACTGACCCTTCAAATCACTAAATGAAATTGCAATTTTACATTTATTTGATTAGCTGATTATTGTTTATTTTCCCACTAGACTATAAGTTCCTTCCATGAAGGCAGGGAACTGTCTCTTTTGTTGTTTTTTGTTTGTTTTTTGTTTTGTTTGTTCTATGTTGCTGTTGTTTGTTTGTTTGTTTTGAGACGGAGTTTCGCTCTTGTTGCCCAGGCTGAAGTGCAAAGGTGCGATCTCGGCTCACTGCAACCTCTGTCTCCTGGGTTCAAGCAATTCTCTTGCCTCAGCCTCCCAAGTAGCTGGGATTACAGGCACCCACCACCACGTCTTGCTAAATTTTGTATTTTTAGTAGAGATGAGGTTTCACCATGTTGGCCAGGCTGGTCTCAAACTCCTGACCTCAGGTGATCCACCTGCCTCAGCCTCCCAAAGTGCTGGGATTACAGGTGTGAGCCACCGTGCCTGGTTTTGTTTTGTTTTTGTAGAGACAAGGTCTCATTATGTTGACCAGGCTGGCCTTGAACTCCTGGCTTCAACCAATCTTCTCGCCTCAGCCTCCCAAAGTGCTGGGATTACAGGTGTGACCCACTGTGCCCATCCTGTGTCTCTTTTGAATAACCAATCTCCAGTACTGAGCATAATGTTTGACCTACCAGGGGAGCTCATAAAATCTTTGTTAACTGAGTGAGTAAATAAATGAACAAACCACAGTGACTCTTCTCATCTAGTTTCTTTTCCTGAAAGGGCTCTCAAACCCTTCAGAAGACAGGGAACAGAAGAGGCAGGGAACTATCATAATAATGCCTCCTGGCCACAGAGTATTAAAGTGACAGCTGAGTCGACAAGATGCATCCTAGAGGCCCCCTCCTCCTGCTCAGGAAGAGAGCCACCTTGATGAAAGCCCAGGCATTGGCCACCAGAGCCTCGCCAGGAGGGCAGGGAGAGGGGGGAGGTAAATAAAGGACAGGAATGAATGTCTACTGACAGGGACTCTGTTTTGGATGCCATGCTAAATGTTTACAGGCATCATCTCATTTTACCTTCCCCACAAGCCCAATCTGCAGATGTGAAAACAGACTATGAAACTTGGCCAAGGATTATGAAAGCAATGCAGGGCAAAGCTGAGTTGAACTCAGATTGTCAGCCTTCCTCCAAAGCCAGGGCTTTTCCTGGCTGCCATCTTAGCTTCCAACACCTCAAACACCTCCCTCACCTTCTTAAGGGAGGGCCTAAAATTTCATCATTAAACTGTCATCCGTTCGCCTTTTTCCTTTTTTGAGACAGGGTCTTGCTCTGTCGCCCATGCTTAAGTGCAGTATTGCCATCGTAGCTCACTGTAGCCTCAAACTCCTGGGCTGAAGTGATTTTCCCACCTTCCAAGCAACTAGGATGACAGTTGTGCACCACTATATCTGAGTAATCTTACTGTTCATCTTTTACTTTTTTTTTTTTTTTGAGACGGCGTCTTGCTCTGTCACCCAGGCTGGAGTGCAGTGGCACGATCTTGGCTCATTGCAACCTCCGCCTCCCAGGCCCAAGCGATTCTCCTGCGTCAGCCTCCTGTATAGCTGGGGCTACAGACATGTGCCACCACACCTGGCTAATTTTTGTTTTTTCAGTAGAGACAGGGTTTCCCCATGTTGGCCTGGCTGATCTCTAACTCCTGATCTCAAATCATCTGTCCGCCTCAGCCTCCCAAAGTGCTGGGATTATAGGCATGAGCCACTGTGCCTGGCCCATTGTTTACATTTTTTTAATGGAGACAAGATCTCAGTATGTTGCTCGGGCTGGTCTTGAACTACTGGCCTCAAGCAATCTTCCCGCCTGGGCCTCCCAAAGCAGCTAATTTTTTGTATTTTTTTTTTTTTTTTTTTTGTAGAGACGGAATTTCACCATGTTGCTCAGGCTGGTCCTGAACTCCTGAGCTCAAGCAATCCACCCGCCTCAGCCTCCCAAAGTGCTGGGATTACAGGCGTGAAGCACCGTGCCTGGCCCCATTTTAAAAAAATTACAGGCTGGGCACAGTGGCTCACTCCTGTAATCCCAGCACTTTGGGAGGCCGAGACAGATGGATCATGAGGTCAGGCATTTGAGACCAGCCTGAGCAACACAGTGAAACCCCATCTCTACTAAAAATACAAAAAATTATCCGGGCATGGTGGCAGGCGGCTGTAATCCTAGCTACTTGGGAGGCTGAGGCAGGAGACTTGCTTGAACCTGGGAGGCAGAGGTTGCTGTGAGCCAAGATTGCGCCATTGCCCTCCAACCTGGGTGATGGTGCGAGACTCCGTCTCAAAAAAAAAAAAAAAAAAAAAAGTTCTTCTGTCACTTTTTTAAAAAGTTTAGCAATTTTCTTTTCTTTTTTTTTTTTTTTTTTTGAGACGGAGTCTCGCTCTGTCGCCCAGACTGGAGTGCAGTGGCCGGATCTCAGCTCACTGCAAGCTCCGCCTCCCGGGTTTATGCCATTCTCCTGCCTCAGCCTCCTGAGTAGCTGGGACTACAGGCGCCCGCCACCTCGCCCGGCTAAGCAATTTTCATTACAAAAGACTAAACAAAAATACCCTGCCTTAGAATACGAGTATGTATGCTTGGAAGTATTAGTCCCTGACACCTGTGTATAAGTTAGGTCTGCAGGTTTCCTCTGTGTCAGGAAATACATGAATCGGGGAGGGTCACGTGGTCATAAACATGGCTTCCTAAGCAGTTGCCTCAGGCGAGCGGGCATGGTACACTAGGCTTGATAAATTTGCCTTTACAAGCAGGTAAACTGCCTTTAAAGGCCAGGCTGATAACAGTTTACATTCGGACACACCCAGACACTGGGGGCACTGGTCCCGTGGGAGCCACGGATAACTGACCTCCAACTCCATCCACCAGCTGGGACTCTGCCCCCAGGAGTGCTACGCTCTGAGCAAGAATCCCTGCCAGCCAGGGACCCTGCTTCTGCGGAATCTGACCACAGCTTCTCAGAGCCCAGAGTGGATCTAGCCCCAAGAAGGTGGGATACAGAGGGATCTCAGGTGAGAACGACTCAGGTCTCGTTCCAGAACTGGCCATAGAGCAGCAATTGGAGCCCTGTACGCTTCAGGACCCCAGGGCCCCTTCCTCCTCGCTGGGCATGGCAGCCTCTTGACCTTTGCTCATCTGCAGTTTATGCCACTTTGGGCCCGAGAAGCTGCAGAAAGGGAGGCTGGGGATGGCTCTGGAGTGCCACTTACTGGCTGGCAGTGAGGAGCCAGGAGACTGGCATTCCCAGCACCAAAGTCCTATTGATCTTTGCCCTTGCCCCTCCCTGGGAGCCTTGGCCCTCCTCCTGCCTTTATTTCTTCTCTGCTGGCCTTTCCTGTTCTCTGTCTCCTCACTACCCTCCGTGGCCCTGCTCTGAACTGGCGGTTTTTTCCAGCTCCTTGCCTAGGCCAATCCTTCCATGCTGTCTTCAAGCCCTGCTTCCTGCACATCTCCCAGGCCAGATGGGGAGAACCCATGTAAGAAGGTCCACTGGGCTTCTGGGAGGAGGAGGACATCATCCACAGACTCAGAGTCCAAGTCCCACCCGGACTCCTCCAAGATACCCAGGTCCCGGAGACCCAGCCGCCTGACAGTGAAGTATGACAGGGGCCAGCTCCAGCGCTGGCTGGAGATGGAGCAATGGGTGGATGCTCAGGTTCAGGAACTCTTCCAGGTGAGTAGCACAGGGGAGAGTGGGAAGAGATAGGGGGCCTGGGGCCCGCCCAGGGGACTGAGACCTTCACAGGAGCTGAAGGGCTGATGTGAGGTGCTTCCGTGAAGAGAAAGCTTTTGTAACTGATGAAAGGAAGAAGCAACGGTTTGAAATCCAGAAGTCTGCCTCCCTCTAGGCTTGGCTGTGCCTCTAATGCTCTTTGTGATCTGGGAAAGGTCTTTTAACATCCCTAATCTATAAAATAGGGCTGTTAGTGCCTGTTATGTCTCCTTTATAGGACTTTCCGAGGCTCAAATGAGATAATAGAAGGGAAAATGCTTGGTCACGCTATTTTTCAAAATTTTATATCTTGATTTACTCCCATCCTCAATGCACATACATGTCCAGAGCTACATTTTCTTTTCTTTTTCTTTCTTTCTTTTTGTTTGTTTGTTTGTTTTTGAGACAAAGTCTCACTCTTTTGCACAGGCTGGAATGCAGTAGTGCAATCTCAGCTCACTGCAACCACTGCCTGCTGGCTTCAAGCCATCCTCTGACTTCAGCCTCCTGAGTAGCTGGGACTTCAGGTGTGCACCACCACGCTTGGCAAATTTTTTTGTATTTTTTTTTGTAGAGATGGCTTTTCGCCGTGTTGCCCAGGCTGGTCTTGAACTCCTGGGCTCAAACAATCTGCCTGCCTCAGACTCTCAAAGTGCTGGGATTAGAGGCGTGCACCACCATGCCCAGCCTAGAGCTACGTTTTCCAATTCTGTAGCCATCAGCCATGTGTAGCTGTTTAACTTTAAATGAATTATTATTATTTTTTTTTTTTGAGATGGAGTCTCGCTCTGTCGCCCAGGCTGGAGTGCAGTGGTGCAATCTCGGCTCACTGCAAGCTCTACCTCCCAGGTTCACACCATTCTCCTGCCTCAGCCTCCCCAGCAGCTGGGACTACAGGCGCACGCCACCACACCCAGCTAATTTTTGTATTTTCAGTAGAGACGGGGTTTCACCGTGTTAGCCAGGATAGTCTGGATCTCCTGACCCTGTGATCCACCCGCCTCGGCCTCCCAAAGTGCTGGGATTACAGGCGGGAGCCACCGCGCCCGGCCAACTTTAAATGAATTGTAATTAAATAAAATTATTCAGTTCCCCAGTCACATGGGCCACATTTCTTTTTTCTTTTTCTTTTTTTTAAGACAGAGTCTTACTCTGTCACCCAGCCTGGAGTGCAATGGCGCGATCTCAGCTCACTGCAACCTCCGCCTCCCAGGTTCAAGCAATTCTCCTGCCTCAGCCTCCTAAGTAGCTGGGATGACAGGCATGTGCCACCATGCCCGACTAATTTTGTATTTTTAGTAGAGATGGGGTTTCTCCATGTTGGTCAGACTGGTCCCAAACTCCTGACCTCAGGTGATCTGCCCACCTCGGCCTCCCAGTGCTGGGATTACAGGCGTGAGCCACCATGCCCTGCCAACATGGGCCACATTTCAAGTGTTAAATAGCCCCATGTGGCTAGTGACTACTATGTTGTCGGCCCAAATATAGAACATTTTCGTTATTTCAGAATGGACAGTGCGGGACTAGAATGTTAAGAGTAACCAAAGTTGAGTGTCAATACCAGGACCTAAGCAATCTTTAACCCTGGCTCTGACTAACACTCTTCAACCCCACTCTGGGAAAAGGACAGGTCTTGGTCCCTGGTCACTGGAAATGGCACTTTCTTACTTATATACCTTCAAACCTGGATTCTAGAGAGGTGACAACTGCTGCTCCAGTGATAAGAATAACATTCGGAACACTTAACTATGTGCTAGGCGCAATGCCAGGCACTGACATGCATTCTTTCATTTAATCCTCCCCACAACTCCATTAAGCAGGTACTGTTTTTCTTTTCTTTTTCTTTTTTTTAGAGATGAGGTCTTGCTATGTTGCCCAGGTTGGTCTTGAACTCCTGGGCTCAAACGATCCTCCAATCTTGGCATCTCAAAGTGCTGGGATTATAGATGCGAGCCACCATGCCTGGCCAGCAGGTACTGTTTTACAGCTGAGGGAATGGAGGTTTACAGATGTTGAGTAACTTGCCCAAGGTCACACAGCTAGGAAGCCATGGGATCAGGTGTGAAGCCTGGCCACTTATTTGAGCAGCCAGTTGTTCTCCACATTTGAAATACTTAAGAAAAAAAAAACAGATGCCCTGGCTCCTCCTCAACTGAATTTAAATCTACTACAGTGGAGTCCAGATACTGGGCGTTTTTTATAAGCTCCACAGTTGGTTCTAATGTGTGGCTGGGCTGAGAACCATAGGCCAAGCTAGCCAGGAGTTCAAAATATGTGGTCCTTGTTTCTCCTTCTTGTTGACTCGGATCCTATCTTTTTGGGGCAGCAGGGCCGTATAATTCCTGTGGGTAAGGGTTCTCAGCAGTCCTAGGGTGGCAGGTGGTCAAGAATGATTGATGTGACCTAGTCTATCTCGAAACTAACTGGGTCATGTGTCCGTTTGGTTAAGGTGTTGACCATGTCCCTTGCAGCATCCCAAGCATCTACCTCCCAAGCCCACTCACTGAGGGTGGGGAGACCCTATGGAGCTGGGAGGCAAACTGTCTTGGCCTGTGTCTCCTCTGACCTTGCAGGACACATCCACTGCCCCTCACTAATTCCAGCACTCTCCATTGGATCAGTTTCAGTTTCAGAGTGTTTATTGTGCACTTGCATAAAGTCTCAAATTTCTGACACTCCAGGGCAAATCCTTCCAGGCATCAAAGAAAGACAGTAGCTAAAGAACCTTCTTTTGCAAGATGAAAGTGGAGGGCTGGAGGCTGTACAGTAATAAGCCTGTAACACAGAAAACAAGACATGTGGGAGGACCACTCCCAGGCAATGACGGGAATAAAATGCCTGGCCTGTGATTGCCATGGCAATTGTCCAAAGGTGCCAGGTGGCAGTTTCTTTCCCAATCCCTGCTCTTTTCAGCAGGAAGCAGTTAAGCAGCTGGGGAAGCCCCGGGTGGTTGATCATCTTGCGCAGAGGTCAAGATAGCACAGTCTCCAGCCTGACTCTACTCCATTCCAGTTTTATGAAGAGTACCTGCCCACCCACCAGGGCTCTACCCCAGACACCCACCTTAGACAGCCGCAGTGGGAAAGCATCTAAAGATGCAACACAACCCTTTATTTGTTTAGTATCTTGGGACCAACCTTCCTTTGTTGGAGGGCTCTACCTCTTCTCCCTGGATGTGCAGCCTGGTGTGGGTGTTTGGAGGAACCAAGTCTGGGAATGCAGACTTGGGGTCCTAGAGCTCCTGTTGTCCGGAGGTAGAGCGTGGATTTGCCTTCTAAACAGGGACTTAAACATGCATGAGTTTCTCCTATTTTATGGAGACTCTTGCCCAACATGCACCCCTTTAGTTACCATCCCCTCTATTTCTTTTCTTTTCTGGACAGGGTTTCACTCTTGTTGCCCAGACTGGAGTGCAATGGCACAATCTTGGCTCACTGCAACCTCTGCCTCCCAGGTTCAAGAGATTCTCCTGCCTCAGCTTTTCAAGTAGCTGGGATTACAGGCGCCCACTACCACACTTAGCTAATTTTTTTGTATTTTTAATAGAGACGGGGGTTTCACCATGTTGGCCAGGATGGTCTCGAACTACTGACTTGAGGTGATCCACCAGCCTCAGCCTCCCAAAGTGCTGGGATTACAGGCGTGAACCACTACACCTAGCCTACTATACCCTATTTCTTGTCACCTTAGAGCCAAACTCCTTAAAGGACTTGTCCACACTCACAGCCTTATTTACTTTTTCCCTGCCTGTCGTCAGTCAATCCACTGGAATCTGCCTTCTGCTTCTACCACTCTATTGAGAGCTCTGGCCAAGGTCACCAGTCACTGCCTTGGGGGTAAATCTAATGTTCACATTAGCAAGGGACACTGTTGACCATCCCAGAGTTTTGAAACATTCCTTTCCTGTAGCTTCCTTTTTGATATAGTAACATTTTAAGTAATAATTCTATTAAACTTTTGACTTAAAAAAAGTATTGTCTGGCCCGGCGCGGTGGCTCATGCCTGTAATCCCATCACTTTGGGAGGCCGAGATGGGCAGATCACGAGGTCAGGAGATTGAGACTATCCTGGCTAACATGATGAAATCCCGTCTCTACTAAAAATACAAAAAAATTAGCTAGGCATGGTGGCGGGCACCTGTAGTCCCAGCTACTTGGGAGGCTGAGGCAGGAGAATGGCGTGAACCTGGGAGGTGGAGCTTGCAGTGAGCCACGATCATGCCACTGCACTCTAACCTGGGTGACAGAATGAGACTTCATCTCAAAAAAAAAAATAAAGTATTGTCAGCTGGGTGCAGTGATTCATGCCTATAATCCCAGCACTTCGGGAGGCTGAGGTGGGAAAGTTGCTTGAGCACAGGAGTTCGAGATTAGCATAGGTAATATGGTGAAACCCTGTCCAAAAAAAATACAAAAATTTAGCAGCGTGTGATGGTGTGTGCCTGTGGTCCCAACCACTTGGGAGGCTGAGGTGGGAGCATTGCTTGAGCCTGGGAGGTCAAGGCTTCAGTGAGTCATGATCGTGCCACTGCACTCCAGCCTGGGCGACAAAGCAAGACCCCGTCTCAAGAAAAAAAAAAAAAAGTATTGTCAATGAATGTGTGAAACAAACATTTGTGTTTAACTTGATTGCCTCTATAAAAAAAGGAAAAAAAGTTGTTGGTTCATCTGAGCCTTATTTCATTGCTGGTCTCCCTGGTGGAGAGGTCAGGAGTAAGGGCCCTGGATATGGAGAGGAGGTAAGAAAGGGGTTTGAATCAGGCAGCAGCCTCCAGCAAACCACCCTATGTGAGATAGAGTCACATATCTCCCACTTGTTCATCTCAGCAGGGGTTGTTTTATATACGTGCTTATGTTCTGAGAGTTCAAAAATTATTTGAGGGCAAGGGTATTTGGACTGTGATGTCAGCCCACATTCTCAACACCAGATTGCAGTGGTAGCCTTTTTTTTTTTTTTTTAATAGAGATGGAGTGTCGCTATGTTGTCCAGGCCCCTCTTTAACCCCTGGGCTCAAGCAATCCTTCCACCTTGGACTCCCAAAGTGCTGGGATTACAGGGGCGAGCCACTGCGCCCCGCCTGCAGTGGCAGTCTTGTACTCAGTAAGACACATACCTTATATTAAATATGTAGTCATGCCCTGCTTAACCACAGGGATGCATTCTGTGAACTGCTACATTGTTAAGCAATTTCATCATTGTGCAAACCTCATAGAGTGTACCTACACAAACCTAGATGGGATAGCCTACCACACATGTAGGCTATACGGTATAGCTATTGTTCCTTGGCTACAAACCTGTACAGCAGGTTACTGTACTGAATACTGTAGGCAGCTGTAATATAATGCTAAGTATTTATATATCGAAACATAGAAAAGGTAGAGTAAAAATATGGTAGAAAAGATTTTAAATGGCACGACTGTATAGGGCACTTACTATGAATGGAGCTTGCAGGACTGGAAGTTGTTCTGGGTGAGTGAGTGAGTGAGTGAATGGTGAGTGAATGTGAAGGCCTAGGACATTACTGTAGATTTTATAACCACTGTACACTTAGGCTGCACTAAAGTCTTTATTTTCCTGCTGAGTACAGTGACTCATAACTGTAATTCCAGAACTTGAGAGGCCAAGGCAGGAGGATTGCTTGAGCCCAGGAGTTCAAGACCAGCCTGGGCAACGTAGTGGGACCCCACTCTACAAAAAAAAAATTTTTTTTTTTTGAGACAGAGTCTCGCTTTGTTGCCTAGGCTGGAGTGCAGTGGCGTGATCTCGGCTCATTGCAAGCTCTGCCTCCCGGGTTCACACCATTCTCCTGCCTCAGCCTCCCAAGTAGCTGGGACTACAGGCGCCCGCCACCACACCTGGCTAATTTTTTGTATTTTTAGTAGAGACAGGGTTTCACCGTGTTAGCTAGGATGGTCTCGATCTCCTGACCTCGTGATCTGCCCGCCTCGGCCTCCCAAAGTGCTGGAATTACAGGTGTGAGCCACCACGCCCCGCCAAAAAAATTTTTTTAAATTAGCCAGGGGCCAGTCGCAGTGGCTCACGCCTGTAATCCCAGCACTTTGGGAGGCCAAAGTGGATGGATCTCCTGAGGTCAGGAGTTAGAGACCAGCCTGGCCAACATGATGAAACCCTGTCTCTACTAAAAATACAAAATTAGCCAATCATGGTGGTGGCCACCTGCAATCCCAGCTACTCGGGATGCTGAGGCAGGAGAATCACTTGAACCCAGGAGGCGGAGGTTGCAATAAGCCGATATTGCACCATTGCACTCCAGCCTGGGTGACAAGAGCAAAACTCTGTAAAAAAAAAAAAAAAAAAAAAAAAAAGCTGGATGTGGTGGTGTGCACCTGTAGTCCCAACTACTTGAGAGGCTGAGGTAGGTGGATTGCTTGAGCCCGGGAGGTTGAGGCTGCAGTGAGCCATGACTGTGCCACTGCACTGCAGTGAGTGACAGAATGAGACCCTATCTCGAAAACAAAAACAAAAAAACCCCACAAAACAACAACAACAACAAAATGTCTTTTTAAGTTTTATAAAACTGTTCCTGAGGCCAGGCATGGTGACTCACGCCTGTAATCCCAGCACTTTGGGAGGCCAAGGCAGGCAGATCACCTGAGGTTGGGAGTTCGAGACCAGCCTGACCAACATGGCAAAACCCCATCTCTACTAAAAAAATACAAAAATTAGGAGGGCGTGGTGGCGGGCACCTGTAATCCCAGCTTCTTGGGAGGCTGAGGCAGGAGAATCACTTGAACCCGGGAGGCGGAGGTTGCAGTGAGCTGAGATGGTGCCATTGCACTCCAGCCTGGGCAACAAGAGCGAAACTCCATCTCAAAACAAAAAACAAAAAAAAACAAAACTGGTCTTGAACTCCTGACCTCAAGCGATCCTCCTGCCTTGGACTTTCAAAGTGTTGGGATTACAGGCATGAACCACCATAACCAGCTGCTACACTAAATTTATAAAAATATTTTTCTTTCTTTCTTTTTTCTTTTTTTTTTTTTGAGACAAGATCTCACTATGTTTCCCAGGCTGGTCTCGAATTTCTGGGCTCGAGCAATCTGCCTGCCTTGGCCTCCCAAAGTGCTGGGATTACAGGCATGAGCCACTGTGCCCAGCCTATGAATTTTTTTGTCTTTCTTCAGTAATAAGCTAACTTCAGATTACTGTAACTTTTTTACTTTATAAACTTTAGATTAAAAAAAAAAAATAGAGATGGGGTCTTGCCATGTTACCCAGGCTGGTCTCTAACTCCTGGACTCAAGCAATCCTCCCACCTCAGCCTTCCAAAGTGTTGGGATTACAGGTGTGAGCTACCACACCTGGCCCTGAACTTTTTAATTTTTTAAATTTTTGACTCTTTTGTAATAACACTTAGTTTAAAACACAATCACATTTTACAGTTGTACAGAAATATTTTCTTTCTTTATATCCTTATTCTACAAGCTTTTTTTTTGTTTAGACAGGGTCTCATTTTGTTACCCAGGCTGGAGTGCAGTGCACGAATATGGCTCACTGCAGCCTCGACCTCCGGGGTTCAAGAGATTCTCCTACCTCAGCCTCCCAAATAGCTGGGACTACAGGCCCATACCACCATGCCTGGCTACTTTTTGTATTTTTTGTAGAGATGGGGTTTCACCATGTTGAGCAGGCGGAGCTTTGTACAAATTTTTTAAATTTGAAATTATTTTTCTTACCTTTTGAACTTTTTTTTTTTTTTTTTACCGAATACATAAGCACACACATTAGCCTAAATAGGGTCAGGATCATCAATATCACTATCTTCCACCTCCACTTCTTGTGCCACTGGAAGGTCTTTTTTTTTTTTTTTTTTTTCAGTTGCAAGATTTAATAGAGTGAAGACAGAGCTCCCATATAAAGGGAGAGGACCCAAAGAGGGTAGCCGTTGCGGGCTCAGATGCCTGGGTTTATATCCTGATCATTGTCCCTCCCACTGTGCTCTCAGGCAATAGATGATTGGCTATTTCTTTACCTCGTGTTTTTGCCTAATTAGCAATTTAGTGAGCTCTCTTTACTATCTGGTCGGGTGTGAGCTAAGTTGCAAGCCCCGTGTTTAAAGGTGGAAGCGGTCACTTTCCCAGCTAGGCTTAGGGATTCTTAGTCGGCCTAGGAAATCCAGCTAGTCCTGTCTCGTAGTCTCCCCTCTCAACAGGAAAACCCAAGTGCTGTTGGGGAGATTGGCCGACGACCGCTCTGACTGCTTCCTGCTGAATTGGGGTGTAGTAGGGGTTGTGCAGTTGAGATTTCCTTGAGAGGGGTGCCTTTGATGTCATTAACATTGGAGCACAGGCTGGCAGGCCGGTCCAGGGGTCCATGGTAGATTTTAGTCATGGACTGCATCTGGGGCTCCATTTGAAGAACCATTTGTAGCTTTACAGCTTTGATTCTGGAAGAGACAAACTTAACAAGGAGGTTAAAGATACAGGGTTCAAAGAGGAGTAACACTATTATAGCTGCTAGAGGTCCTAAGAAGGGGAGAATCCAGGGCATCCATTGGCTGAGGAGGCCCCAGGGTCTGTTGTTTTGAAGCTCCTCTGCTCTATGTTGTATTCGATCTCGAATTTCTTTAACTTTTTCGGTGACGATTCTGGATTGATTAACGTAATAACAGCATTCTTCCCCTAAAATAAACAGGTTCCCCTCTTTCGGTGGTTAGCAAGTCTAAAGCTCTTTGGTTTTGAAGGACTACAACTGCTAGGGAGTTAAGTTGATCTTGCAAGGTGACCAGGGAGTCGGCGACCCATTCCATGTCACCATTTAGTTCTTGAGATAGTTCGTAACAGAACTAAGTAGAGGTTGTGATACCGCCAATGCCAATACCTAGTCCGCCTAGCACTCCTGCTCCAATAGCAAAAGGAAGAATGGGTACTCTTTTGTTGCGGGGCTTAGGTAAGACATGATTGTATAAATCTTGTTCAGTGTAGATGGTCATAGCGGGCACTAAGAATGACAGGAAGCACATAGATTCTGAAGAGCCATTCAAACAATGATAGGCTGAGGTACCACAGACAAAAAATATTCCTGAGGGTAGGCAGACTATTCGTGTGGGAGGAGTTACCCACCTGATGCATTGGGGGCTGGCTGTGTCTATAGTATTGCTACATTTTACACAGCTGAGGTCTGAGGTATGGGTTATTTCCAGATTGGAAACAAGAGGTCCTACTAAAACGGAAGTGGAGTTTATTTCTGTGCTGAAGTTGTTCCATTGTTCAGGTACAGGGATTGAAACGTATGGCCTGAAGTGCAGGGGGAGGCACAGCCAACAGTTAGTAGGGTTTTGGGCCAAGACCTCATGGAGCCCAGTGAGGGTGGTATTAAATAGACTTGCCAGATGAGTATGGGTACAGAGGGTTTCATGTAGTTTTGAGAACTCTAGTCCTCTGTAGGGGGTAGGGGTGCTATGTACCTGGGTCAGTTGGGAGATTGCTTCCTTTACGTGTTTTTCTCTTGTCTGATCTTGAACTCCATCCCCATCAGACATACCGGTATGGGTGAAGTAAGTCCAACAGACAGACCACTGGAAAGTCTTTAGGGGCAATAACAGGCATGCAGCTGTCATCTCCAAGATAACAGTGCCTTCTTCTGGAATACCTCCTGAGGAATCTGCCTGAGACTGTTTTACAGTTACTTTTTTGTTTGTTTAACGAGTAGAAGGAGAACACCCTAAAATAATGATTAAAAGTATAGTACAGTAAATACATAAACTAATATCATTGTTATTTATTATCATTATATGTATTCTGTACTGTGTGTAATTGTATGTGCTATACATTTATACAACTGCAGTACAGTAGGTTTGTTTATACCAGCATCACAAATATGTAATTAATGCCTTGCACTATGACCTTATGACGGCTACAATGTCACAAGGCAATAGGAAATTTTCAGCTCCATTATAATCTCCGTTTTTTTTTTTTTGTTTGTTTGTTTGTTTTTTAGACAAAGTCTCGCTCTGTCACCCAGGCTGGAGTGCAGTGATGTGATCTCAGTTCACTGCAACCTCCGCCTCCCAGGTTCAAGCGATTCTCCTGCCTCAGCCTCCTGAGTAGCTGGGATTACAGGGACGCGTCACCATGCTAGGCTTATTTTTGTATTTTTAGTAGAGACGGAGTTTCCTCATGTTGCCAGGCTGGTCTCGAACTCCTGACCTCAGGTGATCCGCCTGCCTTGGCCTCCCAAAGTGCTGGGATTACAGGCATGAGCCTCTGCTCCCGGACTCTATTATTATTATTATTATTTGAGATAGGTTCTGGCCCTGTGACCCACGCTGAAGTGCAGTGGCTTGATCTTGGCTCATTGCAACCTCCACCTCCTGGGATCAAGCCAGCCTCCCACCTCAGCCTTCCAAGTAGCCGGGAGCACAGGTGCATGCCACCACACCCGGGTAATTTTTTCATTTTGTGTAGAGACGGGGTTTTACCACGTTTCCCTGGCTGGTCTCAAACTCCTGAGCTCAAGTGATCCACCCGCCTTGGCCTCCAAAAATGTTGGGATTACAGGCATGAGCCACTTAGCCTGGCCCCATTATAACGTTATGGGATTACCATTGTATATGTGGTCAGTTATCGACTGAAACATCGTTATGTAGCACATGACTATACATATATTGAATATCAAAAGTGATATAATGATGGTTTTGGGGGCAAGACTGATACTTTTTTATTTTTTATTATTATTTAATTTATATATGTGTGTGTGTGTGTGTGTGTGTGTGTGTGTGTGTGTAGAGACAAGGTCTCCCTATGTTGCCCGGACTGGTCTTGAACTCCTGGATTTAAGCAATCCTCCCACCTCAGCCTCCCAAAGTGCTGGGATTACAGGTATAAGCCACTGCACCTGACCAAGACTGATGCCTTTTTAAAGGCAAAGTTCTAATCATTAGAGTGTTTTTTGTTTGTTGGTTTGTTTTTGGGACAGAGTCTCACTTTATCACCCAGGCTGGAGTGCAGTGGCACGATCTCGGCTCACCACAACCTCCGCCTCCCAGGTTTGAGTGATTCTCCTGCCTCAGCCTCCCCAGTAGCTGGGGTTACAGGCAGGCACCACCACACCTGGCTAATTGTTGTATTTTTAGTAGAGACGGGGTTTCGCCATGGTTGCCAGTCTGGTCTCAAACCCCTAACCTCAGGTGATCCGCCCACCTCGGCCTCCCAAAGTGCTGGGATTACAGGCATGAGCCACTACACCTGGCCTAGAGTGTATCTTTATTATAATGCTCACCCACACCCTCTGAGATTCCAGTTATAGATGTTAGACCACTTGATATCCATAGGTCATCAAAGTTCTTTACTATTCTGTCCTCCCCCCTACCCTGCCCACCCAGGTTTTTGTTTTTGTTTTTGTTTTTTTTTCTTTGAGACGGAGTCTCGCTCTGTTGCCCAGGCTGGAGTGCAGTGGCTGCATCTCAGCTCACTGCACGCTCCGCCTCCCAGGTTTACGCCATTCTCCTGCCTCAGCCTCCCGAGTAGCTGGGACTACAGGCGCCCGCCACCTCACCCGGCTAGTTTTTTTTTTTGTATTTTTTAGTAGAGACGGGGTTTCACCATGTTAGCCAGGATGGTCTCGATCTACTGACCTCGTGATCTGCCCGTCTCGGTCTCCCAAAGTGCTGGGATTACAGGCTTGAGCCACCGCGCCCGGCTCCCAGGTTTTTTTTTAACCTGTGCTTCCTTTTGGCTCATTTCATTTGCTATATCTTCAACTGACCTTTTTTTTTTTCACACAGTGTTAAACATGCTGTTAATTCTATCCAGTAAAGTTTACATTTAAAATATGCAGTTTTTCTTCTCTAGGTGCTCCGTTTGTTTTTTTTGTTTGTTTGTTTGTTTGTTTTGAGACAGACTTTCACTCTGTCACTGAGGCTGGAGTGCAAAAGGCGCGATCTCAGCTCACTGCAACCTCTGCCTCCCTGGTTCAAGCAATTCTCCTGCCTTAGCCTCCTGAGTAGCTGGGATTACAGGCATGGACACCATGTCCGGCTAATTTTTGTATTTTTAGTAGAAATGGGGTTTCACCATGTTAGCCAGGCTGATCTTGAACCCCTGACTTCAGGTGATCCCCACCTTGGCCTCCCAAAGTGCTAGAATTACAGGTGTGAGCCACGGCACCCGGCCTGGCTCTTTTTTCTTAATTTTTTTTTTTAAATGGAGAAGAGTTCTTGCTATGTTGCTCAGGCTGGTCTCAAACTCCTGGCCTCAAGCACTCTCCTGTCTTAGCCCCCACCAATGTGCTGAAATTAATGCATGAGCCACTGTGCCCAGCTGGTTCTTTTATTTATTTATTTATTTATATTTTTATTGTATTTTGAGACAGAGTCTTGCTCTGTCACCCAGGCTGGAGGGCAGTGGCATGATCTTGGCTCACTGCAACCTCCACCTCCCAGGTTCAAGCCGTTCTGCTGCCTCAGCTTCCCGAGTAACTGGGATTACAGGTGCATGCTACAACACCTGGCTAAATTTTTATATTTTTAGTAGAGACGGGATTTCACCATGTTGGCCAGGCTGGTCTCAAATTCTCAAACTCCTGACCTCAAGTGAGCCACCCATCTCAGCCTCCCAAAGTGCTGCGATTATAGGCGTGAGTCACTGCACCTGGCCTGATTCTTTCTTTTATCTTCCGTATCTCTCATTACTGTGTTCATGTTTTCCATGTCTGCTAATTCTATCATTTATGTCATTTCTGGGTCTGCTTTTTAAGTTTTTTAATCCAGGCCACACCTGTAATCCCAACACTTTGGGAGGCTGAGGTGGGTGGATTACCTGAGGTCAGAAGTTAGAGACCAGCCTGGCCAACATGGTAAAACCCCATCTCTACTAAAAATACAAAAACTAGCCAGGCATGGTGGCACGCACCTATAATCCCAGCTACTTGGGAGGCTGAGGCAGGAGAATTGCTTGAACCTGGGAGGCAGAGGTTACAGTAAGCTGAGATCGTGCCACTGCACTCCAGCCTGGGCGACAGAGCGAGACTACATCTCAAAAAAAAAAGTTTTAAATCCAGAGTGAGAGGGAGAGCAGCAACATCGTTAAGGGGCAGAAGGAGCTTGGTCTGCTTTTATTGACTAATTTCCCTCTTGGTCATAGGTCACATTTTCCTGCTTCTTAGCACAACTATTAATTTTTTATTAGAAACTGGACATTGCACATTTTATGTTGAGTGACTGAATTTTTAGTTTGGCTTTGTTCTAGTAGGTGGTTAAGTTACTTATGGTTCAGCTTGATCTGTCTGAGCTTGCTTTTAAGCTTTGCTAGGGTTAGTCTAGAGTAACCTTTAATCTGGAGAGTAATTTAACCCTCTAGTAATGCCTGACCTTTGTTATTATTATTATTATTATTATCATTATTTTTTGAGACAGAATCTTGTTCTGTTGCCCATGCTGGAGTGCAGTGATGTAATCAGGGCTCCCTGTAACCTCAGCCTCCCAGGCTCAAGTGATCCTCTTGCCTTAGCCTCCCTCAGATCTGGGACTACAGGAGCATGCCACCACACCTGGATAATTTTTAAACTTTTTTTGTAGAGACGGGGTCTCACTGTGCTGCCCAGGCTGGTCTCAAACTCCTGAGCTCAAGTGATCCTCCCGTGTCCGCCTTCTGAAGTGCTAGGATTATAGGCAGGAGCCACCATGCCCAGTGAGCACCACCCTTTTGAGGTCTGTACTGAACTCCTGCATGATCAAGAACAACTGTCCACTCTGGTTGGAACTCAGCTTTGTCTCCAAGTCCTGTGTGGGGTCTGGGAACTGTTTCCCTCTGTGCCTTCAGTGCCTCATAGTATCTGGTCTTGTGAAAATTTTACTGTATGAATATACATCTTAAGAGTTCAACACGGTGGCTCAAGCCTGTAATCCCAGCACTTTGGGAGGCCGAGACGGGCGGATCACGAGGTCAGGAGATCAAGACCATCCTGGCTAACACGGTGAAACCCTGCCTCTACTAAAAAATACAAAAAACTAGCCGGGCGAGGTGGCGAGCGCCTGTAGTCCCAGCTACTCAGGAGGCTGAGGCAGGAGAATGGCGTAAACCCGGGAGGCGGAGCTTGCAGTGAGCTGAGATCCGGCCACTGCACTCCAGCCTGGGCGACAGAGCACGACTCCGTCTTAAAAAAAAAAAAAAAAAAAAAAAGAGTTCAACAAAGATTCAAGAGAACCTTTACGCAGATTGCTGGAGGTCTCTTTCTGCATACCTCCTTCCTTCCCAGAACTTTGTCCAGTAACTTCCAGCCATCTCACCCCTGTTAAACTCTGATCTGTCATATCAATTTAGCAAGACCACTGTGCTCTATTTGGGATCTCTCTGCTCTGTGATTTGAAAGTTGCCTCCAGGAAGAAATCTGGGGCAATGGGAGTTTACCTCTTTTGTGTCCTTCGTCTCTGGGATTACAGCCCTGAGTTACCTGTCATCCAATGTTTGAAAATATTGTTCATATATTTTGTCTAGTTTTCTAGTGACTCAAATTGTGAGAATAAACTTCATCGTGATCAGAAGCATAAATATCTGATTAACTCAGCCTTCAGGTCTCAGAGGAGAGCTCATTGCCTAGGAAGCCTTCCTGAACCCCAGCCTTGGTTAAGCTCCCCTCCCATGTGCTGCCGTAGTATCTCATCAGGGTACCTATCACCCTGTATTGTTTTTTGTCTTGTTTTGGTTTTTTGTTTTGTTTTGTTTTGTTTTGAGACAGAGCCTCTATTGCCCAGGCTGGAGTGCAGTGGAGCGACCTTGGCTCACTGCAATCTCAGCCTCCCGACTTCAAGCGATTCTCCAGCCTCAGCCTCTCGAGTAGCTGGGATTAAAAGTGCCCGCCACCACGCCCAGCTAATTTTTTTGTATTTTTAGTAGAGAGGGGGTTTCACCATATTGTCAAGGCTGGTTTCGAATTCCTGACCTCAAGTGATCTGCCCGCCTCAGCCTCCCAAAATGCTAGGATTACAGGCGTGAGCCACTGCGCCTGGGCTCACCCTGTATGGTAACTACCGTTTCACTTGTCTGTATCCCTCAATAAACTATAGGCTTTTCAAGGCCAGGGTCCTCCTCTCTGTCTCGCTGTATGCCCCAGCACTCATCATGATGCTTAGTACACAGGATGCACTCAATAACAAGGCAGAGGCCAGGCCTGGCCCTGTCTCTACAAAGAAATACAAAAATTTGCCAGGTGTGGTGGAGCATGCCAGTAGTCACAGCTACTCAGGAGGCTGAATCAGGAGGTTTTCTTGAGCCCAAGGAGCTTGAGGCTGCAGTGAGCTATGATCGCACCAATACACTCCAGCCTGGGTGACAGAGTGACACCGTGACACCTCAAATCAAAAAAAATGAATAAAAATAAATAAATAAATGCTGAGTAAGATGACCTAGATGTCAAGGAAGCAAAGGGGAAAATCTAGATCTTAAGGTGAAAGGGCTAACTTAGGCATTATTTATTTTTAAAAAGGTATGGAAGGACCAGAATTGTTAAAGTGGTTATCCCCTGGCAATGGGAGCAGTGAGAAGGTAGGTGAGGTTTCTTTTTCTTTTTCTTTGATTTATTTTTTTCTTCTCTCTTTTTTCTTCTTCTTCTTTTTTTATACAAGCAACTTTATTGAAGTATAATTGACATAACATTAAATTTGCACTTTTTTTTTTTTTTTTGAGATGGAGTCTCCCTCTGTCACCCAGGCTGGAGTGCAATGGAGTGATCTCAGCTCACTGCAACCTCCACCTCCCAAGTTCAAGCAATTCTCCTGCCTTAGTCTCCCGAGTAGCTGGGACTACAGGCACCCGCCGCCACCACGTCCGGCTAATTTTTTGTATTTTTAGTAGAGATGGGGTTTCACCATGTTAGCCAGGATGGTCTCAATCTCCCGACCTCGTGATCCATTCACTTCTGCCTCCCAAAGTGCTGGGATTACAGGCGTGAGCCACTGCACCCCGCCTATATAATTTAATTACTTATAATGTCTATTTTTATTATGTCTCCTTGACTGCCACCACCTCTTTGAGGCAGCATCTTTGTTTTACTCACTGAAGTTCCCAAGTTCACAATGCCAGGTAAATAATAGGCACTGGGTACATATGCTGAATAAATTCCAAAGGATTTAATCAAATGCAAAGGGTGAAATTCTCTGTCAGGTGTGGTGGCTCACACCTGTAATCCCAGCACTTTGGGAGGTTGAGGCGGGCAGATCACTTGAGGTCAGGAGTTCAAGACCAGCCTGCTCAACATGGTGAAACCCCGTCTCGACTACAAATACAAAAATTAGCCATCCTGGTGGCAGACGCCTGTAATCCCAGCTATTCGGGAGGCTGAGGCAGGAGAATCGCTTGAACCCGGGAGGTGGAGGTTGCAGTGAGCCGAGATGGAGCCACTGCACTCCAGCCTGGGTGACAGAGCAAGACTCCATCTCAAAAAAAAAAAAAAAAGAGAAAGTCCCCTTCATCTGTAAAATGGGTAAATGAAAAGATAACAGAAAGAATGTCCTTATTGAAGCAGTAAAATATGAATTTTATGATATTTGAGTTCACGTCCCTTTTTTAATAGACCTATCTTTTAGAGCAGTTTTAGGTTCACAGACAAATTGAGCATAAAGCACAGATATTTCCCATATCTCCCTGCCTCACATATGTATAGCTTCCCCCACTATCCTTCACCCAGCAGCAAGGTTATACATTATTTGTTACAATCAATGAATTTACATTGACACATCATTATCGACCAAAGTCCATGGTTTAAATTAGGCTTCACTCTTGGTGTATATTCTATGGTTTTGGACAACTGTGCATGACATGTATCCACCGTTATAGTGTCACACAGAAGAGTTTCACTGTGCTAAGAATCCCCTGTGCTCTACTTGTCCCTCCTCCCTCTTTCCCCTGTGGCAATCACTGATCTTTTTACTATTGCCATACTTTGACTTTTTCCAGCAGGTCTTATTGTTGGGATCATAGAGTATTTAGGTTGGCTTCTTCATTTTTTTTTTTTTTTTTTTAGAGACAGTGTCTCTCACTTTTTTGCCCAGGCTAGACTCTTTGGGACTATACAGGTGCATGCTACTGTGACTGGCTTCAAACTGGCTTATTTAACTGTCATATGCATTTTAGGTTCCTCCGTGACTTTTCATGGCTTGATAGCTCATTTCATTTTTGCACTGAATAATATTCCATTCTCTGGACATACCAGTTGGTTTATCCATTCACCTACTGAAGACTATCTTAGTTGCTTCCACGTTTGGCAAGTATGAATAAAGCTGTTATAGATCATCTGTGTGCAGGTTTTATTATTTATTTATTTATTTATTTATTTATTTTTGTGAGACAGAGTCTTGCTCTGTCGCCCAGGCTGGAGTGCAGTGGTGCGATCTTGGTTCACTGCAAGCTCCGTGTCCCAGCTTCACGCCATTCTCCTGCCTCAGCCTCCCAGGTAGCTGGGACTACATGTGCCTGCCACCACACCCAGCTAATTTATTGTATTTTTAGTAGAGACAGGGTTTCACAGGATTTTAGCCAGGATGGTCTCGATCTCCTGACCTCGTGATCCACCCGCCTCGGCCTCCCAAAGTGCTGGGATCACAGGAGTGAGCCACTGCACCCGGTCATCTATGTGCAGGTTTTTGTGTGAATGTGTTTTCATCTCATTCGGGTAAATACCAAGGGAGTGAATTAATGGATAGCATGGTAAGAGTGTGTTTAGGGCTGGGCATGGTGGCTCATGCCTGGGATTACAGTGCTTTGGGAGGCAGAGGCGGGAGGATCACTTGAGACCAGGAGTTTGAGAACAGCCTGGACAACATATTGAGACTTCTGTCTCTACGAAAAATAAAAAATTAGCTGGGTGGGGTGGTGTACACCTGTGGTCCCAGCTACTTGGGAGGCTGAGGTGGGAGGATCCCTTGAGCTTGCAAGGTCAAGGCTGCAATAAGCCTTGATCACACCACTGCACTCCAGCCTAGATGACAGAGCAATACTTTGTCTCAAAAAAAAAAAGTACTTTTGTGAGAAACCACCAAACTGTCTTCCAAAGTAGCCGTACCATTTTGCATTCCCACCAGCAGTGAATGACATGAATGAATGAATGTTTTAATTTGCAATTCCCTAATGACATATGATGTTGAGCATCTTTTTATACACTCACTTTCCATCTATATATCTTCTTTAGTGGGATGTCTGTTCTTATCTTTTGTCCATTTTTTAATTGCGTTGTTCATCTTCTTCTTGTAATTTAATTTAATTTTTTTGGAGACAGTCTTGCTCTGTCACCCAGGCTGGAGTGCAGTGGTGCGCTCCACTCTCTGCAACCTCTGCCTCCCGGGTTCAATCAATTCTCCTGCCTCAGCTCCTGGAGTAGCTGGGATTATGGGTGTGCGCAACCACACCCAGCTAATTTTTGTATATTCAGTAGAGACGGGGTTTCACCATGTTGGCCAGGCTGGTCTCGAACTCCTGACCTCAAATGATACACCCGCCTTGGCCTCCCAAAGTGCTGAGATTACAGGCATGAGCCACCATAGCCAGTTTTTGTTTTGTTTTGAGACAGAGTCTCGCCCAGGCAGGCTGGAGTACAGTGGCACGATCTCCACTCACTGCAACCTCCACCTCCTGGTTGAAGCCATTCTCCAGCCTCAGCCTCTCAAACAGCTGGGATTACAGGCATGTGCCACCAGGCCTAGCTACTTTTTGCATTTTTAGTAGAGACAGGGTTTCACCAAGTTGGCCAGGCTGGTCTCGAACTCCTGACCTCAAATAATCCACCCACCTCAGTCTCCCAAAGTGCTGGGATTACAGGTGTGAGTCACCGTGCCCGGTCAGTAATTCTTTGTATTTTTTGGGTAATAGTCCCTTATCAGATGTCTTTAATTTTAATTTTTAAATTATTTTTATTTTTATAATTTTTGCGATGAAGTCTCCCTCTGTCACCCAGGATGGAGTATAGTGGCACAGTCTCAGCTCACTGCAACCTCTGCCTCCCAGGTTCCGGGTTCAAGTGATTCTCCCGCCTCAGCCTCCCAAGTAGCTGGGATTACAGGCATCTACCACCATGCCTGGTTAATTTTTGTATTTTTAGTAGAGATGGGGTTTCACCATGTTGGCCAGGCTGGTCTTGAACTCTTGACCTCAGGTGATCTGCCTGCCTCGGCCTCCCGAAGTGCTGAGATTACAGGTGTGAGCCTTCGCACCCAGCCAAAATATAGTACATGTTTAGTAAATTACTGTTGAATGGAAAACTGAATGGGTGTTATGAGTGAGTCTAACCATGGGAAAATGGAGAGAGGTGGGTTGAGTCCCTGACAGTAACCTTCATTCCAGCACCAGCTGGTCAGGCCCCTCTGAGACCCATGTGATTTCCAAATAGGATCAAGCAACCCCTTCTGAGCCTGAGATTGACCTGGAGGCTCTCATGGATCTATCCACAGAGGAGCAGAAGACTCAGCTGGAGGTAGGATGGGGGCTAGAAGCTGGCCCTGGGTCAGAGGGAACCCAGACTCCCAGGTTCTGCCTCCTTTGGTGGAGTGGAAAGAACCAACCCAGAGGGGAGAATTCTTGGGAGATTGGTGGGGACTTGTGGGAAAGTGCTGTGACTTGGGGCCCTCTCTGTGTTCTCCCCTATCTAGGCCATTCTTGGGAACTGCCCTCGCCCCACAGAGGTAAGGGATGTTCTGCTGGTCTGGGGTAAGAGGAGGCCCAATGTGGGAGGCAGCTAATGAAGAGGAGTATTTGAAGGGAAGGCTTGACTGTGGGTCTTCTCCTTCTCTGGGGAGTTAGGGGTAGGGGAAGATTAGGGAAGACAGGGTAAGGGGTGAATTGTGACCCCAAGCCTTGGTCTCACTCCTGTTTCTCCCTCAGGCTTTTATCTCTGAGCTGCTCAGTCAACTCAAGAAACTCCGGAGACTCAGCCGGCCTCAGAAATAAGCCTGAAAGACCATCTTTAGCAGCCTCAGCACTGCCAGGCCTGCCCTGAAACTCCAGATCCTGGCTAAGAGGGAAATAGCTCCTTGGGACACAAACCAGAAATGTGAACAAGGAGGGACATTTGTATACTCCTACTGTCTGTGCAGTCACAACTAGTTTCTGTCAGCTGGGCTCTCTGGGAGAAAGCTGGCTGTTGTCTAATGCCTTCCTTGGCAGCCAAGTGGATAAAACCTTTAGGAGCCCCAGCTCAATGGAGTGTGGAACATGTCTGTGCTGAGGGACAGGGGAGGGAGAGGATGAAGTGATACACAGGAAGGCCACAACCTAAGTCACTAGGCTGTGCCCACACAACCCTCCCTCCCTCCATCCATCCATCCATCCATCCATCCAAAGGACTCGAGAATTCAAAGACGAGGGTCACAGCTCCACTTCAGAGAGATCACAATCTAGCAAGGCCAAGGGGCCAAGCAGACATTATCTGCGTAAGGTACACAGCCTCCTGGCTTAATCAACAAGAGGGACGCCAATGGCAAACCCTAGTTTCAAATCCTAGAGAGGAAGTAACAGAAAAACCTAGCTGGATCCGAGAGCCTCAGAAAAGGCTCCTCCAACCACAAATGATGTAGGAGGTAGACCTCAGCCCGAGGGCTCCTTAGTGAGTTGGTTCCAGCCAGGGGCAGGAAGAGAAATAGCAGAGGTGTGTAAAGGGTACATGCCGAGAGGTCAGGGGTCCGGTTAGGGCGCATGATTGGAAGAGAGATACTGAGACTGAATGGCAGGCAGGTTGGTACAGGAGCCCTAGGAGGTGGGGTCCTTTGCCAGTATGGCAGGAAGCAGGGTGTGTGTGCATTGTTCCAGCATGCATTGTGTGAGTAGTGGAGAGGCTGAAAAATCCAAGATGGTGGGGCCTGGTGGCTAAGTGGGGCTGCCCAGAGCTGGAGCACAGTTCAATTGAATGAATGCGCATGTTTACTTCATGTGACGCCACCAGGATGGGTAGGGTTGCTCCTGCCTGGAGAAGTTCATAGGATGGCTCAACCTTTTCCCCCATTCCCCACAACTGTGCTTACAGCCTGCTCTGTTCCTGCCACCGCTCACAGGGCCCAGGCTCACAGGGTTGCAGAAATGAGATGCTAGGCCCAATGAATCAACATACTTTATTAGATCCACTAAGTGCCAAGGGAGGGCCCTGTGCCCCAGAGCCAGGTTACAGGGCTCACCCGTAGATTCAGTCTGATCTCTCCCCATCATGCCTCTCACTTCCAGTCTGGGCTTCTAATAGGAGGGCCCCGACTTCTTCCCTCGGCCCTCCCAGTCATCTCGAATAGAGAATCTTTCCTCATTCCAGGGACACCAAAGCTCAGGAAGGGGCCTATCCATCATCAGTAGAGCCAGTCAAGCTCTCCCATCAGATGTCCTGTGGCTGGGCCCAGAAATGGGTGCCACTGCCTGTGGGACTGCCCTTCCGGGAGAACCAGGGTGTCCTCAGTGCTCTCGGCCTGCACGTGGAGGGGAGTAGGCAGATGTCTGGTGCTCTTTAAGCTCAAACGCATCATGGCCCTCTCTGTGGAACAAAGGGATACAAGTCAGGGATCCAGGCAGCCTTTGAGCCCTCCCACAGAACATTCCACCTGCACCCACCGGAAGCAGCGGGCACAGAAGAGGTCCCCGTCGCAGCCAGCGCAGCGTAGGGTGGCATCCTCATTGCAGATGCAGCACCAGGGGAGCTCCTCTTCCTCAGCCTCAGGCCTGGGGTCCACATCCTGGGCCTTCAGGGACCAGAGAGGAATAGAGGAAGTAAGGTACCCAGTGGGGTGTGGGAGCCACTGCAGGAGCAGTCAGCCAGGCAGGAAGCAAGGCTGTGGGCGGCCTGGGGTTCTGCACCTGGGGCTTTTCTCACCTCAGGCTCTGTCCTTCGGGGTTGGGTCCGGGGTCGAGAAGCCTGCTCTGCAGGGATGTTAAAGCCACTTGCCTCATCCAGGGCAGCTTCTTCAGCGAGCTGCAGACAGGGTGAAGAGGTACCACTCCCTGCTCCAGGCCCAGGCCCTCCATCTCCCACTATTTCTGTGTGCTGTGGACTTAGCTTCTCAAACTCATCTTTTTCTTTACTTGTGGCTTGTGGCTGCTGATACCCTATCTCCAGGGACCAGTGGGCGGGTCTGGGTCACAGGGACAGTGGGGGCCCAGGGAGAACTCCCAATGCGGCTCCCACACCCCACTGGGTACCTTACTTCCTCTATTCCTCTCTGGTCCTTGAAGGCGCTTCACAGTTACTGTCCAACCACAGTGGAGGTGGGGCAATGAGGCAGACATGGGACAAGGGTGGCAGGTGAGTAAGCCAGGCCCACCTGCTGCAGGACTCTCTGGATGGCTGTCTCCTCATGCTCGTCATCATCACTGTCTGGGAGGCGATAGTCCTGGAGGGTCACTTGAAGAGGGAGACGGGAACAGGGGAAGGGGGAGTGAGGGTGAGAGATTTCACATGAGTGGCTGCCCTCCTGCCTCCCAGAACTGGTTCGGTTCCCAGGGCACTTATTTCAGAGCTGAGAAGCCTCTTCAGCTACCCTGATCAGACCTGTCCCTGCCTGCCCCAGCCCTGCCATCACTGAAGCAGGCCTGAGGGCTAGGTTGGAGGTAGGAGTGGAAACCTCAGCCCCTTAATGGACTGAAGCTCCCCTGCCCTCATGGCTGCCCCTGACTCCTCCTCACCCACTGCTTTGCTCTACCACCTTCCTTGTGGCTCTGGGCTGGGCTCAGCAGATCTCTGGGCACAAATACCCCCAGCACCTGACTCAGCCCTGCCAGGGAGGCCTTGATCAAGGGACACCAGTGAGCAGCTGCTCCCCAGCCTCACCTCTCTCGGGGTCCTGTCCCCGCAGTACGGCTAGTCGCTTGGCCAGGGCCAGAATCCGTTCCTGCCTTGTGTTCTCCTCCCGCAACTCAAGTGCTGCCTCAGCCAGCAGTCTGCTCTTCTCCTCCTCCAAGGACCAGCTGGCCTGCTTCTTGGAATTAGTGCTCCCTGGGCCACCCTGGTTGAGGTCATTCTGGAGAGAGGCAACTGGAAGGGGTAATGCCATCAGAGAGGCAGAGACATCCAAAGATCTCTCCTTAGAAGCCAATGAGCCCATTTCTCAACACTTTCTTTCTCTTAAATAATTTTCTTTCTTTTTTTTTTGAGACGGAGTCTCGCTCTGTCACCGAGGCTGGAGTGCAGTGGCATGATCTCAGCTCACTGCAACCTCCGCCTCCCGGATTCAAGCAATTCTCCTGCCTCAGCCTCCTGAGTAGCTGGGATTACAGGCACGTGCCCCCATGCCCGGCTAATTTTTGTAATTTTAGTAAAGACAGGGTTTCAACATGTTGGTCTCCAACTCCTGACCTTGTGATCCACCCGCCTCGGCCTCCCAAAGTGCTGGGATTACAGGCATGAGTCATCACGCCTGGCCCTTCTCAACCCTTTCTAATCACAGATCATCAGCTTTTTGCTCAGCACTAGCGCCTATGGTTTCTATTACAAATAAAATCAGTATTCCTCCATTTTCCCAATTGTAAAAAACTAGTAATCTTAGCCATGTCTTTTCCAACCACATCCATCCCCATCTACCTGGTATTTTAACATTCTGTCCTGAGGGTGGGTGTCCTATGGTTTGAGAATCACTGCTCTAAAGGAACAAGACATGATGAGGCCAAGGTTCAGTCAGTCTCTTTGCCTTTTAGGGCAGGAATTAGCATTTCCTGGAATCAGCACAGAGAGGGCAATGAAGCCAAGAGCTTATATATCACTGGGCAGGAAGAATTTTACCAGATTAGGTGTGGCTCTGACACAGTCACCTTCAGTTTAGTGTTTCAGAGCAAGAGGTTTAAAATCACAGCTTAGGTTTAAGTCTCATCTCTGCAGCTTAATGTCTGTGTGACCTTGGTCAAGTTCCTCAAGCTCACTAGGCCTGTTTCCTCATTTATAAAAAAGAATAGTATATACCTTATAAGATATTTTTTTAAAAACAGGGTCTTGCTATGTTGCCCCAGCAAGTCTTAAACTCCCGGGTTCAAGCTATCCTCCTTCCTGCCTCTGCCTCCTTAAGTGTTTAGGATTACAGGCATGAGCCACCACACCTGGCCTCCTAAGATTATTGAGGCTATTCAATGAGATTGTGCCTCTAAAGCAGGATTTCTCAATCTTAGTTCTCTTGACACTTTGGACTGGGTAATTCTTCATTGTGATGTGCTGTCCTGTGATACAGTAGATTTAGTAGCATCCCTGGCTTCTATCCTCTAGGTGCCAGTAATATCCTGAGTTGTGACAACCAAAAAGTCTCTAAACGTTGCCACAAGTAGCCTGGGGGGCAAAATCATCCTTTGTTGAAAAACACTGCTCTGAAGCCTTCAAACAGCACTGTCCAACAGAATGTTCTATGATGATGGAAACACTCCACATCATGTTCTATATCTGTGCTGCCCAAGATGGCAGCCATGAAGCCCATGTGGCTACTGAGCATTGAGATGTGGCTGGTGCTACTAAATAGCTTCTTTCTCCTTATCAACATCATGATTGCAGAGAATATTCACTGAGTACTCACTATGAGTCAGATACCATCCCAAGCACTTACTGGATTATCTCATTTACTCCTTGTGATTTCCCTGAGGTAGGTTTTTCCATACATATCTTCATTTTACACATGAGGAAAGTGAGACTTAGGTCAAGTAACTTGTCCAGCATCACACAGCTAATACGTGGTAGAACTGGGAATCACTGTCTGATTCTAAAGCCCGTGCACTTAAACACTAGACTTACACTGGCTCCCTTTGGAGTAAGCACTCAATGAATGGTAACTCTCATAATGTTGATCACTCTCTGATTTACATTCATCTCCCAGAGGGTGGACAGCAGAGCCTCTCCAGTCTGGGGAAAGAGGTGGGGCAGATTCCTAGGGAGCCAGTGGAGGGGTTACCTGGGCCTCCTCCTTTCCAGCTTTCGATAGCCACCTCAGCTGCCAGCTGCGTTAGCAGATCCTGTGTCTGCTGGGCTTGGGTCCTGTTGTCTGGTGTGTGATGTGCCTGCCCAGACGAGGAAACCTCAGTGGAGAGCAGGGGTAGCCCAGAAGCAGTCTAGGTCAGGGATGGATGCTAAGGAGTTCTCAAAGCCCAGGGAAAGGAGAAGGATCCACGGCCCACATAATCAACTAGGTCTGGCAGTCCCCAACAGGACTGAGGGGCCACTTTTTCCTGCCCTACCCAATTGTGATGTTTGTCCCTGGTCCCCGGGTCTGGTAGCAGGCCTGAGGATCAGGAGGTAGGGGTGGGAGGCTTTGCCAACTCCTGCAAAGTACATAAATACAAAGGTTGGTGCAAAAGTAGCTGAGGTTTTTGCAATTAAAAGTAATGACAAAAACTGCAATTACTTTTGTACCACCCCAATACCTGTGTCTGGGCGTCTGCTGGGTCCTCCCCCTAGCACTCCCACTTCTCTCCTAAGCCGTAACACTCACCGGTTGTGGGGTTTGAGAAGGTAGAACTCTGCCCTGCAACGCTGCAAGTCGTGCCTCCATTTCCCGGGTGGAAGGGATGGAACCCTGACATTCACCCTTTAGCGCAGCCAGTCGTGCCTCTATCTCTTCCTGTGAGGGGACTAACTCTGCAATTGGCACAGAGGGAGCCTTGTAAGGGCCAGAGGCATCTCAGTCGCAGAAGCCCTGGACTGTGTCCTCTAGGCAACCCCATCTGCCCCTGCTCACTGGGCTTGTTCTCCTGGCGGAGTCGTGCTAGGCGCTCAGCAATCATCTGGTCTTGTCGGGTCAGTCCCTGGCTCTGGGAAGTGCTGGGCTTCTGCTTGGCTTCCAAGGCTGCCACACGCCTGGCAGGATATGAGATAGAGGCTCTTGAAGAAGGCAGAGGGGAAGAGTGAAGGCACCCACTCACTGTTTCCCATTCAAATCGAATCATTTCTGGGCACCTAGGGAGTCCTCCAGTGGGCAATCTGCTGTGCCCCTCACTCATGCCACCCTGCAGCCCAACCTGGCTGACCAGCCAGAGGGTCCAGCTGAAAGGACAAGCTATACCTAGTGCCTGTCCTGGAGAGAGGGCTGAAGAGCTGCTTTACAAGCCCAAGAGGGCAGTCAGGAGCTGGAGAGGAGAGCATTCTCCTGATTCTGTGCTCATTTCATCTAGAAGATTCGGGGAGGGTCTTTCCCTATGGCTCCCTTAGCCTTTCCCCAACCCTCTTTGTCTTTTTCTCTTCAGCACTTACTTCTTATAGTTCTGAGGTGGTGACCACTTGGAGGCATTGGCAGAAGATCCTCTACAGAGAAGAAATCTAGTGTTATAAGTCCTGCCATCCCACCAGGTAGTGCCCCCCACTCCAAACACTTCCTCGGCTGACTCTCGCCACAGAGTACAAGGCTGTGAGGGCTGGCCAGATGCCCACTGCCATACTTGACTGAACTTTCACCCATGCCTGCCTCTCACCTGGTCAGGACCTCGTGGCATTGCTTGCAGACTTTCTGTTGGGTGTTCCCAGTCCGAGGCACTGCTGCACTGAAGCTTAGGCAGCCTGAACAGAAGGCCCTGCCACAATTCTTACAGCCATACTACAAGAAACATGAAACAGGAGATCTACCTCTCACCTGCCCCTGCAGGCTGCTCCCAGGGACTCTCCAAGCACACACACAGAGAAGTCACTGAAGTTATGGCCAGCTGCCGGGAGGAGGAAGAGGAGTGGGGCCCCTAAGGCCTAGGGGTGGAGAGTAAAGCAATTCCTCGGTTTCCAGCATCTTATTCAAGCCAAATGAAGGTTTATACAAAATTCCCATGCTTTCTACCCTGTCTTCAATTCCCTGACCCAGGGGTGTAGAAGACAGATAGATAAAACCCAGTATTTCAGGCCACTGACTCTTCCACAAAGGAGAATCAGAGATAGGGCACAGCCCATGCCTCCTCTGCTCTTGCAGAGATGGAGGGAGGCTTGGCTCAGGATGGGCTAACAATAGCCTCCATTTATTAAGCACTTACTATGTACCAGGCACTAAACCCAGTACTTAACATTCATCATGTGATTTATTCCTCACAATTTACACACATTATTTTACTTAATCTTGATGCCAACCGTGATTATCCTTGTTTCGAGAGGGACAGAGAAGTTACATAACTTATCCAAACCAAGGTCACCCCCTCAGTAAGACAGCAGAGCTCAGATTTGAACCCTGACTCCAAAATCCAGGTTGGTAAACGCTACACAGTCCTGCCTTCCTATGTGATACTAATTTACTCCCTCTGGTTCCCATCATCTCTTGGTCAGAATCCCTAGCCACAGCTGTGGCAGAGGGAGCCTGCAGTTTACCAGAGGAATCTGGCAGGTCTGTGATAAGGACAGGACAGCTACCCTTCACCATGGTGCCCCTGAATCAGGAAGAAGTGGTAACTGAACTCGAGCGACCTGGAGAAGGGCGGGCTGCGGGATGGGGCAGGTTCAGAGCAGAGAGAGTAACGGGCTTGGTGTGATGGACACCGCGCTTCGGAGGAGCAGGGTGGAGAGAAAAAAACCGCCAGATGCTACACTGGGCCAACAGAAAAGAGTAGCGTTGCAAAAATGACGGCAGCGCGCTTTACAGTTTATAGGGAACTCTAAACCTAAAGGACTTCAGTGGACCCTCACATAAACTCGGAAAGCGAGGGAATGTTAGTCCCATTTTACAGAAATGGAAACTGAGGATCAATGGCTTCATCAAAACTACACAGCTTGGGAAGAGGCCGTAAGACCAAGTTTTGGACGTTAAATCCCGCGCTTTTCCCTCCTCTCCTCCCTGGCCCTGCAGCTTTCGGGGAGGGAAGACTCGCCTCCTTCTTGAAGAGGGTGAACTTGACAGCGCAGCCGTAGCACCTACTCTCCATGGTGGCTCCCAGCACCGCAGGATCTGCAGAGTTGAGGTCACGCAGGCCAAGTCCTGGGCCCCTTGTACCCTCACCCCAGTTCCGCCCTTCCCTTCCCTCCCCTGCCACGCCCTGCCCCGCCCCACACGCCCACTGGCACTGTCCGGCCGCGACCTAGAGCGGGGAATCCGGACGCTCCCCTGCAGCCAGCCTACGGCAGCGGCGGCAACGGGGGCTGCTGGGAGTCGTAGTTCATTCACGACTGCCAGCCTCCCTCAGAGTCAGTCAAGCCTGACTCAGAACACAATTCCCAGAGGGCTAGGCGCCACTCGGAGCCGGCAGTCCCCACGCGCGCTTAGACTCTTGGGAGTTGTAGTACGAATCCGTCAGGCCAGAACCATGGCAGTGACCAAGGAGCTCTTACAGATGGACCTGTACGCGCTGCTAGGCATTGAGGAGAAGGCAGCGGACAAAGAGGTGAGAATGGTGGCGAGGAAGGCTGATCCTGAGAGGTCTGGCGGCCCTTCCTGTCCTAGCGCCTCGGCCGCGGCTGGTATCCGCTCTCCAGGTTCATTCAGGTCCTGGGCGGGGAGAGAGGGTCGGCCCTATGCCCTCCGCAGCGGGCTCCCAGACATTTCCTGGACGGTCCGAGGGCCTCAAGAGGAAGCGGGGAACAGAGGGCTCTTCGCGCCGGGTAGCTGTGCTCTCCCTGTGGCTCCTGTGTGCTAGAGGCCGCGGGGTGAGGCTGCGAGGGAACGCTAGCCTCCTCTGCGCTTGCGCAGTCTCGGCCTCCGTTTCCGCTTCTGCCTTGACTGTGACAAGAGGTGCCTCATTTCAGTCTCTTCTGCGGGCTGATTTAATTCCTCCACTTAGAGCCTAGGGCGAAAGAAAAGTCAGATCTCAAGGCCTCTTCACTCCCTTTTCATGCCTTCTTGCCAGTGTGACCGATGACCCTGCTGTCTCTATTTTCTTTTCCACTCTAGCCCATTGACTCTTTTCAGGTAGCTGATGCCCTCAGCATGTGCTCGTTAGTGGGCTAAAAGCAGGAGGATCAGAAGGTTAAGGCAGACGGCCTAGAGTTCCATGCTACCTTAGGTGTTGATAAAAGATACCAGGGAGTGAAACACTGATCAAGCTGGATTTAGGATTTCTGTTATCTCCCCCGGATCATGGTGATAGTTTTAACAATATAGGAAGGAGAGGCGTTCATCAAATGCAAATTAGTGCCCAACTGAGCCGAGATCGCGCCACTGCACTCCATCCTGGGCGGCAGAGCAAGACTCTGTCTCAAAAAAAAGAAAGAAAGAAAAAAGAAAAGAAAGAAATAAAATTAGTGCCCATTAGGCCGGGTGCGGTGGCTCACACTTCTAATCCCCGCACTTTGGGAGGCCGAGGCGGGCGGATCACGAGGTCAGGAGTTCGAGACCAGCCTAGCCAATATGGTGAAACCCCGTCTCTATTAAAAATACAAAAATTAGCCAGTCGTGGTGGCACGCACCAATAGCCTCAGCTACTCGGGAGGCTGAGGCAAGAGAATCGCTGGAACCCGGGAGGCTGAGGTTGCAGTGAGCCAAGATTGTGCCACTGCACTCCAGCCTGGGTGACAGAGTGAGACTCTGTCTCAAATTAAAAAAAAAAAAAGGAAAAAAGAAAATTAGTGCCCACTATTGTCCCTGTACTTTTGGGCTGCCCTGCTCATGGGGTGAGTGAGCTTTTGAGAAGAGGAAGCTCTGGGGCAGAAAATCAGGGAGACCCAGGGGGTCCCTGAGAGATGCTGTCATCCTGCACAGATCTGTCCCCTGCAGCCGCAGTTGAAATCAGAAGTGGCCATGGGATGTCTATGAAGCATCAAAAGCATCTGCTCCACCTCTCTCATGTTTTAATATTTTAGAATTAATAATTCCTGACACCTGTATAATGCTTACTATGTCCTAGACAGTATTTTTTTTTCCTGGATTGTATTCTAAGTGCTCTACATTTGCAAATTATTATTTTTTAAATTCTTTATTTATTATTATTTTTTGAGACGGAGTCTCGCTCTGTCGCCCAGAGCTGGAGTGCAGTGGCCCGATTTCAGCTAATTGCAACTTCTGCCTCCCAGGTTCAAGTGATTCTCCTGCCTCAGCCTCCCGAGTAGCTGGGACTATAGGCATGCACCACCATGCCCGGCTAATTTTTTTTTTTTTCTTTTTTTTTTTGAGACGGAGTCTCGCTCTGTCGCCCAGGCTGGAGTGCAGTGGCCGGATCTCAGCTCACTGCAAGCTCCGCCTCCCGGGTTCACGCCATTCTCCTGCCTCAGCCTCCGGAGTAGCTAGGACTATAGGCATCCGCCACCTCGCCTGGCTAGTTTTTTGTATTTTAGTAGAGATGGGGTTTCACCGTGTTAGCCAGGATGGTCTCGATCTCCTGACCTCGTGATCCGTCCGTCTCGGCCTCCCAAAGTGCTGGGATTACAGGCTTGAGCCACCGCGCCTGGCCATTTTTTTTTTTTTTTTCCGTGATCTTCCCACCTCGACCTCCCAAAGTGCTGGGATTACAGGTGTGAGCCACCATGCCCTGCCTGCAAATTATTTAATTAGTACTTTATTACTAGTGAGAAATTATTTGAGACATTTCACCCAAGATCCGAGTGGGAAATCTGGAGGTTTTTGTTTTTTTTTTTTTTTTTTTTTTGAGATGGAGTCTCACTCTGTTGCCCAGGCTGGAGTGCAGTGGTGCAGTCTTGGCTCACTGCAACCTCTGCCTCCCAGGTTCAAGGAATTCTCCTGCCTCAGCCTCCTGAGCAGCTGGGATTACACATGTGCCACCACACCCAGCTAATTTTTGTGTTTTTTCAGAGACAGGGTTTCACCATGTTGGTCAGGCTGGTCTTGAACTCCTGACCTCAAGTGATCCACCAGCCTTGGCCTCCCAAAGTGCTGGGATTACAGGCGTGAGCTACCGTGCCCAACTGAAATCTAGAGTTTCTAACCCTGAACTTGAGAACTCCTGAGGAAGTCAGTTGGAAGCCATTCTCTATTAATTAGAGAAGTTACATAATCAGATTTTCTTTTTTTTTATTCTAGTTTTTGAGAAAAGATCTCTGTCTCATTCAGGCTAGAATGCAGTGGCATAATCACAGCTCGCTGCAGCCTCGACTTCCTGGGCTCAAGTGAACCCACCTCAGCCTCCCATGTAGCTGGACTGCAGATGTGCATCATCATGCCTGGCTAATTTGTTTTGTGTTTTTTTTTTTCCCAGAGATGGGGTCCAACTGTATTGCCCAGGCTGGTCTCAAACTCCTGGGCTCAAGTGATCCTCCTGCCTTGGTCTCCCAGAGTGCTGGGATTGCACGCGTGAGCCACTGTGCCCTGCCCATAATTGGATTTTAAAGAAAGTATTCAGCTGAATGTGATGGCTCACACCTGCAATTCCAGCACTTTAGAAGGCCAAGGTGGAAGGAATGCTTGAGGTCAGGAGTTTGAGACCAGCCTGGGAAACATAGTGAGACTCTGTCTCTCTATAGATATATAAAACAAAAAAAAAAAGCTGGGCAGGGTGTTACATGCCTGTAGTCCTCGCTACATGGAAGGCTGAGGTGGGAGGATCACTTGAGCCTGGGAAGTTGCAGTGAGCTATGATTTTGCCACTGCATTCCAGCCTGGATGACAGGGTGAGACCCTGCCTGTCTTAAAAAAGAAAAGAGAAAAGAAAAGAAAAAAGGAAAGAAAAGAAAATTCAACTCTAGTGTGCATAATGAAAATGGGTGGGGGTGGGAGGAATGGAAGAGCTGCCACTAGGGGGTCAGGTGGGGCTGGACTAGGGGGTCAGGTGGGGCTGGTGTCTAGGCGAGAGACCAAGGTCTGAGCTGGGCAATAGTGACTGGGATCCAGTTGGAACTCAGATGAGATAAGGGATATGTGTGAAGCCTCTCTATAAAGCGTAACAGGTGCTGTTCCTGCCTTTCAGTAGGAGAGGCAAGATTCGTGCATACAAGGGAGACATGGTAAGTTCCTTAAGAGGGGTACAAAGTGCTGTGGATGTTCAGTGTAGGCTGAGATTGCTTTTCGTTTGAGAGAAGGGATAAAGGAAGTAGAGAAGGTATTTGGGGCCTTGAAGAATGAGCAGAGTTTGGACATGTGGAGATGGAGGCAGGGCATTCTGAGAAAGCAAATGTATATATTAATACGTACAGTCTATTTTGGAGCATAAGTAAGTGGCGCCCTCAAAGAGGCCTTACCTGTTTTTCTTTTTCATAGCAGCCAGTTCTCCTTTCTAGCACTTATTTCCATTTGCACTTTGGATACACTGGCTAGCTTCATGGCAACAGACACTTTTTGGTAGGAAGCAAGAGAGACCTACGCTCTGGTGTCCCTCACCATGGTTTAATACCTGTCATAGCCAACCTAGGTTGCTGTCACAGGGCAACCTAGAGGATACACAAACATTTCAAGTGTATACAAGGAAGAACTCCTAAACTGCTTGTCCAAATAGCCTAGGAGTTCTCAATTTGGCCTCTACAGAAAGGCTCCAGGAACTGGGTGTAGGAACCTCTGAAAATCATGTGTGATATTTTTTATGTCTTTATTCTGGAGGAGAGGAGGATATTTTATTTTCTTTTTTTCTTTCTTTTTTTTTTTTTTTGAGTCAGGGTCTCTCCCTGTTACCCATGCTGGAGTCAATGGCATGATTACTGCTCACTGCAAACTCCTTCTTCTGGCCTCAAGCAATCCTCCCACCTCAGCCTCAAAAGTAGCTGGGACCACAGGTGTACACCACCATGCCCGGCTAATTTTTGTATTTTTGTAGAGATGGGGTTCCACTATGTTGGCCAGGTTGGTCTTGAACTCCTGGGTTCAAGCAGTCCTCCCGCCTTGGCCTCCGAAAAGTGTTGGGATTATAGGCATGAGCTACCACACCCAGCCAGAGGAGGGAATTTTAATTCAAAAAAGGTTAAAGAAGCCCTGATGGAGGCCAAGCTCCCTGTGTTACTGGGGGCGAAACTGCAGCTCAGAGAAGTTGGTTAGTGGCAGAATTGAGACTAAAACCCTGATGCCCAGCTCAGGCCTCTGCTCCTTCTACTAAGGCTCCCTGGCCCTGTCCAGCACGGTTCAGTGGTAGTGATGATCACCACTACCAAATTTAACTTGTGTTCAGACTACTTCTCTGAATCCCTAATCCATGTATCTATCTGCCTGTTTGATCCCTCCGTTTGGATGTTTCACAGCAGTCTAAATCTTACTACATCCAAAAATTGGCCAGGCGCAGTGGCTTATGTCTATAATCCCAGCACTTTGGGAGGCCCAGGCAGGCAGATCACCTGAGGTCAGGAGTTTGAGACCAGCCTGGCCAACAGGGTAAAATCCCATCTCTACTAAAAATACAAAAATTAGCTAGGGCCGGGCGCGGTGGCTCAAGCCTGTAATCCCAGCACTTTGGGAGGCTGAGGCGGGCGGATCACGAGGTCAGCAGATCGAGACCATCCTGGCTAACACGGTGAAACCCCGTCTCTACTAAAAAAAATACAAAAAACTAGCCGGGCGAGGTGGCGGGCGCCTGTAGTCCCAGCTACTCGGGAGGCTGAGGCAGGAGAATGGCGTAAATCTGGGAGGCGGAGCTTGCAGTGAGCTGAGATCCGGCCACTGCACTCCAGCCCAGGCGACAGAGCAAGACTCCACCTCAAAAAAAAAAAAAAAAATTAGCTAGATGCAGTGGCACGTGCCTGTAGTCCCAGCTACTGGGAGCTGAGGCAGGAGAATCGCCTGAACCTGGGAGGCGGAGGATGCAGTGAGCTGAGATCAAGTCACTGCACTCCAGCCTGGGTGACAGAGCTAGAATCTGTCTCAGAAAAAAAAAAATGAACTCTTTCAATTCTCTCTCCAAACCTGCTTCTTCCTTGGATTTCCCTATCTTATGGCACCACCATCCATCTATTCAAGCTAGGAACCTGGAGTCATTCTCAGTACCTCCCTGTCCTCTCACCCATGCCATCTAGAACATCACCGGGTCCTGATGAGTCAGGCTCCCAAGTAATCCTCAAACCTGTTCACCCTCTCTATCTCTACCACCACCACTCCAGCCCAGGCCCCCATCCACTCAGCTGAACGTTTCGAGGAGCCTGCCGACTTGTTTCTGCTTTCAGCCTATTCCATTCTGACCTATTGGGCCTCTCCGATTCTCCTCACAGAAAATGGAATGATCTTACTACTCCCTGAAAACCCTATTTAGCACTTTTAATAAAATACTCAATAGAATTTCTTACCCCATTCATACATTTTCCTCTGCCAGGAATACCTTCGTCCCCTTCTGCTAATCTGAGTTGCTTTTACTTGTCCTTCAGAACTCAGTTGAAATGGCATTCTCAGAGAAGCCTTGCCTATATTCTCTTTCATAGCAGCTGGTTTTTCTTTTTTCTAGCACTTATTTCAGTTTGCATTTATGTATTTATTTGTGTGATTATTTGTCTCATACCTTAATGCCCTCTGCACTCCTGCTTCTGAGGACCAGATCTGATTCAGGCTCTTCCGTAGCAGCCCCTTCCCTGGTGACTGGCACATAGTAGGTTCTCAATAAGTATTTGTTGAATGAACGAAGTAGTAGCTAAAGAGACCACTGCAACAACTTTACTTGAGAATCAGGAGACCAAGGGCAGTCACTGCCTCTCTCAGGGCCTGACTTTCCCCAAATGTAAAATGAAGGAGTAGGGCAAACTACAGTTTGAGGGGGCAAATGGCCCATGACCTTTTTTTTTTGAGACAGAGTCTCGCTGTCACCCAGGCTGGAGTGTGGTGGTGTAATCTTGGCTCACTGCAACCTCTGCCTCCCGGGTTCAAGCAATTCTATGCTTCAGTCTCCGGAATAGCTGAGATTACAGGCACCCGCCACCACACCCGGCTAATTTTTGTATTTTTAGTAGAGACGGGGTTTCACCATGTTGGCCTGGCTGATCTTGAACTCCTGACCTCGTGATCCGCCTGCCTCGGCCTCCCAAAGTGCTAGGATTACAGGCGTGAGCCACCACACTCGGCCAACTTTTTTTTTTAATGGCTTATGTGCTAAGAATGGTTTTTACATGTTTAAATTATTGTAGAAAAAAAACACAGCTCGACAACCAAAAAACAAACAACTCAGTTAATAAATGGCCAAGCCAGGAGTTTGAAGTTACAGTAAACTCTGATCATGCCACTGTGCTCCAGCCTGGGTGACAGAGTGAAACTCTGTCTGTAAAAAAATTTAAAAAAAGGAGGGTGGGGGGGGCAAAGAACCTCAATAGACATTTCTCCAAAGAAGATAATACAAATGGCCAATAAGCACATGAAAAGATGCTCGACTTCACTAGTCATTAGGTAAATGCAGATCAAAACCATTTTGAGTCTGGGTGCGATGGCTCACAGCTGTAATCCCAGCACTTTGGGAGGCAGAGGCAGGTGGATCACCTGAAGTCAGGAGTTCAAGACCAGCCTGGCCAACATGGTGAAACCCCATCTCTACTAAAAACACAAAAATTGGCCGGGCGTAGTGGCAGGCTCCTGTAGTCTCATCTACTCGAGGAGGCAGGAGAATCGCTTGAACCTGGGAGGCAGAGTTTGCAGTGAGCAGAGATCGTGCCACTGCACTCCAGCCTGGGCAACGGAGCAAGACTCCATCTCAAAAAACAAACAAACAATGTTGTCATACCACTTCACACCCATTAAGATAGCTATTATGAAGACAAAAAAAAAAAAAAGGCAAAAAACACCCCTGGTGTGATGGCTTATGGAGAGGCTAAGGTGGGAGCATTACTTGAGCCCAGGAGTTCCAGGCTACCATGTGCTATGATTGTGTCATTGCCCTCCAGCCTGGGTGACAGAGCGAGACCTTGTCTCTAAAAATAAAAAGTAAAAAGAGAGAGAGAAATAAATGTTAGTGAGGATGTAGAGAAATTGGAGCCCTGTGCATTGCTGTGGTGCAGATACTGTTAAGATGGTATGATGATTCCTCAAAAAATTAAACATAGCATTACCATATGACTCAACAATTATCATATGATTCATATGGTAATTAAATATCGAAGTAATATGATCCAGCAACAGAAACAAACACAAAACAACAAAGGAGAATATACAGCAAAGACCATATGTAGCTCCCTAAAATTTTTACTCTCTGGCCCTTTACAGAAAAATCTGCTCATCCCTGTTCAAGTTAGGGACAAGTTCCACTCTGCCTTTCTGTACACGGAAGTAGCCTTTCTGCAAATGTTCTTCCCTCATATCACAACAAACCTAGCAGGCCAGAAGTGGGCTAAACACCACCTTTCATGGGGATTTAACAATCAGCCATTCTCCTTGTTCCCCATCCAGCCCTAGAGGAGACAGGCAGGGCATGGTGTGGGTTTATTTTTGTGGGAAAGCCTTAAGTTGAGGACCTGGGTTTCGGGTGGAAGTGCTCCTGGGGAGAGGATCCGTCTCCTGCTAGAGCCTGAAGCACAAGGCGGGGCACCACGCTGCCCGAATGAAGGGTTAAGTCCTGAGTTAACGCTGTTTGCAAACCTTCAAGAGAGATTCCAAAGTAATCTCAGGAATTACCTGGGTGACTGCAGTGGCTTTCGAATCCTTTTCCTATTTCTGTTCTTGATCCTCTTCACACAGCAGCCAGAGTGAGCCTTTAGAATGTGAATCAGATTTTGTCACCTCTGGTCACAACTCCCAGTGGCTTCTCACCAGTCCTAGAATGAAATCGGAACTCCTTCCCCTGGGCCACGTAGCCCTTATTGCCTGTCCTGCACCACTCTCCCCTTTGCTCACTGTGCTCCAGCCACATCAGTCCTCCTGATATTTCCTACAACATTGTGATAAACAATATATTTAACACAAATTTTACTACTTAGCATTTTCATCCTTTTTGATTATAGGATTCAGTGGCGTTAAGTACATTTACATTGTTGTGCAGCCATCACCACCATCCATCTCTAGAACTTTTCCATCACTTCAAACTGAAACTCTGTACTCAACAAACAGTGATTCCCTGTTCCCTCCTCCCCCCAGCTACTGTGAACCACTCTTCTACTTTCTTTCTCCATATGAATTTGACTATTCTGTGAACCTCGTATAAGTGGAACCATGCCATGTTTGTCCTTTTGTGTAGGCTTATTTCGCTTAATTAACATCATGCTTTCAAGGTTCAGCCATGTTGTAGCATGTGTCAGAGCTTCCTTCCTTTTTGAGGTTGAATAATATTCCATTTTATGTATATACCACATTTCGTTTATCCATTCATCTGTCGATGAATATTTTGGTTGTTTCCAGCTTTTGACTATTGTGAATAATGCTAGTATGAATGTGGGTTAGAAACCTGTTTGAGCCAGGTGCCGTGGCTCACACCTGTAATCCCAGCACTTTGGGCGGCCAAGGCTGGTGGACTGCCTGAAGTCAGGAGTTCAAGACCAGCCTGGCCAATATGGTGAAACCCTAACTCTACTAAAAATAGAAAAACTAGCCAGGCATGGTGGTGGGTGCCTGTAATCCCAGCTACCCGGGGGGCTGAGGCAGGAGAATTGCTTGAACCCAGGAGGCGGAGGTTGCAGTGAGCCGAGATCGTGCTACTGCCCTCCAGCCTGGGCAACAGAGCGAGACTCTATCTCAAAAAAAAAAAAAAAGAAATCGGCTGGGCACTGTGGCTCACACCTGCTCACACCGAGGCAGGTGCATCGTCTAAGGTCAGGAGTTCAAGACCAACTTGGCCAGCATAGTGAAACCCCGGCTCTACTAAAAATAGAAAAATTAGCTGGGCATGGTGGTGGGCACCTGTAATCCCAGCTACTTAGGGAGGCTGAGGCAGGACAATCACTTGAACCCAGAGGCGGAGGTTGCAATGAGCCAAGATTGTGCCATTGCACTCCAGCCTGGGCAACAAGAGCGAAAGTCTGTCTCAAAAAAAAAAAAGAAAAAAAGAAAAGAAATCTGTTTGAGTTCCTACTTTATGAATTTTTTGTGGTTGTTGAAACAGGGTCTTGCTCTGTTGCCCAGGCTAGAATGAAATTGCGCAATCACAGCTCACTGCAGCCTCAACCTCCTGGGCCCAAGCCATCCTCCCGCTTCAGTCTCCTGAGTAGCTAGAACTACAGGCATGTACCACCATGCCCAGCTGATTTTTAAATTTTTTGTAGAGATGGGGTTTTGCTATGTTGCCCAGGCTGGTCTCAAACTCCTGGCCTGAAGTTATCCTTCTGCTTTGGCTTCCCAAAGTGCTGGGATTACAGGCATGAACTACGATCCCTGGCAGAGTCCCTACTCTAATTTCTTGTGCTAGTGCGGTGGTTAATGCCTGTAATCCCAGCACTTTGGGAGACTGAGGCAGGATTGCTTGAGCCTAGGAGCTTGAGATCAGCCTGAGCAAATGGCAAAACCTTGTCTCTACAAAAAAGAAAAGAAGAAATTAGCTCATTGTGGTGGCACACTTCTGTAGTCCCAGCTACTCTACTCGGGAGGCTGAGGTAGGAGCACTGCTTTAGCCCAGGAGGTCAAGGCTATAGTGAATTGAACCACTCCACTGCAGCCTTGGTGACAGAGCAAGATTGGGTCACAAAAACAAAACAGTTCCTTTGAGTGTATACCCAGAAGGAGAACTGCTAGATCATATGGTAATTCTATGTTTAATGTTTTGAGGACATACTGGCTTCCACAATGGCTGTGCCATTTAACCTTCCCACCAGCAATGCACAGGAGTTCCATTTTCTCCACATCCTTTCAACACTTAATTTTCTGTTTTCTTTGGATAATAACCATCCTAATGGGCCGGGCGCGGTGGCTCAAGCCTGTAATCCCAGCACTTTGGGAGGCCGAGACGGGCGGATCACGAGGTCAGGAGATCGAGACCATCCTGGCTAACTCGGTGAAACCCCGTCTCTACTAAAAAATCCAAAAAACTAGCTGGGCGTGGTGGCGGGCGCCTGTAGTCCCAGCTACTCGGGAGGCTGAGGCAGGAGTATGGCATAAACCCGGGAGGCGGAGCTTGCAGTGAGCCGAGATCCGGCCACTGCACTCCAGCCTGGGCGACAGAGCGAGACTCCATCTCAAAAAAAAAAAAAAACCATCCTAATAAGTGTGAAGTGGGCCTCCTGTGATTTTTTCCAGCATGCCTAACACATTCCTGATTTTCAGGGCCTTTACACATGCTAATCCTTCTGCTAGAACATTCTTTCTCTGGGCAGTTGTCTATCTCCCACACCTAATTCAGATTTCCATTCAAATATCATCTGCTTAGAGAGGCTCTTCCTGACCACCTATTTAAATGAGCTACCCCCACACCCTTATCTGCTGTATATTTCGAAGTAGATCTCACTACTACACATTATAGTACATGCCCATTTGCTTACCATTGTTCTCCCCATTAGAATGTAAAAAATCCAGGAAGGAAAGGACTTCCTCTATTTTGTTTACTACAGTGTCTCCAGCACCTAGAACAATTCCTCGCCCTTGGTAGATGCTCAATAAATCTTCGTTGAATGATTGATGAACATGCACTCTTATTTTCTTGGGCAGTAATATTTTATGACGAAGTGAAGTTATTAGACTGAGAGTAAATATATTTACAAGCTTTTGGTTTATAATGCAGAATTGCATTTCAGAAAGGTCATACTGACTTATACTCTCACCCGGTAGGTAGGAAGTTGCCCATCCCTCCACTTGCAGCCCTGACTCTAGAAAGCAGCATGCTGTGCGCTTGGTGCCTTGCCCAGAGCAGGCACACACTGAACCTATTTTATTTTATTTTATTTTAGACAGAGTCTCACTCTGTTGCCCAGGCTGGAGTGCAGTGGCGTGATCTTGGCTCACTGCAACCTCTGCCTCTCGGGTTCAAGTGATTCTCCTGCCTCAGCCTCCCAAGTAGCTGGGACTACAGGCGCTCACCACCACGCCTGGCTAATTTTTGTATTTTTAGTAGAGACGGGGTGTCACCATGTTGGCCAGGCTGGTCTTGAACTCCTGACCTTGTGATCTGCCTGCCTCGTCCTCCCAAAGTGCTGGGAGCCATCATGCCCAGCCCACACTGAACGTTTATTAAATCAAACTTGAGAGTGTTCTGCCTGGTTCTTTTTCATTTCCCTTCCTTTTCTCCATGAGTGTTTTAGAGGAGGGTTGAAACATTTCCCTTAAACAGCATTTTTATTAAGTGCCTGTTGTGTGTCAAACTCTGAGCCCGGTGCTAAGGATACAAATGTGAAGAGAAGCGGTTTTAGAGCCCCCACATCTTGTCTGTTTCCATCTTCTCTGTCTCTTGCTCCTGGGGCCCCTCATTTTGAAATGCAGAGGCTAACGTTGGCAGTTCTAGAAATTCGTGTTTTTCTTCCTTCCCTCCCTCCCTCACTTCCATCCCTGCTATCCCTTCTATCCCTTCCTCCCTGCCTTCCTTCCTTTTTTTGAGACACCATCTCCCTCTCCCGCACAGGATGGAGTGCAGGTGCGTAGTCATGGAAGCAATCCTCCCGTCTCGGCCTCCTAAAGTGTTGGGATCACAGGCATGAGCCACTGTGCCCAGCCTAGAAGTTTATGTTTTCTAATCAGTTGATGATTTCCTAGAGAGGAACTTGGTGCAGAAAATAACAGGTTTTCAAGAGAGGAGCAAGAGTCAGCTAAAAATATATATTAAAAATAAATTTACAGTGGCTCATGCCTGTAATCCTAGCATTTTGGGAGGCCGAGGCAGGGAGCTCACCTGAGGTAGGAAGTTTGAGACCAGCCTGGCTGACACGGTGAAATATCTCTACTAAAAATACAAAAAATTAGCTGGGCTTGGTGGCAGGTGCCTCTAATCCCAGCTGCTCAGGAGGCTGAGGCAGGAGAATCGCTTGAACCCGGGAGGCAGAGGTTACAGTCAGCCGAGATCACGTCACTGCACTCCAGCCTGGGTGACAGAGCAAGACTCCGTCTCAGAAAAAATAAATAAATAAATAAATAAATTTAATAAAGAGAGTAACAGTTTTTATTTTTGTTTTTTGTTTTTTTAAAGATGATCTCACTTTGTTGCCCAGGCCAAAGTGCAGTGGTGCAATCATAGCTCACTGCAGCCTTGACTTCCTGGGCTCAGGTGATCCTCCCACCTCAGCCTCCTGAGTAGCTGGGCTTACAGGTGTGCGCCACCATGCCAGGGTAATTTTTGTATTTTTTGTAGAGATGGGGTCTCACTATGTTGCCCAGGCTGGTCTTGAACTCCTGGGCTCAAGTGATCCTCTGGCCTTCGCCTCCCAAAGTGCTGGGATTACAGGCATGAGCCACTGTGTCCAGCCAAAAGTAACAGGTTTTGTTTTTTTGTTTTTTTAAAGATGATCTCACTTTGTTGCCCAGGCCAAAGTGCAGTGGTGCAATCATAGCTCACTGCAGCCTTGACTTCCTGGGCTCAGGTGATCCTCCCACCTCAGCCTCCTGAGTAGCTGGGCTTACAGGTGTGCGCCACCATGCCAGGGTAATTTTTGTATTTTTTGTAGAGATGGGGTCTCACTATGTTGCCCAGGCTGGTCTTGAACTCCTGGGCTCAAGTGATCCTCTGGCCTTCGCCTCCCAAAGTGCTGGGATTACAGGCATGAGCCACTGTGTCCAGCCAAAAGTAACAGGTTTTGTTTTTTTTGTTTTTTGAGAAGGAGTCTCACTCTGTCACCCCAGCTGGAGTGCAGTGACACAATCTCCACTTACTGCAAACTGCACCTCCTGGGTTCACACCATTCTCCTGCCTCAGCTTCCCGTGTAGCTGGGACTATAGGCGCCTGCCACTGCACCCGGCTAATTTTTGTATTTTTAGTAGAGACGGGGTTTCACCATATTGGCCAGGCTGATCTTGAACTCCTGACCTTGTGATCCGCCCTCCTTGGCCTCCCAAAGTGCTGGGATTACAGGTGTGAGCCACCGCACCCGGCCTGTTTTTCTTTTTGTTTTTCTTTTTTTTCTGAGACAGAGTCTCGTTCTTTCACCCAGGCTGGAGTGCAGTGGCACAATCTCAGCTTCCTGCAACCTCCGCTTCCCGGGTTCAAGCAGATCTCTTGCCTTAGCCTCCTGAGTAGCTAGGATTATAGGCGTGCACCACCACGCCTGGCTAATTTTTGTATTTTTAGTAGAGACGGGGTTTCACCATATTGGCCAGGCTGATCTCGAACTCCTGACCTTGTGATCCGCCCGCCTTGGCCTCCCAAAGTGCTGGGATTGAAAGTAACAGTTTTTATAACTATCTTTAACGCGTAAGGCTAAGAATTGTTGCTTGTTGCATCTACCATGTGTTGAGAATAGATGGAAATCATGATACAGATGTTGGAATTGTAAATGTGCCTTCATAATCACCTTTGTACTTATTAGCAGTTACAGTTAAGAAAGTGGACTTTGGAGTCAGATTGTCTGGATACTTGCCCCATGACCTAGTTTGTGACCTGGAGCAAATATTTAACCTCTCTGTACCTTGGTTTCCTGGTCTGCAAAACGAGGATGATGATAGTCTGTCCTTGATAGCACTGTTTTGAGGCTTGATCCATGTAAGCATTTGGCACAGTGCCTGGCACAGAGTGAGCGCTCACTATGAGTCAGTTTTTGCTGTTTTCTTTGTGAGTCCATCTTCCTTACACTGTAAGCTTGAAAGTCAAATATAAATCGTCCCCAGCTTGTGTCCTCCACCTGGACCCCTTCTTTACTCACTCCATTCCTGACACATCAGTGCTGAGTCACCTAACAGCACACCAGTGATTCTCGATTGAGGCAGTGGTCAGGGTAGGAACGTGGTGGAGGATCAAGTAGAACAAAACTGAGGATCACCAGAGTTCAACATTTAGTTCACAGCAACAAATGAATGGAGTTCATCACCATGGACAAGGTACAGTTTGAGCATAGTGGAACTTAGAGCTGAGTAAGATACCACTTCTGACTTCTGACAGCTCACACAGTTATATGCTCAGTGAACACTGAGGTACAATGAATGAGGTTCAGTAAGAGTATACAAGAAAATGCTGCAGGAATAAAGAGGAAGACATGATTTATATGACTGATGTTTTTGTGCAAGATCTTGAAGGGAGAAAAGAATATATTGCAGCAGTTAGAAGGGATCTTCGGCCAGGCGTGGTGGCTCAAGCCTGTAATCCCAGCACTTTGGGAGGCCGAGACGGGCGGATCACGAGGTCAGGAGATCGAGACCATCCTGGCTAACCTGGTGAAACCCCGTCTCTACTAAAAAATACAAAAAAAAACTAGCCGGGTGTGGTGGCGGGCACCTGTAGTCCCAGCTACTCGGGAGGCTGAGGCAGGAGAATGGCGGGAACCCGGGAGGTGGAGCTTACAGTGAGCTAAGATCCGGCCACCGCACTCCAGCCTGGGCGATAGAGCCAGACTCCGTCTCAAAAAAAAAAAAAAAAAAAAGAAGGGATCTTCATGGTCATTTACTGTCTTATTTTGTATACTGGAGAATGGAGGTTCAGAGAGGTTACAAAATTTGTCCACGACCATCCAGCGAGTGAGCATCAACCTGAGACTAGAGCCCCAATCAAGATCCTTTCCACTCTTGTGCAGCCCACATGTGTATTTCTGGGGGTCTCCCTCTGTCTTCCAGGCTGGGACCACAGGAGTGCCCCATGCCTGGATAATTTTTAGAAAAATATTTTGTAGAGATGGGGGTCTCCCTATGTTGCTCAGGCTGGTCTCGAACTCCTGGGCTCAAGCAATCCTCCTGCCTTGGACTCCCAAAGTGCTGGGATTACAGGCGTGAGTCAGCATGCCCAACCTGCCTTTCTCTTCTGTCTGTAGCAGCCTTACCTTTCATTTGAAGCCCTTTGAAGGGTATGTAGCTCACTCATCTTGGCAGGTAATTACTTAGGGAAGCCAGATGCTTGAAAATGCATTTTGATTGTTTTTCAAGACTCGAAGCTTAAGTCTATTTATCAGGAAAACTACCAGGGAAACTTGATGTTGACATTTTCTAGGAGGGAGGTTATATTATAGCATATAAATTACCGTAAGGAAAAGGCTGTTTTATCTTTAAGCTAGCTATTATCTCGGTACCACGAGCTACATATTTCTTTTATACCCTAGAAGGTGGTACATCAACATTATTTCTTACAAATTTAAGAAGGCTTGGTTTTTGAGGACAGAGGACAGACAAGGGCTTGAAGGAGCAACCGGGGCATGCAGATGTGGAGTGCCTAGCATGACAGGGAGTGGGCATGGCCTAGGGTTTGCTGACAAGGTCACAGGAGATGAATCTGAGAACTGTGTGTTTGGGCCTCTAGGCCTTAGGGTGGTTACGCTTGATTCTTTGGGCATCTGGGGGCCATTTCTGGATCTGAAGTGTGCCTGACGAGGTCTCCAAAGGGGGCCTTTCCCAGAGCCTCTTATATCTAGACCAGATGCTGAGGCCTTAAGTTTGGATACTGAGCCTGTTTGGTTTGTTTTGTTTTGTTTTGCTTTGCTTTGTTTTGTTTTGTTTCAGACGGAGTTTCGCTCTTTTTGTCCAGGCTGGAGTGCAATGGCACGATCTTGGCTCACTGCAACTTCTGCTTCCTGGGTTCAAGCGATCCTCCTGCCTCAGCCTCCCCAGTAGCTGGGATTACAGACGTGTGCCACCACACCCAGCTAATTTTTGTATTTTTAGTAGAGACAGGGTTTCACCATGTTGGCCAGGCTAGTCTCAAACTCCTGACCTCAGGTGATCTGCCCACCTCGGCCTCCCAAAGTGCTGGGATTACAGGTGTGAGCCACTACGACCGGCCACCTGTTTATTATTTTATTTTATTTTATTTTATTTTTTTGAGATGGAATCTCTGTTACCCTGGCTGGCATGCAATGGTGCGATCTTGGCTCACTGCAACCTCTGCCTCCCGGGTTCAAGTGATTCCTCTCCCTCAGCCTCCCGAGTAGCTGGGTCTACAGGCACACGCCACAATACCCAGCTAATTTTTGTATTTTTAGTAGAGATGGGGTTTTACCGTGTTGGCCAGGCTGGTCTCAAACTTCTGACCTCAGGTGATCGCCTGCCTCAGCCTCCCAAAGTGCTGGGATTACAGTCATGAGCCACCACGCCCAGCCTTTTTAAAATTTTTTTGTAGCCTCAATATATTACCACATTATTTATTTATTTATTTGTTTGTTTGTTTATTATATTTTTTTAGAGGCAAGATCTCTCTGTATTGTCCAGGCTGGTCTTGAACTCCTGGGCTCAAGGGATCCTCCCACCTTGGCCTTCAAAAGTGCTGGGATTACAGGTGTGAGTCACCGCACCTGGCCTATTTTTTAAATTTATTTTTAAGTTATTTTTTCCAAGCCTGGTTTCACCAAAGCTGTCTGGCTGAAGCTCTGGATTTTTGAAGTTACTTAGCTGCCTGTTAAGTCAAAAGGAATGATTCATTTGTGTTTGTAAGCTGTAAGCAATTCATTAGCATTCAAGATAATTTATATGACACCAAAGTGCTTTCACATAAATTGTCTCATTTGATGTGACCTTCAAAACAAGCCTGTGAGGTAGGCAAGGACTATTGGCACCAGTTTATAGATGTGGAAACAAAGACTCCCAAGAGTTTAAGTGATTCGCTCAGCATAAGGTGGCTGGTTATTGCAGAGCCCCTACCCACACCTGAATTTTCTTGTTATTTGGAAAGACAGCCTCGCTCTGTTGCCCAGGCTGGAGTGCAGTGGCACGATCTTGGCTCACTGCAATCTCCGCCTCCTAGGTTCAAGCCATTCTCATACCTCAGCCTCCCGAGTAGCTGGCACTACAGGCGTGTGATGTGCCACCACGCCCGGCTGATTTTTGTGTTTTTAGTAGAGACAGGGTTTCACCGTGTTGGCCAGGCTGATCTCAAACTCCTGACCTCAAGTGATCCTCCCGCCTCAGCCTCGCAAAGTGTTTGTATCACAGGCGTGAGCCACTGCTCCCGGCCCACGCCTGAATTTTCTACTCCTCTTTCAGAACTTTTTCCACGACCCACACTTCAGGAGCAGTTAGATCTACAGGAGACGGGTCTGTGGGCCCCAGAGAGTCTCGCAACCCCATCTGCGACACAGAGAGATTTTACCTGCCTGGGACTTGGGTAAACCCAGCAGGTAGTAAGCTGCTCTGAACAGCTTAAGGAATTGTGTTAAGATTTGTGTTAAAACTACCATAGCACAGTTTCCATTTCAGTTAAGTTAGTGGCGTTCAAAATGTTTTCCATTTGCATAACACTTTCCCTATTTTTGCTGTTCCTGAGTATTGTTATTCAGTTATTTTCACTAAATTAACTAATTTCTTTTTTTTTCTTTTCTTTTTTTTTTTTTTTTTGAGATGGAGTCTCGCTCTGTCATCCAGGCTGGAGTCCAGTGGTGCAATCTCAGCTCACTGCAAGCTCCGCCGCCCGGGTTCATGCCATTCTCCTGCCTCAGCCTCCCGAAATCAACTAATTTCTTTTTACTATACAAATTTGTTTATAAAGGAAACAATGCATTAAGGGAAGACAGAAAGGAATGAAATGTAGGAAGTACCAGGGCCCAGAGGAAAGGAGTTCTACCCCCTGGGAAAGGGCAGAGACTGGGCAGAGAAAGTGGCTCTGGGGCTAGAGACCCAGGCCTCTAGGGGTTAAGAGTGACAGCAGCCAGTGGAAAGATGTTTCTGGCAGATCTGGGCAGTAAGAATCTACAATCTGAGAGAAGAAGGTGGGAAAGGCTTTTGGGGTCTGAGCCTAATATAGCGGTGGTTAGGATAAGGTTAAAAGGGAGGAGGTGGGCCAGAGAGCAGGGTGGCGTCTGAGGAGGAGAAAGAGGGCTGTAGACTGGGCTTCAGGTGGGCTGGTCTGGGGAAGTGGACTGAGGAGGGCAGGACAGGAGGGAGTACTGTGGGGCAGTGAAGGAATGGGGACCTGGAGATGAGAGCCAGGGGGGTGGGAGGAGTGACCTCAGGATGGACTGAGGAACCAGAGCCCAAAGGGGGTACAAGGATCATCATTTGGGTAGAAGCAGGCCAGGCTCCATGTGTTGCCCCAGGTGTTCCAGGTGGCACAGGCCCCTGTTCTGAGACTGAACCATAGGCCATGGTTATCAGCCTGAGAGGGACGTCAGTGTGAGGCCCAGGTTCTCGGGTATTACCTTGGTATCACCAGCAGGCCCATGTTTTAGGAGCATTGAGCTGAGGGACTGTCTGCGGTTGGCCGGCTCTCTGCTTGTGCCTAGTCTTCAGAGCAGCCCACAGGTTGTACAGTGCCCAGACATTTGGGGATTTCTCTGTAGTGCTGTCCCAACAGGGGTCACAGGCTCCAAGGAATGAAAGGATCGATCTTTCAGGCAGAGGGGACTTTTATTTTTATTTATTTCTGTTTACTTAAAGAGATGGATCTCACTCTGTTGCCCAGGCTGGCATGCCATGGCATGATGACAGCTCACTGCAGCCTCAAACTCCTGGACTCAAATAATCCTTCCCAGCCCCCCAAGTAGCTGGGACTCCAGGTGCATGCCACCACGCCTGGCTCATTTTTAAATTTTTTGTAGAGGTGCGGTTCGCTTTGTTGCCCATGCTGGTCTTGAACTCCTGGCTTCAAGCGATCCTCTTGCTTTGGCCTCCCAAAGTGTTAGGATTACAGGCATCAGCCACAATGCCTAGCCAGAGGGGACTTTTAGACAGGTGCCCAGAGCTCTGTGGTTTGCTTCCTGCGTGTGACATCAGGCAGTCACGTACCTCTGGGGTTCCTGCCAGAGGAACCCCAGAGGGGATGGGGAGGCATCTGCCTCTCCGGGCTTGGGGAGATGTAGCTGCCCCTGCTCTTATCACTCACTGTCCCTGTGCCTGGAACTGGGGCTGGCAATGGGTTTCCAGCTGATTCATCTGAGATTCTTTGTCCAGTCAGTGCTTGTTGTCACATAGAGCTGCCTCCCTCTGTGTCCTCCTTATCTAAGTCTAACCTCTCAGCCTGGGCCTCATTACTTGTACCACTTACTTACCTGGCTCCAAGTTTTATTATAAGAAAGGACAGCAGCCTTTAAAAAAATAATGATCCTTCTTTGTAGGGCACCTTTCTTTTAAGTTAATGATAGCTATTTTCTATTTATTGGATCCCTTAGCACTTTGCTTTTTGGGTGAGTCAGGAGTTCCTTCCCCCTTCAAGAGGTGAAACTGGAGGCAGGTGGATGTCAGAGGCCCTGCTGTGTGCCTGCGGCAAAGCTCAGTGGAGGTGGCTAGAGACCCAGCTCCCAGCCTCGCTCTCCTGCTCTGGGTTCAGGTTGCTGAAAGTGGTAGAACCGGATGGAGCTTCCGGGGGAAGGGCTGGGTGACTGCCAATTTATTATTCATTGTCTGATGTGGGCAGTGCGGGGATAACATTTAGTTCCCACTGTGGTTATCCTGGCATCTGCTTTAGTAATTCCTTCCCTTTCCCAGACTTGGTTTTTTAAGAGGAAGTGTTAGCAGGGACGAGGAGAAATTGTGAAATAGTGGTCAGATCTCCTAGGATCTGCTCCTTCTGCTTCTTCCTTCTGCTCCTCAGTGGGTCTGAAGTAATTGACATAGTTGAGGTTTCCGATTGTGTTTTGGTTGAGAACAAATGAATGTTTGCCGATTCATGCAACAGATATTTATTGTGTGCCTGCTGAGTTCCAGGTGCTGTTCACTGTTCTGGACCCTGGGGAGAAGCAGAACTCCCTGCCTCCTAAGTACATCCACTTTATTTGTAAGGGGAACCCCCATACCTTCCTATACCCTTATGCTCCCATTGAATAAGCTGTTATAACCAGCTTCTCTGTTTCTCCAGACCGTACCAGAAAAGAAGCAGCAGATGAGCAGCACTTCTAGGGAAGGGCTGGCATCTGGCGGTCTAGTAGAGGCCAACTAAGGAAGTAATAGGAAAACTATTAAAAGAGTAGATTTTGAAATCCTCACCACCTAGGGAAGCAAATGAAAAGCCTGACGCTGCTCTCCGCAGAACGTGTCATACTATTCGGTAGTTTATGTTCTGGATGATGATCCTGAGACATCAAAGACAGATTAAACTCAACCAGTCTAGGATTGAAAAAGGGTGGTAGACAGTGAGGTTTTTAGAAAGACATCAGGAGAAAGACCACGTTTCTGCAAATTGGAGTTTGAAGTCCTCGCGGAGCTTACATTTATCTGAGATCTTCGTCCTTCTGGGGCTAGGCCTTGGAAAGAGCTTGTCCTCTGAAAAGCCATGATCTGGACGGGGAACTTTGGGTTGGAAACATTTGAACTGTCACCTGGATGCTTTGTGAAACCTCAGAAATGCAAGTGTCTTTAAGTGCTAGAGAGACCAGGTGATTTAGGGGAAACTTATGGGTAAAGAAGGAAAGCTGCAAATGAAGGCTCTAGGAGCCTTCCGCACCTTGCTGTGGCTGCTTCAGCTCTGCCTAAGTGATCCCAGCACCTGCAGACACAGTTTCTTTCTTTCTTTTTTTAGAGATGGGGTCTTGCTATGTTGCCCAGAGTGGTCTCAAACTCCTGAGCTCAAGTGATCCTCCCGCCTCAGCCTCCCAAAATGCTGGGATTACAGGCATGAGCCACTGGACCTGGGCCAGACTCAGTTTCTGTAGGAGCTTCCAACCTGGGATTCCTGGGTTTCAGCAGTCCTGTCTATCCTACATCATGAGGAGTAAGATTTTAGAGGATGGCCCCTCTATTTCTTGTTCTTCTGAAAGTTCCTCTCCTTCCCAACTTTAGGATAGTTATAAAAAATATTGTTGCACATTTTTACCCTGAATCTAGCCTTTTGAGCTGTTCATAAGGTAGGATTATTTAATAATAAACAATACTGAGAACGGAAGCTTTTTCAAAGACCTGCTTTAGGAGAGTTGTGTTTACATGGTGAGAAATTCTTCAGGCAGCAGTCAGCTCCAGGAGGGCTGGGCAAAGCTGGGAATCTAGTTTGTAGCACAAAGCACCAAATTCTAGGCCAACCGGTTCAAAGTCAAAACTGGTCTTCCAGGCTAAAACCAAGGGATGGGCCCTGCCCAGGGCAGGTTTAGCAGTTAAATATAGTAATAACTAGTTAATCAAGACAGACATACCTGACCAACATTCTTAGGTCAGCTGGGTTTTGATTCAAGGCCACGCTGGAAAATCTCAGGCTACCTACCCATCCCTTCTGCCCCTTGAATGAGAGTATTTCAGAGACCCCGGGAGTTAACCCAGGATTGAATTTTAGATCTACCCCCCCGCAGACTCAAATCCAGCCGTGTCCACCTAGAGAATTCAAGTGGAGTTGACCTGTATCCACTGTGGACCAGGGTCCATTCCTGAATTCCTGTCCATTTGGCATCCTGCTGGCCTGGTGTCACAGTTTACCCTCTTCCAGAAGTAGAGGAGAGAAAGGTTTGGGAACTTGTAAGAAGCACATAGTTTTTGTCAGGTGCTTACACAGATCATTTTCTTTCCAGTAGCCCTGCGTGTAGGGCTTATTCTTCTCACTTTGATGTTGAAGCCCCTAAGGCTGTGTGAGCTTCAGTAATTTGCCCAAGGTCATGCTATTAGTATGTAGAAAATACATCTGTCAGACTCCGGAACTTGCCCTCTTTTAGTGAACCGTGCTGCCTCCTAGCTTAGAATTGTAGAAAGAAGCTAAACAATTTTGTTTTTGTTTCTTACCAGTTTTTTTCTTGTATCACTTGGAAAGTAATACAAGCTTATAGAAAGTAAGTATCAGCTGTAACCCTTTCTTTCAGCTGTTTATAAGGTAGGATTATTTAATAATAAATTATACTGAGACCAGAAGGTTTTTCAGGGATATCCCTTTTCTTTCAGAGTTGTTGTTGTTGTTGTTGTGTTGTTGTTGTTGTTATGGACTTTCGCTCTTCCCTCCCAGGCTGGAGTGCAATGGTGTAATCTCAGCTCACTGCAACCTCCGCCTGCTAGGTTCAAGGGATTGTCCTGCCTCAGCCTTCCGAGTAGCTGGGATTACAGGCTCCCGCCACCATGCCCAGCTAATTTTTGTATTTTTAGTAGCGACGGGGTTTCACCATGTTGGCCAAGCTGGTCTCGAACCCCTGACCTCAGGTGATCTGCCCGCCTCAGCCTCCCAAAGTGCTGGGATTACAGGTGTGAGCCAACACAGCCAGCACAGAGATATTTTTATATTTTTGTATTTCTGTCTGGTGGGGATGAAAGTCCGAGCCTCCGTGTTTGGGCTTATCTGACACCACTCTGGCAGAGGTTTGGGGTGGCAAGAGTGGAAGTCTGCTCTCTACCTGGCCTTTGATGGCGCGGGTGGGGTGGTGGCCACTGTTTTTTCTGTGGTCATTGACTGGGGTAGAATATAGAATACTTCTTGCCTAAAGTAATATTTCTATGGCTTTTCATTGAATGGATTTTTGGTATCATAATTAACCCTTACGTCTTAGTTTCCGCATTTGTGAAATGAGGAGGATACTAATTTCTACCTCATCGGGGCTTTAAGAGTTAAATAAGTTAATATACGGAAAGCGCTTCAAATAGAGCTTGCCATATGGCAAGCAGTGTGTAAGTGCTAGCTGCTATTTTTGTTGTTTTGGAATGTAAATGATTCCTGACTTTTCTGTATTATGACTAATGGTATAAATGAACAGCAGTGTTTATAGATATTGTATGAATTTCTAAGGATTTCTTTAGAATAAACTCTTACAGGGGCCTTGCTCTCAATCGGCTCTTCAGAGCTTCCTGATGTGCACGTCAGACTGTGTTCCAGAACCCTCATGTCAGTGTACACATTCACCACAGCGCCACTAACATGCCATTTTTATTTTATTTTATTTTATTTATTTATTTTTGAGATGGAGTTTTGCTCTTGTTGCCCAGGCTGGAGTGCAGTGGTACGATCTCAGCTCACCACAACTTCTGCCTCCTGGGTTCAATCAATTCTCCTGCCTCAGCCTCCCGAGTAACTGGGATTTCAAGCGTGCGCCACCCTGCCCAGCTAATTTTGTATTTTTAGTAGAGACGGGGTTCCTCTGTGTTGGTCAGGCTGGTCTCGAACTCCTGACCTCAGGTGATCCACCCACCTCAGCCTCCCAAAGTGCTGGGATTACAGGCATGAGCCACCGTGCCCGGCCTTAACTTGCCATTTAGCTGTTGACTGACAGGTGAAAAATGGGTTTTAATGTTTGAGGTTGAACATTTTTCATGTTATTAACCATTCATATTTGTTTGTGACTTCTCTCTTCATGTTCCTTCTCTATTTTCTTGTTTTGTTTGTTTTTTTCTTAGGACTCTGTATGAATTCTTGATGTAGTCAAGACTGTGTTGTCTGTCATATTTCATGCAGATCCTTCCCTCAGTTTTCATGTATCTTGTCTTTTAATTTTTATCTATGATTTTATTATTTTTTTTGAGACGGAGTCTTGCTCTGTTGCCCAGGCTGGAGTGCAATGGCGCAATCTCGGCTCACTGCATCCTCTGCTTCCCGGGTTCAGCCATTCTCCTGCTTCAGCCTCCCGAGTAGCTGGGACTACAGGTGCCCGCCACCTCGCCCGGCTAGTTTTTTGTATTTTTAGTAGAGACGGGGTTTCACCGTGTTAGCCAGGATGGTCTGGATCTCCTGACCTTGTGATCCGCCCGCCTTGGCCTCCCAAAGTGCTGGGATTACAGGCGTGAGCCACCGCGCCCGGCCAACTTTATCATTTTTAAATCCCTGTTTTCTCCTCTTCCTGGGCCCGGTTTGCGTTTCTTTGCCTGTATGTATCCTACCCCTATTCCCCAACATTTCTTTATCCCAGGTCTGTACATTGAAATCTGTTTGTACACATTGTTCTTTTCCTACAGTTTTCTTCTATTAATTTTTTTTTTTTTTTTTAAAGACAGGTTCTTGTTCTGTCTCCCAGGCTGGAGTGCAGTGGTGAGATCATGGCTCACTGTAGCTGCAAACTCCTGGGCTCAAGTGATCCTCCCACTTCAGCTTCTTGAATTGCATGCCACTAAACCCAGCTCATTTTTAAATTTTTTGTGGAGATGGGGTCTCACTATGTTCCCCAGGTTGGCCTTGAACTCCCAGGCTCAAACAGTCCTCCCGCCTTGGCCTCCCAAAGTGCTGGAACTACAGGCATGCGCCACTGTACCCAGCCCTATGACATTTTTTGGTTGAAGTTTTTTAATTAACCAAAATGTCCTTTGACAGAAAAATCTATTTTTTATTTCCATGTTTTATTGCAAATATGTCTTTTTTCATGTTCTTTTCTGTTCTCAGTACCTTTTCCTCCTTAAAGCAGAACTTTTCTGTTTCTCCTCTGAGTTGGTCTGGAGAAGTCTAAACTCTTATACCCTCTGTTTTGAAGGCTTTTTCGGGCTCTCTGCCTGGAAAACGACTCACCTTTCCAGACCCAGCTCAGATACTGCCTCCTCCGGGAAGCCTTCAGAGCTAAATTAGTTGCTACCTTCTCTGTGTTCCCATTCTTATGGACCACTTTTAGGCATCTCACACATTGTAATTGGAACCAATTGCTTTCCCTGGCATCCTCTTTGCTAAACAGTATCCTTCGTCAGTGTCAGAGAACATGCCTGATTGTTCTCCGTATTCCCCGTCTCCCAATCAGAACCTGCATATCCTAGATCTCCATCAGCAAACACACAAGGTGGGGTCAGTGCAGTGCTGCACCAAGGGGCTCTCGGAGAGCTCTTTAGGGACCTTACTTCTCTCCCTGCTAATACCTAGCCAGTATATGAGACTGGCAGTGTTTTCCTAAAGGACCTGGAAATACGGAATGTTCAGCTCTGTATACTTTCAAAAGGTGGTTTGGAAGCCGAGGCACACGCCAGGCCGTTGAGGGAATGGGGGTCTAGGATACATCAAATGGATTGGGGCAGTCGTGTTTTGTTGTAAACGTTGGGAGTGTGGGAGGCTAGAGGGGCCAGGGGTAGGATGGGGTTCACCCAGGTGGGGAGTGAGAGAACCTTGTCACAGTTGTAACTAGTTGCATCAAATAAAATCTGATGAGACTCTTTTTTTTTTTTTTTTTTTTTTTTTTTGAGACAGAGTCTTGCTGTGTCGCCCAGGCCGCCCGGCTAGTTTTTTGTATTTTTAGTAGAGACGGGGTTTCACCCTGTTAGCCAGGATGGTCTTGATCTCCTGACCTCGTGATCCACCCGCCTCGGCCTCCCAAAGTGCTGGGATGACAGGCTTGAGCCACCGCGCCCGGCTGAGACTCTTAAAGACACTTGACTTTTTTTTTTTTTTTCCAATCAGCTTCTTCAAGTTGCTTATTAAAGGAACACATTCTGGAAAGAGAATTGACAAGGAAGCAAATTAATCTGTAGATTAATTTATCATTATTACATAATTATTTTTCAGTTTGAATAATTTTATTTTCCTATTACAGTGAAAAACCAAAATTCCAATACTCAAATTATGAAACACAAAACAATATTTATCATTCTCTTAGAATAAAATTCAGAAAGCATTCTCTCAAAAAAAGGAAAGAAAATGAAGGAGATACCACTGCTGGACACCCCTTCTGTCTTGCTTTCTTACTGCTCCTTCTTCTTCTTCTTCTTTTTTTTGAGATAGAATTTACTTTTGTCGCCCAGGCTGGAGTGCAGTGGTGCAATCTCGGCTCACTGTAGCCTCTGCCTCCCAGATTCCTGCCTCAGCCTCCCTAGTAGCTGGGACTACAGGCGTGTGCCACCACACCCAGCTAATTTTTGTATTTTTGGTAGAGACAGGGTTTTACCACATTGGCCAGGCTGATCTTGAATTCCTGACCTCAAGTGATTGGCCCTCCTCGGCCTCCCAAAGTGCCAGGATTACAGGCGTGAGCCACCAGACCCAGCCTGCTCCTTCTTCACACTCACTCCCCCTCTCAGATTTACAAAAAGGAGCATACAAACCATTTTATTTGTTTTTTATTTTTTGAGACAGAGCCTTACTCTGTCACCCAGGCTGGAGTGCAGTGACACAGTCTCAGCTCACTGTAGCCTCTGCCTCCCAGATTCAAGTGATTCTTCTGCCTCAGCTTCCCAAGTAGCTGCGACAGAGTCTTGCTGTGTCGCCCAGGCCGCCTGGCGTGCGCCACCACTCCCAGCTAATTTTTATATTTTTAGTAGATACAGGGTTTCACCATGTTGGCCAGGCTGGTCTCAAACGCCAGACCTCAAGTGATCCACCCACCTCAGCTTCCCAAAGCAATGGGATTACAGGCGTGAGCCACGCGTGCCCAGCCTACACCACTTTGAAAGAGCCCCATGATACAAAATAAAACATCTTCCACAAAACCCCCTACATCCCTGGGGCAAGGCTCCTACTCCTAGTCCTGAGGAAGTTCATCTTGAAGGTAGAGTTGCAGGTGATGCCATAGATAATGGGACATGGACCACCCCCCCCCTTCCTCTCACCCATCCCAGAGAGAGGGTGGAGATAGGATCAGAGAGGAGAGGACCAGAGGCTAGGAACAAACACCCAACAGACTCCTATCAGTGTGTGTAAGTGCTTATATGTGTGGGAATGAACCTTGATGTCAGAGGGCTGGGGACATTGAGAAAGAACATCTTTATAATATTGTTGATATTGTTTTACTTATTGAAAAAAAGCAAACAAAGGGCCCTGAAATATAAAAAATGTTCAGTAAAGGAATGAGGCTGGGGGCACAATAAAGCAGGCAAAGAGAGCAAAAGAGAAAAGACGAATGATAAGCGACCTAAAAAGTAAAGATGACACTGTCTTAAGCTAGCACCTCCTTTCCCTTAATATTGTTCTTTTTTGTAGTGAAAACAGAGCTAGGGAGGGAGGGTTAGGGTGGGAAGTGAGCAAGCAGGGCAGGTGTGCTTCAGTGGGCGATTGGGAAGGCGGGCGGCACGTCTACACCCTCTCTGCCCAGTGCCTATCCTGGGTGGTTCCTGCTGCCTCCAGTGCAGTCCAATCGGGAGAACCAAACAGCTTGGGTTGCCCTGGCAGGTGCCCTGGCTGTGGCCCAGCAGGTGGCAGCACACCCCCAGAGGTCCTGGGCCCGTGGCTGCCTCATGGACTTAGGAGTTGCCCAGCAGGTGTTCACCTGGTGGATGCTGGCTGCTTACCTCTGAAAGGCCTTAGGTAGCACACCTGGGCGTAGAAGCATTTCTTACGTCCATCTTGGAAGCTTAGAAATCCAATCTGCTTAGCTCTTCCTCCAGGAGGTTTGAGCAGCAGGTAACACACTGAGCAGAAGGGAGAAACCAAAGGCCTTGGAGGCAGAGGACGGATTCTGGGGTTGTGTACCCTGTCTTCACTTACAGCAGCTATTAGGTAACACATGAAAGAGAATCTTGGTAGCTGTGTTTATTTTTACTTATGTAAGAAATATTGGGGTTTCTTTATTTAAGAGAGAGGGTCTTGCTCTGTCACCCAGGCTGGAGTGCAATGGTATCATCATAGCTCACTGCAGCCTCAAAATCCTTGGCTGAGGTGATCCTCCCACCTCAGCTTCCTTAGTAGCTGGTATTAGAGGCATGCACCACTATGCCCAGCTAATTTTTTATTTTAATTTAATTTATTTTTATTTTTTTTTTTTTTGAGACAAGGTCTCACTCTGTCACCTAGGCTGAAGTGCAATGGTGTGAACATGCTCACTACAGCTTCATCCTCCCTGGCTCCAGTGAGCCTCCCACCTCAGCCTCCTGAGTAGGGGGACAGAGGCACATGTTACCACACCTGGCTCATGTTTAAAAAATTTTTATAGTGTTGAGGTCTTGCCATGTTGCCCAGGCTGGGCTGGAACTCCTGGGCTCAAGCGATCCTCTCGCCTCAGCGCCCTAAGTAGCTGGGACTACATGCATGCACCAGCACACCTGACAAAAAAAATTTTTTTTTTGAGACAGAGTCTCGCTCGCCCAGGCTGGAGTGCAATGGCATGATCTCAGCTCACTGCAACCTCTGCCTCCCAGGTTCAAGCAATTCTCCTGCCTCAGCCTCCTGAGTAGCTGGGACTACAGGCACATGCTACCATGCCCGGCTAATTTTTTGTATTTTTAATAGAGACTGGGTTTCACCGTGTTAGCCAGAATGGTCTTGATCTCCTGACCTCGTGATCCTCCCTCCTTGGCCTCTCAGAGTGCTGGGATTACAGGCATGAACCACCGCACCTGGCTAATTTTTTATTTTTAGCAGCGATGAGGTCTTACTATATTGCTCAGGCTGGTCTTACACTCCTGAGCTTAAGCAATCCTCCCACCTCAGCTTCCCAAAGTGCTGGGATTACAGGTGTGAGCCACTGCACCCAGGCCATTTGTTTGTTTTAAACTCAAAAGTTTTTTTTTTTTTTGAGACACAGTCTTGCTGTGTCACCCAGGCTGGAGTGCAGTGGTGCTATCTTGGCTCACTGCAACCTCCGCCTCCCGGGTTCACACCATTCTCCTGCCTAAGCTTTCTGTGTAGCTGGGACTACAGGCGCCCGCCACCACGCCCGGCTAATTTTGTATTTTTAGTAGAGACGGGGTTTCACCGTGTTAGCCAGGATGGTCTCGATCTCCTGACCTCATGATCCACCCATCTGGGCCTCCCAAAGTGCTGGGATTACAGGCGTGAGCCACTGCACCCAGCCTAAACTCAAAAGTTTATAGTAAGATCTATGTCAGAACATGGATACCTCTATCTATTATAATCTTTAAAAAATTTTTTTAATAAGTGTAGCAAATTCCTGAACAAACTTTTTTAAATTTACTTTTTGTTATTTTTTTGAGACAGGGTCTTCCTCTGTCACTCAGGTTGGAGTGCAATGGCGTGATCTCGGCTCACTGCAACGTCTGCCTCTGGGGCTTAAGTGAGTCTTCTGCCTCAGTCTCCGGAGTAGCTGGGTCTACAGGTGCACGCCACCATGCCCAGCTTATATTTGTGTTTTTAATAGAGACAGGGTTTTGCAATGTTGGCCAGGCTGGCCTTGAACTCCTGACCTCAAGTGATCCGTGCACCTCAGCCTCCCAAAGTGCCAGGATTATAGGCATGAACCACCATGTCTGGCCAATCGTAATCTTTTTTTTTTTTTTTTTTTTTGAGACGGAGTCTCGCTGTGTTGCCCAGGCTGGAGTGCAGTGGCACAATCTTGGTTCACTGCAGCCTCTGCCTCCCGCATGAATCAAGCTATTCTCATGCCTCAGCCTCCCAAGTAGCTGGAATTACAGGCGAATATGCCATCACACCCAGCTAATTTTTGTATTTTTAGTGGAGACCAGGTTTCGCCATGTTGGCCAGGCTGGTCTCCAACTCCTGACCTCAAGTGATCCACCCGCCTCGGCCTCCCTAAGTGTTATGATTACAGGCATGAACCGCCACGCCTGGCCTCAATCATAATATTTTATTTGAGACAGAATCTTGCTCTGTCACTAGGCCGGAGTGTAGTGGCGTGATTTCGGCTCACTGCAACCTCTGTCTCCTGGGTTCAAGCGATTCTCCTGCCTCAGCCTCCCGAGTAGCTGGGATTACATGTGCCTGCCACTACACCCAGCGAATTTTTGTATTTTTAGTAGAGACGGGGTTTCACTATGTTAGGCTGGTCTTGAACTCCTGACCTCAGGTGATCCGCCCACCTCAGCCTCCCAAAGTGCTGGGATTATGGGCGTGAGCCACCGCGCCGGCCAATCATAATCTTTTAAATGAGTCTCCCTGTTGATGGGGATCTTGGCTGGCTAGTATCAACAATTTATAGAGAACATCCTTGTATATTTATTTTGCCATACTTCTACAAGTCCAGATTCCTAGGACTGGGTTAAAGGGAAAGAACATTTTAAATTTTGATGGCTGAATTTTCCTCCAGATAGGTTGCCCCAGTTTATAGGCCCACCGAGAATGTGTAGAGTACCTGTCTGCGAGTGGCTGTAGAGAAAGCAGGGGACTGACTGTGCTTCTGCCTGTTTCAGCAGCCCGTGGACATCTGCAGTGGTGAGACTGAGCACTTGGCAGGAAGTGGGCCCAGCTCCTATGCTGGGCAACAGTGGCTCGCTCCCTCCATGGCCTTGGCCTCCTTCATTGCAAGTCTCCCTGGTGGCTAGGAAGTGGGCGCCAGCAGCTTCTCTTTTAGGTGTGCATGGGATTCCCCTTACCCATTGAGCAAGGTTTTCCTGTTTGTCCCTGGGATGACAGTGAATGACAGTGTCTTCTGTCTGACTCTTCCAGGTAAAGAAGGCCTATAGGCAGAAGGCCCTCTCCTGCCACCCAGACAAAAATCCAGATAATCCAAGAGCAGGTGAGTCTCTTCTAAGGGCATGGGGAGAAAGAGAGCCACTCACCCAGGCGTTGTGTTTCCTGATGTAAGCTCTGCACGTGAGTGCTGTGGGGTGTAGGCACATACAGCCTGGCTCCAGGCAGTGGGTCCCAGGGCTTCCCTTCATGTTAGGGGTGTCTGGTCAGTTGCTGACGTGCTCACCCCTCCTTATTGGTCTGTCATCTGCTGATGTCGGCTTTTCTGCCATCCTGTGGCTTTTTTGAAGTGTTTTTTTTTTGTTTGTTTTTTTTGAGGGAGCACACCATCACAAAGTCTTAACTTTATTTTTCTTCTCTCTCTTTTTGATCCTTATGTTTAGCTGAACTCTTCCACCAGCTTTCTCAGGCCTTGGAGGTGCTGACTGATGCTGCAGCAAGGGTAAGCATAGCCTTCTTCATTGGAATCGTCCCCCTTGATTAGAGACTACTGCTGCCCCTCAACCTCGGTCCTCTGCCCTTTGCCATGTGGCACAGTCCTTGCTGTCTAAGCCCAGGAGACCCAGTCACCAGGCTGCCACTCTGATGGCCCTTGGGCTAGGGGCCAGGCAGATTGCTGGGGAATCTGTCTTTACTCTCCGGCTGACCCTCTGCCCTGTGCCCCTTTCTCCTGCCAGGCTGCATATGACAAGGTCAGGAAAGCCAAGAAGCAGGCAGCAGAGAGGACCCAGAAACTAGATGAGAAAAGGAAGAAAGTGAAGCTTGGTAGGTGCCATCATAGTGCTCGGTGGCCTGTGGTTTCCTGTGGTCATTTTCATTCCTCTCCCTCACCTGAAGCTTCACTTCCAGCAACTCGTCTCAAAGGCTTTTGGCTCAGGCTCTGGGCAAAACGCTGTTCTTAGAGGTTGGTTCCTAAAGACACTCTTAGGAATAATAACAATAATAAGGTTTAATATTAGCTAAGCATTGTGACAAATGCCTTATTGTCCTTTTAATTGTCATAACTGTACAAGGAAGTATGGGTACTAAACCTTTTTTAAAAACACGGTTTTTTGGGGCTGGGCACGGTGGCTCACGCCTGTAATCCCAGCGCTTTGGGAGGCTGAGGCGGGTGGATCACAAGGTCAGGAGATCGAGACCAATCTGGCTAACACGGTGAAACCCCGTCTCTACTAAAAAAATACAAAAAAATTAGCCGGGTGCGGTGGCGGGCACCTGTAGTCCCAGCTACTGGAGAAGCTGAGGCAGAGAATTGCTTTGAACCCGGGAGGCAGAGGTTGCAGTGAGCTGAGATCGCACCACTGCACTCCAGTCTGGGCGACAGAGCGAGACTCCGTCTCAAAAAAAAAAACAAAACAAAACATGGTTTTTTGAGACAGGGTCTTACCCTGTCACCTAGGGTGGAGTGCAGTGGCACGATCTCAGCTCACTGCAACCCCCACCCCCTGGGTTCAAGTGATTCTCGTTCCTCAGCCTCCTGAGTAGTGGGACTACAAATGTGCACCACCATGCCCAGCTAATTTTGTTCAGTTTTTGTACAGATGGAGTTTCACAATGTTGGCCAGGCTGGTCTTAAACTCCTGGCGTCAAGCTATCCACCTCAGCCTCCCAAAGTGCTGGTATTACAACGGTGAGCTGCTGCACCTGGCCTCTGAAGCCATTTTTTATAGGCAAAGGAGCTAAGGCACCGAAAGTTTAAGAGCTTGCCGGAGCTGGGATTTAAACTTATCCAGTGTGAGTAAAATTGGTGCTTGTGGCCAGGTGCGGTGGCTCACGCCTGTAATCGCAGCACTTTGGGAGACCGAGGTGGGTGGATCACGAGGTCAGGAGTTCAAGACCAGCCTGGCCAAGATGGTAAAACCCCTTCTCTACTAAAAAAACAAAAATTAGCCGGGTGTGGTGGCGGGCGCCTGTAATCCCAACTACTCGAGAAGCTGAGGCAGAGAATTGCTTTGAATTCGGGAGGCAGAGGTTGCAGTGAGCCGAGATCACGCTGCTGCACTGTAGCCTGAGCAACAGAGCAAGACTCCATCTCAGAAAACAAACAAACAAACACACAAACAAAAAACTGGTGCTTGTATTCACCATTTCTGGCTGAATCTTTTTTTTTTTTTTTTTTTTTTTTAGTAGAGAAACAGTGTTTTGTACTGTCACTCATGCTAGGGTGGCACCATCATGGCTCACTGCAGCCTCAAACTCCTGGGCTCAAGCAGTTCTTCTGCCTCAGCCTCCTGAGTACCTGGGACTACAGGTGCAAGCCACTGTGCCTGGCTGGGTCTTTTAATTTGTTCTAACCCCAATTCCTACCCAGAGCTTTCACTTTGAGAAGCTCCCTCAGAAGGATTCAAAGAGGTGCAGGCTTTCTCTTCTCTAATAGCTTTATTGAGGTATTCTTTGTATATCATAACATCAACCCATTTCAAGTGTACACTTCACTTCAATGATTTTTCGTAAATTTACCAAATGATGCAACTCTGACTATAAATCAGATTTGGAACATTTTCACCAACCCAATAAGATTGGTACAAGCATTTTTTTTTTCTCACTTAAAAAAACATCACTGGTAGGCCAGGCGCGGTGGCTCAAGCCTGTAATCCCAGCACTTTGGGAGGCCGAGACGGGCGGATCACGAGGTCAGGCAATCGAGACCATCCAGGCTAACACGGTGAAACCCCGTCTCTACTAAAAAAAATACAAAAAACTAGCCGGGCAAGGTGGCGGTCGCCTGTAGTCCCAGCTACTCGGGAGACTGAGGCAGGAGAATGGCGTAAACCCGGGAGGCGGAGCTTGCAGTGAGCTGAGATCCAGCCACTGTACTCCAGCCTGGGTGACAGAGTGAGACTCCGTCTCAAAAAAAACAAAAAAACAAAAAAAAAATCACTGGTTATAGCAGCATGGTCCAAGCACTTTTTTTTTTTTTTTTTGAGACGGAGTCTCCCTCTGTGGCCCAGGCTGGTGTGCAGTGGCACAATCTCAGCTCACTGCAAGCTCCGCCTCCCAGGTTCATGCCATTCTCCTGCCTCAGTCTCCCGAGTAGCTGGGACTACAGATGCCCACCACCACGCCCGGGTAATTTTTTGTATTTTTAGTAGAGATGGGGTTTCACCATGTTAACCAGGATGGTCTCGATCTGCTGACCTCGTGATCCGCCCGCCTTGGCCTCCCAAAGTGCTGGGATTACAGGTGTGAACCACGGCGCCCGGCCTTGTTTTTTTTTTTGAAATAGAGTTTCGCTCTTGTTGCCCAGGCTGGAGTGCAATGGCACGATCTCGGCTCACTTCAACCTCTGCCTCCTGAGTTCAAGCGATTCTCCTACCTTAGCCTCCCGAGTAGCTGGGACTAAATTGTGTTCCACCACACCCAGCTAATTTTTGTATTTTTAGTAGAGACGGGGTTTTGCCACATTGGCTAGGCCGGTCTTGAACTCCTGACCTCAGGTGATCCACCCCCCTCCACCCCTTGGCCTTCCAAAGTGCTATGATTACAGGCTTGAGCCACTGTGCCTGGCCCAGTCCAAGCATTCTTTACTTAAGTTTTCTTCTTTTCCTCTTGCTCTTCAACATCCATATATTTTAATGCGTGCATATAGCATCCCAATATCCATTTCTCTATTTAAAAAAAAAAGCAAGTGCTGGGAGACTCCATCTCAAAAAAAAAGAAAGAGAGAGAGAAAAGGAGATTCTAAGTAAGTAAAGTGCACAAACTTCCCTGGCCTAAGAGAAGGGTTTCTCACAGCAGCTGGCCTGGCACATGGTTGCAAGCAGGTTTCCCTCGGAAGATAATGAGCTCACATAGTCTGGGACCCCGGGTGATGCCCTAACGCTCTGCCCATCCCTGTAGCCAGGTCCACAGTGAGGCTTGGTAAATGTGAGCTGAGGTGGGAGCTAAAGGGGACAGTGAGAACTTGAGCTGAGTGTGTGAAAAGAATCAAAGCCAAAGCAAGACCAGAGGTCAAGCTGTAGTGCCAGACCACAGGAATCAAGCCCAACAGCTCCGCCCATTGGCACCCCTGACACATGGCCCTGGGCTGACACATGGCCCTGGGCTGCTGACATAAGCACCACCTACACCCTGTTCACTAGAGAGACCAGCTTGGTCAGTGTGAGCTGTTTTTAACTCTTCCAGACCCCTGACCACTCTGCTAGACCCCATACTTCTGTGCTGTGATTTTTCTCAATGAAAATTGACTCAGGGGCTTGGGCATGGAGGGAGGGGCAGAGCGTGGTCTCATCGTGATTGAGACTTTGGGGAGGCAGCCAGAGCTGAGGCGGGCCGAGGCCACGTGGAAACTGAACAGACCAGCAGTTTGGTTATTCAACCCTTGTGCCTAGACCTGGAGGCCCGGGAGCGGCAGGCCCAGGCCCAGGAGAGTGAGGAGGAAGAGGAGAGCCGGAGCACCAGGACACTAGAGCAAGAGGTGAGCACTCAGGCACGCTGGCCAGAGGGCCACCTGCAGGAGGAGGCGGGGAGGATGGACTTGGTGGTCGCCATGGCTGGAGAGGGCATGCTTTTTGCACCTTCAGTGGGAGCTGGGTGCTCTGTCCCACCCACAGGTTGCTGAGCCCTAGCTTGCAGGTGGAAGCTCCCAGGGACTTTTTACAAGGTGAGCCAGCCTGGAACTGGACCTGCACAGAATTGTCACCCCCACCCCCTGCTCTGCAGATCGAACGCCTGAGAGAAGAGGGTTCCCGGCAGCTGGAGGAACAGCAGAGGCTGATCCGGGAGCAGATACGCCAGGAGCATGACCACAGGTTGAGAGGTGCAGGTCCATCACCCCACCTATCTCCCCTCCAAGGCAGCTCCACACTGCTCAGAGTGGCCATGCTGGCTGCTCGGTGGAGCTGCTGTGGAGGCTTCTACCTGCTAGGACCCTGGGGTCACCCCATGGTGCCTTACTCTGACACATGCAGATCCCTTCTTCCTCCCAGTTCTCTGGGGCCTATTTGCTTTTTATTCTGCCTGAGATCTCCTGGCCACATTTGTCTTAGTCCCAAGCAGAGCTGGCCCTGTTTTGGGGCAGATCACCACAGGGAGGGGCCCTGGGACACTTTGTTTCCGTAGAACCTCATGGTCTGTCTCTCTGCCTTCTGCCCCTAGAAGGTGTTCCTAGCTCTCCATTCAGAGAGTGCTGACAGGTGGCCTTCAGGAGGCAGCTGGGTAGACCACCCTGGGGTGGCAGCTTTTCTGGGGATAGGCATCTACTTTCCCCACTAGGCCCTCAGCAGAACTGCGCAGGTATTGCCCTTGGTCAGGAATGACCCTTTCCAGACCCTTCTGGCTCTGGGCTGCATCTTCTTTGGGAGACTCTCTGACATATTCTATTTTTCTTCTTTTCCCAATATTTCTAGGAAAGGCAGAAAATACTGAAGGCCAAGGAACCCCCAAACTAAAGGTGAGCCTGGGCAGGGTCTGTGGGCCACCTCACACTCACCACCTCCTCTCAGCAGGAATAGATGCTTCCTGTGGCTCGAGGGTTTCTGGTGGGGCCACTGGATCTGCGTGGAGCCAGCACCATTACCACCTCCCTCCTTGTTCCAGCCGCCTGGAGACCAGAGCTTGCCACGGAAGGCTGCGTTTAGCTCTGATCACAGGGCAGAGCATTCCCTAGAAGCCCTCTCAGGAGAGGGTCTTCCTGGGCGGGAAGCGTCCCTGGGGTGAGCAGGGCCATCCTGCCTACAAGTTCCCAAGGGGAAAATGTTGCTGGTGGCACTCCCTAGATTGCAGGAGCCTTGGAGACTTGGAGGGTGGGAGGATGTCTGCTCAGACTGTCAAGCTGTCGCGGGGTGAGGTACTGTTCAGCCAAGAACCGGTGTTTCATGAGTCTGTCTTTTCAGCTAAAATGGAAGTGCAAGAAGGAGGACGAGTCAAAAAGTGGCTACTCCAAAGACGTCCTCCTACGGCTTTTGCAAAAGGTCTGCCCCGTTGACGTCCAGTCTTTCCTGTCATCTCAGTCCACATCTCAGCCCACACCCTAGGCCTCTGCTCTCAATGCCTGAACTTCCCTTCACATATCTACCTGCTTTTTTTTTTCTCCTGTCTTAGAGACCATGGGATGACCTAAAGACCTCTCCCCAGGCTACAGCCCTCCTTTCACTTGTGTGGCCATGTGCTCCCTTCCAGCCCTCTGTCCTTTGCTACCTCAGTCTAACCCTTACCCTTAGAAGCAAAGAGCTTGGCTGAGTGGGTTGGGAGGGATGAGGTGGGTATCTGGCACAAAAACCCCGTCATTTTCACCACGTTCAACCAGCAAGGACGCTGTGCATGAAATATGTCAGTCTAAGTCACCAGGGCTTTGCTCATCATTCCTTTGCTGCTCTGTGTTCCTAGAAAAAAATTTCTTTCCTATCCCTGATCTCACTTCACTAAGATAAGTAGGTGGGGCAAGAAGTTGTCTCCCGACTGAAAAAGCCCCATGGGCTTCAGGGTAGCCCAGGCTTGTCTCTGGCATGACCTGGGCCATCCTGAAGGCCAAGCCATGCTCATTAGGACCCCTTTGTCCCCGCAGTATGGCGAGGTTCTCAACCTGGTGCTTTCCAGTAAGAAGCCAGGCACTGCTGTGGTGGAGTTTGCAACTGTCAAGGCGGCGGTGAGTGCTGCATGAGGCTTGGGGGGCCCTCGTGGCCCTGTCATTCTAGGGCAGGGACCCAATTCTGTAGGCCCTCTGAGTTAGGTGGTCCACACTCCTAGGGAATCTCCGGGCCAGCTTAGAGCCAAGGCTCCTCCCAGGGGCCCCTGACTCCTGGAAAGAGAGGCACCATGTGTGAAGGGATGGATGGGGGGTGCTCTGGGGAGAAAGGAGAGCAGACTTGACTCTGCTCCCTGCTGGTGGCTTCACACCCTCCACCTGCACCCCTCGGGGCTGTGAGCCCCGGCACTGCCTTTTCACCCTTTGTGCTCCTCACCTCCCCACATCAGAAAGCTCCCCCCAACCCCCTCTCCCGCAGGAAAGGCCAAAGTGTTAACGCCCGTCACTTGAAGACTGCTGAGGTTGGCATCTCTGCTTAGAGGGCTAGAACACTGGTTATGTTCTCACTGGGGATAGAGAGAGCCTCTTTATAGCTGACTCGATGGATGGGACAGGACTAGATGCTGTGTTTGGCAGGAGCTGGCTGTCCAGAATGAAGTTGGCCTGGTGGATAACCCTCTGAAGATTTCCTGGTTGGAGGGACAGCCGCAGGGTGCCGTGGGCCGCAGCCACTCAGGACTGTCAAAGGTGAGGAGTCAGGCGTCGCCCGGCTGGGCACTCGGGTCTCGGAGCTTTTCCTAACTGGGCTCCTCTCAGGCTCTTTCCTCCCAAATTCAGGTCTTGGGGCCTAGAGTGAGCTTGGCAGGTCCACCAACCCAGGCAAAAGGGGCTATGATTTCACCTTGACCCCTTTTCCTCTCTGAGGGCCAGAGAGGCCCCACCCACACTGTATTCTTAGACCTTGCTTTCTCTCCGTATCTGGTCTCCTGTGGGGACTTTCCTTCTCACCAAAGGGATCTTCCTGACCCTCAGGTTGCTTGGTTGTGGTGCGTGAAGCATTTGGAGCTTAGACGACCCAGTGCTGCAGAGAAGGGGCAGGTGACTAGGGCAGCCACTTCCTTCCCAGCACTTCAGTTTTCCGGATATGTCCCTGGCTGCCCCAGACAGGGACCTCTTGACAGAGACATTGTCAAGAGGCAATGTCTCCTCTTAGAAGTAACCCTGGCAGGCTGGGTGCAGTGGCTCACGCCTGTAATCCCAGCACTTTGGGAGGCCGAATGGGGCGGATCACCTGAGGTCAGGAGTTCAAGACCAGCCTGACCAACATAGTGAAACCCCATCTCTACAAAAACACAAAAATCAGCTGGGCGTGTTGGTGCACATCTGTAGTTCCAGCTACTCAGGAGGCTGAGGCAGGAGAATTGCTTTAACCCGGGAGGCGGAGCTTGCAGCGAGCCGAGATCGCACCACTGCACTCCAGCCGGGGCAACAGAGCGAGACTCCATCTCAAAAAAAAAAAAGTAACCCTGGCTACCCTGCTGACACAGAGTGCTGCCTGCCCAGAGTCTGGGCGCCCTGCCTGAGGTGAAGCGTAGACCTTCCAGCTTGTGTGGAGCCCCCGACCCACAACCATGGTCCTGGTGTCTTTTGGCCTGGATGCAAAGGCTGGGGCTTGGGGGCTCCTGGCCACACCTGTCCCCACCTTGGTTGAACAGATTGCTTTGGGGGCAAGATCTAGCAACCTGGTTCTCCCCTTCTCTGCAGTGGCCTAGGGCCTGTCTGGTGTGTCCACAGCCCCTTGGCAGGCTGGCAGGAGGCTGCTCATTACCTTACCCACGCCAGCCTGCTGCCCTGCCTGCCCCTCCACTTGACAGGGGTGACTGGAAAGCAGCTTTCTGCAAGTATGTCCCAGATTCTGGGTGGAGGGAAACAAAGTGGCCTGGGCCTGACTCAGGGCCCTGCTTTAGAGACGTCATTCAAGTCCCAGCATTTCACAGCCCCAGATAACACTCCATAGATGGTGTTAGAAGTGTATTCATTCTCTGCTGTAGCCACGGCTTGGTACCTATACACAAGAGGAAAGAGGGAGGCCGCCGATTTGGGTTGTAGAAATGGTGAGTGTCAGAGCTTCCTCTCCCCTTTGCTACTCTTAGTGAGGCCTGGGGGCCGCCAACACACCGCCCCGCCAGTGCTGCTGGGCTCTGGTTTCTGTGTTCTGGTGAGGCCATGGGGTGGGGCCATAGTGCAGCCTGTGTGCTGTGGCTTCAACCCGGCGGGCTTGGCCTGGTTGGCAGGCACATCGTCAGGGGGTTCAGGCGGCAGAACTCTCTAATCCTGGGAGACAGGTCTGGAGACCAGCTGTGCCGCTTCGCCGTTGAATGCCCATCCCTGGATCCAGTTCTCCTCTCTTCAAGGAAGGAAATCTGCCAGGGCTCCCACACTGATAATTCTGGGAATTCCCCAAAGCACCCCTTTGTAAGCCGTGCCCGTGCCTTTGGCTGGCATTCTCTAGAGCTGCCCGCCTTCACCAGGGATTGCTCCAGGTAGCCATGTTGGCAGACTGAACCACATCCTCATTTCTGCTAAGGATGTGCCTTAGTCTTTTTCCTAAGTTATACTCTATCTCTACCTATCTCTTCCTATGTGGCCAGCCCCCTGTATGCGTCTCCCCTTTGCTGGTGGCTCCAGGCCACGGTCTAGCCAGCGCTGTCCAGTAGAACTTTGTGCAGCGATGTTCGCGTCCATTCTGCACCAACCAGTGTGGCAGCCATTAATCATGCGTGGCCACCAGCCGTTTGGAATGTGGAATCTGGAATAATGGTGCAAGTGAGGAACTGAATTGTTGTTTAATTTCAATTCAGTGTCATGCAGTGAGTGACCACCAGATTAGACAGGGTCAGGCCTGTCGCCCCTTTCTTCCTGGGCCTTCCCACTTTCCTCTTCCGCCTGGGTTGGACTGCTTTTACCCAGTCTTGTCCTGTGACCTCTCTCTGTTGACACTGGCTTCCAAAGAGGCTGGCACAGGGCACTCATCTCTTCTGCCCAGTCTGTGTCCTCCCACTCCCTGATCTGACCCCATGCCACCTTCTGGCTCTGCCAGTCTCTACCTGGTTCCTGTGGTTGCCACATATAGCCTCCCTTTCCCAGCATAGCCAGCTTCCTTCAGGGGTCCTGCCAGGAAGGCCCCCCCGCCTCAACATTTTCAGCTTGCCTCTGTCCCTCCACTCTGGGGTGCCTGGGAGGACTCTCCAGGACCCAGAGAGCAGGCAGAGCCCTGGATTCCTATCCTGGAATCCTCCCCCAGGATGGAGGAGCTCTGCCTGCCTGAACCCTCCAACGATGGGCCTGGAGTCCTGTCCCTGCCCTTTCCTTAATCCCCAGCCTCTGGCTCTTCCAGTCACCCCGGCTTTGCCCACCTCACCCCATTCAGAAGCTGGGCTCACTGGGAAACTGCTCCCTTAGCATCTGCAGAACTTCCTCAAGAAGTGAAATCCCCAGGTCCACTTTGAAGGAGAGGAAGGGATCACTGAGGTCTGGGGCAGGTGTCCTCTGGAAGCAGGGAGTGTCCACAAGGCCCTTCTCTGAGTGCTGGTTGAGGGCGCTCGACAGGGAGAGCGCCGATGGCAGGGTGGCAGAGTAGGCTGCTGTGTAGGCAGGTGGGGGCTCCAGGATGTTGGGGCAGCTTGAGCTCTCTCGGTAGAGGCGTGGGGGCTTGGGTGGGGCCAGCAGGGTGGCCCGGGGCTGCTCGTCCCCCCACAGTGGCAGGCGCCGGCCATCTGGCCTCCCTCGTAGCTCCCGGATGACTTCTCGGTTGCTGTACTCCTCGTGGTCCCCACCCGCTGTGCTGGCCTGGCTAAGCACGCTGCCCTGTCGCCGGAGCCGCAGTGGCCGCCCCAGGCTCAGCCGCTTGAAGAAGGAGGTGTTGCGGAAGGAGCCTTTCCGCCAGGTCTCCATGGTGCCCAGGGGAGCCCGCAGACAGGTGTTCAGGAGCAGCCAGGTTGCACGTGGTCCCTGCTGGGGCAGTGAGTGCCAGCAGCTGGGGAGGCTCCCCTAGGAGCAGAGGCCTTGGGGTTTCCACTCAGCACAGACCTTTGACCACATCTTGGATGGTGAGTGGAGGGCCCAGGAAGAAGGAACTTTTTTGTCCAGGACAGCACACAGCTGGGAGTTCCTGGCAGCAAGAGTTTCCCACAGGGACAGGAGTGGCCTGGTTACTGAATAGGGCAGTGGAAAAAACCCCAGGTGGAAGAAGCAGCACTTACTGGAGTCAGAATGAGGGCAGCCCCAGCGGAGGCAGAGATGGACCTTCTCGGGCCAGGTGAGGCTGGCGAGCGCTTTTCCACAGGCAGGCGGTAGATGGCCCGAGCTCACGCGCCCTGGTGTTTGCCTGGCTCCTGTGCGTCTCTGGGGCAGTGTGGGGCCGTGCCCTCTCTGCCAGTGGCTCCCGGACTCTGATGAGTGGCTTGGCTGTTTGTGGCGGTGGAGATGTGTTTTTGTTCTCAGCTGACTCAGTCAGGTGGGAAGCCAGGTTTCATGCTCTTGGGTAATTGCTGCATCCGCGTGCAGGGATGGGGCAGCTGGGACCAACACCCCAGGGCAATGGGGAGCTTAAAATTCCTCTGGGGACTCGTGGGGGCAGCCCTGCTTTATGTGTCACCACGCGGCTTCCTTTCTCATCACAGCCCCACCACCCTGGGCCCCGGCAGGTGCGCCTGGCTCCCGGCCCACAGTGTCTGGGTAGGAGGAGTTCAGGGCGGGTGGGAGTTAATTGAAAGGCAGGCGTGGCCGGGCGCGGTGGCTCAAGCCTGTAATCCCAGCACTTTGGGAGGCCGAGACGGGCGGATCACGAGGTCAGGAGATCGAGACCATCCTGGCTAACATGGTGAAACCCCGTCTCTACTAAAAAATACAAAAAACTAGCCGGGCGACATGGCGGGCGCCTGTAGTCCCAGCTGCTTGGGAGGCTGAGGCAGGAGAATGGCGTAAACCCAGGAGGCGGAGCTTGCAGTGAGCTGAGACCCGGCCACTGCACTCCAGCCTGGGCGACAGAGCGAGACTCCGTCTCAAAAAAAAAAAAGAAAGGCAGGCGTGTGGAACGATTGTTGGGGAAGGAAGAGACCTGTGGCTGGTATGGGTGACTCAGCCCTGCTGTCAGGCCCTCATGAGCAGAACCTGCGGGATCAGGGAAGGAGGCAGAGGGTGTGTTAACGGGGAACAGCCCCATGTGTGTGACGGGCGGGCTCTGCTGCCTAGGGTTGGGCTGGGGGCCCGCCAAGGGTGGCTCCAAGTTTTCCTGGCAGAGCAGCATTAACCTGGGGACGGGAGACAGGGCCCTCTCTTGGCCTGCCATCAGCCTGGCTGCTATTTCCTTGTCCTCCCTTGTTTTACCCTAGTAGGCTCCTGCCAGGAGAGTGGCAGTTGAGGGCCGGGCCATGCCGGAGCCAGCCAGCACCTGGCTGTGCTCCAGCCCTTCCCCTCTGGCTACCCAGCCTCCTCTAGGGTCCTCCTTCTCTTGCGGGAAGCTGGGCCAGGGAGGCTGCTGTGAATTGTCAGCCGTGCTCTGGGCCACACTGAACAGTCCAGCCTAGCTGGGACTGCTGTAGCTGGGGAGAGGGGAGAGGCGCAGCTATCGGGAGGAGCAGGGGAACCCAGGCTGAGTAACACTTACTGTTTCTCTACACCCCTTACTCCAAACCTGCTGGCCCGGGCCTGGCATCTCAATCCCAGCCGCTCCCTTCCTATTCCCCGGGTCACTGACCACCACATTTTCCTCCTGCCTTGTTCCGTGAGAGCGTCCCCATGCGGGGTACCGCGGATCAGGGCCCCACAGCTCTCTGCTATGGGCAGGCCACCGCATCTTGCAATCCCTGGCCTAGCTCACTTCTGTGCCATCTCAGGTGGGCTTCACACTTCTCTGAGAAGCTGTTGGGACCACATGATCATCACACAGCCTAAGCGGCACTGAGGGAGGAAAAGGTTTAATTCCCACTGCAGACCTTATCAGGGTGTGGGTTGGCAGCCTAGGCCCCACTGTAGAACTGCTTCTCCACCCTACAGCCTTGACCCATTCAGACGGTTGTTTATTATTCTTTTGATTATGTAAATACAGCATTCCTTACTCTCCTGCACTGTGCTGGCAAGTTCATAAAAGCTTTGAGCCATGGGCCCTGCCCTCCAGGAGCCCTGCTCTGCAGTTTTAGAGGCACGCCGGCCTCATGCTTGCCTTCTCCCCTTCGAGGGTGGGGCATTCCAGGCTGTCTCGGGTAGGGCTCCCTTCTGCATCCTCAGCAGGAGCCAGACCACAGGACACCGAGCATGGACAGAGCCGGGGTCAGTGCCCAGCAGGCCAGGTGCATCCCTGCACCTCAGACAACTTCCCTTCCTTGGGAACCTAAGAGGCAGAAGCCATGGGGTAGAGGGAAAGGGGTGAAGGATAAAGGGCCCAGAGGAAATGAAGGGGACAAAGGCCTAGCTAGAGGGCCTGCAGGTGATTCCTGAGAAACAGATGGACCAGAGCTGATGGGGCCTAGGGAAAGGGAGGGGGAGCTGGCTGGGTAGAAGCCGGCCTGGAGGCCAAAGGTGACTTGTTCTGGGGGACACAGGTAAGCCAGGATTCCAGAAGGATGCTCCGGGTTCCTTCCCTTCCTCTGCCTTCCTCCCTCTGAGACTCTTAGACCACAGCTCTGCCTCGGCACCGTCCTCGGAATCTAGAGTCTGTGGGGCTGTGCCCTGCTGTCCCTGACCCTTCTCCATCCCTGCTGTGTCCAACAGGGCTCAGTACTGTCAGAGAGGGACTATGAGAGTCTCGTCATGATGCGCATGCGCCAGGCGGCTGAGCGGCAACAGCTGATCGCACGGATGCAACAGGAAGACCAGGAGGGGCCGCCCACGTAGCCCTGGCTCCATCCACCCATCCCTCAGCCCTTTTCTTCAACCTCACCAATAAATTTTTTTTTTAAGACTTTACTGCTATTCCATGCATAGGTATAGGGTGCTGGGCTCTGCGGCAGAGGGCTCCACCCAGGCCTGGCGCCCCTCCCAGGAAGTGGGCAGACCCCGAGGGAAACGCTCTGCATGGTGCGAGTCCCAGAGTCCGTGCACAAGCAGAGCGCAGGCGCAGCCGTTCATCACAGCCCTTTATTGGCTTGGGCTAGCTATGCAGGAGCCACGCGCCAGGGCCCCTGGGGTGCCCAGCTCCGGCCCGGGGCAGCTGCCCGAGGAACATGGCCTGCCCAAGGCCCTTGGCCCAGGCCCGAAGCAGGAGGGCAGCTGGGAGCACCGGGCACTGCCCTCTCCCACTGCTTGAGGCAAGGTTTCAGAGAAGGCCGTTCATTGCCTGTCGGGGCTGGGCCCATGGTGGTGACGATTTGGGAAGAGAGGGGCAAGGTGGTCAGTGAGGCAGGAGCCTGGAGTTCACCCACAGCAGCCCCTCCACAGGGGCGCCCCGGCTGCAAATCAACGTGAGAAGGTCACTCCTTGTGCAGGCACCACACCAGCGTCTGACCCACCCCCGTCATGCTCAGCACACGGAAGCCCCTGCGTTCCAGCTTGTCCAGGACTATGCGGGGAGGGTCATTGACGTAGTATTCATAACTGCAAAGAGACAGAATGGGTGGGGTGAGGAGGGGCACACAGCAAGCTCCTGGTCCAAAGCTAGTGTCTGCGGCAGGCAGCCTGGCCACTCTTGTAGTGACTCACACTTACTGGCTGCTTGCTGGGCGCTGGGGTAAGTGCGTGCCCCCTGCCTCCTCCCCATCTGGGTACTTCACGAGCTATCTCATTTATTCCCAACAAGCTAGTGAAGGTGCCGCTGTTGTGGCCATTGATACATGAGAAAACAGAGGGGTTAAACAGGTTCCCCAGCGTCCCAGATGGTAGACCGTGTTAGTCTGACCGCAGCCCTGCTGCCTCCCCTCCCTGGGCTTGCTCCCCACCCAGGCCTCCAAGTGGGAGGAGGTTGAGGCTGCAGTGAGCCATGATTGCACCACTGCACTCCAGCCTGGGCGACAGAGTGAGACTCCATTTCAAAAAAGCAAAACAAAATAAGCCTCCAGGCCCCTCACTGCCCTGGCTGTCCTGCAGTTCTAAGGCAACAAGGCTGAGATCCAGTAACGCCTGGCTCTGTGTGCCACTCCCTAGCATGGATAATGCTGGTGGTCCTTTCAGGTTTAATTGATGCCGAAGGACCATGAAGCAGACAAAGGGCTCAAGCCCCAAGCTGGGCATGGAGAGGCAGGTGCCTCATGGCAAAGGGAGGGGGCTGGCTTCTTTCCCCCAGCCTTGACCCAGGGGCTGGGATCAGCCCTCCTTCTCTTTCCCCTGTTTGAACTGGGACTCACTCCAGCAACTCTTTTCAGAGAGCCTGTGTAGCCTGGGTCCTCCCTGCCTCCAGGGGTGAGAGGAAGAATGGAAGCAGTGGTCACAGTTTAGACGTGGAGGCATTAGGAGGGATGCTGAGGAAAATGGCCAGGTCCCCAGGCAGCAGCACCCTGGAGGTAGGACCCAGGCTCCCTGCTCCCTGCTTCTAGGACTTAGCTTTGTGACTCAGCCAGATCCTCACTACAAAAACCTTTCTCTCTGTGCCTGTCTGGGCTTCATGGCGTCCAGCTTAGAGAGGAGAGGGCAGAGCAAACAACAGTCCGCTAGTGGAGTCCTAGACCCAGGGAAGAGACTGTTTTCTGTGCTTCCAGTAAGGATGTGGAAAGCTTTCCGAGCAAGCCTCATGGAGGAGAGGGGGAATGTTGGAGAGGCTACAGATGGGACCAGCTCCTCCAGAGAACAGAGCCCCAGGATGCAGGCAGGGGGCTCTGATGCTGGGCCCTGTCCCTGGGCTTGGAGGTTGTGTAAAGGGAGCAGAGGCGGGTATAGGGGCTGGCAGGGAGAGGATCCTGAGGGAGGCTGCTACTTACAAGTTGTTTCCCAAGACACTTCTCTTTGAAGCCCCCAGATGCTGCATCAGCTCTGGATCCGACTGTTCATCGCCCACCATAGTGGGGCCCACCTCCTGCAAGGTAAGCCACAGTGGCTGCTTGGCTGGCTGCCAGGAGGAGGTAAAAGGTTTTGCCTCTCCTTCCTCCTCGGCCTGCTAGTCCGGAGTGAGCTTCAGGTAAAGGCCACAGAGAGTAGCGAGAATCCTTAGGGGCTGAGCACAAGCTGCAAAGGGGTGGAGCCCACCAATGATCAGGAGGAGCGATGTAGGGGCCCTCCCTAGTCCCTTAAAGCTCAGCCTTATAGTCCTAGCTACTCGGGAGGCTGAGATGGGAGGATCAGTTGAGGTGGGAGGAGGTTAAGGCTGCAGTGAGCCATGATTGCACCACCGCACTCCAGGCTGGGTGACAGAGTGGTACTCCATTTTAAAAAAACAAAACAGGCCGGGCGCGGTGGCTCAAGCCTGTAATCCCAGCACTTTGGGAGGCCGAGACGGGCGGATCACGAGGTCAGGAGATCGAGACCATCCTGGCTAACATGGTGAAACCCCGTCTCTACTAAAAAAAAATACAAAAAACTAGCCGGGCGAGGTGGCGGGCGCCTGTAGTCCCAGCTACTCGGGAGGCTGAGGCAGGAGAATGGCGTAAACCCGGAGGTGGAGCTTGCAGTGAGCTGAGATCCGCCACTGCACTCCAGCCTGGGCAACAGAGCGAGACTCCGTCTCAAAAAAAAAAAAAAAAAAAAAAAAACAAAACAAAATAAACATTATGTAAATGAAAGAAGCCAGACACAGATCACATTACCACAGAAAGGTAATTAGTGGTTATCTAGGGCTGAGGGACTTGGGGGAAATCAAGAGTTTCTGCCAGTAGGTACAGGGTTTCCTTTTGGGGTATTAGAAATGTTCTAGCTGGGCGCGGTGGCTCACGCCTATAATCCCAGCACTTTGGGAGGCCGAGGCGGGCAGATCACGAGGTCAGGAGATCGAGACCATCTTGGCAAACACGGTGAAACCCCGTCTCTACTAAAAATACAAAAAAAATTAGCCAGGCGTGGTGGCGGGCGCCTGTAGTCCCAGCTTCTCGGGAGGCTGAGGCTGGAGAATGGCATGAACCCAGGAGAGGGAGCTTGCAGTGAGCCGAGATTGCGCCACTGCACTCCAGCCTGGGCAACAGAGCCAGACTCCATCTCAAAAAAGAAAAAATAAATGTTCTAAAACTGATTATGGTGATGGTTGCACAACTCTGAGTACACTAAAAAAAAACACTAAATTGTACACTTTAAATCAAAGAATTTATGGTATGCACATTACATATCAATAAAGACATGTCTTTTAAAAAATAAGAATCACATCGGGAGGCTATTTCCAGTATGGATTCCCAAGCCCCAGAGTTTTAGGAGATCTGGGAAGGGACCCAGGAATCCACATTTTGACAGCTGCGCAGATGGCTGCTTCACAAACCGCTGCCCAGCGCTCTGCAAGCGCTCTCCTGTTGCTGTGGTGAACCCACCAAGGGGGTTGTGTACTCGCAGTGGGCAGGGGCAGAGGAGCACCTTGCTGCCCATCTGGGGGCAGAGTCGTATCTTTCAGAAGCTAAAAGGGGACTCCTGAGGAGCAATCAGAACCTTTTTACAGATAAGGAAACTGCGCCCAGAGAAAGGAACATGACTTGGAAATCATGGTGGTCCCACCTCCAACTGCACGGCCCCTTCTCGCCTTCCTTTTTTCCCAAGCAGGGGTTCTTTCTTTTCTTCCTTCCCTAAAGCTTCAGGGATAGCCCTTCCTGGAAGCGCCTAAGGGTGCAGCTAGTTGCTGTTCATGGGTCAAGGACTTGGCACAGGGGTTTTAGCACCTTGGCACGTCCTTATCTTTTCCAAACTTCTTTCCCTCAGGTTATTCCCCCTTTTTTCCCCTGCGGAGCGGCTCTGTGCAGGGCACTGGGTGCTGCGCGTGAGGCCAGGGCTCCCTGGGTCCCTCCCGCCGACAGGTAGGACAGGAGCCGGAAGCGCCTGGAGGTGGCCCTGTTGCCGGGACGCACGTACCCGGGCCTTTTCGCGGCAATAAAGGCTCCGGGCCGGCCAGAGCTCGCTGAATCCCGGGAGCCAGGCTGAACCAGCTTCTCCACTCCCTCTCCCCGGCCAAAGTGGCGTGTCTGGACGGGTTCCCGGTCCAGCCCCCGGTGGGTGCAGCCCAGGAGGGAGGCATGAATGCGCGGTCGCAGCCCCCTAGGGCCTGGTCCTGGCTCCAAGTCGCCGGGCGACCGGTACTCACCATGCGGATCTGGGTGCTGATGAGCAGGTAAGGCATGGTGCGCGCGTCCCGGCCTGGCTCCCACTTGGTGGCTCTAGGCTGGGCGCCGACTCCAGCCTTTCTCGAGTCGGGACTGCGACGCACAGCTGGGAGTCCCGTTACTCTGGCTCTGGCCACAGGCGGCGCCAATCCCGGGGCGCCCCGCCCATGGCCGCCAATCAGGAGCAGCTGCCGTGACGCGCCCTGCAGTCCGCGGTTCGCGGCCCGCCCCCGCCCTCCCAGCTGCGGACTTGGACTTCGGGGCCCACCTGAAGCTTCCGCCTAGTGGTCCAGTTGCGGGAAGGTGGAGTGCAGGGAGGAGGGGACGATCCCACGGGCTGAAAGGACACTATCCTGAAGCTCCAGCGTCCTCCAGGATGCTCAGTGCTGTTTTCTTTGCAGGCTGTGATCTTCCTGCTTCCCCGCGCGCGTGTTGCCCCCGCGCTCGCTTCTTGCAACTCTGCAGGCCAGGTTCCAAAGTCCCTGCCAGGCAGAGCCCAGAGCAAACGGAGGCCTCTCCAGGCCCCAGCCCACCCCGCTCAGAGACGCCTCGACAGCTTCAGCGGGGCCCCACTTCCCTTCGTCAAGACAGGCGCTCCAGAGATTCCTTAAGGGCTGAGGAGGCCAGGGCACGAGGCTCGGGCTAGCCCTGAAGACAACTAAAATACCATCCTGGGTGCACTGCTCATTCCCCCTCCCAGACTCTGATTCCAGCACAGCGGCGGATCCTTGCATTTCTGTGGACCTGCAGGAAAGTCTGTAAAGGAACCGCGCGCTTGGCTGGATGCCAGGTATGGAGTGACTGAATGGATGGAACCTGGCCCTCCCTCCCCTGAGCTTCCCGCGCAGCTGGACAGACGCGGCGCACGTGCAGGAGGTCACTGGGCAACACCTGGGGCAAGTGAAACAACTTCCCCCGCACCAGTCACCAATACGCGGCTGCGAGTTCCCAACCGTGCGTCCACGCCCCTCATTCGCAGATATCAAAATCTGACAACTCATCATTCTTTATCTGCCTTGTTGTGATTGGTGGGTTTTTTTGTTTGTTTGTTTTGAAATGGAGTTTCGCTCTTACTGCCCAGGCTGGAGTGCAGTGGCGCCATCTGGGCTCACCGCTACCACCTCCCGGTTCAAGCGATTCTCCTGCCTCAGCCTCCTAAGTAGGTAGAATTACAGGCATACGTCACGACGCCTGGTTAATTCTGTATTTTTAGTAGAGACTGATTTGTTTTTCTAAGACCACCAGAGCGAGCACAAAAGAACCAGCAAGTAGGCAAGGCTAAAAGCAAAACTGCAAATTTATTCTTTGGTCATCTAGCTCCAGAGAAAAAGGTATGGGGGAAGTCTGTGGCCTCCGGCAAAGGAGGCCGAGAGAGTCACCAGTAGAGCTCTCGGGCAGAGTTCCTAATGCAGTCCCGACAAAGGTAGGGGCTGAGGAAGCCCGCCCCGTGCATCTGCCGGGAGTGGCTTTTCTAGGAGTGGAAGGGCAATAGCGGGGCACGGACGCGTCAGGGGAGTGGGGGGGAAGGCGTCGCAGGTGCCACAGGTAAATCTTGATCTCTTCAGATTGACATCACCTGGCGCATGCCTGGTTGGTCTGCACCTTCCCGGGCGCCAGCTGCATCCTCGTGCATACGGGGAAAAGTTGGTGATGAAAAACCCGGAAATGCACCATCTTGCCTCCGTTCGTCAAAACATTCCAACCTTTTATTGGTAATAGCGATAAGGGGCGCCGTGGTCTGTCTACTTCCTGCTGTTAAGGGGCGTCGTCAAGGTCGGGGCCCATGGTTGGCATTTGGACGTACAGATGAAGAATAAAATAAGGCACAGTATTAGTATAGGAATGAGGAATGGAAGCATTTGTTGGAATAGGGGAAAAACCAGAAGGAAGGTCCCAGCAAGGTTGAGGAGTATGAGATAGTTAAGAAAATTTAGTAAGTTTGAGGCGAGTGGGGGAAAGCCAAACTGATTTCCACTGATTGCTTTCGGTAGGGGCCTTTTTAGCTGGGAATGAGGAACGAGTGTGCAGAGTAGTTGTTGGCCAGGCAGCAATTAAGGAGTGGAGTTTTTGTGGAGTGGATGGCTTTCCGCTTACTCCTACTACAGAGATATTGGATGGAAGGCTAGGTCCAGAGAAGGACGGCAAAACAGAATAGGTAGCCTCGCTGTTGATTAAAAAATTGATTGTCTTACCCGCTACCAGGAGAGTTACCCGCGGCTGGCGAGGGTGATGGGGGTCCCCGAGTCTCGGCACCTTCAGTTGTCGTCGTCTAGATGTAGGAGCTGGAAGGAGCTCCCAGGATCCTGGGAAAGGGGGTCACGTGGAGACGCAGCACCTGTTCTCAGGGTGGGGCAATCAGACTTCCAGTGTCCTCCCTGCTGGCAAGCAGGGCAGGGGGTTGCTGGTGGACGAGGGTTAGGACATTCACTGGTCCAATGTCCTGATGCCTTGCACTTATAGCAAGGCTGCGTTGGGGCTCGGGGACCTTGCGGACACCTGTTGGCATAGTGTCCTGCTTTGCCGCACTTATAGCAGGCTCCTTTTGTAGCCTTGGAGTCTGCGGAGTGTGTACTCTCTGGCCTGGGGTTACGACTGGGCTGTAAAGCCGCTGCTAGGAGCTGTAACTTCTGTTCAAGGCGAGCTTGCCGTCTCCTCTCTGGAGTTATAGACCTTAAAGGCTAATTTAACCAGGTCTTGTATTGGTGCCTGAGGACCATCCTCTACCTTTTGAAGTTTCTTACGAATGTCAGGAGCTGATTGAGAAATGAAATAAGACGCCAAAATAGTGGCCCCTGTGGGGGAGGCCAGATCTAACCGGGTATACTGGGTTAGAACCTCAGTCAGTGGGTAGAGGTTAGGATAACCTGGAGGTCATGCCAAGTTAAGTCATAGGCCTGACAAAGGTATCTAAATTCCTTTATGTATATGGTAGGATTAGCTGAGAAATCGCCTAAACGCTTCTCAATTTTGAAAAGATCGGCCAATGAAAAAGGGACATGTACTCTGACTACCCCCTCTGCCCCAGCCACCTCTCACAAAGGTGCTAACACTGTAGGAGGGTGTGGGCAGAGATAGGGGACTCAGCCAGTTGGGGGCCCCGAAGGAGGCACGGGACCGAGTGGATTACTAGTAGATAAGGAGGAGGAAGGAGGAGTCTGGGCAGGAAGGGAGGGGTTGGAGGAGAGGGGAGAGAAGGAGGAATATAGGGCAGGTCGGGACGAGAGCATAAGGCCCAAAGCCTTGTACGTAATTAATTTCGGACCACTTGCCTAGCCGCTGGCAGAAATTGCTGAGATCGATCACGCCACAGTGGAAAGGAAAATTAACCACTTCCTCCTAAGGTCTTGTTCAAGCTGTAAGGTTTTTTAAATTAGCTAGGAGGCACCCTAAGGGGGTGCTCTTTGGAAATTTGAACTGGGGGTTTCCCGTTTGTTTCCTCTTTACTTACAAAATGGACACAATGGAAATGGAAATGGATCCCTGCCTGGCTTCAAAGCGTCCTTTGGAACCAGCAGAGACAAACTGGAGGCTCTTGAAGCCAAAATGGAGATTACCTTCAAGGCGGACGTCTCCGTCCTGAACGGGTCTCCCGAGCCACTTGGTGGCTCCAAATGGACCTCGGACCTGCGCAGGATTTCCGGCCGAGGGAGGTAAAGAGGAGACAAGGGCACTTACCCCAGAAAGGCCGTGAGAGTGAGGGAAGCGGGTCTCAGGTCCTGGTCCGTCTGCCGCGTGGGAGCAGGAGGAGGTTCCTCAACCCTTAGAGGCCTGAGGAGGGGTCTCCTCCCGGGTCTTCGGCACCAACTGATTTGTTTTTCTAAGACCACCAGAGCGAGCACAAAAGAACCAGCAAGTAGGCAAGGCTAAAAGCAAAACTGCAAATTTATTCTTTGGTCATCTAGCTCCAGAGAAAAAGGTATGGGGGTGAAGTCTGTTGGCCTCCGGCAAGGAGGCGACGAGAGAGTCACCCAGTAGAGCTCTCGGGCAGAGTTCCTAACGCAGTCCCGACAAAGGTAGGGGCTGAGGAAGCCCGCCCCGTGCATCTGCCGGGAGTGGCTTTTCTAGGAGTGGAAGGGCAATAGGCGGGGCACGGACGCGTCAGGGGAGTTGGGGGGAAGGCGTCGCAGGTGCCACCAGGTAAATCTTGATCTCTTCAGATTGACATCACCTGGCGCATGCCTGGTTGGTCTGCACCTTCCCGGGCGCCAGCTGCATCCTCGTGCATACGGGGAAAAGTTGGTGATGAAAAACCGGAAATGCACCATCTTGCCTCCGTTCGTCAAAACAGAGACCTCAGGTGATCCACCCGCCTCGGCCCCCCAAAGGGCTTGGATTACAGGCGTGAACCACCGCACCTGGCCTGTGATTGGTTTTCTAGAAAATAAAGCAAAACAAAAACAGCCTGTCTGTAGCCTTCCCTCCCATGGGAGGGTAAAAATCTTCACTTTTTAAGAGGGGCATTTGTAGGGGATGCTGCGCTTCCAACACTTTGACAGACGTGGAGAGAGCTATAAGGGAAGTAGGAAGTTGTAATCAATCCTAAATGTTCCTTAACTGGTCTAATTTATTATTCTGCAGTTCCTACCCCTGCCCTCTTACCCACTGACCTAATAAGTTAGCCGGAGAGATAACACACATTCATGCTTAACAAAGGATGTGTTAAAACTGACAAAAGGACCGGGAGGGCGCCGTGGCTCACGCCCGTAATCCCAGCACTGTGGGAGGCCGAGCACGGTGGCTCACGCCCGTAATCCCAGCACTGTGGGAGGCCGGGCGCCGTGGCTCACACCCGTAATCCCAGCACTGTGGGAGGCCGGGCGCGGTGGCTCACGCCCGTAATCCCAGCACTTTGGGAGGCCGGGCGCGGTGGCTCACGCCCGTAATCCCAGCACTGTGGGTGGCCGAGCGCGGTGGCTCACGCCCGTAATCCCAGCACTGTGGGAGGCCGAGGCAGGCGGATCACGAGATTAGGAGATCCAGAACATCCTGGCTAACACAGTGAAACCCCATCTCTACTAAAAATACAAAAAATTAGCCGGTCGTGGTGGGGGGCGCCTGTGGTCTCAGCTACTCAGGAGGCTGAGGCAGGAGAATGGCGTGAACCCGGGAGGCGGAGCTTGCAATGAGCTAAGATCCGGCCACTGCACTCCAGCACACCAGCCTGGGCGACAGAGCGAGACTCCGTCTCAAAAAACAAACAAACAACAAGAACAAAGCTGACAAAAGATTAATGCCCAGGAGCTCCTACAACTCAGTGAGAAAAAGATGAACAATGGAAAAAACAGGGGGAACTGACTTGAATAGGCCCTTCCCAAAAGAGGAAATAGAAATGACCAATAGCCGGGCGCGGTGGCTCAAGCCTGTAATCCCAGCACTTTGGGAGGCCGAGACGGGCGGATCACGAGGTCAGGAGATCGAGACCATCCTGGCTAATACGGCGAAACCCCGTTTCTACTAAAAAATACAAAAAACTAGTCGGGCGACGAGGCGGGCGCCTGTAGTCCCAGCTACTCGGGAGGCTGAGACAGGAGAATGGCGTGAACCCGGGAGGCGGAGCTTGCAGTGAGCTGAGAGCCGGCCACTGCACTCCAGCCTGGGCGGCAGAGCAAGACTCCGTCTCAAAAAAAAAAAAAAAAAAAGAAATGACCAATAAACATATAACATGATGCCCAGTATATCATTATTAGAAATCCAGGAAATACAAATTAAATTTTACTTTTTTTCATTTTAAGCAAATTTATTTAAACCACAAAACTTTGTAGACACAGTGGCTCACGCCTGTAATGTCAGCACTTTGGGAGGCCAAGCTGGGAGGACTGCTTGAACCCAGAAAGTCAAGGTTGCAGTGAGCCATGATTTGTTTTTTTTTAAGTAATCTATCCCTACTTAAAGACAGATTACCCTACATGTGAAAGCTATGCACAAAAATCATCCATTGATTAGAAGGATTTTTTTTTTAAGTTATACAATTGTCCTTGGTTTTTACAATGATAAATGAAAAACATTAAAATTCTTCAGTTGAATGAAGTATGGAAGGATTTTTATGTTGTCATTTTTTAGTTAAAACAGAGCAAAATATAACTTACTGGAATATAGAGATAAGAACTGAGCGGGGTGCAGTGGCTCATGTCTGTAATCCCAGTACTTTGGGAGGCCGAGGTGGATGGGTCACTTGAAGTCAGGATTTCGAGACCAGCTTGGCCAACATGGTGAAACCCCCGTCTCTACTAAAAATACAAAAATTAGCTGGGCGTGGTGGCACACACCTGTAGTCGTAGCTACTTGGGAGGCTGAGGCAGGAGAATCACTTGAACCCAGGAGGCAGAGGTTGCAGTGAGCTGAGATCACACCACTGCACTTCAGCCTAGGTGACCAAGTGAGACTCTGTCTAAAAAAAAAAAAAAAAAAAAATGCTGAATGTGGTAGCACATGCCTGTAGTCCTGCAGAGGCTGCAGTGGTGCAGTGGGCCAAGATTACACCACTGCACTCCAGCCTGGGCAACAGAGCAAGACTCCATCTAAAATATATGAAAAAAAGATAAGAGCTGAATGAGCATGCTACGAATGGAGAAAGGGGGTATTTTCACAGAACCAGTATTTTCCCAGTCCCGTCTCCACTTGATGTCCTTTTTTTATTCTTTTTTTTTTTTTTTTTTTTTGAGGAGTCTCGCCCTGTCGCACAGAAATCTCATCTCCACTTGTTCTGAAGCAGTAATCAGAACACACCATGGGCCATTTTACAAAAAACAAACAAAAACACAAATGCAATATGCTGGTACACACACACCCGTTACCGTATGTACAACAAAGGAAAGGAGAAGGTGAAAATGAAATAGAACTATACTGTATTGGTCAGGATGTAGTGAAACCAAATTGCAGTTTTCTAATTGAGCATATAATCTTGATCTGTAAGAACAGAGGTTTGGAGTAAAGTAGTAGGTTCCTTTTTTAGTAGACACCTGTCTCCTGCAGAAACACGTCAATTGTGTATTCATCCTCCATTACCAGCTGTGCAGCTATGTCTGTCTCATTGATTGGCTGCCCGTCATATCTGAATCTGATCTGCCTCATTGACAAACCCTGTTATTCACAATAGGCTCGCATCCGTTTACCAGGTGGTATACACCTCTTAAACTGCACCACAGAACTATCCTGCCACACCACCTTCAAATAAATATGATCGTTGTTCTCAGTCTTCTTCCTTGAGCTTCCATGGCCATGGCAAGCACCAGAATCTCTGCAGCTGCTGCTTCACAAAGCAGGTACTGTTACCGCACTCAAGGGAGGGTTGCTTGACCCACCCAGTGCAGTTCTCGCCAATAGAATGAAACCGGGTTCAGTAAAGCAGAGCAGAAACGTTCACTGGTCAAGGAATGGAAAAGGGGAGCTTCTGCTCAAAGCACCTGCTCCCTGGACATTGGGTAAAGGGGGATCTTAAGGGCTTTTTGGGCAGATAGGTAAAGACTAGGGTAGGGATTCCTGGATGGGTTCTTCCAGGAGCAGCTGGAGTGTAGATACTTTTTGCACCTGGTACTGTTTGTGCTTACCTGGGTACACTTCTCCGCACTGGGTGGAGATTTTAGTATAGCAGTGAAGCAGTAATTCAGGTCAAGGCAGCACTGCTGAGTTCTGTTCATCTTGTGGCTGGTTCCTGATTATTGGCACCTGGCCTTCGTTTCTGTAAGCAAGCACAGCTGGGAGGATGGTTCATTTCACAGGTTTTGGGGCTTCCTGAAAGAATTGAGGGCCAGCGCAGTGGCCCCCGCCTGTAATCTCAGCGCTTTGGGAGTGTAAGGCATGCAGATCACCTGAGGCTGGGAGTTAGAGACCACCTTGGCAAACGTGATGAAGCCCTGACTCTACTAAAAATACAAAAAGTTGGCTAGGCATGGTGACACATGCCTGTAATCCCAGCACTTTGGGAGGCTGAAGTGGGTGGATCACTTGAGGTCAGGAGTTCAGACCAGCCTGGGCAGCTGGTCTCTGCCCAGCGAAACCCTCTCTTTATTAAAAATACAAAAAATTAGCTGGGCATGGTGGCAGGCGCCTATAGTCCCAGCTACTCTGGAGGCTGAGGCAGGAGAATCGCTTGAACCTGGGAGGCGGAGATTTCAATGAGCCAAGATCGAGCTGCTATACTCCAGTCTAGGCAACAGAGCAAGACTCTGTCTGAAAAAAATAAAATTAGAAAAATTTGCTGGGCATGGTGGCATGTACCCGTAGTGCCAGCTATTTGGGAGGCTAAGGCATAAGAATCGCTTGAACCCTGGAGGTGGAGGTTGCAGTGAGCCCAGATCACACCACTGCACTCTAGCCTGGACAACAGAGCGAGACTCCATCTGAAAAAAAAAAAAAAAAGAATTGCGGTCATGTTGCGGTAACAGTACCAGATCCAACCAAACAAGCACAGAAGCAACACCAGGAGTGCAGAAGACTAAATTAGTTTTGTTTTTTTCTTTACTTTTTTTTTTTTTTTTTGAGGAGTCTCACTCTCACCCAGGCTGGAGTGCAGTGGTCCAATCTCGGCTCACTGCAAGCTCCGCCTCCCGGGTTCACGCCATTCTCCTGCCTCAGCCTCCCGAGTAGCTGGGACTACAGGCGCCTGCACCACGCCCGGCTAATCTTTTTTGTATTTTTTTTAGTAAAGACGGGGTTTCACCGTGTTAGCCAGGATGGTTTCAATCTCCTGACCTCGTGATCCGCCCGCCTTGGCCTCCCAAAGTGCTGGGATTACAGGTGTGAGACTCCACGCCCGGCCACTATTTTTTTTTTTTTTTTTTAGAGACAGGGTCTTGCTCTGTCACCCAGGCTGGAGTGCAGTGATGTGATCAAAGCTCACTGTAACCTTGAGCTTCTGGACTTGAGGCATCCTCCCACCTCACCTCCCACATGCCACCATCCTCAGTTATTTTTTTTTTTTTAATTTTTTGTAGAGACATTCTAACTGTGTTGTCCAGGCTGGTCTCCAACTCTTGGCCTCAAACAATCCTCCTGCCTCCACCTCCCAAAGTACTGGGATTACAGGCATGAGCCACTATGCCCAGCCTAAGCTACATTTTAAATCTACAGTGAGTTAGTGCTTTACAGGTTAGCAAAAAATAAAATAAATAAATAAATAAAATAAAAATGTTAAAATCTGTAAATATCAAGTGTTGGTGAAGATGTCAACAATCCCACTACTGTTGGGCTTGCAAGTTGGTGTGAATGATACTTACCCTATGATGCAGCCAAACCTCTCCTAAATAAACCTCAGGAAAACTCACAGCCATCAGGATACATGTACAGCAGCACTGTAAGCAGTAAAAAACTGGAAACAGCCCTTATATCTATCAAAATTAGACTAAAAGGTTTTGAGCTAGGTTGGGTGGTTCACACCTGTAAGTTCCAACACTTGGGGAGGCCAAGGCAGGAGGACTGCTTGAGCCCAGGGTTTTGAGACCAGTCTGGGGAACACAGCAAGGCCCCCATTTCTACAAAAAAGAAAAAGTTTCTGGCTAGGCATGGTGGCTCATGCCCGTAATCCCAGTGCTTTGGAACACCAAGGGAGAAGGATCACCTGAGCTCAGGAGTTTGAGACCAGTTTGGACAACATAGTGAGACTCTGTCTCTACTGAAAAATTAGCCGTGCATGGCGGCCACACCAGTAGTCTCAGCTCCTCAGGAGGCTGAGGTAGGAGGATAGCTTGAGCTCAGGAGTTCGAAGCTACAGTGAGTGGTGACTGTGGCACTGCACTCCAACCTGGATGGCAGAGCAAGACCCTGTCTCAAAAAAAAAAATATATATATATATGTGTGTGTGTGTGTATATATACATACACACACACACACACACACACACACACACACACATATATTTCTAAAAGGGCTGGGCATGGTGGCTCATGCCTATAATCCCAGCATTTTGGGAGGCCGAGGCAGGCGGAGTGCCCGAGCCCAGGAGTTTAAGACCAGTCTGGGAAATACAGGGAGACCCTGTCTCTACAAAAAAAATTTAAAAATTAGCTGTGCATGGCGGCATGTGCCTGTAGTCCCAGCTGCTCAGGAGGCTGAGGTGGGAGGATAGTTTGAGCCTGGAAGGCGGAGGTTGCAGTGAGCTGAGATCATGGCATACCTGGCTAATTTTTTTTTTGTATTTTTACTAGACGGGGTTTCACCATGTTGGCCAGGCTGGTCTCGAGTTCCTGACCTTGTGATCCACCCACCTTGGCCTCCCAAAGTGCTGGGATTGCAGGTGTGAACCACCACATCCAGTCAATTTTTGTATTTTTTAGTAGAGATGGGGTTTCACCATATTGGCCAGGCTGGTCTTGAACTCCTGACCTCATGATCCACCTAACTCGATGTCCCAAAGTGCTAGGATTACAGGTGTGAGCCACCATGCCCGGCCTAAAAAAAGAATTATTTTTTAAGGCCTCAAGAACCTTAAACTTTATACACAAGGGTAAGGCCACCATCTCAAGGCATTTGACTTGTCACCTCTCTTGGAAGAGCCAGGTAGATGAGGCAGATGTTCTGGGCAGAGGGCAGGACGAGAGTTTGGGGTCTGGTCTGCTCTCTTCTCAGGCTGGGCTGTGGAGGGGGTGGGAAGGTGGGCAATGCATATCTCAGGCAGTCAGGCCTTTATTACATTTGCGAAGCTGGTCTGCAGATGCAGCACAAGATAAAGAGCTCTGTCCAGAACCACCCGCCACACTGCTGATTGCCCTGGCAGACATGCGCCTGCCAGATAACATCTTTAATATCCAGGGGGAAATGAATTCCCCTGCTTGGTCTGCCCATTTGGCCTAGCCTCTCATCACAATCTGTTTATCTCGCAGAGCTTCCTCCCCTGGTACACAGAGGAGAAATTGTTCTTCTGCCACTGAGCTTTCTGCCACAGCTGAGAACACACTGTCAAAATGGCAGGGTGTGCTGTCGGTCATGCCTTTTCTTCCTTCCTCCATTCAGCTTTTATGGATGCTTTTGCATTAGAGCTGTGCCAGGCACAGGGGACCTGGGATGAATCAGGAATGAACCCCGTCCTGGAAGAGTGGGTAGTGCAGTGGCATAGACAGACTAGAAAGCGAATTATCACAGAACAGAGTATAATGGGCCTGGTGCAGTGGCTCACGCCTGTAATCCCAGCACTTTGGGAGACTGAGGCGAGCAGATTACTTGAGGTCAGGAGTTCGAGACCAGCCTGACCAACATGTAGAAATCCGGTCTCTACTGAAAATACAAAAAGTAGCCAGGCATGCGCACGCCTGTAATTCCAGCTACTCAGGAGGCTGAGGCAGGAGAATCGCTTGAACCCAGGAGTGGGGGCGGAGGTTGCAGTGAGCCGAGGTCACTCCACTGTACTCCAGCTTGGGCGAAAGAGCAAAAGTCTGTTTAAAAAAAAAAAAAAAAGGTATAATGGAGGCGGTGGAGCCATGGAGCCACAGGAGCAAAGCAGAGTGAAAAGCTTAATTTCACCAAGGTGGCGGTCTGGGAAGGTTTCCAGAGAAAATGAATTTTTATTTCCTCCAAAATAAAGCATATATATGTTTTTGTTGTTGTTTTTATTTTGAGAGGAGGCTTCACTCTGTCGCCCAAGCTGGAGTACAGTGGCAACATCTCGGCTCACTGCAACCTCCGCCTCCCGGGTTCAAGTGATTCTCCTGCCTCAGCCTCCCGAGTAGCTGGGATTACAGGCACGCACCACCATGCCCGGATAATTTTTGTACTTTTAGTAGAGACGGGTGTAAAGGTAAACTGAGGCTGGAGCTGAACCGGGAACGAAGACACAAGGCAAATGGCAGTGAGAATAGCTTTTATTAGGGCTTGCAGGCGAGGTTCCTCGGTCCAAATGTATGGGCCGAGGAAGTTGCACTGAGCGGGGAGGGAGGCTTCTTATAGCCTGAGAGGTAGGGAAGCTGGTTGTGCAAACAGGGCCTGGGGGGTCTTGAAACTACTAGGGCAAGAGTTGAGTAAGGGTCATGAGGAAGGGGTCTTTGGAAACTGTCAACTGAAACTGCTGTTGACGAACTTGTGGAATGCAGGTGAGCTGCAGGTCATGGGGGAGTGTGACTGCCCAGCCGGAACTCTGACGCATGTAAGTCTGAGGGTGTGTACAAGGGTGAAGGGAGTCTTTAAGAAAAGGCCTGCTACGCCGGGTAACGCTGCCATGTTGGGTCTAGATTCCTGCCTAACATTCCGACCTCTTTCTAATAAGAAAATGGGGCGACGTGTTCATCCGGCTGCTTCCCGCTGGTATGGGTCGTCGTGGGGTTTTTCGGAGGTCGGAACTTGGGTATAGGGGTGGAGCAGCATCTGACTGAAAGTGACCTGGGAGACTTCTTTCATGTGGTCCTGGATGAAGCGGAGGACACAGGGAGCTATGAGTAGCAAGAAGCCAGTGATTAGTAAGGGGCTTAGAAAGGGTAGGACTTAACCGGCCACAGATGACTGCCACCACCTAAGTGAGGGCCTCTTGGGTAAGTTCTGTGGCAGCCGCCAGGGCTTGCAGACAAGGGTGCCAGCGCTGGACTGTGGGATCTAACTGCTTGGAGAGATAGGCCACAGCCTGGTATGTGGATCCACCCGGCTGGGCTAGGAGGCCAGTGGCTACCTTCTGGCGCTCCTCGGTGAACAGATGAAAGGCCCAAGCGGGTTGGGGAGAGAGAGCAGGGGCAGAAAGGAGACAGTCCTGAAGCTTCTTGAAAGAGTTGGCAACCAAGGAGGGGTCGGACAGAGGTCTGGTGGGTGTCTCCCTGGCAGCCTGGTAGAGGGGCTTGGCTAGGACCCCGAAGTTGGGAATCCAATGCCTGGAATACCCTACCAGTCCCAGGAAGGACAAGATCTCTTCCGCATCCTGAGGAGGCTGGAGAGTTTTAATGAGGCGTATTCTATCTGCCATAAGGCTTTTTGTAGTGGGTGTGACTAGTATGCCTAGGTAGGTGACAGAAGGGGTGCAAAGTTGAACTGTGGCCGGGGTAACCCAATAACCTTGGTCGCCTAGAAAATTTAGAAGTGTAGCAGTGTCTGCAAGGGAGCACTCCCAGGAAGGACTACATAGTAATAGATCTACGTATTGTAGAAGGGTGCTATGGGTTAGGGGGTAGAGGAGGATGTCCTGTGCCAGTGCCTGTCCGAAAAAATGGGGGCTATCTCGGAACCCCTGAGGCAAGACAGTCCAGGTCAACTGGGAAGAAATAGGAGTGTCTGGGTCCTCCCATGTGAAGGCAAACAGAAAGTGGCAGTCTGGGTGTAGAGGGATGGTTCTTTACCATCTTTCAGGTCAAGGACAGTGAAATGAGTGGTGTCAGGGGGAACTCGCGAGAGGAGTGTATATGGATTAGGAACAACTGGCAAGGTAGGGATGACTGCCTCATGGATGAGGCGTAGGTCCTGCACGAGGCGATAGGCCCCAGAGCTTTTCCGTACAGGCAGGATAGGAGTATTACATGGTGAGTTGGTGGGAACTAGAATGTGCTGTCGGAGCAGGCGTGTAATGATAGGTTTTAATCCCTGTCGATGTTCAAGGGAGATAGGGAACTGGGGTCTAGAGGGGAACTTGGAAGGGTCTTTTAGCCCGATGCAGACCGGAGTGTGGTGCTGGGCAATGATCAGGGTGGAGATGTCCCACACCTTAGGGTTAATGGGGACTGGAAACGGGAGTGGGGGTCAGCCTGGCGGGGTCTGTCAGGTGAGAGGAGGGGGAAGAGGAATGCGAGGTGTGGGCAGGGGTTGGGTCGGAAGTGAACTGAGTCCCCTACCTTGGAGAGGAGATCTCGTCCTAACAAGGGGACTGGGCACGAAGGAATGATAAGAAATGAGTGCGAGAAGACGGAGCCATCCAAGCGGCAAGACAGAGGAGGAGTCTGGCGGTAGGTGGAGGGAGTGCCATCAATTCCCATGACCGTGACAGTGGAGGGGTGGCTGGGGCCATTAAAGGAAGGCAAAACAGAGTAGGTAGCCTCCGTGTCCATAAGGAAGGATATGGACTTACCTGCTACCTGGAGCATAACCCTGGGCTCGGCAAGAGTGAGAGGGGACCCAGAGTCTGGGCCTCTTCAATCTTCGTCGGTGTCGGGGAGCTGGAAGGAGCCTCCAATACCTGGAGGAGGGTCATCACGTGGAGGTGCAGCGACCATCCTTAGGTCGGGGCAGTCTGACCTCCAGTGGCCCATCTGCCGACAGTTCGGACAGGGGCGAGTTGGCTCCTTTGGGTTAGGGCAGTGCCTGGCCTGGTGGCTGTCATTGCCTCACTTGAAGCAGGCACCAGGTGGCGCTCGGGGAGTACCTCCTTTCTGGGAGCTCCTGGAGCCGGCCGGCCGGCCTCAGGGCTGCTACCAAAGCCTGGGTTTGGAGTTGTACCTTCTGTTTTAGCCTGGCCTGTCATTGGGCCTCAGCTGCTTCCTCCCTGGAGTTCTAGACCTTGAAGTCCAGTTTGACTAAGTCCTGGATGGGAGTTTGAGGGCCTTCCTCCGCCTTAAAAAAATTTTTTTTTTGGATATCAGGGGCCGACTGAGAAATGAAATATGAGGCCAAGACAGTTGCTCCTGCAGGGGAGGCAGGGTCAAGGCGGGTGTACTGAATAAGTGCCTCAGTCAGCCAGTTAAGAAAAACAGCCAGATTTTCATCTGTGCCTTGGACTACCTCCTTTAGTTTGTTAAAGTTGACTGATTTGTTAGAGGCTGCCTGCATGCCGGCAAGAAGGCACTGAACCGTCATGTCTTGGCAGCAGCGGCCTGCCTGCCCTACCTGGTAGTCCCAGTAGGGCTCAGCCGAGGGCACTGCTTTGGTGCCGACTGGCATGGCAGGGTCAGTTAAATGAACCTGGTTAGCATGCTGCCTGGCTACCGCTAGGATGCGTTCTTGCTCCTCAGGAGACAGGGTTGAGGTCATAACGACATGAAGGTCGTGCCAGGTGAGATCATATGCCTGGCATAGATACCTAAACTCTTTGATATAACCAGTAGGATTGGCCGAAAAGGAGCCTGCACACTCCTCAACCTTAGACAAGTCTGCCAATGAAAACGGCACATGGACCTGGACTACTCCTTCGGCGCCTGCCACCTCTCATAAGGGACACAGGAGGTCGGTCCTGGACCGAGTATGGGCTGAGACAGGCGAGGAAGGGGAGGAGGTGGAGGTAGGTGAGACAGAATCTGTTGGGTTTGGTAAGGGCACAGGACGGGGGGAAGGGTGGGGAGGCGTTGACGAGGACGGGGATAACGGTGGGTCAGGGTAAGGAGGTTGGGCAGGAGACCGGAGGGGTGGCCGGGATAGGGTGTCAGGAGGCTCAGAAAAAGAGGAGGAATCATCCCTCTCCTTGCCCGAGGGAAGAGACTTTGCGAGCAGAACTTGAGCTAACGAGCATTGGGCGCAGAGATCTGGGCGAGAACGCAAGTCCCAAAAGGCCTGAACAGAGGGTATCCTGGACCATTTGCCTAGTCTCTTGGAGCAGTTGGTCAGATCTGTGAGAATGTTAAAGTCTAGAGTGCCTTCTGCAGGCCACTGAGACTGATTATCCAATTTATACTGCGGTCATGCTACTGTGCAGAAGAAAATGAGCTGCTTTTGTTTTAGGTCTTGGCTGAGACTTAAAGTCTGGAAATTAGCCAAGAGGCACCTCAGAGGGGATTTTTGGTCTGGTTTGGACTGGGTAGTTCCCATGGTCTTAAGGCGGGCGGTCCGGAGGCAATGGGAGTGTCCTCTCACTGCCACGCGGAGTGTGGGGTACGGTGGCTTCCGGGGAGGTTGGACGTCTCCTAGTCCCAGGTGCCGAGGTCACAGCTGACCCGGGAGAGGCCCTGACGCAGCCGTGCATTTCGGACAGGGACTCCCGGAGGGAGCCTTCAGGACGGGGGGAAACTTACCCAGCAGTGATCGAATTGAGTCTTAAATTTGGTGAGACGGCTCCAGGCTTGAGGAGGGGATCCTGGCTCGGTGAGAGGAGAGCCTGCCCGACCCGGCAGCGGTCCGGGGAGGAGTCTCCTCCCAGGTTTCAGCACCAAATGTAAAGGTAAACGAGGCTGGAGCCGAACCAGGAACGAAGACACAAGGCAAATGGCAGTGAGAATAGCTTTTATTAGGGCTTGCGGGGCGAGGTTCCTCCGTCCAAAGGTGTGGGCCGAGGAAGTCGTGCTGAGGGAGGAGGGTAGGGGCTTCTTATAGCCTGAGAGGTAGGGAAGCTGGTTGTGCAAACAGGGCCTGGGCGGGGGGTCTTGAAACTACTAGGGCAAGAGTTGAGTAAGGGTCATGAGGAAGGGGTCTTTGGAAACTGTCCACCGAAACTGCTGTTGACGAACTTGTGGCATGCAGGTCATGCAGGAGTGTGACTGCCCAGCCGGAACTCTGACGCATGTAAGTCTGCAGATGTGTACAAGGGTGAAGGGAGTCTTTAAGAAAAGGCCTGCTACGCGGGGTAACGCCCCCATGTTGGGTCTAGATTCCTGCCTAACAACCGGGGGTTTCGCCAGGTTGGCCAGGGTGGCCTCGAAATCCTGACTTCTGTTGCCCAGAGTGCTCATGGCTCATCCATACCCTGGGCTCAAGTGATCCTCCCATCTCAGCCCCCAGAGTATGTGGGACTACAGTCACGTGCCACCACGGCCGGCCTCCTGTATTCTTATATGTATACAGTAACTCACAATTAAAGGGTAAATAAAGATGAGATCTAGTCAAGGGTATTGGGAGGACTGGCCTAGAAATTTCTTCTTTCACTAAAGAAAATTTTAACTCTTAAGAAATATTCACAATACAATTGTTATTGTAGTCCATAAAATCGGTCTTTTTAGTTGCCAAAATTACAAGTTGCATACAATTACCAGAGTAAAATAGAATTATAAAACGGTACGTTAGGTTTAAGGTTTATGGCCGGGTGCGGCGGCTCACGCACTTTGGGAGGCCCAGGCAGGCGGATCGCTGGAGACCAGGACAGCAGGACCCAGTCTCTACAACATAAAAATAAAATGTGGGGAGAGGGTGACGTTTTCCAGGTACAGAGGGGAGGTCCGGGCAGAAGCGCAGGGAGAAAGTGTGAATATGCTGAGCGTATTCCGGGAGCAGCAAGTAAGCCGGTGTGACCGGAGGGAAATGGAGGCCTGGATGCCGGACGGTGAGGGTGACTGCGCGAGCGTCCGCCCAAGAAGTCTCCTCGCTTTCCCGCCTTTCCTCAGCCTTCGGCCCCTTCTTGCTTTCTTTTCGTGCTCTGTGCTGACTCCGCCCCTCCGCCGGCGCCCGTGGCCTCGCTCCTGAGGGAAACAGGCCGGGGGTGGGGCCGGCGTGGTCATCTCTGTGCGCCTTCCCTCAGGGCGCCGAGCTGCTGGCGCCGTCTGTCTGACGTCACGGTCACTGACAGCGTGAGCCCGCGGCGGCTGCTGCCATGGTGGCTGGCGGCCGGGTAAGGTTCTGAGTGGATCTCCTGCCAGGCCAGAGCGCCTTCCTGGGCCGCAGGGGAAGACCGGGAGTTTGCAGCCAGGGCGGCGGGTTTGTGGTCTGCAGTGTTGTGAGGTTGGGGTGGGGGTTGAAGGCCCAGAAGCCGGACTCTGTGACCCGGATCGGAGGGTGTGCTGGAGGGGTGGCTATGTCCAGGCTGGGTGAGAGCAGCGGCAGTGGGGCCCAGGGGGCTGGAGGAAGCCTTAGGGTTCAGATTGGGATGCAGGTAGTCAGGAGCTCAAGGTTAGGGCAAGGGGATACCTGCCGGGGTTCTGCCTTGGTGGTGGGTTTACCAGACTCACGAATCTCTCTCTCTCCCTACCCCTGCCCGCCCGCCCGCCTGCCTGCCTTCCTGCCTGCTCCCCGTGGCTTCTGCTGGCCGCAGGTGCAGCATGTCTAGACTGGGACCCCTGGGTGGTGCCCGTGCCGGGCTGGGACTGTTGCTGGGTACCGCCGCCGGCCTTGGATTCCTGTGCCTCCTTTACAGCCAGCGATGGAAACGAACCCAGCGCCATGGCCGCAGCCAGAGCCTTCCCAACTCCCTGGACTATACGCAGACTTCAGAGACCGGACGCCAGGGTAGGAGCCCGTCTCCTGAGACCGCGGTCACTGCAGACTAATGGGCCTGGGGTCTGGGCTACTTTTGGTGGAGATTGTGGGACAGGGCAACGTAGAGAAGCGCCTTAGGGTTTCACTTTTTTGGAAGCTTGTTGAAAAAGCAGTCGTCGGGCTGGGCGCGGTGGCTCACGCCTGTCATCCCAGCACTTTGGGAGGCCTAAGCGGGCGGAGCACCTGAGGTCAGGAGTTCAACACCGGCCTGACCAACATTCAACCAGATGTCAACATGGTGAAACCCCATCTCTACCAAAAATACAAAAATTAGCCGGGCGTGGCGGCGCGGCCTGTAGTCCCAGCTACTGGGGAGGGCACGAGAATCGCTTGAACCCAGTAGGCAGAGGTTGCAGTGAGCTGAGGTTTCGCCACTGCACTCCAGCCTGGGCGACAGAGTGGGACTCCGTCTCAAAAAAAAAAAGGCAGTCGTGGTTTTCTCTACTCTTTACCCTGTATTCCCAAGCAAGTATATTTCAAAAAGACTGCTTAGCTTTCACTTTTAGTTCTGGCCACACTAGTGCTATGTGGATGTTAAAGGCACTTGCTTAGTGTTGGGTGAGGTGTGTAATAAGTAGAGAGAATCCAAAGGAGGGCAAAAAGAATAATCTTGTAGGGATTAAAAGTCTTCAGGCTTATGTATTTGAATTTGAAGACAACTTGGAAACTATCTCATTCAAGTTTTTTTTTTTTTAATCCCTCCTATGAGGAAACCAAGATTCAAAAAGATTGTGTAACTTTCCTGAGGCTGTCACAGATTAAGTGGCAAGGTTGGGCCTGTTGGGCCTGGTCACCTGGTCCAGTGGAGTTTCTACGGCATAGGGCTAGGAGCACGCTTAATGCAATTAAAGCTGAATGTGGCTGGCAGCCCACACAGCTGAAATGAGTAGTGCAGATTTGTTAATTCGTTTGAGCAAAGGATCTAGGGCTGTTTCAAACTACTACCATATTTGTGCAAGAGGAAGGAGTGTTTTTTTCTTTTCTTTTCTTTCTTTTTTTTTTTTTTGAGATGGAGTCTCGCTCTGTTGCCCAGGCTGGAGTATAGTGACATGATCTTGGCTCACTGCAACTTCCACCTCCCTGGGTTCAAGTGATTCTTATGCCTCAGCCTCCCCAGTAGCCGGGATCACAGGTGTGCGCCACCATGCCCAGCTAATTTTTGTATTTTTAGTAAAGATGAGGTTGCCCCATGTTGGCCAGGCTGGTCTCGAACTCCTGGCCTCGGCCTCCTTAAGTGCTGGGATTACAGGCGTGAGCCACCACACCTGGCCAAGAGGAGCGTTTACATTATCTCACTCCCACGCTAATTGGAAATGAGTGTTTTCTCTGATTGCCAGTGTTAGATGGTTTGGAAAAGTTAGTTCTGGAGGAGTCTTCAAAGAGCTATCACCTTAGATTGCAACTGATTGTCAGCACTTTATAATCTGGTGGTAATCTAGTATTGCAGTGTGCTTCCTTCCCTTGTATTTTGTTTGTTTGTAATTGCTTTGCAGTAGTCTTTCTTCTGAGATTAGAAGTGGCCACATTCCCAGAGATCTTTCTTGCTCTACATTCTTGAGCATTATTGGATGTGTGTTGTGGCCTGGCCTAGTTTTTTTTTTTTTTACCAGATTTCCTTTAAGAAGGGATTTATGCTTGCCATATTGTGGGGTCCTGCCTCTCTGGTTTCCTTTTTGTTTTTGCATTTTTCAGTCCAGTTACCATAGGTGGCTGTCACTTTGCTACCATTTCACTGCTGGAATTTACTCTAAAGAGTGAGGCCTAGGGTTGGGTCAGCAGAGCTTAGTAATGGTGTGTTTCTGAGGCGGTTTGGATGGGCTTTTTCTGGTGTACCTCTTCTCTTAGCAACTGCCCCGTTTCTCCTAGTCCTTCTCTGATACACTAAATGAAGTTCTGGGAGAAACTCCCAAGTTTTCCCTACTATTCTTTGTGAAGTGAGAGATCAGAATGTGAGGGAGCTCAGTTTTAGTTTTAGTTTTGCTGTGTGGTTGATATTGACTCCCTGGTATTGGGCACTATACGGTGAGGTAAAAGTTTTTTTTTTTTACTCTAGCAGGACAGCTGTCCTCCTTCAGATTCCACACTTGGGCAAGCATTTTACATTATCTGTCGTGGTGTGCAGCACTCCTGAAGAGCCCTGGTATGGAAGGTTCTTGGAGCAGAGGACTCTTGTTTAGCGATCCCTGGGTAGTTTCTTGGGACTTGTTACCATGACCTGGCTGTGAACGTGTGCTACCTGAGCGTCACTGGGCTTTCTCTTCCAATGGAAAGCAGGTGTTCCTGAGTTCTAGGTGTGAGATCTCTTCCCCACTATATTCCTGGGTGTCACTGGCTCCCATTCTCCCTCCTTCAGTGATGCTCTTGCGGGCTGTCCCAGGTGGGGCTGGAGATGCCGCAGTGCTACCCAGCCTTCCACGGGAAGGACAGGAGAAGGTGTTGGACCGCCTCGACTTTGTGCTGACCAGCCTTGTGGCACTGCGGCGAGAGGTGGAGGAGCTGAGGAGCAGCCTGCGAGGACTTGCCGGGGAGATTGTTGGGGAGGTCCGGTGAGTAATGCAGCTTCCTCTCCCGCTTTATCCCTCCCCTGCAGCTTTTTCAGCTGAAGTGTGTTCTGGCCTTTGCTCTCTGTCTCTAAAGAAGAAACCAGTTTTATAGCTTCTAGCCTAATCTGGGTGGAAGCTGTACATTTGGTACCTCGCCTTGCACACGCGCCTTGCCGCTTCTGGACTCTCATGGTTGATCTGTTGTAGCAGCTGAAACACTCTGCCTAATCTAGTCTGTCTGTGTGGTCTGGGCCCAGGGAGCTGCCCTTCTTAACCTCCTGAGGGTTAGAGACCTAGGATTTTCTCTGCTTTTGGCCCTTTAAGGAGGAGCAGTAGTAAGAGGCACCCCATGGTGAGCAGAAAGACAGGCTGGATGGGACCTAATGGTACTCTTCGGGATGGGGCCTGCTTTTCCAGATCCCACATGGAAGAGAACCAGAGAGTGACTCGGCGGCGAAGGTTTCCGTTTGTCCGGGAGAGGAGTGACTCCACTGGCTCCAGCTCTGTCTACTTCACAGCCTCCTCGGGAGCCACATTCACAGATGCTGAGAGTGAAGGGGGGTGAGTTGTCTCTCCTGGAGGCAGTTATGGCTACAGCCAGGTGGTGTTTTGTAAAAGTATTATCAATGGAAAATCCAAACCAAGCTGCTGCAAATAATTTTTGGAACAGGTAAGAGTATAATAAATACAGAAGAGTTGAAACGAAAAACCCATCCAATTTATGTCATTCAGACAAATGTAGATGTTAATAGCAGTTATTGCTTACATCTGTTATCTTAGTTTATTACATAGTTATGATATATTATTTGGGCGTTTTTCTGTGTTATCACAAGGACTTGATAAGCATTGTTTGACTTTGTTCCTTTCCTTGGGTGGCTGAGCTGTTGTACCGAGATGTCTAAGCACGAAGCATGTTCCTCCCTGGGAGTCACCCTCTTCCCACAGGGGAGCCTTGCCTGTGATCTTTTGCATTTTTACAGGTGGGAGGTGGATATCCTGAGTTCTTAGTGGCCCAGGAGGGCTGACAATAGGCTTTTCTGTGGGGCGGGGCAGGTGGCAGGAGTCTGGTGGACAGCCTCCTCCAAGTCTGGTCATGCTAAGGGCGTTTTGAGTTTACACACTGGCACCACTTTGAAACTTTGGTCCCAAGGATAGAGTCTGATGTTGTCACTAGCAGCATCTGCCCTTGTCTGCTGCTAGCTCTGATCATTCAGGTAGCCTGTGTGAGGCCTAGAGGCCGATTTCTCCTTGTCCAGCCTTTTTCTCAAGGGAAAGACTGGTGCAGAGAACAGCCAAGTTTTATGCTGGATCAGAGGAATTAGCTATAAGCAGGCAAATGGAAACTAGAAGTTAAAATCAGTCAGTTAAAACCAGGCACGGTGGTGGCTCATGGTAATCCCAGCACTTTGGTAGGCCGAGACAGGAGGATTGCTTGAGTTCAGGAGCTTGAGACCAGCCTGGGCAAGGCAGCAAGACCATGTCTCTACATAAAATAACTACCTGGGGGAGGCCGAGGCGGGCGGATCACCTGAGGTCAGGAGTTTGAGACCAGTCTGGCCAACATGCCGAAATCCTGTCTCTACTAAAAATACAAAAATTAGCCAGGCGTGGTGGTGCATGCCTGTAATCCCAGCTAATCGGGAGGCTAAGGCAGCAGAATTGCTGGAACCCAGGAGGCGGAGGTTTCAGTGAGCCGAGATCATGCCACTGCACAACAGCCTGGGAGACAAGAGTGAGACTCCATCTCAAAAAAAAAGAGCTGGGCATGGTGGCATGGGCCAGTAGTCCCAGCTACTTGGGAGGCTGGGAGTTTGAGGCTGGAGTGAGCCATAATTGTGCCACTGCACTCCAGCCTGGGTGACAGAGCAAGACCCTGCCTCAAAAAAAAAAAAAAAAAAAAAAATGTAAATACTAGGTGATAGGAATTTTTCAGCTCCATTATAATCATATGCACCCACTGTTATATGCGCAGTCCATTGTTGACTGACACGTCATTATCACTAACGCTGGATTTGATGACTGCTCAGGAGCCTCCAGAAACCTGTGGAGTAGTGGCGAAGAGCTCTGCTCGTCCATGGGGGACTGCTGTTGCCTGTGTTGTCAGATCCCTATTATCTGTATTCTCAAGGGCAAGCAGAGGTGGCCTTTTTCTATTCAATTTACCTAAATGGCTCTGGGCCAAGAGATGCTTCCAGAGGTTGTGTTAAAGAGGGGGCAAAAATGAAATTAACATTTGATACATCTGAAGTGAAGAGAGAGACGGAGAAAGTAGTTGACAGTGGGCACTGAGATGTAAAAGAACATCTCTGCAACCCAAGGAAGCAGGCCACTTGGTTGGGGAATTGATATTTGAACTCTGTAAGGAGGTGGAACAGAAGAAGAGATCACAGCTCTGCCCCAGATCAAACAAAACTTGAGGTCCTTCATGACTGTTTTTTGTTTTGAGACAGGGTCTTACTCTGTTGCCCAGGCTGGAGTTCAGTGGCACCATCACAGCACAGCAGCCTCAACTCCTTGGGCTCAAGTGGTCCTCCTGCCTCAGCCTTCTGAGTAGTGGGGACTACAGGGATGTGCCACCATGCCAGCCAAATTTATTCTTTTGTAGAGATGGGGTCTCACTATGTTGCACAGGCTGGTCTTGAACTCCTGGCCTCAAGCAGTTCTCCCATATTGGCCTCCAAGTGCTGAGATTACAGGCATGAACCATCGCACCTGGTCGTCTTTGTGATGATTTAAAGAAGTTGTCCTAGGCCAGCGCGGTAGCTCAGGCCTGTAATTCCAGCACTTTGGGAGGCCGAGGCAGGTGGATCACTTGAGGTCAAGAGTTCAAGACCAGACGACCAACATGGCGAAACCCTGTCTCTACTAAAAATACAAAAATTAGCCAGGCATGTTGGCAGGCACCTGTAATCCCAGCTACTCAGGAGGTGGAGGCAGAAGAATCACTTGAACCCAGGAAGTGGAGGCTGTAGTGTGCCAAGATGGTGCCACTGCACTCCAGCCTAGGTGATAGAGCAGGACTCTGTCTCTAAAAAAAAAAAAAGGTACTGAGGCCAGGTGTGGAGGTTCACGCCTATAATCCCAGCATTTTGGGAGACCTCACCTGAGGTCAGGAGTTCGAGACCATCCTGGCCAACATGGCGAAACCCTGTCTCTACTAAAAATACAAAAATTAGCTGGGCGTGGTGGTGGGCGCCTGTAATTCCAGCTATTCCGGAGGCAGAGACAGGAGAATCACTTGAACCCAGGAGGTGGAGGTTGCTGTGAGCCAAGATTGCACCACTGCACTCCAGCCTGGGCAACAGAGAAAGACTCCACCTCAAAAAGAAAAGTACAAACGTCTGGGGTCAGTGGGAGCCAGAGCAGTTAACCAGGGACATCTGTGGGACCTTCACTGCTAGGGGTGCTCACTGGGACTCCCAAGGCCACAAGGAGCAGGCCAGGGCTGCCAGACACCTGTGATGGGGCAAGGGGAGGGGTGGCTTTCTTAATTATAGCTCCATCAGGCTATGTCCCATGCCCAGTCCCGTGGCATGAGAGGTGGTGGTGCAACACTCTGTGGTTGAGCTGGCTGCTCTCTAGGGCAGTGGCCGTGGTGAATGATTCTCTGTGCCATCGTCATTGCCATGTAGGTCAAGGGGGAGCTCCAGGAGTCTACAAACTCTGAAATGGCTTTGAACATGTGTCTTGGGGCAAGGAGAGCTACTTTGAGGGATGAAGGCCTGAGATTTGATGGGCTGCTTGATTTCACTGAAAGCTGTGTTCCCTCTTCCAAATAACAACTTTGAGGTCTCAGGAGATTGAGGGTGGCAGAGGCAGAATCACTGTGCAGCTCTGTGAGCTTGTTCCCTGGGCATTGTACCAAACACAGCTTGAGTTCCCTGTCAGAACCCAACTTGCCCTAAAACACCAGCTCCTCCAGCAAGCCTTCCCAGGCATCTCAGCCAAGAGAGATTGCCTGCAGCCTCATCGTGAAGACTCCTTCTTGGGCATTTATGGCCTCATTAAGTTGGGTCTTATCTCAAGGTCAGGGCCTATGTGCCTGGTCATCTTTGAAGACCTCATACTCAGTCTGTAACATGGTTTAGGTAGAGTTAAGAGAAACTTAATTGCCAGGAGGGGAGATGTGCATAACTGAGTCCTTCATTACTGCTTAAGAGTAGAGTGGCGGTCTCCTTGCTCAGAGGGAGCCTTGGGTCTCTGGTCCACTGTGGGAACTCCAGTCCTCCGGAGTGCACAAGACCAAAGGACCTTTTCAAAGGTCCCTGCTAGTCCCTGGCAGATCTCAAAAGCCTCAGGCTATGTTAAAAGGGTCACTCCTCTCTGGTAGATTTCTCCAAGGACTGGTTGGGTTAGTCCGGGAGGTGGAAGGTGAAAGAGAATGGTGTAAATGTGGTAGCCCTTGGCATGTGATTAATCTCTTCTGAGGCCCTAGAAGCTGCCCCAGGCAGTAGGGTTTCAGATTGATGAGGAGAGTACCTTAAAGTGGGGCTGAGATGCAATTGAAGTCCACTTTTTAAAGTGCCAGCTTCCCCGGAGCCTCCCTGCCTCACAGGGCTCTACCAGCTTTCACTCTATTTGTGGCAGCAAGGCCCCCTGACCTCTCTTCTTGGCTTTATGAGCTAGGCCTTTAGGATCCAGAGGGATGGCAGTATCACAGGTCAGGTCCCAGGGGATTCTGTGCTGATGCCTGGGCTCCAGCAGGGCTAGGTCCCTCCCTGGGGGTACTGGAGGCAGAGAGATTCTTGTTTGGACTCCTGATTGGCTGAGGCAGCCCTCAACCCAGCAAGAAATAGGGTCTCCCCCTCTTTCTAGCAAAGGGAGATGATGTGATTCCAGCTTTCCATTCCAGATAAACCATCTATCCATTTTGCCTTTGGGCCTGGCTGGGCAGAGAAGACTCTGGTTTGATTTTTCTCAGTCTGTGGCAGGTGCAGTTGGGAGTTTCGGTTTCTCTAGGTTGCCTGTGGGTGGTCTCGCTCATCAGTACCCAGGTTGGTTACAAAATCTAATGACACTTACCCTTCTGCCTTTAATTTCTAAAGGTTTTTTTTTTTTTTTTTTCCCCTAATAACTAAAGGGGAAAGATACTTGGATAACCTCTTAAAAAACAAAAGTGCGGTTAAGAAAGGTTTTAAATACCTTACAAGTTCTTGTAGTAGATGTGTCTGGGGCCTCTTTTTTAGATGAGGCTGAAGCTCCTCTGTAAGGATGCTGTCAGCATGGACTGGGCATCTGGTCTGATTGCTCACTTCCAGAGCCTTCAGAGCCTGCCGCCTTGTGGTTTCTGGACAGGAGGACAGCACTTCTGCCCTGACATTAGGCTATCATGTGTTGACTTTATTTGTAGGTGTGTGTGTCATCTCTCCTTCAATCCTGTTTTGCTCCAGCCACAGGGAGCCTACTCTTTTTTTCTTTTTCTTTTTTTTTGGACGGAGTCTCTGTCACCCAGGCTGGAGTGCAGTGGCATGATCTCGGCTCATTGCAAGCTCCGCCTCCCGGGTTCACACTATTCTCCTGCCTCAGCCTCCCGAGTAGCTGGGACTACAGGCGCCCGCCACCACGCCTGGCTAAGTTTTTGTTTTTAGTAGAGATGGGGTTTCACCCTGTTAGCCAGGATGGTCTCAGTCTCCTGACCTTGTGATCCGTCCTCCTCGGCCTCCCAGAGTGCTGGGATTACAGGCGTGAGCCACCGTGCCTGACCTTGTGTTTGCTTCTGACCCCCAGAAGTCCTACCTTTTCCCTTGCTCAGTCCTTATCTATTTTAGGCAATTAGGGAAAACACCCTAATCAACTGCTGGTGGCTGAGATCCAAGAGAAACTCAGCTTCCTCTTTTTTTTTTTTTTTTTGAGACGGAGTCTCGCTCTGTCGCCCAGGCTGGAGTGCAGTGGCCGGATCTCAGCTCACTGCAAGCTCCGCCTCCCGGGTTCACGCCATTCTCCTGCCTCAGCCTCCCGAGCAGCTGGGACTACAGGCGCCCACCACCACGCCCGGCTAGTTTTGTGTATTTTTTAGTAGAGACGGGGTTTCACTGTGTTAGCCAGGATGGTCTCGATCTCCTGACCTCGTGATCCGCCCGTCTCGGCCTCCCAAAGTGCTGGGATTACAGGCTTGAGCCACCGCGCCCGGCCTCAGCTTCCTCTTTAGTGGGTGCATCAGGGTTGGGGCTTCTTAGGAGCCACCTGGCATGTGGCAGTCCCCCCCAAACACCTTTTCAGGGGGTGGTTTGCATCGTCTTCCCCTTCTTGCTTCTGGCTGCAAAGTGGTTCCTATCACCTCTTCTCACACCCTTAAGTTCTCAAGGTTACCAAGGGCTACTCCTGTTGTGGTTTAGGTTTGGTTGACTTGGGCCAGAGGTTATGTTTGTGGATATGTGTGGCTGCCCATGGTCTGAGGCTGCACCCACCCACGTTGGTTCTGATAAGTGTCTCTGACTCATAAGGCAGAAATGAGCAGGGGCTTCTCACATTTGCCTTGACTGTCACAGGGCCCCAGCTGGTCAGCTACTCTTTCCTTCCTGGATCATTTTCCCAGCCCTTAGTTCCCATAGGAAGCTTTCTCTCAAATAATGATTTCTGCTGGGCATGGTGGTTCATGCCTGTAATACCAGCACTCTGGGAGGCCAAGGTGGGCAGATCACTTGAGGCCAGGGGTTTGAGACCAGTCTGGGCAACATGGCAAAACCCCATCTCTACTAAAAATACAAAAAAATTAGGTGGGAGAGTTGCTTGAACTCAGGAGGTGGAAGTTCGAGTGAGCCAAGATCGAGCCACTGCACTCCAGCCTGGGTGACACAGTGAGCCAAGATCTAGCCACTGCACTCCACCCTGTCTCAAGAAAAGGAAAAAGGCCGGGCGCGGTGGCTCAAGCCTGTAATCCCAGCACTTTGGGAGGCCGAGACGGGCGGATCACGAGGTCAGGAGATCGAGACCATCCTGGCTAACATGGTGAAACCCCGTCTCTACTAAAAAATACAAAAAAAACTAGCCGGGCGACATGGCGGGCGCCTGTAGTCCCAGCTGCTTGGGAGGCTGAGGCAGGAGAATGGCGTGAACCCAGGAGGCGGAGCTTGCAGTGAGCTGAGACCCGGCCACTGCACTCCAGCCTGGGCGGCAGAGCGAGACTCCGTCTCAAAAAAAAAAAAAGAAAAGGAAAAAAAAAAAATCTGCCCTCAAGAGGTAGGATTGATTGTGATTTGGTGCTTTGGACAATGCCATGAAGAGTGCTGCTTTGGTGGTGAGGGATACAGACCCTAGGGGCTCTGAGCTGAATAATCCTTTTGTCCCTTACATTTCTCTGCCAGTTATACAACAGCCAATGCGGAGTCTGACAATGAGCGGGACTCTGACAAAGAAAGTGAGGACGGGGAAGATGAAGTGAGCTGTGAGACTGTGAAGATGGGAAGAAAGGATTCTCTGGACCTGGAGGAGGAGGCAGCTTCGGGTGTTGTGCCCAGTGTCCTGGAGGCTGGAGATTCCTCAGGCTTGGAGGATGTGCTGCCTCTCCTGCAGCAGGCCGACGAGCTGCATAGGGGTGATGAGCAAGGCAAGCGGGAGGGCTTCCAGCTGCTGCTCAACAACAAGCTGGCGGTGAGGCTCCAGCTGCCTGCCTGCTTCTCCTTCCCTCCCTCCCTCCATCTACCTGCTCCTGAGCCCTGGGGAATGAAGGCCCTGTGGTTACTGCCCCTGTAAGGTGATATGGGACGAGAAATGGTGAGACAGCTGGTTCTGCATCTGTCTCCCAGGTTGCATATCCTCTTCTTTTTTTTTTTTTTTTTTTTTTTTGAGACGGAGTCTTGCTCTGTCGCCCAGGCTGGAGTGCAGTGGCGCGATCTCGGCTCACTGCAAGCTCCGCCTCCCGGGTTTACGCCATTCTCCTGCCTCAGCCTCCCGAGTAGCTGGGACTACAGGCGCCCGCCATCTCGCCCGGCTAGTTTTTTGTATTTTTTAGTAGAGACGGGGTTTCACCGTGTAGACCAGGATGGTCTCGATCTCCTGACCTCATGATCCACCTGTCTCGGCCTCCCAAAGTGCTGGGATTACAGGCTTGAGCCACCGCGCCCGGCCGCATATCCTCTTCTAAGGAGGCCCAGCATGGACCCTAGGGCCAGGGTACCGCTTGCCCCAGAGCAGCCTCCTCTCTGGGGATGGGGAGTGTAGTCCTCTGCCTTCTGTAGAGCTACTGCAGAAAGAACTGTACCTCTCACCTCTAGGGGGAAATGTGGAAAGAACTGTATTTTTTTTCTCCTCTTGTTTCCCTTGAGGCAGAGTCCAAGCTGCCAGCCCCATTACAAGTGACAACTGTGTAGGTTGTTCACCCACAATTCTCTTCTCAGGTTCACTGACAAAATTTATGCCCACCCAGGTATAAATGCCCCCCTCCAGAAGTTAGAAGTTTCCCTTTTCCTTTCACACTTTCTTCATGTGTCAGCAAAAGACCTCGTGCCTTATGACATCTTGGAGTTGACCTTTCCTCCCGCCAGTTCTAGGAGGCCAGAATGCCCTCTGTGATTGTGCAAGCTACTGGCTAGACAGAGAATGTGTCATACATTAACTGCATGTGGGAAGGGATGACTGGGGGGAAGACTGCCTGTAGGAGCTGGCCTGATACTGATGATTGTAACATACTAGCTTGGAAATTCAAACCTAGGGTGTGGGGGAAGGCCAGGGCCCCATTCTCCACAGCTGAGGAAAAAGGGGCCTTACCTGTTTCTGTCTGGTCTTCAGTATGGAAGCCGGCAGGACTTTCTCTGGCGCCTGGCCCGAGCCTACAGTGACATGTGTGAGCTCACTGAGGAGGTGAGCGAGAAGAAGTCATATGCCCTAGATGGTAAGTGCTGACAGCTTCCTGTGGGAAGGTGACTGGTTCAGGGGTGGGGCTGGCCCATCTGCCTGGGGACCTGGGGAACCACCAAGATGCTGTCAGAGCAGTTGTGGCTCAGTTACCCACTAGGGACAAACTCTAGCTCCCAGAGACTCTTGCTTTCTCCTCTGGAGGAAGAGAGCAGTCTTTGTTTATCTGTATATCATGAGGATTAGTAACACACGTGCATATGTTTTTAGGAGTACTTGTATCCTATCAGCATTATTTGTTTTCTCACTCTCTAGCCACAGAGGGCAAAACCTTTTTTCTTAACCTGAGGTTTTTTTGCTGCTGCTTAGAAATCTGGTTTCAGGCCGGGCGCGGTGGCTCAAGCCTGTAATCCCAGCACTTTGGGAGGCCGAGACGGGCGGATCACGAGGTCAGGAGATCGAGACCATCCTGGCTAACATGGTGAAACCCCGTCTCTACTAAAAAATACAAAAAACTAGCCGGGCGAGGTGGCGGGCGCCTGTAGTCCCAGCTACTCAGGAGGCTGAGGCAGGAGAATGGCGGGAACCCGGGAGGCGGAGCTTGCAGTGAGCTGAGATCCGGCCACTGCACTCCAGCCTGGGCAACAGAGCGAGACTCCGTCTCAAAAAAAAAAAAAAAAAAAAAAAGAAATCTGGTTTCAGTTATGAAGCCTGTGGGGCAGGTGTTCTAAGAATATGGGTAGCTTACACCGGGTGCGGTGGCTCACGCCTATAATCCAGCACTTTGGGAGGCCGAGGTGGGCGGATCACGAGGTCAGGAGATCAAGACCATCTTGGAGAACACAGTGAAACCCCGTCTCTACTAAAAATACAAAAAAATTAGCCAGGCATGGTGGCGGGCACCTGTAGTCCCAGCTACTTGGGAGGCTGAGGCAGAATGGTGTGAACCCGGGAGGCGGAGCTTGCAGTGAGCCGAGATCGCGCCACTGCACTCCAGCCTGAGCAACAGAGTGAGACTCCATCTCAAAAAAAAAAAAAAAAAAAAAATATATATATATATATATATATATATATAGCGCTAGTTTAGAAGACTCTGGAATCCACTTGGCAAGTCTATTGGCAAAGGCTCCACCCTGGAGGATAGGGTGCATCTGACCTGTGCCAGGCTCAGGGCTTGGCCTTGTCTGTCATGAGGTAAGAGGATCCTGGGACTTTAGAGACTGATGTGTCCTACTGAACTCCACACACTGAGTCAGGTACCATCAGTGGGTTTCTAGGTCTGTGGTTCAGTTAATATCTCTTTTTTTTTTTTTTTTTTTTCAAACAGTCTTTCTCTATTGCCCAGGCTGGAGTTCAGTGGCCTGATCTCAGCTGACTGCAACCTCCACCTCCTGGGCTCAAGCAATTCTCCTGCCTCAGCCTCCCCAGTAGCTGGGATTACAAACACATGCCACCATACCCGACTAATTCTTATATTTTTAGTAGAGATGGGTTTTCGCCATGTTGGCCAGGCTGGTCTCGAACTCCTGGCCTCAAGTAATCCACCCACCTAGGCCTCCCAAAGTGCTGGGATAACAGGCATAAGCCACTGCGCCTGGCCAGTTAACTGTCTAAAACAGATTTGTTTACCTTTCTATTATAAGTACAGCCTTATAAATATTATTGAATCCTTGATAATGTATACTCTAACAATACCTCAAGGTTAATATTCTAAACATCTGTAGAATTCTGTCGATGGAGAAAGAACAGACCAGTTGAGTAGGATGTCTCTGCAGACCCTCAGAAAAATTCCTGGAAGTTTTAACAAAAGATGCTTAATCATGATTACTTTCTCTTCAAAAGTTTCTATTTTCCCTCCTGAATTTCAGGTAAGGATTCCCAATCAGCTTTTGGGCTGATTTTTGGACTTGTCATGTCAACCTTTCCTTTCCCTCTTGATCACTGATCATCTCTTATTAGTGCTAGTAGCCAGCATGAACTGGAAGTGGAGGCAGTGGTTAGAGGGACAGCACTTGGTTGGTCGGGCCTCCTGAGCTTAGCACCCATGGACAAATCTTTTTTTTTTTTTTTTTTTTTGAGACGGAGTCTCGCTCTGTCGCCCAGGCTGAGTACAGTGGCCGATCTCAGCTCACTGCAAGCTCCGCCTCCTGGGTTCAGGCCATTCTCCTGCCTCAGCCTCCCAAGTAGCTGGGACTACAGGCGCCCGCCACCTCGCCCGGCTAGTTTTTTGTATTTTTAGTAGAGACGGGGTTTCACTGTGTTCGCCAGGATGGTCTCGATCTCCTGACCTTGTGATCCGCCCGTCTCGGCCTCCCAAAGTGCTGGGATTACAGGCTTGAGCCACCGCGCCCGGCCTCATGGACAAATCTTTACCTGCTGGAGGTCAGATGACTATGGAATGTCTCTGAAGGTTCTGCTCTGAGATCACAGCCTTTAAGAATTATCCTGGCCGGGCGCGGTGGCTCAAGCCTGTAATCCCAGCACTTTGGGAGGCCGAGACGGGCGGATCACGAGGTCAGGAGATCGAGACCATCCTGGCTAACATGGTGAAACCCCGTCTCTACTAAAAATACAAAAAAAAAACTAGCCGGGCGATGTGGCGGGCGCCTGTAGTCCCAGCTACTCCGGAGGCTGAGGCAGGAGAATGGCGTAAACCCGGGAGGCGGAGCTTGCAGTGAGCTGAGATCCGGCCACTGCACTCCAGCCTGGGCGACAGAGCGAGACTCCGTCTCAACAAAAAAATAAAAATAAAAAAAAATAAAAAATAAAAAGAATTATCCTTACTGGGTATAAAGTTTATTTCATTGTATCTCTAGGAGCTGGACCACCAGGAGGTACTCATTCTGTGGGGTCTCAGGCAATGTCTTGTCTACAACGCTGTCTGTCTAGCTTGTCAGCAACTGGTTGTCTCATTCTGTTATTATTTTCCTAGTGAGACAGTACTTTGAAGTGGGCAGAGAGAAATCCCCAAAGAGGCAGTGTCCCTCATTGGTGGGGCCATATGGTCCTGTTTGGGAAGGATTCCAGCACTTTGGGAGGCTGAGGCAGGTGCATCACCTGAGGTCAGGAGTTCGAGACCAGCCTGGCCAACATGGCGAAACCCATCTCTACTAAAAATACAAAAATTAGCCGAGTATGGTGGCATACGCCTATAATCCCAGCTACTGGGGAGGCTGAGGCAGGAGAATCGCTTAAACCCGGGAGGCGGAGGTTGCAGTCAGCCGAGATCACGCTACTGCACTCCAACCTTGGCAACAGAGACTCCTGTCTTAAAAAAAAATCCTATGTTGCAGTGTCTTCTCCAGTGCATAGGCATATGATGATCCTTATCTGGCAGTCCATAGGCTCCAGCCTCGATACTGTTTTTTCTTTTTCTTTCTTTTTTGAGGCTGGAGTGCAGTGGCGCGATCTCCACTCACTGCACGCTCCGCCTCCCAGGTTCACGCCATTTTCCTGCCTCAGCTTCCCATGTAGCTGGGACTACAGGCGCCTGCCACTGTGCCCAGCTAATTTTTGTATTTTTAGTAGAGACGGAGTTTCACTGTGTTAGCCAGGATGGTCTTGATCTCCTCACCTCGTGATCTGCCCGTCTCAGCCTCCCAAAGTGCTGGGATTACAGGCGTGAGCCACTGCGCCCGGCCCAGCCTCGATACTCTTAAGTGACGTTTGTCAGAACTTTCATGTGTATGGGCTTTAATTTCTTTGTTAGAACACTAACCTAGAAAGCTTGGGTTAAGACTAAGTGAAAGTCATCTCTGGTCAGACCTCAGTCCATGTGGCTCTTGTGAAAGAGTTTTGGTCTAGAGCTAATTAATATTCTTGGATTGTGGATCCTTTTAAGACATATATATTTTTTAAGAGATAGGGTCTGGCTGTATTGCCCAGATTGGTCTTGAACTCTTGGTCCCAAGCTATCCTCTCCTTGGCCTCTCAAAGTTCTAGGATTACAGGTGTGAGCCAATGTACCCATCCCCTTTAGAGAATTTTATCAAAGCTGTGATCCCTCTCCCCAGTTACCTAAAATTTTATACAATTTGAGATCCATGGACACCACCCCTCCAGAATAAGGTCTGTTGGGGACAACAATTTCTGATTGTGTTGGATCCTTTCTTTTTTTTGAGGCAGAATCTCTGTCACCCAGGCTGAGTGCAGTGGTGCAATCTTGGCTCGTTGAAACTTCTGCCTCCCAGGTTCAAGTGATTCTTCTGCTTCAGCGTCTCGAGGAGCTGGGACTACAGGCATGTGCCAACACACCCGGCTAATTTTTGTATTTTTACTAGAGACAGGGTTTCACCATGTTGCTCAAGCTTGTCTCGAACACTTGGTCTCAAGTGACCCACCCATCTCGGCCTTCCAAAGTGCTAGGATTACAGGCATAAGCCATCGTGCCTGGCTGGATCCTTTTATATTTCAAATGCTAAAATCTGCTTCAAGCACATCAGGTGGGCGTTATAAAAAGGTAACTTGGGTTTCTAATGACATATGGGGAAGCCAAGGTGAAGCAGAAGTCATCCCTGAAGTCTTCCCTTAGAAGCCGTTTGCAGCCTTTTCTGAGACAGTCTCACTCTGTAACCTAGTCTGCAGTGCAGTGGTGCAATCTCGGCTCACTGCAACCTCTGCCTCCTGGGTTCAAGTGATTCTCCTGCCTCAGCCTCCTGAGTAGCTGGGACTACAGGTGCCTGCCACCATGCCCAGCTAATTTTTGCATTTTTGGTAGAGATGGGGTTTCACCATGTTGGCCAGGCTGGTCTCCAACTCCTGACCTCAGGTGATCTACCCGCCTCAGCCTCCCAAAGTGCTGGGATTACAGGCGTGAGCCACTGTGCCCGGCTTGTTTGAGGCCTTTTATTCTGCTGAAGTTCACAACTATTTCCAAACAAGTACAAGCTGGGTAGGGATTGATGAGAGCTAAAGCAGTCGTTCTTCCCACAAGCCTTCCTATGAAAGTGTGCGTAAGAGCTGTGTCAACTCTGGATCTACCTTTGTCCTACAGGAAAAGAAGAAGCAGAGGCTGCTCTGGAGAAGGGGGATGAGAGTGCTGACTGTCACCTGTGGTAATAACACCCTGCAGTGTTCTGGGAAGAGCCAGCAAGGGCCAGAGGACAGCTCTTTCTTTTCTCTGCCTGGGCCACAGAGACATTTTCCAAAGGATCCAGGAGAGGGAGCTCTGGCTTGTATATCCACATGCCTCAGTCTACCCCTAGCCAGAGACAAGGGAAGTTTCTGGTAGGGGAGGTGGCTTGGGGATGAGGCAAGGGGAGAGTACAAGCTTTTTTCTGATGGGGCTTGGAGAAATGAGTAGCTTTGTAAGAGTCATCCTAGCTACAAAACTGGAGTTCTTGGCTCAGGAGGCTGGGACAATCTGCAGCTCCCCTATCCTGCACAAGCTCTTCTTTCCACTGTGTGATCCCTGGCTGCTGGTACTTCGGCTTCTTTGCTTGGTTTGCGTGAGGAAAAGTAGATGTGAGCTCACCCCTTCAGAAACATCAGAGGCAAAGTTCTGTCAACTTACCTGGGCCAGGGTGAACTCAAATCCTGGGGTCTGGTTTCAGCACCTGAGTTTTAGTGAAATGTTCCTTTCCCACTGCCACCCTTGCTTTTCATGTCTCCACCCTCAGACTGTGAGCTAAGTGAGAGGCTGTGTTTCTCCATCTGTTGCTGAAACTTTTGTCTCTGCAAGGGTTCTTCTCAGAGGCCAGGTAACTGTTTCTTGGGTGTCACTGCTTCTCGGGGCTTCCAAGGATGAATAGCTATTCCTGAGGAATAGCTGTTTGGATTAAACATGGAAATGAGCCTCTAGAAGTGTCTGATACCCTCCAGATACTTAGCATATATATGAAAAAGCAACTTGGGCTGGTTACTCATCTAATGTCAGCTGTGCTGCTAGGAACAATGCTGGGGGGATGGGGGAGTAAGACTTTGTTTCTGAAGACAGACGATGGGAAGCTGGCTGGTTGGTTCCCTTTGGGAGGGGCGATGTGGGGAAGAGGGCAAATATAGGAGGTCTTTCTTTCTCTGGTTCTGTTGGTTTCCAAGTTAACATTAGAAATTCCTAGAATATCCCCTCCCAATGTGACTATCATAAGAAATTGCTTCCCAAGTCCCAGTGATACACCTGTATGCTTAAAAGCTAATGAGACCCACTTTTTTGTCTGCCCAGAAGATAAGTAGTATACTTAGGTCTCTTATACTTTCATGCTGATTATTTTGATGCTTTAAGTTTTTATTAATGCCTGTGGCTGTACTCTTTATGAGAGAGGGGAAATCTGGAGATATGGACTGAGAACTTGCATAAATATTCTTAAGTGTAAGAGAGATTTACTGTGGTGAATCCAGCTTTTTTTAATACCTAGAATACTTTGGAGACTTGTAAGCCTACCATTATCTACTAAAGAATACTAATTGGGGCCAGAGGTCTGTGAAGAGAGGGGATTACGCAGAGATGAAAATTAGGTATTTTTAGCTCTAGTTGAGGGTAGAGCGATAGGGGACAATGCAACTAGGCTGTGGGTGGGGCATCCATTCCTTACAGTGATGGTGCTCAGCCCTTGTCCCTGAGCTTGCTGCTTCCTCCCTAGGTATGCGGTGCTTTGTGGTCAGCTGGCTGAGCATGAGAGCATCCAGAGGCGCATCCAGAGTGGCTTTAGCTTTAAGGTGAGGACAGGCTTTTCCTCCTTCCATGTGCTGGCCTATCCCAGATTCCCTGCTCCTTTCCGACTCCCTGCCAAAAGCTTTTCTACAGCCTCAGTGACTTGCCTCTCTTCTTCTTCTTCTTCTTTTTTTTTTTTTTTTTTTGAGACAGAGTCTCACTCTGTCACCCAAGCTGGAGTGCAGTGATGTGATCTTGGCTCACTGCTACCTCTTAGGTTCAAGCGATTTTCCTGCCTCAGCCTCCCAAGTAGCTGGGATTACAGGCATGTACCACCATGCCCGGCTAATTTTTGTATTTTTAGTAGAGATGGGGTTTCACCATGTTGGCTAGGACTAGTCTCAAACTCCTGACCTCAGGTGATCCACCTGCCTCAGCCTCCCAAAGTGCAGGGATTACAGGCATGAGCCACCGCATCCAGCCCTTGCCTCTCTTTTAGCAACTCTGGTGTCTGATGTTAGTTTATATTTACATTTTCCCCTTAGGAGCATGTGGACAAAGCCATTGCTCTCCAGCCAGAAAACCCCATGGCTCACTTTCTTCTTGGCAGGTGGTGCTATCAGGTAAGCTGCATTTCAGCACTTGACTTATTGGTCCTAAATGCCTTCTGATACTGATTTCCTTGCCAGGAAGAACAAGATCCTCAGCCTGGTCTGGCTCAGGTGCCCTTTCCTCTGAATGCTCATATTATTGGTGGTTGGACGCAGCCTCGTTTGACCCTATTTTCAGTATATCCCCAAAGATTAAAAAAAAAAAAAATTTTTAAAACCTCTTATACACACCTTGATCTTTTGGTGGCAGGTCTCTCATCTGAGCTGGCTAGAAAAAAAAACTGCTACAGCCTTGCTTGAAAGCCCTCTCAGTGCCACTGTGGAAGATGCCCTCCAGAGCTTCCTAAAGGTATCAGAGAGGGGCAGGTGGCAGGCAAAAACACCAGGGTAATCTTTTTTCCTAAGGACATTACTGAGACCCTTAATGGGAGGGGTTTTCCTGGTAGGGGGCAATTTTGTGTTTGCCTGTTCTATGGGAAAATCAGAATCACTTGCACAGCTTATCAAAAATATAGATTTCTTCAGACCCACTGAATCAGCCACATGGTTGGGGACTAGAAATCTCTAACAAACTTCAGCCTGATTAGAATATAGGAACCTCTTACTGAAATATCTTTGTCCCTTTTCCCAGGCTGAAGAACTACAGCCAGGATTTTCCAAAGCAGGAAGGGTATATATTTCCAAGGTAAACTCACTTTTCTACTTCAACATAGTTCTGGGAACTCCTGAAAGCACACAGTATCAGTTTTCACTGTTGTCTTTTTTCAGTGCTATAGAGAACTAGGGAAAAACTCTGAAGCTAGGTGGTGGATGAAGTTAGCCCTGGAGCTGCCAGATGTCACGAAGGAGGTAATGCTTTTTAAGTCGGGCAGATCACCTGAGGTCGGGAGTTCAAGGTCAGCCATAGAGAAACCCGTCTCTACTAAAATTACAAAATTAGTTGGGCAAGGTGACGCATGCCTGTAATCCCAGCTACTCAGGAGGCTGAGGCAGGAGAATCGCTTGAATCCAGGAGGTGGAGGTTGCAGTGAGCTGAGATCATGCCACTGCACTCCAGCCTGGGCAACAAGAGCGAAAGTCCATCTCAAAAAAACAAAACTCCTGTCATCACTGAATCATGTGACATTTTTTAGAAAAAAGTATTTCCTAGAGGTCTTATTTCCCTAGGAAAAACAGTCTACCTCTAGGGGGAAGAGACAGATTTAATAGGCTCCAGGCTATCCTGGGAAAGTAGGAAAAAAGACTGTAGCAGAGCTCAGAAAGGAAGCAAAGGGCCCCTCTTCTCAGGTTCCACTGGTTTGGGAAAATGCTGGTTTAAATATTGAGTCCTAGATTTGTTCTTTGTCTCCCTAGGATTTGGCTCTCCAGAAGGAACTGGAAGAATTGGAAGTCACTTTAGGAGACTAACCACATTTCACCGGCCTTCATGACTTGATGCTACTATTTAAGAGGGGGGAAAAAAACACTTTTTTCCTTAGACCTTGCTGAGATCAGAAAACCACACAAATCTGACTCCTGGGTCTGACTGCTACCTAGTACCATTCCCCATTAGTTAATTTATTCTAACCTCTAACCTAATCTAGAACTGGGGCAGTACTCCTGGCTTGGGTTTCTGTTATTCTCTCCCTTGAGTAATCTCTTGAAAAAAATCAAGATTCACACCTGCCCCAGGATTACACATGGGTGGAGCCTGCTAGACCTTCCAATTGCTGGTGACGTGGATAAACTTCAAAGCTATAGGAACAAAGCACAGAACTTGTCACTTTAATCTTTTTCACTGACTAATAGGCCTCAATACATAGTCCTAAGATCATACCTTACCTACCAAGGTAAAAGGGATCAGAGTAGCCCATAGGCATTGCTTTCTTATCACCTATCATGTGAATTCTACCTGTATTCCTGGGCTGGACCACTTGATGACTTCCAGAGTCCTGTCAGCTTTTGGAATGACAGCAGTGGTATAGGGTTTATGATGCTATAAAACAATGTCTGAAAAGCTGCCTAGAATATATTTTGTTACAGACTTGAAATAAACCAAATTTGATGTTATCAGCTCTTTCTTCTTACTTGACACCTCCATAATTGTTTCCACCTACAGAGGCTATTGCAGGCAGGTTATGATTAATGCTCTTTAGAGTATATAAAATACAGGTATCAAGCTTATTTTTAGCCTAAACAAGGCCTATTACAACTAAGCAGGTACTCCCTGCCCCTCTCATGTTCATTCTTAGGGCCATGAGCACAAACCCCTAAATCCACCTAGAAGAAAATTTAAGACTGAGATGCTTAGGCCAGGCGTGGTAGCTCATGCTTGCAATCCTAGCACTCTGGGAGGCCGAGATGGGTGGATCACATGAGGCCAGGAGTTTGAGACCAGCCTGGCCAACATGATAAAACCCCCATCTCTACTAAAAATACAGAAAAAAAAAAAATTAGCTTGGTATGGTGGCGCATGCCTGTAATCTCCGCTAGTAGGGAGGCTATGGCAAGAGAATCACCTGAGCCTGGGAGGCAGAGGTTGTAGCGAGCTGAGATCATGCCATTGCACTCCAGCCAGGGCAACAAGAGCGAAACTCTGTCTCAAAAAAAAAAGAAAGATTGAGATGCTTTCATATAAGAACCAACCTCTTAATCCAGAATGTCACTGTGTCTTTATTATACCAACCCAGATTTTTTTTTTTTTTTTCTGAGATGGAGTCTCGCTCTGTTGCCCAGGCTGGAGTACAGTGGCACGATCTCAGCTCACTGCAACCTCCGCCTCCCGGGTTCAAGCGATTCCACTGCATCAGCCTCCTGAGTAGCTGGGATTACAGGCGCACACCACGACACCCAGCTAAATTTTTTTGCATTTTTAGTAGAGACAGGGTTTCATCATGTTGGCCAGACTGGTTTTGAACTCCTGACCTCAGGCAATCCACCTGCCTTGACCTCCCAAAGTGCTGGGATTACAGGTGTTAGCCACTGTGCCTGGCCCTCAGATTTATTTTGTGGTGTAGTAATGAAAGAGGACCTGAGATACACTCAATTCTAATAATAAAACATTCCTTTTTGGTCTAAAACCTAGATTCGGTGGGTCTGGGAATCCATCTGTCTCCAGGTGATTTTCCCAAAGAACAGGGAAACACAAAATTGCCCCTTACCAGAAACCCTCCCACTAAGGGTCTCAATAACGTCCTCGGGGGAAAAACAAGGTTACCTGGTATTTCTGTCACCCGCATCCCTCTTCTCCCCCTCACCCCCTCAATACCTTTAGGAAGCTCTGGATGGCATCCTGCACAGTGGCACTGAGAGGGCTTTCAAGCAAGGCTGTAGCAGCTTTTTTTGTTTTTCCTAGCCAGCTCAGGTGAGACCTGTCACCAAAAGATTAAGGTGTGAATGAGAGGTTTTAAAGGTTTTTTTTTTTTAATTAGGAACGCTGACTATTCTGTATGGAGAAAAAGCGGCTTGGCCCAGCCACCAATAACACGAGCATTCAGAGGAAAAGGTACCTGAGCCAGATCAGGCTGAAAACCTTATTCTTCCTGGCAGGGATATCAGTGTCATTGGACACTTATTTTTCTTTTTTTTTTGAGATGGAGTCTCACTCTGTACCCAGGCTGAAGTGCAGTGGTGTGATCTGGGCTCACTGCAACCTCTGTCTCCCGGGTTCAAGTGATTCTCCTGCCTTAGCCTCCCGCGTAGCTGGGATTACAGGTGTGTGCCACCACGCACAGGTAAGTTTTGCATATATATTTTTTGAGATGGAGTTTTTTCACTCTTGTTGCCCAGGCTGGACTACAATGGCACGATCTTGACTCACTGCAACCTCCGCCTCCCGGGTTCAAGCAATTCTCCTGCCTCAACCTCCCAAGTAGCTGAGATTACAGGCATGTGTAACCACACCCGGCTAATTTTGTAATTTTAGTAGAGATGGGGTTTCTCCATGTTGGTCAGGCTGGTCTCAAATTCCCGACCTCAGGTGATCTGCCCACCTCAGCCTCCCAATAGTGCTGGGATTACAGGTGTGAGCCACCGTGCCTGGCCAGTTTTTTATTTTTAGTAGAAATGGGGTTTTGCCATGTTGGCCAGGCTGTTCTCGAACTCCTGACCTCAGGTGATCCGCCCGCCTCGGCCTCCCAAAGTGCTGGCATTACAGGTGTGAGCCACTGTGCCTGGCCTCCTTATATGTGTTAGTATCTTATAACATCACCTTAACTGTACAATAAATTTATTTTAAAAACAGGAAAACATTTTGGATGGTCACTGAGCACTTTGGGTAAGATATGGATTGGAAGTGCTAACTACTGAAATGAAGTAAAGGGAAAAAAAGAGTCCCATAAACTCCATTTGGCATCTGGCTTCCAGGGATATTGACAATGCTACTTTTCAATCTTTGATTTTTTTTTGAGACAGGGCCTTGCTTTGTCACCCGTGCTGCAGTGCAGTGGTGTGATCAGGGCTCACTGCAGCCGCTACCTCCTGGGCTCAAGGGATCCTCCCACCTAAGCCACCAGAGTAGCTGGGGACTACAAGTGTATCCAACATGCATGAATAATTTTTTAACTGCTAAATTTTTTGTACAGACAGGGTTTCACCATGTTGCCCAGGCTGACCTCAAACTCCTGGCTCAAGTGATCTACCCACTTTGGCCTCCCTAAGCATTGGGATTACAGATGTGAGCCACCACGCCTGGCCCAGTCCCTGATTCTTAATCTTTAAAGACAGGCCAGGCATGGTGGCTCACATCTGTGATCCCAGAACTTTGGGAGGCCGAGGTGGCCAGATTATCTGAGGTCAGGAGTTCAAGATCAGCCTTGTCAAAATAGTGAAAAGCATCTCTACTAAAAATACAAAAATTTGTCAGGCATGGTGGCACGTGCCTGTAATCCCAGCTACTCGGGAGGCTGAGGCAGGAGAATCACTTGAACCTGGTAGGCGGAGGTTGCAGTGAGTTGTGCCACTGCACCCCAGCCTGGGCAACAGAGCAAGACTCTTGTCTCAAAAAAAAAAAAAAAAAGGCCAGGCGCGGTGGTTCACGCCTGTAACCCCAGCACTTTGGAGGGCCGAGGTGGGCGGACCACAAAGTCAGATCGAGACCATCCTGGCTAACACGGTGAAACCCTGTCTCTACTAAAAATAGAAAAATTAGCCAGGCGTGATGGCGGACACCTGTAGTCCCAGCTACTCGGGAAGCTGAGGCAGGAGAATGGTGTGAACCTGGGAGGCAGAGTTTGCAGTGAGTCCAGATTGCACCACAGCACTCCAGCCTGGGCAACAGAGCCAGACTCCCTCTCAAAAAAAAAAAAAGACTAGAACTGCTTTTAAAACAAAGCATCACAGGGCTATGCGAGGTGGTTCGTGCCTGTAATCCCAACACTTTGGGAGGTCAAGGTGGGCAGATCACTGAGATCAGCGGTTTGAGACCAGTTTGGCCAACATGGTGAAACCCCATCTCTACTAAAAATATAAAAATCAGCAGGGCGTGGTGGCAGGCATCTATTGTCCCAGCTACTCGGGAGGCTGAGGCTGGAGAATTGCTAGAACCCAGGAGGCGGAGGTTGTGGTGAACCGAGATCACGCCACTGCACTCCAGCCTAGGCAACAAAAGTGAAACTCCGTCTCAAAAAAAACAGCCACAAGGCAAGCCATGGTATGTCTGTCTTTTATTTTGTATTAGGTTGAAAGACAAGCACAATCATCTGCAAGTGGGACTTTCCTTTCTGGTTTCAAATCTTAAAGTAATAGAAACTGATCACCCCTATACAGAACCAAAAAGATTACGGAAACCCTGTCTTGAAATAGCTTGCACTAGAATAACTGCTATAAACAGCATATTCACTATTAATAACTATTTTATTAGAAGCCTCACAATCAAATATGTTTACTTAGCCTCTGAAATGCTTGCTTTCTTTTTTGTTTGAAACATGGTCTCACTCTGTCACCCAGGCTGGAGTGCAGTGGTACAATCTCAACTCACTGTAACCTCCACCTTCCAGGCTTAAGTGATCCTCCTACCTCAGGCTATCGACTAGCTGGGACTACAGGCACGTGCCACAGCATGTCCAGATAAGTTTTGCATTTTTTGTAGTGATGGAGTTTCACCATGTTGGCCAGGCTGGACTTAAAACTCCTGGGCTCAAGCGATCCACCACCTCGGCCTCCCAAAATGTTGGGATTACAGGCACAAGACACCACACCTGGCCTGAAATGCTTAAGACTGTAGAATTATCTTGAGTTAGTCTTAGCAATAAAAGACCAAGCAGGTAGATGGTGAAGGGCTAATGGCCCAGTAGGCTTGGCACAAGACTCCATAACCAAAACCTTACACAAGATAATTCAGACAGACAAGTTAAAAACCTGCTTGAGAGTTTTACTGACAGAAAAAAAGAATCTGTGCAGAGACCCATTCCCTTTGCTACATAGCTCAGACATTTTATTTTACCATTAATTCAGAAGTGAGAGAAGGGTCACGTCTCTCCAGCTTTAGTTCTCTTGGAAACTAAGATTGTCCAGCTTGTTAAACCCAAGTCATTCCCAAGGCACCATGTCAAAGATACTTCATACCCCTCCTCCAAAACCAAAGAAAACACACAGAGATTAATACACTACAGAAGGAATAAACATTTTAGATTAGTTTGTGATTACTGACCTAGTTTGTGATTACTGACCTGTCTCCTGTTTACACCATCAGAAAAGCTGATACAATAGCTGTTTTCCCGGAAGCCTTTTCCTGGTAGTCACAACAGGAAGAGGCCTGTAGAGAACCCCAGGGAGCAGTACACTCTCATTAGGCTGCAGCACTTAAGGTTTTTAACAGAGAAAAACCCAATGATTCAGTCTTTGGCATCTCCCACTCCATCTGCATTGATGGCAAACATAGCTTCAGCTTCAGGAAGACAGGGAGAGTCGTAGATTTTGCAGATTCTGGTTTCCCCTCTTCCTTTCCTCAGATACAATCTGACCCAAAGACACAGACCAAAGCACCAATTTATTATAATTAAACAATTCCATCCTGACTTTATAACAGAGCTGAACATTTTCTAGACATATATTCTTCCTAGAAGGACCCTGGGAATATTTCTGTACTGTTTTCCTTAGTGCATTTCCAACCTGGCAGAATCCATTTTTGCCCTGGCCCCTCTCAGTGGATTGTCCATACTGAAACAAACATTAAAAAAAGAAAAATTGGCCGGGCGCGGTGGCTCAAGCCTGTAATCCCAGCACTTTGGGAGGCCGAGACGGGTGGATCACGAGGTCAGGAGATCGAGACCATCCTGGCCAACACGGTGAAACCCTGTCTCTACTAAAAAATACAAAAAAACTAGCCAGGTGAGGTGGCGGGTGCCTGTAGTCCCACCTACTCGGGAGGCTGAGGCAGGAGAATGGCGTGAACCTGGGAGATGCAGCTTGCAGTGAGCTGAGATCCGGCCACTGCACTCCAGCCTGGGCGACAGAGCGAGACTCCGTCTCAAAAAAAAAAAAAAAAAGAAAAATTTTCTTTCAAGGCACTGTCTTGATCTTTTGCCAGGCTGGAGTGCAGTGGTATGTGATCATAGCTCAACACAGCCTCGAATTCCTACACTCAACTGATTCTCCTGCCTCAGTCTCCTTGGTAGCTAAGACTACAGGCACATGCCACCACACTGGCTACCTTTTTTGTAGAGACAGGGGCCTCACTTTGTTGCCCTGACTAGTCTTGAATTCCTGGCCTCAAGTCATCCTCTCACCTTGGCCTCCCAAAGTGTTGGTATTACCAGTGTGAGCCACAGTGCCCAGCCCAAACATTTTTTAAATAACGAGGAAGAGGCATCTCTATTATTCATATTCATTCTTCCACACTTGTGGGTTTTTAATTCTTTTATGAACTAAAACATCTATACCAACCAGAGCATGTTAATTAGGTTAGCAAGAGTTCCTAAGTGTCTATACAACAGTAGCTTTAACAGGGCTTAAATGAAAATATTATATATTCATGTCTACTTCACAGTTAACATGACATTCCAAAAAGAAGAATCGATCCCATCAACACCTTACCTGGTTGTTGATGCATGGGCGATGATATTTCCTCCAATAGGTTTTTTGGGATCAGCAGCAAACATGGCTGCTCCATCCACTTGGGCTACCACCTGATTAGTGATTACCACTGCTACACCAAACTGATGGGGAAAGGATAAATGTCAATTTTGTGGCCGTAGACACTCCAAGAACCTTAATGCTGCCACCACTTTGCCCACAAAGCAACGAAGGACTAATGTCTCTCTTCTTCCTTTTCTAATAGACCTTGATGATCTCAGTTACTGATGTCTTGGCCTCCTAGCAAGGTTCCTAGAATTCACAGCCACTGAAAGTAGGCATTCTCTGTCCCTATCCCACAACTTACCTCATCAGCAAGTCGCAGAAGCATCCGCAGAAACCTGGCCAAGTGCATCTGCCTGGCTGAAAGCTCACCTCGACCTGAGTAGTCCGTTCTGTAAAGGGCGGTGGCACTGTCTACAATAAGCAGTGCATACCTACAGGAAACAAGGATTCTCTGAAGCCTATTTCTAGCCTGTGTCAGATTCTGCTCCCTTCCTTACCACCCTAAAATCTCATATTCATAGTTTTTCTTGTATATAGATGTTTTATTAAAATATTTGCACAGTACTAACATCTGAGGCACCATTTAACAAGATTTCCAGCAAGTTCAAGTAGATTATGATTTCATTTTTAATAGGTACTTGACCTAAACTATAAAGCAAGAGTGTCAAAACAGGAATTAAACTTAAACCTCCTCATTTCTAATTCAAGCTACTATCAATCTGGCCATATAGCCATTACAAGACTCAGGGAAGGACTCTAAGAACATATTTGGTGTCTTACACTGAGCACACACCTAGATTCTACCATCATGGCTGATGCTTGATAAAGGAGCTGGGTCTGATGGTCTGTGTTGAACGCTCGAGCATATGCTACATTATCCAGGACATCACTGCCAGACAGACCATACCTATGGGAGAGGAGAGAACATTTTTAGGCTGCACACAGAACTCAGGCAGATGAGCAATTCATCTCTGACAATTACCTGAACAGGGAGGGAAGAAGTGGTACTGAGAGTAGTTTCAGGGCCAAAGAATGTAATTCCCTTTCTATTAAGAAGTTCAGGCAAACTACAAGCAGAAAGATGATAGCACTCAACTACTCTGAGCTCTACAGGCAAGTAGAGCAAGTCTTCAGGACAAATCAAATCTATTCTTTTTATTTTCTTTGAGACAGAGTCTTGCTCTGTCACCCAGGCTGGAGTGCAGTGGTGTGATCTCACTGCAACCTCCGCCTCCCAGGTTCATGCGATTCTGTTGCCTCAGCCTCCCGAGTAGCTGGGATTACAGGCGTGCACTACCATGCATGGCTAATTTATTTTCAGTAGAGACAGGGTTTCGCCATACCGATCAGGCTGGTCTTGAACTCCTGACCTCATAATCTGCCCACCTCAGCCTCCCAAAATACTGGGACTACAGGCGTGAGCCACCACACCCAGCCTAAATCAAATCTATTCTTTGAGGGCCAGGAGCCGTGGCTCATGCCTGTAATCCTAGCACTTCAGGATGCCAAGGCAGGTGGATCACCTGATGTCAGGAGTTGGAGACCAGCCTGGCCAACATGGCAAATCCCTGTCTCTACTGAAAATACAAAAATTAGCTGGGCGTGGTGGCAGTCACCTATTATAATCCCAGCTACTTGGGAGGCTGAGGCAGGAGAATCACTTGAACCTGGGAGACGGAGGTTGCTGTGAGTGGAGATCGCACCATTGCACTCCAGACTGGGTGACAGAGTAAGACTCCATCTCAAAAAAAAAAAAAAAGTTCAAAAGAATGTTTACATAAAACCCAGTGTGCTATAATTATATTCTAGGTTTATGATTCTATCATGAAGATAAACAGATAGCATAAGGATAGAATTACACCTTATGATCCTGACCAAATAAAAGAATGAAGAGATGTATGTTTTCTCTATTTAGATCGTGAATGTATGGTTAAACAAACAAACAAACAAAAAGCTGTAACAGGCGTAAGTACTTTCACAAGTCTTCTAGTTGTGCCTCAAGAAACACTGATATGGCTGGGCACGGTGGCTTGCACCTGTAATCCCAGCAATTTGCGAGGCCAAGGTGCGCAGATCACTTGAGATCAGGAGTTTGAGACCAGCCTGGCCTACATGGTGAAACACCGTCTCTACTAAAAATACAAACTGTAGCCGGGTGTGGTGGCAGGTGCCTGTAATCCCTGCTTCTCAGCTCCTCATGAGGCTGAGGCAGGAGAATCGCTTGAACCCAGGAGGCAGAGGTTGCAGTGAGCCGAGATCGCACCACTGCACTCCACCCTGCGTGACAGAGCAAGACTGTCTCAAAAACAAACAAACAAAAAAATACACTGATAAAATCTACTATCAGAAAGGGAGAAGAGGCTGGGCGCAGTGGCTCATGCTTGTAATCCCAGCACTTTGGGAGGCTGAGGAGGGAGGATTGCTTGAGCTCAGGAGTGTGAAACCAGCCTGGGCAACATGGCAAAACCCCGTCTCTATTTATAAAATTAAAAAATAAAAAAGAAAGGGAGATTATCTATTTGCTATAAAAACAGAGAAGGTTTACCGGACAAAAGAGTTATCCTAGCTTTTCTCTCAGCAGCACTCACAAAAAAAACTACGGGAACCTCTGTGCTTAGGCTCCAGAAGCAGGACATGGAATTCCCACAGCTTGGGAAAAGTTGGCTGGAAATAGCATCCTCTTTCATAGTGTTTCTTGAACTTCCTTAAAGATAAGAATAACCTGGAACACCCATTAGGAAACAAATTCCTGGGCTGGGCACGGTGAGTCACGCCTGTAATCCTAGCACCTTGGGAGGCCAAGGCAAGCGGATCACTTGAGGTCAGGGGTCCGAGACTATCCTGGCCAACATGGTGAAACCCAATCTCTACTAAAAATACAAAAATTAGATGGGCATGGTGGTGCATGCCTGTAATCCCAGGTACTTGGGAGGTTGAGGCAGGAGAATCGCTTGAACCCGAGAGGAGGAGGTTGCAGTGAGCCGATATCACGCCACTGCACTCCAGCCTGGCAGCCTGGGCGACGAGTGAAACTCCATCTCAAAAAAAAAAAAACAGAAAAAAGAAAAAAAAAAAAAATCCTGGGCCTAACCTAGACTCAATGAATTATAATTATCAGGGAAGAGCCTGGTAATTTGTATATTTAACAAATACCTCAGGTTATTCTTAACATGTACATTTGAAAATCTAAGCTTATCTCAAATGAGCGATTCTCCTGCCTCATTCTTTCACAGTACTTCAAAGATTTTCAAGCAAGGCTAGCAATTGTGGTCATGGTTTGCAAACTTTAGCAAGCATAAGATTACCTGGAGAGCTTGTGTTTTGTTTTTTTTTTTTGTATTTTTTTTTTTTTTGAGATGGAGCTTCGCTCTGTCAACCAGTCTGGAGTACAGTGGCACGATCTTGGCTCACTGCAACCTCCGCCTCTCAGGTTCAAGCGATTCTTCTGCCTCAGCCTCCTGAGTAACTGGGATTACAGGCACCTGCCAACGTGCCCAGCTAGTTTTTGTATTTTCAATCGAGATGGGGTTTTACCATGTTGGCTAGGGTGGTCTCAAACTCCTGGCCTCAGGTGATACACCCCCTCGGCCTCCCAAAGTGTTGGGATTACAGGCGTGAGCCATAGTGCCTGGCCCTGGAGAGCTTGTTAAAACAGGTTGCTAGCCCGAGTATCTGATTGTTTCTGATTCAGTAGATCTGAAGTCCCATCAGACAATTTGCATTTCTAATCTCAAGTAATGATAATGCTGGGGACCACGTTCTGGGAACCCCAGAGCTACAGTAACATGAATGTGGGTTAATATTCTTCAATAGGGCATGGCAAAAATTAATCAGTAAGGGCTCTTCTGTTGTGAACAAAAGAGTGCTATTTTTTATTAGCTTAAGGAGGCCTTGTGACATTCTCAGAAATATACATTTTTTTCTTGATAGACCTATTTTTTTTTTTTTTTTCAGATGGAGTCTCGCTCTGTGGCCCAGGCTGGAGTGCAGTAGTGTGATCTCGGCTCACTGCAAGCTCTGCCTCCCGGGTTCACGCCATTCTCCTGCCTTAGCCTCCCGAGTAGCTGGGACTACAGGTACCCGCCACAATGCCCAGCTAATTTTTTGTATTTTCAGTAGAGATGGGGTTTCACCGTGTTAGCCAGGATGGTCTCCATCTCGATCTTGTGATCCAACCGCCTCGGCCTCCCAAAGTGCTGGGATTACAGGCGTGAGCCACCGTGCCTGGCTGATAAAGAGACCTGATTAAAACAAATTAATGAAATTTCTATGTAAACATATTTTTCAGTGAGGCACAGTCACTTATGCCTGCCTGTAATCTCAGTACTTTGGGAGGCTAGGAGGGAGAATCACTCTAGGCCAAGAGTTTGAGACCAGCCTGGGCAACACAGTGAGACCTCATCTCTACAAAAATAATAGGCGGGGCATGGTGGCTCACGCCTGTAATCCCAGCACTTTGGGAGGCCAAGGCGGGTGAATCACACGGTAAGGAGATCGAGACCATCCTGACTAACACGGTGAAACCCCGTCTCTACTAAAAAATACAAAAAAATTAGCCAGGTGTGGTGGCGGGTGCCTGTAGTCCCAGCTACTCGGGAGGCTGAGGCAGGAGAATGGTATGAACCCAGGAGGCGGAGCTTGCAGTGAGCCAAGATCGCACCACTGCACTCCAGCCTGGGCAACAGAGCAAGACTCTGTCTCAAAAAAAAAAAAAAAAGAAATAGACCGGGCGCTGTTGTTTATGCCTGTTATCCCAGCACTTTGGGAGGCTGAGGCAGGGGGATCACCTGAGGTCAGGAGTTCGAGACCAGCCTCAACATGGAGAAACCCCCCCCGCTACTAAAAATACAAAATTAGCCGGGCGTGGTAGTGTATGCCTGTAATCCCAGCTATTCAGGAGGCTGAGGCAGAAGAATTGCTTGAACATGGGAGGCGAGGTTGCGGTGAGCCGAGATCGTGCCATTGCACTCCAGCCTGGGCAACAAGAGCAAAACTCTGTCTCAAAAAAAAAAAAAAAAAAAAACCAAGAAAAAGAAAAAGAAAGAAAAATAGAAAAATATTTGCTGGGCTTGGTGGTGCGTGCCTGTAATCCCAGCTACACTGAGGAGGGAGGACTGCCTGAGCCCTGGAGGCTGCAGTGAGCTATGATTGTACTGTTGCATTCTAGCGGGGCAGAGTGAGACCCCATCTCTAAAAACACAAACAAAAAAAATATTTTTTGTGAGCAAAACATTCATTAACAAATGCTGAATGCATTGCTCTATGGCTTGGACATCCAGTGGTTGACCAAATCAAAGTTCTTGTCCTCATAGCCTATATTCTACTAGCTCACCTATCCTATCTAAATACTTACTTACGTTACGAGACGATGTTTTAGTGACTCTGTCCAAAAGAGAATCCTTAAACTACTAAAATAGTATACTTAAAAATATGAATGCTGTACAAGATTGCCAAAACAATTTTGGGAGGGAAGACACAAGTATATACATCTTCAGAAAACTAAGATCAGGCTGCAAAAGAGTAATTCCTTTTCCTTCATAGGAATTTTGTAGGCAGAGGCAAAAAGCTGCAATTACTATTTCAACCTAATTTTGTGCTTCAGTGGTATACATTTAATAGGTTGCAGTCCTCAAATTACAAGCTGGGAAAGATAATTTGATTATAAAACAAGAGAGAATATTCTCCTCAACTTATTTAGGCAGGTTCCAACTTGAGTCTGACATCTCAGCATACAATTAAACTGTTTTATCACTGGGTTTCCATAAAATGTGTGGCAGGGCTAAATTACCACATTTGACCCTACACAAAGGAAAAGAAGTAAAACAATTTTGAGGATGTATTTCAAAACTTTATTTGAGGATACAAAAACTTATAACCTCTTCACAAGCTTTACTCAGGTATAATGAACATACCTCAAAAATGGCCTGCTGTAAGTATAAAATTCATTGAGAGCTTTAGTGAATTTGCAGAGTTGTATAACCATGAGCACAATCCAATTTTAGAACATTTTCATCACCCCTAAAAAAACTCTCAGCTTCATTCACAGTTACTCCTAATTCCTATCGATAGTAACCACAATTCTTCTCTCTCTTAGATTATCCCCTTCTGGAAATTTCATATAAACGGAATCATACAATATGTGGTCTTTTGTGTTTAACTTCTATCATTTACCATATTTCAAAGTTCATCAATGTTGTTAACATGTATCAGTACTTAAGTTCTTTTTTTATTGCTGAAGAGTATCCCATTGTATGGAGAAAACAAATTTTGTTTATTCATTTACCAGTTGACGGACATTTTGGGCTATTACAGTGATACCATAAACATTATCATACAAGTCTTTATATGACATGTTTTTATTTCTCTTGGGTATATAACTAGAGTAAAATTGCTGCATCATATGGCAAATTTATTTTTAACTTTTTAAGCAGCCACCTGTTTTGCAAAGAGACCACCAATGCATATTGTCACCAGCAATATGTGAGGGTTCCAGTTTCTCTACGTCCTCCCAGTATTTGTTACTGTCTTTTTTATTATAGCCTTCGTAGTGGGTGTGAAGTGGTAGCTCACCACGGTTTCAATTTGCATTTTCCTGATGATTAATGATGTTGAGCATCTTTTTATGTGCTTATCAGCCATTGTATATCCTTTGGAGAGATGTCTATTCAAATCCTTTGCCCATTTAAACAACTGGATTATCTTTTTATTGTTGGGTTATAATAGTTCTTCATATATTCTGGATACTAGACCTTTATCAGATACATGATTTGCAAATATTTTCTCACATTCTTTGGGTTATCTTTTCATTTCCTTCATAGTGTCCTTTGAAGCACAAAAGTTTTTAATTTTGATGAAGTGAAAACTCACTCTATTATCAATTTATTCTTTCATGGACTGTGTGTTTGGTGTTGTAGCTAATAAATATTTGCCTACCCCAAGGTCACTAAGATTTTCCCCCATGTTCTCTCTGAAAAATTATAGTTTAGGCTCTTATTTAGGATTACCACCCTTTTAAAAACAGTATAGTAAAACATATAACATTAAATTGAGCATTTTAACTATTTTAAAGTATATAGTTCAGGTGCATTAAGGATATTCATGCTGCTATGCAACCATCACCCACTATTCATCTCCAGAGCTTTTTTCATCATCCCAAACTGAAACTGTACCATTAAACAATAACACCCCAGTCTCCCTACCCTCAGAAAACCACCATTCTACTTTCTGTCTGATTTTGAAGTACCACATATTAGCGGAATCATACAGTTTTTGTCCTTTTTTTTTTCCTTTTCCGAGCCAGAGTTTCACTCTTGTTGCTCAGGCTATAGTGCAATGGCATGATCTCAGCACACTGCAACCTTCAACTCCCAGGTTCAAGCGATTCTCCTGCCTCAGCCTCCGGAGTAGCTGGGATTACAGGTGTGTGCCACCATGCCTGGCTAATTTTTCATATTTTTAGTAGTGATGGGGATTCACTATGTTGGCCAGGCTGGTCTCAACTGACCTAAGGTGATCCACCTGCCTCGGCCTCTCAAAGTGCTGGGATTACAGGCATGAAGCCACTGCGCCCGGCCTCAGTTTTTGTCTTTTTGTGACTTATTTCACTTAGCATGTCCTCAAGGTGAGTGGATGTTAATAGCATGTGTCAGAATTTCCCATCTTTTTTTTTTTTGAGACGGAGTCTGGCTCTGTCACCCAAGCTGGAGTGCACTGGCCAGATCTCAGCTCACTGCAAGCTCCGCCTCCTGGTTCACACATTCTCCTGCCTCAGCCTCCCGAGTAGCTGGGACTACAGGCGCCTGCCACCTCGCCCGGCTAGTTTTTTGTATTTTTAGTAGAGACGGGGTTTCACCGTGTTAGCCAGGATGGTCTCGATCTTCTGACCTTGTGATCCACCCGCCTCGGCCTCCCAAAGTGCTGGGATTACAGGCTTGAGCCACCGCGCCCGGCCAATTTCCCATCTTTTTATCTGCAGGACTAGGTCTAAGAAAAAATTTTTTTTCTTCCTTTTAAGGCTAAATTAACATTTCATTGTGTGTATATACCACATGTTATATATTCATTTGTCAATGGACACTGGGTTATTTCCAAAGCTATTGTGAGTAATGCTGCTATGAACATCGGTGTCCAAGTCTCTGAGTTCCTGTTTTCAATTCTTTTGAATATATAGCTAGAAATGGAACTGCTGGATCACATGGTCATTCTGTGTTTAATTTTTTGAGGAATGACCACACTGTTATCTATTTTCATTTTTACGTGTGGTGTATAGTAAGGGTCTAAAGTTATTGTTTTGCATTTGGAAATTCACCTACATCAGCACCATTTATTGAAAAGACCATTCTTTCCCTCATTAAATTGCCTTGTCAGCCAGGTTTGGTGGCTCACGTCTGTAATCCTAACACTTTGGGAAGGTTGAGTTGGGAGGATCACCTGAGGTCAGGAGTTCGAGACCAGCCTGGGCAACACAGCGAGACCATGTATATTTGTAAAAAATTTAAAATTTTAAAAAAATCGCCTGTTACCTTTGTCAAAAATCAAGTGACCATAAAAGTTTCATTTCTGAACTCTCCATGTTTATCCTTATGCCATCACCATATTGTCTTGGTTATTGTAGCTTTATAATAAGTTTTTAAACCAAAAAGTCTAAAATCTCAAATTTTCTTTTTCCAGACATTTCAGCTATTCTGGGTCCTTTGCATTTTCATATGTTAAATCCCATAAATGTTGTGATTATTTTGTAAATTTCTGCAAAAAAAAGCTTGCTGGTATTTTGATAAGGATTGTGTTGAATCTGTAGATAAATCTGAGGAGAACTGCCTTTTCTTGAGACAGACTCCACCCAGGCTGGAGTGCAGTGGCACAATCTCAGATTACTGCAACCTCTGTCTCCCTGGTTCAAGTGATTCTCCTTCCTCATCCTCCCAAGTAGCTCGGACTACAGGCAGTACGCCACTACGTCTGGCTAATTTTTTTTTTTTTTTTGAGACGGAATCTCGCTCTGTCGCCCAGGCTGGAGTGCAGTGGCTGGATCTCAGCTCACTGCAAGCTCCGCCTCCCAGGTTCACATCATTCTCCTGCCTCAGCCTCCCGAGTAGCTGGCACTACAGGCGCCCGCCACTTTGCCCGGCTAGTTTTTTGTATTTTCTTTTTAGTAGAGACGGGGTTTCACCATGTTAGCCAGGATGGTCTCGATCTCCTGACCTCGTGATCCGCCCGTCTCGGCCTCCCAAAGTGCTGGGATTACAGGCTTGAGCCACTGCACCCGGCCAATTTTTGTATTTTTAGTAGACACAGGGTTTCGCCATGCTGGTCAGGCTGGTCTTGAACTCCTGACCTCAGGTAATCCGCCCACCTTCGCCTCCCAAAGTGTTGGGATTAAGGTGTGCACCCCTGTACCTGGCCAAGAATGCCATTTTAATAATATTGAGTTTTCCCATCCATGATATGGAATGTTTCTCTTTATGTAAATCTGCCATTTTTCCCAGCAATATTTTAAGAGTTTTTGCTGTACAAATCTTACATTCCTTTTGTTAAATTTATTCCTAAGTATTTTATTCTTTTTCATGTTACTGTGAAGTTTTTTTTTTTAAGCTTGACTTTTGAATTCTTATGGTCTAGTGTATAGAAATACAATGGATTTTTGTATATTGATACTGAATTCTGCAACTTTCCTGAACCAGTTTATTTAGTTCTAGTTTTTCTTGTGGGTGGATTCCTTAGGATTTTCTACATATAGCACCACGTCATCAGTAAATAGTTTTCCTTCTTCCATTCCAATCCGGATGCCACTTATTTCATTTGCTTGTCTGACTACGCTGTCCACAATCTTTGGTACATTGCTGAATGTAAATAGTAAAAGTGGGCACCCTTGCCTTGTTACTGACTTTAGGGGGAAAAGCATTCAGAATTTCACCATTAAGGCCGGGTGCAGTAGCTCACACCTGTAATCCCAGCACTTTTGGGAGGCCAAGGCAGGCAGATCACTTGAGGTCAGGAGTTTGAGACCAGCCTGGCCAACATGGAGAAACCCTGTCTCTTCTAAAAATACAAAAATTAGCTGGGTGTGGTGACACACGCCTGTAGTACCAGCTATTCGGGAGGCTGAGGCAGGAGAGTCACTTGAACCCGAGAGGTGGAAGTTGCAGTGAGACAAGATACTACCACTGCATTCCAGTCTGGGCAACAGAGGACTTTCACCATTTAGTATGATGCTACCTGTAGGTATTTCACAGATGCCCTTCAGCAGGACCTCTGATACATATTATATTCATTATTGAGAGTGAGATATTGAAGTCTGTATCCATTACTGAAAATGAAAAACTGGTCCCCTACTATTATTGCTGTCTATTTTCCCCTTTAATTCAGTTTTTGTTTCGTGTATTTTGGGGCTTTGTTGTTAGGCGTGTGTATATGTTTACAACTGTTATATCTTCCTGACAAACTGACCTTTTAATTATAAAATGTTCCTCTTTGTATATAATGTGTTTGTCTTAAAGTGTACTTTGTCTGATAATAGTATAGCCACTCAGGGTCTCTTATGGTTACTCTTTGCATGCAGTATCTTTTTCCATTCTTTTACTTTCTAAAGGGTTTCTCTGGAAGAAAACATATAGTTGGATTTTTTTTTTTTTTTAATCCAGTCTGAGAGCAACTCTAAAGAATGCCTTTTTCTGGCCAGGTGTGGTGGCCCACACCTGTAATCTCAGCACTTTGGGAGGTCACGGGAGGTCAAGGGAGGTGGATCACCTGAGGTCAGGAGTCCAAGACCAGCCTGGCCAACATGGTGAAACCCCATCTCTACTAAAAATACAAAAAATTAGCTGGGCGTGGTGGCAGGTGCCTGTAATCTCAGCTACTAGGGAGACTGAGGTGGGAGAATTGCTTGAACCCGGGAGGTGAAGGTTGCAGTGAGCTGAGATCACGCCATTGCACTCTAGCCTGGGTGACAAGAGCAAGGCTCCATCTGGGGAAAAAAAAAAAAAAAAAAAAAAAGAACGCCTTTTTCTACTAAGGAAGTCATTCTTTTCAACCACACATATAACTTTGGGAAGTGGGGTTATAGAAGAAACACTCTTCGGCCAAACTAACCCGGGCAGTCACTACTTTGATAAGTGTAGCCATATTCTCTCTTATCTAAACCAGTAACCTACCTCTCAGCCACTGCCAGCAGTCGTTCTGGCCTAAAGGTACCCTCGGTGTCAATGTACATGGCCTTTCCTTCACCTCCACCCCGGTCAATGGGAAGCTATAGAGAACAAAAACAACAGTGGAAATGAACATTGTATTTCTGATATAGCTGACCAAGTTTCTCATGACATCTTTATAATTCCTCCAAGGCAAAGGGGAAAAAACACTTAAGAATGAGAGTGGTAGGAAGGTGGCATTCCCTTCTGATATTAATAGCAATACAGCTAGAAAAAAATGTAAAGCTGATTGTGTCTCAGTACATACAGCTAGTCTTGTCAGAACTGGACTGCTTAGAAATACAGCCCAAAGGCCGGGCGCGGTGGCTCAAGCCTGTAATCCCAGCACTTTGGGAGGCCGAGACGGGCGGCGAGACCATCCTGGCTAACCCAGTGAAACCCCGTCTCTACTAAAAAAAAAAAAAAATACAAAAAACTAGCCGGGCGAGGTGGCAGGCGCCTGTAGTCCCAGCTACTCGGGAGGCTGAGGCAGGAGAATGGCGTAAACCCGGGAGGCAGAGCTTGCAGTGAGCCGAGATCCGGCCACTGCACTCTAGCCTGGAAGACAGAGCGAGACTCCGTCCCCGCAAAAAAAAAAAAAAAAAAAAGAAAGAAATACAGCACAAAGGAGGTAATTATTTTCTTCCCTTTTTTTTATTGCGATGGAGTCTCACTCTGTCACCCAGGCTGGAGTGCAGTGGCGTTATCTTGGTTCACGGCAACCTCCACTTCCTGGGTTCAAGCAATTCTCCTGCCTCAGCCTCCCAAGTAGCTGAGATTAAAGGCCACCATGCCCAGCTAATTTTTGTATTATTAGTAGACACAGGGTTTCACCAAGTTGGCTAGGCTGGTCTTGAACTCCTGACCTCAGGTGATCTGCCTGCCTTGGCCTCCCAAAGTGCTGGGATTACAGGCACGAGCCACTGCGCCTGGCCTTTTTTGTTTTGGAGGTAAGATCTCACTCTGCCGCCCAGGCTGGAGTGCAGTGATGCAATGTTGAACTCCTGAGCACAGGTGATCCACCCACCTTAGCCTCCCAAAGTGCTGGGATTACAGGCGTGAGCCACCGTGCAACCTCTGCATTCCGGGCTCAGGTGATCCTCCCATCTTAGCCTCCCAAATAGCTGAGACCATAGGTGTGCACCACCATCACACCCGTTAAATTTTTTTGTAGACAGGGTTTGCCACATTGCCCAAGCTGGTCTTAAACTCCTGGACTCAAGTGATCTGCCTGACTCAGCCTCTTAAAGTGCTGGGATAACAGGCATGAGCCACCACACCTGGCCAGTCATAAAATTCTGTAACTGCATGCCAACACAAGACTGATCAATTCAAAAGCACAAAAACTTGGAAGACCATTTACCTTAGCTTTAATCAATAACGGGCCATGATCCAAAGCCCAGTTGATCTTAGCATGTCTAAATCAAACTTACACTTCACTTTATTGAGCAGTTCATTCTTCGGGGTACTAAAGGGGCTTGTCAATGCCCTCGGAGTGTCCATACCAAATTTCAAGTGTGAGCAAGAAAGAAAAAAACATATTTGCTCCAATAGTATAAACAAGATATTTAAAATGAATAACTGGAGAAAATAGAAAAATAAGTAGTAGAAAGAATTCTGAAAAGAAATCAGAAAGGAAAGAAAAGAGAAGTAAATGAAATGCCATGAAAACTGTCTCATGAGCCACTCAAGGAAATCTCTGCTTTAGGCTACCCATCCCATACCAGATACCTTTGAATTTTTCTACAAAGTTTAAGTGAATGATGCTAAAGGGTAATTTCCACTCTAGAAATCTACTTTGGAGTCATAATTCACCTTTAAATTCTGAGAAAAATCCCTTAGAACATTTTATGTTAAAGTTCTAGGAGAACCAAATTTTTTCTTTTTTTTTTTGAGATGGAGTTTTGCTCTTGTTGCACAGGCTGGAGTGCAATGGCACGATCTCGGCTCACCACAACCTCTGCCTCCCAGGTTCAAGCAATGCTCCTCCCTCAGCCTCCCAAGTAGCTGGGATTTCAGGCACGCACCACCACGCCTAATTTTTTATTTTTTAGTAGAGATGGGGTTTCTCCACATTGGTCAGGCTGGTCTCAAACTCCTGACGTCAGGTGATTCACCCACCTTGCCCTCCTCCCACAGTGCTGGGATTATAGGCATGAGCCACTGCGCCTGGCCCAAATTTTTTCTTATCTTCGAGAATTTTTTTTGAAATTACAAAACAAGTATGTGCTTATATTAAAAATCCAAACAATATGGAAGTAGAGGGCCGGGCATGGTGGCTCACACCTGTAATCCCAGCAGTTTGGGAGGACAAGGTGAGTGGATCACTTGAGGTCAGGAGTTTGAGACCAGCCTGGCCAACATGGTGAAACCCTGTCTCTACTAAAAATACAAAAATTAGTTGGGCGTGGTGGTGTGCACCTGTAATCCCAGCTACTCGGGAGGCTGCGGCACAAGAATTGCTTGAAACCAGGAGGCAGAGGGTACAGTGAGTGAGATCGTGCTGTTGCACTCCAGCTTGGGTGACAGAGTAAGACTCTGTCTCACAAAAAAAAGAAAAAAAAGTAGAGTAAAAACTGAAACCTTTTCAGCACTCTCCATCTCCCAGAAATAATTTCCCAGGTTATTTTCTATGCATTTTCATACACTTCTTTTATATAAGTGGTTCTTCCACTTAACTATGTGATTCTCAGAATATTCCTTCCTTTTCTGTAACATGTAAATAAAACTGACCTTATGGGATTGTTTTAAAAACTAAATAGAGTAATTCATGTAAAGTGTTTAGCACAGTACACTCTGAAGACATGATTTCCCCAACCTTGTGCCACTAAAGGGCACTGACTTTAGTGTATACAGTTATGGAAGGCTTTGTTAATTTGGTAAGGGAAAAATTATGCTACTATTTGGCAGATAAAATCTTTTTTTTTTTTTTGAGACGGAGTCTCGCTCTGTCACCCAAGCTGGAGTGCACTGGCCAGATCTCAGATCACTGCAAGCTCCGCCTCCCGGGTTCACGCCATTCTCCTGCCTCAGCCTCCCGAGTAGCTGGGACTACAGGCGCCCGCCACCTCACCCAGCTAGTTTTTTGTATTTTTTAGTAGAGACGGGGTTTCACCGTGTTAGCCAGGATGGTCTCGATCTCCTGACCTTGTGATCCGCCCGCCTCGGCCTCCCAAAGTGCTGGGATTACAGGCTTGAGCCACCGCGCCCGGCGGGCAGATAAAATCTTTCACATCATGGGAATCCATGGAAGGAGCAAAGGACACATATACAACAAAAGAGGGTGGTGCCTAAAGAAAGATTTGGAACCAGTGGCCAAGAAGACAGAGAGCAGAAGCTGCCTCAGCTTCTTGGAAAGGAGGAAATATTAACACTCTAGGGGCTAAGTCCCCAGGAAATAAGATAAATGAAGTTTCCCTTACTCCTACCGCCAGGTAATATTAAGTGCTACTATGACAGGGGATTTTTTTTCCAATTGAATAGACTTCTTTGGCAAAGGAAAGCCACAGGCATAGGTAGGCAGACTGACAACAGGATAGTGGACAAGCTCCCAGGATAAGCTCAGGGGGATGGATTGCATGCTCTGTTCTCCAGCTTATTTGGCCCTTTCCACCTTGCCCTCCCAGTGCCATCATAGCCATCTTCTATTATTGGATTGGGATACCATCAGGTTAGCTCTTCTTAGGACCATAATTCAACACTTCTTCTCATTTTATAATGATTCACTTTGTTTCTAACTTTTACCATTTTAATGATGCTTTGGTATAAATTCTTTGTACATTTATCTTTGCGTATATGTGAACTGTTCTGTAAGACAAATTTTCTGTCAAAGGGTATGTGATTTTTTTGTTTTGTGTTTTTTTTTGAGATGGAGTCTCGCTCTGTCACCCAGGCTGGAGTGCAGTGGCGCGACCTCAGCTCACTGCAATCTCTGCCTCCCGCGTTCAAGCAATTCTCTGCCTCAGTCTCCCAAGTAGCTGGGATTATAGGCACCCACCACCCCACCTGGCTAATTTTTGTATTTTTAGTAGAGACGGGGTTTCACCATCTTAGTCAGGCTGTTCTTGAACTCCTGACATCGTGATCCATCCGCCTCAGCCTCCCAAAGTGCTGGGGTTACAGGCGTGAGCCACCACGCCCAGCTGCACATGTGTTTCTAAAATTGGTACTTGAAGGCCGGGCGCGGTGGCTCAAGCCTGTAATCCCAGCACTTTGGGAGGCCGAGGCAGGCGGATCACGAGGTCAGGAGATCCGAGACCATCCTGGCTAACATGGTGAAACCTCATCTCCACTAAAAAATACAAAAAAACTAGCTGGGCCCGTTGGCGGGCGCCTGTAGTCCCAGCTACTCGGGAGGCTGAGGCAGGAGAATGGCGTGAACCCGGGAGGCGGAGCTTGCAGTGAGCTGAGATCCGGCCACTGCACTCCAGCCTGGGTGACAGAGCGAGACTCCGTCTCAAAAAAAATAAAATAAAATAAAATAAAATAAAATAAAATAGGTACTTGTGTTAAATTGGCTTCTCAGAATTGTTTTTATTTTTATTTTTTAATTGAGATGGGTCTGGCCATATTCCCCAGACTCGTCTGGAACTCCTGGGTTTAAGCAATCCTCCTGCCTCAGCCTCCAAAGTGCTGGAATTAAAAGCATGAGTCACTATGCCCGGCCCAGTATTTTAAAATTACTGTAGTATTTTGAACAAGCATGGGCTAATTCACTTTGTAACCTAACTGTAGTTCTCAACTTTATGACTTTTCTATGACAGAGAGATCTAACACATAACAGGGTTTTACTTTATTAAACTGATAAATTTGAACAAATGAGAGTAGATCATGTTTAGATTTAAGTAGTAGTCTAACATCCTCTCTATATCCCTGGTTCCAACTCTCAGGCTAATGAAATGTAATCTTTTCTATTATTAATTAATTAGCATTCTTTTTCTTTAAAAAAAAATCAACGATCTATATAGTTGTTCAGCCATCTGCAAATGTTATTTTAACAGGCTATGTTTACTTGAGAATTTTGCTTTAGTTTATTGTTGACAGACATCATTTGACTACTTAATAACCATTCTCAGGCTAGGATTCTATTTGTACAACTTTGGAGCATCAGCACGCTATGCTGAGTTGCTATGGCAACTACAGATATTGTGTACTATAGTCTAAGTATTTATTCTACAAAAGTCCCTGTCAAAACAACATGGGAAAACATTTCTATTTAAAAAGGTCACACATCATGTCAAATGACGGATGTAAGAGTGACATTTTAAACAGCCCTAGTTCCCTTTAGCTATCAAATTTCTAATGGAGCTCAGGCAATAGCTACAGCTTCTATAACTTACCCTTGCTCTTCTCAATGTTTCCTCCCTTATAATCATAAAAGGTCTCCTACATATCCTCCTCCCCCCTACAACTCTTTCTTCCTAATGATTATAAGGATCTGGGTGCAGAGGCATTCGCTTGTAATCCCAGCTATGTGGGAGGCTGAGGTGGGAAGACTGCTTGCGCTCAGGAGTTTGAGAACAGCTGGGGCAACACAGGGAGACCCAATCTCCAAAAGAAAAAAAAAAAAAAAATTATTTCTGAGGAGAGTTAACAATGGATTAGGTCTACTTGATACTGAAACACTAGCTTGGCTGTCTCATAAGACATAAGGTAGCCAGCTGGGTGCAGTGGCTCACGCCTGTAATCCCAACACTTTGAGAGGCTGAGGCGGGCAGATCACGAAGTCAGGAGATCGAGACCATCCCGGCTAACACGGTGAAACCCCGTCTCTACCAAAAATACAAAAAATTAGCCAAGCGTGGCAGCGGGCACCTATAGTCCCAGCTACTCGGGAGGCTGAGGCAGAAGAATGGCGTGAACCCAGGAGGCAGAGCTTGCAGTGAGCCTAGATGGCGCCACTGCCTGGGTGACAGAGGCGAGACTCTGTCTCAAAAAAAAAAAAAAAAAAAAAAAGAGATATGGTAACGCAAAGAAAACATTAGTGGAGCAATAAAAGCAATTAAAATGACAACAAAAAGCCAGCACGGTGGCTCACACCTGTAACCCCAGCACTTTGGGAGGCTGAGGCAGGTAGATCACCTGAGGTCAGGAGTTCAAGACCAGCCTGACCAACATGGTGCAACCTCATCTCTACTAAAAATACAAAAAACTAGCTGGGTGTGGTGGCAGGCACCTGTAATCCCAGTATGGGAGGCTGAGGCTGGAGAACTGCTTGAACCCGGGAGGTGGAGGATGCAGTCAGCCAAGATTGTACCACTGCACTCCTGCCTGGGTGACAGAATGAGACTCTGTCTCAAATTTTAAAAAAAGGCCGGGCGCGGTGGCTCAAGCCTGTAATCCCAGCACTTTGGGAGGCCGAGGCAGGCGGATCACGAGGTCAGGAGATCGAGACCATCCTGGCTAACACGGTGAAACCCCGTCTCTACTAAAAAATACAAAAAACTAGCCGGGCGAGGTGGCGGGCGCCTGTAGTCCCAGCTACTCCGGAGGCTAAGGCAGGAGAATGGCATAAACCCGGGAGGCGGAGCTTGCAGTGAGCTGAGATCCGGCCACTGCACTCCAGCCCGGGCTAGAGCGAGACTCCGTCTCAAAAAAAAAAAAAGGGAAATAAGAAAAATGGGAGACTATCAAGCTAGGTTACTTGATGTTATATTTAAATAAACTTGGGCCAGGTGCAGTGGCTCACACCTGTAATCCCAGAACTTTGGGAGGCTGAGGCAGGCGGATCACCTAAGGTCAAAAGTTCGAGACCAGCCCGACCAATATGGTGAAACCCTGTCTCTACTAACAATACAAAAATTAGCAGGGGGTGGTGGCGTGCACCTGTGGTCCCAGTTACTGGGGAGGCTGAGACAGGAGAACTGCTTGAACCCAGGAGGCAGAGGTTGCAGTGAGCTGAGATCACGCCACTACACTACACTCCAGCCTGGGCGACAGAGCGAGACTGCGTCTTAAAAAAAAAAAATTTTTTTTAAATAAACTTTTATTCATGAAGAACCAGAGTATTTTCTATCTTCTAAGAAATGGCATTCACCACCTCAACACAATGGTGACTGATGAAGGACATATCTGTAATATGAAAAAAAATTGAGATATATTAGTCTCTACAGAGACTAATATAACAAGGCTGATTTTCTCATTTCTTGCATATGGTTTACTATGGAAAACACAGGGCCCTAATAAAACACGTATTTTTTTTTTTAAGATAAGGTCTTGCTCTGTCACCCAGGCTGGAGTATAGTGATGCAATCACAGCTCACTGTAGCCTCAACCTCCCAGGCTCAAGCCACCACACCTTGCTAATTTTTAAAAAATTATTATTATTATTTTTTTTTTTGAGACCGAGTCTCGCTCTGTCACTCGGGCTGGAGTGCAGTGGCGCGATCTCGGCTCACTGCAAGCTCTGCCTCCAGGGTTCACGCCATTCTCCTGCCTCAGCTTCCTGAGGAGCTGGGACTACAGGTGCCCGCCACCACACTCGGCTTATTTTTTGTATTTTTTAGTAGAGACGGGGTTTCACTGTGTTAGCCAGGATGGTCTCCATCTCCTGACCTCGTGATCCGCCCGCCTCGGCCTCCCAAAGTGCTGGGATTACAGGCGTGAGCCACCGCGCCTGGCTAAAAATTATTATTTATAGAGATGAGGTTTTGCTGTTTGCTGTGTTGCTCAGGCTGCTCTCAAACTCCTGGGCTCAAGAGATTTGACCACCTTGGCCTCCCAAAACACTGGTATTACAGACTTGAACCACTATACCCGACCTTCAAAATCCACATTTTTTTTTTTTTTGATGGAGTCTTACTCTGTCGCCTAGGCTGGAGTGCAGTGGTACAGTCTCGGCTCACTGCAAGCTCCACCTCCTGGGTTCATGCCATTTTCCTGCATCAGCCTCCCGAGTAGCTGGGACTACAGGCACCAGCCAACACGACTAATTTTTTATATTTTCAGTAGAGACAGGGTTTCACTGCATTAGCCAGGGCGGTCTCGATCTGACCTCGTGATCCGCCCACCTCGGCCTCCCAAAGTGCTGGAATTACAGGTGTGAGCCACCACGCCCAGCCCTAGATCCACATTTTTAATGACACATACCATCTTTAACTGTAAAACAGCATTACATCAACGTAATAAACTTTTTTTTTTTGAGATGGAGTCTCGCTCTGTCGCCCAGGTTGGAGTGCAGTGACGTGATCTCAGCTTACTGTAAACTCCGCCTCCCGGGTTCACGCCATTCTCCTGCCTCAGCCTCCCGAGTAGCTGGGACTACAGGCGCCCACCACCATGCCCTGCTAATTTTTTGTATTTTTAGTGGAGACGGGGTTTCACCGTGTTAGCCAGGATGACCTGGATCTCCTGACCTCGTGATCCACCCGCCTCGGCCTCCCAAAGTGCTAGGATTACAGGTGTGAGCCATGGTGCCCAGCCAATAAACATTTTTAATAAAATGGTAGTTCACGTCACAGCTTAGTCATGGTAGTTCACGTCTGTAATCCTAGCACTTTGGGAGGCCGAGGCGGGCGGATCACTTGAGGTCAGGAATTTGAAACCAGCCTGGCCAACATGGTGAAACCGTCTCTACTAAAAATACAAAAAAACTACTCAGATGTGGTGGCAGGCACCTGTAATCCCAGCTACTTGGGAGGCTGAGGCAGAATTGCTTGAACCCAGGAGGTAGAGGTTACAGTGAGCTGAGATTGTGCTGCTGCACTCCAGCCTGGGCCAAAGAGTGAGACTCCAAATAAATATATAAATAAATAAATTCAGAGTAAATTATTAAGGACAGTTCTTAACTTGATTTACAAGAAAAAATATAAAAGAAAATAATTGGCCGGGCGCGGTGGCTCAAGCCTGTAATCCCAGCACTTTGGGAGGCCGAGACGGGCGGATCACAAGGTCAGGAGATCGAGACCATCCTGGCGAACACAGTGAAACCCCGTCTCTACTAAATATACAAAAAACTAGCCGGGCGAGGTGGCGGGCACCTGTAGTCCCAGCTACTTGGGAGGCTGAGGCAGGAGAATGGCGGGAACCCGGGAGACGGAGCTTGCAGTGAGCTGAGATCCGGCCACTGCACTCCAGCCTGGGCGACAGAGCAAGACTCCGCCTCAAAAAAAAAAAAGAAAATAATTTACATAGGATGTCTAAATCTATAACTGAGTTCCAAAAACTACTGCTATTTTTTTGAGAGGATAAAAACTCAGGCCGTGCGTGGTGGCTCATACCTGTAATCCCAGCAATTTGGGAGGCCGAGAGGAGCGGATCACTTGAGGTCAGGAGTTCAAGACCAGCCTGGCCAACATGGTGAAACCCCATCTCTACTAAAAATACAAAAATTAGCTGGGTGTGGTGGCAGACACCTGTAATCCCAGCTACTTGGGAAGCTGAGGCAGGAGAGTGGCTTGAACTTGGGAGGCGGAGGTTGCAGCAAGCCAAGATCGCACCACTGCACTCCAGCCTGGGCAACAGAGCAAGACTCCTTCTCAAAAAGAAAAAAAAAAAGAACTCAACCAAGTTGAGTCCTGAGGATAGAAAAACACTAGGAAGCCTTGGGCCGGGCGCGGTGGCTCAAGCCTGTAATCCCAGCACTTTGGGAGGCCGAGACGGGCGGATCACGAGGTCAGGAGATCGAGACCATCCTGGCTAACACGGTGAAACCCCGTCTCTACTAAAAATACAAAAACTAGCCGGGCGAGGTGGCAGGCGCCTGTAGTCCCAGCTACTTGGGAGGCTGAGGCAGGAGAATGGCGTAAACCCGGGAGGCGGAGCTTGCAGTGAGCTGAGATCCGGCCACTGCACTCCAGTCCGGGCGACAAAGCGAGACTCCGCCTCAAAAAAAAAAAAAAAAAAAAAAAAAGAAAAACACTAGGAAGCCTCTTCCATAACACTGATATAAGGCAGATTTTGTTTCAGTTATTCTTGATCTCCAACAGTAAGTTGTGTCCATGGCAGAAGTGGGTATAATCTATCTAGGTTAAAATAATGCCATGTTCTTCAAAATAACTAAAATTGTAATAAAGCTTCAAAAGATTATAGCAGAAGAGTTGGTCCATGGGCATAGGACAGGTTCGAGGATACTCTGTGGACTGGCTACGCATGCAGCACATCCCCAAAGCCAGAGAACATTAGGACCCACTTAGACAAGGAAAAACGGTTCCCCATTACACTGCCTGAAGTTGCAGAAAAGATGAAAGTTTGTTAGCTTTCTCTTCTATATCCTACTCCCTCCATTTCTCATGGATCTTTCATTTCCAGAATGAGACTGAGTTCCACATCTCTCAATACAGCTAGAAGTTTTCACTTAGGGTTTGTCACCTCAAACCTGTCATCTCTAAACTTGTACTCACGTTTCCAACAAAACTGTCTTCCCCTCCCAAACACTTTCTAGGTTTACTAAGTTACTGTAATACATCGTTGGGCTGAGGTGTATTTTATTTTTTTGTGGGGGACGAGTCTCGCTCTCTCACCCAGGCTGGAGTGCAGTGGCGTGATCTCAGCTCACAGCAAGCTCCACCTTCTGGGTTCACGCCATTCTCCTGCCTCAGCCTCCTGAGTAGCTAGGACTACAGGTGCCTGCCACTACGCCCAGCTAATTTTTTGTATTTTTAGTAGAGACGGGGTTTCACCATGTCAGCCAGGATGGTCTGGATCTCCTGACCTCGTTATCTGCCTGCCTCTGCCTCCCAAAGTGCAGGGATTACAGGAGTGAGCTACCATGCCCAGCTGGGCTGAGGTGTATTTTTCACTGTCAGTCATTAAGTGCTGCCCTTTACAACATATTTTACCTATGTCTCTTTAGTGTCACTATCTTAGTTTAGTCCTGACCAGCTAATGCTTATTCTCCACAAACTCAAGTTTAAACTTCTCAACCTTCTGAAATAGGGTTTTTTTTTCTTTTGAGACAGAGACAAAAATCTTGCTCTGTTGCCCAGCCTGAAGAGTGGTGGTGGTATAATCTTGACTCACGGCAACCTTGGCCTCCTGAGCTCAAGAGACCCTCCCGCCTCCACCTCCCAAGTAGCTGGCACTAGAGGCAGAGGCCACCACGTCTGGCTAATTTTTATATTATTTGTAGAGATGAGGATTTGCCATGTTGCTCAGGCTGGTCTCAAACTCCTGAGCTTAAGCGATCCACCCACCTTGGCCTCCCAAAGTGCTAGGATTACAGGTGTGAGCTACCATGCCGTTTGATGTATCTTTTTTTTTTTTTTTTTTTTTTTGAGACGGAGTCTTGCTCTGTCGCCCAGGCTGGAGTGCAGTGGCCGGATCTCAGCTCACTGCAAGCTCCGCCTCCCGGGTTCTCACCATTCTCCTGCCTCAGCCTCCCGAGTAGCTGGGATTACAGGCGCCCACCACCTCGCCCGGCTAGTATTTTGTATTTTTTTTAGTAGAGACGGGGTTTCACCGTGTTCGCCAGGATGGTCTTGATCTCCTGACCTCGTGATCCGCCCGTCTCGGCCTCCCAAAGTGCTGGGATTACAGGCTTGAGCCACCGCGCCCGGCCTGATGTATCTTTTTAAGGATCATCTCCTACTTTTCTACACAAACTCTGAACCAGGTAAATGACCTTGCTTATTTACTGGCTTTTCCTTCTAACTTATGCCTTCCCATCCTCTGTCCATCCCATTCTGTACAGTTAAATGCTTTTAATTTCCTTCCTTCCCAAATTTAGCATTCTTCAGAAGTCTGGTCCAATTATCTTTTCTCTATAAAGTATTCCATGATAACTTGAGGGTGAAATTACCACTTTCTATTCCTTAAACGGCTAACCCATTTCCTCTATGACATTCATTTTATATATCAGGCATGTTTTTGGACATCTATTATCTCTACCCATTCAAGCATTTATTGTTCACTGAGTGCTAAGCACTGCCTTAGGCACTGGCAATACAGCAGAAAACATGCAGTGGCATGATCCCAGTCACTGGAGCCTTGACCTCCTAGGCTCAAGAGATTCTCTTTCCTCAGCTTCCTAAGTAGCTAGGATCACAGGTACATACCATCATGCTGGGTTAATATTTTTAATTGGTTTTTTTTTGCTTGCTTTTAGAAACAGCGTCTCAGAAACAGGGTCTCACTATGTTGCCCAGGCTGGTCTCAAATTCCTGGCCTCACGCGATCCTCCCACTTTGGCTTCCCAAAGTACTGGGATTACAGGCATGAACCACGATGAGTGGCCTCTTATGAAGTTTTAAGAACATCATCTCTGAAGTCTGGTTTGAGTCCAGTATCTGCTACTTAAATACAATGTACTGGGAAATTATTTAACCCACTGTGTCTGTTTCCAAATCTACCCACGAATGGGAGCATAAGCAAAGGAAAAAGAAATTGAAGGGGTCCAGGGAAGGTTCTTTCCTAATGGAGGAGACACTAGGCATATTTGTATACTGATGAGGATAATCTCATAGAGAGGTATAAGAGAAAATGGAAGGAGTGGAGTCCTTGAGAAGGCGGCAGGAGATGGTAACCAAATCATATTGATAGAATGGGCCTTTGAGAAGAAAAGGGACACTTTCTCCATTGTAATCTGAGATAAGTAAAGATGGGCACAAATGTAGATTTGATGCAAAGAGCAGTTAGGTTATTGGCTGAGAATGAGAGTTGAAGAGGAGCATAAAGTTATGATAACAGAAGACGAAGTATTAGATATGAGATGCCCATCTAACTCAGTGGGAAAGTACACCTAAATGGAGAAAGTAGACTTGCCAATAAGTTTTGACTGGTAAAAGTTTGTCATCTTGAATTTTTTTCTTTTTTTTTTTTCCTTTTTTTTTTTTTTGAGGCAGTCTTGCTTCTTTGTCCAGGCTGGAATGCAATGGTGCGATCTCAGCTCACTGCAACCTCCGCCTCCCAGGTTCAAGCAATTCTCCTGTCTCAGCCTCCCAAGTAGCTGGGATTACAGGCACGTGCCAACATGCTCAGCTAATTTTTGTACTTTTAGTAGAGATGGGGTTTCACCATGTTGGTCAGGCTGGTCTTGAACTCCTGATCTCAAGTGATCCGCCCGGCTCGGCCTCCCAAAGTGCTGGGATTACAGACGTGAGCCATCATGCCTGGCCGGTCATCTTGAATTTACAGTGAAGTCAGTCAGCTTTATTATACGATTTTTCTCCAGCGTAATCTGCTATTTGGGTACAGACACTGAGAAGACAGATGAGTTTCATCTAATGTTGGCATCTCTTCAAGTGGGTATGTAAACTGAGGTTATTTGCAAGAGAATTACTTTAATGATGAATCATAAAATCTAGACTAATGAAGAAGATGGAGGGCTGGGCACAGTGGTTCACGGCTATAATCCCAGCACTTTGGGAGGCCGAGGAGGGCGGATCACTTGAGGTCAGGAATTCAAGAGCAGCCCGGCCAACATGGTAAAACCCCGTCTCTACTACAAACACAAAAATTAGCCGGGCATGCTGGTGGGCATCTGTAATCCCAGGTACTCAGGAGGCTGATGAAGGAGAATCACTTGAATCGGAGAGGAGGTTGCAATGAGCTGAGATCACACCACTGCACTCAAGCCAGGGCGAAAGAGCAAGAATCTGTCTCAAAAACAGGAAAAAAAAGCAAGTAAAGGCAGGAAAGGCCTGGTAGGAAAGTATGTGAAATCAATGTATCTGAAAGGAGATCAATGATTTGGAAGTTTCCATGATATGGAAGAATTTTGCAGTAGGAGTCTATTTTCTAACTATTAACAGCTATAAGATTCTTGAGGACAGAGACAGTGCCTTTTATGGCCATCCTAACAAGACGCTTGCAACTAGCAGGAATGAAGTAATGTTTGCTTATTTGATTAGCCATAGCCCCAATAGCTCACCTGGCAGGTGACAGCTAGTGTATGACAGATCTGGGTCTTCCCAGTTCGGAATTCTCCAAACATTTCTGTGATAGATCCAGTCTCAATTCCACCTAAAAGAGCAGTAAGAAATACCTCTTAGCATAATACAAACATTTAGAAACTGTAGTCACAGAAATGTTCTTGGAGCTTAAGAGAAAGATATTTACATAAATTAAAAATTCGATTTCCAACAATCGATTTTTCAAAAATGTATTTTGAGGCTAGCCATGGTGGCTCAGGCCTGTAATCCCAGCACTTTAGGAAGCTGAGGTAGGCTGATTGCTTGAGTTCAGGAGTTCAAGACCAGCCTGGGCAACATGGTGAAGGCCTGTCTCTACAAAAAATACAAAAATTAGCCGGGCATGTAGTGCCAGCTGGATGCCTATAGTGCCAGCTACTCAGGAGCTAAGATGAGAGGATCACTTGAGCCTGGGAGGCAGAAGCTGCAGTGAGCCGAGATCATGCCACTGCACTCCAGCCTAGGTGACACAGTGAGACCCTGTTTCAAAACAAACAAACTAAAAGTATTTTGAAATAATTATAGATTTATAGATAGTTGCAAATAAGGCCAGGTGCAGTGGCTCATGCCTGTAATCCCAGCACTTTGGGAGGCCAAGGCAGGCGAATCACCAGCAGCCTGGCCAACATTGTGAAACTTCGTCTCTACTAAAAATACAAAAATCAGCTGGACATGGTGATGGGCACCTGTAATCCCAGCTACTCAGCAGGCTGAAGCAGGAGAATCACTTGAACCTGGGAGGCGGAGGTTGCAGTGAGCCGAGATCACATCACTGCACTCCAGCCTGGGTGACAGAGTGAGACACCTTCTTAAAAAAAAAAAAAAAAAAAAAAAAAAGGCTGGGCACAATATGGTGAAACACCATCTCTACTAAAAATACAAAAATTAGCCGGGCATGGTGGCCCATGCCTGCAGTCCCAGCTACTCGGGAGGCTGAGGCAGAAGAATCACTTGAACCCAGGGGGTGGAAGTGGCAGTGAGCCGAGATCACATTACTGCACTCCAGCGTGGGCGACAGAGCAAGACTCTGTCTCAAAAAAAAAAAGCTGGGTGCAGTGACTCATGCTTGTAATTCCAGCACTTTGGGAGACTGAGGTGGGTGGATCAGGAGGTCAGGAGTCTGCGACCAGCCTGGCCAAGATGGTGAAACCCCGTCTCTACTAAAAATACAAAACTTAGCCAGGCACGGTGGCAGGGGCTTGTCATCCCAGCTACTCATGAGGCTGAGGCAAGAGAATCGCTTGAACCCGGGAGTCAGGGGTTGCAGTGAGCTGAGATCATGCCACTGCACTCTTAGCCTGGGCAACAGAGCAAGACTCTGTCTTTAAAAAAAAAACAAACAAGGCCAGGCGTAGTGGCTCACGCTTGTAATCCCAGCACTTTGGGAGGCTGAGGCGGGCGGATCATGAGGTCAGGAGATCGAGACCATCCTGGTTAACATGGTGAAACCCCGTCTCTACTAAAAATACAAAAAATTAGTGGGGCATGGTGGCGGGCACCTGTAGTCCCAGCTACTCGGGAGGCTGAGGCAGCAGAATGGCGTGAACCTGGGAGGCAGAGCTTGTAGTGAGCCTAGATCATGCCACTGCACTCCAGCCTGGGCAACAGTGCGAGACTGTCTCAAACAAACAAGCAAAACCATAGGGAGGTTCTATGCACCTAGCCTTCTGCAGTGTTAACATCTTGCAGAGTGATAGTACAGCACTGCTATTAGAAAACTGACATTGGGGGCCGGGCACAGTGGCACACACCTGTAATCCCAGCACTCTGGGATGCTGAGGCAAGGCAGATCATCTGAGGTCAGGAGTTCGAAACCAACCTAGCCAACATGGTGAAACCTCATCTCTACTAAAAATACAAAAATTAGCCGGGCATGGTGGCCCATGCCTGCAGTCCCAGCTACTCGGAGGCTGAGGCAGAAGAATCACTTGAACCCAGGGGGTGGAAGTGGCAGTGAGCCGAGATCACATTACTGCACTCCAGCGTGGGCGACAGAGCAAGACTCTGTCTCAAAAAAAAAAAGCTGGGTGCAGTGACTCATGCTTGTAATTCCAGCACTTTGGGAGACTGAGGTGGGTGGATCAGGAGGTCAGGAGTCTGCGACCAGCCTGGCCAAGATGGTGAAACCCCGTCTCTACTAAAAATACAAAACTTAGCCAGGCACGGTGGCAGGGGCTTGTCATCCCAGCTACTCATGAGGCTGAGGCAAGAGAATCGCTTGAACCCGGGAGTCAGGGGTTGCAGTGAGCTGAGATCATGCCACTGCACTCTTAGCCTGGGCAACAGAGCAAGACTCTGTCTTTAAAAAAAAAACAAACAAGGCCAGGCGTAGTGGCTCACGCTTGTAATCCCAGCACTTTGGGAGGCTGAGGCGGGCGGATCATGAGGTCAGGAGATCGAGACCATCCTGGTTAACATGGTGAAACCCCGTCTCTACTAAAAATACAAAAAATTAGCGGGCATGGTGGCGGGCACCTGTAGTCCCAGCTACTCGGGAGGCTGAGGCAGCAGAATGGCGTGAACCTGGGAGGCAGAGCTTGTAGTGAGCCTAGATCATGCCACTGCACTCCAGCCTGGGCAACAGTGCGAGACTCTGTCTCAAACAAACAAGCAAAACCATAGGGAGGTTCTATGCACCTAGCCTTCTGCAGTGTTAACATCTTGCAGAGTGATAGTACAGCACTGCTATTAGAAAACTGACATTGGGGGCCGGGCACAGTGGCACACACCTGTAATCCCAGCACTCTGGGATGCTGAGGCAAGGCAGATCATCTGAGGTCAGGAGTTCGAAACCAACCTAGCCAACATGGTGAAACCTCATCTCTACTAAAAATACAAAAATTAGCTGGGCGTGGTGGCACTCGCCTGTAGTCCCAGCTACTTGGGAGGCTGAAGCAGGAGAATCACTTGAACCCAGGAGGCGGACGTTGCAGTGAGCTGAGATTATGCCACTGCACTCTGGCCTGGGTAACACAGCAAGACTCTCTCTCAAAAAAAAAGGAAAGAAAACTGACATTGGGCCAGGAGAGGTGGCTCAAGCCTATAATCCCAGCAGTTTCGGAGGCTGAGGCAGAAGAATGGCTTGAGCTCAGGATTTCGAGACCAGCCGGACAACATAGTGAGGCCCTGTCTCAAAAAAAAAAAAAAAAATTAGACAGGAAGTAAATGACCGTAGTCCTAGCTCTGGGGAGACTGAGGCTAGAAGATCACTTGAGCCCAGGAAGCAGAGGTTGCAGTGAGCTGAGACCATGCCACTGCACTCCAGCCTGGGTGACAGAGTGAGACCCTGTCTCAAAAAATAAATAATAAGGTCGAAAGCTTTATAGTTTTCCCTGAAGTCCTGAAGATTAGTGTGTAGACAATGAGTAGTATTGAAACACAGATGTTTTAACCAGTCATCAGGTCTTCAACCCTGTGGTAGAGGAGGTTATAATTATAGTTACTTCCTTAAGCAAAAGGAGCTTACTCTCTCAATGCAATATTAAATGGAGACTAAATTATTTAATTTGCAGGTAAGTTTAGTATTTTATAAATAAGGTCCTACCTTGCAGCAGTCTTACCTCTTCAATGTAGGTACTTCCTTTATCTCTCTTTTTTTTTTTGAGACAGAGTTTTGCTCGTCACCCAGGCTGGAGCACAGTGGCGCAATCTTGGCTCACAGCAACCTCCGTCTTCCGGGTTCAAGCGATTCTCCTGCCTCAGCCTCCCAAGTAGCTGGGATCACAGGCATGTGCCACCATGCCCAGATAATTTTGTACTTTTAATAGGTTTCTCCATCTTGGCTGGGCTGGTCTCGAACTCCTAACCTCAGGTGATCTGCCCCACCTTGACCTCCCAAAGTGCTGAGATTACAGGCATGAGCCACTGCACCTGGCCTTCCTTTATCTCTTTATCATTATCTAACAAGTAAATGCTATCCAAACATTTCAATTTTGTTCCATAACCTGGAAGCTTTCCTAACTAGAGTTCACAACACAGAATAAGGGATTACTACACCTTGAAGTAGTTTGTCAAGCTCTTTGGAGCCAGTAGTAATCTGTATGATCTCTGACCGCCTTTGGTGGAATTCAGTTGCAGTGGTGAAACCCATTGGAACTAATTTAGCTGCCTCAGCCTGGGAAAAATAAGAAATGTTAAATCAACAAAATAATATTCCTTACTACAGTGATCTTGAGGGCAAAAAATATATATATAAAGAAAAAAGAAATATTAGTAAAACAAGAATCAGGTGTGCAATGAAACGAGAAAATATCTAATAAAATTACCAGGATGATTTCTCTTTAGGAAGTCATAAAACAGATAATCTCATTCAGAGACTCCATGAAGATCAATTTGTTAATCACCAATTCAAGTTAATATGCTAATACAGTTTTAAAAACTATTATAGATCCATACATATGTGTTTTGCCCAATTTATGACAAAAATGACAATACAGTACACCTTCATTTCCTGCTCCATCAACCGCAGACTGTATCCCTTAACTTCCTACTTTGTAAAAATGAGGACATTTGCCCTTCCATCTTTTCTCTCTCCATGGCTACTTCCCCACCTCTATCAGCCGTACCTTTTCTTTCATATTGTCTGGCTGAGAACATTCACATTCTATTTTGTAATTACAGATAAGTATTCTATAATAGCACTATGGGTTGATTCTAAAATTGAAAAGTAAATGCATTCAAATATGCAAAAATAAAGCAACACACTCCTAAATAACCAACAAGTCAAAGAAGAAATGACAAGGGAAATGAGAAAATATATTTTGCAATGAATGAAAATGAAGATAAACCAAAACTTACGGGCTCCAACAAAAGTAGTGCTCAGAGAGAAATTCATAGCTATAAATACCTATATTAGAAAAGAAACAGTGAAACCCCATCTCTACTAAAAAATACAAAAAACTAGCCGGGCATGGTGGTGGGCGCCTGTAGTCCCAGCTGCTCAGGAGGCTGAGGCAGGAGAATGGCGTGAACCCGAGAGGCGGAGCTTGCAGTGAGCTGAGATCCGGCCACTGCACTCCAGCCTGGGCGACAGAGCGAGACTCCGTCTCAAAAAAAAAAGAAAAAAAGGCTGGGTGCGGTGGCTCATGCCTGTAATCCCAGCACTTTGGGAGGCTGAGGTGGGAGGACTGCTGGAAGCCAGGAGTTTGAGACCAGCCTGAGCAACAAAGTGGGACCCTGGCTCTAAAAAATGTTTTAAAATTAGCAGGGCATGGCTGGGCACGGTGGCTCACGCCTGTAATCCCAGCACTTTGGGAGGGTGAGGTGGGCAGATCACGAAGTCAGGAGTTCAAGACCAGCCTGCCCAATATGGTGAAACCCACCTCTACTAAAAATACAAAAATTAGCTGGGCATGGTGGCGTGCACCTGTAGTCCCAACTACTCAGGAGGCTGAAACAGGAGAACTGCTTGAACCCAGGTGGCGGACTGCAGTGAGCTGAGATCACACCACTGCACCCCAGCCTGGGCAACAGAGCGAGACTCCGTCAGAAAAAAAAAAAAAAATGGCCTGGCGTGGTGGCTTATGCCTATAATCCGAGCAGGCCGAGGCAGGCAGATCATGAGGTCAGGAGACCGAGACTATCCTGGATAACATGGTGAAATCCCATCTCTACTAAAAATACAAAAAATTAGCCAAGCATGGTAGCACGTGCCTGTAATCCCAGCCACTTGGGAAGCTGAGGCAGAAGAATCACTTGAACCCAAGAGGCGGAGGTTGCAGTGAGCAGAGATGGTGCCACTGCACTCCAGCCTGGGCACAGAGGGAGACTCTGTCTCAAAAAAAAAACAAAACAGACAAAAAAAAACAACAAATTAGCAGACCATTGTGGAGGGTGCCTGTGGTCCTAGTTACCTGGGAGGCTGAGGCAGGAGGTTTGTTTGAATCAGGAGTTGGAGGCTGCAGTGAGCTATAATCGCACCACTGCACTCCAACGAAGTAACAGAACAAGACTCTGTCTCAAAAAAATAAAACAGATAAATCATAACCTAACCTTCCAAAGAACAGCAAACAAAACAAAGCAAGCAGAAGGATGGAAATAATATAGGTTGGGTAGAAACTATTAGGTAAAGGACAGAATAATAGAGAAAAATCAATGAAACCAAAAGCTGGTTCTTTGAAAACATCAATAAAATTGACAAACTTTTAGCTGCACTGACCAAAAAAAAAGAGAAAAGACACAAATTACTAAAATCAAGAATGAAAGAGGGAACATTACTACTGACTTTATGGAAATAAAAAGTAGTATAAGGAAATCCTTTGAGCAACTCTATGTCAACAAGTTAGATAACTTAGATGAAATAAGCAAATTCCTAGAAAGATAAACTACCAAAACTCACTCAAGAAGAAAATCTAGGCCAGGCGCGGTGGCTCACGCCTGTAATAATCCCAGCACTTTGGGAGGCCGAGTCGGGCGGATCACGAGGTCAGGAGATGGAGACCATACTGGCTAACACAGTGAAACCCTGTCTCTACTAAAAATACAAAAAATTAGCCAGGCATAGTGGCAAGCACATGTAGTCCCAGCTACTTGGGAGGCTGAGGCAGGAGAATGGCGTGAACCTGGGAGTCGGAGCTTGTAGTGAGCTGAGATCGCGCCACTGCACTCCAGCCTGGGCGACAGAGCAAGACTCTGCCTCAAAAAAAAAAAAAAAAGAGGCCGGGCGCGGTGGCTCAAGCCTGTAATCCCAGCACTTTGGGAGGCCAAGACGGGCAGATCATGAGGTCAGGAGATCGAGACCATCCTGGCTAACACGGTGAAATCCCATCTCTACTAAAAAATACAAAAACCTAGCTGGGCGAGGTGGCGGGCACCTGTAGTCCCAGCTACTCAGGAGGCTGAGGCAGGAGAATGGCGTAAACCCGGGAGGTGGAGCTTGTAGTGAGCTGAGATCCGGCCACTGCACTCCAGCCTGGGCGACAAAGCGAGACTCTGTCTCAACAAAAAAAAAAAAAGAAAAAAAAAGAAAGAAAATCTAAATAGACCCAGGAAGAGTAAAAAGATTAAATTTTTATAATTTTAAAATTTCTCATGAAGGAAAAAAAATCAACAAATAGTTGAAAAAAATCAATGGGCCGGGTGCGGTGGCTCAAGCCTGTAATCCCAGCACTTTGGGAAGCCGAGACGGGCGGATCACGAGGTCAGGAGATCGAAACCATCCTGGCTAACATGGTGAAACCCCATCTCTACTAAAATATACAAAAAACTAGCCGGGCGAGGTGGCGGGCGCCTGTAGTCCCAGCTACTCGGGAGGCTGAGGCAGGAGAATGGCGTAAACCGGAAAGGCGGAGCTTGCAGTGAGCTGAGATCCGGCCACTGCACTCCAGCCTGGGCGACAGAGCGAGACTCCGTCTCAAAAAAAAAAAAAAAAAAAGAAAAAAAATCAATGAAAGTTTATTTTCTAAACTTTTCTATATATTTAATATTTCATTTAAAAATTTATTGCAGGGCCAGGTGCATTGGCTCACGCCTGTAATCCCAGCACTTTGGGAGACTGAGATGGGCGGATTACCCAACGCCAGGATTTTGAGACCAGCCTGGCCAATTCATATACTGTCAATTCAGTGCAACAAACATATACTAGACACTTACTCTGTATGAAACACAGTCCCAGGGACTCTGAAGGATATGGAGAAAAAGAAGAGCAGATTCTTGCCTCCACAGAGCTTATAATTTATCCAGGAAGATACACTATACAAAATAACTATAGTACAAGTAGATGTGATGGGTAAAATAAGAAGTACTAACAAAAGAACCATGGGAGCTCAAGGAATATAGACTACTTCCTTTGGTGAAAAACAGAAAGAGAAGGTATTAGCAAAGACGAAACTGGTAGAAATGGCCAGGTTAGTGGCACGTGCCTGTACTCCCAGCTACTCAAGAGGCTGAGCAGAATTCCTTGAGCCCAAGAGTTTGAAGCTGCAGTGAGCTATGATGATGCCACTGCACTCCAGCCTGGGCAACAGAGTGAGAGTCTGTCTCTCTCTCTCTCTTTTTTTTTTTAAAAAAAAAGGTAGGCACAGTGGCTCGTGCCTGTAATTTCAGCACTTTGGGAGGCTGAGGCAGGTGGATTCCTTGAGGCCAGGAGTTTGAGACCAGCCTGGGCAACATGGTGAAACCCCATCTCAACTGAAAATACAAAAAGTAACCAAGTGTGGTGGTGGGCGCCTGTAATCCCAGCTACTTGGGAGGTTGAGGCAGGAGAATCACTTGAACCTGGGAGGCAGAGGTTGCAGTGAGCCAAGCCAAGATTGCACCACTGTGCTCCAGCCTAGGTGACACAGCGAGACTCTGCCTCAAAAAAAAAAAAAAAAAGGAAAACAATGCAATCATAATCTTTACTGGCCAGAAACTAAGAACATAAAATATTGAAAAGTTAAGACACATATGTCTATACCATTTTGCATCTCAAATCATGTGTTCTAGGTTGCATTTTTGTGTTCATAGAAGCAGAGAAGTGACTTGATTTCTGAAATCAAGATCTCACAAGGCAAAAAGTAAAGATCCTGTCAGCATTTCTTCATTCACAAAAACTGATGCCCAAAAAGCGACAAAAGAAAGACTTTAGGGACCCCTACTGGCTTAGTCAATATGACAATCTTTTAACAAAAGTACTGTTAAGGACTCAGAACTCTTTCTTATTTCCAATTAAGCAACCACTTCAACAAATATTCATTTATTTGAGTAATCCAATAAATTTATCTAACGCTAACAGTAATCAATATGTGAAAATACAATTTTATAAATAAATATTTGCAGCAGGAGAAGGTCGCTCACACCTGTTATCTCAGAACTTTAGGAGGCTTAGGTGGGCGGATCACAAGGTCAGGAGATCAAGAACATCCTGGCCAACATGGTGAAACCCTGTCTCTACCAAAAATACAAAAATAAGCTGGGCGTGGTGGCACATATCTGTAGTCCCAGCTACTGGGGAGGCTGAGGCAAGAGAATCACTTGAACCTGGGAGGCGGAGGTTGCAGTGAGCCGAGATTGCACTATTGCACTCCAGCCTGGCAATAGAGCAAGACTCTGTATCAAAAAAAAAAAAAAAAATCTGCTCTATACTATATAAAACTTCAAGGGTAAAGGCAATAAAACTGTGTAACTATATAAATACTGAAGGAATACGTTCATAAAACAAAATGTAACCATGGGGAAGTATGGATGTTAAAGAACTATATGAAGCTAGAAAAATAAATAGGCCAGGCACAGTAGCTCACACCTGTAATCCCAGCACTTTGGGAGGCTGAGGCAGGTGAATCACCTGAGCTCAGGAGTTCGAGACTACCCCAGCATGGTGGCATGTGCCTGTAGTCCCAGCTACTTGGGAGACTGAGGTGGAAGAATCGCTTGAGCTTAAGAGGCGAAGGCTGCAGTGAGCTGAGATGGCACCACTGCACTCCAGGTTGTGTGACAGAGCAAGAACCTGTCTCCAAAAAAAAAAAAAGAAACAGGTAACAGTCACCCATGGAAAGGAGAAGGAGATGACAGAAGAATGAGAGATGGAAGGAAGAAGTCTTTCACTACATTATCTTTTGTACTATTCCCACTAATGCCTCCCTAGGTCAACTAAGCAGTACTTACCAGAATTTTATCAGCTTTGGCTTCACTAATTCCCTTAATATTTATTAGCTCCTTCTTTGGTGCATAGGCAACAGCCTCCACAGTATGGAATCCAGCTTCTTCCAATTTCTTCACATCGTTGGCATTTATGCCACACTGCTGCAAATGAAGAAAACCATGGATAAATTTAAGCTTTAGTTCTCTAATCTAACACAGATGATATGTGTCCTACATACTTCACAGAGGTGCTTGAAGACTTGTAATACAACTGTCCCTTGAAATCCTGGGGTGGGGAGATGGGAAGTTGGTTCCAGGATCCCCAGCAGATAACAAAATACAAGAATGCTCAAGTCTCTTACATAAAATGGCATATTACCTGCATATAACCTCTGTACATCCTCCTGTATACTTTTTTTTTGATATGTAGTTGATTGAATTTTTGATATGTAGTTTGTTGAATTTGCTGATGCAGAATCCAGGGATATAGAGAGCCTACTGGATTATATGCAAAAGCTGAAAAATGAGCCCTATATATGAGGTACTTAATAACAAATTAACAACCTTTTCATTATCAAAATCAATAATTTTAAAATAGCACTATGCCATGTATATTAAAAAGAACTCTTATTAGCAATTGGAATTAAAAAGTAACTCCCAACCTTTTTTTTGTGACCCTAAATGATCTCTGAGACTTTGGGCCCTACAAGATCACTTTAAGACAGTGTCGGCCGGGCGCGGTGGCTCAAGCCTGTAATCCTAGCACTTTGGGAGGCCGAGACGGGCGGATCACGAGGTCAGGAGATCGAGACCATCCTGGCTAACACGGTGAAACCCCGTCTCTACTAAAAAATACAAAAAACTAGCCGGGCGAGGTGGCGGGCGCCTGTAGTCCCAGCTACTCCGGAGGCTGAGGCAGGAGAATAGCGTGAACCCGGGAGGCGGAGCTTGCAGTGAGCTGAGATCCGGCCACTGCACTCCAGCCTGGGCGACACAGCAAGACTCCGTCTCAAAAAAAAAAAAAAAAAAAAAAAAAAAAAGACAGTGTTGTGGCCGGGTGCGGTGGCTCAAGCCTGTATCCCAGCACTTTGGGAGGCCGAGGCGGGCGGATCACAAGGTCAGGAGATCGAGACCATCCTGGCTAACACGGTGAAACCCGTCTCTACTAAAAAGCACAAAAAACTAGCCGGGCGACGTGGCGGGCGCCTGTAGTCCCAGCTACTCGGGAGGCTGAGGCAGGAGAATGGCGTGAACCCGGGAGGCGGAGCTTGCAGTGAGCTGAGATCCGGCCACTACACTCCAGCTTGGGCGACAGAGCGAGACTCCGTCTCAAAAAAAAAAAAAAAAAAAAAAAAAAGCCGGGCGCGGTGGCTCAAGCCTGTATCCCAGCACTTTGGGAGGCTGAGAAGGGCGGATCACAAGGTCAGGAGATCGAGACCATCCTGGCTAACACGGTGAAACCCGTCTCTACTAAAAAAATACAAAACCTAGCCGGGCGAGGTGGTGGGCGCCTATAGTCCCAGCTACTCGGGAGGCTGAGGCAGGAGAATGGCGTAAACTCGGGAGGCGGAGCTTGCAGTGAGCTGAGATCTGGCCACTGCACTCCAGCCTGGGCGACAGAGCGAGACTCCGTCTCAAAAAAAAAAAAAAAAAAAAAAAGATAGTGTTGCTCAGTAATTTCCACATCAAGCACATAAAAAATGATATTTTTACACTCTGATAGGGTAAACAGATAAGGTTGCTCAGAATGAAAAAGCACTATCTTGGCCTATCAATACCTTTTTTGTTGAACAATGACCAGAAAGCTCTGCTCTAACAACTGACATTAACAGTGAGGAAAACTACTTTTTGTCAGGGACTTTTATATCTCTTCTTAAACCACCCAAATCCACCTTTCTTCCTATATTCAAGTCAGCTTTGGTTTCATTAGCCACCAAAACCATGACTTCTGGGAAAACATGAGTTAGTAGGTGAATGTGAGTGTATTCAGGGGTTGGGAGAATTTAGAAGAGGGGAGAGATAGCCGGGCGAGGTGGCTGCGCCTGTAGTCCAGCTACTCGGGAGGCTGAGGCAGAGAATGGCGTAAACCCGGAGGCGGAGCTTGCAGTGAGCTGAGATCCGGCCACTGCACTCCAGCCCGGGCGACAGAGCAAGACTCCGTCTCAAAAAAAAAAAAAAAAAAAAAAAAAAAAAAAAAAAGAAGAAGAGGGGAGAGATTAGTTTGCCATATAAGCCATGTCTGCTGTTAATATTTAAGCAATAAGCAATATGCATGTATGAGTATAAGGATGCTCATGGCACCAGAAGTTATGACTCTGAACTTTAAAATGTTTATCACAAATCCATTTAAGTAACTTCTAGAGTCTTTTTTAAATAAGCTTTTTGCGCTCCTAGAGTCTTGAAGATTAGTCGGAGATGGGAAATTTGAAAAAAGAGACAGAAGAATCAAGTCTTTCTCTGCTTTCCCCCTACTTATCTCAGCCCCAATCAGCTGCACTCACAGGGCAGTCTCTACACAATGGGCAGAAATAGTGTAAGGCCTCAGCTCTGGTGCTTAAGGTCCTTGTGCAGAATCCTGAATTGGAGCTTATCTCTTATACCATAATACCACCACAGCCTTCTCTCTGCCAATGACAGCTGACAGCACAAAGCTAGGGCAATAAAGAGAAGGTGCTTCCCTGTCTTCCTTGCATAACTGGTCCAGGCCACTATAATTCCCAGAATGGCACTTTCATACTTAGTGCAAACAGCACAGGATGCTTTGGCTGGGCGTGGTGGCTCATGACTGTAATCCTAGCAGTTTGGGACTCTGAGGCAGGTGGATTGCTTGAGGCCAGGAGTTCAAGACCAACCTGGTCAACACAGTAAGACCCATTTCTTAAAAACAAAACAAAAAACAGCACAGGCTGGGCACGGTGGCTCATGCCTGTAATCCCAGCACTTTGAGAGTCCAAGGCGGGTGGATCACCTGAGGTCAGGAGTTTGAGACTAGCCTGACCAACATAGAGAAACCCTGTCTCTACTAAAAAATACAAAAAAACTAGCCGGGTGAGGTGGCAGGCGCCTGTAGTCCCAGCTACTCTGGAGGCTGAGGCAGGAGAATGGCGTAAACCCAGGAGGCGGAGCTTGCAGTGAGCCGAGATCCAGTCACTGCACTCCAGCCTGGGCGACAGAGCAAGACTCCGTCTCCAAAAAATATATATATATATAAAATTAGCTGGGCATAGTAGCGCATGCCTATAATTCCAGCTACTTGGGAGGCTGAGGCAGGAGAATCGCTTGAACCTGGGAGGCAGAGGTTGTGGTGAGCTGAGATTGCGCCTCTGTACTCCAGCCTAGGCAACAAGAGCGAAACCCCCATCTCAAAACAAACAAACAAACAAAAGCACAGCACAGACATTCCACCATGGGATCCTAGGCCTCAGTTTCTGACAGTCCAGCTCTCAGAAATAAAAATGATAAAGTAGGAAGAGAATGGTTGACAAAGGAAGAGGCCCTGCCAGACATATTTAGCAACAATCTGCAGCCTTTCCACAGGATTATTGACAACACTTCTGAAAAATCTTGGGTCTTGACCTTGGTAGTAAACCTACAGTTTATGTAAAGGTTATAATACCTTCCACTAGGTAGAAGAATCTAGTATATATAATTCCAAAATTAGCAACTAAGCACATACCTCTAACCGTGAAATGGGTTGTGGGCCAAAGCTTTCTTCTTCCACTGAAGTATCTGCATTTGCTTCAAGCTGCATCTGCATTGCCATTACTGAAAAATACAAATGCCTATCAGTATAAACACTAGAGAAATAAGGTGCATCTCTCTCCCCATCTTCTATCTAGCTAGTTATATCAAAAAGACTTTAGGAAGAGCCAAGGCCATTCTCTTATTGTGTCTCTCTGTTCTCCTGCTTTATATTCCTTCAGAGTAGGGGCCAAGTTTTACTTATTTTTATATACCGCATTATACATTATAAATGTGTTTGCAAACAAATACTGCGTGATCTCACTCATATGTAGAATCTAAAAAAGTTGATATTGGCAGGGTGCAGAGGCTCATGCCTATAATCCCAGCACTTTAGGAGGCCTAGGTGGGTGGATCACGAGGTCAGGAGATCGAGACCATCCCGGCCAACATGTGAAACGCTGTCTCTACTAAAACTACAAATATTAGCAGGGTGTGGTGGCACACGCCTGTAATCCCAGCTACTCAGGAGGCTGAGGCAGGAGAATGGCTTGAACCTGGAAGGCAGAGATTGCAGTGAGCTGAGATCACGCCATTGTACTCCAGCTTCATGACAGAGCGAGACTGCGTCTCAAAAAAAAAAAAGTTCATCTCATACAAGGAACAAATAGAAGAGTAGTAACCAGAGACTGAGGAGAATGCAGCCGTTGCAGGGGGCGGGAAGGAGAGAGGCTGATCAACAGGCACAAAGTTTCAATTAGATAGGAGGAATAAGTTCTAGGGTTCTATTTCATAATAGGGTGACTACAGTAAACACTAATGTAATGAGTACTTCAAAACAGCCAGAAGAGAGTATTTTGAATGTTCTCACCAGAAAGAGAAATGACAAGTGTTTGAACTGAATTGATAGATATGCTGATACCCTGATTTGATCATTCATTATTCAATGTATATATGTACTGAAATATCAACTTGTATCTCATAAATATGTACAATCATCTGTCAAAAACAAAGTAAAACTTATTATTTTCACAACCTTGGGATATAAAAAGATTTCTTGAAACGGGATACATAATGCACTAGCCAAAAAGAAAAAGACTGAAAACTGAACTACATTTAAATTCAGCACTTCGGCCAGGCACTGTGGCTCAGGCCTGTAATCCCAGCACTTTAGGAGGCTGAGACGGGCAGATCACCTGAGTTCAGAAGTTCGAGACCAGCCTGACCAGCATGGAGAAATCCTGTCTCTACTAAAGAAAAATACAAAATTAGCCGGGCGTGGTGGCACATGCCTGTAATCCCAGCTACTCAGGAGGCTGAGGCAGGAGAAATGCTTGAACCCGGGAGGTGCAGGTTGCGGTGAGCCAAGATCATGCCATTGCACTCCAGCTTGGGCAACAAGAGTGACTCTCTGTCTCAAAAGGAAAAATAAATAAATAAATAAAATAAATAAAAAATAAATAATTTTAGCACTTCTTTTTTTTTTTTTTTTTTTTTTTTGAGACAGAGTCTCCCTCTATCGCTGGGGCTGGAGTGCAGTGGCGGGATCTCAGCTCACTGCAAGCTCCTCCTCCCGGGTTCCCGCCATTTTCCTGCCTCAGCCTCCGGAGTAGCTGGGACTACAGGCGCCCGCCACCTCGCCCGGCTAGATTTTTGTATTTTTTTAGTGGAGACGGGGTTTCACCGTGTTTTTTTAGTAGAGACGGGGTTTCACCCGGCCTAATTTAGCACTTCTATTTATCAAAGGACACCACTAAGAGAATGACAAGTCAAACCACAGTAGAGAAGAAAATATTTAGCACAAACATAACTGAGGGCTGATAACCAGAATATAAAGAACTTCGGCCGGGCGCGGTGGCTCAAGCCTGTAATCCCAGCACTTTGGGAGGCCGAGACGGGCGGATCACGAGGTCAGGAGATCGAGACTATCCTGGCTAACACGGTGAAACCCTGTCTCTACTAAAAAATACAAAAAACTAGCTGGGCGTGGTGGCGGGCGCCAGCAGTCCCAGCTACTCGGGAAGGTGAGGCAGGAGAATGGTGTAAACCCGGGAGGCGGAGCTTGCAGTGAGCTGAGATCCGGCCACTGCACTCCACCCTGCGCAACAGAGTGAGACTCCGTCTCAAAAAAAAAAAAAAGAACTTCACATCAGTAAGTAGAAAAATAGACAAGAGATTTGAACAAGTACATCATAGAAGATATCCAAATGGGAAAAACATATGAACAAATGCTCAACCTCATTAGTAATTAGGAAAATTAAAATCACATTGAGACATTACTGTGTAACCAGCAGAATAGCAAAAAAAAAAAAAATTTTTTTTTTTTTTTGAGACGGAGTCTTGCTCTGTCGCCCAGGCTGGAGTGCAGTGGCGCCATCTCGGCTCACTGCAAACTCCGCCTCCCGGCTCACTGCATCTCGGTTCACTGCAATTCTCCTGCCTCAGCCTCCCCAGTAGCTGGGACTACAGGTGCCCACCACCACACCCGGCTAATTTTTTTTGTATTTTTAGTAGAGACGGGGTTTCACCATGTTAGCCAGGATGGTCTCGATCTCCTGACCTCGTGATCCGCCCGTCTCGGCCTCCCAAAGTGCCGGGATTACAGGCGTAAGCCACCGCGCCCGGCCAGAATAGTTAATATAAAAGGCTGAAAATCGTGTTGTCAAGCATGTGAAACAACACTCAACACTCCTGACTTTTTTTATATAAAATTCAAAAACAAGCAACATTAGTTAATCGCATTAGAAACCAGTATACCAGTTACCACTGTAAAAAGGGTAAAATATTAAATACTACACAAAGAAGGCTTCTGGGGACCATTCTATTAAGTGGTGATTACGTAGGTGTACATTCATTTTGTCTTGCTCTACCGCCCAGGTTGGAGTGCAGTGGCCTGATCACGGCTCACTGTAGCTTATACCTCCCAGGCTAGATCCTCCCTTCTCAGCCTCCTGAATAGCTGGGCCTACAGGTGCACGCCATCAAGCCTGGCTAACTTTTTCTATTTGTAGAGATGCTGGTCTCACTATCTTGACCAGGCTGTTCTCGAACTCTTGGGCTCAATCGTCCTCCCGCCTCCACCTCCTAAAGTGCTGGGACTACAGACTTGAGACACTACACCCAGCCAGTATATTTTGTAATAATTCACGGAGTTGTATACAGTTGGGAATGTGCATTTTTCTACATGTATATTACATATCACTTTAGAAGCTTAAAAAAAAAAAAAACAGGGGCCAGGCGCGGTGGCTCACGCCTGTAATCCCAACACTTTGGGAGGCAGAGGCAGGTGGATAACCTGAGGTCAGGAGTTCGAACCAGCCTGACCAGCATGGTGAAACCCTGTCTCTACTAAAAATACAAAAATCAGCCGGTCGTGGTGGCGGGAACCTGTAATCCCAGCTCCTCGGGAGGCTGAGGTAGGAGAATCGCTTGAACCCGGAAGGCGGAGGTTGCAGTGAGCCGAGATCGCGCCACTACACTCCAGCCTGGGCTAAAGATAGCAAGACTTCATCTCAAAAAAAAAAAAGGTTTAAGAAAACCAAGCCTCACTTCAGATCATTCTCTAGGCATCATGCGAATGTTTTCCGCATTAGATGACGAAAATACTGTTTCGACAATTGCAGGTTGGTACTTTCTAAGCACGGTGTAACGGAAAGACAGACCAGGAATCCGGAAGCCCTGACTGTGATATTAAACAGCTGTGGCTACACCGCTCTGATCTCCGACTCCTCGCTCAAACTCATAAAACGGGTGTTGGCTATGAAGGCTCTAATGTTTCTCCCCTAGTTCTAAAGACTGGGGTCCACCTGTGTTTTCGCCCCAGTAACTGAGGGTCGGTCGGACGCGGACACGCCCTGCCACGTCCGGGTTTCACACTGCGCGCGGAGGCCCCACCTGCCGCTGAGCATTGGACAGGCCAGGACTCAGGTGGGCGACAACGAGCCGCGGTTATAGAGGGCCCGGCCTGCGCCTCACACACTCACCTTGGCCCTCAGCGCTGCTCTTTCCAGCGGGCCGCGCGCTCGGACTTCACCCCGCGGGGGTGACACGCGCCTGACCCGCGCGGACCCCAACGCCCCTGGCTTACGCCCTACTTCAAGTCTACTCGCTTGCCCCAGCCTTCTGCGCACAACCCAGACGAGTTTCAGCTCCCAGCTGCACGCCTCGGCAAGCGCCGCGCTCTCAAGGCTCGGTCTCTGGTCGCTGGGCGCGCTCCGCCGGCGGCTTTCAGAATTCGCGCCAAACCCTCTCGCCCAGGGTCACGCCCGCGTCGGCGTAACGTATCTCCGCCTCCCGGATCTGCCTTCTTGCCGCTTCCGCCCTGCGCGCTAGCCCAGGACTGGAGCTCGAGAGCTAGATCCTGCGCGAGGTTACGGACTGCCCTCTTCCCTTTTTGCGTAAGGACTAATTTAGACTTTACGCCGAGCGCAGTGGCTCACGCGCGTAGTCCCAGCTAACTCGGGAGACCGAGGCGAGAGGATCGTCTGAGCCTAGGAGTTTTCGAGGCCAACCACGGCAACGCCCCTACTCTTACCCTAGTCCCTCGCGGGTGGGGCGAGGGGTTTCGGGGGACGGTGGGGGAAGACATCCGAGTTGCTGTCTTCTGTTTACCAGATCGAAGACTACAACTCCCAAGAGGTAATGCGTCGGCCCGGGACTGCATCTTCCGGCATGCGCCGCCGGCGGGCCCGCGAGTTCCCACGGTCTTCCCAGCTGGACTATTACCTGGAGCCTTAGCACTCTTGTGGTTTGTTTCAGCAGTATCTGAACGTCAGCTTTTGGCGCTGGTCGCTTTGAGCCTCCGACTCACATTCCTGGAATCAGGTGCTTTCCAGGCCTCATGGAGGTGGAGCTGCTGAGGAAGCTCGAGAAGATGGATAGAAGTGGGAAATGGAGCTATCGGAGGGGAGAGGGAAATGGCTGGAATATTCGTCAATCTGTGGTGTTTTACTGGAGATTTGCAGGACTTCAGAGGAAGGGGGCATTGAATTTCATAACCTAAACCTAAATCTCGTCGTTTACCAGAAAGTTTTGACCCGTGATTCCAGTTTTAAAGGCTGAGTAGGGCGGAGAATCGCTTGAACCCGGGAGGAGGAGGTTGCAGGGAACCGAGATCTCGCCACTGTACTCCAGCGTGGGCGACAGAACGAGGGTGTCTCAAAACAACACAAGCTAGCCGAGTAGGATTTCTTGGGCGAAGTGGAAGACACTATAAGCAGATAGGGTAGTATTGGCATGGAAACGAACTACATGATTAAAGATTAGTATTATCTAGCGAGGGAGGAAAAGTGCCAGAACAAGTGCCGAAACTGGAAAGTTACATTTAGTTCAGGATATGAAGAGGCTTAAGATCATATAAGGCCTGCACAGTGGCTTACACCTGTAATCCCAGCACTTTGGGAAGCCAAGGCGGGGGAGGATCGCTTGAGCTCAGGAGTTGGAGGCCAGCCTGGGCAACATAGTGGGACCCCGTATCTCCAAAAAGAATAAACTGGGCATGGTGGCTTGTGCCTGTGGTCTCAGCTCTCCCGGAAGCTGAGGTGGGAGGATTGCTTGAGCTCAGGACGTCAAGGCTGCAGTCAGCTATGATGGGACACTGCACTCCAGCCTGGGCTACAGAGTGAGCCCTTGTCCCAAAAAGCAAACAACAACAACAAAACATGTAAGGAGAGGCCAGGCGCGGTGGCTCAAGCCTGTAATCCCAGCACTTTGGGAAGCCACGGTGGGTGGATCACGTGGTCAGTTCAAGACCAGCCTGGCCAAGATGGCAAAACCCCATCTCTACTAAAACTACAAAAAGTAGCTGGGCGTGGTGACGCATGCCAGTAATCCCAGCTACTTGGGAGGCTGAGGCACAGAATTGCTTGAACCTGGGAGGTGGAGGTTGCAGTGAGCCGAGATAGCCCCACTGCACTCCAGCCTGGGCAACAGAGCAAGACTCCGTCTCAAAAAATACATATATAAGGAGCTTTGGTCTCTAGGTACTGAATAAATCACTGAAAGTTTTTAAGAAGACAAGTCATTTGGTTAGATCTATTCCCCTCCACTATTACTGATTTGTTATTATTATTATTATTTTTTTTTTTTTTTAGATGGAGTCTCACTCTGTTGCCCAGGCTGGAGTGCAGGGATGCGATTCTCAGCTCACTGCAACCCCCACCTCCAGATTCAAGCGAGTCTCCATGCCTCAGCCTCGCAAGTAACTGGGATTACAGGCACTCGCCACCATGCCCAGCTAATTTTTTGTATTTCTAATAGAGACGGGGTTTCACCATGTTGGCCAGGCTGGTCTCAAACTCCTGACCTCAGGCGATCCACCTGCCTTGGCCTCCCAAAGTGCTGGAATTACAGGTGTGAACCATCATGCCTGGCTTTTTTTTATTTTTGAGACAGCATCTCGCTCTGTTCAAGTTGGCCTTGAACTCCTGGCCTCAAGTGATCCTCCCACCTTGGCCTCCCAAAGTGTTGGAATTACAGGTGTGAGCCATTGCAACGGCCTTATTACTACTTTATATATGTGGAGTGCTTTAAAGTTGACAAAGGTTTTATTCAATCCTCACACTATTATCTTGTGGCATTGAAGAATAGATTTCAGGAGAGTGAAAGTGAAGACAGCAAAAAGGAAGTTCTTGCAATATTTCAGGCAAGAGATGAAGATTTAAATTAGATTCCAATTCTACCTTTTTGGCACCAGGGACCTGTTTTATCAAAGACAGTTTTCTACAGGGCTCGGGGGGTGGACATGAGGCAGAGAATGGTTTTGGAATGAAACTGTTGTACCTCAAGATCATCAGTTAGATTCCCATAAGGAGTGTGCAATCTAGATTCCTCACAGGTGCAGTTCAAAATAGGGTTTGAGTTCCTGTGAGAATCTAATGCTCTCCCTGATCTGACAGGAGGCAGAGCTCAGGCAGTAATGCTTGCTTGCCAGCTGCTCACCTCCTGCTGTGCAGCCCAGTTCCTAACAGGCCACAGGTCTATGATGGGGCATTGGGGTCCTCTGAATTAGAGGAATTACAGAGAGAACAGACTCAGGCAGCTTTCTGGATGTAGAAACAACCTAACTTAGTGATTATAGATAGTACCTGTGATAATAGTGAACTTTCTTCCATATCAAAGTTACACACCTTTGCCTCCAGTTCTTCCCACACCTTTAGAGCATCTGCAAACCTACAGCCCTCCTAGTCCTAGCTTACTGTAGTCACATGACTTTTACCTTTCTGACCACTGGTTGTATCAGCAGTGTTCATCTGACCCCAAATCAGTCAATCATTTTCCTGCCCCTGGAAAATTGGACTTGGGTTTTATATTCAAATCTGACCTCAGGAATTTATGGAGCAAAGTACACAGATAGATATATCAAATCAGAGAATGCACATCTGCAGAAAGATTAAGAAATTGATGTCAGGCGCGATGGCTCAAGCCTGTAATCCCAGCTCCCTGGGAGACCAAGGTGGGTGGATCACCTGAGGTCAGGAGGAGTTCCAGACCAGCCTGGCCAACATGGTGAAACCCTATCTCTACTAAAAATACAAAAATCAGCTGGGTGTGGTGGCACATGCCTGTAATCCCAGCTACTCAGGAGGCCGAGGCAGGAGAATCGCTTGAACCCGGGAGGCAGGGGTTGCAGTGAGCTGAGATCATGCCACTACACTCCAGCCTGGACGACAGAGCAAGACTGTCTCAAAAAGAAAAAAAGAAAGAAAGAAATTGAGATATTAAGGAGAGAGTCAAAGATAAATGCACCATTTGAATTCTGACTCCTTTCCAGATTGCCTTTCCAGTTTCTCAGAAGCCTAGCAGTACTTACTCCTCCTGCCCTTGGGTTCTTTTTGACTTTAAAAAAAAAAAAAAAAATTGAACTCTTAAGGATTAATGCTCTTGAGTTATGAGATATCCCTACATTCCAATAAATCTCCCTTCCATTTTTATTGATTAAACTGATTTGACCCGGCCGGGCGCGGTGCCTCAAGCCTGTAATCCCAGCACTTTGGGAGGCCGAGACGGGCAGATCACGAGGTCAGGAGATCGATACCATCCTGGCTAATACGGTGAAACCCCGTCTCTACTTAAAAATACAAAAAACTAGCCGGGCGACGAGGCGGGCGCCTGTAGTCCCAGCTACTCGGGAGGCTGAGGCAGGAGAATGGCGTAAACCCGGAGGCGGAGCTTGCAGTGAGCTGAGATCCGGCCACTGCACTCCAGCCTGGGTGGCAGAGCAAGACTCCGTCTCAAAAAAAAAAAAAAAAAAAAAAAAAAACTGATTTGAGTAGTTTCTGTTCCTTTCCTCCAAAACAACCCACTGAGAACTTGGAAATAAGGCAAACTAGATTTCCCTCTAATAGCTAAATTGGCAATCTATGAGAATATTTATAAATAACGTTAATTGAAAAATTTTGGAGTGTGATGGCTCACACTTGCAATCCTACTGCATTGAGAGTCTGAGGTGAGAGGACTATTTGAGGCCAGGAGTTAGAGACTAGTCTGGGCAACATAGTGAGACCCCTAACTCTACAAAAAAATTGCTTTTTTTTTTTTTTGAGACGGAGTCTTGCTCTGTCACCAGGCTGAAGTGCAGTGGTGTGATCTGGGCTCACTGCAACCTCCACCTCCCAGGTTCAAGCGATACTCTTGCCTCAGCCTCCCGAGTAGCTGGGACTACAGGCGCCTGCCACCACACCTGGCTCATTTTTTGTATTTTTATTTTTATTTTATTTATTTATTTATTTGAGACAGAGTCTCGCTCTGTCCCCCAGGCTGGAGTGCAGTGGCCGGATCTCAGCTCACTGCAAGCTCTGCCTCCCAGGTTTATGCCATTCTCCTGCCCCAGCCTCCCAAGTAGCTGGGACTACAGGTGCCCGCCACCTCGCCCGGCTAGTTTTTTATATTTTTTAGTAGAGACGGGGTTTCACCGGGTTAGCCAGGATGGTCTCAGTCTCCTGACCTCGTGATCCACCCGACTCGGCCTCCCAAAGTGCTGGGATTAGAGGCTTGAGCCACCGCACCCGGCCCCATTTTTTGTATTTTTAGTAGAGACGGGTTTTCACCATGTTGGTCAGGCTGGTCTCGAACTCCAGAGCTCGTGATCTGCCCACCTCGGCCTCCCAAAGTGCTGGAATTACAGGCGTGAGCCACCACACCTGGCCAAAAAAAAATTTTTTTTTTTTAATTAGCCAGGTGTGGTGATGCATGCTTGTAGTCCTAGCTATCTGGGAAGCTGAGGAGGGAGGATTGCTTGAGCCCAGGAGTTCAAGGCTACAGTGAGCTATGATTGCACCTTGCACCACTGCACTCCAGTCTGGGTGAAATAGTGAAATTTTGTCTCAAAAAAAAAAAGTGTATATATATAGATATACACACACATACGTATATATGTATGTATATATAAAGTGATGTATCAAGTGATCTAATCTGCTCCTTACTAATCCAGCTCCCCTAGTATGCTTACAAAATGAGAGTCCTTGAATAGCAGACATGCATTGTAAATAAATGATCATCTTTCTACAAGTATATTTCCCCACGGTTCAACCGAATATAGTTTGCTATGATTTCTTAAAATTCAATCAATTTCACATCCATTAAACTTATAAGTATTGTAATCCAGTTTTCCCAGGAAAACTAAGCCCAGCTGAACCTTGGGAAAAATACCCCTGTGTTAAACATATATACATGATAGATTTTAAATGTTTTCACCACAAAAAATGGTAAGTACGTGAGGTGAGAGTTGTTAACTAGCTTGATTTAACAATTTCACAATGTAAACAATTAAAATTACATTGTATTGCATAAATACATATAATTATTATCAATTAAAAATAAAATATAGGCCAGGCACGGCGGCTCACACCTGTAATCCCAGCACTTTGGGAGGCCGAGGCGGGCGGATCACAAGGTCAGCAGATCGAGACCATCCTGGCTAACACGGAGAAACCCTGTCGCTCGCTACTAAAAGTACAAAAAAAATTAGCCGGGCATGATGGCATGCGCCTGTAGTCCAGCTACTCGGGAGGCGGAGGCAGGAGAATGGCGTGAACCCGGGAGGCGGAGCTTGCAGTGAGCTGAGATCACGTCACTGCACTCCAGCCTGGGCGACAGAGCGGGACTACGTCTCAAAAAAATAAATAAATAAATAAAATATATATGTTTTTAGGAAGGTAATAGCTACTATTTATTGAGTACTTACTTTGTGCTGACATTTTATATGCATGAGCTCATTTAATGCTCACAACTTATGAGGTAGTACTACTCTAGTTTTACAGATGAGGAAAATAAAGCTCAAAAAGGTTAATAGTGGCTGTCCATTGCTACAGAGTATGCCAGAAACTTGTGACAGGATTAGCTGTCTCTGGGAAGCTGCCTTGCTTCGTAACAATCCCAACTCTGCAAAGGCCTTAAAAGGCCAAAAGGGGCCGGGCGCGGTGGCTCAAGCCTGTAATCCCAGCACTTTGGGAGGCCGAGACGGGCGGATCACGAGGTCAGGAGATCGAGACCATCCTGGCTAACACGGTGAAACCCCGTCTCTACTAAAAAATATAAAAAATTAGCCGGGCGAGGTGGCGGGCGCCTGTAGTCCCAGCTACTCGGGAGGCTGAGGCAGGAGAATGGCGTGAACCCGGGAGGCGGAGCTTGCAGTGAGCTGAGATCCGGCCACAGCACTCTAGCCTGGGCAACAGAGCGAGACTCCGTCTCAAAAAAAAAAAAAAAAAAAAAAAAAAGGCCAAAAGGAAAGGCAGAGAGAGTTGTTGACTCACCACCTTCCTCAAAGTAGAGACATTGCTGGGGCAGTGGGAATCCAATCCTAGCAGAAGATGGTGGAAATCTTCACCCCTGCCTCAGCAAGGGCTGGCCTTGGGCACATTCCCAATCCAAACAGCCAATTATTATCCAAATACAGGAGAAATATAGAGGAGCAGCTGAAAAACTTGAAGGGACTCAATAAACAAACCACATGAGCCAGACAACATGGCATATTATCAACTCAGATTCACTAATTACCTAGAAGGTAACAACTCTGGACGTATCACTGGACACACTGACCAATTTGGACACAACAATTGTGCCAAACAATGATTGTGCCCAACTAGCCAACCTGGGATAGAAAGTCCTGCTTTAACCCTAGTACCCTGGGAGCTCTTTTTCACCCTGCCCATCTGCAAAAGATGGGAATGAGACATGTTAACACCAGAGTCCCAGCAAGTAATCTATTTATATAAAATGTTGATGAGTGTTTCCTTGGGAGTGCAACTGGATTTGGTTCACTCATGATCCCTACAAGCATCTTGGGATGACATGAAAACCACACTAGTTGATGATGCTTACAGTTGACAAGAAGTGACTACTTCTAAGAATTTATACTTGCAAGTTATATATATATAATATATATATATATTATTATTATTATTATTATTGAGACAGAGCCTCACTCTGTTCCTCAGGCTGGAATGCAGTGGTGCCATCACGGCTCACTGCAGCTTCAAATTCCCCAGGCTCAGGTGATCTTCCTGCCTCAGCCTCTCCAGTAGCTGGGACCACAGGCACATGCCACCATGCCAAGCTAACTTGTATTTTTTGTAGAGATGGGTTTTTGCCGTGTTCCCAGACTGATCTCGAACTCCTGGGCTCAAGTGATCCACCTGCCTCAACTTCCCAAAGTGGTGGGATTACAGGTGAGAGTCACTGCTCCCTGCTGCAAATTTCTTTTTAAATCTGTTTGACAGATTTTAGAATTTCTATAAGTAATGTTTAAAATTACAACCATTTGGGCTGGGTACAGTGGCTCATGCCTGTAATCCCAGCACTTTGGGAGGCTAAGGCAGGTGGATCACTTGAGGTAAGGAGTTCGAGACCAGCCTGGGCAACATGGCAAAACCCCATCTCTAATAAATGTACAAAAGCTAGCCAGGCATGGGGGCGGGCACCTGTAATCCCAGCTACTTGAGAGGATGAGGCAGGAGAATTGCTTGAACCCAGGAGGTAAAGGTTGCAGTGAGCCGAGATCACGCCACTGCACTCTAGCCTGGGTAACAGAGGGAGACTTCATCTCAAAGAACAAAATAAAATAAATAAAATTACAAACATTTGAACTTACAGTTGCACAAAAGTGTTTAAATAATTTTATGTGTTGCAAGGAGGCAGAGCAAGATGGCTAAATAAGAGGCCTCCAGCAATCATCCCTCCAACAGAAATATAAAATTGAACAGCTACATTAAAAAAGCACCTTCATAAGAACCAAAAATCAGGTGAGTGACTGCAGTACCTGGTTTTATTATCATATTAAGGAAACAGGCACTGAAGAGGTAAAGAAATACAGTCTTGAATTGTCGACATCATCCCTCTTCATCCCCTGGTAGTGGCCACTTGGCGTGAGGAGAGAATCTGTGCTCTGGGGGAGGAAGATACAATGATTGTGAGACTCTGCATTTGAACTCAGTGCTGCCCTGGCATAGCAGAAAGCAACGCAGGGCAGAAATCAGCCAGTAACCCAGAGGGAGCATTTAGACCAACTCGAGCCAGAGGGGACTTATCCATTCCAGCAGTTGGAACCTGAGTTCTGGCAAGCCCCACAAGCTAAAGTGCTTTGGAGGCCTAGGTAAACTTGAAAGGCAGTGTAGGCCACAGGGACTGCAATTCCTGGGCAAGTCCTGGTGCTGTGCTAGGCTCAGAGCCAGTGGACTTTGGGGTGCACACAACCTAGTGAGATACCAGCTGGGGTGGCCAAGGGAGTACTTATATCCCAGAACCCCCGGCAGTGCAGCTCACAGCTCTAGGAGAGACTCCTTCCTCCTGATTGAGGAGATGAAAGGGAAGAGTAAAGAAAACTTTGTCTTGCATCTTGGATACCAGCTCAACTACCGTGAAATCGGGCACGAGGCAAAGTCCTAGGGCCTCATTCCAGGCCCCTGCTCCTGGATGACATTTCTAGACACATCCTGGGCTAGAAGGGAGCCTGCTGCCTTGCAGAGAAGGACCCAGTCCTGGCAGGATTCATCACTTGCTTATGAAAGAGTCACTGGGACCTGAATAGTCAGGCAGTACTCACGGCAGGCCTTGGGTAAGACTCAGAGCCATGCTGGCTTCAGGTGTAACCCAGCACATTCCCAACTGTGGTGGCTATGGGTAGAGACTCCTTCTGCTTCAGGAAAGGAGAGGGAAGAATAAAGGGGACTTTGTCTCGCAGCTTGGGTACCAGCTCAGTCACAGTTGGGTAGAGCAACAAGCAGGCTTCCAGGGTCCCCAATTCCAGGCCTTGCCTCCTGGAAAGCATTTCTTTTTTTTTTTCTTTTTTTTTTTTTATTGAGACAGAGTCTCGCTCTTGCCCAGGCTAGAGTGCAGTGGCACAATCTCGGCTCACTGCAAGCTCCTCCTCCTGGGTTCACGCCATTCTCCTGCCTCAGCCTCCCAAGTAGCTGGGACTGCAGGCGCCCTGCACCACGCCTGGCTAATTTTTTTGTATTTTTAGTAGGAGACGGGGTTTCACCGTGTTAGCCAAGATGATCTCGATCTCCTGACCTCGTGATCTGCCTGCCTCAGCCTCCCAAAGTGCTGGGATTACAGGCATGAGCCACCGTGCCCGGCCCCTGGAAAGCATTTCTGGAACTACTCTGGGCCAGAAGGGAATCCATTGCCCTAAAGGCAGAGAACCAGGCCTGGCAGCATTCACCACAACCTGACTGAAGAGCCCTTGGGCCTTAAGTGAACTTTGATGGTAGCCAGGCAGTACTTGTCACGGGACTGAGGCAGTAGTGGTCATGGGGAGAGACTCTTCTGCTTGAGGAAAGAGGAGGGAAGAGTGGGAAGAACTCATCTTGCAACGTAGGTGCCAGCTTAGCTGCAGTACAATGCAGTACCAGGTAGAGTCCTAAGATTTCTGACTTGAGGCCCTGGCTCCTTGATGGCATCTTTGGACCTACCCAGGGTCAAGGGGAAGTCACTGGCCTGAAGGGAAGGACATAAGATTGGCTGGATTCACCACCTGCTGATTGTAGTACCCTTGGGCCTTAAGTGAATATAGGCAGTAGCCAGGCAGTGGTCACCATGGGCGTTGGGTGAAACCCAATGCTCTACTGGCTTCGGGTCTGACCCAGTGCAGTCTCAGTGGTGGTGGTCACAGGACTGATTGTGTCACCCCTTTCCCTGACCCAGGTGACTCAGCACGGAGAGACAGAGACTTTGTTTGGGGGAAAGTGAGGGAAGAGAACAAGAGTCTCTGCCTGGTAATCCAGGGAATTCTCCCAGATCTTACCCAGGACCACCAAGTTGGTATCTCTAATAGTCTGCAAGAGCCACAGCATTACTGAGCTTGGGGTGCCCCTTGATACAGCTACAGTGATCAAAGACTTAGATCATAACACTCAAGTCCTTTAAAATACAAGAAGGACAGATACAAACAAGCCCAGATTGTGAAGACTACAATAAATATCTAACCCTTCAATGCCCAAACACTGATAAACATCCATAAACATCAGTTCCATCCACGAAAACATAACCTCACTGAACAAACTGAATAACACACCAAGGACTAATCCTGGAGAAACAGAGGTATATGACTTTTTAGAAAGAGAATTCAAAATAGCTCTTTTGAGAAAGCTCAATAAAATTCAAGATAACACTGAGAAGGAATTCAGAATCCTATCAGATATATTTAACAAATACATTGAAATAATTTAAAAGAAGCAAGCAGAAATACTGGAGTTGAAAAATGTAGTTGATGTACTGAAGAATGCATCAGAGTATGTTAACAGCAGAATTGATCAAACAGAAGAAAGAATTAGTGAGTTTGAAGACAGGCTATTTGAAAATACACAGTCAGCCAGGCGCGGTGGCTCAAGCCTGTAATCCCAGCACTTTGGGAGGCCGAGACGGGTGGATCACGAGGTCAGGAGATCAAGACCATCCTGGCTAACACGGTGAAACCGCGGCTCTACTAAAAAATACAAAAAACTAGCTGGGCGAGGTGGCGGGCGCCTGTAGTTCCAGCTACCTGGGAAGCTGAGGCAGGAGAATGGCGTAAACGCGGGAGGCGGAGCTTGCAGTGAGCTGAGATCCGGCCACTGCACTCCAGCCCGGGCGACAGAGCTAGACTCCGTCTCAAAAAAAAAAAAAAGAAAGAAAGAAAATACATAGTCAGGCCAGTTGTTCATGCCTATAATCCTAGCATTTTGGGAGGCTGAGGTGGGCGGATCACCCGAGGTCGGGAGTTCAAGACCGACCTGGCCAACATGGCAAAACCCCGTTTCTACTACAAATACAAAAATTAGCCAGGCATGGTGGCGCATATCTGTATTCCCAACTACTCAGGAGGATGAGGCACAAGAATCCCTTGAACCCAGGAGGCAGAGGTTGCAGTGAGCTGAAATTATTCCATTGCACTCCAGTTTGGGTGACAGAGTGAGGCTCTTTAAAAAAAAAAAAAAAAAGACAAAGATGAAAGAAAGAAAGGCAGAGAGAGAGAGAGGGAAAGAAAGAGAAAGGAAAAGGAAAGAAAGGGAAGAAAGAGAGAGAGAAAGGAAAGGAAAAAGAGAGAAAGGAAGGAGGGAGGGAAGGAAGGAAGAAAGGAAGGAATGAACAAACAGTCACAGGAGACAAAAGAAAAAAGTAAAAATGAAGCACACCTACAGAGTCTAGAAAATAGCCTCAAAAGGGGAAATCTAAGAGTTATTAGCCTTAAAAGGGAGGTAGAGAGATAAATAGGGGTGGAAAGTTTATTTAGAGGGATTATATCAGATAATTTTCAAACTTAGAGAAAGATAATCGATGTTTGAGTACACGAAGGTCATAGAACATCAAGCAGATCTAACCCAAATAAGACTACCTCAAGTCATTTAATAACGAAACTCCCAAAGGTCAGAGATAAAGAAAGAGTCCTAAAAGCAGCAAGAGAAAAGTAACAAATAACATACCAAGGAGCTCTAATACTTCTGGCAGCAGACTTATCAGTGGAAACCTTACAAGCAAGGAGAGTGGTATGACATATTCAAAGTGTTGAAGAAAGAAACTTTTATCCCAGGATAGTATAGTATATCCAAACATGAAGGAGAAATAAAGACTTTCCTAGAAAAGCAAAAGCTGAGGAATTTCTTCAATACCAGACCTATCTTATAAGAAATCCTAGGCCGGGCGCAGTGGCTTAAGCCTGTAATCCCAACACTTTGGGAGGCCGAGACGGGCAGATCACGAGGGCAGGAGATCGAGACCATCCTGGCTAACATGGTGAAACCCCGTCTCTACTAAAAAATACAAAAAATTAGCCGGGCGAGGTGCCGGCGCCTGTAGTCCCAGCTACTCGGGAGGCTGAGGCAGGAGAATGGCGTGAACCCGGGAGGCGGAGCTTGCAGTGAGCTGAGATCCGGCCACTGCACTCCAGCCTGGGCAGCAGAGTGAGACTCCGTCTCAAAAAAAAAAAAAAAGAAATCCTAAAAGATATTTATTCTGAAAGAAAAGAATGTTGATGAGCAAGAAATCATGTGAACGTACAAAACTCACTAGCGAAGAGGCAGAGCAAGATGGCAGAATAGAAGGCTACAGTTTGTCCCTGCTACTGGAACACCACATTTTAATAATTATCGACACACAGAAAAGCACCCTAACAAGAACCAAAAAATCAGAGGAGTGATCATAGTACATGGTATTAACTTCATATCACTAAAAAGGCATTGAGGAGGGCAGTCTTGAATCAGCAATGCCACCCCTCCCCCATCCCCTGGCAGCAGCCATGTGGCATAGAGAGAATCTCTGCACTTTGGGGAGAGAAAGCACAGTGACTGGGGTACTTTACATTGAACTCAGTGCTGCCCTGTCACAGCAGATAAAGCCATGAGCCCAGCACCCACACATGCAAAAAAACATTTGGACCAGCCCTAGCCAGAGGGGAATTGCTCATCCCAATGGTTGGAACTGAGTTTCTCTGAGGTCCCAAGTAAACCTGAGAGGCGGTCTAGGACATAAGGACTACAATTCCTAGGCAATTCCTAGTGCTAGGCTGGGCTTAGAGGTGGGCTAGCTGAACTGTGTAGAACAGAACATTCCTGGCTCTCAGACAACATCTCTGGACACACCTGGGACCTGGTGGAACTCACTGCCCTGAAGGCAAAAATCTTGGGCAAGACCCAGTGTTGACAGGGCGTGGTGGCTCACGCCTGTAATCCCAACACTTTGGGAAGCCAAAGCAGGTGAATCATTTGAGGTCAGGAGTTCGAGATCAGCCTGGCCAACATCTCATCTCTACTAAAAATACATGTAATCTCAGCTACTCAGGAGGCTGAGGCAGAGAATTGCCTGAACCCATGAAACAGAGGTTGCAGTGAACTGAGATCGTGCCACTGCACTCCAGCCTGGGTGACAGAGTGAAACTCCATCTCAAAAAAAAAAAAAATCAGCGCTGTGCTGACTTCAGGTCTAACCCAGTGCAGTCCCAGTGGTGAGGCCACAGATGCTTGCATCACCACACTGCCACCTACAGGTGGCTCAGGACAGAGAGCGAAAGAGACTTCATTTGGCCGGGCGCGGTGGCTCAAGCCTGTAAACCCAGCACTTCGGGAGGCCGAGATGGGCAGATCACGAGGTCAGGAGATCGAGACCATCCTGGCTAACATGGTGAAACCCCATCTCTACTAAAAATACAAAAAACTAGCCAGGCGAGGTGGCGGGCGCCTGTAGTCCCAGCTACTCTGGAGGCTGAGGCAGGAGAATGGTGTAAACCCAGGAGGTGGAGCTTGCAGTGAGCTGAGATCTGGCCACTGCACTCCAGCCCGGGCGACAGAGCAAGACTCTGTCTCAAAAAAAAAAAAAAAGAGAGACTTCATTTGTTTGGGAGAAGGGAAGAACAAGAGTCTCTCCCTGGTAATCTAGAGTATTTTTTCAGATCTTAGCCAAGACTACTAAGGCAGTACCTCTGAGTCTGCAAAAACCACAGCATCATTGGGATTCGGGCCCAAGTCTCAAAGCCAGACTGTGAAGATTCAAGTAAATACCTAACTCTTCAATATCCAGATACCGACAAATATCTACAAGCATCATTTCCATTCAGGAAAACATGACCTCACCAAACAAACTAAATAAGGCACCAAGGGCTAATCCTGGAGGAACAGAGATATCTCTGACCTTTTAGACAGAAAATTCAAAATAGCTCTTTTGAGAAAACTCAAATTCAAGACAAAAGACAAAAAAAGAATAAAAAATGAAGCACACCTACAGGATCTACAAAATAGCCTCAAAAGGAGGAAAATCTAAGAGTTATTGGCCTGAAAGAGGAAGTAGAGAAAGAGATAAAGATAGAAAAATTTTCAGAATTAGCCATCTAAAAAAATATGAAAGAAAACAAGAATAAAAAAGAAAACTTACTCCAAGGAAGAGATAATATCAGAGAACTTTCCAAACCTAGAAAAAAAAAAATCAATCTTCAACTACAAGAAGGTTATAGAACACCAAGCAAATTTAACCCAAATAGGACTACTACTAATAATCAAACTCCCAAAGGTCAAGGTTAAAGACAGGGCCCTAAAAGTGGCAAGAGAAAAAAAAAAAAAACAAATACCATACAAGGGAGCTCCAATATGTCTGGTGGCAGACTTTTCTGTGGAAACCTTACAGGCAAGGAGAGACTGCCATGACATATTTAAAGTGTTCCTTGTCATCCCATTCTTTCCTTGCTTGTAAAGTTTCCATTGAAAAGAAAGAAGGACCTTCTGAGACAAACAAAAGCTGAGGGATTTCCTCAACACCAGACCTATCCTACAAGAAATACTAAAGGGAGCTCCTCAATCTGAAAGAAAAGAATGTTGATAAGTATAAAGAAATCATCTGGGCCAGGTGCAGTGGCTCACACCTGTAATCCCAACACTTTGGGAGGCCAAGGCAGGCAGATTACCTGAGATCAGGAGTTTGAGACCAGCCTGGTCTACGTGGCGAAACCACATCTCTACTAAAAATACAAAAATTAGCTGGGTGTGGTGGTGGGTGCCTGTAATCCCAGATACTCAGGAGGTTGAGGTAGGAGAATCTCCTGAACCCAGGAAGTGGAGGTTGCAGTGAGCCAAGATGGCACCACTGCACTCCAGCCTGGGCAACAGAGTGAGACTCTGTCTCAAAAAAAAAAAAAAAAAAGAAAAGAAAAAGAAATCATCAGAAGGTACAGAACTCACTGGTAATAGTAAGCACACACACAAAAAGCACAGAGACACATTTAACAGAGCAAAGAGACACATTTAACTTATAAAGATGCACATAGACTTAACATAAAGGGATGGAAAAAGATATTCCATGCTAATGGAAACCAAAAGAGAATAGGAGTCACTATACTTATATCAGACAAAATAGATTTCAAGACTGTAATGGTGATATGTAGACTACTCTTGTCTTAAGTAGAAAGACTAAATAATGACCCGGGCTGGGCGGCTCATGGCTGTAATACTAGCACTTTGGGAGGCCGAGGCGGGTGGATCACCTGAGGTCAGGAGTTCGAGACCAGCCAGGCCAACATGGGAAAACCCATCTCTACTAAAAATACAACAAATCAACTAGGCATGGTGGTGGGCTCCTGTAATCCCAGCTACTCAGGAAGCTGAGGCAAGAGAATCGCTTGAACCCAGGAGGCAGAGGTTGTAGTGAGCTGATATTGCACCATTGCACTCCAGCCTTGGTAATAGGAGTGAAACTCTGTCTCAAAAAGAAAAAAAAAAAAGACTAAATAACCAATACAAAATAACTCTTTTCTTTTCTTTACTTTTCTTTCTTTTGAGACAGAGTCTGTCTCTGTCACCCAGGCTGGAGTGTAGTGGTGGGATCTCTGCTCACTGCAACCTCTGCCTCCCAGGTTCAAGCAATTCTCTGCCTCAGCCTCCCAAGTAGCTGGGATTACAGGCACCCGCCATGATGCCCAACTAATTTTTGTATTTTTAATAGAGATGAGGTTTCACCATCTTGGCCAGGCTGGTCTTGAACTCATTACCTCATGATCCACCCACCTTGGCCTCCCAAAATGCTGGGATTACAGGTGTGAGCCACCACGCTCAGCCTTAACTACAACTTTTCAAGACATAGATAGTACAGTAAGACAAAGAGAAACAAAAAGTTAAAAAGCAGGGAAATAAAGTGAGTGTAGACTTTTCATTTTCTTTTTGTGTGTGTGTTTATATATGTAATCAGTGTTGTCATTAATTTAAAATAATGGGTTGTAAGACAGTATTTGCAAGCCTCGTAGTAACCTCAGATAGAAAAACATACAATTGATACACAAGAAATAAAAAGCAAGAAATTAAAGCATACCACCAGAGAAAATTACCTTCACTAAAAGGAAGACAGGAAGGTAGGAAAGAAGGAAGAGAAGATCGCAAAACAACCAGAAAACAAAGGTAAGAGTAAGTCCCTACTTATCAATAACATTGAATGTAAATGGACTAAACACTCCAATCAAAAGACACAGAGTAGCTGAATGGATAAAAAAACAAGACCCAATGATCTCTTGCACACAAGAGACACATTTAACTTATAAAGATGCACATAGACTTAACATAAAAGGATGGAAAAAGATATTCCATGCTAATGGAAACCAAAAGAGAACAGGAGTCACTACATTTATATCAGACAAAATAGATTTCAAGACAAAAACTGTAAGAACAGATAAAGAAGGTCATTATATAATGATAAAGTTGCCAATTCAGCAAGAGGATATGATTATTAATATATATGCACCGAACACTAAAGCACCCAAATTTTAAAAAAGCAAATATTATTAGAGCAAAAGAGAGAGATAGACTTGAATACAATAATAGCTGGACACTTTAACACCCAACTTTCAGCATTGGACAGATCTCCTAGACTCCTTTTCTCCCAGACAGAACATCAACAAAGAAACACTGGACTTAATCTGCACTATAGAAAAAATGGACCTAACAGATACAGAACATTTCATCCAATGGCTGCAGAATATACATTCTTCTCCTCAGCACATAGATCATTCTGAAGGATAAACCATATGTTAGAACACAAAACAAGTCTTAAAACATTCAAAAAATTGAAATAATATCAAGCATCTTCTCTGACCACATTGGAATAAAACTATAAATAACAACAGGAATTTTGGAAAATATATACAGACACTGAAATTAAACAATACGCTCCTGACAGTGGGTCAACGCAAAAATTAAGAAGGAAATTGAAAAATGTATTGAAATGAATGATAATGGAAACACAACATACCAAAACCTATGGGATACAGTGAAAGCAGTACTAAGAGGGAAATTTAAAGCTATAAGTGCCTGCATCAAAAAATAAGAAAAACTTCAAGTAAATAACCTGATGATACATCTTAAAGAACTGGAAAAGTAATGCCCAGGCATGGTGGCCTGTAATCCCAGCATTTTGGGAGGCCAAGGCAGGTGGATTACCTGAGGTCAGGGGATTAAGACCAGCCTGGCTAACATGGTGAAACCCCATCTCTACTAAAAATACAAAAATTAGCTGGGCATGGTAGCGTGTGTGTGTAATCCCAGCTACTCGGGAGACTGAGGCAGGAGAATCCCTTGAACCCAGGAGGTGGAGTTTGCAGTGAGCTGGGATTGTGCCATTGTACTCCAACCTGGGCAAAAGAGTGAGACTCTGTCTCAAAAAAAAAAAAAAAAAAAAAAAAGCTCTGGAAAAGTAAGAGCAAACTGAACCCACAGTTAGGAAAAATAAATAAATAAATAAATAAATAATAAGGATCAGAGCAGATATAAATTAATTTGAAATGAAGAAAACAGGCCGGGCGTGGTGGCTCAAGCCTGTAATCCCAGCACTTTGGGAGGCCGAAGCGGGCGGATCACGAGGTCAGGAGACCGAGACCATCCTGGCTAACACGGTGAAACCCCATCTCTACTAAAAATACAAAAAACTAGCCGGGCGTGATGGCGGGCGCCTGTAGTCCCAGCTCTCGAGAGGCTGAGGCAGGACAATGGCGTGAACGGGGGGGGGGGGGGAGGGAAGTGCGGAGCTTGCAGTGAGCCGAGATCGCACCACTGCACTCCAGCCTGGGGCACAGAGCAAGACTCCGTCTCAAAAAAAAGAAATGAAGAAAACAATACAAAAATCAACAAAACAAAAAGTTGTTTTTTTTAAAAGGTAAAACTGACAAACCTTTAGCCAGACTAAGAAAAAAAGAGAGACGAACCAAGTAAGTAAAATCAGAGATGAAAAAGGAGACATTACAACTGATATGGAAGAAATTCAAAGGATTGTTAGTGGCTTCTGTGAACAACTATATGCCAATATATTGGAAAATCTGGAAGAAACAATACGTTCCTAGGCACATACCACTTACCGAGATTGAATCATGAAGAAACTTAAAACCTGAACAAACCAATCACAAGTAATGAGATCAAAGCCATAATAAAAATTCTCCCAGCAAAGAAATGCCTGGGGCTCAATGGCTTCACTGCTGAGTTTTACCAAACATTTAAAGAAGAATTAATACCAATCTTACTCAAACTATTCCAAAAAATACAGCAGTAGGGAACACTTCCAAACTCATCCTACTGCCGGACATGGTGACTCATGCCTATAATCCCAGCACTTTGGGAGGCTGAGGTGGGTGGATCACCTGAGATCAGGAGTTCGAGACCAGCCTGGCCAACATGCGGAAACCCCATCTCTATTAAAAATACAAAAATTATCCAGGTGTGGTGGCACATGCCTGTAATCGCAGCTACTCAAATCATCTACCCACCTCAGCTCCCCAAAGTGCTGGGATTACAGGCTAACCCCTGGTGTTTTGATAACACCTTTTCTCTAAGATCTAGAACAAGATAAGCATGCCCACTTTCAGCACTGTCATTCAATATAGTACTAGAAGTCCTAGCTATAGCAATTAGACAAAAGAAAGAAATAAAGGGAACCCAAAATTGAAAGGAAGAAGTCAAATTATTCTTTTTGCAGATGATAGGCTTTTATATTTAGAAAAACCTAAAGACTCCACCAAAAAACTCAAATTCAGTAAAGATAAACAAATTCAGTCAAGTTGCAGGATACAAAATCAACACACAAAAGCAGCAGCATTTCTTTCCTTTTTTTTGAGGCAGAGTCTTGCTCTGTCGCCTAGGCTGGAGTGCAGTGGCGTGATCTCGGCTCACTGCAACCTCCACCTCCTGGGTTCAAGTGATTTTCCAGCCTCAGCCTCCCGAGTAGCTGGGATTACAGGTATGCATCACTACACCCAACTAATTTATTTATTTATTTATTTATCTATTTATTTATTTATTTATTTTTGAGACGGAGTCTCGCTCTGTCACCTGGGCTGGAGTGCAGTTGTGCAATCTTGGCTTACTGCAACCTCTGCCTCCTGGGTTCAAGTGATTCTGCCGCCTCAGCCTCCCGAGTAGCTGGGACTACAGGCATGTGCCACCATGCCTGGCTAATGTTTTTGCATTTTTAGTAGAGACAGGGTTTCACCATGTTGGTCAGGCTGGTCTCGAACTCCTGACCTCGTGATCCGTCCACCTCAGTCTCCCAAAGTGCTGGGATTACAGGCACAAGCCATTGTGCCCAGCCAAGCAGCAGCATTTCTATATGCCAACAGTGAACATCTGAAAAGGAAATCAAGAAAGTAATCCCATTTACCACAGCTACAATTAAAATAAAATACCTAGGAATAAACTTAACCAAAGAAGTGAAAAATCTCTGCAATGAAAACTATAAAACACTGATATGGCCGGGCGCGGTAGCTCACGCCTGTAATCCCAGGGAGGCCGATTTGAGAGGCTGAGGCGGGTGGATCATGAGGTCAGGAGATTAAGACCATCCTGGCCAACATGTTGAAACCCCATCTCTACTAAAAATACAAAAATTAGCTGGGTCAAATACAAAATTAGCCAAGATCATGCCACTGCACTCCAGTCTGGGCAACAGAGCAAGAATCTGTCTCAAATAATAATAATAACAATAATAACAACAACAACAACAACAATAACAACAACAACCAGGCTGAGCATGGTGGCTTACGCCTGTAATCCCAGTACTTTGGGAAGCCAAGGCAGATCAATCACAAGATCAGGAGATTAAGACTATCCTGGTGGCCGGGCGCGGTGGCTCAAGCCTGTAATCCCAGCACTTTGGGAGGCCGAGACCGACGGATCACGAGGTCAGGAGATGGAGACCATCCTGGCTAACACGGTGAAACCCCGTCTCTACTAAAAAATACAAAAAACTAGCCAGGCGAGGTGGCGGGCGCCTGTAGTCCCAGCTACTCGGGAGGCTGAGGCAGGAGAATGGCGTAAACCCGGGAGGCGGAGCTTGCAGTGAGCTGAGATCCGGCCACTGCACTCCAGCCCGGGCGACAGAGCGAGACTCCATCTCAAAAAAAAAAAAAAAAAGACTATCCTGGCTAACACCGTGAAACCCTGTCTCTACTAAAAATACAAACAATTAGCTGGGTGTGGTGGCACGTGCCTGTAGTCCCAGCTACCTGGGAGGCTGAGGCAGGAGAATCACTTGAACTTGGGAGGTGGAGGTTGCAGTGAGCAGAGATTGTGCCACTGCACTCAATCCTGGGCAACAGAGCAAGACTCCATCTCAAAAAAAATAATAATAATAACCACCATATATATAAGGAGCTGAAACAACTCAATAGATAAGAAATTTAATAATCCAATTAAAAATGGGCAAAAAATCTGAACAGGTATTTCTCAAAAGACATACAAATGGCAAACAGGTATATGAAAAAGTACTCAACATCATTGATCCTCAGGGAAATGCAAATCAAAACTGCAATGAGAATCGTATCACCTCAGTTAAAATGGCTTTTATCTAAAAGACAGGCAATAATGAATGCTGGCAAGGATCTGGAGAAAAGGGAACCCTTGTACAATGTTGGTGGGAATGAAAGTTTGTATAACTACTATGTACAACACTTCAGAGGTTCCTTAAAAAACTAAAAATAGGCCGGGCGCGGTGGCTCAAGCCTGTAATCCCAGCACTTTGGGAGGCCGAGACGGGCGGATCACGAGGTCAGGAAATCAAGACCATCCTGGCTAACACGGTGAAACCCCGTCTCTACTAAAAATACAAAAACCTAGCTGGGCGAGGTGGCGGGCGCCTGTAGTCCCAGCTACTCGGGAGGCTGAGGCAGGAGAATGGCGTAAACCCGGGAGGCGGAGCTTGCAGTGAGCTGAGATCTGGCCACTGCACTCCAGTCCGGGCGACAGAGCGAGACTCCGCCTCAAAAAAAAAAAAAAAAAACTAAAAATAGGGCGGGCGCAGTGGCTCACACCTGTAATCCCAGCACTTTGGGAGGTCGAGTCAGGCGGATCACGAGGTCAAGAGATCGAGAACATCCTGGCCAACATGGTGAAACCCTATCTCTACTAAAAATACAAAAATTAGCTGGGCGTGGTGGTTCGCACCCTTAGTCCTAGCTACTCGGGAGGCTGAAGCAGAAGAATCACTTGAACATGGGAGGCAGAGGTTGCAGTGAGCCCAGATCGCATTACTGCACTCCAGCCTGGTGACAGACCAAGACTCCACCTCAAAAAAAAATAAATAGGCCGGGCGCAGTGGCTCATGCCTATAATCCCAGCACTTTAGGAGGCCGAGGCGGGCAGATTACAAGGTCAGGAGATGGAGACAACGGTGAAAGCCCGTCTCTACTAAAAATACAAAAAATAAACTAGCCAAGTGTGGTGGCGGGCGCTTGTAGTCCCAGCTACTCCGGAGGCTGAGGCAGGAAAATGGCATGAACCCAGGAGGCGGAGTTTGCAGTGAGCCGAGATCGTGCCACTGCACTCCAGCCTGGGCGACAGAGCGAGACTCCGTTTCCAAAAAAAAAAAAAAAACGAAAAATAGAGCTACCATATGATTGAGCAATTCCACTGCTAGGGGTATATCCAAGAGAAAAAAGATCAGTATATCAAAGAAATATCGGCACTTCCATGTTTATTGCAGCACTATTCACAATAGACAAGATTTGGAAGGAACCTAAGTGCCCATCAACAGACGAATGGATAAAGAAAATGTGGTACCTACACACAATGGAGTACTATTTGGCCAAAAGAAAGAATGACATCCTGTCATTTGCAATAACATAGATGGAACTGGAGGTCATTACAGTAAATGAAATATGCCAGACACAGAAGGGCAAACTTTACATTTCTCACTTATTTGTGGGAGCTAAAAATTTAAATAATTGAGGCCCAGAGTGGTGGCTCATGCCTGTAATCCTAGTACTTTGGGAGGCTGAGGCAGGCAGATCACGAGGTCAAGAAATCGAGACCAACCTGACCAACATGGTGAAACCCCATCTCCACTAAAAGTACAAAAAGTTAGCTGGGCGTGGTGACAGGCACCTGTAGTCTCAGCTACTTGGGAGGCTGAGACAGGAGAATCACTTGAACCTGGGAGGCGGAGGTTGCAGTGAGCCGAGATCACGCCACTGCACTCCAGCCTGGCAACAGAGCAAGCCTCCATCTCAAAAAATTTTTTTAAAAAATTAATTAATTAAATAAAATTTAAATAATTGAACTCATGGAGAAAGACAATACAATGCTGGTTACCAGTGACTGGGAGGGTAATGGGGATAGAGGCGAGTGTGGATGGTGAATGAGCGCAAAAATACAGTTAGATAAAATGAATAAAATCTAGTATATGATAACATAAGGTGATTAAAAATTTTTAAAAATAATTATATGTGATACTAAGTTTAGCATAAAAACAGGTTTTAGACAGAATCAGCTTATATATCATGAAATCTCTATACTTAGCCATGGACAACAATATTTTCCATCTTAGTCCATTTTCTGTTGCTTGTAACAGAATACCTAAAACTCAGTCATTTATAAAGAAACAAAAATGTATTTCTTACAGTTCTGGAGGCTGAGAAGTCCAAGGTTGATGAAACACATCTGATGAGGGCCTTCTTGCTGATAGGGACTCTACTCTGATGGGGATGCCTGTTGGCACAGGGCATCACAGGTTGAGGGGGTTGAGAGTGTTAGCTCAAGTCTCTTCTTCTTTTTTTCTTTTTGTGGGGGACAGGATTTCACTCTCATCTAGGCTGGAGTGCAGTGGCATGATCTTGGCTCACTGCAACCTCTGCCTCCTGGGCTCAAGTGATATTCCCACTTCAGCCTCCCAAGAAGCTGGGACCACAGGCATGCACCACCACACCCTTCTAATTTTTGTATTTTTTGTGCAGATGGGGTTTTGCCATGTTGCCCAAGCTAGTCTCAAACTCCTGAGCTCAAGCGATCCCCCAACTTGTTCCTCGGCCTCTCACAATGGTGGGATTACAGGTGTGAACTACCGTACCTGGCCCTCTCACCCTTTTTTTTTTTTGAAACGGAGTCTTGCTCTTGTTGTTCAGGCTGGAGTGCAGTGATGTGATCTCGGCTCACTGCAACCTCCACCTCCCAGGATCAAGCGAATCTTCTCCCTCAGACTCCCAAGTAGCTGGTACTGCAGGCGGGTGACACCACATCCAGCTAATTTTTGTATTTTTAGTAGAGACAGGGTTTTACCATGTTGTCCAAGCTGATCTTGAACTCCTGACCTCACGTGATCTGCCCACCTCAGCCTCCCAAAGTGCTGGGATTACAGGTGTGAGGCACTGCACCTGGCCAGCCTCTCTTCCTCTTCTAAAATAGCCACCAGTCTGACTCCTATAGTAACACATGAATCCATTCATGAGGGCACAGCCCTCGTGACTGAATCACCTCTTAACGGCCCCACATTTCAATATTGGCACATTGGAGATTAAGTGTTAAGCGTTTTGGAGGGGACAAAACATTCAAATCATAGCAGTTGCTTTCTCATAACATTGATTCCTGCAATAATGCTGTTCTGATAATGTGACTGTCAGTTGTGTTTACAATAAAGTATATGAATAAATGTGTTAAGGTTTCATTAATAATAATTAATAAAATGTGTTTATGTTACACTATATAAGAGCTGCCATGTAGAAGTCTCTTGTGTTTGGTTAGTGCAAGTCTGAATACCTTACAGAGCTCCAGTGAAAGTCTGACCTAGGAAAAGATTTTAGACAGAATCTGCTTATGCATTGTGAAATCTATGTATTTACCCATAGACAACTGTGGTGGCAAACCTGAGGGATCTCAGCTCACTGCAACCTCTGCCTCCCGAGTTCAAGAGATTCTCCTGCCTCAGCCTCCTGAGCAGCTGGGACGGAGGCATGTGCCACCACGCCTGGCTAATTTTTGTATTTTTAGTAGAGATGGGGTTTTACCATGTTGGTCAGGCTGGTCTCGAACACCTGACCTCATGATCCGCCCACTTTGGCTTCCCAAAGTGCTGGGATTACAGGCGTGAGCCACTGCGCCCAGCCATATCCTGGGGATTAAAATCTCTTACATCATTATTTTTTTCCCTAAATATTTCTGGTGAAATATTTTTAAAGGAGTGAAATGTGTATTTTTGCCACTTAGGATTTATTCTGTCATTCAGTCTAAAGACCTTCTTCAGCTAAGTAATTATTCTCAGCTATAGGTCCTACAAGGCTCAGTCTGATTTGTTATTTATGTTCCTTTTCTTTTCTTTTTTTTGGAGACAGAGTCTCACTCTGTCACCCTAGCTGGAGTGCAGTGGTGCCATCTCGGCTCACTGCAACCTCCGCCTCCCAGGTTCAAGCAATTCTCCTGCCTCAGCCTCCCAAGTAGCTGAGACTACAGGCAAGCACCACCACACCCAGCTGAATTTTTGTATTTTTAGTAGAGATGGGGTTTCACCATGTTAGCCAGCATGATCTCGATCTCCTGACCTCATGATCCGCCCGCTTTGGCCTCCCAAAGTGCTGGGATTACAGGTGTGAGACACCGGCCCAGCCTTACTGTTTCTTTTCACAAACTTTAGAACTGAAGAAAATTTTAGGCCAGGTGTGGTGGCTCACACCTGTAATCCCAGCACTTTAGGAAGCCAGTGTGGGTGGGTTACTTGAGCCCAGGAGTTTGAGACCATCTTGGGCAACATGTGGAAATCACATCTCCACAAAAATTAGCTGGGGGTGGTAGTGTGCATCTGTAGTCCCAGCTATTCAAGAAGCTGATGTGGTAGGATCGCCTGAGCCCACGGAGGTCAAGGCTGCAGAAAGCCATGATCGTGATACTGCACTTCAGCCTGAGTGACAGAGACCCTGTCTAGAAAAAAAAAAAAAAGAAAAAATTTTAGAAGTAAACATATTAGTGCCAGGAATCAATCTCTTGCCCCACAAGTATTTTTATTTGTGGAGCAATCACCTTCAAACTCTTGTTCTTCAAGTCTGATCTGGATCTTTGGGGCTGAGCTCTGTTATGAAGTCATGTTCTAAGAAACAGTAATAATCTCATTTTCTTATTGACCAAAAAAGACATACATATTTAAGACTGGGCACAATGACTCAGGCCTGTAATTCCAGCCCTTTTGGAGGTTGAGGCGAGAGGATCATTTGAGCTCAGGAGTTTGAGACCAGCCTGGGCAACATAGTGAGACTTGGTCTCTCAAAACAAAAACAAAAACAAAAACAACATAAATATTAAAAAACAAACAAAAAAACAGATTAGGAGAAGAATGAGTGATAAAAAACATTACTTAGAATCAAATATATTGGGCCGGGCACAGTGGCTCACGCCTGTAATCCCAGCACTTTGGGATGCTGAGGCAGATGGATTACCTAAAAAAAGAAAAGAAAAGTATCATCTTAAGTACTTGTTAAAAGAATGAAAATAGGCTGGGCACAGTGGCTCATGTCTGTAATCCCAGTTCTCTGAGAGGCTGAGGTGGATGGATCAACTGAGGTCAGGAGTTCGAGACCAGCCTGGCCAAAATGGTGAAACCATCTCTACCAAAAATACACAAATTAGCTGGGTGTGGTGGTGCACACCTGTAATCCTAGCTACTTGGGAGGCTGAGGAAAGAGAATCGCTTGAACCTGGGAGGTGAAGGTTTTGGTGAGCCGAGATCAGCCACTGCACTCCAGCCTGGGTGACACAGCAAGACTTTGTCTCAAAAAAAAAAAAAATGAAAATGAGCTAGGTACTTACCATCACAAGAAGTTAGAAAAAGAATAGCAAACTGGGTGCAGTGACTGACACCACCTGTAATCCCAGCAATTTGGGAAGCTGAGATGGGAGGATCTCTTGAGCACAGGAGTCCGAGACCAGCTTGGGAAACATAGGGAGATGACATCTCAAAAACAGTAATTTTTTTTTTTTTAGATGGAGTTTCGCTCTTGTTGCCCAGATTGGAGTGCAATGGTGCAATCTGTTCCCTGCAACCTGTCTCCCATATCGAAGCGATTCTCCTGCCTCAGCCTCCCAAGTAGCTGGCATTACAGGCATGCGCCACGACGACAGGCTAATTTTGTATTTTAGTAGAGACAGGGTTTCTCCATGTCGGTCAGGTTAGTCTCAAACTTTCGACCTCAGGTGATCTGCCCACCTCAGCCTCCCAAAGGGTTGGCATTACAGGCATGAGCCACTGTACCCAGCCAAGAAAAAAATTTTTTCAGAGACAGGGTCTTGCTATGTTGTGTAGGCTGGATTTGAATTCCTGGCCTCAAGCAACCTGCTTGAACTTGGCCTCCCAAACTGCTGGTATTACAGGTGTGAGCCATTGCACTTGGCCTAATCTGTTTTGAATAGGTAGGTGTCTCCAGAGGAAGGTTTCTTTGGTATATCTTCAAAGGTCTACTGGATAAATGCTAAAATACTCTTTATAAAGAAACACTACTCACAAAAGATTTAAAGTAATACACTTATTTTAATAGTACAAAATGTAATCTGCTTTCCAACCAATGAAAGAAAAACTTTCAAAAAATTTATGAAACCAGTCAATACCTTGAACAAAGAAAAACGCAAATAACTAAGTAAATATTACAATTATGTACTCCAAACCCCAAAAAACAGAGACCATCATTACAAGCCAACTCTTTTTTAGAGTTGGTTGTTGCAGGTTACTAAAATGCATAAAACAAAATCTCTCCTTTTCAGACTTACAGAAAAGAAAAACAACTCCAATAAGAAAGCTAACTTTAAGTTTCATGGGAAGCAGATCATATTGATGACTTTAAAATGTTTTTCAAGGAGTTTACAGAACAGAATATCTATATCTTGATTTTTTTTTTTTTTTTTTTTTTTGAGACGGAGTCTCGCTCTGTCACCCGGGCTGGAGTGCAGTGGCCGGATCTCAGCTCACTGCAAACTCCGCCTCCGGGGTTTACGCCATTCTCCTGCCTCAGCCTCCCGAATAGCTGGGACTACAGGCGCCCGCTACCTCGCCCGGCTAGTTTTTTGTATTTTTTAGTAGAGACGGGGTTTCACCGTGTTAGCCAGGATGGTCTCGATCTCCTGACCTCGTGATCCGCCCGTCTCGGCCTCCCAAAGTGCTGGGATTACAGGCTTGAGCCACCGCGCCCGGCCTATATCTTGATTTTTATGGCAAATGAGATTTGTGTTGACTTTTGAAGCTTATGTGTCTTTTGACGTATCGCTCAGAAGTAAAAACCAATCAAGAGGGACAATAACATTCAGGGGACCCACAGGACTTTAACCTGATCTGAAAACATAAAGCAAAATTTTGAGACAAATTAGTTTAAAAATGCAAATGTATTTTGGTTTAGAATTAAATATTAAACAAAAATTATCACAATTAGGATGTGACTGAAGTTTGAGTAAATTTTTGTCTACTTCATACATCATATTGGTCCATTTAATGTGTATGACAAGGGTATGGCATCAGAAAACAATACTTATAGCAAGTCTATTATTACTGCTAGAAATTGATAAAACTAGTGTTTTGGATGTGACATTGTTTGACGTGTCATTATTTAATAAAATAAAATAGAAAATTTTGCTGTAAAACATTCTTCAGAAAGACGGAAACTGCCTAGGCAAGTGAGTATCTATATATCTCAATGAATTTCTATATACATCTCCTTACTACATCACAAGCACAAAAACAACATTAATATATTTACATGTATGTACTAGACAAAAATGAATTAACTTTCCTAGAAAAACTATACTTATTAAGAAAACATTGCGGGGCGTGGTGGCTCACACCTGTAATCCCAGCACTTTGAGAGGCCGAGGCGGGCAGATCACAAGGTCAGGAGATTGAGACCATCCTGGCTAACACGGTGAAACCCCATCTCTACTAAAAATACAAAAAATTAGCCGGGCGTGGTGGTGGGCAGCTATAGTCCCAGCTACTCAGGAAGCTGAGGCGGGAGAATGGCATGAACCTAGGAGGCAGAGCTTGCAGTGAGCTGAGATTGTGCCATTGCACTCCAGCCTGGGTGACAGAGTGAGACTCCATCTCAAAGAAAAAAAAAAAAAAAGAAAACATTAATAGACACCATAGAATGAAAAGCAAGGCCCTCAAAAAAAAAAAAAGGCAACCATTTCAATAGCTGAGTGCTATTGCTTTTTCTCTGTTTTTTTGAGACAGGGTCTTGCTCTGTTGCTTAGGCTGGAGTGCAGTGGCACGGTCTCGGGTCACTGCAACCTCTGCCTCCTAAGCTCAAGTGATCCTCCTGCCTTAAGCTCCTGAGTAGCTGGGACCACAGGCGCAAGCCACCATGCCTGGCTAATTTTTGTATTTTTTGTAGAGGTGGGGTTTCACCATGTTTCCCAGGCTGGTCTTGAATTCCTGGACTCAGTCTATTTGCCCACTTTGGCCTCCCAAACTGCTGGTATTACAGGTGTGAGCCACCACACCCAGCCCTACTTTCTCTTAATAGCATTTTTTTTTTTTTTTTTTTTTGAGACGGAGTCTCGCTCTCCCGGGCTGGAGTGCAGTGGCCGGATCTCAGCTCACTGCAAGCTCCGCCTCCCGGGTTTACGCCATTCTCCTGCCTCAGCCTCCCGAGTAGCTGGGACTACAGGCGCCCGCCAACTCGCCCGGCTAGATTTTTGTATTTTTTTTAGTAGAGACGGGGTTTCACCGTGTTAGCCAGGATGGTCTCGATCTCCTGACCTCGTGATCCGCCCGTCTCGGCCTCCCAAAGTGCTGGGATTACAGGCTGGAGCCACCGCGCCCGGCCATTAATAGCATTTTAGTAATGGAGAAAAAGGATAAAAGTTTGTAGACAGATACATCTCTACTCCAGAAATATCTGCTAGGCAGAAGCCAGGCAACCTAAAAATCATAGCTCTATCTTTATGGGAAAATGGCTCATGTTTTTGTCAGTGGTAACACTTCTTCTTATACTTAAAAGTTAATCATTAGGGCTTGTACTAAAGCAGAAAGCACTAGTTTAGTTAGGAGACATTTTTCCTAAGTGTCCTATTACTTAAACCTTTGGTACAAAGATGAATAAGTTGATAGTAGGCTATGAGGCCTATTATCCAGACTTCATCACCATCATTCTGCAGAGATCTAAAAAACATACAGATTAACTATAACATCATTGGAAGGAATTTTACTCAGCTTGTAATGACCTAAAAACAGAGGCTAAACAGCAATGGGACCCTGAAATAATATCAAGTACATTCTGCTTGGTTGTTCCAACGGTGGTCCAAGGGTCTAGTGGTAGAAATGGCAGTCCTGAAACAGATCTTGGTAAATTTGCTTGACTACATTCTTCAGGTAGTTGTTCTCCAGTGGCACTTTAGCTAGAATGGCAGCAATATCATCTTGGCTGGAAAGAACAAAGGTTAATCAATTTTTTTTTTTGTTTTTTTGCAACAGAGTCTTGCTCTGTCGCCCAGGCTGGAGCGCAGTGGAACAATCTCAGTTCACTGCAAGTTCCACCTCCCGGGTTCATGCCATTCTCCTGCCTCAGCCTCCCGATTAGCTGGGACTACAGGTGCCTGCCACCATGCCCAGCTAATTTTTGTATTTTTAGTAGAGACGGGGTTTCACTGTGTTAGCCAGGATGGTCTCCTGACCTTGTGATCCACCCGCCTTGGCCTCCCAAAGTGCTAGGATTACAGGTATGAGCCACCGCACCTGGCCAGGTTAATCAATTTTTTAAAAATCTTACACTTGTCTCCAACTGAGTGGAATTTACGTTCTTGGTCTCTCAGTTTCCTAGGAAGCACAAATGAGCATTTCTGGAAATAACCAGATGTCCAGTTTGAAATGGGATTCCAAAACAGGGCCTAAGAACCAATTCTATATGTAATTGTGAAGTATCTTAACCTAGCTACTTTTGTTGGTCATAAAAAATGTTAGCCTTGGTGTTTGCTGACAAATATGAGCACATTTTATTTTATTTTTTGGGGGGGACGGAGTCTTGCTCTGTCGCCCAGGTTGGAGTGCAGTTAGTGGCACGATCTAGGCTCATGGCAACCTCCATCTCCTGGGTGCAAGCAATTCTCCTGCCTCAGCCTCCCGAGTAGCTGGGATTACAGGCGCCTGCCACCACGCCTGGCTATTTTTTCTATTTTTAGTAGAGACAGGGTTTCACCATGTTGGCCAGGCTGGTCTCAAACTCCTGGCCTCAAGCGATCTGCCCAACTTGGCCACCCAAAGTGCTGGGATTACAGGCATGAGCCACCATGCCCGGCCTAAGTGAGCACATTTTTAACATCTGTTATCTTCCAATCTGTCAGCAGTGTATCTAAAAAGTCACAGAATACATCACAGTCTAGGAGGAATGAGACATTTTTAGGTCTGGTTGCACAGACTCTGTTTTGAGACAGCCTGGCTGTCCCAGGCTGGAGGCCAGTGGCATGATCCTGGCTCATCGCAACCTCCACCTCCCAGGCTCAAGCAATCCTCCCACCTCAGCCTCAAGATTAGCTGGGACTACTCACCACCACACCCAGCTAATTTATGTATATTTAGTAGAGGCGGGGATTCGCCATGTTGGCCAGGCTGGTCTCGAACTCTTGAGCTCAACTGATCCGGCCACCTTGGCCTCCCAAAGTGCTGGGCTTACAGACATGAGCCATCATATCTGGCCCTAACTTTTTTTTTTGAGACGGAGTTTCGCTTTGTCTCCCAGGCTGGAGTGCAGTGGTGTGATCTTGGCTCACTGCAACCTCTGCCTCCCAGGTTCAAGCAATTCTCTGCTTGAGCCTCCCGAGTAGCTAGGATTACAGGCACCCACCACCACGCCTGGCTAATTTTTTTTTTTTTTTTTTTTTTTTGAGACGGAGTCTCGCTCTGTCGCCCAGGCTGGAGTGCAGTGGCCAGATCTCAGCTCACTGCAAGCTCCGCCTCCCAGGTTCACGCCATTCTCCTGCCTCAGCCTCCCGAGTAGCTGGGACTACAGGCGCCGGCCATCTCGCCCGGCTAGTTTTTTGTATTTTTTAGTAGAGATGGGGTTTCACCCTGTTAGCCAGGATGGTCTCGATCTCCTGACCTCGTGATCCGCCCGTCTCGGCCTCCCAAAGTGCTGGGATTACAGGCTTGAGCCACCGCGCCCGGCCAACTCTGTTTTTAAAGGTCATAAAAGTTGTTTACGTATTATCTGTACTAAGCTAATGGTGAGTTTTTTCCTTCTTGATTCATGTTTTAGGTTGAAGTATTCAAACAGTGAAGCAGGTACAAAAGAATAGACCAGTGGTCTCCAGCATTCACTGGAGATAGCAATGAAGGTCACTGACTTTAAGAAAAAATTCTTCGCCTGTAATCCCAGCACTTTGGAAGGCTGAGGTGGGCAGATCACTAGGTCAAGAGATCGAGATGACCCAGGCTAACACGGTGAAACCCCATATCTACTAAAAATGCAAAAATTAGCTGGGTGGGTGTGGTAGTGTGTGCCTGTAAGTCTCAGTTACTCGGGAGGCTGAGGCAGGAGAATCACTTGAACCCGGGAGGAGGAAGTTGAAGTGAGCCGAGATTGTGCCACTGCACTCTAGCCTGGTGACAGAGTGAGACTCCACCTTAAACACACACACACACACACACACACACTCTTCAAAATGAACTCAAGAGAACTGACATTTAGCTCTCACTATGGTCCACTGATTTGCTGACCACTTTGAGGAATCCTTCAAATAAAATGAACATTAAAAAGTAGTCCAGAGTCTTACCCTGTTGGCCCTTTACTCACCTAGTGTTCCCAACATGATTCTGAATGGTGGAAGGTAATGGTACAGATGGATAATAGGCTGAGAGAGACAAAGTTATTTCAAACTTTGCAAATGCTGCAGAGCTAGAGAATAATAGTCTCAATCTGTAAAAGACAAGATCCACAATTAAAAATGCAACACAATAACAGCATGAAACACAAATTTTTTTTTTTTTTTTTGAGATGGAGTCTAGATCTGTCTCCCAGGCTGGAGTGCAGTGCACGATTTTGGCTCACTGCAACCTCCACCTCCCAGGTTCTATCGATTCTCCCAAGTAGTTGGGATTACAGGCGCCTGTCACCATATCCAGCTAAGTTTTGTATTTTTAGTAGAGACAGGGTTTCACCAACGTGGCCTCAAACTCCTGACCTCAAGTGATCCGCCTGCCTCACCTCCCAAAGTGTTGGGATTACAGGCGTGAGCCACTGTCCCAGCCCAATTTCATTTAATTTTTACACTGGCATGTCCAAGTTAGGTATACATTATTTCTTTTCCTTTTTTTCTTTTTTTTTGAGACGGAGTCTTGCTCTGTTGCCCAGGCTGGAGTGCAGTGGCGTGATCTCGGCTCACTGCAACCTCCGCCTCCCAGGTTCAAGCGATTCTCCTGCCTCAGCCTCCTGATTAGCTGGGACTACACGTGTGTGCCACCACACCCAGTTAATTTTTGTATTTTCAGTAGAGATGGGGTTTCACCTCGTTGGCCACATTGGTCTTGAATTTCTGACCTCAAATGATCCACCTGTCTCACCTCCCAAAGTGTTGGGATTACAGGCGTGAGCCACCGTCCCAGCTCAATTTCATTTTCTTTTCACACTGGCATGTTCAACCAAGTTAGGTACATACTCTCTCTTTTCTTTCTTTCTTTTTTTTTTTTGAGACGGAGTCGCACTCTATCACCCAGGCTGGAGTGCAGTGGCGCGATCTCGGCTCACTGCAACCTCCGCCCTCCAAGTTCAAGCGATTCTCCTGCCTCAGCCTCCCAAGTAGCCGGGATTACAGGTGCCTGCCACTGCGCCTGGCTAATTTTTTGTATTTTTAATAGAGACGGGGTTTCATCATCTTGGCCAGGCTGGTCTTGAACTCCTGACCTCGTGATCCACCCACCTTGGCCTCCCAAAGTGCTGGGATTACAGGCGTGAGGAGATGTGGAGTCTTTTTGTGCCCAGGTTGGAGTGCAGTGGCGAAATCTCGGCTCACTGCAAACTCCGCCTCCTGGGTTCAAGTGATTCTCCTGCCTCAGCCTCCTGAGTAGCTGGGACTACAGGCGCCCACCACCATGCCTGGCTAATTTTTGTATTTTTAGTAGAGACAGGGTTTCACCATATTGGCCAGGCTGGTCTTGAAGTCCTGACCTTGTGATTCGCCCACCTTGGCCTCCCAAAGTGCTGGGATTACAGGAGTGAGCCACTGCGCCAGTTGTTGACCAAGTTGACCAAGTACTTACTGTATATATATATTCATTTAATAAACTGTTGACCAAGTACTTACTATTGGGTTGAACTGGATTCCCCCAGATTCATATGTTGAATTACAAACCCCTAATACCTCAGAAAGTGACCTTATTTGGAGTCGCTACACAAGTAATATGTTAAGATGAAGTCCTTCTAGAGTAAGGTGGGCCCCTAATCCACTATGACTAGTGTCCTTATAAAAAGGGGAAATGTGGAGCAGACATGCACAATGAAAGAACACCATGTGAACATGAAGGGAGGTTATGCATTTACAAGCCAAGGAATGCCAAAGATTGCCAGCAAACCACCAGACATTGGGAGAAGGCATGGACAGATTCTAACAGCCCTCAGAAAGAACAACACTGCTTACACCTTAATCTCAGACTTCCAGCCTCCAGAACCTGTTGTTTAAGGTACCCAATTTGTAGCACTCTGTCATGGCAGTCCTTGGGAACTAATACACTTACTCAGTATTATTAACATCTATGTTCATTAGGTTATAATTTGGTCCCCATCTCTTTAAATACTCAATCTCCTCTCCAAGGAGTCTGCAATGGTGCACTACCAGTGAGAATTCTTCAAGCATCTAGAAAAAGTGGGAAAAAAAATCAAATGAAATTATGAAAACATTTCAATGCTTAGTGGCTCACTTATAACATTCAAAAAAGCTTAACAATTGAATACATTTATCATTTCAGGATCCACTATCATTTATGTAAAGTTTCAGTTCTGCTTTTTTTGGAAAGATATCACAAATTCTCCTTTAAATACTTCAATCAGGCTTTACCTTGGGTACCTCATGCTGGGTTCTACATGTCTTCTTCCAGGATTCCTTTTCCTCAACGTACTGGAAAATAAGCTTATGAACTAAAAGGGAGGAAGGAGGAGCTTGATCCTCTGGGGAAGGAAAAAAAAGCAAAAGCAGGTTAATATTTATGATACATGTATTTTATATAAGCAAAAAATACTATATTATATAAGCTAGAAATACTCTAAACACTACCAAGTACATAAGTATTCTGTCCCTTTTTTTCTTCTGGAGTCTCCATTCTCCCTCTGTTGCCCAGGCTGGAATGCAACGGCATGATCTTGGCTCACTGCAACCTCTGCCTTCCTGGTTCAAGCAATTCTCCTGCCTTAGCCTCCAGAGTAGCTGGGATGACAGGCACCTGCCACCATGACCGGCTAATTTTTGTATTTTTAGTAGAGACAGGGCTTCACCATGTTGGCCAGACTGGTCTTGAACTCCTGACCTCAGGTAATCCACCCGCCTTGGCCTCCCAAAGTGCTGGGATTACAGGCATGAGCCATCATGCCCAGACGTATTCTCTCCATTTTTATTTTCAAACATGATTACAACACATATGGCGAAGATAAGACATTTCTACAAAAACTCAAGCCTTTATCACATATAGAAACAGTATTTGAGTAAGAGTGTGGGTTTTCATGTAACACAGACCTGAGTTTAAATCCTGGATTTCTTTTCATTTCTTTTTTTCAGATGGAGTGTCACTCTATTGCCCAGGCTGGAGTGCAGCAGTGTGATCTCAGTTCACTGCAACCTCCGCCTCCTGCGTTCAGGCAATTCTCTTGCCTCAGCCTCCTGAGTAGCTGGGACTACAGGCACACACCACAATACCTGGCTAATTTCTTCGTATTTTTAATAGAGATAAGGTTTCACTATGTTGTCCAGGCTGGTCTTGAACTCCTGACCTCCAGTGATCCGCCCGCCTTGGTCTCCTGAAGTGCTGGGATTACAGGCGTGAGCTACGGCACCCAGCAATCCTGGCTTTCTTTAATACCTAAGTGATCCTAGACACAACATTTAAGTTTTTTGATCTGTAGTTTCCTAATTTGTAAAATGGGGAACAAATCGCGCGGACTTCATAGTGTTAAGTAATACACATGCCTGATACAGACTAAGTGCTCATAATAGTAGTTTTTAAATTATGAAAATAGCTATTAATCACTGCTCAAGACCTAGTAATCATTTTTTTTTTTTTTCTGAGACAGAGTCTTGCTCTGTCACCCAGACTGGAGTGCAGTGGAGCGATCTCGGCTCACTGCAAGCTCTGCCTCCTGGGTTCACGCCATTCTCCTGCCTCAGCCTCCTGAGTAGCTGGGACTACAGGCGCTCGCCACCATGCCTGGCTAATTTTTTAAATATTTTTAGTAGAAACGGGGTTTCACCGTGTTAGCCAGCGTGGTCTTGATTTCCTGACCTCATAATCCACCTGCCTCGGCCTCCCAATGTGCTGGGATTACAGGCATGAGCCGCCATGCCCTGGCATGTAATAATTTTTTTTTTTTTTTTGAGACGGAGTCTCGCTCTGTCGCCCAGGCTGGAGTGCAGTGGCCGGATCTTGGCTCACTGCAAGCTCCGCCTCCCGGGTTTACGCCATTCTCCTCCTGCCTCAGCGTCCCGAGTAGCTGGGACTACAGGCGCCCGCCACCTCACCTGGCTAGTTTTTTTTGTATTTTTTAGTAGAGACGGGGTTTCACCATGTTAGCCAGGATGGTCTCAATCTCCTGACCTAGTGATCCGCCTGTCTCGGCCTCCCAAAGTGCTGGGTTTACACACAGGCTTGAGCCACTGCACCCAGCCAATAATCTTTTTTAAATCTTTTTTTTTTTTTTTTGAGATGGAATCTTGCTCTGTCACCTAGGTTGGAGTCCAGTGGCACGATCTCAGCTCACTGCAACCTCCACCTCCCGGGTTCAAGCAATTCTGCCTCAGTCTCCTGAGTAGCTGGGATTACAGGCACCTGTCACTGTGCTCAACTAATTTTTGTATTTTTAGTAGAGATGGGGTTTCATCATGTTGGCCAGGCTGGTCTCAAACTCCTGACCTCATGATCTGCCTTCCTTGTCCTCCCAAAGTGCTGGGATTACAGGCGTGAGCCACCGTGCCTGGCCAAAAAAATCATTTCTTTTAAAAGCTACCAAAAATTTGGAACATTACCCAAGCAGTTTTATGTCTAATACACATTTCTAAGAAAACATTATTACTATTGTCATTGCTTATATTTAACGTAGTTTGTGAAAGAGTTCTCAAGGAGCAATTTATACCTGTAAAGCACCAACAAATATTCATTTATTTGTTTATTTATTTATTTAGAGATAGAGTTTCTCACTGTGGCCCAGGCTGGAGTGCAGTGGTGGAGTTTCGGCTAACTGTAACCTCCACCTCCTGGGTTCAAGCGATTCTCTCACCTCAGCCTCTTGAGTAGCTGGGACTATACGCATACACCACCACGCCTGGCAAATTTTTGTATTTTTAGTAGAGATAGGGTGTTTCACCATGTTGGCCAGGCTGGTCTCGAACTCCTGACCTCAGGTGATCCACCTGCCTCAGCCTCCCAAAGTGATGGGATTACAGGTATGACCCACCGCGCCCGGCCAATTTTTTTTTTAATTAAAAAATTTTTATTTTTATTTTTGTAGAAACAGGGTCTTGCTATGTTACCCAGGCTGGTCTCAAAGTCCTCAGCTCAAATGATCTGCCCACCTCGGCCTCCTAGAGTGCTGCAATTACAGGCATGAGCCACTGCACCTGGCCCGACAGATTTTTATTTTTATGTATTTATTTATGATTTATTTATTTTGAGAGAGTCTCGCTCTGTTGTCCCAGGCTGGAGAGCAGTGTCGGGATCTCAGCTCACTGCAAGCTCTGCCTGCTGGGTTCACGCCATTCTCCTGTCTCAGCCTCTCCAGTAGGTGGGACTATAGGCACCTGCCACCACACCTGGGTAATTTTTTTGTATTTTTAGTAGAGATGGGGTTTCACCGTGTTCACCAGGATGGTCTCGATCTCTTGATCTTGTGATCCGCCCACCTCGGCCTCCCAACGTGCTGGGATTACAGGCATGAGCCACTGCGCCCGGCCTTATTTTTATTTTTATTTATCTTTGAGATAAGGTCTCACTCTGTCACCCGGCTGGAGTGCAGTGGCGTGATCTTGGCTCACTGCAACCTGCACCTCCCAGGTTCAAGTGATTCTTCTGCCTCAGCCTCCTGAGTAGCTGGGGCTACACGAGGGCGCCACCACACCTGGCTAGTTTTTGTATTTTTAGCAGAGATGGGGTTTCACCATGTTAGTCAGGCTGGTCTCAAACTCCTGACCCCTGGTGATCCACCCGCCTCAGTCTCCCAAAGTGCTGGGATTAAAGGCATGAGTCATAGTGCCCAGCCCCAACAAATTTTTAGAGGCTTAAATGTTTTCAACTTACCGTCTAATAGAGATTGAAAATTCACATCAACAATCTTCCTATAACGCTTGTCCAGGAAAGGGAGACCAACTAGAAAGAACCAGAATAATGATTTTAAAAAAATTTTTTAGAGAGTCTCACTTTGTTTCCCAGGCTGGAGTGCAACGGTGCGGTCTTGGCTCACTGCAAGCTCCGCCTCCCAGGTTCAAACAATTCTTCTGCCTCAGCCTCCTGAGTAGCTGGGACTACAGGCGCGTGCCACCACACCTGGCTAATTTTTTGTATTTTTAGTAGAGACGGGGTTTCACCATGTTAGCCAGGATGGTCTCGATCTCTTGACCTTGTGATCCGCCCACCTTGGCCTCCCAAAGTGTTGGGATTAAAGGCATGAGCCATCATGCCCGGCCTTTTTTTTTTTTTTTTAACTACCTGATTTGAAGTCACATAAAACTCAGTACTTTAGAATCCTACTCCTTTTGCGTAGCAAGTTTTTCCACAGGAAGTTGAAGGGTTATCCTTGAATCACTGTTCTCTGTATTTAGTAAAGGCTCCCCTGAGACTGTTCAACTACACTGACTGGTATGTCTTTGAAGGACATTTAAAAGGTAGTACAGGCCGGGCGCGGTGGCTCAAGCCTGTAATCCCAGCACTTTGGGAGGCCGAGACGGGCGGATCACGAGGTCAGGAGATCGAGACCATCCTGGCTAACACGGTGAAACCCCGTCTCTACTAAAAAAATACAAAAAATTAGCCGGGCGAGATGGCGGGCGCCTGTAGTCCCAGCTACTCGGGAGGCTGAGGCGAGAGAATGGCGTAAACCCGGGAGGCGGAGCTTGCAGTGAGCTGAGATCCGGCCACTGCACTCCAGCCTGGGCGACAGAGCGAGACTCCGTCTCAAAAAAAAAAAAAAAAAAAAAAAAGGTAGTACACAGCTATATTTGTTAAGGCCTCCTCTTTTAACCCCTAACTTCTGTGAAAAGATAATTTTATTTTCAGCAATCATATAAGGAAAATGGCTATGATCTCCCTACAACTACTATCCTTGTATAAATACAGTAAAAATGAGTTATGCTTTTAGCATTGCTATAATACGTTTTAGGTAGCTGAGATGGCTGCTAGCTCCTCCAGACTCTAGGGTTATCTGTCTCCTAAATTGATTATTTTCTCTCTGTTGAATGCTTTGTTACATATTTTCTATGTGTTAGGTACTGTGGATACCATGAGAAAAACAGCATACTCAACCTGTGCCCTCAAGAAGCTTACAACTCAGGGAGACGCACAGATAACTGCACTAATAAACACAGCAAGAACTACAAACTATGATAAGCACTATTAAGGAAAACCACAGGAAGCAAGAACATACAACAGAAGGGCAAGAAACTGATCACTGAGAGCTAAGCTCTTACAATTATTAGTAGAAGTTCATTAGTGAAGTGGGGGAAAAGAGCGTTCGGGCATAGGAAACATCAGCATGAAGGTGCTGAGATAGGATAAATACAGCTGAGCAGGAAAGACCACGATCATTTAAGGAAATAAAAGAAGTCCACTGTGGCCAGCATGCAGAGGTAGGAAGGTAGTATGAGACACGAAAAGGAGAAAAATTCAATTCAGGCAAGGCTTCATAGGCTAGATCAAATATTTTGATCATTAGCCTGAGTAATAGGTGCATAGTCAGATTTTCAATAATCACTGTAGCTTCAGGGAGAAGAAGATCCATAAAGTCCCGTTGGAATGTTACTGTAGTCACCTAGGTTAGAGATGATTATTGACAGAACAGATGAAAAACAGTGGATGAATATTAAGAAACTAAAACCAGTAGGTTGGACGCTGTGGCTCATGCCTGTAATCCAGCATTTTGGGAGGCCAAGGTGGGCAAATCGCTTGAGGTCAGGAGTTGAGGCCAGCCTGGACAACATGGTGAAACCCCATCTCCACAAAAAATAAAAATATTAGCCGAGTGTGGTGGCACAAGCCTATAATCTCAGCTACTTGGAAGGCTGAGGCAGGAGAATCACTTGAACCTGGGATGCAGAGGTTGCAGTGAGCAGAGATTGCACTACTGCACTTCAGCCTGGGTGGCAGAGTGAGACTGTCTCAAAAAAATAAATACATAAATAAAAATAAAAACAAAAACAGCATGTCGTACTGATGATTTGAATTATGTACAGCAAGGGAGAAAGAGGTATAAAGTGATTCCTAAGTTTTAATTTTGGACCTGGACAGAAGGTAATACTACTCATCGAGAAAAGAAACTTTCAAGGAGAATCAGGTTTAGAGGCCCAGAGATTGTGAAGATCCTAAGTTCCAATACGGCCATGTTTGCCGATGGTTGGCCATGTTGATGCTGATTGGTTAAAGAGAAAAGACCTAAAAGAGACTGACAATTAGTAAACTCCAACAAAACAGCTGGGCCTCTGTCCAGTTACCATATAGTGATTTCCACCCTATACAGTGATTTCATCCTTTTAGATGATAAACCCACCTATACACACAGAACTTCCAATTAACTTGTTAGGGCCTCTTTTTTTTTTTGAGAGAGAGTTTCGCTCTGTTGCCCATGCTGGAGTGCAGTGGTGCAATCTTGGCTCATTGTAATCTCCACCTCCCGGGTTCAAGTGATTCTCCTGTCTCAGCTTCCCAAGTAGCTGTGATTACAGGTGCATGCCCAGCTAATTTTTTGTAGTTTTAGTAGAGACGGGGTTATCACCATGTTAGCCAGGCTGGTTTCAAACTCCTGACCTCAGGTGATCCCCCTGCCTCAGCCTCCCAAAGTGCTGGGATTATAGGCATGACCTGCAGGGCCTCACTCTTAAGTAAAAAAAGGAAAAAAAAAAAAAAAAGAAGAATCACCAGTCATTAGGGTAAATTCTCTATCACGAAAGATGGAGATGAAAAGAAAGAAACTTAGTAAATAGACATGAGTAGCATGTTTATCCATTATTTTGATAGCAAAATTTTTATTTATGATTGACTCTTCTAAGACTTTCAGCAGTGCTCTCATCATGTCAACAGTTATCAGTATAGTAAAATAAAGATTTGAATCTTTAGTGAGTGTAGCCATTTATTTTTTTGTAAAGGAATTATCTCACTTTGGCTCCTTACCAACTGACTCTTCAAAGGTGATGGTGAGCTGTACTGTGTCATAAACAAAGGTGAATACAGCTTGATCATCACTCCACTCAACGACATCCCACTCAGACAAGCTGAAGAGATATAAACAAGATTTTTAAAAAGTATTTTTAAAATTAAGATAAAAGAGAACTTCTGATACCACCCAAACAGTACCAACAACAGCTACTAATGTTTTTCCACTGGACTGGGAGGCAATATTTCAATTCAAATATTGTGAATGTACAAACTTAAGCTTTTAAAATAACTAAGAACTCAATCTTGAGTGGTATATCGGAGAAACACCAAGTCTAGGCAATGAAAAGTATAAAATATTGAGAAATTATAATTCCATAGTTCTTCTACTCTATTTTCAACTTACTGCTAAGTACACCGACTCTTTTTGAAACAGCACTGTATAGGTTAAGAACACCAACACACTAAAATTACATCAATTGCTCCAGTCGCTTCAGACAACCACAAGGTACAGAATAAAACACAAACAAATGACACCTGCATTTCTTTACCTCAACTGATCCAGCAGTTCTTCAGTTTTATTTCTTTGTTTTTGCATAAAGTCTATTTGAGCAAGGGTCTGCTCTTTTTGTACCTCCAGTTCTAAGAGATTTCTGCAAATAAAAGCAGGTATTCAGAGAGAGATAACGCTTTTATTAGAGAATTCAGACTCTATCAATATAAAAAGTTTATAATAAGAAGTCGCATGCTACATGACTCCCCACTGAGGTAATAATGTTAGGTGTATGGCATCCATTTCTGCATTCTTAGTTGTTGTTGTTGTTTTTAATAAGCATTAATTTAGAAGTGCGTCTACCTGGGAAAGGCATAAATCATTGTTTTTCAAATTAGGATCCATGAAGATATCCTTGGGATTCACATGTTAAGATACTGTTTAAATATTACATTTGGCCTGGGCGCGGTGGCTCAAGCCTGTAATCCCAGCACTTTGGGAGGCCAAGACGGGTGGATCACGAGGTCAGGAGATCGAGACCATCCTGGCCTACACGGTGAAACTCCGTCTCTATTAAAAAATACAAAAAACTAGCCGGGCGAGATGGCAGGCGCCTGTAGTCCCAGCTACTCGGGAGGCTGAGGCAGGAGAATGGCGGAAACCCGGGAGGCGGAGCTTGCAGTGAGCTGAAATCGCGCCACTGCACTTCAGCCTGGGCTACAGAGCGAGACTCCGTCTCAAAAAAAAAAAAAAAAAAAAAAACTGAGATGTCAGTTTTGCTTTTTTTTTTTTACCTGTATTTGGTTTTGTTTAGTTGTTAGAGCTAAACAGAACATATCTTTGTTAATCATTTTGCTAGTATCAATTTAATTTCAGCCAAACACTATCACCTGTCAAATTAATGTTGTCAACTAGAATTTTAGTGGTTTTGTCATTATTTCTATTTGCTTTCTTTTAGATTTATAGTTGAATAAGATTTATAGGCCTAAGAAATACATAGTTCATTTTTTTTTTTTGAGACGGAGTCTTGCTCTGTCGCCCAGGCTGGAGTGCAGTGGCCGGATCTCAGCTCACTGCAAGCTCTGCCTCCCGGGTTTACGCCATTCTCCTGCCTCAGCCTCCCGAGTAGCTGGGACTACAGGCGCCCGCCACCTCGCCCGGCTAGTTTTTGTATTTTTTAGTAGAGACGGGGTTTCACCATGTTCGCCAGGATGGTCTCAATCTCCTGACCTCGTGATCCGCCCGTCTCGGCCTCCCAAAGGGCTGGGATTACAGGCTTGAGCCACGGCACCCGGCAGAAATATATAGTTCATTTTATACTTGTTTATATTTATATTTATTAAACAAAAAGGATACTGGTAGTATTCAAGCTTGAGAAACACTGTGGTGGATAAATGCCCTGTAAACAGTAAGTGCTCCAAAACTACTGTTGCCTATGATGGACTCTAGGTTTCCACTCAAAGTGGAGAAGCCCTGAGTCAGCCTAAGTCAAGACTCATGTCCCCAATTTTGTCAGTCTCTGGAGGTAGGAAGTCATCTAGCCTTCTGTAGTTTAGCATTATATTTTCTAACACTTGGATTAAAGGCTGACCTTTGAAGCTCCTCTTCTTCAGTTTTCAGCTGTTCCAATTCTTTGGAAAAAATAAGAAAAAAAAAAAAAACAGAACAAACATATTAGAATGTTGCCACAAAAATCATGTTTTATTGAAAATTCTACCTAACTTAATCTCACCTAAGTATACAAACAAACTCAGAACAGAAGGGCTTCTCCCACACCCATTTATCTCCTTAACTAATTCAATTAACCTTTCTCTGCAGCTCTCATTTCAGAATCCCATTTGTCCACAGGATTGTCTTTCTCTTCATCCTCCAAATTCTTAGTTTCTAAAATAGATAATATGTGTTAGAATAATTCAGTAAAAACTAAGTAAAAAAGAAAACAAAATAAGGAAGAAAAAAAAGAATAATCCAGTCAAAAACAATGTATTAAACAACGAGAGATTGTTTCTTTGGTAGTAGAAAGTTTAGAAGTACCAGTCTGATGGCTTATATATTTTTTTTCTGTGAGAGAGAAAGTAAGATAGTCAACAAAGGGGTGAACTTTAGACTATGGAATTCATGTACTCGTGGTCAATTCAGTGCAAAAAAACATGTACTAGGCACTTACTCTGAATGAAACATAGTCCTAGGGACTCTGAAGGATATGGAGAAAAAGAAGAGCTGATTCTTGCCTCCACCAAGCTTATAATTTAATCAGGAAGATAAACTATACAAAATAACTATAATACAAGTAGATGTGATGGGTAAAATAAGAAGTACTAGCAAAAGAGCCGTGGGAGCTCAAGGAATATAGACTACTTTCTTTGGTGAAAAACAGGAGAATGTAGTATGTAGCAGCAAAGACAAAAGTAGAAATGATCAGGCTAGTGGCATGTGTCTGTAAGTGTCCAACTACTCAGGAGGCTGAAGAGGGAGGATTCCTTGAGCCCAGGAGTTTGAAGCTGCAGTGAGACTCTCTCTCTCTCTTTTTTTTTTTTAAAAAAAGGCAGGTGTAGTGGTTCACGCCTGTATTCCTAGCACTTTGGGAGGCCGAGATGGGCAGATCACTTGCAGCCAGGAGTTCTGAGACCAGCCTGGCCAAGATGGTGAAATACCATCTCTACTAAAAATACAAAAATTAGCTGGGGGCGGTGGTGCATGCCTGTAATCTTAGCTATTTGGGAGGCTGAGGCACAAGAATTTCTTGAATCCAGGAGGCAGAGGTTACAGTGAGCGGAGATCATGCCACTGCACTCCAGCCTGGGTAACAGAGCGAGACTTTGTCTCAAAAAGTGGCCAAACTGCATAAAAATAGCAATTTTGGTGGGAATTTTTTTTTTTTTTTTTTGATATGGAGTCTCGCTCTGTGGCCCAGGCTGGAGTGCAGTGGCCGGATCTCAGCTCACCGCAAGCTCCGCCTCCCGGGTTTACGCCATTCTCCTGCCTCAGCCTCCCGAGTAGCTGGGACTACAGGCGCCCGCCACCTCGCCCGGCTAGTTTTTTGTATTTTTTTAGTAGAGACGCGGTTTCACCGTGTTAGCCAGGATGGTTTTGATCTCCTGACCTCGTGATCCGCCCGTCTCGGCCTCCCAAAGTGCTGGGATTACAGGCTTGAGCCACCGCGCCCGGCCTGGTTAGAATTTAAGACGTGTATGGGAGTAGTAACAAATCATGTAAATCTGAATACAACTGTGGAGGATATGAAATGTCAAGCTCAGAAGTTTGGACCTTTTTTTTTTTCCTTTAAGCCAACCACAGAGAAAGTTAAGTTTGGGTCAGGCATTGTGGCTCGCGCCTGTAATCCCAGCACTTTGGGAGGCCGAGGCGGGTGGATCACCTGAGGTCGGGAGTTTGAGATTAGCCTAACATGGAGAAACCCCATCTCTACTAAAAATGAAAAAAAAAAAAAAAAATTAGCCAGGCCTGGTGGTGCATGCCTGTAATCCCAGCTACTCAGGAGGTTTAGGCAGGAAAATCGCTTGAACTCGGGAGGCAGAGGTTGCGGTGAGCCGAGATCACACCATTGACTCCAGCCTGGGCAACGAGAGTGAGACTCCGTCTCAAAAAAAAAAAAAAAAAAAAAGGCCGGGTGCGCTGGCTCAAGCCTGTAATCCCAGCACTTTGGGAGGCCGAGACGGGCGGATCACGAGGTCAGGAGATCGAGACCATCCTGGCTAACACAGTGAAACCCCGTCTCTACTAAAAAAAAAATACAAAAAACTAGCCCGGCGAGGTGGCGGGCGCCTATAGTCCCAGCTACTCGGGAGGCTGAGGCAGGAGAATGGCGTAAACCCGGGAGGTGGAGCTTGCAGTGAGCTGAGATCCGGCCACTGCACTCCAGCCTGGGCGACAGAGCGTGACTGCCTCAAAAAAAAAAAAGAAAAAAAAGAAAAAAAAAAGAAAGTTAAGTTTGGACTTTACTTTGTAATAAATGGAAAGACAGAAGTTTTTCAGAGGAGTAACATTAATGAAAACTGTCTTTCACAATTATTAATCTGGCAGCAATGTGCAGTTTGGACTGGAAGGAGGCAGAATAATGGTAAGAATGTATAAAGGTTAGATAGAAGACTGAAATAGCACATTTCAGAATTAAGATGAGCCTTAATGGGAAAAGGAAATAAACACATGAGATACTGAAGCTGCGGATGACAGGACTTGTTAAGAGAACCTCAAAGACAAAGTATTGAGCCTTTTACAATGTATAAGAATTGTGACTGCTATAAATAAAGATGAGAAACATCATAAGAGAGAACAAGTTTTTGGATTTTATTTTTGAGCTGGGAGAATGTATTTAAATTTATTTATTTAGTTAGTTCACTCTGTCGCACAGGTTGGAGTGCAGTGGTGTGATCTTGCCTCACTGTAGCCTTGACCTCCTGGGCTCAAGAGATCTTCCTGCCTCAGCCTCCCAAGTAGCTAGGACTACAGGCATGTGCTACCACACTGAGCTAAACTTTTGTTTTTTGTAGAGATAGTGTCTCGCTATGTTGCCCAGACTGTATTCAGAGTTTAAGGTGTTTAAGGATATTTTTGCATACAGGTTCAGAAGGAAGCTAGAAATTAAGTCTGGAACTCAAGAGAGAGAGGCTAAAGATGCCCTCACCTGAAATGATTATAAGCTACTTTAGGGCAAAAACTGTGTCTTAAATATTTTTATTTCTTTTCTGATATTAAGCACAGTACCTGGCATGCCGTACATACTCAAAAAATGCTTGAGGAATTTAAATTTGGGAATCAGTCACATAATTATTAAGGCAGACGAAAGCACTGAGGGAGAGAATATAGAAAAGAATAGGTGATAAAATATAAATCCCCACAAGGGATCAGTTAGAGAAAGAGAGGCAACAGAGAAGCTGGATGGAGCAGCCAGGAGAAAACAACTGGGTCAAGGTAGTGCATTATCACAGAGATTAAGGGAGATGAACATTTCAGGAAGAAAATAACAGTCATCAGTGTCAAAAGCTGAAAGAGGTCAAAATGGCTAAGGACTGAGAAGAACAAAATTTGATGACTGTGCAGAATCATGTGATATTTGAGAAAGCAGTTTCAGGAGAGTAACTCTAAAAAGTTGGGATTATGAAAGGCCAAACTGAAAAGATATAGTTTTCAAACTGAGATAAATTCATCTATTAAAAAACACAAAATTACAGTCTAGGTTATCTTGAGAAGCTCTTGATTGTATTATGGATGACTATATTAAAGGAAGTTTAATTTGCTCTAATTTACTTATTTATGTATTTGTTTTATTATTATTATTTTTGAGATGCAGTCTCACTCTGTCACCCAGGCTGGAGTGGCGCAATATTGGCTCACTGCAACCTCCGCATCCTGGGTTCAAGGGATTCTCCTGCCTCAGCCTCCTGAGTAGCTGGGACTACATGCGCCCACCACCATGCCCAGCTAATTTTTAAATTTTTAGTAGAGATGGGGTTTCACCATGTTGGTCACGCTGGTCTCAAACTCCTGACCTCAAGTGATCTGCCCAGCTTAGCCTCTCAAAGTGCTGGGATTACAGGCGTGAGCCACTGTGTCCAGCCAATTTATTCTAATTTAATATCTCAAGTTGCTTAAAAAGTCTTCAATATTGTGGTATCAACATTCTCTACTGTAGGAGAGCATTTAGATACAATTAAATTTTTTTTTTGGAAAAGTATTTAAAATACTTTACCTGTTTCCATCTCACTAAGGCAGTTATCGATCTTCTTAAGTATTTTATCCATCTCATCTATCTTTATTTGAAGTTTCTCCCTCTCATTCTAAATACAAAAGATTATAGACTGTCAGGTTAAACCTCTAAAGAAAATATTATAAATGGTTCAGATTGCTCACATAATTGCTCTATCATGATCACAAACAGTCAAATCTTTTTTTTTTTTTTTTTTTTTTTGAGGTGGAGTCTCGCTCTGTTGCCCAGGCTGGAGCGCAGTGGCTCGATCTCGGCTCACTGCAAGCTCCGCCTCCCGGGTTCACACCATTCTCTTGCCTCAGCCTCCCGAGTAGCTGGGACTACAGGCGCCCACCACCACGCCCGGCTAATTTTTTGTATTTTCAGTAGAGATGGGGTTTCACCGTGTTAGACAGGATGGTCTCTATCTCCCGACCTTGTGATCTGCCTGCCTCGGCCTCCCAAAGTGCTGGGATTACAGGCGTGAGCCACCACGCCCAGGCCACAAACAGGCAAAACTTAAAATGAAGGTCAAAGCTTTAAGTTGAAACTTAAAAAATAAAAGATAATTTTATTAAAATAAGTTTTAGCCAAAAGAACTCCGGAAAATTAGTTTATTTTATAAATTTAATAAAATATTTTATTAAAAGAAAATGAAATAATTTAAAAAGCATACTGACATAAAACTAATTTTGGTACTTTATTTTAGCATTTCTATAAGTGTTCCATGGAATACAATATATTAATATTTATTACTTAAAAACACTTCTATGATGAACGAAACATGGGAAACAGTGGTCAAAAAGAATTACAGCATTTATGCTTAGACTTTTTTTTTTTTTTTTTGAGACAGAGTCTCGCTCTGTTGCCCGGGCTGGAGTGCAATGGCCAGATCTCAGCTCACTGCAAGCTCCGCCTCCTGGGTTTACGCCATTCTCCTGCCTCAGCCTCCGGAGTAGCTGGGACTACAGGCACCCGCCACCTCACCCGGCTAGTTTTTTGTATTTTTTAGTAGAGACGGGGTTTCACCATGTTAGCCAGGATGGTCTCGATCTCCTGACCTCGTGATCCGCCCGTCTCGGCCTCCCAAAGTGCTGGGATTACAGGCTTGAGCCACCGCGCCCGGCCGGAAAGTTTTTTAATGCAGAGCCTTTTAAAAAAGCTAATCATTTTGGGAAATGCTGCTTTAAACACAAGTACATACGTATACAGCTTAGTATGGACTATGAAGAAGATAATACTATGATATAGTCCTTAGCAATGGGAGACCAGAATCCTATATATTTTATTTCAGTATGTATGATGGATAATAGTATTTGAGATTAGACATAGGTCCACATTAGTAATTATATTCCAGTATTACTCAAGATGCCAGGATTTGCCACTTTTGACAAATTGAACCTTACCTCTTAATTGTAAGTTTTTGCCCAAGTCTTATTCACATGTCTTTGAAGGAAGATTCTTCATATTCTATAACCACTATAAAGTAATTTTAATATCTCTTTCTATGATATTAACTGTCTCAAATTACCTGAGCTGACTGCACCAGCTTGCCATACAGAGCCACTTTTCCTTGGTGAGTGAAGACTTTAGTCATCTTGGTAAAACGTGATTTTATTTTGTTAAGGTAAATTCCAAAGGCCTTCAGCTGGAAGGGAAAGTTAGAGCGTACATTTTACTAAAACAAATGAGTCAGAAGGGGTAAATGGATTTGCCTATCCTAAGGCAAGACATTTGTCATTGGCAAATTTAATTCCATATAATTGTTGTGTAAGACCAGAAAAAATATTTCAGTTTTGATTCCTGCCTTTAATTCACTTATTCATATTATGAATTAAAAAATGACAGGCTCCTAGTTAATGAAACTTTTTAATATATTAGGGCACATTTATAAAATGGGTCACTTGCTATTTAATCAATTAAAGTAAATCTTTTCTTCGTCTAAATCTAAGTGAAAGGCAAATAGCCAGGAGGGAACTCTAAATAAACTTCAACTATAGTTCATATATTAAATTGATCTCAGGTTTGAAAAGATTACGTATTAACAATTGTGTGTAATTAAATAAGACCCTGGTACCACATTACACCTAAAAAATAAGTTAAATAACTCATCACTGATGACCAAGTAACAGTTACTTATTTCACAATAAACATTGATCAGAATGTCTTTACTGATGCCCATTCAGAAAATGAGACAAAAGTACCTCGTCGTCAGAGCAGTGTCTCATTTTTTCCCACAGGTTCTTATTTATATCAGCCAACAGCTTATCTTGGTTCAATGCAGAAAGCTTTAATCTAAAATACAGAAAAGTTAATTAGCACAGGGTTCAGAAGCCAGCTTGAACGAACCAGCCCAGATCTACAGTCAGGCTTAATTTAATTCTTCCTAGTTTTTTCCTACATAATAAGAGGGGAATTCATTCAAAAAAAGCTTGATCATTCAATCTTATTATTCACTTGAATAACAGTTCAAGAATGTCATAAATCAAAAAAACTTCTGTCACTAATAGAATTCTCATCTCAACATACCAACTTGTTCCAATGTGAAACATTTTGCTTATAAAGAATCCTAAGGTCTGTCAATGATCGCTGCTATAAAGTTGTAGCTACTGTTATTATTATCATTATTATTATTATTTTTGAGACAGAGTCTCACCCTGTTGCCAGGCTGGAGTGCAGTGGTGCAATCTTGGCTCACTGCAGTCTCCACCTTCTGGGTTCAAGCAATTCTCTTGCTTCAGCCTTTGCCTCAGCCTCCCGGTTACCTGGGACTACAGGCGCGTGCCACCACGTCCACTTAATTTTTTTGTATATTATTTTAATAAAAGTTCCTGGCCAGGTGCGATGGCTCACGTCTGTAATCCCAGGACTTTGGGAGGCCGAGGCGGGCAGATCACAGGGTCAGGAGATAGAGATCATCCTGGCTAATACGGTGAAAACCTGCCTCTACTAAAAATAAAAAATTAGTTGGGTGTGGTGGCGGGCGCCTGTAGTCCCAGCTACTCAGGAGGCCGAGGCAGGAGAATGGCATGAACCTCGGAGGTGAATTTCTCAGTGAGCTAAGATTGCGCCTGGGTGACAGAGTGAGGCTCTGTCTCAAAAAATTAATAAATAAAAAATAAATAAAACTTTCCAATTCAGTTCAAAGTCATATTTCACATTTTTAGAATAGCATTTATAAAAGCAGCAAAGATATTATAGTCTCAATATATATTAGTATTTTGTTAATAAATGGAGAAAATAAATTTCTAACGGAGATAAAAGATCTCTTGTAGAGGATATATGCAGGCACATAGATGCAAAATCAAACAGTAAAGCACACCTAAACCAACTGCTCATTGAGTGTAAGATCCTCTTTCATTCAAAATAAACATTCTCAGCTGGTGCGGTGGTTCAAGACCTGTAATCCCAGCACTTTGGGAGGCTGAGGTGGGTGGATCACTTGAGGTCAGGAGTTCAAGACCAGCCTGGCCAACATGGTGAAATCCCATCTCTACTAAAAATACAAAAATTAGCCCAGCATGTTGGCGGGCACCTGTAATCCCAGCTACCCAGGAGGCTGAGGCAGGTGAATTGCTCGAATCCAGGATGCGGCAGTTGCAGTGAGCTGAGATGGCGCCACTACACTCCAACCTGGGCAACATCGCAAGACTCTTGTCTCAATTAAAATAAACAAAGAAACAAAGAAACAAACAAACATTCTCAGGGAAATCCTGACCCAGCCAACTCTTTCCAACAACATGAAGATATAAAATTTGCCAGTTTTGTTCAGTGATGAACCCCAGTGCATCGTATAGTACACTGGAAGATATAGGTGCTCAATAAATATTTGTTAAATGAACAGAATCAGGCAAATCTGAAATATCTTACATTTCTGATTTTAAAACTACGTAATTCTTTTTAAAATTTTTTTAATATTCTTTTTCTTCTACTTCTAAAACACAGATAATTCTTAAAGATTATTTTATTTCTTTTCTGTTAGATTGGTTCAAATTTAGTTGGATAGTCCCAGATGAGTATGACATAAACATTATTCTGAGTTTTAAAGTCTGATTTACCTAAGGGAATCTAGATATATCTAATTTATAAATCAGTCTGCAGTATTTACGTATACCATATCAATGAGCTATCTTCTAAGTAAAACCATGTTCTTTCATATACGTAAACAAGCGTAAATGTGGTAAAATTATACACTCAAAGGCAATCTGATTTCAGGCACTATATACAGATTGAGTACCCCTTATCTGAAATGCTTGGGACCAGAAGTATTTTGGATTTTGGACTATTCGGATATATGAGAAACCTTGCGGGTGAAACCCAAGCCTAAACGTAAAATTAATTTACGTTTCATATATACCTTGTACACACAGTTTGAAGGTAATTTTATACAATATTTTAAACAATTCTGTGCATGAAACAAAGTTTGTGTAAAGTACTTAAGTATTTATGTGTGGAATTTTCCACTTGCATCATGTTGGTGGCTAAAACGTTTTGGATTTTGGAGCATTTCCGATTTCCAATTTCCATATTAGGGTTACTCAACCTGCATAAATCTCTAAAGGGTATTTTCTTTTGAAGATGTTCTCTAGCAATCAACTTATGATATCATAATCTAATAATTACTGTTTATTCTTATAAACAGAATCACCACGGCAGATCACCTGAGGTCAGGAGTTCAAGACCAGCCTGGCCCACCTGGCAAAACCCCGTCTCTACTAAAAAATACAAAAACTAGCCGGGCGTGGTGGCAGGCACCTGTAATCCCAGCTACTTGGGGGGCTGAGGTGGGAAAATCGCTTGAACCCGGGAGGTGGAGGTTGCAGTGAGTCGAGATCACACCATTGCACTCCAGACTGGGTGACAGAGCAAGACTCCGTCTCAAAAAAAAAAAAAAGAAAAGAAAAGAAAAATAAATGGCAGACTTGGGCACAGTGGCTCATGCTGTAATCCCAGGAGGTTGAGGCAGAAGGATCACTTGAGGATAGGAACTTGAGACCAGCCTGAGAAACACAGCAAGAGCTTGTCTTTAAAACAGTTTTTAAACTTTAGTTGGGCATGGTGAGAGACCCCATCTCTTAGAACACCTACTTTTTCCTAAGAATGGTATGAAAACAATTTATTTATTTATTTATTTATTTATTTATTTATTTATTTATTTATTTTTTGAGGCGGAGTCTCGCTCTGTCGCGGACTGGAGTGCAGTGGCCGGATCTCAGCTCACTGCAAGCTCCGCCTCCCGGGTTTAGGCCATTCTCCTGCCTCAGCCTCCCGAGTAGCTGGGACTACAGGCGCCCACCACCTCGCCCGGCTAGTTTTTGTATTTTTAGTACAGACGGGGTTTCACTGTGTTAGCCAGGATGGTCTCGATCTCCTGACCTCGTGATCCGCCCGTCTCGGCCTCCCAAAGTGCTGGGATTACAGGCTTGAGCCACCGCGCCCGGCCTGAAAACAATTTATATACGCCATTTCTATTGTTCGTATCTATTGGCCGAGTAGGTTTTATTAACCCCACTTGATGGATTTGGAAATGAAGGTTAAATGACTTACCCAAGGCTACACAGCTAGTGTTGAAGCCAAGATTGAGCTTCAATCTGACTACAAGGCCAAAGCTCTTTCTCTCACATCACACGGCCAATTAATGCCATCAACTTTACCCCATGACAGTGTTATTCTAATCAAAACCTTACCACACAAACTATTCACTGATCCCTCCCCTCCCCTCAAAAAAACACACATAAAAATTAAAACTTTCATACTCTTCAATCTTTTGGCGACGAGCCTCACAATCTTCTCTATAAATCTGTATCTTGGGTCGGTAAACATATTGACTTAACATCAGGTCTTCTGGAGTAGGTGGTGTGTTTATAGTAAACTGGAAAAAAAAAATTCAGTCCCTGAGAACTGGTATCTTGTAGACAAAACCATACATAAGAATTAACTCAAATTTCAGAGTGCCTATTTTAAAACATTCTACAAAGAAAAATTTGACATACTCCATCAAGTTCATAATGCCAGTAAGCAAAAAATTGGAATCTGAATTCTAAGTCTTAGAATCTGACTTCTAAGTCCCTTTCCCCATAGATGTTTACTGGAACTGTGGTTTTTCTTACTCACATGGGAATGACAGTAGTTTGAATATGGCTATGTTAAGAAAATAAACACTACCTAAAAATTCAAACTTACCAGGAACGCTTTTTAATTTTTTTTTTTTAAGCCAGTTTCCTAGTAACTATTCCCATTCTCTAGCCATAATCCTTACTCTATCCCAGGCTGAACTCAAACTTTTCTGGCATATCCTCCAATTATAAAATAAGACAGGGAAAATTTGGTTATTTAAAAATGTTTTTATAGCACTAATCCAATGGCTTTGATGTCCTTGATGCAGTATTGAAAAAATCAAGTCAGGGCCAGGTTTGGTGGATCACACCTGTAATCCCAGCACTTTGGGAGGTGGCAGGCAGATCACTTGAGGTCAGGAGTTTGAGACCAGCCTGGCCAAATGATGAAACCCTGTCTCTTCTAAAAATACAAAAATTAGCTGGGCGTGGTGGCACACGCCTATAGTCCCAGCTACTCTGGAAGCTGAAGCAGGAGAACTGCTTGAGCCCGAGAGGTGTAGGTTGCAGTGAGCCAAGATTCCACCACTGCACTCCAGCCTGGGCAACAGAGCAAGATTCCGTCAAAAAAAAAAAAAAAAAGAAACGAAAAGATAAAAATCAAGTCAGTTCCTTATTTACAAAAATCAAACAAAACCCCACAAATGAACCTCCAACTCCGAGGCTCAAGCGATCTTCCTGCCTCATCCTCTCCAGTAGCTAGGAGTACAGGTGTGTCACCATGCCTGGCTAATTTTAAAATTTTTTGTAGAGATGGGGTCTTGCTACGTTGCCCAGCAATTCGTTGTTTCGAATTCCTGGCCTCAAGTGATTCTCCTGCCTCAACCTCCCAAAGCACTGGGATTACAGATGTTAGCCACTGTCTCCAGCTATGACTAGACTTTTTTTTTTTTTTGAGATGGGGTCTGGCTGTCACCTAGGCTGCAGTGTAATGGTGTGATCATGGCTCATTGCAGCCTCAGCCTCCCGGGATCAAGCAATTCCCCAGCCTCAGTCTGCCAAGAAACTAGGACTACAGGTGCATGCCAGCCACCACGCTTGGCTAATTAAAACAAAATTTTTTTTCCTTTTTTTTTTTTGAGATTAAGTTTTGCTCTTGTTGCTCAGGCTGGAGTGCAGTGGAGTGATTTCAGCTCATTGCAACCTCCACCTCGTGGCTTCAAGCGATTCTCCTATCTCAGCCTCCACAGTAGCTGGGATTACAGGTGTGTGCCACCATGCCTGGCTACTTTTGTATTTTTAGTAGATATGGGGTTTCACCATGTTGGCCAGGCTGGTCTCGAACCCCTGGCCTCAGGTGATCTGCCCACCTCGGCTTCCCAAAATGCTGGGATTACGGACATAAGCCATCATGCCCGGCCAAATTTTTTTTTTTTTAGGTATGGGGTTTTGCTGCGTTGCCCAGGATGGTCTCAAACTCCTAGACTCAAGTGATCCTCTTGCCCTGGTCTCCCAAAGTGCTGGGATTACGAGCATGAGCCACTGCACCCAGCCAAAAAAAAAAAAAAAAAAAAGATTTTTAAGGCTAGACTTAAACATAACAATCAAAACTGTATGTACTGGTTAAAAAAGAAATGGAAGGCTGGGCACAGTGGCTCGTGCCTGTAATCCCAGCACTTTGGGAGGCCGGGGCGGGCGGATCACCCGAGTTTGGGAGTTCATAACCAGTCTGACTAACAATAGAGAAACCCTGTCTCTACTAAAAATACAAAATTAGCCGGGTGTGGTAGCGCATCCTGTAATCCCAGCTACTCGGGAAGCTGAGGCAGGAGAATTGCTTGAACCCGGGAGGTGGAGGTTGCAGTGAACCAAGATAGCGCCATTGCACTCCAGCCTGGGCAACAAGAGCAAAACTCTGTCTCAAAAAAAAAAAAAACAGAAAAAAGAAAAAAAAAAGAAATGGCAGACGGGCGTGGTAGCTCACGCCTGTAATCCCAACACTTTGGGAGGCCAAGGCAGGCAGATCACCTGAGGTCAGGAGTTCAAGACCAGCCTGGCCCACCTTGCAAAACCCCGTCTCTACTAAAAAATACAAAAACTAGCCGGGCGTGGTGGCAGGCACCTGTAATCCCAGCTACTTGGGGGGCTGAGGTGGGAAAATCGCTTGAACCCGGGAGGTGGAGGTTGCAGTGAGTCGAGATCACACCATTGCACTCCAGACTGGGTGACAGAGCAAGACTCCGTCTCAAAAAAAAAAAAAAAAGAAAAAAAAAAGAAAAGAAAAATAAATGGCAGACTTGGGCACAGTGGCTCATGCTGTAATCCCAGGAGGTTGAGGCAGAAGGATCACCTGAGGATAGGAACTTGAGACCAGCCTGAGAAACACAGCAAGAGCTTGTCTTTAAAACAGTTTTTAAACTTTAGTTGGGCATGGTGAGAGACCCCATCTCTAAATATAAATATGACAACACTAGAACCCAGATTATCCTCCCCTCCCCTCCCCTCTCCTTTTTCCCTTTTCCCTCTTCCCTCTTCTTTTCTTTTTGGAGATGGAGTCTCGCTCTGTCACCCAGGCTGGAGTGCAGTGGTGTGATCTTGGCTCACTGTAACTTCTGCCTCCTGGGTTCAAGGTTGAGGCAATTCTCCTGCCTCAGTCTCCCGAGTAGCTGGGACTACAGGTGCATGCTGCCACGCCTGGCTACTTTTTTTGTATTTTTAGTAGAGACAGGGTTTCACCATGTTGCCCAGGCTGGTCTCGAACTCCTGAGCTCAGGCAACCTGCCTGCCTTGGCTTCCCAAAGTGCTGGGATTACAGGTGTGAGCCACCGTGCCCAGTTAAGTATTTTGGAATTTTTTTCAGATTTTTGGAATATTGCATATACATAATGAGATATCTTGGGGATGGAACGTGTCGATACACGAAATTAATTTATGTTTCATATACATCTTTTTTTTTTTGAGACGGAGTCTTGCTCTGTCGCCCAGCCTGGAATGCAGTGGTGCGATCTTGGCTCACTGCAAGCTCCGCCTCCCGGGTTCACGCCATTCTCCTGCCTCAGCCTCCCGAGTAGCTGGGACTACAGGCGCCTGCCACCTCGCCCGGCTAGTTTTTTGTATTTTTTAGTAGAGACGGGGTTTCACCGTGTTAGCCAGGGTGGTCTCGATCTCCTGACCTTGTGATCCGCCCGTCTCGGCCTCCCAAAGTGCTGGGATTACAGGCTTGAGCCACCGCGCCTGGCTTCATATATATCTTATACTCATAGCCTGACAGTAATTTCATACAATATTTTAAATAATTTGCATGAAACAAAGCTTATATACATTGAACCATCATAAAGCAAAGGTATCACTACCTCAGCCACCCATGTGGACTATCTGTGGCTGTTTGGCATCACCATCATTCCTGACTCACAGAACATTTTGACAGCAACCCATTCATTACATGAGGTCAGGTGTGAAATTTTCCATTTGTGGCATCATGTCAGCACTGAAAAATTCTGGGTTTTAGAGCATTTCAGATTTTTGATTTTTTGAATTAGGGATGCTCAACCTGGAGTATATCACTTCTTTACAACCCCTAATGAATTAATGGCTGCATACACGTCATCACCAGACATTATCCTAATGGATTACAACTATGAACTAAACTTGAAAAAAAAAAAAACCCCTGTTAATCTGATCAAGCCTATCATCAATATACAAAAAAAAAAACAAGGGCAGAGAAATATTTGGGCATGCACAATTAGCAACATCTGGACTGTGGTAAACTCTACAGGAAAAACCCGATTTCTTCATTAAAAGGTAGGAAAGAAACAAAAAAAATGAAGATTAAAAATATTTTTAAAATACAAAAAAAAAGACAAAAAGAGAAAAAGAGATGGAAAAAGACCTTATAGGTTATAAGACTAAAGAGAGATTTCAACTAATTGGCAATGTTTGAATCTCATTTGGATCCCAAGATAACAAACTGGGGGAAAAAAAAGGTATAAGACGATCAGGGAAATATAAACACTGACTGAATAATCAATCATTTTATGGTATGATTATGATATTGGATATGTTTTTAAAATAAGAGTCTTCATCTTTTTAGGGAATACATACTGAAATACTTATAGATTGATGATGTTTGGGGTTTGCATCACAATAACGGGGGGCAGGGGAAATTTCTATACACAAAATTAATTTATGTTTCATATATATCTTTTTTTTTTTTTTTGAGACAGAGTCTCACTCTGTTGCTCAGGCTGGAGCTCAGTGGCGTGATCTCAGCTCACTGCAGCCTCCATCTCCCTGGTTCAAGTGATTCTCCCACTTCAGCCTTGCGAGTAGCTGGGACTACAGGTATGCACCACCACTTTCAGCTAATTTTAGTATTTTTTTGGTAGAGCAGGGTTTCACCATGTTGGCCAGGCTGGTCTCGAACTCCTGACCTCAAGTGATCCTCCTGCCTAGGCCTCCCAAAGTACTGGGATTACAGGTATGAGCCATAGCACCAAGACAAGAGGTGATAATTTATGAAGTTGGGTGACAGACACACAGGGGGTTAATAAAACTATTCTCTATTTTCTGATATGTTTGAAATTTCCTATAATACTAAAATTTTTTTTAAAAGGAGGTTTCATCATAAACTTCCATAACACATAAAGGGAAGCACAAGATGACGTTTCCAGAGATCTGCCAGGAACTCACGCCTGTAATCCCAGCACTTTGGCACTTTGGGAGGCCGAGGTGGGCAGATCACCTGAGGTCAGGAGTTCGAGACCAGCCTGGCCAACATGGCGAACTCCCATGTCTACTAAAAATAGAAAAATTAGCCAGGCATGGTGTTGGACACCTGTAACCCCAGCTACTGGGGAGGCTGAGGCAGGGAGAATCACTTGAACCTGGGAAGTGGAGGTTGCAGTGAGGTGAGATCACACCACTGCACTCCAGTCTGGGCGACAGAGTAAGACTCCGACTCAAAAAAAAAAAAAAAAACCAAAAAAAACACAACAGTTCCTCAACGTTATACGGGATGTGAGTTATAGTGCTTTGCCCTGAGTCACTACATGAGCATGCAGGGGGTCATGGGCCTCTACAATAGCATCTTCTGCTCATGCTGCCAACTGAGTTCCTGCCACTGTACGTATATATGGGAGCTGAGTACATGTCTATGAGGGCTGGCACACATCTCTCCCCCTGCCTCAAGAATACATTCCCCAGGTGGGTATGGTGGCTCACACCTATAATCTCGGCACTTTGGGAGGCCAAGGTGGGCAGATCATCTGAGGTTGGGAGTTTGAGACCAGCCTGACCAATACGGGGAAACCCCACCTCTACTAAAAATACAAAATTAGCCAGGCATGGTAGTACATGCCTGTAATCCTAGCTACTTGCGAGGCTGAGGCAGGAGAATCGCTTGAACCTGGGAAGTGGAGGTTGCAGTGAGCCGAGATCGTGCCACCGCACTCCAGCCTGGTCAAGAAGAGCGAAATTTCATCTCAAAAAAAAAAAAAAAAAAAATTCCCAAATTCCTCTACCCTAAAAGAGCCACAGTCATTTAAATCCTGAAACAGATTCCCACAGCCATGAACCTCATTTTCCATGGTCCATATATAATCCATCTCTTTGGCCTTTTCCTATTTTGGGATTATCAACTTCTTTCCTGAAGTACCCTGAACTCTCTTCCCATTTTGATAAGTTTGTTCCCAGATGTATTTTCCTATCATTGCCCCTCCTAACTTCAGCAAGACCTGGGAGGAAAGGGGAAGATTCATAACATCGATTTGTCAAGGATCAAATCCTCTCCCTCCTTCACCCTCCAGCATCCTCTCTGTTCCAATCCTTCCCCTCTGCTCTCCTCTGTTTGGTCTTGGTCCCCTGATAGTCTTTCTACTTTTCTTATAAAGGGAAAGTAAAAAGAGTATTAGCCCCTGGATGCACACTTAAGCTCCTTTCTCCTCCCTATCTACAGCTGAGGCAAGAAGATTCTACTGGCAAGGGGTAGCTATCATGGCAATGAGGCTGAAGCCCAAAAGGGGTGTGCCCATCTTCCCAATTTCTATTCTTGCTTTACCTTTCGCATTCAAATATATAATTCTCCAGGAATTGATTTGTTTCTAAACAGCTTTATGGAGATATAATTCACATACAATGCAATCCATCCATTTAAGTATACAATTAAATGAATTTTAAAGTATATTCACGTGCCAGGCACGGTGGCTCATGCCTGTAATCCCAGCACTTTGGGAGGCCAAGGTGGGCAGATCACGAGGTCAAGAGTTCAAGACCAGCCTGGCCAAAAGGGTGAAACCCTATCTTTACTAAGAACACAAAAATTGGCCAGGTGTGGTGGCATGTGCCTGTAATCCCAGGTACTTGGGAGGCTGAGGCAGGAGAATCTCCTGAACCTGGAAGGTGGAGGTTGCAGTGAGCCGAGATCGTGCCACTGCACTCCAGCCTGGGCAACAAGAGTGAAACTTGGTCTCAAAAACAAACAAACAACAACAATAACAAAAACCTAAGATACAAACACACACATTAGCCTAGGCCTACACAGGGTCAAAATCATTAATATCATTGTCTTCTACCTCCACTTCTTGTTCTACTGGAAGGTCTGGAGGAACAGTAACACCCATGGAGCTATCATCTCCTATGATAATAATGCCTTCTTTTGGAATAACTCCTGCAGGACTTGCCTGAGGCTGTTTTACAGTTAATTTGTTTTATTTATAAGTTGGAGCACACTCTAAAATAACAATAAGGGCCAGGCATGGTGTCTTGCACCTGCAATCCCAGTACTTTGAGGGGCAAGATAGGATTGCTTCAGGCCAGGAATTTGATATCAGCCTGGTCGACATAGCGAGACCGCATCTCTATGAAATATTTAAAAATTAGCCAGGTGTGGTGGCTTGTGCATATAATCCTAGCTACTTGGGAGGCTGAGGCAAGAGAATCACTTGAGCACCGGAGTTTGAGGCTGCAGTGAGCCAAGGTCATTATACTCTGGCCTGGGTGACAAAGTGAGATTCTAGTTCAAAAAAATAACATAACAATAAAGAGTACAGTATAGGCCAGGCGCGGTGGCTCAAGCCTGTAATCCTAGCACTTTGGGAGGCCGAGACAGGTGGATCACAAGGTCAGGAGATTGAGACCATCCTGGTTAACCTGGTGAAACCCCATCTCTACTAAAAAATACAAAAAACCAGCCGGGCGAGGTGGCAGGCGCCTGTAGTCCCAGCTACTCGGGAGGCTGAGGCAGGAGAATGGCGTAAACCCGGGAGGCGGAGCTTGCAGTGAGCTGAGATCCGGCCACTGCACTTCAGCCTGGGCAACAGAGCGAGACTCCGTCTCAAAAAAAAAAAAAAAAAGAGTACAGTATAGTAAATACATAAAACAGCAACCTAATGGTTTGTCATCTTTATCAAGTACTATTTTACTGTACATAATTATAGGTACTACCCTTTAATAGGAATGGCAGCACAGGTTTGTTTACATTAGCATCACCACAAACGTGAGTAATGTGTTGTGCTACAACATCACAATGTCACTAGACAATGGGAATTTTCCAGCTCCATTATAATTTTTTTTTTTTTTTGAGACAGAGTTTTGCTCTGTTGCCCAGGCTGGAGTGCAGTGGCGTGACCTTGGCTTACTGCAGCTTCCACCTCCTGGGTTCAAGCGATTCAGTAGCTGGGACTCCAGGCACATGCCATTATGCCTGGCTAATTTTTGTAGAGACAGGGTTTTGCCATGTTGGCCAGGCTGGTCTCAAACTCCTGGCCTCAAATGATCCACCCGCCTTGGCCTCCCAAAGTGCTGGGATTATAGGTGTAAGCCACCATGCCTGGCCTCCATAAAAATCTTATGGGACCACCTGTGTATATGTGGTTCGCTGTTGACCAAAATGTCCCTATGCAGCACATGACTGTTATTTGGAAAAATATCTTTTCAGATCCTTTGATCATTTTTAAATTGGGTTGTATTTTATTTATTTATTTAAATAGAGACAGGGTCTCACTATGTTTTATTTATTTATTTAAATAGAGATGGGGTCTCACTATGTTGCCCAGGCTGGTCTCAAACTCCTGAGCTCAAGCAGTCCTCTAGTCTAGGCCACTCAAAGTGCTAAGATTACAGGCATGAGCTACCAAGCCAGGCCTAAATTGGACTGTATTTTTATTATTGAGTTGTAAGAGTTCTTTATCTATTTTGCATAAAGCTTCTTATCAGATGTATGATTTCAACTGTTTTCTTGCATTCTGTGGGTTGCCTTTTCACTTTCTTGTTTTTTTTGTTTGTTTTGTTTTTTGTTTTTTTTTTTGAGACAGGGTCCAGCTCTATCTCCAAGGTTGGAGTGCAGTGCTACAATCTTGGCTCCTTGCAAGTTCTGCCTCCTGGGCTCAAGTCATCCTCCCACTTCAGCCTCCCGAGTAGCTGGGACTACAGGCACGTGCAACCAGGCCTGGCTAATTATTTTATTTTGTACCGGATTTTTCCTGTTGCCCAGTCTGGTCTCAAACTCCTAGGGTCAAGCAATCCTCCCACCTCAGCCTCCCAAAGTGTTGAGATTACAGATGTGAGCCATGGCACCCAGCAAAAAATTATTTTGATCTCTTTTAATCTATGAGTATGTATTCTTTCTTAATCTTCTATATTTCGGCTTTCTCTTTTTTCATTCATTCATTTAATTAAAAGATGTGGGGGGGGTCTCGCTATGTTGCCCAGGCTGGTCTTGAACTCTTAGTTTTAAGTGATCTCCCCTCCTCAGCCTCCCACGTAGCCAGAACTACAGGAACCAGCCACTGTGCGCAACTGCTTGTTTCTTCTTAATTAGACTCCTCAGGAGTTTTTTTTTTTTTTTTTTTTTTTGAGACGGAGTCTCGCTCTGTCGCCCAGGCTGGAGTGTAGTGGCCGGATCTCAGCTCACTGCAAGCTCCGCCTCCCGGGTTCACGCCATTCTCCTGCCTCAGCCTCCCGAGTAGCTGGGACTACAGGCGCCGCCACCTCGCCCGGCTAGTTTTTTTTTTTTGTATTTTTTAGTAGAGACAGGGTTTCACCGCGTTAGCCAGGATGGTCTCGATCTCCTGACCTCCCGATCCGCCCGCCTCGGCCTCCCAAAGTGCTGGGATTACAGGCTTGAGTCACCGCGCCCGGCCAGGAGTTTTCTAATTTTATCGTCTTTTCGAAGTATAGCTTTTGGATTTATTCTTTTGTTGTTGTTGTTGAGATGGGGTCTTGTTCTGTTGACCAGGCTGGAGGGCAGTGGTGCAATCACGGCTCACTGCAGCCTTGAACCCCTAGGCTCAAGAGATCCTCCCATGACAGCCTCCTGAGTAGTTGGGACCACAGTCACAGGCCACTACACTTGGCCAATTTTAAAATTTTCTGTAGAGACAGGGTCTCCCTATTTTCCCGAGGCTGGTCTCAAACTCCTGAGCTCAAGCATTCCTCTCGCCTTGGTCTCTCAAAGTGCTGAAATTATAGGTGTGAGCCACCACGCCTGGCCTGGATTTATCCTTTCCACCAATTTTTGTTTTCTATTTCATTAGCTCCACTTTTTACCTATATTAATTCTATTTTTTTTGTGGATATTATGAGTATTAAAAATAACCTGGCTGGGCATGGTGGCTCATGCCTGTAATTATAGCACTTTAGGAGGCCAAGGTGGGTGGACTGCTTAAGCCCAGGAGCTCAAGAACAGCCTGGGCAACATAGCAAGATCTCGTCTCTAAAAGTAAAGAAATAAATAAAAATTTCTTTAGTTTTAGACTCCATGACAACAAAGGTATCTAAGGCTTTTAATTCCTGCTAAGTATAGCTTTTGCTATATGTCCCACAGATTAGCCATTAAACATTCTCCTTTATTAGAAATAGTTTCAACTTATCTGATCTAGGAATTATCTAGAAGTGTTTCCTGTTTTTTTACCCAACTACATTGTCTACAACGGCAGTTCCCAACCTTTTTGGCACCAGGGACCAGTTTCATGGCAATTTCTCCAAGGACCAGGAAGAGGGGATAGCCTCAGGATGATTCAAGCACACTACATTTATTCTGAACTTTTTTTTTTTTTTGAGACAGGATCCGGCTTTGTTGCCTAGGCTGGAGTGCAATGGTGCAATACTGGCTCAATGCAACCTCCACTTCCTGGGCTCAAGCCATCCTCCCACCTCAACCTCCCAAGTAGCTCGGACGACAGGTGTGTGCCACCATGCCCAGCTAATTTTTGTATTGTTTTAGACACGGGTTTAGCCATGTTTGTCAGACCGGTCTTGACCTCCTAAGCTCGGGTGATCTGTCTGGCTGGGCCTCCCAAAGTGCTGGGATTACAGGTGTGAGCCACCATGCCCAGTCTAAACTTTATTTCTATTATTACTACATTGTAATATATAATGAAATAATTATATAACTCATCGTAATATAGCATCTGTGGGAGCCCCAAGATTATTTTCTTGCAACTAGATGGTCCCATCTAGGGGTGATAGGAGGCACTGACAGATAATCATGTATTAGATTCTCTTAAGGAGTGCGCAACCTAGATCCTTCATGTGTGCAGTTCACAATAGGGTTCATACTTCTATGAGAATCTAATGCCACTGCTGATCTGAAAGGAGGCAGAGCTCAGTTGGTAATGCAAGCAATGGGAAGTGGCTGTAAATACAGATGAAGCTTTGTTCGCTCCACCACCATTCACCTCCTGCTATATGGCCCAGTTCCTAATCCCAGGGGTTGGGGACACTTTGTCTACAAGATACTGTGTTTCTTAATTTCTAAGAATCTCAGAATGTTTTGGTTCTTTTATTAGTTCTAAATTGTATTGGATCAAGATTAGATTATGTAGTCTCTATAAAACCTCCATTTTAAAAAATTTATTAATGTTTTCTTTGTGGCCAAGAGTATAACTAACTTTTGGAAATGTTCGATAGACTTAAGAGAAAAAATATTCCTCAGCCGGGTGCGGTGGCTCAAACCTGTAATCCCAGCACTTTGGGAGGCCGAGACGGGGGGATCACGAGGTCAGGAGATCAAGACCATCCTGGCTAACACGGTGAAACCCCGTCTCTACTAAAAAATACAAAAATCTAGCCGGGCGAGATGGCGGGTGCCTGTAGTCCCAGCTACTCGGGAGGCTGAGGCAGGAGAATGGCGTAAACCCGGGAGGCGGAGCTTGCAGTGAGCTGAGATCCAGCCACTGCACTCCAGCCTGGGCGACAGAGCGAGACTCCGTCTCAAAAAAAAAAAAAAAAAAAAAAAAGAGAGAAAAAATATTCCTATGTAAGGAATATAAGTTTTTCTATTAATCTTTTAAATTGAGTTTGTTGATTGTATTATTCAAATATTTATGATTTTTATCCAGTTTACATATTTTTGATTTTGAAAACTGTTCATTAAAAACCTCTGCTACCCTTAGATTTTTATAATGGAGGAAAAAGCACATTTAGTTTTGTAATCAAGAAAATGTATCAAAAAATAGATGGCAAGGAATGAAGGGAAAATTCAAATTTTATCTTATCAAAATCCATGATAAAAAAATTCATGTGAAAATTTTTGTTTTTTGTTTATGCTAATAACAAATCTCTCTACTATAAGAAAACTCTCGGCCGGGCATGGTGGCTCACACTTGTAATTCCAGCACTTTGGGAGGCTGAGGCGGGTGGATCACGAGATCAGGAGTTCAAGACCAGGCTGGCCAATATAATGAAACCCTGTCTCTACAAAAATACAAAAATTAGCTGGGCGTGGTGGCACGTGCCTGTAGTCTCAGCTACTCAGGAGGCTGAGGCAAGAGAATCACTTGAACCCAGGAGGCAGAGGTTGCAGTGAGCCGAGATCATGCCGCTGCACTCCATCCTGGGCAACAGAGCGAGACTCTGTCTCAAAAAAAAAAAAAGAAAGAAAACTCTCTATAGGAAAATTTGCTCTCTTCCATTCTTTGTGTGCTTTTAAATAAATGTTTGCTTTGATGCAGTTTAGTAAAAAGTGCAACATATTTTAACTGAGATAACCAATTTGCCAAGAAACTGCACTTACATTGCCTGGGAGATTGCTCTGTCGGGGTTTCTGTATCAAGATGTGGACCTGGAGAAGTATAAAGAACTCCCTTATTGTTATTCTCCCATCTTGGAGTTTCTGAGAAAAGAAAAAAAAAGTCCACACGAAAATTCAATGTGATCTCACTTTGATATAACCACCTCATTTGTTTCTAAAAGCTTAAAGTATATTGTATACATTTATGGAAATATCATCCAGCTATCTGCAAGCTATACATGAGCAGATTTTATCTAAGATTATTTCTTAAGGTTATTGAATAACAATAGAGTTTTAAAAATCCCAAAACCCAAAACATACATCTTTTTTTCTCTTTTTTTGAGACAAGGTCTTGCTCTGTCACCCAGCCTGGGGTACAGTTGTGTGATCATGGCTCACTGCAGCCTTGAACTCCTGGGCTCAAGTGATTCTCTTGCCTCAGGCTCCCATGTTGCTGGGATTACAGGCATGCACTACCATGACCAGCCAAAATAAATACCTTTTAATCGTGACTACTACTCCATTTAATTAATTGCTAGGTTGGATCTTTAAGAAAAGTAGTCTTCTGTATATTTGAAATATTTCATAATTAAAACAAAATTTAAAACCAAGAATATTACATGTATTAGAAATGAGATGTTTAAACCTCTTTTCTTTATAAATTAAAAAAAAGAAAAATAATTTTAACATACCTCCCTCAAGCTCTCTTCACAAATAGTATCTCTGAGAAACTGTGATTCCATTTGACTACTGCGGTAAGCTAGAAGTAAAGCAAATTCTGGTGATGAACAAGTCAAAACTGAACTGTAAACTTAACTGTGGTTATCATTCAGATTGTTTCTGATCCTGAAGCCACCCACTGGGATCTTTCTGGGAAGACAGTCATGTAGCACAGCAAAGTATATTATAGCTTTAAGGCTCCAGTGTTTCTCCACTAATTATAAGCCCATGAAGGAAATCACTATTTCTCTGTAGTATGTCACTTCTCAGTGCATTACAATAACTAAGAATTAAAAATAAACTAAATATTATTTTACTGATCAACTTTTTATAATCCCAAAAAGGCATATACAACATTCAAATATTTCCTGAACTGAAAATTACTTATTATTAGTCAAGTAAGCAGAAGGCTGCTATTATTTAGCCTTCATGAAGCTCTTACTGCTGAAGTCCAGACAGGTCCCATCAGCCTTGACTGAATCCAGAGAGCTGCTGCAACTAGATGGGGTCCTGCTCAGGTTTTTTGTCAATACGCTGTTAGCACTTTTATCTATATCCTCTTCAGTATGGTGATCGAAAATCTGAAATTGTCAATTAAGAAATATCTCAAAATAAAATATATACTGTATATTTACGATGAACACTAACATAAATACTACTTCTAACATACAATGTATCTATAATTCATATGAAATATCTTAGTAAAGAATTAGAACAAGTAATAAGCATCTTAAGCCTAATTAGAGTTTAAAGTAATTTTATTGAATGTAACTCTACGGATTATACAGTGTATGCAAATTATTTCTCATTATGTATGGAAGTTAAAACCAGATCCTGTAAGGTACCAAATGTTCACCTATCCAATAATTCAACTACTAGCCACCAATAGCAGGGCAACCACACTGTAGAAAACCAGACTAGAATATTGGCTGTATGTGGTGGCCCTGGCTAGAGTCCAGACAATAAACTTATTTCCAGGCTTTTCTACTTTCCTCTCCAGCTGACCAAGACTTCTTTAGCTGAATAAGTTATGTGGTCCTGCTTTTACTATTTTAACCATTTGACTTCACAGCTTTAAATGCCATCTTCATCTACCTTCTTACATGCTTTTTGAAAACAACTTTTTTTTTTTTTTTTTTTGAGGAAGAGTCTTAGCTGTCACCCAGGCTGGAGTGCACTGGCGTGATCTTGGCTCACTGCAAGCTCTACCTCCTGGGATCACGCCATTCTCCTGCCTCAGCCTCCCAAGTAGCTGGGACTACGGGCGCCCGCCACCACATCTGGCTAATTTTTTGTATTTTTAGTAAAGACGGGGTTTCATCGTGTTAGCCAGAACGGTCTCGATCTCCTGACCTCGTGATCCACCTGCCTTGGCCACCCAAAGTGCTGGGATTACAGGCGTGAGCTACCATGCCCGGCTGAAAACAATATATTATCTAAATGCTATTAAGGGAGCTGGGCACAGTGGCTCACGCCTGTAACCTCAGCATTTTGGGAGGCTAAGGCAGGCAGATCACTTGAGGTCAGGAGTTTAAGACCAGCCTGGCCAACATTGTGAAACCCTCTCTCTACTGAAAATACAAAAATTAGCCGGGTGTGGTGGCACATGCCTGTAATCCCAGCTACTCAGGAGGCTGAGGGAGGAGAATCACTTGAACCTAGGAGGCAGAGTTTGCGGTGAGCCAAAATCACACCACTGCACTCCAGCCTGGGCAACAGAGCAAGACTCGATCTCAAAACACAACAATAATAATAATAAATAAATAAACGCCATTATGGGCTGCGGTGGCTCATGCCTGTAATCCCAGCACTCTGGGAGGTCGAGGTGGGTAGGTCACTTGAGGCCAGGAGTTTGAGACCAGCCTGGCCAACGTGGTGAAACTTCATCTCTACTAAAAACACAAAAATTAGCAGGGCGTTGTGGTGTGCACCGGTACTCCCAGCTACTTGGGAGGCTGAGACATAAGAATCACTTGAACCAGGGAGATGGAGGTTGCAGTGGGCTGAGGTCACTCCACTGCACTCCAGCCTAGGCAACAGAGCAAGGCCCTGTCTCAAAAATAAATGAATGAATAAATGCTATTATGTAAGCTCCATGAGAGCAGATTTTTGTCTGCATTCCCAGCACATAAAACAGTGCCTGGCTGGGCGCAGTGGCTCACGCCTGTAATCCCAGCACTTTGGGACGCCGAGGTAGGTGGATCACTTGCAGTCAGGAGTTTGAGACCAGCCTGACCAACATGGTGAAACCCCATCTCTACTAAAAGTACAAAATTAGCTGGGCGTGTTGGCGCACGCCTGTAATCCCAGCTACTTGGGAGGCTGAGGCAGGAGAATCGCTTGGACCCGGGAGGCCAAGGTTGCAGTGAGCTGAGATCATGCCACCGCACTCCAGCCTGGGTGACAGAGCGAGACTCCATCTCAAAAAAAAAAGAAAAAAAAAAAAAAAAAACAACAACAGTGCCTAAGACATAGCAGATAATCTATATATTTATTGAAAATAGAAGGCAGTCCGGGCGCGGTGGCTCACTCCTGTAATATCAGGACTTTAGCAAGCCAAGGTGGGTGGATCACCTGAGGTCAGGAGTTCAAGACCAGACTGGCCAACATGGCGAAATCCTGTCTCTACTAAAAATACAAAAAATAGCCAGGCATAATGGCGGGCGCCTGTAATCCCAGCTATTCAGAAGGTTGAGGCAGGAAAATCCTTGAACCCAGGAGGCAGAGGTTGTAGCAAGCCAAGACTATACTATTGCACTCCAGCCTGGGTGACAAAAGCAAAACTCCATCTCAAAAAAAGAAAATAGAATGTTAATTTTCATAAAAGTTACTGTTAAATTTTACATTGCTACTTTCTCATAATTTCATGACTAGCCATTGCATGACATTATCTTTCAGAGCCACTGAAATCACCTCCTATGCTTATCTTTTTAACAGAGTTGAAGCTTTGTTTCCTATGAAACTCTGATACTTCCTAATCTTTATTTCTCCGCCTACAAAATTTGGTCTACGTGACAGATTTTGTTCTCCCCAAGTTACCCAAATAGTACTTGACTTAAAAAAATGTGTCTTCTTTCAATTCATACAAAATGACCTAGGCATTCTCCTACTCACTAAAGAAATAGACTCTCTAAGGCTTGGTGCAATGGTTCACACTTGTAATCCCAGCACTTTGGGAGGCTGAGGCAGGCAGATCACTTGAGGTCAGGAGTTCGAGAGCAGCCTGGCCAATATGAGGAAACCCCATCTCTACTAAAAATACAAAAAAAAAAAAAAAAAAAGAAATTAGCCAGATGTGGTGCCCGGTGCCTGCAATCCCAGCTACTCGGAAGGCTGAGGCAGGAGAATCACTTGAACCCAGAAGGCGGAGGCTGCAGTGAGCAGAGATGGCACCACTGCACTTTAGCCTGGGCAACAGAGCAAGACTCCATCTCAAAAATAAAATAAAAATGAAAATGAAAATTAAATTAAAAAATAAGGAAAATGGACTCTCAACTTCTACATATCCTTATCAGCCAAGGAAATTCAGTCAAGCTTTACTTCATGCAGCTGGCAAAATAGAAAGGCTTTTTACTCCCCAAATATAACTCCACTGAAGATGACTTTTCAAGCTATATATACCCTCCCTAGAGATTCTTATATAAAGCCAAATTGACAAATCACTAGAGGTGATAGTATTTACCTTTTGAAATTATACAATCATAACTCTGGCTACTTTTTGTACAATTTTCCATTTAATTTTTTTGTATTTGTCACTTTAAATTGCTTTGAAGTCTAGCTGTTAGTCAATTAATTCCTGAAGGTTCTATATAATACTTCTCCAGCCCTGTAAGTGGAAATAATCATTCTCTGCTTACCCGAGACTAAGATTAAAATTCAAGAATACCCACAATTTAAAAAAACAAAACAAAACCCAAAACTCAAGAATATTCCTTGGTTCAAGACAGAGCTCACCTCCCGATCTTGCGTAGTATCACTAAAGTTAATCTCATTTTTTCTGATTTTTTTCTCCTTACGAATATCTTCTTCTTCTTGTACCCACGTTCTTTTTTGGCTATTGCAAGTTTTTTCCATTTTATTTTCATATGGTGAAATATCTTTTTGGTATGTCTCAATCAAAGCCTTTTCCTCAGTTTCTATGTTAATAGAGTCTGAAGAATTGATCTCATCAGGATATATAGGAAGATTTTCCTCATTTATATATTGAGAAGGACTTAGGTTCATTTTAGCTGCAACAGATCCAATGCCTGAATCTTTGCTGGAGACTGGCTGAATTTCTAAGTGATTTAAATCAGTAGTGTCTGCTGGAATCTGTTCCAGGTCATCAATACCAGTGACACTACAATTTCTCTTGTTTGGCAATCTAGGCAAAAAGATTCCCAAAGAACATCTCCTTACTTTATCTTTAAAAACTGTCTTTGATGGTAGACAGGTGGTTTCAGCTCCATTATGAGACTTTTTATTTTCTTCATCTCTACTATCTTTAGCATTGCTGGAGATTATGTTAATATTACGTATTTCTGTAGCTTGCACTATACTCATATCATTGTGTGCCTTATTCCCTAATTCAAATAATTGCTTTGGAAGGGGTGGTAGATGAACAGTTTGAAAAGCTAAGAACTCTTCAGTTTTTCCATTCAAATTATTCAGATTTGGTTTGATACTATGAAAACATGGAACATTAGATGTAATTACAGGATCTGGTGCTTCTTCAGCATTGACATGAGTTTGTATGACTTGCTTAGTTAAGTCTGAGTTACTGTGGAAATCCAGAGCTGTATTATAGTTAGTTGTTTGAATATTTTCCTTCAGTTCTTTTTTACAGGCTGCAGCAAACCACTTCTCATTATTGAGCATTTTGGGCTTTTCACATATGGGTGCAGAGGAATTTCCTATAATATTTAAACTCTTATTTCCAGCTTTAGACAGTATCACTTCATCTTTATTGATACTACTCTGTCCTTTTTTAGGTAATGGAGGTTGGTCAGTTGAGAAATGAGGCTGAGAAATAACACGAATATCATCAACAAAGACTTTCATTTGATCCTTTTGAAGCTTAAAAGATACTCGCTTTGAATTAAGTTCAGTCATCTCCCCCAGATCTTGACTATATACTAAAGTTTGATTAGCCAATAGATTTTGTGGCTCCTTAATCAGATCTTGATCTTTGTGCAGTGTTATGACATAGTCTAACTGTCCTTTGGTACTGGTTTGAATAACTTCTTCCTTCTCTAACAAAGGACAAGGAGCAGAGAGATGCTGTCCCTCAGATTCCAAGTAATATTCACTGGCAAAATCATTTGCATAAGCACGATCATTTTGCACTGGGCAATTATTGGCTTTTTCCTCATCTTTATCACATAAGGGCATGGCACTACCCTCCAAAATATCAGTACAGGAAATAACATTTGGTAAACAGGAATAATTATCACTGGATCCACAAAGAGCAGTTGCATGACTGCTTGTAAAGCCCACATTTCTTCTATCTCTATTATTTAACCGACAGCTTTCAATTTGGGCTTTTTCCAATGTACAGGCCTGTTCTACAACTTTCCCTATGATCTTTTCATCCATAGCAGCATTATGGAATTTGACGATTTCATTAGTAGTTTTATTAGTAGAAGCAAAGAGTTGTTGCTTTTGCTCAGTGTGAACAATTTTGTTTCCTATAGCCAGTGCTTGTTTTTCAGCGATTTCTTGAACACAGCTATTAACCTTAGGAAAGGAAACACCTAAGTTTTTTCCTTTTGCTATTCCAAATTTAGGGTTCTCTTCAAATATTTTCTCTGTGGCTTGACAGTCAATGAAAACAGTATCACAATTGGTGACTTCCAGATCATTGTAATTATCTGTGAATAATACAGTTTTGTCCATAGGCCTAATAGCTATTTCATTTGACAGGGCAGTTTTACATTCTAAGGCAGTTGTGTGACTCCTAGTGACCTCCATGTCATCCTGCCCACATGAATACAAAATAGTTTTAGAAGCCCCTGCAAAAGGCACCAAATGGAAGTCCTCTTTATTCTCTAGGGCACTTTTGTTACCTATTTCCACCATACAACTCTGGGTAATATCCATATCATTTTTATCATTCTCTGAAAATACAATGGTCTTGTCATTTTTTAGCTTAAGGCTTTTTCTTCTCTGACTTTTGCCTGATAGAGGTTCATTGAGCAATCCAGAATTTTGTACAGCTTTGATGTTTTTCCAAGTGGCTGATTTAGACAATACCATGTTATCAGCTACCTCTACAGGGCCCCTATTATTAGACCATTCCTCCAGAGGTGTTCGCTGGCTGTCATTTGCTACTAGACGGTCACTTTCACCATTTTCTGGAAAGAAAACACTCTCCTCAGTAGGAGTACATATCACTTTTGGTGTTCCTAGGCTTTTCCTTTGGGATGGTTCAAAGTTAGGTCGGTCTGTTCCTTCCTTTTCTTGGTAGTCAATGAAAACAGTATGGGACTTTGTCATTTCTAGTTCATCACGATTATCTACAAACACTACAGTTTTGTCCATAGGCCTAGTAGTTATTTCATCTGGTGAGACAGTTTTACATTCTAAGGCAGTTGTGTGACTTCTAGTAATCTCCATGTCATCCTGCCCACATGTATATAAAATAGTTTCAGAAGTTCCTGCCAATGGCACCAAATGACAATCATGTTTCTCTAATAAAGGTCTATGGTTTATTTCTACTGTATAACTCTTAGTGATATCCATATCATTCTTAACATCTTCTGAAAATATAATAGTCTTATCAATTTTTGGTCCGCCAACACTTTTCCTTCCCCAAATGCTGACATTTTGCTTTTCCTTTGGAAATTTAGGTTTCTGTATACTTTCGTCCTCTATAACATCCATAATACAGTTAGATTTAAGTACTCCACTTTTTTCTGTGGGACTTTTACCACATTTTTCAACTTTCACAGCTATCTGTCTGCTCGTTGTTGTTAGCTGGCTAATAGTGTGTTCTAAATTAGTTTTACCAAGTTCTTGTAGTTCAGAAGGACCAAATCCAATGACAACGGTGTGGCTCTTTGTTAGATCCATATTTTGCTCTTCCTCTGAACATATAATCATCTTGTCATTGCAACAGTCAGGTGTGGGATTGCTTAAACTTTTCCTCAGTGGCCCAGCCAGTTTAGAACTGTGGCCTAGTACAGATTTCACTGTATGACTACTTATAGCAGTATCATGATTTTTCATAGAGGATTGTCCTGATGAAAATAATGGCTTTGTGGTAGAAAACAAAGATTGTTCACATGAAACTATATTTCTATTAGCTCCTTGTTTATCAAGAACTCCACCACAGTAGACTACGTTATGGCTTGTTGCTATCTCCTGATTACAAGCAGCTGACTGAGGAGAATCTTTATCAAGGTAGGGCAAAACCTTCAAAACCCGATCTTTGTCTTTGTTCCAGGTATCGGTTAAGCTGTTTTTGGTTATCATGTCTGGCCGTTGAAATGGTTCATTATGACTTTTGGTCATTTCTTCACATTCATCTGAAGAGCTTTTGTTGTGAGAGTGAGATTCACTGGTATTCTCCGGTGCTAGATTATAAGTTGCAAGAGGAACCTGACTTCCTAAGTTACTTGTGTGACATTCAGTCAAATCCATATCTTCACCTGCTAAGAGTTCAGTCTTTCTATCAGTCAATGAAATAGATAAAGGATTTGACAGGCTCTGCTGTATTCTTTCCTTAGATACATGAGGAAGTGAGTTACAATTTACATTCATTTTCCCATCTTCTGATGTGGTCATATGATTTTGGAGCGTCATTTCTTTTTCAGGTGTTGGTACAGCTGCTATTTGCACATTTGATTGATCTTGTTTAAAAATTTGATTATCTATTGCAACTGTATGACTCTTGGTAATGTCCATGTTCTCCTCTCCGGAATAAATAGTTTTCTCTGTGACACAAGACATAGCATCTGGATTGCAATACATTTTAGAATAACCACTGTCATGCTTTAGCAAATTTTTCTCCTCTCTCATACTTGAGAGACATTTGGTCATTTCGATGGCATCATTACAACTAGAATAGAAAACTGTCTTACAACTTTGAATACATGGATTAGAACATACAGATTCTGGGGTCATGGCTAACATTCTGGCATCTTGATTACAAGTCTGTGAGACTGTGTGAGTTTCTGCCCCCATAATATGACTTCTGGTAATATGCATTTTGTCTGCAGGGTTTATGGAAGGGTCTTGAAAAGCAGCATTTTGTTTACTCTTAAAATTTATTTTATTTCCTGAAGCTTTAGTTCCACAACCTGTTGTTATATCCATGGCATTCTGAGTTTGATTTTCTATTTCAGAAAAATTACTTGTTGCAGGTAAAATCTGTATAGTGTGGTTAAATGTCAAGTCCATAAAGTCATTGCCATAAATTGTAATATCATTACCTTTAGATTCCCGTGAGGTGGTCTCACTGGATGTGGGAATCAATGTCTGAATATTGGCTGTATGACACTGGGTGAAATTCATCCCATCATCTTTTTCTCTAAAGATTCTAGTAACATTACTGTTATTCTCATCTTCATTAAGAGATATATGCATTTGATGTATAGAAGAGGCACTATTTGATTCATTGGAATAAACAGGTATCTCAAAATTTTCTTTATCAGGCCCATTAGGAAAAGTATTACATTTTCCTGTTTTCAATCTTTTTATGAAATCATTGAAATTTATTTTATTTTCTGAAGAAGTGCTTTGATCCATGGAAAAATTTACTTCTTTTTTCATTCTTGAGTCCTCAGTGTGAAGCTTTAAATTAGCTAGAAATGATGTGGTATCTATCTTGGTGGACTTTTCACTTTTGGGATTATCTAAAAGGCCTTTGGTAATCATTACAGTATGACTTGATGTCAGGTCCATCTGGTTTTCATCTGAAAAGATGACTGTCTGGTCATTTGCATGTTTCTTTTCATGGTTATGTTCTATAATTGAAAACTATAATGAAAGCAAAATATAAGAGATCAGAACAAAAGCAAACTTTTAAAAAGGCATTTTACAACATGTACTATATAAAAAATCCTCAGTGACGGTTTCATAACACATTGGTTTGTTTGAATCAATGGTGTAGTATGTTGCATATAATTTGTCATTAAAAATTATTCTTGGGAGGCCAAGGCAGGTGGATCACGAGGTCAGGAGATCGAGACCATCCTGGCTAACATGGTGAAACCCTGTCTCTACTAAAAAATACAAAAAACAAAATTAGCTGGGTGTGGTGGCGTGCGCCTGTAATCCCAGCTACTCGGGAGGCTGAGACAGGAGAATGGTGTGAACCCAGGAGGCGGAGCTTGCAGTGAGCTGAGATTGTGCCACTGCATTCCAGCCTGGGCAACAGAGCGAGACTCCGTCTCAAAAAAAAAAAAAAATTATTCCAGGCTGGGCACAGTGGCTCACACCTGGAATCCAAGTACTTTGGAAGGCTGAGGCAGGAGGACTGCCTGAAGCCAGGAGTAACAAAATAAGATCCTGTATCTACAAAAAAAATGTAAAAATCAGGCACAGTGGTACATGCTTGTAGTCCCAGCTACTAGGAAGGCTGATGTGGGAGGACTGCTTGAGTCCAGGAGTTTGAGCTGTCATGAGCTAGGATCACACCACTGCACTCCAACTTCAGCAACAAAGTAAGACCCAATCTATTAGGAAAAGAAAAAAAAAATTCTAAAGTCTGTGAGTAATTTACTTTTTAGTGTTATGGGACAAATTAAAAATTCAAGTTTAATTATACATCCACTAGAATGACTAAAAAATTAAAAACACTGACAGCACCAAATGTAAACATGACGAAAATTTTAATTACTATATTGAATAGGTCATTCTTATCCTAAATTTTAAAAGTCTAGGAAAGGCATAAGTCCATGATGGCTAATCTATGTTACATTCTAGACTGGGCTTGGTGGCTCACACTTATAATCCCAACACTCTGGGAAGCCAAGGCAGAAGGGTCCCTTGAGCCCAGGAGTTCAAGACGAGCCTGGGCAACATAGTGAGATCTTGTCTCTACAAAAAAATGAACAAAATTAGCTAGGTATGGTGTCATGCACCTGTAGTCCCAACCACTCAAGAGGCTGAGGTGGGAGGATTGCTTGAGCCCAGAAGGTTGAGGCTGCAGTGAGCCAAGATTGTGCCACCACACTCCAGCCTGGGCAACAGTATAAGACTGTGTCTAACAACAACAACAAAAACCCTTCTTGTAGGAGATAGCTTAAAAAAAAAAAATATATATATATATATATACACACACATATATATATAAATATTACACTCTGTGCTACAACTTTTTTTTTTTTTTGGCGAGGACACAGATTAACTTCTTGCTACTGAAAGTATGGCCTACGGACTTGTTGTACCAGTATCACTCAGGAAATAGTTAGAAATAAAGACTCATATGCTCTTTAAACTTTGAGAGGTACTGGTATACTGTATCTCCCATTATTTAAACTGGTCGTGACTTAACTATCCTTAAGTTAATTGGAAAGCTAGGAAGCCTTTCCAGTTTATGCTGATTCATTTTATTAAGTCATCCCTAAATTATGCCATTATCATTGAACTGTGTTTTCTGTTTTAACAATCAGAAGACATTAAAATACAAAGGTATTTGCATGAACTCATACCTCCTTCTGTTGCATCTGGGTATGAATGGGAGCAGAAAGCAATGTGTTCATCCCTATTTAGAAAAAAGAAAAAACTGTAGTCAGAAAAAGTATCACCAAGCCTGACTTTCCTTTTCTTAGGTTCTTCATCAGTTACAAGTATTTACTAGAATTTACCAGTAACTAAGCCCTTAAAAACTTATGTATTAAATTTTTTTAAAGTTTTAAAAAATTGATATATAATAGTGGAACATATTTTTGTGTTACGTGATATTTTGATATCTGTATACATTGTGTAATGATCAAATCAGGGTAATTGGAATATCCACCACCTCAAACATTTATCTTTTGTGTTGGGAACATATTAAATTTTATAAGACTTTTAATTGTCCTATGTTAGTGACAGAGAGACCAATAATTATTATATCCTCTGTGTGGCTGAAATTTTTTTTTTTGTTTGTTTGAGACGGAGTCTTGCTCTGCCACCCAGGCTGGAGTGCAGTGGCCGGATCTCAGCTCACTGCAAGCTCCGCCTCCCGGGTTTCCGCCATTCTCCTGCCTCAGCCTCCGGAGTAGCTGGGATTACAGGCGCCCGCCTTGTCGCCCGGCTAGTTTTTTGTATTTTTTAAGTAGAAACAGGGTTTCACCGTATTAGCCAGGATGGTCTCGATCTCCTGACCTCGTGATCCGCCCGTCTCGGCCTCTCAAAGTGCTGGGATTACAGGCTTGAGCCACCGCGCCCGGCCCCGAAATATTTTTATAATGTGGTGGTGATTTTAAAGATGGAAAGTCTGGACTACTACTTAGTATTATTATTATTCACTTCTCTGTTTTTATTTCCTGGATAGAAGTCCCATGAAGAAGAGTATCAAGTGATGAGTCTGAAAGGTTAGGGTAGGATTCTGAAGGGTCTTTTATTCTATGTTAAGGAATCTAGACGTTCCCATGATAAGACATATATGTTTTATAAAAATAATCCCATTATAAAATATAATGCATTTTAGAAAAATAGTAAAAAGTAATAAGGAGAAGTAGATTCAAGAGAAGATAAAGCAATAAGGAAGTTACTACAACAGTTCAGATTAACGTAAGAGGTCATGTTAGGCCAAAAGAGCAACAAAAATGGCAATAAAGGATTAGACTCAACACTTATTTTAGAACTACAAATTATACTTTGTAAATAAGGAAGGGATTCAAAAGGCTGTATTAAAACAGTAAATACATTTAAAAACACTCACATTTAAAGTTTAAAGGCAAATCTTTAGAACATATTAAATAATTTATGGCAACTTTGAGTACATATAATGAAATAATTATAAGCTTTTTTTTCTTTTTTTTTTTTACTAAAAGCCTTATACATATGTCAGGCTTCCATTCATTTTTTCAACAAATGTTGATTCAGAACCTATTACATGAAAAAAACAAAACAAACAAACAAAAACACACCTCAACTGTCTACTAAGGTATAAAGAAGAACAAGACAAAATTTCTGGACTCCCAGAGATGGTAGTTCAGGCTATTCTGAGCACACTGCCTATGGGGTAGCCCTGCTCCTCAAGGAGGAGTATCCCTCATCCCCCACAAACAGTTTTGGCCTCTTTAATAAGACAGTCAGAAAAATACTTAAAATACAATGTGATAAATTATAAAATATACTGAGAAATAAAAGAGGTGTTATGGGAGCGCAGAACATGTGACTAACTCCTTAGTTTTGCCAGAGAGGGTTCCATTTAAGCCAGTGCTACTTGAAGTACGGTGCCAGACTGTGAACTGCTTGTTACCAATTCATAATGAGATAAAGAGCTGGCGGCAAACATAAATCATATAATAATAATTGCTAGAAAAAAAGTGTAAGCTAAACTAAACAGAGGCTTAATACCACAGTTAATGCACATTACAGTGCAAGTTCCTTTTCTGTCATGGACTGAGCAGTTAGTTTGTGGAATGGACACTCTGAACAGCACTGAAGTTAAGCTAAGTGAAGTGAAAAATGAGAAGACTGACAGGCAAACTGGAGTAGAAAGATCACTTTAGATAGACAAAATAGCATTTATAAATGCATATAGGGGCCGAGCGCAGAGGCTCACACCTATAATCCAAGCACTCTGGAGGCCAAAGCAGGTAGATCATCTGAGGTCAGGAGTTTTGAGACCAGCCTGGCCAACATGGCGAAAACCCGTCTCTACTAAAAATACAAAAATTATCTGGGCCTGGTGGTACGCGCCTCTAATCCCACCTACTCAGAAGGCTGAGGCAGGAGAATCGCTTGTTGCAGTGAGCCAAGATCACACCACCTCACTCCAGCCTGGGTGACAGAGTGAGACTCTGTCTCAAAAAAATAAAATGAAACACAATGAAATATAAATGCATATAGGCAGAAAAAGAGTTCATATAGTGAACTGCAAATAATTCATCACGGGCTACAGCATAGGATACCTATAAAGGGCAGGAGATAAGTTTGGAGAAGAAGACAGGCCAAGTGATAAAGGACATTCTAACTCACTGCTAAGGAGTATGGGCTTTATTCTCTAAGTAAAACAGTGTCATTGAACCATTTTAAGCTGGGAGGTAACATAATTAAATTTAGAAACATGGAGAATGGATTGGAAGGATAAGAAATGAAATACAGTAGCCCAAGAAAAAATAATAGTGACTTGAATTAAAGCAGGGGCAGAAGGAATACAGAATAGGTAACAGATTTTCAAGACATTTAGGAGACAAAATACAAAGTAGTCCAAATGGACATTAGATACAAATGAAGAGTTGAAAATGACCTCTTGATTCCTGACTTAAGTGAATAACTGAACGAGCGGGAGTCCAAGACAGAGAAAACAGGAGAAACAGCAGGTTTGAAAGAAATAAGAGTGAGTTGGTCGGGTGCAGTGGCTCACACCTATAATCCCAGCACTTTGGGAGGCTGAGGCGGCTGGATCACCTGAGGTCAGGAGTTTGAGACCAGCCTGGCCAACATGGAGAAACCCTGTCTCTACTAAAAATAAAAATAAAAAAAAAAATTTGCTGGGTGTAGTGGTGGGCACCTGTAATCCCAGCCACTCAGGAGGCTGAGGCAGGACAATTGCTTGAACCCGGGAGGTGGAGGCTGCAGTGAGCTGAGATCGTGCCACTGCACCCCAGCCTGGACAACAAGAATGAAACTTTGTCTCAAAAAAAAAACAAAAAAAAAAAAAAAAAAAGAAAGAAAGAAGGAATAGTGTGTCTGTGAAATTTTAAATTGAAGACACTGTGTAAACAACAAAGCCCTGGGCCGGGAGTGGTGGCTCACGCCTGTAATCCCAGCACTTTGGGAGGCCGAGGCGGGTGGATCACAAGGTCAGCAGTTCGAGACCAGCCTGACCAACATGGTGAAACCCCATCTCTAATAAAAATACAAAAAAAATAGCTGGGCGTGGTGGTGGATGCCTGTAACCCCAGCAACTTGGGAGGCTAAGGCAGGAGAATCGCTTGAAATCAGAAGGCGGAGGTTGCAGTGAGCTGAGATTGCACCACTACACTCTAGCCTGGGCAATAATAGCAAAACTCTGTCTCAAAAAAAAAAAAAAGAACAAAGCTCTGTTTGCAGCCACTGCTGGAGTGCAGTGGCGTGATCTCGGCTCACTGCAATCTCCACCTCCTGGGTTCAAGCGATTCCCCTGCCTCAGCCTCCTGAGTAGCTGGGACTACAGGCGCGCACCACCATGGCCAGCTACTTTTTTGTATTTTAGTACAGACTGGATTTCACCATGTTGGCCAGGATGGTCGTGATCTCCTGACGTCGTGATGAGCCTCCCTCAGCCTTCCAAAATGCTGGGATTACAGGCATGAGCCACCGTGCCCGGCCACTGTTTGCTTTTTTTTCATGGTTCATGGTTTCTTGTACATATTACTGATCAAGGAACCTAGATGAATAGACTGTCTTACTATAAGAAAAGTATTCTAGTCATACTCACCAGTAATTTCACAGTAATTATCTTCTAATTTCTTATTCCTAAAAATTAAAAAGTACTTTTATAATCTGTACCCCAAACAATTACCAACAATCTTTCAATAACAGCTGAAAGAGTAGGGAAGATGAAAGACTGTCATAGAATAACTAGCAGAAAATTACAAAGACTTTTTTTAAAAAAGACTCATCTAATGCAGAAAATTATAAAGACATATTTTTAAAAAAGACTAATTTAATACTGACTGAAGCAATTACAAGGCAATTAAAGGATACTTTTCAGATTGGTCTTAATGGTTTGCTAATTTCAAGAATATTATCAGCCAGTCGTGGTGGCTCACATCTGTAATCTCAACACTTTGGGAGGTTGAGGTGGGAGGATCACTTGAGACCTAGAGTCCACGGCTGCAGTGAACTATAATCATGCCACTGCACTCCAGCCTGGGTGACAGAGTGAGACCTCATCTCAAAAAAATAAACTAGAAAAATATGCTTAATATATACTGCTTGCTTATTTTTTCAAAAAAAGACCTATAAAGCAATTCATTTTCTAAAACTTGAGACTTAAAACAAAAAGTACATAAAAGAAACCAGTCAAGTGTCCATCAATAGGGAGTTCACTAAACGTTGGTGCAGCCATACAAGAGACTGTAACAGACTGAGGTAAATCTTTATGTAATAACATAGAAAGTGCCACAAGACATATTACTAGGCAATCCCATTTTTTGTCTTCTTTAAAAAAATAAAAGCTAAACTTGCACTTAGACATACAAAAAGAATTTCTGCAAGTACACCAAAAATTGTCAACAGTGGTTATCTGTGAGGAGTGAGTCACCTGAAGAAGAGAGAATAGGCTGGGCGTGGTGGCTCACGCCTGTAATCCCATCACTTTGGGAGGCCAAGGTGGGCAGATCACCTGAGGTCAGGAGTTTAAGACTAGCCTGGCCAACATGGTGAAACACGGCCTCTACTAAAAACACAAAATTAGGCCGGGTGCGGTTGCTCAAGCCTAAAATCCCAGCATTTTGGGAAGCCAAGGAAGGCAGATAAACTGATGTCAGTTCGAGACCAGCCTGGCCAACATGGTGAAACTCCATCTCTACTAAAAATACAAAAATTAGCTGGGTGTGGTGTTGTGCACCTGTAGTCCCAGGTACTTGGGAGGCTGAGGCAGGAGAATAGCTTGAACCTGGGAGGTGGAAGTTGCAGTGAGCTGAGATTAGGCCACTGCACTCCAGCCTGCGCAACAGAGCGGAGACTATGTCTCAAAAAAAAAAAAAGGTGGGGGGGCTGGGCGCGGTGGCTCACGCCTGTAATCCCAGCACTTTGGGAGACTGAGGCAGGCGGATCATGAGGTCAGGAGATGGAGACCATCCTGGCTAACATGGTGAACCCCGTCTCTACTAAAAATACAAAAAAACGAGCCAGGCAAGGTGGCAGGCGTCTGTAGTCCCAGTTACTCAGGAGGCTGAGGCAGGAGAACGGTGTGAACCCAGGAGGCGGAGCTTGCAGTGAGCCGAGATGGCGCCACTGCACTCCAGCCTGGGTGACAGAGCGAGACTCTGTCTTAAAAAATGAGATAAAAAAGATAAATAAATAAATAAATAAATAAATAAAAATAATAAAAAATAAATAAATTATCCAGGTGGAGTGGTGCACACCTGTAGTCCCAGCTACTCGGGAGGCTGAGGTTGCAGTGAGCCAAGATCATGCCACTGCACTCCAGTCTGGCCAACAAGAATGAAACCCCGTCTCACAAAAAAAAGAAGATGGAAAGAGGGAATAATTTTTACTCTTCAATGTATATACTTCTATACCTTTTTATTTAAAAAATTATTTTTCCTTTAAGCTCTGCTGGACTTGATTCTTTACCTTTTTTAAACCACGACTACTATAACTTCCATTTCTTTGTTTCAACAATTTTAATTTAAAGAATGTAGGCCGGGCGTGGTGGCTCAAGCCTGTAATCCCAGCACTTGGGAGGCCAAGACGGGCGGATCATGAGGTCAGGAGATCGAGACCATCCTGGCTAACATGGTGAAACCCTGACTCTACTAAAAAGTACAAAAAACTAGCTGGGCGAGGTGGCAGGCGCCTGTAGTCTCAGCTACTCGGAAGGCTGAGGCAGGAGAATGGTGTAAACCCGGGAGGCAGAGCTTGTAGTGCGCTGAGATCCGGCCACTGCACCCCAGCCTGGGCAACAGAGCAAGACTCCATCTCAAAAAAAAAAAAAAAAAAAAAAAACACAAAGAATGTAATAGGTAATACTTTCATATGGTTTTAAATTAAACCACAAAACCAACACGTAACCTATAACAAGGTTCTCTTCTCTGTGGCAATCAATCTTACTAGTTTCTTCCAGAGATATTATGCACATACATGCATCACTACATATACATACATTATATATATGTACACACACGAGACAATATATACACACACACACACACACATGCTTTTCTTCTTCCCTGTTTTACACAAGTGGTAATGCATGATGTACTTTGTTTTTGCTTTTTATCTTAAGTAATATAGCTTAGAGATTTCTCTATTTAGCATACAATTTTTTTTCCGGCTGCACAGTAGTCAATTAATACGGAAAATGTACCATTTATTTAACCAGTCCCTTATTGATGGACCTTTAGGACCTTTTACAACGTTTACTATTATAGTAAACACTGCAGTGAATAACCTTATCTATTCATCATTTCAAACATTTACAAGTATATTGGTGAGATAATTTCCAGACATAAAACTGAAGTCAAAGGGCATGTGCATTTAAAATTCTGAATATTACCAAGTTGCCTTCTACAAATTATACTACCACTAGCAATGAGTGACTTTTTACCTATTTCCTTAAACTGACTGGAAAAAAATATCTCTTTTTTAGGCCAGACATGGTGGCTCACGCCTGTAATCCCAGCACGTTGGGAGGCCAAAGTGGGCAGATCACAAGCTCAAGAGATCAAGACAATTCTGGTCAACATGGTGAAACCCCGTCTCTACTAAAAATTGAACAAAATTACCCAGGCACGATGGCAGGCGCCTGTAGTCCCAGCTATTCGGGAGGCTAAAGCAAGAGAATCACTCAAACCCAAGAGGCAGAGGTTGCAGACAGCCGAGACCGTACCACTGCACTCCAGCCTGGCGACAGAGCAAGACTCCGTCTAAACAACAAACAAACAAACAAACAACAACAACAACAACAAAAAAAAACCTCTTTTTTGGAGACAGAGTCTTGCTCTGTGGCCCAGGTTGGAGAGCAGGAACATGATCTCAGCTCACTGCAACCTCTGCCTCCCGGATTCAAGCAATTCTCATGCGACCGCCTCCTGAGTAGCTGGGATTACAGGCACAGTGCCACCATACCTGGCTAACTTTTTTGTATTTTTTTTTTTTTGAGATGGAGTCTCACTCTGTCGCCTAGGCTGGAGTGCAGTGGCGTGATCTCGGCTCACTGCAACCTCTACCTCCCAGATAGAAGTGATTCTCCTACCTCAACCTCCTGAGTAGCTGGGACTACAGGCACCCACTACACCTAGGTAATTTGTATATTTTTAGTAGAGACGGGTTTCACCATGTTAGCCAGGATGGTCTCGATCTCCTGACCTGTGATCTACCTGCCTCAGTCTCCCAAAGTGCTGGGATGACAGACGTAAGCCACCACGCCCGGCCAATTTTTTCTATTTTTTTAGTAGAGATGGGGTTTCATGATATTGGCCAGGCTGGTCTTGAACTCCTGACCTCAGGTGATCCACCAGCCTCGGCCTCCCAAAGTGCTGGGATTACAGGCGTGAGACACCACGCCTGGCCAAAAATATATCAATATACTCAATTTTGTACTTCTCTTATGATGAATAAAGATAGCCATCTTTTCATTTGTTAAAGAGCTACTGGTATTTGCTTTTCTATGTAATAATATTATAAGAAAGATTTAATAAAAAACTAAAGACTTGCTATCTATTGTTTTATATTAGTTGATAAATATAACGGTTTATATATTGTTTCATCACTATTAAAACTATAAACTGTACAATGGTCATATTAATCAGATATAGCAGTATACTAAATTCTGCAAAGAACTTGTTTTCTGAATTAATCCTAAGTATTCCACAAAAAGAATACAAAAATAAGAAACAAAATATTAATTTATAACTTTTTAAATGTAATTTGAAAATTACTTACTGTATCAAAAGAAGATTTTCTCCTGTTTCTGTTTCTAAAAATAAAATTAAAATTAAATTTGTCCAAGGATACACTGATAAAGCATTAGGAAAAATTACTTAAGGACGGCCGGGCATGGTGGCTCATGCCTGTAATCCCAGAACTTCGAGGGGCCAAGACGGGCGGATCACGAGGTCAGGAGTTTGAAACCAGGCTGACCAACATGGTGAAACCCCGTCTCTACTAAAAATACAAAAATTAGCTGGGCGTGGTGGCGTGCACATGTAATCCCAGCTACTCAAGAGGCTGAGGCAGGAGAATTACTTGAACCTGGGAGGTGGAGGTTGCAGTGAGCCGAGATTGCACCACTGCACTCTAGCCTGGGTGACAGGGCAAGACTTTGTCTCAAAAAAAATAAATAAAATAAAATTTTAAAACAATTACTTGGCCGGGCGTGGTGCCTCATGCCTGTAATCTCAGCACTTTGGGAGGCCGAGGCGGGCGGATCACAAGGTCAGGAGATCGAGACCACAGTGAAACCCCGTCTCTACTAAAAATACAAAAAATTAGCCGGGTGCGGTAGTGGGTGCCTGTAGTCTCAGCTACTCAGGAGGCTGAGGCAGGAGAATGGCATGATCCCAGGAGGCGAAGCTCGCAGTGAGCCGAGATCGTGCCACTGTACTCCAGCCTGGGGGACACAGCGAGACTGTCTCAAAAAAAAAAAAAAAAATTACTTAAGGACATTAACAACATTTTAAAAAATTACTAACTGCTGGGCGCGGTGGCTCACGCCTATAATCCTAGCACTTTGAGAGGTCAAGGCAGGCAGATCACTTGAGGCCAGGGGTTCAAGACCAGCCTGGCCAATACGGTGAAACCCGGTCTCTACTAAAAATACAAAAATTAGCTGTGTGTGGTGGTGCATGCCTGTAATCCCAGCTACCCGGGAGGCTGAGGCAGAAGAATCACTTAAACCTGGGAGGCGGAGGTTGCAGTGAGCTAAGATAGCACCATTGCACTCCAGCCTGGGGTACAAGAGTGAAAAATCCGTCTCAAAATAAATAAATACATTTACTTACTATCCACGCTACTCTCTACTCCCAAGACTCAAGGAATACTTTTTTTGTTTTTGAGACATGGTCTTGCTCTGTTGCCTAGGCTGGAGTAGAGTGGTGCAATCACTGCAGTCTCAACCTCCTGGGCTCAAATGATCCTCTCACCTCAGCCTCCCGAGTAGCTGGTGCTACAAGAATGCACCCCTACACCTGGCTAATTTCTTTTTTTTGTAGAGACAGAATCTCACTATGTTGTCCAGGTTGGTGTTGAACTCCTGGGCTCAAGCGATTCTCCCATGTCAGCCTGCCAAAGTGCTGGGATCACAGGTGTGAGCCACCATGCATGGCCCATCATATATTTTTTAAGCAATAAGACAATAAGTTATATTAGTTGTCTGGTTAGAGAGCTACAGTAAAATTTTTAAAAAAGCAGATTTAGCAGGAATTACAGTAACATACTTACCTGCCATTTCTGACTTTCTCACTATTTTCATGTGAGACTCTGTCTGGAATACCCTAGAAGAGAAAATAAAGATTATTAAAAACCTGCAATTTGTAATCAGTATCCTTTGGTGTTAATTTATAGTCTGTGTTGAGATAGGCAAAGATAATACTTTGATTTTAGCTTCCTCTTGGCTATGTCATATACTCCTAATGTTTCAAATGCCAAAATTAGTTTACCACAATAAAATCTACTATAGTTTTGTTTTTATTTTTGTTTTTAAACAGGATCTCGCTTTGTTGCCCTGTCTAGATTGCAGTGGTGTGATCACAACTCGCTGTAGCCTCAACCTCCCAGGTTAAAGTGATCATCCCACTTCAGCCTCCCGAGTAGCCTCACCAACAAGCCTAATATTTTTTATTTTTAGTAGAGACAAGGCTTTTATAGTTTATTTATTTATTTATTTTTAACTAAGATTCTGAGCCATTTGTTACTGCAGAGGTTATAGTCTTTAAATAAGCTCTGACTTAATAATTATTTATCCCTCTCAATAACCTAAAATATTCATTTAATTCAACAAGTATTTATTAAACACTCACTAAATACCTGGTATTATATTAGGGCCTGGGATACAAACACGTGATCCTTGACTCAAGGAGCTTCCACTATAAATAGAGCTAGAACAGTGATTACAAACATTATTTCACTGGCTTTTGTTATTAACAGTTCAGGTATGGTAGCATGGACTCCACAGGAAGGGATCCCTTTTCACTGGAATGGTTAAGAATAAGCCTCAGGGGCCGGGCGCGGTAGCTCAAGCCTGTAATCCCAGCACTTTGGGAGGCCGAGACGGGCGGATCACGAGGTCAGGAGATCGAGACCATCCTGGCTAACATGGTGAAACCCCGTCTCTACTAAAAATACAAAAAACTAGCCGGGCGAGGTGGCGGCGCCTGTAGTCCCAGCTACTTGGGAGGCTGAGGCAGGAGAATGGCATGAACCCGGAGGCGGAGCTTGCAGTGAGCTGAGATCTGGCCACTGCACTCCAGCCTGGGTGACACAGCGAGACTCCGTCTCAAAAAAAAAAAAAAAAAAAGAATAAGCTTCAGGGAGCATTTGACATCTGCCTTGAATCTGACCAGTTCATTCTAATTTTGCTAATATTAAGTATCACTCACTATATAGAAGCTATTCTTTTTTCTTTTTTGAGACAGAGTCTCATTCTGTTCCCCAGGCTGGAGTGCAACGACACTATCATGACTCACTGCAGCCTGGGAATCCTGAGCTGAAGCAATCCTCCAGATTCAGCCTCCCGAGTATCTGGGACTACAGGTGCATAGTATCACGCCCGGCTAATTTTTTTTTTTTTTTTTTTGTAGAGATGGGATCTCGCTAAGTTGCTTGGGCTAGTCTCGAACTACTGGCCTCAAGCAATCCTCTGGCTTCAACCTCCCAAAGTGCTGGGATTACAGGCGTGAGCCACCACATCTGGCCTCTAGTACAATGTCAAGTAACAGTTGGATATCATTGTCTTGTTCCTGACTTTAGAGGGAATGCTTTCATTGTTTCTCTTTTAAACATAATACTGAATAACCTTTTAAATAATAACTAATGTTTCATCAAAACAGATTATTCAAGTCAGTATCAATACATTTGGTTTGATACACAAAATACTAGTACCTGTAATATTTTAGTTATTTCTGCTTTCAACTTACTTTATAGTATCTGCAAAGCTGACTCGACGAGAGTTTTTCTTATTTCTCAAAGCATTGGATTCCTAAGGGCAGAGAATATATGGTATAATTCTTAATAAAACCACTGTGAATTACATTTCCAGAGTACTATAGACAGATATCAAGTCTTTTTTTTTTTTTTTTGAGATGGAGTTTTGCTCTTGCTACCCAGACTGGAGTGCAACAGTGCGATCTCGGCTCACCACAGCCTCTGACACCCGAGTTCAAGTGATTCTCCCGCCTCAGCCTCCCGAGTAGCTGGGATAACAGGCATGCATCAGCACACCCGACTAATTCTGTATTTTTAGTAGAGACGGGGTTTCTCCATGTTGGTCAGGCTGGTCTCGAACTCCCAACCTAAGGTGATCTACCTGCCTCGGCCTCCCAAAGTGCTGGGATTACAGGCAAGAGCCACCGCGCCCGGCCAAGTTTTTTTTTTTTCAAGACAGTTTTGTTCTGTCGCCCAGGCTGGAGTGCAGTAACTCAATCTCAGCTCACTGCAACCTCTGCCTCCCAGGTTCAAGCGATTCTCATGTCTCAACCTCTAATTTTTTGTATTTTTAGTAGAGATAGGGTTTCACCATGTTGACCAGGCTGGTCTCAAACTCCTGACCTCAAGTGAACCTCCCACCTCAGCTTCCCAGAGTACTGGGATTACAGGCATGAGCCACTGCACCTGGCCAGAGATCACGTCTTATTCTGAATTACTTCTTCAAATGTTGTAGTATGTGTCAGAATTTCCTTCTTTTTTTCAAGGCTGAATGATATTTCACTGTATGTATATATTACCACATTTTGTTTATCCGTTCATCCATCAATGGACACTTAAGTTGCCTCCACCTTCTGGCTACTGTGAATCATGCCATTATGAACATGGGTGTACAAATACCTCTTTGAAACTCTCCTTTCAATTCTTTTGGATATATATCCAGAAGTGGAATTGTTCGATCATATGGTAATTCTATTTTCAATTTTTTGAGGAATTGCCAGACTATTTTCCATAGCAGCTGTACCATTTTATATCCCCACCAACAGAGCACAAGGGTTCCAATTTCTCTGTATCCTCATCAACACTTGTTATTGTCTGTCTTTTATTTTAACCATCCTAATGGGTGTGAGGTGATATCTCATTTAGGTTTTGATTTGTATTTCCCTAATGGTCAATGATGTTGAGCATCTCTTCATTAGAATACAGCATTTTTACTTTCCTTCCCCACCTTCCTTAACAAGAGCCAACATTTCTACTCACATAAATACCATACACAAAAACCAAAAGACATTAAGGATGAGCTTGCTGTTAAGTAAAAACATAAAATAATAATAAACCAAAAGACAGAAACAAAATCCACAGAGAATTTTACTGGGTTAATTCTGAATACCTGACCATAAGTCTTATTATAATAAAGAATCAGAAATGGTAACCCCTCTGCATCAAAGCAGTGATGTGATTAAGGTCCTAAAAGACGCTACAGGTAGCCTTGAGCTTAATATGACAATTATAATACTGACATGGTAAACACTGGGACTAATAGAGACTAATATATTTCTTACTGGAAAAAAAGAAAACTGATATTTTCGTAGTTCACAAGTATGACTGGGTTTTCACACGCATGTGTGAGATGTGCTTTCCTCAAACTTTGTTACATGTTGGCACATTATACATCTGACATGAAAAAAGAAAGGCGCAGCACGATGGCTCATGCCTATCATACCCACACTTTGGGAGGCCCAGGCAGGAGGATCACTTGAGCCCAGAAGTTCATAAACCAGCCCAGTCAACATAGTAAGACCCTTGTCTGTACTAAAAAAAAAAAAAAAAAAAATGTTAAGGCCGGGTACAGTGGCTCACGTCTGTAATCCCAGCACTTTGGAAGATCAAGGTGGGTACATTGCTTGAGCCCAGGAGTTCAAGACCAACGTAGGCAACATGGTGAAACCCCTTCTCTACAAAAAATAAAAAATTAGCCAGGTATGGTGGCATGTTCCTGTGGTCCTAGTTATTCAGAAGGCTAAGGTGGGAGGATCTCTTGAGCCCAGGAAGAGGAGGTTGCAGTGACCCATGATTGCACCATTGTACTCCAGTCTGGGCAACAGAGTGAGACTCTGTCTCTAAATAAATAAATAAATAGCCAGGTGTGGTGGCATGTGCCGCCGTACCAGCCACTCAGGAGGCTGAGGCAGGAGGACTGATTGAACCCAGGAATGCAGGGCTACAGGGAGTTATGATTGTGCCACTGCACTCCAACCTGGGTAAGTGAGGGAGATGCCATTTCTAGAAAAAAGAAGAAAAAAGAAAAATCCTGAATGCCAGTATATTCAAGTGTTTGGAAAGCCATGGGATGCTTACACATTCCCTCTTCATATAGCTAATACAGTTCTTGACTTAAAAATATAACTGAAAATAGTCATCTATAAAGTATTTGCACAAGAGACTTACCTGAACTGTTTCATTCCCACCTGTGAGGTCCTGAAGAGGACTCCTTGGGGGTTTCAAAATCTGTGGTAACAATTAGAATTATTCAAAAAAAATTGGCATATCTATTAAGAATCAAGTTTATTTCAAGTTATATCATAGGTAGAAAGCTAAAATTTTCATTACAAACTCTGAAACTCCTCAAATTCATTCTGCTCAATGCTACACCGTGTGGCAGATTTAAATATCTGACATCTATTCCCTTCTACCTGCCCATCCTCTCCAATTATTTTACCCACCCTCATCCCATGTGGTCTGAGTGAACGTCACACCAACTCTAGGATAAAACACATAGCTCTGTCTAGAACAGTGTGATATTCTCTTGTCAATGACGATTTGTTCAGGAATGAGGACTTGACCCATATCAGGATAATCGAGCTAAAATGATTCAATTCTGAGTCTTTTCTGTTTTCAGGAAAAAGACACTACTCTTCACGTAGGACTTGAGCCTGGAAGTAAAAGAGCTAGATGTACCACAGTAATTATAGGGAAAGAATCTATCTGCTGGAGATTACCCAGAGGAAGCACTAAGAGTAGAAAAAGAAAAAGGAGGCCGGGCGCGGTGGCTCAAGCCTGTAATCCCAGCACTTTGGGAGGCCGAGACGGGCGGATCACGAGGTCAAGAGATCGAGACCATCCTGGCTAACACTGTGAAACCCCGTCTCTACTAAAAATACAAAAACTAGCCGGGCGAGGTGGTGGGCGCCTGTAGTCCCAGCTACTCGGGAGGCTGAGGCAGGAGAATGGCGTAAACCCGGGAGGCGGAGCTTGCAGTGAGCTGAGATCCAGCCACTGCACTCCAGTCCGGGTGACAGAGCGAGACTCTGCCTCAAAAAAAAAAAAAAAAAAAAAAAAAGGAGGCTGGGCGCGGTGGCTCAAGCCTGTAATCCCAGCACTTTGGGAGGCCGAGACGGGCGGATCACGAGGTCAGGAGATCGAGACCATCCTGGCTAACACGGTGAAACCCCATCTCTACTAAAAATACAAAAACTAGCCGGGCGAAGTGGCGGGCGTCTGTAGTCCCAGCTACTCGGGAGGCTGAGGCAGGAGAATGGTGTAAACCCGGGAGGCGGAGCTTGCAGTGAGCTGAGATCCGGCCACTGCACTCCAGTCTGGGCGACAGAGCGAGACTCCGTCTCAAAAAAAAAAAAAAGAAAAAGAGGCTGGATGCAGTGGCTCACACCTGTAATCCCAGCACTTTGGGAGGCCAAAGAGGGGGCGGATCACGAGGTCAGGAGATCAAGACCATCCTGGCTAACATGATGAAACCCCATCTCTACTAAAAACACAAAAAATTAACCAGGCATGGTGGCAGGTGCCTGTATCCCAGCTATTCGGGAGGCTGAGGCAGGAGAATGGTGTGAACCTGGGAGGAGCAGCTTGCAGTGAGCCGAGATCACGCCACTGCACTCCAGCCTGGGTGACAGAGCGAGATTCCTTCTCAAGAAAAAAAAAAAGAAAAAGGAAATCCTAATACTGGTGTCATGGTTACAATCTCTGGTCAGTAGGCTGTGCCTAAAGCCATCCCTTCTTTGGATTTTTTAGTATCATAACCCAATATATTTTGTGCTTAAAGCAGTTTGGGCTGGGCATAATGGCTCAGCAGTTTGGGAGGCTGAGGCAGGAGGATCACTCGAGGTCAGGAGTTTGAGACGAGCCTGGGCAACATGGCAAAACCTCATCTCTTCTAAAAAATAAAAAAATCAGCCACGCATGGTGGTACACGCCTGTAATTCCAGCTACTCAGGTGACTGAAACATGACAATCGCTTGAACCCAGGAGGCAGAGGTTACAGTGAGCTGAGATCATACCATTGCACTCCAGTCTGGGCAACACAGCAAGACTCTGTCTCAAAAAACAAAAACAGTTTGGGTAGGTCTTTTTCTCTTGCAACAGCTTTGTACCACAGGTTAAACATATCTTTTAAATAGCTTTATTGAAATATAACTTACATAGCATAAAATTCATAAAATTACAACAAAATTCATAAAGTACGAATTTTGATATATTTACAGAATTGCATAACCACGTTAAATATCTGAGTCTTTACCTAGAGAGCAATAGGAAGCCAGTGAGGGTAGGATGGTGAAGCCACAGTCAAAACGACTGTGATATATAGTTACCATTAAATAAAAGCTGACAAGTATTAATTCAAGAAAGTCTTTCTTACTGAAGAATGCCGTCTTCTAACAGGTCTCTCTATATTGTCACTGAAAAAGGAAAAAAAAATTATAAACACATTGATAAAAAACTGAATTCCCAAAAGGGATCATCACAGCACCCCTTACATGCTTTCAAACTGGTCATCACTTTCACTTAGCACTCTGACAAGCAAAATTTATATACAAGACTTTAAATTCACTTAGGAATTCACTGTTTTAAAATACATACTGTGTACTATGAGACTATCTCTTGAATCATAATCAGTACAACATAATTTACCATATTTACAGAGGTATAATAATAAGATAAAGGGCTGTAAGTCAAGAGACGTTAGTTTTGGTTTTACTACTATATGACTTTTAGAGCAGGTTTTGGAAATTCAAATGCCTCTGAGGCTAAACAGGTAATTTTTTAGAAGTAAGAAAAATAGGTAGTGTTGAAATGTAATGACCTAGAGAATTCCTCTGTCACCTAAAGGTTAGTCATTCCTCTGCTGTGGTTAGTTGTTGCCAAACAAGAATAGCAGCCCAGTGTTGCCACGCTTGATTTTTCAAGAGAAGCTGAAAACCCAATTGTACAAAATTTTGAGATCTTGAAATTTGGGCAACTAATTCAAAAACTAAAAAAAATGTGTAGGCCAAAGCCAGCCACAGTGGCCCATGTCTATAGTTCCAGCTATTCAGGAGACTGTGGCAAGAGAATCACTTGAGCCCAGGAGTCCAAATCTAGCCTGGGCAACGAAGCAAGACACAGCCTCTTAAAAAGAAACAATCAAAAAACATTATGTATAAGCCAAAAACTTATGACTGAAGGCTGCAAACAAGCCATCAGGTTGTGATGGCAATTTTAGACAAATAATTTTATCTTCCTGGTTCTCAATTTTCTCATCCTTAAATTGAAGAGATGGGAGACAGTATCTAAAGTCCCTCTCAGATTTGACTCTAGATGATGATGATGATGATGATGATGATGATGATGATGATGATGATATTTGAGACAGGGTCTTGAGGTAGGAGGCAGAACTTGACTCCAGAGGTGGGGCTTGGATACAGGACCAAATTGAGGACTAGCTAAAACAGGTCTGGGACAAAAGCACCTCCCCATAAGACACTCCCATCAGGGTGCCTTGTCAGTTTACCATTGCCACCGCAAAAACCCAGCAGTTACCTGCCCTTTCCATGGCAATGACCAGACAAGCTGGAAGTTACTACCCTCACTCTAAAAATGTCTGCATAAAACACCCCTTAATTTGCATATAATTAAAAATGGGTATAAATGAGTGCAGAACTGCCTCTGAGCTGCTACTGTGGGCATAGTGCCTACAGAGTAGCCCTGCTCTGCAAGGAGCTATACCAGTGTTGCTGCTTTACACTAAGCCACTTCAATAAAAGTGCTGTTTAACACCGCTGGCTAGCCCATGAATTCTTTTTTTTTGAGACGGAGTCTCGCTCTGTCGCCCAGGCTGGAGTGCAGTAGCGGGATCTCAGCTCACTGCAAGCTCCGCCTCCGGGTCTACGCCATTCTCCTGCCTCAGCCTCCCACGCAGCTGGGACTACAGGCGAACGCCACCTCGCCTGGCTAGTTTTTTATGTATTTTTTAGTAGAGACGGGGTTTCACCGTGTTAGCCAGGATGGTCTCTATCTCCTGACCTCGTGATCCGCCCATCTCGGCCTCCCAAAGTGCTGGGATTACAGGCTTGAGCCACTGTGCCCGGCTGAATTCTTTTCTGAGCAAAGCCAAGCATCCTCCCTGGCTGGTAAAGCCAAGAGCCCTCCATTTAAAAAATTTTATTTTTTGTAGAGATGGGGACGGGGGTGTCTTACTATGTTGGTCTCAAATTACTGGGCTTAAGATATCCTCCCGCCTAAGCCCCTCAAAGTGCTGGGACTACAGGTGTGAGCCACCATGCCCAGAGTAGATGAGTTTATACAAAGACATGGCAATGGCAAGGAAAGCTATGAGTCTGTAACATCTACTTCTTTTTGGATGAGTTCATGTACTTTGCAGGGACATGAATGAAGCTGGAAACCAACCTTCTCAGCAAACTATCACAAGGACAGAAAACCAGACACCTCACGTTCTCACTCATAGGTGGGAACTGAACAATGAGATCACTTGGCCACAGAGCGGGGAACATCACACACTGGGGCCTGTCCAGGGCTGGGGGCTGGGGGAGGGATAGCATTAGGAGACATTCCTAATGTAAATGATGAGTTGATGGGTGCAGCAAACCAACATGGCACATGTATACATATGTAACAAACCTGCACATTGTGTACATGTACCCTAGAACTTAAATAAAAAAAAAAAAAAATCTACTTCTTCTTTATTGGAACACAATGGAAAAAGATCTCAGAAGTTATGGATAGGTCTTACTAATTAGAAAAATATCTTTCTCTGATAGACTATAACATTTTTAGCTGCATTAAATGAACTTACTTTTCTTCATTAGCCTCTGAAGACGCCCCATCCATTTTTGAAGAAAACTTTTCTGTAACAAATATACAATATCAGAAAAGGTGAGGAAAAAGGAAAAGCAACTGCAATCTAAGAAGAGATTAAGAGTACAGTTGGTGACTTCAGGGTTACTTTCTGAGGGAAGACCAAAGATGGGAAGGAAAGGCTGGGCACAGTGGTTTATGCCTGTAATCCAGCACTTTGGGAGGCCGAGGGGGGTGAATCACCTGAGGTCGCGCGAGTTTGAGACCAGCCTGACCAACGTGGAGAAACCCCATCTCCACTAAAACACAAAATTAGCCGGGCGTGGTGGCACATGCCTGTAATCCCAGCTATTCGGGAGGCTGAGGTAAGAGAATCGCTTGAGCCGGGCGCGGTGGCTCAAGCCTGTAATCCCAGCACTTTGGGAGGCCGAGACGGGCGGATCACGAGGTCAGGAGATCGAGACCATCCTGGCTGACACTGTGAAACCCCGTCTCTACTAAAAAAATACAAAAAAAAACTAGCTGGGCGTGGCGGTGGGCGCCTGTAGTCCCAGCTACTCAGGAGGCTGAGGCGGGAGAATGGCGTAAACCCGGGAGGTGGAGCTTGCAGTGAGCTGAGATCGGGCCACTGCACTCCAGCCTGGGCGACAGAGCGAGACTCCGTCTCAAAAAAAAAAAAAAAAAAAAAAAAAAAGAGAATCGCTTGAATCCAGGAGACGGAGGTTGCGGTGAGCCGAGATTGCTCCATTGTACTCCAGCCTGGGCAAAAAGAGCAAAACTCCATCTCAAAAAAAAAAAAAAGGAAAAACACCACTATACTTAGGAAGATATAAAACATGACTCATTTTAAGGAGTTTAAACCACTATTATAATTAACATTCCTGGAAAATTCTCATACTCAAGATAAAATCAGGCCGGGCGCAGTGGCTCAAGCCTGTAATCCCAGCACTTTGGGAGGCCGAGACGGGCAGATCACGAGGTCAGGAGATCGAGACCATCCTGGCTAACATGGTGAAACCCCGTCTCTACTAAAAAATACAAAAAACTAGCCGGGCGTGTTGGCAGGCACCTGTAGTCCCAGCTACTCAGGAGGCCGAGGCAGGAGAATGGCACAAACCCGGGAGGCAGAGCTTGCAGTGAGCTGAGATTGGGCCACTGCACGCCAGCCTGGGCGACAGAGCGAGACTCCGTCTCAAAAAACAAAACAAAAAAAACAAACAAACAAAAAAAAGAAGATAAAATCAGTGACTAACTTTGATCAGGATGATAGGGACTTTACTGGTTCAAATAAAAATTTGGCCTAGCTTATAAGAGTTTGCAGATTATTTAATAATCTACTCCCAAAATGGACATCAATTAGATAAATGGTCCTCAACCTTTTCCAAATCAGGGATCAGTTTTGTGGAAGACTATTTTTCCACAGACCAGGAGGGTGTGATGGGGGATGGTTTCGGGATGCAACTATTCCACCTCTGATCATAAGGCATTAGACGCTCCTAAGGAGCCAGCAACCTAGATCCCTCGTGTGCGCAGTACACGATAGGGTTTGTGCTCCTGTGAGAATCGAATGCCGCTGCTGATCCAACAGAAGGAAGAGCTCAGACGCTAATGCTCACCTGCTGACCTCCCGCTGTGCCACCGAGGCAGTGCACCTATACCATTCCATGGCCCAGGGGGTTGGGGACACCTGAATTAGATATCTAAATACAGTGAATTTGCATCATATGCATATTTATCTGAGGAAAAGTCAACTATAAGTACTCAGCAAAAAAAAAAATTAACACACAGGCCGGGCGCGGTGGCTCAAGCCTGTAATCCCAGCACTTTGGGAGGCCGAGACGGGCAGATCACGAGGTCAGGAGATCGAGACCGTCCTGGCTAACATGGTGAAACCCCGTCTACTAAAAAATACAAAAAACTAGCCGGGCGAGATGGCGGGCGCCTGTAGTCCCAGCTACTCGGGAGGCTGAGGCAGGAGAATGGCGTAAACCCGGGAGGCGGAGCTTGCAGTGAGCCGAGATTGCGCCACTGCACTCCAGCCTGGGCGACAGAGCGAGACTCCGTCTCAAAAAAAAAATAAAATAAAATAACACATGAAAATAACATCTTATTAGCATAGCTGATAATGCTTTAAATTTCACTCAGTGAGTATTTGCCCTGGAAAGAATATGAACTAAGAGGCATAATGTGAGGTTTCCTCAACTGGTCTCAGTTGCTGCCTCCCTATAACTATATTTGATTTTTTTTTTTTTTTTGAGGCGGAGTCTCTGTCGCCTGGACTGGAGTGCAGTGGCCAGATCTCAGCTCACTGCAAGCTCCGCCTCCCGGGTTTACGCCATTCTCCTGCCTCAGCCTCCCAAGTAGCTGGGACTACAGGCGCCCACCTCCTCGCCCGGCTAGCTTTTTTTTTGTATTTTTAGTAGAGACGAGGTTTCACCGTGTTAGCCAGGATGGTCTCGATCTCCTGACCTCGTGATCCGCCCGTCTCGGCCTCCCAAAGTGCTGGGATTACAGGCTTGAGCCACCGCGCCCGGCCCTATATTTGATTTTCACTTTATGTATTAACTTTAGAACTTCATTCTTGGATAAGAAAAAAATGCCACTGCAGATTTCAAAAAAGAATAGCTGGAGATTTTGACTCAACCATATTAGCATTTCTGCCACAACACTAAATTAATACAATACACATAAACAGGATCAATGTTCTTGCTTTTAGCAATAAGTTAACAGGTACCTGAAAGATGTCTGATGTGCTTCGATCCACCTGCCTCTGTTTCCCAAAGTGCTGGGATTATAAGCAAAAGCCACTGTGCCCAGTTATTTTTCTAGTTTTAGCCATTAAACTGTGTCTTCGCACCATGGGAGATAAAAATTTAACTCCCTTTCCTGCAACCACCTCCGAGACACACAGCAAGGAAAGATTACATGCCATTATCAAAAGTATAAAAATCCCAAATAGCCGGGTGCGGTGGCTCATGCCTGTAATCCCAACACTTTGGGAGGCCAAAGCAGGTGGATCACCTCAGGTCAGGAGTTCGAGTCCAGCCTGGCCAACATGGTGAAACCCGTCTCTACTAAAAATATAAAAACTAGTCAGACGTCATGGTGGGGGCCTGTAATCCCAGCTGCTAAGGAGGCTGAGACAGGAGAACTGCTTGAACTCAGGGGACGGAGGTTACAGTGAGCCAACATGGGGCCACTGCACTCCAACCTGGGCGACAAAGTGAGACTCCGTCTAAAAAAAAAAAAAAATCCCAAATAAATATCAGCAAAAAGAATCCAGCAATTTGTAAAAAGGATAATAGGATAATATATCACGGTCATGTTAGTTTCATTGCAGAAATGCAAAATTGGTTGGGCAGATATGGGGCAATGTGCCTGTAGTCCCAGCTACTTGGGAGGCTGAGGCAGGAGGATCTCTGGAGCCCTGGAGTTCCAGGCTGTAGTGCACTATGATTGCAACGGTGAATAGCTACTGTACTCCAGCATGGGCAACATAGTGAAACAAACAAACAAACAAAAAGGAATGCACAGTTTAATATCAGAAAATCAAACTTGCAATTTACCATACTAACAGATTAAAAGGCAAAAATAATCATCTCAACAGATGAAGAAAAAAGTTTAGGGCTGGGCACAATGGCTCACACCTATAATCCTAGCACTTTGGGTGGCTGAGGCAGGCTGATCACTTGAGCTCAGGAGTTCAAAGGGGCCTGGACAACACGGCAAAACAACATCTCTACAAAAAATACAAAACAGCAGGGCATGGTGGCTCGCACATGTAGTCCCAGTTACTCTGGAGGCTGAGGTGGGAGGATCGCTTGAGCCTGGGAGGCGGAGACTGCAGTGAGCAGAGATCAAACCACTGCACTCCAGGCTGGGCAACAGAGAAAGACTCTGTCTCGGGGGGTGGGGGGATGTTTAATGAATTTAACATCCTTTCCTGTTTAAAAAAAAAAAAAATTTTTTTTTTTTTTTTTGAGATGGAGTCTTGCTCTGTCACCCAGGCTGGAGTGCAGTGGCGTGATTTCAGCTCACTGCAAACTCCGCCTCCCGGGTTCACACCATTCTCCTGCCTTAGCCTCCCGCGTAGCTGGGACTACAGGCACCTGCCACCAGGCCCGGCTAATTTTTTTGTGTTTTTAGTAGAGACGGGGTTTCACTGTGTTAGCCAGGATGGTCTCGATCTCCTGACCTCATGATCCGCCCGCCTCGGCCTCCCAAGAATAATTGTTAATGACAAATTATATGCAACATACAAATAAAAATATTAACTACTATCACCTCAAGATCACCTAAATATCTTTGTTGTTTAAAATAGTCATTAAGCATAATTCCTGTCCAATCTGTAGACCAACTGGTTGGCAATTAACTGATGAAATTCAAGCTTAATGAAGTCCCCCTTTTAAAATATTCTGTAACTGTTAAGTTCCACTTTCAACACAAATAGAAGACTCCACACTCACAAGTTAAGCTTCATTTATAAAACATTGTTATGGCCAAACTCTTGATCACTGACACATTAAGTTACTGGTTCCAGGAGCTGGGTGTGGTGGCTCAAGCTTGTAATCTCAGCACTTTGGGAGGCCGAGGTGGGGGGATCACTTGAGGCCAGGAGTTCAAGACCAGCCTGGGCAACATGGTGAAACCTCTGTCTCTACTAAAAATACATAAAAATTAGCTGGGCATGGCAGCGTGCTCCTGTAATCCCAGGTACTTGGGAGGCTGAGGCAGGAGAATCCCCTGAACCCAGGAGGTAGAGATGTAGTGAGCCAGCCTGGGAAACAGAATGAGTGAGACTCCGTCTCAAAAAGAAAAAGAAAAAAAAAAAGTTACTGATTCCAAACTGTGTATCTGGCATCCAAGGGTGCTGCAGCATACTCACAATGGCGTCCCGGGATATTTAAAAATTTTGAGAGATGCACAGCAGTTCTGAACATCTGTCAGGTACTGTGTGAACTACTAGCTCAAAACAGTACCATATACATTACATTAGTTTTAATAACTTATCACTGTAAAGATAAACTGTTCGCAGTTGCTGTGATAAAAAGCAAGTACTTTTTTTTTTTTTTTTTTTTTGAGATGGAGTTTCACTCTTGCTGCCCAGGCTGGAGTACAATGGCGCAATCTCAGCTCAATGCAGCCTCTGCCTCCCTGCAACCTCTGCCTCCCGGGTTCAAGTGATTCTCCTACCTCAGCCTCCCGAGTAGCTGGGATGACAGGCATGTGCCAGCACGCCTGGCTAATTTTGTATTTTTAGTAGAGACGAGGTTTCTCCATGTTGGTCAGGCTGGTCTCAAACTCCTGACCTCAGGTGATCTGCCCCCTCGACCTCCCAAAGTGCTGGGATTACAGGTGTGAGCCACCTCACCCGGCCCAAAAACAAATATTTTTTTATTAAGGTAGTACAGAAATGAGGGTGACAGGGTATAAACTGATTCCAAAGTTTCAGAAGTTTTGCAGTGTCTAACAGGCACATATATCCAATCAGTAAGTGTGATTATTTAATAATAAAATTTTGGCCAGGCACGGTGGCTCATGCCTGTAATCCTAGCACTTTGGGAGGCCAAGGTGGGCAGATCATGAGGTCAGGAGTTCAAGACCAGCCTGGCCAATGTGGTGAAACCCCCATCTCTACTAAAAATATAAAAACTGGCTGGGTGTGGTGGTGGGCGCCTATAATCGCAGTTACTCGGGAAGCTGAGGCAGGAGAATCATTTGAACCCAGGAGGCGGAGGTTGCAGTGAGCCAAGATAGAACCACTGCACTCCAGCCTGGGTGACAGAGCGAGACAAAAAATAAATAAATAAAATAAAATAAAATTTAAAAAAATCATCTTTTCCTTCAATTTCTGTATTTTTTTAAATTGGCTACTAAGTTTGGGACATATATACTTAATGTTTGGACCCAACCACTGTACTCAGTAAATAGACTGTTAGGTATTTCTTTTGATCTAAGGGTACCATGCATCAAGAAAATTTAGGAACCACTCGTCTAAATCTGTAGGTCTTCAAATAGCGACTGAGCCCAATTAGCCTTTGAGCTAAGAGTGTTTTTTTACACTTTTAATGGATTGTAGTTAACAAGGCAAGCAATAACAACTAAACAAAGAATATGTGACAAAGACCATGTAGCCTGCAAAGCCTGAAATATTTACTATCTGGCTCTTTGCCCACTCCTACATTTATATAACCGATATCTAGATTTAATATTTTCCGGGATTGTAGGAGGGTAAGAGTGAAATGACAGACTCCAGACCTGTGCTGTCCAATACAGTAGTTATTTACATTTAAATTAATTAAAATAAAATAAAATTTAATAATCAGTTCTTTGGTCACAATAATGACATTTCAAGTGCTCCATAGTCCCAATGTCGCTAATGGGTACTATGTTGGAGTGCAGATACAAAACATTATCATTTCACAGGAAGCCCTATTGGACCGCACTGTTTTACTGTTAATATCTAGAGTCAGTATCTTTTACAGTCTATTATTTAACATCGAATACATCATTAATACTACCATTCCAAACATTTTATTCAATTTACATGTATTTATCATCTTGTAAAGATTTCCAGCCATTCACAAAGAATTATACTGCTTTGACCCTAACCTTTCATTACCAAAATTTTACCATATATTAACTCCCATCTCTGTAAATCATCTCTCCAACGAACATCCACCTCAAATGCGGTCTTCTCCACGAATCCATCACCAAAAACATCAAATAAGCTCTCCCTTTTCTGTGCTCCCACTCCACTTTAGAATGTCGTATAATCTTTTACATTCTGCCTTGTATTCTAGTTATTTGGGTATATTAGTTTATTTCCCTTTCTGGATTGTAAACCCCTCTAGGTTTGGGACTCAATCATCTGTCCCCAGCCCTATCACAAGATAACGAACCCAATAAATACCTACAGGATTAGACGGAAGTGAAAACGTCAATTTTACTATCTAAACTGGAATAAGCTTCTGCTTTGGTCTTCATCCACATCCTGTATCTGTTAATGCCTATTAAACCTATCTGTAAAATTCCAATCGGTGATTTTTTTCCCCCTCAAACTTGAGTATTTAAATAAACATCAAGAATGGGGGCTTAAATCCTGAGGAATAATGAACGGAGAAGGATTTTTATTTTTATTATTTTTTTTTTTTTTTTTTTTGAGACGGAGTCTCGCTCTGTCGCCCAGGCTGGAGTGCAGTGGCCGGATCTCAGCTCACGGCAAGCTCCGCCTCCCGGGTTCACGCCATTCTCCTGCCTCAGCCTCCCGAGTAGCTGGGACTACAGGCGCCGCCACCTCGCCCGGCTAGCTTTTTTGTATTTTTTAGTAGAGACGGGGTTTCACCATGTTAGCCAGGATGGTCTCGATCTCCTGACCTCGTGATCCGCCCGTCTCGGCCTCCCAAAGTGCTGGGATTACAGGCTTGAGCCACCGCGCCCGGCCCGGAGAAGGATTTTTAAAAACTAATTTGCGGAGTACTAATATTGGCTTTATTTGTTAATGTTATTATATCTGAAGGAAACAAAAAATCTGTTACGTGCAGCCAGCACTCCGAGCAGACACCTTAAACCACGAAGAGCTGAGAATTTTAAAATCACTCATTGCTGTCACTTCATTTAGAGCCAAGAAAAGCTTAAGTGAGAAATACAAACAGCCTAGAGGTCCCTAGGGAACAGCAACAGGGGTGCAAGAAGAGTCCGCGAGCCCTGACAGAAGACGGCGGGGCGGAAGGGGACGCCAAGAGAGCGACCGACAAGCAGCCCGAGCCGGGTGGCCCAGGTGCGGGCGGAGATTAGGGAAGCGGGAGGCGCCATAACCTACAGACCGAGGAGAGGAAAAAAGAGCACAGTGTGCCCGGCCCGGGGCAGAGGCGTCTACTCGGCTCGGCGCTAACGGAGGCCGCCAGGCTGAGGGAGCGTTCCCCACCTCCCACCACGGGAACTTCAGGGCGCCCAGACAAAACCCGAAGCCTTCCCTGGAGCCCAGAAGGAAAGAGTCATTCTCTTTACCTGCCGCGGCCCACCTGCTCGACAAATTTTGCGCAGGTTTGGGGTCCACACGCTCCTCAGAGCGGAAACTCAGCGTCGCCTCTAGCAGTCACCGCACAACGCCCAGCTCGCCTCAGAGAAGTATTCAAATCTAACCGCCTAGGTGCTGCGCACGCGCAAAGCGGCTCTATGCGTCGGCTCCGCCCCTTAGGCTCCACACCAATCCTATTTCTAAGACTCCTTTAAGGAAATTACTTTCCTAGCCTCCGTGCCAATTTTATTTCCTTCAAGTTTATCTCATTTTCGACCGAATTTCCTCTGCCCCTCCCCACTGCAGACCTCCCCCACAAACATGGGAGCGGCCATCTTCTTTCGATTGCTTGCTAAGGAAGCGATTGGATTTTGGCTTCCGTACAAAATGGCGGCTTCCATAACTTTGCGTCACATCCCCTTGATATTACTCCCTATAGCAATCAGAAAACAGTATGCTTCGGGGACGAGGTGGCCGAGTGGTTAAGGCGATGGACTGCTAATCCATTGTGCTCTGCACGCGTGGGTTCGAATCCCATCCTCGTCGAGGTGACAGCAAGTATTTTTGTTTATAACCAAAGTAAATCTGCAGAGCGGAATAAATTTTTTTTTTTTTTTGAGACGGGGTCTTGCTCTGTCGCCTAGGCTGGAGTGCAGTGGCACCATCTCGGCTCACTGCAAGCTCCACTTCCCGAGTACATGCCATTCTCCTACTTCAACCTCCCGAGTAGCTGGGACTACAGGCGCCCGCCACCAAGCACGGCTAATTTTTTGTATTTTTAGTAGAGACGGGGGATGGGTGGAGGGTTTCACCGTGTTAGCCAGGATGGTCTCGATTTCCTGACCTCGTGATCCGCCCAGCCTTGGCCTCCCAAAGTGCTGGGATTACAGGTGTGAGCCACTGCGCCCGGCTGAGCGGAATAAATTTTTTTTATAACTAAAGTAAATTTGCAGAGCGGAAAAAGTTGAATACTCATTATTTATTACTCAATCCGGCACCATCAATCTCAGGTATGAAATAGTTGAAATACTGTATTTGGAACGTTCCGACATCACAGATAAAGAAAAGGGAGGGAAAGAGACTTTCCAGGAATCAGAAAACGCGCTGAGTTTAATTTATTTTTATATGAAGTTAACAAGTGTATAGAATTCCACAATTATTACCATCCCATATGTTCCAATGCTGCTCTGTTCCAACTTTAACATAGCTCCTAACTGAGGAGTTTCAATTATTGTACACTCTTACTCAGGTTTTTAACAGCTGTCCGGATTATGAAATACCAGGTTTCACTTCAAAAGCTACCACGAGACACTTTATCCGGTATTTATTATCTACAGGCACATCACTATAACCCTTGATCATGACAGATATTTTTATTACTCCATTTTACAGATGAGGAGACTGAAAGATTAGCTTGACCGAGGTTATCAGCTTCTAAATTGTAGAAAGGAGAGTGTAACCCAAATCTACTGGATGCTGGCTTAATCACCCTCCTAATCTGTGCTGTATATTAATAATCAGTATTTATCAATCCTATACTATGCTATAGATTAATAATCAGTATTTATCAATCTTTCGAAGCCATGGTTTACAGATTCTCTCCTCCACGAGGCTGTCTGCATTGCACCATGCTCCACAACCCAGCACCTGGCAGGTGCTTCAGCAAGGTTTGGGCACTGAGTATGGAAAGCAGTGGCCCCACTCTCTGCTGGCTCCAGTGGCTCCTTCCCGTTAAAGATCCAAATCCGTTGGGAATGCTGATACCTCGTTGGGCTCAGGACATTGAGTCAACCTTCCTTAGCCTTGCTCTCCAATGCATTCTCCACCCTGCTGCTAGGAAGGGTTTCTGCTGGGTTCCATGCATTTCCAAGAGGTCCATGGATAGAATTCAGTGGATTATTTGGTTCGGAATAAAGATTTCATCCTTATTTCCATACTCCCTCATTGAAAGCACATTCTTCAGTAAGGGTAAGCAGCTCACTACAGTAATGTTAACCTTATCCATTATTTTGTCACTAATAGAAATCACAGATATTTTTATACCAGATTACTGTTACTGCTTTATGCTCATTGCTACTTCAAAATTATGATAATTTTTAGACTTGCTATTAGATCTTGTAATGTTACACATTCATAAAGAAGTGCATGCATTAAGCCGGGCATGGTGGCTCACGCCTATAATCCCAGCACTTTGGGAGGCTGAGGCGGTGGATCATTTGAGGTCAGGAGTTCAAGACCAGCCTGGCCAACATGGTGAAACCCTGTCTCTACTAAAAATACAAAAGTTACCCAGGCGTGGTGGCATGTGCCTGTAGTCCCAGGTACCCGGGAGGCCGAGGCAGGAGAATTGCTTGAACCCAGGAGGTGGAGGTTGCAGTGAGCCGAAATCGTGCCACTGCATTCCAGCCTGGGCAACAGAGCAAGACTCCATCAAAAAAAAAAAAAAAAGTGCATGCATTATTATATTATTACATCACAAATTTTGAGAATATTTTGGCAACTATTCCAACACAATTGGTTGCCTTTGTATTCCAACATATTTAATTTTATGCACTTAAAAACAACATTCTGGCCAGGCATGGTGGCTCATGCCTGAAATCTCAGCACTTTGGAAGGTCAAGGCAGGAGCAGCCCATGAGTCCGGGAGTTCAAAGACAGTCTGGGCAACATAGTGAGACCCCTGTCTCTACAAAAAAATTTAAAAATGTAATCAAAATTTAAAAAAAAATTCTGAGATGAGATCCTTAGACTTCCCCAGACTGCCGAAAGGGTCTGTGTCACAAAAAAAAGGTTAAGAGCCCCTGAGAGATACCTTTCTAAATCTCCCTGGAGACACTGATCTTACCTTTCCTTCAGGAGGATTTTTTTCTCTTTCCACAACACGTTTGTAGGTACTGTCCCTGCTCCTTTCACGGCAACATACCCCTGATCCCACCCTCTTCTTTCCCATCATGTCACTTCCTGGCTGGTTGCTGCTCCTCCTTTGGATCTCAGCTTAGAGGTCACCCCCATCAACAAGCCCTGCAACCTGCAGCTCCCTCTTCCATTTCAACTAGCCCCTGTGCTCTCTCTTGCTTCTGGACCTTTGTAACCCTCCTAGACGCTTCTGTAGCCTGCTAGGCTTTTCCCAGCACTTGCCAGGGAAGTGCCGGGAATGCATTTGTAAATAGATTTTTACTTACGTTGCCCATTAGTGCCGCAACTTCTCTAGAGATGCCAGGACTGCATCATTTTCCTGAGGTTTGCTAGCTTCTTGCAGTGATGACTATAGGTCTATCAATGTCTGTGCAGAGTATGGGTAGATTTTCTTTCTTTCTTTTTTTTTTTTTTTTTTTGAGACAGGGTCTCGCTCTGTCGCCCAAGCTGGAGTGCAGTAGCACTATCTCCACTCACTGCAACCTCCACCTCCCAGGTTCAAGCAGTTCTCCTGCCTCAGCCTTCCCAGTAGCTGGAATTACAGGCGTGTGCCACCACGCTGTTAATTTTTGTATTTTTAGGAGAGGCGGGATTTCATTGAAGAAGGAATTCATGAATTTTACAAGTATAATCAAAGACAACCAAAATTTTTTACTTTTTCCTTCAAAAGCTAAGTGTAGTGTAGCCACCTCCCCCGCCACTCTTAAGTTAGAGAAGAATACTAACTGCTTGTTTTTCCTTCTGTGCTCAGCGAGCCTTATCTGTACTCGCTAGTTCCACATTCCTTGAGGCTCAGAGAGTTCCTGCTTCACCTCCCTAGGGCAGCTGCAAAGTTACAAGGTTGATACAAGGTTGATTTCTCAAGGATGTGGAACATGTAATATAGATAAATATAAAAGACTGATCAACTGTCTTTGTTCTCCTTTCTGTAAGTTCGCTTCCTGCATCATGTTGCTCCTGGCCACTGACTGCTTAAAAGGTGGCTGCTTTCTTTGTCCCGGACTCAGACTTTCCTGGACGCTAGTCCTACTGACCCAGGCGATCACCTTTTAATAAAGACATTTCCTGAACTCACTCTGTTCGGTCTCTCCCATCTTTTGATTGTCCCACAGCATCACCATGTTGGCCATGCTGGATGGGATGTCGTGCTGCACGGGCTGGGAAGATTATTTTTTCAAAGGAAATCTTCAGCTGTAGAAGTTGTGAAAATGAAATGTACTGGCAGAATATAGAGGGAAAAAAAAAGAAAAAAAATTGTGAGTTGAAAACTCACTTTTTTAGGCAGAGTACAGTGGCTCACACCTGTAATTCCAGCACTCTGGAAGGCTGAGGTGGGAGGATTGCTTGAGTCTCGGCGTTCGAGACCAGCCCAAGCAACATAGGGAGCATCTGTCTCTATTTAAAAAAACAAACAAATAAAAACACAGAAAGAAAGGGAAAAGAAAGAAAAAAGAGGCTGGTGTGGTGGCTAGCGCCTGTAGTCCTACAGAGGCTGAGGTGGGAGGATCGCTTGAGCCCCGGAGGTTGAGGCTGCGGTGAGGCGTGATCGGTCCACTGCACTCCAGCCTGGGCGACAAAGCGAGACTCCGTCTCAAAAAAAAAAAAAAAAAAGTCAAGGTAAAGAAGTATTTGAATTAGAAACGGAAAGAGAAACTTGTAAGATGCTGACAGGAAAGCCGGGCGAGGGGGCTCACGCCCGTAATCCTAGCACTTTGGGAGGCCGAGGCGGGTGGATCACGAAGTCAGAAGATCGAAACCATCCTGGCTAACACGGTGAAACCCCCATCTCTACTAAAAATAAAAAAAAAATAGCCGGGCGTGGTGGCTGGCGCTTGTGGTCCAGCTACTCGGGAGGCTGAGGCAGGAGAATGGCGTGAATCCGGGAGGCGGAGCTTGCAGTGAGCCGAGATCGCGCCACTGCACTCCAGCCTGGGCCACACAGCGAGACTCCGTCTCAGAAAAAAAAAAAAAAAAAAAAAAAAGCAGCAGCAGCTGACAGGAAAAGAGTTAGAGGCGCCATCTACTGGAACAGCTGAGCTACCGCAAGACTCGGACAAGATGCTCTTATCTACAGGGATGGATGCTCTGTCTACAGAGATCTCTATTAACTCTCCAAATTCTTCAACAAACCACAGCTCAAAGAAACCATTCTCTACCAACACCGATGTTCTTCCTTGCAAGTACTATCTTCAACTATTGCAGGAGATCTCAACCTCTGGAAGACCGCAAGAAAGGACTGTTGCATAAATATATTACCAAGATATTCCAGCTCTTTTACTATTGGGGTGTCAGGTAATGGGTCTTCATTATCTGGGGCCAGCTTTAAGAGGACCAGTTCCTTCTTGAAAATGAGGTTCTCTGGGAATCAATGGCCAATATTTATTATGAAATAATAAACTGGTCCACAGCCCAGACAGGCTATATGTGTCAGCAGCCGCCCTTATATGACATAGCTCTGAAGGAAGAATTGAAATCAATGCTTTGTTTTTGTTTGGTTGGTTTGACTTTTTTTTTTTTTTTGACACATATGAAGTTTATTTCTTAACTCTTGCAAGAAAAACCCAGACCTCAGGCTCCAAGACTTACAAAGACTGGTTTTGAGAGGCAGGCAATGACAGAAGTGAAGTCAATTTGTTCCTTACCATCAGGTTCTCTCACTGGAGAACCATCTCTGGGAACACAGTGATGACAGGGTCTGGAAAGGCTCCATAGTGAATCCATGCATTCTACTTTGAGTCTGCAACACCAACCCAAAACGTTTTTCTTTGCTGAAATCATTCCTTGAGATGCATGCTATCCCGTGAAAATACTACAACAGCTTCTAGGAATGTCTACTGAACTGAAAACTAAATATTTTCATATTGAAGATCAGTAGAGCAAAACAGAAATCCAGTTTTAGTAACATTGTTTAGGAAAGCCAAGATGAATGAGTAAATGCCAAAGACTCGGGGAAATAGGGAATAATACTTGATGGTATATCTCAAGCTGAGGTGGTGATGGATAGTTAGCCAGTTGTATTCTGAAATTTTTTTTTTGTTTTTTTTTTGAGACAGAGTCACTCCATCACTCAGGCTGTAGTGCAGTGGCGCGACCTCGGCTCACTGCAACCTCCGTCGCCCAGGTTCAAGCGATTCTGTTGTCTCAGTTTCCCGAGTAGGTGGGATTACAGATGCACGCCACACCACGCCCAGCTAATTTTTGTATTTTTAGTAGAGATGGAGTTTCATCATGTTGGCCAGGCTGGTCTCAAACTCCCGACCTCAGGTGATCCACCCCCCTCAGCCTCCCAAAGTGCTGGAATTACAGGTGTAAGCCACCCTGCCTGGCTTAGAATTCTGATTTTTAAATTATTGAATAGCACAGAAACTTGACATCTGAAAAAATGTTTTGTTTTGTCTTTGAGACGGAATCTCGCTCTGTTGCCCAGGCTGGAGTGCAGTGGCACGATTTCAGCTCACTGTAAGCTCCGCCTCTCGGGTTCACGCCATTCTCCTGCCTCAGCCTCCCACCACGCCCGGCTGATTTTTTCTATTTTTCAGTAGAGACAGGGTTTCACCGTGTTAGCCAGGATGCTCTTGATCGCCTAACCTCGTGATCCGCCCGCCTCGGCCTCCCAAAGTGCTGGGATTACAGGCGTGGGCTACTGCACCCAGCCAAAATGTTTTGTTTTTGTTTTGATTTTTTAGTTTTAAAAAAACTGAAATAGTTCCTTAATATCGGTTTCTGGGAACTCACTGAAAGGATCACTTCCTATCAACCCTCCTTTCAATGACTGTCAGTAATCATTGCTTATATAACCTAGTAAGTATCAGAGGTGGCCTTTACTTTAGCCCAAGATGCAAAGCGTTAAAATTCTTTTTTGAGGCCAGGTGCCATGACTTATGCCTGTAATCCCAGCATGGTGACAGGCCAAGTGGAAGGATTGCTTGAGGCCAAGAGGTCAAGACCAGCCTAGTAATACAGTGAGACCCTGTCTCTACACAAAATAAAATTAAAATTAAGAAAATTAGCCAGGCGGCCGAGCGCCGTGACTCACGCCTGTAATCCCAGCACTTTGGGAGGCCGAGGCGGGCACATCACCTAAGGTCAGGAGTTTGAGACCAGCCTGGCCAATGTGGCAAAAACCCGTCTCTACTAAAAATACAAAAATTAGCCGGGCATGGTGGCATGTGCCTGTAATCCCAACTACCCAAGAGGCTGAGGCAGGAGAATCACTTAAACCCAGGAGATGGGTGTTGCAGTGAGCCAAGATTGTGCCAATGCACTCCAGCCTGGGAGACAGAGTAAGACTCCATCGCCAAAAAAAAAAAAAAAACAAAAAATTAGCCAGGCATGGGTGTGCATACCTGTGGGCCCAGCTACTCAGGAGGCTGTGGCAGGAGGATCATTTGAACCCAGGAGTTAGAGGCTGCAGTGAGCCATGATTATGCTAGCCTGGGTGACAGGCTATCTAAAAAAAAACAAAAAATTTTGCTTAAACAACAAAAATGTATTGTCTCCCAGTTCTGGAGGCTAAAGTCTGAGATCAAGGTGTCAACAGGATTGGTTCCATAGGAGGGGTGTGAGGGAGAATCTATTTCATATCGCTCATCTAGCTTCTGTAGTTTACTGGCAGTTTCTGGCGTATCTTGGCTTATAAAATTACTAATCCTTGTGATTTTGCTTCAATTGTGACTCTGGAAGATTTGGCATTTAGATCAGATATAAAGCTTTCCTTTTAAAATTCCTAAACTACTTTAACTTCAACATTTGGAATGTTGGAAAGAAAAAAGAACCAGAATAATTGCATCACTTATTATTTACTTGAATTACTGAAACATTTTCAAGAATCTTTTGTCTAGGTGCCTTGGTAATGAAGAGATAGAAGATGCAAGTTCTTGGGCTCTCTGTGTCGGAGAGCATGCCAGGTCTAGAATTCCAAAGCCATGAACTGCTTTTAGATTCCTCGGTTCTTTTATGATGGAGGAGCCGTACTTGAATCTGCTAAGGCAAATAAAAGCAGTTAGTCATTTTTGCAAATTATTATTTTTATTATTACTGAGACGGAGTCTTGCTCTGTCGCCCAAGCTGGAGTGCAGTGGCACAATCTCGGCTCACTGCAAGCTCCACCTCCCGTTCATGCCATTCTCCTGCCTCAGCCTCCCGAGTAGCTGGGACTACAGGCGCCCGCCACCATGCCTGGCTAATTTTTTTTTTTTTTTTTTAGTAGAGACAGGGTTTCACCGTGTTAGCCAAGATGGTCTCGATCTCCTGACCTCGTGATCCGCCCGCCTCGGCCTCCCAGAGTGCTGGGATTACAGGCATGAGCCACCGCGCCCGGCCCATTTTTGCAAATTATTAATTATTGCTTATTTAGTTTCCAAAATACTAGGTGTATGGTGTTATCTTTCCATCACTGGTGAAAAACGACCCATGGTCTAGGCACTTTGGAGTAGCACCCACCAGCTGTGCAAAGGTCAAATGGATCTTAAAGAGTTGTGCAGTGAGACTGAAAGAGGAGAGTCACTATTTCAGAGATAACCAAAGGTTAAAAACAGAGGTAAGATATTTTAATACTTGTTTGAAAGTTTCATCTTGATAGTATTACACAATGATACAATATGTACATATGTAATGTAATATGCCTGTACAGTTTAAAAATAACAATAATAAGGCCAGGTGCAGTGGCTCACACATGTAATCCCAGCACTTTCAGAGGCCAAGGTGGGGGAGGATCGCTTGAGGCCAGTAGTTCCAGACCAGCCTAGGTAACACAGTGAAACCCTGTCTCTATAAAAAATTAAAAATTAGCCAGGTGTGGTGGTATGCACCTATATTCTCAGCTACTCAAGAGGCTCAAATAGGTGAATCACTTGAGCCCAAGAGTTCCAGACCAGCCTGAGAAACATGGCAAAACCCTGGCATTACCAGCCCCTTTGTTTCTATATTTAAAAATTATTTTTATTTTTTTTTCCTACCCTCTTGGAAGGTGGCAGATTACTAGCACCTTTGATGCTTCCTATGTATCCCTTCCTGGAGGCATCCTCCCACCAAAAAGATAACTACTTTGGCCGGGCACAGTGGCTCAGGCCTGTAATCTCAGCACTTTGGAAGGCCGTGGTGGGCGGATCACGAGGTCAGGAGTTTGAGACCAGCCGCGCCAACATGGTGAAACCCTGTCTCTACTTAAAAAAAAAAAAAAAATACAAAAAATACAAAAGATTAGCCGGGCGTGGTGGCGAGCGCCTATAATCCCAGGTACTCGGGAGGCTGAGGCAGGAGAATCGCTTGAACCCGGGAGGCGGAGGTTGCAGTGAGCCGAGATCTGGCCACTGCACTCCAGCCAGGGCGACAGAGTGAGACTCCGTCTCAAAAAATAAAAGAAAAAAGATAACTACTTTTTGTTTGTTTGTTTTGTTTGTTTGAGACGGAGTCTCGCTCTGTTGCCGCGACTGGAGTGCAGTGGTGCGATCTCGGCTCACTGCAACCTCCCCCTCCCGGGTTCAAGTGATTCTCCTGCCTCAGCCTCCTGCGTAGCTGGGATTGCAGGCGCGTGTCACCATGCCTGGCTAATTTTTTGTATTTTTAGTAGAGACGGGGTTTCACCATGTCAGCCAAGATAGTCTCAATCTCCTGACCTCGTGATCTGCCCGCCTTGGCCTCCCAAAGGGCTGGGATTCCAGGCGTGAGCCACCATGTCCGGCAAAGATAACTATTTTTCTGAATTTCATGTTAATCATCCTCTTGTTTTTCTTACCAAATATACATATTTATACATATTTGCAGTCTTAAATATGTTTTGTCTGTTTTTGAATTTTATATAATGTATTCATCTGTGACTCTGTCACTGGACACTGTTTTATCCATATAATTCATTCATATTCACTGCTGATTAGTTTACAATTGAGCATACAATTAGGTATCCATTCTCTTATTGATGGATTTTTTTTTATCTCCCTTTTTTTGCTGCAAGAACACTGCTGTGACTGTTTTTATATGTCTCTTGGGGCACATGTACAGTGTTTCTGTAGGTAGATAGCTAGAAGTAGAGTCACTGGTTATGTGCGTGTTCAACTTTAGTAGGCAATTCTTAACTGTTTTCACCTAGTTAATGGCTGACAAAAATGTTGCAGTTTTGAAAACGTGGACAAGCTTCAAATGAAGAGGGTGGCAGAGGACTTGGAGGGGAAGAAAACAATAATCATAATCATAGACAATATTGTTCACCATGTACAAGACAATGTTCTAAGCAGAATGAGTGCCTTTGGTGATGATACCTCGTCAGGACCACAGTAAACTTATCCAACTAAAAACTGGTCACATTCCATGGCTGCTCGGCTTCTATCTTTGGATTTCAATAATCGTATGTTCTAGAATGTGTGAGTCTTGAGGATCATCATCCAAACCTTGAAAAGGCTTTGAAATGAGTCCATTTTCTCTCAAGTCTTTGGAAGCAAGATTAACTCAAACAAGTCTAGGTCGTCCATGAAAAGATACAGACATTCAGGAAAACCCACGTTTCCAACCCCTGGCTGGAACTAATGCCAACCTTGGAAAATGCAGCTGCTGGACCAGCTGCATTTTCAGTTGCTGCATTCAGCTGCCTCAGCCTCTCACATGACTGGAGAGAATGAAAATTGGTATAGGCCGGGCGCGGTGGCTCAAGCCTGTAATCCCAGCACTTTGGGAGGCCGAGACGGGCGGATCACGAGGTCAGGAGATCGAGATCATCCCGGCTAACACGGTGAAACCCCGTCTCTACTAAAAAATACAAAAATCTAGCCAGGCGACGTGGCGGGCGCCTGTAGTCCCAGCTACTCGGGAGGCTGAGGCAGGAGAATGGCGTAAACCCGGGAGGCGGAGCTTGCAGTGAGCTGAGATCCGGCCACAGCACTCCAGCCTGGGCGACAGAGCGAGACTCTGTCTCAAAAAAAAAAAAAAAAAAAAAAAAAAAAAAGAAAATTGGTATAATCTTTTTGGAGGGCAGTTTCCTATTACCTATTCATATTTAAAGCCACTGACCCCATAATTACACTAAAAAAACTGTCCTGTAGAAACTATGCTACAAGTGTGGAAGGGTATAAGGATGTTTACTATGGTTTGAGAATAGTGAAAAACTGCAAATACCTAAAATTCCAGCAACAGGAGATAGATTGCAGTACAATAGAACACAATGCAGCTATTTAAAAAAAAAAAAAATTAAGTCCAGGCACAGTGGCTCACGCCTATAATCCCAGCACTTTGGGAGACTGAGGTGGGCGGATCACATAGTCAGGAGTTTGAGACCAGCCTGGCCAATATGTTGAAACCCCGTCTGTACTAAAAATACAAAAAAAATTAGCCGGGCATGGCGGCGTGCACCTGTAGTCCCAGCTACTCGGAAGGCTCAGGCAGAATTGCTTGAACCTGGGAGGCGGAAGTTACAGTGAGCCAAGATTGCACCACTGCACTCCAGCCTGGGTGACAGAGAGATTTCGTCTTAAAAAAAAAAAAAAAAAAAAATCAAGTTGCAGAACAATTTGTATGGCATGATCTCATTTTTATTAAAGGAAATACATATAGATTTGTGTATCTATGAGTAGAAAACAGGCAGGAGAACCCTTAATAATTTTTATCATTTTTCCCCCTCTCCATTAGCACTAGAGGGTCTTGACTGCAAGTTGTCTAGGTTCTTGGCGTTTTGAACAAAGAGTTGGACAAAATGCACAGCAAAGCAAGGAAAGAATGAAGCAGCGAAAGGAACGAAATGAAGGCAGGGATTTATTGAAAATTAAAGTACACTCCACAGTGTGGGAGTGGGCCAAGCAGTGGCTCAAGGGCCCCCAATACAGAATCTTCTCCGGGCCAAATAGCCCCTAGAGGTTTCCCGTTGGCCACGTGGTGTTCACCTCATGGTTGCAGAAGACAACCAATCAGAGGCTAAAGTGAAGTTACAAAGTTGCACTTCTATGCAAACAAAGACTTGGCCAGCAATCAGTTCGACTGGTTGTAGACAGCAACCAATCAGAGGCTGAAGTGATGTTACAAAGGTCACACTCCCATGCAAACATCTGATCGGTTGCAAAAAGCAACCAATCAGAGGTACTTTCAATTTCCCATCTGCCAGGCAGAAAAGTTGGGGGTTTGCAAAGGGAGTAACCTCTGGTCCTTTTGTTACTTAGGAGTGGAAAGTTAGGGCTTTCCTATCAATTTAGTTCTAGGAAGTCAGTGTGAAATGGCCTCAGGTTCCCTGCCTCCAGACCCTATTCTCCTGCCTCACCCCCACCCCTTTGAGACCCCTTAGTTATTAATAGTGGTTACCTCCAGTGTAGGGGTAAGGGAAGGGGGCTAAAATAAAAGTTTAAAAAGGATACCTTTTTTTTTTTTTTTTGAAGAGCCAGAGTCTTGCTCTCTTGCCCAGGCTGGAGTGCAGTGGCGCGATCTCGGCTCACTGCAACCTCTGCGTCCCAGATTCAAGTAATTCTGCCTCAGCCTCCTGAGTAGCTGGAACAACAGGCACACACTGCCACGCCCAGCTAATTTATTTTGTATGTTAGTAGAGACAGAGTTTCACCGTGTTGCCCAAGCTAGTCTGGAACTCCTGAGCTCAGGCAATCCGCCCACCTTGGCCTCCCAAAGTGCTAGGATTACAGGCATGAGCCACCACGCCCGGCCAAAAGGATACCATTTTATAAGGACAAAAAACACCTTCAAGAACAACAGCCAGCTGTTAACCACAGCAAAGGCCAACTAGATTCAACCTGAGCTCCTTACAGGCAGTACCTTTGTCGCAGGTTTTCTATTAACATTCTAGTGAAAGGTGAAGCCAGCTGGACTTCCTGGGTCAGTGGGGACTTGGAGAACTTTTCTGTCTAGCTGGAAAATTGTAAACACACCAATCTGCACTCTGTAAAAATGCACCAATCAGCGCTGTGTCTAGCTAAAGGATTGTAAATGCACCAATCAGCACTCTGTAAAAACGCACCAATCAGGTCTCTGTGTCTAGCTAAAGGATTGTAAATGCACCAATCAGCACTCTGTAAAATGGACCAATCAGCACTCTGTAAAATGGACCAATCAGCAAGACATGGGCAGGGACAAATAAGGGAATAAAAGCTGGCCACCCACAGCCCCTCCAGAATCCAGCAGTGGCAATCCGCTGGGCTCCCCTTCCATGCTGTGGAAGCTGTGTTCTTCCACTCTTCACAATAAGTCTTGCTGCTGCTCAAACTTTGTGTCCGTGCCACCTTTAAAAGCTGTAACACTCACCCAGAAGGTCTGTGGAAGCTGTGTTCTTTCACTCTTCACAATGTCTTGTTGCTGCTCACTCTTTGGGTTCGTGCCACCTTTAAGAGCTGTAACACTCACCCAGAAGGTCTGTGACTTCATTCTTGAAGTCAGGGAGACCAAGAACCCACCCGAAGGAACCAACTTCGGACGCAGTAGCCCCAAGCACAGCGTTTAATTAACACAGAGAGACCAATTACTTGATTAGTATGTGCAAGATAGAAGAACACACACACACACACACACACACACACACACAGCCTGTTTTTTAGGCGTCTGCAGACTAGTGGAGTAATTGTAGTTAGGAACTCTTATTTTGTGTAGAGATCCTTTGCAGCAATGCCACCCAGTAGAACTTTGCTAGGTGATGGAAGTATTCTGTATCTGTGCTGTCCAATATGGTGGCCACTAGACCAAGTGGATTTGAACACTGGGAATGGAGCAAATGCAGCAGAAAAACTACATTTTGTTTCATTTTTATGTTTAATTATTTAGAGACAGAGTCTCGCTCTGTCCCCAGCCTGGAGTGCAGTGGCGCGATCTCAGCTCACTGCAACGTCTGCCTCCCAGATTCAAGCAATTCTCTGCCTCAGCCTCCCAAAGTGCTGGGATTACAGGCATGAGCCACTGCGCCCAGCTTATTTTTATTTTTTTTTTTTTGAGACAGAGTTTTGCTCTGTAGCCCAGGCTGGAGTGCAGTGGCGCCATCTCAGCTCACTGCAACCTCTGCCTCCCGGGTTCCAGCAATTCTCCTGCCTGAGCCTCCCAAGTAGTTGGGATTAGAGGCACCTGCCACCACGCCTGGCTAATTTTTTTGTATTTTTAGTAGAGACAGGGTTTCACCATGTTGCCTATGCTGGTTTCGAACTCCTGAGCTCAGGCATTCCACCTGCCTCAGTCTCCCAAAGTGCTGCGATTACAGGCGTGAGCCACCATGCCCGGCCTGCATTTTATGAGATAGTCTCACTCTGTTGCCCAGACTGGAGTGCAGTGGCACGATCTCGGCTCACTGCAACCTCCACCTCTCAGCTTCAAGCGATTCTCCTGCCTCAGCCTCCCGAGTAACTGGGATTACAGGCACAGGCAACCATGCCTGGCTAATTTTTATATTTTTAGTAGAGACGGGGTTTCACCATATTGGCCAGGCTGGTCTCGAACTCCTGGACTCAAGTGATCCACCTGCCTCGGCTTCCCATGCATTTTAAATTTTATTTAATTTTAATTAAATAGCCATATGTGGCTAGCATTGGACAATGCAGCTTTAAACGATCTGTTGAGGTATTAATATATAGACTCTCCTCAGAAAAGTATACACATATACAAAATTTTCCATAACATTTCAAGAGATCCAGGGATCCTCTTAAGCCCATCCATGTGTCTCTAGCTCAAGAACCTCTGAAGTAATGAGAATAGGATAAAGAGCACTAGAGAGGGTAAAATTCAGAACTGAGGAAGTGAGATAGAAAATGGACAGATGTTAATGCTCCCATTCAGAACCCTGGGATCCCGGAAGGAACCACACTAGGTGTGCCTCCCTCCTCCTCCTGTCACACAGAACATTTACCACATTGTTTACTGTTTACTTTCCCACATTGTGCTGGACATTCAGACTGTACACTTCATAAGAGTGGAGACCACATCTGTCTTACTCACCATTATACACCCAGAGCCTAGTGTGAATCCAGCACATAGTTGGCTCTCAAATATCTGCCATATGAGTCATTTTATTGGATACCTGATTCTTCCCAGTCCTAGGAGCCCACAGCTCCTGAGTTACGGAGGTTCTCAGTGATAAGAGGAGTTGGCTGGCTCATGGAATGGAGATAGGGTTTTCCTGAAGCTGAGCAAATACTCAGATCCATGAGAAGCCCGTATTACTGGGTTTGTTTCTATGCCTTGTAATACGAGAGCCACTCAAGGGCTTCAATAGGCCGGGTGCAGTGGCCCACGTCTGTAATCCCAACACTTTGGGAGGCCGAGGTGGGCGGATCACCTAAGGTCGAGAGTTTGAGACGAGCCTGATCAACATGGTGAAACCCTGTCTTTACTAAAAATACAAAAATTAGCTGGGCGTGGTGATGTGCGCCTGTAGTCCTAGCTACTCAGGAGACTGAAGCGGGAGAATTGCTTGAACCTGGGAGGTGGAGGTTGCGGTGAGCTGAGATTGTGCCACTGCACTTCAGCCTGGTGACAGAGTGAGACTCTGTCTCAAATTTAAAAAAAAAAAAAAAAAAAGGCCAGGCGCGGTGGCTCAGACCTGTAATCCCAGCACTTTGGGAGGCCGAGACGGGCGGATCACGAGGTCAGGAAATTGAGACCATCCTGGCTAACACGGTGAAACCCCGTCTCTACTAAAAAATACAAAAAACTAGCCGGGCGAGGTGGCGGGCGCCTGTAGTCCCAGCTACTTGGGAGGCTGAGGCAGGAGAATGGCGTAAACCCGAGAGGCGGAGCTTGCCGTGAGCTGAGATCCGGCCACTGCAGTCCAGCCTGGGCCACAGAGCAAGACTTCGTCTCAAAAAAAAAAAGGCTTCAATAGTAAGTGATAGGGAGCCATATACTGGAGCCCCAGGGTTAAATGCTCTCCTTGAGTGTCTCCTCCTCTTTTTGAGTAATAGAATATGACTACCTTCTCTCAAATCACCCCACTATCTGGAATTCTCTTATATCTCTAGTAGGCAAATTCTAACTCACTGTTAAATGCCTTTCTCTGGGAAATCTATGCTAGTACTTCCAGACAGAATTATATCATATTTCCACTGATTCCCTTTGTCCTTGCACATTTCATCATGTGTGTTCTAACAGGGCAGGAGCCATCCATTCATCTCTGTATCCCAGCAATAAATAATGTTTGGCATATACTAGGTGGTTAACGACCAATATGAACCACTAAAAGAATATAAACACAGGCCGGGCGCGGTGGCTCAAGCCTGTAATCCCAGCACTTTGGGAGGCCGAGACGGGCGGATCACGAGGTCAGGAGATCGAGACCATCCTGGCTAACACGGTGAAACCCCGTCTCTACTAAAAATACAAAAAACTAGCCGGGCGAGGTGGCGGTCGCCTGTAGTCCCAGCTACTCCGGAGGCTGAGGCAGGAGAATGGCGTAAAACCCGGGAGGCGGAGCTTGCAGTGAGCTGAGATCCGGCCACTGCACTCCAGCCCGGGCGAAAGAGCAAGACTCCGTCTCAAAAAAAAAAAAAAAAAAAAGAATATAAACACAATTGCTTTCCCCACCTACACTACTTCTGCTCCTTATGTTCTAGTCAAAGGCAATGGATTCGGTATGAATAAGCCTTTGTTATTCACCCTGAAGTTACCTGAAAACAAAAATCCATGGTTCTCTTTATGAGTACTCCAACAAAATGGGAAATACGTGACAGGTGTACAACAGAAGGAACAGGAAAGAAAAGGTTTCTGCCTGAGCAGAGGTCAAAGGGCTGTCCAGGCAGAAATGTAGGGCAAGAAACAAGCAGAAATGCAAGGCAAGGGCCGGGCGTGGTGGCTCACACCTGTAATCCCAGCAATTTGGGAGGCCAAGGTGGGTGGATCAGCTGAGGTCAGGAGTTCAAGACCAGCCTGGCCAACATGGTGAAACCCCCATCTCTACTAAAAAATATAAAAATTAGCTGAATGTGGTGGTGGGCACCTGTAATCCCAGCTACTCGGGAGACTGAGGCAGGAGAATTGCTTGAACCCAGGAGACGGAGGTTGTAGTGAGCCAACACAGTGCCACTGCACTCCAGGCTAGGCGACAGAGCGAGACTCTGTCTCAAAAAAATTTTAAAAATAATAAAAAAAGAAATGGAGGGCAAGAACGTCCTCAGTATGGTCAAGGGCATTTATGAAAAGCCCACAGGTAACATCACACACAATGGTGCAAGACTGAAAACTATCTGCCTAAGATCAGGAGCAAGACAAGGAGACCCACTTTCCCTATGCTATTTCTATTCAACATTGTACTGGAAGTTCTATCCATAGCAATTAGACAAGAAGAAGAAACAAAAGGCATCCAAATTGGGAAGGAAGAAGTAACATTATCTCTATTTGTAGATGATATGGATTATATATATATAAAAATATATATAATATACAGTATAATTTGTATATTATATAATATATATCCCTAAAGAATCCACAAAAAAAGCTAATAAACAAATTCAGCAAAATTGCAGAGTACAAAATCAACATACATAAATCAGTCTTTTTTTTTTTTCAGAGACAGTATCTCACTCTGTCACCCAGGCTGGAGTGCAGTGGCACCATCTTGACTCACTGCAACCTCTGCCTCCTGGGTTCAAGTGATTCTCCTGCCTCGGCCTCCCGAGTAGCTAGGACTACAGGCGCATGCCACCACACCCGGCTAATTTTTGTAGTTTTAGTAAAGATGAAATTTCGCCATGTTGGCCAGGCTGGTCTTGAACTCCTGACCTCAGGTGATCCACCCTCCCTGCTCAGCCTCCCAAAGTGCTGGGATTACAGGCATGAGCCACTGCCCCCAGCCAAAAAATCGGTCATATTTCTATACAGTATCAATGAATAAATAATTAAACATGAAATTAAGAAAACAATTCTGGCCAGGCATGGTGGTTCACGCCTGTAATCCCAGCACTTTGGGAGGCCAATGTGGGCAGATCACTTGAGGTCCGGAGTTCGAGACCAGCCTGACCAACGTGGGAAAACCCCATCTCTACTAAAAATACAAAAATTAGCCGGGCGTGATGGCGTGCACCTGTAGTCCTAGCTACTGAGGAGGCTGAGGAAGGAGAACTGCTTGAGCCCAGGAGGTGGAGGCTGCAGTGAGCCGTCTGTCACCACACTCCAGCCTGGCGACAGAATGAGATTGTCTCAAAAAAAAAAAAAAAAAAAAGGCCGGGCGCAGTGGCTCACGCCTATAATCCCAGCACTTTGGGGAGGGCAAGGTGGGCGGATCACAAGGTCAGCAGGTCGAGACCATCTGGCTAACACGGTGAAACCCCATCTCTACTAAAAATACAAAAAAATGGGCTGGGCGTGGTGGCAGGCGCCTGAAGTCCCAGCTACCCAGGAGGCTGAGGCAGGAGAATGGTGTGAACCCGGGAGGCGGAGCTTGCAGTGAGCTGAGATCGTGCCACTGCACTCCAGCCTGGGCGACAGAGTAAGACTCCGTCTCAAAATAAATAAATAAATTTTTAAAATAATAAATAAATAAAACCAAAAAACAGACAAATGGAACTGTATTAAACTTTAAAACTTCTATGCATCAAAGAACACAATCAAGAAAGTGAAAAGACAACCTATGGAATAAGAGAAAATATGTGCTAAGCGTATATCTGATAATGAGTTAATATCCAAATACATAAAGGGCTCCTGCAGCTCAACAACAAAAAAATCAAATATGATTGGCCCTCCGTGTCCACAGGTTCTGCATCTGTGGATTCAACCAATCCTAGATTGAAAATATTTGGGAAAAAAATCTACTGAACATGTACAGACTTTTTTCCCTTGTTATTATTCCCTAAACAGCACAGTATGACAGCTATTTATATGGCATTTACTTTGTATTAGGTAAAGTAAGTAAACTAGAGATGATTTAAAGTATATGAGAGGACATTTATATGCAAATAATACGTCATTTTATACGACATTTGAGCATCTATGAATTTTGGTATCTTGGGGCGAAGGTGGAAGTATCCTAGAACCAGTCATCCATGGATACTGAAAGACAATTGTAACTCAATCAAAAAATGAGCAAAGAACTTGGATAGACATTTCTCCAAAGATGATATAAAAATTGCCAACAAGCATATGAAAAGATGTTCTCAGTAATCATCAGAGAAATGTACCTCAAAATCATAATGAGATATAATCTCACACCCACTATGATGGCCACTATCAAAAAATGAAAAAAACGACAAGTGTTGGTGAAGATGTGAAGAAATCGGACCCTTGTGCACTGTCAGTAGGATTGTAAAATGCTGCAAACACTATGAAAAACAGTATGGAGGCTCCTCCAAAAATGTAAATTAGTATTACCATATACCCAACGATTCCTCTTCTGGAATTTCCTCCCATTCTGTAGGCTGTCTTTTCACTTTTTCGATAGTGTCTTTTGATTTGCAAAAGTTCTAATTTTGATAAAGTGCAATTTATTTTTTATTTCATTGATTATTCTTTTGGTTTTGTTATCTAAGAACCCATTGCCAAATCCAAGGTCTTGAAGATTTATCCCAGTATTTTCTTCTAAGACTTATAGAGTTTTAGTTCTCTTTAGGTCTTTGATCTGCTTTCTGTTGTTTCATTTCTGTTTGTTTTTAGAGATGTGTTCTCTGTTACCCAAGCTAGAATGCAGTGGCACCATTATAGCTCATTGCAGCTTCAAATTCCTGGGCTCAACTAATCCTCTTGCCTCAGCCTTCTAAGTACCTAGGGCTACACCACCGCAGGCAGCTAATTTATTTATTGTAGAGATAAGGTCTTGCTATGTTGCCCAGGGTCTTCTCAAACTTCTGGCCTCAAGGGAGCCTCTGCCTCGCCCTCCCAGAGTGTTGGGATTGTAGGCGTAAGCCACTGTCCTTGGCCTATTTTCACTTATTTTTGTATATGTGAGCTGGGGGTCTAACTTTATTCTTTTTTATGTGAATACCCAGTTTTCCCAGCATGAACTGTTTAAGAAAAAAGAAATTTGTTTAAGACTATTCTCTCTTGGGCCGGGCGCGATGGCTCACGCCTGTAATCCCAGCACCTTGGGAGGCCGAGGCGGGCGGATCACAAGGTCAGAAGTTCAAGACCAGCCTGATCAACATGGTGAAACCCTGTCTCTACTAAAAATACAAAAATTAGCCAGGCGTGGTGGCATGTGCCTGTAATCCCAGCTACTCGGGAAGCTGAGGCAGAATTGCTTGAACCTGGGAGGCTGAGGTTGCAGTAAGCAGAGATCACGCCACAGCACTGCAGCTTGGGCGACAGAGCGAGACTGTCTCAAAAAAACAAAAAAAGACGATTCTTTCCCCCACTGAACAGTCTTAGCACTTTTGTCAAAAACCAATTGCTGGGCACGGTGGCTCACGCCTGTAATACCAGCACTTTGGGAGGCCGAGGCGGGTGGATCACGAGGTCAGGAGATTGAGACCATCCTGCCTAACATGGTGAAACCCCCTCTCTACTAAAAATACAAAAAAATTAGCCAGGCGTGGTGGCGGGCGCCTGTAGTCCCAGCTACTTGGGAGGCTAAGGCAGGAGAATGGCGTGAACCTGGGAGGCGGAGCTTGCAGTGAGCCGAGATCGCGCCACTGCACTCCAGCCTGGGTGACTGAGCGAGACTCCATCTCCAAAAAAACAAAACAAAACAATAAAAAAAAAAAAAACACCAATTGACCTTAGATGGATGGGTTTATTTCTTGACTCTTGATTTTATTCCATCGCTCTATGTCTATTCTTATATAATGACAGTTTTGATTTGCATTCCCTGATAACTAATAATGTTGAGCTTTTTTTTTTTCATATACTAGCTGATCATTTGTATATCTTCTTTGGAAAAATGTCTATTCAAATCCTTTGCCCATTTTTAAGTTGGGCTTAGTCTTTTTGCTAAGACTCTCACATCCAGAATATATAAAGAACACTTACATTCAACAACAAAAAGACTTAACAACCCAGAATGAGATGCCACCTCACTCCTACTAGGATGAATATAATCAAAACAAAACAAATGTTGGTGCAGATGTAGAGAAAATGAAACCCCTGTGCAGGCTGGTGGCAATGCAAAATGGTTCAGCTGCTGTGGAGAAGTTTGGTGGATTCTCAAAGAATTACCATACGACCCAGCAATTCCACTGTGAGGTATATATGCAAAAGAACTGAAAACATATTCAATGTTCACAGCAGCACTATTCACAATAACGAAAAGGTGGAAACAACCCAAATTTCCATCAATTGATAAACAGATAGACAAAATATGGTATATCCATACAACAGATGATTCTGCCATTAAAAAAAAAGAATGAGATACTGATATATGCTACAAGTTGAAAAAACCTTGAAAACATTATGCCAAGGGAAACAGACACAGAAGGTCACATGTTGTATCATTCCATTTATATAAAATATCCAGAATAGGCAAATCCATACAGAAAGTAGATTAGTGGTTGCCAGAGGCTGGCGGAAGGGGAGTGGAAAGTGACCACTTACTTAACGGGTACAGGTTTCCTTTTGGGAAATATATGAGGTTACGGTTGTACAACACCGTGAATGTACTAAATGTGACTATGCTGTACATCTTAAATTGGTTAATTTTTTTTTTTTTTTTTTAAAGACCCTGTCCAGGGTCTGGAATGCAGCAGCACAATCACAGTTCACTTTTTTTTTTTTTTTTTTTTTGAGACGGAGTCTTACTCTGTCGCCCAGGCTGGAGTGCACTGGCGCGATCTGGGCTCACTGCAAGCTCCGCCTCCTGGGTTCACGCCATTCTCCTGCCTCAGCTTCCTGAGTAGCTGGGACTACAGGCACCTGCCACCACGACCGGTTAATTTTTTTGTATTTTTAGTAGACGGGGTTTCACCATGGTCCCGATCTCCTGACCTTGGCCTCCCAAAGTGCTGGGATTACAGGCGTGAGCCACCGTGCCTGGCCCACAGTTCACTTTAACCTTGAACTCCTGGACTCCAATGATCCTTTCACTTCTACCTCCCAAAGTACTAGGGTTATAGCCATGAGCCACTGTGCCTGGCCAGTTTAAGTGGTTAATTTTATGTTACGTGAATTTTACATCAATAATAAAAAAGCAGGAAGAAAACCAGACACAAAATATGTTAGAAAAAGGGATATATTTACAAACCAAAAAATCTCCAAATTCCCACTGTAAGGAGGTAGCAAGTATGAGCAGGTCTCTTTAGAAGCCCGACCTCACTCCTATAGAAACCCCAAGTACCAGCCCATGGGGTCAGCCCTTGCCCTATAGCCCATCCTTTCACAACCCAAGAAGCAATCCCTCCATTGGCCACACCCCTCAGTCTTTTTGCCAGTCATCCTGTGCCCAGGCAGGCATTGGTGAAAAGTACTCAAAGCCTGGCCCTTTATAGCGTAGGGCATGTAGGAACATCACAAGGTCTTTGGGCAAGGGATCCTGTCGAACCAGCCGGCACTCTGCACAGAGTGGGTCTGCCTCTTGATTCATGACATCTGTTTCAACTGCCTTCTCTGGTGCCAAGGCTATTGTGTCCAACTTCTGAGGGGCTGCCTCAGCTACTTCCTCCATCTTCTGGGCAGCTGCAGCCAACTCTTCCAGGCTGTCCTTGCCCAACTCTGAGGAGGGGGCCGTAGAGTCTGTGAGTCCTGAGGACAGGTCACCCTCACAGAGATCTAGCACATCCAGGCTCTGTTTGGCCTGGTGCTCTGCTACCAGGTCCCGTAGCAATTCCTCATCTGTCTTGGGAATGCGGCCGCCCCGGCCTCGGGAGGGACCCCAGGCAACTGAGTTGTAGATGGGGTCATTGAGAATGGGATGGCCCAAGAACTGAAGGTGGACTCGAATCTGGTGTGTGCGGCCTGTGAGTGGCCGGCACCGTACCACACTGGACTGGCCATTGTAGCTTAGCCTCTGGAACACTGTCTCACAGGGCTTGCCCCGGGTATCTACACGGCACACCCCTACTTTGTAAGACACCACTAAGATGGGTTCTTTACAGGTCACTTCCTCAGTGGGGAACTCCCCTTCCACCCGGCACACGTACTCCTTCTCCAGCTACATAGGAGGGAAGAGGGAGAAAGTCAGTACAAAGCCTAAATTCATGGAGTCCAAACCCATTGTGGAGTGATAAGGACCAGTCTCAGAAGATTCAAACTCCAATTCTACCATTTGCCAGTTTTGTAATCTTGGGTACATTACTTAACCTCTAAATCTGACTAACTCATCTAGAAAATGTGAAATTAGAAAAGCATTTACCGGCTGGGTGCGGTGGCTCACACCTGTAATCCCAGCACTTTGGGAGGCTGAGGCGGGTGGATCACCTGAGGTCAAAAGTTGGAGACCAGCCTGACCAACATAGAGAAACCCTGTCTCTACTAAAAAATACAAAATTAACCAGGCGTGGTGGCGTATGCCTGTAATCCCAGCTACCTGGGAGGCTGAGGCAGGAGAATCGCTTGAACCCGGGAGGCGGAGGTTGCAGTGAGCCGGGATCGCACCATTGCATTCCAGACTGGGCAACAAGAGCGAAACTCCATCTCAAAAAAAAAAAAAAGAAAAGAAAACCATCTACCTCATTGGGCTGTGATAAGCAGTCATTAAGTTAGGCTCTAATGCGCTTGATACTAAGCCTGGTATAGAATATGCACTCAATAAATGTATTATGATTCAGATTCAGAATTACAAGTCTCAGGACAACAATCATTACCGTTAAACTCTTCTACCCAAGCCTTTTCCAACTACATCTAGAATCTTTTCACCAAGCAGGCTCTCTCATAATCTTAAAAGCCTTGCTCAGCATTTTCTTATGTTAATTTATTTCTTTGAGACAGAGTCTTGCTCTATAGCTCAGGCTGGAGGGCAGTGACACGATCAGGGCTCACTGCAGCCACAACCTCCCATGGCCAAGCAATCCTCCTACCTCAGCCTCCCAAGGTGCTGGGACCACAGGCATGTGCCACCATGCCAGGGTAAGTTTTTTTTTTGTTTTTTTTTTTTGTAGAGACAGGGTCTCCCTATTTTGCCCAGGCTGGTCTCAACCTCCTGGGCTTAAGCTATCCTCCTGCCTCAGCCTCCCAAAATGCTGGGATTACAGGTGTGAGCCACCATGCCTGGCCTTGTCAGCATTTTAAAGCTTCAAAATAGCAAACTACTAAGAGAGGCAGTGTATGCCATCTCTAAAGATTTTTTGGAAACATATGAGATATCCTGCGTGTGGCACTTTAGGTGTTGACCTGCCTTAAGGTAGGAAGGATTGCCAGATAAATATGAAGGACCACTTTAGAACTCCGTGATGCCCTTTTGACACAGAGCATTCGTGAGCCCAAGAAGTGGCCTGTGGAGACAAAAGCCTGACTCACCTGCCGGTCCCGAACCTGCTCGTGAATTCTCTCAGAGACTGCAGCTGTCTTGGCAAACATAAGCACCCCTGAGGTAAGGCGGTCAAGCCGATGCAAGGGGTGTAACTCCTTCAGTTGGTGCTCCTTGCCTAGGATGAAGATAACTGTGTTGTGTCGGAAGCGGCCACAGGGGTGAACGGGAATGGAGGAAGGCTTGTCTACAACCACCACATCTTCGTTCTCAGCTAGCAGGCGAATGGGCTCTGCTGTGACTGGTGGCTCATGCCTGTGCACTGTGTTCCGCAAGAAATCATTGTCCTGTCAAAGACATAGGTAATAAGTCAGCCCAGGGACCGCAGCCTGTAATCAGTCAACTTCATACCCAGCTTCCCCTGTTCCTTACTGACATGGAAAAATGGTGAAAGCACTTCTTGGGCAGAAAAGCAGTGTGCAGAGTGTGATCTCATTTTGTAAAAATATAAACAGACACAGGCAGATAGCTGGCACTGAAAAAGTACTGGAACGACATACGCAAAAATGTTAACTGTGTTATCTCTGGGTGGTGAGATTAGGAATGTTTTTTGGTTTTGCTAATTGTTATTTTCTCTACAATAAAGGTATTTTAAAAGTAAAATTTTTTAGCCAGGCGCAGTGGCTTATGCCTATAATCCCAGCACGTTGGGAGGCTGAGGTGGGTGGATCACAAGGTCAAGAGATCAAGACCATCCTGGCCAACACGGTGAAACTCCATCTCTACTAAAAACACAAAAATTAGCCGGGCATGGTGGCGGGCGCCTGTAATCCCAGCTACTTGGGAGGCTGAGGCAGGAGAATCGCTTGAACCTGGGAGGCGGAGGTTGCAGTGAGCTGAGATCGCACCACTGCACTCCATCCTAGGCGACAGAGCAAGACTCTGTCTCAAGAAAAAATAAATAAGGCCGGGCGCGGTGGCTCAAGCCTGTAATCCCAGCACTTTGGGAGGCCGAGACGGGCGGATCACGAGGTCAGGAGATCGAGACCATCCTGGCTAGCATGGTGAAACCCCGTCTCTACTAAAAATACAAAAAACTAGCCGGGCGAGGTGGCGGGCGCCTGTAGTCCCAGCTACTAGGGAGGCTGAGGCAGGAGAATGGCGTGAACCCGGGAGGCGGAGCTTGCAGTGAGCCGAGATTGCGCCACTGCACTCCAGCCTGGGCGACAGAGCGAGACTCCGCCTCAAAAAAAATAAATAAATAAAAAAATAAAAAATAAATAAAAATAATAAAGGTAAAATTTTTTTAATGGAGGAAAAAACCTCCATAAATCATCACTGACCACGATCTTGAACAAACAAAACTAAGGTTTAAGTCCAGGGATATGGGCTGTAGACCAGGATTTGCCACAGGCTTGCGACACGCTCTTGGGCAAGTCATTTATCCTCTCTGGGTCTTCATTTCCTGTGGAATGTGAGGGTTAGACCAGATCTGTGCTTTTAGAAATCGGGATAGGAGGCCGGGCGCGGTGGCTCAAGCCTGTAATCCCAGCACTTTGGGAGGCCGAGACGGGTGAATCACGAGGTCAGGAGATCGAGACCATCCTGGCTGACACGGTGAAACCTCGTCTCTACTAAAAAAAAATACAAAAACTAGCCGGGCGAGGTGGCGGGCGCCTGTAGTCCCAGCTACTCGGGAGGCTGAGGCAGGAGAATGGCGTAAATCCGAGAGGCGGAGCTTGCAGTGAGCTGAGATCCGGCCACTGCACTCCAGCCCGGGTGACAGAGCGAGACTCCGCCTCAAAAAAAAAAAAAAAAAAAAAAAAGAAATCGGGATAGGAGAGGGAATTCATCAATTTATGATATATTGACCCAAATTGCTTGATCAATGAAACAAGTTACTCCAAAACCATCCATTTCCCAAATGCTGTGATCGCCTTTTCTCCACTCACAACCATGGTAAACCAGTGTTACTGACACGTAAACAGTGTTACTTCTGACAGGGGTGTCTGGTACCTCATACCTGTGATGGAATTTTAAAGGAGTCAAAGCACTGGACTAAACAATTCTAGTCTCTATCCCTGACATCTCACAATTCTATTAACATATCAGGCTCTATGTTAAACAGTTTAAGTAGTAGTTACAGGAACACAGGCTTTGGTAGTATCACTGTTTGTGGCCTTACCCCTGTGAGTTTCCTTAGTTTCCTCAGAGGTAAAATGGAGTAGCAATACCTACTTCACAAGGTTGTCATTAGAATTAGACGTTGGTGGACATACAATGTTTAACTTTGTGCCCAGCAAACAGTAAAGAGACATAAATGATAGCCCCTATTATTACTATTTGCACGGAGATCTACAACGCAGGGTAAAGTGATCAGTGCCCTTGCCACAAGACGGTGTTTAAAGGAATTATGAGAATTCCAACTTCTGTCCCTTGGAAACAAGGAAGCTGCCTTGAGGAAGAGGATAAACAGGCTGACTCCTGAAGCACAGAGCCGCTGTCCACTTGCGGAGGTGGGAAACGGGGGCTAAAAGAGTGTTCCAATTGAAAGCGAGAACGCTTTAGAATTGCCATGATTTTTATTTATTCTTTTTTTGAGACGGAGTCTCGATCTGTTGCCCAGGCTGGGGCACAGTGGCACGATCTCGGCTCAATGCAAGCTCCGCCTCCCGGATTCACGCCATTCTCCTGGCTCAGCCTCCCGAGTAGCTGGGACTACAGGCGCCCGCCACCATGCCCGGCTAATTTTTTTGTATTTTTAGTAGAGAGGGGGTTTCACCATGTTAGAAAGGATGGTCTCGATCTCCTAACTCCGTGATCCACCCGCCTCGGCCTCCCATAGTGCTGGGATTACAGGCGTGAGCCACCGCTCCTGGTCTAGAATTGACGTGATTTTAATCAAGTACCTATGCCTCACTAAGCCTAAAAAACAAAACAACAGAAAACAAAAACAACAACAAGAAAAAACCCTGCCCCTTTTCCTCTCCCGCTTCTGGCCAGCCCCATCAGGACTCCACCTTGAGCACGATGTTGAGATCCTGCACCGGCTTCTCGTTGAGGTGAAGGCGGCCCGCCCGGACCGCGGCCTCGTAGTAGGCCAGGGGCTGAGCTCGGAACTCGGTGCTGAAGACGTGCAGCAAGCTGTGGCCCACCCAGCGACCTTTGCAGTACGTCCGGAAGTCAAAGTAATAGGGCCGCACCTTACGCAGGCCGCCCTCGAAGTAATAACTGGTTTCTGCAAAGTGCTCATCTCCGAAGCTCACCCCGGCCCGCCGCTTCTTCGGGGGCGGCACGACACGCTCCCCGGTTGCGCCCCGTCGCTTCTTACGCTTGCCCGGGCCCGGGGCTGCAGCCGAGGGATGCTCCCCGCCTACTGGGGCCGGCTCCACTTCCTGGCCAGCCGGCTTCGGGGACCCCGGGGTCGGCTCAACCCTCGCGTCGCCACCAGCGTCACCGTTTTGCTGATGCGGAGCCCTCAGCCCGCCCGCTGTCCCAACCTGGGTAGACAGTGTTTCTGCCATTGGGCCCCTAAAGCCACTCCAAGTCCTGGCAAAGCTAGGGCGCCGAAGGTCGCAGCGCCAATGTCCGAGAACCCCGAACCATCTGCGGCAGCCCAGCCACATAAACACGTGGCCCCCACTCCACTCCCAGAGTCGCAATCTGAGGACGTCACTCGGTCCCAGCGAATCAGGGAGGCCCAGTCCCGAGGCGGGGTCTGCGGTGAGTGAGCGAATTGAGTTGGGGTACTCGAGTTAAATTAGGTGAATTGAGTGAGCGTAGAGTTGAGAGATTGTAAATGTCTCACCAAAAGTGACCTTACTCAGACGTCTTCCTATTAGGGAGATACGACGTTATTTATAAAGGAAACCCTTGGAATTGCTCCGTGTAAGGCCACGGCAGGAGAAGGTCGTGTAGATTCCGAGTAATCCCTTGGGTCTGGAGAAACTCTTGAAAGGAGCTTTATTTAAGACAAAACAAAAACTAACAACCAGAATAAAGAGTGCTAAGCTCTGCGAATATACTAAAACCCACTGTATTGTTTATTTTTAAAGGGGCAATGTTATAATATGTGACTTATATCTCAGTAAGATTGTTATATATGTATTTAAAACACACACGAGCCCACCCCAGAAGCAATGTGTTCACACCTGTTTCCCCCTAACAGCATGAGAAAGATTAGGGATCCCCATTCGCCTCCCATATGCTTCCATCCTGAGATTAAAACTGCAAATAGATCAGAGGATATATTGTGAGGGCTCTTAAGTGCAAAATAAACCAACTCTGGTTAACTTAATCAGAGAGGGAATTATGGAAATAATATTAGTGCCTCATAGAATTCACAAGACAGCTGGAGAATAGGCTCAGAAAAAGGGCCAAAGCAAAGGAAACCAAGCCTTTTGAGAGCCTGGCTTCAGGCATGTCCGGGAAGAAACCCATTTGGGAATCAGTAGACACAAGATACTATGTTGTGCCAAAGGACCCTTTTTCCTGCAACCCTGCCACCCCTTGGAGACCCCTAAATCTCCCTGTGTCTCTGTGTCCCTCTCCCAGGGTTCAGAGTCCTGCAGGGGAGGACTTCCATCAGCCAAACCTCACTGGTCTAAGCCCTCACTTCCAGGGTGCCTGGAGATGGAAGAATCTAACCCTCTTTTTTTTTTTTTTTGAGACGGAGTCTTGCTCTGTTGCCCAGGCTGGAGTGCGGTGGCACCTTCTCGGCTCATTGCAATCTCAGCCTCCTGGGTTCAAACTATTCTTCTGCCTCAGCCTCCTGAGTGGCTGGGACTACAGGCGCCCGCCACCACACCTGGCTAATTTTTATATTATTAGTGCTGGGATTACAGGCGTGAGCCACCGCGCCCAGCCAAGAATTTAACCCTCTTTGTTATCCAGAGTGGGATTCTTCCAAATAAGAAGGCATTTCAATGTTAGTTTGCCAAAAAAATAAAAACAAAAACAAACAAAAAGGACACAGTCTAATTCTTGTCCTAGGCATTTGTATTCTGGAGAGGAGAAAGGGAAATCTTTTTTAGCTAAATTCCTTCTTCAAGTCATCAGTTTCACTAAACTAACTGAGGGACTGCAGCTGAGGTATTCACAGCTGCAGAACTCCATATGCTGAAAAGTCTGATTCCTGACTACCTCCAGAAATAAGAGGTAGAATTTTCCATTGATTGTGGGGTATGTTAGAGCAAAACTACTTCACAGGAGGGACATCATCTCTCAAATGTGTCATATTTACAGTGAGAGCAGAACCTTATCCAAAAGAAAAGTATGTATTCTTAGCTAGCCTCTTTGTACCATAGGATTGGGGTGGGAGAATTAAATCAGTTAATTCAAGTAAAATACTCGAACTAGTGCCTGGCAAAACTGTGGAGACAGAAAACAGCAGAATCTTGTTCCTCCTCCCCTTCTGACCTACTAAATGAGAATCTGCACTTTAACATGATCCCCAGGTGATTTTTCTGCATATTAAAGCTTGAGAAGCACTAGAATAGACCATGTAGAGTAGACATTTGTCATATTCTATAAACATCCAGCATCTTCTGAAAACCTTTGTTTTGGGTGGGGAATTTCTCACATTACATTACTGCCCCCAAGAGGTAGAAGCCAGAGCCTTCTCACACTCTCTGACAGCTTGGACATAGGCATTTGACCTGGGCTCTATCTCTTAGAGGCTTTGGTTCAGAGGCACACAACCCTGGAAGCAGGCCCAATGTCAAATCCATGTCTAACAAGGTAGCATTGGAGGCATCTAATCTGGGAGGCCAACAGTAGGGGAGGTTCTTGTGTCAAGTGCCTAATCAACAAATAATGCCAGCTATATAATAGTTCAGTGACTGTGGGGTGTTCCCTGAGCAGCCTCTCAGTGAGGTTTAGATACTGTTCCTGGCTGTATAGAGCTAAAGCCTGACTCTCCACCCACCTTGAGGTTCTGTGAACTACTTAATATTCTTCAATCCTGTGGTATACAATAGGGTCACCATTAGCCATGTGCTGTACAATAGCCGCATGTGGCTAATTAAATTTAAATTAATTAAAATTTTTAAAAGTTTTGAGACAAGATCTCACTCCCATCACCCAGGCTGGAGTGCAGTGGCATGATCTTGGCTCACTGCAGCCTCAACTTCCCAAACTGAAGTGATCCTCCCACCTCAGCCTCCCTAGTAGCTGAGATGACAGACATGTGCCACCATGACCGGCTAATTTTTTGTATTTTTAGTAGAGACAAGGTTTTGCCACATTGCCTAGGGTGGCCTCAAACTGGGCTCAAACAATCCATCTACCTTGGCCTCCCAAAGTGTTAGGATTACAGGCTAGGCGTGGTGGTGCAACCTCCGCCTCCTGGGTTCAAGTAATTCTCCCCTGCCTCAGCCTCCTGAGTAGCTGGGATTATAGGCATGTGCCACCACGCCCAGTTAATTTTTGTATTTTTAGTAGAGACAGGGTTTCACCATGTTGCCCAGGCTGGTCTCGAACTCCTGACCTCAGGTGATCCACACCCCCCCTCAGCCTCCCCAAATTCTGAGATTACAGATGTGAGCCACCGAGCCTGGCCAGGAACTGAATTTTAAATTTTATTTTAACTGGGCACGGTGGCTCACATCTATAATCCTAACACTGTGTTGTTTTTGTTGTTGTTTTCTTTTTCTTTTTCTTTTTTTTGAGACAGAGTCTTGTTCTGTCACCCAGGCTGGAGTGAAAACTATTTCCTCAGCCAAGTTACTTCTGCTGATGGCTGGCTGATGTCTTTCATCACGTGTTTCCTGGCAGAGAGTAACTTGTGTTGACCCTGGAAGCTGGGGATGGGGAGGGGTTGTATCTCAATGAAGAAGCTGGTATCCATCCCCTGAAGGATACCAAAGGTCATCTCCTTTAACAACAACAACAACAAAGCATTCTGACACACACTTCTCATGACCACTCTCTCCTTTATGTACTCTGGCCACACTTCCATCATATACTGTATAACCTCTTTTTTTTTTTTTTTTGAGGCAGACTCTTGCTCTGTTGCCCAGGCTGGAATGCAGAGGCGCGATCTTGGCTCACTGCAATCTCTGCCTCCTGGGTTCAAGCGATTCTCCTGCCTCAGTCTCCCGAGTAGCTGGGATTCCAGGCACGTGCCACCACGCCCAGTTAATTTTTCTATTTTTAGTAGAGACAGGGTTTCACCATATTTCACCCAGGCTGGTGTCGAACTCCTGACCTCAGGTGATCCACCCGCCTCGGCCTCCCAGAATACTGGGATTACAGGCGTGAGTCACCGCGCCCGGCCGTCTATAACTGTTTACTGTTATTTGTAAACTTTTATGCCTCCATGGCGGACCTCCTTCCTACATTACTAAGCTGTAAGGATCTCCAGGACTTATACCAAGTCATATGTGTCTTAAATTCACGCTTAACACAATGCTTAGAACACAGCAGGAGCTTGGTATCCACTGACTAAATGAAAAAAGGAAAGCTTCACAATTTGATGAATGAGACATGGGTCTCCTGGGGGAGTAAGGAAAGAGCCGCTGAAGTGCTCTAACTTGGGTAACGAAGGGGTGAAATTTTTAGAAGACAAAACCCCGGCAGAGAGAATTGTGGAGGAGGTGAACTGGCTCTGGCGACCAGGAAAAGTCAAAAGTCTTGGAAACTGGACTTCCCTATCCAAGCAGGGACTGGGACCTGGATCTACAAGGAATCAACCCGGCCCTCGGTGGGGCGGGGGGGGGGCCGGCGGCAATGCTCGGGGCACGTGACTTCACCGTTCACCGTTTCCCGGCAACCAGAGCCCCGCCCACCGTTCGCCTCTTGCTGCTCCTCACTTCTTCACCCCGCTGAACTCCTCTCGACCAATCGACGCACAGAACATCGTCGGGTGGGAAGGTAGTTGGAGGACTCCTGGGCTCCGTCACTAGGTGACTCCGCCCCTCCCGATTTCCTCCTGGCTGCAGGCGACAGAGCTGAGCCAAGCGTTTACTGGGCAGCTGTTGTGGTAAGTGAGGAGGGGCTGGGGTGCCCAGCGTTTTGGATCTCCCACTCTGGCCCGGCCCCGTAATACCACATAGAGGCCTTGGGACCTGATTCATCCGGTCCAGACAGCCCTAGAGACCTGAGTGACTGAGGCCTGGGATCTGGACGCCGGAATTTCCTGCGCGGTTCTGGACGCCCTGCCCTGGGGTAAGGGGCCGTGCGGGACTCTGGTGTGAACAAAGTTTTGGTTTTGAGTGGCTTCAGACGACTTCGGGTTGGGGGTTCACTGTAGCCCTAGACATCAGTTCACCCAGGACCGCCGTCGCATATCTGTCCCTTTTACTTCCGGCCTTTCCGCTGGCTGTGCTCTGTCTCCTGGCTTTATTCAGACCTTGCCTCAGGCAGCCTTCCTGATCTCTAAGTCCCCTCTTGAAAAAAGGTGTCAGCCTATACTATATGCCTAGATAGTTATAAAAGCCTCCGGGCTCTTTGCGTAGCTTTTCCTACCTGCCCTTGTTTGGGCTTATTTCGTTTTATTTTCCAAACAGGCAGGATAGTATTTGATAAAAACATGGATTCTGGAGCAGCACAGATGGGGTTTCCATTCAAGGATTCCCCACATATCAGTAATGTGCCCTGGAGCAAGTTACCCTTCTGAACCTGTTTTTTCATCTGTAAAATGGTGAGAATACCTACCTTTCAGTGTTTGAATTAAAATAAGAACGTGAGGCATATGGCTGAACTGCATGCGCTGAGCACATAGCCTTGGCATTGTGACAGTACTCTCTGACAGACACTTTTTACAAACCAGGATGTTCATTTGTAGCGCCACTGCACTCCAGCCTGGGCGACAGAGCAAGACGCAGTCTCAAAAAACAAAAACAAAAAAAAAACAAAAGAAAAAAGAATTTAATTGACTGGGGATAGAACTGTTGCATTTTGGAGATCTTTGGAGAAAAGTGCAGGCTGGTTGTCCACACTGGAAATGCCCTAGAGATTCGCGCGCGCGCGCGCGCGTGTGTGTGTGTGTGTGTTAAAATACATGTAGCATAAAATTGACATGCAGCATAAAATTGAGTTTGCAGTGGCTCACTGCAAGCTCCGCCCCCCAGGTTCACGCCATTCTCCTGCCTCAGCCTCCCCAGTAGCTGGGGCTACAGGCGCCCGCCACCACGCCTGGCTAATTTTTGTATTTTTAGTAGAGACGGGGTTTCACCGTGTTAGCCAGGATGGTCTCGATCTCCTGACCTCGTGATCCACCCGCCTCGGCCTCCCAAAGTGCTGGGATTACAGGCGTCAGCCACCACGCCCGGCCAAAATTGACCGTTTTAACTATTTTTGTGTGTATGATTCAGTGATGTTCATATTGTTGTGCAACCATAACCACCATGCATCTCCAGAACTTTTTCATTTTCCCAAACTGAAACTGTGTACCCATTAAACAGTAACTCCCTATTCTTTCTACCTCCCAGCTCCCACCATCCTATTTTCTGTATCTATGAATTAGACTACTCAGGTACCTTATATAAGCGGAATCACAGTGTCTGCCTTTTGTGTATGGCTTGTAGGAATTCCTTTTTTTTTTTTTTTTTTTTTTTGAGACGGAGTCTCGCTCTATCCTCCAGGCTGGAGTGCAGTGGCGGGATCTCGGCTCACTGCAAGCTCCACCTCTCGGGTTCAGGCCATTCTCCTGCCTCAGCCTCCCAAGTAGCTGGGACTACAGGCGCCCGCCACCATGCCCGGCTAATTTTTTGTATTTTTAGTAGAGACAGGGTTTCACTGTGTTAGCCAGGATGGTCTCGATCTCCTGACCTCCTGATCCGCCCGCCTCAGCCTCCCAAAGTGCTGGGATTACAGGTGTGAGCCACTGCACCTGGCCAGGAATTCCATTTTTATTTTTATTTTGCTTATTTATTTATGAGACAGGGTCTCGCAGTGTCACCCAGGCTGGAGTGCAGTGGTGTGATCACCACTCACTGCAGCCTCTATCTCCTGGGCTCAGGTGATCCTCCTTCCTCAGCCTCCGGAATGGCTGGGACTACAGGCATGTGCCACCACATCTGTCTAATTTTTGTATTTTTAGTATAGATGGAATTTTGCCATGTTTCCCAGGCTGGTCTCGAACTGCTGGCCTCAAATTATCTGCCTGTCTCAGCTTCCGAAGGTGTTGGGATTACAAGCATGAACCACTGTGCCCAACCTTATGCTGTATTCTTGGTCTGCAGTCCAATGCTCTAACCCTGAGCTACACCCCCTCCTCTTATGCTGTATTCTTAAAGCCAGTTCTTACTCACTTGAGCTTCTGTTTTATAGCGCAGATTCCAAATGAAAATGTTTGAGAGCGCTGACTCTACAGCCACAAGATCTGGCCAGGATCTCTGGGCTGAAATTTGTTCCTGTCTGCCAAATCCTGACCAAGAAGATGGTGCCAGCAATTCCTTCTCAGACTCCTTTGTGGATTCTTACCCTGAAGGTGAAGGCCAGAGGGAGGTGGCTGACTTCGCCGTCCAGCCAGCTGTTAAGCCTTGGGCTCCCTTGCAGGATTCAGAAGTGTATTTAGCATCTCTAGGTAAGTTTGATGGCTCTAGGTAAGCATATTGAAGTTCTGTGACATCAAACTTGGTTTCCTGTTCTTTTTTTTCTTTCCTTTTCTTTTTTGAGACGGAGCCTCGCTCTGTCGCCCAGGCTGGAGTGCAGTGGTGCGATCGCCGCTCACTGCAAGCTCCGCCTCCCGGGTTTACGCCATTCTCCTGCCTCAGCCTCCCGAGTAGCTGGGACTACAGGCGCCGGCCGCCACTCCCGGCTAATTTTTTGTATTTTTAGTAGAGACGGCGTTTCACCATGTTAGCCAGGATGGTCTTGATCTCCTGACCTTGTGATCCGCCCACCTCGGCCTCCCAAAGTGCTGGGATTAGGGGCGCGAGCCACCGCGCCGGTTTCCTATCCTTTTGTGTTGTTGTTATTCCTGTCACATATATCTGTCAGATATAATTCCAAGGGATGTTTCAAGCTGGCTGTTGGGAAGCAGCCCGTTTTCCTTGAACAGATCTTTTTCTCGTTTTTTTTTTTTTAATTTTTTGAGACTTTCACTCTTGTTGCCCAGGCTGGAGTGCAATGATGCCATCTTAGCTCACAGCAACCTCCGCCTGCCGGGTTCAAGCGATTTTCCTGCCTCAGCCTCCTGAGTAGCTGGGATTATAGGTGCCTGGCACCACACCCGGCTAATTTTTTGTATTTTTATTAGAGATGGGGTTTCATTTCACCATGTTCGCCAGGTTGGTCTCAAATGCCTGACCTCAGGTGATCCACCCACCTCGGCCTCCCAAAGCTCTGAGATTACAGGCATGAGCCACCGCCACTAGCCGAGCAGCTCTTAAAACAGTTTTTGTTTTAAGAGCTGCTTCTGACCAGTTCATCTAAATTCTGTTTGATTTCTTGGCATTCTGTAGAACCCTCTTGCCTACTGTTGGTTGCCCATATATTCAAATAACAAAAGTGTGAAACCTTATGCCATCCTGCAAGAAAATGTGATGGCCCCAGGGCTACATGTGGATTTCGCTAGAGTTTGAAAAAGGTAATAAATTGATTGACTGTTGAGAATGGGAGCATATTGACATAAGATTCATTCAGCCTCTTGTTAGCCATTTTATTTTAAAAATATTTCCTGAACACATTTTTAGTACCCTGTTCTGTGGCCATAGTATAAGTATCTAGAGAGATTCCAAACACAGGGAAGAGATTCAAATTGTCCCATGCTAGGGGAAAAGGAAATATCAGTCTAGGGCAGTGATGGGCAGTCCTTTTTTTTTTTTTTTTTTTGAGACGGAGTCTGGCTCTGTCTCCCAGGCTGGAGTGCAGTGGCCGGATCTCAGCTCACTGCAAGCTCCGCCTCCCGGGCTTACACCATTCTCCTGCCTCAGCCTCCAGAGCAGCTGGGACTACAGGTGCCCGCCACCTCGCCTGGCTAGTTTTTTGTATTTTTAGTAGAGACGGGGTTTCACTGTGTTAGCCAGGATGGTCTCCATCTCCTGACCTCGTGATCCACCCGTCTCGGCCTCCCAAAGTGCTGGGATTACAGGCTTGAGCCACCGCGCCCGGCCAATGATGGGCAGTCTTTAGAACTGTAATATCCTTTTATTGTGGAACAACCATGAGATCCATACATGTTTCACGAGACCAAACCTGGGAGTAAGGCCCACCTTGGCCTCCCAAAGTGCTGGGATTACAGGCGTGAGCCACCGCGCTTTGGCCCTAATTTTTTTACTTCAATAGCTTTTGCTGTACAAGCGGTTTTTGGCTACGTGGATTAATTGTATAATGGCGAAGTCTGAGATTTTAGTGCACCCATCACCCAAGTAGTGGACATGGTATCCAATGTGTAGTTTTTTATCCCTCACCCCTCTCCAAACCTTCCCACTTCTGAATCTCCAAAGTCCAGTATACCACTTTGTCGTTTTTTGGTTTTTTTTTTTTTTTTTTTTTTTTGAGATGGAGTCTCATTCTGTCACCCAGGCTGGAGTGCAGTGGCACGATCTTGGCTCACTGCAACCTCCATCTCATGGGTTCATGCAGTTGTGCTGCCTCAGCCTCCTCAGTAGCTGGGATTACAGGTGCCTGCCACCACCCTTGGCTAATTTTTGTGTTTTTAGTAGAGACAGAGTTTCACCATGTTGGTCAGGGTGATCTCAAACTCCTGACCTCGTGATCCACCTGCCTCGGCCTCCCAAAGTGCTGGGACTACAGGTGTGAGCCACTGTGCCTGGCCAATATACCACTTTGTATACCTTTGTGTACCCATAGCTTAGCTCCCACTTATAAGTGAGAACGTATGGCATTTTGTTTTCCATTCCTGAGTTACTTCACTTAGAGGATAATGGCCTCCAGCTCCGTCTCAGTTGCTGCAGAAGACATTATTTTATTCTTTCTTATGGCTGAGTAGTCTTCTATGGTGTATATAGTCCATATTTTCTTTATCCACTCATTGCTCGATGGGCACTTAGGTTGCTTCCATATCTTTGCAATTATGAATTGTGAAACATGCATGCAGGTATCTTTTTGATATAATGACTTCTTTTCCTTTGGGTAAACACCTTGTAGTGGGATTGCTGGATCAAATGGTAGATCTACTCTTAGTTCTTTGAGAAATCGCCATGTTTTCCATAGAGGTTGTACTGATTTACGTTCCCATCAGCAGCGTATAAGGATTCTCTTTTTACCACATCCATGTCAACATCTATTGTTTTTTGACTTTTTAATAGTGGCCATTCTGGCTGGGGTAAGGTAGTATCTCATCATTTTGACTTGCATTTTCCTGATGATTAGTGATTCTGAGCATTTTTTCATGTTTGTTAGCCATTTGTATATCTTCTCAAATCCCATTGAGAAATGTCTATTCACGTCATTTGCCCACTTTTTGATGGGATTATTTGTTTTCTTTCTTTCTGATTTGTTTGAGCACCTTGTAGATTCTGGATTTTAGTCCTTTGTTAGATACATAGTTTGCAAATACTTTCTCCCATTCCATGGGTTGTCTGTTTACGCTGATGATTATTTCTTTTGCTGTACAGAAGCCTTTTAGTTTAATTAGATCCCATTTATTTATTTTTGTTTTTGTTGCATTTACTTTGGGGATCTTAGTCATAAATTCTTTGCCTAGGCTGGGCGCGGTGGCTCACGCCTTTAATCCCAGCACTTTGGGAGACCAAGGCAGGTGGATCACAAGGTCAAGAGATCAAGACCATCCTGGCCAACATGGTGAAACCCCATCTCTACTAAAAATACAAAAATGGCTGGGCGCGGTGGCTCAAGCCTGTAATCCCAGCACTTTGGGAGGCCGAGACGAGCGGATCACGAGGTCAGGAGATCGAGACCATCCTGGCTAACATGGTGAAACCCCGTCTCTACTAAAAATACAAAAAACTAGCCGGGCGAGGTGGCGGGCGCCTGTAGTCCCAGCTACTTGGAAGGCTGAGACAGGAGAATCGCTTGAACCCGGGAGGCAGAGGTTGCAGTGAACCGAGATAGTACCACTGCACTCCAGCCTGGGCGACAGAGTGAGACTCCGTCTCAAAAAATAAAAAAAAATAAAAATACAAAAATTAGCTGGGCATGGTGGTGCACGCCTGTAGTCCCAGCTACTTGGAAGGCTGAGACAGGAGAATCGCTTGAACCCGGGAGGCAGAGGTTGCAGTGAACCGAGATAGTACCACTGCACTCCAGCCTGGGCGACAGAGTGAGACTCCGTCTCAAAAAAAAAAAAAGAAAAATCTTTGCCTAGGCCAATGTCTGGAAGAGTTTTTCCTAGGTTTTCTTTTAGAATTTTGGAGATTTTAAGTCATATCCATCTTGAGTTGATTTTTGTATAAGGTGAGAGACAGGGATCTAGTTTTATTCTTCTATACGTGGCTAGCCAGTTTTCCCAGAACCGTTTGTTAAATAGGGTGTCCTTTCCCCAATTTATGTTGTTGTATGCTTTGTCGAAGATCAGTTGCAAACCTGGAAATAATTTTTTGAGGAAGGAAAGGCAATTCAGGTAGAAGGAGCTTCTGAGGAAAGACGGAAAGAAGAGTCAGAAGAGAGCTTGCATGATAGCTAAGAAATATCTTGCAAAAACAAAAGGGATTTTGTTAGTGATGTACTGGAGGAAAAAGATATGAGAAAAACATAGGTGGAGTGATAGAAAGATAGGCAGTAATGTGAAATTTGCCAGGAAGCCACCAAAGATAGGATAGCAATGCTTGCAGCCATGGCCTAGGGGATGACGTATGTGGTAGCCAAAGCATTTGTTTAATGATGATAAGGAGAAGAGGCAGCAATCGGATAAAGCTAAAGAACCAGATCCCTTGGCTTGTTGGTGCTCTATGACGAGGGCTTCTAAGAAACTTTCATGAAAGTCAGGCATAGTGGCTCACACCTATGATCCCAGCGCTCTGAGAGGCCGAGGTGGGAGGATCACATGTAGGCCAAGAGTTTGAAACCAGCCTGGGCAACATAGTGAGACTGTCTTTACAAAAATATTTTTAAAAATTAGCCTGAAGTGGTAGATGCCTGTAATCTCAGCTACTCAGGGGGCTGAGGTAAGAGGATTGCTTGAGCCTAGCAGTTGTTTGAGGTTACAGTGAGCTGTGATCATGCCACTGCACTGCAGCCTAGGTGACAGAGCAAGACCTTGTTGAAAAAGAGAGAGAAGAGAAAGAGAGAGAGCACTTTGAGAGGCTGAGGCGGGCAGATCACATGAGGTCAGGAGTTCAAGACCATCCTGGCCAACATGACAAAACCCTGTCTCTAATAAAAATACAAAAATTAGCCAGGTGTGATGGTGTGCACCTGTAATCCCAGCTACTTGGGAGGCTGAGGCAGGAGAATCGCTTGAACCCAGGAGGCGGAGCTTGCAGTGAGCTGAGATCGTGCCACTGCACTCCAGCCTGGGTGACAGAGCGAGACTCCATCTCAAAAAAAAAAAAAAAAGAAAGAGACTCCATCTCAAAAAAAAAAAAAAATGAAAGAAAGGAAAAGTTTAATGAAGACAGTGATGATTTTGATTAGTGAAGACTGGCTTGGAAAGTTAATGATCTTTTCTAAAGTCAGTTAAGTTTTCAGGCTGGGCGCGGTGGCTCAAGCCTGTAATCCCAGCACTTTGGGAGGCCGAGACAGGCGGATCACGAGGTCAGGAGATCGAGACCATCGTGGCTAACACGGTGAAACCCTGTGTCTACTAAAAAATACAAAAAACTAGCCGGGTGAGGTGGTGGGTGCCTGTAGTCCTAGCTACTCGGGAGGCTGAGGCAGGAGAATGGCATAAACCCGGGAAGCGGAGCTTGCAGTGAGCTAGATCCGGCCACTGCACTCCAGCCTGGGTGACAGTGAGACTCCGTCTCAAAAAAAAAAAAAAAGAAGTTTTCATCTCTGAAGAAAGTAAGAGTCATTTCTGTTGCCTATGGCACAGACTGGGAGACAGTGGCAGACAGGGACGTGTTAGTGCCTGTTTCTGCCTGCCCTGTTGAAATCACACCTGACCAGGGACTCAGCATACTTAGAGAGGGGAGGACCGGGGCCGGGCGCCATGGCTCAAGCCTGTAATCCCAGCACTTTGGGAGGCCGAGATGGGTGGATCACGAGGTCAGGAGATTGAGACTATGCTGGCTAACACGGTGAAACCCTGTCTCTACTAAAAAAAAAAAAAACAAAAAACAAAAAACTAGCCGGGCGAGGTGGTGGGTGCCTGTAGTCCCAGCTACTCGGGAGGCTGAGGCCGGAGAATGGCGTGAACCCGGGAGGCAGAGCTTGCAGTGAGCTGAGATCCGGCCACTGCACTCCAGCCTGGGCGACAGAGCGAGATTCTGTCTCAAAAAAAAAAAAAAGAGAGAGAGAGAGGGGAGGACCTTTTCCGGCCCAAAAGAGTACCTTCCACCTTGACAACTGAGGCCAGACAATATGAAGATTGTTTTTATTGCTACATAACTTATATCAAAGAGAATCCACTGATAACAGCAGTAATTAAAAACTTAACTGTATGCTATGGATAACCCTTTTTATATCCTCAAGGAGAAAACAAACCCTGCAAATATTTAACATTTATCAACTGCAGGTTTTTTTTAACATGGGTGAGTTCATGGTGGTAATAACAGGAACAAAAGGTATTTGTTTTGATCAGTGGGTGTTAGCTGATGTGACTTTTTTAGAAATGAAAACAGAACTGCAAATCATAGTTTTTATTGGTTCTAAGCTTGATGTTCACCACCCCATCATGCCATCATTTACCTATGTACTTATAGTTGAAGGCAAAACTAAATTAAGGCAGACGGTAAATGGTGATGTCCTTTCTTGTATTCTTCAAAAGGGGAAATCTGTTAGACAATTAGAGTTAAAATGCAAACAAGAGTAATTTAACCTCTATCATCAAGAATCCATATGGAGCACTGTCATGGGATTAGAAGACATTTGTTTTTGTTAGACTCCAACATCCAGGCCACAAATTGAGCAACTTTAAAAATGTTGGGAGATTCTTTTTATCAAGAATTTAATCACACATAGATTTTAAAGGTCTCTTACTGAATTCTCATCAAGTCTATTTTAATATCTAATTAACCATTGGATCGTTCATCATTTTCTCTAATTCTTTCTCATGAGATTTGGAAACCACTTCATGTTACTGTAACAAAAAGAAAAACCACTTACTCCTGACAGATTATTTTCAAGGAGTTGAAAAAAGACAGTAGTATACACATGTCAAACCAGGGGAAAAAAAGCATTCCTTAGAGAGATACCTGCTGGGCTTATGCGATTTCAAAAACAACATGCCACTGATTTATTTATGAGAACCTATGGCTTTTCCCTTTTCTCGGGTTAAACATTTATTTGATACAATGCAGGGTGAGGACTTTGTGAAGGAAAAAAGAAGAATGTTCATTTCCCTTTTATCTGTCCTTAAAAAATGACCTCTTTGGCAGGGAGTGTGGATGTCCTCATCAGTGAGAGATTTTTTTAAGTTGGTATTTTGAGTTTTAGATTTAGTTAAAATTTCATGTCATACTCATTTTCCTTATTAAGCTCTACTTCTCTCTCTAGAGAAGAAGCTAAGAAGAATCAAAGGTTTAAATCAGGAAGTGACTTCCAAGGACATGCTTCGAACTCTGGCCCAAGCCAAGAAGGAATGCTGGGATCGGTTTCTCCAGGAGAAGTTAGCTTCAGAGTTCTTTGTGGATGGTCTTGTTTCTGATGAGAGGTAATCGATTCCCCATCTAGTTCCAGCTGAAATCATCCTTTATGTAGTTGTTCTATTTGTTTTTAGCCCAGCAGTAGATTTTTTTTTTTCTTTTTTTCTTTTTTGAGACGGAGTCTCACTCTGTCGCCGGGGCTGGAGTACAGTGGCCGGATCTCAGCTCACTGCAAGCTCCGCCTCCCGGGTTCACGCCATTCTCCTGCCTCAGCCTCCCCAGTAGCTGGGACTACAGGCGCCCGCCACCTCGCCCGGCTAGTTTTTTGTATTTTTTAGTAGAGACGGGGTTTCACAGTGTTCGCCAGGATGGTCTCGATCTTCTGACCTCGTGATCCGCCCCTCTCGGCCTCCCAAAGTGCTGGGATTACAGGCTTGAGCCACCGCGCCCGGCCTTTTTGTTGTTGTTGTTGTTGAGAGGGAGTCTCGCTCTGTCGCCCAGGCTGGAGTGCAGTGGCCGGATCTCAGCTCACTGCAAGCTCCGCCTCCCGGGTTCACGCCATTCTCCTGCCTCAGCCTCCCGAGTAGCTGGGACTACAGGCGCCCGCCACCTCGCCCGGCTAGTTTTTTGTATTTTTAGTAGAGACGGGGTTTCACCGTGTTAGCCAGGATGGTCTCGATCTCCTGACCTCGTGATCCGCCCGTCTTGGCCTCCCAAAGTGCTGGGATTACAGGCTTGAGCCACCGCGCCCGGCCGCCCAGCAGTAGATTTTTAAGAACAGACTTCTTTGCCAAAAGGCAAATACTGCAGCTACATGTTGGTCACATATGAATAGAGTTAAGGATAAACCATTGTGTTCATTTTTAAGTATGCAGTGACTTGAGAAAGTAGTAATTAATCAATCTCTCTTATGTTTTTGAATTGTTTCTCATGAGGTTTGGAAAACATGTTACTGTAACAAAAGGAAAAACCATTTACTCTTCAGAGAAATTATTTTCTGGAACTCTCTTCTTACCTCTGAATTTCCACTGCCCCACAATTTTTTTTTTTTTTTTTGAGATGGAATCTTGCTCTGTTGCCCAGGCTGGAGTGCAGTGGCATGATCTTGGCTCACTGCAATCTCTGCCTACTGGGTTCCAGCAATTCTTGTGCCTCAGCCTCCCGAGTAGCTGGGACTATAGGCGTGTGCCACCATACCCGGGTAATTTTTGTATTTTTAGTAGAGATGGGGTTTCACCATGTTGGCCAGGCTGGTCTTGAACTTCTGACCTCAGGTGATCTGCTTGCCTCGGCCTCACAAAGTTCTGGGATTACAAGTGTGAGCCACTGCACCCGGCCTGCCTTACAGAATTTTGTCAGATTGTAGCCACTCAGTGAATGTATGTACATTAAATGAATGAATTGATTAAGCATCCATTGTGTGACAGCACTGTGCTTTGGCTTCATGGAGGGATGGTATAAGGAAGTTTTAGACCCATTTGTTTTTGTCCTCGAAACTACTTGTGGGCAGATGACAAATATATGTAACAATACCACGCCAGTTTAGTAGAAGTGACAGAACGTGCTTTGGGAATTGAGAGACCGCTGAGCTCCCTCCTGGCTTTGGTGTTTTGCCACAGGGGGAGGCAGGACTTGAACAGTACTTGCAAGTAGTTTAGATGCAGAAAGATAGAGAGGTAGAGAGGACATGCTGCCCTGCCCCAGTGAGGAGGAATGGGGCTCGACACTCAGGAAATCGGCTCTGCCACTTACTGGTTGTATGTTCTTGGGTAAGTAACCTGTGTGTGCCTCAGTTTCCTGATCTGTGAAATGGGAGCAATCAGCTCTTACCTTGTAAGTTGTTATAAGGGTTAAACGAGTTACTATATGTAAAGGGTATAGAACAATGCCTAGCACATGGTAAGCACTGTAGAAGTGTTACTGATATTATCCTTCCTAACAGAATTTTAGAGTAAGAAATTATTTAAAGTAAAAATCAATGGGGGGAGTACAAAATTGAATTTTAACAAAAGGTCTTAGGGTTTGTCCATAGGTTTGCAACATATGGACATTGGTGTTCAGAGTCCCGTCATGTCAGAAGTACTGCTGCTGAAATCAGGACAGTATGTGAATGAAACTTCATAGGTGCATTTACTTGCAAATTTGCAAAATACTTTCACTTATATTATCTCAGATGCTGAATGAGCGCATGCCTCTAGATGCTTCAAAATCAGTGTAGCCTCTAAGGTCAGGCCAACTCTCCTCTGAGGGTTCAGGAAATCATATACATTTTGCTCTTTTCTATCTCTAAAGGTCCAACCTAATTAAGTCTTAAATTGCTCCAAACATAGGAGATTTGAAGATGCAGACTCCTGACCCACTGATAATTTTGTATTTACTTATATTCTCTCTCCCCCTGAATACCTCCCTTCTCTCCAGCTCTGAGAAGAAAAGACAAAACTTTCTCCTGTGTCATTCTCAAGTGGAAATCCTCTTTCTCTGAAATCAGATCAGCATGTTCCTATGTATTTATCAATATGTAAAACAATGTGGATTTTCCCTTCTCTATGGAAATAATTTGAACAATTCTATGAAAAGTGTGGTAAATGAAGATTAAATGCTGTGTCACACCTGATTCCCCTGAGCTGTGAGCACTAGAGTCAATCAGCTGCTCTCATTGCCCTCTGACATTTAGATTTTTCCCCAAAGCCTACATCTGTGGGAATGTTTCTTTCTATCATTGTCCAGAAAAAACACCAGGAAACACTAGTTCTTCAAAGTTTATCTTTTCAACAGAGGCCATTTTATAATGGGGTTGTATAGGTCTTCACGTATGTGAGGGCCAGGTAGGTGATCCTCCTTGTGGTATGCTTTTGGCAAGGGAGTAATGGGCTGAGAAATTCAGCTGTCCAAAACATAATTCCCCCATACACCAAGAGAGGCCTGAAATCTGCTGTTACGGTATTCTTTTTTGGGTTGAGACTTTGTGCTATTGAGGAGCATTGAATAAGGTTTACATTATTTCTAGTCATTTGTATTTTACTGTGAATGTCTAATAGCTTTAGGGTATAGGGTCCTGTAAGGAAGGTCGGTAGGGGACCTTGAGCTTGACAATTACATCTCTACTCTCCCTATAGATCCAGACAAAGAGAGCCCTCTGGCATAGTGGTCAGTGTCTTGTGGGGAATATTTGCTGCTCAGATGTTTTTATCTTAGGGACTTGCTATAGGATGAAATAAGCAAACAAAAAAACCCACAAAAAGAAAAAACAAACAAACAAAATCACTGAGTGCAAGTAAGTGCTATAATTGAGTTCCAGACTGCCTCAGCTATAAGAGGCAAAAGATACTCAGATTTTTGCCTCAGTAATAATTTGGTATTTATTTGAGTGTTTCTTCCCTTTGACAATTTCTTTCCTCTCCTGTTTTGAGTGAAAAAAGACCTATCTTTAGGTCTTTAGGACTGAGGCATACACACTTCAGCAGTTCTCATCAAGCCTTCAGAGGCTCTGCATTTGAAGGGGGCCTACTGCTGCCTGTAGCCAAAGTGCCCACTATGGGGTAAATTATGCGCAGAGCTGCCAGGATGCACAGCTGCCATAGGAGTATCCTTGTACTCCCCAGGTTAGCAGTGAAAAACAACTGTAGGACGAAATTGCTGGTGGGCGGGAAGGTAGTGTTTGAGTAACTGAGATAATCATTAAGTAATTAATCAGTGAGGTCTGACACAGCCACCCCTTTCTTCTGCCCTTTCATAGCACCTTGGAACATTTCAAGAGGTGGCTCCAGCCGGATAAAGTAGCCGTCAGCACAGAGGAGGTCCAGTATCTGATTCCTCCAGAGTCACAGGTTGAGAAGCCAGTGGCCAAGGACGAGCCAGCAGCTGGGGACAAACCAGCAGCAGCAGAACAGTAAATTACACACACTCACACACGTGGAGCAGCTGTCTCGGGTCCAGAGGGAGCAGCATGGAGCTCAGCGGCAGCAGCAGGGAGAAATCCACTGAGGGAAAAACCCAAATTTCACTCCACAAAGCAAACAGCTGCAAGCCCCCAGGGACTTACTTGGGGCTGGCATGTGTGACTGTCTTGGGTGAAGTGACTGATCCAGTGCACGCTGGATCAAAATGCTGCTTTCCTCTGTGTCTCAGCTTGACTGAGCTGTCACTGCAGATTAGAAGTCTGCTAAGGATCAAATGTGAAAGTACTTGGAGAAACTGAGGCCCCTCATGTGTAATGTGTAAGTTAAGTGAGCCATGTATTTTCTTGCCTCTTCTGGACATTTATGCTTGTGTCCCAAGTATTCCCTTGGTGAATTGTCACAGGTGAGTGGGGCCAGTAAGAGTGAAGTCTGCTCCTTGAATCCAAGCCCCATCTGGGGCTTCTCTAACAAATCTGTAGTAAGTGTACGGACTCCAGAGAGAGAGAGGCTGGGCTTCTTTCTCTCATTTGTTCCTTGCGGAGAAAAGAAGTGTGAAAATGTGGGTGTTTATGTCTGTGTGTGTATATATATTTTTTATTTCATGCATGGCTTCTCCTCCATCTTCCTCCTGCACTTAAAAAGGGCTAGGTTCCAAATTAGACTTGTAAATATGGTGTTAGTGTTTGACACCACTCCTGGATAGTTCCAAACGCCTTCCTTGTGGCAGCTTTCCTGGCTGAGCCCGAGGTTTCCTCCCTGCTTATCGTGTTCATGATCAGTATATGTTGTCCATGTAAAACTTTTCTCAATGGAATAGCAGTGTCTGGGGTGCTGTTGACTCGATTCCTCCCGGAGGGATGTTCCAGGCAGCAGGAGGTAAAAACGAATGCATGCCAAGCCACGGGAGCTGGCCACCTTTGCCAGACTCCTGTTATTAGCATATGCCCTCAGACAGTGCAGACTTTGGTGTTCTGAGGCCTTTGCTCCATAGGCCTTCTTCCTGGGTAGTAGTTTACAAATCCCTAATGATCAGTAGGGTGGCTGTAAAAATCTTCAGATCCAGAGAGGAGCCAAAAGAAAAAATAGAATAAATCAATCAATCTTCTGAGAACATTTGCTTTTTTTTTTTTTTTTTCCTTCCCTGAGGCAGGGTCTTACTTTGTTGCCCAGGCTGCAGTGCAGTGGTACAATCATATAGTTCACTGTAACCTCAAACTCCTGAGCTCAGGTGATCCTCCCACCTCAGCCACCTGAGTAGTTGGAATTACAGGTGCAAGCCACCACACGCAGCTACTGTTTGCTCATTTCTTTTTTTTTTTTTTTTTTTGAGACGGAGTCTCGCTCTGTCGCCCAGGCTGGAGTGCAGTGGCGCGATCTCGGCTCACTGCAAGCTCCGCCTCCTGGGTTTTACGCCATTCTCCTGCCTCAGCCTCCCAAGTAGCTGGGACTACAGGCACCCGCCACCTCGCCCGGCTAGTTTTTTTGTATTTTTTAGTAGAGACGGGGTTTCACTGTGGTAGCCAGGATGGTCTCGATCTCCTGACATCATGATCCGCCCGTCTCGGCCTCCCAAAGTGCTGGGATTACAGGCTTGAGCCACCCCGCCCAGCCTGCTCATTTCTAAATCAAGTATTTGCCTTGCCCAAAAAGATAGGAACCAATTAGGTTGTTCCATATACTTGCTTAGTGATACGAATATTTTTATTGTAATATTCAAATATACTTTCCTCTTTTTTCCTTATTTTTGTTTTGTTTTTCTGAGACAAGGTCTCCTCAGTCTGTCACCCAAGCTGGAGTATAGTGACAGTCATGGCTCACTACAGCCTCAACCTCCCAGGCTCAATCCATCCTTCTGCCTCAGCTTCCCCTGAGTAGCTGGGACTATAGGCATGTGCCACTATGCCTGGCTAATTAAAAAAAATTTTTTTTTGTAGAGACAGGGTCGCATTATTTTGCCTAGGTTAGTCTCGAACCTCTGGGCTCGAGCTATCCTTCCACCTTGGCCTCCCAAAGTGCTGCGATTACAGGTACAAGCCACCATGCCTGGCCCTTTCCTCTCTTTCCATTGACTAATGGTTAAACTTTTCTTTTTTTTTTGAGACAGGGTCTCACTCTATCACCAGGGCTGGAGGGCAGTGGCATGGTCTCAGTTCACCGCAGTCTTGACCTCCTGGGCTCAGGTGATCCTGCCTGAGGCTCCCGAGTATCTGGGACTACAGGTGCATACCACCCTGCCCGGCTAACTTTTTGTATTTTTTGTAGAGATGGGATTTTGCCATGTTGTCGTGGCTGGGTTAACACCTTTATTAGTAAATTTAGTAGCTTTATTCTTACTGCATTCTATTGGTAGGATACGTGTGACACAGAGAGTGGCTCTGTGTGGCCCCTGGGCACGTTGAGGAAGCCAGAGTACTGATGGTCATCCAGCTCTGGTCCAGGCTTGCAGGCTGCCATCTCTACCTGGAGTTCAGATGCCAGGCCTCACTCCACTCCAGGAGTGATGGCTGTCAGGATAGATTTTTTAAAGAAAGAGAACCTAAAATTTTTCTTTTCCCTGGATGATAAAAATTATTCTTCCTCAGAAACAACAATTTAAGAAAAAAAACAATGAGGTCCCAAAACATTCTCCCAAAGTGCGGATCATGGGACAGTAAGAGAATATTTCTATACCCGAAAACAGTGTTTCTGTCATTCAGGCGAGGTTCTAGCTTTGCCTTTCCCTACTTCCCGTTTTCTACCTCAGAAACAGAAATCGGAATATGAGAGGGTGGAGAATCGCTTTAGAGGAACTGAAACGGAGTTGTAAGTTGAACGGTTTCTAGCCCATGTGTAAACCTGGGTGCGGTGTGAGAGGAGCTCTGCATGACTCCACGGAAGGGAACCCAGTGAGTTGTAGCTATCGTTTCTTAATTGATTTAGAGGTGACAGCTTAAACAATGGCTCTAAAAAAATGACTCTTAAAAAAAAAGCCCAACCAGCTTTGGCCCTACTTCAGCTGTAAGACTCAAGACAGGATACTGCCTTTGGGATGTTAGGTCTGTGCGAGGGCTGTTTACTTGAACCCAGAAATAGGTTATTTAAGGCAGAGATTCATTTATCTAACCAATATTTGTTGAGCCCCTGCTATGTTCCATTTACCAAAACCAAATTTGACACTAGCTCCCAAAGCTAACTTGTTAATATAGATTTATCTTAGGCTAGTGAAGTGGCACTACATTGGAAACTGAGAGTCTTTTGAGTGCTGTCTTTTATCTGTCTTGTGGCTTACTGAATGGTCATAAATAAGTCAAGTGACCTCTTCATGTTCCAGTTCCTTTTTAGTAATGGGACTAATCACAGGAAAAAATAGTATTGGCCCAAAATGCTGATCTGTTTCCTTTGACCCTGAAAACTCCAAGGAACTCCAGTTAGGGCTTCCTCAACCCAGTTAAGATTTATAAATTGGTGGAGAGTCTTACTTATCACCCCTAAGTTTCTTCCTTCTTCCTCCTTAGTGAAATAGGCAGCAAGTTAGAGCAAATGGAGCAATATTTAGTGCTAAGCCTTAGAGCCAGGGGAGGGTAATCACCAACAGGGGCCAAGCTGTAATGACCTGGTACACCCAGAGAAGGCTGGGCTGCAGCCAGGTAGATAACCTGAGGGACTGCCACTGTTCTCTCCCAGCACACACACGTGCTCATCACTCAGTGCCTGGCGAGATCCTGACTGGAGTGACACAGGTATGCATCCAATACCTGATGCAGAAATAGGCCCTGGCTGTAGGCAAAGCAAGTAAACAAACGTCCCGCCAGCTGTGGCCAAGGTGCACCCTTCCAGGCAGACCTGCCCACCAGAACCATTGCTGGAAGACGGAAGCCCTGGAACCTCTCCCTGGCCCTGTTTTGGAAGGAGTCCTCCAAGGCTGAGAATAGCCCCAGCCACATGAAGCAGGCAAGGTTTTCTTGAAAATTCTAAATTATCCCAACCAGCTTTGGCCCTACTTTAGTTATAAGACTTAAGATAGGATACTGCCATTGGGATGTTAGGTGGGTGTGAGGACTGTTTACTTGAACCCAGAAATAGGTTATTTAAGGCAGAGATTCATTCATCTAACCAATATTTGGTGAGCCCCTGCCAGGTTCCAGGCACTGTGCATGGTGTTAAATAAAGCAGAACGGCATCGTCCCACACAGAATGATGGAGGGGGAATAGAGCCTACCTCATTCATTCTGTGGAAGGTGTAAGCACAAGGTGCTTTGAGAGCACGTGGGAAGGAGATATGAGAACCCTAGACCAGTTGGGGTGGGGTAGGAGAGAGGCCGTGTTAGAGGAGCTGAGTCCATAGAAATGATAGGAGTGAGAGGAAATAGAAGAGTAAGAGCATGGGGACCAAGAACAGTCCCAGAAGACGAAAACAGCATGTACAAAGGCCTGAAGGCAAAAGGGAACTTGGAAGATGGAAGGTAGTTCAGTGTAGCTGGAGCACAAAGAACAAAGGAGGGACAGACAAGAGGTAAGGGTGGAAATTACTAAACAAGGCCAGGTGTGAAGGGTTTTATAAACCACGTTAAGGAGTTTGGAGTTTATTGTGGGAGAACAGGAAGGGCTGATTTTAAGAGGGGCAGTGACAAAATAAGATTTACATCTAGAAGGTTATGGCTGCCATGGGTATGCCGTAATTAAAGTGATTGTGGGTGGACAAGTTATTCACACTTGGCAGTGATACATGTCTATGCGAAATGGTTTTTCTTTGTTTTTATTTTCTACTTCAATTTTTATTGTTATTTTTTCACTATTACAGAACAAGTAGAATCATGTATGGCAGACTGCATTTTCCAAAGATGGCCAAATCAGTGTATCCCATCCCACTCATTCATGTTCCAGTGTGATGTGGACACTCCTCCACTGAGATCTTCGGTCAATATTCCCTCCCTTTGAACCTGGGCAGACCTATGTAACTGCCTTGCTAATAGAGTACAGCACAAATAACGGGACTTCTGAGGCAAGGTCATAAAAGCACTCCGCCTGGGGTCTCTCTCTCTCTCTCAGCATGCTCCTTGGTAGTTCTGAGCTGGCATGTAAGAAGTCGGCTACAGAGAGACAGAGAAGCCCAGGGAGTCCCAGCTGTTTGAGTCTTCCCACCCCAGGCATCAGACATATAAGTAAGTAATTCAAATGATTTCATCCCCCAGCTTTTAAGCTGTCCCGAGTGACACCAGGTGGTTCAGAGACAAACTGTCCCTGCAAAGCCCTGCAGATTCATGAGCAAAATAATTGTCATGTTTTAAAGCACTAAATTTTGGGTGGATTTGTTACTCAGCAATAGATAACCAATGCACCATAAGCTAAGTTTCACGTTTTCAGTAGCTAATTTTAAAGTATTTTATTTTGCAGTCCCGTCTAGTCTGCGATGGTTGCAGAATTTAATACTTATGCTGGCTACAGTAGGGAGAGGGGCAACATTTGACGCAAGAGACCAGCTGTGAGGTGGTTGCAGTTGTCTAAGAAAGAGATGATAGTACTTGAGAACTTTTTCTATTTAGGATGTAGAATACTGCAAGAAAATGCCCCTTCCGTCCTAACAATGTGAAAAAGCAGGTACAAAATCATAACTTTTCTTGAGCCCGTCAGAAAGCCAAGGTCACAAGGCAACCAAATAAAAGAGAGATAGTGTTAGGGGAGCTGAGTCCATAGAAATGAATAGGAGTGAGAGGAAATAGGAGAGATAGTGACACATCAACTGTTTCAACTTTGGCAAAGATGTGGCTGTCTTACAAGTGGGTAAGAAAAAAACCAATAAAAATGTTAACAAATTTGTAAAGTCCACATGTGGTCTAACATGTCAGTTTAGAATAGCTGAATAGGATTCTAGACACGGGAGTGCATACAAAGGCAACCTTTTTTCTATAGGCCTCCCCTGGGGTTCATGGGGAAAAGTGGGAGCAGGGCAGGAAATGGAGGGACTGTTCTTCCTCGGTGATTCATGCGCGCAGAGGTTGATCAAGGCGGCTGCTGGTGGAAGGCAAAAAGCCTCAACTTCCACAGTCCTCCCCTTTAAGCAAAAGCCTTAAGCCTCGGGGGGAGGGGTAACAAACTTTTGCTTCAGTGGGAGGAATAAAAGCAAAACTTATCTGCTTTTGGTGAGGTGTCAAAACCTTCTTGCCCTTCTTGAACAGGCAAAGACCCATTGCTCCTGGGACTAGAAGCAGAAACCCCTACCCAGGAGCAGAAGCAGGAAACTGTCCTGGGCTGAAGAGTCAAGTGAAGGTCCACTCTGTTGTGGGGAGGGCAAGCACTTTGGCTAATCCTAGATGAACCACATATAAGGCAGAGTTTGGCTGCCATAGGGAAGAGGGACAGAAACACTGAGAAAGTCCCACTGCTGAAGCTCAGGTGCCTAGGACCTATTTAAGACTGAAGCTGGGCCAGGGTAACAGAATCAACCCTGCCCTGCCCTGCCTGAGGCTGGCCCCAGATCACAAGCAACAGATGTCTCTTACCGGCTGAAAAGCTGAGTGTGGGGCAGCAGCACTGAGGAAGCCCTGACACCCCAGTCCCCACTCTACGCAGCCCACCACTAGAGGAACTGAAACCTGGGATACACTGAAGGGAATGAGAGCACAACCAAACCCAAACCCTGTCCAATTCCTAACAAGACTGACTCAACTCCCCAGACCAACCCCCCAGACTCAACCTTCTGTTAGTGGAGCTGACAGACGAGGCAGCCCCACTCCCAGACACAGATACTATTTAGCTCAGTCTCTGCGGTTCTATACACCATGGGCATTCAGTTAAAAAACTGCAAAACAGCTGGGCGCGCTGGCTCACGCCTGTAATCCCAGCACTTTGGGAGACCGAGACGGGCGGATCACGAGGTCAGGAGATCGAGACCATCCTGGCTAACATGGTGAAACCCCGTCTCTACTAAAAATACAAAAAAATTAGCCGGGTGTGGTGGCGGGCGCCTGTAGTCCCAGCTACTCGGGAGGCTGAGGCAGGAGAATGGCATAAACCCAGGAGGCAGAGCTTGCAGTGAGCCAAGATTGTGCCACTGCACTCCAGCCTGGGGGACACAGCAAGACTCCCTCTCAAAAAAAAAAAAAAAAGAAAGAAAAAAAAAAACCCTGCAAAACACAGGTTGGGCACTATGGCTCACACCTGTAATCCTAGCACTTTGGGAGGCCGAGACAGGTGGATCACCTGAGGTCAGGAGTTTGAGACCAGCCTGGTCAACATGGTGAAACCCCATCTCACTAAAAATACAAAAATTAGCCAGGCATTGGTGGCGTGTGCCTGTAGTCCCAGCTACTCCAGAGGCTGAGGCAGGAGAAGCACTTGAACATGGGAGGGTGAGGTTGTGGTGAGTTGAGATGGCCCCACTGCACTCCAGCCTGGGCAACAGAGCAAGACTCCGTCTCAAAATAAAATAAAATAAAAATAATAAAATAAAATGTAAAATAGCAAGACACACAAAACCGCAAGAAGAAAACAACCCAATCCATTATCAGAAGATGAATCAACACAACCAGACTCACTGATGACGCAGATGTTGGAACTATTGCAGAGAGACTTAAAATAATTACAATTACTATGGGGTCTAGTGGGGAAAGGTGGGCAACTTGCATGAACAGACAGGGAATTTTGGCAGAGACATGGAAACCAAGAGAAAGTGAAATGGGGCTGGGTGTGGTGGCTCATGCCTGTAATACCAGCACTTTGGGAGGCCAAGGCAGGAGGAGCACATGAGCACATGAGTTTGAGACCAGCCTGGGCAACATGAGACCCCATCTCACCAAAAAATACAGAAATTAGCCAGGCATAGTGGCTCGTGCCTGTAGTCCCAGCTACTTGGGAGGCTGAGGCAAGAGAATCGCTTGACCCAGGAGGCAGAGGTTGCAGTGAGCCAAGATCATGCCACTGCCCTCCAGCCTGGGTGACAGGGTGAGACACTGTCTCAGGAAAGAAAAAGGAAAAGTCAAATGGAAATGCTAGAAATAAAAAACATGATATTAGGCCGGGCGCGGTGGCTCAAGTCTGTAATCCCAGCACTTTGGGAGGCCGAGACGGGCGGATCACAAGGTCAGGAGATCGAGACCATCCTGGCTAACATGGTGAAACCCCGTCTCTACTAAAAACTATACAAAAAAAAAAAAAAATTAGCTGGGCGTGGTGGCGGGCGCCTGTAGTCCCAGCTACTTGGGAAGCTGACGCAGGAGAATGGCGTGAACCCGGGAGGCGGAGCTTGCAGTGAGCTGGGATCCTGACACTGCACTCCAGTCTGGGCGACAGAGCGAGACTCCGTCTCAAAAAAAACACCAAAAACAAACAAAAAACCATGGTATTAGAGATGAATTGCTTCCACAGGCTTTTCAGTAGGTAGGCATAGGTGAAGAACCAGTGAACTTGAACTGGTCAATAAAAATTATCTGAACCCTAAAACACAAAGAGAAACTGGGATGGGGGAAAATAAACTGGGATGGGGGAAAAGCAAAACAAAGCAAAACCTCTAACAGCTGAGGGACAATAGCAGTCTAATATATGTGTGGTTCCAGTCTCAGGAGGTGAAGAGAGAGAGAATGGAGCAGAATAAATCTTGGAAGAGATGATAGTTACATGAATGAGGTGTGGCAGCAAGGCTTAGAGAGAAGTGGATATGGGAGCATTTGCAAGGAGAACCACTGGGGCTTGGTCACTGAGTGGAGGGAAGTGTGGCACCTGAGTGTGTCTTGGGAGCTGCAGGCTCTCAGCAGGTAGCAGTGGGTGGTTAGCTGGTGGTAGTGCCAGGATGGAGAGCCAAGCCTAGCTCTCTGGCGCCTGTGCTCTCTGCTGGTACCCCACACCACCTCCTACAGGCCAAAGTGGAGCAGTAGTGGGCCTCTGCTCCTGGATTCCCTGGCCTCCAGGCTCAGCCTTTCCTGAGCCCTCAGTGTACTGTTCCCATTAGTCAATGTGTGGCAGAGAGATGTCCATCTCCCCCCGCTCTCTCCACCTCCTCTGTCCCAAGTGTTCTGTCACACATTGCTCTAAAGGTTTTCTTTTCCCAAACAGACTCTCTCCTCCCTTCATGTTTACCTAATCCACTTTTAAAAATTACTTCTTTAGCAGGTGAGATAAGTAGGGAGGGAGGAGGCAGAGGTGGAGGTGGGTGATAAGAGGGATTGTGTGTGTGTGTGTGTGTGTGTATGTGTCTATGTGTGCACAAGGAAGGAGATAGGTTACTGAGAGTTTATGAGCATTTTAAAGAGTAAGTATCTCCAGGACCAGTTTTGGTTCTTTAATCTTATATCCTTTGGGGATGAGACCATCAACTATTGGCTCAGCAGAATGCCAAGGTGCAGTGTGGTCTTCAGCATGGTGCCTGATCAAGGCAGACGGGATGCGGAGTGTACGTTGGGCAAGAGTATGGTAGAGGAGACTCACAGTTGTTCAAACAGTCATCCCAAAGGTAAACTTTTATCGATAAGCTGACATGTTGTTGGTTTCTTTTTCCTCTGTTCAACTCAACATTTTTATCAATGATTTGGTTGAGTGAATAGAAGGTAACCTTATCAAAAATGAGAGAAGTAGGTAATTGATTAAATAACAGAATAACAATTCTAAAATTTTTATTTATTTATTTATTTATTTTTTGAGACGGCGTCTTGCTCTGTCACCCAGGCTAGAGTACAGTGGCGCGATCTCGGCTCACTGCAAGCTCCGCCTCCCGGGTTTACACCATTCTCCTGCCTCAGTCTCCTGAGTAGCTGGGACTATAGGTGCCCGCCACCTCGCCCGGCTAGTTTTTTGTATTTTTAGTAGAGAAGGGGTTTCACCATGTTAGCCAGGATGGTCTCGATCTCCTGACCTCGTGATCCGCCCACCTCGGCCTCCCAAAGTGCTGGGATTACAGGCTTGAGCCACCGCGCCCGGCCAACAATTCTAAAATTTTTCTATAGACTAGAGTGATGGGACAAAGTTCTAGTGACAGAAGTCAAGAAGCCAGACTCTGGGAAGTTTTCCAAGGCTATTGCAAAAAAAAAAAAAAAAAAAAAAAAAGAAAGAAATCCAAGCCAGACTCAATTCTAGCCTAAGACATACAGAGCTGGCTTCAGTTAGCTGGACCCCAGGACTCCAGCAGTATCTTTAGCCTCTCTTCCTCCCACTGTTGACTATCTGCGTGTGTTCGTATAGCACGGGGAGCTCTGGGCTGACATCACTCCAGTTTAGGAACTCCAGAGGAAAGATAACACTTTCCAACCCCATATAACAGATCCCAGTGGGCTTAGCACAGTGGTTTAGGCTTAATAATCCCAGCACTTTGGGAGGCCAAGGTGGGAGGATCACTTGAGCCCAGGAGTTTCAGACCAGCCTGGGCAACACAGAGAGACCCTATCTCTACAAAAAAATTTAAAAATTAGCCTGGCATGGTACTGCATGCCTCTAGTCCAGTGACTCGGGATGCTGAGGTGGGAGGACTGCTTGAGCCCAGGAGGTTGAGGCTGCAGTGAGCTATAATTGCCTGACTGCACTCTATCCTGGGTGACAGAGCAAGATTCTGTCTCAAATAAATAAATTCCAGGGGAAGGACTCAGATTGGATTGGCCTGGGTCACATGCTCGTCATTGGAGCAGTGACTATGACACGGGCAAGATCTGTGGGTAGGGGTACAGGATACTGTGGTTAACAGTCCCACCAGAACCACATGAGAATGGGAAGTGAAAGAGGATTGCTGCTGGCTGAAGAAAGGGGAAAGTGGTATGGAAAACCCCAAACAGGTGTTCAGTGTCTTAACAGTTCAATGGAGTCAGCAGTGGAACGTGCTGCTAAAAAAAAGTTATAATTCTAGGAATCAATAGTGGAAATGAACTTGGGACATAGTAGTATAAAAATATATTCTGCACTGGTCATGCCTCTCTGAAAGCATCATGTGGGCACCACATTATAAGAGGATGTTCTGCAGTGAGCAGGTCTATGCAAACCTACCCCTAAAGGCCAAGAGAGCTGAGGGGCCAAAGAGGCTGACAAGGCTGGGTGCGGTGGCTCATACCTGTAATCCCAGCACTTTGGGAGGCCGAGGTGGGTGGATCACCTGAGGTCAGGAGTTCAAGACCAGCCTGGCCAGCATAGTGAAACCCCGTCTCTACTAAAAATACAAAAACAATTAGCCAGGCATGGTGGCAGGTGCCGGTAATCCCAGCGACTCAGGAAGCTGAGGGAGGAGAATGGCTTGAACCCGGGAGGCGGAGGTTGTAGTGAGCCAAGATCACACCATTGTACTCCAGCGTGGGCAACAGAGTGAGACTCCATCTCAAAAAAAAAAAAGAAAAAGAAAAAGAAAAAAGAAAATGCTAAGAACGACCAAGAATTCAAAGACCCTGAGAAGCCTCCTTCAAAGCCTGGGAGACACTTCAAAGATGGGAAATCATGGCACTGATGTTGGAGGCAGGGTTCCCTGCCAGGCCCTGAAGGCTAATCGAGTTGGCCCAGCCCTCCCGTTACCGCTCCTCTGGCTTGCCCTGGTCAGAGCTCTGAGCCCGCCTCTCTCTTCCCTGATCCCTTCTCCCACCCTCTTGCCCCCACACTCTTGTCTGGTGTTCACTGTTCAGTCTGTCTTTTCCCTCCTCTTGCCCATTCATTACCTCCAGGGGCTTCATCATCTCCGAGGTTCACGCTTATTCCCTAGATTTTGCCGCAATTTGAAAATCAACCCTGCTCAATGTTCCAATGCCTGGGCGAAGTGAGGCTGAGAAGGTATTTATGGTGAGTTTGGGGTGACATGGAATCATGGGCAAGGAGCAGGGTGTGTGGGTGTGTGTGTGTGTGTGTGTGTGTGTGTGGCAACAAAATAACAATCACTGTTATTAGGGGAGGGCATCTCTTAAGGTGAAATGTTGTCCAGCCAGAGGAACAGTCTGGACAGCAAATCAACTCAGAGAGACCCTGCCTGACATCTCAGACAGGATGAGGCCAAGAGAGACCTGTTGGGCAAGGAAATGCCCTGGGATGGGAGAGCTGACTGCCCTGGTCTTTGCCTTTTGTCTCTTCCTTTGTCTGGCCTCTCGCTGTGGCACCATGGGCTCCCACGTCCCCCGTGCCTCCCTTTGTCTCTTGTCTCTGTCTCAGGCTCTGCTTTGCTTTATTTTTCCTGCAGTCTTGCGCGGCTGAGGCCGTGTCGCCACCTCACTTCCTCGCACCTTCGCACTCTCCTGTCGCACTATGCCTGTCTCTGTTTGACTCTGTTAGTGTGTGTGCCTCTGACTGTATCTATCTTCCTGGTCTCTGTTGGTCTGTCTTATTCCCAAAGGCCCTGTAACTCCAGAACCCCTGGCAGGAGCAGCTTTTCTGAGGATGGAGCGTGGGACAGTCACCAGTGTGCTGAGTAGAGGTGGCGAAGGACATTTACAGCCCAGCAGTCGTCATGGTAACAGCCAGGACGGGCCAGGCAGGGATGTGCAGAACCACGCGGGCTTGACCTTTCTGCGGGTGTCAGGTTTGAGCGGAGCTGGGAAAAAACAGCAACAACTGCTTCTCTCTGGCCCAGCCCTCAGGGCTTCTGGGCTGGGCTGAATGAAGAAAGGGAGAAGCTGAGAAGTGGGAGAGTTGGCGAGACAGACAGGGCTTTAGTCAGAGCCAGCTAGAGAACCCATGGGAAGAGGGACAGGCTGGTCACAGGCAGGTCACTGGTGGTGAGCCGACCTACACCTCAGGCCCCCAGGCAGCAGCGCTCAGGGGCGGGTATGAAAGGTCAGTTCCCTATACTCAGAGCTCCCCCAGACTCCTTCAGATCAAATGTCACCTTTTCCATATTGCAAAAGCCTTTATTGCTCTAAGGAAAATATGCTAAATTAAAAATAACCAAATTATTCTTTTAAAAATAGAAATATTAGGCCGGGTGCGGTGGCTCAAGCCTGTAATCCCAGCACTTTGGGAGGCCGAGACAGGCGGATCGCGAGGTCAGGAGATCGAGACCATCCTGGCTAACATGGTGAAACCCCGTCTCTACTAAAAAATACAAAAAAAACTAGCCGGGCGAGGTGGCGGGCGCCTGTAGTCCCAGCTACTCGGAGGCTGAGGCAGGAGCATGGCGTGAACCCGGGAGGCGGAGCTTGCAGTGAGCTGAGATCCGGCCACTGCACTCCAGCCCGGGCGACAGAGCGAGACTCCGTCTCAAAAAAAAAAAAAAAAAAAAAGAAATATTATAAATGGAAAAGTTCAAAGAAAATAAAAGGCATTCCTATCCTCCCTCTGCCTCCCCCAGCTCTAAAATTCCTCCACAGTTGCTTCCCCTGCCTGCCAGGTCGGAGGAAAGGAAGCTGGATCGGTCGTTGCCTGAATGTGAGGGGGGCTTGGACTGACAGGCTTCCCCCTAATTCGAACCAGTGAAAGAGACTCATTACCCTCTATGCCCTCTCTTTCTCCTATTGGGGAGGACATACAGGCAACAGGAAGAGGTGCCCACAGGTGCCCTGTGACCCCGAGGGAGAGGCGAGGGGTGCAGGGCAGCCTCACGTGAACTCCATGGAGAACACAGCTTACCGGTGGATCCCATCTCCAGACTTTCAAATCATGGCCATGCAAGAGATCTCGAGCTTTCTGGGACACACTGCTATGGAAAACAAGACCACAGCCTCGGAATAAAAAATGTGGTCTTCTTATTTACTGAAAATCCAACTTCAGGAAAGACATGAAGGGGACGCTCACCAGCCAACAGGTGGGTAACTTAACACAGCAGCACCACAGACTTTCTTTTATATGGGAGTACAACCCCAAATCCTCTTAGAGGACTGCCTTCGAGCTGCTCAGACAGGGAAAGAGCCGCTCAGACAGGGGAAGGGGATACTTGGCAGGAGAGGGGACCGCAGACCTTGTAGTCATAAGTTAGCGTGCTGCTAAAAGACTATTTGAAAGGAGTGCTGATTACATATATTTGAAAGTGGTCAGCATTACTGAAGCTCCAGCTTTTTGTTTTTTTTTGAGACTTTGAGTCTCACTCTGTCACCCAGCCTGGAGTGCAATGGCACCATCTCGGCTCACTGCAACCTCCACCTCCCAGGTTCAAGCAATTCTCCTGCCTCAGCCTCCCCAGTAGCTGAGATTACAGGTGCCCACTGCCATACCCGGCTAATTTTTCTATTTTTAGTAGAGACAGGGTTTCACCATGTTGGCCAGGCTGGTCTTGAACTCCTGACCTCAAGTGATCTGCCTGCCTCAGCCTCCCAAAGTGCTGGGATTGCAGGCGTGAGCCACCGCGCCCAGCCAAGATCCAGCATTTTTGAGACTTGAACCTTTCTTTCTCTGACTGACATGTATTGTGAAGCTCAAAATAAGGGTTATGTATTTTGGGAGCTGGTCATCACTCTCTAGTTCTGCTCCCATAGAGCTATTACTGAACCTCCGGCCTCTTCCCTGGGTTCTGGAAACCTTCAGGTACCTGTGGCCCCCAGAGCAATGGGTAGGAGACAGGAAGGCTTCTGGTAACCCGATGGCCCCACACGAGGCTGGGATCTCAGGACACAGGAACTGCATCATTCACTGTTCACTGTTTCCCTGCATGGGCTTCAGGAGTGGATGAGAGCCCAGGGCCAAGCCCCCTCCTCTTTTGTTCTGCCCAAGCCCCTTCCCTCCAGCTGCCTTCCCTCCTTGAGTCCCTTGACTCCTCTGTGATCCCCGCCTCCAGCTCAGTACCTGGGGCTGGCACCACTCCCCAGGGATCCCGATCAAGTCACAGAGCATCTGCCCAGTGCCTGCGATGGTGTACGTTGGGAAAGGTGGGTCATCCTGTTAGTCGCTCTTGCCAGGCCTGGAGCCTCTGGTGGTCCTTTAGAATTCTGGATTCTCTAGGTTCCTTTCCCTAGACTCCTTCCCTTCTCACTCCACTCATGCTCTGGGCCAGGCCCACCACATCTCCTGGCAGCCAACTATCTTATGCCAACTGCCTTTGTTCTCTATTCCCTTTGCCAAAACCATATTTTCTGGTGAATCCCTCTTCTACTTCAAGGTTCAGCTCAAGTGCCACCATATAAGTGAAGCTGTCCTCAATCTACCCTAGGTGACTCTGTGGCCCCATGGAACTTTCTTCTCATCACCATCGTAGCAGTCATGACTCTGTTTTGACCTCCACCTCTCCACTGGAGAGTGTGTTCTGTGGAATGAACTGGCTTGTAGCGTGACCTGTGAACCTCCAGAGCTTGGCTCTGTGTTGCTCATTGAGTATTTGTTCTTGCAGTGGGCCCTCACCAAGAGAGGCCCCTGTTCTGGGATGTGAGCCAGAGAAGGTCCCAGACTCATCACTGCATGTGTCATACTCGCCCTACACCCAGCTCCCCCTGTTCAGATCACAGCCCCCTCCTGCTGCAGGGCCTGTAGTGCCAGGCTGGTTGCAAGACAGGGGGTCCTCACCTCTGAGACAACCATGGCTTGGCCCATTGGCACCCCACCTGGGATGCAGAATGGAGCAGCAACAGCTGGCTGGTGTCTGAACACTATTTCCCCAGCCCTGGGCATCCATCTCCTGTAGCTGTTCCGTCATCCCATGGCTTTACCAAACCCCCTTGCTGCACTGAAGAGCCTGGACAGCAAGTGGGTTCAGAGTGGGAAGAGAGGGCTAAAGGCATCTTCCCTGTCTTCTCTCCTTCCCCTTCCTCCCGGCAGCTGCAGCTGTGCTGCGTGATGTGGAACACAGTACAGTCTTAATTACTGCTCAGCCCTGCTCGTTAGTGCCTCTGGAAGCCGAAAAGCCAGAGTTAGGCAGCCTCAATCACAGTGGAGACTCGGGCTGCAGGCCTCCTGGGTGATTGCTAGTCCTGTGTCTCCTGAATTGTGTCTGTGTGACTTGGAACCTCTTTGGGGGAATCCAGCAAAAGACACTCCCCCCAACCCAGAGACTGGGGAAGGGCTGAAGCTGGAGGGAGTCACTGCTGGATTAACCTTCCTCATGCACAACTCTGATCAAATACCTATAATGTTTCTCTTGCTGACAGCATAGAGCCTGGAGTCCTTGGCTTAGCAGTCAAGCTCCTCCACAATCTGGTCCCACAGGACTTTCCCAACCTGATTTCCTCCTTCAATCCTGGCAGACAAGGAGGGAAGGCAAAGGCTAGGCCCCCTCGTGGGCTCTCACTGGTGTGTGCAGAGCATTTCAGGGACAGCATATGGTGGAACATGTGAAACTCCACTGTGATCAGAGAAAGATGAACGAATGATTAAATAAACCAAATGTGCTCAAATCCTGCACACTAATGACTTCCCTGCTTTTGGAGGGACTTAGCAAGGAGCCTGGTGTGTTGTTCAGCATGCACTTTCTTTTTTTTTTTTTGGTTGTGAAAAGAAATACAAAACCATGAAGTGCCTGAAGACTGAGCGACAGGAAGCTGAGTGGAGGAGGAGAGAAGGGGCAGGCCCTGAAAACTATAAATCTATAGGCCCAATTTCAATATCTGGAAAAACTCCTTCAAAATATCAATTTGTAAACAGCCTACATCAAATGAGATAATGCTCATGAAAGCACTTTTTGAACTGCAAAGGGTTAGAAATATAAAGCATTATTCTGTAATATTTCTGTTCAGTGCAGACTTTAAGATAGATGCTATGGGGAGGCTGGAGATTTATAATGGCTCATCACCCACGAGGTGCTCATACAATTTGGGCTGTTTCATTTAATTACTCATTGCCTCTCATGTAGACTACTGCAGAAGCCTCCTAAGTGGCCTCCTCACCTCTGCATTCTCCCCCGTTCCATTCGTCTTATATGCCACCATCAAGTTAATCTTCCTGATGCACAGCTCTAATCAAATACCTGTAATGATTCTCCTGCTGACTGCACAGAGCCTGGAATCATTGGCTTAGCAGTCAAGACCCTTCACAATCTGGTCCCCCAGGACTTTCCCAAACTGATTTCCTTCCTTCCATCACGGCAGGCATGGGCTCAGGAAGATTAAGTCACTAAACCCAAGACCACACAGAAACCAAGTGGCAGATCATAGAGTCAAACCTTCAGACCCCAACACCTGACTCCAAGACAATTCTGAATCCATCACTTCCTCACTTTGATGGTGCAATGGACTATGTGTTTGTGTCCCTCTAAAATATACATGTTGAAACACTAATCCTGATGTGATGGTACATGGAGGTGGAACTTTGGGGAGGTAATTATGTCATGAGAGTGGACCCTTTATCAATGGGATTAGTGCCCTTACAAAAAGGGGCCAGAGACCTAGCTAGTTCTCTTCTGCCACGTGAGGATACAATGAGAAGTTGACAGTTGGTGATATGGTTTGGCTGTGTCCCAACCCAAGTCTCATCTTGAATTGTAGTTCCCACAATCCCCACATGTGGTGGGAAGGACCCAGTGGGAGGTAACTGAATCGTGGGGGCGGTTTTCCCCATGCTATTCTTGTGATAGTAAGTTCTCACGAGATCTGATGGTTTTAGAAGGGGCTTCCCCCTTCAACTGGCTCTCATTCTTCTCCTTCCTGCTGCCCCGTGAAGAAGAACATATTTGTTTCCCTTTCTGCCATGAATGTAAGTTTCCTGAGGCCTCCCCAGCCATGCCGAACTGTGAGCCAATTAAACCTCTTTCCTTTATAAATTACCCAGTCTCTGGTATGTTCTTATAGCAGCATGAGAATGGGCTAATACAGTTGGAGACCCCGAAGAGGACTTTCCCCCAGAACTGGACCCTGCTGGTCCCCAAATCTCAGACTCCAACCTCAGAACTGTGAGAAATAAACCTGACTAAGGTTAGACCTGACTAAGACAAATGGATACTGCTGCAATGATCTTTCCACATAGAGCTTTTTCTCTTCTTTGCAAAAATTTCCTTAGGACAAATTCCCAGGAGTGGGATTACCAGGTCAAAAGACATTAATATTCTAAATGGCTGTGTGAATTGACATAATGCTTCACAAAAGAACTGGGCTGATTTATATTTTAGCCAATGATGTAGATATACACAAGTTTCACCAGCCCCTCTTGGGATCTTAGCCCTTCTAATGCCTGCTTCCTAATGGCATAGTTAGAATGTATTGTAAAAGTCATTTGATTTGTTCATGTGTTATTCAGGGATTGCTCTCATCTCCTCCAAGTCTTTGCTCAAATGTTCTCGGTGTGGTCTACCCCAACTACTCTATTTCAAATGAAAATACTCCCTCCTCCTGCACCTGTTACTCTCCTTATTCTGCTGTTTTTTCCATATTATTTGGCATCTTATAATATAATACATACTTTTTTATTTATTATGCATATCCTTTTTAAAAATGTGCTGAAAACTCTTTATAATAATGCAGGACAATGGCCAGGCACGGTGGCTCATGCCTGTGATCCCAGCACTGTGGGAGACTGAGGTGGGTGGATTACAAGGTCAGTAGTTCGAGACCAGCCTGGCCAATATGGTGAAACCCCGTCTCTACTAAAAACACAAAAATTAGCCGGGTGTGGTAGTGCACACCTGTAGTCCCAGCTACTCAGGAAGCTGAGGCAGGAAAATCGCTTAAACCCAGGAGGCAGAGGTTGCAGTGAGCTGAGATCACGCCACTGCACTCCAGCCTGGGCAACAGAGGGAGACTCCATCTTAAAGTAAGTGAATAAATAAAATAATAATAATAATGCAGGACAAGTATGTATAGCAAACTTTCAAAATTTAAACTCCTTCCACATTTAATTCTTCAGCATTATGTATACTTTTGATTGTACGTCTCCCACCGACCATGACCCCTACTAGAATATAAGTTCCATTTTGTCTATTTAATTTGCTGATGTGTTCCCAAGACTAGAACAGAGCCTGGGGCATAGCAGGATCATGAGGGTCAAACAAGATGATGCCCATATATAGCCTGCGGTGGGCAGCACCTGGTACAGAGCTCATGATGAACCAGTATCCTCTTCCTCTTACATGTCCACCAACAGGAGAATAGAAATTATGATATATAATATTATAAATTGGCCAGGTGCAATGGCTCATGCCTGTAATCCCAACACTTTGAGAGGCTGAGGCAGGAGGATTGCTTGAGCACAGGAGTTTGAGACCAGCTTGGGCCACATGGTGAAATCCCCCTCTACAAAAAATACAAAAAAATTAGCCAGGCCTGGTGGCATGCACCAGCCTGGGGTGGGAGGATCAACTGAATCCGGGAAGTCAAGGCTGCAGTGAGCTGTGATCATGCCACTGCATTCCAGCCTGGGTGACAGAGTGAGACTCTCTCTTTCAAAAAAAAAAAAAAAAATCAAGTAAAAAAATTAAATTACAGGCCGGGCGCAGTGGCTCAAGCCTGTAATCCCAGCACTTTGGGAGGCCGAGATGGGCGGATCATGAGGTCAGGAGATCGAGACCATCCTGGCTAACACGGTGAAACCCCGTCTCTACTAAAAAATACAAAAAACTAGCCGGGCGAGGTGGCGGGCGCCTGTAGTCCCAGCTACTTGGAAGCTGAGGCAGGAGAATGGCATAAACCCGGGAGGCGGAGCCTGCAATGAGCTGAGAACTGGCCACTGCACTCCAGCCCGGGCGACAGAGTGAGACTCTGTCTCAAAAAAATAATAATAATAAAAATAAATTATAAATAATTAAAATGATAATTACAAAGAATATGCAGCAGTATGGAAAACAGTTTATAACTAATGTTAGGTGAAAAAAAGCAGACTACAAATTTGTCCATGATTACAACTGAGTAAAAATAATTTAAGATCTATACAAAAATAAGGAGAGAAGATGATGGGCTCATGGTGAGGAGCTGTTAAGCAGGGATGAAAACTGATGTGCCCAGAAGCAGATTTTAAAAGCAGATTCTCTTTGAAGCATCTTTTTTCATACTACCTGATAAGCATCTTGCTACATGGCAGTAGCAGCTGTAAGATGGGTGATATCAAAGGGAACTATCTGGAAACATTTATTTTCTTTTTTTTTTTTTTTTTTTTTTGAGGCGGAGTCTCGCTCTGTCGCCCGGACTGGAGTGCAGTGGCCAGATCGCAGCTCACTGCAAGCTCCGCCTCCCGGTTTACGCCATTCTCCTGCCTCAGCCTCCCGAGTAGCTGGGACTACAGGCGCCCGCCACCTCGCCCGGCTAGTTTTTGTATTTTTAGTAGAGACGGGGTTTCACCGTGTTAGCCAGGATGGTCTCGATCTCCTGACCTCGTGATCCGCCCGTCTCGGCCTCCCAAAGTGCTGGGATTACAGGCTTGAGCCACCGCGCCCGGCCGAAACATTTATTTTCAATCCAAAATGGAGCCTTATGTTTGCCATAAATTTACATAGTCTACTTTTCCAGATGACTACAGTTGCAAAGTAGATTTTGCTTTGACAACTGATGCCAGGACAATAGTATGTTACTATCCTTCTACAGACATCCATATGAACGCACAAAATCTATCCCTTGACCAGATCCTGTGTATAATAATGAAGAAACACATGGTCAAGAGCTCAAAACTAGAGAAGAAAAAAGTGAACATCTTGAGCGAGAACCCCTAATAGAACAACTTAGCAAAATGTTATTTATATTAAGTACAGTTGGTATCTTCATGGACATTATCACAGATGTCAGAAGAAACTGAATCCTCCAGAAGACAGATGATATTGAGGTTCTTAGGGAATTAAAGAGAAATGTTGCCCTCTGCCTCATTTGCCATTGGAGAAAGTGCAATGTGGTGTATGTACTAATAATAATGATAACATATCTTTTCATATTTTAAAAACCCCCCACAAAATCTTTAGGAGGCTGAGGTGGGTAGATTGCTTGAGTCAGGAGTTTGGGAGCAGCCTGAACAACATAGACCCCATCTCTAAAAAAAATTAGCCAAGCATGGTGATATGTGCCTGTGGTGCCAGCTACTTGGAAGGCTGAGGTAGGAGGACTGCTTGAGCTCAGGAGATTGAGGCTGCAGTGAGCGGTGATCATGCCTCTGCATTCCAGCCTTGGTGACAGAGCAAGACCCTGTCTCAAACAACAACAACAACAAAAATCAAAATCTATGCAAAATTTAAACCCATTCTTGTGCTAGTCTTGTGGGAATGAAGATTAATTTACCTAAAAATGCTCCTCTGGTTTTTGTAATTCTTTTTGTTACTTTTTAAAAATATAAATTTTGCCAGGCACGGTGGCTCACACCTGTAATCCCAGCTACTTGGGAGGCTGAGGCAGGAGAATCGCTTGAACCCAGGAGGCGGAGGCTGCAGTGAGCAGAGATCCCACCACTGCACTCCAGCCCGGGCAACACAGTGAGTCTCTGTCTCAGAAAAAAACAAAAACAAAAACATATATATATATATAAATTTAAGGGATACAGGTGGAGTTTTGTTACATAGATATATTACACAGTGGTGAAGTCTGGGCTTTTAGTGTAGCCATCATCTAAATAATGCACATTGTACCCCCTGATTTCCCATCCTTCACCCACCTCCCACCCTCCTACCCTCCCAAGTCTCCAGTGTCTACTATTTCACACTCTATGTTCATGTGTACACATTATTTAGCTCCCACTTATAAATGAGAACATGTAGTAAAAAATATGGAACACTTCACAAATTTGCACGTCATCTGTATCAGTCCACTTTGCATTGCTCTAAAGGAACGTCTAGCCAGGCGCGGTGGCCCATGCCTGTAAACCCAGCACTTTTGAAGGCCGAGATGGGTGGATCGCTTGAGCTCAGGAGTTCAAGATCTGTCTGGGCAACATGGCAAAACCGTGTCTCTACAAAAAATACAAAAATTAGCCAGGCATGGTGATACACGCTTGTAAACCCAGCTACCCAGGAAGCTAAGATGGGAGGATGACTTGAGCTTGGGAGTCAGATGTTGCAGTGTTCCAAGACTGTGCCTGGGTGACAGAGTGAGACCCTGTCTCAAAAAAAAAAAAAAAAAAACAAAGGAATACCTGAGTGAGACTGGGCAATTTATATATAAAGGAAAGTGGTTTATTTGGCTCATGGTTCTGCAGGCTGTATGAGAAGCATGGCACCAGCATCTGCTGCTGGTGAGGCCTCAGGAAGCTTACAATCATGGTGGAAGGCAAAGCGGACCCAGTGTGTCACATGGCAAGAGAGGGACCAAGCAGGAGGGAGAGAGAGAGAGAGAAAGAGGGAGAGAGCAGGTGCCAGGCTCTTTTAAACAACCAGAGAGAGAGAGAGAGAGCTCACGTGAACTCAGAGTGACAGCTCACTCACTACCATGAGGACAGCACCAAGCCATTCACGAGGCAGCCGCTCCCACGACCCAGATATCTCCCATTAGGCCCACCTCTAACATTGGAGGTCACTTTTTTTTTTTTTTTTTGTGATGGAGTTTCGCTCTTGTTGCCCAGGCTGGAGTGCAGTGGCATAATCTTTGCTCACTGCAACCTCCACCTCCTAGGTTCAAGTGATTCTCCTGCCTCAGCCTCTGGAGTAGCTGGGATGACAGGTATGTGCCACCACACCTGGCTCAGTTTTTGTATTTTTTTTTTTTTTTTTTTGAGACGGAGTCTCGCTCTGTCGCCCAGGCTGGAGTGCAGTGGCCGGATCTCAGCTCACTGCAAGCTCCGCCTCCCGGGTTTACGCCATTCTCCTGCCTCAGCCTCCCGAGTAGCTGGGACTACAGGCGCCCGCCACCACGCCCGGCTAATTTTTTTTGTATTTTTTTTAGTAGAGACGGGGTTTCACCGTGTTAGCCAGGATGGTCTCGATCTCCTGACCTCGTGATCCACCCGTCTCGGCCTCCCAAAGTGCTAGGATTACAGGCTTGAGCCACCGCGCCCAGCCCAGTTTTTGTATTTTTAGTAGAGATGGGGTTTCACCATGTTGGCCAGGCTGGTCTCTAACTCCTGACCTCAGGTGATCCACCCACCTCAGCCTCCCAAAGTGCTGGGATTACAGGTGTGATCACCGCGCCCAGCCTGAGGTCACAAAACGTCCGAATCATCTGATCGTCCTTGCGCAGGGCCGTGCTAACTCTGCATGTTCCAATGTTAGTACGTGCACTGAGGAAGAGAGTACTCGCTTTTTATTCTTATACAATTTCAAATTTACAGAAAAGTTGAAGGTACCAGGAATTTCCAAATACCCTTTACCCAGATTCACTGATGTTACCACATTTGCACGAGCTTGCTTTCTCTCCCCCTCTGCTTTTTCTCTCTGCATATAAATGCATTTCCTAAGAATAAACACATAACCAACCAAAGAATAGAGTTTCCATTATTTGTACTATTTTCTCAAATAAAAAGGCTGAGGAAATGTGTGTTCTTTTCCTGTGATCCTGGGCCACAATTTCACCAGGTTCAGGATGCAAGGCCCTTTTCTGTATTCTTTGGCCCTCTGTCATCTGAAAACACCACTCCAGTGATGCCGCCATGTGTTAAGCTTCGCTTTAAGACCCCTGGCACAGAGTAGCATATTGCGCACCAAGGTTGTGTGGGCAAAGGGGCTGAGATAAAGCCATCCCTGCAGAGCGGCTGCTTCTCTTGTACATGTGGGTCTAGAGGTTTCTGTGACCCTGGAAGCCTGTCCACTTGAGCTGACCTTCCCTGGGGAACAGAATCTCCAGAGAAAGGCACTTGGCTGCCTACTGGGTCCCCACCCAGAGACTGCTGAAAATACTTCTTCAGAATGCTGAGCGCTGGCCGGGCGCGGTGGCTCAAGCCTGTAATCCCAGCACTTTGGGAGGCCGAGACGGGCGGATCACGAGGTCAGGAGATCGAGACCATCCTGGCTAACACAGTGAAACCCCGTCTCTACTAAAAATACAAAAACTAGCCGGGCGAGGTGGCGGGCGCCTGTAGTCCCAGCTACTCGGGAGGCTGAGGCAGGAGAATGGCGTAAACCCGGGAGGCGGAGCTTGCAGTGAGCTGAGATCCGGCCACTGCACTCCAGTCCGGGCGACAGAGCGAGACTCCGCCTAAAAAAAAAAAAAAAAAAAAAACAGAATGCTGAGCGCTGAGGACCACTCAGCACATGCTGGAGCCAGAGGTGATGAGACACAAGTCTGTCCTTAGAACTGCCAGGCTCAGAGCCACCATTATGCAAAGAGGACTGTTTCCTTTCCTTTTTCTTTTTCTTTTTTGTAATAGTTTTTTGAGAAATGGGATCTATGCTAAGGGCTTTGGGCAGGCCTGCTAGGAGGATGGAAGAAGTTTCCCATTCGCTTGTGGACAAGGCCTGCTCCCATATAATCAACTCCTACACACCTCCGACGTCACCAGGGTAACATCCCTGCCCACTCTCTCCTCAGGCCTTCTGCGTTACCAGACCTGGGGCCTTCCCCTCCCTGGATTTGAGGGCTCTGGACTTTTTGCAGCCTCTACCTCATGCCCAACCAGGATAAGCCCTGAGCACAGGCAAAACAGATTCCACAGTCTGCAGCCCACGGCAAAGAATTTCATATCATTTCCTCCTCCAGTCCTCCCTTGGTCTGGCCTGGCCTTGAGACCCAGCTCTGACTCCACACAAATTCCAGGGTTAATGATGGCCTTGCCTCTGCTACTCTTCCCTTCACTCTCAGACTCCCCTTACCCCGGGCTGTTACTTCTTAACTTTTTGATTTAGGGAAGTTAGTCTGTCTGGGTCTGTTTCCTCATCTGAAAAAATGAGACAATGATATTTACCTTAGAAGGTGGTTGTGAGGGAGAAAGAAGACCAAGTGTGTGAACGTACATGATGGACCGCACAAGTGTTAGCCAAATCCAAATCTTCCCCATGCGAGTGGCCAGAGCTTCGCCTCTCTCAGTTTACACTCTGGAAGTGCCCTGTGCTGAAGGTTGTAAACTGCTCAGTCAGTATTGACTGCTCAGGCTGATTTCTGCTGAAAAGATTATTGCCCATTTTTATCTATCAAACTGACAAAATTACTGAAGATAGGCCACAGGGAGTCGGGGAATGGGCCCTCTTGTACACTAGTAGTAGCAGAATGAATGGGTACAATCTTGATACCCAGTATCTTAGTCTGTTTTCTGTTGCTTAGAATATCTAAAACTGAGAAATTTATAACAAAAAGAAGCGTATTTCTTACTCTTATGGAGGCTGAGAAGTCCGAGGTCAAGTGGCTGTAACCAGAGAGAGCCTTCTTGCTAGTTGGAACTCTCTGCAGCATCCAAGGGCAGAGCACAGCACCACACGCTGAGGCGGGCTGAGCACGCTCATGTGCTAGCTCAGGTCTCTCTTCCTCTTCTTATAAAGCCACCAGCTCCCCTCCCACAGTAACCCATTAATCCATGAATTTATGAATGAAAGAGCCCATCTGTGAGAGCAGAGCCCTCATTATTCAATCACCTCTTTTTTTTTTTTGAGACGGAGTCTCACTCTGTCGCCCAGGCTGGAGTGCAGTGGCGCAATTTCGGCTCACTGCAAGCTCCACCTCCCGGGTTTCCGCCATTCTCCTGCCTCAGCCTCCCGAGTAGCTGGGACTACAGGTGCCCGCCACCTCGCCCGGCTAGTTTTTTGTGGTTTTTTTTAGTACAGATGGGGGGTTTCACTGTGTTGTGTTAGCCAGGATGGTCTCGATCTCCTGACCTCGTGATCCGCCCGTCTCGGCCTCCCAAAGTGCTGGGATTACAGGCTTGAGCCACTGCGCCCAGCCCCAATCACCTCTTAAAGGCCCCACCTCCCAATATCGCCACACTGGGGATTAAGTTCAACAAGAGTTTTGGAGGGTACAAATATTCAAACCATAGCATCTATGTACAACAATTAAGAACATTCGGTGGGGTGCAGTGGCTCTCACCTGTAATCCCAGCACTTTGGGAGGCCAAGACAGGTGGATCGCTTGAGATCAGGAGTTCGAGATCAGCCTGGGCAACACGGTGAAACCCTGTCTCTACTAAAAACATAAAAATTAGACAGGCGTGGTGGCCCACATCTGTAGTCCTTGCTACTCGGGAAGCTGAGGCAGGAGAAATGCTTGAACCCGGGAGGCGGAGGTTGCCGTGAGCTGAGATGGTGCCATTGCACTGTAGCCTAGGTAACAGAGTGAGACTATGTTGCAAAAGAAAAAAAAAAAAAAAAAAAGCAGTTCGAGACCAGTCTAGGCAACACGGTGAAACCGTGTCTCTACTAAAAATACAAAAATTAGCTGGGCATGGTGGCCTGCACCTATAATCCCAGCTACTTATAAGGCTGAGATGGCAGGATCATTTGAAACTGGGAGGCAGAGGTTGCAGTGAGCTGAGATCACATCACTGTACTGCTGTTGTCTGGGTGTACTGCTGCTCTGGCAAGACCCTGTCTCAAAAAATAAAATAAAATAAAATATTCAGTATATTTACTTAATTTCATTATTATTATTTTTATGAGTCAAAGTCTAACTTTGTCACCCAGGCTGGAGTGCAGTGGCACTCACTGCAACCTCTGCCTCCTCAGCCTCCTGAGGAGCCAGGACTACAGCCAAATGCTACCAGCTAATTTTTGTACCTTTAGTAGAGATGGGGTTTCGCCATGTTGGCTAGGCTGGTCTTGAACTCCTAACCTTAGGTAATCTGCCAGCCTCAGCCTCTGAAAATGCTGGGATTACAGGTGTGAGCCACCATGCCCAGCCAGTACATTTGCTCTAATTAAGCAGTTTCCCTTATAGGAGTCTATTAGAAATATTTACAAATGTAAGTATTACAAATGTGCACAAGGTCATATGACAAAGGCATTCACTGCAGCATTATTTGTAATGGAAAAGTATATGGAGACAATCTGAATGTCTAAAACTAGTTAAATTCTGGAGTTGTGATACTGCCATGCTATGGAATACCACGTGACTGTTAATAATAATGATGAAGATCACTATGTACTGATGTGGAAAGATTTTATGCTTTTAAGCAAAAACAAGGTTCAGTATTATTTTCAGTTATATAAAACAGTACCTAGCATATAGTAACTAATCAATAAATATTTATTGAGCTGAAAGAGCATGAGCCCAGCCTGTTAAACAGAAATGACCCCCCAACACACACTTAGAAACAAGCCCACATATTTTCATGAAAAAAATGTTCGGAAGGACAGTGACCACTGTCAATTGTGCTTATCCCTAGTTCATGAGCAGCTTTAACTTCCTCTGGCTCTGATCTACACAGCCCACGCTGTGTGAAGCGAGGCTGCAGTGGGCCCACGCAGGCACCAGGCAGCTCACAGGTGTTGTTCAAGAGGCCTTTTGTCCGCACTCTCAGTGGGAAAGAACAGTAGAGCCTAACCACCCCAGCCACCATCCAGGGTGACTTGCAGGTCATGGAGAGAAAAAAAAAAAAAGCCAAGGACAAAGATATATAATTATTGGCACTATTTTATTTATATCTAAGGAGAGACACCAAAGTATGAGCTCCCAAGGGCCCGGGCCTTGGGTGGACCAGAAATTGTGGGCAGGTGGCTTCTAAGGCTTGGAGAACCCAGGCCAGAGCTACCCAGTATTCCCTGAGCACTGAATGTCCTGGGTCTCTGCACTCAAAGCTTAAGGGAGAAACAAGGGGTATCAGGCAGGGTCAGCTCTGAGGAGCAGGCAAGGTCCCAGTGGTCTGCCAGGGTGAGGTCAAAAGAGCTGAGCTCTGGGTAAGAGGACACTTCAGGTCGGTTATGGTGGCCTGAGAAGGACTGGCAGGCCTCCCTGAGGTCTTGGAAATAAGTCTAAAAGAGTGTGGCTTTAGAATCTTTAGGACTTTTTCAAAATTTAGGACACATAACGCAGTTTGGTGAGACTTTAGAAGAAGAGGGCTCAGCTGGGCGCGGTGGCTCATGCCTGTAATCCCAGCACTTTGGGAGGCTGAGGCGGGCGCATTACCTAAAGTCAGGAGTTTGACACTAGCCTGGCCAACATGGTGAAACCCCATCTAAATTTACAATTACAAAATTTGGCCGGGCGCAGTGGCTCACGCCTGTAATCCCACCACTTTGGGAGTCCAAGGCGTGTGGATCATGAGGTCAGGAGTTCAAGACAAGCCTGGCCAAGATGGTGAAACCCCGTTTCAACTAAAAATACAAAAAAATTAGCCAGGCGCAGTGGCAGGGGCCTGTAATCCGAGCTTCTCGGCAGGCTGAGGAAGAAGAATTGCTTGAACCTGGGCGGCAGAGGTTGCAGTGAGTCGAGATCGTGCCACTGCACTCCAGCCTGGGCAACAGAGTGAGATTCCATCTCAAAAAAAAAAAAAAGAACAGATTGGTTGGGCATGGCAGCTCATGCCTGTAATCCCAGCACTTTGGGAGACTGAGTGAGGAGACTGCTTGAGCCCCAGGAGTTGGAGACCAGCCTGGGCAACGTAGTGTGACTCTGCCTCCACAAAAAATTTAAAAAATAGCTGGGCATAGTGGCATATGCCTGTAATCACAGCTACACAGGAGGCTGAGGCAGGAGGATTGCTTGAGCCCAGGAGGTCGAGACTATAGAAAACCTGGGCAACAGAACAAGACTCAGTCTCCAAAAAAAAAAAAAAAAACAGCTTGATGAAGTTTTCCAAAGGTATACACCCATGTAACCACCACCCCAACGAAGACAGAGCCTTTCCATCATTCCAGAAAGTTCTCTCATGCCTCTTTGCAGCCAATTGCCCCACCCCCACAAGCCCCAGGCAACCACTGATCTGCTGTCCCTATAGTTTAGCTTTGTCCATTCTAGAATTTTACATAAATCCAGTTATACAGTACATACTCTTTTGTGTCTGGCTTCTTTCACTCAACATAATATTTTTAAGTTTATGCATGTTATGTGTATCAATAATTTGTTCTTTTCAAGTATTGACCTGTCTTTAATTGTTCTGGAAATACCACAATTTATTTATTCATTCTCCTGTCAGCTGATATTTGTTTCCAGTTTTTGGCTATTGTGAATAAAACAGCTATGAACATTCATGTACAGCTTTTCTGTGAATATACATTTTCACTTATCTTGGGTAAATACCACAAAATGGAACTACTGTTATGTCTGTTAGTTTTATTTTTAAAAACTGCCAGTATTTTTTCCAAAGTGGTTGTCCCATCTAACACTCCCACTAGCAATGAATGAGAGTTCTAATTGTTCCATGTGTTTGTCAGGACTTGGTAGTATCAGTCTTTTTAAGTTTAGCCATTCTGGTGGGTGTGTATTTCACTGTGGCTTTAATTTGCATTTCTCAGTTGGCTACTGATAATGAGATATTTTCATTTGTTTATTGACCCTTTTTATGTCCTATTTAATAAACTATCATTTACCTGTTCTTATAATTCAAAAAATTTGTTCAACACAATTTTACTAAGTAGTTGAGGTAATTATGGTTGTTTCCTTTTTTTTTTTTTTTTTTTTTGAGACGGAGTCTCGCTCTGTCGCCTGGGCTGGAGTGCAGTGGCCGGATCTCAGCTCACTGCAAGCTCTGCCTCCCGGGTTCACGCCATTCTCCTGCCTCAGCCTCCTGAGTAGCTGGGACTACAGGCGCCCGCCACCTCGCCCGGCTAGCTTTTTGTATTTTTTAGTAGAGACGGGGTTTCACCGTGTTAGCCAGGATGGTCTCGATCTCCTGACCTCGTGATCTGCCCGTCTCGGCCTCCCAAAGTGCTGGGATTACAGGCTTGAGCCACCGCGCCCGGCCGGTTGTTTCCTTTTTACAGGTAAGGAAAATAAATTCAGAGAGACTTACGCACTTTTTCCTTTTTTTTTTTTTTTTTTTTTTTTTTTTGAGATGGAGTTTCGCTCTCGTTGCCCAGCTAGAGTGCAATGGCAGGATTTTGGCTCACCGCAGCCTCCGCCTCCCGGGTTCAGGCAATTCTCCTGTCTCAGCCTCCTGAGTAGCTAGGATTACAGGCATGTGCCACTACGCCCGGCTAATTTTGTATTTTTAGTGGAGACAGGGTTTCTCCATGTTGGTCAGGCTGGTCTTGAACTTCTGACCTCAGGTGATCCGCCTGCCTCAGCCTCCCAAAGTGCTAGGATTACAGGCGTGAGCCACCGCGCCCAGCCCTTACCCACCTTTTCTTGTAGCAGATAACCAGCAGCTGCCCAGGTGCAGTGCCTCACTCCTGTAATCCCAGCACTTTGGGAGGCCAAGGCGGGTGGATCACCTAAGTGAGGTAAGGAGTTCGAGACCAGCCTAACTAACATAGTGAAAACTCCATCTCTACTAAAAATATAAAAATTAGCCAGGCATGGTGGCATATGCCTGTAATCCCTGTTACTCGGGAGGCTGAGGCGGGAGAATCACTTGAATCCGGGAGACAGAAGTTGCAATGAGTGAGATCGCGCCACTACACTTCAGTCTGGGCGACAAGAGCGAAACTCCGTTTCAAAAAGAAAAGAAAACAAAAGAAAGGCCGGGGGCGGTGGCTCACACCTGTAATCTCAGCACTTTGGGAGGCCAAGGCAGGCGAATTACGAGGTCAGGAGATCGAGACCATCCTGGCTAACACCGTGAAACTCCATCTCTACTAAAAATGCAAAAAATTAGCCCAGTGTGGTGGCTGACGGGCGCCTGTAGTCCCACTATTCCGGAGGCTGAGGCAGGAGAATGGTGTGAACCCGGGAGGCGGAGCTTGCAATGAGCGGAGATTGCACCACTTTACTTCAGCCTGGGTGACGAGTGAGACTCCGTCTCAAAATAAAAAAAAAAGAAAGAAAGAAAAGAAAACTAGCGGCTTGTGGCAGCACCTCTGAGTTATGCTGAGCAACTGTACTGCAAAGGTAGGGACTGTCCTCCTCAGGCTTTGCTGAGTGACATCTACATGCTTAATGGGCTTTACTCAAGGTACCCAACTATTTGAAAATAAATAGAACCATCTGATATTTTAGCTCCCTGCCCAGTAACATTTAAAAAGCAGGTATACACCTAAATTAATGGAAAACCATCCTATGTTCATGGATCAGAAAACGTAACATGGTTAAGACGCCAGTTTTCCCCAAAATGATCTACAGATTCCATGCAATCTATAGCAAAATCACAGTGGATTTTTTTGGTAGAAATTGACAAGCTGATTGTAAAATTCATATAGAAATTCCAGGAATCCACAAGAGCCAAAACAGTCTTGAAAAAGAAGAACAAAGTTGGAGGGCTCACACTTCCTAATTTCAAAACTTCCTATAAAACCGTAGTAATCAAGACAGTGTGGTACTGGCATAAGGATAGACATAAAGCAATAGAACAGAATTGTGAGTCCAGAAATATACCCTTACATTTATGATTAATTGATCTCCAACAAGAGTGCCAAGACAATTGAATGGAGAAAAAATAGTATTTTTAACAAATGGTGCTGGGACGACTGGATATCCAATTGCAAAGGAATGAAGTTAGATACCATCTGACACCCTATATGCCATATATTTCTTTTGTTCTCTCTTTTTTTTTTTTCTGTAACCTGCATTACTTTGGAGAAACCATATATTTCTTAGAAGAAATATAGGAAGAAAATATAGGAATAATATTTGTGACCTTGGGACGGGCAAGAGCACAAGTGACAAAAGAAAAAAATAGATAAACTGGACTTTATCACAATTATAAATTTTGGTGCTTCAAAGAACACCACCAGGAAGGTGAAAAGACAACTCACAGAATGGCATAAAATATTTGCAAATCAGATACCTGATAAGGGACTGCTATCTAGAATTTATGAAGAACTTTAACAACTCAATCATAAAATGACAACCCAATTAAAAAATGGGCAAAGGATCTGAACAGACATCACTCCAAAGAAGATATGGAAATGGCCACTAGCCACCATGGAAATGCAAATCAAAACTACAATGAGATACACTTAACACTCATTAGGATAGCTCTTATCAAAAAGACAGACAATAACAAGAGCCTGCTAGGATGTAGAGAAACTGGAACCCTCATACATTGTTAGTGGGAACGTACAATGGTGCATCCACTTTGGAAAACAGTCATATGATGCAGCAATTCCACTCCTAGGTATATCCCACACAGAAACTTGTATATGAATATTCATAGCAGTATTATTCATAGTAGCCCAAAGTGGAAATAATCCAAATATCCATCCATTGATAGATGGATAAATAAAATTCCATACAATGGAATGTTATTTGGCACTACAAAGGAATGAAGTACTGATACATGCTACAACATGGATGAACCTTGAAAACATTATGCCAAGTGAGAAAAGCGTCACAAAAGACCACATGTTGTATAATCCCATCTATACGCAATGTCTAGAATAGGCAAATACACAGGGGAAAGTGAGGAGTGACTGCTAACGGATATAGGGTTTCTTTTTTGGGGGTGATGAAAATACAGTTGACCCCTGAACAACACAGGTTTGAACTGCACTGGTCCACTGATAGACGAAGTTTCTTCTGACTGTGACACCCCAAGACAGCAAGACCAACCCCTTTTCCTCCTCCTCCTCTTCTTCCTCCTCCTCAGCCTACTCAACGTGAAGATGACAAGGATGAAGATCTTTATGATGATCCACTTCCACTTAATGAATAGTAAACATATTTTTTCTTTCTTACGATTTTCCTGATAGGATTTATTTTCTCTAGCTTACTTCATTGTAAGAGTATAATACATACAGCATACAAAATATGTGTTAATCAACTGTTTATGTTATCGGTCAGGCTTCTGGTAAACAGTAGGCTATTAGTAGTTAAGCTCTGAGGGAGTCAAAAGTTATACATGGATTTTTAGCTGTAGGGAGGCTGGTGGCCCTAACCTGCACGTTTTTCAAGATTCAATTGTATTCTAAAATTGATTGTGATGATGTTGTAGAACTCTGTGAATATACTAAAAAACAGTGAATTTTACACTTTAAACAATTCCATGAATTATGAAAAAGATTATGCAAATGTCCACTTTTATAAACTACTGAGTATTTTCTTAATTGGAAAATGATTTTATAAATAAAGTTGCATTATTGCTTTGTAGATGAAGCACTTTTATTATAAGCCTACAGACCAGAATGCAAAATGATGCCATTTATGCATTCAGTCAGTAGTTGAATTATTTGCTGAAATTATATCAGTATAGTGCATTTATTCTGCTTCAGAGCAGGTATAGAAAGGAATTCCAATATGTTGAACAATGTGTGGACTGAAAAGCAGAAGAAAATATGCATAGAATTGGGTACAAAGTAAATGTATTTTCTTCAACATTGTTTTCTGTACATACTGTCCTGAAATAAAAGAACAGGTTCTAAACATTAAAACAAGTACACAACATCCAAGAAAAATGATATAATAAGCAAAACATGCAGAACACACACACACACACCACACACACACACACACAATATCTGGCAGCTGGAGCCACATCTAGAGACAACAGTTGTTGGAGGAAGCCTCCCAGTTTCCTCCGAGGAAAGGACATTCTCAATTTGTCGTCTCCACTCCCCTGTCACCCTCGACTTAGGTGCAGAGAGGGGCGGGGCAGCTGTGCACACCAGGTTGTCTCTTCTTGCAGGGGGTGCCCATGGGTGTTGGGGTAAAAGGGTAGCTGGGGGAGGGGGCACTCTCCGGGCGGGGGGCTGGCCCAAGAGTGCTCAGCCCAAGGGCAGCCTCAGCAAGCAGCACTGCCACCTTGCGGCTCGGATTGGTCTCAGCTCTGATTAAGGGTCCAGGCACCCACAAGGGGGGCTCCTTCATGTTCTTCAGAAGAAAATATTTGGTAATTCAGTAGCCTTCCTTCAAATATCATTTTTATGTTTTTTCTTTTTTTTTGAGACGGAGTCGCGCGCTGTCGCCCAGGCTAGAGTGCAGTGGCGCGATCTCGGCTCACTGCAAGCTCCGCCTCCCGTGTTCACGCCAGTCTCCTGCCTCAGCCTCCTGAGTAGCTGGGACTACAGGCGCCCGCCGCCACGCCCGGCTAATTTTTTGCATTTTTAGTAGAGACGGGGTTTCACCGTGTTAGCCAGGATGGTCTCGATCTCCTGACCTCGTGATTCGCCCGCCTCGGCCTCCCAAAGAGTTGGGATTACAGGCGTGAGCCACCGCGCCCGGCCGTTTTTTTCTTAATCTAAAAGTAATTCATGTTCACTTTATGAAATTTTTAAAGTAGATATAAGGAAAAATAAAATAATAATAATTATCTGTAAATCCAACCTCCAGAGATAACTAAGATTAGGCACTTGAGTGTATATTCTTCCGGTCTTTTTTCTAAGTCTTTTTTTTTCTTTGTCAACAAAAACAGGATTATGCAGTACACACTGTTGTTTCATAAACTAAATATATTGTACGAGTATCTTTCCACTTGTTAAATACATTGTACGAGTATCTTTCACTTGTTCTGCAAAACCTTTTATTTCATTTTATTATTTGGAGACAAAGTCTCGCTCTATTACCCAGGAGTGCAGTGATGCAGTCTCTGGTCACTGCAGCTTTAGCCTTCTGGACTCAAGCAATCCTCCCACCTCAGCCTCCTGAATTAGCTGGGATTACAGGCATGCACCACCGCCCTTGGTTAATTTTTATATTTTTTCTAGAGATGGGGTTTCGCCATGTTGCTCAGGTTGGTCTCAAACTCCTGGCCTCAAATGATCCATCCACCTCAGCCTCCCAAAATGCTGGGATTACAGGAAAGAGCCACCACGCCCAGCCCACAACTTCATTTTTGATGGCTGTATTGTACTCCTATCTTTGGGTGACTGGGCCATAGTTTATTATTGTTGGAACATTGAAATTATATCCATTTTTTTCACTGAAGTAAATAAATAATGCTGGGATGCACTTCCTTGTTGCTGAATCTTTACAGAAATCCATGGTAATTTTCTTAGTGAAATTCCCAAGACAAAGTGGATATGAGGTTTGTAAGGTGTTTCATATAATACAATATATTAGTTAAGACTTTCTAGAAAGGCTGAATTAGGAAGCTTTCTATCTTATTTAATTTTTTTGAGACAGGGTCTCACTTTGTCATCCAGACTGGAGTGCAGTTGATCACAGCTCACTACAGCCTCAAATTCCTGGGCTCAAGCAATCCTCCTGCCTCAGCCTCCCAAAGTGCTGAGAGTTCGAGGCTACAGTGAGCTGTGATCATGGCACTGCACTCCAGCCTAGGTGACAGAGTGAGACCTTGTCTCTAAAAAAATTAAGATAAAATAAAATAAAAATTAAGGGCTTTCTCATGTTAGTGGAGATTAAACAAATAGAGAAAATTATAATGAGTCAAAAAATACCGTAAGTTCAAAAACATTTTATTCTTTTTTAAAATAACTTTTTTCCTCCTCATGTTACTTTAAGATAAATGTAGAAACGTTTTAAAGTGAGCTTTATTTATTTATTTATTATTTATTTATTTATTTATTGAGACCGAGTCTCGCTCTGTTGCCCAGGCTGGAGTGCAATGGCGCGATCTTGGCTCACTGCAACCTCTGCCTCCCAGGTTCAAGGGATTCTCCTGCCTCAGCCTCCTGAGTAGTGGGATTATAGGCGCCCACCACCATGCCTGGCTAATTTTGTATTTTTAGTACAGACGGGGTTTCACCATGTTGGTCAGGCTGGTCTTTTTTTTTTTTTTTTTTTTTTTTTTTTGAGAGGGAGTCTCGCTCTGTCGCCCAGGTTGGAGTGCAGTGGCACGATCTCTGCTCACTGCAAGCTCCGCCGCCTCCCGTGTTCACGCCATTCTCCTGCCTCAGTCTCTGTAGAAGCTGGGACTACAGGCGCCCGCCACCACGCCTGGCTAATTTTCTTGTAATTGTAGTAGAGACGGGGATTCACCGTGTTCGCCAGGATGGTCTCGATCTCCTGACCTCGTGATCCGCCCGCCTCGGCCTCCCAAAGTGCTGGGATTACAGGCATGAGCCACAGCGCCCGACCAGTCAGGCTGGTCTTTAACTCCTGACCTCCTGATCTGATCCGCCCGCCTCACACTCCCAAAGTGCTGGGATTACACATGTGAGGCCACAGAACTCAAGACGCTTTATTTTTATAAATTACAACTACACCCTACACCTATATACTTTTCCTCCTATTTGTTTTTATTTTTATGAATTTCAAAAACAGCAAATTTGAAAGAATAGTATTAACACCCCTCCACTCTCCACCAAGTTTCAACATTTTAAGCATTATAAAACTTTGCTCTCTCTCTTTATATATGATACATGAATTTTTTTTTTTTTTTTTTTTTTTTTTTGAGATGGAGTTTCTCTCTTGTTGCCCAGGCTGGAGTGCAATGGCGCAATCTCGGCTCACCGCAACCTCCGCCTCCTGCGTTCAAGCGATTCTCCTGTCTCAGCATTCCGAGGAGCTGGGATTTCAGGCATGCGCTACCACACCCAGCTAATTTTGTATTTTTAGTATAGACAGGGTTTCTCCACGTTGGTCAGGTGGTCTCAAACTCCCGACCTCAGGTGATCTGCCTGCCTCGGCCTCTCAAAGTGCTGGGATTACAGGCATGAGCCACCTTGCCCCGCCATGAATACTTTTTTGCTTAACTTTTTGAAAGTAAATTGCACGTTATGTCACTTCACCTCTGAATATATTTGCATGTATCTCCTAATAGAGGGACATTCCCCTACATAACTACAAAACCATTATCGCATCTAATAATCTAATATCATTTAATATTTAGTTTATATAACATTTTACCCAACTGTCCCTAATTACAGATTTTTAAAAATCAGATTCAATCCAAGTTTATGAATTATTGTATCCTTTAAGCTGAAAGAGTCACTTCTTTCTTTTTCTGTAACATCGTCTTTTTGAAGACTCCAGGCCAGCTTTCTTACAGAATGTTCCACATTTTGGATTGACTGAGTGTTTCTTCATTGTGTTGTTTAACTTGTTCTTCTGGTCCTTTCTGTTTTCTGTAAATTGGAAGGTTGGTCCAGAAAACCTGTATAAAATAATTATACCAGCTGGGTGCGGTGGCTCATGCCTGTTATCCCAGCACTTTGGGATGCTGAGGCGGGTGGATCACCTGAGGTCAGGAGTTCAAGACCAGCGTCGCCAATATGATAAAACCCCGTCTCTACTAAAAATACAAAAACTTAGCCGGGCATGGTGGCGGGCGTCTATAATTCCAGCTACTCGGAAGGCTAAGTCGGGGAATCGCTTGAACCTGGGAGGCAGAGGTTGCAGTGAGCCGAGATCGCACCACTGCACTCCAGCCTGGGCAACAAGAGCGAAACTCTCTGTTTCAATTAAAAAAAAAAGAATCCTACCATAATTGGTTGCATTATTGGTTCTGATTTATTCTATCCTTTCCTGTGAGGTGATTATACAATCCTCTCCTTTTGCTATGTGACTTGCAGCACTCCTTTTTAGGAGGAATACACTTCACTGTCCCATTAATGGTGGGCATGGTCACACGACTTGCTTTGGCCAATAAATGTAAGTGGAAATGACTATGCTTTTTCCTGCAGAAGGCTTAAGAACTATGGCAGACTTCTATCACTTTCCTTTTCCCTCTGCCGTGAGGATGACATGTTCCAAACAGAGGCTATGTCTTCTGCCCAGATCCCAGAATGGAGAGGACAACACAGAGCAGAACCATCAATGACCACAGCCAACATAAAATGTGCATAAGAAATAAATCCTTATTTTTGCAAGCCACTGAGAGTTTTGGGTTTTTTGTTACTACAGTGTAACTCAGAGAAAGCTAATTAAAATACAAACACATATGACGGCAATATTATTTCTTTCATCACAGAAGAGCCTTGCTGTATCCATAGAGTTGAGGGCAGGTCTCCTTGTTACACTCTGGGTACCCTAGATTCCAGAACCACTACCTGTATCAGCTTCTGCCTTCAAGCAGCTGTGTCTTTGTATCAGTTCCTGCCTTCAAGCAGCTCAAGAAATGGCTTTGGGGACCCAGGCCTGGGGCCAGTCTGTCCAGGATGACTAAGGAGGGAGTGAGATGGAGAAGGCAGGGTCTGGAGCAGTACCTGGCACATGCAGTACTCAAGGATTTGATAGATAAATGAGTAATTTGCTCACATCCTTGTGCCAGGGTTTTTAAGAGTCAGTACAAAATAACGATTATGTTACAAATTTTTAAAAAGCCTTTTTTCCTTTAAAAGACTTATTGGCCGGGCGTGGTGGCTCACGCCTGTAATCCTAACACTTTGGGAGGCTGAGGCGGGTGGATCACAAGGTCAGGAGTTCAAAACCAGTCTCGCCAACAAAGTGAAACCCCATCTCTACTAAAAATACAAAAAATTAGTCGGGTGTGGTGGGGTGCGCCTGTAATCCCAGCTACCCAGGAGGCTGAGGCAGGAGAATTGCATGAACCTGGGAGGCGGAGGTTGCAGCAAGCCGAGAGCACGCCATTGCACTCTAGCCTGGGCAATAGTGCAAGACTCCATCTCAAAAAAAGAAAAAAAAAAAGACTCACTTAGGAAGATGTAAAATGAAGATTTTATTTCCTTTAAAAGACTTATTAATCCACTTAAATTATTTACTAATTACAAAGGGGAAAATAGTAATTTGACAGTGGAGAAATCTGGTGGCCACCCTTTTAACTAAGAGAGTAAAGTTAACATCTCTTAAATAGGACAAACCAATGTCATATGCCTTCTGATGTCATGCCCTGAGAAAGGACGTATCATTTCTGTCGCATATTGGCAAAAACACATTACCTGAGTGTAACCATGAGCAAACATCAGACAAACTCCAACTGAGGGCCCTTCTACTCAATAACAGGCCTGTACTTTTCATACACACAAATGTCAATGTCATGAAAGACTAAAGAAAACCTGAGGAAACTGTCAACAGATTGAAGGAAACTGAAGAGACATGACAACCAAAAGCAACGTGTGATCCGAAAGTGGATCCTGGGCCAGAGAAAGCAATGCCTAGAAGAGGAAAAAGCAAAGAAAAAGAGGAGAAAGAGGGTGTAGAGAAGGAGGAAGAAAAGGAGGGTGGGGAGGGGGAGAAGGGGAGAAGAGAGAGAAGCAGCAGCAGGGGGAGGGAGAGGGGACATTATTAGGATAATTGGCAAAATTTTAATCAGTTATGTAGATTATAATTTTATATCAATGATATTAAGTTTCCTGGTTTTGGTGATAGTACATAAGTATTTCAGGGTAAAGAGGTGCAATGTCTATAATTTACTCTCAAATAATTCAGTAAAGAAATTATATAAACAGAGAGTATTCTGTCTTGTGCGTGTGTTCTCTTTCTCTGTGTGTGTGAATGCAGAGAGAGGGAATTGTAAACCAAGACTGAGCACAGTAGCTCATGCCTACAATCCCTGCACTTTTGGAGGCCAAGGCAGTAGATCATTTGAGTTCAGGAGTTCCAGACTAGCTTGGCCAACATGGTGAAACCCTGTTTCTACTCAAAATACAAAAATTAGCTAGGCATGGTGGTATACACCTGTAATCCCAGCTACTTGGGAGGCTGAAGCAGAATTGCTTGAACTCGGGAGACAGAGGTGGCAGTGAGCCGAGATTGAGCCACTGCACTCCAGCCTGGGTGCGACTCTGTCTCAAAGAAAATTTAAAAAAAAACAGAAACTCATAAACCTAATATAGCAAAACAATAGCAATTGGTGAATCTGGGTGAAGAGTATATAGGAGTTCATGGTACTATTGTAGCAAATTTTATGTGTGAAATTATTCTAAAACAAAAAGTTAAAAAAAGTAAATTAATCCTAAAATGATGTCATTTCCATATTTTTGGAATTAGAAAGTCTGTTTATTTATTAACTGATGGGATAGTAGATGGTGGCTTTTTGTTTTGTTTTGTTTTGTTTGAGATGGAGTCTCGCTCTGTTGCCCAGGCTAGAGTGCAGTGGCAGGATCTCAGCTCAATGCAACCTCCTTCTCCCCAGTTCAAACAATTCTTGGTGCCTCAGCCTCCCGAGTAGCTGGGATTTCAGGCACGTGACACCACGTCCAGCTAACTTTTGTATTTTTAGTAGAGACAGGGTTTCACCATGTTGCCCAGGCTGGTCTTGAACTCCTGACCTCAAGTGATCCGCCCACCTTGGCCTCCCAAAGTCCTGGGATTATAGGCATGAGCCACCGCACCCAGCCAACAGTAATTATTTTGAATGAACTTGCTTGGCAAAGTAAAAAGTTAGCCATCCCCTGTTGGCCCCTCCCTCCAAAGTCTTTCATGGTGCAAGAAATCCTCAAATGTGGGAAGCAGTATTTTAGTGTGAATTCCCAACACGATGGACTCCTGCTCTCATCCAGAATCCAGAGGCAGGACACAGCGTGTCCTCAGTGATGGGCCAAGAACAACTCTGCAGAGGCCTCCTGGGGCAGGAGAGACCCATGAACACACACTTTCTTGGGCACATATCCACAACACACACCCTGAGAGCCCCTGGGAAGGGGAGACCAGCCTCCCTTGGCAAGTGATTGGCTGTCCAGCTTAAGATGTGGCGGGTACTCCAGAGCTGACCAGAGGGAGAGAGTTGACATCACTGTCTCTTTCTGGAAACAGCAATGACAGAGAAGACCACAGCGAGTGATAAAGGCAGGCTCTAATTAAGCCCTCACTGTGTAGGACTTGGGCCTTGATGGAAGGGGTAGGATTTAGTTAAGCCAGGAGAGAGGACAATGCTTTCTCCTTCAGGGAGTCCCTTAATATACTCAGTAGGTACTCAGACAGTGACGATGTAGTCACTATCAATTTTAGGAAACAGGAGCAGCCAAGACTCCGAAGATCAAACCGGCCTTTGTTTCCTTTACCAATTCTTGGCGGTATGTTTGGCTGACCCAATAGCATCCCTGGGTGTGCCAGGAGGAAGGATGAGGCTAAGTGCTGCTCCTCCTTCACCATGAAGGCTAGTAAAACTTCTGTCCCAGGAGGATCCAGGAGGATGCAGGACCCTTAATCGCAGATGAGATTAAGAAATGGGGTTCCAGCTAGGCGCAGTGGCTTACACCTGTAATCCTAGCACTTTGGGGGGCTGAGGTGGGCTGATCACTTGAGGCCAGGAGTTTGAGACCAGCCTGGCCAACATGGTGAAACCTCGTCTCTAGTAAAAATACAAAAAAATTTAGCTGGGCATAGTGGCACCCACCTGTAATTCCAGCTACTTGGGAGGCTGAGGCATGAGAATTGCTTGAACCCAGCAGGCAGAGGTTGCAGTGAGCCGGGATGGTACCACAGTACTCCAGCTTGGGTGTCAGAGCAAGACTCTGTCAAAAAAAAAAAAAAAAAACCAGAAGAAAAAAAGAAATGGGATTCCAATTCCTTCGGCAGAAGCAGCAAGAGCTGGAATTTGTTCTGTGGACTGTGCCTGGCAGGTTTGGGAGCACACATGAGGATGTAGGCCAGGGTTGGGGCCTGGAGCAGGGCAGCAGCTGGAGTCTCAACATGCGGACACCAGCAGGACACACAAACTCCATCAGGCCAACATCAGAAGATTCTGTGCTGGGCCGGGCCAGTGATCCCAGATTCAAGGGAAGTGGGGGCCCCACTCAGGAGGGAAGGTCTGAGTCAGCAACCATGAAGACAAAAAAGTTGGAGGGCAGCATGTGGGGGCATGTTAAGGATGGAGATTAGTGAGCATGGGGAATATAGAGCCAGAAATAACCACAGAATTGTGAAGTCTAAGAAATGACGGCGAGGATGGCTGTGAGAGTTGAATTCTAGGGTTACAGCTGAAGGAGCTGAGTGATCCTGGGCTGATGGTAGATGGTAGTTACTTTTTGTTTGTTTTGTTTGTTTTGTTTTTTGAGACGGAGTCTCGCTTTGTCGCCCAGGCTGGAGTACAGTGGCCGGATCTCAGCTCACTGCAAGCTCCGCCTCCCGGGTTTACGCCATTCTCCTGCCTCAGCCTCCCGAGTAGCTGGGACTACAGGCGCCCGCCACCTCGCCCGGCTAGTTTTTTGTATTTTTTTTAGTAGAGACGGGGTTTCACCGTGTTAGCCAGGATGGTCTCGATCTCCTGACCTCGTGATCCGCCCATCTCGGCCTCCCAAAGTGCTGGGATTACAGGCTTGAGCCACCGCGCCAGGCCCGGATGGTAGTTACTTTTAATGAAGTTGCCCAGGCATCAGGATTGGGGCTGATGAAGGGACAGGGGCGTTGGAAGGAGACTGGGTCACAGGGAAAACAGGGTGATGGTGAGGTGGAGGAGAAAGTAGGACAAAGACCAAGGTCTATGGCTAAAGCCAGAAGCCCGAAAAAAGAGGGCCCAAACCCGTGTAGGGCAACCCCAGATCCTTGCAGAGGGACATTCATCAGGTGGGATGAGTTAGAGCCAGGAGAGTTAATACTTATCCCCAAAGTAGAGGTTTGGGGAGCAGAGAGGAGGGCAGAGGCGGGTGGGATGCAGACATGGGGAGGGGTCGCGCTCCTCTGTGGGTTTGGAGGGCTGCCTGCCCGGGCGTCGCCTGCCGGAGGCTTGGCGCTCAGCCACAGTTGCATCACCACTAAACGCACTGAGTCTGTGACCCTGTTTTTACACACGCCTGTACCCAGTTCAAGCGGCATCGGGAGAGTCGTCTTAAAACTCCAATCTAAAACGTTCTTTTCCGTCCGATCAGGCAGAGCGCAGGCCCCACGGGCCGAGGTGGAAGGCACATACAAGCCCGCACCACGCGGCCGCCCAGCCCGAGGCCTCCGCTCCACCCTGCCACCGGGTCCAAGCGGGCAGCCAGTCTCCGCCCTGGCGGCAGCGGCGGAACCGGCTGCGCGAGGTCGGCGCTGGGGCGGCCCGCACGTTCCCGTGGGCTCCGCGCCAGGGGGCGGCGCTGCGGACCGGCAGAGCCGAGACCTTGACCCGGACCGGGGCCCTGGGGAGGGAGCGTCCGGCCAGGGAACCTGCCCTTGCGCGCTCCTCGGCTCTCACGCGGCGGCTTGAGGCGTGAGGCCAGAGCCATGAGCAGAGGACGCACAGTGAGGACGCCCCCGGCCCGCCTGGGAGCTTGGGGCCGCGCTGGAGTCAAGCGGAGCGCACAGGGGCCTGTTATCGGCCGGGGTGAGAAGCCACCGTGGCCAGGTCCTCTGGAGCGGGCCCTGGACCTGCGCGGCCGCTGCGGGACAGGAAAGCGGAGACACGGTTCACTGCCCGGCGCCTACGACCAGCGTGAAGCTAAGTGGCAAGTGGAAGAGAATAATTTGCTTCCAAAAGAGGGAGGATTTGCTGGTCTACTGGCGAGGCGGAACTGGAACCCACTATACCCACATTCCCATTCACGAGCGCCCACCTTCAAGGCGCAGAGACGCCATGGTTGTCATAGAAACACTCGTGCTGGGCCGCTGACATGAGCCTGCGGCGTGGAGTGAGGCAAGTTTTTACCAGAATGTGTGCACACATATAACACGACGTAAAATGTCTGTCACTTATTACACACATACCCTGAACCTAGGACTGTGCAAGGCACATTACAGAAGTAACTCAGAAGTGGGTGTTTTGCAACCTACATTCCTCCCTGTGGTATCCTCGAAGCAGGGTTTACCAATTCTCTCACCCCTCCCAAAAGAATCCACTTACACAGGTGGATTTTATTGAAGGCTTATAGCGGAAACCAAGGAAAGGAGATTTTACATACATATACAGCAATAGGGTGAAGCATTTCTTTACATTAAACATCTCTTCCCTTGTTTTCCTTTTTGGCTGTTTCTCATGGACCCTTTCTCTGATCAATCTCTGAATCTTGCGCAGCCCCGGGTGCTCCTTCCCGGAGCTTCCTCTGAACTCTCTCTCTCCCCTTTCCCTAAGATCACCCGGTCCTGCCTTTCCAAGACTGCTCGTGGGAATACACACTCTCACCCACAGGAGACAGCCTGCTCAACAAGTACTTACATCGCCAGCATCCAGTCTGCAGAGGTCGGCAACAGTTTTTATTTCTGAAACACATAGCTTTTCTCATCCAACTTGCCCAGAAATCCAGGAGGTAGATATCAGTCCCATTTTACAGATGAGGAAACAGAAGCCTGGGGAGGTTAAGTAACTCCCCCAGTATCACATGTAGTAAGTGACAGAACCAGCATTCAAACCCAGGGGGTCAAGATCTTTTCCCTCCCCAAAGAGTCTCACAGAGCAGCAGTTTAAAGAACCATGTCTGGGTGATATCTTCTGGTGCATCTATGAGCATTCATGGAATTGTTGCATATGTGATGTGCAGGTCATGAGAATGTGTGATGTGCTTGCATCATTTTATGCTGCTTTGGACTTGAAGTAGCATTTCTCAGATATAGAAATTATGTTGGCAAGTTAAGTTGGATGACCACTATCTACACTGTATTTTCTTTTATTAATCAAATACAAATGTAGCTGAGGTATATGGCCTCATTTGATCCTCACAACCCCTTATGAGACTGAAACGGTGGTAAAGTGATACCTCCTTCCAAATTGTGAATTTCCTTCATGGAAAATTCTGAACATAGAGTACTTCAAAATGTAAATCTTTTCCACAATGTCACAGATTTCAGACTAATTATAAATACTGTATGTAAATGCTGTGTAAATACTATATACACACACAATAAATCTATATGACTATGTATACGGTAACATCTATATGCCAGGTACTGCTCTAAACACTTTCCATAGTAACTCATTTAATAATTACAACCACCCTATGCAGTATAAATTATTATTTTTTTCAAAGATATTTTTAAATTATTAATTTTTATGGCTGCATAGGTGTATCTATTTAGGGGTACATGAGATATTTTGATACAGGCATATAAGGCATAATAATCACATCAGGGACTGGGCGCGGTGGCTCATGCCTATAAACTCAGTACTTTGGGAGGCCGAGGCAAGTAGATCACTAGGTCAAGAGATCGAGACCATCCTGGCCAACATGGCGAAACCTCATTTCTACTACAAATATAAAAAGTAGCTGGGCGTGGTGGCGGGCGCCTATAGTCCCAGCTACTCAGGAGGCTGAGGCAGGAGAATCGCTTGAACCTGGGAGGCGGAGGTTGCAGTGAGCCAAGATCGTGCCACTGCACTCCAGCCTGGTGACAGATCAAGACTCTGTCTCAAAAATAAAATAAAATAAAAATGACATCAGGGTAAGTGGGTTATCTACCACCTCGAACGTTTATCATTTCTTTGTGTTAAAAACATTCCAATTATACTCTTTTAGCTTTTTTTTTTTAAATGGAGTTTCGCTATGTTGCCCAGGCTGAAGTACAGTAGCATGATCTCAGCTTATTGCAACCCCTGTCTCCCAGGTTCAAGCAATTCTCCTGCCTCAGCCTCCCAAGTAGCTGAGATTACAGGCATGTGCCACCACACTAGGCTAATTTTTTTTTTTTTTTTTTGAGATGGAGTCTCACTCTGTTGCCCAGGCTGGAGTGCAGTGGTGCGATCTTGGCTCACTGCAAGCTCCGCCTCCTAGATTCACACCATTCTCCTGCCTCAGCCTCCCAAGTAGCTGGGACTACAGGCGCCCACCACCACACCCAGCTAATTTTTTTTTGTATTTTTAGTAGAGACGGGGTTTCACCATGTTAGCCAGGATGGTCTCGATCTCCTGACCTCCTGATCTGCCCGCCTCGGCCTCCCAAAGTGCTAGGATTATAGGCGTGAGCCACCGCGCCCGGCCTAATTTTTGTATTTTTTGTAGAGATGGGGTTTCACCATGTTGGCCAGGCTGGTCTTGAACGCCTGACCTCAGGTGATCCACTCGCCTCGGTCTCCCAAAGTGCTGGGATTACAGGTGTGAGCCACTGCGCCCAGCCTCTTTTAGCTATTTTTAAATGTACAATAACTTATTACTGACTGTAGTTACCCTGCTGTACTATCAAATGCTAGATCTTATCCATTCTATCTGAGTATACTGTTATACTCATTAACCCCACTACCCTCCCCACTACCCTTCCTAGCCTCTCATACCATGGTTCTACTCTTTAGCTCCATGAGTTGTTCAGTTGTTTTAACTTTTAGCTCCCACAAATGAGAACATGCAAAGTATGTGTTTTTGTGCCTGGCTTATAAAGGTATTTTAAGCTTATCTCTACAACAAATGAAAAAATTAGCTGGCTGTGGTGACACATACCTGTAGTCCCAGCTACTCTCAGGAGGCTGAGGCAGGAAGATTGCTTGAGCCTAGGAGGTAGAGGCTGCAGTGAGCCGTGATTGTGCCACTGCATTCCTGCCTGGGCAGCACAGCAAGACTCTGCCATAAATAAATAAATAAATAAATAAATAAATAAAGGTACTTTAAATTTGAGGCTTAATTTACATACAGTAAAATGTACAAATTTTAAAGTACAATTCTGAGTTTTGACAAATGTATGTACTCATGTAACCATCACCTCAGTCAAGATATAGAACATTTCCATCACTCCAGAAAGTTCCCTGTGCCCTTCTCAGTCTGTACTATGCAAAGAAGCCACTGTTCTGATTTCTAAAACGACAGATTAGCTTAGTGTTTTCAGACCTTCATACGGAACTGTACAGCGGTTTATTTAATCCAGTGCTTTTGAAATTCGTTCATGCTGTAGTACATATCAGTAGTTTGTTCCTCTTATTGCTGAGTAGTATTCCATCATATGAACACATGACAACGTATTATGACTTTACTTGCTTATGGACGTTTGGTTGTTTGTAGTCTTTGGCTATTATGAATAAACCTGCTATGAACATTTGTGGGCAAGTGTTTCGGTGGACATAGATTTTAATTTCTTTCTCTCTCTTTCCCTCTCTTTCTCTGGTCTCCAACTCCTGGGCTCAAGCGATTCTCCTGCCTCGGCCTCCCAAAGTGCTGGGATTACAGGCGCGAGCCACAGCACCCAGCCTAACTATAAGAAACTACCAAACAGTTTTCTAAAGGGATTATCAATTTGGTATTACTACACAGAAAAAAGGAAACTGAGACCCAGCCACGTTAATTGCCCCAGAATAATTCGCCCAAGCATATGTGTTCTGGAGTCTCTCTAGGTGGGGAAAAGCGGAAATTTGGGGCTGGGAAAAGAAAAGGTTGTGAGGTGGGAGGGAAGAGATGCCAACCCGGGAGAGCCAGCCTTTACCTGTTCTGTGTGCTGGGGGAGGAGACCCGGGTACAGGCAGGAGACAGGGCTGTCCCGGCTGAGCTCTGGGATCCTGCCTGGGGTGGGCTGACATCACTCCTCACCAGCTTCTCGGGACCCCTGGCTTGCCATGGCTCACCCAAATTCCCCCACTGGGAAGCAGTGAGCGGGGGGGGGGGGGGGCGCACAGCACTAAGCTGTCTTCACACCGAGGCGCACGGGAAACGCGAGGCCTGAACAGAAAGCCCAGAAGGCGTCTCTGCAGATCCTGCAGGGGGAGCTGCTCCCACCGCCAGAGGCTGGCGGAGGGCGGGTTTCCACCGCTTGGAGGGGAGGCGGGAGCCCCCTTGGCCTTGGCGGGAGTGTTCCAGACGCCTGCTCCGCTGACACAGCCCCCGCGGTCTACACAGCGCGCTGGACTGTTAGGTCTTTTTCTCTTTTCTCCAGTAAGTGATTTTGTTGGAAGCTGCTTACATGGAGAAGTGAGATCACATCGAATCGTAAAATCAAACATCTCAGCTGAATTATCCTTTGGTTCCAAAGACACCAACTAGCAGATTCTACCAACAGAGTTGTCGACATTGAAACAGGAGTGGAAGAGAAAGATTTTTAAAGTTTGGCATTTTATACAGACAGCCATTTGAACCACGAAATACCATCTAATATACAATGGGTAATTGAATAGAAAGCAAACACATTTTCATCAATAAGATGGAAACTGCCTTTTGTTAAAAACCTGAAGATACACTCTGAGGAGCCCCAATTTACCTGACAACTATGTGCCTGTCTGACTTGTTCTTGTGCATTAATATTTTGATTTACTTGAAAAGAAAAGTTGAAAATATATGGTAAGTGTTATGATGAAATGGAATGAAAGTCTGAGAGCCCTAATCAACCAACCAGTTGTCCTTAGATATTCACTGCGTACCCAGGTTAAACACTGCAGAGGTTCCAAAAGAGGTGAGGAGGGCTAGCGACTGATTTCACTGGGAAGACAACACTTAGGCACAAGAAGCAATTAGCTATACAGGATGGCCTGTACCAAGTAATTATGTCACTAATCGTGAAGATTCAAATTTTCCTAAGACCACCATCATCCTACCAAAGTAGAATTAAAAGTTCACTGAGCCAGGCACGGTGGCTCATGCCTGTAATCCCAGCATTTTGGGAGGCCAAGGTGGGCGGATCACAAGGTCAAGAGATCGAGACCAAGTTGGCCAACATGGTGAAACCCCATCTCTACTAAAAATACAAAAATTAGCTATACGTGGTGGCACATGCCTGTAATCTCAGCTACCCGGGAGGCTGAGGCAGGAGAATGGCTTGAACCCTGGAGGCGGAGGTTGCAGTGAGCCGAGATTGCACCACTGCAATCTAGCCTGGCGACAAGAGTAAGACTCCATCTCAAAAAAAAAAAAAAAAAAAAAGTTCACTGAAATCATGTGAATTTTTTACTTTTAACTTTTTGCATAGGCAATATGTTAACAAGATTCAACCATCAGGAGATATTTAAAACATTTTCACAAAGTCTTCCTCCTATGGCATCTCTTAGCCACCCTTCCCATCTGTTTTCCTTCTACTTTATTAATCTGATCCCAGAGTTGCTTTATGCACCAACACACACATAGGAATAAGCTCCCCTCCTTTTTACACAAAATATAGCATACTCTTCACACTGTTCTATATGTTGCTTTTTCCCCTTAATATACTTTGAAGACTTTTTCATTTATTTATTTTTAAAATGTGTTTATCTAGAGACAAGGTCTCACACTGTTGCCCAGGCTGGAGTGCACTGGTGCAATCACAGCTCACCTAAACCTTAAACTCCTGGACTCCAGAGATCCTCTCACCTCAACCTCCTGAGTAGCTGAGACTACAGGAATGTGCCACTATGCCCAGCTATTTTTATTTTTTTGTAGAGATGGGGCTCACTTTGTTGCCCAGGCTGGTCTCGAACTCCTGGGTTTAAGCAGTCCTCTCGCCTCGGTCTCCCAAAATGCTGAGATTATAGGTGTTAGCCACCTTGCCCAGCTGAAAATCTTTACTTATCAGCTTACAGAGAGCTTTCTCATTAAAAAATACTTTTCTCATAATACAGTATTATCTCAGTGTATGAATGTACCATAAATGAATTATCCAGTCCTTTTATCTGTGGGCATTTAGATTGTTTCCAATGTTTTGTCATTACAAACAATAATGCAGTGAATAACCTATTATACATGTCATTTTACACATAAGTTTACCTTTAAGGTAAATTTCTAAAGTGGAGTCTGCTGGATAGTAGGAAGTGCATTTTCAGTTTTGACAGATATTGTCAAATTGCTCTCTGCAGAGGCTGTCCCACTTCGCCCTCCTATGCCCTCACCTACAGAGTGTGTTATCAAAGGTTTGGATGTTTGCCAAACTTTTCGTGAAGAAGGTTTTCAGTGTAGTTTTAATTTACATATATCTTACAAATGAGGTTGAACATCTTTTCATATATTTAAAGCTCATTGTGTTTTTCCTGTGTATAGATTCTTTTTTTTTTTTTTTTTTTTTTTTGAGACAGAGTCTCGCTCTGTCGCCCAGGCCGGAGTGCAGTGGCCGGACCTCAGCTCACTGCAAGCTCCGCCTCCTGGGTTTACACCATTCTCCTGCCTCAGCCTCCCGAGTGGCTGGGACTACAGGCGCCTGCCACCTCGCCCGGCTAGTTTTTTGTATTTTTTTTAGTAGAGACGGGGTTTCACTGTGTTAGCCAGGATGGTCTCGATCTCCTGACCTCGTGATCCGCCCGTCCCGGCCTCCCAAAGTGCTGGGATTACAGGCTTGAGCCACTGCGCCCGGCCTGTGTATAGATTCTTATACCCTTTGCTCATTTTTTAATGGGTTATTAGTTTCGGGTTTTTTTTTTTTTTTTTGAGACGGAGTCTCGCTCTGTCGCCCAGGCTGGAGTGCAGTGGCGCGATCTCGTCTCACTGCCATCTCCACCTCCCGGGTTCACGCCATTCTCTTGCCTCAGCCTCCCGAGTAGCTGGGACTGCAGGCACCCACCACCGCGCCAGGCTAATTTTTTGTATTTTTAGTAGAGACGGGGTTTCACAGTGTTAGCCAGGATGGTCTCAATCTCTTGACCTTGTGATCTGCCCGCCTCAGCCTCCCAAAGTGCTGGGATTATAGGCGTGAGCCACCACGCACAGCCTCGGGTTTTTATTTCTAAGAATTCCCATGTAACAGATAAATTAAGTTTTTTTGTTTGTTTGTTTTGAGACAGTCTCACTCTGTCGCCCAGGCTGGAGTGCAGTGGCGTGATCTTGACTCACTGCAACCTCTGCCTCCCAGGTTCAAGTGATTATCCTGCCTCAGCCTCCCAAGTAGCTGGGACTGCAGGCATGCACCACCACACCGGGCTAATTTTTGTATTTTTAGTAGGGATGGGGTTTCACCATATTAGCCAGGCTGGTCTCGAACTCCTGACCTTGTGATCTGCCCGCCTCGGCCTCACAATGTTGATCCCTACTCCTGCCCTACATTAGTACATAAAATAAATAAGCATATGATATGATAAAATGATCCAAGGTGACTTTTTTTTGAGATAGGGTCTTACTCCGTCACTCAGGCTGCAGTACAGTGGCACGATCACGGCTTACTGCTGTCTTGACCTTCCCAGGCTCAGGTGATCTTCCTGCCTCAGCCTCCCAAGTAGGTGGAGTAGCTGGAACGATAGGCACATGCCACCACGCCTGGCTAATTTTTTTTTTGTAGAGATGGGGTTTTGTCATGTTGCCCAGGTTGGTCTCAAACTCCTGTGCCCAAAGTAATCTGCCCACCTCAGCCTCCCAAAGTGTTGCGATTACAGGCATAAGCCACCATGCCCGGCTGTGACTGCCTTTTTAAATAAATATCCATCTTCAGATTTTTAAAGGATAATTTTCTTTGTTATGTTCTAATTAACATAAAAACCAAATTTAATTCCTTAGCCAATCACCAGATTCAGAGCTGGAGAGCAGATTCAGAACTAAAGACATGGGGACACCTCAATTTAGAGGACATTTTTATAGAATGCACTCATTTCACATCAAAGAAAGAAGTATCCATGAAGAGAATTGATGCCTATAACATATGTAAAACTTAAATATTTTAGAACAGAAGACTCAGATAAAGCACAATCATAACAAACTGGATCCACTTACATCCATCAAAAATCAACACACATCTAGCAGGTGCCTGCTGTGGTAAGGCACTGCTAGGCACTGTGGGGAATATAAAGAAACGAGGGGTCATTGTTCATGTCTACCCTTTCACAGTTTACATAAATGTGCACATAATTATATGACATATGACAATGTGGGTGTTAAGCCATCTTTCCAAGGTTTTCAGCTAGCAAGTCATCTAGAAACTTTGGCCAGGAAAGAGCAAATACGAATAACCATATGATTTTTGTTAATAAAATTGAGAGGAAAACAGTTAATACTTCTTTACTAATTTTAAGAGCAATAAGGAGACCAGACTACAGCCTCCCTCATATGGAATCTTCTTGCCCTGTCTTTGCATCTGCCCCCAATTCAGTGAATGGATGTGAAGATTGGTCACCCTGCCACTCCTTTATCCTCCTATGCCTCCTCATTCCATCTTGGTGGTACACTTTTATGACCACTGCCTTTGGTGCAATAAATGATTACACAGTCTTTTATTATCCCTATTTTATGCAATGCATTTTAAGTGTTATTTAATGTGTTTAGGGGCAGTGATGATAGGTAAGTTGGATGGTGAAGTCTGGAATACATCTCAACATTTTGCATTCATCCTTATAGAAATAATTTCCATGTATAAGTTGTAGCAGAGGACAGACATGGCGGCTCACACCTGCAATGCCAGCACTTTGGGAGGCCGAGGCGGGCGGATCACCTGAGGTCAAGACCAGCCTGGCCAACATGGTGAAACCCTGTCTCTACTAAACACACAAAAAATTAGCTGGACGCAGTGGCACATACCTGTGGTCCTAGCTGCTCAGAAGGCTGAGGCAGGAGAAGTGCTTGAACCCGGGAGAAGGAGGCTGCGGTGAGCCAAGATCGTGCCACTGTACTCCAGCATGGGTGACAGAGTGAGACTTCAACTAAAAAAAAAAAAAAAAAAAAAAAAAAAAAATGCGGACCGGGCGTGGTGGCTCACGCCTGTAATCCCAGCACTTTGGGAGGCCAAGGCGGGCGGATCACGAGGTCAGGAGATGGAGACCATCCTTGCGAACACGGTGAAACCCCGTCTCTACTAAAAATACAAAAAACTAGCCGGGCGAGGTGGCGGGCGCCTGTAGTCCCAGCTACTTGGGAAGCTGAGGCAGGAGAATGGCGAGAACCTGGGAGGCGGAGCTTGCAGTGAGCTGAGATCCGGCCACTGCACTCCAGCCTGGGCGACAGAGCGAGACTCCGCCTCAACAAAAAAAAAAAAAAAAAAGAAAAATGACAATAAAATACATATGAGAAGGACTGGATTCAAAAGATGAATCCTTACAATTTTTTTATATACTAAAACTCACATTTATAGAAAAATGGGGACTCATTCTATGGCAGACTCAGTCTAGGTGCTGACCTCAGTGACGACATGGAATACTGTTCTGAGTGAAATTACCGTAACAATAATAAATCATATTTACAGGGCTCCAGAGCAGTGCTGTACAATAGAAATGTAATGTGAGTCACATATGTAATTTTAAATTTCTAGTAATCACATTTAAAAGTAAAAAGAATAGGTGAAATTAATTTTAGTAATATATTTTATTTAACCCAGTATATCCGAAATATTATCATTTTAACATGTACTCAATATAGAAAAATTATTGAGATATTTTACATTTGTTCCCACTAAGGATGCAAAACCCAGTGTATTTTTTACACTTATAAAACATCTCAATTCAGACTAGCCACATTCCCAGTTCAAAAGCTACACATGGTTAATGGCTGCTGTATCAGACAGTGCAGTTCTAAAGCATTCATCCACACTGTCTCATTTAATCTTTGCAGAAATATTCTGCCATAGGTGTTATTATTCACATTTTACACATAATGTTTTCACAGAAATAAGGTAAAGACACACAGCCATAATGGAAGAGCCAGGGCTTGAACCCAACTTACCTGAAAACCAGTGTATCCCAAGGTTAAGTGGCTTGATGTCGAGTCCAACAGAACTAGCTTCAAATCCTGGCTCTGACATTTATTAGCTGTGTTACCTCAGGCACATTTTTTCACTCTGACACTTGGTTTCATTACGGAAAATGTTGATAATAAGAACCCTAGTTGGCCAGGAGAGTGGCTCTCATCTGTAATCCCAGGGACTCAGAAGGCTGAAGGAGGAGGATTGCTTGTCCCAGGAGTTTGAGACCAGCCTGGGCAACATAGCAAGACCTGTGTCTACAAGAATTAAAAAAAAAAAAGGCCAGGCGTGGTGGCTCACGCCTGTAATCCCAGCACTTTGGGAGGCCGAGGCGGGCGGATCACCTGAGGTCAGGAGTTTGAGATCAGCCTGGCCAACACGGTGAAACCCTGTCTCTACCAAAAATTAAAAAATTAGCCAGGTGGGGTGGTGCACACCTGTAATTCCAGCTTCTTGTGAGGCTGAGACAGGAGAATCGCTTGAACCCAGGAGGCGGAGGTTGAAGTGGGCCGAGATCACACCACTTCACTCCAGCCTGGGTGACAGAGTAAGTCTCTGTCTCGGGAAAACAAAAAACAAACAAACAAACAAATCTTAGCTGGACATGATGACATACACATGTAGTCCCAGTTACTCAGGAGGCTGAGGTGGGAGGATGATTTGAGCCCAGGAGTTTGAGACTACATGAGCTATCATCACACCACTGCATTCCAGCTTGGGTGACAAAGACCCTGTCTCTAAAAAAGAAAAAAGAGAAAGAAAGAAAAAAAAAAACCTCATAGATTACTGTGGGGTTAAATGAGACCATGCATGCAAAGTGCTCAGCACAGCACCTGCCCCTGGCCAGTGTTCCATGGAAGTGAATGGTTATTGCCTTGGCAACAAGACCCTTTCCACCTTCACACACTGCTTCCCAGGAGCTTCTCCTTCCATTCCACAAGGGTTCATTCTCAATATGTGCCAAGAACCAATGAACTGGATGATGTTTCTGACTCCAAGTCTAGCCTCATCCGTCACATCACAACCGCTTTGTTGTCGTTTTTGGTTAACATATTATCATCGGCCAGGAGCATACAGTACGATGACTTGACAAACTACAAAGCAAACCCGGAAATATCCAAAGTCAAACCATACACTCCCATTCTGAGACCCCCTCCAAAGAGCCCCCTCATGACTTTGGGGATTGCAGGAATCCGTGCCACTCAGTGCTCAAACTGCCTACATCCCTTCTTCAAGCCCTCTGCAATCTGCAAAACTGAAGGCGGGGAAGTAGTGTTCCCCAAGCAGGAGCTGGCCATCCTCACAGCCTCCTCCCTGCCTGGCACTGGTATCCTTACCTATCTGCAGTGTGATAACATGACCCCTTTCCCCCAGAGCCAGGTTGCCCGCAAGCCAGTAATGAAGCGTTTTTTTACAACCCTGAAAGAAATACTTGAATAAAGTATGTGGCTGGATTATCAAACCCACAAGTATAAAAATATTGTGGTGCTCACACATGCAATGCATGCTGGTTAGTGACTGCCTCCAAAAATGTTTTACTTGACATCACAGAGAAATGGGTTTATTGAAGATAAACGTTTTTAAAAGACCGACACATAATGAAGTGAATCATAGTTCATTCACACCTTCAACAAATACTGAGCCCTACCATGGACCATATGAGCAGCATGCTGGTGATGCAGTGGTAGGCAAGAAAGACAGAACTGCTGCCTCTGATGACCTCACCTTATTGAGGGGGATACAGATATGCATCAAATATAGAATTACAAGCTGTTGTAAGAGCTACAGAGGAGAGGGACACAGTGATCAGGGAGCAAACCACGGAGATCTGATCTGGTCTGCAGGTCAAAAGAGGCTGCCCAGAAAAGTAATGACTGAGCTGAGGGGGCATAGACTATATGATAGAATGGGGGTCTAGGAGAGGAGCCTCAGCATAGGCAAGAGTGTCCAGGGATTATGCTAGGGTCATCTCGGGGTCTGGGATAACAGAACTGTCTATCAAAAATGTCTTTTATCCAGAGGCCCACTGGGGTGTCTTGGGAAGTGGCAGAGAGGATGCTGAGATTCAAGGCTGGGTTCTGGGGGCCAGGCACGGTGGCTCACTTTGGGAGGCTGAGGCAGGTGCATCACCTGAGGTCAGGAGTTCAAGACCAGCCTGGCCAACATGGTGAAACCCCGTCTCTACTGAAAATACAAAAATTAGCCAGGCATGGTAGCGCACACCTGGAGTCCTAGCTACTTGTGAGGCTGAGGCAGGAGAATCGCTTGAACCCGGGAGGCAGAGGTTCCAGTGAGCCAAGATCGTGCCACTGCACTCCAGCCTGGGTGACAGAGCGAGACTCCGTCTCAAAACAAAGGTTGGGCTCCTAAATAAGAAAGGTAGAAAAATGCTGCCCCAAACTTCTAAGGGAAGCAAACTGGGTGGGCAGGAACTCATCCTAAGGTAGGAGAGTGCTGGGCCACATGAACGCCATCTGGAAGAGCTAGCTGGTGTCTTGTTCACAAGCCAGACTATTCAAGGTCTGGCCCAGACTCAAGAGAGCTGGGCTTGATGACAGTGGAGAAACCATCCCTCCCCTCGCATTAGCAGAGATGGCAGCTGCAGTTGAATGTCACAAGGGCCAGGGTAGTGGCCTTGTCTCTTTTTGGCAGCCAGTGGCTAGAGCAGTAAGAAAAGGGCAGCTATACAGAGTGGTAGACATGAGAGAGGCAGGAGGAGTAAGGGCAGCTTCAGCTGAGAGTGAGCTGGCAGAGTCAGCCAGGGAGAGGAGGGGCCCATGGTGCTGAGGTCTTACCCAGTGACTTCAATGTGCTTAGAGATCACGGAATTGTTTTATGTCATTAACTGAGCTGTAGGTTGTCAGATTATGAAACATGATGATACAGCTTAGAAAATGTCCAGAATTGGAAGGTAACATGGCTCATGGTCCCTCGAAACAAGTGGCAATCTCTTGGGGTGCATTTTTAGCAGCAGTGATGAGTCAGAAGTGCAATAACACCTGTGACATTCAGGGTTTAAGTAAGACCTGGGACATCAAAAACCTCATATACTGCAGGCTCTGGCTCTTTGGGTGCCTACCACTTCCTCCCTTTTTGTAGATCCATTCACGATTAAGAAATGTATCAAAAGGGGCAAGTAGAAAACCTTTATATTTATTGTTATTTAAGGAAATGCAAATACAAACCCACTAAAACATTTATTATTATTATTTTTTTTTAGAGACAAGATCTTGCTCTGTCACCCAGGCTGGGGTGCAGTGGTGCGATCATAGCTCACTGCAGCCTCTAACTCCTGGGCTCAAGCGATCCTCCCTCCTCAGCCTTCCAAGTAGCCAGGACTACAAGTACATGCCATCACACCTGGCTAATTTTTAAATTTTTTTTTTGTAGAGAGGAGGGCTCACTATCTTGCCCAGGCTGATCTTGAACTCCTGAACTCAAGCGATCCTCCTACCTTGCCTCCCAAAGCGCTGAGATTAGAGGCATGAGCCACCTTGCACAGGTGGCTTTAAAGCAAAATTGAAAATAAATACTTTAAAGCAAAATTGAAAAACCGCTTTTATTGTTCAACAGTTAACATTCTTAGTAGTTGCAATAGCTAAGCTGAAGGCACAAAGGTAAGCAGAATTAGATATATGGTGTCTATCTGCCTCAAATTCATTGGCTAATTGGGAGCCAGCCATTAATTAAATAATTGCCCTAGGAGATATATAATCACACATAAACAGGAGGGCCATAAAGAAGAGGTACATCTCACTGTGAAAGCTTATGGCAGGTCAACTTATCTACTGGAGGGGGTCAAGGAGGCTCCCCTGAGAAAGTGACTATTGGGAAGGTCTGAAGGATGACAGGCAATGAGGCAGATGAGGGAAAGCATCAGGGGGAACAGCATGTGCAGAGGCTCTGTGGTAGGCAGGGAAGCAGGTGTAACTGAGCACCTGAAAGGCCTATGTGGCTAGAGAAAGTGTCCTAGGAAGTGGAGGTAAGAAAGGAAGACAGGGTGGACCATGCAGGGTCTATGGCTGTGCTGAGTATATGGGTCTTTATCCTAAGAGTGGAGGGAAGCTATTGAAGGATGTAAGCAGAATTGGGCTGGAATGGGACAATGGAGATTTGGGTAGATAGAAAGGAGGCTACTGCAATAGTTCAGACACAAGACAATATTAGTCCTTACCTTAATTGTGGCACTAGAGATGGAGTAGAGATATAGAGAAGTGGAAGCATCTTGAAGATAAAACAAGATTGACGACCGACTGGAACATGGGGAGAAAAAGGGGTTAAGCAAGATTCCCAGGTGTGTGGCCTGTGGAACTGGATGAATAGAGGTCTTGTTCATCATGATAGGAACAGAGTACAAAAGCAAGACTTGGGCTGTGTGCAGTGGCTCATGCCTATAATCCCAGCACTTTGGGAGGCCGAGGTGGGTGGATCATGAAGTTAGGAGATCCTGGCCAACATGGTGAAACCCCGTCTCTAGTAAAATACAAAAATTAGCCAGGTATGGCGGCGCATGCCTGTAGTCCCAGCTACTCGGGAGGCTGAAGCAGGAGAATCGCTTGAACCCAGGAGGTGGGGGTTGCAGTGAGCCGAGATTGTGCCACTGTACTCTGATCTGGTGACAGAATAAGACTCTGTCTAAAAGAAAAAAAAAACAAACCAGAATCTGGCACCTTCTCTCTCTCTTGCTCCCTCTCACCATGTGATGCCCACGTGCTCCCCCTCCTCCTTCTACTCTGAGTAAAACCTTCCTGAGATCTCACCAGAAGCTGAGCAGATTCTGGTGCCATGCTTGTAGAGCCTGCAGAACTGTAACCCACATGAAACTCCTTCCTTTGTAAATTACCCAGTGTCAGGTACTCCTTTATAAGCAATGCAAAACAGACTAACATACTTCCTCCTCTCCTCCTTTCTCTTGGGGAGAAAAGCATGAATTCTGAACATGTCTAATTGTAAGTACCTTTGAGATGCCTAAGTGGTGGTGCTAATTAATTAGCATCTGCATACACGACTCTGTAACATAGAGGGTGAGCCCTGGGCTAAGGATCTGTATTTGGGATCACTGGCATATATGCTACTTGAAACATGAGGCATTTGGCCAGGAATGGTGGCTCACACCTGTACTTCCAACACTTTGTGGGAGGCTGAGGCAGGAGGATTGGTTGAAGCCTGTAGTTTGACACCAGTCTGGGAAACAAAGAATGACTCCATTTCTAAAAGAAGAAAAAAAGAAAATTAGCCTGGTGTGGTGATGCACACCTGTGGTACAAGTACTCAGGAAGCTGAGGAAGGACTGCTTGAGGCCAGGAGTTGGAGACTCCAGTGAGCTATTATTGTACCTCTGCACTCCAGCCTGGGTGACAAAGTGAGACCCCATCTCTAAAAAAGAGAAGAAAAAGGGAACATTGGGCAAGAATGAGAGAGCTGGGAGAAAACATACAGTAAGAGAAAGAGGACTAGGGAAGACCTTGACAAGCCTCAACATTCAGTGACTGAATGTAGGAAATAACCCACAAAAGAGCCAGAGGAGTAGGAAGCGGTCAGAGAGTGAAGAGCAACACTAACAGAGGGGGCTGTCCAGAAAGCTAAGGGAGGAGGGTGTTTCAGCAGGGAGACTGTGATTCTCAGGATTGAATCCTGCTGGGAGGTCAAGAAAGAAGCCTGAGGATGCCCACCGAATCTAGTAAGACAGAGGTCACTGGTGACCATGGGGAAAATGATTCTATGGAGTGATGGGGGCTGGAGTCGAGGAATGAATAGGAAGTTCAGAAATGGAGACAGTGCATATAAACAACTCTTTCTAGAAGCTTGGGTATTCTATTAGCACATGCAATTGTGACGTTGAAACCACTGTATTAGGATTCACTGAGGCGAATAACATATTTCAATGGAAAGAGAGCCACTGTTAGTCAATGGGAAACCCACATACTAAAACAGAATTGGTGCGCCACTTGATGAATCTGTGGAGCACTGATTCTGGTAGGATTGCTACATATATCCTGACAGCAACAAGACAGATGTTCTTCATTTTGGGTATGCACCTGTAAACCTAAACAGCATGATCTATACGTACAGATGGTTTGGTAGACAATTACTGATACAGGGCATTTTTAGCCCTTTGATCTACTAGGAACAGGAAGTGGCAGAAAAAGAGACTAATCACAGCGATGGATGTTTCATCAGAACTACTGACTCGCAGCACATACTAGCACCCAGTTCTCGCCACCATTGCCTGTGGCACTTCAAACAGCATGGAGACCACTTCAAAACCACGAGGCAAGGTCTGCCATGGAAACTCAAGCATGCGGCATTCATTCAGTCCACAACTACGAGGGAATGGGAGATTTGGGGACCGAAACATACACTAAAACCCACACTTTGACACCTGATCATGTCAGAAGCAGGAGATTATTTCAGTCATTCTGGATCTCAATACTTGACCCATTTTGACCCACTTGAAGACACTGACAACGTTCACTTGGTACTGAATAGGAATCAGCACACTTTTCTGATCTGTGTTCATAGACCAAAAATCTCCTAACCCTAATTTCTGATATCTGAAGTTTCTGTTTCGGTGGCAGGCAGCCCTCCTTTTATTTTATCCTTTTTACCTAAAAAGCAGATCCTGAAAAGCTGAAATACATGTCAGGAGAATAGAGTGTTTGAAACTTTCAAACTGGTGTTCATTAACGCAAGTATCTCACTGGCACATCATACTGACAGCAGCAATGCCTCGCACTAAGAGCGTTGGTACTTAAAAACGGCTTTGGGCACACTTGAAACATATTTACTCATAAGCTGAGCATATATTAAAGGGAAGGGTTTTCAGAGACAGTTATTTGACAGTCACAGTTAACTATATTCATACATCAGGTACTTGCTTCTCCCCATCTCTAAGCTCCTCCCTGGGTTTAAGAAACACACCAGGGGTGGTTCACACATGTAATGTCAACTTTGGGAGGCCGAGGTAGGAGGATACTTGAACCCAGGAGTTCGAGACCCACCCAAGAAACACAGCAAGACCTTTACTCTACAAAAAAAAAAAAAATTTTTGAGCAAACGTCTGTTACCCAGGCTGGAGTACAATGGTGTGATCTTGGCTCACTGGAACCTCCACCACCCAGGCTCAAACAATCCTCCCACCTCAGTCTCCTTAGTAGCTGGGACCACATATTCGAGCCAACACGTCTGAATTTTTTTTTTTTTTGGTAGACACCAGGTTTTGCCATATTTCCTGGGCTGGTCTCAAACTCCTGGACTCAAGTGATCCGCCTGCCTCAGCCTCCCAAAGTGCTGGGATTACAGGCATGAGCCACCGTGCCTGGCCTCAAATTAAAAAAAATAATAATAATAAGCCAGGCATGGTAGCATGTACCTGTGATCCCAGCTACTTGGGAGGATGAGGTGGGAGGATTGCTTGAGCCTAGGAGGCCAAGGTTGCAGTGAGCTGAGATTATGCCACTGCACTCCAGCATGGGTGACAGAGTGAGACCCTGTCTAAAAAAAATTTTTAAAGAATATCTAAGGCCAGGCGCGGTGGCTCAAGCCTGTAATCCCAGCACTTTGGGAGGCCGAGACGGGCGGATCACGAGGTCAGGAGATCCAGACCATCCTGCCTAACATGGTGAAACCCCGTCTCTACTAAAAATACAAAAACTAGCCGGGCGAGGTGGCGGGCGCCTGTAGTCCCAGCTACTCGGGAGGCTGAGGCAGGAGAATGGCGTAAACCCGGGAGGCGGAGCTTGCAGTGAGCTGAGATCCGGCCACTGCACTCCAGCCCGGGCGACAGAGCGAGACTCCGCCTCAAAAAAAAAAAAAAAAGAATATCTATTAACGTTTGTTTTAGTCAGAGTTCTCCAAAGAAACAGGACAAATGGAATATATACATAACATAGAAAGATTTATCCTAATGAGAAGTCCCGAGCTCTGTAGTTGGCAAGCTGGGGACCCAGGAGCATCAAAGGTATAGCTCCAGCTGGAGTCCAAAAGCCTGAGAAGCAGGAGAGGCAACAGTGTAAATTCTAGTCTGAAAGCTGGCAGGTTTGAGACCTATAAGAGCTTATGTTTCAGTTCAAGCGTGAGGCAGGAAAAGACCAGGATCCCACTCAAGGCAGTCAGGCTGAAGGAGTCACCCCTTTACTCTAGAGGAAAGGTTAGCATTTTGGTTTTATTGAGGCCCTAAACTGATTGAATGAGATCCACTCACATTAGGAAAGACAATCAGCTGTACTTAGTCTACTCATTCAAACGTTAGTCTCTTCTCAAAACATTCTCACAGACACACCCAGAATAATGTTTGGCCAAATATTTGGGCATCTTGTGGCCCAGCCAAGTGGACATTCAAAATTAACCATTACAAAAGTAGAGCACAGGAAGACCTGCTGCTGCACCTAAAACCAACAGTCACTCATTCTACCTGCCAGTTCACAAGATTACATTCAACAATGGTGCTGGTAAGTACTTTATAAAAATGGCTGCAATTTATAGAGTATTACATGCATTATCCCAATCTAAGTCTCCAAACCCCGTTCTACACATTCAGAAACCAAGGCTGCAAGAAGTGAAGCAATTTACCCAATGTCATACTGACAAGTCATGAACTGTGAATCTGAACACAAGTCTGCCTGATTTCCCACTCTGTGCTGTTAACCACTATGCCAGACACCCCAAGGAGATTATGTCTTTACAAGCATAGAGGAGGAAGTGTTCTATTATGTGGTATACAGTTAAACTGAATAATATTTACAGGCATTCCAAGCATCAAAATCTTCTTATGCATAGTTTGAAAAAAGAAATTTAAATAAGTGAAAAAAGAATTTTATTTTTTTTAGCACAAACCAAAAACGGTCAATGTTTATTATAATTTAAAACTTGAGACCAGGTGCAGTGGCTCACGCCTATAATCCCAACACTTTGGGAGTCCAAGGAAGGCAGATCACCTGAGGTCGGGAGTTCGAGACCAGCTTGACCAACATGGAGAAACACCTCTCTACTAAAAATACAAAATTAGCCAGGAATGGTGGCACATGCCTGTAATCCCAGCTACTCGGGAGGCTGAGGCAGGAGAATCGCTTGAACCCGGGAGGTGGAGGTTGTGGTGAGCAGATATCATGCCATTGCACTCCAGGCTGGGCAATAAGAGTGAAACTCCGTCTCAAAACAACAACAACAACAAAAACAAACTTCAGGAAGTTCATTCTCCATTTTTATTTATTTATTATTTATTTATTTATTTATTTATTTATTTATTTTTCAGATATGGTCATGCTCTGTCGCCCAGGCTGGAGTGCAGCGGCACGATCATGGCTCTCTACAGCCTCGACCTCCTGGGCTGAAGAAATCCTCCCATCTCAGCCTCCTGAGTTGCTAGGACTACAAGTCCCGCCACTACTCCCTGCTAATTTTTGTATTTTTTTGCAGAGATGGGGTTTTGCCATGTCTCTACAAAAAACGAGACTTCTGGAGTCCAAGAAGACTTCCGCCCGCCTCGGCCTCTCCAAGTGTTGGGATTACAGGCGTTAGAACCAGGCGCCCTCCTGGTTCTACATTTTTGAAGTCAACAAATAACAGCATGTGTATTGTAAAAGCTCCGGTGATTAATAGTAAAGCAAGAGAAAAACAAAACCTTTTTTTTTTTCTTTATTAAGGTGATGTCTTGCTTTGTCGCCCGGGCTGGGGTATGGTGGTGAGATCTCGGCTCACTGCAACCTCCGCCTCCCAGGTTCAAGCGATTCTTCCGCCCCAGGCTCCTGAGTAGCTGGGATTACAGGTGCCCACCACCAGGCCCGGCTAATTTTTGTTATTTTTAGTAGAGACGGGTTTTCACCATCTTGGCCAGGCTAGTCTCGAACTCCTGACCTCAGGTGATCACCAGCCTCAGCCTCCCAAAGCACTGGGATTACAGGTGTGAGTCACCGTGCCCAGCCTAAAAACCCAACTTTTGGGGAAAAAAATCCATTCAAAGGAGTACACATAAAATATACGCACAGTTGGAAGAATAATACAATAAAGGTATTGTATTATTTCAGGTAGAGGTAAAGGTATCCCCTCTGTCTACCTGGGCGGGAAGGCTGCCTAGAGGTTGGCACTCAATCACCTGGGGACCGGCTTCCTCCAGCGAGGCGCTAGTGAGTACCCGCTCTGATTGAGCCTCTCCGCAGGCTGGTCTCGAACTCCTGCCCTCGGGCGATCCTCCCTGGAGCCTCTCCTGGAAACAAGGAAGTGTCCAGGGCCGGGGATAGCAGTCCACCCACCGCCCCCTTTGTCTCTGCCAGTCCTGGGGATGTGGCTCCTCTCAGCAGGCACCACGTTTTCCATGGCTGAGGCAAGGACAGGCGGGAAACCCGGTTGACAATTGGGCCTCACTTTTCTCACCACGGAATCCGGCACTTTTCTCACCACGGAACCCGAGCGCCGGGGGAAGTTTCCCCGTGCCTGGTTCCTGGTGCAGGGCTCAGTGGCGGAGAGGGGCGTGGCAGCTGTGGCGGATGTTGCGGCTGTGGAAGCCCGATTTTCCTACCGCCTGCTCGGAAGATTTTCACTTCTCTGTGTCCCCGGGATCTGTCTCATCCTGTAATCTGAGCTCTAGGTTGTCACTGGGAAAATCTCGGGGTCGCATATTTGTTTTTGGCTTTCCGGAGGGCGGGGAAGTCAAGCCGCCATTTTAAAACCGGAAATCCTTTCTCCCTGAATCATCTGGCTCAGCTAGAAGTTAGAAGATGGAGGCGCTCACTGGGTTCACGCCTGGAATCCCAGCGATGTGGGATGCTCAGGCGGGAGGATCGCCTGAGGGCAGGAGTTCGAGACCAGCCTCGGCAACATGGAGAGACACCCTCCCCCTGCCCGCCACTGCACCCCGTCTCTACAAAAAATACAAAAATTAGTCGGATGGTGGCGCGCGTCTGTAATCCCAGCTACTCGGGAGGCTGAGGTGGGAGGATCGCTTGAGCCCGGAAGTTCGAGACCAGCCCAAACAACAGCAAGACCTCACCTCTACAAAAACAAATTTGTTTTGGAGACAAGGTCTCACTCCGTCACCCTGGCTGTCGCCCAGGCCGCAGTGCAGTGGCATGATCTCGGCTTACTGCACCCTCCGCCTTGCGGGCTCAAATAATCTTCCCTCCTCCTGAGTAGCTGGGACCACAGATGTGGGCAGCCACGCCTAGCTAATTTTTTTGTTTTGGGTTGTTGTTGGGACTTTTTTTTTCCGTTTTTTTTTCTTTTTTTTACGGGGGGGTAGAGACAGGGTTTCACCAGGTTGTTCAGGCTGGCCTTTGTAGTCCTGGACTCAAGCGATCCGCTAGTCGTGGCCTCCCAAAGTGCAAGGATTACAGGCGTGAACCACGGTGCCCAGATAATTTTTGTATTTTTAGTAGAGAGGGAGGTTGCACCATGTTGGTGAGGCTGGTCTCGAACTCCTGACCTCAGACGATCCTCGCGCCTCAGCCTCCCAAAGTGCTGGATTATAGGTGTGAGTAACCGTGCCCGGCCGAAAAATACAACTTTTGGGGAAAAAATATATTCAAAGGGGCACACATAAAATATACCCACAGTTCGGAAGAGTAATACAATAAATGCTCAGGTGCCCACCCCCTCCGTCTACCTGGGCGGTGCAGGGATCAGTGGTGGGGAGGGGCGTGGCAGATATGAAAGCCCGATTTCCCTACCGCTTGCTCGGAAGATTTTCACTTCTCTGTGCTCCTGGGATCTGTCTCATCCTGAAATTTGAGCTGTAGATCGTCGCTCGGGAAAATCTCGGGGCTGCATATTTGTTTTTGGCTTTCCGGAGGGCGGGGAAGTCAAGCCGCCATTTTAAAACCGGAAATCCTTTCTCCCTGAATCATCTGGCTCAGCTAGAAGTTAGAAGATGGAGGCGCTCACTGGGTTCACGCCTGGAATCCCAGCGATGTGGGATGCTCAGGTGGGAGGATCGCCTGAGGGCAGGAGTTCGAGACCAGCCTCGGCAACATGGAGAGACTCCCTCCCCCCCGCCCGCCACTGCACCCCGTCTCTACAAAAAATACAAAAATTAGTCGGATGGTGGCGCGCGTCTGTAATCCCAGCTACTCGAGAGGCTGAGATGGGAGTTATCACTTGAGCCCGGAAGTTCCAGACCAGCCCGAACAACATAGCGAGACCTCACCTCTACAAAAACAATTTTTTTTTAGACGAGTTCACACTCTGTCACCCAGGCTGGAATGCAGTGGCGTGATCTCAGCTCACTGCACTCTCCGCCTTGTGGGCCCAAATTATCTTCCTTCTTCCCGAGTAGCTGGGACCACAGGTGTGGGCAGCCACGCCTGGCTGATTTTTTAGTTTTGGGTTGTTGTTGTTGGGATGACAATTTTTTTTTTTTTTTTTTTTGAGACGGAGTCTCGCTCTGTCGCCCAGGCTGGAGTGCAGTGGCCGGATCTCAGCTCACTGCAAGCCCCGCCTCCTGGTTTACGCCATTCTCTCGCCTCAGCCTCCCGAGTAGCTAGGACTACAGGCGCCCGCCATCTCGCCCGGCTAATTTTTTGTATTTTTTTAGTAGAGACGGGGTTTCACCGTGTTAGCCAGGATGGTCTCGATCTCCTGACCTCGTGATCCGCCCGTCTCGGCCTCCCAAAGTGCTGGGATTACAGGCTTGAGCCACCGCGCCCGGCCAGACAATTTTTTTTTTTTTTTTTTTGGTAGAGATGAGGTTTCGCCATGTTGCCCAAGCTGGTCTTTGTAGTCCTGGACTCAAGCGATCTGCTAGCCTTGGCCTCCCAAAGTGCAAGGATTACAAGCGTGAGTGGCGGTGCCCAGCGAATTTTTGTATTTTTAGTAGAAACGGGGTTGCACCATGTTGGCCAGGCTGCTCTGTAACTCCTGACCTCAGGTGATCCGCCGGACACAGCCTCCCAAAGTGCTGGGTTTATAGGCGTGAGTTACCGTGCCCGACCGAAAAACCTAACTTTTGGGGAAAAAAAATACATTCAAAGGAGTACACATAAAATATACCCACAGTTCTAAGAGTAATACAATAAATGCTCAGGTACCCACCCCCTCCGTCTACCTGGGCGGGAAGGTTGACTAGGGTTTGGCGCCCAAGCACCTGGGGACCGGCCTCCTCCAGCGAGGCGCTGCTGAGTACCCGCTCTGATTGGCTACAGAGCAGTTTCCAGGGCCGAGGATGGCGGTCCGCCCACCTCCCCGTTTGTCTCCGCCAGTCTTGGGGATGTGGTTCCCCTCAGCAGGCGCCGCGTTTTCCATGGCTGAGGCGAGGACAGGCCTCCTGCCAGGAAATCCAACATGGTGGCAAACCTGGTTGACACTTGAGCCTCACTTTTCCCACCACTGAACCCGCGCACAGAGGGAAAGTTTCCCCGTGCCTGGTTTGGGGCTCAGTGGTGGGGCGGGGCGCGGCGGATGTGGAAGGCTGATTTTCCTACCGCCTGCTTGGAAGATTTTCACTTCTCCATTCTCTCGGGATCTGTCTCATCCTCAAATCTGAGCTCCAGGTTGTCGCCGAGGAAAATCTCAGGGCTGCATATTTGTTTTTGGCTTTCTGGAGGGCGGGGAAGTCAAGCCGCCATTTTTTTTTTTTTTTTTTTTTTTGAGACGGAGTCTCTCTCTAGCCCAGGCTGGCGTGCAGTGACGCCCTCTCGGGCTCACTGCAAGCTCCGCCTCCCGGGTTTACGCCATTCTCCTGCCCCAGCCTCCCGAGTAGGTAGGACTACAGGCGCCCACCTCCACGCCTGGCTAATTTTTTGTATTTCTTTTAGTAGACATGAGGGTTCACCGTGTTAGCCAGGATGGTCTCGATTTGCTGACCTTGTGATCCGCCTTCCTCGGCCTTCCAAAGTGCTGGGATTACAGGCGTCAGCCACTGCGCCCGGCCCAAGCCGCCATTTTAAAACCGGAAGCCCCCTTTCTCCCTGAATCATCTTCTGGCTCAGCCAGAAGTTAGAAGATGGAGGCCCCCACGGGGTTCCTGCCTGGAATCCCAGCAATGTGGGAGGCCTAGGAGGGAGGATCGCTTGAAGGCAGCAGTTCGAGACCAGCCTAGTCAACATGGAGTGACCGCCTCCTCCAGCGCCCCCCTCCCGTCTCCACAAAAGTTAGCCAGACGGTGGCCCGCATCTGTAATCCCAGCTGCTCGGGAGGCTGAGATGGGAGTATCGCTTGAGCCCAGGGGGTCGAAGCTGCAGTGAGCAGTGATTGTGCCACTGCACTCTAGTCTGGGTGGCAGAGAGGGACCTTGTCTCACCACAAAAAGAAAAAAAAAGTATGTGAGAACAGTTATTACATGTATTTATCTATAGGAAACAATAAAAATGGCAAAGCTGGTTTAGGAGCCGATGTGAGTCTCCTAGAAACTTGTCTTTCCCAAGGCGGATTCAGAGGAACTCCACATTTGTGAAAAAGGGATTACCTGGTCAAACAAGTTGAGAAGAAGAACCGTGTATGTTCTGTTGTCTACATCTCTCATGCAAATATAGGAGACACATTAACGTATTAGGAAAAAGAAACATCCTGCAGTCATCTTTTAAATGTTGTGTAACTCTGGATTTCCCTAACATATTTGACCACCAAAACTTCTCTTTTCACGAGGCCTGTCACCAGAATGCAACTTGTATTGTTCCTCCGGGGAAATGCTAGTGCCTGGCTCAAGGTAGGCACTCACCAATGACCCTGGCATGCATGAATGGTTTTTTGACCAGTGATGCTCGTGACAGCACACTCTGAATGGTAAAGTAGCTCTAGACCCCTGAGAAAAGTTGTGGCTCTGGAGGGAAAAGGAATGAGGACAAAACAACAGCCACTGTAGTCAGAGAGAGGGGCAGAGGGGGAAAACCAACACAAGATCGGCAAATTTGCTTTGTGGGTACAAGGAGGCATCATTCTAATGTTTGCAACATTATCCTAATGTTTCAGGTGGTGCTTTCCAGGAGCAAAGGAATGTCTTGAATTATGAAAAATAAAGCATAAAATCTTATTTCACTTGTGTTTTAACTAACAAGAGTCTCATTAACAATTAAATTAACAATTATTTTAAAAATGTTACTGTTCCAATAGCAGTTTAAGAATACAAGCTATTGGCCGGGCTCGATGGCTCAAGCCTGTAATCCCAGCACTTTGGGAGGCCGAGACGGGCGGATCACAAGGTCAGGAGATCGAGACCATCCTGGCTAATATGGTGAAACCCCGTCTCTACTAAAAAATACAAAAAATTAGCCGGGCGACGAGGCGGGCGCCTGTCGTCCCAGCTACTCGGGAGGCTGAGACAGGAGAATGGCGTGAACCCGGGAGGCGGAGCTTGCAGTGAGCTGAGATCCGGCCACTGCGCCCCAGCCTGGGCAGCAGAGCAAGACTCCATCTCAAAAAAAAAAAAAAAAAAAAAAGAATACAAGCTATTGAGCAAAATGTGTAAACACATTGTGAAGCTGCTTCCTAACCTGCTGGACATGGCCAGGGAACATATACACAAGAAACATTTTCATCACAAAAACCTACACTTAACAAGATTAGAGCAAGGACAATTAAAACTGATACTGTTAGGCCAATTTCAGTGGCTCATGCCTGTAATCCTAGCACTTTGGGAGGCCGAGGTGGGTGGCTCGTGAGATCAGGAGATCGAGACCATCCTGGCTAACACTGTGAAACCCCGTCTCTACTAAAAAATACAAAACATTAGCTAGGCGTGGTGGCACACACCTGTAGTCCTAGCTACTCAGGAGGCTGAGGCAGGAGAATCACTTGAACTTGGGAGGTGGAGGTTGCACCACTGAACTCCAGCCTGGGAGACAGAGCGAGACTCCATCTCAAAAAAAAAAAAAAAAGATACTGTCAGGGCCAGGCGCAGTGGCTTATGTCTGTAAATGTCTGTAATCCCAGCACTTTAGGAGTCCAAGGCAGGCAGATACACTTGAGTTCAGGAGTTCAAGACCAACCTGGCCAATATGGTGAAACCCTGTCTCTACTGAAAATACAAAAATTAGCTGGACGTGGTGATGCACGCCTGTAATCCCAGCTACTCCGGAGGTTGAGGCACAAGAATCTCTTGAACCTGCGAGGCAGAGGTTGCAGTGAGCTGAGATCATGCCACTGCACTCTAGCTTGAGCAACAGAGCGAGACTCTGTCTCAAAAAAAAAAAAAAAATACTAGCGGTCCAGAGAGGTGGCTCACCTGTAATCCCAGTGCTCTGGGAGGCCAAGGCATGTGGATTGTTTCAGTCCAGGAGTTCGAGACCAGCTTGGGTAACATAGCAAGAGCACGCCTCTACAAAAAATACAAAAATTAGCCTGGTGTGGTGGTGCATGCCTGTCGTACCAGCTACTTGGGAGGCTGTGGGAGGATTGCTTGAGCCTGGGAGATTGAGGCTGCAGTGAGCGGTGATTGTGCCACCGCACTCCAGCCTGGGCTTTTAACAGAGCAAGATCGTATCTCAAAAACAAACACACAAAAAATAAAATTGATACTGTCCAGTTCCTGTGGGACTTACAGCCTAAGACGATACACCACCAGAGAGCCAAACAGAAAAGGGACAGGTTTTGAGAAAAGTGGACATCCATTTTTGGGCAAAATACTATCCATTGCAATAATCAGTTAATGTTCTCTATGTAATAAACTCTTATATGAGTGTATAGATTAAGACAGCAATATTTTCCCCAGAGTGTCACAATGCTAACTGAACAAATCCAACAGCAACAATAGTAAGTAATAATAAAGTCAGATTGGCTGGGCATGGTGGCTCACACCTGTAATCCCAACACTTTGTGACTGAGGTGGGAGGAATACTTAAGGCCAGGAGTTCAAGATCAGCCTGTACAACACAGTGAGACCCCCCCATCTCTACAAAACAATTTTTTAAAATTAGCCAAGCATGAGCCAGACACGGTGGCTCGTGCCTGTAATCCCAGCACTTTGGGAGGCCAAGGCAAGTGGATCACAAGGTCAGGAAATGGAGACCACCCTGGCCAACATGGTGAAACCCCATCTCTACTAAAAATACAAAAATTAGCTGGGTTGGTAGCACGTGCCTGTAATCCCAGCTTCTCGGGAGGCTGAAGCAGGAGAATTGCTTGAACCAGGGAGTCAGAGGTTGCAGTAAGCCAAGATCGCACCACTGCACTCCAGCCTGGCAACAGAGCAAGACTCCATCTCAAAAAAAAGAAAAAGAAAAAAAAAAAATTAGCCAAGTGTGGTGGTGTGCACCTGTAGGCTTAACTACTCAGGAGGGTGAGGGAGAAGAATCACTTGAGCCTAGGAGTCTGAGGCTGCAGTGAGCTATGATTGTATCACTGTACTCCAGCACAGGTGACCGAGAGACCCTGTCTCAAAAAAAAAAAAAAAAAAAGCCGGATTTGTATTCCATGAGCTTCTTTGAATTTGATGCTTATCTGTGATTTCCCCTTGCATCATGACAAATCCACTGCCCATGGCCATTACTCTTGACTTTGTGAAGTGTGGAATTAGGAGCCTAGACTGTAGGCTCCTGGGAACCCTCATATGTCTCAGCAGCGACCAGATAAAAATGCTTATCAGCAGAAACACAAAGTGTCAGGGGCCCTCAGCACCCTCAATGCCATCCAGGGATTCTGAGACCACAGGTTAAGGAACCCTGGTCTACCAATGACATGTTTTGCAGAAATAGAAAATATCATCTTCAAATTCATATAGAATCTAAGAAGACCCCAAATAGTAAAAAAAAAACAATCTGAGAGAGAAGAACAAAGCCAGAGACCTCTCACTTCTGGATTTCAAAACATGACAAAGCTATAGTAAACAAAATAGTATGGTGCTGGCATAAAGATAGTCATATAGACCAATGGAACAAAATAGGGAGCCCAGAAATAAACCCACACATATATGGTCAAATGATATTCAGCAAAGATGCCAAGACTACACGATGGGGAAAGGGGAGTCTTTTCAACAAATGGTGCTGAGAAACAACATCCACATGTAAAAGAATGTAGATGGACTCTTACCTTATGTCATATACAAAAATTAACTCAAAATGGATTAAAGCCCTAAACATAAGATCTTAAACTATAAAACTACAAGAAGAAAACATAGGGGGAAGGCTTCATGACATTGGAACGGGCACTGGTTTCTTAGATGTAACACCAAAAGCACAGGCAATAAAAGTAAAAATGAGACTATATCAAACTTAAAGACCTCTGCACAGCAAAAGAAACAATCGTGTGAAGCGGCAACCTATGGAATGGGAGAAAATATTTGCAAAGCATATATCTGATAATGGGTTAATACCCAGAATATATAATTTCTACAACTCAGTAGCAAACAAACAAACAAAAAACCCTGATTAAAAAGTGGGCAAAGGTCTTGAATAGACATTTCTCCAAAGAAGATATACAAATGGTCTACGAGCCTATAAAAGGCTAATTAGGGAAATGCAAATCATAAGCCACAGTGAATTATCACCTCACATCCATTAGGATGGCCACCATAAAAAACAAAACAAAACCAAAAAACAATGTTAGTCAGGGACAGTGGCACATGCCTGTAGTTCCAGCTACTCAGGAGGCTGAGGCAGGAGGATTGCTTGAGCCCAGGAATGTGAGTCAAGCCTGAGCAACCTAAGGAAACCTCATCACAAACAAGTGTTGATGAGAATGTAGAGAAATTGAAAACCTTGCACACTGTTGGTAGGATTGTAAATAGTGCATCTATTACGGAAAACACTACGGAGATTCCTCAAAAACTTAAAAATAGAGCTACCATATGATCCAATAATCCCACTTCTGGGAATATATCCAAAAGACTTGAAATAAAGATCTCAAAGAAATATTTGCGGCTGGGCGCGGTGGCTCAAGCCTGTAATCCCAGCACTTTGGGAGGCCGAGACGGGCGGATCACGAGGTCAGGAGATCGAGACCATCCTGGCTAACACGGTGAAACCCCGTCTCTACTAAAGAATACAAAAAACTAGCCGGGCGACGAGGCGGGCGCCTGTAGTCCCAGCTACTCGGGAGGCGGAGGCAGGAGAATGGCGTGAACCTGGGAGGCGGAGCTTGCAGTGAGCTGAGATCCGGCCACCGCACGCCAGCCTGGGTGACAGAGCCAGACTCCGTCTCAAAAAAAAAAAAAAAAAGAAATATTTGCATGCCCACATTCATTGCCGCATTATTCGCAATAACCAAGATGTGAAAACAACCTAATGTCCATTGTTGGATGAAAGAAAGAAAATGTGGTGTAATAATGGAATATTATTCAGCCTTAGAAAGAAGGAAATATCAGGTACGTATTACAACATGGATGAACCTTGAGGATATTATGCTAAGCAAAATAAGCCAGTCAAAAAGGACAAATACTGTATGATTCCACTTAGATGAGGTATCTAAAGTAATCATACTCATAGAAACAGAAAGTAGAGTGGTGGTTGCCAGGGGATGGTGGGGAGGGAGGGTAAATGGGGAATTAGGGTTTCGGTCATGCAAAATGAAAAGGTTATGGAGCTCTACTGTACAACAGTGTGTATGTAGTTAATATCGTGCTGTACATTTTTTTTTTTTTTTTTTTTTTTTTGCGACGGAGTCTGGCTCTGTCTCCCAGGCTGGAGTGCAGTGGCCGGATCTCAGCTCACTGCAAGCTCCGCCTCCCGGATTTACACCATTCTCCTGCCTCAGCCTCCGAGTAGCTGGGACTACAGGCGCCCGCCACCTCGCCCGGCTAGTTTTTGTATTTTTAGTAGAGACGGGGTTTCACCGTGTTAGCCAGGATGGTCTCGATCTCCTGACCTCGTGATCCGCCCGTCTCGGCCTCCCAAAGTGCTGGGATTACAGGCTTGAGCCACCGCGCCCGGCCCGTGCAGTATATTTTTAAATTGTTAAGAGGGTAAATTGATGTTACATTTTTTTTATCACAAAACAAAAACAAAACCGTGGTCTAGAAACATCCTGTCTTTCTTTGCCACGTCTACTGTGAGAATGAAGACCATTTTCAGCAATCAGACTATCGACATTCCAGAAAATGTCGACATTACTCTAAAGGGACACACAGTTATCGTGAAAGGCCCCAGAGCGGCCGGGCGTGGTGGCTCAAGCCTGTAATCCCAGCACTTTGGGAGGCCGAGACGGGCGGATCACGAGATCAGGAGATCGAGACCATCCTGGCTAACATGGTGAAACCCCGTCTCTACTAAAAAATACAAAAAACTAGCCGGGCGAGGTGGCGGGCGCCTGTAGTCCCAGCTACTGGGGAGGCTGATGCAGGAAAATGGCGTGAACCCGGGAGGCGGAGCTTTCAGTGAGCTGAGATCCGGCCATTGCACTCCAGCCGGGGCAACAGAGCGAGACTCCGTCTCAAAAAAAAAAAAAAAAAAAAAGGCCCCAGAGCAACCCTGTGGAGGAACTTCAATCACATCAACGTAGAACTCAGTCTTATCGGAAAGAAAAAAAAAAAGAGGCTCTGGGTTGACATATTTGTAGTCATGTACAGAACATGATCAAGGGTGTTACACTGGGCTTCTGTTACAAGATGAGGTCTGTGTATGTTCACTTCCCCATCAACATCATTATCCAGGAGAATGGGTCTCTTGTGGAAATCCGAAATTTCTTGGGTGAAAAATACATCTGCAGGGTTCAGATGAGACCAGGTGTTGCTTGTTCAGTATCTCAAACCCAGAAAGATAAATTAATCCTTGAAGGAAATGACACTCAGCTTGTTTCAAATTCAGCAAGCCACAACAGTTAAAAACAAGGATATCAGGAAATTTTTGGATGGCATCTATGTCTCTGAAAAAGTAACTGTTAGGCAGGCTGATGACTAAGATCTAAGAGTTGTCCAGCTACAGAAACAAGATGCCAGATGGCTCCTAAAACCTACTTGTGATATTTATTTATTTATTTATTTTTTTTGAGGCGGAGTCTCGCTCTGTCGCCCGGACTGGAGTGCAGTGGCCGGATCTCAGCTCACTGCAAGCTCTGCCTCCCGGGTTCACGCCATTCTCCTGCCTCAGCCTCCCGAGTAGCTGGGACTACAGGCGCCCGCCACCTCGCCCGGCTAGTTTTTGTATTTTTAGTAGAGACGGGGTTTCACCGTGTTAGCCAGGATGGTCTCGATCTCCTGACCTCGTGATCCGCCCGTCTCGGCCTCCCAAAGTGCTGGGATTACAGGCTTGAGCCACCGCGCCCGGCCAACTTGTGATATTTAAATGATGCAATAAAAGACCTATTGATTTGGAAAAAAAAAAAAAAAAAAAAAGAAGCATCCTTTAATGCTGTTCTGGATGATGTTCCTCAAGCTGTATCCTCCAGCCAGGTCCTGGAAGACTTATTTTCCAGGTTTCTTCTAGAAAAGGAATGTAAAACTGAACTTTCTAGACACTTCAAGAACTGGAATGATAGAAGAGAAACCACCCGATATCAAGGAGTCAGGTGTGGTGATACAGGGACTTGTATTTTTGAGTAAGGACACGACACCACAGAGAAAGATGGCAGAGAAGAGAGTGTCTCCTGAGGGCAGGGAGGAGGCAATGCCAAGAGGAAGCTACCCGCAAAGAAGGGCACAGTCATGGGACTAGAGCACTGTCCAAGACTGGCCACCAGTCCACAGGCTGTCGAGTAGCACGGAAACATACAGTGAGGTCACCAGAACAATTGGAAAAGCTACCACGTCGGGGGGCAATGTGAGCAGCTGGGATGTTCAAAAGATTAGTAGGGGAGCAGGACAGAGAGGAGTCTGCACTTCTGGGAATGACAATGCCGTCTTATTGGTCTTAGAGTCCGCTAAGGGCTACACACCATTTAAAAACACTAACTGGTAAATTGCTTGATATTTGATCTTTGAGGGGGTCAAAGTGAATCACTACTTTCTGAGTCCTTTGAGACAGACTTTAAAGTTGAATCCTCTGACATTTCGTAGGTTTTCTAATTTTCATTATGACAATTATAGGCCTGGCCACAGATTTAAGAAAGAATATATCGGCTGGGCGCAGAGGCTCATGCCTGTAATCCCAGCACTTTGGGAGCCTGAGGCTGGCGGATCATGAGGTCAGGAGATCAGAACCATCCTGACTAACATGGTGAAACCGCATCTCTACTAAAAATACAAAAAATTAGCCAGACATGGTGGCGGGTGCCTGTAGTCCCAGCTACTCGGGAGGCTGAGGCAGGAGAATGGCGTGAACCCAGGAGACAGAGCTTGCAGTGAGCTGAGATCACGCCACTGTACTCCAGCCTGGGCGACAGAGCGAGACTCCATCTTTTTTTTTTTTTTTTTTTTTTTTGAGACGGAGTCTCGCTCTGCCGCCCAGGCTGGAGTGCAGTGGCCGGATCTCAGCTCACTGCAAGCTCCGCCTCCTGGGTTTACGCCATTCTCCTGCCTCAGCCTCCCGAGTAGCTGGGACTACAGGCGCCCGCCACCTCGCCCGGCTAGTTTTTTGTATTTTTTAGTAGAGACGGGGTTTCACCATGTTGGCCAGGATGGTCTCGATCTCCTGACCTCGTGATCCGCCCGTCTCGGCCTCCCAAAGTGCTGGGATTACAGGCTTGAGCCACCGCGCCCGGCCGAGACTCCATCTTAATAATAATAATAATAATAATAATAGTAATAATAATAATAAATAAAGAGGGAAACATGAAGAGTTATCAGTAAGTAACAGAGTGCAGCATTTCTCGTGCATGAGTTAAGTACCCCCAATGAAAGAATAAGAAAAAATGCCCAGATCTCTGGGCATGTACTCAAGCAAGAACAAACATGAAGCTACAGACACATACGCTAAGTAAAAAAACCCAAAACTTACAAATTCAAACAAAATTACAACAGAAACAATTCAGATTAACATCATTAACTTTATATGGCAAATGATACTGTGTTTTCTGCAACTGAATTCTACCCACCTGACTGTGGTGCCAACCGGTAGAGTACAGGTTTTTTGAGTTTAGCAACTTCGTTATGCTAAGGGCTCAACTTCTCCACAACTTTTTAAATATCATCACCATTTACTTATTAGGTCTGCCTGTTTTTTTCCTAATTAGAATGGAACAATTTGGGTGGAACTGCTGGGTTCCACCTCTGTTGTCAATGTAAACTCAGAAACGGCAGTGGAGTGGCAGTGCCCTGTATAGGGCAGTCATTCCAGCTACTAGGAATATTATATAATAATTTGTTTAATTACCATCAATATTTAAAGTTCAAAAGTAGAAGACTCCCAAAAATACTTCCTTGAGTCCTCGTTTGACAAAAACCCAAGACTCTTAACCTTTTTTTGTACCACAGCCCCCTTTGGTGGTTTGAAACCTCAGAAAAATGCTTTGCATAAAAAACACATCAGATTGCAAATGAAACTAATTATATTGAAATTAGCAAAATTTAAAAAATATTTTATATAATACTATATTGATATGTATAGCATTCACTGTCCCCTTATCTGTGGTTTTGCTTTCTGCAATTTCAGTTACTTGCAGTCAACCATGGTCCAAAAATATGAAGTGGGAAATGCCAGAAATAAACAATTCATAAATTTTAAATTGCACACCATTCTGAGTAGCATGATGGAACCTGGCACCATCCCACACTGTCCCTTTCTCTTCACAAGAAGAACACAAGAATATAGTACAGTAAGATATTCTGAGAATAAGAGAGATATATCACATTCATACAGTTTTTATTACGATATAATTTCTTTATTTTATGATTGTTATAGTTGTCAGTCTCTTACCATGTCTCATATATAAATTAAACTTTATCATAGTTACGAATGTATGTATAGAAAAAAACATAGTATATATTGGGTTTGGTACTAGTCACAGTTCCACTGGGGCTCTTGGAAACATTTCCCTCGTGGGCAGAGGGGACTACTCTACCTATGAACACATGAAGGATCTCATGACAGATTTAATAATTCCCGTAATTTCTTTTTTGTTTGTTTGTTGTTTTTGAGATGGAGTCTTGCTCTATCGCCCAGGCTAGAGTGCTGTGGCGCAATCTCGGCTCACTGCCAGCTCCGCCTCCCGGGTTTACACCATTCTCCTGCCTCAGCCTCCTGAGTAGGTGGGACTACAGGCGCCCGCCACCACGCCCAGCTAATTTTTTTGTACTTTTAGTAGAGATGAGGTTTCACCATGTTAGCCAGGATGGTCTCGATCTCCTGACCTCGTGATCTGCCCGCTTCGGCCTCCCAAAGTGCTGGGATTATAGGCGTGAGCCACCGTGCCCGGCCTATTCCCTTAATTTCTAAGTGGTGGTGAGTATAATTGACAGTTCAACAACTGTAAAGTTATATAAAAAATCTATGATTTCTATAAATGACAAAGTCACAGATTTTACTATTTCATAAAATATTTTATATATTTCAGAAGAAGTTAGTGAAAATGGGTAACTTCCCCCCAACTTTACCAATGCCCTGAATTCTGTCCACAGACCCCTAAGGGGTCCTGAACACCCCAGGTAATGATGCTTGGCTTAAACTTTACCCAAACAAGAGGGTTAAAGTAATACACATATATTCAAGAGTAACTGCAGACTTGGATAATTAGGATCTGCCCAGGCATATGGACCATCCATCTCTCTCCTTTCACGGAGAAGCATGGCCAGGCCCCAAACCCAGCACTCCTGGCCAGCAGGTCTCTGAATGTCTGTGGAACCATTCTGTGAGAAGCTTAACTCTCCTGGCATGATGAGGTTTTTACCTGGATCTTCTCCTTTCACCCTTTTCTCTTAAAGAGTCACTGCACGGGGAGGTGTCATCCTCCCCTTAGCTCTCAGGCACTCTGCCCAGAGAGGAGCTCCATATTCCATGGCATACTTGTGTGGCTCCCAACCCAGGAGGAAAGACCTTAAAGAGATTGCTCATCCCCTGGGAGTAGAAAGGTAACTCCCCAGAGTGCAAGGACCACCATGGCTGTTATGCAACTGATCATGAGGAGACCCCCAGAGTAAGAAGGTACCAGCCAGCCATGTGGTTGCCCCCTCCACCCACTCTCTGGCTGGAAAGGGCTGAAATGTCCTAGGGTTGCTAGGCAACAGGACAGAATTCAGTGATGACTGTACCCAGAGGATTGTTACATCCTAAGTACTGTGTGTGTGTGTGTGTGTGTGTGTGTGTGTGTGTGTGAGATACATCGCTTTCCCTGGAGGTCTAGAAGGGTCAGAAAAAGTCATATTTCTAAGGTAGCCTAAAAGGACCATTTGGGGTGGAGGGGTTCCAGACAGGGCTGACTATGGAGGCCAGGGCTCACTGCAGATGGTATGTTGCAGGTGTCCCCTGCCCTGGATTACCTTTCTTTCTCCCAAGCCAGACCCTGTCAAACTCTGCTGTTCATTTGTGGCTAAAGGGGGCTGTTCAAGGTGCTAAAGGGGGCTGATAAATGAAGCCATCATAAAAAGAATCCAACTGCTAAGACATCACAGCTGTATGAGATATGAGGGCACAAAGCAAACTACCAGCATCCAGTCCCAGGGCAGCCTCTTAGTAGCATGGGACAGCCCTCTCTAAGCCTCAGCCCCTATTTCCATAAAATGGAGTCAAAAAACCTGTCACGGCCGGGCGCGGTGGCTCAAGCCTGTAATCCCAGCACTTTGGGAGGCCGAGACGGGCGGATCACGAGGTCAGGAGATCGAGACCATCCTGGCTAACACGGTGAAACCCCGTCTCTACTAAAAATACAAAAACTAGCCGGGCGAGGTGGCGGGCGCCTGTAGTCCCAGCTACTCGGGAGGCTGAGGCAGGAGAATGGAGAATGGCGTAAACCCGGGAGGCGGAGCTTGCAGTGAGCTGAGATCCGGCCACTGCACTCCAGTCCGGGCGACAGAGCGAGACTCCGCCTCAAAAAAAAAAAAAAAAAAAAAAACCTGTCAGAGTTACTATGAGGATGAAATGTGCAGGTCCACCGGAATCTGACATGAGGAAGCCATCAGAAAATCTAAATTAAGGGATGTTCTGCAAAACAGCAGATTTGAATGCTTCAAAATGGCAATGGTATGAAAGACCAAAATAATAATAATAATAAAATGAAGTCTGTTTTCGATTAGAGGAGGCTGAGAAGCCGTGACAACAAAATGTAGTGCATGACCCTTGATTGAAAGCTGAATTTTTTTTTCTTTAAGAGATAGGGTGTCGCTAAGTAGCCCAGGCTGGTCTCTATCTCCTGACCTCAAGTGATCTGCTCTCCTCGGCCTCCCCAAGTGTTGGGATTACAGGTATGAGCCACCGTGCCCTGCCTAAATCCTGGATTTTTTTTTTTTTTTGAGACGGAGTCTCGCTCTGTCGCCCAGGCTGGAGTGCAGTGGCCGGATCTCAGCTCACTGCAAGCTCCGCCTCCCGGGTTTACGCCATTCTCTCGCCTCAGCCTCCCGAGTAGCTGGGACTACAGGCGCCCGCCATCTCGCCCGGCTAATTTTTTGTATATTTTAGTAGAGACGGGGTTTCACCGTGTTAGCCAGGATGGTCTCGATCTCCTGACCTCGTGATCCGCCCGTCTCGGCCTCCCAAAGTGCTGGGATTACAGGCTTGAGCCACCGCGCCCGGCCTATCCTGGATTTTTTTTTAAAGTCGTAACACATGTTATTCAGGCAACTGGGAAAATTGTAATGTGGACTTATATAATACTGGTGTATTAAGGTAAAATGCCTTAGTGTTGAGTATGGTATTCAGTTAGATAGCAGAGTGTTCTTTTCCTTAGGAGACACATGCAGAAGTTTTTTGGGATGAAGCATCATGATGTCTGTAATGGAGTCTGAAACGGCTTAGCCTAACATACATATAGAGAGAGATAAAACAAATACGGCAAATGCTCAGTCGTGAATCTAGGTCGTGGATGTTCATTGTTATAAAATAGTTATAACTATAAAGTAGTTCAATGGGCATCTTCAAAATAAAGAAAAGGGAAAAGGTGTACTGACCCCTCTTAGCGCAGGGTCTGACACAAAGAAGTAATCAGCAAATGGTGGCTCCTTACTATGATGAGCTGACTTTTGCATCTACATGGGGATGATTTCCTAAACCAAGAGAACAATGCCGTAGAACGGTGGAATGACAGGCTTCTGGCATGGGCTGGTGGCAGGACTTTGAGTGCTGGAGGCTTCCCACTCTGCCTGGCTCTTTAAGGAATGTGAACAGTACTCCCAGATACAGAAGGCTCCCCCGCCTCAGATGGCGGCATCATGATCTTCATACTGTGGAAGGAAGATGTCTGGGCCCAACCAGATTAGGTCATCAGCCAAGTTCAGAGTCTGGCCTTCAGACTTCTCTGTGGAAGGTAAGGAATTAGAGCTGAAGATGATACTTTTCATCCCAGCCTTGTTGGAGGCAGCCCCCTAGGTGCAGAATTCAGAGAGCAGACAGTACCTTTGTGAGAATGAGGAGGTGTTCCTTCCTTCCTCTGGAGACCCAGCCTGTGTCCTGGTGTCAGCTGCACAGATACACACAGCAGCCCTCATCAGTCCATTGTATGTAATATTGGCTTCCATGTATTGGATGTCAGGCACTTTCTGTGACTTATTTTGAAACCTCACAACAATTCGTCAAGATAGATATTATTTTGCTCATTTCACTTGTGAGGAAACAGAAGGTTTAAAGGCTTGTTCAGCTGGCCCAGCCAGTAAGTGCTGGAGCAACAGAGCAAGAATCTGAATCTAGGACTTCCTGACTCCTAAGCTCTCATGCCACTGCTGCACTCCATTCTTCTGTGCGTGGAGTTTTATGCTGTGCAAAACTCCCTTCCTCATGTGGTCTGCAAGATCACATAAGGTGGTGAAGGTGACAAGTGAGGAGACTGAGACTCAGAGAAGGGACTTGCTCAAGATCATCAGAAGCTTGTGGTAGCGCCTGGACTAGAATGCCAGAATCTGCTTGCTCTGTCTCCTTTATAACCAAGAGACTCCAACAACCATCAGAAGCCAAGCCCAGGACCCAGCCCTGCCTTGACCACTTCTTCCATCCTGGACCCCAAGCTCCTGCTATTGCTTCTTTAGTGGAACATCTCTCCTTCCTTCCAACTGTCTCATTTTAAGAGGCAATATGCCAACCGCCAGATGTCCATTGAGATTTGTGATTTCTCTTCCTGCAGAAGTTCCTCTTCCCATCCATCATTCCATTAATCCATTTATCCATCCAACTACTTATCTACCTGGTCATCCATCCTTCCATTCACACGTGTTACACACATACCTCTCCCTCCATCCAATCAATCATCAGGCCTTCCACTGATTCAACATTTATCAAACACTTGCTACTACTCTGTACCAAGTACAAAGAGAAGACCTGGCTCTTGCCTTTGGAAAGCCTCAGTTTGTAGGATAGACAAGTAACAGCATGGGTTGAAAGCTGTCCTAGAAGTATGCGCTAGGAACCATGGGACTTCAGAGGAAGAAAAGGCTAACTAGTCAGTAGCTGAGAAAGGCCTCAGGGAGGGCCAGCATCTGAGCTGCAATTATGGGCCTCCTTCCTTTTCTCATCCTCCTCTGTGGCCATTGCTCCCCCAGTCCTCTATCTAGTCATTTTTTTATCTGTTGGTACCTGGGTTGAGGATAGTCTCAGTGGGCAAAACTCAAATACCCCTCCCCAAAAGTTGCTCAGGGGCTAGCGTTTTCCTTTCTGGCTTTCCTGCCATAGTTAGGCCAGCTCATTCTTTCATCTGTCAGAAAAGCTCTCTCTTTTTTATTACTGGACACCTGTACCCAGGCAGCAGAACTTCCAGGAGACTGGCCTGCCACTGCGTCTGTCAGCTCCTATGGGAGAGGCTTATTATAAATTCTCATGGGGGAGAGAGGGGTGCCTGTGCTGCCAGGAGTCAGCTGACCCCCAACTCTGCTTAGCTCCTCAACCAGAAAGACTGGCCCCACCCAACCAACCCCCCTATTCTTGGGTCTGTTTCCAGTGCCTTCCACCAGGCAGCCTGTGGCCCTTTAAAGCAGCATATTAAGAGCCCAGCCTGATCTCCACCTCTCACGGACTCCTCTGCTCTGGTGGCCCCTCTGGCCACGATGCTTGGATTCTGAGGACTCTGCTGCCCGTGGGCTCTGGTGGGATTCACAGAGGCAGCTCAGTCTCTCTAGCACTGAGAACAGAAAAATAATCAGGTGATGCTTGGTGGGCTTCTGCTCCTTGGGCTGCTGTGAGGCTGAATATCTGCTTTTCTCCATCTGCAACCAGGCAGTGAGGCAGCAGCCCAGCAAGTCTGGGGCCACTGCTGGGCCACTGGCAGGAATGGCTCCTCTTTCTCGAACCCTTGAAGTTCCTCATCTGTTTCTGCTCCCCAGTGCCCTACCCCAAGGCTGAGGCTGGCACAGCTTTCCTGCTAGAGGGCTCAGGGGGCAGTAAATGACCTGGCCTGAACTTGGTCCTCCTTGTCCCCTCACAGTGGCAGATCAGGGCTGATCCTGTGACTCCCTTTGCCTCTATGAGTTCTCCTCTGTAGATGAGTCCTCTGCTGAAGCAAGGATCAGGCAGTGATGAGCTGAAGAGCTCAGTAGAAGGACGCTACAGAAAATCTGACATTCACATATATGCAGGTCCCTGGACACTCTCTTTGAGGGAACTTCCCTTCCCTCTCAGGCTGTCCCTGGAGTTTAAGTCCAGCCAGATAATCACATTGAGAATAAGATTGGACTATATCCTGGAAAGGTCCATGACACTAGCATCTAGATTCGGCCTCTGAGTGAGTCTGCTCCCTCCACCCCAGCTAAGGATGTGAGCCTATGAGAGAGGAAAGTAGACAAAGGTGAGCATCAATATCCACCAATTAATGACAAAGACATAAACCAAACATAATCAAAACCTGCAGTGAGTTGGGTAAATTGCAGAGAAAATGTCCTGAATATTATAGCATGAGTATTTCAGCACAGTGATGGTACATGTCTTCCATGGTCAAATGAAGGGCAGAGGCCAGGCGTGGTGGCTCACATCTGTAATCCCAGCACTTTGGGAGGCCAAGGTGGGTGGATCACTTGAGGTTAGGAGTTCAAGACCAGCCTGGCCAACATGGCGAAACCCCATCTTTACTAAAAATACAAAAATTAGCGGAGCATGGTGGCACACATCTGTAGTCCTAGCTACTTGGGAGGCTAAGGCACAAGAAATGCTGGAACCTAGGAGGTGGAGATAGCAGTGAGCCGAGATCATGCCACTGCACTCCACCCTGGACAACAGAGCAAGACAGTTTCAAAAAAAAAAAAAAAAAAGAGGCAGAGGCAGTGGTCCAGCTATAAAGCCAGGGGATGGCCATGGGGGAGAGTTTAGTTCGGTACCCCTAGGACACCGAGAGCTCTTGCTAGGCCCACAACTGTTTTCTGTTGTTCGAAAGGTCACTGTGTCAACAAAACCCCTGCGGGCCAACTCCCATAAGTCACAGCAGACATGCCAGGTCTGCGCAGAGGTGCACTGCTCAGCTTGTTCTTCAAGAGAACTTGCTGTAAGAAGTGCAGCTGGCTGAGAGCCTCCAGCTGCCACACCTTTCTGTCTGGCTCAATATTCAGGTTTCCCCTGGCTGCTTCTACCCAACGCCTGAACATGCCTGGGATGCTAACGCTGCACCATTTCTGCCCACAGAGAACCCCTCTAATAGGCAATGTTTGCCTGTGATTCTCCATTGGCCTTACAGAGACTTTCTCAAGATGCACTGTAATCTGAGACTCTTCCTACCCAATGCTTCCTTCCTTCTCTCCTTTCACAAATGTAGGCTCTTTCTGCCTCTGCTCCTCCCTTCTCCTTTATCCTTCACAGGTGTTTTCTCCAATAAACCTCTTGCACATCTAATTCTGTCTTTGTATCTGCTTCTCAGAGGATCTGAACTAATAGTCTAGTACATTCATGGTCTGGGTCCAACAGTACTGGAAAGCTGATCTTCAGGTAGGCAAACCTAGGGGATTTTATAATAGCCGGAGAGACTTGTGAACAGAATCATTTGTGCAGTGTTGAGAAGGAGGGCTGGAGAAGGGTACACAAATCAGACAGAAGGAACATGAGGCACATCAGCAAATCCAATAAGCTGGGTAGTTTATAATGCATATTCATTTTGAGGGGAACAAACCTTAAATGGACAGCAGTGGACTGGTTAAAGAAAATGTGGTACATACACACCATAGAATACTACACAGCCATAGAAAAGAGCAAACTCATGTCCTTTGTAGCAACATGGATGGAGCTAGAGGCTATTATCCTAAGAAAATTAACACCAGCAACAGAAAACCAAATACTTTACAGTCTCACCTGTAAGTGGGAGCTAAACATTGAGTAAGCATGTCCGCAAAGAAGAAAACAATGGACACTGGGACCACTTGAGGGTGAAAGGTGGGAGGAGAGTGAAGATCCAAAAACTGCTCAGTGAGTACTATGCTCATTACCTGGGCAAGGAAATAATTTGTATACCAAACCCCTGCAATACACAATTGACCCATGGAACAAATCTGCACATGTATCCCCTGAACCCAAAAGTTAGGAACAAAAGTACAAAAAGAAAAACCTTAACTGGAGCTGAGTTTTAATCCCAACCCCGCCATCAATTTTGGGCAAGTCACTTTGGCTCAATTTCCTCATCTAGAAAATGGAAATAATTTTACTTACCTTGTTGGGTTGTAAGAATGGAGAGGATGACGCATGTAAAGCACCGGCATGGGTCCTCTCAGTTCACAGTAGCTACTGTTCATTATTAGTCTTTCTCTTTAGGAAGAGAAAGAATGTCTTCCTCTTATTTAGAGCCAGACAGGGGCTCGTTCAAAAACAAAGATCCTTGCAGCCTGGGCAACACCAAGTCTCTAGAAAAAATAGAAAAAATTAGCCGGGCATAGTGGTGCACACCTGTAGTCCAGCCGCTCAGGAGGCTGAGGTGGGAGGATTCCTTGAGCCTGGGAAGTTGAGGCTGCAGTGAGTCATAATTGCACCACTGCACTTTAGCCTGGGCAACAGGGCAAGACCCTGTTTCAAAAAAAAAAAAAAAAAGAAAAGAAAAGAAAGATCCATCCTGAGCGGGGGTCTTGGGAGCTTGGCCCTGTGGTGACAGGCCCATGGAAAGGTGAGGGTTCAGTGTTCACCCAGGGGGGTGGGCCAGCTGCCCGCCTCTGCCCTTACCGTGTCGTGTCCTGAAGGGGCCCTGTGTGGTGTGTTGCTCCTGGGGTGTGGGGGCAGAGGCGAGAGTGGGTAAAGGAGTGGGAAGAGCCTCCAAATTTAAGGTGGTTTCTGGGCAGTACCTTCAGATGAGATGAGAAATGGACAAGAAGTGGAGCCTGGAAGTAGAATCAGGGTCGAGACAGGAAGGCCCGCCTGCTTTGGGCTCCTCCCCTTCCCTTTTTTCATAGGCCTCAGCTGTGAGAGAAGTTAACTGCTCCTGTGCCTAGGGAACCTGGGTTGGGTTATCCGGGGAGTAAGTTCTAAAGGGGCCCCTTGTCTTTTGAGGGGACAGGCGGTAGGGTAGGGCATGGCTCCAGAGGGTAGGAAACCAGAGCAGACGCAATGAAGAGGATGAATCCGCCAGGTGTGGTGGCTCACACCTGTAATCCCAGCACTTTGGGAGGCTGAGGAGAGCAGATCACAAGGTCAGGAGTTCGAGACCAGCCTGGACAATACGGTAAAACCCCATCTCTACTAAAAATACAAAAATTAGCTGGGCATGGTGGCAGGTGCCTGTAGTCTCAGCTGCTTGGGAGGCTGAGGCAGAAGAATTGCTTGAACCCGGGAAGCGGAGGTTGCAGTGAGCCAAGATTACACCACTGCACTCCAGCCTGGGTGACAGAGCAAGATTCTGTCTCGAAAAGAAAAGAAAAAAAAAGGAAAAGGAGGAATCCCCACAAGACACAGTCCAGGCGTCCAGTCCTGAGAATGCCCCCACCCCCGCCCCGGTGACCCACAGCCGGTAGTGCCTCCAGCTCTGGCCTGGGTACCCAGCATAAAGCAGGTCCCACCAGGGCCCGCTGGACGCCACATTTCTATGCCACCTCCTTGGCAGCTTCTTTTAAGAAGTCTGTTTTCCTGAAAGGAAGCTAGATGACAAATTATTTTCCTCAGGGGCTGACTAGAGGAAAAATAATGACCCAGAAGGTGGCATTTGTCTTCCCTGTCCCTCTCTCTCCTCTTCCCCACACCCTTCTCCCCACACCACAGGTGTCCAGTTGTGGCTGTCAGGATGCTGTATGGCCCAGCACCCCTTTTCTGCCTGGGAGGAGAGTAGCCAATAAATTAACCACATCAAGAGCACGCTTTGTCTCCCACTCTTCCAGGGCAGGAACTGGTAAAAGTCAGCTGGGCTCAATTGGGTTCTTTGCAAATGAGGGAATGAAAAAACTGAGGAAGGAGAGTGTTTGCAAATACTCCTGACTACAACCCCACCTACCCTTCCTCTAACTTCGCTTTCCTATTCCTTCTTCTCTCTACCCACACCTTCCATAAGCCTTCTTCCTTTCTTCCCTCCCTCCTATTTGGGAGGCAGACAGACCTGGGTTGGACACTTGCGGCGGGTTATTTGTCCTCTCTGCGCCAGTTTCCATGTCTGTAAAACAGGATGACCCCACCGGCATGTGACTGTTGTGAGGATTAAATGGAGTGAGTACAGCAGCTGGCCCCAGTGTTTGTTCTCCAGGTTCTCTGTTTGTGCTGCAGGCCCCAGTTAGGGGGACTGATTAGCTGCTGTATGTCTGGACCCGCTAAAGGTCCCAGTCAAGGAGGAAAAAGAGGGTGCAGTACGGGGGTCCTGAGGGCTCGGAAACTCAGAGAAGGACTGACTCATTGGTAGAGGAAGTAAACCCAGAGGTCAAAGGGGCCCTGTCCAGAGGTAATAGTGATCTCCAGTGCTGGGCCGGACACAGTGTCCCTGGCTTCTCCCTCATCCCCACAGGCCTCTGAGGGGTCAGGTGTTCAACTAGCATCCAAAAGAACATCCACTGAGCCAGGTGCGGGGATGGGCCCTTTTATTCATTTTGTTTTCATTAACTCCCTCCTACCCCAGCAACTTGCATGAGATCAGTGTTTTCATTCCCACGACACACTGGAGAAAACAGAGGCTCTGAGAGATAGGTAGGCAGCTGGTGAGGAATAAGGCTGAGACTTGATCGGTCTAGGTAAAGTCCCCAGAGCCAAGGGGACTGTGAAGAAGGACGTCTGAGCCAGACAGGGGGTCAGGTAAGGCCTCCTGGAAGCAACATGGCCTGATGAGTCATGGTGGAGAGCCATAAGTGTCCATAGAAGCCCCCTACCCCAAATTTGGGAAATAGCATTAGTTTTCCTCTCCAAAGTCCAACCAATAGCAAAGCTAGGGACAGGCAGCGCCTGTAAGGGGGCCCTCCCTGCCTCCCTTCCTTGGACCCCACCTCTTACCATAGCCTCAGGTCCCTAAAGTACAGCAGTTCCCACTAGGGGTATGTGAAATAGGGCTAACAGAGAATGGCCAGGTCTGCCCTTGCATCTCTCCCATGGGCCCAGCAACTCCTGGTGGGCCTAGGATCTCTGGAGAGCAATGGGGCAATGGGCCATACTGAAGCCTGTCCTCTGCTGCTCCAACTGTATTCCTTCCACAACTTTCTCTGGACCTAAGACAACAAGAGCCTGACCCTCACTCAACCTCTTTGCCTGCCTTCCTTGTAATGCCAGAAAAAATCTCCTTGCTCACACAATTTTTTCTTTTGAAAATGGTCCGGGGCCAGGTGCGGTGGTTCACACCTGTAATCCTAGCACTTTGAGGGGGCCGAGGTGGGCAGATCACCTGAGGTCAGGAGTTTGAGACCAGCCTGGCCAACATGGCAAAACCCTATCTCTACTAAAAATACAAAAATTAGCCAGGTGTGGTGGCATGTGCCTGTTGTCATCCCAGCTACTTGGGTGGCTGAGGCACGAGAATCACTTGAACCCGGGAGGTGGAAGTTGCAGTGAGCCAAGATGGTGCTACTGCACTCCAGCTTGGGCAACACATTGAGACTCCGACTCAAAAAAAAAAAAAAAAAGAAAGAAAGTGTTCTGGGAGACCTTCTTGTTCAACTCTTATTGAATAAGAGGAGGAGGATCCTGTATCTCCTACCCACCTACTTTTTTAGGGAATAATGCAAGTAGGTATGCCCTGGACCTGAGACCATTCCTAACTGGGCTTGCCCTTTGGTGACATCCCAGAATCTGAGTCTGTGATCTGGTATAACCTATTAGAAAGCCCCCAAAGTCTCCATGGAAAGGCAACGGCCCACTGGACCAACCCAACCAAGTTATACCTTACTTTTCTCTACCTACAGGCTGCCTCCCCTGACATGGGGAGACAGACATGGAGGAGATCTGCTGGGCCCACAGGAGCTCCAAGGGAAATCACAGAAATGTTCACCTTATATATAAAACTGCTTTATTAAAAAGTCAGCTACTAGGAAAACAAAGCCCTTACAAGGGTTCTATCAAAAAGTACAAATTTTAAATAAATGCATCAGAAAAATGGCAGCCAGATATACCAGCCACAGTCACAACCTCAAAGGCCTTGTAGGGAAGGGAAGGGAGAATTAGGGAAGAGGTTCCTAGAACTCAAGGAAGAGGCTGGGCACAGCGGGTCTTTGGGTGCCTGCAGAGCTGGTCCTGGAGCTACCAGGCAAGGACCCTGCTTCCGTTTTCCTTTCGTTGGAAAAATGGAAAGAACCGGCAGGTGCAGGAAATTTTGAGTCTGGAGCAGAAAGGCACAAAAGTCATTTATAAGGTATGATTACTCACTCCAGTCCTGAGGCACATGGGTTGAATAAATGGGGGATCAGAGCCACAGGGTCCCCTGGCTCTGGTCATGCTTGCCCCTGGCTGGTACCATCTCTGAGTTTGGCCACAGGTTAAATTAAGGTAGACCAAGTGGACTGCGTAATCCCAGCAGCCTGGGATCTGGAGCCAGTCTTTTTAGATCAGGTATGTTGCTTCACTGGCAAACTGGTGTCTGTCCCCCAAGAGAGCCCCCACAATGAGGAGCAGCAAGTCTCCTGCCTAGCCCTGTCCTCTGAGTCACTGTGGGCACCCACCCTGGACAAGGAACTTCTGAGGGCAGTCTCTGCCATCCAGGCATCCTGAGAAGCCCCAAGCCCCAGAGCCAGGGTTTCTCCCAATGACAGGCAGAAGCACAGGAAGCTGGCGTTGAAACCAGTCCCCACCAGCTGCTGGCCCCACACCCTATGGTCACTGCTGACATGCCTCCTTGGTGACATTAGGCAGTGGGTAGGCAAAGAGGGAGAAGTCCAGGATATACTTAGGCAGCACATCGTGCAGCAGGGCCTGGGGGGCACTGCACAAGTGGTAATGCAGGCTTTCGGGACTGGCCGGCCGGTACCAGGCCTGGCGAGCTGGAAATTGGACGTGGGGTGGTGCCCGTACCCACTCCAGCACCTGATTGGCATCAGCCTCCAACCTCTCATAGGAGCCCACAAAGTCATAGTGCACGGCACAAGGCTGGCACAGGTGGTACACGGGCATCCAATGCTCATTCATGCGCTCAGGGTCTTCGTCCACCAGGTATCTCAGGAACTCGGGGAATGTGACATCGTCGCCTGCGGGGCTGGGCCCCGCTCCAGCCCTGTACCGCCTCACTATCTCAGCCCCGTAGCGTTGCTGGTACTCTCGGATCTCGCCAAACTTGTTGCGGTAGGCAGAGAGGAGGCGTTCCAAGGGGTCCCGCACAAACAGGAACTTAAAGTAGTGCTGCAGGCGGTAGCGAATCTCCTCAGGCCGCAGGTCTGCCAGGAACACCAGGTCACTGCGGTGGTCCATCTTGAGGCGGACGTCCACGCTGTCCAGGACACCCGCCAGCACCTTTAGCACCCGCTTCCAGTTAGAGCAGGCCACCTTGGGGACGTAGCAGTAGAGGAAGCGGTAACGGTCACTTACGAGGATGTGGCGCAGCAGGGTGCGCCGCTGCCCCACCGGCAAGTCCCAGGGGTCCCGGGGCATGCCCGCCTGACCGCACACCGCCCGCAGGGTCCTGTTCCGGACGTCCTGCCGCACTTGCAAGTCCGCGTCCCCAGCACTCAGGGACAGGCCCCCAGGCTTGGGGGCTTTCCCGCGCCAGGCTGCGCCCTCGCGGCCTGGCGGGTGCAGGGGCAGGGGCTTCATCTCGGCCAGGATGCCCCGCTCGATCATGAGCAGCAGCCCACTGGAGGCCACGATCACCGCGAACATCAGCATGGACGGCAGCAGCAGGGGCGGCCCCCCCAGCCCCGCCCGGGCCCTGCCCAGAGGGGCCCGCCTCAGCGCCCGGCCCAGGGGCTCGGCGCCATTTGGGGCCGCCAGCGGGGTCAGCGGGCGGGGGATCATGGTGCTCCTGGGGTGGGGGCCTGCGCGGTCCCGGTCGATCCGAGGGCGGCCTGGGAGGCGGGCTCGGTCTTGGGGCGGGAGGAGGGTCTGGGCCCGGAGGGAGTTGGGGAGGGGAGGGCAGGGGACGGCCCTGGCGCGTGTAGGGGTGGCCGGCTCCCGGGCTGCGGCGCTGAAGCGGGCGGCGGGCGGAGGGCGGCGGGCGGCGGGCGCGGCGAGGGACCCGGGCCGGATGTCCCGCCCGGCCGCTCTCCACCCGCGGCCTCGCAGTGACACAGGCGCGGGGGCGGGCCAACGCCGGGGGCGGGGAGAGGGGCGGGCGCCCCTGCGGGGCCAGGGCTGGGGAGGGCGCACGCGGACCCCTACCCGGAAGAGGGCGCCTGAGTCAGGGCCACCCCTGTCCTCTGGGCTTGGGGACAAAAGCTGCTGAGACCTCGAAGGCAGGAAAGACTCGAGGCCGCTCTCGTGCAGCGTGTGTCTATAGGGAGCTGGACCAGGGGGATCCACCACAAACTCAGGCCTGCCCTAGCCCTTCCTCCAGCAACCGGTCTGGAGGCAGGGAGACCCGCAGCGCTCTCTCCGAGTCCAGACATGCCGGAGGCTGGTCTTTCCAGCTGGAAGCAGAGTCCTCGGTGTGGCCCCCCTTGCCACCCTTACCTCCCTCAGTCCCGCAGGTCGTGGCCACTCCAGGAAAGAGAAGCAGGACTGTCAGACACTGACCAGTGTCTCCATGGTGACCCTTGTGTTTAGCAATACCTGGGGACTGACTACAGTGCTTGTCCACTGGGTAATGCTGAAACATCTGGAAATGGTATCTCCCCTCCTCTACCTTCTCTTCAACAGGCATGAGGCAGTAGGATAACTGGGCACTCTGGGGAGGGGCTGACGCGATGGTCTGTCAGCTGCTGGTGTGGCCAACACACATTTGGAAGGGTGAGGAGCTGAGGGCACAGAACAGCAGGGAAACAACACGCAGTCTCCTTGTCTGGAGCTAAATGTGTGCTCCATGGCACCAGGCTGGTCACTTGGGCAGACAGCAGACCCCAAGGGCTTTGGATGTCAGCAACCACCATTTCCCACTGGGAACCCGGCTCAGTAGCCTGACTTCGTCCAGCTACGTTCTTGCTGCCTGTGGAGAGTCAGCAAGGCTCTGAAGCAGCAGAGCAATAGGATTAGAGCCCAAGTGTACTTCGGACAGTGGCCACTAAGTGTTTTGTATTCATTATCTCCTTTAGTTGTTACAGCCACCCTGGCAGGGAGCTACTGTGGGCATTCCCTTTGTATAGCTGAAGTAACAGAGGCTCAGGGAAGATGAGACTCAATATGGGTGGTTCTGATTCTAAAATCTAAATTCTTAATCTTGGCCCTTGAGAGATTAATGAGGCATATCATGGAATGGCTAGAAGGGAGGAAGCAGCTGACTTGAGGGCAGACTGTACAGAGCAGGTGATGGAAAACAGAAGATACTACTGGGAGAATGGAGCTACCAGTGATCAGATGAATTCAGAAGGATTAGGGGACTTGAGGGATGAGGTGACACCAGAGGACTCACTGATGGCCCCCCAATCGCAGCAACAGGAAAGCACACGGGATGAGCCAGGGGAAGGAACGGCAAAGCCTTGCAGCCTTCCATCTCTCCAGGGCAGGCTTTCCACATCCGATTGCCCCGGTGCATCTGCAGGCTACCACCTGTCCATTTGCTGCATCAGAAGTTTTTGTGAAGGTTTTGCCTTGATTACGCTGCTCCTTGCTTCCAATAGTCCTAAAGGTATACATTTCTGGTGATAGGATTTTCTATTAAAATCGTATTTTCCAGTAAGTATGTCTTTTAAACCAGGAGAGGAAAAAAAGACCTTAGACCTTTAAAATTTTTTGATAATGTGGCTACATGTGCTCCCTTCTTTAATGTTAGAGGGTAGTTTTCCGTGTTAGCAGTCTGGGTGAGGCAGTGAGAGTCCTTGGACCTGGAACTTATCTCCACAGCAATGTCTGTAAGATGAGGACAGGCTACCACTCACCTCAAGGGAGTCTTGTGGACAACACACTGAAGGCAGAACTAGAAAAAGCATGGTGGTGTCTGTGCCACCAATAACTTCTGGAGAAATGTTCCTGCCCACATGTACCATACGTTAGCAAAACGCAGAAGACGGTGCGGGGTGTGCTGTGTGCTGTGGCTCCCAGGAACCTCTATGGTCTTAGAGCTGCTCCACCTGGAACATGGTCAACACTGAGGCTTCCAGACTGGGACCAGGGCTGGGCTGAAGCAGGGGTCAGCTGGCCACAAACCTTTGGCCCCATGATGTGGCCTTTATTTCCTCAGCAAGCAAGAAGCACCAGCTGCAAGACAGAGGCCCTCGTACAGTGCTGGCCAGTTCCCCAAGGTGATGAGGAGGGATCTTTTTTTTTCTTTCTGAGACAGTATCTCACTTTGTCACCCAGGCTGCAGTGGTGTGATCACGGCTCACTGCAGCCCCAGACTCCTGGGCTCAAGCAATCCTCCTACCTTTGCCTCCCGACTGAGACTCATATAGGCATGCACTGACAGGCCCGGCTAATTTTAAAATTTTTGCAGAGACATGGTCTATGTTGCCTAGGCTGGTCTTAAAGGAGTTTACCTAGGCTCAAGTAACCCTCCCGCCTCTGCCTCCCAAAGCACTGGGATTACAGGCAGGAGCCACTGCGTGAGAGAAGGTAATGTACCTACTTGGGGGCCAATTTCCAAGTCACTGGCCAGGTGAGGGCTGGCAACCAAAGTATTTTGCACAGACCTAAGCAGGCAGCTGTGGCCACCATGAAATCAAGAAGTCAACTCCAAGTTCCCAGTCCCTCTGTCTCCTCTACTCACTCTTTTCCCCCTGCTTCCCTGCCCTCTTTGCTCATTGGCCTCAGTGAGCATCCATGCCACAGGGCTCAAAGAGGGACCTCTGAAATAAGAATAGTGAGTCTTTCCACACCCACACACCGAAAGATGAAAGGACACACAGGAAATGATCCTTTTCTAAATCAATACAATTTCTCAAATTTATTTTTTTCTTAAAGAAGTACTTCTAATCTCTGTCAAAAGGGAGGTGAGGAAAGGTCCTTCCTCCCTTGTAAACACTGAAATACAGATCTGGGAAACCAGGATCAACACACACAAAAAGTGCATTTTACAAAATATCAACTAAAATATATTTTACATGGATTATGCTTCCATTGAAATTCTACCAGCTGCATTTTCAGGTTCGAAAAAATATTTCCGCATCTAAGAGATTTCAAAAGCATTTAAGTTCGGGGCAGCAGACCCTACCTCCTGGGAGGAGGGCTATGATCTCCTTTCCTGCTAGGTGAGGCCGCGCTCCTCGGCAGCAAGGGCTCAGAGTGAGCAGGCTCCAAGGCTGGCTCTGCAGAGCCCCCACTGCCACTCTGCCAACCTCATTTACTGCCCCATCCTCCCAGACGGACACCTTCCTCCAAACAGCTTATTCAATACAAGGAGACCCAAGTCCCTTCCCTTCAGGTTTAGGATCAGGCTTCCCAAGCATAAATTCACCTCTGAAGCCTCCAGGCCTCACCCAAACCCAATGACCAATCAGGAGCAACTCATCTACTAAGGGACAGGGCAGGGCATGTCGGGGGAGCCCTCAGGGTTCATTTCTACCTCCCTCTGCAGCCCCTGCCCAACTGTCCTCACCCAGTGCCACCTCCTCAGCCTGCTGGGTTCGTCTGCCCCTCCTCCCTAAGGGAAGACCCAGGGCTGCAGTTCTCAGCCCTGGCCCCTGCCCCTGGGAGTATGCCCTTGTGGAAGTGCTCAGCTAGCAGGTTCCCAGCGCCACGCCCAAGCCACACTGCACTCCACTCCCTCACCCACCATGCTCCTCTTTGGTACAAATAGGAAATAGCCAGGCTGCTCCAGCCCCCTCACAGAGTCTCAGGGCCAGGGCCAAGGCCTAGTCTCCACAAGGACAACAGGGGACTGAGCCTCTTAGTCTACTCTGGGGAGCAGCATGAGGTGAGAACAGGGCCTCTGGGCAACAGGAACAAACTGAAAATGCAGGTCCTTAGCTCCTAGAGTAAGTGGCTGCAGCTCAGCAGGTCTGTGGACTGATACAGTGTTGATTCTCGCTGGGATGTAAATTAGTGCAATCTACAAAAGACTAGGGAAAAGGTGGCAGGGCAAGGGGAGCCACAGCACTCCTTTGGTTTGATTTCAGGTGGGTGTGGCTTGAAAAATCATGTGTGAAGTTCTGCAAGAGGTTTACTGGAACCTCCATGTGTAAGGCAAGAGGAAAAATCTCCAACAAATCAGGTAGCAATTTTCCTTGCCCCCTGCCCCCAACCCTCTCCCAGCACCCATCTTCCCTCCCAGACATGCCAAACCCCACAATCACCAGCTAACTTTCTGGGAAGCCAGACCTGCTGGGTGGCCCTCTCTGGGAGGTGGACAGGAGACTCCCTCAAGCGGGCCACACCCTTGACTGTGAAGGGTGGGTCAACTTGTCCCAGCACCAGTTGCTACTGCAGGGCAAAGGAGGAAAGCCAGACAAAGGCCTCAAATCTAGGAAGAGGAAGTCAATGCTCTGGAAGCCAGACTCTGGCTCTCCATGCCTCAAAGGAACAAGCTCAGAGCTGTGCTGGGATCTAGGAAAGCCTGGTCCCAGGCTGAAGGGGAAGCGGCGGGTCACAGTGGGTGAGGTAAAGCTGGCTCCCACTCCCCCTCTGAGGGCCCGGAGGAGGCTACAGAAGGGCCTGTTGGGTCTGGTTCCTGAAGGACCTTGCCCCTCCTTGCCACCCCCACCCCTCCTAGGGCCCCATGTCCCTCAGGCTCGGCCCAGCCTCAGAGAAGACTACTTCTTCGGAAATCTCCACCCAGGGGAACCACAAAAGGTACCCTGGGCCAAGCTGAGAGCTCTGATGCTTTTCTTATACCCTGGCCTCCCCAGCTCCCTCCCCTGGGGCCCAGAACCCACGGGGGCCCCTGCCCTCCCCCCCAAGAAAACCACAGGCCAGCAAACTTAGGCCTCTGTGGCCCCCTAACCAAGTGCTGTGCTTCAAGCAGTGCCCCCTACCCCGAGCCCCACCTGCCCACGGGTAGCCCCAGCGTGGGCATGAGGAGGCTACTGGGGGTTCTTAAGGATGCGCCCGTGGCGGAAGTCATAGACATGGCGGCAAAGGAACACCAGCTCAGGGTCCGTGTCCTCTGGCACTGTGCGGTGGGGTGGGGTGGAGTAATCTGCAGAGGGGGGAACCAGTGCTGTCTTTCGGCTGGGAAGGCCTTCGCCTCGGCGCTTGGCCATGGCACAGAACCTGCAGAGAGATACCATTCACTGTCTTTACTACAGTCACTTTTGCAGGAAGACCAATTCCTTCCCTACCCTACCCTACTCTACTCTACCCAGAGAGCTAGGCTATCCTAGCTCCCCAAGGGGTGGTGCTGTCTCCACCCATTCCAGGGGTGATGTCTGCTCTGCCAACCACCAGGCTATCTTCTCTGTCACTGGAGAACCACACTTGCCAGGGCCTCCCTCCCTTCACCTGCCAATTCGCCTAAATTTTTTCCAAGAGCAGTCATGTTACCCCCCAACGCTGCTCCAACCATTCTACCTCAGTGTGGCAACAATTTTTCTTTCTTCCAAAAAAGAATCAGATGGTAGAGGCAGGCAATAAGGAAGGAAGTTCTGGGAGATTAGGCTCAGTGAGTAAGATCAGGTAGACAGCAGAATGAGATCCTCTCGGGGAATTCCAAGCAGCCCCCAAATATGCCTGGGGAGCCTGAGGGAAGAGGCCAGCCAGAGGGTGTAGGGAAGCACCCACCTGCAGTACTCGGCAAAAGTCAGCACATAGCACTTCTCCTCGATGCAGGCCACACTGTTCTGGTCCTGATGTCGCGATGCAAAGACTTCATTCTGCAAGGGCTCAAAGGGAGACAGGTGGAGGTTGTTAGCAGGGCTGGAAAGCACCTCATTCCAGAAGCAAGGCGTACATGAACCCCTCTGCTGGCCTGCTGGCCTGAGATGACTCCAGCAAGCCAGGAAGCTTCCCTGGAAATTCAGTCTAAGTATGCCTCACCTACTGCCTCCAGGCATTCCTCCTGAGTCCCTTCTAGGTCCCCGCCTTCTCCAGAATAGCCAGGTATCTGCTCCAGCCCCTGACTGTCACTGACCTCCCAACCCCCAGCTCTGCCTAGCGTAGGAGAGGGGAAATGTTCATCTTCCCAGTTAGATGAAAAGTCCCTGCAAGGGAAAGTGAAATAACAGGTGAGCCCAGGGCACACACAGATGGCACTCACCTCTTTTAGCACACAGTTGGTGGAGAGCCTATGGGGTGTTAGGAGGAGTCTTTTCTCCCCTCCCCTCCCATACTACAGACAATACCAAAAATGACCAGCTATGCAGCTCCACCTCACCTCTCCTGCTGCCAGGAGAGCACATCCATCTGCGCTCACTAGCATCTGCTACCTTGAGGGTTCCCTTTCTGTTCCCCTTTTTAAGACAAAGGTGATTATTCCCTTTGAAACATGAACTGGGGCAGTGTTGGAAAAAGAGAATAAATCCTGGGTCCTTTCCCAGGTTCTCTGGAGTCCAAAGTGACAAGCGCAGGGATGTGACTACACCCCCCGGCTGCCCTCCCCCTACCACGTCTTAGTGCCATAACCTTTCCCTCTGTCTCTCCTGCCCTCCCTGACCCATCTGCCGGGCAGCTCACCTCGTGCATGCTGGGACTGCGGCCTCCCTGTAAGTGCTCAGGTCTGTAATACCACAGGAGGCTCATCATCAGCTCTCCTGGGGGGACAATACAGTGGTTATAGCTTGAACTGGCAACTTGTGTTACTTAGGCAGAGAGGCTGGCTGGTTGCCCTGGAGGTTCATTCAACCTCAATGCCTGGCCCAATCCTGCAGGCTCCGGCCACCCATGTCCCCTGCCCCAGGCCAAGCATTCAGAGGCCTGGAATGCTGTTAGGCATGGAGGGAGAAGGGGGAGAAGGCACTGACAGGTGAGGTGGGGGGACAGGTGCCCAGGCTCTGCTGGCTGGAAAGGTTAATGAGCTGATCCAACCCGAGCCACAAGGTCACCCACAGCCCTCGGCAGCAGACAGACCCCGGCCGAGTGGAAGTCCAGCTCTGTGCCAGGAACACAGGGAGACTCATGCCAGGTCAAACTCCAGGCAGGGGCCAATCTGGGGCCTACAGTTCTGCTGAAGACAGCTGCCCCTTGGGTACCCAGCCAGAGGGAGAGGTACCTGACTCGGGGTTCTCCCAGAGGGCAGAGATCTTGGCCACATAAGGTGTGGAGGTCTTTCGTGGGCCTGACTTGAGGAGGACAGTGTCCCGGACTCGGATTGTCTCCCCATGCCGCTCTACCGCCTGGTAGCTCTTTCGGATGGCTGGTTCCGGCTCATCCTAGGCAACAAACCAATGACACAAATAGGCTTGCAAGGCCACACTCAGAGTAAGGACAGAGGGAGGGAATGACATCCTCTCCCTCCTTTCCTCAAGGTAGTCAAACCACTACCTCGGTTTTATCAAACCACTATCCTTGTTTAGATGGGGCTGGGGAATTCTCATGGTTGGAGAAAGGATAGGAAATGGGAACGGGGTGGAAAAGTGGCCTGATGCTTCTGGGGCTGAGGTCTGACCACCACACCCTTGACAGCTGACTCTCACTCTAAGCCCCTCAGTGCTGGGTAAGTGCTCATGTTTCCTAATGGAACAAGTCTCGGTCTGAATCCTTAAACCACTGTTACAAGGGGCACAGCCTTTGACAAATTATTTCAAGTATTGCTAAGCCTCAGCTTCCACATCTGTAAAATGGGATTAATTATAGGAAGATGGGATATATATCACATAGGATAGTGGCGAGGATTAAAGGGAATAATACTTACAAAGTGCTTAGCTCAGTTCTGGCATCTAAGATGTGCTCAATAAATTTTATTTATTTGTTTATTTATTTATTTTTAGAGACAGGGTCTCACTCTGTTACCCAGGCTGGAATGCAGTGGCACAATCATAGTTCACTGCAGCCTCAACCTCCTGGACTCAAGCGATCCGCCTGCCTCAGCTTCTCAAGTAGCTGGGACTACAGATGCATGCCACCATGCTTGGCTAACTAAAAAAAACATTTTTCTGTAGAGACAGGATCTTGCTATGTTGCCCAGGTTGGTCTTGAACTCCTGAGCTCAAACAATCCTCCAGCATCAGCCCCTGAAAGCTCTGGGATTATATGCATAAGCCACCTTGCCCAGCCTCAATAAATTCTAGTTGACATTCTTTTTAATTAATTAATTACCCTTTTTTTTTGAGGCGGAGTCTCACTCTGTCACCCAGGTTGGAGTGCAGTAGCCGGATCTCAGCTCACTGCAAGCTCCGCCTCCTGGGTTCACACCATTCTCCTGCCTCAGCCTCCCGAGTAGCTGGCTAATTTTTTTGTATTTTTAGTAGAGGCGGGGTTTCACCGTGTTCGTCAGGATGGTCTCGATCTCCTGACCTCGTGATCCGCCTGCCTCAGCCTCCCAAAGTGCTGGGATTACAGGTGTGAGCCACCGCGCCCAGCCAATTAATTACTTTTAAGAGCCAGGGTCTCACTCTGTCATCCAGGCTGGAGTGCAGTGGTGCAATCAGCTCACTGCAGCCTTGAACTCCTGGACCTAAGCAATCCTCCCACTTCAGCCTCCCGGTGCACAGCACCATGCGGCTAATGTTTTTACTTTGTAGAGATGAGGTCTATATTGCTCAGGCTTCTCTCGAACTTCTGGCCTCATGTGATCGATCTTACCACCTCCATCACCCAAAGTACTGGGATTAAAGATGTGAGCCACTGCACCTGGCCTCTTTTCATCATCCCAGATGTTCTCTGTATCACTAATTTTCTCTGTGCATTCCAACTTCCTCTATACACTTATCCAGAAAAGTTCTCCACTGACAGTCCTCCATTTTACAATCCAGGGTATAACGGACAGAGTGAGCAGGGAGGGGAGGGGAAGACACTCACAGAGATGGCAGCCACCAACTATGACTGTGTGTCTCCTGACCTCCCTGGGGTGTCTGGTACAGGATTAGTAGGGGGCTAAGGAAGCAAGCTGGGTGGGCCAGCATGGCTGATTCCTGGGATACAAGTAAACTGGAGTCCCTTGTCACCTCTCAGAGTAGCTAGAACCAGGTGCTCCTAGCACCTACCTCACTGCAAGTCCTGTGTCCCCACTGCCTCCCTCCCTCTTGTCATCAGCTAAGAGCTGGCACTTACCAAGACATACACGGCCTTCTCACAGGCAGCCCCAACAGGTACCCAGCCATTAGTGCGGCGGCGACGGCGGCGGCGAGGGCGTGGGCGCTGGACACGTGGCTGCTTGGGGTGACTGGGCCTGCGGGCTGCCTTGCTTCTTGCAGTGTGCCTGCAGCTGGAGCCCGTGCGCAGACCTGACTTAGAACCACTGGGCGGTTTGGCGCTCTGAGGGCACGCACGGGCTACTGTCTGAGGCTCCGAGGTGGGTGTCTGAAGATGGGGGACGGGCTCTGCTGCAGGCGGTACACTGGGTACAGGGCATCCCAGGAGTGGGTGGGCGGGTGAGGCTGGGTGGCCAGCTTCTGGGAGAGGAAATTCCAACTGGCTCAGGGATCTGCAGCCTTCTAGGAAAGGGAGAGAGTGGGTCAGGACAGGACAAGCAGTGACTCCCATCACCCATCTGTTTCAGAACCTGCTCCTTTCTTAATTCTAAGTGTGCAACCAAAGGCCACTGAGGTGGCCAATGGGATCAGAGGCCTTTTTATGGATTGTCAGAGTGACTCTCTAAGGGGACAGGGGTGTTTCCTGATCTTGGAGACTGGCCACCTCCCCTTTTAGTCTGAAAGAGAGGTGGCTGGAACATCCTTTTTATCTCTAAACTTTTTTTTTTTTTTTAAAAGACAGTCTCGCTCTGTTGCCCAGGCTGGAGTGCAGTGGCCCTATCTTGGCTCACTGCAACCTCCACCTCCCGGGTTCATGTATTTCTCCTGCCTCAGCCTCCTGAGTAGCTGGGATTACAGGTGCCCACCACCACACCCAGCTAATTTTTTTGTATGTTTAGTAGAGATAAGGTTTCACCACATTAGACAGGCTGGTCTCAACCTACTGAGCTCAGGCAATCTGCCTGCCTCAGTCTCCCAAAGTGCTAGGATTACAGGCATGAGCCACCGCGCCTGGCCCTGATATTAATTTTCTAAGGCTTTCATAATGCCTGAGAATAGGGTTCTGGAATCCGACAGCCTGGGTTCTGCCACTTACTAGCCATGTGACTTCAGGCAAGTCACTTAACCCTCAGAGCAATATAAATAGTAGTTACAAATATCACATACATTTGGTAACTGGCTGGTTTTTTTTATGAACACATTAACTCATTTCGTCCTTACAAAACCCCTATGAGGTAGGTATCATTACCCCCATTTTATAGTTAAGAAAACTGAGACACAGAGCAGTTACTGACTTGTCCCATAGTCACATGGCTAGGGAAGTGGGGGAGAACATTCTACTCCAGGCAGTCTGGCTCCAGAGTCTGTGCTCCATTACATGGCAAGCAGCCTCCCATGTGTAAAGCACTTAGAACAGTGCCTGGTACATGGTGTCTACTGGTGTCCTTATTATTAGGGGGAGAGGATGAGGGTCTAGACTTGGGGAATGGCACAAAAAAAGAAGGAAAACCCTCAGCAGCAGCCTGTTCTCATGTCACAAGAATTCTAACTCAAGCCACAACCTGAAATAACCAGTCTGGCCAGGGCCAACTGGTCTATAAAGTTGTTTTATAGACCCCTACAAGAAAGGATGTGGGGGGAAGGGAGATCTGGAAGGTCCAGCCCTCACCTCCCCAGCAGCAGGCCAGACCTGCTGGCCAGCATGTCTCATTTCCACCCAGGAGGCAGGCAGGGAGCCTGGAGAGGCAGGTGAGGATACCTCTGCCAGTTCAGGGAAGAGAAATGATTCTGGGAGTGTCTCAACAGCCAGAGCATGGGCAGGTGTCTGGGTCTTGTCAGGCAGGCAGACACCAAAGCTGTGGGCCCTGATTGCATTCCATCCACGTCAGGGAACTCTGTTTGTCTGTTCTCATGGTGTACCCTCTCTATCCACACCCAGCAAAGTGATGCTCAGTCTGGGCACTTCTTTTTCAAGGCCTGTATAGCCAGGGCAAAGCTACCCTGTGCAGTAGGTACCACCTACTGAGTCTGGTACCTACCACTCTTCCCATGAATGCTGAACTTCGCCAGCACGCAGAGAGTACTGGTTTCTAGAAAGTAAGGAATTCTAGCTTTCCTTGAGGAGGGCAGAAGGGCCGGGCCATTAGAACAGTTTGGTAAAAGTCCTAATTCCAATAACTAACCTGCTATTCAGAGTCTAAGAAGGGGTATCCCAGTATGAGGAAGGAAGAGAGGCCTTTCTGTGGCCTGTACTACTGCAATGCTACCTAACTGCCAGGCCAAGAATCTCCACAGGCAGCCTGGGAAGAGCAAGGCTGTCCACAACCATAGATGGGGCCCTGTTCTTGGGAATGCTCCTCTGCTTGGGGCACAGACTACGGGAGTTCTCGCTTCTGAAAGCCCCTACCTTCCAGTTAGCAGCCAGACCCCAAGGGAGACCTCTGATCAGATCAACAGCCCAACCTCCTGGGATGCCATGTCTCTGAGACTCCCCAGTTTATCCCGGACCCTGGACGCCTCACCTGCTGCAAAAGGCATTTTGTATGGGCAGCCGCCACAGGCAGTGCCAGCGCGGGTGAGAGACAGGGGCAACACTCCGCAGATGCTGTAGCCATTCACTCCAGTGTCCTCACTAGAGCAGTAGCGAGAGGAGCCCCAGGGAGGGTGCTGAAAAGGGGTGCCTGAGGGCACTGAGCTCGGGGCTAAGAGGAGCCCCTCTTCTTGAGGTGCAGCCACTGGGGATAGCTTGCCCTCAGGGAGCATGGGGCAGGGCGAGTAGCCCCCACACTGCAGCCCCTCTTGGCCACAGTACAGGTAGAAGCTGCCTAGTGCAGTGAGCTCGGGCCCAACACACAGGCCACTATAGTCGGCAGGGTTGCCAGGCATCGGCAGCGGAGACAGCTGAGATGTGGGGAACGAGGGCTGATGCAGTTCCTGCTTAGGGGCAGGTGACTCCTCGCCTGGGCGCCCAGGCTCTGGCTTCAGAGCCGCCTGTCCACCCATCAGCAGGGGTAGGTGAGGGCGCAGCCCCAAAGGGCTCTCCAGAGCCTTGCTCAGGGGCTGATGAGATGGCTGGACGGATGGTCCGCGAGGAATTGTAGATGGCCATGGCTCATCAGGGCAGCCATGCCAGCCGGGTGGGCCTGCAGCCTCCCCAGAGCTGGCCCCCTGCCAAGCCTTGGGATAGTTCTTGCCAGTGACCTTGGGCCACTTTGGCCTCGGGGCCTTGGGTGCTGGGGGCTCAGTGGATCGCCCATCTACTTCTGCATGGGCACGAGGCAGACGCAGGGGTAGCTCCCGCTCCTGGCTCAGCTTTAGGAAAGCAGCTGCATTCAGGCTAGCCAGTCTCTTGGGAGCTGGGTCTCCATCTCGGCGGGGACCTTCATCTGGTGCTGGCTCTGGAGACAGGTCCCGACTTCCTCCTCCAAGGTCCCCCAGCCGGGGCCGCTTCTTGGAGGAGGACCAGCCCCCAGTAGCACGATCACGGTCACGGCTGCGGTGGGGATCCGCTGCTCGACTGCGGCGGGTGCCTGCCAGGCTGCTGGTGTCCTCTCGCTCCAGCAGCAGGTTATTGAGAGCTTCGGCATTGAGGGAGGCCAGGCGCCGCTTGCGGGGCTGGGCAAGGCCAGGGTCCTCACTGGATGGGGCTGGGCTGGGGGGCTTGGGCAGGTCAGGCGGTAGCTCATCAGCCTCATCTGCACTCCGGGGACCGGCCACATTATCCAGGCGAGTCAGCAGCACTTTGCAGGCCTTGGGCTTCTCAGGAACCAATGGGCGCTTACGAAGTGGGTAGTTCTTGCGGCGCCCTGTGAGGTGACCTGGGCTCTCGGGCACGCCTGGCTCCACACCCTCAGCCCCCTGCTCCATGTTGCTGTCTTCCATCTGCAGGGGCTCTCGGCGGCCACTGGGGCCCGAACTCAGCATGGGAAGAGACTTTCTCCGAGTGTGTGTCATGGAGTACTTCCGACCTGCAGGACAGAAGGTGGGCAATGAGAGAAGCCCTCTCTGGCCTGCCCCTGCCTGCTTTCTCTCCCATTGCAGCCTACCCAGCCCCAGGTGCAGTGACCCTGGCCTCCAGTATGGGTTTTCCCAGGACTCCCCTTCCAGAGTGTGAAGGTGCAGTGGAATCAGGCTACCAGCAGCTGTGCAAGGACTGGTTCCTCCTTTTTCCTTTTAGCCTAGGGTTATCTCTGAACTATGCCCCTGAAAAGCCTAGGGAGCAATGCAGACCCCAGGGACAGGGGATAGGAGGAGCTGGTGGCAAAGCTCTTTGTTTTCTTTCCGTCCTTCTCTCACTAGATACTCATCACTGGATAGGAGGAGGCTCTGAAGATACAGCCTCCCAAAATGGGGGCTTGGGTGGTAGGAGTCCATCTATTCTTTATTATTTTTATTATTATTATTTGAGAGACAGAGTCTTGCTGGAGTGCAGTGGTGGGATCTCAGCTCACTGCAAGCTCCGCCTCCCGGGTTCATGCCATTCTCCTGCCTCAGCCTCCTGAGTAGCTGGGACTACAGGTGCCCGCCACCATACCCGGCTAATTTTTTTTTGTATTTTTAGTAGAGACGGCGTTTCACCATGTTAGTCAGGATGACCTGACCTCGTGATATGCCCGCCTCAGCCTCCCAAAGTGCTGGGATTACAGGCGTGAGCTGCTGTGCTTGGCCAGGAGTCCATCTATTCTTTCAGAAGTATAACCAAGGCATTAACAACCCCCTCCCCAAACACAGGGCTTCTGAGGTTGGCCACAGGAGGATAAGAAGACAGATAGTGAAGAGTTGAGATGGGGAACCTGCCTGCTGAGCCATGAAGAAGGCAAAGTTCAGTCTCTGAGGACTCCTCCCCTGGCACATAAAGCAAGACCACCACAACCTGGGTCTGGCTGGAAAAGCTCTATCAAGGGTAAAGGCCTGGCTTTGAGGGGCCCATGGTGGAGAGGTCTCAGCTTTGAGGGGCCCATGGTGGAGAAGTTTCATTTGAACTTCGGTTCAAATTCCAGGCAAGAGCAGCCCAAAGGGTGCCAGTACCTAGGGCAAGGGTAACAGTATGGCCGGGATCAGCATATTCCTGGGGGTGGAGAAAACCCAGGGGCTGCACACTAGACCTGCCAAACCGCTTTAAACCCCTGCCGGCCACAAAGAGTTGGGAAAAGAACGTATCAAAGAGAAGCACTAACACAGGAGACAAACGCGCTGCCTTGCTAGTTGTGCTCAGTTCTCCCTCTTTGTAGGCAGGGGCAGGATGCAAGGAGGTAGAGGAAGTCTCAGGAAGCCCAAAGCCCCTGACAGGAAATGCATGTGACCAGGCATCATCCCTTAACTTTGCTTGGCAAAATACTCCAACATACACCTGCGGCAGCCTGAGCCCCAGCTCTGAGTGAGAGGCCAGAGCTGGCTGTGCACTGGAAGCTGGCACAGCCAAGGCAATGAAGAACTGCAGGAGGCGGTGGTCAGAGACTGCAGAGCTGTTCACTTCCTACCACTCAACCCAAAGCACAGGGGCTGGCAAGTAAGGTGCCAGACAAGTTCTGTCCCTCACCGGGCACCCCTGCAACCCATCCCCACCCAGCAGGCCCGGGCTTTTCAGCTTAATTTCCCCACTGCTATTGTTGTTCACACTCATTCTACAGAGGAACTGAGAGCAGTCCCTGCTGGGCCAGGATTTAACCCTGAAAGTCCCAAGCCTGAGGGCTCCCAGGCATTCCTGAATCTTCCCCTGTTAGCTCCCATGGCCTTGGGCCAGTGGGTGGGGTCACTGGACACTTCCACTCCAGAGACATGCTGCATTAGTTGAGAAAGAGTTCTCAGAAAACCAGGCTGAGGGTGGCGTGGGCAACCCTCACCCGAGAAAGGACACGGAAAACTGGAAAGGAGAGGCAGCATGCCAGGCTTTGCTCTGGCCACGTGCGGGGACTTGCCACTGCTCAGAGACCAGACCCCGGGCAAGACAGAGTCACAGAAGGCAAATCCATTCATTCCTGAAGCACAGACGGAGAGCTCCTAAAAAATCCCAGGCATCTGCTAGGTTCCATAAGTCTCCTTCCTGCTTGTAATCAGGGTGACCACCCGTCCCTGTCTGCTCAGCAGGCTTACTGGCAATGCCGGGCGTGGTGGCTCACGCTCGTAATCCCCACACTTTGGGAGGTCCAGGCGGGTGTATCACGACGTCAGGAGATCAAGACCATCCTGGCTAATATGGTGAAACCCCGTCTCTACTAAAAATACAAAAAAAAAAAAAAATTTAGTTGGGCATGGTGGCACGAGCCTGTAGACCCAGCCACTTGGGAGGCTGAGGTAGAAGAATCACTTGAACCTGGGAGGTGGAGGATGCAGTAAGCCAAGATCGCACCACTGCACTCCAGCCTGGGCGACAGAGCGAGACTCTGTCTCAAAAAAAAATAAAATAAAATAAAAAGCATCCCATTGCTTATAACCCACAGGCCCTTCTCTCATATCCAGGCACCCCTGTGCTGGAGGTGGAAGAGCAAGCAATGAGAAGCAGCAGAAGCACATCAGTACTCCCTAGGAAGCCCAGGTCCAGCCCTCTCCAACTCCCAAGAGGCCTGGAGATGATGGATGAGTGAACAGACCATGCATCTGAGCAGGGGCCAAAGCCCCTCAACAGGCCCCAAGTTACCAGAGGGGCTGGGCCTAGGAATGGCTGGGAGGCAAGGTCGAGATCACCTGGGCTTGTGGTCTTTGAGGATAAGGACGCGAAGTACAAAGTGAGGAGAAGGCAGTTGGGAAAGACAGCACAGGGAGGTGCCTAGTCAGGCCTGACTAGTGGAAGCGTTCTTAGCAGGGGGATGATTGGCCACCCCGACCTCTAGTTTGCTGGGAGACTGGCTGCATGGGCAGACGGTCCTTGATCTCGGGATAGTTGTCCCCACTCAGTCCTCCCCTCTCAACACACAGAGGTCCCAAGCAGAGAGAGGTGGGAAGGGAGTCAGTGCCTTGACTACACAGCTTCCACTTTCAGGAGTCTGCGCCCAGAACCTTTGAGAATCTGTTCCCTGTGGACCAATGTTGCTCTTTAACCTCTCATTCAGCTTTCCAGTCCCTCAGGGACATCCACTGCTCCCCTGGGGGGTAGGGTGCTGACCATCCCGGGAAGCCTCTGAATCACAGGGTGCGAGTCACATTTCCAAATCGAGCAGAACAGCCTCCTGCTAGCCTCCCTAAAATCTGCCAAATCCTCTGTCACTCGCTAAAAACACCCAAAGCCATCAAAAGCACATCACAAAACAACTCCTAGTTTTCCTGTGGTGCAAAGTCCAGCCACTCAGCATCCTAAGGAGAGGCTGGGGTCTCTGCTGCCTGCCTCTCGCTGCACTCCAATCTAGGGAAAGCATGTGTGAGTCATGCTTTGAAGACAGACAAAGCAGCAAGAAGCTTGGCTGCAACTTTTTCCCTGGGGTGGAGCTGGGCGGAGGGGCTACAAGCCTGCCAGGGCCCCTCCAACCCACAAGGGACGGCCCAGCTACAGGGCTGGTTGGGGAGAGGGGATCCCAGCAAAGTAGTAGGCTTGGTTCCCCTCTCCTAGCCCTGCCAATCCTCCTGCTGCCCCTCCCACTTATGCACTAGCTCACCCAGACACTTTCAACCACTACTAGGGGACAAGGTACACTGGGGTTCTCTCAGCACTATCCCCTCCTCTCTGGGAAGCTGTGTCCTCCCAGACACGAGTGGTCCATGCCCCCTTGGGAAGGTCTCTAGGAGGGATTCCCAGGGCACTTTCTTGACACTAGAAGATGTCAAGAAAACTCTTACTGGAGGCCGGGCGCGGTGGCTCAAGCCTGTAATCCCAGCACTTTGGGAGGCCGAGACGGGTGGATCACGAGGTCAGGAGATCGAGACCATCCTGGCTAACACGGTGAAACCCCGTCTCTACTAAAAAAAATACAAAAAAACTAGCCGGGCGAGGTGGCGGGCGCCTGTAGTCCCAGCTACTCCGGAGGCTGAGGCAGGAGAATGGCGTGAACCCGGGAGGCGGAGCTTGCAGTGAGCTGAGATCTGGCCACTGCACTCCAGCCTGGGCGACAGAGCAAGACCCCGTCTCCAAAAAAAAAAAAAAAAGAAAACTCTCACTGGAGAAAACCAGTTTGATGGTCCCCAGCTCTGATACAGCTGCCAGGAAGGATAGTGGTTGGCTGGTGGGCATACAGACCAAAGACCCAGAGAAGTACAGGTTGAAGCCCAAATCCTCAGACATGTACTCTAAAGACAGCAAACAGGCCACCTTCACCTCAGGGGCATCAGGATTTCAAAACTGAGGGGGAGGCCAGGCCCAGTTAAAACTGTCACAGTAGGGTCTGGGAGTAGTCATCTCCACAGAAGCAGAAAGGGACAGACAGATGCCCTGCTCTGGCCCTCAGGCTGCAGCAGCACCATACACCAACCCTACCAGCACCAGCAGAGCACAACCAAGGTGCTTCGCGCTGGGCTGAAGGTTCAAGGGAGAGTCAGAGGCCCAGAGGAGCACGGGGTGCTGGCACTGCTTTGGGGAAACAAGGGTGGGGGCCTGGAAGGGCAGGTCACAGCCCAGATCACTCCCACAAGCAGGGCTGCCCAGGGCAGGAAGTGGCCCTCAGTTGTGGTTGCTGCTTTCCCCTTACTTACCCAGCTCTGGGTTGCACCCCGCACACCATCCTGAGGGTTTCAGGATGCACTTTAAATTTTGCTTTTCAGGCTTCTTTGGTTTTTCTTTTTTGTTGCTGTCTGAGACAGGGTCTTGCTTTGTTGCTCAGGCTGGAGTGCAGTGGTGCAATCATGGCTCATGGCAGCCTTGAACTCCCAGACTCAAGTGATCTTTCCACCTCAGCCTCCCGAGTAACTGAGACTATAAGCGTGTGCCACCATGGCCCAGGTAATTTGGTAGAGACAGGTTGCGGGGGGGAGGGATGCAGAGGGCCTCACTATGTTGTCCAGGCTGGTCTCAAACTCCTGGGCTCAGGTAATCCTCCCCCCTTGGCCTCCCACAGTGCTGGGATTACAGGCATGAGCCATCAGACCCAGCCCGGTTTATTTTTAATGAGAGGGAGGGAATCGTGGCAGTCTTAGATAAGGGCAGACCCAGGTCATCTGAGTGAGGGCTGCAAAGGACCCTGCCCCATTAGAAGCCACCTCCTTCCAATTACAGCTAAAACCACAACTGGAGCTGAGTTCAGCATTGTCCTCCTCTGCATTCTCTCTTGGAATAACCCCTCCCCATCCGTGAAAGGAATAAAACACTTGTCATGAGCACTGAATTTCTTGAATCTTCTATCAGAGAAGAAAAGTGGAAAGGGCACAAAACCAGGCTCCTTTTCACTTAAATTTAGTTGCTGTTACTTTATGGAGAAACAGGTGAAGCTGCTGAAATTCTTATGGTAAAGCGACGTAAAGACACAACTGGTAGCTACTGAATCTCTTAAAGAGCTGGTAAGCCGGGTGTGGTGGCTCACACCTGTAATCCCAGCACTTTGTGAGGCCAAGGCGGGCGGATCATGAGGTCAGGAGATCAAGACCATCCTGGCTAACGCGGTGAAACCCCGTCTTTACTAAAGTACAAAAAATTAACCAGGTGTGGTGGTGGGCATCTGTAGTTCCAGCTACTCGGGAGGCTGAGGCAGGAGAATGGCATGAACCTGGGAGGCAGAGCTCACAGTGAGCCGAGATTGAGCCACTGTACTCCAGCCTGGGCGACAGAGCGAGACTCCGTCTCAAAAAAAAAAAAAAAAAAAAGAGCTGGTAAAGCAGAAAGAACCAAAGCATTGAGTCAGGCAGACCTGAATTTAAATGCTCTGTCCCTCCTGAGCAATGTATTTAACTTTTCCAAACTCCAGATCCCTCATCTAAGATGGATATACCAAAAAGAGTCTTCCGTAAGAGTGGTGGTAAGTAGAGGCAGTCAGGCCAACTTCCCCCAACCTTCCAACCCGACAGAGGAGGGCAGCTGGCCCTGGCTGGCCATTCCCCACAGCAGGAGCCTGGGACAGATTCCACCTACCCCAGTGAGAAATCTGAAAATCCAAGCTTGCACCTGAACTTTGCTCTGCCACTATTCCACTAAATACACCCTAAGCGCCCACCCCAAGGAAAGATAATGATGATGACACTCCTCCTTTTCCCTTGCAGGGCCCAGTGTGTGGTGAACTGTGGGGGGTTCAGTTTACAACTCAGCAAGAGGGCTGGGGCAGAAACTATCCCAACAGACCCTGAACAGCAGCAGCTCTGTGCCTCTGAGAAACACTCGACTCTACAGTGAAAGGCCAGGTTCCTCAGATGCTAACAGCAGGGCTAGACCCACAAGGTGAGGTCAGAGGGTGTGCGTCCTGCCTGTCTGTGCCACCTGAATGAGGCTTCAGTGCGGGCACCCATGCAGAGCCGAAGTCTCAGCTGCAAGGAGCACTGTCCTCAGAGAGAGCAGAGGCCTCAGCCACTAGCCCTGCCTCCTCAGTGCCCATTCAGCCTCACTTGCTGTAGGCACTCAATTCATTCTGCAACCAGACTGGGAGCCTAAAACCACCTGGGCAGGAGGCATGACGTACAGCTGAAAGGAACTGGCCTGATCCATCTGGACACAGGCTTGCTTTTACACTGCCCTCGGGTCTGGTGGCAGGGGCTGAGGTCAAGAGAAACAAGAGTATACCTTTCAGATCTAGAAGTTGCTATATAACACACAGATCCCTGAGTGAGGAGAGTGGGCAGAGAGCATTGTGTTTTAATCATACCAGTGTTCTGCCTTACGAACTTTAACCTGACAAATTAGAAGGTAATCACATGCAATAAAAAACTAGTCTTTAGACGCTTTCTTAAAAGGCACATGAAGGCCGGGCGCGGTGGCTCAAGCCTGTAATCCCAGCACTTTGGGAGGCCGAGACGGGCGGATCACGAGGTCAGGAGATCGAGACCATCTTGGCTAATACGGTGAAACCCCGTCTCTACTAAAAATACAAAAACTAGCCGGGCGAGGGAGGCTGAGGCAGGGGAATGGCGTAAACCCGGGAGGCGGAGCTTGCAGTGAGCTGAGATCCAGCCACTGCGCTCCAGACCGGGCGACAGAGCAAGACTCCGCCTCAAAAAAACCAAAAAAAAACAAAAAAAAAAAAAAAAAAAAAAGGCACATGTCCCTACTTTAGGCAATATGCCTTCCCCCAGCTTCTTTCCAATAAACAACTCCCGTGTGCATAAGGTAGACCGGCATCCACAGGTGCTAGCCCAGCTAAGCCTGCCCCTCATTCTCAGGCACACAGCACCTCTTGTGACCTTTGCCCATTCAGCCAACATTTGCTGGCCCCCCACAGCAGACCCATGTGGGGGAGATCCATGTGGGGGCTGGAAGCCACTTCATGCCAATGCTAATCCTACGTGGCCTTAGTCAACAGCTTGAACTCTGAGCCTTGGTTTCCTTGTCTACACAGCAAGGTTGTTGTGAGGATTAAGTTAAATAAGAATGCGTGTAAAGTGCCTAGCAGAGTTCCTGGAATACAGTAGGTTCTCAATACAAGCTCATTTGTTTTCTCTTTCCCCTACAAGCACCAGACTAAGTGCTGGAAAAAATGCAAAAGACTCAAGAGTTGGAGCATGGGCTGGTAGGAAGACAAGATAGTGTGACAAGGGCTATAATGGACTGCTCAGAGCTTGGCTGAGGGCTCCCCCCAAGGCAGCTTCTCAGAGGGTACATATGAGCCAGGCATTTAGACACTTACTGAGGGGCCTACTTTATGCCACGTGTACCGTGGGAACAAAAGCCCAGAAGGGAGTGGGCAGCACTCTGAGAAATTCATTTCATAAATATTTGGATGCAGGAAGGGGTGACAAACAAAAGCTAAAGTCTTTTTTTTTTGAGACGGAGTTTATGCTCTTGTTGCCCAGGCAATGGTGCGATCTCAGCTCATTGTAACCTCCGCCTCCTGGGTTCAAGTGATTCTCCTGCCTCAGCCTCCCAAGTAGCTGGGATTACAGTCGCTCGCCACCACAGCCAGCTAATTTTTGTATTTTTAGCAGAGACAGGTTTTCACCATGTTGGCCAGGCTGGTCTCGAACTCCTGACCTCAAGTGATCTGCCTGCTTCAGCTTCCCAAAGTGTTAGGATTACAAGTGTGGATTACAAGTGTGAAACCACTGTGCCCGGCCCGAAAGCTGAAGTCTTTTTTTTTTTTTTTTGAGATGGAGTCTCACTCTGTCGCCCAGGCTGGAGTGCAGTGGCGCGATCTCCACTCACTGCAAGCTCCGCCTCCCAGGTGCAAGCCATTCTCCTGCCTCAGCCTCCCGTGTAGCTGGGACTACAGGTGCCCGCTACCGCGACCGGCTAATTTTTGTATTTTTAGTAGAGACTGGGTTTCACCGTGTTAGCCAGGATGGTCTCCATCTCCTGACCTCGTGATCCGCCCGTCTCGGCCTCCCAAAGTGCTGGGATTACAGGCGTGAGCCATGGCGCCCGGCCTGGAAAGCTGAAGTCTTAAAGCAGGAAACAAATGCAACTTTTCCCAAACTCACCCCTACTGGCTCCATGTAGGATGACTCCAGGCAGGGGTTGGGGGGCACCCCCTTAACTCTGGGCTAAGGCTCCCTCAGACCCTCCCATCTAGATGCCACACTGCCCAGGATCAGCCAGAGGCAAACCTACACCTGCAGCAAGATCCATTTGCTCTGAGCAGCTAACAATGTAGGAGGAATAAAATGGGAATAAAACAGGGGACAGGGCACCCCAAAGCACAGCAGTGGGCCTCAGCAGAACCAAGGGACACCTTGTGCTACTGATGCACCATTCTTCAAAAAACATGAACGGCTCACCAACCTTCTCCAAGCACCTGCCCAGGAATGGCAAAGACCATGTGTTGGTTCAACCACCAGGATAATCCATGAACCAACAACTTAGATTTCTAAAATGGCTTGCCAAGACTACAGGTGCTAGCTCCAGTCCTGAACAGAAACTAGCCAGCCAGGCCAAGATGGAGCTGTGCCTCCAGCCTCCCCAGCAGAGCATTAACCTCCTGAAAGAACCAGCTGTGAGGAACAAGATCCAAGACCAGGCCTCCCCCACATTCCACTAGCAGGAGCAGAATCGCACGGCAGATCCTATCAGAGTTATGGGCACCCTACCCAAATATCACTCACCTAACTAGTTAAATGGCTAGTGCCACCTCCAATAGGATGCCAGCCCTATGGGGGCAGGCAGGCCCTGCCTTTCTTAACAGTAAATCCCACCCACATGACTTAATGAGAGCTTAAGAAGAAGAAATGAAGATCTGGCTGTCCACCTGCCCCACCCTGTATAACACCTTTATCCTAGACTTAGAGTACCACTTGAGGCCCAAGACATGAGCCCTCTGACCTCAAAACTCTTCTCCATCCCAGGAGTCCACTGTGCATCTTCAATTTAATCCACAGTGCAACAAGGTTACAATAGGAAATCTCTTGTATTTTCACGGCACAACCCTCCTTCATTACCACCCTTTTTCATTTTCTTCCTTTTTTTTTTTTTTTTTTGAGACAGGATCTTGCTGTCACCCAGGCTGTAGTAGTGCAGTGGCACAATTACAGCTCACTGTAGCCTCAAATCCCTGGGCTCAAATAATCCTCCTACCTCAGCCTCCCGAGTAGTTGGAACTACAGGCCCACACCACCATGCCTGGCTAGTTTTTAATTTATTTTTATTTTTGTAGAGACAAGGTCTCACTATGTTGCCCAGGCTGGTCTCAAAGTCCTAGCCTCAAGTGATCCTCCCACCTCAGCCTCCCAAAGTGCTGGGATTACAGGCATGAGCCACTATGCCTGGCCTTATCCTCTTTCTTCTCTCTCCCAAGTTGCCCAGCTACCTCAGGAAAGCATTCCACTGGCTGCCCCTAAACCATTAAGCAAGTGAATGCAGTACTACAGACACTTGTATCAAGACAAAGAATGTCACAGGTAGGTGAAATCAGGAGCAAAGAACTGAAGTTAAAGTTAGCATTATCAGTCCCCAGACGCCCTAAGTGTGCAGGGTTGGAAATTTCTGATTCACTGCAGAGGTGTCTACTGTAAAAGGATGGTCAACGTTTGTCAAGCACTCACTATGCTCCTGGGAAGGTCCTAAGCACACTACATTCACTATCTCATTTACCTTCACAACAGCCTTATGAGCTAGTTGTTACCATTTCATCCTAACAAGGAAAAAAAACAGTTACAAAGAGTTAAAAGGCCCGGTGCGGTGCTCAAGCCTGTAATCCCAGCACTTTGGGAGGCCGAGGCGGGTAGATCACCGATGCTGGGTGGGAGTGGTGGCTCACACCTGTAACCTATAATCCCAGTGCTGTGGGAGGCCAGAGTTAAGAGACCAGCCTGGGCAATACAGCGAGACCCTATCTCTACAAAAATAAAAAATTAGTTGGGCACGGTGGTGCGTGCCTGTAGCTCCAGTTACTTAGGAGTCTGAGGTGGGAGGATTGCTTGAGCCTGGTAGGTGGAGGCTGTAGTGAACCATGATCATGCCACTGCAATCCGGACTGGGTGACAAAGCTGGTTCTTAAAAAAAAAAAAAAAAAAATGTTGCTAAAATCCTCCCAGGATTGAGGCGAGCCATCCCGGTGTCTACACCAAGGTCCACACTTCCTGCACTGCGACATGCCGCCTCTACTTAGGGCATCACAGGACAGCTGCTGGATCACAGACCAAGATGCAAGATAATTTGCACATTCAGTTTTATTTTTCTGTGCTTTAATTATTGGCATTACCACACATTAGTTTTCCTACCACAGAGGAACCGAAGATGTACTCCAATTAAATGGCATCTATGGGCTAGAACATAAATATAATTAAAAAAAAATTTTTTTGAAAGAATTTTTTTTTTTTTTTGAGATGGAGTCTTGCTCTGTCATCCAGGCTGGAGTGCAGAGGCACAATCTTAGCTCACTGCAACTTCCACCTCCTAGGTTCAAGCGATTCTCCTGCCTCAGCCTCCTGAGTAGCTGGGACTACAGGCACACACCACCACGCCCATCTAATTTTTGTATTTTTAGTAGAGACGGGGCTTCACCATGTTGGCCAGGCTGGTCTCAATCTCCTGACCTCGTGATCTACCTGTCCTGGCCTCCCAAAGTGCTGGGATTACAGGCGTAAGTCACTGCGCCCGGCCGAAACAAACGTTTCATATCCTAGAAAAAGGTGAGATGCTAAGAAGTCAGGGCTAAATAAATACATGAATAAATGAGAGAGCTTCAAGGATACATTGTCCTGATTTTACAATAAATCCAGAAAAAGGTAACCCCCAACCAGGCATCTATCCGTATCTCTTGACTCAGGTGAAATTCCCTTCCTCCAGTCCAGACCGCAATGAAGACTAAAAACTGGTCATCACGCTCTAAACTGTCATCTTAACATGCAAAGACATATTACGCTCTAAACTGTCATCTTAACATGCAAAGACATATTACGCTCTAAACTGTCATCTTAACATGGAAAGACATATTAACTGCCCCTTGTCTACCTCTCTCTGGGCCAAATAAATTCAAGTCCTTTCAATTTATCTGGAGATCATCTCTCAGTTATTCAATCCTTTTTATTTTTATTTTTATTTATTTATTTATTTGGAAACAGAGTCTTACACTGGCACGATCTGCAACCTCTGCCCTCTGGGTTCAAGCAATTCTCCTGCCTCAGCCTCCTGAGCAGCTGGGATCACAGGCGTATGCTACCACACCCGGCTCATTTTTGTATTTTTAATAGAGACGCGGTTTCAGCATGTTGGCCAGGCTGGTCTTCAACTCTTGACCTCAAGTGATCCACCCGCCTCAGCCTCCCAAAGTGCTGGGATTACAGGTGTGAGCCACGGCACCTGGCCTCAATCATTTTTATAATTCGTTTTTATATTCTAGCCGATGTGGAAACCCCTCCAGGCACAAAGCAGGAGACACCCCTCGCTACTGAGGAAGGTCCTGCTGGCCCTGACTATGGTGGAAACGTGACTTCACCCCTCCTTCTGGCATACTTGTCAGGATCTCCTGGCATCAAGCGGCACCCTAATAATACCTTTCCACGATTTCTACATAGGTCCTCTAAAAAACAGTAATTGACCTCTAAACCACCTGGCCACATGAGAATGTGATTAACAATTATTCCTAAACATTGTGGACAGGGAACCAGAGTTGGAGAAGGGTCTGTGTGGGCTACCCCTCTCCATTGCACGCAGGAAGCTGAAAAAGCTCCACCCATGGAGGCCAGGAGTCCTAAAAGGCAATGGAGATGGAACAAAAGCAGGAGTCATCAGCACCTCTCCTGGTGAGATCCCTGGGGTCAAGAGAATGGCAGAAAGACAGGTTCCATTCTCCTTATCCAAGGACAGGAGGTCAAAGCACCTCTTTTCCCCAAACCCACTGGAAAAGGAACACATGCAAGCAAAAATATTGAGACCTAAGTTCCTGCCTGACATGGATAATACTGACTAAGAAAAGTCACTTGCTTTTTTCATTCAGTTAACTTGGTCATAGTGCTTGGAAGTAAGTTCTCAATTCAAATTAGCGAGGCTGAGAGACATACCCATTTTTTTCTCCTGGTGGACTGGGCCTGCAGAGGATCTTAAAGACAATGTTATTTTTTTGTGTGGGGGGAACACTGAGTCAAGTGAATAACCATTCTTGCAGGCGTTTCCCACTGGGAAAAATGAAATCTGATGGTCCCACTCCCACCTACAGAAAGACAACACCACGTCCTGGAGGTGACTGTACTCCAGGGCCTGCTGACAAAGTCACCTGGGGCAGGACACCAACACCCCTGTTGGAACCCCAGGGCTGGGCCAGTGCTCAGTGGAAGTGAGGGTGCTTATCAGGCTGTCTGGCCCTGAGCAGACCATCTGCAGCTTCACTGCTGCTGGTACTCTTCCTCCTCCTCCTTTTTAGCCATTTTACTGCTCATTAGTGGCAGTACCAGGAGGTGGGCAGGGGAACATAAAGGAGCTGAAATTCAAACCAGCCTATTTTACACCAGTTAGGTGCCTCCCATAAAACCGGGCAAGATTTCATCATCCAAGACCTCCCTGTCCTCTGTCCGGCGGAGGTCTAAGTAGCATGATGTGTCAGGAGATACACAATCTCCGGACCCCAGGATGAGGAGCCTCTACCTCTAATTATCATGAGCTCTTGACTACACATGGTATTTTCTGTCACTTCAGGGTTAACAGGCATTTCCAGCCATGAGCTGGTCCATCAAGTCAAGGCCAGGAAACCTGCAGAGCGGGAGTGCTAGGGCTGCCCTCAGAACCAAAGCACACTTTCCTTGTCCCTCCAAAGTCCCCAGCACAATGGCAAGTTCACAAAGGAAGTGAGCCTTGCCAGACTGTGCTAGCAAATTCCCATAAATACTTGGGTCGGGGTAGTACTGCTTATGTAAAATGCTTCCCCATTGAGAGATGCTGCTTTATTTACATTCTTCACAACCCATTCATAAAAAGGAGGCCCTTTAATGTCAGGGCTGTTCGTATAATGCTCCATAAAGTCGGCAGCTTCGCCTGGCAGCCTTAGTTCAACACAGGCTACTTCCCAACTCCAGAGACTTTTTTTCCTTAAGGTTTTTTTTCTCCTTAATGACTCACCTTGCGACAGGGTGCTGAGGCCAGATGTTGCCGGAGCAAGGCCAAGAGGAATAAGAACAGATAAAATGAAAACACACAAGTCTTCCTGGATGCTGGAACAGAGAGATGAGGAGGAATGAAAATAATTTTGAAAATTCCCCATAGAACTCCAATTTGAAGCATGTATGCTAGGAGGCTGAATTCCTTCCAGGTTTACTCTAACTTCCCTTCTGGATGTGAAATGTCCCCCAACTTATACCTCTAACCAGACAAGGTGTGAAAGGGTTTTTTTTTTGTTTTTTTGTTTTAACCCAAAAGGAGCTCTCTCTGGTTTTTAATTTGCACTGGGGATGAATAAATAAACAGAAATTTTCTCTGTTTCTTGATAGAAGTGTTCCAGGGGCTGCTGGCTCGAGAAGGTGCACAATTTGCTCAGAGTGAAGAAACTCAGGCAATCCCCAGAAAGAGAGGAAGGACTGTGTTCTAGGACACACAGCAAACACAGCTGAGGAGCTGAGAGCCCAGGAGATGCATTCTGAGGTGGCTTTTCTCCTGCTACAGTAGAAAGAGGAGAGAAGTAGTAGGGATTTTTTTTTTTTAATTGACAGGGGAGCGGTCTGCATTGCCATGGCAACTGTGAGGGGTGGCCTTCCCGCGTAGAAGGGAAATGCTGGTCCATTAATCATCAAACTGGGGCATAAAAGGGAGGTTTGGGGGAAAGGGGATGGATGCAGAATATATTTTTTCACTATCTAGCCTCTAACCAGTCACCAGTCCTCTTTCCCGTTTCCCCCATGGTCCACGGTTGATGGTGAACAAAAACAGAAGCCTGAGGGAGCAGGGATTGCAGCTTTCCTTTATGAGGGGTCCAATGTGCGGCTGATTGCGCCTCTTATGTTGGTGATGCCCCCATAAACACCTCTTCCAAACCAGCCCCAAAAGTCCCATCTATGGGCCAGACCCAGGAGTATTTGTCTTTTCTGTGCTCAGAATCGTGTTTTCTCCCTCATTTGCACCCAGTTTGAGAAGAGATAAAACATATGGATTCATTTAGCATGAACAAGGAAAACTGCATAAGAGCAGCAAAGCTGAGTAAAAAGAATGGTGGTCCGGTGAGGTAGGAGGAAAACAGGATTACAGCCCTTTTCCAATGTCTATATGGTATCACATAAGCAATCCATAGGACTCTTCACCAGCAGAAATATCAGAAACAGCATTTACAGCACCCCAAACATGCCCTATCCATATGCCTTTGACAGAAAGGGCTGGAATCCTCCAAGGACTCCAATATGAGCATTTCTGGAGAAGGTGAAAGGAAGGTCTCCTCCTTGTTCCTGCCTAACTCAGCAACAAACCACATTTATTCACTCAACACTCAACAAAAATGATGTGCACAGCACTGTACAAGAAATACCAGAATATTCACACACACACACACACACACACACACACACAAACACACAGGTTTAACACTCATATTGTTCCTGTCCTTAAGAAACTTCTCCATCCTGGCTAACACGGTGAAATCCCGTCTCTACTAAAAAAAACTACAAAAAACTAGCCGGGCGAGGTGGCGGGCGCCTGTAGTCCCAGCTACCCGGGAGGCTGAGGCAGGAGAACTGCGTGAACCCAGGAGGCGGAGCTTGCAGTGAGCTGAGATCCGGCCACAGCACTCCAGCCTGGGTGACAGAGTGAGACTCCGTCTCAAAAAAAAAAAAAAAAAAAAAAAAAAAAGAAAGAAACTTCCAACCTACAAAACCACTCAAGAGGATACCACGTTAGAAAATCCACAGTCATGAGCTCAGGCGCAGATGACTGTGTTGGCCTGGAGTGGCCTAAGCAACAACCAGACTCAGAACAAGTGGGATTCAAGTGGAAGTAAAGGAAGGGGAGTGGCAAGAGTGAAGACGCAGGAAGAAAAAATGTCCTTGGTATGGCTAGGGAAGAGGTGAAGGGGACACTGTCTAGGGTCAGACTGCAGGGAACGGGGAGCCATTGCAAGTTTGTGAGAAGGAGAGTGACACGGGGAAGAGGTGTTTTAGGAAGAATGACCTGGTAGTTGCATACAGACTGGATCAGAAGGGCCAAAGGAATCAGGAGGGAAAGGGAGGTTCTAACAACAACACAGGCCTGACATGGGGACAGGAGGGCAACAGAAAGGGAGAAAGAGAGGGAGATATCAAAAAGAACCTAATCACTGGCTAAACTCTCTGGAGCAAACCCTCCTTAACCCCAGATCTGACACCCATGAGTCTCCTGCCAGGTAAGAGCCCCACCAAAGAGGGAAATGCTATTTGGGCAACTCCCCTTCATATTCCAGTGGCCAGACCAGGTCATCCCCTTCTGACTGCCACTAAAAGAAATCACATACCGTGTAGCCTCACAGGAGGCACAAAGGCCTTGAGATTCATCATCACTGTCTGGATTTTAGACACACAATTAAATTATCTCAGAACAAACTTTAGCCTCCTGAGTGAGGTAATACCTCCCTTTCCCATATGCCTCAGCTCCATCCAGGATGGGGTCTAGACCATTCTCGGGAGGTCCATGGGGGGTAGCCATCAATAAACTCCCATGCCCATGCTACCCCTCTGACAAGACAGACAAGCAGCTTTCTCAGATGGGATTACAGTCAACCACAGTGGAGAGCGGCGTCCAACCAGGCCTACCTGAGGTGGGACTCGAACTCAGATTCTCAGCAAAATCCACATTCTAAAACAGCCTGAGTTTCCCTGTCCTTAGGATCCCAACTCTTCTTTTGGGTGTGGGGTTCACACGGGAGACATGGGAGCTCTGAATGAGTTTTTACAAGAAGGTAAACAACATCCAGCTCACAGCTGGTCACTGGTGGAGTTGGAGGCACTCACAGCTTAAGCCAGCGGTTCCTAAGCGTCCTCCAAGCTGGCCAAGGACAGTGGTGTCCCTCCAAGACATGTGGTCCCTCTAGGCCCTTTTTCTCCTTTTTCTGAGGCAGACAGCGAGGTGAAGAGCATAGGGAGGAAAGTCTCAGGTGGCACAAAGTAAAAGGACTGGAAACCTTTTTATTTCATTATTAAATTCCTGCCTGGATTTATAAACTCAGCTTCTCATTTCTCTAAGTGGGTACCTTCGTGGCTAAGGAAAAGTGCTGGAGGCAGCTGTGGAGGGCTGGCGGGAGCCCACTGAGGGGTGTCTCCTGTCCGAATCCAATTAGTCTTCTGCACTTCTAACACTGTCGACGATGGGCGACTAGGAGACGTCCCAGGTGGGGTTAGACTTCTGCCTGTAGGCAGACTCTGCCTGCTGAAAAACCCCTCATTCTTGACAGGCTCTAGAGCGGCTCACCAGGTCTGTCGCCTCGGTGAGTAGCAATCCGGTCGCCACCAGTCAGGACACATCAAGAGCATACACCCCCACTCGTGCCCCTCGGCCCCCGGTGAGTAGACCCCACTTCCCAGAGCCTCAAGGCCAACAGCGAGCGGCTAGAGCGGCGAGCCAGTGCCGCAGCTCCTCCCGGCGGGCGCCCCGGCCCCCGCAGTCCCCGGGGCAGAGTCCGGCCCCGTCGCCCGCCCCTCGGAGTGGGTGCCTCGGACCCGCTCCCCTCCCCGACGCCACCACCTGCGCCCGCTCCGGCGCCGCCTTTGTCCAGCGCTTCACCGCCGAGCGAGCCCCTCGGGCCCGACCTGACCCGGCCCCCAGCCCGGGAGGAGAGGCGGTGGAGCGAGCAGGGCAAGACCAGGCCGGGCCGCGAGCACGGGGTCCCGCTGTCACTTGGAGGCGGTCTGACAACTTCGATTTCCCCCGCCCCACCTCGGACTCGGCCGCCGCCCCGCAAGGTCCCCGCAGGGCCTCCCGCGGCCCACACTCGCTTTTCGAACCGGTCCCCTTCCGTCTTCGGCGCCTCCCTTCCTCTCAGCCCGATAGAGTCGGGTCTATACTACCCCCCCGCGCCGCCCCCGGCCCGGCGCGGCCCTCATCTCCCGCCCCCCATCCAGCAATAACCGGTCAGCTCCCAGCGCGGGAGGGCGCCCCCCACCCTGAGCGTGCGATCCCGCGGCGCCGCCCCCGGCCGCGGCCCCTTGCCTCGGGGACCGCGATGGGGGGAGGGGGCGCGGCGGGGGCCTCGCCGCCCGCGCACTCGGAGGCGAGCCGGCTCTGGGGCTGCGAGGAAAGACCGGCGTCCTCCCGCCCTCCGCAGCTCGGGACGCCCGCGCCGCCGCCGCCCGGCCGAGCTGCCACCCTGCGGCCGCCACCCACCCCGCCCCCGGCCTGCAAGGCAGGCTGCCCCCGGGGGCTGTCACCTCGAGGCGCACCGCGTTCCCCGATGGCGGGACCGTGGTGCCGGACCCAGGGGAGGGAGGTGGCGCGAGCTGGCGGGCGGCCGCACCTGCTTCGCGTCGTCCGTCCGTCCGTCCGTCCCTTCCCGGGCTGGCGGGGGCGGTGGCGCGGCGCGCTCGGTGGGGCGCGCTGACGGGCGGCCGGTCCTCTCCCCCTTCGCTCCTCTGCCTACCTCGCTAGCTCCCTCCCTCCAGCTCGCCCCTTCCCCCTCCTCGACCCCGGCCCCTGACTCACCAGAACGGGCGGCGCGGACGGCGCGGCTCTGGGCGCCCGCAGGCCCCGGCCGGGCTGGAATCCGGCGGCTGGAACCCCCCGGGGGCGCTCAATTCCCGGGCTCCACGCTGCTGCGTCAGCGCCTCCTCCTGGGGGCCGGGGCCGGGCGGGCGGAGCGGGGACCGCGGCCGGGCGGGGCCGTCGGGGGGGGCGGGCGCGCCTGGCCGGGGCGGGCGGACGGCGGAGGCCGGACGGGCGGGGCAGGCAGCCGGACGGGCGGGCGGCGGGGGCCGGGCTCCGGGATCCGCTACGCCGCTCGCGGTTCCCCCACAAACTCCCCGAGAGCAGAGCCTCCGCCGCCCTCCTTCCTGCTTCCTCGTCCCCAGCCAATCAGCAGCGCGCCCCTCGGCCAGCTCCGCCAATCAGCCGCCCCGCCCTGCGCTGGCTCCGCCAGCCAATCCGGCCCTCGGCTCCCCCTCCCGGTCTCCGACCAATCAGAACCGTGGGTCGGTCGTCCCAACGCAGGGGGCAGCACGAGGCGGCCGGGGGAGGCGGTGCGGGGAGTGGTGGGGCCTGGGGGGAGGGGTGCGGTGCCAAGGGTGGTGGCAAGGGGTGATTTTCTTTGCCGGCTTCTTGGATTTTTCTCTTAGTCTTCAGAACCTGAGCCCGTATCCCACGGTGACTCGACCCCAATCCCCCAGCTGCTAGCCCCCCGGAAAAATATCTACCTCCGCCCTGGCCATCACCACTCCACATCGCCTTTCCCCCATATCCTCCCCAGCACGCGCGGGAGAAAATTGTGGGCCGAGGAACACCCCACCCTCTCCGGAGGCTGCTGCCCCCAGGGCAAAGCTTCGGGAAGACCAGCCGAAAATGAAGCGAGAACAACCCCCCTTTCCTGCAGAAAGGGCCCCAGACTCCTGCAAAAGGGCCCCGACTGCTGAGAAGCCCCTCCCGCCCTTGCCTCATCTTTCCGACTTCCCTGCCTGCCACGTCTCCTTTCCTTTCCAGCAAGGTCGGTCCTGGCTTGGTAACCCCTCACCCGCATCTCTTTTTCCTCTTTCTGCCCTTCACCTACCGCCCCCAACCCCAGCTTCTAATTCACCCTCTTCAGAAGCAGAGTGTGGAGCCCTCATCCATTTCCAGCTGACAGCAGAGCCTGGTCTGTGAGTCCTTGACACCCACACACCCTCTTCCACCACCGCGGGGAACATCAGAGCTCTCCGGGGGAGGGAGAAAGGGGCGGGCAGCTTGACAGGAGCGGCTGGACTCCCTCCCTCGCGTCCCCAAGCTATGGGAGAACCAAGTGTAGACACTTACCTGGCTTCCCCCTAGTCACCGAATGCTGTGGCTCCGTCTCTCACCCCACAGACGTGCCTTCCCAAGCCCGAGCACGCTCGCGGGGTCAGTGGGGTGGGTGGGCACAGCGGGCTGAGGTCACAGAGAGAGATGGGAAGTCCCTGTTAGGTGCGGGAAGGAACTGTGTCTTGGGCACCTGGTGGTGCCAGAGCCCGCCTAGGACTTCACTTCACTAAGCCCGGGATATGCACACAGTAGGTTCTTGAGAAATGCTGAGTTCACCCCTGAACAAAGCCTCATTCCCAATTCAGGCGGGGGAGGGGAGCTTTAGGAGGTAAAAGGAGCAGCGGCAGAAAGGGTAGTGTCAAGTCACCAGAGCGCTGGAGCAGCCCAGGGAGGGGCTGGGCCCCAGGAACGCCTTGGGCAGAGAGAGGCACCCGGAGTGCTGAGGCTGCCCAGGCAAGCAAGGAAAACCCAGCCTTGGAGTGTGGCCCAGGGGCTTCGGAGGGGCTCCTCCTGCACCACACACAGCGCCCAGCCTTTCCTAGACCTTGGGACTCCAGCGCTCACCCAGGCAGCCTTTTAAGACAATCAGGGCTGCTAGCCAATATGGTTGGGAAACAACCTCCCCCAGAAGCAGTTCCCCATCTGCCTCCAGAGCTGTCCAGGGGGCCCAGACTGTCTTAGCTATTTGGGGGGACACATTTCAAGGAGGGAAAGTGTGTGAATGGAAGCTAAAAGCTAAGACTGTGGCACGGAAATGTCTCGAAGGGCCAGGTTCTCCCACTGCCACTTCTCCCACCTCCCACCCTTGGGGAAAGCAAAACCCCCAAAGCTGTAAAAGTAGGACACTGAAAGATTTCTCCCCTTCCTGGATAGGACAGAGGTTCCCGGGAGCGGCCCCCCAACACACAGCAGGCCAGCCCTACTCCCCGCCTCACAGAATTCCCCCTCTCCCTGTCCCAGTCTGTCTCATGGGCAAATTAACCCCATGGTGGCCCCCACTCGTCAGAGATTGGTGGTGGAGGGTACAGCAGTGGTGGCGGAGGGTACAGCAGTAGTGACCACGGGAGCAGAGCCATGCTACAGGCCAAGACAGAAGAGAGGCCAGGCTCCTGTCTGCAGCCCAGGCGGCATTGACCTTGGCAGCCACTTCAGGCCTGATAATGGGCAGGGATGGAGGCTGGGAGGGTCAGAAGAGGAACGTACCTGGTGGCAGGGAAGGAGACCCAAGTGGCAGGAAGCCCACGCTCAGCCGAGGAAATGGTAGCAGATGAGGTGGCAGGACTGGGTGTCTTCATGGTGTTGGCATCAGGGGGCCCTGGGGTGAGCAGGGGACAGTTGTCTTATCTGGGGTCTCGGTGGGAGGGAAAGGAAGGAATACCGACTGGAGAGGGGGCAGAGTAGTCATGACAGCCCACCCTACAAGTGCCTGCCTGGCCGCTGGAGGAGTTCTCTCCTCAGAGCCTCCCGTGTGGGTGACTGTGTCTGCTGCCCCAGGAGGCTCTGACTGAGTGGGCTATGGTGCGGGGACACAGGCTGGCTAAAAGCACTACGTGTTCCTCCTGTGCCAGCTCACTGAGCCACCTCTGTCCGCCCTTCCTCCCTATTGCTTGTTAAAACAAGCCAGCAAAGAAGAGGCAGGGGCTACACCCTGTCTGTTCCCCAAAGGGATCTTTTGGCCTCTTCTAGCCTCCTTCACCCAACTTTCAGGGACCTCTGCAACTGGGCCTCCTTCTTTCCCAGTCCAAAGCCCTTCCACAGCTGGAAAGGGCTCCACTTCTTCCTCCTTCCTTCGGTCCTGTAACCTTTCCTGAGGGAATGCTGCCCCCACCCCACTTCACTGGGCAGCTGTGCCAACGCCTGGGGCCCATCACCTTTCCTCTCCCTGGTATGTTTGGCAGCCCAGAGGTCCCCCACTGAAAAAAGGGTTTGGCACTTGGTCTAGAAAGAGGAATGGGTCCATCAGGTCTCTGGAGTCTTCCCCCAGCGGCTACCAGGCAGGGGCTGTCTCTCCCCAGACACCTCCAGACCCATCGGGAAGGGTTAACTGCCTCAGAGGGAGATGCCGGAGAGGAAAACATCCAGGGCCAGAGAGAACACACGGCGCACCCCTCCCCCACCACACACAACCAGACTGACAGCCAGGACAGACTGGCTGCTCCGTCATCTCCAGCCCAGCCCCAGCACTTCCCCGCCACTGCCCGCTGCAGTCCCCCAAGACCACCTGGCCTGAGATCCAACCACCTGGCACCAGGCAGGGCACCCCAGCGGCAGTGCAGTCCCTGCGGTGGTGGCAGTGACCACTTTCTCCTCCCTGCACCCCTGCCCGGGTCCCATCTTCTTTCCTGGAAGTGGGGCAGTCCCCATCCCAACCCCCAGAGCACCTGAAGTCTAGGTCCCCGCAATACTTACTGAGCCACCTGGCTCCTCAGCCCCACTGGACGAACTGAAGAGCACAGCTCTTTGCGGGAGGGACACCAAGGCAACAATTAAATGCGGCAGCAGCACTTGCCCCTTCCCCCATCATAGGAAGCCCCCGGGGGGTGAGGGAATAAAGAAAGCTGGACTTTTATAGTCCTTTTGCTGTGACCCACTCCCTCTTAAAGGGATTGGAACACCCCTCCTTAAAGGGATCTCCAGAAATTATTTGCCCCCAGGCAGATCCTAGTGCACAAGTCTGGTCTTCACCTGCGGGGGCCCTCTTCCCTAGGGATAGGGAGGTAGAAGTGCTACTCCTGACTCTTGAGCTGGAGGGGCAAGGTACCCTCCTACCACCAAGGAGCCAGATGTTGAGCGCCCAGTGAGGAAGACCTCTCCCTCTCCTAAACGCACCTACGGCCCCGGCCTTGGGGGTGGGGAGGTCCCGGTGAGGTAGGGACTGTGTGGGACTCAGTCTCCGCACAAGAAGGAACAAGGGGGCTGCATGCGCTCAGACTTTCGGGGAACACATGTCCATGGCGCTGTGTCCAAAACCCCCATCTGCCCAGCGCTAGCCTCCAGATTGCCGGCCAGGGGACGTCTTTGCAGTCTGCCTCTCCCCGTAAAAGCTGTTTCTGCATTCTCCTTCCCGCCCTCTGAATCCCGTGTCCTACCCTCTTTGGGGCCCCATGCCTTTCTCTTGGGGTGCATTCTCTGCCCCTCACCCCAGTAGCCTCCTCCGCAGCCCCAACAACTGCGGACTGCACCCTATTTCAGGCTCTCTCCAGACCTAATCGGAGGGTCCCCGGGGTCCTTCTCACCCCGCCCACACCCCCGACTACCGTCAAGGGGTGGGGGATGGGCACCCTCCCGGCTCCGGGAGCCCCGCAGAGTCGCATCTTAGCCCTTGGGCTCACTCGGTCCCCAGTCTCACCCTGCCTCTGGGACTGCAGAGTTCAAGGAGGGGGTGGGTGTAAGTGGGGGAGGAGGTGTCCGAGGGCACTCCAGCCTGAGAGAGGGACAGAGTCGGAAGCGGGCACTCACTGAAGCCACCCCCCTCGCCCCTCCTCCCTTCGCTGGGGGAGGGTCGACGCTGCCAGGGGAGAGGTTCCCCGGCGCTCTGGAGCCCCCCCCAAGACCCCCACCCCTACCACTCCCTGGAGGAAAGGCTCCCCCAAGGGCTGGAGCTCCAAGCCCTCCCCCCGGCAGCTGCGGCAGCCTCCGGCTGAGGTCAGGCTCCACCTCCTTTCTCCAGAGGGAGAGCGCGGAGGGTTGTTTGTTGTTGGGGTGTGAGAGAGAGAAGGTTCGAGATCACCTGGCCCGGTGGGCACGGCTCCGGAGCGGGAGCGGGAGCGGGAGCTGGGCCGGGTGGGCTGGCTTGGGCAGGAGCCCGCCACAAGGGTGAAGGACTCCCCTCGCCCACCCCCAGCCCCGGCTCCGAGCCCGCGGCCCGGCCGCCCCCTCGCCGCGTCCCCGCCGGGCTCTCCGGCCCGAACGGGTGCCAGGACGCCCCAGGCAGAGGGCCTGCCTTAGGGTTACCACGGGGAGCCAGGCTTTCCTGCTTTCCAGGATCCTGCAGTCGGAGGCTGGGATGGGCAGGGGCTGGAGAGACAAGTAGACAGAAAACAGAGTGATAACTTTATGACAGCAACACGTAATGGCTGCTGAGGAGGAAGGATGGCTGCCAGGGTCTGCCCCTGGCGAGGGGCTGGGTTGAGGTGCGGGGACGTTCCGAGAAGGGGCTAAGCCGAGAGCGGAGCCTGAAGGAGCAGGCACTCTTCGGGCAGGCTGCCATAGGTGGGGGAAAGATGAGGACACCCCAAGCGCGAGTACCAATTTCAGCAAAGGTGCAGAGCTGTGGTATAGGGGGGTATAGGCAGCAGATGAGGCCGGAGAGGTGGGTAGGGCCACCTGAGCTTTGTAAACCCTGCCAAGGAGCTCTGTCCCAAAGGCGTTGGAGAACATAGAAGGATTTTGAGGAACGGAAGCTTCTGGTCTGAGATCTGAGAGGCGAGTTGGGAGAGCAGCACGCGGGGTGTGAGTTCAGGCAGGAGGATCTTGCATCTCAGTTCCCTCGCAGTGCTCCCCTGTTCCAGGGACTTCTGACCTTGGGTCTCGCCCTCCCTCCCAGGTGGGTGTTGGGTGGAAAGGGTCTGCCTTGGAGGAAAGAGAGCCCTCTTTTAGCGCTGCCCCCAACCCCAGCCGCTCCTGCCTGCCACCCACCAGTAGCTCTACCATCTCTGTCCCCAGGGAAGAAATGGAGAGACCCCCATGCTCCATCTCCTCCCTCAACCTCTAAGATAGGCAGCCCTCCCAGAATCCATGTCATTTCCAGAGCAGTGACAAGAAAAACATGGGGACGAGCTTCGTTTCGCCCTCCAGGTGCTTTTTCCCCACCCTACTGGAGACAAACTGGTGGTGGACATTTCTCATAAAAACCATACAGGAACAGGGGCAAATGACATCCTATATTGGTTTCTCATTCTCACCCCAATCTCAATAGGTATATGCAATTACTATCACCATTTCACAAATTAGGAAATTGAGGCTTAGAGCCATTAATGCCTGGCCTGAGCCACACAGGCAGGGCTTATACCCCAGCCGAAATTGTAACACTTGCCCAAGCCTCCAACACTGACTTCTGCAAGCTTGGAGAGGCTGACCCCACTGGACTTCTGAGGCCAGGGATGGCCAGTTTCAATAGGAAGGGGTGTGGGGGTGTCAGTGAAGCCTCATGCTGTAGCCCTGCCCTTTCCTGTGAGCCGTTTCCCATGACACCTGGAAGCAGATTCCCTGGGGCTTTTCTCTGGGGTCTCCAGCATGGGTCGTGCCCATTCATATTTGTTTATGGATCTCCCAGACTCCTCCAGAATCCTCATTCTCAGAGTCCAAGCCTGACTTCCTGGAAAGGTCTCCCGAAGCTCAGGTGAAACTCTCCTGAAGCTCAAGCCCACCTTGCTCTCTGCTGCCCTGAACTCCATGGACTCCAAGCTGTCTCCTCCTCACACATTCCTGACCATCTGCTGCTTTGCCTGTAAGTCTTTATTTATAAGATTATAAACCCTTGGAGGGCAGGCCTATGGCTTTGACATCCTCTTTATGGCTTCCTGTGTCTAGCACAGTCCTGGCCCCAAGGAAGGATGGCATTCTAAGTCTCTCATAAGCTGGCCCCAGGACACACAGCCCTCTACCTCTCCCCTTTCACAGGCACACTTAGGGCTCCCAAACTAGTAGCCTTTGAGCAAAAGTAAGCAGGCAGACAAGTTCTATTTAACTGTCTATGGGACTTTCAAAAAAGATTAAAATTAGGGGCCAATGCTGGAATTTTTGGAGATTTAAAATAAAAATGCAGGATTACAGTTTCTCTTGAAAAAAATCAGAAGATTTGCTACCCTTGGCGCACATTTTCACTTGCAACAATAGGTTGGTACTAAGTAGCAAATGCAGTCTTTATGGGGTAGGCATGCTCCAGTTTACCATGCTCCCGCTTTGCCCATGTGGGACATTTACGGGACCTGAACCCTGAAGGTTTTCAGGTGTGTGATCCTTGCCCTGCATTGTGGCCACAGAGACATGGATGGGTATCGTGGTGCAGGCCTTTGCAGTGTCTACTTCCCTTGAACCTACTCAGAGAGCCCTGTTGCATTCTCATGCCAATCTCTAGTAGTACCTTCATTAATGCCCCAGGAGCAGATGTTTACTGAGCACACTCCAAGATCCATGGACCCAGGCTGGAGACGAAAAGGGAAATTTAACATGGTCCAGAGTTTGTGGGCTCTTCTAGGTGACTCCTGAGAACATGGAATGATATCTGGCAAATAGTAGTTGCCTAATAATGCTTGGTGAACTGAATAGTAAACAACTGATAAATAGAAACTGAATGGATAAATACACGGAGAGGGGAGAATCATTCCAAGAAACATGACATTTCTGTGATGATCTAGGTTTGCGTTGCTTGGGACCTCAGCTTCTAGGGTCGCCTCCTTCACTGTTACCAGAACACTTGTCTGGTCAGATATCAACTTGGAGTATGACTTCTCCCCTGAGGAACTCCCAGCGCTGCGGACTGGAAGTCCAGGGGTGCATCCACTATGGTTGGTTTCTTTATTCCAGACATACAGATCCCTGGGAAGATGAGGAAATCCAGACCTGGAATGGACAGTGTATTGAGAACCTCCAAAGCCAGCAGGCGGTCCAGAGGGGGCAGGTGTCTTACAGAAGGCATGAACAGGCACTCAACATATGTTTCTTTATTTAACCCTCAAGAACTCTGGTAGGTAAATGTACTCTCAAATTTACAAACAAATGAGGAAACTGAGACCTGGAGAATCTAAGGAAGTGCTCAAAATCACATAGGCTTGGAGTGGCTCCAAAACCTTCGCTTTTTTTCATGTGACATTTAACATATAAAATAGAGGTCTAACCCTTTATAGGTCTAAAACCTTCCTTCTTTCTACATTTCACATTGCGTAGTGGTTAAGAACGCAGACTTTCTGAGTACAGTCCTGGCTCTACAGCTTCTTAAAACACACAAAGTACTTAGAATAGCACCTGATGTAGCCAGGTGCCCCCAGAACATTAGCAATTGTGAATCTACTTCATCATGTCCAAATCTGGCCATGCCTGAAGCCTGCCCTGCCTCCATGCTGGAATCAGTCTTCCACCTCTGTTTTGTACTCCTTATCTCCCATCTGGAGCCCTGACAATGTAGTGCCTGTGGCTGTATTCTGTCCACCCAGCAGTGGGCCCCACTCTGGCTTCAGTAAGGCAGGATTGCTCCCTTTGCTGGGTGTAGGGGAGAGGCCAGCCCCTCTTCCCATGACTTCTCCACTCCACCCTCCCAAGGCCTGGGCCCTATAGCCATTTCCCTCTTCGGGAAAGATTCTCTGTGGCATCCCTAATCTCATTCCTCAAGGTGAGATAGTTCTATCTCCTACAGGCTCCCAGCCACAGCCACTGACCTCTCTAGTCTTGCAAAACCCAGAGCAGAGGAGAGAATCACCTGCGGTTCTTTTGCCACCCTCACTTAACCTCAGTGAACCCACAGCAAGACCCAGGACCAGCCCTTTCCAGCAGACACCCTCTGGGGGGACTACAGTCTGGGCCACAAGTATGATGTTAACCAACCACAGTGCCACCTGTGCTCTGCACTGTTCAGACACCAAGAAGACTTGGGAGGCCATGCAGATAGCATTGCTTCTGACCTAGGAAAGCTACTCCACCTAGCAGAGGCATGATCCTCAGAAACTGAAGAGTGCATCAAAGAGTATATGACCTAAGCAAGACTGGGCCAGATGATTAGTAGCTGGAAAAATGACATCAAGACTTAGATATGATGGGCCAGGCACAGTGGCTCACACCTGTAATTTCAGCACTTTGGGACGCCGAGGTGGGCGGATCACTTGAGGCCACGAGTTCGAGACCAGTCTGGCCAATGTGGCAAAACCCCATCTCTACAGGTGTGGTGACACGCATCTGTAGTTTCAGCTACTCAGGAGGCTGAGGCATAAGAATCGCTTGAACCTGGGGAGTGGAGATTGCAGTGAGCCATGATTGAGCTACTGCACTCCAACCTGGGTGATGGAGTGAGAGTCTATCTCAAAAAACACAAAAAAAGACTTAGTTAGATATGAGAAGCCTGACAATTTTTCCCCTTGGCTTGTGAATATTATACTATATTTAAAAATCTAATAAGGGCATTTATAAAAATTACACTTGGTTATATGGACAACAACTCTTCTTTGTTGAAAGGGATTATGGAAAATCAGCAATTGCCTGCTTCGTTGCTTCCCTCTGTCAGGGTGTATTCTGTGATAGGTAATGTTCCTGGAGGGATTCCATGAGTTAGGCACTGCATTAAGCTCTTTACACATACTCTTAATCCCCAGCCAGTCTTATGAAATAGATAATGTTATTATTCTCATTTTACTGATGAGAAAACTGAGGCATAGAGAGGTTCGGTAACTTCCCAGGGTCACGTTAATAATAGTGGAGCCAGGGTTCAGATCCCAGCCTTGTCACTTTTAATGATTTCTCCATCCCTTCTTCCTAAATAAGCTTCCCCAAACAATTCTCTACTCTTACGTTTTCCAAATGTCTGTTAGCAACTCATTCGAATTTTACACATGAAGTTGCTGTGAGCAACATTCATCTCGCTGTTAGATTGGGGGCAAAATGTTGCAAGTTGATTGTCATATTTCTTTATAAAAAGATATTCCTTTGGCAAAGCCATTATCAAAAGTACCCTTTCCCTGCCTTCTGCACTCTCTTTGACACTGAAACATCAATATGGTCTTTCAGGAACATCAGATACACTTCAGCCAACTTCCAGCTACAAGCAAACTCAGTGTTCTCCCAATGTTTCCACTGTGGGGTAAAGGCACTGGCAGTTTTAAAAGTCAAGAACCTTGGACTCATCCTTGGCACCTCCCTCTCCCTCCCAAGCCACCACCCATGGCTGTCATTTACTGGAGCCTCCAGCCTCGAATCTCCTCCTACCTCTGTGACCAACCACAGCCCGGCCTCCCGCATCCACTCTGCCCCAGTCAGAGGGCTCTCAGTCAGAGGGATCTTTCCAAAATAGACTGCATCATAGCACTCTCCTGCTTAAACCCTTCCGTGACTCCTGCTTACACTCAGGATAAAGATCCAAATCTGGAACTGACTGTTGTTGCCGCTCCAGCCAGGAGGCTCTCTGATCTCATCTCTCAGGCTCAGTCACACTCCACAACCTGCGAGGCTTTCTTCCTGGCAAGCCTAGCAAGCCGGTGATTCCTGGCTAAGACCTGCCTCCCCGGCTAGGCTAGGGTGAAAACCACATCTGCGTCTGCCTGGGTCCTACTGTTTCCCCATGGCCCACAGGGTACCTGCACATGGTAGGTTCTCGGTAATACCTACTCAGTGATGAATGAATGGCAGAGAAATCAAGCCTTTGCCTGTGCCGCAGCGGCTCTGCAGCCTGACTGCTCTGCCGGGTGGCCACAGTGCTAGACTGCCATATTAGCTTAGAAAACTACCTCCTGCAGCCACACTGTGTGCCAGGCTCTGCCTCCCTACCTTTAAACACACTCATCCTGACCCAGTTTGCCTGTTTTCAGGAGTGATCACCAACATTTGTACTTTTTGTGACTTGTACATATTTTTACTATAAAATTTCCTGACCCAATTCATTCAACAAGTGGATAACAATTGGTTATGGGTTTGACAAGGCAGACTCATTGAAATTTGGAGGCATAAACAGTTCTGGCTTTGGCAGTCCAGATGGCTTCCCCAAGAAGCTAGAGGCTGTGGCCCCAGAACTCTACTCTTTTAGCTGCTACTAAAAAGATGGGAGAATTTAGTTCAAGGCAAAGCCTTGAGATTCCCCCCTGCCCACTCCTGCCCTCCCTGCTCCAAGGCCGCCCTTGATGTTTTATTTAAATCTGATTTCATCTAGATAAGCTTGGTGGAGGGCAAAGGAAAGAAGTCATCCTCCCTGCAGCCTGCCGCCCCCCCATCCCCGCCGCTTTGCATTCATTATGCAAGTATTTGTTTGGAGGGAGAAGGGCTCCACTGAGCCAAGTGCAAAGTGTTGGGGATACAGCAGCAAACCAGACACAGGTGGGTATGTGGTGGGTTAGTGCCCATGCTGGGTCTTAAAGAATGGGTAACATTAAAATTGGAGTAATTGAGATGTCTTATAATTTTTATGTCTATCTCTCCAAATAACTCGTAAACTTTTTTGGCCCCATACTGTTACTAGTCTTTGAATCGCTGGCACCCTGGAACATAATGGTCCCTCAGCAAATGCCAGTTCTTAACTGAGCAGGGGATTGGTGGATGTGGGGGCAGGTCACTCGAGTGGGCTGAGCCTGGGGTGTGCCAGCTGGGGGACAGGTGCCTGAGTGAGGAGGCTGGCCACGCCAGAGCATCCACTGGCAGGGGATGGAGTGGTGGGCCACAGGGGCTTGGCAGACCCTCTGAGGCACAGAGAGATGAAGTTTCCACGGGGCAGCAGGGAAATGAGTCGTATGGCTGTTCCTGGTGAGTGGGCAGGCTAGGTGGGGGATGGGGCTTCTCAGGGGAGCTTGTAGTGTAAGATGGCTGAGCCCACAGGATTGGCCATAGGGGGTTTCCAGCCTTGGGGAAGAGGGGAATGCAGAATTGGGAGAGGGCCGGGTCTTCATTAGTGAGGGAAACGCTGTTGGGATCCACACAATGTGAGCTCTGAGGCAGCTGCAGATGTCCCAGGCAGGGCTGAGGAGCCTGCCTTTCTCTGCCCGATCCTTCTTTGGGGAGGCCTCACAGTCAGTCCTACAGAGAGATTGTCTTGTTGCCCCTGTTGGCAACAGGCTCCACACGCTGGGGCACCTCCAGGGCTCTAGCCCCACCCCCCACAGCCTCTCTCCAGGCTCAGGAGTTCCGAACATGAGGTTGCGGCCCCCTTCGAGGTGTGCGTGATCAGGTGGGAGGGCAGAAACACGGCAGCACAAAGGTCTCTGACAACCTGGAGGGCCAGTGAATGGGGCACCGGGATGTGTGTGGCCGGGTTCCAAGCAGGTGGGCAGCCTGGCCATGGAAGGAGAAGACTACTGAGGGCCCCTACTTGCTCCTTCACTCTGGAGCCAAGCAGCCTCCCAGGGAGGGAGGGTACCAGGGGAGAGGGAGGTCCCACAGGCCAGCCTACTTCACAACCACCTGCTTCTCCAGCCTCAAAGGACCGTAGGGTATACTCTGCCTAGGGGTACCTGGGAGGGAGGGGCTGGGAAGAGGTACAAGAGGAGCTGGGACTGGCTGAATCTCAATATCTAGGTGGTGATTCTGAACTGCTGTCAGCCAGCTCTGAGCCTTGGAAGCAATCTTAAGAAGGGAGAGCAGATTTCAGCTCTCTCAAGCAGCAGCAGTCATATAAAATCCACAAACAGTCCAGTCTTTTTTTTTTTTTTTGACACAGAGTCTCACTCTGTCACCCAGGCTGGAATGCAGTGGCCAAATCTCGGCTCACTGCAACCTCCGTCTCCCAGGTTCAAGCAATTCTTGGAGAATTGCCTCCCGAGTAGCTGGCATTACAGATGGGTGCTGTCACACCCAGTCAATTTTTGTATTTTTAGTAAAGATGGGGTTTCACTATGCTGGCCAGGCTGGTCTCGAACTCCTGACCTCAGGTGATCTGCCTGCCTCAGCCTCCCAAAGTGCTGGGATTACAGGCATGAGCCACCATGCTTGGCAGTCTAGTCTTAATTAGCAACCTTGGGCTGGTCTGACTCCCACCCTTCCACTCTGGGCCACTGGTGGGCTTCTGGAAAGAAAGGAGGGGCTGGGCAGGATGCAGGCCAGTTATGAAGGACATCAAGTCTTCCTTCACTCCCCTTTTCTCATTTCAGGTTTCTCTTTCCCCCAGTTTTAAATCTTAATATAGCTTATAGTAAAGTTATCTTAATTTATCTTATAGTAAATTTCATTTAACTATTTTAGTTCAGTAAGTAAAGAGACCCACTATATGCCCAGCCCTGGCCAGCCTGTCAGCATCAGACAGGACTCAAATATGAACTAAGGGATTTTGCTACTCCATTCCTGTAAACAGAAAGATTTTGTGGGAGGGGGCAGCTTGTCCTGAAAACACATATCTTTGTAGAGGTTGCCTCTTGGGAACCCAGGCAGATGTGCAAGGGGACTCTCAAGACAGGCCAGGCAGGCAGCCCCCAGCGCTGGGCTTATCTTCCACAAGCAGCTGCGTGTTCACGCTCCTTGCCTCTGCTCCTGCAGCGTGTCTGACAGCCTCCCTGAAAGTGTGTGCGGAGGTATGCGTGTCCATGTGCATGCTCACCCATGTTTGCTTCTGGACGGGCACAAGGCACAAGATGCATCTGAATGGATCTGGATCTGGAGCTGTGTCTCTCTCTGCCAGCACGAGCATAGAGCCCTAGTCTTCTTGCTTGCTTCCTTCCTTCCTTCTCCTGCCAGCAAGGGCAGCCCTCTGTACTTCCGCCACTGATCCACTGGCCACCTTTGAGGAGTGGAGGTACTGCCTGTGCTGAGATATTCCTGGGCCCAGAATACCTTTTTTCCTTCAAGAAAATTCCCTCTTATCTATCCGGCCCTTACTCTCTCGTGTCTTCCAGGGCAAAACTGGAGCATCCGGCTGCCTGGCAGGGTAAATGGAAACATAATTGTTCTCTCTGAGGCTGGTCTGTGCTAAATCATTATCGTCTCCCCAGCCCCTCACCCAGTGCATGGGTCTTAGTAGCTTGCCTATAAAGGTTTGTTGAACATGTGGTTTATGGGCCTGGCTGGGGAAGCAGCAATGCACAGATGCACACTCTTTTGCCATCTGACTTCTCTTCCTTGCTGAAAATAAGCTCATGGGGTTGGCCCTGGGGCTGGCATTCAACTTTTACCCCAAGTCACCTCTGGTGGCATCGTTCTAAAAAATAATAGACCTACAACTACTTTGGAAAACAGTTGGGAATTATCTAGTAAGGTTGATCAGGTGCATAGCCTGCAACAGAGAAATTATATTCCTGGGACTATGACTTGAGGAACACTTGCACATCTGCATCAGAAGATGCCCATGGGAATGGTTTTTCTTTTTTTCTTTTATTTTTGAGACAGAGTGTCGCTCTGTCCCCCAGGCTGAAGTGCAATGGCACCATCTCAGCTCACTGTAACCTCCGCCTCCCAGGTTCTAGCTATTCTCATGCATCAGCCTCCAAGTAGCTGGGATTACAGGCGTCCGCCACCACACCTGGCTCATTTTTGTATTTTTATTAAAGACAGGGTTTTGCCATGTTGGCCGGGCTGGTTTCGAACTCCTGACCTCAGGTGATCCGCCCGCCTTGGCCTCGCAAAGTGCTGGGATTACAGGTAAAAGCCACCGCGTCTGGCCAGGAATGTTTTACAATAGCCTCAAACTGCAAACAGCCCAAATGTCCATCGACAGTAGAATGGACAATTAAATTGTTATATTTCCACATTATGGAATACTACACAAGAAAAAAAATTGAAGAGATTATAGTCCTGCTCATTAACATGAATGAGGCTGGGCACCGTGTCTCACACCTGTAATCCCAGCACTTTGGGAGGCTGAAGCAGGAGGATGGCTTGAGCTCAGGAGACCAACCTGGGAAACATAGTTAAGACCCTGTCTCTATAAACATTTAAGAACAACAAAAAAAAATAGCTGGACTGGGCCTGTAGTCCCAGCTACTGAAGAGGCTGAAGTGGGAGAATCACTTGAGCCTGGGAGGTCAAGGCTGCAGTTAGTCGTGACTGCGCCACTGCACTCCAGCCTTGGTGACAAAGTGAGGCCCTGTCTCAAAAACAATAAAAAATTTAAAAGAGCCGGGCGCGGTGGCTCAAGCCTGTAATCCTAGCACTTTGGGAGGCCGAGACGGGCGGATCACGAGGTCAGGAGATCGAGACCATCCTGGCTAATACGGTGAAACCCCGTCTCTACAAAAAATACAAAAACTAGCCGGGTGAGGTGGCGGGCACCTGTAGTCCCAGCTACTCGGGAGGCTGAGGCAGGAGAATGGCGTAAACCTGGGAGGCGGAGCTTGCAGTGAGCTGAGATCCGGCCACTGCACTCCAGCCCTGGCGACAGAGCCAGACTCCGCCTCAAAAAAAAAAAAAAAAAAAAAAAAAAAAATTTAAAAGAGCTCAGCAGCTTTGGGAGGCTGAGGCAGGCAGATCCCTTAAGCCCAGGAGTCTGAGACCAGCCTGGGCAACATAATGAAACCCCATCTCTACAAAAAATACAAAAAAATTAGCTGAGAGTCATGGCAAGCCCCTGTAATCCCAGTTACCTAGGAGGCCCAGGCGGGAGGATGGCTCGAGCCCAGGAGGTTGAGGCTGTAGTGAGCCATGATCATGAACAGAGTGAGACCCTGTTTCAAAACAAATGAAAAAAAAAAAAAACCAAAAAAACAAGAAAACAAAAACTGTACAATGATGAGCCAAAAAGCAAGACATGGAAGAATATATATATATATATGGTATGAGTCCAGCTATAGAAAGTTTGAAATCAGGCAACCTAAACAATATTGTTCAGGGATCTATACAGAGGCAGGAAGCCACTGAGAAAGGTAAGGGGAGGATTATCACCAAATTCAGGATGGTGGCTCCCCTGGGGAGAATATGTCAAGGAGGGGCACGTGGGCTTGGAATACTCTCTTCATTGACCTGCATGTTGGGTACACAGGAATTTGTTTTGCTATTTTTCACACTGCATATGTGCATGTACGTACTCCCCCATATATACCATGCATTTCACACAAGAACACAAAGGCTGTGTGGCTCTGCTCTGCCTCTTTCCCCTTCCAGCTCCCATTCTCATCCTCGGCTAGCAGGGGAGGGTCAGGGTCTTTTAGCACAGCTTCCTTCTGTCTCTGAGTGGGTCAGAGGAGTATGGGGGTGAGGGCCTCCCTTCTGCGGCTGCGCCCTGGCTACTCCAGGGTGGGAAGGCCTGGAGAAAACAGGGCCAGGCAAAGCCGGCTGGCCCTGCTGTTTCTGCCAATGCTGGGATTAGTCCAGGGCTCTGGCCCACCTGTCATTTCACTCATTTAGCATGAACATAGCCACTGAGCACTTACTGTGAGCCCCGGGTGTTATTGGGAGAGTTCAGATAAGTGAGAAATGGTCTTTGACCTAAAAGATCTTACAATATACTCAGAGAGCACCATATACACAAATAACTGTATACCAGCAAAATGTGAGCTAAGTGTCACGTGACTACTCATTTACTCTTTCAATAAACATTTGTTGTGCACCTATTACATGCCGGGAACTGTGCTGCCTGGTGATCATGTAAAGACAGTTAAATCACAGTCCTAGTCCTCAAATTCATAGCCTGCCTAATGCTGGGGAGACTGGAATAAACACAACTTTGTGGCAAGCCCATTAGTGCAGATATGCCCAGGGAGGAGGAGGAAGAGGACCCATCCAGAATGGATGAGATGGAGACAGAGGAGTGAGGAAAGGTTGGAGAAGAGAGGTCTTCCTGAAGGAGACAGGCCCTGGCCTGAGGCTTTAGAGATAAGGAAGCAAGAGAAAGGTTGAAGGGCTGGCAGGACTTCCGGAGCTGCCCCAGACCAAAGGCACAGGGGTGAGAAACACAGCAGTGAGGACTCCTTGCAACAAGAACATGAGCATTGAGCAGGGAAGGAGGGAAGCAGCAGAAGGGGAAGGCCCAGGGGGATTAGAGTCATATTTGCCTTGCCAAGCCTTAGATCTTATAGATGCTGGGAGCCACTGAAGAATTTACGGGGAGCTTGACAGTTCATTGGTTCAATGTAGAGGAAGGGTTGAGGGGCATGGCCTGGAAGAAGGGAGGCAAGTTGGCAGGATGTTGAAGGTCCAAGAAATATTTAAGACATATCAGGCTAGCCTCTGAGAGTGGCTGGGTGGTGGGTGAGGGAGAGAGGCCGCATTCTGGAATGGCCCCCTGCAAGAGTAACCAAGTGGTGCACATAGAGAGAAGAGAGCTCCCACTCGGCACTGTGGCTGTAGGCTCTGGGTACCAAATGTGACAAGGGTTGGGGACAGCCAGGAATGTGGATGGGGCTCTGTACCACCTGATTTCAGGGCTTCCAAACACTGGCCCGTGGACAGGGCTGGCCTGAGGTGAAAAAAGTATGGGCATAACTTCTCATAAATCAAATGTATGCACTTCAAAGAACTATCCTTGGGCTGGGCATGGTGGCTCATGCCTGGAATCCCAGCACTTTGGGAGGCCGAGGCAGACGGATCATGAGGTCAAGAGTTTGAGACCAGCCTGGCCAATATAGTGAAACTCTGTCTCTACTAAAAATACAAAAATTAGCTGGGAATGGTAGTGTGCACCTGTAGTCCCAGCTACTCGGGAGGCTGAGGCAGAAGAATCAGTAGAACCTGGGAGGCAGAGGTTGCAGTCAGCTGAGATTGTGCCACTTGCACTCCAGCATGGGCAACAGAGCACAAGATTCCATCTTAAAAACAAAAACGAAAACTATCCTTAAAAGTGCTTACAATTATATCAATAAGTAAGCATGTCACTTAGAGGCATGAAGTGAATTATCAAAATAAGCCCCTTAAAGATTCAAAAGTGGTTTTGTCCTGGGAGTGGGAATGGGGATAGGAGGGACAGGGGACTTTTATTTTTTTAAATAAGCTTTTAAAAATAGTAGTATTTTTTAAAACCATGAACATAAAGCATATACAAAAATTTAAGGGCTGGGCACACTGGCTCAACGCCTATAATAATCCCAATGCTTTGGGAAGTGGAGGCGGGAAGATCACTTGAGCCCAGGAGTTGAGCCCAGCCTGGACAACATGATGAAAGCCTAGCTCTACAAAAAACACAAAAATTAGTCTGGCATGGTGGTGCACACCTCTAGTCCCAGCTACTGAGGGGTTAAGGGGGTGGCCAGGGGAGGGCTGAGGCCGGAGGATCTCTTGAGCCAGGGAGGTCGAGGCTGCAGTAAGCTGAGATCACGCCACTGCACTGGGCGACAGAGTGAGATCCTGTCTCAAAAAAAAAAAAAAAAAAAAAAATTCCTGGCCTAGCTGGGCCCCGTGGCTCATGCCTGTAATCTCAGCACTTTGGGAGGCTGAGGCGGTGGATCACTTGAGGCCAGGAATTTGAGACCAGCCTGGCCAACGTGGTGAAACCCCATCTCTACTAAAAATACAAAAATTATCCAGCCGTGGTGGCACATACCTGTAATCCCAGCTCTTTGGGAGGCTAAGGCACGAGAATCGCTTGAACCCAAGATGCAGAGGTTGCAGTGAGCCGGGATTGGGCCACTGCACTCCAGCCTGGGTGACAAAGTAAGACTATGTCTTAAAAAAAAAAAAAGCCGGTCGGGCGTGATGGCTCACGCCTGTAATCCCAGCACTTTGGGAGGCCGAAGAGAGCGGATGACAAGGTCAGGAGATCGAGACCATCCTGGCTAACAGGGCGAAACCCTGTCTCTACTAAAAATACAAAAACTTAGCCTGGCGCGGTGGTGGGTGCCTGCAGTCCCAGCTACAGGGACTGAGGCTGAGGCAGGAGAATGGCGTGAACCGGGAGGTGGAGCTGGCAGACGAGATGGCGCCACTGCACTCCAGCCTGGGCGACAGAGCGAGACTCTGTCTTAAAAAAAAAAAAAGGCCTTGTATGAAATGATGGTAATAGAGGATAGCATTCCCCCAACCCCCCTTCCCTTTAATGTCCTTATTAGCTAAAACAAAACGTCGTTGAGTCCTGAAATCCCAGACTGGGGGCCTTGGGACCAGAACCCCACGCAAAGGCCGGATAGACTGGCTCCGCGCGTCTGCAACCACGCGGCAGCCGGCAGGGGTCAGGCGAGCTCCATGCGACATCCGAGCTGCGTCTGGCGAGCCAGTGCTGCGCTCCAAAGAAGCGCGCTGCCTCGAGGGAGAGGGTCAGAGGAAGGACTCTTGACCTGCCCTAGGCTGGGGGTCGCGACAGATGACCACCCGGGTCTTAGGTCCCAGTTCCCGCCTGGCAGGCAGTGGGCTGGGCACCTCTCTCCAGACAGCGCGCTGCGTTTACACCAGGTCTGGTCCCATCCCGCCGAGGGCAACTCACCTTACCGGTCTTCTGAAAGCGTGCCCTGCACGAAACCTTGCCTCCTGCACTCGGTTGTGCAAAGATCAAGGAGCTCAGACTTGAGAGAGTTACATGGGCAAGGGATTGTTATCACTGGATTATATGGATTTAGAATTAGGACTCAGGCTCCTGGGGAAGCCTGCTCTAGGACCCAGATGGTAGTTGTAAAAGATTACCGTGTCTAGAATCACCCTTGGGGATGTGATTAGGTCTGGGGCAGGATCCAGGAACCTGCATTTCTTTCAGGTTGCCAAATTCTGATAAGGGGTGTGCTCAGACCACGCTTAAAAAACATCCCAAGGTTCTGTTGCCCTCCCACAGGGCAGGCAGCATCAACAGCAGTGAGCTGCCCTGATAGTGTGACCTGCCTAAAATTGGAGTGGAATAAGAGCCAGCCGCAGGAAGGAGCAGTGCTGGCAGCTGGTGCTGCAGATTTGCCCAATGCATGTAGGCAACCAAACACGCCCACCAGAACCAAAGTAGACGTGCCCCTTGTTCTTCCATTTACCACTCAGGCTACATGGTTCATTTTGGTTTGTTTTTTTTTTTTTTGCTTTTAATTTTAAAACATTTCTTTTGCTTCACATACAGAATCAGGAAAAAAATCACCTCCCCAAGTCGACAGGGTTTAGACAGACTGGATGAAGCGCCCCATTTTGCCACATTGTGTCTCCTGGCTGGTCGTTCCAGCCATACATTAAGCCAGCAAGATGGCCCTTTCAGTCACATTCATCTCCAACACAGCAGGGAGCATGACAGGGAAGTGAAAGGGACTGCCTATGAGCCCAGGATCTTGCCCTCAGGATGGGACTGAACTGGGGTTGGTGAGGAGCTAACCCCACCTGTCTCAAGCCTCAGGCTAGGAACAGCAACTTGGCTGCAGGCCAGGACCAAAAGTCAGGATAGGCGCTGCTGGGCCGAGAGCCAAGAAAACCAGTTACCTCTTTAGGGAACTCGGAAGGGGTGGAACCACCTAGACCCATTCCCTTCTCAGACCACACTCCATCCAGGCTGTACAGTGGGGCCCAAGGCCGGGATTCTCAGAACACCCCCATTTTTGCCACTAGCAGATGTGGATTCTAGTTCATTTTGACCTTGACAAAGTCAAATTGTGTTGATCTTTTTAAAAACATAGGCGTAGTTTTCAGAAATCTATAAGCTTCCTTCTGGCTGTAAGAACTTAGCACTCTGGGCTCCGTTTCTTTTAAAACTCACTGGGAGATCTGGGAAACAGGCTGAGACGTCTATCCTAAGGGCTGATTTTATCTTCCTGTCCCTCATGAAAGAACAGGCTGGAGGGCAGGAATAGGACCTGGACCCGCCACTCTCCAAGGACACAAGCTGGATCCAGAAAGGAAGCAGCGGCAAGTAGACTGTTTCTCCCCAAAATCACTGCTTTAGAAGCAGATGGGTTTGTTTCACAATATATTTAATACAAAATGGCAGCAGCCACTGTGCAGTAATAACAAAATTAGCCATAGGGTATCTGGAGAAACGTACACAGGCAGCCTCAGCTGGAGTCAGGCCAGCCAACTCCGGTCTGCTTGGGTAGGGCCTGTGCCTGCTGCCCAGTCAGCTGTGGGTGGTCACATGGCCAGGACTGGATGGTGCCCGTGGCAGGGTGGGGCAGTGCACAAGGGCTCAGAGGTGCTGTACAGGAGGAGTTAGTCTTCCAATAGCACACAAAAGCACACTGTCTTCTGCTCTGCCACACAGCAGACTCTTAGCAGCACGTGTGTTCGTTTATTTATTATTTTTTGAGACAGTTTCACTCTGTTGTCGCCCAGGCTGGAGTGCAATGGCACGATTACGGCTCCTGCAACCTCTGCCTCCTACGTTCAAGTGATTCTCCTGCCTCAGCCTCCCAAGTAACTGAGATTACAGGCGTGTGCCACCAGGCCCGGCTAATTTTTATATTTTTAGTAGAGACGGGTTTTCACCATGTTGGTCGTCAGGCTGTTCTCAAACTCCTGACCTTGTGATCTGCCCGCCTCGGCCTCCCAAAGTGCTGGGATTACAGGCGTGAGCCATCGCGCCCGGCCTATTATTTTTTCAGACAGAGTCTCACTCTGTCACCCAAGCTGGAGTGCAGTGGTGTGATCTTGGCTCACTGCAACTTCCACCTCCCGGGTTCAAGCAATTCTCTGACTCAGCCTCCTGAGACTGGGATTAGCTGGGATTACAGGTGCCTGCCACCACGCCTGGCTAATTTTTGTATTTTTAGTAGATACGAGGTTTTACCATCTTGGCCAGGCTGGTCTTGAACTCCTGACCTCATGATCCACCTGCCTTGGCCTCCCAAAAGTGTTGGCATTACAGGTGTGAGCCACTGCGCCCGGCCTATTTTTCTTTTCCTTTTTGAGACAGAGTCTTGCTCTATGGCCCAGGCTGGAGTACAGTTGTGTCATCTTGGCACACTGCAACCTCCACCTCCCAGGTTCAAGTGATTCTCCTGCCTCAGCCTCCTGAGTAGCTGGGATTACAGGTGTGCACCACCACCCCGGATAATTTTTGTATTTTTAGTAGAGATGGGGTTTCACCATGTTGGCAAGGCTGGTCTCAAACTCCTGAGCTCAAGTGATCCACCCGTCTTGGCCTCCCAAAGTGCTGGGATTACAGATGTGTGCCACGGCACCCAGCCATCATTTATTTTTATTTTTAGAGACAGGGTCTCACTTTGTTGCCCAGGCTGGAGTACAGTGGTCTCATCATAGCTCACTACCGCCTTGAACTCCTAGGCTCAAGTGATCTTCCCGCCTGGGCCTCCCAAAGTGCTGGGATTACAGGCACACACCACCCTGTCTGGCCAAGCATATGTGTTCATAAGCTGCTAGGAGATGATACTTCTAGAAACTGGAAGAAACAAGGGCCACGTTTTTGTTTTGTTTTGTTTTTTGAGACAGAGTTTTTGCTCTTGTCGCCCAGGCTGGAGTGCAATGGTGCAATCTTGGCTCACTGCAACCTCCGCCTCCCGGGTTCAAGTGTTTCTCCTGCCTCAGCCTCCTGAAGTAGCTGGGATTACAGGTGCCCACCACCATGCCCAACTAATTTTTTTCTATTTTTAGTTGAGATGGGGTTTCCACATGTTGGCCAGGCTGGGTTTGAACTCCTGACCTCAGGTGATCCACCCACCTTGGCCTCTTGAAGTGCTGGGATTACAGGCGTGAGCCACCACGCCTGGCTAGGCTAGGTTTTTTATTATTTTTTTCCCCCAGAAAAGAGACTGCAAGTTGAATATGCCTTATCCAAAATGCTTGGAACCAGAAGTGTTTCAGATTTTAGGATTAGGGATACTTAACCTGTACCAAGTTCCAATTCATGGAGGGGCCATGATTCTGCTGTGCTTGAGCAGAGAGATCGTCCTGCCACTCAAGAGAAAGAGGTGGGTATCTGCATGCCCCCAGGTGCCTACCCTGGGAAGTGGGCTCAGAAGTTAGAGAGCAAGGGCACAGAGTCACCAAAACCTGTCCCAACAATCCCCAGACAATATGCTTCCTGCTGAGTTCATTTTAAGTCACAGACCACTAGTCCTGGCACTGGCCCGGCTGTGAGGCCCATGATGCTTGGGAGCTGTTGTGGAGAACTCAACCTCATCCAGAGGCCAGAGGGCTAACAAGACCAGCTGGGCAGGAGGGCCTGCTGCGGGCAGGGTGGGAGAGCCGCCACATCTCTACTTGCCAAGAAAGGCTACTAGGTACAGGAAAAGGGGCGAAGGGTCTCAGGACTAGTGAAAGTCTGCATTGAAGGCTCTGCCGATGACCAGCCGCCTCACCTCGCTGGTCCCAGCCCCTATCTCATACAGCTTGGCATCTCGAAGAAAGCGGCCCATGGGAAAGTCATTGATGTAGCCATTGCCACCTGCAACAAGGGTTTGGGCAGAGAAGAAAGGAAGTGATTGACAGTGGGCAAAACAAAGAAAGCAAAGAGAAGGCCGAGTATATAGAAACAGGCCACAGGAGGAGAGACTGATTAAAGAAAAGCAGCAAAAGGTAGCAAGATGGAGGGGTGTGGGGAATACACTAGTCCCTTCTTATCCTTGGGGGATACATGCCAAGACCCCAGTGGATGCCTGAAACCGTGGATAGTACCAAACCCCATGTATATGTTGTTTCTTCCCCATACATACATATTTATGAGCAAGTTTAATGTATGAGTTAGGCACAATAAGAGATCAACAATAATAACTAATACTAAAACAGAACTATTATGACATGCCAGCATCACTATTCTTGCACTTTGGGGCCACTGAGTCAAATAATAAGAGTTACTTGAACACAGGCACTGTGATACCAAGACAGCTGATTGGATACTCTAGGTGACTACTAACGGGCAGGTAGCACACATAGCATGGATAGGCTGCACAAAGGGACGTTTCACGTACCAAACATGACAGAGCAGCATGGCACAATGCTTCATCATGGTATTCAGAATGGTGTGAATTTTAAACTTATGAACTGCTTATTTCTAGAAATTTCCATTTAGCTTTTTTTTTTTTGAGAAGGAGTTGTGCTCTGTCGCCCAGGTTGGAGGGCAGTGGCATGATCTTGGCTCACTGCAGCCTCCGCCTCCAAGGTTCAAGCAATTCTCCTGCCTCAGCCTCCTGAGTAGCTGGGATTATAGACACGCACCACCACACCCGGCTAATTTTTGTATTTTTAGTAGAGATGGGGTTTCACCATGTTGGTCAGGCTGGTCTCAAACTCCTGACCTCAGGTGATCTGCCTGCCTCGGCCTCCCAAAGCGCTGGGATTACAGGTGTGAGCCACCGCGCCTGGCCTTTTTTTTTTTTTTTTTGAGATGGAGTTTCACTCTTGTCTCCCAGGCTGGAGTGCAATGGCACAATCTCTGGTTACTGCAACTTCCGCCTCCTGGGTTCAAGTGATTCTCCAGCCTCAGCCTTCCAAATAGTTGGGATTACAGGCTCCCGCCATCACACTTGGCTAATTTTTTTTTTTTTTTTTGTATTTTTAGTAGAGATGGGGTTTCACCATGTTGGCCAGGCTGGTCTCGAACTCCTGATCTCAGGTGATTCACCCGCCTCAGCCTCCTAAAGTGCTGGAGTTACAGGTATGAGCCACTGTGCCCAGCTGCACTTTTTTGAGATGGAGTTTCGCTCTGTCACCCAGGCTGGAGTGCAATGGCACGATCTCGGCTCACTGCAACCTCTGCCTCATGGGTTCCAGCGATTCTCTTGCCTCAGCCTCCCAAGTAGCTGGGATTACAGGCATGCACCACCACGCCCGGTTAAATTTTGTATTTTTAGGAGAGACGGGGTTTCTCCATGTTGGCCAGGATGGTCTCAAACTCCTGACCTCAGGTAACCTGCCCACCTTGGCCTCCCAAAATGCTGGGATTATTGGTGTGAGCCCAGCCCCATTTAGTATATTTGGACCTTGGTTGACCACAGTAAAGGAAGCTGTGAAAAGCAAAGCTGAGGAGAAGAAGGGACTACTGTACCTTGTTGGGGGTAGGGTGGGCAAGAGGTTGCAGCTGAAAGGCCACTCAGAGTGCTAAGGATACCAGACAAAGAAAGAGGGGTGCCACTGACAGGCATGGCAAATGGGGATGAGAGGACGCCAGCATAGCAGCTCAAGGATTCAAACCTCAGCTGCTCGGCTGGAGTCTGTGCTCTTAACCACCGCACAGCATGGAAACAAGGCTGGTCTATACCTCTGAGACATCTCCCTTTCCCCATTTCCTAGTGTCTATGAGGCAGGGAGGATGGGGGGGGTGTTGCCGAAGGCAGCAGCAACTCCTGGCATCTAGCAGTTTTCTCATTTGCTTTCCATTTCCTCCTTGTAACTGGGACAGAAAGAGCCCAAAGGTCCCAGCTCATCTGGGCCTAGCATAAGCACATAGTGAGGAGTGGAGAGGAGACTGCTTTTTTTTTTTTTGAGACAGAGTCTCGCTCTGTCACCCAGGCTGGAGTGCAGTGGTGCGATCTTGGCTCACTGCAACCTCCACCTCCCGGGTTCAAGCGATTCTCTTGCCTTAGCCTCCCAAGTAGCTGGGATTACAGGCATGCACCATCACTCCTGGCATGGGGTTTCACCATGTAGGCCAGGCTAGTCTCGAATTCCTGGCCTCAGGTGATCCACCCACCTCGGCCTCCCAAAGTGCTGGGATTATGGGTGTAAGCCACCATGCCCGCCCTGAAACCGCTTTCTGAAGCAGCCACAGGCCCCAAGAGCGAGGGAGCCCTGGGAGTGGGGAGTGGGGATCACTCACCAAAACACTGAATGCCATCCAGGGCTACCTGTGTGGCGCACTCAGCTGAGTAAAGAATCACACCCGCACAGTCCTACGGGAGGAAACTCGGGTCAGCAGGGCCCTGCGAGGCACGCAGACAGCAAGTCCCAGCCGCCGGCCCACTGCCCCCCTCTCTCCCGGACTGAGGCGGTCCTCACCTTGGGAGTGCAGTGGCCCTCGTCGCAGGCCTTGGCAACATTGTAGACATACTGCCGACATGCCATGAGGCGGGTGTACATGTCAGCCATCTTCCCCTGCATCAACTGAGCACAAAGAGATGTCACAGGTCAACATGCTGGAACACTCTCCCAGTTACCAAAAGCAGGTCAGCAACGGCAACAAGACAGCCAAGGATGAGGAAGCAGGGGCATGGAGAGGAGATGGGATTTACCCAGGATGACGGAGATGGAGGCAGGTGTGGGAGTTAGGGCCAGAGAGTGGCCATTCCACAGCCCACATTACACCCTCAAGTGGCCATCGCTGCCCTGGAAAGACACAGCTCCCAAGGCACCATTTACTCCAACACTTATTACCTTCCAGCAGCTTCTTCGGACCAGGTGGTCTAATTACAAATAGCAGCCTCTTTCCCTTCTGCCCCCAAAACCTGCACGCTTTGCTCTCCAGCCTTACAATGTCTAGTTCATCCACCTCACAGAGGAATCGAGGTGGCAATGTGATGAACTTCCTGATGACTTCCAGAGCCGGGCTACATGCTGAGGAAGACTGCATTCCAAGCAGTCAAGCTCAATTTGCTAGAGGAGACAGCAAACATCCACGGTGCCCACCTCACTTCCTCTCTTTTCAAAGAAAACTTCAGCCTAGTCGAAGTGTACATGTCAGCAAAAGCACGCGGCTCACCTGGAAGTGGCCGATCTTCTGGCCAAAGGCTTCCCTCACGTGCAGGTAGGGAATGGTGTGGTCCAGGACCGCTTGCATGAGCCTGTCAGAAAGGAGAAAGGTCCTATGGGCACCTCCTCATCCCACCACTGGGCATGGTGGCAAAATGCTAGCGTGGGAAGGCCGGAGTCCCAGGGAGGAGAAGAGCAGCCTCAGGAAGTGTAGCCGCAGTTATGGCGCTGACTGACCAGAGGCGCAGGGGTGTGACAGCCCAGGCGTCGTTCCATAGCCGAGTGAGCCACCCTGCTCCTCAGGCCTTTGGTCTGTCACTTAATGATATTTCCCTGCTGTGGGAAGAAATTCAACATGGGAGGAGGTGGTTCTTTTTGTCTCCCAGGAGAGTGCAGGGCCAGGAGGCAGCTCCCTTTGGCCCCCAAGGGGAAGGATGCTGCTGCTCACGGTGGGCCACCGGCCAAGAAGGCCGACAGAGCCCAGCTTCCCCCAAGCCTCACACTTACCCGAGAGGCCCCCCGGCCAGCACCAGCCGCTCCAGGTCCAGCCCACTCATCAGCACGTAGACACCCTTATTCTCGTGGCCCAGGATGTTGGCAGCTGCCAGGATAAGTGCTGGTCAGAGGGAGAAAGCTGTCCACAGCCTCCTCACTTTTATCAAAGGTACTAGATTTGGAAACATGGCTCTCAAGTAAAGCACTAAAATATGTCACTCGACCTTTATTCAACCAAGGTTCCAGGTAAAAGAAAACGATCAAGTGAACCCCTTCCAGTCAGAAGTGGAGCTGCCAGGACCCCACCCCATCCACAAGGCCAACCACAAAGCCCAGCGTTGTTAGATCTTTCCCTTCCCTCTCTGGACTCCCTTGGATGGGAAAGAAGAAAAGTTAATTGGTCTAGAAGTCACCCAATCCCTCCCTGACTCTTTCTACACAGGCACCTATAAAGAAACTAGAGAGTTACTCTTTGCCCCAGGTGGAGTCAGCTCTGGTCCAGTGTCACCTCCCTGCAGGGTAGTCCACGAAAGCTTCTTTGTCCAGGAGACAGGCCATTCAGAGATAGTAACAGAAGCTGCTGAGCACCTCTCCACCCAGTAAGCCAGACTGGATGGCCTTGGGAGGTGTGGGCAGGAAAATGAGTTGACACCACTGACCTGCCTCTAATGCTAGCTGAATTTTTTCCTGTCAACAAAGGAGCTGCACAGGTTCCCCTCCCTGGATGCTCCCTGTAATTAAAGCACACTTTTTTGGGCTGTCAGTGATAGGCATGGTATATGGCTGAGGCAGACAGCAAACCCAACTGGTGATCAAATCCATGCCCCTGGCCAGGCGCGGTGGCTCAGGCCTATAATCCTGGCACTTTGGGAGGCTGAGACGGGTGGATCACCTGAGGTCAGGAGTTGAAGAGCAGCCTGGCCAACATGGTGAAACCCCATCTGTCTACTAAAAATATAAAATTAGCTGGGCGTGGTGGTGTGTGCCTGTCATCCCAGCTACTCAGAAGGCTGAGACAGGAGAATCACTTGAACCCAGGGCGCAGAGGTTGCAGTGAGCTGAGATCGCACCATTGCACTCCAGCCTGGGCAACAAGAGTGACATTCCATCTCAAAAAAACAAAAAAAAATTAGCTGGGCAGGGTGGTGCGTGCCCATAATCCCAGCTACTCGGGAGGCTAAGGCATGAGAATCATTGGAACCTGGAAGGTGGAGGCTGCAGTGAGCCGAGATTACGCCACTGCACTCTAGCCTGGGTGACAGAGCCAAGACTCCTTCTCAAAAAAAAAAAAAAAAAAACCAAACAACAAATCCATGCCCCTGGTCTGGTTAGTACATGATGGCTGCGCTGGCTCTCCCACAGTGCTCCACCATGTCACATTTCAGTTACACCTCGGGGGAGAAAATACTCATACTCAAACAGAACTGCCTTCTCTTCACTGAGTCTGGTTTCCATCAGTGGATTCAGATTTTTTTTTTTCTTAGCATCATTAATGCTAAAAATGAATAACTCATTTTTAAATTTTTTTACAAAAATGTGAGTTAATGAGTTACTTACATGCAGTGGACGGGCAAAAGTACAGGAAGACTGAAGGACATCAGTGGGAAAGGGTAGGTCTGACCCTTCTCTGGCTACTGAGTACAGACTCTATGCGGAGCGTGTGATGCCAGTCAGGCATGCCGCTGCAGGGCCCTGGACAGGAAGGAGTGCTGTCCCGCAGTCCCAGCTCACAGCCTAGCCACGTGTCACTGAAGAGCTAACAATGCCAAGCCTGTCTAACCCAGAGGCTTTCCCAGCTTGAGAACAGCCAGATCAGCCTGGAAGGGGGTCAGGAGAGGGGCTCCCCGATTCTCGGTGCTACTTACCAGGAACCTTACAGTCTTCAAAGATTAGCTCACAGGTGTCAGAGCCCCTCATCCCCAGCTTGTCCAGCTTCTTAGAGGTGCTAAAGCCAGGCATACCCTTTACAGGAATCAAAAGGCAGTCCTGGTTATAGATTAGCCCCAAGGGGGCCTGTACCTGCACAGCATGGCAGCATCCTAGTCCCATGCTCCCCCCAGGTCCTTCCGGTGCTAACGCCCCAGACTGATCCCAGCCTCCTCTGCCACTAGCTTGTGTTCTCCCCAGTTCTCAAGGGGACAGTTCTTTCTCAATGATATGCTCAGTTCTCTGAGCCCTCCTGACCCCCATGGCCTTATTTCCCTCCCCCAGGGGACATTACTTCCAAGACACTGTCACCAGCCCAGTCAGTTCCCTTATCCTCTGTTTTCTCCTGTCTGTACCCAAAGGGATCCCACTAGGGCTGAACTGAGCCCTCTGTGCTTTGACCTGGACTACTGGATTGCAGCATGTTTTGGCAAGTGCCCAGCAGAGTGCTGTAACATGCTGCCCTTCAACCTATAATGAGGAGGGCGTCACGCAACCTTGAGATTTCCAGTCTCAGCCAGGTCCCTACTGCTCCAACTCTAGACAGCTACTTTCCCCCTCTCTATGGAGGGTACCGCAAACCTTTACAATACTCGCTCGTGAAACTCTCTGCCAACTCCCCCACCTGTGGCCCCAGCCCTCACAGGGCCCCTGGCTTCCTCCTCATGATCATTAGGCAGGTGGTTCCTGCACCATCACCTGTAACCCATCCTTCTCTCTCCTGTCCCCGCTCACCATTGTGTTCTGCCCACTCATTCCCAGATGCCTCAATTTCTCCCTGTATTTTCCTTTTTCTTCCCTTTTTTTCTTTTTCTTTTTTTTTTTTTTTGAGACGGAGTCTCGCTCTGTCGCCCAGGCTGGAGTGCAGTAGTGCGATCTCCACTCACTGCAAGCTCCGCCTCCCGGGTTCACACCATTCTCCTGCCTCCGCCTCCCGAGTAGCTGGGACTACAGGCGCCCACCACCACACCTGGCTAATTTTTGTATTTTCAGTAGAGTGGGGTTTCACCATGTTAGCCAGGGTGGTCTCGTTCTCCTGACCTTGTGATCCGCCCGTCAAGGCCTCCCAAAGTGCTGGGATTACAGGCGTGAGCCACCGCGCCCGGCCTTTTTTTCCCTTCTGACCAAAAACTTTGCTCAGTTCTCTCTTTCCTAAAAACACACCCAAACTCCTAACTTTTTGTTTGAACTCCTGCTCTGCTTCCTTCTTGCTTTTGTTGTCAAGGCTGTTGCACGGGCAGTCTCCACTTATATCCCACCCACACCTCAGTCTCCCACGGCCACACTCATCAGGTCCACCAATGTACCCTGACTGTCACGTCCTGACCTCCTTTCAGTCCTTCCCTTTCTAGACCTCTTTGTGTGGCCTGGCACTGAGGACGGCTCCACTGTCTTCAGAAGTGACCCATCTGCCCTGGACTTCCTGGTTACCCTCCTTGCAGTCTGCTCTCTGCCTCGTCCCCACCTCTGGGGGCCTTGCAGAACACACAACACGGATTGCATTTGAGATCAGTGAAGGGGCTATCGCTGGTACCACTGTCAGGAGGCAGAAGCCTCCCCGGCCCTACACGCATCTATACTCACTTTCTCTACAATGAAGGCCGTGATGCCCCGAGAAGCCGGCATAGCAGCCAGATCCGTCTTGGCATAGACAATCAGGACGTCAGCATCAGGGCCATTAGTGATCCAGAACTTGTTGCCATTCAGGATGTAGTGATCTCCTAAGGGCAGGATGTTGGCTATTTGCTCAAGCCATCTCGGCCTGTCTCAGCCAGGCCATAGACCTTCTGCTGAGCAAGTAGCTGTCCAGCTTTGAGAAAGTTCTGGAAACCCAACAGGGACCACCCCCAATTGTTGCTCCCTCACCCTGATAATGTCTGAACTTCTGCCCATTTTGGCTCCCAAGTCGAGAGCGGCCTCACCTTTCTTTTCCGCTTTGAGCTTCATAGAGACAACGTCAGAGCCTGAATTGGGCTCACTCATGGCCAGGGCTCCGATGCACTCACCACTGGTCAGCTGCAAGGAAAACCCCCAACAGGCCTTGTTACAACCTCGGAGTACTCTAGAGCAGCTCACTGATACTGCTGCTTCCTGTCCACATTACACCCCTTCAAACTTCTTAGACCAGGGTATCAGCAGAATCCCAGAAGTCGCTTCTAAGAAGCCCAATGGCTACAAGGCGGAAAATGCCTCTCCTTTTTCCATTCCCTTTGCAAAGGAAGCTAGTCCTACTTTTCCATTTCTTAGAGTTCTCTTCAAATGTTGTCTGTCTGTTGTTCAGTACAAGAGGTCTGGTCCTATTTTTATTTTTGGCTCAAATATTTTAAAGCAATCCATGGCCCCTTCCTAACCACACTGGGTTCATGGCAGCATGCTACAGAAAGCAGGTCTCACTGGCCCTCACCAAGGGGAGACGGTGCCTTATAGTTGGCACTGTGAGATTAGCATGTATTACATTTCTATTTCCTTACCTTTGGGAGATACTTCTCTTTCTGGGCCTCATTCCCATTGCGCACAAGCTGGTTGATGCAAAGGTTGGAGTGGGCACCGTAACTGAGCCCCACTGCTCCAGAAGCTCGGGATATCTCCTCCATCACCAGCACATGCTCCAGGTAGCCCAGGCCGGAGCCGCCATACTGAACTGGGAGCGGTATGGTGAAAGGAAATGGAAAAGGCAGCCCAGATTAAATTGGGATATTCCATTTGTTGGCAGAAGGGAAACACCTTGTAGCACCTATTCCAAATTCCCTCTAGCAACAAGAATAAGCTGATGCCACAGACCTGCTTACAAGCTCACTGGATTGGTTTTGCCTGCTGCTGCTTGTCAGCTGAGGGGTGATTCAGAAGGCAATCATTGCAACTGCTGCTTTATCCCAGACAGACCTCTTGATGAAGATACGTGAACAACCTGAGCACCCACTACTCAGAAAGTTACAGAAATGCAGAGGCAGATGAATAAATGAAGAAAGAGGGCCTGGAGTTTAACAGAGAAAAACAAAGACATTGGGATGGAGGTGGTATCCAAAGCACCAAGAACAGATACAAAGCCAGAGGATGTGATGTGTCTGCAAAAGGCCTAAGGAAGGTGAGATTTTATAGCATAGGGCTGAACCCAAAGAAGCAGGACTGGTAAAAGGACAGGAGAGCCACAGCCTCAGGGACAATCTTCAGGTGGGCTGTGCAGCAGAGGGAAGATGAGATGCTGGCAGAGAATTTCAGAACTCCTCATAAAATATACGGTTTTTCCTTGGCAGCAGATCCAAACTCAAAGTGGCTGGGTCACCTGATACCACCCCCAGCCCTGCTGATTGGGTCAAGCCTAACAAGGTCCTATACACATGTTCACTCTGACCAACAAGTCAGACTTGTCCTCGGCTCTAAGGAAAGCTTGACCTGCCCCTACAACTGCAGGAAGGAAAGTCTGAAGGCAGGTGACATTAGAAACAGCCACCATGACATCATGCAGAAACCGGAACTTATATCCGGCTTTCTTTTTCAGGTTCCCTTGAAAGAGTTTTCATCGAATATTTTCTTTTTTTTTTTCAAGAGGCGGGCTCTCATTCTCTTGCCCAAGCTGGGGTGCAATGGTGTAATCATGGCTCACTGCAGCCTTGAACTCCTGGGCTCAAGTGATCCTCCTGCCTTGGCCTCCCCAGTCGCTGGGATTACAGAAGCCCCCTACCACCCCTGGCCATTTTCATCTGATTTCTAACTACCTCTTTCTTCCATAAAATACAATCTGATTCAGAAGCATATTGTCTGCAGGGAGTAGGGTACATAAACCCCCAAAACACAATAGGAGAGTCTTCCTTAGGAGTGACCAGCAGCCTTTCCCCCAATGCTTTTACATTAAGATGGTTGCAATTAATCTTTAAGTGGTTTCATTTTATGAATGATGTAACTTTCTAGGATGTAAGGAGAAGTATTGGGTTCCACTCATACTCTCATGCCCAGAGTGAATACAGGCTGAAGCAGGTTGGGCTTTTTTTTTTTTTTGAAATGGAGTCTTGCTCTGTTGCCTGGGGCTGGAGTGCAGTGGCGCCATCTCAGCTCACTGCAACCTCCACCTCCCAGGTTCAAGCAATTCTCCTGCTTCAGCCTCTTGAGTAGCTGGGATTACAGGTATGTACCACCACGCCTGGCTAATTTTGTATTTTCAGTGTAGAGAGGGTTTGTCCATGTTGGTCAGGCTGGTCTCAAATTCACAACCTCAGGTGATCCGCCTGCTTCGGCCTCCCAAAGTGCTGGCATTACAGGTGTGAGCCACTGGGCCTGGCCTAGGCTTATCTCTTTACTGGGCACTGCAAGCCAGGCTGGGCCTCCTTCAGAGGTTAAGAATATCCAAACCAGGCTGGGCGTGGTGGCTCATGCCTGTAATCCCAGCACTTTGGGAGGCCAAGGCGGGTAGATCATGAGGTCAGGAGATCGAGACCATCCTGGCTAACACGGTGAAACCCTGTCTCTACTAAAAATACATAAAATTAGCCGGGCGCAGTGGCGGGTGCCTGTAGTCCCAGCTACTCGGGAGGCTGAGGCAGGAGAATGGCGTGAATCCGGGAGGCGGAGCTTGCAGTGAGCTGAGATCATGCCACTTCACTCCAGCCCGGGTGACAGTGAGACTCCATCTCAAAAAAAAAAAAAAAAAAAAAAAAGAATATCCAAACCAGAGCCTGCCAGACCCCTGCCTTCTCCCTCCAGAGAGCCTAGTAAACACATCATCTGGCCACCTCACCTGGAAGCCCAGATAGACATCTCTCTCCCCTGCCCACCCCCCACCCTACTCTCCCTGCCATCTGCTCCCAAATGAGCTCCAAGGTGTGGGCAGAAGAGGACACAGGCAGTCCCTGCAGGGACACCCTGCCCGGAGTGCTCCTGCGGAGAGGCCACAGGTAGGACAAAGCTTATAGGGATTAGGGGAGGCAGTAGGACTGAGGTACCATGAAGACAGCCACTTGATCCAGTTTTCTAAACTTCCCAAATCACCTGGGTGAGCCTGTTAAGTAAGCAGAGTTCAAGAGTTGGACTGATCCTGATCCAAGTAAGCCACAATGACCAAGTTAATCCCTCTGCCTCCTCCACATCACTGTCTAATAAAATAGAAGAGTGTTCTGTTCTCTGGGCTGACAATCAATGGGTGCTTTCACAGGTCCAAAAGATGTAGTTCTGGGTTTCTTTAAACACAATCTTTCCCTTCCCTTCCTGCTTCTTTTGGGAACTGTCTTAAAGGGCACAAGAAAAGTTCTCTTTAGGGAAGGACGCTAGACTCACCAGGGGCTGTGATGCCCAATACGCCCAGGTTCCCCAGCTGCTTCCAAAACTCCTGCCAACAGAATACAGTGCAATGAGCGCTGAGGGGAAGGCAGCCAGTCACATGTGGCTGGAACAATGAGACGCAAACACTTCAGAGAGAGGGGCTGCATTCTTAGGGAGGCTTCATTTACCAGAAAACTGCGTGAGCTCTTCCAGGCAGTGAAGCTCAGCCCCACTCCCAGACTGCCCCCCAATGCCCAGGCCTCCCAACTCACTCGCAGGTTCTTGAACTCATTGCTGCGATCAATCTCCTGGGCCTTGGGGGCCAGGTGCTCCTGAAGGAACTTAGCCATGGTCTGACGAAGCTAATGGAGAGAAGTAAACAGATGCCACTGCGGAAAGCATCTCCACTACCAAGGCACATTCAAGAGAAAAGGTCACAAGTAACTTCACCAAACAGCATCGGACTGAAAGTGAGAGGCCTCAGTAGTTTATGTCTCCTCAGAGATGATCTTCTTTCTTAAGGTCTTCAGCCTAGATAGCTTGATGGTAATTTTTAAAATGTCACACCCTACGTAAAAATCATTCCATTGGTTTCCACTATACTTAGAATGAAACACAAGCTTCTCACCCAGGTCTGCTAGGCCCTGCAGGAGCTGACCCCAGCTGACTCTGCCAGCTTCCCCAGCACCTTCCCACCTCCCACCCTCTGTGCTCCAGCTGCATTCCAGGCAGCCTCCAGATCTCAACAGCTGTCAGCCTCTTTCAAGCTCCTGAACCTTTGACTAAAAGGGACTGATTACCCAAAGAGATTAGAAACTCCTCTTGGTGGCTGGGCATAGTGGTTCACGCCTGTAATCCCAGCACTTTGGGAGGCCGAGGCAGGAGGATCACCTGAGGCTGGGAGTTTGAGACCAGCCTGACCAACATGGAGAAACTCCGTCTCTATTAAAGATACCAGGCCGGGCGCAGTGGCTCAAGCCTGTAATCCCAGCACTTTGGGAGGCCGAGACGGGCGGATCACGAGGTCAGAAGATCGAGACCATCCTGGCTAATACGGTGAAACCCTGTCTCTACTTAAAAATACAAAAAACTAGCTGGACGAGGTGGCGGGCGCCTGTAGTCCCACTGGGGAGGCTGAGGCAGGAGAATGGCATAAACCTGGGAGGCGGAGCTTGCAGTGAGCTGAGATCCGGCCACTGCACTCCAGCCTGGGTGGCAGAGCAAGTCTCCGTCTCAAAAAAAATAAAAATAAAAATACCAAATTAGCCGGGCGTGGTGGCGCATGCCTGTAATCCCAGCTACTTGGAAGGCTGAGGCAGAAGAATCACTTGAACCTGGGAGGCGGAGGTTGCGGTGAGCAGAGATCGTGCCATTACACTCCAGCCTGGGCAACAAGAGCGAAACTCCGTCTCAAAAAAAAAAAAGAGAAAGAAACTCCTCTTGCCAGGAAAGCTTGAGAACAGGGATTGAACCCTTTCTGCCTGAGGTGGTTCACGGAAGCTCTGAGCGTTCGCTGGCTATAAACATAAACTATGGAGTTGCTGGGAGGCTCACACCTCCACCAGCTCCATCCAGCCTCCAAGTGAAGCCTCAGGAAGGACTCTGGTTCCACTCCATTTGTAAATACTTCTTCGTCTTCTTCTTTTCTATTTTTTATGAGATGGGGGTCTGGCTGTGTTGCTCAGGCTGATTTCAAACCCCTGAGCTCAAACAATCCTCCCATCTCGGCCTCCCTAAGTGCTAGGATTACAGGTGTGAGCCGCGGTGCCTGGCCCCTAATTGCTTCTTTCAAGTACTTGTTCAACTTTGTGTTTTGACCCAATGGGCTGAAGAGCGATAGGAGAGCTCACTGTAGCTTTTTAAAACCCTCAAACTGTTTATACCAAAAAGACTCCCTGGTGATTACGATGATCACCCAGGTGTCAGAAGCATACCTCAGACTGCTCAGGTTAAGTGAACTACATAGAGATTGAGGGCCCTTGTCCCACAAGCAGTAGCCTGGCCAATCCTCCACCAAAACACCATCGGTCTCCCAGGAGCTCTCCCAGCCTCGACTCCTCTCTACTTCCAGCAGTACTGCCCTGCGGTCTCAAATCTTCACCCCACAGACGTCAGGCTGAGGTCAGAGGACCTGCCCGAGGCCAGAGGCCCCGCATCCCGCCCGGGCGCTGGCGCTCCCAACGGCCCACGGGCAAAAGCCAAGGCCGGGTGGGCGCTGGGACGATGGGGACCAGGCAGGAAGGAGACCTTGGGGCTAAGAAGGGGGTCAGTCTCCTCACCTGCCTCTGCTCCTCGCTTAGCCCGTTGATTGCATCGTCCACCGGTAAAAGCGAGTGGGCCCGTTGAGAAACGAAGCCGGCAAGCGGCGGCCGCAGCCTCCAGCTCGCCACACGCCACCCCAGCAGCCGAGTCGCAGTCGCCATCTCTGCCCTGAACCAAGAGCTTGAGCTGCTGCTGAGCCAGCTCTTAGCTCCACCAATCCAGGCTTCGCCGACCCGCAAACCGACGAGGGGGTGGATCTGCAGCAGCCAATCACCCTAGGCGGCCCGCAGAAGGCGGTGCTGCCCTTGGACCGCACCCGAGCCTATCAACTGTGATCGCCCGCCAGCTTCCAGCCAATGCAACGGCCGCAGGCCGGGTGGCCCTGCCCTGAGCGCTGGAAATGCTGGCGCGCTCCCTAGGATGGGTGTTTTGGGGGGTAGAAGAGCAAGTGTTTTTTTCTTTTATCTCCCAGTGTTGAAATAGCAGCCCCTAACTGCGGAAATCTCTCTGTGGGAAAGCAAAGTGTGGAAACAGCAATCAGAAAACTGCCCACGTGCTCAGTAAATTGGTCAAGCATCTCTGGAATAATTAAGATCGGAAAAGTAGTGCTTGCTCTAATGTGCACACTGCTTATAACTTAGTACACCTTGCTTTATTTGCTTTATTATATGACAAGGTTTGTAGATTTTGATTCACGGTTTTGGGGTGTGTGTGTGTGTGTGTGTGTGTTTGAGACAGAGTCTCGCTCTGTCGTCCAGGCTGGAGCGCAGTGAAGTGCTCTGTCACCCACGCTGGAGTGCAGTGGAGTGATCTCGGCTCACTGCAAGCTCCGCCTCCTGGGTTCATGCCATTCTCCTGCCTCAGCCTCCCCAGTAGCTGGGACTACAGGAGCCCGCCACCACGCCCGGCTCATTTTTTTGTATTTTTAGTAGAGACGGGGGTTTCACGGTGTTAGCCAGGATGGTCTCGATCTCCTGGCCTTGTGATCCGCCCGCCTCTGCCTCCCAAAGTGCTGGGATTACAGGCGTGAACCACTGCGCCCGGCCTTGATTTATGTTTTATGGGAAAGGGGTTATTAAGGAGTAGCTGCCTTCCAGATTGGAGATGCGCCTCGATTTACAGTGGGGTTACTTCTCGATAAACCCATCGTAAATGGAAAATATTGTTAAGTCAAAAATGCACTTTAAAAATACACCTAGGCCGGACGTGATGGCTCACGCCTGTAATCCCAGCACTTTGGGAGGCCGAGGCAGGTGAGTCACCTGAGGCCGAGAGATCGAGTCCAGCCTGACCAACATGGAGAAACCCCCTCTCTACTACAAATACAAAAATTAGCTAGGCGTGGCGGCGCATGCCAGTAATCCCCGCTACTCAGGAGGTTGAGGCAGGAGAATTACTTGAACCAGGGAAGTGGAGGTTGCAGTGAGCTGAGATCGCACCATTGCATTCCAGCCTGGGCAACAAGAGCGAAACTCCTTCTCAAAAGAAAAAACAAAAAAAAACACCTAACCTACCAAACATCATAGCTTAGACTAGTGGACCTTAAACATACTCAGAACACTTACAATAGCTTATCACTGCGCACAATCATGTAACACAAAGCATATTTTATAAGACAGTGTTAGAAATAATTTATTGAATACTGTACAATATCTATTGAATGTCTATCACTTTCACACCATCATAAAGTTGAAAAATCTTAAGTAGGGCCGGGCGCAGTGGCTCACGCCTGTAATCCCAGCACTTTGGGAGGCAGAGGTAGGGAGATCACGAGGTCAGGAGATCAAGAACATCCTGGCTAACAAGGTGAAACCCCATCTCTACTAAAAATACAGAAAATTAGCTGGGTGTGGTAGTGGGCGTCTGTGGTCCCAGCTAGTCAGGAGGCTGAAGCAGGAGAATGGCGTGAACCTGGGAGGCAGAGCTTGCAGTGAGTCAAGATCGCGCCACTGCACTCCAGCCTAGGCGACAGACCATAAGTTGGGGACCATTTGTATTCAATATGTGTTAAATATTACATGGTACATATTTACGTATTATACTATATATGTTAAATAAGATGTATTAAATAGGCTGGGTGTGGTGGCTCATGCCTGTAATCCTAGGACTTTGGGAGCTTAGGTGGGAAGATCGTTCGAGGCCAGGAGTTCAAGACCATCCTGTGCAACACAGGGAGACATTGTCTCCACAAAACATTTGAGAAAACAAAAAACAACAAAAGATGTATTAAATAGTAAATAATATGTATTTAATACACCATAGGAATAACAGTCAGGACTTAGAAACACGGGTTTGGGACACAGGGAAAGGAAGAGTGGTGAGGAGAAAGAGGAGAGCTGATGGAATTAAGTCTCTATTCCCTCCCCACTTGCTCTATTTACCTCCTCCATGTTGTGTCAATGTTCTTTACTTTTTAAATTTAATTAATTAATTAGAGACAGGGCGGAGGGGGGACGGTCTCACTATGTTGCCCAAGCTGATCCAAAGGCTCATGTGATCCTCCCGCCTTGGCCTCCCAAAGTGCTAGAATTACAGGCATGAGCCACGGAACCCAGCCGAGTCAATGCTCTTGAACAACTCATCTCAGGTTGGTACCCTGAGTCCGGGAACGGGTCTATGCAATCCCACTATATAGCTGTGGGACTTTTAGCATGTTCCTTCGATCTTTTCAGTCGCTGCTTTATCCTCTTTAAAATGAAAACAATACCAGCCAACTTTAAGGCTATTATGAGGAATAAAGGCGACTGCATACTTAATGATTCAGCACAGTACTTGGCACATTGCTCTCATTTTCAGATCATTCATACCACATCCAACTTCCCTGCACCCATTCCTCAGCTTCTAACTTACCCCCTCACCATAATTTGAAGTCCTATTTAGAAGTTAACGCCCGATCATAGCACTGCTTTTTTTTTTAAATCAGGTTGAAATTAATTTTTTTTTTTGAGTCCGGATCTCTGTCATCTAGGCTGGAGTGCAGTGGCAAAATCATGGCTTACTGCCATGACTGGATTCAAGCAATCCTCTGGCCTCAGCCTGCCAAGTAGACAGGACTACAGGCATATGTCACCGGCCTAATATATATATCTATACACATATACATACACACATATATACATACATACATATGTATATATGTATATTGTAGAGATGAGGGTTTCACTATGTTGCCCAGGCTGGTCTCAAACTCCTGGCCTCAAGCAATCCTCCTGCCTTGGCCTCCCAAACTGCTTGGATTACAGGCATGAGCCACTCCACCAGCCCGCCTTTATTAGTTTCTTGAATATTCCAGTATTTTATGTAAATACAAGCAATTATGAATATATATTCTTCTTACACTTAACAAAGTATCTTGGAGATCTTGGCATATCACTATATTAAGAGCGTCCTCTTTTTTCTTTTTTTAAAGACTATTCCAGTGTATAGACACACCATAGTTTTTCTTCTTATGAATGAGGTGGATGATTTTTTCATACAGAAAGCCCTTATTTTTCTGTGGACTGTCAGATCATGTCCTTTGCCTATTTATGTGTTGCACTGTTGGCACTTTTCTTAACTCACACCTACAATACGTGTGTAGGTTCACTGGAAAAGAATCAGGTCTGAGAGGAAAGACTTTGAGCTTGTTTTGGGCACAATTATGTTTGAAGCACTTTTGAGTCATCTTAAGAGGTAATGTGGGCCAGCCATGGTGGCTCACACCTGTAATTCCAACATTCTAGGAGGCTGAGGCAGTAGGATCACTTGAGGTCAGGAGTTCGAGACCACCCTGAGCAACATAATAAGACTGGTCTCTACAAAAAATTTTAAAAATTAGCCAGGCATGGTGGGTTGTGCTTGTAGTCTCAGCTTCTTGAGAGACTGAGGCTGGAGGATGGTTTGAACCCAGGAGTGTGAGGTCACAGTGTGTTATGATCGGGCCACTGTACTCCAGTCTAGGCAACAGAACAAAACACTGTCTCTAAAAAAAATTAAAAACAGAAAATAAGGAGATTAACAAAATTAAACTGGGTGCTGTGGTACATACCTGTAATCCCAGCTACTCAGGTGGCCGAGGTAGGAGGATTGCTTGAACCCAGGGGTTGGAGTCTAGTCTGGGCAACATAGCAAGAGCCTATCTCCTAAAATAAAAAAAGATTTTAAAAATTGATAAACCGCTAGCAAGACTTATCAAAAAAAAAAAGAGGAATTGCAGATATCTGATATCAAGAATTAAAAAGGGGACGGCTCTCAAATCCTACAGATATGAAAAAGATAAGGATATTTTGAGCAATTTATGCTAATAAATTTGATAATGTAGATGAAATGGATAAATCAGACTGACACAAACTGACATAATAGAAAATCTGAATAGTCCTATATCTACCAAATAAATTGAAATTCACAATGAAAAACCTTCCATGAAGAAAACTCCAAGCCTAAAAGACTTCACTAATGAATTCTTCCAAATACTTAAGAAATATGAGTATAGGCCGGGCGCGGTGGCTCATGCCTGTAATCCCAGCACTTTGGGAGGCCGAGGCGGGCAGATCATGAGGTCAGGAGTTCAAGACTAGGCTGGCCAACATAGTGAAACCCCATCTCTACTAAAAAGACAAAAAATTAGCCGGGCATGGTGGCGGGCACCTATAATCCCAGCTACTCGGGTGGCTGAGGCAGGAGAATCGCTACAATCCAGGAGGCAGAGCTTGCAGTAAGCTGAGATCACGCCACATAACTCCAGCCTGGGTGACAATGCGAGACTCCGTCTCAAACCAAAATAAATAAATAAATAAATAAAAGTGTAAACCTAAGAGAAAATAAGAAGGAATACCAAACTTATTATTTCAACTCATTTTATGAGGCCAATATAACCTTGACACCAAAAATCTTACAAGAAACATTACAAAAGAAGGCCGGGCATGGTGGCTCATATCTGTAATCCCAGCACTTTAGGAGGCCAAGGCAGGTGGATCATGAGGTCAGGAGATCAGACCAAGCTGGCTAACACAGTGAAACCCCATCTTTACTAAAAATACAAAAAATTAGCGTGGGCATGGTGGCGGGTGCCTGTAGTCCCAGCTACTTGGGAGGCTGAGGCAGGAGAATGGCATGAACCTGGGAGGCAGAGCTTGCAGTGAGCTGAGACTGTACCAGTGCATTCCAGCCTCGGGTACAGAGTGACACTCTGTCTCAAAAAAAAAAAAAAAAAAACAGAAACATTACAAAAGAAAATTACAGGGTGCGCACGGTGGCTCATGCCTGTAATCCCAGCACTTTCAGAGGCCTAGGCGCAGGTGGATCACGAGGTCAGGAGTTCAAGACCAGCCTGACCAAGATGGTGAAACCCCATCTGTACTAAAAATACAAAAATTAGCTGGGTGCGGTGGCAGCTGCCTGTAATCCCATCTACTCAGGAGGCTGAGGCAGGAGAATTGCTTGAACCTGGGAGGTGGAGGTTGCAGTGACTCGAGATGGTACCACTGCACTCCAGCCTGGGTGAGAGTGAGACTCTGTCTAAAAAAAAATGGGAAGAAAATTACAGGTCAGTATTTCTCATGAATGGACACAAAAATGCTAAAAAATATATTATAAAATTGAATCCAACGTGTGTGTGGCTTTTTTTAAATTTATTTTTGAAACAGTCTCCCTCTATTGCCCAAGCTGGAGGCAGTGGTATGATCTCGGCTCACTGCAACTTCTGCCTCCCGGGTTCAAGCCTCCAGAGTATTTCGGATTACAGGTTTGCACCACCATGTCTGGCTAATGTTTGCATTTTATTAGAGAATGGGGTTTCCCCATGTTGGCCAGGCTGGTCTCAAATTCCGGGCCTCAAGTGATCAGGCCGCCTCGGCCTCCCAAAGTGCTGGGATTATAGGTGTGGGCCACCGCGCCCAGCCTTGTTTTTGTTTTATAGAGACAAGGTCTCACTCAGTCGCTCAGTCACTCAGGCTGGAGTGCAGTGGGGACATCATGGCTCACTGCAGCCTCATCTTCATGGGCTCAAGCAATTTTCCCACCTCAGCCTTCTGAGTAGCTGGGACTACAAGGCGTGCACCACCATACCTGGCTAATTTTTTCGATGTTAAGTAGAGATGACTCCTGGCTAAATTGCCCAGGCTGGTCTCAAACTCCTGGGCTCAAGTGATCCTCCTGCCTGAGCTTCCCAGAGTGCTGGGATTACAGCTGTGAGCCACGGCACAGCTGAATCCAATGTTGTGTGTGTGTGTGTGTGTGTGTGTGTGGTGTGTGTGTGTGTGTATAAATACATTATGACTGTGGTAAGATATGAAATATATTTGGTTTTTGTCCCTGGTTCCTGTCACAAAGCTACTAAAACCCTTAGAATATTCCAATAGAAATGTCTTTATTAATAATGAGCCTGTTTTAGAAATAATGCCAGGCCGGGCGCGCTGGCTCAAGCCTGTAATCCCAGCACTTTGGGAGGCCGAGACGGGTGGATCACGAGGTCAGGAGATGGAGACCATCCTGGCTAACACAGTGAAACCCCGTCTCTACTAAAAAATACAAAAAAAAAACCTAGACGGGCAAGGTGGCGGGCGCCTGTAGTCCCAGCTACTCGGGAGGCTGAGGCAGGAGAATGGTGTAAACCCGGGAGGTGGAGCTTGCAGTGAGCCAAGATCCGGCCACTGCACTCCAGCCTGGGTGACAGAGCGAGACTCCATCTCAAAAAAAAAAAATAATAATAATAATGCCACACATCTACAGCAATCTGATCTTTGACAAACCTGACAAAAACAAGAAATGGGGAAAGAATTCCCTATTTAATAAATGGTGCTGGGAAAACTGGCTAGCCATATGTAGAAAGCTGAAACTGGATTCCTTCCTTATATCTTATACAAAAATTAATTCAAAATGGATTAAAGAGTTAAATGTTAGACCTAAAACAATAAAAACCCTAGAAGAAAACCTAGGCAATACCATTCAGGACATAGGCATGGGCAAGGACTTCATGACTAAAGCACCAAAAGCAACGGCAGCAAAAGCCAGAATAGACAAATGAGACCTAATTAAACTAAAGAGCTTCTGCACAGCAAAAGTTACTACCATCAGAGTGAACAGGCAAACTACAGAATGGGAGACAATTTTTGCAATCTACCCATCTGACAAAGGGCTAATATCCAGAATCTACAAAGAACTTAAACAAATTTACGAGAAAAAATCAAACAATCCCATGAAAAAGTGGGCAAAGGATATGAACAAACACTTCTGAAAAGAAGACATTTATGCAGCCAACAGACACATGAAAAAATGCTCATCATCACACACCATCAGAGAAATGCAAATCAAAACCACAATGAGATACCATCTCACACCAGTTAGAATGGCAATCATTAAAAAGTCAGGAAACAACAGGTGCTGGAGAGGATGTGGAGAAACAGGAACACTTTTACACTGTTGGTGGGACTGTAAACTAGTTCAACTATTGTGGAAGACAGTGTGGCGACTCCTCAACGATCTAGAACTAGAAATACCATTTGACCCAGCAATCCCATTACTGGGTATATATCCAAAGGATTATAAATCATGCTGCTATAAAGACACGTGCACACGTATGTTTATTGTGGCACTATTCACAATAGCAAAGACTTGGAACCAATCCAAATGTTCATCAGTGATAGACTGGATTAAGAAAATGTGGCACATATACACCATGGAATACTACGCAGCCATAAAAAAGGATGAGTTCATGTCCTTTGTAGGGACATGGATGAAGCTGGAAACTATTCTCAGCAAACTATCGCACGGACAGAAAGCCAAACACTGCATGTTCTCACTCATAGGTGGGAACTGAACAATGAGAACACTTGGACACAGGAAGGGGACCATCACATACTGGGGCCTATCGTGGGGTGGGGGGAGGGGGGAGGGATAGCATTAGGAGATATACCTAATGCAAATGACAAGTTAATGGGTGCAGCACACCAACATGGCACATGTATACATATGTAACAAACCTGCACATTGTGCACATGTACCCTAGAACTTAGAGTATAATAAAAAATAATAATAATGAGCCTCTTTTGATCACGCTTGAATTTGTTCCAATGAGGTGACTTAGAGTGAAACCCCTACGTAACTTCAGGATGGGGCTGGTTACCAGAAAAACCAAATGATTAGGGAATTGTAACTTCTAGCCCCATCCACCAACCTCTGGAAATGGGGGAAAGCTGGAAATTAAGCTCTATAAAAACTCTTGAGCCAGGCATGGTGGTCCACACCAGCAGTCCCAGCTACTTGGGAGACTGAGGCAGGAGGATCCCTTGAGTCCAGTAGGTTAAGGCTAGTCTGGGTGACATAGTGAGGACCTAGTTTTTTGTTTGTTTGTTTTTTGTTTTTTTTTTTGAGACGGAGTCTCTCTCTGTTGCCCAGGAGGCTGGAATGCAGTGGCGCGATCTCGGCTCACTGCAAGCTCCGCCTCCCGGGTTCACGCCATTATCCTGCCTCACCTCCCGAGTAGCTGGGACTACAGGCGCCTACCCCAATGCCCGGCTAAATTTTTTTTTTTTTTTTTTTTGTAGAGACGGGGTTTCACCGTGTTAGCCAGGATGGTCTCGATCTCCTGACCTCATGATCTGCCTGCCTCGGCCTCCCAAAGTGCTGGGATTACAGGCATGAGCCAAAAAAGACCATTCTTCCCCTACTGAATTGTAATGGAGAGTTCATTATGAATCAAGCAACTCTATGTGTGGGTCTATTTCTGTACTCTTTATTCTGTTCCATTGATTTCTAGCACCAATACCACAGTATATTAATATATGTACATATATATATATTTTTTTGAGACAGAGTCTTGCTCTGTCGTCCGGGCTGGAGTGCAGTGGCCAGATCTCAGCTCACTGCAAGCTCCACCTCCTGGGTTTATGCCATTCTCCTGCCTCAGCCTCCCCAGTAGCTGGGACTACAGGTGCCTGCCGCCTCGCCAGGCTAGTTTTTTTTTGTATTTTTTAGTAGAGACGGGGTTTCACCGTGTTAGCCAGGATGATCTCGATCTCCTGACCTCGTGATCCGCCCGTCTCGGCCTCCCAAAGTGCTGGGATTACAGGCTTGAGCCACCGCGCCCGGCCTATATACATATATATTTATCTTTATAAAATGTCTGTTTCTGGTAGTGTAAGTCTCCAACTTCTTCAAAATTTTGTTTGCTATTCTAGGTCTTTTGCATTTCCATATACATTTTAAAGCCAGCTTTTCAATTTCTGTTTTAAAAAGGCTTGTTGGGATACTGATTAGGATTATAGTTCATCTACAGATCAACATGGGAAGAGCTGACATCTTAACAACACTAAATCTTCCAATCTATTAACATGGAATACCTATTTATTTATTTAGGTCTTTAATTTCCCTCAGCAATGTTCTTATAATTTTCAGAGTAGATGTCTTGCACATACATCTTTCATTAGATTTATTCTCATGTGATTGAAGTTCTTGCTGCTTTTGTAAATTGTATATATATATATGTATTATCTATATTTATTTTTAAATCAGGCAGTCTCCCAAACAAGAATAGGTTCAAAGAGATTCCCAGATTATATTTTTAAAATCTTACTTTCAGCCCGGTGCAGTGGTTCACGCCTGTAATCCCAGCACTTTGGGAGGCCGAGGTAGGTGGGTCACCTGAGGTCAGGAGTTCGAATCCAGCCTGACTAACATGGAGAAACCCCATCTCTACTAAAAATACAAAATTAGCCAGGTGTGGTGGCCTGTGTCTGTAATCCCAGCTACTTGGGAGGCTGAGGCAGGAGAATCACTTGAACCCAGGAGGTGGAGGTTGTGGTGAGCCGAGATCACGCCATTGCATTCCAGCCTGGGCAACAAGAGCAAAACTCTGTCTCAAATTTTAAAAAAAGGAAAAATAGGGCCGGGTGCGGTGGCTCAAGCCTGTAATCCCAGCACTTTGGGAGGCCGAGACGGGCGGATCGCGAGGTCAGGAGATCGAGACCATCCTGGCTAACACGGTGAAACCCCGTCTCTACTAAAAAAATACAAAAAACTAGCCCGGCGCGGTGGCGGGCGCCTGTAGTCCCAGCTACCCGGAGGCTGAGGCAGGAGAATGGCGTAAACCTGGGAGGCGGAGCTTGCAGTGAGCTGAGATCCGGCCACTGCATTCCAGCCTAGGCGACAGCGCAAGACTCCATCTCAAAAAAAAAAAAAAAAAGGAAAAATATTATTTTCCAAGTGTTGCTGCTAGTAATACCTATTACATAGTGTTTTTGTATCCAATTATCTTGCTAAATTCACTTATTCTAATAACTTATAACAGAGTCTTTTAGATTTTTAAAAAGATTTCCTATGTATACAGTCATATCATTTGCAAATGAGTTATGCTTCTTCCTTTACATATCTATATACTGTATTTTTTTTCTGTACGCTGTACATCTCTATTTTCTTTATTTTCTTGCCTAATTGGACTGTCTAAAATCTCCAGTACAATGTAAAGCCGACTGGTGATAGCATACATTCTTGTCTTATTCCCACCTTCAAGGGGAAAGTGATTCAACACTGCATTACCAAGTATAGCATTAGCTGTAGCTTATTTATGGATATCCGTTATTAGATTAAGGCAGTTCTCTATCTCCTTTGCTGAGAGTTTTTATAATAAAAAGATGAATTGTATCAAATGCTTTTTCTGCATCTATTGATGTGTTCATTTTTATCATTTATTCTGTTAATGTGTCCACTTACATTGATTGAATTTGAACCCTTCATTAAATAAAATTCACAGGAGCCCATTGGTTTGAACTGAACTCCTGCACTAGGTCCAGCACACCAAATCATAATGGAGCTACTCATGCTGAAGGTCCATGCCACCAAGCTGAAACTAAGACCTTTAACTGATCTTCTAAAAAAATGGGGAGATAACTTCAGATCAGTGGTGTCAAAAAATAAAAATAAAAAATCACAAGAAGTAATAGCCAAATCCTGAAACAGGCCAGGTTTAGCGGCATGACATGGAAGTCCTCTCTGCTTTGCCCTTTACAAGAAAAGTAATTGGAATCTGAAATAAAGTCAATTAAGATCTTTAAATTTGTTATAATTTTGGTTTTTGATGCTTTCATAACCAGGATATATCCCACTTGGTCATTAAAGAAAAAAACTTTTTTTCTCTCACACACTTAACACAGAATATTTCTGTGAGAAGATGTGGGGAAGTTTTTCCCCACACACCAAAGTATTCTCCAGCAAACACCAACTGGGTGTTCTGTAATTCATTTCAATTCTTGCCTGTAATCCCAGCACTTTGGGAGGCCAAGGTGGACAGATCACCTGAGGTCGTGAGTTCGATACCAACCTGGCCAACATAGCGAAATCATGTCTCTACTAAAAATACAAAAATTAGCCGGGCATGGTGGCGCAGCCTGTAATCTCAGCTACTTGGGAGGCTAAGGTAAGAGAATCGCTTGAACATGGGAGGCAGAGATTGCAGTGAGCCAAAATGGTGTCATTGCACTCCAGCCTGGGAAACAGCAAACTCCATCTCAAAAAGAAAAAACCAAAACCAAAATAATTTCAATTCTTTATCTACTTGGAGTTAGAGTCAAACCCTACAGGTTAAGGCTCAATCCCACAAGACTGGGCCCCACTTCAGATGCCAGTCACAGGTAGATTGTCACCTATATTCTGATTAACAAACCAGAAAACAAGATTCCCACGCCCCCTGCTTGGATTCGATTAATTGGCTATGGCGGCTCACAGAACTCAGGGAAACACTTAAGTTGACTGGCATACTATAAAGGATATTACAAAGGGTACACATGAACAGCCAGATGGAAGAAATGCACAGGGCAACGTATGGGGAAAGGAGTGCAGAGCGTCCATGCCCTCTGTGTTCCACCCAGAAGCTCATCAAATTTTGTTCAAGGGTATCTTTCTAAAAAAAAATTTTAAATAGAACCTCACAGCCAGGCGTGGTGGCTCACACCTGTAAAGACCTAGAATAGCAAACAAAATTTTGAAGAAGTTAGAGACTTACACTACCAGAAACAGATATTTTATAAAGATAAATATATGTGTATATATATTAATATACTGTGGTATTAGTGCTAGAAATCAATGGAACAGAATAGAGTACAGAAATAGACCCACACATAGAGTTGCTTGATTTATAATGAACTCTCCATTACAATTCAGTAGGGGAAGAATGGTCTTTTTTGGCTCATGCCTGTAATCCCAGCACTTTGGAAGGCAGAGGTGGATGGATCACGAGGTCAGGAGTTCGAGACCAGCCTGGCCAACATGGTGAAACCCTGTCTCTATTAAAGATACAAAAAATTAGCCAGACGTGGTGGTGCATGCCCGTAATCCCAGCTACTCGGGAGGCTGGGGCAGGAGAATTATTTGAACCTAGGAAGTGGAGGTTGCAGTTAGCCAAGACTGCGCCACTGCACTCCAGCCTGGGCGACAGGGCAAGACTCTGTCTCAAAAAAAAAAAAAAAAAAAGGTGGCCCGGCGTGGTGGCTCATGCCTGTAATCCCAGCATTTTGGGAGGCAGAGGTGGGCGGATTCCGAGGTCAGGAGATAGAGAGGATCATCCTGGCTAACATGGTGAAACCCTGTCTCTACTAAAAGTACAAAAAGAAATTAGCGAGGCATGGTGGCAGGCACCTGTAGTCCCAGCTACTCGGGAGGCTGAGGCAGGAGAATGGTGTGAATCCGGGAGGCGGAGCTTTCAGTGAGCCGAGATTGCGCAACTGCACTCCAGCCTGGGCGACAGAGTGAGACTCCGATTTCATATTATACAAAAGATTAGAGGTAGATAATAGACCTTAATATGCTGTTTCCCAGGTAATATGAAAAGCAAACAATATGCAAAGTAAACAGTAAAGCTTTGCGCAACAAAATAAGGTAAAAATTGAACAAATCAAAGTATAAAGTAAAAACATAAAATACTGCATGTTCTCTCCTATAAGTGGGAGTTGAGTACATTGAGCACACACAGACACAAAGAAGGGAACAACAGACACTGGGGCCTACTTGAGGGTGGAGGGTGGGTGGAGGGTGAGGATCAGAAAACTACCTATCTGGTTCCACGCTCCTCACCTGGGTGACACACAGTTTACCTATGTAACAAACCTGCACATGTACCCCTGAACATAAAAGTTGAAAACAAAATAAAAACATGTTCATACAGGCCAGGTGTGGTATATAATTACTCACATCCATAATTCCAGCACTTCAGAAGGCCAAGGTGGGCGGATCACCTAAGGTCAGGAGTTTGAGACCAGCGTAGTCAACTTGATGAGAGCTCAGTTTTGCAAAAATACAAAAATTAGCCAGGCAAGATAGTGTGTACCTGTATTCCCAGCTACTCAGAAGGCTGAGGCAGAAGAATCGCTTGAACCTGGGAGGCAAAGTGACAGTGAACCAAGATTGCAACACTGCACTCTAGCCTGGGTCACAGAGCAAGACTGTCTTAAAAAACAAACAAAAAGAACAAAAAAACCCAAAGACGTTCATATGGCTTTTTTTTTTTTTTTTTTTTTTTTTTTGAGACGGAGTCTTGCTCTGTCGCCCAGGCTGGAGTGAAGTGGCCAGACCTCAGCTCACTGCAAGCTCCGCCTCCCGGGTTCACGCCATTCTCCTGCCTCAGCCTCCCGAGTAGCTGGGACTACAGGCACCCGCCACCTCGCCCGGCTAGTTTTTTGTATTTTTTAGTAGAGACATGGTTTCACCGTGTTAGCCAGGATGGTCTTGATCTCCTGACCTCATGATCCGCCCGTCTGGGCCACCCAAAGTGCTGGGATTACAGGCTTGAGCCACCGCGCCCGGCCCACATTGTTATAAATAAATGGGAGGGAGAAGGAAGAAATCCTCCTTACAGAAGAATTCCAAACAATATGGACAGGTAGATAGTTCTCACACCCCTTGAGAGTGGGCTGCAATTAGTGATGACTTCTAAAGAGAGTATGGAAAGAGTAAAATAGTAACTTTACGGTGGAGAAACCGGGGTGACACTGCCTTAACCAAGTGATCAAGGTTAATATTACTAGCAACAAGTCAAGTTGATACTATCTACCTATAATATTGTGTCTGGAGTTGGTTGCTTCTGGTGGGTTCTTGGTCTCTCTGACTTTAAGAATGAAGCTGCAGACCTTCGCGGTGAGTATTATAGCTCTTAAAGCTGGCATGGACCCAAAGAGTGAGCAGCAGCAAGATTTATTGTGAAGAGCAAAAGAACAAAGCTTCCGGAACCGGGAAAGGTAACCCAGCGGGTTGACACTGCTGCCTGGGGAGGGTGTGGCGGGTCGCCAGCTTTTATTGCCTTATTTGCCAACCCCCCCCCCCCCCCCCCCCCCGGTCCTGCTGATTGGTCCATTTTACAGATTGATGATTGGCCCATTTTAGAAGGTGCTGATTGGTGCATTTTACAAACCCCTAGCTAGCCACAGAGTGCTGATTGGTATTTTTTTGTTTTGTTTTGTTTTTGTTTGTTTGTTTTGAGACGGTGTCTTGCTCTGTTGCCCAGGCTGGAAGGCTGTGGCAGCAATCTCCACTCACTGCAAGCTCCGCCTCCCGGGTTCCCACCATTCTCCTGCCTCAGCCTCCTGAGTGGCTGGGACTACAGGCGCCTGCCACCACGCCTTGCTAATTTTTTGTATTTTTAGTAGAGACGGGGTTTCACCTTGTTAGCCAGGATGGTCTGGATCTCCTGACCTCGTGATCCGCCCACGTCAGCCTCCCAAAGTGCTGGGATTACAGGTGTGAGCCACCATGTCCGGCCTGACTGGTGCCGTTTAAAATCCTCTTGTAAGACAGAAAAGTTTGCGGAGTCCCCACTTGACCCAGAAGTCCAGCTGGCTTCACCTCTCAATCTGATGTGCTGAGTACACTTTACTTATGTGGTATTCTTCCCTAAAAAACATAACCACAGTCTAATCATCAAAAAAAAAAAAAAAAAACAAATCCAAATTGAGGGATATTCTACAAAATATCTGACTGCTACTCCTTGAAACTGTCAAGGTCATGAAAAACAGAAAAAGACTGAGAAACTGTCATTGACCAGGGGAGACTAAGGAGACATAATAACTAATGACAAAATACAATATGGCATCCTGGATGTGATCCTAGAACACAAAAACTACATTAGTAGACAAACCAATGAAATCCAAATAAAGCCCAGAGTTTAGTTAATATTGATTTACTGATGCTGGTTTCTTAGTTTTGACAAATGTGCCATGGTATTGTAAGATGTTAACATTAGCGGAAGCTGGGGAAGGGGTATATGGGAACTCTCTGGACTATCTTTGCAACTTTTCCGTAAATCTACAATTATTCCCAAATATATACATTATTATTATCTTTTGATACAGGGCCTCACTCTGTAGCCTAGGTTGGAGTGCAGTTGAGGTAGATCAGGTAGGATGGTCACAGCCTCACTTAAAGGGGAACAAGATACTTGCCAAACAGACAGATAGAGGGAACAGCTGGATGCTGTACAACCCGCATCAGGAACTCGTGGTCAGAACATCCTGCTGCAAGGAGGAAAAAGAGCAAAAGGGGATAAGTCCTCTAGCTTGCACAGGCACAGAAACCCTTGGTCAGTGTCTTTAGGCTGACCTATACTCATTTTAACAGTAAAAACACTCCCCGGGGTGGAAAATTACTCTCAAATTCTTTTGTGCACCAACGTCAAGAACTTGAATCAGCCCACCAACAACACCGTGGAGGTATCACAGCTCACTGCAGCCTCATTCTCCCTGGCTCAAGCGATCCCCTCACCTAAGCCTCCAGAGTAGCTGGGACTACAGGTGTGCACCATCGCGTCTGGCTATTTAAACAATTTTTTGGTAGAGAAGAGGTCTTGCTATGTTGCCCACGCTGGTCTTGAACTCCTGAGCTCAAGTACTTCTCCAGCCCCAGTCTTCCAAAGTGCTGGGTTTACAGGCATGAGCCACTGGGTCTGGCTAAAATATGTATTTCGAAAAAGACTGACTAAACCTCCAACTCTCATACATTGTTGTGGTGGTATAAACGGTACATGTATTTTGGAAAACTGAGTTGCTTACCCTATGACTCAGCAGTTCTATTCTTGGGTCTCTATCCCAGATAAACCAGTGCAGTTTTATTAATAGCCTAAAACCAGAAACAAATGTCCACTAGCCAGAGAATACTGATACGTTCAACCACACAAATTATAGAGACAGGTTGAGCTAAAGAAACCAAACACAAGAGTACACACTCGGCTGCGTGCGGTGGCTCAAACCTGTAATCCCAGCACTCTGGGAGGCCAGGAGTTCAAGATCAGCCTGGGCAACACAGGGAGAGCCCCCCATCTCTACAAAAATTTTAAAAATTAGCCAGGTGTGGTGGCATTCACCTGTAGTACTAGCTACTCAGTCGGCTGAGCCCAGAAATTCGAGGTTACAGTGAGCTATTATTGTGCCTCTGAACTCCAGCCTGGGCAACAGAGCAAGATGTTGCCTTTTTTTTTTTGAGTCAGGAGTATCACCATGTCGCCCAGGCTGGTCAAGAACTTCTGGTCTAAAGCTGTCTCTTTAAAAAAAAAAAAAAAGAAAAGAAAAGAAAAAGGGAGCTGGGCTTGGTGGCTCATGCCTGTAATCCCAGCACTTTGGGAGGCCGAGGCAGGCGGATCAAATGAGCTGAGGTGTTTGAGACCAGCCTGGGTAACATGGCAAGACCTTATCTCTACAAAAAATATACAAAAATTAGCTAGGTTTGGTGGTGTGCCCCTGTAGTCCCAGCTACTTGGGGAGCTGAGGTAGGAGGATCACTTGAGCCCAGGAGGTCAAGGCCGCAGTGAGCCAAGATGCCACCACTGCACTCCAGCCTGGATGACAGAGACCCTCTCTCTCTCTCTCAAAAAAAGTGTATACTGTGAGTCCATTTATATGAAATTCTTGGAAGGACAATACTAATGGATGGTGATTTTGTAGAGTAGTGCTCACTTCCACAACAGCGATAGTAACTTATGGACCTGTACACTTAAGGTTAGTGAACTTTAAGCCTCAAATTAAAAAAAAATCTGGTAAAAGTTTGCCATTTCAACAATTTAATTAATTAATTAATTAAGAGATAGAGTCTTGCTCTTGTCGCCCAGGCTGGAGTGTCGTGGTGCAATTTTGGCTCACTGACTGCAACCTCCGCCTCCTGGGTTCAAGCGATTCTCCTGCCTCAGCCTCCTGAGTAGCTGGGATTACAGGCGCCTACCACCACGCCTGGCTAATTTTTGTGTTTTTAGTAGAAAAGGGTTTTCACCATGTTGGCCAGACTGGCCTTGAACTCCTGACCTCAGGTGAGCTGCCCGTCTTGGCGTCCCAAAATGCTGGGAATACAGATGTCAGTCACCACGCCTGGCCTCAATCAATTTTATTTTTTAATGGAGTCTCGCTCTATCACCCAGGCTGGAGTGCAGTGGTGCGATCTTGGCTCACTGCAACCTCCACCTTCCGGGTTCAAGCGATTCTCCTGCCTTAGCTGGCCAAGTAACTGGGACTATAGGCACATGCCACCACGCCCAACTAATTTTTGTATTTTTAGTAGAGACAGGGTTTCCCCATGTTGGCCAGGCTGCTCAAACTCCTGACTCAGGTGATCCACCCGCCTTGGCTTCCCAAAGTGCTGGGATTACAGGCGTGAGGCACCGCGCCCGGCCTCAACCATTTTAAAGCCTACAGTTCAGTGGTATTAGGTATATGCAGAATGCCATGCAACCACCACCACTTTCCATTTCCAGAACTTTATCATCCCAAAGAGAAACTCCCTTCCCCTCCTGCTCAGTCCTTGGTAATCTATATTCTACTTTGGATGGATTTGCCTACTGTAGCTACATTACATTAGTGTTCCTGTGTACCTTGAAGCCAGCATGGCAGAGAAAGAAAATGGTAAGGAAACAGCTTCTTGAGATATTTGGCTGTGAATATGGCGTATGTGGTAGGTGGAGGGGATGAGGGTAGAGTTTTGGCTTTATGTTTTAAGAAGGTTGTAATTTGAACTTAAGAGTCAAAGTTGGCCAGGCGCGGTGGCTCAAGCCTGTAATCCCAGCACTTTGGGAGGCTGAGACGGGCGGATCACAAGGTCAGCAGATCGAGACCATCCTGGCTAACACGGTGAAACCCCGTCTCTACTAAAAAATACAAAAAACTAGCCGGGCGAGGTGGCGGGCGCCTGTAGTCCCAGCTACTCAGGAGGCTGAGGCAGGAGAATGGCGTAAACTCGGGAGGCGAAGCTTGCAGTGAGCTGAGATCCGGCCGCTGCACTCCAGCCTGGGCGACAGAGTGAGACTCCGTCTCAAAAAAAAAAAAAAAAAAAAAAAAAGAGTCAAAGTTGAGAGTTCCCACGTCAGAAGGAAGTTGAATAATTGAGGCCTGCAAAGACATGGTAAGATCAGCAGCTGTGTTTTGGAGTGGGGAGAAGGGGACACTGGAATTGAAGTTTGGGGCAAGTTTATGAAGGGAATCTTTTGCCAGGGTAAGTTTTAAACTTTAATAATATCACCACCAGGATTTGAGTACCTTTGCCAGGCACTGGGTTAGGTACTGGACATAATTCTCCTTTATAACCACCCAGCAAGACAGGTATTATTGGTATGAACTTAGTTTAGTCATACTTTTTTTTTTTGAGACGGAGTCTTGCTGTGTTGCCCAGGCTGGAGTGCAATGGCACCATCTTGACTCACCGCAACCTCTGCCTTCTAGGTTCAAGAGATTCTCCTGCCTCAGCCTCCTGAATAGCCGGGACTACAGGCGCATGCCACCACACCCAGCTAATTTTGGAATTTCTAGTAGAGACAGGGTTTCACCACGATGGTCAGGCTGATCTCAAACTTCTGACATCATGATCCACCCACCTCAGCCTCCCAAAGTACCAGGATTACAGGCGTGAGCCACCAGCACCCAGCCTGTTCATACCAGTTTTACTGGTATGAACTTAGTTTGAGAGAATTTGCCAAAGACCAGTTTTTAGTGGATAGGCTCAAAATATTTGAAACATAACCAACTTTGTGAACTCTGTATGAGAAGGCAAACAATTTTGGCCCTTTAAGCTCGGGTTGGAGTGTTACTGGCTTCACTGGGTGTCTCTGGCAGCCTTAAAGATGCTGAAGGGTGGGGGTGGGAGGGTTTGGTGAAGAAATTAGGAGGTGCAGAAAGAACAGGAGATGGCCAAAGTCAGCCTAGTTTGGTTAAGAAAAAAATTTGGCCATGTCTTTGGTAAACCAGGGGGGAAGCCTGTCATGGACTTTAGGCCATGGACTAAAGGATCTATGGGACCAGGCCTAGGATTGGCTGTGCAAAGTAAACAGCAGGCAGATAATGATGCTTGAGTGCAGGGAGGGCTGGGCGCAGTGGCTTGCACCTGTAATCCCAGCATTTTGGGAGGCTGAGGCGGGCGGGTTACTTGAGGTCAGGAGTTTGAGACCAGCGTGGCCAACTGGGCAAAACCCCACCTGAGTCTATTAAAAATACAAAAATGGCAGGGTATGGTGGCTCACGCCCGGCCTCAGCACTTTGGGAGTCTGAGGCTGGTGGATCACTTGAGGTCAGGAGTTGGCCAACATGGGGAAACCCCGCCTCTATTAAAAATACAAAAATTAGCTGGGCATGGTAAGGGGATGGGGCGCCTGTAATCCCAGCAACTCAGGAGGCTGAGGCAGGAAAATCGCTTGAACCCAGGCAGTGGAGGTTGTGGTGAGCAGAGATCACACTACTGTACTGGGCAATAGAGTAAGCGAGACTGTCTCAAAAAAAAAAAGGCCAGTTGCGGTGGCTCACACCTGTACCCCAGCACTTTGGGAGGTCAGGGTGGGCGGATCATGAGGTCAGGAGACGAGACCATCCTGGCTAACATGGTGAAACCCTGTCTCTTAAAAATTAGCCAGGCGTGATGGCACGTCCCTGTAGTCACAGCTACTCGGGAGGCTGAGGCAGGAGAATTGCTTGACCCGGGAGGAGGAGGTTGCAGTGAGCCGAGATCATGTCACTACACTCCAGCCTAGGTGACAGAGTGAGGCTCTGTCTCAAAAAAAAAAAAAAAAAAGTGCAGGGAGAACAAAGGCAGCAAGTGGCCACAGACCTGGTGAAAGCACTGCTACAAATGGGCAACACCCTCAGGAGACTAGCCAGTGCTCTTGGCAGACAGAGGGACTGGCCACAGGGCTCTTAAAGAGTAGCAGAAAAATATTCTAGATTAAGTCAGAATATCTTGGACTTGTTAACTAAATTAGTTCAATAATGATCAACTGACATATCTAGGTTAAAAGGTTATTTTCATTTCTCAGTGTTACAGTCAGAATATTTACAGAAGTATTTATTTTAAAAGTAGACTTAAAAAAAAAAAAGTAATTTAAAGCTCCAAGGTGTATTGTTTCATGTAGGTGTTACTGCTACCTATACTTTCACCCCATTTATTAAGCCCAAAACACTTCAAGCAACTTTAGGTTCATAAATTAATAAGAAGGTACAGAAGCCCAACCAGGATGGGACAGAATGTGTTCCAGGTTGGAGGGGGACAGCATGGCTCCTCAGTGGTCTTGTACGGAACACTTGTGCTCTACTGTAATGAAGATTTTCTTCCTGAAAATCTGAATGTGACATTTTAGATCCTCTGGTTGTTGGTTTAGTCTCCGGATTATAATGGTGTGCTGGAATCAGGTGGTTGACTAGAAGGTCAATCCAAGCTCCTAGGCCCCCCTCTCCTGTAGGCCTCAATTATCCACCTGTGAGGCTCAGGAGGGCCGACCAACCTGAAGGTTGGGAAAACTTGCTTAAATGAGGAATTGCCATTTCAGCATAAACTGTCCTCAATTCTACTGTAGAAATTGTTTTCATTCTGGAGATGGTGAGTCCCAGAAGATCATGGCCAAGATGATATCCTAAGTGGCTTCCTCTGAGAGTTTATGCCCAAGAGGGAGCCATGTGGCCATGGCTTGCTTCTTCTTACATTTCTAATAGCTGCTCCATTTCCTTAAGGGCTGTTGTTAAATCATTTACTTGATTGTTACATAAGGTTTGCTGTTCTAGGAATCGGGCTCTTTCTTCTTTCATCTCCAGCTTTACCTTTAAGGCCTACAAGGAAAGACATTCCAAAGGAAAACAACACATACACAAAACTCTTGACTAACAGGAAACACAATACCCACATTATGCTCCTGTTCCACTAAGGAAGACCACTGGAGTCATTATGCTCCTGTTCCACTAAGGAAGACCACTGGAGTCATTATGCTCCTGTTCCACTAAGGAAGACCACTGGAGTCATTATGCTCCTGTTCCACTAAGGAAGACCACTGGAGTATCAACAGAGACCGTATCTTCTATTTTAGATTTTGTTTCTACGTGCTGGTTTTAGGAGTTGTCCCCCTAGTAGTAGAGAGGGACTAGACTCCTGTATCTCTAGGTTTGGGGCAATATCCCATGATTCATCCAAGCAATCCGAAGCAGTCCAGACCAAAGAATCTGTGTTTACTACAGGTCTCCTCCTCAAGTTATCAGGTTTCCACAGAAAAGATTACATACAGTTCTCAATTCCCAACTCTGAGCAACCTACTGTGTTACACATTGCCTCATGCCTTGGCAATGTGAACATTTCTAAGAGGCCTCGCTAACAGAAAGAAAAAAAAATTGGTGGAAAAAACTGCTAAAAAATCCAAATGAAGACTTGGAATATAGTTAATAGTAATGTACTGATGTTGGTCTCTTTTTTAAAAAAATTTTTTCCTGCCAGGTGCAGTGGCTCACACCTGTAATCCCAGCATTTTGGGAGGCCAAGGCGGGTGGATCATCTGAGGTCAGGAGTTTGAGACCAGCCTGGCCAACACGGTGAAACCCCATCTCTACTAAAAATATAAAAATTAGCCGGGCGTGGTCGCAAACGCCTAAAATCCCAGCTACTCAGGAGGCTGAGGCAAGAGAATCTCTTGAACCCGGGAAGTGGAGGTTGCAGTGAGCCGATTATCATGCCACTGCACTCCAGCCTGGGGGTAAGAGCGAGACTTTATCTCAAAAAAAAAATTTTTTTTCTATTTTTAGAGACATAGTCTCACTGTCACCCAGGCTGGAGTGCAGCGGCATGATCACAGCTCATTGCAGCCTTGCCCTCCTGGGCCCAAGTGGTCTTCTTGCCTCAGCCTCCTGAGCAGCTGGGACTACAGGTATGCACCATCTCTCTCTCTCTCTCAAAAAAAGTATATACTGTGAGTACCTTTGCCAGGCACTGGGTTAGGTACTGGACATAATTCTCTTTTATAACCACCCAGCAAGACAGGTATTATTGGTATGAACTTAGTTTATTCATACTTTTTTTTTTTTGAGACGGAGTCTTGCTGTGTTGCCCAGGCTGGAGTGCAATGGCACCATCTCAACTCACCGCAACCTCTGCCTTCCACCACACCTGGCTATTTTCTAAATTTTATTTTGCAGAGATGGGATCTCGCTATGTTTCCCAGGCTGGTCTCAAACTCCTGGCTTCAAGTAATCCTTCCACCTCAGCCTCCCAAAGTGCTGGGATTATAGGCATGAGCCACCATGCCTGGCTGGTTTCTTAGTTTTGACAAATGTACCAGGATAATGTAAGATGTTACTGTTGGGGGTGGGGGGAGGGAGTGCATCAAGAAGAATAGCTAATGGATGCTGGGCTCAACACCTTGGTGATGGGATGATCTGTGCAGTAAACCACCATGGCACATGTTTACCTGTGTAACAAACCTGCACACCCTGTCCATGTACCCCTGAACTTAAAAGTTGGAAATTAAAAAAAAAAAAAAAAAAATCAGGGTAAATCTTCTGTATTATCTTTGTAACTTTCCTATAAATCTAAAATTATTTAGAAAGTTTATTAAAAAGAAAAGAAAAACAGGAAAGAAATCTACCTATCGTGGTAGGATATGGTCAGGGTGATGTCTGCCTCTCACCTGTAACTCCTCCATCTGCTTTTTGGCTGTTTCATTAAAAAGCTTCAGCTCCTCTTGCAAAGTTTCTAACAGCAACTAAGAGGAAAGTACAATGTAGGAAACAAATCTTCATATAAAACCAGACCTGCATTAGATGATGGCTAACATCCCTTCCACACAGTTCTCAACAAAGGAGTCAGGAGAGAAATTTGATACAGTATAGAACAGAGGAACCAGAAAGCTCTCTCTACAGGTTTACCTATCACGTGTTTTAAATTTTCTTTATTTTTTTATTTTTTTATTTTTTTGAGGCAGAGTCTCGCTCTGTCGCCCGGGCTGGAGTGCAGTGGCCGGATCTCGGCTCACTGCAAGCTCCGCCTCCCGGGTTCACGCCATTCTTCTGCCTCAGCCTCCCGAGTAGCTGGGACTACAGGCGCCCGCCACCTCGCCTGGCTAGTTTTTTGTGTTTTTTAGTAGAGACGGGTTTCACCGTGTTAGCCAGGATGGTCTCGATCTCCTGACCTCGTGATCCACCCGCCTCGGCCTCCCAAAGTGCTGGGATTACAGGCGTGAGCCACCGCGCCCGGCCCCACGTGTTTTAAATTTTCAATTCAGACTTACCTATATTTGTAAGCACAAAGCTACCTTTCAAGTAAAATATGCTATTTTGAGTGCATGTCCCATTTCTCTTTTCTACCATCGCAGATAATCAAAGGTTGTTTCTTGGGGTTTATGGAACACACAGCAGAGACCTTCTTAGATTTACAGAGCCCCAGTCACTCAGCCCTTGTGCCCTTTTGCACCCATTCCCTCACCATAGAGTCCATGTGGTTGGTAGTAGATTCTTGTCGTGATGCCAGGGTCTCACTGCCTAAAGCTGATGGATACAACAAAGTCAACTTCACTTAGGAAACTACACACTTTAAACAAAAGAAAATAAAAACCCTCCATGAACAAGTACAGAAATATTCATGAGGGAAATTTCTCTTAAGTGTCTAATCCTGGACTTTCTCCCAAGTTTTCACCTTGGCAGGGCCACCCACATCTGCCCTGCAGAACTGCATTTTATCTCCTTTCAATCTAGGTTTGGATACGGCCAAAAATTCTGTATACTTTCTCCTTAGGTCAGTGGACAATTTGTCCAAAGGAAATGTATAGGTTGGATTTTTTTGGTTTTGTTCACAATTTAAGAGCCTTTCAGACTTTAAAAATTATTACTTTTGGTAATATCACATGCATGTAACAAATTAAAATCATACAAAATATTTATGGTGTCAGGTGTGGTGGGGCATACCTGTAGTCCCAGCTACTCAGGAGGATTGCTTGAGCCCAGGAGTTGGAGGCCGGCCTAGGCAACACAGCGAGATCCCATTTCAAAAAAAAAAAAATTTTTTTTTAAATTTAAAAACATGTATTTTACAGTGACTATAAAGAATATCCCAGGTCGGGCATGGTGACTCATGTCTGTAATCCCAGTACTCTGGGAGGCTGAGGCAGGCAGATCACTTGAGGTCAGGAGTTTGAGACCAGCCTGGCCAACATGGCGAAACCTTGTCTCTACTAAAAATACAAAAATTAGCTGTGTGTGGTGGTACACGCCTGTAATCCCAGTTACTCATGAGGCTGAGGCAGGAGAATCGTTTGAACTGAGGAGGAGGAGGTTTCAGTGAGCTGAGATCACACCACTGTACTCCAGCCTGGGCAACGGAGTGAGACTCCATCTCAAAAAAAAAAAAAAAAGGCTGGGCGCGGTGGCTCAAGCCTGTAATCCCAGCACTTTGGGAGGCCGAGACGGGTGGATCATGAAGTCAGGAGATCGAGACCATCCTGGCTAACACCGTGAAACCCTGTCTCTACTAAAAAAAAAATACAAAAAACTAGCCGGGCGAGGTGGCAGGCACCTGTAGTCCCAGCTACTCGGGAGGCTGAGGCAGGAGAATGGCGTAAACCTGGGAGGTGGAGCTTGCAGTGAGCTGAGATCCGGCCACTGCACTCCAGCCTGGGCAATAGAGCGAGACTCCATCTCAAAAAAAAAAAAAAAAAAAAAAAAAAAAAGAAAAAAAAAGAATATCCTCACCTGTAACCTAAAGATTAACCAGTAACATTCAAAGTCAGTATTCCTTAATACAAAAAGGCCTGGGCCCCTTTCCTGGGCATTCTCTAGCTCTATGACTCAGTCTGAGGCCCTCTTACAGTCTTTGGACAATTCCTTCTTCTGCTCTCTTTGCTACAGATTCTGCTCTCTGGGGGACAGGGTCAGAACAGTAGTCATTTTTTAGTCACTGATATTCTGCTGATTAGCCAGGTTTAAGAATGCTTGAAGTAGTATTTTCTGTCTCTTCCCATTTGGGAAAGTTACTAGTATGCTTCCAAGGAAGAATATGTTCAAACAAAATGTACCTTTCAAGCACACTAGTAACTTTCCCAAATGAGAAGAGACAAAATATTCTCCCTTGAAAGGAACAAAATATTTCTCATCTACTTGCAAGGTCCTACCTGTTGGCATAAAGTGTTCAGGTAAGAAAGAGATAACCTTCTCTCTATATAATCCTCTGAAATTCTATTGGCCAGGCAAAAATCAACATCACATGAAAACAGAAGCCCTCCAAAATCTTTAGGGCTTTACTGAAGTAACCCCTGCACTTACTGGGCCAGCTGATGCCATGCTGCCAAGATCAACCCAGGAGGGGATACATGCACCGATCCCTTCAGAGGCAGCTAGCTGTGTGCTATCTCTTACCTGGATCGAGGCCCTTGCTCTCCAAAATTGCCAAACAGTTGTCCCGAAACTTCTCCAGCAGCTCTACCTTTTGGGTCAGGTCCTTCAGCTCTCCCTGTTGGAGCACCGCACAGACAGATCAGGAACTGTCCCAGTCCCTAGGAGTGGTCGCCCTTTCTTGCCCTTGCTCTTGGACAGCCATAGCAAAAGCCTGTTTTTTTTTTTCTGCCCTTGGGCATTTGTGCATTAACAAGCTTGCTCACCCAAGGGGCCACCCATCAGGATTCCATGTGCATCACCCAGTGACAGCTGGTAACAGAGCTCTGGTGGGTCTCTTACCTGAGTTTCAGTCAACTTCTGGTGCAACTGCTTGTTGACGGCTTCTAAGAGCTGGTTCTTGTCCTTGAGCTCTTCCTCTGATTTTTGCTTACTCAGTGGTTTGTAGCTGTAATAACAGTTGTACTTACATGAAAAGACAAAAGAGTGAAGAGCATGGCCTACACCAGGCACGGGGGCTCACGCCTGTCATCCCAGCACTTTGGGAGGCCGAGGTGGGCAGATCACCTGAGGTCGAGAGTTCAAGACCAGCCTGACCAACACGGAGAAACCCTGTCTCTACTACAAAGACAAAAATTAGCTGGGCGTGGTGGCGCATGCCTGTAATCCCAGTTATTTGGGAGGTTGAGGCAAGAGAATTGCTTGAACCTAGGAGGTGGAGGCTGTGGTGAGCTGAGATTGCGCCATTGCACTCCAGCCTGGGCAACAAGAACAAAACTCCATCTCAAAAAAAAAAAAAAGGCTGGGCGCGGTGGCTCAAGCCTGTAATCCCAGCACTTTGGGAGGCCGAGACGGGTGGATCACGAGGTCAGGAGATCGAGACCATCCTGGCTTACACGGTGAAACCCCGTCTCTACTAAAAAAAAATACAAAAAAACTAGCCGGGCGAGGTGGCGGGCACCTGTAGTCCCAGCTACTCGGGAGGCTGAGGCAGGAGAATGGCGTGAACCCGGGAGGCGGAGCTTGCAGTGAGCTGAGATCGCGCCACCGCACTCCAGCCCGGGCGACAGAGGGAGACTCTGTCTCAAGAAAAAAAAAAAAAAAAAAAAAAAAAAAAAAAAAAAGGCCTACAGAGTTACCCAAACACATCCCGTTCCTATCCTATTTACATAGTGGTATATGACCTTCAGTGAGTTGCATAACCTCCCTGAGGCCCTGTTTCCTCATTTTGGCAATTAGGACAATACCCACATCTCATAGTATTATTATTAACAATAAGAGAGAAAACACATGTGCATTTCTTAGTCCAGTGGCTGGGCTAATATGTAATAAAATAATCTAATGTTTATCATCTAATAAACTCTAATATCACCAATATTAGAGTTTTTTCTTTTCTCTTTTTCTTTTTTTTTGAGACGGAGTCTCGCTCTGTTGCCCAGGCTGGAGTGCAGTGGCGCTATCTGGGCTCACTGCAAGCTCCGCCTCCCGGGTTGCCATTCTCCTACCTCAGCCTCACAAGTAGCTGGGACTACAGGCAGCCATCACCACACTCGGCTAATTTTTTGTATTTTTAGTAGAGACGGGGTTTCACTATGTTAGCCAGGATGGTCTCAACCTCTTGACCTTGTGCTCCGCCTGCCTCAGCCTCCCAAAGTGCTGGGGTTACAGGCGTGAGCCACTGCGCCGGGCCTAGAGTTTTTTCTTAAAGTTCTCAGTCTTTATTGCTAGTATTTTGTCTTCAAAACTTTCTCATTTTTTTAAGTCAGAGTCTCGCTCTGTCACCTAGGCTGGAGTGCAATGACGTGATTTGGCTCACTGCAACCTCTGCCTCTGGGGATGAAGTGATTCTCCCGCCTCAGCCTCCTGAGTAGCTGGGATTATAGACATGCGCCACCACGCCCGGCTAATGTTTGTATTTTTAGTAGAGATGGGGTCTCATCATGTTTCCCAGGCTGGACTCGAACTCCTAACCTCAGGTTATCCACCAGCCTTGGCCTCCCAAAGTGTTGAGATTATAGGCATGAGCCACTGTGCCCTGCTATCTTCAAAACTCTTAAGATAAGCCCAAATAATAGATCTGGAACTAAAACCTATTTATACAGACTTTTCAGCGTATTATTTCTATTTCTGATAGTGCAAAACTTCGAAGCTAGCCTCAAAGATGAGAGATGAATCTTCTCTCCAGGATTTCACCACCACTACCACCACCAGAATCTTCATCTCGAGATCACTAACTACAGGCAGCCCTTCCTCTCCTGAAGGCTTCACCCTCCTGTTGATGGGCCATAGCTAAGTGTGATTTCCAATCAGCAGTGGTCCTGGCGTGGAGTCCAAAAAGCTCTTGCTTGAGACTTAAGATAGTAGCACCACTGATTCTTGCGCTGACAATGGTTCTTACACCTAGCTGTGCCTCACCCCTGAAAATTCCACTCACGTTCCTGAGGTGGAACCCAGACCCTAACCCAGTAAACAAGTCCCACGAGTGATTCTGATGCAGAACCAAGGATTGAGATCCACTACCCTAGAATAGTGGCCAAGTTGATTTACCCTGATGCTCACCCTTTTCTGACATTCCTTCTGGTGGTGGTATCAGTAGCTTTCATTTGCCTAGGAGGGCAGAAACAAAGAAATGAATCAGAGACTCATAGTACTGTTAAGTGTGCAGTGAACAGGCAGAACAAAGAACTTGAGTTGCTGAGGAAAGAACCAGGGATGACATACAAGGCAAATGGCACAAGCTTGAGAGCTCTGAGGGACTATGCATTATTGTTTCAGCACAGACTATTGAAAAGGCTTATTAGTAGCAAAGGAGCATGACCCCAACCACCCCAACATCCTGACAGAGCTGCTCCTCTCAAGATGGCGTAGATATCTCATGTCAATGTCACTCACCTGGGAACTGAATGCTGGCCGGGGAGACACACACACACCATGCTAGGGCTGGACTGTGGTCAGACCAGCAACCTAGGATAACAACTAGTCCCCACCCCACATGACTACCCCTCAGGGGTGGTGTATGACTACAGTGCTGCCATTTGTATGCTCCGAGCAAGCGATGAAAGAGGAAAGAACACCTCTTATAGCCCTGGCTGTGTCTCTTCAGAAAGATCAACACAGAGGGTTCTGGCAAAGAGCTCAGCAATGCTGCACAGCTCTGGGCCACTGACTGAAGGCCAGTTGTTCAGGAGCCTTGTATTCCCCAAAACCCTGTTTTCTAATTCTTTGTACTGATCAATTTCTAGGAAGATGTTCTAACTGGATACTAATGATCTGTTCTCACCCATTCTCTCGTCTCAGTTTGGTGATTTTTGTAACATCATTCTCTGGACCTCCTGAATGAAGCTGTTTGGAAACATCGACTTCTTTGGACCTAACAGGTAAGAGACTCTTAGAAGTGGCCCGAGTTTGTGTGTCTGCAAAGGAAAACGAGAGGTAAAACTTCTGGCATCATGAGCCAACAGCTGCAACCCTATAACAAACAGAGCCCCATTCTAAGCTGTCATAAATCTTTTTTTTTTTTTTTTGAGACGGAGTCTCGCTCTGCCGCCCAGGCTGGAGTACAGTGGCCGGATCTCAGCTCACTGCAAGCTCCGCCTCCCGGGTTCACGCCATTCTCCTGCCTCGGCCTCCCGAGTAGCTGGGACTACAGGCGCCCACCACGTCGCCCGGCTAGTTTTTTGTATTTTTAGTAGAGACGGGGTTTCACCGTGTTAGCCAGGATGGTCTCGATCTCCTGACCTCGTGATCCGCCCATCTCGGCCTCCCAAAGTGCTGGGATTACAGGCTTGAGCCACCGCGCCCGGCCCAGTTGTCATAAGTCTTTACTTTATTTTTAAAAATATTATTAATTTTTTGAGACAGAGTCTCGCTCTGTGGCCCAGGCTGGAGTACAGTGGTGTGATCTTGGCTCACTGCAACCTCTGCCTCTTGGGTTCAAGCGATTCTCCTACCTCAGCCTCCTGAGTAGTTGGACTACAGGCACCTAAAATACGTTTTAAAATAAAATTAACAAAATAGAGACAGGGTCTCACTATGTTGCCCAGCCTGGCCTCGAGCTCCTGGGTTCAAACAATCCTCCTGCCTTGGCCTCCCAGGCGTGAGCCACCATGCCTGGCCAAATCTTTATTTTCATTCTGGCAAATTTCAACATGTGATATTAATTCAAAAGAATAAAACTTCCAGGCTAATTGGCAATAAAAACCAAAATTCTTTAAATGTGACAGTACAGTGTGTTTGAGGGTAGCCAAAAGTTTCGTTGAACTGAAAGGTGGAGGCTGTAAAAGTGAACATGGAGATGGACACCAGCAGAGCGCAGGGTGGAAGTTAGCAGGTGAATCCTTGTACCATCTCGTTAAGCTCCTCCAAGCACGCTGCACACTTTCCTAAGGCATGACTGAGCTGCTCTGAGTTTTTTTAAATCACGACTTCATTCTTTTTCCCAGAATATCTTCCTAACCACTCTAAGACATCTTTGTGTCCCCATCACCTAGGAGAGTATTTGGCATATGAACAGGGTTCAATAACTGCTTGTTGAATAAATGAAACATTTCACAGTTGCATGAGTTGTTTCACAGACCATCTCTAAACCACCTGTCTGGTTCCTTCCCCTTCCACGCTGACTGCCTCTACCACCAGCTCTTTCGTTTACCCTTCGTTAAGTTTAGAGTTTCCCTATTAGGCATTCTAATCTGATCTTCTTGCCAGATAACCAGAGAAATGGCCCTGCCGTAACACTCTTCTTCTCCAAAGGAGAGAATTTTCCTTCATCCTTGTGCCAGCTCCCCAACCACACAGTCCATCATTCGTGTTCTACAGCAAATTCAAGTAACTTATCTGGAGTTAAGCAGCCCCCCTCCACACGCAGGCTTTTCTGGACTCACTCTCACTTTGTTCACTGTAAAATGGCCCCTTTAAGCTTGACCTAACTTAAGAGCCATTACAATCAAATCAAATTGAAGAAATGCCGTACAAATGAGGTATTAAAAGGGTTCTTTTGGAGGTGTCTGTCTGAAGTAAAAGGTAACCTTGGAGAAATATCATCTTCTCCTCTCTCAAGTATTAGCAAGTTATAAACAACAAATCTACTCCATGTAAAATGGAATTAACAGTCGATTGATCAACATTGACTAGAATTGGTTCCAATAATTCGTATTTGCTAAAACCTAAGGATTGCAATGTAGGAAAAATTTAGTAGGATTTCACAAAGCTGTCTCCCAAAAATGGGAGACACTGGGAGGGGAACTGGATGGCTGGTGTCAAGGAAGGGAAGGAAACTTGTTTATCATTGTATATGGTTTTCCAACTTTTTTTTTACATGTGCATATATTACTTATCCAGCCCATGCTCAAAATCAAAACAAAAAACCTGGGACGCAGCCTAAAAATTGGAAACTGTTCCAGTTACATATGATCATAAAGCTGGGACAGAGATGGAAATCAAAGAGATGAACACTTCTAGCTTGGCTGAGAGAGCTAGTCACTGCCCACTGACTGAGGGGCACTGCATCTAAGGGAAAGACACAGCAAGCAGCTGAGACCTGGCTCCAGTTCTTCTAGCAACTCCTAGTCCCCGCTGGTGCCAGGATTACCATTCAGGTGTTCTGTGGCAACACAAGACAACAAACAACCCAAAAGCCTATTTACTTCAGAGCTCAATCCTGCCAAGGTTTATGTACCAGCTGAGTGGAATCATCTGGGAAGGGATCATAAATAGCTACTCCACAATCTCCCACAACAGTTTTCTGATGTCTGAAGCTTATTCTGTACTATAATCTCTAGATTAGGCAGTTTCCCGACTGCAAACCCCATGAGATGACTTTGAACCACAAACAAAGCAACACAAAGCAGATGGCAAAGCAATTAAAAACTCTATTTTTAATCATGTCTGTCTCTTCGCCCAAGTTTCTCAAATACTTTGCTTAGGTCTAACCCCTCTCTCCCGTTTCACTCAACAAACGTATATTGAGAATGTGGTAATGAGAAACACGGCGCAGATATAAAGGTGACCAAAGAACCCTAAGCATTCCACTCCACTTCTCAAATGACTCTCTCCTTTCCTCCCTGAAAACAAACCCAATCCCTCAAGATGGCCCAAGTCTGGAAATAAGACGGATAACCGGTTAGAAGGGGATTCCTAGCTTAATGGGAATAACATTGTACAATAACCAACAACTTGAATCTAACTGATGAATACAGTACATACGCAGGCAGAAAAATGCAGAGCAGGTCTAAAACCCTACCACATGGCCCTTCCCCTAACTCCCATCATAAACCTACACACCCTGGTTATAGGGCGCTCGCAGGTTTTCAGGGCCGGCGGCACACCCTCCCAGTGCCCACGCCACCCACTGGATCTCCACACTCCCGGGACCATCCCCGGCCAGGCCGCAGTGCCCCGGGCGCGGCGTGGACACTCACCTGCGGGCTGGCCGCCGCTCAGCGCAGAGGCGGGCTGCAGGCTATACACTGTCTTAACCACACTGGTCATCGTAACGAGGCGGCACGGCTGAACTCTGGAAGGTACAGGATGAATGTTACCCAGCGCTGGACTACTGGGCCCGAGAGTGGTGGGCTTGGGGATAGCGCGACCCGACAGGCCCCGGCTCGGGGTTGGAAAAGAGAAAATCCTCCTTTCCCAGCTCTTTCCGTCCTTCCTCCCATCCAGCCCAGTCCCTCGCCCCGGGAGAGCCGAACCCAGGAGCCCGCCGGTCCTGCCCGCAGTCCTCGTCGCTCTCTTTCAAAAGATCCCCTGAAGCAACTGTCTCGCCTCCTGCCAAGTCGGCCGCCTCGGTTTCAAATGGAAACTTCCGGTAGCTGGGCGGAAGTGGGTGGGAATCGCACTCTGTAGAAAGCCATGTTGTACGGAACATTCTGTCCCGGGGCGGGGGTTCGGGAGCCGCCATGCTGTACGGAAGGTTCGCTCGGAGGCCAGAGGCAGACCTAGCGAAAGGTGTTGGAGCCCCCAGGTCTGGGCGGAGAGGGAGGGTGATGCAATTTGTAGGCTTGAATGGAGCTAATGAGCTACCAGCGTCATATTCCGGGATGGAGACGCAAACGTGGCCACATTAAGGATCCATGTCACAATCCTCTTTATTTAGTTTGGGATTGTTAGGGATATTGCCAGGAGCACGGGTTATTTGGAAGAAAACTACATGTTACAGGAGGAGAGTGGCAGGTGATGCTTGAAGAAAAGGACCTATGGGCTGACATACCTGAGGCACCTACCTGAGGTCCTAATTTTAATAGCACTTACCCAGATTTTAAGTAGCGATTCAAAGCTATTCCTAATAAACAGTGTAGTTTGCATCATTAAATGCACTAGTTCATTCATTTCATCCAGCATTTATTGAGCACCTCCTGATTACCCAGCAATGTTCTCAGTGGGTGGGAGGGACTGAGGGAGAGCAAATATCCAGATTGACCTTGGCTCTGCCCTCCTGGAGTTTACAACTTAGGAAACAGACAGTGAACAAATAATCACATGAATAAATATATATTTACAGATTGTGGTGAAATTGTGAAGAAGGCTAGTCGCAGTGGCTCATAGCTGTAATTTCAGCACTTTGGGAGGTGGAGGCGGGTGGACTGCTTGAGTCCAGGAGTTCAAGAACAGCCTGAGCCGGGCGCGGTGGCTCAAGCCTGTAATCCCAGCACTTTGGGAGGCCGAGACGGGCGGATCACGAGGTCAGGAGATCGAGACCCTCCTGGCTAATACAGTGAAACCCCGTCTCTACTAAAAATACAAAAACTAGCCGGCGAGGTGGCGGGCGCCTGTAGTCCCAGCTACTCGGGAGGCTGAGGCAGGAGAATGGCGTAAACCCGGGAGGCGGAGCTTGCAGTGAGCTGAGATCCGGCCACTGCACTCCAGCCTGGGCGACAGAGTGAGACTCCGCCTCAAAAAAAAAAAAAAAAAAAAAAAAAAAAAAAAGAACAGCCTGGGCAACATAGTGAAACCCCATCTCTACAAAAAATACAAAAATTAGCCGGGCGTCGTGGCATGTTCCTGTAGTCCCAGCTACCCTGGAGGCTGAGGTGGCGGGATTGTGTGACCTCCGGGGGGCAGAGGTTGCAGTGAGCCGAGATTGCACCACTGCACTCCACCCTGGGTGACAGAGCATGATCTTAAAAACCAAACCAAAACACACACACACACACACACAATGAAGAAAAAGTACAAAATCCTATAAGATAGAAAAGCAGGGAAACTTAGTTTATATTGGGGGCTCAGGGAAGACCTCTCTGAGATGATGTTTGATTAAGGAAGGAGGAGAGGGAGTTAATCTCATTGGGGAAAGGGGAAAATGCAAAGTCCCAAGGCAGAAACGGGTTCTTCCACAGGCACCGAAAGATAGGAATAGAGTGGTACAGATAAAACTGGAGAAATAAGAAGTCAAGAGACAAATTTTACGGGCTAAGGTATAGAGATTAGATTTTATCTAAAAATAATGGAAAGTCACTGAAGCATTATAGCAGGAGAGTGTCATACAATTTATATTTTATTTTATTTTATTTTTTTGAGACAGGGTCTCACTCTGTTGCCCAGGCTGGAGTGCAATCATAGTTCACTGCAACCTTGAACTCCTGGGTTCAGGAGATCCTCCCACCTCAGCCTCCTGAGTAGCTAACACTAAAGGTTAAAGGTGCATGCCACCAGGCCCAGCTAGTTTTGTACAGATGGGGTCCTGCTATGTTGCCCAGGCTGGTCTTAAACTCCTGGCCTCAAATGATCCTCCCACCTCAGCCTCCCAACAGGCATGAGCCACTGTAACTGGCTCAATTTATATATATATATATATATTCTTTTCTTTCTTTCTTTCTTTCTTTTTTTTTTTTTTGGAGACAAAGTCTCATTCGGTTGCCCAGGCTGGAGTGCAGTGGTGTGATCTCGGCTCGGCTCACTGCAACCTCCGCCTCCTGAGTTCAAGCGATTCTCCTGCCTCAGTCTCCCAAGTAGCTGGGATTACAGGCACTGCTACCATGCTTGGCTAATTTTTTGTATTTTTAGTAGAGACAGCGTTTCAACATGTTGGCCAGGCTGGTCTCAAACTCCTGACCTCAGGTGATCTGCCCGCCTCAGCCTCCCAAAGTGCTGGGGCAGGCGTGAGCCACTGCGCCCAGCCCTTTTTCTTTTCGAATAATTGGGCTTGAATAATTGTGTGGACAGAGTCACTATTTTCTGCTGGGGAAATTGAGAGTTCAGTTTTGAACGCGGAAAACCAGACATATCTTTGAGGCATTCCAGTGGGGTGGTCATGTAGGCAATTGGAATTACAGGCCTTGAGCCCGGAAGAGAGCCTGGATTGGAGATACACTCTTGGGAGTTACTGACATATGAATGTACTTAAAATCTTGATATTTAGGAGTTCGAGACCAGTCTGGCCAACACGATGAAACCCTGTCTCTGCTAAAAATACAAAACAATGGCCGGGCACAGTGACTCACGCTTGTAATCCCAGCACTTTGGGAGGCCGAGGTGGGATCACTTGAGGCCAGAAAATCGAAACCAGAGTGGTCAACATGGTGAAATCCGGTCTCTACTAAAAATAGAAAAATTAGCCAGGCGTGGTGGTGCATGCCTGTAATCCCAGCTACTCGGGAGGCTGAGGCAGGAGAATGACTTGAACCTGGGAGGTGGAGGTTGCAGTGAGCCGAGATGGTGCCACTGTACTCCAGCCTGGGTGACAGAGCGAGACTCTGTCTCAAACAAGATAAAATAAAAAATAAAATAAAACAAAACCTTGATATTTGATAAGATCAAGAGAAGAAGTGTGCAGAGAGCCTTTGGGCCAAGGACAGGACACCAGCATTTTGAAGTTGCAATGGTAATAAGGTGCTTGCCAAGAGACCTGACAAAGAGGTGCCAGAGAGGTGAGAAGAGAACAAAAGAAGGGTGGTGTTCCAAAATCTAAGGAGGAAGTGGCAAGCTGCTGAAGGAGGGAGTGGTGAACTATTGAAAATAGTTGACGTTCTAACTCCGCTGCCGCCATGGCTCCTGTGAAAAAGCTTGTGGCGAAGGGGGGCAAAAAAAAGAAGCAGGTTCTGAAGTTCACTCTTGATTGCATCCACCCTGTAGAAGACGGAATCATGGATGCTGCCAATTTTGAGCAGTTTTTGCAAGAAAGGATCAAAGTGAACGAAAAAGCTGGGAACCTTGGTGGAGGGGTGGTAACCATCGAAAGGAGCAAGAGAGAGATCACCGTGATATCTGTGGTGCCTTTCTCCAAAAGGGATTTGAAATATCTCACCAAAAAATATTTGAAGAAGAATAATCTATGTGACTGGTAGCGCGTAGTTACCAACAGCAAAGAGAGTTATGAATTACGTTACTTCCAGATTAACCAGGACGAGGAAGACGAGGAAAATGAGGATTAAATTTCATTTATCAAGAATATTTTGTATGAATTCTTGAATAAAACTTGGGAACAAACAAACAAACAAAAACACACACACACACACACACACACAAATAGCTGAAAGGGCAAGTAGAATGAGAATGAAAAGCATCCAGTGAATTTAGCAACAGAGAAGTCGTGATGAGTCTAGCAAGAGGAATGCTGGTGGAGCGTTTGGGGTGGCAGTCACATGGGCATGGGTTGAAGAGTACGTGGGAGATGAGGAAGCAGAGATGGCAGGTGTAACTCCAGGAGTCTGTTGCAAAAAAAGCAGAGCAACTGGGCAGTAACTGGAGATGGGTTATGGGGGTCAAAGAAAGCTTTCTCTAAAGCTGTGGACATGTGGGCCCGGCGGGATGGCTCAGCCTGTAATCCCAGCACTTTGGGAGGCTGAGGCGGGCGGATCACAAGGTCAGGAGATGGAGACCATCCTGGCTAACACGGTGAAACCCCGTCTCTACTAAAAATACAGAAAAACTAGCCGAGTGTGGTGACGGGTGCCTGCAGTCCCAAGCTACTCAGGAGGCTGAGGCAGGAGAATGGCGTCAACCTGGGAGGCGGAGCTTGCAGTGAGCCGAGATTGCGCCACTGCACTCCAGCCTGGGTGACACAGAGAGACTCCGTCTCAAAAAGAAAAAAAAAAAAAAAGCTGTGGATATGTGTGCCGATAGGTATGAGCCAGTAGAACGGAGGGAAAGGATGCTCAGGAGCAAGGAAGAAGGAAGATGGGATCCAGAGTAGCATCTTTAAATTCCTTTATTCATATGCCCCTACAAAAAAACAAAAAACAAAAAACAAACAAAACAAAACAAAACAAAAAACCCCAAAAAACCCTCTTGCCTGTTTTTACTTGATACTTAATATTTAAGTTTACTTTGATTTTTATTTTTTTAGAGGCAGGATCTTGCTATGTCATCCATGCTAGAGTGCAGTGGCTATTCATAGGTGTGATCATAGATAGCATACTGCAGCCTTGAACTTCTGGACTCAAGCCATCCTCCCACTTCAGCCTCCTGAGTAGCCAAGACTGTAGGCATGCACCATCTCACCTGGCTTAAATTTTTTTCGTAACTTTAAATAATTGTAAGGGACATACTTTCTGCCTGTTGTATATTGTTTACTTTTTTCTTTTTTTTTTGAGATAAGGTTTCGCTTGGTTGCCCAGGCTGGAGTGCAGTTGTGAGATCATAGTTCATTGCAGCCTTCAACTCCTGGGCTCGAGCGATCCTCCTGCCTCAGCCTCCCAACTAGTTGGGGCTATAGGCACATGCCACCATGCCTGGCTAATTAAAAAAATTTTTTTTTGTGCAAATGAGGTCTTGCTATATTGCCCAGGCTGGTCGGGAGCTCCTGGCCTCAACTGATTCTCCCACCTTGGCCTCCCAAAGTGCAGAGACTACAGGCATGAGCCACCCACCTGGTCATATTGTGTATACTTTGTATTCATTTCTTTTCTTTCTTTCTTTTTTTTTTTTTGAGATGGAGTCTTATTCTGTTGCCCAGGCTGGAGTGCAGTGGTGCCATCTCAGCTCATTGCAACCTGTGTCTCCCGTACTCAAGTGATTCTCCTGCCTCAGCCTCCCGAGTAGCTGGGATGACAGGTGTGCACCACCACGCCAGGTTAATTTTTGTATTTTTACCAGAGACAGGGTTTCACCATGTTAGCCAGGGAGGTCTCGAACTCCTGACCTCAGGTGATCCGCCTGCCTCAGCCTCCCAAAGTGTTGGGATTACAGGCATGAGCCACTGCGCCTAGCCCTTTGTATTCATTTCTAAAATTGTTTCTCATGGTGTTTTTTGGATAATTTATATTGTTATGTCTTCAAGTGCACTACTGTTTATTTTCCTGCAATGTCTAAACTGTTGTTATTCCATTCAGTGATTTTTCATCTCAGACTTTTTTTTTTTTAATTTTAAAAACACTTTTAAATTCTTTATTTTGGAATCGTTATAATTGACAGGAAGTTACAATGATAGTACAGGGAGGTCCTTTGGACTCTTTACCCAGTTTCCCCCAGTGGTTTTGTTTCAGTACAATTTTAAGTTTTATTGAGATATACTTAACATTCCATAAACCACATATTTTAAGTCTACAATTTGATAAGTTTAGAAATTACATATACCTGTGAAACCATCACCACAATTAAAATAATAAACACACCCGTCATACCCAAATCATTCCTCCTTCCCCTTGGTACTTCTTCCCATCCTCTTCTTTCTGCCTACCCCACCCACCCCATCATCTCCGACATTTTAGTTTTCGTCTCTAAAATTCAAAGTGGGTATTTAAAAATATCTTCCTAGTCTCTACTTAGTACGTATGGAATACAATTATAATTATTTTAATGTCCTTGTCCAATTCTCACATAGGTGTCAGCTGTGGTGGTTTCAATTGATTTTTCTCCTTATGATGGTTCATAGTTTGCTTGACTGGTAATTTTTTTTTTTTCGTGATGGAGTCTTGCTTTCTTGCCCAGGCTGGAGTGCAGTGGCACAATCTTGGCTCAGTGCAAGCTCCGCCTCCTGAGTTCACGCCATTCTCCCGCCTCAGCCTCCCGAGTAGCTGGGACTACAAGCGCCCGCCACCATGCCCGGCTAATTTTTTGTATTTTTTAGTAGAGATGGGGTTTCACCGTGTTAGCCAGGATGGTCTTGATCTCCTGACCTTGTGATCCACCCGCCTCGGCGTCCCAAAGTGCTGGGATTACAGGCGTGAGCCACCTCGCCCGACCACATGACTGGTAATTTTTTATTGGAGAATCAGGCACTGTGAATTTTACATTTTTGGGTGCTTGTTAATTTTGGATTTCTGTAAATGTTCTCGGGCTTTGTTCTGGGAGGCAGTTCAGTTACTTAGAAACAGCTTGATTCCTTCAGGTCTCACTTTTGAGATTTGTTAGGTAGGATCTAGCAATGTTTAAACTAGGGCTAATTAATCCCCACTACGAGGGCCCTTCTGAGAGCTCTGACCAATGCTCCATAAATTATGAGGTTTTCCGATCTGGCTGATGGGGACAGGCACTGTCCAGGCTCTGTGTGACTTCTGGCTACTGTTCCAGCCCATTGTTTTGCGTGGTTCTTTCCTTTGTCTCAAGTGGTTTCTTTACACTTATGTGATGAATCACGCTCTGTTGAACACTCAGTGGGGGCCCTTTGCAGATCCCCGGAATTCTCTATGTATCCACCTTTCTCCTCTCCAGTACCCTGTCCTGAGCACTCTAGCCAGTTTGCTGCTCCAAACTCTCAGCTATCCCCTCACCTCAGAGTCACTTGCTTTGCCTAGGTTCTCCCTCCATGAAATATATCCTCTCAAGCAGTAAGCTGGGCAACCGAGGGGTTCACCTTGTTTGTTTCTTGCCTCTGAGAGATCACTGTCTTTTGTTACCTTATGTCCAGTGTCTTGAAACTCATTATTTCATGTGTTTTCTGTTTGGTTGGTTGTTTCAGGCAGGAGGGTAAACTTGGCCCCTGCTCCTCCATCTTGGCTGGAAAGGGAAGTTGTATCTGTACTTTCAGTCTGTTTCTGTTCAAACTGTGGAGCTGCAGATTAAAGTTATTCCATTCTAGGGAAAATGTCCACCATACATCCTACTTGCAAAGACTATCCTCTCTGTCAAACCTGTGAGCCAAATCTGACCTTCTAACAGGAAAAGTCTGATTTTATTTTTCCATTCAAATCAATGTGGTTAATACATATCCTGTGTCAACCATCTCACTTTCAGTTTGATTTCTTCTTTATTTCTTTCTTTTTAGAGTTAAGGTCTCGCTCTGTTGCCAGGCTGGAGTGCCATAATGTGATTATGGCTCACTGTAACCTTGAACTCCAGAGTTTGAGTGATACTCTTGCCTCAGCATCTGGAGTAGCTGGGTCTACAGGCACATATTGCCATGCCCAGCTAATTTTTAAAATTATTTTTTGTAGATATGGAATCTTGCTATGTTGCCCAAGCTGGTCTCAAACTCCTGGCCTCAAGCCATGCTCCCACTTCAGTCTTTCAAAAGCACTGGGATTACAGGCATGACCCACTGTGTCTCACCTCAACTTGAATTATTTAAAAAATTTTTATTGTTTTTTTCTTTTTTAATGTATATATATTTTACAATATAACATGTTCAATGAATTTGAATTCTTTTTTTTTTTTTTTTGAGACGGAGTCTCGCTCCCTCACCCAGGCTGGAGTGCAGTGGCCGGATCTCGGCTCACTGCAAGCTCCGCCTCCCGGGTTTACGCCATTCTCCTGCCTCAGCCTCCCAAGTAGCTGGGACTACAGGCGCCCGCCACCTCGCCCGGCTAGTTTTTTGTATTTTTTAGTACAGACGGGGTTTCACCGTGTTAGCCAGGATGGTCTCGATCTCCTGACCTCGTGATCTGCCTGTCTTGGCCTCCCAAAGTGCTGGGATTACAGGCTTGAGCCACCGCGCCCGGCCGAAGGTGAAATTTCTATTTGAAGGCTTCAATTTTCTTCGTGAAGAATGTATTTTTTTTTTTTTTTTTTTTTGTCCACTGAGGGGTGGGGGAAGTTGAGGGCATCAGATATTTGAGAAGGTGGAGAAAATATAAAATAGTCGATACAAATAATCAAAACTAGTAACTAGAATGAATACTAGCTAGGCAGAGCTGAGGGTCCAGTTAAGATAGGTGGTCATGAATTCAAATCTACATCAATCTGCTCAGCTGTGTGATTTTCTTCAGCAGCATTAAAGCTCTTGTTTGTTTGATGGTTGTGGATTTGGTAAAATGCTGATCTTTCCCCTATATTGAGAGAAATGTGAGTAATCACAAAGAGGCCTGATAATAATTATGAGTAATTTATCAAGGCCCTTCCAGGGTTCCTCTGCATAGGGTGGTTTTGGATGGCTAGACATTTACATAGCACATAGTGGCTTTCTTTTGTTTCCCATCTTCCTGGTGAATTGAGCTACAATTTCTTCTCCTAAGCATAAATACCCATAGACCTTAGTTACAGTCATCCCTGTGAACAACGGTGAGGGTGGAAAGGGTGAGGAATGTCTGTGTTTCCTATCACCAGGTAAATGGGATCTTGATGCTTGGCATGGGGTCCCAAGAGCTTGTCAATACCCATGTGTATTATCAAAAAATGAGATAATGCCACCGTCAAAGAAAAGATCAGGGCCGGGTGTAGTGGCTCACACCTGTAATCCCAGCACTTTGGGAGGCTGAGGCGGGTGGATCACAAGGTCAGGAGATCAAGACCATCCTGGCTAAGATGGTGAAACCCTGCCTTTACTAAAGATACGAAAAATTACCCGAGCGTGGTGGCGGGCGCCTGTAGTCCCAGCTACTCGGGAGGCTGGGACAGGAGAATGGTGTGAACCTGGGAGACGGAGTTTGCAGTGAGCCGAGATTATGCCACTGCACTCCAGCCTGGGTGACAGAGCGAGACACTGTTTAAAAAAAAAAAAAAAGAAAAGAAAAGATCAGAAACTCTCTGGATAATAGGCAAAGGTTGTAAACCAATGTATCCTCTTTCTTAAAATCTGATTTAAAGCCTTTTTCCCTGTCCTGTCATGCATTGGGAGAAGGACGGAATGAGTTGGAGGGGGCTAGGAAAGTTTGGCTTATAACTCTCTTGAGAAATGCCTTTTTAAAAATTGTCTCAAGCTGTAATATTGCCTGAATATCATGGTATGGGATATGCTATATATCAGTAAAATCTAAGATTCAGCCAATAAAATCAATCTGTCTAACATTGTCACTCTAAAAGTCCCCAGATCACCATAGCCATGGAAGCCAAGTTTTCCTATGGTAACAGACTATATCAACTATATATATATATATATATATATATATATATTTTGAGATGGAGTCTTGCTCTGTCATCCAGGCTGGAGTGCAGTGGCATGATCTCGGCTCACTTCAACCTCTGCATCCTGGGTTCAAACGATTTTCCTGCCTCAGCCTCCTGGGTAGCTAGGACTACAGGCATCTCCCACCACACCCAGCTAATTTTTGTAGTTTTAGTAGAGACGGGGTTTCACCATGTTGGCTAGGCTAGTCTCAAACTCCTAACCTCTAGTGATCCACCTGCCTCGGCCTCCCAAAGTACCGGGATTACAGGCATGAGCCACCACGTCCGGCCTCAGGTTATATCTTAATCACATACAGGATACATACTCGTACTCAGAATGTGAGTTTAAGGATCAGTGGCACAAATAGGGGAAATGACCTCAAGTTCCAAATGACTATTAATGTAGTTCTATTAAAGCGTCTGAGTGCGGAGAAATCATTTCTTGAATTTTGCAGGGCAAGCATGACTGCTTTGACTCCTTTTCGTGTGCCTCACAGCATGCTTAATAAGCCATGTCTCCAGGGCCATACATTCATTGTAAAGTGCCCCTAATGATAATAAAGTGAAGGATCTGCTGCAACTCAAAGGAAATTGAAAGTGCTTTAAGTTCCACATTCCAAAGTCAGAGCTAGAGAGGCAGGCTGGATTTTCTGCTGATGTGGATTGCCTGCTGTTGGTTTGGGCCACTCTAGGTATGAGGTAATGTTTTAGATTACTCCTGGGTTCTTCTGGGCCTGGCAACATAAAGAACAAATCTAATCAATGCATCAGCTGCTATGGCTCATTCACCTTCCTGCAGTGTTGTGTGGCCACAGCCTGTAAGAATGTGACCCGGAAATCCCCAAGTAGGGCCCTCGGGTGTGCCCGAATCCCTCATGCCCATCCATCCACCCCTCTGCATTCTAACATTTCAGTGGTTGTGTTCAGGCAAAGTGTCTTCTGCTCATGCTGGGGAGGAAGAGTTCATTTGACCTCCCTGTGGCTCATTGCCCCTGAGGATACCACGGCTGTCTCAGCCTGGCTGCGTGACAACAGAGGGACACCATTATCAGAGAAACCAGGGCTGATGAGCAGCTCTAGGCCAGAGAGGCCAAATGCTACCTGGACACGAAGAAAGAGGTCCCAGCAGACCCCCAGGGGACAGATTTAAATCAGGTTCCAGCCTCCCCGTCCTGGTGTCCGGAGTTACTCATCTTGATTTACTTATCTTGCAAAGGAGCCAAGGTATCCTGCTGTAGCTGCTTACTGTCTTCTGTCTCTTCCACAACTCCCATGTCTCTTTTGGGTTTCTGCTCCACTTCTCATGGGTTACTTGGAGTAGGAAGTAGGTTTCAATAATAAAAAAACTAAATAAAACAAAAACATCATCTAATTTGCCTCCAGCTCTGCCACAGACTATTTGACCCTGGAAAAATCCCTTCCCTTTTCTGACACTCCTCTGTAAAATAGCCTGGATCAGTAGCTTTCATATTGCATTCTGTGAAGCTGCCAGGAGCCCGAGGGGTTCCCCAGGTCCCCGGAGAGGCTGCAGTGGAAAGAGAGGCTGAGCCGACTCCACCCCCAACACCCAGCACCCACCAGAGTAGCTGCTTTTTACCTGTTTTATATATTGTTTTTCCACACAGAGCTTCTTTGAAGAAAGAGTCCTGAGGCTACAAAGTTTGAAAACTGCTGGAATAAGTGATCACCAAGGCCCCTTCCAGTCTGAGATGCTTGCTCTTCTGAAGCCCAGCTCAAATTTTTCCTCCTCCAGAAAGCCTTTCTTGTTACCCAGTCCTGGGTACTTGAGCTCCAACAATAATGATGATGGCAGGCATATGATGCCGTTGGTGAGCCAGCCGATGCCTGTGTGTGCATATAAGCTGTCTCCCCACCTAGAAGGTGAGCTCTTTGAGGGTGGTGTTCAATTTTTCTTCCACACGTCTGTCCCCTTGTAGTTATCATATGCAAAGTAGGTGTTCAATAAACATGTTGATGCCACCTGGTGTCATGAGCTCTCACATGGGATAAAATTTCCCCACCAGACTGCTTTGAGAAGGAGGAGCCAGCCTTTGGTCTGCTTAACGCTCCACAGAGACTTGTCCTTAAAACACTGGGGACCCTGACCTGGGAATCAACTCACACACTCCCCAAAGGGCAGGTCTGAGTTCGTGCCTCGACTGGATTTGGTTTCACCTCTTCTGCTCCTCAGTATCTCTTCTGGTGGGGCCTCTTATACACTGTGGCCGTAGAAGAGGCATGGTCCTGAAGCCTGGGAATCAGGTCAGCCAGCACGCCCCAGGGCCAGCAGACATCTCAGCCAGATTCCAGAGGGAGGCACAGGGGAGATGGAGAGGAACTCCTGGGTTTGTCTGGAATACAGCTCTCTCAGGAAGTGGAGGCCCAAAGAGGGTGGCTGGGTTCAGTCAGAGACACCAGAGAAAGCAGATTGGAAGAGGGTGTTAGAGGTGAAAGATCAAGACAGCCATATGCCAATGTCCACAAGACAGGTAGGTAGCCAAGGGGAGACTGGAGGTTGTAGTGGTGGAATGAAACCGCTCTGCCGTGTAGTGGCTAAGTGACTTTGAGGTCAGTTCATCTTACTTAGCCTCAATGTCTTTACCTATAAATTGGGGGCAAAAGAACCTGACCCATGTCAGGCTACCCTGTAGTGAAGTAGTGAGATAGATTCCAAGGAGACTAAAATGTGCAGAGATGGAAAGGATTATTATCGTTTATTAACACAGGAGAGCACACGAACCTTCTTCCAACGAGGGACTGTCCCATAATTTAGAGATGCTCCGAGGCTGACCATCCTCCTCCTGCTGCATTCCCAGCAGCCATCTATGGCTGGATTTCGAGAATTTCTGGTCAAACCGGTGAGTATGAGGAGAGCAGGGCAGTTGGGGAGAGAGGCCCCAGCCCAATTCTGCCCAGAGAAGCTCCGAAAAGAGAGGGAAGTGTCCTGATGAAGAGCATATGAAAGGGGTGAGACTCAGGAGGCTGCGAAGATTCCTGCCGGCTCCTCTGGTCAGTAAGGAACCCTGACAAGATCCCTAGGATGGGGGTCCCTTAATCTCACTGAAGTTCTTGTAACTTGGGATGGAGGCCAGGTCAGCCTCCTCTGACACCTGAAGCTACGCATCCAGCCTCCCCCACTTCTAGAGGAGGGGTTTTAGATGGTGCTGTGGGGGCAGACAAGCCCTCAGCAGGTCACAAGCAGGTCCCCTCCAAAACCCCTCCTGCTGGAATCCTCCAGATGTGAGGAGTAAGAGCAGACAGATCAAGCCTGGGACATCTGGCAGGGTTTAACATCCACAGCTGGAGGGTGAGACCTCTCCCTGTGGATCTGGAGAAATACCTTCAGGCTCCAGCCTATTGCTGCCCTTGCCTTGTCATCCCTGACAGGGTTCCGTGCTCTGTCTGGCCTCCCCGGGTCCCCCTCAGCTGCTATAGCCTGACGTGTGGGTGCTGGGCCTGCGCAGCCAAACATCTGGCAGGTCTGGCTGGCTATTGGGCAGCACCACAGGGCTGCCATCCCCTGGCCCCCCCCGGCCCTTCCAGGACAAGCTGCTCTGGTGGGAGGCGGGCAATGATGGGTCATACACTGTCTCCCTCAGCGCCAGCCACAGGGTGTCCCGCTTCCCATTGAGCTGGCCCCGCTCAAGGACTGGCTGCCCAGTGTCATCCAGGTCATCTGGGGACACACCCATGGAATCTGGTACCCGAGCACTGGGCTCAGAAGTGCTTAGGCAGGTCTCATCAGAGACGCTGAGCCCCTCCAGGGTGCTGGCTGAGGAACAGAAGCCATCAGGAGGCTCTGCAGCCTTGGCCTTAGGGGAGTGGGCTGGGGCTTCTGGCGAGGCTGGCAGGGGCTCAGCCTCCTCCCCTTGGGAGTCCTGCCTGGCCCGGCTTTTGGGGCTGGAGCCAGCCTGCTTATAGGGGGAGGAGGTCTGCAGGGCAGGGCACTGGCTGAAGACTGCCTGGTGGTCCAGCAGCAGCTCCCTTGGGGAGGCAGGGGCTGGTGGGGGCCGGGAACAGCAGGGACCATCATGGAGCTGCAGATCCTCAGAGAGTACTGAGGGCCGGTGGGACAGCTTGCTGGTGGCTGTGCTGGTGTCAAAGCTGGGGCTCCGACGCCGTGCCAGGGGCTGTAGCTCATATTGCTCTGAGCAGGTCCCGGGCATCCCTCCAACTGATCCTGGTCGTGGGCGGCCTGCCTTCTCCCCACCAGGGTCCCCAGTACCAGCATCCCATGGCAGGTGAGCACAGGGCCAGAGGATCTGCCCACAGTTCTTCTCTGGCCCGAAGAAACAGCAGAGAGATTGGAAGAAGAAGCTGGCAAAGCCACAACTGACGCATTTGACCATCATGAGGATGATGCCCAGCTTGCGATAAAGCAGCACTGTGGCAGGCAGCATGAGCACGCCTGCCGCAAACAGGGCTGCAGCCCCCACTGCTGTGGCGCAGCTGGTCTGGCGCAGAGAGAAGGCCACACGGCTCAGGCGGTCAGGGTGTGGGCACAGGTGATAGGAGATGCAGTAGTTGACAGTGAAGTCCACTGAGAGGCCCACTGAGGCAGAGAGAAACAGGGCCTCGGCAGTGTTGAGCTGCCACTCGAGGAGAACCAGGAGCCCTACAGTGAGCAGCACGGTGCCTGCCACAGCTGCCACGGAGAACAGGCTGAGGGGAACATTCCAGGTGCCCAGCAGCAGTGTGGCAAAGGCCAGTGCCAAAGCCAGGCCCAGCACCACAGCAGGTTCAGTGCTCAGGCTGTGCTGCAGGCTGTACAGCTCTAGACGGCTAGTGAACCAACCACGGCGCAGGCCTGGAGGTGCCATGCCCAGCTCCGCTGCCAGCCAGTGGCTGACCTCATTGTAGAAGAGTTGGGTCTGGTTGTAGTCCGGACTATTCCGGAAGTTGGTCTGGAATTGCAGGACCAGGGCGGCCAGGCTGCCATGGGCATCAAAGCGGAGTCCCAGGTCCTGGGTGCCATCGGGGCCTTGCTCGAGAGCCATCATTTTCAGGCAGTGCAGGAAAAACTGGGGGGCCCAGGGGAAGTCCGAGTGGCCGCAGCAGAGGTCAGGTCCCAGGCGGGCGCAGCCGGGGCTCTCCATCCAGCGCTGGAGGTTCTCCATGAAACACAGCGTGGACCAGCCTTCCTGCAGGGTGTCGAAGAAGCTCTGATTCCGGGCCCGGTGGCAGAGAGCCAGCAGCCAGCGCTGGGCCTCAGGGCCACTGGCCGAGAAGGCAGGGTCCCTCACCAGGCTGCTGTTGCTCCGAGGGTCCAGAGGGTCGCCAGTGTCCACAGGCAGGACGCCCCACACCAAAACCACGGGCATGTGGCCACCCTCGCCCTGCGGCAGCTGCTCGAACAGGAACAGCTGGCGATACTCTGCGTCGAAGCGCTCGAAAGGGTGGCTGGGCCGGAAGACCTGGCCGCCGGGCGGCGGCAGCGTGGGCAGCCGCAGGCGGGGGCTGACGCCGGCGATGTAGGCGCCCCCTGCCGCCAGTGCCGCGAACCAGCAGATCCAGATGTAGCGGAACTTGATGACGCCGCAGGGCAGCAGGCGCTGGAAGAGCAGACGCGAGGTGCCGGCCGCCGCCCTCCGTAGGCCGCGGAGCCGCCGGTGCACCGCCAGCAGCAGCCGCCGAGGCGCGCTGCCCTCCCACCGGCCCCGCGCCCGGCGCACACAGCCGCGCGCCAGGTAGCGCTCGTGGAGCACGGCGGAGGCGGGCAGCCAGACCAGCGTGAGCGCCAGGTGCACCAGCACAGCCGTGCCCATGAAGAGGGCGAGGCAGCGCACGGCCGGCAGGCGGCTCAGATAGCTGGCGTAGAAGGCCGCGCTCGTGGTGAGGCCGGAGACCAGCAGCAGGTAGCCGAAGTGGTGCATGGTGCGGCCCACGCGCTGCGCCAGCCCCCCCGACGGCAGCTGGCTCTTGCTGAGGCGCCACAGGTCGAAGAAGATGAGCGTGTGGTTGGCGCAGACGCTGCTCAGCAGGAGGAGGGCTGCCAGATTGACGAAGGGAAAGTAGGCCATGCGGAAGGCCACCTGGTAAAGGAAAAAGGCCACCAGCAGTGAGCCCAGCACCCCCAGCAGCACCATGAGCGTGAGGAAGAGTGAGCGCAGGTACAGGGCGATGCCGAAGAAGATGGCAGCCAGAGCCAGCAAGGGGTACACTGTGTCCTGGACCAGGAAGTACCTCAGCAGCTCCTGCTTGAGGCCCAGGTCCATGCCAGTGACGGAGGTGTAGTTGTCAGCGAGCCCCCAGGGGGTGGCCAGCCGGTCCAGGTAGATGTCCATCAGGGAAGCACCCTTTGTGGTGGGCAGGAAGAGCAGGCTGTACTTGAGGGAGGGCACCTGGTAGTCAGTGGTCTGGGGACTCAGAAAGTCCCTGTCGAGCAGAAAGTGCAGGAGTTGGTAGATGGCACTACTCTGGGAGCACTTGGTGGGAACCTGGGCACAGCGTGGGGACTTGTTCTTCCCGGGTCCCAGACAAGAGGGCACCAGGGCACCACTGTGGTAGTAGAGGGCACAGGTCCGAAGCAGGGCCAGTGTGCGGGCTGCGTCAGCTTGGGTAGTGTCCAGGCAGGAGGAGCGGTTGGAGAGCACAGCCAGATAGTTGCCCAGGGACCAGCTGGGGCAGCACTGGTTGGCTGCTGTCCGCTGGCACAGAGCCCCGAAGCTGGTATGGGAGCGGATCTGTAGGGCACACGCAGGAGGAGAGAGCTCAGGGGCAGCCCAAGAGCCCAGGTTTTCCCAGGCCTATACAAGGCTCTCTCACCTCCTTTCACACTGCAGGGCAGGTGCAGAGGGATCTGGACAGCCTGGTGAGACTGGCTTGTCTCCCAGCTGCCTTTGGCTCCTGGCCCAGGTGCCAGCAGCTACATCTTGACTTCATCAAAGAGGAGCCTCAGGGATGCTGCCCGAGGCTTCAGCCTAAGAGACCCTCCTCTAAGGGTCCCTGTAGGTCATACACCCCAACTCCACGAGGCCTGAGCTAGGAGTAAAAGTGGAGGTAGCAGCCACAGACAGAACAGGGCCAAAGGTCCAAGGAGCTGAAGCAAGCAATGGGAAAAGTGGAGACCAAAACATTCCAGGTTCAGGGTCACTGCCAAACCCCAGCTCCTGTCTGTCCACTGCACCGCTTAAACCCTCTTAGGGCCAGGGCTGTTTCTTTTTCAAATCTCATGCCTCTTTTTTTCTCCTTTCCTGTTGTTGACATCACAACAGCTGATGTAGTACAGAGAGCACTGGCCTGGGAGTCAGAGGCCCTTGCTCTGCTACTAACTGGCTGCGTAACCTGGGGCCTAAGATCATGGTGACAACACAGTAACACTTATTGAGAGATTACTATTGCCAGTCGTTATGCTGCATTTTTTCAAATTCTATCTCATTTAACTGTCACAACATCCCTGTGAGGAAAGTATCTTTATGATCCCCATTTAACGCTGATGTAGCCTGAGGGACTGAGACGTTAAGAAACATGCCTGAAGTCACACAGCAGGACAACCTTAGAGCTGGCCTTGAATTCAGGCATCTGACTCTAGAACACATGTTCTTAACCAGTCTTTTGGTACTTAGAATATCCTCTTGTGAAGTGGGGGGCTGGGCTACTGTGTGGTTTTCACACCGTTTTTAGCAGCAAACCTTTCTTCAGATGTTATTGTGTATGATTCTCCAGTTAGCATAACTGGATTGGCACTGCTCAGGTTGATGGGGACTGAGGCCTTGAAGCCCACAGTCTCAGCTCCCTGGGCCAGGGCCGCCTCACCCGCTCTGGAGGGCCCTTTTAGGACCTTTTGGAAACTCCCAGTCCCTGCATGGGCTTGCTTCCAGCACTTCTATCTTGGCTCTTCTAAAAACAGCCGACTCTTCTTTTCCCACCCCAACCTGGAGCCTCTCAGCAGGGTTGGAATAATTTTCGAAGCAGGGAATGCTCTTCCCCAGTCCACCCCCTGGCAGTCCTGGCTCAGCTGTATTTCCTTGGGATCAGTTCCCTCATGTCCTTAGTTCCCCCCAAACCCCTGGCACCTCCCCAGTCAGCTCACCTGGTCCTGTTCCATGCGACACATGGAATGGATGGCATGCAGGTTCCATAGGCTGCCCGAGGAGGTGGACATGAACACCAGCTTTGCATAGCTCTTCTCTGCAAGCAACACACCCCCCCAACTCAGAGCTCAGTCCTTTGGCCCCAGGTCCTGGGTCCTCCAAAGGGAAGGTGCTTACTCAGGGCCACATGAAGTTCAGATTCTCAGGCATCTCAAGCCTGTGCATGAACTGCCTGATCCTGTCCCTGTGCCTCACCCCAACCCAGCTTGACCCTGTCTGGCTGGAGCATCTGAGAACTCCCTCATCCTCCCAGCTGTAACCCGGCTTCCTTGGCTTGACTGTGGCCAGCTGGCCACCTTCCCTTTCTGTCTGCCCAGATTTGTTCTGGGCCTGCCTGTCCTACTTGGTGGGGTGGGGACCACTATTAAAACCAGGAACTGGCCAGGCTGCAGCTTACCAGGGGGGCCACAGAAGAAGTTCTCTTGCCTTCTGTCCTCCAGGGGCTCCACCATTCTGCGAGGTCGGACAATGCTCTCCTGGGCACTGCCTCTGGGTGCAGGCCTCAGAGTGTTGTGGGAGCTCGAGCTGAAGTGGAGAGAGTATCTATGCCAGGCACCGTTAGGGTTGGAAGACTCAGAGGAGGCCAGAGACCACTCCCCAGGAAGTCCTGGCAAGCCCCTCTGACCTGCCTTGGGGTGAGTCACCCAATGTCCCCTTCCTGGAGATCTCATTCTTCCCTCTCCTACCCACAGTGAAAAGATGAGAGCCTGTTACCTGTTCAGCTCAAGGTCTGGGGAAAGGAAAAGCAGCTTCCTGGGGCCTGTGAGGGCTTGTAGTGCTCTCCAGACCACTAACTTGCTCCCAATGTCCGTGTCCCGTGGCTCAAAGCCCTGCAGGGAGGAGGGTGGAGAAGAACAGGTGGGCAGGGTAGGAGTTCTCCATCTGGGTGCTTCTCAGCTCTGCCCCTTTGACTCCTTAGAGCAGGGCAGGCCAGCCTACCTGCCTGAATTGTGGATGTGAGTCTGAACTTTATAGCATCTCCCCAACTCTCTCTGGAGGTCAAGAGCCTACCGTGGCTACCCTATCCCCAGGCCACCATGGCTACCCTACCTCCAACTTTCTGCCCCAGGCTGGGCTGAGGTGGCCAGGCCTGGGGATCCCGTCCCACCCCTTGGCTCCTCACCAGCAAAGGCTTGGAGAAGTCAGGCAGCCGGGCCCCCAGCAGTCCAGCCAGGGTGCAGAGGAAGATGGCAGCCAGACACAGCATCAGCACGGCCACTGGCCACTCAGCAATCAGCTGGGAATAGCTGGGAAAGAGGGAGGAGCCCACATGAGTTGGGTGTGGCAGCAACGGGTGCTGAGCTCAGGCTCCACCCTGAAGGGGTGCTAGATAGAGCAGAGAGCACGTGGAACAGGGCTAAACTGGGCACCAGCCTGGTCACCCCTAGAGGTCCAGGGAAGGCCCAGGCCTACCTCTTTGGCATCTGGAAGGCTCGTTCCTGCCTGTGGAAGAGAAGAAAAGATGCTTGCTTGCCAGAGTCTTCTTGCAGGGCGTGTTTCGGGGGTGGAGGTGGGGTGGGAGTGGGTGGGTGAGGGAAAACCGATGGTATTAACCCTTTTAGCGCTTTGCCACTCCCAAGTTCCAACCCTTACTTCCTACTGCATTGGGTTGCCTCCTAAGAAAGGAGTCTAGAGCCCGGGGGGGTCAGCCCCACTCTTAAGCCCCACCCCATTTTCCAGTGGCAGCTGGCAGGCTGCTGGACCCTTCCTTACCTGACACTGACCACATGGTGCTGCACAGCGGGTGGCTTCCAGGTCCCATCACGCTGTGAGGGGGCTGGGGAAGGGCTGAGGCTGGAGCCGTGGGAGCAGAGAGCTGCCCGATCCCCAAGTCCTGGCAGGGAACTGCCCCCCTGGTATTCCTGCAGTGCCCGGGGATAGGTGAAGTGGGCAGGGGCCAAGGGGCTGGAGGGACCCACAGGCTGGAGGGTGGAAGTTGTTGGTGGGGGTCCCGAAGAACTGGAAGGGTCCTCCAGGGGGCAGCTGTGGAGGGAGCAGCTTCTCTCTGGGCTTGCTTCAGGGGCCACAGCCTTGGTCTGGGTGCTAGGAAGAGAGGAGGCAGGGAAGATTGGGGTGGGGGATGGTGGTGGGCCACCCCATGCCCCAGCATTATTCAGTTCAGTAAGACAAGGGGACAGGGACTCAGGGTTGATTTATTAGTAGTCCTGGGGGAGAAGTGAGAGGTGAGGAGGCTGGGGGCTCGAAGTCTATGCCCTCAGCCTACCTCATGGAGACCATTCTCTCATTTACTCATTTTCCACACTGTCAAAAAACAATTGGCAGGCCGCTACATGCTAGGCCCTGTGCTAGACACTGAATGTGCTTTCACATATATGATTTTTTTTTTTGAGACGGAGTCTTGCTCTGTCGCCTAGGCTGGAGTGCAGTGCCGTGATCTTGGCTCACTGCAACCTCCGCCTCCTGGGTTCAAGCCATTCTCCTGCCTCAGCCTCCCGAGTAGCTGAGACTACAGGCACCCACCACCATGACTGGCTATTTTATTTTTGTTTTTATTTTTTTATTTTATTTTATTTTTTTTTGAGACGGAGTCTAGCTCTGTCGCCCAGGCTGGAGTGCAGTGGCCAGATCTCAGCTCACTGCAAGCTTCGCCTCCCGGGTTTACGCCATTCTCCTGCCTCAGCCTCCGGAATAGCTGGGACTACAGGCGCCCGCCACCTTGCCCGGCTAGGTTTTTTTGTATTTTTTAGTAGAGACGAGGGTTCACCGTGTTAGCCAGGATGGTCTCGATCTCCTGACCTTGTGATCCGCCCGTCTCAGCCTCCCAAAGTTCTGGGATTAAAGGCTTGAGCCACCGCACCCGGCCTTGTTTTTATTTTTAGTAGAGATGAGGTTTCACCATGTTAGCCAGGATGGTCTCGATCTCCTGACTTCATGATCCGCCCGCCTCGGCCTCCCAAAGTGCTGGGATTACAGACGTGAGCCACTGCGCCCGGCCGATCTTACTCACTCCTTACAAAAACCTCACAAAGGAGGTATTTTCTTCAACTGATAGATTTGAAATCAGGTTCAGTGACAGATGAGCTGATGCTCGAACCCAATTCTTCCGACTTACAGTCCTGTGCTCTTTGTGTGGCAGTCGTCTGCTCTTTCTCTTGCCAGACAGATTATTGAGCACGTGCTGCTGCACTCCTATTCCCATCTTAGAGCCTTGGAACTTTCTCTTCCCTCTGCCTGGTTTGCTCATCCCCCAGATAACTGCATGGCCCTCTTTTTTATTCTGGTCTTGTTTCAACTAGTACTTCCTCAGAGAAGCCTTTCCTGACTACTCTCTCTGAAATAATCACCCACCAGCTCTCAATCTCCCTACCTTGCTTTATGTTTTTTTCATAGCATTTGTTGCAATTGAATATTATATTATAGCATCATCATGTTTATTACCTGTCTTTCATGTGGAATGTGAGTGCTGGGAGAACAGAGGCCTGTTGCATTTGTTCATCACCATATCGCCAGTGCCCTGAGTAGTGCCTTGCACACAGAAGGCGTCCTGGAAATGTTTGTTGAATGAGTGCTAGGCTGGCTGCTAATAGTGGTGCTAGGATGATGAAGACCCGGTCCTTGCCCTGTAGGCACTCACAGTAGTTGGGAGATGTGAACAGACCAACATGTTGAATGCTGTGAGTGGGGAAGTCACAGAGGGCAGAGGGAGCTCAGAGAGGGCCCAACTTTGACAGGGGGTGGGGTGGTCGGGGAAAGTTTGTGGAAGCAACTGCTATCCTTCCACCTACCCTGTCATGGGCCATGCACGGAGCAGAAGATTTGCTTTGTAAGGATGTGCATGGTTGGGAGAGGGAGTTGGGACACCCCCTCACCCCAAGGAACTTGCCAGAAAACAGCCATAGCGTCTTCTACCAGAATTACTCATCAGGGCAATACTCTGTGCGTGTGCGCAACCCCACTCCTTGGGTATAGGCAGAGGTGGAGTCTCAACCCCAGTGGCAGGATTGCAGACCCAGATTAGGAAAAGATGGCCACAGAACAGAGTGCCTAGGGCCATGGGGGGTTCCCAGAGGGATTCTGGGCTGGTTAGCCTTGCAGAGCCCTGTCTCCTTCTCCCCTGCCTCTGCCTGGCTCACCCAGCCTGCTCGCCAGAGTTTGCGTAGCTCCCAAGGAGAGCTAGATCTATGCGGGGCCAACCCTGGCTTCCAGTCCTGGCTGCTGCACTGCTGAAGGGGCTATGAGCTGTAGTCCCAGCCTCAGGGCAGATGGGCGTTGCCCACAGGGGCTGAGTTCAGCCCAGAGACCGAGAAGAGGAACTAGGAAGGAAAAACATGCTCTTTCTTTCTTTCCCAGAAGGATGGCAGGCTGGCCCAGCAGTCCAGGAGAGAATGACCCTCATGCTGAGGGTGAAATGGGGGAGCAGTGGAGGTGGGCTCCTGACTCGATCACCTTTTGGCTCTGGGGACTTGGGAAAGACACACAATTCTTGGAGCATTGGCATCCTTGTCTGTTGAAGATATGAGATAATGCCCACCTCTTGGGTTTGGTGTGGGAATTAACTGATGTAACATATGTGAGGTTCTTGGCACAGAGTCTGTCATGTAGAAGACACGTTTGCTTTCCTGCCCCTTCCCACGGTCAGTGCAGCAGGGAGCATATACTTTTAGAAGTGTGTTTGTATTTACAATGAGTCCTCTTTTGGCACCTCAGATAATATATCTCCATTTTAGAACTTCCCACACCTTGAGAATCTTACTACATATATAAATACTTTCCTTTTTGTTATCCAAAAGCTGTATCAAAATTTGATCTCATGATTTTAATCACTGATACTTATTTTTTACAAACTCAACATCTAGGAAAATAGGAATTTGACCAAAGTTGTTCTAAAGCAAGACCTCAGATGACTCCATAAAGTTAATAACGTAAGCAGCCAGTGTCCTGGCAGATCCCTGTGGGCCAGTGAGAAGGTGGATAAATGGCCTAGGTTGTGTGTGTAAGTGTGGACATTGACTTCTTTAAGATGTTAAATTCTGCAGGTTTTTCTCGAGCGCCTGTCCTGTGCTTTAGCATTGTCCTTGCTCTGGGTTGGGTCCTAAAGACCTAAAGATGACCCATCAGCCTTGGTCTCCCTCTTCAGAGCAGAGCTTGCCTTCTAGGGGTCAGGAGAGTGGGGGCAGCCTGGGTGAAAGTGGGGGGCCTGTTCCAGCTGCCCATGGCCTTAGATAACTGATCACTGGGCTTGTCTTAGGAGTCAGGGCCCCACTTGGAGTGTCGGTTTCTTTTGCATTAGGGGAAGCCAGCATTCCAGAGGATACTGGAGAAGAGTGGGTGCACTCTTGGTTACCCAGTTTGCTAAAACCTCCTAAGTCCACCCTTTTCCTTAGCTGGCTCTTGTTCAAGGGGAATGTTAGCCTCCACCACTGGTTTGCTTCTGCTGGAGTTTCCCTGGCCCCAGCTCCTTCTCTTTAACTCCTACTATTCCTCTTTAGGGACCTAGGATCAGCTGCCCCCAGTCTCACCCTTCCTGACTGTGCCCACCATTATCAATGTGGCAGAATTTGAAACCTTCCATATTCTGACTGCTGTAGAGCCAGGCCTTTTCTTCAAACCTCCCAGTGAGAAAAGCCAACCTCCACTCTTCTCAGAATCAAAGCTTTCTCCTGTCACCTCCTGCTGCCCTCTGCCCTTAGGAGGCTCAGTAGTAATAGGAGTTAAACACCCCAGGGCTACACAGGGTTTTTTTATTCTCACTCCCTCAGTTCCATGACCCTCACTGGGATAAGTAACTTTCTAGGCTGCCTGCCTGGGCCTGCAGGCCTGTACGTCAAGTGAGTAGGGCAGGCAGGGGCATGGAAAGTGGGGATGCTGGCCTCACTTAAGAGGCCAACATCCCAGCAATCAGGGCCTGGCTGACAGGGTCCCAGACACAGAGACCCAACCTGGAAGCCCCATAAGGGGCAAATGTATATTGTATTAACTATGTCCCCAACCCCACAGACACACAGCCATCTCAACCTCAATGTGATCCCACAGAGTGGCCAGGACAGATGGGGGAGCAGCTCATATCACTAGGAAAATAAAAAGGTAATTTTAAAAAAACAGTGTAAACTGTTTCAAATTCCTCTCTAGCCAGTGTGTTGGTAAGGATGTGCGCGCATGTGCATGTTGTGTGCGTGAGTTATTCACTGTGTATCTATCCCCAGAGTGCTACTCAGCAGGAGCATTTTTGTGTTTCTTGAATGACATAAGCAAGTCCCTATGCCCAATTAGTGTCCATGGTCTCTGGAGAAGTCCAGAGAGGGGCCAGAGGCCCTAGGGAGTTTCTGAAAGAGCAAGTGGATCCTATGCCCAGGGGAAATGAGACTGGACACAGCTGATCCTTGGCAAGATATCCAAGACAGCAAATGACTCTCCTGCCCCTTCTAAGGATGTTTCTGGCCCCAGGCCCCCGCTCTGTCCTGTCACTGCTCCATCCCTGGTCTCTTTGATCAGGCCATAGTCCCAGGCAGGTCCCTGGTCTGGTGAATACAGCCATCCTGTGTCTCACCCTCTTGAAGTCTTTGTGACTTTCAGACTGAAGAGTGCCTAAATCTATCCAGGCTAATGTGTTAACAATAAAGGGAAGAAAACATTTCTCTCTACTTGTGGGGCTTTCTCTTCCTCTGGGGTACAGAATGTACATTTTAGCTGGGGTAGTCTGGAGACGATGTGTCCACCTCTGCTATTGCTATCAAGGAATTCCTTTTATTTCAGTCCAGGCAGGAAAGAGGCAGTGTCATGTCAGAGGAGGGATTCTGGGGGCGGCAGAGCCAGGCAGGGCACAGAAATTGCGCCATATTGCTACCTAGCTGGGCTGTTCCCTCACACATATGGTGGAGGAACGGAGAGGAGAGGTACTGAGATCTGGGTCCTCAGCAGGAAGGTGTCCCTCCTGTCCCACCAGTCTGGGGCTCCTCCAGGGGTAGTACAGGCCAGCGGCCTGAGCACCAAAGCCTTCACATCTTAGTGGCTCCAGCCAGTGTGGCTGCCACATGCAGGGACTGGAACCCACACGTGCACAGCTGGGGGCCATGCAGGGCAGGCAAGCGACTGATGGTGACAAAGACAGTCCCTAACGTGTCTGCCGAATGTCTGCCTTCCCCAAGACACCCGCCTTGGCGAGCCTTCCATCCACAATTCACGCACACCTTCATGCACACTGGCACGCTGAAACCCGGACTGAGGTTACTGCGGGCTTGGGGCTTCCGGAGAAGACGCAGGGGCAGGGCCTAGAAGGAGAGGCCGGAGGAGCCAGGGAGTCTTGGCCTTAGAGGAGGGGTAGAAGCCGTGGGTGGGGCAGGTTCCTTAAGCGGGGAGGGCAGTGGGGACTGACACTAGGGGGTGTCAGGGAACGAGGAAATTGACCCGGCAGGATGAGGGCGTGGCGAGGGGGGCCTGGAGCTTGGCGACCCCGGGAAGGGGCTCCGGGAGGGTCTGGGGAATTAATGGGGCAACATATGGCGGCTACTGGGGATACCTGGGGCGGGGAGGGTCTGGGAGGGTCTGTGATCTGGGTCTGCGGAGCGGTCCGCCCTACCTGTCCGGGGAGCCGCCGTCTGGGGCCAAGGGCTCCCCCTCGGGCCGTTGCTCCCCTTCCGGACCCGAGCCGGGAGCCGGACCGCTGCCGCCGCTGCTGCTGCTGTCACCGTCCATGCCCGTGGGCGGCACCGCTGTCCGGGCGCTGGTGCTGAAGCCGCGGCGGCGGCGGCGGCGGCGGCGGCGGCGGCTGCGGCGGCGGCGGGCTCGTGCGCATGCGTCGGCTCCGAGCGGGCCGGTCGCTGGGCGGGGCGAGGAGGAGCCCAGCCAATGGGCGCGGCGCCGCGGCGGGAGCGGAGCGCGCTGTGTCTAAGATCGCGGGGCTGCGGTGTGAGCGCCCATCTGCTCCCGCCAGGCCTGAGAGCCGCTGTTAGGAGTCCGGCCGTCCAACGCTTCCTAGCGGCCTCGGCCTTCCCGTAAGGAACCAGGGAGCGCGACTCATGCAGAGATCCTCACAAATCGAATCGCAGACCCTTCCAGCCGGATAGAGGGCGAGCTCTACGCCCGCACTTCACGCTGGACGCCCCGGGTCGAAAGGCGGGCGGCTTCAGGCCTGCGAGGTTCCCGGCTCGCTCAGCGCTCTCCTCCCCTCCCCAGTGGGGCGAGGCATCCGCTTGGGTCTTTCTTTCCATTCTTCTGGACCTCGACTTGGACCTGGGTGTGCACCCCTCAGATGTGGAGCGCTGACTCCGTTATTCAAGTGCGGAGTCTGGTGGGGCGGGAGTGGGGGGAAGAAGAGAGGCGCTCAGATCATCCCCAGCTCCTTCTCTTTCTTTTTTAAGATTTAAAAGGTTTATAAAGCAAACAAATCACAGTAAGCTAAGGTTAATTTTTGATTCAGGGGGTACATGTGCAGGTTTATTATAAGGGTATATTGAGTGATCCCGGATCCTTTTTTATAGTCACCCCTGTCCCCCCACTTCAGCCTGGCAGGTGCCAATAGCCACCAACTCCAGGGCACTGGGAAGTGCCCAATAGCCACTGACTCCAGTGCCACCTCCCCCACCAGGGAGTAGCTGTGAGTAGAGCACATTTGGGTATGATGGACTGTGGACAGGCCTGGCTAAGGGGTCTAGAACTAGAATAGACATTGGCAGTGTGAGAAGCCTGGGGGGGGGGGGTGGCGGGGAGTGGAAAGGATCCCGGATGTGGGATTTGACTAGGCAGAAAGGGTTTTATGGCAAGCAGGCTGTTTAGGGTCTGGTTACTTGTGCAGTGAGAGGCCTTGGTTGAAGACATGGAGCTGAGCGGAGTCAGGAACACTTGGACTATAGATATCCCTAAAATGTGTACCAATGCCAATCTGTGTAAGACACAGGTCATAAGGAATGGGGTGGAAGAATCTAGAGGTGTAGAAGTGTTGGGTCTGCCCTGAATAGCTTATACTTGGTTGGAGAGATAAAGGGCCAGGCCATAAATTGGTGCCAATAGGCAAGATATGATCAAGCCCATGAAGTGACTGATACCATCTCTTTTCTGCAGCTTGCTGCAGAGAAGGGGACAGTATGCAAAGAGGAAGGACCTCTTTCTTCCTAATAGGCCTTAGAGAAGGCTTCTTGGAGATGGTGGACTTCAGCTGGCTTGGAAGAAAGGCTAGGCTTTGAAATGTGGAGGTAGGAGAGAGGGAAGGCATTCCTGACCTGGGGTAGGGGCATTCTTCCTTATCTGTGCAAACAAAGGTAAGGAGGCTGGAAAGTTCAGTGTATTTTCAGGGAATGGTGAGAAACCCATCTGGATTGGAGGGAGGCCTCTGGTCTGTAGAGTGAGGCATGCAAGTTGCAACCTTGGAAGGCCCGCCAGATCTGGATGTACAGGATGGCACAGGGGTAATGAGGCCACACTTGAGGTCCCTCGATGGGAGGGGACAGGAGTGAAAAGGAAAGGAGAGGTGACCTTACACAGCCATTTATAGTGAGCAACATGGCGTTGAGCTTCTGAGAAAGCCAGGATGGTTGCCCCATCTTCACAACTAGGGATCTTGGAGACAACTGGGTCGTCTGACAGCCAGGTTGGATATGAAGGAAGACAGGCTCTTTGAATAATAGAACGTGACCTCTAGGAGGCTGTTTATTAGGAAAAGAAGATTGTGGTTCAGGCCTCATTCCAGGTCAGCTAGGCAATTCTCTCAGGCTTGCCATCTTGTGTCCTGTTTTCTTCTCCTTCCTCAGTGATGTGGACCAGGGTGTGGGTGCCCTGGGCCATGGCCAGGGGGAGGCCCACAGGGCCCTGGGCCATGGCCGGGGGGAGGCCCGCAGGGCCCTGGGCCATGGCCGGGGGGTGGCCCGTGGGGTCCTGGGCCATGGCCGGGGGGTGGCCCGCAGGGCCCTGGGCCATGGCCGGGGGGTGGCCCGCAGTGACCTGGAGGATGGCCATGCCCCCCACAGTGGCAGTGCCCCTGTGGAAAGTCAAATGAACAGTGTCAGAGTCTGAGGTCAGGGCTAAGCTTACCTGAGATAAACTCTACCTCACTCCACTTCTCTGGGGGACTCAGGACTCCTAGGCACCCAAGGAGTTGCGGTGGAGGGCTGGGGACATGGGTAGCATGTCCCATGCCTTTTGTCTTGGTGAGGCCAGAACACTGAGCAGATAAAAGGGGAGCAACCTAGATTTATTGGTTTCTATTCTTTGAGCCGAGATATGACTCCCACTCCTTGGACCTCGATTTACTTTATTTGCAACTAAGAAGCAGAATTATTTCTTTTTTTTTTTTTTTTTTTTTTTTTTTTGAGACGGAGTCTTGCTCTTTCGCCCGGGCTGGAGTGCAGTGGCTGGATCTCAGCTCACTGCAAGCTCTGCCTCCCGGGTTTACGCCATTCTCCTGCCTCAGCCTCCCGAGTAGCTGGGACTACAGGCGCCCGCCACCTCGCCCGGCTAGTTTTTTGTATTTTTAGTAGAGACGGGGTTTCACCGTGTTAGCCAGGATGGTCTCGATCTCCTGACCTCGTGATCCGCCCGTCTCGGCCTCCCAAAGTGCTGGGATTACAGGCTTGAGCCACCGCGCCCGGCCAGAAGCAGAATTATTTCATCTCCTTTCTCTCACCCAGGAACCCTGGCAGAGTGATTAGAGGTTTTGCCATGCTAGGAACTGCAGGCTCATTGTACTTAGGAGCAAGGGTGAGGCTGGAGGAGGCTACAGAAGTGCTCTTTGAAGGCCAGGGGCAGGGGGAGACAGGAGGCTGGGTCAGGCGAGATGAAAGAGCTGAGGAGGAGAAGAAGGAGGACGGTTGGAGGATGAGAGGACACGGAGGGTAGGAGGTGGCAAGGTGAGGATGTATGTATTATTTTTATGGGTTGTGTGTGTGTGTGTGTGTACAGGGTGTGTGCCATATTTATATAAAATAGCTATGTTTGTGTACGTGTGTGGGTGGGTTCATATTCAGGCTTGCTATGTACACAGATATGTGCATGGAGTGCATGGTTCTGTGTACATGAGTATGTGTGAGCTCATACCTGTTCCTGAGCGGATGCCAGACCCAAGAAATCAGAAAGAATAGAAAGTAAAGTAAAAGCTTTTCTGCCTCAGCCAGAAGAGGCCTGGAAAAAGTGTGGTTTAACCTTCCATCTTGGCTGGAATCATTCCTGAAGCCCCAAGGCCAGAGGAGTTTGTTTGTTTGTTTGTTTTTCCTCTTGCCACAAGCCCAGGGGGCAGGCAAGAGACACCACCCTGCTTCTGTGGTAGGGGACTGGGGGTCTGCGGCACTGTGGAGCAGAGTGAGGCTATGCTCCCACTGTCCAGGCTGGATACCTCCCCAGTCTCCTTCTGCCTCCTAGGGCTTGATTAGGGCTTGGTACCAGTGGGGAAGAGGCAGGCTCCAGGGCTGGGCGCTTTCCTGTGACCATGGTAGAGCAGCCCCTGCCCCATCCAGGCTCAGTGGTGCCTGGAAACAGCCACTTCCCACCCCACCTGCCTCTCCGCTTATGGCTCTTTTGTTTGGGGGTTGGCACACAGTCCCAGGCCGAAGAACTGAGTCTGCTGGTGGTAGCCAGTGGGAGAGAAGAGGTGGAGGAGAGGCAGTCTCCTTTCTCTGGCAGGAGTAGGTCCTAGGGGCCCCGTAGTGTGGTTGGGGTTTGGGAGCAAGCCAGCCATCCAGCGAGGCTGTAGGGGTAGCCAGGAAAGCAGAAAAGCATAGAACAGGCGGGGAAGCAGCAGGAGAGAGGATGGGCTGCTGGGGCAGGGAGGGGACGTGAGGAAAGGAGAGAGACAGATGGGAAAACAGAGGAGAGAACGCCAAGAAGGCTGCAGCCAGCAGAGGGTGGAGGAGTGCAGCGCTGCCCCCTCCCCCACAGGGCTGATGCCTGAGCCTGCTCCCTTCTTTTCATTTGGGAGAAGTGGTGGCTGCTCCCTGAGGGTCTAGGAAGGAGGCTGGGGGTCTGGAGGACATTACAGTGGGGAGGAAAAAGGGGAGAACGTTGGGGAAACTTTTGTACCTTCGGACCTGTGGGAAAGAAAGGGAAAAAAAGAAGCAGGTTTGGTCATTTGGTTCTGCAGTAAAAAAAAAAACCTATCTTCTCCCTGGCGCTAAGGATTTTGTGCCCACACCCCTACCCCAAGAGGGCCTCTCAGACGTGGTCACTTGCCTGTCACTTGTCTGACAATCATTCATTCATTCTCTCAGCAAAGATACATATTGGAAGTCAATGTAAGATTCAGCGGTGTGTCCCTGTGTGCTCAAGGGCTGGCGGAGTCCTCCTGGGTGGAACGGCGCCTATCAGGAGGTATGGGTCCCAACTTTGTCAGCCTGGAGCTGCTCCATAGTGGCCAACTCTGTCATTCACCTGATTCTTGCTTCTACCTCCATGCCAGCCGCCCTGCCAACCTCCCCATCTGTCCTCTGCCCCTGTCACGCCCCACGTATCTCGGGCCAATCTCTGCTCAGTCTCCCAGAGCTGTTTTTTGTCTCCTGTTTATGAACTTCTGTTCTCAGCTCTTGGCCTTTGCTCATGCCTCCTGCACTTGGAAATCTCCCTGGTGTAGCTGTGTGTTGCCCTCCTGCAGGAAATCCACATGCGGGCCATCCAGGCTGCCCAGCTGTGGGTCCGGTGGGCTCCTTCTGCAGCACCCGCCTGAGTGGTCCTGCGTGTTCTGAAGTGCCCCATTGGTGGGGATCACCTGCTACTTCTTAAAGGCTAGGACAGTCTTTTGTTCATTTCAAGGGAAGCCAATGGCACAGCTCCCAAGAGCTGGATTCTGGATTCCGACCCAGCCGCACCTCCATGGCCTTGCCCTGAGCATAACCCCTGGCTCCCTTGGGCCTCGAGTGTGCCTTGGGCCTCGAGTGTGCAGTGGGAGAAGCTCCTGCCCTGTTAAGAAACATGAGTAAGCATGCTTCTTAAACTGGAACATGTTCTACAGAATATAAGGGCTTGTCTTCATTGTGGATCCCTACTACCGCCTTCATACAAACACACACGCACATACATTTTTGGCATGCACTAGTTATGGCTGACTGGTAGTCCCTGCCTTTACTGCTGTCCCCCTTCTTCCAATTCCCAGCCTCCCAGCCACAGTGCTTACCTGGGTGCATCTTTTTGGAGTAAGAGCAGGGAATGACACAAGGAATACCTGTGTTCAAAAGGTAACTTTTAGTTTCCTGTCATCTAAATTGTAGTCGGTCCTTTCTCCCTCCCAGGGATGCACACACACATGCGCACACACACACACACACACCCTTCAAAGGATGAAAGGGAAAAAAAACTGCTCTCTCTGGCTTAGCTTGGCACCAATATAGAGCTGGCACTGTAGGTTCCAGGCATGGGGTTTAAATGGACACAGCAGGTTCACCTACATGGTGGGTAGATGGAGACACAACAGCACCATGTACCAGCCCCTACACCCCATGCTCTTACACTTGCCCCACCTAGACTCACAATTATGTGTTAATCCGATTCCACTTGGGAAGATTTCAATATCCATTCATTTGCTAATTATTCATGTTGTGTGCCTGCCCTGTGCCATGTCATGGTACCCCTGTCCCTACAGACTCTTGTCTTGTGTAAACACCTGGCATGGTGTGGGAGCAGGAAGCTTGGAGCGATCAGTGTGCCCAGAGCAGGGAAGGGGAGGAGGGGTTGCTAGGACAGGAATGGGGTTGGTGGCCTCTGAGGGCACAAGTGAATGGATTTTTGCCCTGGGGCACAAGTGAATGGAAAGCCTTCCATGGGGTCCTAGCTGCTTATACCTGTCTCCTCCCACCAGGATTGGAACGGGGTGGGAGCTTGGAGTCTGAGCCAACTTGTCATTCACCAACAAGCCGTGCTGTCATGAGATGGAGCTGCTGAGGCACCCTGGTGCCAAGGCTGGCGATGTCTTGCTTGGGGCTGGCAAGTCACAATGGCCAACCCCAGAATGGACCCAGTGAACATACAGTACATTCATTTTTTTTCAGCCATTACATGGGAGTGTAGTATGTGATGCCAGGAGCAAACACTTGACATCAGGGCTTTCTGGTACTTACAGGGTTGCTGAGCATACAAAAATAAACAGTGCCCCCAATGCAACAACCCTAGCCTCTTGCAAGACATGGCCCCCTAAACCTCTTTTTCTTCTAGGGAACCTTAGTGCCTCTTAAACATTTTTTTTTTGGGACAGAGTCTTGCTTTGTCATTGAGGCTGGAGTGCAGTGGCGTGATCACAACTCACTGCAGCCTCGACCTCCAGGGTTCAAGCAATCCTCCCACCTTAGCCTCCCAAGCAGCTGGGACTATAGGTATGTGCCACCACACCCAGCTAATTTTAAAAAATTTTGTTGGCTGGGCATGGCGGCTCACGCCTGTAATCCTAGCACTTTGGGAGGCCTAGGTGGGTGGATCATTTGAGGTCAGGAGTTCGAGACCAGCCTGTCCAATATGGTGAAACTCCATCTCTACTAAAAATACAAAAATTAGCTGGGCGTGGTGGCGGGTACCTGTAGTCCCAGCTACTCGGGAGGCTGAGGCAGGAGAATCGCTTGAACCCGGGAGGCAGAGGCTGCAGTGAGCCGAGATCACAGCACTGCACTCCAGCCTGGGTGACAGAGCAAGACTCTGTCTCAAAAACAAAAATTGTTTTGTAGAGACAAGGTCTCACTATGTTGCCTAGGCTCAAGTGATTCTCTCACCTTAGCCTCCCAAAGTGCTGGATTACAGGCATGAGCCACTGCACCCAGCCTCCTGCACCTCTTGAGCTACCCATTTTCCCGTTTTCATTGACTTCTACTTGTACTGAAATGTTCAGCTGAGGTCAGCCTGTGTTCTATACCCATGGTCCTTCCTGCTCCCTTATCCTTTCCCTTAGTGAGTGATTAGACTGGAAGAGACCATGGGGCTGGGCTTTGCGGGGAGGAGAGGTAAAGAAAACCTTAGGGCCGGGAGCGGTGGCTCACGCCTGTAATCCCAGCACTTTGGGAGGCCGAGACGGGCGGATCACGAGGTCAGGAGATCGAGACCATCCTGGCCAACACGGTGAAACCCCCATCTCTACTAAAAATACAAAAAATTAGCCGGGCGTGGTGGCAGGCGCCTGTAGTCCCAGCTACTTGGGAGGCTGAGGCAGGAGAATGGCGTGAACCCGGGAGGCGGAGCTTACAGTGAGCTGAGATCCGGCCACTGCACTCCAGCCTGGGTGACACAGCCAGACCCCGTCTCAAAAAAAAAAAAAAAGAAAAAGAAAACCTTAGGGCCAGTCAGGATCTGGGTAAGATAGAAAAGACAATCCTCAGAATGTATCTCCCCAATTCAGGCCCAGGTGTTTGAGGGACAGGAGTTGGCAGCTCTGGAAGGGACCTCATGCAGTTTCTTCCACTCTCAGCCAAGCCCTGCTGCCTGGCATGGCAAAGGTTGTAAATAATCATAACTGAAGAAGAAAGTGGAAGTGCAGGGGCCCAGACCGGGAGTGGGGACAGGGCAAATGCACAGACAGACACTCCCACGCAGAGACACCGAAGCACAGATACCAATTCAATGCACATACACACCCAAAGAGACCCTGACCACATTGACACACCACATACCCCACAGACACCCTCCTGTCCCCAGCCAACAGCAAGCAGAGCCAGGTCCCTACCTGAGAGTTCAGAGCAGAGGCAGGAAGTCTGGGGCACTGTCTGTCCTCAGGTGTATTTGTACAGGTCAGGGAGGGGCTGGGATTGACCAGGTGCACTGGGAGGGCCAGGTGCAGAAGGCTAGAGGGAATGAAGAAGGATGGGCTAATCCTTATCTGGGCAAAGGACAGTTGAAAGCAGGATGTGTGTGTGTATGTGTGTGTGTGTGTGTGTGTGTGTGTGTGTGTGTGATGGGGAGGCTGGGGAACAAGCCGTTACCACACTGGTGTGGTAATGAGATGCCACAGAATCCAGGCAGAAGTCCCCAGTGCTGGCAAGGCTGTTTCCACCAGGGACTGGCTCTGAACATGTGTAGAGCTCCTGCTGAATGCCAGGCCAGGCCTGTGGTGCTTCACATGCATTAGTAACCCAGTGGCTCCTACAAGATAGACAGGATGATCACCTCCTTTCAGCAGGTGGAGGAAGAAATAGTGACCCTAGTGGAGGACCTGGTGGAATCTTTGCCTTGGGCGCCAAGCCCCAGGCATGAATTGTCAGATGTGCTGCCCAGCCCAGGGAGCTAGCCTGAGAATGGAAATTAGACACAGAACAGGGAACTTTTGGGATGGATCTAGGTAGGCGGAGAGGGAGCCCAGGCTGCCAGCTTGCTCTGCACTCCGAAAGCCCCTTGTAGTCTGGTCCCCACTGACCCCTGTGGCCTCTGATGCCTGCCATAACCTCTTGCTTGGCGTGCTCTAGCCATGGTGGCCTTCCTTAGTCTCCTGCAGGCAGACCCGGTGCCCTTGCTCAGCTCTCCTGTCTCCCTGGATCCTTGCTTTTAATGTCTCTTGCTCCCAGTGGGGATTCGGCTCCTCAGAGGCAGGGGCTGTGGTGACTTCCTTCCTTCCCTCCTTCCCTCCTCCTCCTCTACTACCTCCTCCTCCTCCACCACCTCCTCCTCCCTTTCTCTTTCTTTCTGTCTTTTCTTTCTGAGACAGAGTCTGGCTGTGTCACCCAGGCTGGAGTACAGTTGTACGATCTCAGCTGTGTCCTGGGTTCAGGCGATTCTCCTGCCTCAGCCATCCGAGGAGCTGGAATTACAGGCGCCCACCACCACTTCCGGCTAACTTTTGTATTTTTAGTAGAGACGGAGTTTCACCATGTTAGCCCAGGTAGTCTCAAACTCCTGACCTCAGGTGATCCACCCACCTTGACCTCCCAAAGTGTTGGGATTACAGGTGTGAGCCACCACACCCGGCCTGTGGTGGCTTTCTTAGTCATCGTTTTATCTCCTCAATTAGAGCAGTAACAGAACCACCATCAGGATACAATTTGGAAAATGGAGAGGAGGAAAAGAGTGATCCTCCTTTATCTCCATGGTGGGCAGGAAAGTGTTTGTGTGCCAGGTTCTCTTACAGTATCAGTTATCTCAGCTCTTGGAGGTAACAGTTATGATCTTCCCCTCTTTTATAGATTAAAGCATGCCAGGGTTCAGAGACATTAAGAAATCTGCTTGAGGTCGCCCACCAAGTGTGTAGTTAGTCCCAACTGCAGACTATTTGAGTCTAGAGCCCGGGCCCTTTCTTCACCTTAGGTAATCTCTCCTTTTAGGAATGCTCTTCTGAAAAATTCCAGCCTGCTCTGCTAACATTGTTGGTCAAAGGACTTTGGTTTATGACTAGGTGGAAGGTTATTAGTCCCTTTTGCACATATTTGCTGTGGGTCTGTGGGCAATCAGGACAGGGTGGGCTACTGGGGAAGGGCAGAAGTCCCAGGGGAGGTTTACAAAGGTGTGGTCCCTGCCAGGCTCCGACCCACACTGTGTGAATGTTACCAACTGCATCCACCACTCACCGCGCTCTCTGCCCGCACCAGCCCTCTAAGCCCTACTCTGCCTCCTTTTCCCCTTCAGGTACCTTGACACCGCAACCTCTCCACCTCTGCCCTCAGCCTTTGGCAGGAAGCTGAGAGACCTGTGTCTTCACAAACCCCCAGGAGGAAAGCAGGGGCTGAGAGGAATGCATGGGGGCCCAGGGCTGTGGGTTCCAGGCTTGAGGCCTAAGTTCTCCATCTCAGGGATCAGGGTCTGAGCTCCAGTGGGTGCTAATCACAGAACCCACTACAGCAGCAGGCGGGCAGGGTAGTGAGGCCTTGGGTGGTGGCAGCAGGCCCGGCCTTGATGGGGTGGACCGAGAAGACAGGGCAGCCCCAGAAGCCCGAGTGGGCCCGGAGGTCTTTGGGAAGTGAGGAGGGCACCCACAGCAGTGGTGGCCTGTGGGAGATGATCTGTAGCAGGGTGAATGTGTTCCTGAACTCTTCTCCTACCCAGTCCTAAGATTTTGAGGGCAAGCAGGGCCTCCTCCGTGTGTGTGGCCTGCTGCCCCTCAGCAGGCACTGTGCCTTACGGATAGTCACCGCTCACCAAGTGCTCGGGCTTATCGCCTGTCTGAGAGTGCTGGCACTTCCCTACTAGAAAGTCACAGGGTGGAGAAGGGAGCTCTGTGGAGCCAGAGGAGATACTTCTGGGTGAGGGGCTGGGATCTGGAAGAGGACATGGGAGATCAGGGTGAAGGGCATCTCCTGGGGCAGTGGAGGCCATGAGGGGGCTCTGGGAGGGTGAGGACACACAGTGAAGGCCCTCTCTGGAACCCCCAATGCCTGTCAGCAGAACCAGGAAGGCCCCTCTGCCTCCTGGGCTGCCCTGCAGGGTGGGGAGGGAGGCAGGACAGCCAGGCGCCGCTTCTTGGGTGGACAGGTTTTCCACGGTATGAGGTCAAAGGTATGTGCTGGAGGGAGTGCTGCAGGGATGGGCCAGCAGCCACGGTGATTCAGAGGCGGTTGGGAGGGCCCCGCCCTAGAGACTCCTGGGCAGGTCTCTGACCTTCATCTTCAAAGAGAAGCTAATAGCACCTGCCCTGGCTAATTCACAGGTTGCAGAGCCTGAAGAGATCTAATGGCATCACCTGTGAGGCTCTGGCCGTGTTAGATGTTGGAGTGCAGGTTGTTACTGTTATCAGTGGTGACATCTATGCCTCATCAGAGGCTCCCTTGCCCAGCCCTGGGGACCTGCCTGCGGAACACTTCCCTTGCACTCTTGGCCTTTGGTCCCTCAGAGCATTTCACTGACAGGCCCCCAAGAGGCCCCCTCCCTGCCCCAGCCTCCTGCAGCCCCTCTTACCCCGGGCGCCGAGCGTCCAGGTGTTCTGAGGACCGAGGCATGTTCCAGACTCAGAACTTTCAGTGTTAAAACTGAGAGCGTTCCAGGCAAATGGGGACAATTGGTCACAGTGCTGCCCACCCACAGGTGTCCAGGTCTGGCCTTTCAGCGTGCTCTCTCACCCTGGTTGCCCTTTCCTGCCTAGCCACCTCTGGGCTGGGTGAAGGCCCCTGAGCCACACCGCCTAAAGCCACTCCAGAGGCTCATGCTCTCTCCTCAGTGGCCTGGGCTCTCACCCTTCCCTCAGCCTCCTAGTTAGCCTTCTCTCCATGCCTCAAAGCCACACTGGACCTTTTCCCTGCCCCAGAGATGCCGCCTCAGACCCATGTGACAAGCCTAGAGAAGGGGTAGAGACCGTCCCACCCAGAATTTCCAGCCTCTGCTGCCCAGCGGACACCCTTCCTGGAGACATCAGGCCAGGCTGTTCCGTGCCTGACTCTGTGAGGGCCCCCAGGCCTGAGCGTTTAATGCTGCCTCGGCCGTTTCTCTCTCCACTGTGTCAACCAGCCATGCCAAGACTCTGAGTCCTCCTGAAGGCTCTCCCGCTCACCTTTTCCCTGGACACCCCTTGCCCTGCCGGGTCCAGATGCCTCCCTCCAGTATCTGGACACAGCCTCCTAACTGCCCCCAACCCTACCCCTGCCCTGTGCGACCCGTCTAGACCACTCTGGCTTCAGCTTCCTAAACCACGAGGTGGCCTCAGCAGCAGCTGCTGTAAAACTTTCAGCCCCTCTGGATGACTCCAGCTCCTCAGTCTGCCTTCCAGTACCTCCCTCGTCTGGTCTCTACCTTCCTAACCTCATGTCCTCTTGCAGGTAAAAGCCACTGCCACTCCCCTGCCTCCTGCAATCCTGCTATCTCCCGTGCATTCATGGAATGCCCTCTCCTCCCATCCCCCTGCCTGAATCTTGCTCATCCCCTTGAAGCTCATCTCCTTCTGGAAAACGCCCTGGTGGGCCTGAGCCCTGTGCTGGCTGGGCCTCAGGCCAATGCAGCCTGGTGTTGGCAGGTGCCTCTGAGGTCTTTCCCTGCTGGTTCCTACATCGCCTTGGCCAGGTGAAGCACGCAGCAGGTACTCTGTTCATGGCATGGTATGGGCAAGCCCCAACAGGGCAGCACTCAGCCTCTGCTCGTGGACAGCGCTGGGCTGGGGGTCAAGATGGGGCTTCTGGGAAAACACAATGAGTCCCCTTTGCACCATGAACAGATCCAATGTTGGTGCATGGGAACAGAGCACCAACAAACAAGGGAGACCTCAGGGGCTCAGGTCCACGCCAGCGTTCACCTCCTATTGCTGGGTCTGACGCTGGAAGGTTCGGGATGCCCCAGCCCTGGTTATGTCCTGGAGAGCAGAATGGAGGAATGTGTCCTTGGTCCAGCTTTCCTTCTGCTTCTAATGCCTCAAAAGGACTTCAGCCTGGGCCCCGCCCTGCTCTAGCATATGTGTTCCTTCGAAAGGTGTGGCCCAGACTTTGTCCCTGGCAACTGAGCCTGCCCAAGGCTGGTCCCTCCAGCCCCACTTCATGCAGTCTTGAGTTCTCCCCACCCAGGACCAGCCCTGGCCTGACCATACCTCAAGTCCTAGGAGCCAGGACAGCAGTTTCTTGAGACAAGAATCGCCATGGTGGGGCAGGGAGGGAGGATGGGTTTGCAGGAAAGTAATGCTGTGGTTTAAGCCACTCTCTGACCCCTTTCTATCTGGAGGTTCCCCCTGCCTTCTAGCTGGGCTCTCATGCAGTCCAGCCTGGCTCACTGTCTTCCTCAATACCCACCCACACCCCCAGGGCTGGCTAGTGGCACCAGTGACCTCTCAGGGCTCGGCCCTCCACCAAGAAGAATGGTTCCTGAACACTGGGGTATGATCCTAGAACTGGGCCTAGGGGGATCCAGAGGCAGGTAAAGTGCAGGGACTGCTTCCAGAAGCACCAGTGCTGGTTGGGGACAGATGGCAACCAGGGCCTGGGACTTCACAGGGGACAAAGAGGGACAGGGAGGACTCCCTGGAGAGGGTGTGCTGGGCAGGAGACCTGAAGGGAGGTGGCTGAGGGAGTGCCTCAGGGTCTGCCCCACCAGATCACAGATGGTCTCCATAACCCAGAAGTCTTAATGTATTCAGGCACCAGCAGGCTAGTAGCAGGCAGCCTTTGGGCCCCTCAAAGGCTGCTGGAGAGGTAGCATCCAGAAGGTGGCCATCAGGAAGTTACCTGAGGCAAGAAAGCTGTTTTGAGCCTTACTCTGGGCACACTTTGTTCCAGATATGGATGGTTACCCATGTTATTTCATTTCCTCTCCAGATGATCCTGTGAAGCAGGCACACCTGATTTTATAGATGAGGGCCAGAGAGAGAAGGGACACAGCCAGTAAGGGGTGAAGTTCACGTGGAATCCACCCACTACTCATCCCATCTTCTGACAAAGCTGAGGGGAAGGGCAGGGGCCGGCATGCTTATGTTTCGTTGGTCCAGGTGCAGGGGCAGCATTCCGGAAACAGAATGAGGTCTGAGCAGTGCGGCTCTCGTGGGTGCAGCCTCTGCCAGGTCTGTGCTCCCAGGGGCGCAGTGTCTCCGTGTGTCGTTCAGAGGGTCTTGCCTCCCCTGCAGCCCCCTTCCCTCTTTCTCCTCAGTGAGAATCCCAGCTTGCAGCCATCTCGTCCTCAGGGCTGGCCCCAGGTCTGTGCTCTGAGGACCACGAATAGGGTCCAGGTACATCGCTTCTGGACCTCAGGGGTATCCCCTGAGCCAGCAGGTGGCCTGGGAGGGTGGGGGACCACAGGGAAGAGCCTGTGCCCGAGGTGCTGGGACACCCAGCCCAACCCCAGGTGGAGAGAGGGAGGGCACAGAGGGAAGGATCAGCAGAACGGCGTTGGCGGGGCAGCTGGTGAAGGCGGCCTGGGCAGGAGGCAGCGCTCAGGTGTGTGGCCTCAGTGGCGTCAGAAAGGCTGTGCCACCTGGGCAGAGGGCAACACCTCTTTGGGCTTCAGCTTCCTCATCAATAAAATAAGTCTTCTACAACTGGATGGTTTCTCTAGTCTGATGGAGTTGGGAGGTGGAGGTTACAGGGACTTGGGGGAGGACCTGCCCAACAACAGAGAAAGGGAACTGCCTCCCACACCCAGAAACAGGCTGTTGTCACTCTGCTGCCCCTTAGTGGCGACACAGAAAAACAGACACACAGTCTCATGGGGATGGCAAGCTGATCCTTCTCCATCTCTTCTGCTTCCTGTGGGCTTCTCCCCAGGACAGAGGGGGGCACTCTTAGGGCGTCTTTACCACCCACCGGCTCCCTGAGGGCTGCGTACGTTCTAGGTGGACAGAAAGGCAGTCACAGCCTATGCACAGGATACCCACAGCTATGCACAGGATGGCAAGCACAATTCACGCATGTCTTCATTCTGCAAGCCTGCAAGCGCTGATGGAGGTTCTTTAGTATGCAGGGGCACCGTGCCAGGGACTGGGGATCCAGAGGCACTTGGCATGTCATTGCTGCCCTCAGAGAGCCTCTGTGTAATGGAGGGCAGACAGGTCAACCACAGACTCTGGGGAAAGTGGGAGACTGTGGGGGCTGCTCAGAGGTATGACGTCTTGTGTGAATAACACTGGGAAACACACAGCCAGCAGCTGCTGGTACCCCCCGTATGACTGTTGGTTTGTCTTGGGCACATACCCCTCCAGCCTGATGGACCAGAAGGCCTTTGCCCTGGCTGAGGGGACTGTGTTCCTGCAGGCCCTTCCAGAAGAGCTGAGTGGCCATCCCATAGGTGATGAGCCTGTGCCCATACCTTTACTCCCCTGCTGCTCTCTTGCCCCTGCTTTGTCTGGAAATGGGGGAGGTGGGTACACAGACCTTGCCTTATCTCTGTAGCTTCCTCCATCTACACATCTCCTCCCCAGACCTGGTCTGGGCCTGAGTTCTGAAGAGGCTGGAGAGCATTAGGTCTCCCTCCCCAGCAAGTGCTCCGCAGGCCTCCCACCTCCAACACAGTGCAGGGCACGTGAAGGGAAGTTTGAGGCCTCTGGAGGCTTCTGAAGCCTCCTGAGGCTGCCCTGGAACTCAGTCCACTGTGTGGGGCAGGACGCAGAGCGGGTGGGAGAAGAAGAGAGAGAGTGTGTATATGTGTGTGAGAGAGGCACAGGGCACAGAGCCTGGGTGCGTCATGGTTGCTGGGAGAGGTTGACGAGTCTGACTCAGTGGGGACATCCGGCAGGAAAGGAAGGGAGAGCGCAGTGGCATTTGCAAGCAGGATGGGAACTCTGGGGTGGTGGAGATGGGGTGTGGGGCCGGGGTGCTGTGCGAAGGCCTGGACAGGAAGGGGGCTAAGCCTGGTGGAGCTGGGGGAGGGAGTGGGGAGGAAAGGGCAGTTCTGGAGGGGTGGAGGTTGGACCTCCGGCTGCCTGGGTGGGTCTGGGAAGAGAAAGAAGGCAGCAGGGTTTCTGCTCTGGAGACAGAGGGGACAAGTTGTGGCGTCTGGGAAACTGGCCTGGTCAATCAGGGATGTGGGGAATGCCGGGGCTTCTGATTCTCACCTGAGGGCCTGGAGGTCAGGGCCTTGTAGCTGAGGAAACAGACTCCACGAATTCCTAGTCCAGAAAGACCACCCTCCTCTCAGCACCCCCAAGCCTTGAGTCCCAGAGGCTCTAGGGTGGCACTGCCAGGCAGACCCTCCCCCTCATACCAGCCTCAGCTGTATGAGGAAGATATGGGGGAGGAGCTTTCCTGAGAAGGGCTGATTCCTTTGCTGGGTTCAGAGAGGCTGAAAAAGCCAGTCTTGGAGAGCAAGGCCAGGAAGGGCCCAGACATAGGGCCCGAGGGAGGAAGGCTGTTGACCAGCTCTGAGCTGCCATGGCAAGGCCCCTGGAGGAAGGCCTGGCTTGCCATACCAGAGGGCTAGAGACCCAAACAACAGAGCCTCCTGGGAGTGGCTGTGCTTTAAAACATAGTCAGGCGTCTCCTAATGACAGGGCTATGTTCTGAGAAATATGTTGTTAGGTGGTTTTGTCATTGTGTGAATACCACAGAGAGCACTTACACAAACCTAGATGGTACAGCCTACTACACACCCAGGCTGCATGGTGTAGCTATTGCTCCTAGACTACAAATCTGTACAGCAGGTTACTGTACTGCATACTGTAGGCAGCTGTAACACAATGCTAAGTGTTTACGTATCTAAACATAGAAAAGATAGAGTAAAAATATGGTGTACAAGGTTTAAAATGGCACACCTGTATAAGGCACTTACCATGAGTGAAGCCTACAGGACTAGAAGTTGCTCTGATGAGTCACCGAGTGAGTGGTGAGTGAATCTGAAGGCCTAGGACATTACCATCTGCTATGATAGATTTTATAAACACTGTACACTTAGACTAAATTTATAAGAATGATTTTTTGGTCAGGCATGGTGGCTCACGCCTGTCATCCTAGTACTTTGGGAGGCCAAGGCAGGAGGATCACTTGAGTCTAGGTGTTCAAGACCAGCCTGTGCAACATAGCAAGACCCTCTCTCTACAAAAAATTTGAAAATTAGCTGGACATGGTGGCATGTGCCTGTTGTCCAAGCTACTCAGGAGGCTGAGGCAGGGGGATCCCTTGAGCCCAGGAGGTTGAGGCTGCAGTGAGCCATGATCATGTCACTGACCTCTGGCTTGGGTGACAGAGTGAGACCCTGTCTCAAAAAATGAAAAATTAAAAAAATATATTTTTCTTTCTTCAGTAATAAATTAACCTTAGCTTACTGTAACTTGTTTTACTTTATAAACTTTTTAATTAAAAAAATGTTTTTGACTGTCTTGGTAATAACACATAGCTTAAAACACAAACACATTGTACAGCTATACAGAAATATTTTCTCTTTATATCCTTATTCTATAAGTTTTTTGGCTATTTTGAAACTTTTTCTTTTTTTAACTTTTTAAACTTTTTTCTGAAAAACTAACACACACACATTAGCCTAGGCCTACACAGGGTCAAAATAATCAACATCACTGTCTTCCACCCTACATCTTGTCCCACTGGAAGGTCTTCAGGGGCATTAACAGGCCTGCAGCTGTCATCTCCTATGATAACAATGCCTTCTGGAATTCCTCCTGAAGGACCTGCCTGAGGTGGTTTTACAGTACACTTTTTTTTGTGGTTGTAAGTAGAAGAAATACACTCTAAAATAATGATAAAAACTGTAGTATAGTAAATACATAAGCTGGTAACATAATTGTTAATTATCATTATCAGGTATTCTGTACTGCGCATACTTGTATGTGCCATACTTTTGTACGACTGGCATGCCGTAGGTCTGTTTACACCAGCATCGCCATAAGCACATGAGTAGTGCCCTGTGCTATTATGGTATGATGGCTACAATATCACTAAGCCATAGGAATTTTTAGCTCCATTATAATCTTATGGGACCACCATTATATATGTGATCCAATGTTGAGTGAAATGTCGCTATATGGTGCATGACTGCACAGAGAAGACAATGTCCAACCTAAAAGAATGAATGACTAGTGTTGTCATTTTAGGGATGTGGTAGTACTTGGTGGTCTAGGGGAGGTAAGCTTCTTGATCCCTTTGAATTACTTAAACCAAGGTTGATGAGGAGAAGGAGCAGGAGAGGGGAGGTGCGTTTGTGTGCTGTAGGCCTTTTCTACTCATGGGAGGCACAGAGGCCTACGCTGGCTGCCCATCTTGTCTGCAGGCAGGCCCAGGCTAGGGTCCTGCTGGGGCCCAGGCAGCCAGGCCTCCTGTGTGCGCTTGGCCCACCAGGGAGAAGTCCCTACCAATCTGTCTGGGGACGCTGGGGTGGGGCAGGGAGAGGTGCTAGACAGGACCAGCCAGCTGCCAGTGCCCTGGTCCTCGCCCTCTGAGAGTGGAAGGGTGGGGGTGGCGGCCCGACGTTCCTGGCGGGGAGCCCAGAGGAGTCTTTTGTAATCACAACATGATCTCGTGTGCTGAGCAGCGAAGCCGGCAGGGAGAGGCCGGCAGAGGCCCGGCTCCGGTGGCTCCAGCTTTCCTCCCACTCTGGCTCCCCAGGGGCTGCTCTGGAATTCTGTCGGTGCCCGCCGTTGCCATGCACTCGGCTGTGAGTGGCAGTCTGCCTTTGGCAGGGGGCTTCTTGGGACTGGGAGGGGGCTGGGATACCAGGCAGCCACCCTTTGGGGGCAGCTGGGGACAGCTGGGGCTGGGAGAAAGAGGGCTGTGACTAGATGGGTCACAACAGAGACCCTGCAGCCAGACAGGGAGGAACCTGGAATCTTGATGCAGAGACATGGATTGCCCAGGGTGACTCCCGGGCTGGGGCCGCCAGGGGAGCTGGCTCTCTCCGCCCCGACTACCAGCAGCTTTCGGCCTGGAGAGGCTGGGCCCGTGGGAGCGGCTCTTTCCTCCAGGCCGGGCACAGGCCTGGGTGTGGGGTCCAGGGCCTGAGAGCCCAGGACGGAGCCAGGGCCTCTCCTTTTTCTCTGGTTGTGGATCTGGGAGTCAAAGAGCTCCCCCCTCGACCTCCCGAATCCCCTGGCAGCTTCCCAGTCACGGCAGGTTCCGCTGCCAGAGCCATTTATAACTCCCATTCCAGGCTCTGCTCAGCAGTGAAGCTCCCTGGAGAGCTGGGGGAGGGGCAGCCCAGTGCTGGGAGCTGTGGCTTGGGGTATGAGGCCCTGACCTGAGCCCCCTGAGGAGGTAGGGACAGGCAGACAGGCCTAGCTGGAATGGGGGCTTGGGGCCTTCTTTGGGCCATCTCCCCGAGCAATCCCCTTCCTTCCTGGGTGACCTTAGCTGTGGGTCTGGGATCTGTTCCTTGGGTGGTAAAAATGTGAAAGCTGGGGACTGGTGAGAGGGGGACCCGGAAGTCAGGGGCTTGGGTTCCCTGCCTCTGCAGGGGCCTGCCAGAGCTGAGTCCCCCATGAGCAGGCAGGAGAAGGACGCAGAGCTGGATCGGAGGATAGTTGCCCTGCGCAAGAAGAACCAGGCCTTGCTCCGCAGGTACCAGGTGAGTGGGCTGCCACAGGGCCGGGAGGACCCGCTTGGCTGCCACTCCCTGGTTGCCGCACACACACGTGATGGTCTCTCCCTGCAGGCTCAGGAATGCGCCTCTGGGGCTGGGGCCAGGGGTAGGGTGGGTATGGTCCCTCTTAGAGGCTTGGTCAGGGTCCTGGGGATGTGTGATGTGGCGCCTCTGCCCCCTGGTGTCCCACTGGTGTCTCTCCGTGTAGGCCTGTCAGCATCTGTGTCTCTGTGCACCTGGGGGGCCATGGCGTGTGCTGACCCCGGGCCCTCCCACAGGAGATCCAGGAGGACCGTCGGCAGGCAGAGCAGGGGGGCATGGCTGTGACCACACCAGCACTCCTCCGTCCCGATGGCCTCACCGTTACCATCAGCCAAGTTCCTGGTGTAAGCCTCACCCTGGGAGACAGGGCTCGTAGCAAGCAGGTGGAGGCCCAGCCCACGTCAGGGGAAGACAGCTGCCTCTGTTCCCCTCTTCTACTAACTGTTTCGGGGTGCATCCGTCAGCTCCCAACCTCCTGCAGTAGAGCCACTGCTGTCCCCACCAAAGGGCCACAGCTGAAAGCTCCCCTACCCCCAGTAGAAGCCTCCTTATACCCTTTTCCCGTCCACAGCCCTGCGCCTACGCCACAAAGCGCAGGCCACTCAGCACACGTCACTCCTAAACCTCAAGCCCCAGGGGCTAAAACCCTGCAGGAAGTGGGGGACAGAGAAGTTGGGGCTGAATGCCAGGAGCAGTGTCTGAGGGACAGAGACCCATTGTCTGAGTGCTCTGGGTTTCCCAGCTCAGAGATGACGGGGGCCACTGTGGCATCTTGGGCCTCTGGGTGGCCCTGGGCCCTGGATAACCTCATGCCATTGGCATGTGAACAGCCTGTGGGAGTCAGCTCCTCTGTGGGGAATGCAGGGAGGGCTGGGGTTAGAACCCAGGCCTGGGGAACCACCGAGAGGACCCAGTACCCAGGTCCTGCCCAGCACTGCTCATGTGGCCTGAGGGTCTTCGTTCTGCAGGAAAAGCGGGTGGTTAGCAGGAACTGGGCAACGGGCACATGTGGACCCGGAGTGACCAACGAGATGCTTGAAGATGAGGATGCTGAGGACCACGGGGGTACTTTCTGCTTAGGGGAGCTGGTGGAGCTGGCTGTGACCATGGAGAACAAAGCAGAGGTGAGCAGGGTGGGTGGGGAGTGCAGGCATCGGCGGGCAGCCTCTTCTTCCCTGACTCTGCTGCACTGCCCATCTTCATCCTCCCAGGCCAAACGGATTGTAAGTGAAAAGCCCATCAGAGCAAGGAACCAAGGCACAGAGGGGTCACCTGGAGGGCGTGTGACCCGGAGCCCCCCCATGCAGGTGGCCATCACCTTGGATTCTGCACGGAAGGTGCGTCTTCAAGAGGGGATGGGGACATGGATCTGAAGGTCCTCACTTAGGGGAGACAGAGAAGCTGAGTCAGATATGTCCCTCATCTGCAGGGACGTGATTGAGGGAGCACCTGCAGGAGTTCCTGCTCCTCCTTCCTTTCTGCGGCCAGTCTCTACTTTGGGTGGGCCTTGAAGTGGGAGACAGTTTAAGCCAGAGATGTGATCCAGCCCCCTCCTCTATCTAGCCCTGCTGGTGGCACGGGAGTGGAGGAGGGGCCGGAGGGTGGAGTTGACTGGCCAAGTGCCAGGTGTGACCTCTAGGTGGCAGCAGCCCCTAGTCCTTGCCCTTGCTCACAGCCTCCAGAGCCCCTCCCACTCCGGCTCATCTACATATCCCTGCAACAACCCTGTGGGTTGGTGCTATGGAGATCCCCATTTTACAGATGAGGAAATGAGACACAGAGAGGTTAAATTACTTGCCTAAAACACACAACTAACAAGTGGATGGAAGCCATTTCCATGGGAGAGCTGGAACACATCTAATTTTTAGCTGGAGATGTGGAAACCTTGAGAGAGGCAGCACCTGAGTCTCCAGACCCCACCCCAAGCCTCTTCCTGCTTCTCCCTTTCGCTGAGTGTCTTCTCCCTGCAGGGTGCTTGGGAGCCCCGGAGCCGGCCGGTGGGGGAGCCCCCGGAGGCGGGCTGGGACTACGCCCAGTGGAAGCAGGAGCGGGAGCAGATCGACCTAGCCCGCCTCGCCCGGCACAGAGACGCACAGGGTGACTGGCGCCGCCCGTGGGACCTGGACAAGGCCAAGCCCACGTGGGTGGCTGGGTTGGGCAGCTTGCTGGGCTGGTGATCCTGTGGTGTGGGGTGGAGCTGGCTGCGGGCACTGCTGGGAGGGCTGCAGGGACTCTCCTCCGGGTGGAGAGGACCTTGCTGGGCTCTCTGGTCGGGCCCAGAGTTCAAGGCTCTGTGTGCACACTGGGTGTCCCATCTTTCTTGGGCCACCATCTCCCTGCTGCCTTCAATTCTGGGCCTGGGCTTGGGGGAGAGGGGTGTCAGGGTGGGGCCCACAGCAGCTTCTGTGCACCAGCAACCTGACTCCATCTGTCGACACAGGCTACAGGACTGCAGCCAGCTGACCGGAGAAGGCCCAGCCAGGGCAGGCAGCAGAAGGGGTGAGCTCACACCTACCTCATCCCTCCCCTCCTTGGCTTTGTTTATCTTTCACCCCCTTGTCCTCTCTTTCCTCTGTCTCTTAGTTTCTTACTTATTTTCAGAGCTGAAAGGAAGCATTGGAGAACATCTTCCTTCCTCTCCCTCACTATCAGAGGAGGGCACCAAGATCTCCCATCCTCCCCTCTGAGCCCACAGCCCTTGTCCAGGTTCTGACCAGGAGGCCCCAGAAGGAGGCTCAGTGGAAGCCTGCCCAGGGGTCTCTTCGAGGCGCTGGTCCCTAATGGGTGAAAGTCCTGGTGGTCCTTCCCCAGACACACTGTAGAAACAACTGTGGATTTCTGGTCCCCTTGTTTTGTATATAAAGAAGCTGTGGCCTGAGAGTTGGGGCCAGACACCTAGCCACAGAGTGGCAAAGCTAGCACAGGACCCGACTCTCCTGACCCCCAGGCAAGGGCGCTTTTGGGGAGGCAAAACCCATGACTGGCCCCGAGGACTGACAGCTTCCTGAGGAAGGACCAGTGTTCCTGTTTTGGATCCTTTGTCACCCCTTTTCCCCACTTTTTTGTCCCTGTCAGGTCCCAGGAGCCACCGGAAACTACAGCCCCCACCATTGCTCCCTGATGGAAAAGGTGAGTTGGGGAGGAGGAGGGGCCGGGTCTCAAGATGCAGCTGGCTGCTATGGGCCTCTTCTCTCCTTGGCTTGTGAACCATCTCTTGCAGGTCGGGGCAGGCAAGCCAGCAGACCCTCTGTGGCACCAGCCACAGGCAGCAAAGCCTGGGGCAAGGAGAGGCTGACTGGCAGGGCCCGCAGGTAACAGGTGGCAGGGACAAAATCAAAACGGGCATCTGGCTGTCCCAATTTCCTGGACCAGTACAGGCCCAGGTGCCAGCTCCATCCCTGGGGCCCCTGCCTCCTGGCTGACTGCTGCCTGGCGAGAGGTTAATGAGATGCTGGGAGAGGCCATTAGCAGAGGCTGCAGCGAGAGCCTGGTGCCTGGGGAGGCTGGTGGTAATTACAGCAGCTCCCTTCCCCTGGGAAGTGAGGTATGCCTTTCCCAGGCATTGCAGGCAGAGACACGCCTGGAGTCCCCACAGAACTCAAGGTGCTGCAAGCTTGGCCATAAACAGCAGCTGGGGACCCAGGATAGGCCCAGAGTGCATGGCATTCAGAGGAAATAGTTGGATTTAGGGAACAAGGTCAGGCTTGGGAGGGAGAAGCATCCTGGAGCTACATTCTGGCTCTGATCCCAGTCTGAGACCCTTGGGCTTTGGCTTCTCCCAGGGATTTCTTTGGCAAGGAGATGGAGGCCCAGAGGAGGTGGAGGCCCCTCCTCTCTGGTCCTGCCATGGCTGCTCCTCTCTGCTGAGAGCTGTGGGGCTCTAGGGAGAGTCTGGATCACCCCTGGGATTTCTCCACTGCTCAATGTGAGGCCTAAACCGTGAGGTCCCAGCTCAGCCTTCCTCGCTGGCTCTCAACTCCACCCCACCCCTATATTCAGGCAGGGGGACATGGCTCTGGAGTGAAGTGGGGTGGGGCGTGCCATGAGCTGTGTTTCTACAGGTGGGATATGAAGGAAGACAAGGAGGAGCTGGAGAGTCAGGAGGTAGGTACTTGGGTATAGGATGGGGCAGGCTGGGGACGCGAGCTGTGGATTCATCAGCCACTGGGGCTGTTCTCTTGTTTCAGGGAAGCCAAAGCACCAGAGAGACTCCCAGTGAGGAGGAGCAAGCACAGAAGCAGAGCAGGATGGAGCAGGGCCAACTGGGGAGCGCCCCTGCAGCCAGCCCAGCCCTGGCATCGCCAGAGGGGCCAAAGCGGGAGTCAGTGGCTTCCACAGCCAGCTCAGTCCCCTGCTCTCCACAGGAGCCTGACTTGGCTCCTCTTGACCTCTCTGTAGGAGGGGCTGGCATCCCTGGGCCTAGGGAGAGCACGTGTGTGCTCAGTCTGAGGCCTGGGGCCCAGGAGAGCCTTGTATCTTGGCCAGAGGGCTCTGAGCAGCAGCCCCTGGGGTGGAACGATCACCATACTGAGCTGGAAGTCCAGACTTGCCCTGAGCCACAGAGAGGAGCAGGGCTCCCAGAGCCCAGAGAAGACAGGTCTGGCAAGGCTGGGGCCCAGCAAGGCCCGGCCCTGAGAAGCCGGCCCCCCAGAGGAGGCAGCCAAGGGCCAAGAGGCACAGCAGGTATGAGGCGCAGGACAGGGCGCCCTGGCCCTGCAGGAAGATGCTGAACACAGCTCCTGGGAGCTGCGGAGCCCTGGGGGAGAGGAAGAGGGAAGCACTCCGTTAAGGGCCCTCCGCATGGCGGCCATGTGATTGCTGGCGGCTTGCGCCATTGTCACTGAGCAGTGTGGCAAAGTCTCCAGCACGGCGACCATGTGAGGGCAAGGAGTGGCCTCCCTGCACCTCACATGCTCATCCCCATGCACATGTGGGTTTTCACACACGGGCACAGCCCCTGGTGTATTCCCCTGGCATCTGAGGCTGGTGCACCCTGACCTGGGCCTACCGCTGCCCAGGCCACAAGCCCTCTCCACTATGACGAGAGAACAAGGCTTGGTGGCACCCAGCACCTGGCTCCCCTGGCTCCCTGTCGTCACCCCAGGGCCTGGCCTCCCTCTCCAGCTGCAGGCTTTCACCTCTTGCCCGGGCTGGATTCCCCCAGTCCCAGATTCCCAGGATGCCCAACCAGGGGAATCCCAGTAGCCACGTGCTAGTCTCCTGCCTCTCCTGAGTGGTGGCTGAGGCCTGGAGGAGGGGAGGCCACACAGCTGGCAGGGTCTGGCCTGGGCAAAAAGAGTAGAGCTCACGTATTCTCAGTGAAAAGGAGGATCTCTGGAAAATCCTCTCTGAAATGGGGTGGGATGGGGAGGGACAACCTCCTCTCCCACTGCAGGATGGGAGAAATTACTCCCAGGCCCCCACACCCAGGTCAGACGTCACGTGCACTCTGAATGGAGGCAAGGGCCTGGCCCTGCAGCTCAGGGTCATTTCCTGCCCTTTCCACTTCCTCTTTCCCCACCACCCTGCACTAGCACCAGGACCAGGCCAAGGCAAGAATCAGACAGGGACTCCACAGACAGAGAAACAACTTCCAGCTAGTATGACATCAGGACGTGTCTTTCCTACAAAGCCTCCATCCCCACCCCTCCCCTGAGGCCCACGTCTGCTGAATTATCCGGACTCCGCACAAGCTGTGGCTTCCTCTCAGTTCAACAAACATTTCCTGAGCACCCACTACCAGTAATCCAGCCGGTAGGCGACGGAGACTGCCAGCAGGAGGGAGGGAAGAAAGCCAGTCATCCGGCAGATCTGGGCTGTTCTGGGCGGGAGCTGTTCTGGGCCATAGGTGCCCTACAGGGCTGGGGGCAGGATGGCAGTAGGAGCTCCAAGGGACCCTCCCACCTCTGCTTGGCACAAGCAGGTGCCCTTCTTTCTTGTTATGTGTGCCTTCTGCTCCTGAGCCCTGGTGTGGACCTCACCAGGTCCCCTTTGCTCCTCCTCTCTGGTCCTGCCATGACTGCTGTTCTCTGCTGAAGGCTGTGGGGCTCTAGGGAGAGTCTGGACCACCCTGGGATTTCTCCACTGCCCAATGTGAGGACTAAACTGTGGGGTCCCAGCTCAGCCTTCCTCACTAGCTCTCAACTCTACCTCACCCCTCTATTCAGGAAGGTGAGGGGTGTCTCTTTAGCAGACCAGACTGTTTTGAGAAGTGTCTCTCATATTTTAACTGAAGAGTCATGCAGATTCTGATGGTCTGGGGAGGGTCTGAGAGTTTGTCTTTTTTTTTTTTTTAAGTTAGGGTCTTGCTGTATCACCTACGCCAGAGTGCAGTGGTGCAATCAGGGCTCACTGCAGCCTCGAACCCTGCAGGCTCAGGCGATCTTCTCACCTCAGCCTCCTGAGTAGCTGGGACTACAGGCGTGCCACAATGCCTGGCTAATTTTTGTATTTTTTGTAGAGGCAGGGTTTCACCATGTTGCCCAGGCTGGTCTCCAACTCCTCGGCTCTAGCGATCTGCTCGCCTTGGCCTCCTAAACTGCTGGGATTACAGGCCAAGAATTCATATTTCTAAGAGGCTTCAGGTGAAGCCCATGCTGGCTCCTGGACCATGCTTTTGAGTAGAATATATGTGTAGACCATATGCTTTTGACTAGAATATATGAAGGGCTGGGAGTGAAGACAGACTCTAGACTCTAAAGGTTGGTGGCTGGCTATGTAGGGGATGGGAGAGTGCTACCCCTGTCAGGTGGTGGGGGCTTCCTGGCTTCAGAGTTGGGTGGGAGACTTGGGGAAGATGCTTTGGAAGGCAGTGAGTGGGTGCTGTCAACTTCTGGTAGTGCAGTGGGAGAGCTGGTCAGGGATGGGATGGGATGGAGTGAAGGGGGCAGAGGCATTTGGTATGGGGTTACTCAGAGGAATTTTGGAAAGGCTTGGAAACATTCCTATATACGTGAGACACACCTATGCCAAGGCGAAGACTCCAAGCTCAAGTTTTTCTCTTGCCTTCTGGTCACAAGAACATGGCTTTGGAGTGTGACACTGGCCTAGGAATCCATGACTCCCAAAGGATGGGGCCAGGGGTAGAGGAGGTTCAGACAAAGACCTTGGATTTTGGAGACATCAGGCAGATGTCTCCAAAAACGATTGTGATCAAGAATCTGAATTATAAGATTCACAATCTGCTCCCCAACCCAGTGCTGCCAAGTGTACAGCTGCACCTCCACGAAGGGGCATACGCCAGGCTTGTCTGACCCTGGGATGAGGACGTAGGAAGCAGGCAGAGCTCCGGTTCAGTCCTCACAATGGGACTGAAGCAGGAGAGAAGGCTGGGCAGAAGGGCTGTGGGGAAGTAGGGCTTGTCTCCGTGGAGTGACATCCAGAAGGACGTCAGGAGGAGGGATGTCACAGGAGTTATAGGCATTGGAGGGAACAGAGACTGGCACAGGACCTCTTCATTGCAGGAAGATGGTAATGCAGGCAGGTAACATTGAGCTCTTCTCAAAAAAGGAGAGCTCTTCTTCAAGATAAGGGAAGTGGTAGTTATGGTGGTAACCAACCCCCAGCTATCTGTCCAGATGGTTGCCACCCCTCCTGCTCTAGGATGGAAGCAGCCATGGAGTGGGAGGGAGGCGCAATAAGACACCCCTCCACAGACCTTGTCATCATGGGAAGCTGGTTCTACCTCTTCCTGGCTCCTTTGTTTAAAGGCCTGGCTGGGAGCCTTCGTTTTGGGTGCCTTTCTCTTCTCCAACGAACAGACAAGACTACTCTTCAAAGGTGGCGAAAACACAGCTGCCAGGAACCCAGGCATAGGGCTGGGGGCCCGGAAAAAGGAGGGCACACAGGAGGAGGGGAGGAGCCAGTAGGGAGATGCTGGCTTTACCTAAGGTCTCGAAACAAGCAGGGCAGAATAGGCAGAGGCCTCTCCATCCCAGGCCCATTCTTGACAGATGGCGGGAGGGAAATGCAATAGACCAGCCTGCAAGAAAGACATGTGTTTTGATGACAGGCAGCGTGGCCTGGTGGAACAAGCACAGGCCTTGGAAGCTGATGGACTGAATCAGAACCCTAGGTCTGCCATCTGTCAGCCGGGTGACCTGGGTCAATTTTAGCCTCTAAAAGCCTCAGTCTCCTTATCTGCAAAATGAGGCTTGTGATACCTACATTGAAGGGTTGCTGAGAAAATTAAAGATAAGAGTATCCAAAACAGTCTACGGCCATACCACCCTGAATGCGCCCGATCTCGTAAGCTAAGCAGGGTCGGGCCTGGTTAGTACTTGGATGGGAAGAGTATGGAAAATACACCTGCCTGCAGTTGGAGTTGGATTCTCTCTTAACAGTAGCCTGGCACACAGAAGGCACTCAGTGAATATTTGTTGAATAAATGAAGTAGCGATTTGGTGTGATCTCTGTGTTCTTTGTTTTCTACCTTTTCTTTACGTTCTCTTCTAGCCTCATCTTTGCTGGGGGTGGGGGTGGGGGGCGGTCAATGCACTTTCAGGGAAACAAGGAATGGTCTGTAAAGTTTATCCGGCCCACCAGGCGAGCTTCCTTCAGTCCCATGGGGGGGTCCAGTGGAGTCGCAGCCTCGAACAGTGCCCCTGCTTTACCAATGAGTGTTCTTTGACCTCCCTCACTGGCTCCATCACACTTACCCCCCTTCACCCTGCACGCTGTGCTGCGCTGGAGGCTCACAGGGGTTCCTCCTCTCTTCTGTCTACCTCAGTAGCAACCTCACACACTCACGCCACCGTTTCTTGCTTATTTTCCCCAGAAACAAACCCCCTTGAGGAGTTTGCTCTGTGTGTCCCAGAGTTGTTTTGTCACCCAAAGGAGCAGCATGACTAGAGTTTGCTATGGTCAAGGGACAAGAACTGGGGATCCTTGGAAGCAGGAGAGCCTAGCTATCCAACAAGGCACAAGTTCGGAATGTTGGACCACCAGTCACCTCCAGCCCCAACCCTGTCAGGGACAAGAACAACAGGAAAAGATCGCGCTAACCCCCCAAAAGAACAAGGAACTGTCAAAAATCCTAATACAGCTGTATTTTCTTATTTTAGGGACTAAATCAAGGGGAGGGGCCGAGGGAATAGGAGAACTAAAGACACCACGTCACTTTTGTTGCAAGTCACTTATCCATGTCCACACACCCCACACACATCTCTTTCTGAGCAAGGGTTATCGGCTCATGAGGAAGGGCTGACAGCAGTTGACTACAACCCCACCAAAAGGGGAGAACTCAAGGCTGGGAGAGGGAATGAAAGCAGCCAGCAGAAAGCATGGACTGCAGCTGCTTTCTCTCAAGTCTGCTGGGCCTTACGTCACAGCTGCTCATTAAGCACCCACTTGACGCCGGGGAAGTGAAATAGCACAGACCTGGCACCAGAGAGAACAAATGTGGCACCCAGTGCTCCTTTTAAGGACTGGCTCAAGAAGCAGCAGACCTCAGGGCAGGAGGTGAGGCAAACACAGCAGTACCTTCGCGGGAGAGGGACGGGACTCGCTCAGGGCTGCCTTTTTAACAAGCTCTCCAGGGCAAGTTCTGCGGCAACTGTCAAAAATAATGGACAATGCAGCCTTTTTCCCTTTTCTTACAAGCACTAGGGACACTGTTTCCTCTTCCCCCAGCAGGGCAGCTGGCTTTCACCAAGAGAAAGGGTCAAAAGGCACCTCGATGACCATCTGTCAAAACAGAAATACCCTACCCCTAAGTTACAGCATCAGAGGAAAAGGCTGGGCCAGTGGTTCCGACTTCAGTGTGTATCAGCATCACCTGGAAGGCTGGTTAAAACAGAATGCTGGGCTTCGCTTTCCGAATTTCTTCTTCAGTTGGTCTGGGATGTGGCCTAAGCTGTCATTATTCTAACACATTCCTGGGTGACGCTGATGCTGCTAGTCTGGGCACACTGGTGTAATGTTTACCACCTACCCCCTTCATATTTCTTTCTGTGCAGCATCCTATTGCCCAAGGGACAGACATCCCCTTGAAAATATATTACTTCATGTATACACATTGTACTTTTATTCCCAAGATCTCAAAGCCCTTTCAGATCTATAACCTCCATTTGCTCTCAGGAATTCCCATTTATTTAGCAGAAAAGAGAGAGGTCAAAGGCCTTAACTAACGCCATTGTTGAGTCCCCAGGCTTCCCATCTTCCAGTTCAGGGGTCCCTCCCAAGAACACACAGTCTCCCTGCCCAGGGCCTTGTGATGCTGTGAGCTGTCTACACCTCTAAGCCTGGCTGCCGTGACTCTACACCACCCAGGCTACCAGCAGGGAGCTGAGGGAGCAGGTGGGCCTCCAGGACACCAGTGTGGGGAGACCTCAGCTAACGACTCTGAACACTGAGGTAGCAGAGAAAGGTGTATGTATTTCAAAGGAAATCCTTGGTAATCAATGCAATTGCTTTTTTTTTTGGGACAAGTTGGTTTTTGGAGTTTTGAGGTTCACTTAGAACACTGTAGACACCAAATAAAGATCTAAACTAAACTAAAATTCTTGAATTAAAGGTAATGGTTCGTGGAAAACATCCCTGCGGATATTAGCTAAAATCTTACTGCCATTTAACTGATCAGCTATTGCAAAAACAGAATACTGAAGAAAACAGGGTAGTTTGACAAGGGGAGACTTGCGGGCATGACTGTAAACTCCTTGCGGATAATTTTCTGGTCCTTTAGTGGTAGCTTAACAAATGTTTATAGAATTGAATGGGGCACAGGATCCAGTGAGGAGCGGTGACCAGGTGGCTCCCACGCAGGGTGTTTCTGCACTTAGGGTGGAAAGCCTGGTAGAGTCTAGGTGAGTGGGAAAGAGAAGTTTGTTTGTTTGCTTTTTCAATTAGCTACTGGAGGGGACAAAAAGCATAACACAGGCTTTCTGGCAGCAGAAAACCACAGGCTATGTCAGCAAGTAAAACAGAGGTAACCAAAAAACTGTCGACAGAGCAGGCATGTTTATAGCTTAACATTAGGCTGCAGGGCTGGCACCCAGGAGACAACGAACAGGCCACATATCCTACGGCATGTCCATTAAGCACCAAATGGAATACCACCGCGGACTTCCGGCACCCGGAAAGAACAGGAAAGCCAAGGCTGAGTCCTTCGACTTGGAAATAAAAAAACTGAGGCCAGAGAGATCAGTGCAGCTACAATTTGCAGGGGTTTTCTTTAGCAACCCACCTTCTTGAACCAGATTACGGGCTGTGGATACGGGCATGCAAGCAGATTACGACAGGGACACCCCAGTGATACTAAGGTTGATTCCATCAGCACCCAGCACCCACTGGGTGCTGATCAACCCAGAGATCAACAAATTCTGAGTACCCACTGCCAGGCACTAAGTGAGTTTTGGTCATGAGAAACAGGCAAAGCCACTGCAGTTTCTCCTTCCACTGAGGGAGATGGAAAACAAAAAGTACAGCTGTGGCCCTTTTGTTACTGAATTGCAATTCCAGAAATACCTCCATTCTCTGTAGACAGGAAAGAGAGGACAACTATTACCCCTTTTAAATAGCTGTGGTAGCCCTAAAGCTTGTGACCTGACCTTTCAGCTCTCCTTAAAGAAACATGTAGAAACAAGTAGATGCTATGCATTCAGCATTTCAAGACAGGATATAAATACTCCACGAAAGAACACGCTATCTCAGAATTCCCCAGTGAAAACTGAAAAACAAGGTAGACAGAAAAGCTTCCAAAACATGGTCTCATACCATGTGGAAATCTAGGGCTGTCAGGAACAGAAATATTTCTTATGCTTAAAACCTCAGAGAAACACTTCACCGTACCTTAACATTAATGGGGAAAGTGAAGATACCCTCACAAACTCAGCCTAATGAATTCCTTCCCTGATCTTCCACCCCTAAAACCTTCACTTTCAAAACAGGTTTATCTCTCTTCAAGTTCAGGCTGTCAGGGAATAAATGAATGCACACCGTAACTTCCAATATAAGCAAACACCTAGAAATGGTCCTGGTAGTCCCGGTGCAAAGCCATGGAAGGAAAGTAACCCCGTTTGCACAGATCTCTCCTTCCCGGCTTAAAACTTGATGGACAATTGTGCAGCCGATTTCTAACCCTTGGAAATAAAGCTATTCAGACCACTGCTCCTCGGCCAACCAGGCTGTCTCGTCCGCTAGCAGGCTCCCACTGTACATATTGCTGTATGTGCCCAACATGTGAAGCCACCGTGGGCAGCTGTAGAAGCCACATGTCACTGTCTGCAAAAAGGAGGGGCCGACCAAAAGAGCCTTGGAAACTCTTTCACTCCCCTTCTGCTCTGCCTTACCAAGCCCTCTCTCAGAAAGTCATTGTGTAGGCTGAAGAGGGAAATAGAAGAAGGGCGGGCTTTTTCCATGCCTCCCCGCAGACTACAAGGTAATGTAAAAGAACAGTAGCTACCCCCCAACAGCTCTGCTGAAGTGCAGGCCTCAGGGAGCCCCACCGACACTGGCTTCTCACTCCGGATTTGTACCGGGCAGCATTGTCTAATAATGAGCTGAGCTCAATCGCTTACCGTGTATTTTGCAGCATAACCAATCCCTTATATTTGTGCTTTTCACCCACATCTTTTTTATTTGCTTGAAGGGAAGAAAAAAGCCTCACCTTTGAAGCAACCTCCACCTCTCAGCCATTTGGCTCTCTTACCTCCTCCACGGCAGACAAAGCTCTGACCATGCACCACAGAGGCACACTTGCCTTTCAGGTGTTAGCACTTCTTGAGTTATCTAGAGGCCAATGGTTGAAAGGTGAGGACAGTGATGCTATCAGGCAGCTTATCCTCACCTCAGTGCTTAGCCAGCTAAATGTTTGCAGTAAATCTTAATATTCATGCTTACCGGGCCCTTAGCTTTGTCAGCGAGGCATCCACTCCTGTAAAGCGGAACTTTTTCTCAGCCTGTTTAAGGTTGGCAAAAGGTGGCTGAGCTAGAGATCACTGTTCTTCCCACCCCAGGATTGCTTCCCAACTAAGATGGATTCTGCCATCCTTCACTAATCAATGCATTCCAGCCATCAGGCACCGAGAACAGCAGGGCAATTGTTTCTTCCTCCTCAACCTATTCATCACCATCCATCCATCACATCTCAGACCAGTTACTCTTCCACCTCCACTCCGTCCTCTTGAAGCACAGTAAGAGAAATGATCAACTTACACAGGCTTAGGCAGAGTTCTTAGGATGTATTTTTGTTCACCTGAAAAATAAAACTTTTAAAAAATATACAGGACTTTTTGAGTACAGGTATATCTTAAATGGCTGAATTATAAATAATGTCTCTGGTCGTGTTCACAGCTAGGGCTGGAGCAAATGTCCCAATTCCAGTGAAGGCTTTGGAGAGTCAGGAGGCCAGCAGCTGGAACTATGAGTGGCCTCTCTGGACTCTCTGATCCATCCCAAAGAGGATTTAAACAGTCAAGAAAGCAGGGATCAGGAAGAGGACAGGGAAGTGGATTCCCAGATGTTCTACAAGTTCAAAGGAGTCTTGGAATAAAGATCAATTTACAAATTATTAAAATATAGGACTAAAAATTCACACAGTAAATATAAATTACAGGCTATTATTGAAGTTATAAAGTGGCATTTTATGTTTCTTCCCCGTCTCACACCAAAAATGTAAAGGCCTCACAGGCTTCCCAATGACTGAAGTCCTAGTCAGCTGCTAGGAAATCTGCTATAGCCAAGAGACCCTGGAGGTGTTACCAGCCTGCTGGTAGGCTGTGACAGCTCAGTTGCTATTATCGTGCCCACAACAGGACATGGCTTAAAGCAAGGCTGTTGTCCTGTAAACTTGGATCAGAGCTAACCAGAGTATAGGCCAGAAAACTGGAGAGACAAACTGTTTCAGGACTCAGGTGGGTAAGTTGTCTTTTTTTTTAAAAAAATAGTGCCTCATTTCCCAAAAAGGAAACACTAAGGGGTTTGATATCTCATCACTACCCACACTCAATTGCCTAAAAGCAAGTGGCAGAAGGAAATGGAATCCAAATTGACGAAGTCTAGTTCTTGCTACCCCAGAGCTACACACATGTCCACATATTTCTCTTGATGTTTCTCATCTCCTTTATACAATTACAGACTGCATTTAAGTAGGGCTTATCAGGAAAGGTAAAGACAGCCAATTCAACCTTCCCTTGGCTAGTCTATTAGCTGGCTCTCAAAGCACAATCCTGAGTGTGAAGCCCACCTTCCAGCCTTTCTGATTCTGTAGCATTACTCAAAACCAGAGGATGTGTGTGTGATCAAAGCTCTGGGGTCACAACAGATTTCATCCCAAATCGCAGGGCTTTGTCACTACAGGCTCAGGAAAGGGGGGGGGGGGGGGCAAAAGTGATTGCCGGAACAAGACAACATTTTGAGGAGCAGGAAAAAAAAAAGATAAAAACACTTGCCAGTCACTCTACTTACAAAAGCTTGCTCTTCCTAAAAGAATTCTGTGAGGGGAAGGCCAGGATTGAAGCACAGCAGCATTGCTCTTTCCCTTCCTTCCTCCCTGGCCCATATCCAGATACTGAGGGCTGCAACAAGCCTCTTTGGTGGGGGCACTATGATGGAAAGGGGATGAGTACATTCCCCACCCTCCCTAAATTGCTTCTACTTCTCCTAAGGCTTTCCACAGCCATGTCAACAGTCTAAGAATGATTATACTCTTTTGTGAAAGAACGTCATAAACTTATATTTCAGAAATAGAGGAACAGGAGAAAGTGAGTGATTTAAGAAGCCGTGTTTGTGCCCTTCCGGCCAGGTGTACTTTGGGGGACAGCAAATAGCCCTTGCTTGACCCCTTCAGTCAGTAGCTACCCAGGGTGTGGGAGGATATACATAGAATTCTATGTGATTATAGCTTCTAGTGCATATGTCAACAACTATATACAGGGATCTAGAAATTTAATGCATCTCTGGCCACTGCAACTAGGTTGACGTACCTGAGCTCCACTACTTTTGGTGCCCTCCTCCTTTCGAGAGCTTCAGCTTACTTAAAAAGAGCCCCTACAGCTCCATCCTTCCCCTGAGTCTTGGGGGAAAGCCCCAGTCATCCCTGCATGTAGGATACACCAGAGCGAGCAGCGCAGAAGGGTTTGGTGCCGGGATCTCCCCACCCCTCCCCCCATCCCCCTACGGCTCAGGGCCCTGGTGCAGCACGCTCCTGGGCAGCAAATCCCCAGCCCCCTGGCGAATCGTGGTCCCTTGGCTGAAGATCTGGCTGCGGGCCTCCCGCTCCGGGGCCAGCCGGCGATGGTGGGAGTGTGGGGGGTGTTCACTCCCGTGGGGGTCACTCCCGCGGGCTCTCCACCCCATGCTGCTGCGAAGTCCTGCCTCTGGGCTTGGGGAGGATGGTTCCCGGCTGCCCCCTGCGCGGAGGGCTTCAACGACTCCCGGGCGCCGCCACCGCTTCCTCCTCGTCCTCGTCCGGCCCCCGAGGCCGCTCGAGCGGCCCGGCCAGGGAGCTGTCCGCAGGGGGCTCCGGAGGCGCCGGCCGCGCCGCCTGCAGTGGGGGAGCGTCGCGCGGCGCCTCGCGGCGGGACGACCCGGTGGTGTTGGGCCCCGCCGCCGCCGCCCCCGCGCCCGAAGTCCCAGACGGGCCGGTGGCGTTGGAGCCGCCGGGGGGCGGGCCGGCGGCTCCCGCCGAGGTCCCGGCGCCCACCGGCTGCCAGATGAGGCTGTAGTAGACGGCGAGCACGATGGCGGCCAGCGACACGGAGAGCACGTAGGCGAACACGGTGGCGAGCCGGACCCACTTCTTGTTGGTCTTGGCCGCCATCTTCGCCTTCTTGTCCCCGGTGTAGGTGGCCGGCTTGCCCCGCTCGGCCGGGGCCGCGTCGCGCTCCTTCATGGGGGGGCCCCGGCCTTTGCCCCGGTGCTCCACGGCCCCGGCTGGAGGGGGCCTGGCGGCCTGCAAGGACTGGGCAGGGGGCGGCCCGGCGCCCTCGGTTCCCGGCGGCCCCGCGTTCCGCCGCCGCTCCTCACGCTGCCCGCCCGCAGCCCGCCACCGCGTCGCTGCAGCCGCCGCCGGGGCCTGGACCAGTCACCGCCGCCAGCGCCGCCGCCGCCGCCGGCCCGTCAGCTGCTTCCCCGCCGCCGCCACAGCCACAGCCGCCACAGCCGCCCGGCTCCGCGTCCCCATCCGCCGCCACGCCGCCGCGCGCTCCGCCGCCGCCTGCCCGGCCGCCGGCCGCCTGGTCTCCAGTGGCCGCGCGGACCGCGCGCTCGGCTCCAGCCCGGCTCCCCCGCCTCGCGCGCCGGCAACAGGGGGCGGGGAGAGCGCTGCTGGGGGCTGCCTCTTAAAAGGGCGACGCCGGGGTCCGGAAGTGCCGCGAGGGGAGGTGGCTGCTGCCGGGAGCCAAGAGCCCCGCCGGGAAGCCCCGTTAAGAGAGAGTTAAGGGAGGCTGGCTCTTAAACGGGCGACGTCGCCGCGGACCCTTGCGGGCTGGCGCGGCGTAGACTGGAGCTCCGGGCACTTCTTTAAAAGGGGGAACGGCGTTGTGTTAGGCGGAGTGCGGAGCTAGAAGGGGGCGGTCGGAGCGCGAGCTGTCAACTCTGGCGCCTCCCGGTTCCGCCCCGAGGCTCCGAAGTGACAGGTGGAATAGCAGTCCGGGCTTCGGACCCCAGGCCTCAGTTTATTCTCCGGGAGGGGACGGTAAGAGGGAGAGGGAGGATACCACGCTCTAGCTCCCAGCTCGCGCCCTGCTCCACGTACCCCCTGGGCGGGTCCCCCAGGCCCATTCACAGCTAAAGAACCTGGTTGACGCAAGGGTCGGCAGGCGGTCCTGGCACCTGGAGCGCCCACTGGGGCCGCAGCTGGTTGTGTTCCTTCTACCTGGTCCATGCTGGGCTTCGGAACTCTACTGAAGTCTTCCCAATTTCGTACCCCAGCCCGCCTCACCCCCCAACCCTGAGCCTCCGGGACAGAGCCACGGGACTGAGTTCTCCAGACTTGCCTAACACCTTAGTCCCGAAGTTGGCAGCAGGTCGCAGGTCCCGCTTTTTGGGTCTTCCAGTTCCTGGATTTGGCCTGGATTTGGACCCAAGGGGCTGCACTGAACCTTGAGGAGTTTAACTCTCAGGGGTCCTACTGCGTTTTCACTCTCAGATCCCCTCCAGACCCCAAGGCTTGGGTGGTTGTCTCATCCCCACTTTCCCATGTGAGGTTTGTCTTCTTTGGCTCCAGGCCAGGGGCCAGGCAATGGGCTCTGTGCCTGGTCTTGGGACCCCCTATTTACTAACAACCCTTCCTGCTCAGACTCTCCCTTGCGGCTTTACTTGTGTCCTCCCCCTCCTACCGCTCTCCTGCTCTCCCTGCCTTCTTTCCTCTCCGTTCCCTCTCTATAAGCCTTTCCAGAATTCTGGTTCCCTCCTCCTTGGATGCTACTTCCTGTGTTCCCAGAACTGGGCATGTGGACTGCCTGGGTGTCTGAATGAGTGAGGGAGACTTGCCTGGGCGTATGTTGGGGAAGAGGACTGTGGTTCTGATGGGGTTCTGTGGGTGAACCCTCTCTCAAGCCCCTGCAAATGTGAGCCTGACCTGGCTTCTACCCTGTAGGGCAGGATCCCCTCTACCCTTCTCACTTCCCCCCCTCCTCCAGGAATCTTTGGCTTCCCGAGGACCCCCCTCCACACACACACACACACACACACACACACACACACACAAACACACGAGGAAGCCCTCCCAACACTGCTGCCTTGCCACCTCAGTAGCACGGAAGTGGCTACCAGAACTGAGTGTGCTAGTGGACTGCTGGAATCACAGGCCTTTAACCCAGTCGCAGTCTCAGTCCTGATCCAGGCGCAGGTGTGGGGCTGCCACTACTAATGGCTAGTCAGATGCTATTTAAAGGAAAAAGCTGCTTTTTTTTTACTTTTCTGAGAAATTTCAAGGATATTGGAAGTGTGGAGTGTTTATGGCCTTTTGTGGGCTGATGGGGAAGAAACAACTCACTCCTCCACCCTGCTCCGAGGTCAGCCAGGGCAGCCTGTTGACTTAAAATTCTTGAATTGTCTCTGGAAGTTGTCTCTCTTCTCTCCCCTGCTCTAGGGCTTTCCTGGCAGGACACATCATACAACTATTCCATGGTGAATTATTCTTAACTATTCCAGGTGAGGCCAATACAAAGCTTCCTTCACTCCCCTTTCCTGAATGCACTCCATATTGCTTCGCCATATTTCTGTTGCAAATTAAATGCCTTTCTTCTTGCTTGGTTCCCAGTGGAGTGGGAAAACAGCATGTCACTCTTCTGTACCAAAGAATAATATACTTGGAGCCTTTATTCAATTCCTCTCACTCTATCTTCTCTAAACGAAACAGTGCCAGATTCTTTAACCTGTCATCAATAATGTCTATTTATTATCTGGATTTACATAGTGTCTTTTACCCCAGAAACTAAGAATGCTTTCAGATATAATTGAGCCTGATCTCCCTGGTGCCTGAGCCATTAAGAAACCATTAGTGTTCTCCTGTTGCAGAAAACTAAATGGCCCCCTAGTGGCCTGAAAGTGAATATGCCTCCCCCCGCTAAGAACAGGCAGGGATCAGAGAAATCAGAGAATCCAGGCAGCTTGGGGACAGAATGGGCCCAGAAGGTCATCTTTTGTGAATACCCCTGTGGACCCTAGAGCCTCCTCCACAAAATCCCTGGGGAGCACTCAGCAGCGTCAGTCCAAAGACCATCTGGGATGGTGGCATACTTATTTGCTCCCTGAGGCAGCCCTTTTTGGCTTTGCAAAGTTCTGACCAATTATGACAATAACAGTGCCCTTAGAATGTGCTATAGGCATTAGACCAAGCCCTTACATTCCTTGTCTTATCTGTCTCCCAATGACCTATCAAGTAGTACTGTTTATCTTCATTTCATAGATGAAGTCCCTGCCTCCGAAAGGGCCAAGAACCTGCTCAAGGTCACATAGCCCTAATGCCTTGGAATTCAAAAGCCCTAATGGAATTCAGACCCCTGACTCTAGGGCATTAGGCTCTTGATGCCGGCTCTGCTCTGCCTCATAGGCAAAGCTAGACTTTATCTCTTCTCTGAGACTTGCCTTCTGACACCAAAGGAAGCTGCCTGTCTCTCCTGGCCTACGAGCCCAATACATAGAGCCAGATCACAATAAAGCCCAGTCAGAGATGTGCAGGGGCCCACTAGGGAAGAAGGCTAGACCATGAAGTCCTGGTGGAAGTAGCCAGTATATACTGGCAGGATCCAGGAGCAAATGTATAGGCTAGATCAAGGTGGGGTGTGGTGCCAAACATTAAGTTGAACAAGGGAGACGTTGTTGTTGTAGGAGTATTCTCCTGTGAATCAGGATGTGAATCAGGATGTGATATCCCAACAAGGATCCTGGGAGACAGGAGAAAGGCAGTGGCTACCAGAGTGTAATGGAAATGCCAGCACTACCACAGCAGAATGTGGAAGAAGGGTTCAAAAGCTCACAGAAGTGGGTATATTCTGTGTAAGGCCAGAAACCACTTAAGTTCTGCAGGAAGGCCCAGAGGATACTCTGGTCATCAAAGCAACAAGGAACGCACTGTTGAGAGGGGTACCAGTATCCCTGAGAAGGTGAGTTTGCACCGTCCTCTGTAAGCCATGCCTGACAGCAAGAGGCCATTCTGGAACTGGCTCCAGATAGCAGTGGGGATGATAGGATGGTGAAATCATAGAAGCTAGACAGCACAACTGTTGTAATAAGCAGCAAGTTGGAGTGGCAGTGGGGGCAGTCCTGGCCAGTAGAGGACCGTGGTTGAAGATGGTTGATAGCATAGCATCCCTGGAGCAAGCTAGCTAGGCAGCCAGTAACAGTACTGCTCAGTCTATACCAGTGATTCTCAAATGTTTTAGTTTCAGGATCCCTTTACACTCTTAAATATTGAGGTCTCTAAGCCTGATGTGATGGCTAACACCTGTAATCCCAGCTACTTGGAAGGCTGAGGCAGAAGGATCACTTGACCCCAAGAGTTCAAGATCAGCCTGGGCAAAATAGTGAGACCTCATCTCTACAAAAAAAAAAAAAAAAAAAGTTGAAAATTAGCTAGGCAGGTTGGCATATACCTGTAGTCCCAAAGACTCGAGGGCTGAGGCAGGAGGCTCGCTTGACCTCAGGAGTTTGAGACTGCACTAAGCCATGATCATGCTACTGCACTCCAGTCTGGGTGACAGAGTGAAACCTAGTCTCTAAATATATATTATATATGTATGTATATATGAGAGAGAGAGGTATCTAAAGGGATTTTATTTATGTGGGTTTTAGCTATTTTAATTTGACATATTAGAAATAAGACCAAGGGTTTTGCAAAATATTTATTAATTTATCTAAAGAATAATAAGCCCCACTACATGTTAACATAGATAATATATATATATATATATTATTTATTTATTTATTTATTTTCCAAGATGGAGTCTCTGTTGCCCAGGCTGGAGTGCAGTGGCACGATCTTGGCTCAGTGCAACCTCCGCCTCCCAGGTTCAAGCAGTTCTCCTGCCTCAGCCTCCTGAGTAGCTGGGATTACAGGCGCATGTCACCACACCCGGTTAATTTTCGTATTTTTAGTAGAGACAGGGTTTCACCATGTTGGGCAGGCTGGTCTCGAACTCCTGACCTTGTGATCCACCTGCCGCGGCCTCCCAAAATGCTGACATTACAGGCGTGAGCCACTGCACCTGGCCAGATAATATATTTTTATGACAAAAAATAGTGAAAAGAGTGGCTTTGCTTTGTAAATTTGCAGATTTCTGGAATGTGGCTTTATACTGTAGAAGACAACTGGATCCTCATATCCACTTTTTTTTTTTTTTTGAGACAGACTCTCACTTTGTCACCAGGCTGGAGTATAAGTGGCATGATCTCAGTTCACTGCAACCTCCACTTCCCAGGTTCAAGTAGTTCTCCCACCTCTGCCTCCCAAGTAGCTTGGGACTTAAGGTGCGCACCACCATGCCTGGCTAATTTTTGTGTTTTTTTGTAGAGACAGGGTTTTGCCATTTTGCCCAGACTGGTCTCAAACTCCTGAGCTCAAGTGATCCACCTGCCTTGGCCTCCCAAAATGCTGGGATTATAGGCATGAGCCAACATGCCTGGCATCTCATACCTGCATCTACATTTAATCTGCTGGCAATTTGTTGTTATGGTTAAAATATATGAAGAAAATCCAGCCTCATGTAGACGTGTAGTTGGAAAAGAGAGGAGCATTTTAACAGCCTTTTCAGATAATTGTGGCTGTTTTTCTTTGATACTACACCAAAACCCAACAAGCAGTATTTTCTTAAATGGTAGTTGAAATGTAGACTATAAAACTATATCAGTGAACTTTTTTTGTATTCAATTACCTTAAAGTCCATTGATCTAACTTGCCCTTTGAATGGCACTTTTACCCATGCATGATTTTATAAATCCCACTTTGGTCATTTGGAAAATATTGGTTCACTGAATTAAACATATCTTTGCAATATTGATACATTTCATTATATAATAGAAAAAAATCACATTTGATAATATTACAAAAAGTTTAAGTATTAGGAATCTAGGAAGCTCATGATAGTACATACATGCTTTCTAAAATTCTAGTTTTTACTTGAAAACTCAAATTTTATAATTGGTAACAAACACTATCAGTTATTTTTCTCAAAGTGACAGGCTCACTTGGTTCAAATGTGAGAAAACACCTGCCAAATAGCCAAGTCTGCATAGCCATGGTTTTTCAGTTCTTCTTTCAAGTAAAACTGGTGTTCCATGAAAAAAGTCGCTAGTTGAGCTCACAACTCAATCGCAAAAGTGCTTTTCCCCAAGAAAACCATTATACTTCCATATGCAGTAGAGTGCTTTTCATTTAATCACATGGAATATTAAAAAGACATCTATTTAAGGGTCATAACTTCATACAATTTAACAATTGTTATTGTTTTGTTAAAGATATTCTAAAGTAAAATGACTTTCTCTCTTCCTTTTTTGTTCCTTTTCTTTCCTCTTTCTTTCTGCAATGAACTACTAGTTCAGTTTGGTGTCACTGCCTTGGTTGTTAAGATGCCAGAGGTAGGCCGGGCGCGGTGGCTCAAGCCTGTAATCCCAGCACTTTGGGAGGCCGAGACGGGCGGATCATGAGGTCAGGAGATCAAGACCATCCTGGCTAACACGGTGAAACCCCGTCTCTACTAAAAAATACAAAAAACTAGCCAGGCGAGGTGGCGGTCGCCTGTAGTCCCAGCTACTCGGGAGGCTGAGGCAGGAGAATGGCGTCAACTTGGGAGGCGGAGCTTGCAGTGAGCTGAGATCCGGCCACTGCACCCCAGCCTGGGCGACAGAGCGAGACTCCATCTCAAAAAAAAAAAAAGATGCCAGAGGTTTTACCCACCATTGCTTTAGCACCTTCAGTGCAAATGTCAACACAGTTAAAAAGGTAAATAACATGTTAGTATTATTATGAAAGGAATTTTGACCTTGTGAAACTGCTGAAGTGATCTCAGGGACCCCAAGGGGTCTGGAGAGCACACACTGAGAATCGCTGAACTATACAATTAAAATAAATCAAGGATGAAAGACCAGGAGGTTGATGGCAGCTGCTCCAATAAAAAGTCACAATATCTTGTTTGGTTTCCAGTCCTGATTCACTTTTCAGTTCAGGTTCTCAGGAGAAAGGTTTCTGCAATACTATAGCAATACAGTAATGATTTCCCCACTACTTCCCCAAAGGGAACTATGCCGTTTACCTGGGTAACTGTACACCGGGGAGAGTAGGATAGTCAAACACTTTAAGGTCTGCTGGATGCAGTGTCTGCATTGACATTGATACCTGACTGGGAACTGAATCATCAGCATGGCCCCTGGTAGAGCAGCCTGAGGTGAAAATGTCTGTAGGCTCATGAGCTGTAGGCAAATGGCTTGACTAGTTGGTTAGAGGGCTAGAAAGAGAAATACTGGAAGATTGGGAAGAAGAAGGTCTTGGGAAGAGACATGTGGCTATATCTATTTGAGGGAGCACCAAGTGTGAATATCTTTATTTTTTATTTTTATTTTTATTTTTATTTATTTATTTATTTTGAGACGGAGTCTAGCTCTGTCGCCCAGGCTGGAGTGCAGTGGCGCGATCTCGGCTCACTGCAAGCTCCGCCTCCTGGGTTTACGCCATTCTCCTGCCTCAGCCTCCCGAGTAGCTGGGACTACAGGCGCCCGCCACCTCGCCCGGCTAGTTTTTTGTATTTTTTAGTAGAGACAGGGTTTCACCGTGTAGACCAGGATGGTCTCGATCTCCTGACCTCGTGATCCACCCGTCTCGGCCTCCCAAAGTGCTGGGATTACAGGCTTGAGCCACCGCGCCCAGCCTATTTTTTATTTTTTGAGACAGGGTCTTGCTCTGTTGCCCAGGCTGGAGTGCAGTGGTGCGATCATGGCTCACTGCAGCCTCGACCTCTGGGGCTCAAGCAATCTCCTACCTCAGCCCCTGGAGTAGCTGGGACCACAGGCATACATCACCACATCAGGCTAATTTTTGTGTGTGTGTAGAGATAGGTCTCACTATTGAAGATCTTTATATTGCATGTTAATACTCATCAGAGACCACCTGCCACAGGCTAGACTGCATAACCAAGTAGATAGAATGATGTGGAATTGATATTAGCTTGCCTCTGTCATTGACCACCCCATGCTGGCACAATGGGCACATGAATAAAGTGGCCATGGTGGCATAGATGGAGGTGACACGTGTCACCTGTGTGTGGTAGCAGGGGTGGCTCAACAGAATGGGCTCCCACTCACCAAGGCCAATCTAGCTATTGTCACTGCTAAAAGTCCAACCTGCCAGCAACTGATACCAGCCACGCAGTACCAAGCTGGCTACCTTGGATCTGTTCCACTCCAGAAGGGTGAGGGACTGATCTTGACCTGAATTGCCATATATTCTGGATATAGATTTGTCTTTTCTGCTCAAAGGCCACTCTCTGGGGACTAAAAGAGTGTTTGATTCACTGACATGGGATCTCATATACCATAGCAGAAGACCAAGAGTCCTACTTTAAGGACAGAATGGGCACATCATCATGGGATGTTTTAGGCCTATTACATACTTCACCATCCAGAAGCTGAATAGAGCTGACAGAGTGATAGAACAGCCTTTACCAGCGCAGCTGAAATACCGTGTTAGAGATGATGGGACACCGTGCTCCAGGATGAGGTATGTATCCTAATCAATAACTATCATATATGGTGCTATGTCTTAACGTGTAGAATAGAGGTTTAGGAAACTAGGGGTAGAAGTAGGAATGACTCCATTTACCATCACTCCCAGTGACCTTTCTGGAGGAATTTGTGGTTCCCGTTCCTGCAGTTCCAAGCTCTCTGGGTTCAGAGAATCTGGTTCCCAGAATGGGAACACTTCCACCAAGGACAGAACAAGAACCCCATAAACTTAAATATGGCTGCTTTCTGTTCGTCAGGCTCTTTGTGCCAAGAAACCAGCAGGAAAGAAGAGGAGTCTCTTCCTGGAAGGGGCAATTGACCCCGATCCTTTGGAAGAGATAGGGCTGCTATTACATAAGGGGGTCAGGAAAGAATATGTTTGGTGCCCGTGATCCACTGGGGTGTCTGTTGGTATGCCCAATTTTGGTGGAAGGTGGGCACATCAGCAGCATGGTCTGAAGGCCATGGTGATTGGTTATTGGTTACCCCAACAGGCAAGCCACCTAGACCAGCAGAGGTGCAAGTTGAAGGTAAAAAGAATCTAGAATGAGTGACAGAGGAGGGGAATGATGAATATCAGTTGTGTCACCAAGACTAGTTGCAGTAGTGGGGGCTATACTTTCTCCATTTAATGCTTGTAAACTTACAAATCCTCCCAGAATCCTGGAGGAGCTATTCCCAGGTAGAGTGAACTTACCACATAAATCAGTTAGGTCTGGGCTATGCATGGGGGTACTGTCTAGGTTGCTGTGGTGCACCTCCCAGATACTGCCTTTAGGACCAAGGAGCTTATCCCCGAAGTTGCCAGAAGTGTTGGCTGCCAATGGCTCACACATGAGTCTCTCCCTTGGCCTTTCCTTCAGCTGCCAAAGGGAGCTGTCTTGCTGGACTTCACAACCCTTCCCTAGGGGTCGTCTGCCAAGTCAATGTGGAATTCAAAGGTACAGCCCTCTTATCCGAGTTGGGGCTAACTCTAAAGGGCCAGCTCAACCCCAGGGCTTCCTGTGGAAGCATTCTGTGTTGTGACTGCATTGTTCACCAATTTCTTCCTCTGGCTTGATTCTGATTCTTTCACTACTCCAGAGATGTTATCTCTGCAAGCACCCCCAATAAACTTCCTACAAGCAAATCTCTATCTCGGCATGTTTCCTGAGAAACCTGACCTAAGACAGTCTCCCAAGATTCTAACTTTAAAAAAAAAAAAAATATATATATATATATATATACTTAAAATTTTTTTTTTTTCAGACAGAGTCTCACTTTGTCACTCAGGCTGAAGTGCAGTGGCATGATCTCGGCTCACTGCAACCTCTGCCTCCCGGGTTCAAGCAATTCTTCTGCCTCAGCCTCCTGAGTAGCTGGGATTACAGGCATGTGCCACTGCACCTGGCTAATTTTTGTATTTTTAGTAGAGATGGGGTTTCGCCATGTTGGCCAGGTGAGTCTTGAGCTCCTGGCAAATGATCTGCCCACCTCAGCCTCCCAAAGTGCTGAGATTACAGGCGTGAGCCACTGCACCTGACCTAGAGTCTAACTTTTGGGACCCCAGAGGACAAGTCTCATCCATGTGAAGTTGGGCCTCCTGGCCACCTGTGTCTTCTATAAAGTGGTTCCCTTCAGAGTGTTGCCTGCATCCTGCAGCCTGGCTGCTTTCCACCAAATAGCCTTCAGCTTATGACCTTCCCTGCAACAAAGCAACCTAAACTGAATTCCTCAAGTATTTTGGGTGTGGTCTGTTGTGCTGAGAATGAGAATGGGCCTGAGTGTTCCTTGGTTCAAAAGCCCTGGGTGCATCTTGGAACAAGGGGGGATACTCTTTAGAGACAAACAGCAGTGACTCATGCCTATAATCCCAACACTTTGGGAGGCCAAGGCATGAGGATTGCTTGAGCCCATGGGCTTGAGACCAGCCTGGGTAAAAGAGTGAAACCCATCTCTAAAAAAAAAAGAAAAAATGCAAACTCCTCACCTTCCTTTCCCTCTCTCAACTCATCCCAGATCATGATTCAGAGGGTCTTGGTACAGCAAGGAATATGCAGTGTTACCGGAGCTTTGCAGGTGGTTCTGGTGTGATATCAAGATGGAGAACCACAGGGCTCAGTACCCGACCTCAGTTCAGCAGCCTGAGTCTGTCCGTTTTTATTGGCAGCTCTGTCATTTTACTGAGATGGAGCTGGCTGTCAGCGAAAACCCTCAGTTTTATTCACACATGCTTCTGCTAAGCTGCCACTTCCCCACCCTGTCCTTGTACAGTCAGTGTCTTGGCAACAAGCCCAGATCTCTCAGTTAAGCCCTGTTCATTTCACCTTGTGAGGTTTAGGCCATCGCTGCAGAAGGTTAGGATGTTTTTGGATCCTGAGTCTGTCTCCCAACATATTCCTGTCCTCACTGACTGCTTGCTAGTCACAAAGTTGAGGGGCTTGTTCTCTGTGGCTTTGCCCAGGTCTTGATAAAAAGGTGGATCAGATGCCAAGTTTAGTGGTACATGCCTGTAATCCCAGCTACTGGAGAGGGTGAGGTGGGAGGATTGCTTGAGCCCAGGAGTTCAAGACCAGCCTGGGCGACAGGGTGAGATCCTATCTTATATATATATATATATATATATATTTTTTTTTTTAAAGCTCTCTCTTTGCGTCCTTGTGAAAATGATCTTGTCTTTAAACCCTGCGTGGCAATCCTTGATGCACCGCCGTGATGCCCAGGGAAGACAGGGCAACCTGGAAGTCCAACTACTTCTTTAAGATCATCCAGCTTTTGGATGATTATCCGAAATGTTTCATTGAGGAAACAGCAATGTGGGCTCCAAGCAGATGCAGCAGATCCGCATGTCCCTCTGAGAGAAGGCCGTGGTGCTGATGGACAAGAACACCCTGATGCGCACGGCCATCTGAGGGCACCTGGAAAATAACCCAGCTCTGGAGAAACTGTTGCCTCATATCTGGGGGAATGTGGGCTTTGTGTTTACCAAGGAGGACCTCACTGAAATCAGGGATATGTTGCTGGCTAGTAAGGTGCCAGCTGCCACCTGTGCTTGTTCCATTGCCCCATGTGAAGTCACTGTGCCAGCCCAGAACACTGGTCTGGGGCCCGAGAAGACCTCCTTTTTCCAGGCTTTAGGACTCACCACTGAAATCTCCAAGGGGCACCATTGGAATCCTGAGTGATGTGCAGCCGATCAAGACTGGAGAGAAAGTGGGAACCACGCTGCTGAACACGCCAAGCATCCCTCCCTTCTCCTTTGGGCTGGTCAACCAGCAGGTGTCTGACAATGGCAGCATCTACAACCCTGAAGTGCTTGACATCACAGAGGAAACTGCATTCTTGCTTCCTGGAGGGCGTCCGTGATGTTGCCAGTGTCTGTCTGCAGATTGGCTACCCACCTGTTGCATCAGTGCCCCATTCTATCATCAGTGGGTACAAATGAGTCCTGGCTCTGTCTGTGGAGACTGATTACACCTTCCTACTTGCTGGAAAGGTCAAGGCCTTCTTGGCTGATCCATCTGCTTTTGTGGCTATTGCCTCTGTGGCTGCCGCCACCACAGCTGCTCCTGCTGCTGTGCCCCACTGAGGTTGAAGCCAAGGAAGAGTTGGAGGAGCTGGATGAGGATGTGGGATTTGGTCTCTTTGACTGATCATCAAAAAGCAACCAACTCAGCCAGCTTTATTTGCAAAACAAGGAAATAAAGGCTTAACTTCTTAAAAAAAAAAGAAAGAAAGAAAGAAAGAAAGGTTGGACCAGGACAGGAGTAAGAACAGAGGCAATTGGTCAATACTGATGACATTCCCTATATGCAATGCACCGTGCCCACCCAGAGAAGGATATCACACTTATTAAAACTGGCCCATTTCACAGACGGACTGACAGAGGCAGAGAAGTGATTGTGCCCAAGAATCTTACACTGGGGTGAGAGCTAAGCCTCTCCTGCCACCTACAGCTCTCATCTCTAGGTTTGTCATCTCTCAGAGGAAAGGCAGGAGAGAAAACTGACAAGATTGGACCTTCTGAGTGGAAAGAGATTTTTAGAGCTGGAAGGAATCTTAGAAATGATCAAAAGTTTGACAGATTCAAGAGCTCAGGTAACTTGCTAAGATCACAGAACAAATCTTTGCTCCAGTGGGGACTAAGCTTTGGGTGTCTTGAAGATGGACACAGGTAAATTTGATCCAAAATGGCACTTCAAAGAGAAACATACATGGACTGATGGTTTTCCACCTTTATTTATTTATTTTTTTTGAGATGGAGTCTCGTTCTGTTTCCCAGGCTGGAGGCAATAGCGTGAACTCAGCTTACTGCAACCTCCACCTCCCGGTTCAAGCAATTCTCATGCCTTAGCCACCTGAGTAGTTGGGATTACAGGCATGTGCCGCCGTGCCTGGCTAATATTTGTGTTTTTAGTAGAGACAGGGTTTCACCATGATGGTCAGGCTGATCTCAAACTCCTGACCTCGTGATCTGCCTGCTTCGGCCTCCCAAAGTGCTGGGATTACAGGCGTGAGCCACTACACTACACCCAGTTTGTTTTCCACTTCTAAGTCCCAGATGGTTCCTCCTGGGGTTCTAGAGGGGCTTGGAATGGGAGGACAAGCAACATCTTCCTCCCGAGCATCTACAGGAGCCTTGATTGCCTCTCTCCTCCCCGAGGGATCAGTGTTGGCCACACAACCTTGCCCATGCCTCCACTTCTGCTTAGCTCTCAGTACGCAGAGGGTGGCTGGAGCTGGGGCCACAGATGGTCGTACAGCTGGGCAGCTCAGCACTCTCACCTGTGCCTCATCAGCTGGGGGGCTGTGGTGGCATGAAGCTGGTGGGAGGCTGGCACTTGCCCAGGATTCTCGGAGCCCTTGTGCTCATCACTTCATGAGTTCAGGCGGTGTGGGGACAGCTTGCTTCAAGTCCACAGTCAGGCGCAACCCTAACTCAGTCTGCCCTGCAAAGGTGGGCCCAGCCCCTGATCCACATGAACTGCCGGAAGACAAATCCAAAGGGAAAGTCAGTGAAGACATTTGTGGAAAGAACTGTGGAAGAAGGAATAAGAACCTACCATTTTCCTGCCAGTGTCTGCTAATAAGCAATAATAAAATAACAATGATAACTCATAATGATAGTGATAGTATTATTGAGCTCTTGCATAGGCACTGTATTAAGTACCATTCATTATATTATTTAATCCTTGCAACATCCCCATGAGGCATTATTATCCCCATTTTACAGGTGAGAAGGTTGAGGCCCAGGAAAGTTAAGTATCACAAGATAAACCAGCTAGTAAGTGGCTGGGTTCCTAGAGTGGTGAGTGTGACTCCCTTTGCCAGACTGGGAAACAGATACCAGAAGAGCCATCTTCCCTCCAAAAGACAGCCAGCCCTTGGCCAAGATGGACAACAGGGTTCCATGCTCCTGAAACCCCTGCACACATCCTGACCTCCTGCAAAGCTAGCTCCAAAAATGCAGAAAATCCAGGCAGTCAGGAGAGCTGCTAGCTTTGCAGGACTGCTTCAACAGCCATGGCATCAGATAAGAAACCGACCTAGTCTGATTCTCTCATTTGGCTGGTAGCTGTGGTACCTGAAGGTCTGAGTTCAACTTCTGCCACTAAACTTCTCTGATGAGCAAACTGGGAAACCAATGCATGGAGTTCCCACATAGCACTGGCAAGTAAACAAATGAACTTGGGACATGTGTGCTGGGGTCCAGGTCACAAGCATGCCCCTTGTGGGAGGGAGCACCTGATTGAATATAAGTTCTTACCACGTTCTATGGCCCAAGGTTCCCACCTGCCAATCTCTCCGGCATAGGTGTTCCCGTGGGTCACAAATGAGAGACCCACCAGCAACTTCCAGGACATGCATACTTTGAGTGCACCCAGCAGGGGGCATCCTTGCCCTTCCACTGCCCGCCCTGGGGGTAAGACTGGCCCACTGCAGGGGGTGCCCTCTACCCAGCTCAGCTCAGGAGCCCAAGGCCACATTTCCCAAATGGGGCATTCATGTAACTTCCCTGATTTTCTCTACTAATATTTACATAACATTTTCTTTGTCAACACGCATTTTACAACCTAAATGTATTTTTAAAAGAAAAAAGCCCTCTTTGATGAAGATTTTCGGCTCTCCTGACTGCCTGGATTTTCTGCATTTTTGGAGCTAGCTTTGCAGGAGGTCAGAAAGTGTGTGGGAGAGTACAGGCCCCACTGAAGCTACAACTGGGGTCCCAAGAACAGTGCAGGCAGGTGTCATCACTGAGTAAAGATGTCCAAGGCTTTTTGTTCTGTGGATTTGGAGCTGGAGATGGAAAGGAAAAGAGTGAGGAGCCCTGAAATCCTGCAATGAGGAGAGAAGCCTGTCCCTTTCCTCCTCAGGCTGGGGGAGGAATGGATGGGTCTCTCCAGGCCCAAAGTGGAGAGGGGGCTGATGGCTACAGGACAGATGAAAGGGAGGGGCTTCGGAGCCGGGACCAGGGTAGCGGCAGGTGACAGGTGCAGGGGCTTTGGGAAGGGACAGGGATTTGCCTTGCAAAATCCATTCAAACAGACATCCAGGGAACCTGACCCCAGGGAGGGACCCAGAACAGCATGGGCTACCAGATGGCCCCCAGAGGGGGCCCCAGACTGGAGGGAGGGAGAGAGAAGAGATGACTCTGAGGGGTTGGGGAAAGGGAGGAGGAAGAGTCCTCCAAGTTGTTACCATTTCCACGAGGCTTGGTCAGGCCCTGTTCCAGCTCCATCCCTCTGGCCCTAGAATTGCTCTTCTGCAGATGATTTCTGTGCTGGGAATTCCCTTAGCTCCAGCCTCCACTTGGCAGTTTATTGTCTAAATTCCTCAAGAAGAGTGTCCTCCCTCACCCTCCATCCTGCCCTGGACCAGTCTTCCAGCCGAGACAATTCTAGGGCCTGGGTGAGGGTCTCCACCGTTGTTGGGGATATGCAAAGCCCCATGGCGGGGGACCCAGGGCAGAAAACCAGGCCCCAGAGGGGAAGGAAGTCATGGGTAGAGCTCCCTACCTCCCCAGTTGGGCTAAGAAGGGCGATAAGAGGAGCAGATTAGGCAAGAGGAAGTGGGCTGAGTTGAGCTGGGCTGGTACTGAACTCCCTGGGCCTGGGGCAGACTGTGGGTCAGGCACCGGGGCTGACCCTTGCCAACCAGAGCAGCCATCCCTCCACCCCAGTCCCGCTGCAGGCCGGGGTGCAAAGCAGAGGCGGGCACCCGGAGGAGAGCGCGGTGGAGGCAGGGGCAGGGGCTGCTCGGTGGGGGTCCAGGCCCCGGGCAGTCCCAGAGGCCCAGAGGTGGGAGTCTGGTGAGGAGGGTGAGGGGTGATTGCCTTGCCTCATGTGCACCTCATTTTCATGGAGAGGAAGCATTGAGAAAGAGGAGCCGTGTGTTCAGCAAACTTTGCTTATTCAAAACACTCCATTCCAGCTGGGTCCTGTCCCCACCTGACCCCTCCCTCTGTGGTGGTCCCAGCTTTTGGGGTCAGACCCCCATGCTCTGGCCCCTGCCCAAGGAAGTCCTTTCTCGTAGTAAGCTCCCTGCGCCTTTCCTCTGTCCAGGCCTGGGCAGCCGTCTCCCCAGCTGATTTCCATGTCGTCCTTCTCCAGCCCTCCTGGGCCAGATCTGACCGGGGCCCACCGCAGGGACTGAGAGGCCCTGGCTCCAAGGCGGCTGGGCCTCATGACCACCTCTCCGCCTTGAGCAGCGCAGAGGAGGAAGCCCAGAGCAGGAAGTGCTGAGAGGCACAGGGTGGGGGTGGGGGTGGGGGCGGGGGCTTCCAGAAGAGGCGGGGGCTTCCTGCTTCTGCCTCCTTGGGCAGAAGCAGTGACCACAGGCCCCCATGGCAGGCAGGGCGAGTGGGAGGAGGGTGATTTACAAGGCAGATGGGTCTCTGGCTAGAGCTCAGCCCTGCACTCAGCCAGGGCCACCCCAGGGGCTATAAGAGCACCTAGATTTCTGGAGCAGCTCAGGGACGGGTGCCATGTGAGCCCAGCTTGGCTCCCCCTCCGGCTGGCCTCCTTCCTGCCCTTCTTCTGCTCGCCTGTGTCTGCCCAGACTCTCCAAAGAGGAACACTTGGCACCATGTCTCTGCTCAACCCTGTGCTGCTGCCCCCCAGGGTGAAGGCCTATCTGAGCCAAGGGGAGCGCTTCATCAAATGGGATGATGTAAGTGGGGCAGGGGCCTTGACTTCTGGGGCACCTGGTCGTGGGGGCCAGGCTGCTCGGGGGCTTTGCCGGGGCAGGAGGATTGGTTTATGTCTCCTAGGACCCAGGTGCCTGTGTGGTTTGGCCAGGCAGCTGACACCGCTGCCTGGATAAACAAACCTGTGGTTAAGGGTGTATGTCCCCAGCTGCAGGGCTAAGTCTCAGTGTCTAGGTGTGAGAAGTTGGTAAGCTGCCTGGTTGGTCACTGGAGGTTGTTTATTTGGGTCTGCATCTCTTCTCCTTCAAACCCCCAAGAGAACAGGAGGAAAGTACAGCCCAGAGCTGAGGGAGACCAGGAGGAGAGGTGAGCTCGTCCCTGCTCCCAGCACAGATGCTTTGCCCTTGCTCTGGCAGGGCGCTTAGACCCAGCTCCTTCACCCCTCCATCGGGCATTGTCCCATCCAGGGAAGCCTTGTTCTCCCCTGCGCTGCTGTGGGGGCAGCCACGAAAGGCCCCTGGACCTAAGTGAGAACTAGAGGCTTCTGCTTCCAGGGAAGGAACTGATTTGACTTCTGCTACCCCTTGCTGGATTCAGCATTGCTCCCCGATGCGTGTCTGCAGGGAAAGGAAAGGCACTACTGCACCCTGCAGCCCTCTCTCTGCTGTGCCTGTTCCTTCCTACATGGGGCTGCTCCCAGCCTCTGGTTCTCCTGGCCCCTGAAAATGTTCCCTTAGGCCAGGGATTGTCTTAGGCTGGGGAGAACAATATGGAGATCCTCCTTCAGGGAGGGGAGGCTGCTGGGCTGGCCCAGTCTGAGAGTTAGAGTGCTGGGCTGGTCCCAGGAAGGGAAATGAAGACTGGGTGGGGGAGGGAAGACGGCCCTTAGTGCTAGCGTGGAGGGAGGTGGGATGAGGGGGTCTGGGTCTAGGCCCTTTGGGGCTGGGCTAGGGGATCTCACTGCTCAAGACTACGGGTTGGGGCCCTGTGGTGAGATGCTTCCTGCTTCCCTAGGAGTGATATGGGGTTGGTGTAGCATGGTGGTGGTGGCATGGAGGTGACATGCCCCAGGAGCCTGTGGAATGAGGGAAGTGGCTCAGAATGAAAAGCGAAGTGGCCTGTCTCAGTTCCTCTGGGCAGTGTGTGTAACTTGACTGGGCAGAGGGTCACAGGGTGGCAGTGGAGGGGGGGGTTGGCGGCTAGTGGCACCTTCTTCCTAAGCTGGCACCTGTGTACCTGGCTGTTCCCTTCCCCTCTCCAAGGTAGGGCATTGGATGTTCCCTGGATCCTGACTTGCACAAGCAAGAATGTCCCAGGCCTGGCCACGGGGCCCATGCCGCTGTGGGACAGGGCTCTGCTTTCAGGCTGCTTTCGGCACAGTTAGTGGATGACATGGGTACGCTGTGCCATGTTGAATAGGCAGAATACATAGGATGTAACCAAATCCCAACTTTATTGCATCCCCATGGCCTCTTTACAGTAGATTTGGTAGGAGAAGCTCTCCTCCTGGCCGTGGAAAGAGACTCTGCAAGGCCACAAGATATTACATTTACTCTCAGGTAACACAGTCCAGTGGTCACTTCTCATCACAAAACCCAGTCGGATGTCAGAAACTGGCTATAATCAAAACTCCAACCTTTATTTACATTAATGTCTTCTACCCTCCTCCTTCTAGGAATGGTTTCAGGTAGGCTGGAGGCCCCATGAAAAGGGCCTTGGTGGGATTCCCTGCTGGTCCTGCTCAAGGCCCCTCTAGGCATGAGCTGTAGGGAGGGGGGTGGGAAAGGGGCAACCAAGTTCTATTTAAATAGGGGCTGTCATAAATTGGCTCATGCTTTCTGAGCCTGGCAGAAGTTTAAAGCTTATTCTTTCTCTGAAGGACATTTTTGAGGATTCTTGGGGGACCCTCCCCTTCGAATGGGGATCTCTTGCTTGAAGTCACCCCAGCATTTCCATTTTAGAGATCACTCACAACTATGTCTTCAGCCCCTTGTTACTACCTTCAGCTTCCTGTGGCTTTAGGCCCTTTGCCCCCACTCTCCCATGGGCCCACCCTGGACCCCAGCAAATACCCACGCATCTGCTGTCCCAAGGGTGCAGGTTCGTCTGACAGGCCAGCACCCCCGCTCTGCCTCGCATAGTTAGCCCACTGTAGCCCACTAGGTCTCCTGGGCAGAAGTCCGACCTCTGTTATGCCCACAACTTCAAGGATCACAGGGGCCTGTTGTGGGGTTGGGGGCAAGGGAAGGAAGAGTATGAGGATAAATACCTAATGCATGTGGGGCTTAAAACCTAGATGACGACAGGTTGATACGTGCAGCGAACCACCATGGCACATGTATACCTATGTAACAAACCTGCACATTCTGCACATGTATCCCAGAACTTAAAGTACAATAATAATAATAAAAAGAGATCACAAAAGCTCTCCAAGTAGAGTTGAAACTCCTCACTAGGCTTAAGGTGGGGGATCAGGCACTCCAGCTCTCCCTTGGGGAGGTAAGGGAATGGAGCTCCCAACACAGCTTTCTCAAAATTGGCTTCCCCACAAAAATTTTCTCTTTCCCCTGTACTCTAACCACCCCTGATCTGAGAACATTTTTTGGATCATTTACTTTGTAAATGCTGCATTTGGTCTGTTTTAGTGTGTGGCAACTATTGTGCCTTGCTGGAAACCTTAATTTTAATGTCTTGTTATATACACATACAAAGACCATTAAACTAAAAGGTAGCCTATGTGCTCTGTGAGTGAGTGGAACAGGACTTTAGAAGGTGAGTTCATTCATTCATTCATTCATTCATTTACTCATTCAGCAAACACCACATTCAAGCGCCAAGCACCAAGCACCAAGCTCAAGGTCTAGCACAGGCTTGTTGTCCTGGAGTCCATGAGTCCCTGGTGATTTTCTAGGTGGGCTTCTAGGTCTGTGACCCACATCTCCCTGGTTACTATAGCACATTTCAGGAAGCGTTTTCGGAAGCTGGGGGGCTCAGGTTGTCCTTGAAGTTATATCAAGCAGAGGAGATTTGGGCACTTAGGTTTGGAGGTGGGAAGGCTTGGTGTCTTTATGGGACAGTTGAATGGATGGAGTAGGAGGTGTTCATGGAGGGAAGAAGGGGCATATGGAAAGTTAGGTGGCATTTGGATTGTGCAGGACCTTAGATGCCGGTGCAGGAGTTTGGACTCTTGGCTCTTGCTGTGTCAATCTCTCCTGGGTGGCAGTAGGGAGTCTCCCTCTATGAGGTGAGATAGGTGCCAAGATCCTGTTTAGGTTCTAGAGGGAGAAAGTCTATTTGGGCTTTAGAAGGGAAAATTCTTCTCTTCCAGAAATGGCATCCCCAAATCCTCTGTCCCTCCCGGTGCTTAGCTCTAGACAACAAAAGGAAATGCCTTCAGATTTCTGGGATGGGCACCTCCTGGGAAGATAATGAGCTCTGAAACCCCTGGCCTGGACCAGGGAGGCTTGGCCCGAGGTCTCGGAACAGAGTGCTGGCTCCTTCTCTCTGCAGGAAACTACAATTGCCTCTCCAGTTATCCTCCGTGTGGATCCTAAGGGCTACTATTTATATTGGACATATCAAAGTAAGGTGAGAAAACCCTTGTGTGCCATGGCCCTGGACTCCCGCTTATCCACTGAGGCATGGATGATGGGGAGTACAGAATGGCCTGGAAGGATGGCTCCAGGGGCTCCCCTGTGGGTAGGGGCTGTTTGCTCTGGAAAGGAGGATGCAGTCACTCCAACCTGTGGCTACCCAAATGTTCCATCCTTAGCATCCCTTGGGGAGAGACAGAGACAGGCAAAAGCACTGCTGCTGAAGGCTGATGCTCTGCCTGTGGCTGTGGGTTGACTTGGGGCTCTGGGAGATGAGAGATAGGCCTCAGCCGCTGGGCAGGAGGACGGGAAGGGGAAGCCGAAGAGGGTCCAGGATGGTGGAGGAGACACTGCAGGCTTCAGCTCCCTGCCAGGGAGGAAGGGACAGAGGGGAAGGGAGGAAAATCCGCATGAATAGAGAGAACCTGGGCCATAGGAAGGGAAGGTGGGGTCCAGGTGGAACTGGGCAGCCCTGGCATCTAGAGAGAGGTGTTGGCCAAGATTTGAAGGGCGTGGAAACTCCCTTCTCCCTGGTGCTCGTTCTTGACCTGGACTTTTTGTCCCACATCCCTTCTTTGCTCCCACTGGGATCCCCCCCTTACCCCCAGGAGATGGAGTTTCTGGATATCACCAGCATCCGGGACACTCGCTTTGGGAAGTTTGCCAAGATGCCCAAGGTAGGTGTGTCCAGTAGCAGCCCAGGTTCAAGCACAGCTACTAGCTCCATGGGGCAAGGGCAGGGGGTCCCTGTGGGGGCGGGAAGCCTGACTTCTGGCGCACAGGGAATGGTTCCTGGGCTGGGCAGCAAGGACCGTGGCCGGAAGCCAAGGAAGGGGAGCGGCTGCTCCTGGGCTCGCCTAGGCTCTGAGCTTCAGAACTGGGCACAGTGAGCTGCGATGGCAGGGATCTGGGAGGAAGGGTCAGCTCCTGCCCCTAAAGCACCCCAGCCTGTCTGGGAGGGGTGGCTTACACCCCCAGCCCTGGACTAGTTTGCCTATATTTGTCTAATGCTGGTAGGAAAATTGGAGGAAGGGATTGGTGGGAAGCGGGTTTTCTGAGACTGGGAGCTAAGAATCCATCTTCAAACAAAAGTGGCAACCAGCACACACAGGACTCCCAGGGCTGCTCCCCCGCCCGCCTGCCACCTTGGCTAACCTTTTCCTCAGGGCTTCTCTTTTCCATCCCAGCCACTAGAGTCAGGGACAGGAAGATGCTAAGGCGTGTGGTTCCTGGGATGGGGATGGGATTCTGCCCAGTGGGCCACAGCCCAGGTGGCTGAGGGGAGGGCCAGAGAGAGCCACGCTGGGCAGGGAGGGAGCATACCTCCATCCTAACCACGCCACCACGTGCTGCAGAGCCAGAAGCTCCGGGACGTCTTCAACATGGACTTTCCTGACAACAGCTTCCTGCTGAAGACACTCACAGTGGTGTCTGGCCCGGACATGGTGGACCTCACCTTCCACAACTTCGTCTCCTACAAGGAGAACGTGGGCAAGGTGTGCCAGGGAACACTGGGCCTGGGTCTGGGCCCCTGGGAGAGCCTGGACTTCCTGAGAGACACAGGCCTGGGCTGGGGGACTCAGGAGCCTGACGGCTGCTCTCTGTGGTCCTGCAGGTCTGGGCTGAGGACATACTGGCCCTAGTCAAGCATCCGCTGACGGCCAACGCCTCCCGCAGCACCTTCCTGGACAAGATGTAAGCGCCCCCTACCTGGCCTGAGCCCTGGTGCTAGTGTGCCAGCCCTGGGCCTTGACAGGCTGCTTTCTGCCCCCCAGCCTTGTGAAGCTCAAGATGCAGCTCAACTCTGAAGGGAAGATTCCGGTGAAGAAGTGAGACCCCCAACCCCTCCCCAGGCTTCCAGGGGCTCCCCAAAGCTTTTCTTTTCTAGTCCTGACTCCTCTACCTGGTGCCTTTCTCTGTCCCTTCAGCTTTTTCCAGATGTTTCCTGCTGACCGCAAGCGGGTGGAAGCTGCTCTCAGTGCCTGCCACCTCCCTAAAGGCAAGGTGAGTGGATCCGCACTCCCCCATCCCCCAGTATCCTTGTCCCCACCAGAAAGCAACTTGGCCAGGAATAGTGGGTCGGGGAGCAGAGATGACATCACACCCCCAGCCAAGAGCCTGGAGAGCCAATCAACCCTGGAGCTGCTGGTTACTGACACTAGGCACGGGGGTGGAGCCAGGGTAAGGGGGTAAGACACTGGGCTCCAAGCAGGTTTGTCTGTATCCCCTACCCTGGGTGGTCGGGGTGCTGGGGCTGTGGTTGACGGACTGTGTTCAGGGCAGGCAGCAGAAATGGCGTGCATTCCCAGTCTAGTGTTGAGAATGGGAGCTGAGCGTGAATGTTTTCAGCCTGGAGGAGCGAGATAAGGTCTGTGGTGGCAGGCGGCAGTCTGCAGGGATCTGGAAGTCTGCAGGGTATAGGGGAGAGGAACTGAACCAAAGGCGGAAGCTGCCAAGATGCAGACTTCTGCTCTGTACAGAAAAGCATTTTTTTCCCTGTCTTTTTAGTTAAATAATTAAATTTTAATTACAAGTTGTAAGCAGGGTCACCCCATGAGGCACCTTATGTGAATTACAAAAAGGAGTCCTCTGGGCTGATACGGCCCTGAGCCAGGGTTCAAGCCTGGCTAGCAGAAAGGACCTCAGCCCATGTCCCTGCTTGGCCAGTCCTCTTGTGTGGGTCCCAACCTGTGCCCCATGGAGCATTTTCTCCTGGTAAGAATTTGGAACATTATAAATAAATAAAACTAAGATCCCCATTGATTACCTACCCACATGAATCCTAGGACCAGCCTTTACCCCACAGCCACAGCTCTGTGGAGCTGGTGACTCCTTGATGCAGTCAGTCACAGGGATCCAAATGTGTCATTGGGGAGAGGTAGGAATGGGCTCCTGCTGCTCCCCTACAGCCAGCGCCACTTACCCATGGTCAGCACACATCCACCTTCCCTCTCTCCTGCCGCCTGAGCTCCTCACTTGGCTCAGTCCTCCTTATCTATCTGCTTTCCTTGTGTCTCAGTAGAGGATACTGACCCAACTTTGCTTGGAGCTGAAGCTCCAGAGGCAGGGATGGGTCTGGGGAGATCCAGTTAGACTCTCCTGCTCAGACCCTCTGCTCCAAACTAAGACTGATGTTGGCCTTCCAGTGTGATTCTGAAAGACATTTAATGTTTTTTTGGGGGGAGGGAAGGAATGCAAAGGCGCAGAATCCATGAATACCACAAATGTACTTTTTGTTTCTATTTCTGTAGATTTGCCTATTCTGGTGGTAAAGTAAATGAAATCATAAATATGTGCTCTTCAATGTCATAATTCATTTGTCATAATGTTTTCAAGGTTTGTCCGTGTTGTAGCATGCATGAGTACTTCATTCCTCTTTATGGCCTAATAATATTCCATTGTATGGATATACCACATTTTGTTCATCTGTTTATCAGTTGGTAGATGTTTGGGTTTTTCGTACTTTTCGGTTATGAATATTTGTGTACATGATTTTGTGTGAACATGTTTTCAATTCTCTCGAGTATATACTTTCAATTCTCTCGGGTATATACTCAGTGGTGGAATTGTTGGGTCATGTGGTCACTCTATATTTAGCATTTTGAGAAACCGCCGAACTGTTTTCTTTTTTTTTTTTTTTTTAATTGAGACGGAGTCTCGCTCTGTCGCCCAGGCTGGAGTGCAGTGGCCGGATCTCAGCTCACTGCAAGCTCCGCCTCCTGGGTTTATGCCATTCTCCTGCCTCAGCCTCCCCAGTAGCTGGGACTACAGGCGCCTGCCACCTCGCCCGGCTAGTTTTTTTTTTTGTATTTTTAGTAGAGACGGGGTTTCACCGTGTTAGCCAGGATGGTCTCGATCTCCTGACCTCGTGACCCGCCCGTCTCGGCCTCCCAAAGTGCTGGGATTACAGGCTTGAGCCACCGCGCCCGGCCTATTTATTTATTTTTGAGACAGAGTCTCACTTTGTGGCCAAGGCTGGAGTGCAGTGGTGCGATCTCGGCTCACTGCAACCTCTGTCTACCAGGTTCAAGCAATTCTCCTGCCTCAGCCTCCCAAGTAGCTGGGATTACAAGCATGTACCACCATGCTGGGCTAATTTTTGTATTTTTAGTAGAGATGGGGTTTCACCATGTTGGCCAGGCTGGTCTTGAACTCCTGACCTCAGGTGATCCACCCTCCTTGGCCTCCCAAAGTGCTGTGTGGGGTTTTAGTTTCGTCACATCCCACTAACACTTGTGATTGTCTTTTATTTTAGCCATCCTAGTGGGAGTGGTATCTCATTGTGGTTTTGATTTGCATTTCTCTAACAACAAATGATATTGAGCACCTTTTTGTGTGTTTATTGGTCACTTATATATCTTCTTTGGAGAAATACCTATTCAAATTCATTGTTCATCTTTCTTTTTTTTTTTTTGAGACGGAGTCTTGCTCTTTCGCCCGGGCTGGAGTGCAGTGGCCGGATCTCAGCTCACTGCAAGCTCCGCCTCCCGGGTTTTACGCCATTCTCCTGCCTCAGCCTCCGGAGTAGCTGGGACTACAGGCGCCCGCCACCTCGCCCGGCTAGTTTTTTGTATTTTTAATAGAGACGGGGTTTCACCGTGTTAGCCAGGATGGTCTCGATCTCCTGACCTCGTGATCCGCCTGTCTCGGCCTCCCAAAGTGCTGGGATTACAGGCTTGAGCCACCGCGCCCGGCCCATTGTTCATCTTTCAATTGGGTTGTCTTTTCATTGACTTATCTCTTATCCGATGTCTGGTTTGCAAATATTTTATCCCATTCTGTGGGTTACCTTTTCACTTTCTTGATGGTGGCCTTTGAAGCACAAAAGTTTTTAATTTTGATGAAGTTCAATTTATCTTTCTTTGTCCCCGTGCTTTTGGTGTCTCCAAATATTATTGTTGAATTGTCCTCCTTTCAATTCTATCAGTTTTTGTTTCTTATATTATGGGGCTCTGTAGTTAGGTGCATATATGTTTGTATGTAAATTGCTTCTTTTTGAATATTTTTGAATATTTTTTGAATATTTAAAAAAGACAGCCTACTACCCTGACAAGCAGCACCATTTCTTCTGACCTCTTTTCTACCTCATTGTGGTCATTCTTAGTTCTGATCCTGCCCCAGCCGATGGAATAGCCACTGTACAAAATCAGGGTCAGAGCAAACCAGCTAAGCATGCTCTCTGCTAGGCAACCAGGGCCTTGAGAAGTGGGTGCTTGGGTGTCCTTGAAGTTCTTCTGTCTGCCTTGAGCCTGCCTTCTGACCAGGTCCCCTTGACCAGGGCTGGGCCGAGTTTGTGGTTCTTAGCTCTGAGAAGGTGAGGGCAGGGGCAATAAGGTGACTATGCCCCCAGAATGATGCCATCAATCCTGAGGACTTCCCAGAACCTGTCTACAAGAGTTTCCTCATGAGCCTCTGTCCTCGGCCAGAAATAGATGAGATCTTCACTTCTTAGTGAGTTTCTTGGGTTGTGCTTGTCATGGGAAAAGGGTGGTGGCCAACAATCCCCTCCTCCCACCTGCCATGCCGGGAATCAGGAGGCTTCACTGGACAAGGGGGATGTCTAAGCCTCCAGGCCCAAGGGATGTGGACCTGCACTCTTCTCTCTGGCCTGCAGCCATGCTAAGGCCAAACCCTACATGACGAAGGAGCACCTGACCAAATTCATCAACCAGAAACAGCGGGACTCCCGGCTTAACTCCCTGCTGTTCCCGCCAGCACGGCCTGACCAGGTGCAGGGCCTCATCGACAAGTATGAGCCCAGTGGCATCAATGTGCAGAGGGGTGAGAACTAAGGGAACCCCTTGTCCCCTGTGGTCCTGTCCTGCCTTGGCAGTGGGGCTGCAGCCCTGACAGCTATCTCCTGTCCCCCAGGCCAGCTGTCACCTGAGGGCATGGTCTGGTTTCTCTGTGGGCCGGAGAACAGTGTGCTGGCCCAGGACAAGCTGCTGCTCAACCATGACATGACACAGCCACTCAATCATTACTTCATCAACTCGTCCCACAACACCTACCTGACAGGTGGGCTCTGATAACCTCGGTGCCAACCTCTGCTCTCACAGGGGTTCTCTGCATCCTCCGCAGGGGTTGCCCACATGCTGCTGGCCCTGAGAATAACACAGACCATGATGGAGTGGGGTGGGGGAGAGCTGGGCTGCCTTTGGGTGATGCTCTCACCTCCTCCCCATCCTCTGGCTCAGCCGGCCAGTTCTCAGGCCTCTCCTCGGCTGAGATGTACCGCCAGGTGCTGCTGTCCGGCTGCCGTTGCGTGGAGCTAGACTGCTGGAAGGGGAAACCCCCTGACGAAGAGCCCATTATCACCCACGGCTTCACCATGACCACAGACATCTTCTTCAAAGTGAGACCCAGGGCGCAGAGGCTGGTGGTAGTGACAGTAGGGAAGGGCTCTGGGCCAGAAGCTTTGAGGGGTTGGAGGGCTGAAGCTAGAAAGGAGGAATGGCTGGAAGGCCTCAGACCAGTGGGGACCAGAGGGGACTGGGGGCCAATGGCGGCTATCCAGTTATATATATGTGTGTATTGAAACTAGGCAGGGGGGAAAGTGCCATCATGGGACAGGCAGTCAGAATGCTGACTTTCTGTTCATGGAGTCTCCTTCTCCTCCAGGAAGCAATTGAGGCTATTGCAGAAAGCGCCTTTAAGACCTCCCCCTATCCTATCATCCTGTCATTTGAGAACCATGTGGACTCGTGCGTATCCAGGCCCATTTAGCCACATTCGCACCCAGTCTCCAGTCTCCTGCCTGCAACTGTCCTCCCCGCAACTGCCCCAGCCTCTAGCCATCGCCTGGAGCTTCTCCCATGTCTCAATATTATCTCCCTAAGGCCCCATGTTCTCCTTCTCGAGTCCCTCCCTCCCTGACCTCCTGGCCCCTGATCTGGGTCATCAAGGGCACAAAAGGATACATAATAGGGTCGGTGCTGAGTGACTGAACCCCACCCCCACTCTTGCTCCCTGCAGACCCCGCCAGCAGGCTAAGATGGCTGAGTATTGTCGGACGACCTTCGGGGATATGCTGCTCACAGAGCCCCTGGAAAAGTTCCCAGTGAGTGGGCTTTGCTGTGGGACATTTGGGCCTTGGACCTGGGAACCTGGGGCAGGGTGAGGACCAGGTTAGGGAGGGAGACACTCCTAAGGATGCTAGGGTTCACTTGGTTAGATGTGAGTCTGGGATCCTGTCACCTACCACGTGTCAGGCTCTGTGCTGGGCTTCAGGGTATGCTAGTGACAAAGACACAGTCCCTGCCTTCAGGTGTATTACCCTCTGGTGAGGAGACAGACAAGTAACCAGGCCATTACAACTCAGTGGTTGTTATGGGAGCACCTGGGGAGTTCTGATCTGGTCTTGGGGGATCCGGGAAGGCTTCCTGGAGGAAGTGATGGACAGGGCTCCTAGATTAGCCTGTTAGGTCCTCCTGGTGCAGATGGCCTTGGGCCAGGGTCCTATACTTAGGGACAGCTACAACAAGCGCCAGATGAGCCGCATTTACTCCAAGGGATAAGCTGGATTTATCTCGGTGAGAATGGAATGAGGAGCAGTAGTGAGAGGTGGATCAAGAGGAGTGGTGGACACCAAGGGACCATGCTTGGTATTAAGGAGCTCAGGCTATGCCATGAAGGTGAGAAGATGGTGCTGACCTGCTCTCCACTCCATAGCTGAAACCAGGTGTCCCCCTGCCCAGCCCTGAGGATCTCAAGGGCAAGATCCTCATCAAGAACAAGAAGAACCAGTTTTCCAGCCCCACCTCCTCCAGTAAGGATCCTGGTGGGGAGGCTGAGGGCAGCAGCCCACGCAGTGCCCCTGCAGGTGAGGGCACAGATGAGTCAGGGAAGACTATGGTGGGGGTATTAGGAGCAGCTGGAACAGGAGAGGGGCTGGACCTGGAGGAGCCATGCAGGAGCCAGTACCGACAGAGCTGTGTGTGGCAGTGTGGGCTGGCGAGGAAGGGACTGAGCTGGAGGACGACCAGGTGGAAGAGGAAGAGGAGGAGGAGTCAGGAAACCTGGACGAAGAAGAGATTAAGAAGATGCAGTCGGATGAGGTGTGTGGGGGTAGCCCTGGGACCCCCTGTGTCATCCTTCACTGCTGAGCCCCTGGGTGGGGGCCTTGGGCCACATTCCTGGGCTCTACACCGTCCTCCTCTTCTTTGCCCTCCCCTCTCCTCCTTAGGGCACAGCGGGCCTGGAAGTGACAGCTTATGAGGAGATGTCCAGCCTAGTCAATTACATTCAGCCCACCAAGTTCATCTCCTTTGAGTTCTCTGCTCGTAAGTTAGCATGAGTGGTGTTGGCGGGTGGTCAGGCTAGCCTCAGGAGAAGCCTGTTCCGAGACCAAGCAGCTTGACCAGTGGGTAAGAGGAAGGGGGATCTCCCCCTTCCTTGGACTTGGGGCCCTGCCTATAAATACCCAGCCAGGGAGTCAGGCAAAGGGCTTGCTTAAGTGGCAGTGGCTCCCAGTTTCTCTAGTGAGGAACTTGGCACCAAACGGAATGCTCTGGAGTGTGTCAGTGACAGGCTGGGCGTTATGACAGGCCACCTTGGCTGGGGTGGCCTGGGGCTCCTGCAGCTGCCTGCAGGCTCTGTGATTCCCAGGGCTGAACTGTGCTGTGGGCTGGCCCAAGTCCAGAAGCCCTGGCCCTGGGATGTGAGACTTCCTGAGAGGGAGTGGAGGCAGATAGAGCCACCAGAGCATACTGCGCCATCGCACTCTTCCCCTTTCGTGCTCACCCCGGCTGTTTACCTTTATCTTCTCTGGACACAAGCACAGTACATTCCTCTCACTCTCTGTGCATGTCCCGCACACGAGCACCTCTTTCTGTCTCCTCCTATGCACAGTTGGACTTCTGTAGCACCGACTTCTCATTCCTGAACCCACAGCCTGCATCCCCGCCTGTGCACACTCATGATATGTACTACACTTAATGTGCCCCTCTCCCCAGTGACATTCAGCCATAGCTTACACACCTCACTCCCTGTGCACATCAAAGCACGTGTTCACATTTCATGTGTGCACAGCATGTTACTAACCCCCTAGGCTCAGCCTGGCATGTTCCCCATGCCCTCTATGTCCATCTATGGCATGTGGGCCTCACTCTCCACATCCACGGCACACACCCCACCCCTGTGCATACACACTGAGAACACCTCTCACTCCAGCAGGCACTGTGATCCATACACTTCTCCCAGAGGTTGGTCCCTAAACCTCAGGGCTCAGTGGAAATGTGGGTTGGAGGCATTTCCATAGGCTAGACGGAGCTGCCCCAAAGGCGAGGCCAAGACTGAGGGAGGGGACAGCCCGATAAGACTCCTCCCCTCCCTTTCTCCCCTATATAGAAAAGAACCGAAGTTATGTCATCTCGTCCTTCACAGAACTCAAGGCATATGACCTGCTTTCCAAGGCCGCGGTGCAGTTTGTGGAGTATCCTTGAGGCTTCAGTGGCCAGGGTCCCTGGCTGGGGTGGGGAGCTAGAGGAGGGCCTGGGGACAGGGCCCCCAGGGTAAGCTGTTAGGTCCTCCTGGTGCAGATGGCCTTGGGCCAGGGTCCTATACTCTGGGACAGCTACAACAAGCGCCAGATGAGCCGCATTTACCCCAAGGGAACCCGCATGGACTCCTCCAACTACATGCCCCAGATGTTCTGGAATGCTGGATGCCAGATGGTTGCCCTCAACTTCCAGACGATGGGTGAGGGCATTCCCAGGCCCCTAAGAATCCTTCCCTGGTCCCTGTGCCCCCTACCTTTATATCCCTGAGGGGTCTTTGGAACAGCCTGGGGAGTCCTGCTGTTTGTGTACTCTGAGAACATGCCCAGGTATGTGAGAATTTGGGGGTAGAAATGCATTAGCCTGTGTGCCTGCGCATACATGATGGATGTGAAGATGCCAGGCTGGCCGCTCCACCCAGGTGTGTCTGTGGGCCACCTGCCCCAGCTGCCCCAGCTCCCACCACAGGTGCTCGGCCTGGCTGTGGCTTTGCTCCTTGCTGCCTCCAGGCTATGGACCCTGCCTAAGAGAGGAGACACCCCAAGGAACCAGACTGGGACAGAAGCCCTCATCCTCATGGTCCACCCAACCTCCCCATTCACCAGACAGCAAAGGCTGGGAATGGAGGAAATGGAGACTGGGCACAGCTACAGAGCTGGGCCTTCCTCACTGAGTGTCCTTGTCCCTCCAGACTTGCCCATGCAGCAGAACATGGCAGTGTTTGAGTTCAATGGGCAGAGCGGCTACCTCCTCAAGCACGAGTTCATGCGCCGGCCGGACAAGCAGTTCAACCCCTTCTCAGTGGACCGCATCGACGTGGTGGTGGCCACCACCCTTTCTATCACGGCAAGGCCCTGGGACAGACAAGTGGCCGGGAGGCTGAGGTCTTGAGTAGAAGGGCACAGGAGCCCACCCCTCAATCAACTCCCAACCCCCTCCCCTGATACCCTGGAAACTTCAGCCCCAGCCAGTTCCTGCAGTAGCGAGTTGCCTTGGAAACTGCCTCCTCCTCAGCACTGGAGGCTGCCACTTGGTCCCCATGGAAACCAACGGGAAGGGCTGAGGCTGGGGTGGGGGAGGGGAGGAAGAGTGGGCAGAGTGGGGCAGCCAGAGCCCCAGGTCCTGGGGGAAGGCGTTGTTCCCTCTTTGACTGGGGAGGGAGGTGGGAGGCCCGCCTCTTCCCTTCATGCTAGAAGCACCCTGGTCCTCAGAGCTTAGCTGTAACCCGTGGGCTACACAGCCTCTACTCGTGGCCAGAGCTGAATGAGGTTCTTCATAACACCCAAGAACGAATGCTTCAGCTCTAGGGAGCCAGGGGCCCCAGATGCTTGGGGAAGAGCCTGGGTGGGGATTTGATGCTGGTTTCCCTGGGCCTCTGCCCCCAGGTGATCTCTGGGCAGTTCCTGTCAGAACGCAGTGTGCGCACCTATGTGGAAGTGGAGCTGTTTGGCCTTCCTGGGGACCCCAAGAGGCGCTATCGAACTAAGCTGTCACCCAGTACCAATTCCATTAATCCTGTCTGGAAGGAGGAGCCCTTTGTCTTTGAGAAGGTGGGGGCCAGGGCATGGCAGGGCAGAGTCTGTCTACTTCTTGGCCTCTACTTACAGACAAAAGGAAGTAAATAAGGCAGCTCCTTGACCTTCCTCCTCCTCTTTCTACCCCTCACCCTGGTGCAAAACCCAAGTTTACAGAAGTTTACTTGGTAGGCAGAGTGTGTGTGTGTGTGTGTGTGTGTGTGTGTGTGTAGATTAGAGGCAGAAATGTGAACTCAGGGTTGAGGGTCCCATGGGGGTCTTTTGCCCCACTGGATACCCACTAGGAAAGCTGCCAAGTGCTGTCTGCACCAGGTCCCCTCAGCCCTGGGCTGCACATCTCGCCCTCCTCCCCTGTGTGGAACCAGCCACGGCATGAGCTGTGGGGATGTCTTTGTATATGGCCTAGAGTGTGCTCTCTGTCTGTCCTCACCAAATCTGGTGACACTCACCATGTTCTCACAGTGATGCTGAGACTTCTGGAGCCAGGGAGGGGGGCAGCTTGGCTCCTTTCTCCCCTCCCAGCCTGTCATGTCCCCAACTCTCCCCAGATCTTGATGCCTGAGCTGGCCTCTCTCAGGGTGGCTGTGATGGAGGAAGGCAACAAGTTTCTTGGACACCGCATCATCCCCATCAATGCCCTAAATTCTGGTAAGGAGCGGGGTCCTTCTTCACTGTTCCAAGATCAGCAGCAGGAGCCTGTGCACAGGGTGGGGCAACTTCTGGAAGGGCGCCTGGAGTGAGGTCTTACCTAAGCCTCCACATTTCAAGGAGTAGGGCAGGAACAGTACCTCTCCAGGAACCTGACAGAGGCGGGAACTCTGCCCACCTAACAGAACTGCTGTAATTTTCTGAAACGGCTGGGGCAGTTTCTCAAGTAGCTGACACTTATGGGCATTTAAAATGTGCTAAGGGCTTATAATACATTCTCACAATAACCACATGAGTAGACACTCATCCCCTCTTCACAGATGAGGAAAGTCTCAGAGAGTTAAAGGAACCTGGCTGAAGTCACACAGCCAGGATGGTGCAGTGCCAGACTCAGACCCTTGGGTCCTGGGCTGTGTGTGCACAGTGCTGGCAGGAATGGGCTCTGGCTCACTGCCAACCCCGTCCTGTCTGACAGGGTACCACCACCTGTGCCTACACAGTGAGAGCAACATGCCCCTCACCATGCCTGCGCTCTTCGTCTTCCTGGAGATGAAGGACTATGTACCTGGTGCCTGGGCAGGTAGGAGCCCATGGCATGCCAGGAGCCCCAGGGTGTCTGTTCCCCTTTCCTTCCCATCCAGCCAGCCTCCAGAGTGGGGTGAGATCCAGATGGGGCATCCTGGAGTGGGTGAGGACAGGGGAGACTTCCAGGCACATCTCCATATACACCAGGTTGTAATGTCCTGTGCACCCACCCAGATCTCACTGTGGCCCTCGCCAACCCCATCAAGTTCTTCAATGCCCATGACAAGAGGTCTGAGAAGCTCAAGGAGGCCATGGGAGGGCTGCCTGAGGTCTGTGTTGCCTGCACTGCTGCCAGGGGCTCACCAGAGCTTGGCCCTGTTTGTGGGAGAGGATGGGGGGAGGGCCTAGTCCCAGGCTCGGGGAGAGAGGGCTGTCAAGCCCCCTTCCTAACCTGCTCTCCCTACACAGAAGCCCTTCCCACTGGCGAGTCCAGTTGCCAGCCAGGTCAATGGTGCGTTGGCCCCAAGGAGCAATGACTCACCAGGTATGAGCTTCGGTCTGCACACCTACTGGGGGCACCTCCACCTCTGCACCCACAGACACTTCCCTTTAAAAAATTTCACCTGGGAAGGAAGGGCTGTGTCTGAAACCTCAGTGCCAGGAAAGTGCGGGGCAGGGGGCACATACTGCGACTCCCAAGGGGCGGGGTGGGGGAGGCGAATGGAGCCAAGGGGCCCCCCGGAGCACCTGCCAGCCTAGCCCAGCCCATGGCTCTTGCAGCAGCCAGGGCCTGGGCCAGGGAAGAGGCTATGAAAGAAGTTTCGGGTAAGGCGTGCTGAGCCCGGTGATCTCGGGGATGAGCCTGGGGCGGGTCCGGGGCTCCTTGGGGGTTGGACAGGCAGGGCGGCCTGGCTGGTGGTGTGCCTCATCCGGGCCTCCGCAGAGCCACGGACCGCCAGCCTGGAGGAGCTCCGGGAGCTAAAGGGCGTCGTGAAGCTGCAGCGGCGGCACGAGAAGGAGCTGCGGGAGTTGGAGCGGCGCGGAGTGCGGCGCTGGGAGGAGCTGCTGCAGCGGGGCGCGGCGCAGCTGGCCGAGCTCGGGCCACGGGGCGCGGGGGGTGGCGGGGCCGGCAAGCTCGGCCCGGGCAAAGGCTCTCGCAAGAAGAGGTAAGGCCCGTGGCGGTGCCCTGCCCTCTGCAGCGCGGGCGGCGGAGGATCTCAGGGCCTGTCCCCACGTGGCCTCCCCAGGAGCCTGCCTTGCGAGGAGAGCGCCGGAGCCGCGCCGGGCGAGGGCCCTGAGGGCATGGACGCGCGCGTGCGGGAGCTGAAGGACAGGCTGGAGCTGGAGCTGCTGCGGCAGGGCGAGGAGCAGTACGAGTGCGTTCTGAAGCGCAAGGAGCAGCACGCGGCCGAGGTGGCCGGGAGGGGAGGGGAGGGGAGGGGAGGGGAGGGGCGGGGCGACAACCCCACCAGCCCCACCGACCCCACCCCCACCCCCCCATCCACTCCTCTCACCGACCCCACCTCCCTACCGACTCCCCCGCCACCGACCCATCCCACCCTCCCACCGACACCCCCCTACCCTGAACTCCCTTTGCACAACAAAGGGCTTCTCGCCAAACCTGCTTCCTCTCCCTGCAGCAAATCTCCAAAATGATGGAGCTGGCCAGAGAGAAACAGGCGGCAGAGCTGAAGGCCCTGAAGGAGATGGCGGAGATGTACGACTGCCTCCCTCCCACACCTGCCTCACCTCCCAGCAAGGGCTCGGCCGCCCAAAACAGCTCCTTCATGCCTGTCTCTCTGCAGCGATACCAAAGAGATGAAGAAAAAGCTGGAGACCAAGAGACTGGAGCAGATCCAGGGCATGACCAAAGTCACCACAGATAAGATGGCCCAGGAGAGGTGAGCCCTGGAGGGGAGGCCCAGGGCTGGGCAGACCCCACTTCAGGTGGAAAGGGGCCTCTCTACAAGTGGATCCTGACTCACTTCCCAAAGATGCACCTGTCCCCTGGCTCTCCAAAAAGTGGATCCCACCTGTCACCTTTGATCAGAGTGTCCTCCTCAGACAAAACACGGAGGCTGTCACTACAGGGGCAGAGCCCTGGAGGCAGCCGAGCCTGCAGGGAGGGAGCTGAGGCCTTGGGACCGCAGCCTGTCCACTGTGGTGTCACTGGTTCCCACGGAAGCCTTAAAGGACAGCGGGTTTTGGTGGGGAAATGGTTCCCTCAGAGGGCCCCATGACTCCCAGTGGCCCCTACATACTCCTTGGGTCCCCACGCCTGCCCCCAGCTGCTTCCTGCCCTATGTTGGATTTCTCATTTGCCTGCACCCTGCATAGACTGCATGTTACCCTACTCTCCCTAGGGCTTTTCTCCCTTTTCTAAAACTCCAATTACACCAACAGGTTGAAGAGAGAGATTAACAACTCCCACATCCAGGAAGTGGTGCAGGTGATCAAGCAGGTGTGTAAGGGCTGTGTTCTTCCTAAACACACACACACACACACACACACAATCTCTCTCTTCACGAGTGGGAAGGGGTGGCCCCAGGCCCTGACTTTGCCCTTAGGAGATGCACTGTCCAGCACTGTCCATGCAGCTGGGGTGGAAGGGGACATCCTGGGGTTCTGGCCTGTGTATGGAGGTTGGGGTACCAGCCTGAAGGGGTCTGTCTCTGGCCAGTTCTCATGTGTGGAAATGGTATGGGCTAACGCCCGTATCAGGGCCGGGGAGGCTGGGACTGGCAAGGGTCGGGGGATGAAGAGGGAGTGAGGAGGCTTCCTGAGGTGCCAAGGAGTTAGAAGAGAGAACGGACCTGAAGCTCCCCTGGGGATTAACCACAGAACAGAGCTGCCACCTACTGGGTCCTGACCTGTGCCAGGCACTCTGCCAGGTGCCTCACATGAGCTGTCTTGTATAATCTTTTACAGTCCAGTGAGACAGGTGCTGCTATCCTTATCTTACAAATTTAAAAAACTACCTAAATGTTAAGGAATTTGCCCAAGGTCTTACAACTTGTTAGCTGGGATTACAGCTGGATTCTGACCCAGCTTGCCCATCTGTGCTGTTCTGATTCTCTGCCATCCACTCCCACCCAGATGACAGAGAACTTGGAGAAGCACCAGGAGAAGCTGGAAGAGAAGCAGGCTGCTTGCCTGGAACAGATACGGGAGATGGAAAAGCAGGTAACAGGTTCACTACTGGGGCCCCCAGCAGAACTGAATGGGTTCTGGGGTGTAAAGGGGCCCTGCCCCAGGGAGTTGCCGGTCAGAGGGCAGGGAAGGGGCCATCAGCCTTCACTGTGGGGTCCCGAGGCCCTTTCAAATGAGGCAGCTCTGCAGATCTCTGCCTGGCTGGGATCCCTTTCTTGACAGGCTCCTGATGGGCTCCACCACTCCCCCACCCCGCCTCTCACCCCAGTCTCCTAGGAGCTCCGAACATGGATATTGGGCATCTCCTTTTCCCACTGTCCAGGGAGCGAGGGTGGACAGGGGGCCCTCCTGAGCCAGGCAGGGGTCCTTGCTGTCTCCACAGTTCCAGAAGGAGGCGCTGGCAGAGTATGAGGCCAGGATGAAGGGTCTGGAGGCAGAGGTGAAGGAGTCCGTGAGGGCCTGCTTCAGGACCTGCTTTCCCTCTGAGACCAAGGACAAGCCTGAGAGGGACTGCGAGTGCCCCTCAGAGCTCTGTGAGCGGGACCCAGTCATAGCAAAGGCAGATGCCCAGGAGAGCCGCCTTTGATGCCCCCCATCCCAGTGGGATATTTAGCAAGGATGTTCAGCCCCTTCTCTGGGATGTGGCTCTATTCCCCCAGGAAAAAGGAGCCCCAGCCTTCTGAGGCTGTGGGAAGCTATGGCTGCCTTGGACGCTGCAGCCCCCTCCTCAACGGCCAGGCCAGAGGCCGAGACAGGACCTAGGCACCCTCACAGCAGGGCCTCTCTGGGGCCTAGAAGTCTTCTCAAGCTGACTTCCTACCCCCACATCTCTAGATAAGTGTCATATATTTGTTGAAGGCAAAAGACTATGGACTGGGAGGCAGAAAGTGGGGTCCTGGTCCCGCTCTGCCTTTTCTATTGAGCAACCAGTGGTACCCCACTCTGGGCTCAGTTTCCTCACCTGGAGGGTTGGACCCACCCACCTGGAACCTCCATTCTAGCCCCAAACCCTCCTGCCCCAATGTTAGCAGCTCTGCCAGGCTTCCAGGCCCCATCAGGCCTGCCCTGAGTTGGCCTTGTCCACTCCTTGAGGCAGAGCCTGGCACTACCTCACAGCTCCCTGGGCCCTCCCCTCCCCTCTGCCTGTCCAGAACCGGAGGCTGAAATGGAAAAGCTGCCTCCGCCCTGCTTGGCTGAGTCACGAGGGGCAGTGGCCTCTCGGGTGCTCTTCTACCCTGAACCTGGCTCGCCCCTCTTCCTAGGCCTGGGGGCAGACTCTTCCTAGCATGTACCCCTCTCAGGCTGCCTGCCTGACAACGTCGGCATCATTTGCGCTCCTGAATTTATGAGGTTTATTTATTTTTCTCCTTCCTGCTCCTATTAAAGAACCTCATCCCAGTGTTTCCTGCTTAAGCCTGGTCTCTATTCTACAGGTAGGAAATGGGGAGCAGGGTAGTGGAGTGCCCCTGAAATGAAACAGGCTGGGGAAAAAAAATTCTCTTGGGAGCTGAACCCAGGGTGGGGTCCTGTCCAGAGTCCAGTGAAACGGCCCTGCCTCTGCGCTTGAAGAGGATTCATTTCCCCTTCTGCTGGCCCTGATGCCACGATCACTGGAAAATTATGTCACCCCCTCTTTGCCCCCACACAGATGTGGCCCTTCATTGTTTCCACTCTCAGGGTTGGAGCAGAAGAGCTGAGTACAAAGATGTCCCCTATTTTGGGAGAACTCCAAACTTTTAGGCAATCTAGGCCCCTTTAGGAAGACAGTGGTTGGATGCTCAGGCCCTTAGGGCAGCTTTGGTTGACCTCAAAACTTGCTGTAGAGGGGCTGGTGGGCAGCCACTCACTGCACCGATGACATGATCCCATATCCCAAATAGGGACAGGCACTGTCTTAGGAGAGGCAGAGGGGGTTGATTCTGGGAAGAAGTTGTTTTCTTATTAGAGTTACAGCAGATGCCATTAGCTGTGAGCACCTGTTCCTCTGGAAGGTAAACAGGTCCTCCTGCCCCCACCCTGCCATCCCATCCCTCTGGGAGTCTGACCTGGGATTCTACCAGGCCCTGGCTGTAGGGTGAGGTGAGGGGGCCTGATCATTTACTGGGCTAAGGCCTAGCATTGATCAGCCTGCTCGCTACATCACTACAGACTGGATACACTGGGGCAGACCACCTGCACCCCAGGGCAGTGCCCTATGTTCAACCTTTCTGCCGGGCACTGGGCTGTAAAGGTGAGGATTCAGGCCTAGAGGAACTCACTGGCCCAGGCATGTACACGTAGGCCAGAGCCAGAGCTCAGTGGAGCCCACTGGGCAGCCCCCAGATTTTGCTGATGACTGTTCAGGAGAAGGAAAAGCTGCCTTCCCCTCGCCTCTGGGCCAGGTCATGCAGAGTCTCTGGGCTCCCAGTTTGGAGCTGGGTAGCCCAGGAATGGGGAAGGCGATGTAATTCTGCCCCTGGAGACGCCTCTGCAGAGCAGACTGGGGCCTTCCCATGTGGCCAGGCCTGGATACCCGCCTCCCTGCTTTCCTCCCAAAAAGGCAAGGTGCCCCTTGGGCAAATGCCATCTCTGGGCCTTGGAGATGAATTAGTCTCTTGCTGCAGGGGATGTACAGAGGAAGAGCTGATGCCCTCCCTTGGGGTACTGGGGCAGGTGAAGGACACCTGGGTTCCATCACTGCTATGTATCTATGGGACTGGGGCAAGGCTCCCTTTCACCCCTCATGCCTCAGTTTCATCTTTTGCACAAAGAGAAGGGTCTCTACCCTTTTCCCAATCCCATTGCTGACTCAGACTCAAGTCCCCTGCTGACTCACCCCGCCCCCTGCATCCCCTGAGCAGCCCTCGGGATCTCCCAGACACGTGCACCAGGCCCAACCCTGCCAAGCTGGTGCAACGTGACAGCGTGAGGGGGCTGGTGACACTTGAGGAAAGAAGGGGCCCAGAGAGGAGGCAGTTGCAGACATAGTGACAGACCACACTGAGGCATCTTGGGGAGGGAGCCCTTTTGCCAGCCTGGGGCCTGCTGGGGGGACAGGCCCAGCCGGTGGGATGGGAGGGGAGAAGAGGGGAGGTGAGTATGACGTGTCTGCCTGCCCCCTGCCTGCCTGGGCTCCATCTCCTGTCAGCCTTCAGCTCCCTAAGCGACAGCTTCTAATTCCGGCTGTTGGTGCCTCTGTGCTCTGCAGCAAAGTCTCAGCTTTTTTTCAGCTTTGCTGTTTCTTTTCTGTTCAGAACATACTGAGCCCACAGGGAAGTCAGAGCAAAGGCTCCAGGGCTCGAGACCTGGCACCACCACCCCCTTCCTGCCATGGGAACCAACTGCTCCTTCCAAAGGGTACCCAGCACAGCACTTTCTGCCCCAACTCTTCTTCCCTGGAACTGTCTCAATCTGCCACGGGGAACAGGGACAGAAATGAAGCTCAGTTGTCTCAGGGAGGGGGGGCTCTTCAGGACCAAGAAAGTGCCCATTCGGGGTTTCTACTGTTTCTCTCCTCCACCTGGGGGTGCGAGTCATGGCTTGTCAGGCTGGCGGGCCACATGCAGGTCCCAGGGTTGCTCCCTCCTCTGACCTTGGAAATACAAGGGAAGAAAGCAATTTCCCTCACACTGCTGAAAAGAGAAGTTGAGTCATAAAGGGAAGAAAAGCCTTTCTTCTGCTGAGTAAAGAAGGAGAGCATTCCTGCCCAGTTATCGGGGGTGGAGAGTCTGTACCCATTCCTGGGGACCACCCCAGAAGGGGGCCCTAGCTCTGGGGGCGGGAGCAGCTTTGAGGGCTGCACTCTAAATAACTATGCAGTTCTAGAAAAAACAAAACAAAACAAACAAAATTGAAATAACTATGCAGCTCTTTCCCTGACACTCTCTAACTTGTTCTTGTGTAAAGCAGGCAGGGCTGGTATTTATCAGTCTCATTTTGCAGCTGAGAATATGCAGGCTTGGAGCCACAATGCTAGTAAATGCCTTCAAGCTGGGACTTAACGCTGATGTCAGATCTGTGGCCTTTCTATGACACCAGGAAAGAAAACTGGCGGAGCCCTGACCAAAGGCTTAACAAACGCAAAAAGAGAAAAGGGGGGCTTCATAGTGGGTGCAGGTACACATCACATGCTCCTCACATGACAGAGGGGAGTGGGAGCCTCTGCTCCACGGCCTGGGCGCCAAATTCAAGATAGACATCACTGGAGCCTGGGAGCTGGAGAGAGGCAAGGGGCTCAGGGTGCAGGGCCATGAGCCCACTTGCCACGCCCATCTATGCCCAGTACCTTTCCCCAGGCATCTCCTACTGCAAAGCATCTGCTCAGGCTGAGAACACCATCATTCTTTCCTTATTTCCCGTCTCTGATAGGAAGGGACCCCTTAAAGCAGCCCTCAATAGTGTCCCCTGAAGGTTTATCCTGCTTCCAAGTCTTTGCCTCCATAACCCGTTTGGAATTACTTCCTTTTTTTTTTTGAGACAGAGTCTCGCTGTGTCACCCAGGCTGGAGTGCAGTAGTGTGATCTTGGCTCACTGCAACCTTCGCCTCCCAGGTTCAAGCGATTCTCCTGCCTCAGCCTCCCAAGTAGCTGGGACTGCAGGCGCGTGCCACCACGCCCAGGTAATTTTTGTATTTTTAGTAGAGACGGGGTTTCACCATGTTGGCCAGGATGGTCTCGATCCCTTGAACTCGTGATCCGCCCGTCTCGGCCTCCCAAAGTGTTGGGATTACAAGCGTGAGCCACTGCGCCCGGCCTGGGATTCCTTCCTTGGAAATAGCCCAGATCCCGCACATCCTCGAAGTCCCATCTTTAGAAGGCCCCAGAGCCCTCTCCTCCCCACAACTCCATCTTTTCATCCAAGGACTGTGTTGGTAGGTATTTAGCAGATGTATTCAGCCCTCAGATGACAACGTCCACTTTTTAAGTCCCAGTGTTGTCTTCTTAAGAGGGGGAACGTCTCGCATCCAGAACCGAGCTTCTGCCTCTCTCTTACCGCTGCCGGCAACAAAATGTGCGGCTCATGAAAAGTCTCAGTCAATTCTGCAGCTGATACCTGCTTCACTCCTTTACAAATATCCATTCCAACCCTACTCCCTCCCTCCCCACCACCCACACCCAGGCTCTGATGCGCCCTAACTCCGCTCCGCCCAGGCTTGTGTATCATCCCCCTCCTCCAGGACCGAGGGGGACCTGCTGGCCGGAGGGAGAGGAGATGCAGTGGTTTCTCTAAGCATCTTACAGCAAATGGAACTTGTGCTCGCCTCCTGTCCTTAGGGGCCAGCCAGTGGTCAGAGCCAGAACCCTGTGGCCTGGGGGTTGTTTTGTGCTCAAGGGAGAAGCGAGGGGCAGGCAACCTCGCGTGGGTCCCTAGCTCTTTCCAGGGTGGCGGCGCCAGGGAACTCCTAACATGCCCGCGGCACTCCCGGGTCCTAAGGAGCCCCTTCCTGGTTTGGGCGTCTACACTCTGCCCGCTCGGCAGCCACCGGGAGTTGACACGCGGGTGCGTTGTCGGGGTTGGAGACGTCTGAAATTGGAGAGTGCACTCGGCCCCCACCTCTCGTTCCACGGAGCGTGTGCGGGAGGAACAATTGTGTGTGAGTGCGTGATTCTCTGCACTTCGAGTAGCAGTTTCCAGCCAGGCTGAGCGCCCCCAACCCGCGGCACGTATACCCCCTCCCCCAAGTTACTCCTCATCCGCCTTTCGCTGCCACCCCTAGCTCGCGCGTGGTCCAGTTCTGCGCTCATGGGGTCCCATTTCCTTTCACCCTGGACTGCTGGGGGCAGCTCTCAGTCTTCCCCGACAAGCCCGAGCTCCCGCCAGTTTCTAAGGAGCCGAGGGCACGGACTCGGGTGGGGGCGGAGGGCGGGGAGAGAAGACTGCAACTTTGGGATTGGCCCGGTCGGGTGCATGTGGCCCCCGGCGAGCAGCCCCCGCCCCCGCCCCGCAACCGCCGCCGCATTCCCAGCGGAGCGCGGAGGAGGAGCCGCTCCCCGACTTCGTGGGCCACGAAGGGGTGGGGGTCAGGAGCGGTCTCCCCCGCCCTGTCCGTCTCTGCCCTGACGGGGCAGTCGGCTTCCAGGGCAGCCATTGCCATGGAGACCCCCAAGGCTATAAAGTCAGGTATCTAGGCGGGCGGCAGCTCCTACGCCGCCGAGCCCCCCAAGAAAGGAGCAAGCACCCCGGTGTGGCCCGGCCCCCGCGAGAGGGGAGGAGGCGGAGGAACGGCGCCAGCAGCTTGAGGAGCGGCGCGCCCCGCCAGGGCTGGAGGCAGGCGTGCACGGCGGGCGCCACCGTCGCTGCGGGGGAGCGGGGGTTTGCCCTGGGTGCGGGTGAGTGGCACGGCTCCAAACCACGAGGACTGAGGGGCGCCGGACACGGGGAAAGCGGCGGGAGAGCCGGGAGAGGGTCGAGCCTCGGCTGCCGACGTCTGGTGGCGGGCCAGGAGCGGAGCCCGGAGTAGCGAGCAATCAACACCTCCAGGCGGGAGGCCCGGGGAAGGAGCGGCGAGACGCCAGGCGTACGGCCCAGCAGCGGCGGGGCAGTCGGAGCCTCCGGGACACCGGAGTAGGAACCTTGGGACCGTCGGCTGCAGCCGCCCACGCGCGGAGGGAGAGGTATCAGAGCGCGGGCGGAGGCCGGTGCCCCGCGGGGCGCGAGAACAGGGGCGCCCCCGTGCGGAGGTGCCAGGCTGCCCGGGCGCGGCGGTCGGGGCCATGCTCAAACCCAAGGACCTGTGTCCCCGAGCGGGGACGCGCACCTTCCTGGAGGCCATGCAGGCGGGCAAAGTGCACTTGGCCCGCTTCGTGTTGGATGCGCTGGACCGCAGCATCATCGACTGCCGCGCGGAGCAGGGCCGTACGCCGCTCATGGTGGCCGTGGGGCTGCCGGACCCCGCTCTGCGCGCGCGCTTCGTGCGGCTGCTGCTTGAGCAGGGTGCTGCCGTGAACCTGCGGGACGAGCGCGGCCGCACCGCACTCAGCCTGGCGTGCGAGCGAGGCCACCTGGACGCCGTGCAGCTGCTGGTGCAGTTCAGTGGTGACCCCGAGGCGGCCGACTCTGCGGGCAACAGCCCGGTGATGTGGGCGGCGGCCTGCGGCCACGGGGCAGTGCTCGAGTTCCTGGTGCGGTCCTTCCGCCGCCTAGGCCTGCGCCTCGACCGCACCAACCGTGCGGGGCTCACCGCGCTGCAACTGGCTGCCTCCCGCGGCCATGGGACCTGTGTGCAGGCCCTCACTGGGCCCTGGGGCCGCGCTGCCGCCGCAGCCGCGGCCCGGGGCTCCAACTCCGATAGTCCCCCTGGCCGCCCCGCCCCCGCGCCCAGCCCCGAGCGTCGACGACCCAGCCCCCGCCGCCTCCCGCGGCCTCTCCTGGCGCGCTTTGCGCGAGCGGCGGGCGGCCACGGCCACGGCGGCGAGGCTGGCTCAGCGGGCAAGAATTCGGGCCGGCACCGGGCGCAGGGCAGTGAACGGCCCGAGCTGGGCCGGAGCATGAGCCTGGCGCTGGGTGCGGTGACCGAGGAGGAGGCGGCCCGCCTGCGGGCTGGGGCCCTGATGGCCCTACCAAACTCGCCCCAGTCTTCGGGGACTGGGCGGTGGCGCTCACAGGAGGTGCTGGAGGGAGCGCCCCCAACCTTAGTGCAAGCCCCCATTGGCCTCAGCCCCCATCCGGAGGGCGGCCCCGGCTCCGGCCGCCTGGGTTTGCGCCGACGCTCCACAGCCCCAGATATCCCCAGCCTGGTCGGGGAGGCGCCAGGGCCCGAGAGTGGCCCGGAGTTAGAGGCCAACGCTCTGCCTGTCTCGGTGCCTGGGCCGAACCCTTGGCAGGCGGGCACCGAGGCTGTGGTGCTGCGTGCTCAACGGTAAACGGCGCCAAGGCCCGAGGCCTGCTTCCCCCACCTTCCCGTTTCTACTCCACTGGTATTTCTTCCTTATGGGTCCCTCACCTTTTCGGCAGCCGCCCCCCGCAGCCCATTTTGGAACCTGCCTCCCTGCCAAGGCGAGACCTCCACCAGCCCTAAGGGACCTCCATCTTTTTTGTGTTCCTCGGTATTCCCGGCCTAGGTCTAGAGGTGTTGATTGACTGGTTCCGTAGGCTACAGCCAGGAAGGTGGATTCCCCGTCCCCAGCCCTCAGGTTCAGTCCTGGGTCTGCCTAGCCACCTGTCGCTCCTCTCCGGCCCCCTCCCCTCGTTGGGTTTCCTAACACCCGGGCAGCCAGGCAAATAGAAGGGTCCACCTTGGAGAATAAAGACCCAGCCTCCCCACTCTCTGCCTACTGATGCTGAGAATAATCCCACAAACTACCAAAGTCTCCTTTCCCTCGAAGTGTGGGAGACGGAAGGGACCGAGGGGGCCCTAGAGCCTTTCTGGACTGGAGGGTTGAGGAGGAAGGGGTCTGGCTGTTCTGTTTTTCTAGGGTAGAAACTCTTGCCTCAAGGCAATGAAAGCATATTTTGGGAGTGGGAGAGTCCCTAGTGTTGAACACCAATTGTCCCTTGAATCAGCTCCTGGGTAACTCCAGCTCCCTCTGTCTCTGCCCCAGGATTCAGCTTCATTGATAATGTGGGGTCACTGCTCCACACAACCCCTACCCAGGCCAAATCCGGGCTCCTGAGCCAGCCCGCTCTTCAGCTCGGATGCATTTGAATTCCATCATCGAGGTTCAACACCTCACCCCTGGAGGCCCAAGCCCTCTTTCCGCTGGCTCACAGAGGCCTGAAAAGGAAAGGACTGAGCGCTTCCCCGCCTCCCAGCTCCCCCGTCCCGCACGTGGGTGCTCCCGCGGGGTGGAACGGTTGCGAAGGCTGTGCTTAATTGTATTTCTTCCAATCCTCAAAGAACTCGTGTTTTAAGCCTTTGTATATGAAGCAGAAAGCAGCGGGTCTGATTCCGAGGCTTAAGAGCCTGACAATATCTCTTTAAATAGAAGCTCCGCGAGGGGGATAATTGACTGAAGTGTTTGCGACGTGAAACGGCGGCGCGCGGGAGTCGGGAGCCCACACGAGCCGCAGGCCCAGGTTTAAATTACATCAAACTCTGGCGAGAGCTGGAAGGGGCCTGTTAAACGGCTCCTGCTTCTCGCTGGGCCGTTAATGGAGGGCAGGGCGGATGATCGGTGCTGTAGGTAGAGACCCGGGACTCCTGCCTTGGTCCCACCGCGTGGGAAGCAGGCCGGCCCAGGTTTATTACTGGGCAGATGAGTGAGTCAGAGGCCCTTTCCTGACGTTGTCCCCTGCCTGCTCGCCCCCACCCCTCTGCCCCGTGCTAGCCTAGCGAGGCGGCGGGGTTGGGGGCGGGGGTCCGGCGGGGCGCGTGCGCTAGGACCCTGCGGAAGTGCTAGCACGTGTGTCAGTGCGCCGAGCCCGCGGGGAGGCGGCAGGTGGGGCTCTTTTGTGAACCCTGAGGGTGGAACTTGAAGCCTTTCACCTGCCTGCAGTGGGGTCTTTGCAAGACGTCGATCTGTTTGCCTTTGCAGTACGGACGGTTTCTCGCCAGTAACTCCCAGGGAACTGCCCAGAGCGAGAATGACTGTGCCGAGATACTGCTGGGCCTGGCGGTGAGGGGTGGGGGGCCAGGAGTGAGCCTCGTGCAGGTGTCAGGACAGCTACCCAGTCCTTGCACCCCGCTGCCCCCATCCGCTAGGCCACGCAGGCCGGCGCACTGGACGTGATCTCTGGTGCCCCCTGGTGGCAGCGTTGGGCCCTCCCCGCTGGGCCGCGGCTCGGAGCTCAGACACCTGGTTTTCTTTGGGATCACACCTGTGTACTTCTTCCTCCATGTGCATTTATCGTGGAATCCTCTTCCTCTTGTAGAATATTAAATCCGGATACTTGAAGTCACTTCACAGCAGTGAAGCGAGGGAACAATGAACAAAACACTGGCATTGAAAGCAGGAGCCCAGACCCTTCACTGAGGACCCCAAGTTAAATCTTCCAAGTTAAGGCTGCGTGTCCTGAGAGCTACTGCTCTCTTCCGAAAAGTCGGAGCTGCCAACCCTTCCCTTGGGGCCTGCCGATTATGCAGTTTTTTTCTGATACTTGCTTTGGTTTCCGAGGTATTCTGCCCTTTCCCTCCCCTCTTCTCCCAAAACATCTGCCTCTCCTCAGTTCCCCTGTCTGGGTGGTGGGTGCACAATACCGAGTGCCTGAAAAGCCCTTGAGGGAGAGGGTCTGGGGTGGGGACCACTGGACACCCCGAGTGCAAACTGCTGCTTTCTGACCGTTGCTTGCTCATGTACTCCCTTTTCAACTGTGTTGCATTTTAATGACGTTTTTAGTGGTGTAGGAATGCAAGTATTTTGGCTCAACAGCATGAAGTCTGGGTTCCACATTGTATCAGAGGTGCCGTAATCTTTCCAGTATCTCTGATATGCGGCTTTCTGGTTGAATGTCACCCTGGGCCCTCTTGACTGGATAAACCACCATGAGGGCTCTTCTCTGTGGAGCTGCCAAGAGCTTGGTGGTAGAAAGTGACGTTCCTAAACAACTGCATCGTGTGTCTGACTGCCTTGCTGTCCGTGCAGACTCCTTCCCAGGCCCGGCTCCATGCAGAACTTCCACAGTTTTCTCCCCTGAACTCCCTTTGTCAGCCCCAGGGTGTTGAGGCTGGGTCCTCTCTAGCAATCTCTACCTTCAGAAGAGACTTCTAAATCTTTTGCTTTTCCAATTCTTGTTGCTTTTGTCATTGTGAAGAGTCACCCAGGATGCTAGCGCTCGGTACCCTAAGATCAGAAGCGGTCTGTGTGTGAGCTGTGGGACATACGCACACCCTTTCAGAGTGATATTGTGTGGTGGAAGGACTGTTAGAACTCAAAGAATAGTTAATAAATCCAGTATTATTCCGTTGCGAGAACTGGCCTCTCTTTGCCTTATCAAGCACTCCTGGACCCTCGGCTCCCTTTGGAGAGATGGACTGAGCCCTTGCCTCCTATAGAGGCCCCTGCCTTAGTGAGCCTCTGCCCTGCCCCTCCCACGGTGCTGGCTCCTGAAGGTAAGTCACAGGTGCTGCTTCTGCTGAGCTGGGTGGCGGGGCCGGGCCTGGCCGCAGCACCAGGGCACCTACCTGTCGGTGTGAATGCACTGGGAAGTGAAAGAAAGGCTGCATGGTTTCTTGCTCCTGGCTTGCTCCTGAACCCTGGGCAGTGGGAGATCTCAGGAAGGAAGTGCGAGAATCCATGTGGGAGCTGGAAATCGCAAGATAATTGTATCCACCTCCCCACCCCCAGGACGAGAGCCCAGGCTCCCTGGTTTCCAGGCTCCGCTCCGTTCTTTCTCAACTCCACACCATCTCCCTCAGTACTGAGGAGTGAGACAGGGACTGCTCTCCCACTGGAAGCAGTTTCAGACCACTTCCTGTGGACGGCTGGAGGTCCGGAGTGGGGGTGAGGAGCCGCAGAGGATGGGAGAAGCCGACACGTAGGGTGGTCGTCAGCCACTGTGGCCACCCTTAGCAAACGCAGCGCAGGGCCCTGGCTTTCCTCGTGGGCTCTTCTCCCCTGGGGAAGTAGCCCCGTCTATTTTTCATCGCCTTCATTCCCAAGGGCCGTTCACTTCCTGTTTCCCTTCCTCTCTGCCTTCCTTTCGGGCCCACAGGTCACCAGGGAAGTTGGGTGTTCTGTGGCCTGGCTGCTGGAGAGCTCACGTGGGGAGGAGGGGAGGCTGCACGAGATTCACCCACCACAGGCGGCCCCCCCTCCAAGACGGCCGGTCTCCGCCCCCAGAGACACAGGAAGCCCAATGGCTTTGAACACTCAATTTAATTTAAAACAGGCACAAGTGCAAACAATTCACAAACATTTCTAGGGAAGATGTTTTTGTTTTGAAAACTCTGACCCTTAAAAAAAAGTCCTCGCAATTTCTTTGCCCCCAGGTAGGTCACTAGGGAGCAGAAGAATCTAAAAATACTATCTAGATAGAAAGGGTCCAGACACCTGAAGTTCTTTCCTGGAATTCCATGTCACAGCGGCCCTGAAGTGGGGCGGGCCGAGAAGGACAAGGAGACAGCTGTCTGTGGAGGCAGCCGGGGCGGATGGTTTGCGCGGGTGCCTGTAACCTTGGCGTGATGGAAACCCGGAGGTGGCTCGCCTTCTCTCCCAGATAGGGTTCTGAAGAGAACAATGGGTCCCTGATGGCCTGGTTATTGGGAGAAACTTGAAAGGGAACACAGTTACCATTCCTTACATTGCTGTCTCTGGCCCTCACACTGCACAGTACAGGAGAAGCTCAGAAGCCTGCCGAGCCCCCAGGATGTGTTAGACTTAGCATGGACCACTCCACTGGCCAGGCAGACACAGGACTGGAGAGGTGGAAGCCAGGCCAAGAAAGCAGGTCCCTTTAGGCCAGAACTTAGTGGGAGAGCGGATGGGGCAGCCTTCCTGAAGCTGGCTGTGGGTGACCTGAAGGGACCTGGGCTGTCAAGGTGGCTTTCCTCCCCCTTACACACACACACACACACACACATACACACACACAAACACACACACACGATGTTCTCTCCATTCTGTAAAGTGAGAGCACCTTCACCACTGACCCCATTCTTTTTCACTCAGAAATTGCCCCCTCACTCCCTGCCCACAGCCATGGCCTGGAACAGGCCATTCACAGTTCTGGGCGGGGAGGGGCCGTACAGCTGGGACTGCACCTTCAGGACATCAGACGTGAGGGAGGAAGCGGGATTCAGGTCATAAAAACCACCCCGTGGCCCGTGGCCCTCTCGAGACCCGAGGTTTGAAGCTGGAGCTGAGAACAGCAAGTATCTGTGGAGACCAGCAGGCTGCCCTCTGCAGTGGCCTAGGACGCTAGTGGACAACTACCTTTAAAAAACCACAGTAGCCTTTTCTACTGTGTTGGCTGCAGAGGCCAGGAACGCTGGTCTCTGCGTTTCTTAGAAATATCCCTGTGCAAATATCAAGGGGTCATCCTGTAGAAGGGGTCTCCATCTGGGGACTCAGGAGGGAGAGACACTGAGGGGGCAGGTCCGGCCTGGCCCAGTGGGCTGAGGGGCAGAGGGTGGGGCTGGGGCTTCACATTTCAATCTTTGGAGAGAATACTGAGAGGAGGAGGCAGGCAAGCCCTGCCGGCAGGCTGGCTGCCCTGTGTGCCCTGCCTGTGGGCACAGGTGGCAGGTTGTACTCAGGGTGGGCTCAGCAGGTGGAGGTCTGCTTGCGGTAGAGCTGGATCAGGGGCACCAGGCACTCGGGTAGCCCTGTCTGCAGCAGGAAGGGGTGGTCTAGGAGCTCCTGGGCTGTGGCTCTCTCTTGGGGGTCCCGCACCAGCATCCGCTCCAGGAAGTCTCGCAGTACTGGGGAGACCTGTAGAGACAGGGCAGTGAGATTAAGCCACAATTTGTAGTCACTTTGGGGTGACCTGATTGCCTGGCCCTGTCATTGTTTGAAAGTCTTGAATTCGCTGGTTTTTTAACTTCCTGTCCCTTTGCCCCTCCCCATCCCCCAAGGTTCTCAGCATTCAGATGCTATAGCTCTGTGGAAGGGGCAGAGAATTGGCATCAGTGATCCAGGCCTGGCTCTATCCCTGATCTCAGGCAAGTCACAGTTTTCTCTAGGCCTCAGTTTTCTCATCTGTAAAATGGGCTAGTGATAAAGTATGCTTGCCCTGTCTGCCACATAGGGCTTTCGAGAAAATTTTAAAAACAGGTCATTGGGTGCAGTGGCTCATTGCCTGTAATCCCAGCACTTTGGGAGGCCAAGTTGGGCAGATCACAAGGTCAGGAGTTTGTAGACCAGCCTGACCAACATGGCAAAACCCCGTCTCTACTAAAAATGCAAAAATTAGCCGGGCGTGGTGGCACGTGCCTGTATTCCCAGCTACTCAGGAGGCTGAAGCAGGAGAATTGCTTGAACCCAGGAGGCGGAGGTTGCAGTGAGCTGAGATTGCACCACTGCATTCCAGCCTGAGCAACAGAGACTCCATCTCAAAAACAAAAACAAAAAACAAAAACAACAAAAACAAACAGGTCAAGGATGAGGAAGTGTTCTGAAAAATAGAAAGTAAAGTGAGACCTGAAAAGGAAGATTTCTTTGTTGCTCTAGGCCTTAGAGTCTAAGGCAAGGGCTTATCTTGGTTCATTTTGAGCCAGTATCTTGGGATGAAGCTGAGTCTTGGGCAGAAGGCTACATCCTCTGAGCAATTAGCCAACTAAAGATCTTTATATGCTAATTTTGGAGTTAGCAGTGCAGGCTCCAAGGGGCAGTTGTCCTGGAAGATGTTTCCTGTTGGTCCTGTCATCCAGCTTTGTGTTGGGGCCACAGAACTCTTTTTTTGCCATTTAGAGGCGAGGCTTCAGCCCCCTGAGACATTTCTAGCTTTGGCCACCAGATGGCGATGCCACTTAGCAGCCTCGTGCTGACCTGCCAGCAGGGGGCGTCCACAGTAAGGCCTGCGGGGTTGGGGCGGATTTGGCAAAAAGGGTTACGTGTATACACACACGTCCATGCACATATACTGGCTTTAAGGGGAATGCTGTGGCTCAGCTATGTCGGGGTGTGCAATAATGAAGCATGAACCGACTCGCCGTGATGGACAGGGACATCGAATCATGGTATGGATCTCCCGACACTTGGGGTAGAAAGGTTTGTGCTCAATGAAGCTTCCCCGCATTCCTTCTGGGACAGCAGGGATTGCTGGTGTCCTGGCTTTCCCTGCTCATAGGCCCCCCTGGGCTTCCGACCAGTGCCTGCCGAGTAGCAACCCTCCACAGCCGTGGGAGGCGACTTGTTGGAGCGCACATGCGAACTTGTGCATAGATGCGGCTCCACACGCAGGGGCAGGTTTTGTGTGGAAAAAGAGGAGCCTTTTCCAGGAGCCCAGACCGTGTAGCTTCTGTGGGAGGGAGATGCTGGGAGCCTAGGCTCTGGTCCTCTTGCCTCAGGAGGAATGGGGTCTGCGAGGTCGCACCCTTGTGTGCCAACTGACCTTGTGAGAGTTTTTCAGCTTGGGCGGGGGGCTGTCCCGGAGCCTCTTCATGGCTTGCACCGGGGAGTCACTGAAGTAGGGTGGCTCCCCATCCACCATCTCAATCACCATGATGCCCAGAGACCAGATATCCACCTGCAGGAGGAAAATGTCCCTGACCCCATGGCCAGAGCCTGGCCTGGCCCGTTGGTAGCCGTGTTCTGGTGGCGGCAGTGGTGGAGGGGGGACAGCTGGCCCCAGCTCTCCTTGGTGAGTCTGTCTTCTTCCTCCCCCGGCCACCTGCCCTGTGGCCAGTTACTGCCTGCATGAGTGACCACTGCCTATAGGGACACAGCTGTCAGTCACTCAGAGAAAGGCCATCATCCATGGGAGGCCTGGCCATACCCCATTCTGCCCTTGAGCTGAGGAAAGCACTTGCAGGACTTGTTCCTGGCAGCAAGGTCATGGGCGAGAGCAGCCCCATGGAAAGGGGGAAGAGTGTTGACTAGGTGGGACTCTGAAAACCAGGGCTGCTTTTGGTGAGGTCACTGGAGGGGCCACAGCAGAAGGGCTGCCAGTTTCCAAGTTGCTTTTGGGAGGTCTGGCGGGTGGAGGGAACGGTTACCTCAGTGGCATACAAAGACCTGGAGATCACTTCAGGAGCCATCCAGTAGGGGGTTCCCACCAGGGACTTCCTCTTAGGGACGTCTTTGCTGATCTGAGCACAGAATCCGAAGTCCGAGAGCTTCACCTAGGGTTGAAAGGGGAGTGAGTGGTAGACCAGGAGGAAGTGGGAGCGTGGCTATGCCAGGGACAGTATGGAACCTACCCTGCCATCCAGGGTCAGCAGGATGGAGTCACTCTTGATGTCCCGGTGGATGACACCCTGGGCATGCAGGTAAGCCAGGGCCTGCAGCACAGCCTCACACACAGTGGCGATCTGCTCTTCATTCAGCCTGGATAGGAAGGTGGGGCCGCCCGATGGAAGAGAGCGTTAGCTCTGGCAGGTTGTGGGGTGGCTGAGCAGAGTAGGAGTCCCTGGTGCTAGGCCCCATGGCTCCCAGGCAATCTGTTTGGCAGCACATTCAGGCCATAGCCCTGGTGAAAACGGGCCTGAGCCTTGGATAGAAGCCACCCTTCTCTTCTCCAGTCCCAAGACCCCTGGATGTCAGTTACCCCAGCAGGCAGGGGAGCCCAGGATGATCCAACAGGCATCCCAAGTCTTCTGGGCCACAGGCAGAACAACACATGCTCTGGCAGGGCCATGGTGAGGGCAGCCCGCACTCAGGATCCAGCCCTCCCAGCTGCCCACCTGACTTGGGAGACGATGTCTGTGAGGGCTCCTCCCTGCAGGAACTCCATGAGCACCCACAGCTCCTCGCCCACTAGGTAGCTCTTGTACATCTCCACCACGTTGAAGTGCTGGTAGTCCCGCATGATCACCACCTGGGGGCAGGTGGGGGCCTGAGTGCCGGGCACGGTGCCCAGAAGCATGGCCACCCACTGCCCCTGCTCACAGATGTCCAGCCTGGCTGGCTGTTCACTGCCCATCCCCAACGCCCCCGCCTGTCCCACCCTGTCCTCCCACCTCATTGAAGAGCAACTCCCTGCGCTGCTGCTTCCTGAGGTCCATCATCTTGACGGCCACCTGGCGGCCCGAGTGCTTCTCCCGGGCCAAACAGACGATGCCGGTGGAGCCCTCGCCAATCTTCACGTAGCTGTCCAGCAACAGCCGGGGGTCACCCTGGTCCACCACCATCCTGAGTGCAGCCTTGAACTGCTCATGTGTCACAACACCTGTGTCCTCACCAGCCAGAGCGCCCTTGGCAACCGTGGGGTCCTGGGGCAGGTACAGGTTGCTGGTGCTGATCTGGGCATGCCAGGTGCGGGGGGAACCTGCTGGGGAAGACCGGCCTGGAAGCGGGCCTGCGGCCGCGGCTATGCGGAGGGACTTCTGGGGGCTGCTGGTATCCGAAGTGGTCAGAGGGCTGAAGGTCCCCACCGGCTGGTCCGAGGGCAAGGACTGGGCCTTGGCCACCAGGCTTGGAGGGTTGTCTTTCTGTGGCGGTCGGAAAGAGGAGTTGGGCTGTAGGGACAAAGCAACAGGAAGGGGCATGGCTGTGGGAGCATTTGGAATAACTTTCCCAGAGGCAGGGACTGGCCGCCGTGACCTCTGGACTCTGGCAGGGTCAGGCAGGGTGTCAGATCAAACTAGGGAGGTGCTCTGAGCAAAGATTTTCAGACGGAGCTGAAGCCCAGCCACAGTCCTGTGTGAGCAGCCCCCCGCAGGGCGCCAAGCTGGGCAGGCCCAAGACAGCTGCTTCCACTCGCCCTACTGCACCTGGGAAGACAGGGCAGGCCACTCCCCACCGGGTCCTGTGCTGGGTATTTCTTCCTTGGCGATTGGTAGCTAGACCCCAGGGAGGCTGCTGTAAGGCCGAATCTTCCTCTGTGCTAAGAGGCTGCTTGAAGAATCTGGGTCAGAGGCATTCTTCACTCCCAAGGCTCCTCCACTCCAGAACCCATGGGGGCAGAAGAGGCCCAGGCAGTGGGGTGGGGAGCAGTGGGCAGCTGCGTCTCCACTCCCCGAACCAAGGCAGGGGAGCCACACCTGGGGCCTGATAGGCCTGCTTGTGAATCTGTGCTGGGAGGTTATGTCCCTGACAGAGGACCACAGAGGTATGTCACCATCTGGGGGGTCCTCAGGTGTCTCCCCTGGGCTGGGAATCTGGTGCCAGAGAGATCTGGAGTTAGGAGGCTAGGTCCAGCCAAACCCAAGCCTTGAGGCCAGGGATGAGGAGATGTCTTAAAGACCCCATAAAGGAATCCTTCCACTTCCTCCTAGGCATGAAACTCCTGGCTAAGGAGCCCCCGGGAGGGAGGAGAAGGCAGGGGGCCTATCCTCGTGGGCTCTGGCGGGGAGGGAGGGAAGGGGGAGCAGAGGGGCAGCCTGGGCGCCCAGTGAGCCCTGCTCAGGCCCAGCCCTGGAAGCCTGTGGGGCTTCCTGCTTTTCTGAGCCCAAGCCCTCCTGCTCTGTCTGGCAGGAAAGGCACCCGCCCATCTTTGGGTTCTCCCCAAAAAGCGGTGATGTGCACCATGACCCCTCCCAGGGATTATGTGTTTTAAAGGGCACCTGGAGAGGGATGCTTCAGGGGCTGCAGAGAAAGCCTTCTAGGAACTTCTGCAAACCCATCATGGAAGCCATTGTCTTAGGTGCCCAGGGGGTCCTGGTCCTGATCCCAGAGCTGAAACAACTTGCAGGAAATCTCAAGCAGTAAGTTTGAGCTGGGGTGCTTGCTCAGGGACCCCAAACCCCAAATCTGGGCCTTGGGCCCCACCAGAGTCTTTTCAACGTCTTTAGCAACCCTCACTCCCTTCCTTCCCCGACTCCCCACGGCTTCAGGGCTTCCACTCTCCAGTCAAGTCCCTGGCCTGCTTAGGGTGGAACAGGTACTCCTACTGGCCCAAAGCCATGCTGGGGCAGACTTCTGCCACCCCCACACCTGCCTGCCCACCTGAGTGTGTGCTTGACCTTCACAGGAAAGAAGCTAGAAATTCTCCCAGGACTGCCTGGACTCACTCCATCCCTAATGAGTGCATTTGGACAGTAAACATTCTCCCATGTCGTCGCCAGCACCTGACTGTCACCATCCACTGTGACACTGTCACCATCCACTGTGTAGTGGAGCAGTGGGAACCCTGGACTGGGCTGTCAGGACCTGGGGCCCAGCCCTGGGCTGCTCTGCCCTGCAGTGAGCCTTAGGCGAGTCATTTTCTCTGCGCCCGGGTCTCCGCTACGATGCAGGGACATGCGCAGTGATCGGGGGAGCTAGATAAACTGCGGACTTCCCGCCTCACAGTCTGATTCAGTGGGGCCCTAGAGCAGAGACTCTGCACTTGAACAATGTCCCTGCGTCCTAGGAGGTTCATGGAACATACTTTGAGAAGCTCTGCATGAGTGGGCAGTATGATCTTATGGCCTCAGGGAGCCTCTGGGAGGGCTATGAAGGGGGTGGACGGAGCATGGCCATGACTGAGGCTATGATGCCAGGTCCTGGGAACAGAGGTTCCATGAGACGTCACCAGGCAGGGACAGGGAGGGAAGTGGGGCAGGGCTCACTGCATCACACAGTCAACCTGTAGAAAGGCTCAGGGTGCTAAGGAGGCTGCCTGCTGGCTTGAGTGTGGACTTAACTCAGAAAACATGCTCTCCAGGCACCCATCCGTGTGGGTCGGGGCAGAAGCTTGGGGACCACCTAAAGCTCCTCTTGAGGTGGCTCTGATGACCTCTCATCCTGAAGCTCCTAAGAAAGGCTCTAAAATGAGATCATTCCCCTCCTGGCCTCCAGGGCTTCTGCATGGGCCAGCTCTACTCTGAGGATGTGTGGGCGTGGGAGCGAGAGCCACGTGGACAGGCCAAGGTGGGGGTTCCTTCCCTGTCTCCACGGGCCAGGTCCCTGTGCTGCTGCTGCTGCAGGTGCTGGCTGGGCTCAGGGCGGAGCCTGCGTCTGGAGACTGGGGGAGGGGTAGCCCAGCACCAGCAGAGTCTGCAACACAGGCTGGGGAGTCCCAGGAGCTGGCTCGGTCTTCAGCCTGGCAAGGTCGGGTTCCCAGTGTCCTTTCATTGGCTTCACTGCCTGTTCCACAGGGAGGGAGCTTTTATCAATGTAATCACAAGCAAGGATCAGATGAAACTTGTGAAGCCACACAAGAAAGAGAAAGGGGGACACGACAGTGGAATTAATTAATTGTTATGGGCTCTGGATTAATTCTGAAGTTACTCATGTGACAGACCTCTTGGGAAGAAAGCCACTAGAAGAGTCATGCATACATTTACATCAATGCCTCATTTCCCGCCCTGAGCCATGGTCTCCAGCTGCGGGCTTAGGGGGTTGTACTGTAAGTATCCTAAAGGGGAGGGGAGAGGCCATGGCATAATATTTTTAAAAATAATAAAGCCGGCCTGGCATGGTGGCTCAGGTGCCTGTAATCCCAGCACTTTGGGAGGCCAAGGCAGATGGATCACTTGAGGTCAGGAGTTCGAGACCAGCCTGGCCAACATGGTGAAACCCCATCTCTACTAAAACTATAAAAATTAGCTGGGTATGGTGGAGCACGCCTGTAACACCAGCTACTTGGGAGGCTGAGGTGGGTGGATCACTTGAACCCAGGAGGTGGGGGTTGCAGTGAGCCAAGATTGCGCCACTGCACTCCAGCCTGGGCAACAGAGGGAGGAGCCATCTCAAATACTACTAATAAAGCCATTTATTGAGGGCTTAGCACTTTGACAAGTGCCTTCAATGCTCTATCTCATGGAATCCTCATAACCCTGTGGCTTGTCTGGTTGTCCTGTAGGCACTGGAACCCACAGACACCCGTGGCTGCGACTCCGCTGCTGCAATCCCACTGGTGCCATGTATCCTTGACATATATCGGAGTACACAGTGGGTGCTTAACCAATGTTTGCCCTTCCGACTCTAAGTGGAACATGTCTAAACCCTGCAAGCTCCTAACAAACTGTCTTGCCTCTTTGGCCTCTGTGCCCCCAAGCCCTGTGTTCCTGTTCTCTTTTGCTAGAGAGACTCCAGGCCTCCCTGCCTGGGGCTAGGTACAGGAGCCCCGGAGTCTATACTCAGACCGTCCTGCAGCCATGCCTGGCACACTGCATGGCCTCTGTGGCCTACCTGCCGTTCTGGAAGCTGCTGCGAGTGTCCAGAGTCAGCTCCAGTGCCAAGGGCTGCTGGCTTGATCTGGGGGCTCCTGGGGTAGGTGGTGGAGGAGGAGGAGGAGGAAGGCTGATGCTCCCCATCTATGTTATTGAATTTGCTTAAGGCAGTGGTTCTTAATGGGGGTGCTCAAGTGACATTTGGCAATATCTGGAGGCGTTTTTGGTTATTCCAACCGGGGATACCACCAGCTTCTAGTGAGTAGAGGCCAGGGAGGCTGCTACAGTGCAAGGAGAGCCCACCACAAAGGATGGCCTGACCTGAGCGTCAGCAGTGCGGACACTGAGAAGCCCTGGCCCAGAGCAGCTCAGGGGGTCTCAGCCTTGCCATTGAGAGGTCTGGCTCCAGAGCAGCACTCTCAAAAGGTGTGTCTGAGTTGCCCAGAAGGAAACCACTGCCCTGGATTTGTCGAGCTCAAGATAACTACCACCTGCTCCCACAAGCATGGGGGGCATTCCAGCACACCCAGCAGCAGTGGCCCACGGTGAGTACTCAGTGCACTGTGCAGGGATGGACAGGCCTCCCCCCGCAGCAGTGGCCCACGGCGAGTACTCAGTGCACTGTGCAGGGATGGACAGGCCTCCCCCCGCAGCAGTGGCCCACGGCGAGTACTCAGTGCACTGTGCAGGGATGGACAGCCCTCCCCCGCAGCAGTGGCCCACGGCGAGTACTCAGTGCACTGTGCAGGATGACAGGCCTCCCCCCGCAGCAGTGGCCCACGGCGAGTACTCAGTGCACTGTGCAGGGATGGACAGGCCTCCCCCCGCAGCAGTGGCCCACGGCGAGTACTCAGTGCACTGTGCAGGGATGGACAGGCCTCCCCCCGCAGCAGTGGCCCACGGTGAGTACTCAGTGCACTGTGCAGGGATGGACAGGCCTCCCCCGTGCTGTGGGGAGCTGGTAGAAGCCCAGAAATATGCAAATGAGTGCCCAGCCCAGTGTTGACAACCCCTTTCTCCAAATCCCTGAGGCCTCCCAGCAGGACTCCTGAGAGACAGAGGGAGGTCAGGCTGCGATTCTCACCTTCCCAGCAGGGTGCACTGTCCTGATCTTACCTTAGTTTTCTGGCCGAGTCTCCCCAGGGGCACAGCCTTCCTGACACCCTGCAGCTCACAGATTCTCATGTTCCTCTCACAGGTACATCAAGCCACACCCCATGGGGACCCCAACCCACTGTCCTTTAACTTAGTAGGGGACCGGAGTGCACAAAGCCAAGAACCTTCTCTGAGTACCTCAGCCGGCAGGCAGTGACCGAGGGAGGTTGTAGTCCAGGCCATCCCCAAACCGATACCCTGTGCAGGCCACACTCACCCCACCGATGACAGGGGAGGACCCAGGCTTGTCTTAAAGCCCTCCCAGGAGGGAGGGGAGGCTCTATGACCCATGCCACTGTCAGCAGTCGTTTCTTAGGCCTGCCTTCCACCCTCCCAGGAAGGAGCTAAAGAACAAGCGACTGCTGTGCTTGTAAAGCCTTCATACGCAAGAGTCATGAGCCAAGAGGGCCCGGGCAGACAGGCAGCCCCAGAGGACTCCCCACCTTCCTTCTCTGACTCATTCTCCATCATGCCTGGGGTGTCTCACCCTCTCTCTGTCAGTCTCCTCTTTGCCAAATGGGGAAGGAGGTTACTGTCGCTATGGACAGGATGCTGGAGAGCCTACAAGAAGTGACAAGGTGCTCCACTCTGCCTGCCGAGAAATGCCACCACGGGGCTCCCTTCATCTTTTCCTTTCGCACAAGAAAAACGCGCATCTGAAGCAGTCACACATGCCACGAGTCGGCCTCCTGCTGCCCCCGGACAAGGCAAATCCAGCTTTTCCTACGGCCACACACTCGGGAACAAATAATGACAGAAATGGGAAACAACACAACTGCCACAGAGAAAAGAACGAAAGGAAGGGAGGGAAGGAGGCGGCAGCCACCCTCCTTAGAGGAGCGGATACCGTGCACATTTCTGCCGCCTTAGGCGGAAGCAGTCCAGGGAGCCTCTTTGCAAGTCCTCCAAGGGGAAGGCCAGGCAGGGCCTGTGTCCCTACACCCACTCCCCAGTGGACAGCTGCAGACCAGGCTCCTGACTTACCTTGCTGTATGGTGGAGGGCCTGGCTTGCTGCTGCTTGGAGGGGCCGTGGCAGCAGTGGACAGGAACATGCTTCGGAATAGCCTACGCTTCAGGCTGCTCTCCTGGGTCTTAGGGCTAGGGCTGCCTTCCCCACCTGGCCTGCCCGTGGCTGAGCCCACCAGGCAGGACTGTGGCCGGGCCTCCTCAGAGCCATGCTTGGCAGCCTTCATTCCACGCCTACCAGTGGCTGTGGGGGGTGAGGCTCCTGGTGGGGAGCTCTGCAGGCAAGCACCCAGCTGCAGACAGCGCTGTGAGGCACCGTGAAATTCGGCGGGGCCCAGGGACTGTGCCTTTGCAGCCAGCCCATTGGGCAGGACCCGTGGGCTCTGTGGCTCGGGCCACGGCATCTGCTTGTGGCCTGCTGGTGTGCCCCCGTTGCAGCTGAGGTAGAGGCCGTGGGGGTCGGTGCGCTCAGACTGGGGACTCTGGAGGTACATGTCTGGGTCGGTGGCCCAGTGCTCATCCCCCAGCAGCCCCAGGGACTGTGCCCGCCGCCGGCTGGTGGGGCTGCGGCCACGCAGGGTGTTGGAGCTGATGACCGACAACTTCTGGATGTCGTTGAGCAGCCCCGAGATGTAGCCATCCACAGGCACCGCGCTGCCCCGCACCACTGTCTGTAGGGGGAAGAGAGAAGTATGTGGGAGCCGCCTGACTGTGGCAGGGAGGGGCAGCCGGGAGATCAGGGTCAGAGAATGTCCTTGGAGGCCCTGGGGAGGACTGCCTAAAGACCTTCCCTGCTTCCATTAATAGGGCCACTGTGGGTCCCACCTGTGCCCGATGCAGGGATGCGGGGAGAAGGCCCAGCATCAGCAGAGCAGATGGTGAGTGCCATGGGGCTGCATCCAGCATGCCCAGGGGTGTGGTCGGCTGGGCCAGGGAGCTGAGGCTCAGGGGGCGGGGCTCCATTCTCTAGCTCCACGGGTGGCTGGGAGAGATGTACCCAGCCCACTGAGGAAAAGAGACCAGGCCAGGAGGCTCCTCCACACACACTGGCGTCGTGGCCTCCAAACCCTGATAGGGCCCCTGATCCCAACTTCTACCAGGCTCTTGGGTCTACCAGTCCTGACCCTCACAACTAAAATTCTCCTGGTCTGGGAGAGCCCTCAGTCCCTATGGGGCTGCAGGTCCAAATATTGAATGGGACATGTTCTAAAAGACTATTCGTTGTCACCTAAAATATAAATGCAATTGAGCATCTTACATTTTCATGCGCTGAGTCTGGCAACCCCACCACCCTGCAGAGAGGGTCTCCCCAGGCTCCTTCACCCTGGCTTACCCAGGGAGAGAATGGCAGGCTGACAGGCAGGGAGTTAAAATGGCTGGTTAATTGATAGCTGTGAAGTAGGTGGTTCCTCCAGGGGCCTTTCTGAAGTTTAGCCAGGCATGGTTGCCTGTGTACTGGGAGAGGCTGAACCTCATCCCTGCCTGCCCCTCTTACCTTCATGGGCTGGAGCTGCACCCGTGTGATTCGCGAAGGGTCCACCACGGGCTTGGGGCGCCGCAGTGTGTCCAGGATGTTCTGCCATTGTGGGGGAAGGCCCACAAACTTGCCTTCTTTGGGGTCGAAGGAGGTGTGGACACGGTGCTGGAAGTTCTGTGGGGCTGAGATCTCAGGGCGTTTCTTCTTTTTCTTGCGGAACATGATGCCTGTAAAGGTAGAGTCAGGTTGAGCTCCTGCAGGAAAGAGGGGTGGCTGCAGCAGGGGCTGGGGCACCAGGCTCAGGGCTCCCTCCCCTCCCCCAGCAAAGCTCCCCTAGAAGCCTAGGGCTTCCCTCCACCTTCATCTCTGCTTCCTCAGGGAAATGGCTGGCTCCCAGCAGAACAGTCCCAGAAACAACAAAAGCGCCATAAATAAGCCAATGCAGACTATAAACAAGGAAAAGAGGTGTCTTCTTGTCTGTGCCAAGTCCCCTGCGGAGCAGGCAGACTCGGGGCGTTTGTTTCTATAAAATCCAAAGCCCATTACAAGTATCATTCCACTGTCAACGAATTTTAAAAAGGGGGAAAGAGGGAGGAAAGTTAGCAAGCTTGTTTTATGAAACGAGTATGACCCTGATTCTTAAAACCAGATAAGGAGAGTACAAGAAAGGAAAATTTGACTCAATATCATTTAGGAACATAACTATGAAAATCTTAAACAAAACGATCACATTGAATCCAACAGTATATTAAAGTTTTTTTTTGTTGGCTTTTTGTTTTTTTTTTTTTATTACAATTCAGCTTTGTCCCCGGATGGCCGAACCTGTTAATATGATACATTAATAAAAAACCAACCAGCTGATCACAGACATGCCGCCTGGGCTGGGACTATTATGTATCAGGGATCCTCCAAAGGGCCTTCACGATTACCAGGTGCTTTACCTCAATTCCAGAAAGGCCTTGAGCCAAGAGGAGAGCCTGGGGGGGCGCGGTGAGGAGCAGCTAACTTAGGGGTCAAGCTCTCCAGAGAAGGCAGAGAGCACCACCTCCCCTTGACACTCTTCTTCTCTCTGGTGTTGGAGCTGTATGTAAAACATCACCTGGGTTGGGCATGGTGGCTCGTGCCTGTAATCCCAGCACTTTGGGAGGCCGAGGCGGGTGGATTACCTGAGGTCAGGAGTTTGAGACCAGCCTGGCCAACATGGTGAAAACCTGTCTTCACTAAAAATACAAAAAAATTAGCCGGGCCTGGTGGCACGTGCCTGTAGTCCCAGATACCCATGGGGTTGAGGGAGGAGAATCGCCTGAACCCAGGAGGCTGAGGTTGCGGTGAGCCGATATTGCACCCCTGCACTCCAGGCTGGGCAACAGAGTGAGACTCTGTCTCAAAAAAATAAACAAAACAAAAACACTTAACCTGCAATCAAGCCTGTGTCTCGTGCCTTGCTGATTCTGGCTTTGCCTAAGGTCGTGCTGAGCGCCATCCACAGATGTGATACAGGCTTGCAATGGAGAGCGTGGCTAGATCGGAGAGCGGGGAACTAGGGGCCTGGGAAGGGGAGGGACACTTCCAAAGGGCTGCTCTAGTTTTGCCTTCAGGGGAGCCCAGGACCTGGGATCACATGTTGATGGCAGACAGGGTCAGGGCTGCCGCTTGAATGCTTTCGGATCTGAAGAGGTTCAAAACAGCTCACTGGGTTCTTATGTATCGGAAAAGGTCACTTCCAGGCTTCAAGAAACAAACTGAAACGTGATTCTTGAACTGAAAGCTTGGATTACTCATCCACCCGAAGATCTGGAGTTCAGGGCCATCGTGTTCTCTTTTGGCTCCTCCTCTGGAAACAGCATTTTCCTAGTCATTTTGGCAGGTTCTGAAGGAGGTCGCAGACCTGGGAGGCAGCTGGCAGAAAGGCTGGGACCCTGGACAGCCAGTGGTTCCCCACTAGGAAGTCACCATGCATGCCTCAATCAGAACCCACGTCACATCTCAATGTCAGTCGTGCTGCTGGGTCTGGAGGTTCGGGAGTCCACCAGACACTCCCTAGAGGCAGAGCCACATGGGCGGGACCCTTACAGACCAACCACTTTGCAATAAAATAACCTGTGTGAGCTGCAGGTGAGTTGTAGGGAGTCTCCCACTAATTTGGAGAGACTTTGAACAAGTTACCGAAATGATCTGAGCCAGTGGGGTTAATGAAACACAGCTCACATGGTTTAGGGTGTGTGAAGTAAGCAGAGTCCCCATACATGACGGCTGTTTCTCTTGGGATGTCACCTCTCTTTGTATCCCTGTCTTGACGCTCAGGCCCTCCATACGCTGGCACTTGGGCAGATACAAGTCTGGGAGTAACACCAAACCACTTTCTGCTTAGACTTACCAGTCAAAGGGGTCATGCCTGATGTCAGGGGTCTGGGACCTGGGGACCTTGCCATATATACATCATGGCTTGGTAAAATTTGTCCTCCTCCCATTTGGCCTTTGCCTTTTTTTTTTTTTTTTTTTTCTAGGAGTCTTGCTGCCCTGTCGCCCAGACTGGAGTGTAGTGGCACCATCTGGGCTCACTACAATCTCCATCTCCCAGGTTCAAGTGATTCTCTTGCCTCAGCCACCTGAATAACTGAGATTACAGGCACCCACCACCATACCCGGCTAATTTTTGTATTTTTAGTATAGACGGATTTCACCATGTTGGCCAGGCTGGTCTCTTACTTCTGACCTCAAATGATCCACCTGCCTTGGCCTCCCAAAGTGCTGGGATTACAGCCTTTGCCTTTTGCTACAGAAGAGGCTTTATTCAGCAGGTCTATTCCCCCAGTCTCTTGGACAGACCCGCTATCCCTGGATTAGTTGAGCTGCCTGTTTTGCCCTCCTCCCTAGCTCTGTGAAGTCTTCTGGAGGTGCAGGGACACAGACTGCAGCTGAAGAAGAGCTGGCGAATTCGCCCCCCACCACCCACCCGAAAGCACCCCTCTCCCCAGCTCCCCTGCCCCTCCCATGCACTCAGCTTTTGCTCTGGAGATGCACAGGGAGAGCATCTTTAGCAAATGGTCTCAGTGACTCTGGGGGCCTCTCCTGAGTCCACTCTAATAGCGAGCCATTCCGGCACAAGTTCTTCCCAGAGGCAGCAGGGAGGCTGGAGAAGAAAGAAGGACAGCCCAGAGGCTGTCCCAGGGCCAGGAGTGGTGATGGTGAGGGTGGGAGTCGGCAGAAGCAATCAGCTGAGCTCAGGCTTTGGGGCCTAGGGAGTAGAGCTTTAGAAACCAGAGGCCATCACTTAGCTCTGGAAAATCAGCCACCTAAAGGGGGCTGCCAGGACTCATTTGAAATGTGAGGCCAACACTGCGTGGGACAACATGACTGTGTAAGTAGGAAGTGCGGAAGAATCTACATAAAACTGGGATTAAGGGAGTGAATTTAAAAGGTCCTTGATTCAAGGACTATATATATATATATCTTTTTGAGATGGAGTCTTGCTCTGTTGCCCAGGCTGGAGTGCAGTGATCTCGACTCACTGAGAACTCCGCCTCCCGGGTTCAAGTGCTTCTCCTGCCTCAGCCTCTCAAGTAGCTGGGACTACAGGCGTGCATCAACACGCCCAGCTCTACTTTCTGTATTTTTAGTAGAGATGGGGTTTTACCATGTTGGCCAGGATGGTCTTGATCTCTTGACCTTGTGATCCACTCACCTGAGCCTCCCAAAGTGCTGGGATTACAGGCGTGAGCCACCATGCCTGGCCTCAAGGTCAATATTTTAAAAAATCAACTGGATTTCTACACACCAGTAACAACATAAAATTTTTCTTTTTTTTTTTTTTTTGAGGCGGAGTCTCGCTCTGTCACCCAGACTGGAGTGCAGTGGCGCAATCTCTGCTCACTGCAAGCTCCACCTCCCGGGTTCACGCCATTCTCCTGCCTCAGCCTCCCGAGTAGCTGGGACTACAGGCGCCCGCCACCTCGCCCGGCTAGTTTTTTTTTTTTTGTATTTTTAGTAGAGATGGGGTTTCACCGTGTTAGCCAGGATGGTCTCGATCTCCTGACCTCGTGATCCGCCCATCTCGGCCTCCCAAAGTACTGGGATTACAGGCTTGAGCCACCGCGCCCGGCCAACATAAAATTTTTAAAAGGGGCCAGGCGCAGTGGCTCACACCTGTAATCCCAGAACTTTGGGAGGCCGAGGTGGGCAGATCACGAGGTCAGGAGATCGAGACCGTCCTGGCTAACACAGTGAAACCCCGTCTCTACTAAAAATATAAAACATTAGCCGGGCATGGTGGCGGGTGCCTGTAGTCCCAGCTACTCGGGAGGCTGAGGCAGGAGAATGGTGTGAACCTGGGAGGCGGAGCTTGCAGTGAGCCGAGATCGTGCCACTGCACTCCAGCCTGGGTGACAGAGTGAGACTCTGTCTCAAAAAAATAAAAAGAAAAAAAAATTTTTTTAAAGATACCATTTTACATTAAAAATACAAAATATCTAGAATAAATCTAACAAAAAGATATACAAAGTCCTTATATTGGAAAATACAAAACATTATTAAAGATATTAAAGAATGTTCATAGATTAGAAGATTCAATACTGTAAAAATGTCAATTATTCCCAAGTTAACCTGCAGATTTACTTAAATCTCAAACAAAATCCCAGCATATTTCCTTTGGTAGAAATTGATAAACGGATTCTAAAATGTATACAGAAACATAAAGAACTAGGAATAGCCAAGACAATCTTAACGAACAAAATTGGAGGATTATACTAAATAGATACCAAGATTTATTATAAGGCTACAATAATCAATTTAGTATGGAATTGGCAAAAAGATTGACAAATAGACCAATGGAACAGAAGAGAGAATCCAAAAATAGACCCACTCTTATGAGGTCATTTGATTAATAACAAAGGTGACCCTGCAACATGCTGGGGGAATGGATGATCTTTTTAATAAATGTAGTTGAAATAATTTGATATCTGCATGGAAAAAAATGAATCTGGAAGAATGAGCTCATATCATACTCCAAAATTATACAGACAGATCACAGACCTCAGCGTGAAAAGTAAAATAATAAAGCCGGTGGGAGTGGTGGCGGGCACCCGTAGCCTGGCTGTCCCTTCCCTGAGGTCCAGTGTGGTCATTCTGAGGGGCCCGGTTTGGTGGGCTCTCCTGGAGCCCACAACCTGCTGGGGCCTAAACCTGTCCACACTGATATGTCCCAGACACAAATTAAAGATCAAGGTTTTCTTTGCCCAAAGTGGAATTCTTGATGATATAGATTAGGGGTAGGGGATTTCTAAAGATTTTGCCTATGGTAATTTGTCAGTGCAGTGTGAATACAATGGCTATTTGAAGGAAATACATCAAAATATTAGTTGTCCCATTTTCCTGGTGGGGCTACAGGTGATTTCCTTCTGTCACATCTTTCTACTCTTTTTCTAAGTTTTCCTTAAAGATGACAGATTGCTTCTCTTTAAAAAACACTTTTTTTTTTTTTTTTTTTGAGACAGAATTTTATTCTGTTGCCCAGGCTGGTGTACAGTGGTGCAATCTTGGCTCACTGCAACCTCTGCCTTCCAGGTTCAAGTGATTATCCCGCCTCAGCCTCCTGAGTAGCTGGGACTATAGGCGCCCACCACCACGTCTGGCTAGTTTTTGTATTTTTAGTAGAGATGAGGTTTCACCATGTTGACCGGACTGGTCTTCAACTCCTGACCTTAGGTGATCCACCCACCTCAGCCTCCCAAAGTGTTGGGATTACAGGCGTGAGCCACTGCGTCCGGCCAAAAACAAAGTATTTTTAAATACAGAGAAGAGTGATCCATGGAGACTGAGTGCCTAAGAGACGTTCGCCCACCTGAATGGGACCAGGGTTGCCCTGGTCATCGTGAGTGAATCATCCAGGACAGAACATGCCCTGACTCTCCTCAGCATCAGGCCACGTCCTCAGAGCACACCCACCCGGTCAGCAGGGCCTCCACTTGCCATTGCCAGGGTTCCTTTTCCCATCCATATCTCCAAGGCCGCCGGGCTGACGGAGGCAGGTGCTGCACCAGCCATGAGGCCCCAAGGTTAAGTCAAACAGGCCATGCCAGCTGTTACCTGTCACCCCTCTAGCATCTCCATTGGCACGCAATTCAGCTAGAGGAGCAGCTTTCCTTCAAGAAGACACCAGGAGGAGGAAGGAGGAGGACTTCCCCTCAGACAGCCAGACTCTGCCATTTCTCCTGCCTAGCTTGAAAGAAGTGATGTGAGCCTAAGACCCTGAAGTGGCAACAAGCAGAGCGGGGCGGCCAGCTCGGGCACAGCCCCAGCCCCTCCTGGCTGACACCTTGCCCTAACACAGGGGAGGGAGGCCACACTGAAGATTCCACCTCAAGCTGGAAATGCACCGCGGTATGTGAGGACTGCTTTGAACTTCCCTCTTCTGGATGTCTGCGGACATCTTCCTGCTGGCTGACCCATAACTGCATCAGGGGGATGCCCAGGGCTGGGAGGGAAGGGTCCAGCCCAAACCAGTTCAAGAAGGAAGCTCCCCTGCTGTGGGGCTTCCTCCAGCCGGAGCCTGGCCAGTGGGGGCCAACAGTTCCTGGCACAGGCTTTCTGAAGGAAACGCTGCTACCTCCAGTAAACCTGAGGGCAGAGCTGGTGGACAGTTCAGGGAGCTGAGGGCAGAGCTGGTGCACCTGGGGTCGCTGAGGAGTTCAGGGAGCTGAGGAGTTCAGGCAGAGCTGGTGGACAGTTCAGGGAGCCGTGCACCTGGGGTCACTGAAGAGTGGGACAGTGGTGTTGGAGGAGTGGCAGTCTCAGACACAGAAAGGGAAGGAACTTTTCTTGAGTACCTATTAGGTGCCAAGCCCCTTCCGAGGGTTAACTCATTGAATCCTCACAGCGATCCTGAGAGGAAGAATTGTTATCCACAAATCCAGACGTGGCTCAAAGAGGTTCAACAGCTCGCCTGAGGGCGCAGAACCAGGAAATGACCGAGCTGAGGTTTGAACCCAGATCTGATTCCGGAGCCCCTGCTCTGTCCACCATGCTCACCCCAGACTGAGTTGGCTGTGGTTCTTCTCTCTTGCTGGAGGTCTTTATGAACAGAAACGGGTGAGATATGGTGAGATATGTAGGACAGGGCTGGCCCCTCCAGGGAAGGAGCCTGCTAAGTTCTTTCCTGGGCTGACCTGTGAGTCAGAGGCCAAGGGGCCTGGGGCCGTCCTAACTTGCAGGCTGACCCTTACCTTGCAAGGAACCAGGTGTTTTTCCACCCAGCAAGGGGTGAGTAAAATGTTTCCAAGAGGTCATGGTGGGGGCTGTGATGGTCAGGGCCTGGCATCTAGGAAAAGCTACGGAAACAGCGGGTGTGTGTTCTCTCCAGCACAGGGTGCGCCCACAACCCTCCTGCAGGGGCTCAGCCTGAAGCCGGAACTTAGGAACACCAAGCCCAAGGCAACCTGCAGCCTTGGCTTGAAGCGGGGTAAGTTTTGTGGCAGATGCTGCTGTTCCGCAGAGACAAGGGGATTCCCAGAGCATAGCACTGAGGCTTGGCTGGTCTAGTGTCCACAGCTGAGAAAAGCAGCTGCGCTGTGGGTGGACTACCCTCCCCAACAACATCTCCTCCCTGGAGAGGAGACATCCCTGTGCCGGGCCCTGGGATGCCAGGGCCACCAGAGCCATCAGGGTCCCACAAATGCAGGGTGGCACTACAGAGGATGAGTCTGCCTTTAAACCTCAAGCCAGAGCGTGGGCATTCAAATGAGCGTTGCTGTGCGAGGCAGACCCCTTGGGAATGTACCTGCCTGTTTCAAACATGCTCTGGTATTTCCAGAACTCCTCTTTGGGAACTGCCTTTGGGGCCATTGTGAGCCCACCTCAGCTGTCCTCCTAACCCGTCACCCCACTTTTCACCAGAAGTGGTGGTATCCCACGTGGTCACCCACCTGACCCTCCAGACCTGGCCTAGGGTAAGTTTGGGCTGTTTGCACATATTGAGTCCCTTTCAAGGAAAGGGCACAGCCCACCGAAGGGATTCCCGAGAACGTGCTGAGGCTGGGAAGCTTTCAAAAAGTGAGTCTAAAGGGCTTTGCAGCCACCTGGAGGGGTCAGCTTTGGGTTGGCTGTGTAAGTGCTCGGATTGCTGGGAAGCTGTTAGAAATGAAGCTGGTGGAATTCCCTGCCATTTCCGGGTGACTGGGAAGAGAGGAGGCTGCTGCCTAGTGGGCCAGCTCCTGGGTTGCTGAAGGTGCCAGGGAGTGAGAGGGGGGTGTCATGCCCCGGCTTTCTCACAGCGAGGCTCATGTCTGCTTATCAGGGCTCAAGTCCTGACCACAAGGCCGAGCACCGGTTCAGCGTGGCTGAGCCACAAGGCCAAGCGGGCGTGGACCTTGGGCTTGGTGTTCCTAAGTTCCAGCTTGTGACCTTGGCCTACTTGCCTTCTGTAGCCCTCGGCATTTTTGTAGGTGACAAGGGATGGATTCATTCACCTCTGCCAGCTTCTCCAGGCACAGTGAGGGGGAGCATCTGTTTCTGCTCACGGAGGAGCTTTGGGTATTTCTCATGGTCGTCACTCAGGAAACGCCTAGCGTAAGTTGTAAGCAGCAGGCTCTGGGCTGAGCATTTCACACATGTGATCTCTTCGCCACAAGCCTGTGAGGTAGCACTAGTACTGTCTCCATTATGCAGAGAAGGAGAGACGAAGTGACTTGTTCAAGCCAAGAGGCAAAGAAGAGGCAGCCACGAGTCTGACCCAGAACCAGATGTGAACTTGGCTGCAGTGGCCATCTGCTCCTACCACCACCCTCTTTTATTCTCAGGCCCACCCAAGACACTTTGGGGAAGGGCCCATTCTAGAATCACAGCCCCAAGATAGAGGTGAGCCCTCGAGTGCTACAAAACTTAGGAAAGTACCCGACTACCATCACCATCTTGTCTGAGTGGCCTCCAGAGGACCCTGTCACCTCCAGGGCTGGGCCCTGACGCCCTGAGACCTGCAGCAGGGTTTCTTGACCTCTTCGTGACCCCCTTTGGGAACTGTCATCCCACACACATTCTGACAGGTGACAGGCCTCACCCGACCCCTTGGCTGAGAATTACTGTGAACAGAAGACAGTCTTTCACTGGACTATTCTCATTGGCCAGAAGGATTTTTCTCAAACTTTACTTTCAGAAGTTTGTTTAAAAAAAAATTTTTTTTTTTTAGAGACAGAGTCTCGCTCAGTCGCCCAGGCTGAAATGCAGTAGCACGATCAGAGCTTACTACAGCCTCGAACTTCTGGCCTCAACCCACCCTCCCACCTCAGTTGCTTGAGTAGTTAGGACTAGAGGAGCACACCACTGTGCCCGGCTGGGAAATCATACTATTCCTTTATTCAAAAAGTATCTGTTACGGACCTACTCTACTCCAGGCTCTGGGGACCATGGTAAACGAGAGGAAATCCTCACTCCTGTGCGGTTGCTTGCTTCTTCCAAACAGATGTTGCCCTAGGCCAACCTTCTGCAGCCAGAAGAGATGGTAATGCAAGATCTGTGGGGCTCCTGACATGGTCTGACCTTCCCCTCAGCCCAAATTGCAGTCCCTCTGGTATTCCCAACAGGAGGCTGCCCACACTCTGCCAGAACTCATTCAGCGATGAAAACTTCCCCCTGCAGCCCCTGCCTTCTGTCCCCTCTGTCCCCTCACTGATCCTTATGTGGAGCTGAACTCTGTCTCACCTCAGCCTCCACTGGGGTCCGAGTCTGCCATCTGCTCCTCTTCACGTGACTCGAGAGTCAGGAGAGGCGGCACCCCAGCACTCTATCCTGGCCCCCAAAATACACGGAGGAAGGACATTCCATCTGCTTTTCTGCTCATCTGTCACCTGCAGGGGAGGAGGGTGCTAGACGCAGGTCGTGGCCCTCATGTGGATGCCCACAAGCTTCAGGCAACCTGCCCAGGGTCACTGTGCTGAAGTGCGGAGAGGCCCTGGGGGGATGAGCAGGACCCTGAAGCTCTGCTGTCCCACTTGAGGGACCCAGAGAGATGCAGCATGGGCCAGGGCAGAGAGCAGGACAGGTAATCTGTCAAAATGTTTGGGCTGCCTGCCTTTGTCACCATTCCCACACCACTGGCCCCAGTGAACCCCCAGAGGAGAGATAATGGGCTGCTGTTTAAAAGAATACAACAATACAGCTCGTTCAGTCGCTTGTGTCAACACTCCAGCTGAATGAGAGGCTGAAGAGCAGGCCGGCCAGCCAAGGAAGGTCAATATTGACTCAGGCCCTCCTCCTGGGCCCAGCTTCAGCCTGCACACACAGTGCTGCGGTCCAGCAGCAGCTCAGGCCAGACCAGCCCTCTGACTTCCATTTACTGTACCTCGAATCCCAACTCTTGCCTGTCCTCTCCTGCTGCACAGCACTGGGCTTTCCTGGGCGTGTGGTTATTTCTAAGGCAAGACCTGAAGAATGGCTTCCTGGGAGGGCTGCAAGCCAGGAACCTTCTCACTACCCCAGATTCTCCACAGCCTCTGCACACAAAGGTCTGAGTCCTCAGCACAGGGTCCTCAATGCCTAGGTAGAAGGAACCTCTGGCATCCCTAATCACAAGATTGCCTTTTTTTCCTACAGCCCTTAACTTTCCAGACCTCTATTTCACCTCCTTATACTCACAACACCACTGTGAGTTGGGCTGAACCTGCTGGGCCCATTTTAAAGAAAGCAGGGAGCTGGAGAGAGGAGGAGGAGGTAAGAAAAGAAAGGTATGCTTATAAAGTGCCCGTCAGGAGAGGCTGTGCTAGCTGCTTTTTATTAGTGTATTTAATGGTACTATTTGTAGCTATTGCAAGCTCTGTTTTACAGATGAAGAAACTGAGCCTCAGAGAGAACTGTCCAAGACATGAAGTGTGGAGCTGGGATTCAAAGTCAGATCTCTCCGACTCCAAACTCCAGGCTCATCCACAATGCCCAGTGCCCAGAGAAGTCAAATGACCTGCCCTGGATCACACAGCTATGCAGAGCAGAGATGGGACTGGAAGCTCAAGCCAGAGGCTCCCTCTGTCCCAGGCAACAGTTGAGGTTCCAGAGTCACCCATGAACACATGAACATGTGTGACATGCAGGGGATGCTGCTGTTTCTGATGCCCAAGCCAGATCCTCTTCCAGAAATGGCCCCTTCCCTCGGTCACCACAAGGTCCAGACACCCTGAATTAGGGTCTCTCACTACTCGAGTGCCCTCCAAGGACCCCTACCTTTACTTTATTCCTATTGCTTTGCTCTAATACCCTCTGACAATAGCTTGCCAAACAGCCAGACTGCCCTCAAAGCTCTCCAGGATGGGAGCACTCAGAGTGGTTTAGCCCTTCCCAACATAGCAGCTGGAGGCTGAGGCAGTTACTCCCCACAACCGCCTTATGAGGAAGGCATTCGCATTCCCATTTTACAGATGAGGCCTTTTATAAGCTCATAGAGAAGTGAAGCAACTTGTCTAAGGAGTCAAAGGCAAAGTCTGGATGGATTCAAACCCCACTCTCTTTGGTTCCAAATGTGTCTTTGACTACTGTCCTATATACCATGTAGAATTCATGGCATTGCAGGCTGACTCTTAACCTTGCATGGAATCAGGCGTTTTTTTATCCAGTGTGGCAACCTATGCCACACCAGCCACAAAAAATGAGCACGGATACAGACCTGAGCCCCTCTGCCCCCTTCACCCAGAAAAACAAGTCAGAAAAGCCCCCCGCCCCCCCAAACAAAAACAAAAACAAAAACACCAGAATGGAGCAAGATACAGAAAATGCAACCCTGGGAGCTCTTCATGGCTTAGCCTCCAGTGCTCCTAGCAGCAACTGCAGTCCAGATCGGATGGATGCCACCTGAGCAGGTCTGGAGACCTGGGGAATGAGCAGTGGGCTGGGGTGTGTGCAGCGGCAGCTTCACCTGTGACTCCTGCAGCAGTCTCCCGCGGCTGCCTCCCACCCTGCCCTGCACAGCCACTGGGCCTGCCACCACCCTTCTTGTTTGGGAACCTCTTCCCCAGCATGAATTCCCTGCACTCTGCCGCGGTGACACCCTCACCCAGGACTGGCATCAGACCTGATGGCAATCAGACCTGAAGATGGGCCCGGGGCAGGGCGGGCCATTTGAGACCTTGACGTCTACCAGCCTACCATGGGGCCATGGGGCAAAGTGGTGGAAGTGACTTAACATGCACCCACTAAGGATCGAGAGGCGGCACTTGGAAGGGACCACCTCCGCTGCCTAGCAGTACCAGGAAGGAGCCAGCCCAGGAGGGCCACCTGCCTTCCCACTGTCCCTCCCTGTCTGCTCTTCAAAATGGGTACAGAAGGCTCTAGGGCCGGGGTACGCTCGCTCACTCACCTTCCGGCGCCTTTCGCCTGTTCCTCGAGACTCCTCACCCGCTCTGGACAGCTCTCTTAGGTGCCGAGGAGAGGGAAGACCTGGGACCTTCCTGGGCCAGTCCTCCGCAGGCCTGCGCGGAAACAGATCAGAAATGCATTATGGCAAATGTAGCAAGTGTTCCCGCGGGTGTTGCGACTGGCTGGCGTCCAGGCGTTGGGAACCGCCCCGCTCCCGCCTCCCCACTGAACTCCTGGCTCAGGTGCAAGAGGCGGCAGCCTCCTTGCGGGGTTCACGGGGAGAAGGGGACGTTGGGCGCAGCACCGCTTCCGGGGCGGCCCCTCTCCCGCCGCACTCCGACCCGGCGCGGCCACCCGGCCCGGCCACCCGGCCCCCGCTCGCAGGCCCCACTGCTGCGCCCTCTCGGGGACGCGAATGCCCCGAGCCGGGCGGGCGCCCGCGGAGGGAGGTCCCGCTCCAGGGGCGCGGAACTCCAGATGCTTACGCCCAAGGCCCCTCGCCTGGCGCCAGCTGGTCCCGAACTTCGGGGCATGGGCATCCAGGAAGGGGGCCGCGCGTGTTGGGAGGCCTGTCCTCGCCGCGAGCCTCCAGGGCAGCCGGGGCACCCACCTGAGGAGCGGGAAGCCCAGGAACGCTCGAAGAGGCCGTGGGAGCCGGGCCCGCCCTCTGCGGGAGGGACTTCGGCGCGGGAACGCCGAGGAGGGGCCGTGCTTACAGGTTGGTGCAGCGCCTGCTTCACCTGGCCGCGGTTTTGATTTCAGGGTGTGGCCTCAGGTAGGACGCGGCGGCGAACCCAGAGCGCGGGAGAAGTTGCCCAGGGTCGCCGGGGCCTCTGCCCGAGGGGCGCCCCGCTGCCTAACTCTCTCTTCACCTGCTTGCCCCCAGCTCCCGCCCGCCCTTCGCCTCCGGGCCCTGGCTGGCCACAGCCGTGGGGACCTGCCTGCGGCTCCACGGCCCGGTGGCCGCCTCGCGGAAACCCGACCCGGAGAACCAGCTGGGTGCCGGCTGTGTGTAATCACCTGGTTCACTGGCATCGCAGATGCACGCTCCAGAGCCGCGGGCCGACTCTCCTTTGTCGCGGGGCCGCGTGTGCCCACCCACACATCCTGGAGAGCCCACGCGGAAGTCCGAAAACCCGTCACGTTGGATGATCTGTCCCATGTGGACAGGGCCCCAAGACTGTGCTGAGGTAGCCCCTTGCGCAGGCAGGAAAGTGGGATTTAAGGGATTCCAGTTCCCTTGTCAGACCTTGCGCAGTCCTGAGTCCTGAGGACTTTCTAGCCTGAGAGTCCTAGGGCAGGAGACCCGCACCGACAGAAAGCTTCCAGGAGCGCCGCTGGGGCCTGTTCCGGAGCTCTCTGCCTGTGATTCTGTTCCAGAGTCGGCATCCCCTGCTTGTCCTCAGCAGTCCCTGCCTGAGATCAGAATGGCCATTCCAAGGGGCTCACTCCTGGCTGCCCCCCCGTGCCATGTTTCTTTTGGGGTACCGGGTGTTTTCTATATTGGGGGAAGGGACAGGGATCACCTGTCTCTTCCCCAAATAAAGAACTGAGAAGACCTTTGCTCTCCTTGCCTTGGGCCCCCAGAGAGAAGATGTGTGCTCTTCTCTCTGAGTGCTGAGTGCTGAGGAGGTTCTGGCTTGGAAACTCAGTACATGTGGACTCTAAATGGCTGCCCTCAAGTGGTGGCTGGGTGACTGCCAGTGTCACAGAGCGGGGACCAAGGACAGTGCAGGGATTTAAAAAAATCATTGTTGGGCACCTCAGACTTCAATGATTAACTGAGGTCACTATGGCCACTTATTTTTGTTCACTGATTCTTTAGACGTATCAATGCTACTCATAGCTCAATCTTTTGCATTACAGGCTGTATTGGTTACACACAGTTTACTCTAAGGCACCCACCAAATAGAGCTCAGGCAACCCGTGGGAACCTGCCAGCCCCAAACAGGTCTGTACCCTGTGTGGCTGCACCACAAGTCCAATGCCCTCAGCTTTCCTTGGAAAAGCATGGTGCCAGGTGCAGATGCTGGCCCTGTGTGCCATGGGACAGTGGTGTGGGAGCCAGCCAGCTAACCATAGGTCCTCGCTGCCATCCCCCACATCCCCAACACAATATTTATATTTAGTTTCTGTTCTCCTCCCCTTACTCCGTCCTCTCCTCCTCCTCCTCTTTGTGTCTTTCCCACACGGATTCTTTCTCTTTCCTCTGACTGGACAATACTGTAGGCCTGACCCACTTAGACAAACTCTGACCTCCTGTGGTCACCCAGGAAGCTGACCGCTAGGCCTCGGATGAGGGGGCAGTGGGAGGGGGACCAGGTGATACAAGAATGGCTCCCCCCACAGATGAGTTACCCAAGGACATGGGTGCACTGGCCGGATGCTGGCTGCGGAAGCAGAATATGCTGTGTGGAGGCGGGAGAGATTAGTTGCTGAGGATTTGAAAGGAACCATGAACCAAAGCTAGAATGAAATGCATTATATTGTCTAACCTGGAGTCAACACCCTAAATTATTTTTACTGATTCATGAATGCACATGCGAATTATTTTCTTTTACTACAAATGCCTTATATACCCAAATCACAGCTCCAAGCAGTACTTTTGAACAGAACTACGATAAAGTATGAATGTTAGAATATTACCAGAAATGAACTGGTATTTAATTTGGTTTGAATCCAGGCTTAGGTACCCTAGAATGGCTACTAGCCAAGTCCCATCCTCACCCTATAGAGAGTAACTCTAGGAAACCCTGGGTTCCTCCCACTCCTTGGGAGCTACAGTGGGTTTGGGGCCTTGAGAGAGGCAGAGGGTCAAGTTAGACTGACCAAGGAGGTAATGAGTGCCCCATCACTGGAGGTATTCAAGAATAACTGTCAGTCAGGTAGGCCAGAGAACTGGATATAAGACTACACTGGGGAATCCCTCAGGTCCATCACAACACCAGTTTTTTGCACTTCCAGTCTCATCTACGTGAAGTTCAGCTGCACTGGGTTGCATGGTCCCCCCGTTGCCGCCCCCTCCCCACACATGGAGACAGCTGGGGATCCACACTGAACCATCCATTGAGGGCAGGTCCTGAGTGATTAATTCCTGCGTGGCTCTTCCCCTTCTCTGTCCTCCTCTGAGCCATGCCCAGTTCAGCCCTGCCCAGGAGGAAAGGGTAGAACAACAGCACGGGAAGCATCAGGAGCAGTCTGGGGACAGTGTTTCCTGCAGCGTCCACGTGCCACCCTCTGCCTTGTTCCCAGGTTGCCATGCTGAGCACAGGGAGCGCCAGGCACATCCTCCTTTGAGGAACCTTGGCTGCTGGCACAGACCTTCTGGTTGAAGGAATTGTCCAGGCATTCCCATTCTACAAATTGGGTAGGAGCTCTGGAAGAGACACCCAAAACAGACATTTCACCACGGGACATGGCTCTTGGAGGGGTGCCATTTCAGAGGCATTGGCAGACCAGTATGGTCTGGGAGGGCAGCAAGGCGGGCACGTCGCGTGGGGCAAGTACTTCCCGGTTCTCCCTCAGCCTGTGGCTATTGGGGCCTGTTGTAACATCTGAGCGCCAACAGCCAGGGCTGAGTGCTCGGGCTAGGGCCAAAGAGGAAAGATAGGGATCAGCTTGTGGTTTAGAAAGACAAACACATTATCCCTTCCCTGCATCTTTCTGCTCCATGACTTGAAAAGCTTCCTGGGGATGAGGAAGGCGACTAACTAGCTCTTTTACTCCTTCCAGCCTCCTTCCATTGGGCGACTCCGCCCTCCCCTAATAATAGAAATAATAATGGCTGCCAATGATGGCATGCTTCCCGTGGACCAGGCCCCGTACAAAGCTGTGTACCTGTGCTACCTCCCTTAGTCTTCACAGCAACCCTGGGATGGAAGTCCTGTACACTTATTATTCACATTTGACGAATGAGGAAACTGAGGCCCGGGGCGGTTAAAGAACAGCTGAAGGTGTCCTAATTACTGCTATAGACGGAATGTTTGTGTCCCCCCAAGAGTCATCTGTTGAAACCTCTGTCCCCCCCAAGATTCATTTGTTGAAACCTAATCACCAATACGAGGGTATTAGGAGGTGGGGTGTTGGCAGGTGATTAAGTCACAAAAGCAGGGCCCTCATGAATGGGCTTCACACCTTTACGAAAGAGGCCCCCAGAGAGATCCCTGGCCCTTTCCATCATGTGAGACTGTAGCAAAAAGACAGCCACCTCTGAACCTGGACGCAGGCCCTCCCCAGACACCAGATCTGCCAGCATCTTGCTCTTGGGCTTCTCAGCTTCCAGAACTGTGAGAAATAAATTTCTGTTGTTTATAAACCACCAGTCCACAGTATTTTGTTATCCAGTCCAGAAAGACTAAGTAAGCCAGTTACTGAGTGGAGGAGCTGGCATTTGAATGGAAGTGTGTCTGACCCCACAGCTGGTTCTCTCATGGCTGCTGGCGCCATGGAATGTTTGAACAGGCAGTGGGGAGAGACCAACTCAGACCTTAATATAAGGCATTTGTATTTTTAAAAAATCACTGCCCAGGAAGGCTGTCACATGAGACACAAGAGGGGTGGGGGTAGGGGGACTGTCCCTCCCTGTTTCTGAGTAACATATGAGGACCCCCACATGGCACTGGGTGTGAGGGGCAGAGGGGTCCTCAGGTTCCCCCACTCTGTCACTGAGTTCCCTGCTAGGAATCAGGTGCTAGGCTTTCCTGGCCACAAGCCAGCACCCTGCCTGAAGTTCCTGCATCCCACGCCTGCCCTTCACAGACCCAGCGGCCCAGCCGCCTCAGGCCCTCAGGCAGGACCTGCCAGGGAGGTGGGGGCACGTGTGCTGGATGCTTGGCAGGAGGAGCCCTGAGGAGCCGGGGCTCCCAGAGGGGTCCCCGCCCACTCACCCTGGAGCCCGAGGCCTGGGAGAGAGGCACTCTTGGGGGAAAATCCCTTCCTCCCACTCTCCTCCAGGCTGTCCGGCACCTGCTTCTTCCTGCTCCTCACCCCGATGGGACCACCCATCTCTCTCTGCTGATGGGACCAAGAGAGAGGTGCACACCTCCGGACCTCCGCGCATCTGGAAGTGTGAGCCTAGGGAGCTGACGCTGCCAGGCCCTTGGGGCCCCCAGGCAGGAGGGAAGTTGATGGAGTCTAGCTGCAGAGCCGTGGAGTCCTGCGGATGGGAGCCCTCTTGCCTCTCGAGACTTATGGCATGTCTCTGGCCTCAGTTTCCTGATGCGTGTAATGGAAAGAGTACCTCCCTCCCTTGGGAGGGTGGTGGAATAATGAGGTCTAGAGCATTGGAATACAGAAGTATGGAGGAGCAGCACCCCCAAACGGGGTGAGAGGTTCTTAACCCTCAGCCCTCACAGTTGCAGAAGGGACCAAGGAGAAAGCTCCCCTCCCCGACCCCAGGCGTGCACACTGGAGCTTGGTTTGATGTGCCACGGAGTCGAATCCCAGGATTCGTCTAGAAAACAAGGCTACTACCACTTGCTACTAAATCAACCCAACAGGTCTGTTCACCCCAGATTCCGGAAAGAGAGCCCAGCGCTAGGGAGTAGCACTGTCTGGGGCCTGGTTAGGTGTTTTGGGAAAGCCCGTGGGTTCCTGCCTGGCTGCTGGACAGACATGTCCTGCTGATACCCTGGGCCTCAGCAGAACCTCAAGCCTCTCTCTCTCTGCCTGCCTTTCTCTCAGGTTCTGCATGTGTACTAGGCTTCCTGTTCCAACGAGAATATATAAAACCATCCTCCCCAAACACAAGCTGACACTGGGGGCTAAACTTGCTTGACAGTCCCAAAGGGGCCTGGTGACCCGGGAGGAGCCCCTCAGATGCAGGGACCATTGCAGGCTGTGGCGCCCATCCCAGGTGCATCCTGGGCTACCCTGGGAAGGGCTGGGGAACAGCAAGAGCCAGATCTGTGGTAAGGACACTCATTTTAGAGACATGATGGATTCATTTAATATCTTCTCGCTACAATTGTTTTGCAGCGCCTGCTCTTAATGGCCTCCAAACTTTCATCCAAATATCTTTTGCTGGCAGTTTAGCTCTCTGGCTGGCATTTTTGCTGGCAGAACTAATAGCTGGATGCCTTCTTGAATGGGAAACTTTCATTGTCTTGTCTTCTCCCTTCTGAGCTTCCAGCGACTGCCCCAGGTCTGAGATTGGGGGAGGGCTGTGACTGTGACGCTCCTGCGTGGAGCCCAGTGGCTGACTTTCAGGAAGGACAGGTGAGTGTGAGGGAGCGGAGGCCTGTGCCTGACTAGGTGAGGGCCCAGGCCCAAGCTCCAAGGAAGAAAAGGGTGTGAGAAAGCAGGGTATTTGTTGCCTGAGGCCCACCTCCAACACTTTGGGCAGAACACCTTAGTTCCAGATGCACAAAACACACAGACTCTGGGCTGTGCGGCCCCCTAGGAACTCTAACTAGCTGGTCCTAGAGTCTGTGGACCTCTGCATGTGCCGTGGGTCAGAAGGCATGGCCTAACGGCCACATGGCGGATCTGTGCTGTGCTGCCACGCTTCTCAGGGTCCTCCCTTCCCCAGTATTCTGGCACACACCAGACAGAGCCCCTGGACTACTGCAGGGGTGGTTGGCCTGCTGGGACATTTAGTTGAACGCTGACAAAGCAGGGTCCTGGTAACACCACTGCCATACCCTCACCAGCGGCTGGTACAGCAGCCTCTGCTAGGATGATGGGCCTCATCGTCCATGAGGCAGCCCCTCCTCCTGTCCTGACCACACCTCTTGTCACAGGAGCTCTGAATGCTGCTCACTCGTGGCCTTGCATTCTTCCCCCCGGGGCCGGCTCCATCCCTCCCCAGGATCTGAGACCTCTACCTCTCCCCACCTTTCTGGATCCCAGACACATCGTCTTCCAGCAAGATCCACTCTAGTGGAATAGAAAAAGTTTTCTTGTCTAGCTTGGGCCTGGTGACCGGCGACAAGTGACAGGCCTCCTGCCTCTGGGAACTGACCTCTGATGGTGGCTATTGGACAAGTAAATGCCTGCCTGGGGTCAAAAGTCTACACCGATCAGATCACCTGAGGAACAGGGCCTCCCAGGTGCCTCCCCTACCCTCCGCCCCAGAACCTCTGTTTCATCTCTGACACTCATCAAGACTCCCTTCTTTGGCTTAAGACATGAAGTTACCTGGGATAAAAAGAACTTGAATCAATCCATTCATAAATTAGTTAGATCTCTTCATCAGAGAGTGGCCTGGTACCCAAGAGTGGCCTGGGTGCCGTGTGCAAAGTTCGTCCTCGGGAAGCACTTGACTGACAAGCATGGGCTGGGCTGTGGTTTCAGGTCTAGCAGGATGCTGGGGGGATGGCAGGAGGCACCCAGGAGCGAAGGGACCTGCCCAGACTCCCAATGTGTCAGGCCAGGCTGCGTCTCCCAATCCATCAGGTTACCCAGTGGCTGCTGCCTCCTTCTGCATGTGCCCTTGGTAGCACGGGGGCGGGGTAGGGGGCAGTCTGGGTAGCAAGAGTGCTGGGCAGGCAGCTGAGGATCCCTGGGCTGGAAACTCACCCTGCCATTAGTTAGCTGTGTGGCCTCAGTTCCCACTTTCCTTCTCTGGACCTGTTTCCTGCTTTAAAATTATGGGGGCTGGATGAAACATCCTCTGGGGACTCCCTCTGGCTTGAATGTGCTACAGCAATCTGAGATGGCCAGCTCATTCCTGGGGCAGCCTTTTCCGTCTCAGAGCTCCTCCTTGCTGGCCTGGGACTGTGCTCTGGTGGTGCAGGAGGCTGTGGCATAAGTGGTCCCCTCGCTCCCTCCACCCTCTGTGCTTTCTTGCACAATTCCCTAAGCTGAAAGAAAGAAAATGGAGTCTGGAGCCTCTTCAGGCCAGGAAGCTGAGCCACATAACCAGTCTTCCCGGTTTTAAAGTTCTAACTCTGCCGCTGCTGCAGCCTTCAGGACTCCTGGTCACCAGGCAGGCAGGCAGGCAGGCAGCAGGCCTCGGGAGAGGTGACTGGTTTGTTGCTGTCTGCCCTGAGTTCAGCGGGCTGGTCCCCGCTGCACTGGGATCAGAGATCAAAACACAGCCCCAGCTGAACTGAGCTTTCTGATCCTGCTTCCCTGGACACCCAGAGGATTCCCTAGCCAGGTCCCTGACAGCCTGAAGGACACAGCTCTGCTTCTGGCCCCATAGCAAGAGGCCCAAGGAGCTGAATGCATGGAGGCTGTGGGCAGACCAGAGCACAAGAGACTGTCGCCTGGGCAGAGAGACACTGGGATTTGCTGACCGACACAGCACTTTTGGGGAATAGGTTGCCAGGGAGAATCCACAGGTGTACAAAAAAAGTCGTCACTGTCCCTCTGTGAATACTTGGGTCTCTGCCCTGCCTGATGTGTCGTAATGAGGTTTAGTAGGAAATGCTGGCCAGCAGAGGTGTCCCTTTGCTGGGGCCGAGGCGGTTGCAGCCTCTCGTGTGGTTATGAGGGAACCTGTTTTTTTCGCATGTGAGTTCCCCCAGCCCAAGAAAGCCTGTCATGCTCTGGGGTTGCCTCGTTTTTCTTAGGTGAACAGGCTTTAGGATTACCTTTCCTAAATTCACAGAACAGATAACCCTTTGTAGAAAAAACAGGCTGGTGGCCGGGCGCGGTGGCTCAAGCCTGTAATCCCAGCACTTTGGGAGGCCGAGACGGGCGGATCACGAGGTTCGGAGATCGAGACCATCCTGGCTAACACGGTGAAACCCCGTCTCTACTAAAGAAAACTACAAAAAACTAGCCAGGCGAGGTGGCGGGCGCCTGTAGTCCCAGCTACCCGGGAGGCTGAGGCAGGAGAATGGCGTGAACCCGGGAGGCGGAGCTTGCAGTGAGCTGAGATCCGGCCACAGCACTCCAGCCTGGGTGACAGAGCGAGACTCCGTCTCAAAAAAAAAAAAAAAAAAAAAAAACAGGCTGGGTGTGGTGGCTCACACCTGTAATCCCAGCATTTTGGGAGGCCGAGGTGGGCAGATCACCTGAGGTCAGGAGTTTGAGATCAGCCTGGCCAACATGGTGAAACCCCATCTCTACTAAAAATACAAAAATTAACCGGGTGTGGTGGTGGGTGCCTGTAATCCCACCTACTCGGGAGGCTGAGGCAGGAGAATCGCTTGAACCTGGGAGGCGGAGGTTGCATAGAGCCAAGATCGTGCCACTGCACTCCAGGCTAGGCAACAAGAGCGAAACTCCGTCTCAAAAAAAAAAAAAAAAAAGAAAAAGGAAAAAAGGAAAAACGAAAAGTTTCTGAGATGGAGCCTCACAATTACTAGGCATTTCTTTTTTTTGAGACAGAGTCTCGCTCTGTGGCCAGGCCGGAGTGCAGTGGCGCGATCTCAGCTCACTGCAAGCTCCACCTCCCGGGTTCAAGCGATTCCCCTGCCTCAGCCTCCTGGGTAGCTGGGACTACAGGCATGCGCCACCACACCAGGCTAATTTTTTGTATTTTTTGGTAGAGATGGGGTTTCACCATGTTGGCCAGGATGGTCTCTATCTCTTGACCTCGTGATCTGCCCACCTCAGCCTCCCAAAGTGCTGGGATTACAGGCATGAACCACAGCGCCTGGGCCACGATTACTAGGCATTTCTAAATCACTTGCCAGGGTGGTCCGGAGCCTGCCGCGGCCCGGTCTGGCCCCTCTGCCTGCCGCATCGCCAAGTGTAGGCTTTAGATGGGACGCAGCAGAACGCAGTTCCTCATGGAGTTAGGGCCAGCATGTGAAAAAAGCTTCCAGGCCCCAAAAGGAGTAGGGCCAGGGCCACGGCTGGGCTCTCGATCCCTTCACCAGGGGCAGCCCACTTCAAGTCCTCAGGATCTCCAAGTCTAGACCCCAGAAGGAGGAATCTCAAGTTACTCCTTAGGAAGTCTCAGAGGACAAACAATGTGCTATTTGGGAAAAAAATAGACCTGGCATGATTGTTTCTTCCCAGCTTTCCCGGGCATTCTGAGAGCTTTCGTTTCTCCTCGGAGGAGGGTTCTTTCAAAGTCACCTCCTCCGTGAAGCCTTTCCTGATTCCCCTGAACAAGGTATGGTCTCTCCTGGCACTTCGTTCCTCTGACACCAGTTATCATCACAGTGATAATAGTTATCTCTTGCTGAACATGTACGTACGTGCCAGTCATGCCGTTCAGAGCATTCACTTATTATCTTATTTAATCTTCTCAACAACCCTAACTCGTAGGTACTATAATTATCTCTGTTGGACAGGAGAGGAAATTGAGACCCAGAGACATGAAGTAACTTGCCCGAGTCACCAGGAAGAGGCAGCACCGGGCCTGAGGCTCACGCTGCTGACTTCATGTTAACCAACCACCATCCTGCCTCTTCCCGCCCTGGTCTGTCTCCCCCAGCCTTCACCTCCTCCTGCAACTGCAGATAGAAGCTGCTTCTTCCTTTGTCATTCTCAAGTTATCTGTTTTGTCCCTCTTTATAAAGTTCTATGTTAAGAACCATCGCCCAGTGTTGGTGTAAATGTATAAATTATCTGGGCTGGATGGGTCATGGCTGCCAAGTTCAGCGATGAGTCTGGGACACAGAGTGGGCAAAAGGACGAAGCCGCCCCGGGGGCTGATTGTGGTTTTGTGGCTCCGCTTGTTTCTGGTGCAGTTGGCCCCACACTCAGCTCAGCTTTCTTCTCCACTGCTCTGCTCCAGGGCTATAAGCATCCCCAGGGCACGAGCTCTGTCCTGCCTAGTCCACCCCCTCTTCCTGCCACCAGTGCTTGTACCTAGTAGGCAGGCCATGGCTGTCATCTGCTTGGCAGCCTGTGCGTCAGAACAAGGTGCGGCCTGGACCCCACACCCTGCCAGGAAAAGACACAGTCCCCTCTATCTCACACCTCACTCTTCTCGCCTTAGCCCTTCCTGGGCCCTAGGGCTGAGCTCTCAGAAGGGGGCAGCTTCCCAGGCCCAGGCAGACTGCTCGCCCTGGGCAGGAGGGCCAGCCTTGGCTTCAGCAAGTTGGGAACTCATTCTGCCTCAGAAGCTTCCATTTGCAATGCTCCACCCCAACCTGCTGGCTAGTCCGCCAAGCTCTCTCCTTGAGGCCCGCGAGGTGCAGGCAGACAGATGCCTCCTGATGAGCTTTACTGGCATCCTTCCTGCTGCTCAGGTCTTAGGCACTGCTTCCGCAGCCCGGGCCTTCCTGCTCAGGGTGACGAGGGCATCTTACGGGAAGGACCTCCTGCTTCAGTCCACAGGACAGCCTCCCATGAGTCCTTCCTGCCTTCCGCACCCAGGACACTGTGTGCAGTGGGCATCTCTGGGCCATTTGGGTGAGGAATTCAGTCTTTCAGTGTCTCAGCCTCTTCCCTGCCCAGTCCCCTATGCAGGGGACCTCTCCCACAGAAGTGGGCTGGCATAAGAAGGTCAGCTGTCTGGAGTCCTCCCTGAGCCCTCAGGACCCCAGGCGCCTTTTCCTCTCCTGCCCAGCCTGCGCTGGCCCGTACTCTCTGCTCCCTCCTGGCCCAGCCTGCTGCCCGCTGCTGGCCTGCTGTCTGCCTGGTGCTCAACAGCCTCGGCCCCTCTGCCCCCAACTGGGCAGCAGCCCCTGCTCAGCTCTGCATTCGTGGAAGACTCCTAGGCACAGAGTCACCTTTTATGAGGCAGCAGGAGATACCCCACAGCTGGGTCATTCTCCTCATCCGGGAGCCAGGTGTGGGAATTCACTGGCATGAGAGACACTTACGGGTTCCTCCTGCCTCTGAGTGCACGTGCTCCTCCAGCACGGGGAATTTTTTGGTCATCCTTAGGAGTTGTGCACAGAGTGGGCTTTCCTTGGCTGGAGACCCCACCCACTGCATCCTCCCTGTGTCTGGCAAGTCCGGGAGGGCTTCAGTTTGTCCTCGGGGCGCTGGACAGGCCGTGCAGTCCCCACACTCCCCATCTCAGGTGCGCAGAGCTTCCATCCAAATCAGCTGCTCCCAGAAGGGCTTGCCTCTGGCGCTGACCCTTCCCTGACCAGGCGCTCTGCTCACTAGGGCTCCCAGGTACCACCTCCAAGCCTGGCCAGGACAACCACCAGGGAAGTCTGCCTGCAGAGGGGACTCCTTGCTTGCCCCAAATGCTTCAACCCCAGCTCGATGAGCTCCCGTGGGGCTGAGTCCCAGGCCCACCTGGGATGGCTCCTAAGCTCATCCTCTCCTCCTGCAGCCCAGTTCCCACCAGAACCAGCCTCAGGAAGACCCCAAGCAGAACCGCACAAACCTCTTGGTGTATGATGCCAGGGAAAGGACAACTGGAGACCGCAGGACATTAGCCTGGCTTCCTGGTGGGGCCCAGTGCTTTATAAACCCAAGCTCACTCGGCCTGATGTCCCCAAAGCTGACCAGGTCATCCACCCTGCAGCAGGGGTGGGGAGCCCAAGGCCTGTGAGGAGTGACCATGCTCGGCCAGGCAGCTCCCTGAACCTGCCCTGACACTGAGTTTCAGAGTCAGAATCTGTGCCAGGTGAAACCCAGCAAAAGGGTGTGACTTGGAGCCTGGAACCCAGCAGTGCTCCCTAAATATTTGTGGAATGAATACACAAGGGAAATGTCCCAGAGGCAGTACAGTGAGAGGGGCCTGGTATAGGGGTGTCCTGGTGACACTGGCTTGGCCCAGAAGGGGCAGGAAGTACATGCAGGAACAGCAGAAACAAGCACCTCTCCCTCTAGCTAGGGAGCCAGCGTCTAGCTGGGATTGGACTGTTTCACAATCAATCTGGAAAGAGGGTGGCAGGTCGGGTTGGGAGTGGAGCTCCTTGACCCAGGAACCCAGAGCTGTGGAGTCAGCCTCCCTGTCCCAGGTGGGAGGCAGCCTGGACACCTTAGCACCCCTGTCCCTAGCCCAGGAATCCGGAGCATGCAGCGGCAGGGGGAACCTTACCGTGGCCGCTCCTTCTGGGCAGCGGGGCCCCACGTTCTCCACTGCAGGCTGGTGCTTGTTTCTAGTCCAGGAAGCGGCACTCCCTTCAGGCAAAATAGAAAAAAAAAAAAATGGAAAAGAAAACCTCAGTGCTTTTTTCACCCAGCCTCTTCTCCTGAAGGCTCCTGGTTGGTGTCGTCCTGCCTCTGTGGGCACACAGCCTCCTTCCCTCTGGCAGCTTACTCACTGGTGCCCGCAAAGCTGCCAGCTGTGTGGGGGAGGTGGGACCTCCCCCCTCCTGACACACACTGGGGCATGCCCTGTGGGGACCAGGGGCTTGAGGGTGGCACCCGCTGGGTCCTGATCATGGGGAAGCCGTGCCCTGGCCAGCACCCTTCTCACTGAATGGTGTCCCTGTGAGCTCAGCAGAGACGCACATGGGTGCTGACTGGCCCTGCCTAAGAGAGTGACAAGGTTCTTGGTAGGAAGCTGTTTCCTTGGTACCCAGACCTGCCAGAATGAAGGGGCAGCCCAGCCCCTCAGTGATGGGCTCTCACCCCGGCCAGCCCCTCCGGAAGGCTTCCTACCTGGGCATGTTGCTGTGTCTCGGTCCTGTGCACCCAGACAGGGCCTGGGCCTGCCGGGGCTGGCAGCTGCTCCTCACCCTGCTCAGGCCGTGTGTCTGGCGTCCCCTCTCCCTGATGCCCATCTCAGGGCCTGCGCCCACCCACCATCAGTTAGGATAAACTGCTGTCAGGCCCCCAGCCAGCTCTCTGCTGGACCCAGCTGCTGTCCCCAGCAGGCGGACGGCACACACACTGGCTTACACACTCTCGCACTCACGCACACGTGGGTCCACGCCCAGCATAGAGCCACCTACCTGCCCAGGCCAGCCTAAGCCAATCCAGCCTCGCTCTCCAAATGCCACTCCGACCCCAGAAGCCACTCCTTTACAGAAACATCCCCGTGGGAGATGAGTTCACAGCCAGCCCGGGAGGACTCCAGTCAGCGCTCGGACAAGACTGCCCTTCTGTCCTTACACCTCCAGAGGACACACACGGGCAGCCTGACCACCATATCTGCTATTGCACTCTGCCTGCTGCCACAGCCCCCCGGGCACCTCTGGCCCCCACAGCGTCTTCCATATCTTTAGCGGGTGGCAGCAGACTCACAGCAAGTCCCATCTTCCTGGAGCCCAAGGTAGGGAGGGGAGAGCTAGAAGGGGCGGGACTCAGGTGCAGCTCCAAGTTTCCAGCTCCCAAAATAATCAGATGCAAAGGAGAAGCAAGAACAGCTCCAGGCGGGCGGTGACTCAGTGCTAGTGGGCTGGCTTAGTCACCTGGATGGCTGCTGGCGGCTCCTGGTACATCAGGACGGGAGCAGCGCCCTCCCCCACCTGCCTGGACCGTGGCTGTCTCCAGAGTGTGGCCGCGGAGCCCAGCGCCCAGGGCTGCCTGTCAGGCGAGGCCGCTCCACCCCGCTCCCGCCCATCAGGGCCCAGCGGCCCCGGCTGCGGCGCGCCCCTCCTCCACCGTGCGCCCCGGCTCACTTTGGGATTTCTCCATTAAATCCTCAGGCATCGACCTGCTCGTTTGGGGCGCCGAGCTGCTCCAACGTTGCTTGGCAATTTTGATATCGTCGGGGGTTGCCATGGGGAGGAAGGTGATGTCATTGACACAAAAAAACCCACGGAATTTACAAATCAGCTGGGGCTGGAGCTATTTATAAAAACACGTTTTTCTCTGCCTTTCTTTGCTGAAGGGGAGGAGGAGGAAGGGCTGCCTGCGGGCTCAGGGTGAGCCTCCCTGCTGTCCTCCCTATCCTTGCCCTAGAGAAGCCAGACCTCCTTGGCTCACCCCACCCCCACCCCCCAGAACTTGGAGCTGCGCATTCAGACCTGGCAGGTGCTGGCCTCAGCTGGTTTTGCTTTGAAGGCGACAGTGGCACACGGGATGTGAGGCAGGGCCGGTGCCGGCTTCCTGGGTTGGCAGGAACCAGAAACGAGTTACTTAACTGGGTCCCTTTATTTCACTGGTCAAAAACAGAGGTATTTGCTGGTGAGGCAGCTTGAGCTCTTTGATGTGCCCCCCACCAGCTCCCCGGAGCGCCAGGTGGAGCCCAGACTTCCACAGTGCCCTTCCCATTCCTAGCCTCAGTGTCTCCTCCGCTGGCCCCTTTTCTTCTCCCAGTGTCCAATTGTGGGCTCCCCAAGCTCCAGGCTTGGTCCCCTGCTCATCTCTAGCCACATTCAGCCACCACTCCGTCAAAACACCTTTTTTCTGGGGCTCTGACCATCACCTGGGCAAACGCTGGCCCCAAAACCCATTTTGTGCCTGCCCCACTTCAGGCACCACCTCTGATGGCCCAGCTCCCACTGCCAGGACCCACTGGCTATTGACAGCCACAGGGAAGCCTGGGAGTTCTTGACTCTTTCTGTCCCCCAGTCCCTTATATCCAAGGTGGCACCCGGCTCCACATTTTATTTTTTTATTTTTATTTATTTTATTTATTTATTTTTGAGGCGGAGTCTCGCTCTGTCGCCCGGACTGGAGTGCAGTGGCCGGATCTCAGCTCACTGCAAGCTCTGCCTCCTGGGTTTACGCCATTCTTCTGCCTCAGCCTCCCGAGTAGCTGGGACTACAGGCGCCTGCCACCTCGCCCAGCTAGTTTTTGTATTTTTAGTAGAGACGGGGTTTCACCGTGTTAGCCAGGATGGTCTCGATCTCCTGACCTCGTGATCCGCCCGTCTCGGCCTCCCAAAGTGCTGGGATTACAGGCTTGAGCCACCGTGCCCGGCCTCACATTTTATTTTTGAAAACTCTTTCTAACTTTCTTCTGTAGCGAAGCCATGTGGTGTTTGGTTAAAAGCCCAGGCTCTAAGTTTTCAGTCTTCCGCATCTGAGCTCCACTGTTCGTCAGTTGAGTGACTTTTGGCATGTTATTGAACCAATTGAACTTCAATTTCCTCATCCATAAAATGGTGATGATTTCACCTGCCTCACAGGGCTGTGGGAATTAAATGAATAAAGTTTCTGGCACAGAGACTGCTCATCTTGATCCCAATAAACATTAGTTTTTATCCACCCCTCCACTGGTGGCAGATTAATCTTCCCAAACCACGACCCTAGGCACCTTCTGCGCAAAGGTCTCAGGCTGCATGCGTAGACATTTTGATTGAATGCAGTGTTAGATAGCATGGCATTAAACACAAGAATTTCAATTTGTGGCCGGGCACGATGGCTCACACCTGTAGTCCCAGCACTTTGGGAGGCAGAGGCGGACAGATCATGAGGTCAAGAGATCGAGACCAGCCTGGCCAACATGGTGAAACCCCGTTCTACTAAAAATACAAAAATTAGCCAGGCGTGGTGGCGTGTGCCTGTAATCCCAGCTACTCGGGAGGCTGAGGCAGGAGAATCGCTTGAACCCGTGAGGCGGAGGTTGCAGTGAGCCGAGATCGCGCTACTGCACTCCAGCCTGGTGACAGAGCGAGACTCTGTCTCAAAAAAAAAAAAAAAAATTCCATTTGTGGTCATCATGAAACATTTCTCTCTAAGTTATCAGTTCGCTTTGAAGAGGGACGCTGTATTTTTCTTCTTTTTGTATCTCCATGTAATTTTGTGTGTAAACTTATATATAATCCACTTCTGCTCTGTCTCACTAATGAATGATCCAGGAAATGCAAACCAAAACAAAAGGATATACGACTCCCTGCCATAATACAGTGAAAAAAAAAAAAAAAGGCAGGTGGGAGAGTGAATCGGTACAGTCTTCTTGGGGGGCAATTTTACAGTTTTGACCAAAATTTCAAAATGTGTATGTACTTGATCCAGCAAATGCACTTCTAGGAATCCAAGTTAAGAAATAGTTCCATCCTGGCTAATACGGTGAAACCCCGTCTCTACTAAAAAAATACAAAAAACTAGCCGGGCGCGGTGGCAGGCGCCTGTAGTTCCAGCTACTCCGGAGGCTGAGGCAGGAGAATGGCGGGAACCTGGAGTGAGCTGAGATCCGGCCACTGCACTCCAGCCTGGGCGACAGAGCGAGACTCCGTCTCAAAAACATAAAAAAAAAAAAAAAAAAATAGTTGCACATCGGCCTGAAGATATTGGTATAAGAATATTCACGGTAGCACTGTTTGTAACTGCAAAGAACTGGAAGCCACCAAAATGTGCATCAATTGGGCAGATTAATTGGGTGACAGATTAATACAGGATGATACATCCCCATGCAATGAAGTATCTGCAGCCTTAAAATGAATGAGTTTGGTCAGTCTGTATGTATGAGGAAGGATGACCACCATAGTTGAGAGAAAAGACCAGGTTGATCAATGTTAACTTGAAAATATGAGATGGCATAATCTCATATAAGTTTTTTATTTAAAGATATTTCTGTATCTGTATGTTGAAACCACAAACTGTCAATATGGTTATCCTTGGAAATAGGAGTGCTGGTGACAGGGGTCTTTCACTTTGGACTTTTTACACTCTTGCATTGTTTCAGTGAACATGTATTGTTGTATTTAAACAATACAAAATTAAAAATAAAGGAGTGTATGCTTTTAAAACTAATAATAGGTCAGGCGCAGTGGCACACACCTGTAATCCCAGCACTTTCGGAGGCCGAGGCGGGTGGATCACTTGAGGTCAGGAGTTCGAGACCAGCCTGGCTAACGTGGCGAAACCTCGTCTCTACTAAAAATACAATAATTAGCAGGGTGTGGTGGTGGGCACCTGAAATCTCAGCTACTCAGGAGGCTGAGGCAGGTGAATTGCTCGAACCCGGGAGGTGGAGTTTGCTGTGAGCAGATTGTGCCATTGCACTCCAGCCTGGGCAGCAACAGAATGAGGCTCAGTCTCAAAACAAACAAACAAAACCTAATAATAGAAACCCAAGAGCTATGGAGAGTACTTAAAACTTGTATATTTGCACATTTTCCTGTACAAATTCCACTTTAAGGCAAAAATGTGGGGATGTGGAAAATACTTTTTCTTCCCTCGTGTCTTTCAAATTTTCAGAAATGTTGTTAGAGGGAGGGCAGCATGACAATGTGAGGGCACTAAGGCAGGAGATAGAGTACATTACGTTAAATTCAAACCACTATCATCTTTTTCAGATAATAATTACCATGACTCTCTTTAAGAAATGTAACATTTCTAAGTTTCTGCCTGTTTATGAGAAGCAGGCAGAAATTCCTGAAGAAACATCAGTAATTTCATAAATCAAGAAAAATCATGTTTTCCAGATTTCTGCTATAGTAGCTAGCAGAGATAATAGCCATTTCATGAAAGGAACTGAGAACAAAACAAACCACCTCCCCTGAATCTGCATCAGTCAGGTTCTCTGTCAGCCTGGAGAATCAAGTCCAGGACAGAAGCTATGGCAGTCCTGGGGTCTCTTAAGCGTCAGGACTGACTGCAGTCCCACAGATCACCCCTGCCTGGATGAGAGGTGCTCCCACCATGCTGTCCACTTAGTGCATCCTTGCAGGGAAGGAGTCTGATTGGCTGGCTCAGGTCGTATGCCTGTTTCTCAGGGAGGGTATCCTATTCCGTTATCACATGATCTAGGGAGGAAAGTTAGGGTGCTGTTACTAAACCAAAGGGGGAATGGGTGCTGGAGACCAAAGGGGACCAGCCAATGGTTGCCACAGCATCTCTGCCACTTTTTCTAATTATTTTCAATTCCTGAGTGTGATAATCAGTCATTGTTGATATTTGATTCCTGTCTTGTGAAACTGATGGCCTGTGCAAACTGAGATCAGTTCCTCTATTATATCATGTTTCATGACTTCCTGATTTGATGAGAGGATCTGCAAATTTAGAACCAGTTTTTTTCCACAGGCTGTAGAAAGGGGGCTCCACTAGCCTGCAAAGGTGGCTGCTGCTGCAGCGGGCAGGGCAGCAGATGCCTGTGTCTCTGGGCCAGTGGTGGGCCCTGGTGCTTAGTACATGGCAGGTGCTCAAGTAAACTTTGTTGAAGGAACGAATGAACATCTTTAGAGGTTCTGTGCTCTAGCCACCCTCCTTAGAATGTGTGCATCCCAGAGCTGAAAGGCACTCTAGGGACATCAGCCCTGGCCCTCCTTCTACAGGTGAGAAAATCACAGCCCCAAGAGATTAGGTGATTCAGCAAAGCCTCAGAGAAAATTAAAGGCAGTCAGGAACTCAGCTGTTCCTCCTCACAGACCCATGGAGTTCCCTTCGGCAGCCCCATGCTAGCAGCACACTCTGAGTGTGACAGATCTGTAATTTGGTCAAAGGCAGTGGTGGTGCTGTCACCACAGACATTTCTACCTTTGAATCTTGGCTCCTAGGGATTTGCAGCAGCATGAATCAGCCAACCCAGTATCCTTACAATTTCTTAGTCTTTTACTGTGTTTTTGTTAATGGACATATACAGTACTTGCAGTCTCAAAAGTAATTTGCCTCACCTGCATCATTTTGGTGAGTTGGATTCAGCTGGAACAACTGTTTATATCAACCTTGTCCCACTGTGTGGTTTTAAAATAACCATCTGGGGATGTCTTTGGAAAGGCCATGTAGCAATGAAGTTCTAAAAATTTTCATACACCAGTGCTTCCCAAGTTTTCCTAAAGAATAATAAAAACTTCTAGAAACAAAGCCTAGGGCTCCAGTATGTGGGTAAAATTCATTTGCTGCCAAATTTTTCTAGATCTTTAGATTCCTCCCCACACTGCACACCCGCTTGTGCTGCATGTACAGAAGGTGCCTCACTCAGGCGTTCTGATGGGCCTGTCTCCATCCACCTACACTAGTCAGCGCCTCTCACCGCAGGGCCAGGAAGGGAGGAACAGATTCTGCCCTCCTTCCTTCCCACCATCCCAAGTCAGGGCAGGTTCCGGAAAGGACGGGCTTGATTAATGAGGTGTTGCCACTGGAGGCCTGTATATCCCATACTCCTGAGATGGCCTTACCTTGGCGGCACTCGTCAGCCCTGCGCCTCCAGGAGAGCTAGGCCAGAAGCAGGGGCTCTACCTTCAAGAGATTTTTCTCAAGTGCCTTCCTTGGCCAGGAGGGTACAGAGGAACAGACGCTTCCTGGACATCTGCCTGCCCCCAAAGTATTGGCAGCAAAGTAGGGGATGACTAAGTAAAGTCCTGGGGTCCTCAGTGGGAGGGAAGTTTCAGGGCCTTGTCAGATATGTCCCTTGCAAGCCCTCCCCTGTGGCCCTGCTCCCGCTGTCCTCCTGTGGGCAAGGTGTGTGGAGGATGCTGGCAGGGGCCAAGGGTGGGCACAGTAAGTGACAAGAGACTCAAGACAAGTAGCCAATGTCAGCAGACAGCCAGAGAGGGTAGCAGGAGGGCACCATCTGGCAAGGTCTTCCCTTTTTACCCAATCTCTAGTCACAAAGCTATACAAGATATGAGGGAGGGAAGCACAGACCAGAATCTCGTCAGTATTGGAAGAGGCCCTGGCAAGGGACTCTGCTGCTGACTTCTCGAACAGTTTTCCCTCAGGAGAAAGGGTTTTCAGGCTGGGCGTGGTGGCTCGCGCCTTAATCCTGGCACTTTGGGAGGCTGAGGCCGGAGGATCTCTTGAGTTCAGGAATTCGAGACCAGCCTGGGCAAGCGAGACCTTGTCTCACAAAAAATAAACAAAATTAGCCAGGCATGCTGGTGCACATCTGTAGTCCCATCTGCTTGGGAGGTTGAGGTTGCAGTGAGCTGAGATTTGGCCACTGCACTCCAGCCTGGGCAACAGAGTGAGACCCTCTCTCTCGAAAAAAAAGGAGGGATTTTCAAAGTAAGTGAACAGGGAATGAAATGCTTTTTTCCAGGACCAGGTGTATGGAATTGTGAAAATACTTGATTTCACAAGATGGGGTGGCAGCAGCTGAAAACCCTTTTATGTGAAGTCTCCAACACATCAGGCGTAGTACATCTAGGCCCTTTCCATCTGTGATTCCATGGACTCCTCAAAACACCATGAAGTAGGTATCATTATTCCAGGTTCTACAGATAAGGAGTCTGAGGCTCAATGTGTGTACACATCTTCTCCCAAATCAGGAAGTCGCAACGCCCTGGCTTTCCTTGTGACACCACATGGCTGAGGCAGGAACTCACTGGGAGCTTTGACTTGACTTGTTTCTGGGTGACTGAACAGATGGCTGAGAGGGAGCCACTCAATCAGGGTCTGGCCACAGCCTGCTGTGACCGGGGCTGCGGGTACTGCTTCAAGGGGTGTGCCTCCCTCTGTGCTGGCTGGATGGAGGACTACACCTCAGTGGGGACTCAGCTTTCAATCTCCAAAGGCTCAGTGGCTGGCAGCAGGCCCGGCAGAGGCCTAGCCTGTGGATGAGCCTTTCCCCAGAGCAGCCCCTATGAGAGGGGCTGGCCCATCTCTGTCAGAGCAGGAAAAGAGGGGAACTACCAAGACTGGCTGGGACTTCACTAGGGATAGGACCAAAAATAAAAGCCTTTTGGCAGTGAAAGGGTCACCCCTGCAGACCCTGACCAGATGACCTTAGGAGTGGGGCTGGTCCACGCGGCATCTGGGTCTTGACTCTGAGGAGTTAATGGCAAAGTGAGGAGCTGCCCAGAAGCCAGTCTGAGCAGAGCTGCAAACTGTAGAGTCCCAAGTCCTGGGCTCACAGGTGTGTCCTCTTTCTGGCATATGATGGGATGGGCCTCTGCCATCTCAGCCCCAGCCCACCAGGAGCAGAGCCTTCTTGACACACCTGTTTCTAGGGCTGCTGCTAAGCCTGGCAGCATAGGTGGTGCAAAGGAGCCAAAAGACACACACAGAGCAGGGGTCCCCAACCCCTGGGCTGCGGACTGGTACCAGTCTGTGGCCTGATAGGAACTGGGCTGTACAGTAGGAGGTGAGCAGCAGGCAAGCAAGCATGACTGCCTGAGCTCTGCCTCCTGCAAGTGGCATTAGATTCTCATAGGCATGCGAACCCTATCGTGAACTGTGCATGCAAGGGATCTAGGTTGAGAATTTAGTTTCACCCCAAAACCATCCCCCACCACCCCTCATCTGTGGAAAAACTATCTTCCATGAGACTGGTCCCTGGTGCCAAAAAGGTTGGGGACTGCTGACAGAGGGTTCCAAAGGTCTCTACAAAGCCTGAAGTGAAACACTATTTTTTTGAGCACGTACTTTAGATTATGTGTTGTGTTGAACCCTTGCCATACACTAACTCACTTAATCCTCACAATACAATTAACTAACCCATTCAACAAATATCTACTGAGTACCTGCTAGGTACAATGCTTTCTGCTAGGCGCTGGGGAGAACTCAGTGAGCAAATTGAGACCCTGTCCCCATGAAATTTATAGTCTGGCTAGGAACCATTATAATCCCATTTCAGAGATGAGGCAACTAAGGCATCGTGATGTTAACTAACTCAGGTCATTAAATGACAGGACATGGGTTTGAACCCAGGTGATCTATTTCAGAGTCTAGGATGCTATTGTGTTACCAAATCCTTCCTTTTTTCTTCCCAACAACACACTACCTATATAGCAGACACTGTTGGTTACCTTTTGTTTAAAGAAAAAAAAAAAAAAAAAAGAATGGGGTCTTGCTCTGTCACACAGGCTGGAGTGTATTGGTGCCATCATAGCTTAGAGTAACCTCAAACTCCTTGGATCAACTGATCCTCCCGCCTCAGCCTCCTGAGTAGCTGGGATTACAGGTGTGAGCCACCATGCCCGGCTTGGTTACCTTTCTAAATCCATCTCACCTCCCTTGCTGGAAGAAACCCTGTTTATTAGAATGTACACTCCTCTCCTAACTGTGTACTCAGCGAAAGGCCCCTCCCCAGCCCCAGCCCTTAGGGGTGACTCTTAAGTTTAAACTAATCTTGGTAACGCCCTTCCCTTTGCCAGGGATTGGTGTAGGCCCAGATATGTGACAATCTGGCCAACAGACATGTGAGGAAGCCAGCTAGGAGGGTTTTGGGAGAAAGTTTTCTTTTTCTTTTTTTTTTTTTTTGAGACGGAGTCTTGCTCTGTCGCCCGGGCTGGAGTGCAGTGGCCGGATCTCAGCTCACTGCAAGCTCTGCCTCCCGGGTTCACGCCATTCTCCTGCCTCAGCCTCCCGAGTAGCTGGGACTACAGGTGCCTGCCACCGCGCCCGGCTAGTTTTTTGTATTTTTTAGTAGAGACGGGGTTTCACCGTGTTAGCTAGGATGGTCTCGATCTCCTGACCTCGTGATCCGCCCGTCTCGGCCTCCCAAAGTGCTGGGATTACACGCTTGAGCCACCGCGCCCGGCTGGGAGAAAGTTTTCTTATGCTGCTCCAAGTTGTTGTGGAACTTGGAACTGTGGTAGCCAACTGAGACCCACAAGGGAACCAGCTCGAGGACAAAAGCCAACATGCTGAGGATGGAGGAATAGGAAGGTGGAAACAACTTGGGCCCTGCATGAACTTCTGAGCTCCAGGTTTGCTGCTACATGAAATAACCGATATTCTTACCCCTTAAGATATTTTGGTTGTTCTTCTGGTTTTTTTTTTTTTTTGCAGCTGAAAACTACCTAATATAAGCCAGCTCCAGCCCCTGTCATGCCACACTAGCCCTTACTTCAGTCTAACACATACACTGCTTCACTCCATCGGCTCCTGCTCATGGCTTCCCTTGAGATGTTTGTTTTTAACTGACTTATTTCTCTAATATTATCTTGGCTTTTAAGTGATGTGGCCTGTTTCTCCAAATTATAAGCTATCTGAAGGGAGTGAGCATGCCTTACATTTTGTTATATTCTTCGTGGTACCCATCATCACTGTGGAGGCCACAGTAAAACTTAATATATAGGGGCTTTTTTTTTTTTTTTTGGAGGTAGAGTTTTGCTCTTGTTGCTCAGGCTAGAGTACAATGGCATGATCTCAGGTCACTGCAACCTCCACCTCCTGGGATCAAGCGATTCTCTTGCTTCAGCCTCCTGAGTAACTGGGACTATAGGCATGTGCCACCATGCCTGGCTAATTTTGTATTTTTAGTAGAGACGGGGTTTCTCCATGTTGGTCAGGTGGGTCTTGAACTCCTGACCTCAGGTGATCTGCCTGTCTCGGCCTCCCAAAGTGCTGGGATTACAGGTGTGAGCCACTGCGCCTGACCCTAGGGGCTTATCTTTTTTGCCACATTCCAAGATATTATTTGCTGTCCTGGAGGGCAAAAATGAACACATTTCTGTGTTCAACAAAGAGTAAAATGGGAGTCAACAGGTTGCAGCTGCAGGCCGGAGTGAATAAGAATGTCAGGCATCTCTCTCAACAGTGGCTTAGATTCACCAGTGGTTTGCACCAGCTCCTACTGCCTCCCATGTGCCTTGCCCTGGGCTGGATGCTGGGGAAACAAGACACAAATCACTGCTTGCTCTAAGTCAGGGAACTTCCATGCTCACCTACTGTCTTGTGTTCATTCTCATAAGAACCCTTTGAGGTAGGAGCCATCAGTACTAGTTTAGATGGGCAAGCAAAGCCAGTGACCTAACCAGATCAAGCAGCTGTTGAGCCCAGGTTTTCCAGTTCCTGAATTGAGTTCACAGGGCTTCCTATTATTTCCCCTTTCCTTTTTCCTATTAAGCAAGTGATCACCTTTTATTCATTGGCTCAGGTGAGGGATGTAGCAGAGCATAAAATAGAAATACAGTCAGACATTGCTTAATGACAGATACTAGCTTAATGATAGAGATACATTCTGAGAAATGCATTGTTAGGTAGTTTCATCGTGCAAACATCAGAGTGTAGTTACACAAACTTAGATGGTATAAACCTACTGCACACCTAGGCTATATGGTGCAGGCTATTGCCCCTAGGCCACAAACCTGCACAGCATGTTACTGTACTGAATACTGTAGGCGGCTGTGACACAAAGGTACGCATCTGTGTATCTAAACACATTTAGGCTGCAGGCAGTTGCCCACACCTGTAATACCAGCATTTTGGGAGGCCGAGGTGGGAGGATCCCTTGAGTTTAGGAGTTTGAGACCAGCCTGGGCAACACTGTGAGACACTGTCTCTAATTTAAAAAAAAAGAAAATTAGCCAGGTGTGGTAGCACACACCTGTAGTCCCAGCTACTTGGGAGGCTTAGGTGGGAGAATCGCTGAAGCCTAGAAAATGGAGCTGAAGTGAGCTCTGATCATGTCACCACACTCCAGCCTGCAACAGAGTGAGACACTGTCTCAAAAAATAATAAAAAGTAAACATATTTAAACATAGAAAAGGTACAGTAAAATTATGGTATTATATCTTATGGGACCACAGTCAGACATGAGGTTCACTGTTGACCACAACACTGTTGTGTGGCTAGATGCTCTAGCAACAAGAGAGTCTCAGGAAGGGACTAGATGCCTTAAATGGGATCAGTAGGCCATGCCCCTATGCTAGAAAGCCATTTCTCCTGGTTGGGAGAGGAAGACTGAGATGCACCTGTAAGTGGCTGGTGGGCAGCAAGACCCTGCCTGGTACCTTGGAGCAAACAGGACCCAAGACAGTCTTTCAAAGATCTCTGCACTCTGAACGTGGCACAGAAGCAGCCCAGCTGCAAGCCAGAGGTCCTTTGGGCTGAAATGGCCTTGTGGAATGAGAATGGGGACTGGATGGACTTTCCTGATACCTTGGTATGTAGCTGATCTTAAGGACTATCTCTTTTTTTTTTTGAGACGGAGTCTGGCTCTGTCGCCCAGGCTGGAGTGCAGTGGCCGGATCTCAGCTCACTGCAAGCTCCGCCTCCCAGGTTTACGTCATTCTCCTGCCTCAGCCTCCCGAGTAGCTGGGACTACAGGCGCCCGCCACCTCGCCCGGCTAGTTTTTTTTTTGTATTTTTTAGTAGAGACAGGGTTGCACCGTGTTAGCCAGGATGGTCTCGATCTCCTGACCTTGTGATCCGCCCGTCTCGGCCTCCCAAAGTGCTGGGATTACAGGCTTGAGCCACCGCGCCCGGCCAGGACTATCTCTTTAAGTACAAATATTTGGTTCCCTGAAACTTATCCTGATAGAAACAACTAATTTTCCCTTATCTTTAAATTACAGAATACTGCATTTCTTTCACTTTATTATATTACAGGTTTAGCTATACTGTGTCTATTAAGTCAAAAGATAGTAAGGCTCCAACCAGCTGAGATCAACCAGCGGAGATCTCAAATTACTTGAGAGGTTTCCAGAGAACCTTAGACCATTAGAACTAAATCAATACAAACATCTACAAGTGTGTGTACTTAAAAGCTTCAGTTCTCCATGCTTCGTAAAGTAGGCACTTCAGTTATCCTCATTTTATAGATGACACTGGTTCAGAGAGGTGAAGTAACTTGTCCAGTGCTAAACAGCTAGGATTCAAGTCCAGATATTTTGGCTAAAGGCAGAATTTCTAGCCACCATGCTAGTGTTTGGTTTGGTACCACAGGCAGAGCGCCATCTCAATGCTGAGAAGGTTCTAAGCAGACCTTGGCCTGTAAAGTCGACCCCTTATAATGTGAGCACTATATTGAAATCCTAACCAGGGCATAAAAAGAGAACTTGCCGGCTGGGCGCGGTGGCTCACGCCTGTCATCCCAGCACTTTGGGAGGCTAACGGGGGCAGATCACCTGAGGTCGGGAGTTCAAGACCAGCCTGGCCAACGTGGAGAACTCCCGTCTCTACTACAAATACAAAATTAGCTGGGTGTGGTGGTGGGCGCCTGTAACCCCAGCTACTCAGGAGGCTGACGCAGGAGAACCGCTTGAACCCGGAAGGCGGAGGTTGCAGTGAGCTGAGATTGTGCCACTACACTCCAGCCTGGGCAACGAGTGAAACTCCATCTCGAAAAAAATAAAAGAGAACTTGCCCCCAACAAACTCATATGAGTTGGAGAGGTAAGGCCATACATATAGACAAGTCCAAGGCAATTCATAATAAAATGTCACAGAGGAATGATATAGGGAGGAGCTATGCAGCTGCCCCCAAAGGCCTATACCATGGAAACTTGACCACTGGTCCATATGCTAGGATATTGAACATGCCTGTCTGAGTGAGTCCTGAGCAATGGCCTTTATATCTGTTTAGTGATGGGGTACACTTGATCTGAAAAGGTCCCTCCTGGCCATGCTAGTTAGCTTTTGTCTACTCTGTCTCGCTCATATTTCTGCCAGCCTGACCCCCTTGACTCGCTGGGACTCTGGACTCACTGCACACTCATTCACCCTTAGCTATCATTTCCTTGAATGAGAAAATATCATTGAAGATTCATGCGTGTCATCTTTTTAAACTGATCATTTTGTTCTAGGGTTATCAGATTTTTCAATTTTGTTTTAAAATGCAAAAGGAAACAAGTAAGGGCCAGGGTGGTGGCTCATGCCTGTAGTCCCAGCATTTTGGGAGGCCAAGGTGGGTGAAATGCTTGAGCTCAGGAGTTCAAGACCAGCCCGGGCAACATAGTGAAACCCTAATTCTTGGTGGGAGAGTGCGGGGGTATGGGGAGCCAGCTAGGCTTTAAGATGCCAAAAAAAAAAAAAAAAGTTTTAAAAAAGAAAACAAATAAAATGCATATCTATCTTTTTGTCCACAGATTTTAATTGGTATTTGTTTTCATGAAATGCCATCCTCACTTTAATTTCAAGACTGATGCAATTTAATAGGAAATACGGTACACATTTTGGTGGAATATACTTGTGAAAATAACATTTAATTTAAAAAGGTGTAAACAGGACGGTGAAATATATTGCAATGTAAGGTCAGCAGTCAATTATTACATGTTAAAGAAACATGTATAAACTGGCATACTAAAAATGAAAGTGAGATTACACTTTCAGCTATACCTAGAGCCTCATTCAGATATTTTTCCCTCTCACCAAGGCTCCAATGTAACTACTTTCTGAACTTGTAGCTCCTCCTTTCCAATATTTTAATTCACTACTTATTTTTAAGAACCATGTGCTCATTTCTGGGAGTATATAAAATTAATAGACACATAGTCCCCTGCTCACAAGGGGCTTAAAAACTAGCAGTTTGGCGGGACAGCCACAGTTTCCTGTGGAAAGGCTAACATGAATTTACAGGACAACACTGCTCATAAGCCGAAGGTTGGTCACACAAGCCTCTAAGGAGCAAGATTATCGGAAGTAATATGCTTTGAGGGAATAAAGCACACGTCTACAGAAGTGTAGCCTAAGTTCATCACTGTTTGTTCTTTTCTTAAACATACGTCACTTTGTGAAAACTCAAGTTTTTATATGAAAGCCATAAAAAATGTATTTTGTGTTGAAAATAGTTGGATTTTATATAATTTTATACTTTGTTCACAGACACAGGAAGTTGTAATAGTAGGAAGATGGTAATTTTACAAAGCATATCTCTAATAGAACATTATAAAACATTTAAACATGAATTTTCATGTACTAAAAATAAAAGCTCAGATATATTATCTTCAATGATTTAAAATTATTTTTACTTTCATTTGAATTCCATATCAACCTTGCTTTCATGTTTAGATAATAAAGCTTTCCAATGTCAAAGGTTTTTTAAAAAACGAACATTTAACAAGGCTTATTTTTTATAACATAGAGGAGGGAAAAGATGACAAAAATACAGCCTATAATTTCTTAGCCTAGATTAACCCAGTACATTTTTTAAAAAAGCAATTCATGTACGTGGTCTGAAAATTCAAAATGCTTATAAATGTACAAATTGAAAAGTAAGAGCCTTCATTCTTTCCTCTCTCCACTCCCATACACTCTCCCCACGAAAGGCAATCACCTTTTCCCCACAGCTTTTTTCCCTATGTAGGCTGAAAATGTCTGCCTAGCTCAGGTTCTGCCATCTACAAGGGCTCATGGCAAATTGGAAGGGCGTTCCCTGCCAATGGCGAGGCACCCTGAAGCCTGCAGAGATGGTCTGCCAGTGCCTCTGCACTAGTGCCAGGACTACCTTCCTGGGGTCTGTCACGTGGATTATCCCTCTGGGGACTGTCGAGTGTTGGAAGCGGACAGGACAAGTGTTAGAAACAGTGCTTTCTCCGAGCTCCTATGTCAATGCTTTTGTGAGATAAATTCTTAGAAAAATTTCTCAGCTAAAGGGAATATTTAAGTGAATTTTGCCAAATCAACTTCTAATAAGGTACCAATTTGCGTCCCAATTAATAATATATGAGTGCCTGTTTCTTATCATCCTTACAAATGCAATTTTCAGCCATTTAGAGTGAATGACAATTTCTCATTATATTTTGCATTTTATTTAGTTAGGAATGAACATCTCATGTATATGAGCCATTAAAATGTTTTAGTGGATTTTTCACGTCCTTTGCCTGTTTCTTTTGGTTTTCAATTTTTTATTTTTTATTTTTTTTTTTATTTTTTATTTTTTATTTTTTATTTTTTATTTTTTTTTTGAGACGGAGTCTCGCTCTGTCGCCAGGGCTGGAGTGCAGTGGCCGGATCTCAGCTCACTGCAAGCTCCGCCTCCCGGGTTCACGCCATTCTCCTGCCTCGGCCTCCCGAGTAGCTGGGACTACAGGCGCCCGCCACTTCGCCCGGCTAGTTTTTTGTATTTTTTTAGTAGAGACGGGGTTTCACAGTGTTAGCCAGGATGGTCTCGATCTCCTGACCTCGTGATCCGCCCGTCTCGGCCTCCCAAAGTGCTGGGATTACAGGCTTGAGCCACCGCGCCCGGCCTCAATTTTTTATTTTTAAGAGTTTTTGTACTTTAGGTAAAACAGTTTTATTCGTTCAGGTACTGTTCTAGACTGTGCAGTCAAACAGGAAACAAAGAAAATCGCTGCCCTTAAGGAGTTCAAATTCTAGTAGAAAGATAAAGAAAAAAAGTGTATGTATACACGCACACACACAACACAGACACATGCACGAGGTGGTGACAGGTGCTATAGAAAAAAAATAAAGGAGGGTAAAAAGGGATAGAAAGTGATAGCAGTGTGTGTGGGATGGGATGCTATTCTGTATAGTGTACAGAATGGTCAGGGACAGCCTCTCTGATAGAGTGGAGATTTGAGAAGACACCTACCTGAAAGGAAGAAAGGGAGTAATTTACCTGAAGATCAAGGAAAAAACTTTCAGGCAGAAATGTTTTTTCTGCCAAAAAAATCTGGCCTTTAAAGCCAAAAGGCTAGTTTTTTGTATTTTTTAGTGTAAAGAGAGGGAGAGGGAAATTAGTTGGCACGTTTGAGAAGCAGCAAGGAGGCTGACTATAGCAGTGTGTGAGGAAGAGGGGGTCAGGGAGGAGGTCAGAGAAAGAGTGGGGTCAGATAGGGTAGGGTCTTAAAGGCCATGGTCAAGTCTTTGGAGGGTTCCGATTTGGCTGGAGGTGGGTACGAACAATACAGAGATGAGTCATGAGACCAGATGAAAGTCGATGCAAGCCTGGACAACACGGCGAGACTTTGTCTCTACTAAAGATTAAAAAAATTAGCAAGGTGTGGTGGTGTGCACTGACACTCCCAGCTACTTGGGAGGCCCGAAACCAGGAGATTGATTTCACCACTGCATTGCAGCCTGGGCGACAGAGCAAGATCCCTGGGTCAAGGCAAAAAAAAGATGTAAATATTTGTTGCCAGTAAATGTTCCTAGTTTGAATTTATGGTGTTTTAATTTTTCTGGAGGGGAGGATAGGTGGCCACGCTATATTTAATTTTTTTTATCTACTATAGTAATAGCAATCTTCTTGTTTATATCTTGCTTTTATGTCACACAGGCAAAAGATTGCAAAACTATCTATTACACTGAATTTTGATTAAAATTTCTGATTTCTCCAAAATTATTTTGGGGATAAGCAGTGAAACAGGCAAGATCAATGCATAAGACTGCACAGTGTATTTGCTGCACAAAGGTACCAGGCTGAGGGCGTGAGTGGGGACTGAAATTCAGTCAAGCTATGGTGCATTGGGAGGTACTGAATCCACGAGAGGAAGGGGCCTTACTAGTTCATATAGCACAAAGGTGCTATATGAACTAGTAGTGGCACTGGGGATAGAGTTCAAGCTTTAATCCATTGTGGGCTTGCTTCCTTCCTTCCTTCCTTCCTTCCTTCCTTCCTTCCTTCCTCCCTCCCTCCCTCCCTCCCTCCCTCCCTCCCTTCCTTCCCTCCTTCCTTCCTTCCTTCCTTTTTCTTCTTTCCTTTCTTCCTTCCTTTCTCTCTCTCTCTCTCTCCCCGCCCGCTCTCTCTCTCTCTCTCTTTCTTTCTTGACAGAGTTTCACTCTTGTTGCCCAGGCTGGAGTACAATGGCATGATATTGGCTAACTGCAACCTCCACCTCCTGTGTTCAAGCAATTCTCCTGCCTCAGCCTCTCAAGTAGCTGGGATTATAGGCACGCGACACCACACATGGCTAATTTTGTATTTTTAGTGGAGATGGGGTTTCACCATGTTGGCCAGGCTGGTCACGAACTCCTGACCTCAGGTGATTTGTCCGCCTCAGCCTCCCAAAGTGTTGGGATTACAGGTGTGAGCCACCGCACTCAGCCTAATCCACAGTTTTAACACCAGTTATTAAATAATCTTTTCACATACTGACTTAAAATGCCATCTTTGTCCTATTAAATATTCATAGCTTCTTATGTCTCTGGTAGAACCAAGGACCCCGTTAAGTTAGAAGTTTGCCATATTACAAAAAAAATTTTTTCTTTTTTTGAGACGGAGTCTCGCTCAGTCACCCAGGCTGGAGTGCAGTGGCGCGATCTTGGCTCACAGCAAGCTCTGCCTCCTGGGTTCATGCCATTCTTCTGCCTCAGCCTCCCAAGTAGCTGGGACTATAGGCACCCGCCACCACGCCCGGGTAATTTTTTGCATTTTTAGTAGAGACAGGGTTTCACCATGTTAGCCAGGATGGTCTTGATCTCCTGACCTCGTGATCCGCCTGCCTTGGCCTCCCAAAGTGCTGGGATTACAGGCTTGAGCCACCGCACCCGGCCACAAAAAAAATTTTTTTAAATGCATTTTCCTCACTAGGGAAACCTGAATTTTAGGAGCCAAATTAGAAGCTAATTTTGGCACATTAGAAAGAACTGGTGCAGTTGGAAGAATTCCTCATTTTCAGATGCAACAGAAAAGCACTTCTTTGCTGTCTTTGCTTAAAGGCTTCAGCTTAAAGACACCAATGAGTTATTTCAAAGAACCTTGTGCTAACCTTCTCAAAGGCTTTCTTATCTACCTTGAGATAATAAGCTCAACCAACAGTCTGAAATCCTACTGCTCCAGGAAAATCTTTTTATTTCCAGGTTCAGGTTTGGCATCAGTTAGAGCACTATCGGTGGGTGTACAAACACTTTGTGAATGGTGAGATGCTATACATTATGTGGTCTCTTTTCAAACAAAAGTAAAACTCCTGCCTTTTCAGCTGTCCCTCACTACCTAACCAGGTCCATCACTACACTATTACTGCCTTAGTGAGACAAGAAATAAGAACCATTTGAAACTTCTGCCAAAAAGGAAATGCTTCCTTCTCCCAAGACAAATAAGCATAAAATATAAGGGAAATGGAAAGGATCTCACTTTGTGGTTTTATGCTTAGGCAAACAGAAAACCTAAGACATTGTAAGTCCTAATTCGTCAGGTGCCTTTTCTCCTCTCTACAAAGAAGGGCTAGGGTTGGAGGAGATTGGAATGCAAGAAGGGTTGGCAAAACAGATGCAAGTTCTCTAACAAAGTAGCTTCCTCAGATTCTCCTCCCTTTCCTCACAGCCAACTTTCAGAAACAAAGCTTTACTTACACAGCACCCTGCTGTCAAGGTTGCTAAAGAATTCACTAGATAGTAGCTAAGCCTATATTAAGAATAAATCTAAATTTACTGTCCAGTCTCAAAGTAATAACTTCATGTGTCAACACAGTGAACTGAGAAATGAGGAGAGCAGAGAGGAGAGGGGCTTGATTATGTAAAAGATACAGATATATCATTTTACATCATCAGTACGGGAAGCAAATGTGAGAATGTTTGGAGAGCTGTATTTTGGTTAAGAGCAAATATTTCTAAGTTGATTATCTTTCAGATCCAAGTCATGTTGCAGTGCTTCAACTATATATGCTTAAATATTTTTAGTTGAGACATACATAGGATTTTTTGCTTTCCAGCAATCTTAGAGCAGTAACAGTGACAATTAAAGTAAAAAAAAATAAGGCACTAGCATGGAGGAACATTAGATAATTTTGATATTTAGATATGAAATTATTAGATAATTTTCTTTCCTTTTTTTGTTAGAGGCAGGGTCTTGTTCTGTCGCCCAGAGCAAGAGTGCAATGGCGCAATCATACTCACTAAACCTTGAACTCCCAGGCTCAAGCAATCCTTTCGCCTCAGCTTCCCAAGTAGCTAGGAATACAGGCATGTGCGACCGCACCCAACTAATTTATATTTATTTTTATTTTTTGTAGAGATGGGGCTCACTTTGTCACCCAGGCAGCTCTCAAACTCCTGGCCTCATGTGAATCTCCCTCCTTGGCCTCCCAAAGTGCTAGGATTACAGGCATGAGTCACGGTGCCCAGCTGAGAGTTGGATAATTTTCATTGCCTTTTTCTACCAATTTTCTTCCCTATCCCTGAGGCCAGGTGTAATTCATGCTTCCTTTTGGGAGTCCAGTACTTTATCTAGGCCTATTCTCTTCCAAACTATTTCATACTTCAAAGTTATCATTCTATTCTGACCTCCTGCTTCCTCAAATCTTTCAAACAAAATTTCCTTTTATTCTTTCACTGACCCTTGCCCTCTCCAAGTCATTCTGCATGTAATAGAATGGTGATTTTTCCATTTCTGAAAGGTTGCTAAACCCTGTTTAACACATTTGCTTTTATTTTCTAACAGTCAGATTCCTAATCAAGAGACCCAGTAGCAGCGCCACTAGATCATATAAATAGACCAAGGGGCTTGGTGGATAAAAGTGAAAGCATTAGGGCTGGGCATGGTGGCTCACGCCTCTAATCTCAGCACTTTGGGAGGCTGAGGTGGGCAGATCACTTGAGCCTACGAGTTCGAGACCAGCCTGGGCAATGTGGTGAAACCCCATCTCCACAAAAGTACAAAAAATTAGCCAGATGTGGTGGTGTGAGCCTGTGCTCCCAACTACTTGGAAGGCAGAGGTGGGAAAATTGCCAGAGTCTGGAAAGGCAAGGTGATAGCCTGGGCAACAGAGGACACCCTGTCTCCAAAAAAGTGAAAACATTAAAACATAAGCCACATATACAATCATGCCACTTGAAATTGTAGGAAATTTGGTCTTATGCATATCATCTTACCTACTTTTCAGTCTAGACCACTTATTTGAAGGTCAGACCCACCTAAAGAAGTAGTTGGCTATTCTGTCTCATCACAACCCTATTGCAACAATTCTAAGTCTAGGATATATAAATTTCCATGGCAAAATAGCCCCTCTCTGCAAAATTAAGCCATTTGTTATTTTAGTTTGCAAAAACTACATGACATGTTAGAAGCACAAATTTAACAGATACTATTTTATTATTTACAAAATACATGGTGATCGTAAGAGAACATTTTACAAATTATAAGTGGGAAAAGTACAGGGAAAAGTAGAGACAAATGGGTTAAATAACAAGGTAACCATTTGTAATGAGCCTGTTTAGAATAAAATAGTTCTTCTTAAAAGTTAGACAAGGCCATGAGTAAGCATATCACTGTGTAAAAAATGTCAGTTACTTGGAAATATACCTCTACCAAAAAGCAGAAAAGCAATGGTAGTGCATCTAAATGTGTCCTAAATTAAATTACAGCATATACAGTTTCAGTGTTCCACAATACAACCATTGCTCTGAGGCAGGAATCTGTGAGACTTCACTGCCTAGCTCACTGAAAGAGCAAAGCCCCAGGACTAGTTAACTTCCCTACCTTCCACAAGGCTTTGTTCAGGTGACTTTGGAATGTAGTGTCAAAAACCCCATTCATTTCTGCTGCAAGCTCCCTCAGAACAGACACTGTGGCCTCATCATTGGCATTCAGAATCCGCACAAAGAATTTATTCCACAATTCACCATCTTTTAGCCTAAAAATATATAAAACCATTTCCATCAAGATTAGGCATATGAAAATTATAATTCCTTTTAGTTTAACTCAGTGGTACATTTATGCACCAAAATGGTGTAAGGTAATACCTAGAACTCTAGGGTTAGAGATCATTCAAATAGTCCTTTGAAAGCCCAGGGAAGAACTACAAGAAAGGGCTACCATAGTGGGAAAAGCCAAGATACAATGCACATAAAGGGAAAGAAGTTCTCTCATCTAAATCTATAAATTTCCTCTGTGTACTAAGGCATAGCACTTTTCTTCTACAAATAGAAGAAAAAGGAATTTTATTTTTTCCAACTTTCCTAGAGTCTAGGTCATCAAAAAGGCTACAGCTCCTTTCTCCCACCCAAGTAGTGGATCATCTTTACAATTCTCTGAGAATTGTAAGCTTGACTAAAGTAACTACTGCTTAATATGTTTGTACCTTTGCTTATTACTATTTTCTTTTGATCAGAGAAACTTCCCTTATTAGATAAGGCAGGGCTGTTAGGAAACCCCAACTGACCCTACTTGTTTCTGCTTGTGTTAGCCAGACCTGTCTGGACCATAGCCAAGTGGACATGCCTATATCCATCTTATATGTCTTACATTGTATTTCAAGCCTATTTTTAAAAGTACATGTAAGAGATAACACTGGCCAAGTTCTGAATTAAATAAAGAGAAAACTACAATTCAATTATTCAAAGAGGAAAATGGAGAAGGGGCATTAAATCTTCAACACGGATTTTTTTTTTTTAACCAAAGAATATAACAATAGGTGACAGACTGGCAAACTTATGCTGGGAACTTATTTGCTAAGCTAAGCTAAAATGGAACATAGATACTTAAGTTGTTTTTTTTTGTTTTGTTTTGTTTTGTTTTTTAGACAGAGATCTCACTCTGTTGACCAGGCTAGAGTGCAGTGGCATGATCTCAGCTCACTGCAACCTCTGCCTCCCAGGTTCTCAGGTTCAAGTGATTCTTATGCCTGAGCTTTCCAAGTAGCTCCAAGTAGCTAAGATTACAGGAATGGGCCACCACACCCGGCTAATTTTCTTGTATTTTGAGTAGAGACGGGGTTTCACCATGTTGCCCAGGCTGCTCTCAAACTCCTGACCTCAGGTGATCTGCCTCAGCCTCCCAAAGTGCTGGGATTACAGGTGTGAGCCACCATGCTTGGCCGACTTAATAATTATGAGCAGGCTTGAGGGAGTACTAAGGTTCTGACACCAAGCAGCGCTTATTAAGAGACCATTTACTTCTTCACCAGGAGATTCAGTTATCTGGTTTGGTTCTATCCACTTATTAAATAAATAATAGCCTAAAATTAGCATATAGTTTAGAAATGTAAGTCTTTTCAAGAGATGCTTATTAAATTTTGGTAATAACCGTTATTAAAAAGGAATTTAGGCCAGGCGCAGTGGCTCACATCTGTAATCCTAGCACTTTGGGAGGCTGAGGCGGGTGGATCACGAGGTCAGGAGTTCGAGACCATCCTGGCCAACATGGTGAAACCCCATCTCTACTAAAAATACAAAAATAAGCCAGGCAGGAGGCTGAGGCAGGAGAATCGCTTGAACCTGGGAGGCAGAGGTTGCAGTGAGCTGAGATTGTGCCACTGCACTCCAGCCTGGGCGACACAGCGAGACTCTACCTCAATAAATAAATAAATAAATAAATAAATAAATAGGAATTTAAGGCTAACACCAATTGGTTAGAAAATTATTCTCATGAAATGTTTATTTTCACATATCTAAACAGGGAAGCTTCCATACTATAGCTGTAGTCTGGAAGATACAGCTACCTTCAGAATGAGGTCCTGAAGTCTGAATAGTTTTGAATCTTATTTTTAATGAGCAGTTCCTTTATCCTGCACTAGACGCTCTGCTGATGTTCTAATGAAAACTCGCTGAAACTACTGGAATCATGGCATTTGGATTAAAAAAACTAAGGCTGCCAAAGCAGAGATAGCACCCAAGAGAAACAGAAAATTACAGGGACGGGCAGGGACCCTGAAATTCATCAATACTTACTCAGAAATATTTTGGTTAAGTTTCCAGAAGGACCCATCCCAGAAGACCTGTAGGTGTTCCTTGAACAATAGTAAATGTGCTAAATCTGCTATACCAAACAGGTCTACCTGAAATCACAAAAAGCACCATCAGCTAAAATAATTCTCTGCCTCTACCATGGCAGCTTATTTCGGTAGGAAGTTGAAAGGTATTACAGTGCTTAACTAAGTTTATTTTATGACATACATTTTAGTAGACTGTTCCTCACCCTTACAGTAAAGGGAGAAGCTCTCCAAAGAAATGATCAATAGAGCCAACTCTAGGAGTTCTCCTTAAGAACAAAAGATGAAATATTTGGACTATCACATTCAAATCTGTAGACCTACTGAGTTTGCATGAACTCCAACTGTGATCTAAATGGGGTCCACATGATTAGTTCAGGTTTGTGCTACATATTCAATCAGCAAATGTCTTATGTCTAAAGCTAAGTTAGAAGGAATTTCTGCATATAACGCCACCATACAAAAGACTACGTTTGTGCTAATGTTCTTTTTATATACATTACTTCATTTACTCCTCACAACAATTCTGATAAACACACAGCAGAGACTGTTATCCCTTTTTTACAGAGAAGATCACAGAAAATGGCTTATAAAAGATTACATGGGTGGTAGGCAGTAGGAATGGCCCTGGCACTTGGTTACAGTTAGTCATGTGTTTACACGTGTATGTGTATATTCTTCAATGCTGTAACACAAAAATGTTACATTTTACTTGACTTGGTGATATTTGAAAACTAGGTCATCTACTCTGGGAGAGTCAATATCAGTAAACACTAGCTTTTATAACTTTTCTAGATAATAAAGAGATTTTTTTTTTTTTTTTTTGAGACGGAGTCTGGCTATGTCGCCCAGGCTGGAGTGCGGTGGCCGGATCTCAGCTCACTGCAAGCTCTGCCTCCCAGGTTCACGCCACTCTCCTGCCTCCGCCTCCCAAGTAGCTGGGACTACAGGCGCCCGCCTCGTCGCCCAGCTAGTTTTTTGTATTCTTTAGTAGAGACGGGGTTTCATCGTATTAGCCAGGATGGTCTCGATCTCCTGACCTTGTGATCCGCCCGTCTCGGCCTCCCAAAGTGCTGGGATTACAGGCTTGAGCCACCGCGCCCGGCCAATAATAAAGAGATTAAGAAACCCTCTCCATATTTGCTCAGGCTTGTTTTACACTTACCTGGTAGGGAGAAGAACAGTTAGCCAGGATCTTTTGTCCTTCCAGGATCTGTACAGTCCGAAAGCCGCTGAGGGTAAAAACATCTAGCTGTACCCTAAGGTCAACACTGCAGGAAAAGTCCACTATCTTCAAAGCTTGATTGTTCTCATTACAATCATAGGGATCGTGGATTCTGAGCCCAGATTTAAGAGAAGGAGATAATAAAAATAGGCCATGAAAGAAGCTGCATAGCTGGTCTTTAAAAAAAAAAAAATAAATACCTTGAGTACATCTTAGCTATGCCGACAACTCCCTCCAGTGGTTAATTTTGAAAATGCACCTGTAAGACTCACAGTAGTGGCAGTGTCCACCCAATGCGGAAGGAATGTCACCAGTTTGGTGACACAAAGTATATTTCAATCACCATGCATGGCCACCATTAAACATTTATCAAGCTTCCATATTATATAAAGTAAGTATGGAAGCAGAGCACAGGCTTCTTCCCTGTACTGTACACATTAACACATACAATTGCAATGATTTATACACTGACAGGAATTATGATGGAGGAAATTAAAATTTTATAGGTGTCATAGCCTTTCTTGTTTACTATTCCAGATAGGCTTTCCAGGTATTGTTCAGATTCTTCCTTCCAGAGTTTAATGGAAAACAATGCAAGTGTGTTTTATAAAGTCCTACCTATATTGTAAAACACCATATATTTTATCTTACTCTTATTCATAATTCCAGTTCTTATTTACTTAAAAAACCTTTATAATACTAATTAATTATCAATTAATTTTGTTTTTCTTGGGTTTATCTATCCTAATAATGCTATTCTCCATGGAGACATGGAACTGTTTATAAATGAAATGAGTGGGTTTTCATGTGTTCCTTTTGTCTCTGTTTTTCTCAATTAGTTCCCTCAAACTCCTGATATTGGTGCAATATTCCTAAATACAGGCTTTAACTACTCCAATTACATACCTCCACAGCACAGAATGATCTATGTATTTTACTTTAAAATTGACAATTGCTCCCATTTTCCCTTGGCACAAGATCCAACTTTTTTGGTCACCATTAAACTATACTATAATTAAAAAAAATATATATATATATATAGTACATATAGTTACAATCATAGGGATTGTGGATTCTGATATATAAAAAATATGTGTATTATATATATATATATATAATATGTGTGTGCATGTGTGTGTTTTGTTTGGTTCTTAGACAAGCTCTCACTCTGTCACTGAGGCTGGAGTACAGTGGTGCGATCTCAGCTCACTGCAGTCTCTGCCTCCTGGGTTCAAGCGATCCTCCCATCCCAGCCTCCTAAGTAGCTGGGACTACAGGTGTGTGCCACCACGCCTGGCTAATTTCTTAAATTTTTTTGTAGAGATGAGGTCTCATTATATTGCCCAGGCTGGTCTTGACCGCCTAGGCTCAAGTGATCCTCTGCCTTGGTCTCCCAAGGTGCTGGCATTACAGATGTGAGACACCATGCCCAGTGTAATTGTAAAATATTTATACAAATTTGGAGGCATAGGAAAAAATGCTTCATAGATTAATAAAAAGAAGCATGTACGAAGGTGTCCTAGTCCTCTAATCAGCTACTAACTCACTATACTTTGGGTAGGACATTCCATTTTTTTGGATCTCATTTTCCTCACAAAAAATATGTAGAAACTAAAGTAAGCAACTAAACTAAGCAATTTCAAAAGGTTCTTTCTGGCTTTTATTTTTGTAGAGATGGGGTCTTGCTATGTTGACCAGGCTGGTCTTGAACTCCTGGCCTCAAGAGATCCTCCTGCCTTTGCCTCTCAAAGTGCTGGGACTGCAGAAGTGAACCACCGCATCTAGCCCTTTCTGGCTTTTGTTCTTTTGTTTTGAGATGGAGTCTTGCTCTGTCGCCCAGGCTGGAGGGCAGTGGTGCGATCTCGGCTCACTGCAAGCTCCACCTCCTGGGTTCACGCCATTCTCCTGCCTCAGCCTCCCGAGTAGCTGGGACTATGGGCACCTGCCACCAGGCCTGGCTAATGTTTGTATTTTTAGTAGAGATGGGGTTTCACCGTGTTAGCCAGGATGGTCTCGATCTCCTGACCTCATGATCTGCCCGCCTCAGCCTCCCAAAGTGCTGGGATTATAGGTGTGAGCCACCACTCCCGGCCTCTGGCTTTTTTTTTTGAGACGGAGTTTTGCTCTTGTTGCCCAGGCTAGAGTGCAATGGTACGATCTCGACCCACTGCAACCTCTGCCTCCTGGGTTCAAGCAATTCTCCTGCCTCAGCCTCCTAAGTAGCTGGGATTACAGGTATGCACCACCACGCCTGGCTAATTTTGTATTTTTAGTAGAGATGGGGTTTCTCCATGTTGTTCAGGCTGGTCTGACCTCAGGTGATCTGCCCGCCTCGGCCTCCAAAAGTGCTGCGATTACAGGCATGAGCCACTGTGCTCGGCCCCTTTCTAGCTTTAAATTCCTTATGAATCTATGTGAAATTTCTGATTAAATTTGATAAGCAGTGACAAAGTAAAAAGCAATGCCTCTTTAATACTATGTACTTTCCTAGAGCCTCTGGTGGCTGAGAGAAGGGTTATCGTACTCCATAGACCACAAATGCCTAATTCTAAAAGGCTTAGAAAATACCTCTGCTTTCAATTTCCATAGCCCTGGGAATTTCAGCGCTGTCATTTTAATGTTGTTAAGTAGAGTGAAAATATACCAGGGGTTCTCATATTTGGAAATTTTGGGGGATTTTTGGTGGTCACAATGGCTTAGGGGATTGTTACCTGCACTTAATTGGGTGGGTGGGGGGAATAGGAATATAAAACATCCTGCATTGCTTGGAACATACCTGCACAAAGAATTGTCTCATCCAAAATACTTATGGTGCCCTGGATGAGAAATGCTGCTACATTATGTCTGGGAAAGACTTTGACTCTGCTATCTCAGGGGAGAAGGTGGGATTCTCTAGTTCTTTTGGTTACAATCACAGGAACACATTGAGGGTTGTTTTAATTTCCATGTTAACTATAATTTAGAGTCTAATTCAATCTCTTCTTATACATTAAGTAGTCAGAAGAAATGTAAAGAATAAGTCCAGCTATTAGTATATACCAGTGGCCTCAGAAACCAAGTTAACACCTCACCCAAGACATCTGGTTGGGCAGACAAAGCATCTTTAAACCAGGTTGCTTTTACTCAAATACTATAACACCAATGATCACTAAAAGAACGTAGTAGTCCTCTAGTGCTTTTCACAAAGCAAAAATGTTGGACTGTTTTTGCCTAATTAATGCCTGAATGTGATCTATATTTTCTCAGTTCTTAGTATTCATTTATTATTTCCTGCTCTGTGCTCACCCCTTGAACCTGATGGACACACTGGGTTTAATTTGAACACTAAGCCCCATTCCTTGGCATAGTTTGTATTTGAACTCTGGTTTTACCCACTTCTCTTGGCTAACATGTCAGTTAGGCCTGACTTAAGCTTTGGTCTATGAAACTGAGCAGTGCCTTGATTTTGCTGGCATCCTCGCTAGATTGGCACGGGTCCCACTCAAAGAATGACTAAACAGTCCACTTTATATTCCTCAAAATATTCATATTTTATATCTTGTCTTGATGTATATCATCACAATACTCAGTGATTAATTATTTTGTCTGACTTAGTCTATATCCTCAATGTGTTTATTTCTTTGAATTATTTTAAATTATTCTCAATGATTTTTTACTTTTAGGTAAATATTCTCTTAACATAATGTGTTCCTCCATATGGCATTTTTCAAAATGCTTTAAAAACTGGCAACTTGGCCGGGTGCAGTGGCTCACGCCTATAATCCCAGCACTTCGGGAGGCTGAGGTGGGCAGATCACTTGAGGTCAGAAGTTTGAGACCAGCCTGGGCAACATGGCAAAACCTCATCTCTACCGAGAAATACAAAAATTTAGCTGCGCGTAGTGGTGCGCGCCTGTGGTCCCAGCTACTAGCAAGGTTAAGATGGGAGAATCGTTTGAACCTGGGAGGAGGAGGCTGCAGTGAGCCGAGATCATGCCACTGTACTCCAACCTAGGTGACAGAGTGAGAACCTCTCCTCAAAAAAGAGAAAAAAAAAGTGGCAACTATCCATGTTTTAAGAGAAAGCTGATAGAATTATAACAATGAAAAGGACCAACCTGTTTCTGAGAATCAGACTCCTTGGACTCAAGTCACCATGGACTATTTCTGCTTTGTGTAGCTTCTCCACTATTGTCAAAAGGTTATAAATAATCAACACTGCTATTTCATGGGTAATATATTCACTGTGTTGGAGAAGATCCTGGAAATTGAAGGACAGAAAACTCACTATTTCTCAAGTGTGGCAGATTGTAGTTATACTCAATACCTTGGTAACTGATGCTTTGTAGTCTTCCTTGTTCTCTACTGGAACACAGGCACCTCTGTAGACTGAGTCTATGTCCCAGTTTTAATAATACTGCAATCTCCCATAAGATTGTTTGTAAGGATTTAATGACATAATGATGAATGGCATCAAGAGTGAGCTTGGCCCAAAATAGGTACTTAATAAATGTTTTAAAATACCCTCATTCCAACCGTTTTTGAGAATTTATATTATCATCAAAATCTGTAGCAAACCTTAAGAAGAAACCAAAGAGTAAAATGACATATTGTGTCTGGGTTTAAAAAATTATCCAGTGGGGGTAGCATAGCTAAAATAAGAGTGGCCATGAGCTAAGATTATCATAGATCACTAGTTCATGGGAGTTCATTGTACAATTCTACTTTTATTTATGCTTGACAACTGACCAAAAAAAGTTAAAAAAAAATCAAAGAGATCTTTGGTCAAAATAACTTGAGAAAATGATCAATGCTTTTAACTTATAATTGAATTGGTCTATTTCTAGAAGATTGATAGATTTTGTACTAAATTCCTATGAGAAATGGAGCACAAATCTCTCTACTTGAGGACTTTAAATTATGTTTTTAGTATTACAAACCTGAAGGGTGAAGCAGTTTATATATTGGTGCCAAACAATACAGCCATCTTGGTATAGATAACAGCTGCACAAATGATCAAAGGCCTCATTTAAACGTTCCTTTAACTTGAGGTTGATATAAAAGTCCCATGGGACAGGTTGAGACGACACCTGTAAGATATTTTATTTTAAAAATTAAATTCAATTAAGTATATGGTTCTGGCTGGCAGGTTGAAACACATTCCTTCCAGCCCTTCTGATAGAGAAATAATAAAGAGTTATTTTTAAAGGCATAAATCTACTATAAAAGACACAATAGCAACAAATTCTGGAAAGAGAATAAGCTGGAAAGAGAAGAGGAGGTAACAATCCAGTTAGAATAAAAACTGATTTTGGCAGAGGAGAAAGCTGAGCTACATTTACACTACAAGGCTATTTCCCTATAGTATATAACTGCCAGCACCAATTGCCCATGGAAGTGAGGCTGAGGGTGGAGCTAAGACAGGAGTGACTGAATCCCATTTAAGAGGAAGGTAGGCCTAGTGCAGTGGCTCATGCCTGTAATCCCAGCACTCTGGGTGGCTGAGGCATGTGGATCACCTGACATCAGGATTTCAAGACCAGCCTGACCAACATGATGAAACCCTGTCTCTACTAAAAATACAAAAATTAGCTGGGTTTTTGGTGGCGGGTGCCTGTAATCCCAGCTACACGGGAGGCTGAGGCAGGAGAATTGCTTGACCCTGGGAGGCAGAGGCTGCAGTGAGCCAAGATCGTGCCATTGCACTCCAGTCTGGGTGACAAGAGCAAAAGTCCGTCTCAAAAAAAGAGGAAGGTAGACCCCAGCTTCCCTCCTCTGCTCCCATAGCCCAGCCCAGCAACTACCTCTCCCCTATTCTCGAAGACCAGAAGTTTATTACCTAGTGAGTATAAAACAGAAGGGCTCTGGACTACAGAGCACTAGGCACCACTGAGGGGCGTAGAAATAACATGGAAAACAGGGAAAAGTGTATATATCGGATGTTATATATGCAGCGGTTAAGATGTTAAGATGTACCTCCCTGCCCTTCCATGCTTCAGACCAATTTCCTTACTCAGCTTTCAGAAAGCTAGAAGCCAGGCTTATATGCTCCAGGCAGAAAATCAGAAGTCTTCTCTGAGGGAGAAGACTTCTCTGATCAGCTCAAGAGAAAAGATCTAAATATTGGAGGGTTTTCCAATAAAATGGCCAAGCTAGATCATCCTACGTTGAGGTCCACAGCTGTCAAGGTCTTTCCATATACACAACTACTTTCAATTAGCTTTCAGTGTCCCATACTTAAATATGAATAGAGAGTCAGAGACTTGAAGAAAGCCTGTAGTGTGAAAGAGATCAAAACAGACAAAAAACAAAAAACAAAAACAAAAAACAAAAAACAAGAAGAAACAGATGACAAAGGGAGAAAAAAAAGTTAAAGTATCATTAGTATCTTCAGAAAGATAAGGAATATTCTCTTTGAAATAAAGAATAGAATGCTACAAAGAAAATTCTGAGAATAAAAAAAAGAGCTCTTGAAAATTAAATATAGAAATAAAAACCTAGTAAAAAGACCAAAAATATTAAGCTGATAAAATACTCAGAAAGTAAAAAGAAAAAGAGAAAACATAGGAGAAAAAAAGTTAAATTTTTAGAGGTTCTGTCCAAAAGATGCCATATGCACCTCTAATAAAAGGAATTAGAGAATAAGAGAACAGAGGAAACTGAGGGGAAAAAATAATTTTTCCATTGAAGAAAATTTCTCAGAACTGAGGGAACTGACAGATTGAAATGGCCATTGAGTATCTAACACATAAGTGACAACAAACTTATGAAAAGGCATGTCATTGTGACCTTTCAGAATAGTGGGGACAAGAATAAGATCCTATAAGGATCCAGAAAGAGGGAAAAATAACTTCACAAAGCTTTGAGACTCAGAATGGCAAAAAAATTCAAAAGCAAAGTTAGATGCCTGTAATCCAGTTCTTTGGGAGGTCAAGGTGGGAGGATTGATTGAGTCATGAATTCAAGACCAGCCTAGGCAACACAGGGAGGCCCTCATCTCTACAAAAAATAATTAGCTGGGAGTGGTGGCGTGCATCTACAGTCCCAGCTATTCCAGAGGCTGAGGTGGGAGGATTGCTTGAGCTCAAGAGGTTGAGGCTGCAGTGAGCCGTGATCATGCCACTGCACTCCAGCCTGGATGACAGAGAGAGACCCCGTCCTTAAAAAAAAAAAGGATAAAAAGAAACTAGGTATCCAATATAAGAAAAAGGTAATGTGAATACCTAGGATGATAATAAATGGAAATTCCAAGGTGACTGTGGGTGGTGATTGTGTGAAAGTTAATGTATAACTTGTCCAAACTGGAGCAGGCCAGAAACTATCAGCAGAGATTTCCTCAAAAAAATGAAACTGAAAGGATACTTAATATATTTGGACATATTGAGAGAGATTATTAGAAAGATGTGATGGTACCATGAGGACAGTTATTGCTTCAATCCATATTATTTACAAAGTAACTGAAATTACAAAGAATCAGTCCCACCTTTATTATGGTTAATTCTGCAGAGTTTCTTGGTGCCACCCAGAATAACTTGTAATCTTCACATATTAGGTATTCTCGTTTAATGCAGTAATCCTCATTACCTGTTGATAAAGTTTGATTCCATTTAAAAATCACTGTGAACATATACAGCCCTCTAGCTTTTACCTCCTGGTTTAAGGAACAGAGGCACTGGTATATTTGCCAGTTAGTAGTATCTAGAATACTTTTAAAAATAATTTGTTAAAAATTGTAAGAGAAGACATAATTCCTATTATTAAGACATGAAGTTACTGATGTGTCATCCTCTATATTGCTTTTTAAAAAAATACAATCTAGGAATATTTACACTGCTCAAGCATCAAGCTTAAGTACAAATAATCACTTATTTGTATACTGTCATACACCAGAGGACATGCGTTCAATGGTACTTACCTAATTCAATTTCCTTCTCAATTTCCAACTTGGGCATTGGTCTGTCTTCTATACACAACTCTGCAGAGGCACTTAACTCTGGTAGGGACTTCAGTAGCTGTCTGCGATACTGTGAACACCATGGTGACTGAGTAGGGTTTTCTGCCAGTGGGAGGGAAAGGTGAAAAGATATCACCAAAAAAAGAACCTAATGCTTAAACTGGACATTGTAACAGAGTAGAAGAAAAAAAATAAATAAAGGTTACACAGTCAGCACTGTTAATTTAACTACACTCACCTGTCTCAGGTGTTTATGAAACTGTGTTCACTTCGTACTAATCTATTCTAGAAATTTCACAATTTATGGCAACTTCTCTCTTTTTTTTTGAGACGGAGTCTCGCTCTGTCGCCCAGGCTGGAGTGCAGTGGCGCCATCTCGGCTCACTGCAAGCTCCGCCTCCCCAGTTCACACCATTCTCATGCCTCAGCCTCCCACGTAGCTGGGACTACAGGCGCCCGCCACCATGCCCGACTAATTTTTTGTATTTTTAGTAGAAACGGGGTTTCACTGTGTTAGCCAGGATGGTCTTGATCTCCTGACCTCGTGATCCACCCGCCTCGGCCTCCAAAGTGCTGGGATTACAGGCGTGAGCCACCGTGCCTGGTGGGCAACTTCTTTAAGAAAAACACCTAGGCTGGGCATGGTGGCTCACACCTATAATCCCAGAGAGTGGGAGGCCGAGGCAGGAGGATCCTTTGAGGCCAGGAGTTTGAGACCACCCTGGGCAACACAGTGAAACCCCACCTCTACAAAAAATACAAAAATTTGCTGCGCATGGTGGTGGTGCAGTTGTGGTCCCAGCTACTCGGGAGGCTGAGGTAGGAGGATCACCTGAGCCCAGTAAGTTTGAGGCTGCAGTGAGCTATGATTGTGCCACTGCACTCCATCCTAGGTGACAGAGTGAGACCCTTCTCAAAAAAGAAGGAAAGAAAAACATACAGCTCAGTTTGCTGAGATAAACAAGTGTTCGCTAGGCATGGATATAGTGGTATGTGTGATCCTACCTGAAGTCTCATTAGTAAGTTCTAGTTTCTCAGGAATCTGAAGACATTTGATGGAGGAGGTGCTTGCAACCGAGGCAGAAGAACCAGAGAAGCCAGAGGAGTGTGTGGCTTCACGACTGTCTTCAATAATTGGGCTAAAAGAATCACAAATAAGTTAATTCTTAAAGGAATAATATACATTGGCGGCCGGGCGCGGTGGCTCACGCCTGTAATCCCAGCACTATGGGAGGCCGAGGTGGGTGGATCATGAGGTCAGGAGATCGAGATCATCTTGGCTAACACGGTGAAACCCCATCTGTACTAAAAATACAAAAAATTAGTCAGGCGTGGTGGCAGGTGCCTGTAGTCCCAGCTACTAGGAAGACTGAGGCAGGAGAAAGTGAACCCGGGAGGCAAAGCTTGCAGTGAGCCGAGATGGCGCCACTGCACTCCAGCTTGGGTGACAGAGTGAGGCTCCGTCTCGAAAAAAAAAAAAAAAGGAATAATATATATCAACTTTGTTATAATTTCATAAATTCTTAATGTATATATATATATATATATATTTTTTTTTTTTTTGAGACAGAGTTTTGCTCGTCACCCAGGTTGGAGTGCAACTGCACGATCTTGGCTCACTGCAACCTCCGCCTCCCGGGTTCAAGTGATTCTGTCTCAGCCTCCTGAGTAGCTGGGATTACAGGCACCTGCCACCATGCCCAGCTAATTTTTGTATTTTTAGTAGAGACAGGGTTTCACCATGTTAGTCAGGCTGGTCTTGAACTCTTGCCTTCACGTGATCCACCTGTCTCATCCTCCTAAAGTGCTGGGATTATAGGCGTGAGCCACTGCACCTAGCCTTAATCTATAAATTTTATAATTTTATGTTATACTTTTATTTTTTAATACAATTTAATAAAATTTAGGTTTAAATAATTTATAATTTGTTATCAATTTATTTGATAGTCTCTTTTTTTTTTTTTACTTTTCATTTTATTTTTGAGACAGGATCTCACTCTGTCACCCAAACTGGAGTGCAGTGGTGTGATCATGACTCACTGCAGCCTTGATTTCCTGGGCTCAAGTGATCCTCCCACCTCAGCCTCCCAAGTAGCTAAAAGGTTGTAAAACAAAAAAGCTAATTTCTGGGACTACTTGGGAGGCTGAGGTGGGAGAATCACTTGAGCCCAGGAAATGATAGCTGAGTGAGTGCTACCATGCCTAGCTGATTTTTTTTATTTTTATTAGACACAAGGTGTCACTTTGTTCCCCAGACTGGTCTTAAACTCCTGGCCTCAAGGGATCCTCCCACCTTAGCCTCCCAAAGTGCTGGGATTACAGGCAAGAGCCAATGAACTCAGCAATAATCTTACTTTTCAAGTCCATTATTGCCCCAAATCAGAATCTAGGTAACTTCCTCTAAATCTGGTGAACAAGCCATGTCCAGCATATATTTCTGGATTTACGCTTTATTTACCTATAGTAAATAAAGATATTACCTATAGTAAATATCTACTGTATATTCCATAATATTGAGAAACACTGATTAACATTGACACTTTCTTCCTCTTTATCCTTTCTCTGGACTTTTTTTAATTCAATAAGGAAAGATTAGGCAAAGAAAAGAGAAACCCAAATCATGCAGTGTGAATACATCCTAGCAAATGTGCTTAAAAGCTTATAGGGAAATTTTTTTTTTTAGTTGACCAGGCTGGTCTTCAACCCCTGGCCTCAAGTGATCTGCCCCACTCAGTCTCCCAAAGTGCTGGGATTATAGAGGTGAGCCACTGCATCTGGTCTCTCAAAATGTAGCTTTAAAAGCAAAAATTGGCAAATTAAAAAGTATTCCTAAAACTGGAATTAGTTTAAATTAGCTGACCTAAAACAAGGCTCAGACCCTGGCTGTAAGCCATTCCCTCATATCTATTCCATAGTTCATTTTCACCTCTCTATCAAAAGATACTTTTCAAAAAAACACATCTCTAGTTGCCTATTTAAAATTCACATAAGCTGGCCAGGCGCAGAGGCTCACTCCTATAATCCCAGCACTTTGAGAGGCCGAGGCAGGTGATCACCTGACGTCAGGAGTTTGAGACTAGCCTGGCCAACATGGTGAAACCCTGTCTCTACTAAAAATATAAAAATAAGCTAGTCATGGTGGTGCGCGCCTGCAGTCCCAGCTACTTGGGAGGCTGAGGCAGGAGAATCGCTTGAACCCAGGAGGCGGAGGTTGCAGTGAGCTAAGATAGCGCCATTGCACTCCAGCCTGGGGGACAGAGACCCCGTTTCAGTAAATAAATAAATAAATAAAATTAACAAAAGCTATCCTACCACTATTTTAAACTCAATATTAAAGAAAAACTAAATGCCTCCTTTTTGTCAATCATGTACACTTTGCAAAGTTTCCTCAGTGGTACAATACTCCTCTCGGACCACTTAGTTTCTTCACCATCAAAGTTTACTTTTAACCCTCACATCGAAATCAATCACTAAATCCCATTGACACTTTATCTGGGGCAGCCCTACTCTCATGTAAAGCACTTAGCACAGTACCTGGCAGTTAGTAAGAACTTGATAACTGATTACTATAACTGACAAGCACACACAGAATAAGAGAGTAAACAATCTGGTTTATAAAACCTGTAAATTCCCAATCACCTCAGCTTCTTGATGCTGAGAGTCTGACTGTAGATAGTGCCACAAGCTGCCTGCTGGTCCTCAGAGGTCTTTACATCTAGATCCTCTTCCTGTAACAGTCTCTCAGGATCAGAAGGGAGATCCTTCAAGGACATTATCTCATGAAAAGGAGTGGATACAAAACGAGCTGCTCTGGCGAAGTCACAAGTGTCTTCTGGGTTAGGACAAATTGTTACATTTCTGAAGCCTGTGATAATGGCATCCTCACTCAAGGGTTCAATTCCTGTAAATTCATCCTGAAATGAAAACCATACAAAGTTTAGCTAAAATATTTCAATACATGAAGAACTTTTTTACTGAGAGAGACACATTAGCTCAGTGACATAGGATATAGAAATAGCATATCAGAATATCTAGGCAAAGATAAAAAGGTTTTTATATCATGAACACAGTAAACTACACTTCATCCAAAAAATGTACCAGGAAGATTCTCCATATAAAGAAAAATATTGGGCAATGTTTCGTTCCTCAACAAATTTCACCTATGAAATAAAGCACAAATACTATCTTTCTTCTGGCTTTCACTTAGTAAATATTCTAATAATCTGCTATCCTCCTAGTTTTTAGGTCTTCTTCCTCTATGCTACGTACCTAATTTTTATTTATTTCTTAAAGATAACTCATATATGTCTGGTAGGATATATGCATAGCATATTTTATGCATTTAAAAAGGAGTTTTAAAACCAGTGAAAATTTAGCATTCATGATACTGTGTATTGCTCTTTCTCATGCTTTTGGATTTTTTCCTTCCTATGCTATTTAAAATTCTTTAAAAACATAATGGCCACACTGTGGGTCTATAAAAAATTAACCAACTTTCAGGTTATTCTGATTTTACTAGTTTAAAACTACTTTAAATGTACATAAATCTTTAGAAACACTTTAATTTTCTTAGGATTAATTCCTAAAAGTAGAATTATCAGGTCAAAAGGTTATAAACACTAAAGTTTATATATATTACTTAGCTGTCCTCAGAGAGATTACACTACTTTACATATTTACCTGTAGTATACAAATAGTGCCTATTTGATTTAACCCATATGGATACTAGAGATTAATTTTCTAGATCATTACCAATTTGACATATACTTTGAATTTCTGACTGAGTAACTAAAGGTGGGCGGTACATATGGAAGAAACAAAGTATAGTTAAATAAAAATAATAGGCCAGGTGCAGTGGCTGTAATCCCAGCACTTTGGGAGGCTGAGGTGGGTAGATCACCTGAGGTCAGGCGCTCGAGACCAGCCTAGCCAACATGGCAAAACCCCGTCCCTACTAAAAATACAAAAATTAGCTGGGCATGGTGGCAGGCACCTGTAATCCCAGCTACTCGGGAGGCTGAGGCAGGAGAATTGCTTGAACCCAGGGGGCGGAGGCTGTAGTGAGCTGAGATCATGCCACTACACTCCAGCCTGAGTGAAAGAGTGAAACTCAATCTCAAAAAAAAAAAAGATTTGCCCAGGTGCATTGGCTCACACCTGTAATCCCAACATTCTGGGAGGCAGGCTGAGGCGGGAGGATCACTTGAGCCCAGGAGTTTGAGACCAGCTTGAGCAACATGGCGAAACCGTGTCTCTCCAAAAAATAAAAAATTAGCCAGGCATGGTGGCTCACACCTGTAGTCCCACCTAATTGGGAGGCTGAGTGGGAGGAATGCTTGAGTCCAGGACGTAGAGGCTGCAGTGAGCCGAGATCACGCCACTATACTCCAGCCTGGGTGACAGACAGCCTATCTAAAAAAGAAAAAGAAAGAAAGTAAAAAAAAAAAAAAAATATATATATATATATGTATTTATATATATGATTAAAGTAAAATAGATGTTTATAATCTATACATTTATTGCAAATACTATTTATAGCCCTAGTAGCTTAGATATTTTAGGTACCTAGTAACAAAATTCAAGTAAAAGATTGGTTAAAAAAAAAAGGTAGATGAAGTTGGACTCCTTTAACAAATAAGCATATCCTTGAACAGCAGAATCTAGAACCACTGCATCCAAGTCTAGCCTGTTAATCATGTTCTCTGGTGGTATACTCCAGAACACAGTATGTAATCAATTACTCTTACATCACTGTCTTTTCATAGCAGTCAGTAGACTAACTGTATCAGAATTATCTGAGAATTCCAGTATTCTGGAATTCTAATTCCAGAATACTTTCATCACTCCAAAAAGAAACCCCATACCCATTAGCAGTCACTCTCCACCACCCTCTCCCTAATCCCCTGGAAAACTTCAATCCATACCTTTGCCTATTCTGGATATTTCATGAAAATGAGATCATATAATATGTGGTCTTTGTATCTGGTTTCATTCACTTGACAAAATATTTTCAAGATTCACCTATGTTGTGACATGTATTAGTACTTCATTCCTTTTTATAGCCAAATAATATTTCATGGTATGGATATACAACATTTTGTTTATCCATTCATCAGTTGATGGACATTTGGGATTGTTTCCACTATCATGAGTAATACAGCTATGAACACTTGTGTACAAATTTTTTGTGTCAACATGTGTTTTCAATTATTCTGAGTATATACCTAGGCACAGAACTGAAGGATCATATGGTAACTGTGTTTAACATTTTAAAGAGCCGCCAAACTGTTTTCCAAAGTGGCTACACCATTTTACATTCCCACCAGTAACGTATGTTCTAATTTCTCCACAACTTTGCCAACACTTGTTATTGTGCATAATTTTTTATTATAGCTAACCTAGTGGATATAAAGTAGTATCTCACTGTGGTTTTGATTTGCATTTCCCTGTTGAGTAATAATACTGAGCATATTTTCATGTGCTTAATATTCAAGTCAGTGGTTTCAATTTTAACCTTAAGCTTTTGTGGATTTGAATAAACAATCCACTAGCCCGTTTACATTAACTTAAGGATACTGCTCCTTACACAAACATCTGGAGACACATCTTCATTTGAGGTGATGCTTTCTGAGGTTTTGAGAACTGCAAGGGGTCTTCGTTGAGTTAAAACTCGTGGGGGATCTGCAGGAGGACTGGAAAAAGACATACCTCACTTAGCAATTTTTTTCATAACAGTAGCCCCTAATTTATCCTCACTTATAATAACAGAAAATTCTTAAGTTAAAAAAAACAAAAAACAAACAAACAACGAACCTTTTATTCTTCTTTTCTGAAAGAAGAAACTCATCAAAAATGGAGAAAGGTATACTGGGACCTAGAGAAAGAGAGACTAGATACATACTCTAGGAGTAAATGCTTTACTCTTCAAGACAACCAGAAAAATTAATCAATATTTTGTGTTGTTTGAAAGCAGGAAGGCAATCTGTTTTTTTAATAACAAAAACTTCAAACATATAAAAGGTCATTAAACAATTTAACAATTACCTAAACATAGATGATCTTGTTCCATTTAGATTCCCTACCACTGTCACTACTCCCCAAACCCAACCCAATAGGATTATTTTAAACCAAATTCCAGACATGTCATTTTATCTGCAAATATTTCCGTACATATTTCTAAAAGAGGCTTTTTTAAAATCCCAATCCCAAAACATGATACCTACCTATAAAATGAGCAATTTATGAATATCTAATGTCCAGTCAGAAGTTTCATATTTTACCAATTAAAAAAATGTTTTGGCCGGGCGCAGTGGCTCACGCCTGTAATCCCAGCACTTTGGGAGGCCAAGGTGGGCGGATCACGAGGTCAGGAGATCGAGACCATCCTGGCTAATATGATGAAACCCTGTCTCTACTAAAAATACAAAAAAAAAAAAAAAAAAAATCAGGGGGATGTGGTGGTGGGCGCCTGTAGTCCCAGCTAGTCAGGAGGCTGAGGCAGGAGAATGGCATGAATCCGGGAGGCAGAATTTGCAATGAGCTGAGATCGCGCCACTGCACTCCAGCCTGGGTGACAGAGTGAGACTCAGTTTCAAAAAAATATAAATAAATAATTTTTTAAAAAAGTTTGTTTGAATTGGGAATGCAGAGTTAAGATCCGTATACTGTGATTGTTCAAATGCCTCTTAAATCTCTTTTATTCTATAGAGTTTTGGGGGGAATTTTTGTTCAACAAACTGGGTTGCTAGCCCCATAATGCTGGATTTTGCCAATTTCATCCCCCTATGTTGTTAACAATGTTCCTCCATGCTTTACATTTCCAATAAATTGTTGGTTAGAAACAGAGGTTTAATTAGATTTTAATGTTTTTTATTTTTATTTTTGCAAAGCCATTTACAAGTAGATATTCATGTTTCGCCACTTTTAACATGTTCTGAAGAAAAGAAAACCAATTTGAATATAAAATAGCTTCAAATTTTTTTTTTTCCCTGAAAAGAAACACCTTCCTTGGTGTCTTTGCTGTTTAGTGTACAGTAACTAAAGTATAAGATTTGGTGGTTAGTGTAAATTTAAAATTACAATTAAACCAAATATTTTGAAACACTGAGGAATCTTTAAAAAAAAACTCTTTCAAATATCTTTCCTATCATAAAGCATATGCCTACACTAAATTCCTAGCATCCTAGTCCCCCTCTTTCTTTCAATCCCTTTATCATACTAAAAATATTTACCATTTATTACATAACACATTTGTTATCAGCAAGCTCTTCTCAAAGTTGTCAAATACGACTCACCTTTAGAATGAGGTTGTTCCTGCCAAATGTTCTCCGCAAGTGAAGTTTCTCTGTGAAGGAACTTGTTTTAAATCATGTGCTCGATACCCACAGAAAGAACTGTTTAGTTTTTAAAAGTCCAAGAGGTTTTTCCATTAAATATAATATTTACTCTAAGATAAATTATTACTGTCAATCCAAATTCTCTTAAAGAAGATGGAACCTTTGGTTGTCAAAAATGTTGCAGAAATATATTTGATAATAGATGTCAAGTTGCATTAATAGTATAAGCAGATTACAAAATGGTAAGCTGACATTTTTATAAAACAAAACAAAAATACAATACAAAAGAAAAGACAGAACAGTGTTAATGGTAGTCATCTCTTGATGGTAGAAATGGGTGATTTTGATTTTTAAAAACATTATATGTATTTGTTTCTATAAGAAACATGTTTCTTCAGTGGAAAATAGTCAATGCTCTGTCCTCCCTAATCAGAATCAAAGCTTATGTTGTGACAGAAACTTATAAAAACCATGTCTCAATACTATAAAAGAGACTTCAAGGCACTAGAGAGTCAAGGGTTGTTTCTAAATGCCCTCCTATAGGCACTGTCCCTTCCACCAATGTAATCTTACTTGGCACAAGAGTTTACTCGACAAACAGAACTGGATAGAGTCATTCCTGGCATTTCCTGAGAGTCGGAAGCAATTCGCAGTTTAGTTGTCTCCTTTGTAGGCATCGTCTCTTCTTGCTGTTTGCATTAAATAAACAAAATCAATGTCCCTCCCACCCAGAAAATACTATTTTCAAGCTCTAACATTAGCTTTACTTTACTCTTTCCCTAGACATCCACCAACAAGATAAGATGAGTATACCACAAAAGTCATTTCCAATAATTTATATTCCTACTCTAAACTGGTACAGTTGTACTCAACTGAGCAGTGTCAGGCATATACTAAATTTCTTTAGGCAATCCCATTTTAATGGAACATAGCTAGAATAAAAAGCTTGAGCCAGAATTAACAACATAATGATTTGGAGTATAACTAAGAAGTCAATAAACTGCACCACTTCTTTCACATGCCACAAATTCTATTTGAAGTCACCTGTTAAATTACTTTCCCGCTCAACTTTCCTGCTACTAACAGCTAGGAAGCTACCAGAAACTCTAAATGGGGGTTGGGAGGATTTTAACCTTCTATATTTTTACAATGTTTACGTTTGTTTCAATAAATTTTAGTTTTGTGTATTGAAAAAAGAAAAATTACCTGATCACCTGTTCTTTCTTGCTGAGTAGTTTGGATTTCTTTTAGCTTCTTCTCCATCTCTTCAATCTGTTTCTGCATTTCTGCTCTCTTCTCGGCACTGGTCAATAGCTCGGCTAGAAACAGTAAAGCTGCTTGAGGTATTATTCCTCATAGTAACTCATTCTGTCCAAAACTGCCTTTGGAGCTCATCTCCTCAACACATATGTTACTAATACAGATGAAAATGATTTAAGTGGAACAAGGTCCTCAACTTGTGGTCTAGGCCTCTATTCTTTTAATTATCCATTCAATAAAAAAATAGAATACCTTTGAACAACACAGGTTTCTACTGAAAGGAAAAAAATACTGAATACCTACTATGTGCCAAGCACAACTCTGAGTACTTAGGTTTCAGTGGTACATAATACAAAGTCTTTGGTTATGTGATGCTAACAATCAAATTTGGGGGAAACACACACAAGAAAATCAGTTTAGAAAAAGAGTAAAATAGACGATGTGAGAATGTGTGACTGGGTAGACAGATGGAGGTCAAGGGAGGGCTACTTAAGACCAGTGATCAGGGAAGATCATTCTGATAAAGTGACATTATTAAGCTGTAACTTAAATGATAAGGGGCCAAAGTTCTGGGGTAAGATTCTAGGCTAACCAACTAGGTGGCACAAAGGCCCTAATGCAGGAAAAGACCACTGTGTCTAAGAATCCAAAGGAAGTTCAGTGTGGTTGCAGCATAGAAAGAGGGTGAATAGAAAAAGATGGGGTTGGAGAGGTAGGCAAAGGCTAAGTCACAAGGGGTTTTGTTTGTTTTTGGAGATGAGGTCTTGCTATATTGCTCAGGCTGGTCTGAAACTTCTGGTTCAATCCTTCTGCCTCACTTTTCTGAGTAGCTGGGACTACAGGCACGTGCTACCATGCTTGGCCATGCAGGGTTTTGCAGGTTAGCGTAAAGAGGCATAGATAGTGAGCCATGTGCTTATTAGTCAATTAATGAATGATGAGGTGTAACTGAAAAGTCTGAGGTGAGTACACTAAGGAGGCTCAGGAAATAGAAAAGAATTAGAGGATAGAAATCTGAAAGAAGCTAGAGTTTTTGAAAGAAGAGGGAAAAAATTTGGAAGTGCAATGCAAAGAAAAACAACCGTTGTGTAGGCCCTGATTGTGGCTTCTTCTTTTCTTGTATTCTTCCCTGAGAGTAAGTAGTTAGCAAGTCTTCGAAGCCAGTTTTTGACAGTAACTAGAAACCACATTTATTGAAATGAGGATTTATATAAGGGTACAAACTTATACACAGATGGGAATTTATATAAGCTCATGAAATAGATTCAGAGACCAGCTGAGAAATGAGTATTAAGGTCTGCAGGGTAGCTCATGCCTATAATCCCAGCACTTTGAAAGGCCAAGGTGGGAGGATAACTTGAGCCCAGGAGTTTGAGACCAGCCTGGGCAACACAGGGAGACCCCGTCTATTTAAAAAAAAACAAAAAACAAAACAAAACAAAAAAACACAACAGAAATGAGTATTAAAAAATTCTCAGAGGTCAGTGCCTTCTTATTCCTAATTAAATCTCATCTAATCTAGAGTAGGTCCTTCTTTGGCTAGTTGAAAACAAAATGTACCTTTTCTTTTTCCCACAGAAATGAAAATTCACCATGTTGCCCAGGCTGGTCTTTTTTTCCCCAAAGTGCTGGAATTACAGGTGTGAGTCACTATGCTCAGCCCTAAAATGGACTTTCATTTTCCTTCTATATACCTGGTACAGACTAAGCTTTTCCCTTAGGAAACAGTTTTTATCTAGATACCTAGTTCCTTTTCTGGTTCATATTTGGCCACCCTTCTAGCCTATTTCTTTGCTGGAGTGGTTCTCCTTTTCTTTTTTTTCTTTTTTTTTTTTGAGACAGAGTCTGGCTCTGTCGCCCAGGCTGGAGTGCGGTGGCGGGATCTCAGCTCACTGCAAGCTCCGCCTCCCGGGTTTACGCCATTCTCCTGCCTCCGCCTCCCAAGTAGCTGGGACTACAGGCGCCCGCCTCGTTTTTTGTATTCTTTAGTAGAGACGAGGTTTCACCGTATTAGCCAGGATGGTCTCGATCTCCTGACCTTGTGATCCGCCCGTCTCGGCCTCCCAAAGTGCTGGGATTACAGGCTTGAGCCACCGCGCCCGGCCTGGTTCTCCTTTTCTAAAACCCTTACTCAACTAACACCTTGCTTTGCAACTATCCCTCTCTCCTACCTAGACACAGAGGTTCAATTTGAACCCAGAGCACTTTTGACAATCTTGGATGACACTAATTAGTGTAACAAATGAAAACAATTCCAAACTTACTAACAGTCTGCTTTACCAAAGTTGCCACCTGGAACTCAGAAAAGATTGCTCCTCAAAGTTTAAGTGATGGTTAAGTTTCCCAGCTAACCCACAAACACTACATCCTCTTAAGAGAGCTGAGCTATATTAGTAGGTTATTCTGCATATCCATGTATAAAAGAAACATTACTTTCTTATAGATCCTAATAAGAAATGTCTAAATGGAAGTGGACCCTCCCCTACCTCATTTTCTGTACCCTTCTTTACTCTCCTTCACCTTGTCATGCGTTAAGCCTCACATGCCTTACTTCCCTACTTTCCAGCCCATTCTGCCCTGCCTCTTGCCTTCAAGTACTCAAGGCTCCAGAATCAGAACTGTTTCCTGTTTCCCAAAAATTCCCATATCTCAATTTTTAAACATTTTTCTTTAATTTATAATGTCTTTAAAAAATATGAATATCCATAATCTAAATCATTGCAGTGTGACCTAATAGGTTAATCTAAATAAGCTCTTGGAGAAATTTCAGACAAAATATCAAAGGTAAAGCGGAATATTTCAAGCAATAGCATTAGGAAAAGTACTTAATAGGGATGCATGGAATGCACATATATGCATGTCAGGGATCATAGCTGCCTGCTTATTGTATTGGGGAACATAAATTGTTCACACAGTTCAGAACTTCTTCCTTTACTTCTAAATATACTCAGTACCCCCACACCTCAAGGAGTTCTCGTGGAAGGCAGCAACGGGAGGTTGGCTGATACACAGAAAGAAACAGTACAACCATAGAAATATCACATAAAGGTGCAAAGTATAAGGTTAGTTTTCTTCAGACGTAATAGATCAGCTCAACCTTCACACAACTAAGTCAAGTCCTTTTCACAAACTTGAATTACACACACCTTCCCTTTGCTCTTTTAATTTCTTCCGGAAAACTTCAGCCCGGATTTCTTCAAAGGAGAATTCCCCCACTCCTGCATAAATCTTCTCCTTACAATACATCATTTTCTCTTTCTTCTCCTCAGATGCTTGCTGATGGCTCTGAACCCTTTGCAGAGGATCTCCTTCTTCCTTTCCAGGCTTTCTGGTGCTGAGGATGTGGTTTATACTAGGTTCAATTTTACATGGTGTCCTAAAGAAGCAAAATTACTATTATTCATATGGGTAAAAATAAAATAAAAAAAAGATTGATAAAATAAACTAAAAATAATTCACAAGGGCCATCAATAATTATGTTCTGCAAATCTGGAGGCATTATATTACCTGACTTCAAACTATACTGTAAGGCCATAGTCACCAAAACATCATAATACTGGTATAAAAACAGGCATATAGACCAATGGAACAGAATAGAGAGCCCAGAAATCAAGCGAAATACTCACAGTCAACTGATCTTTGACAAAGCAAACAAAAATGTAAAGTGGGGAAAGATACCCTATTCAACAAATGGTGCTGGGATAATTGGCAAGCCACATGTAGGAGAATGAAACTGGATTCTCCTCTCTCACGTTATACAAAAAAATCAACTCAAGGTGGATCAAAGACTTAATTAAATCTAAGATTTGAAACCATAAAAATTCTAGAAGATAACATTGGAAAAACCCTTCTAGACATTGGCTTAGGTAAAGACTTCATGACCAAGAACCCAAAAGCAAATGCAAGAAAAACAAAGATAATTAGATGGGACTAAACTAAACTAAAAAGCTTCTGCACAGCAAAAGGAATAATCAGCAGAGTAAACAGACCACCCAAGAGTGGGAGAAAATCTTCGCAATCTATGCATCTGACAAACGACTAATATTCAGAATCTACAGGGAACTCAAGCAAATCAGCAAGAAAAAAACAAACAATCCCATCAAAAATTGGGCTAAGGGCATGAATAGATAATTTTCAAAAGATATACAAATGGCCAACAAGCATATGAAAAAAGTTTAACATCACTAATCATCAGGGAAATGCAAATCAAAACCACAATGCGATACCCGCTTACTCCTGTGAGAATGGCCATAATCAAAAAATCAAAAAATAATAGATACTGGCATGGATGTGGTGAAACGGGAACACATTTACACTGTTGGGGGGAATGTAAATTTGTACAACCACTATGGAAAACAGTGTGGAGATTCCTTAAGGAACTAAAAGTAGATCCACCATTCGATCCAGCAATCCCACTCCTGGGTATCTACCCAGAAGAAAAGAAGTCATTATATGAAAAAGATACCTGCATATGTATGTTTTAGCAGCACAATTCGCAACTGCAAAAATATGGAACCAGCCCAAATGCCCATCAATCAATGCGTGGATAAAGAAAATGTGGTATATATCTACCATGAAATACTACTCAGCCATAAAAAGGAACAAAATAATGGCATTTGAAGCAATCTGGATGGAACTGGAGACCATTATTCTAAGTGAGGTAACTGAGGAATGGAAAACCAAACATCATATATTCTCACTCATAAGCGGGAGCTAAGCTATAAGGACGTAAAGGCATAAAAATGATACAGTGGACTCTGGGGATTTGGGGGAATAAGGGTAAAAAGATTACACATCGGGTACAGTGTACACTGCTCGGGTGAGGGGTGCACCAAAATTTCAGAAATTACCACTAAGTAACTTATTTGTGTAACCAAACACCACCTGTTCTCCAAAACCTATTGAAATTTAAGAAAAAGGAAAATAAAATTATGCTCTGAGTACCACCTCTGCTATGACAAGGAAGGAAATTAGCCATAAGTGGGATCATCAAGTAGCTTATATTACTTATAGGTGAAAATAAATCTTAATACCATATCCTAATGATACCCAGTATATAAAAAAAAAGTTAACCTATGCAATACAAACCATTTTTCATGGTTTAGTACCCAAAAGAATTAGAGTTAAGAATATAGTATTAGTTACTCAATAATATTAAGTCCAGGGTGCTCAGTTGAGGGGGAAGAATCAGAGTGGTAGCATAGATTTTAAAAGAATGAAGTATAAGATACTTCAACCATGATACAGCAGGTATTTTCAACCCTGTGGATCAGAATAACCTATATACCTTTTATTTTCTTATATACCTTTCTACAACTAAAGATACCGGTCCTTCCCAGACTCAGTGAATCAAAAGCTGTAATGGTAGGGTCCAAGCATTTACATGCTTAAAAAGTTTCCCCAACTTGCTCAGCCTGCTAGAGGACATCTATGAAAAACCCATACTAACATCATACTTCATGGTGAAAGGCTAGATGCTTTCCCCCTAAGATCAGGAACAAGACAAGGATGTCCATTCTTGTCACTTTTATACAACATTGTACTAGAAGTTCTAGTCAAGGCTATTAGGCAAGAGAAACAAATAAAAGGAGTCCAGATGGGAAAGGAAGAAGCAAAACGATCTCTTTTTGCAGAAGATATGGTCTTAGATAACAAACGAGTTCATCAAAGTCAAAGAATACAAGATCAGTATACAAAAATCAATGTATTTTATCCATTTGCAATGAACAATCTGAAAATAAAATTAATCTCATCTCAAGGCAGCATGTAAAGAAAGGGAAAAAAGAAAATGAAATTAAGAAAACAATTCTATTTACTATAGCTTCAAAAACAGTAAAATATTTCACAATAAATTTAAAATAAGGAAGTGAGAGAAGACATATAGATGGAGGTTGGGCACATTGGCCTGTAATTCCAGCACTTCGCGAGGCTGAGGCAGGAGGATCACTTGAGGCCAGGAGTTCAAGACCAGCCTGGTCAATACAGTAAGATCCTGTCTTTTTTTTTTTTTTTTTCTTTTGAGACAGAATCTTGCTCTTGTCACCCAGGCTGGAGTGCAATGGCACGATCGCAGCTCACTGCAACCCCCGCCTCCCAGGTTCAAGCAATTCTCCTGCCTCAGCCTCCCGAGTAGCTGGGATTACAGGCGCCGGGGCCACCAGGCCTGGCTAATTTTTGTATTTTTAGTAGAGATGGGCTTTTGCCATGTTGGCGAACTTCCGACGCCAACATGGCTGAGACCCTGTCTTTAAAAAACAAAATTAGGGCTGGGCGCGGTGGTTCAAGCCTGTAATCCCAGGACTTTGGGAGGCCGAGACGGGCGGATCACGAGGTCAGGAGATCGAGACCATCCTGGCTAACATGGTGAAACCCGGTCTCTACTAAAAAATACAAAAAAACTAGCCGGGCGAGGTGGCAGGCGCCTGTAGTCCTGGCTACTCGGGAGGCTGAGGCAGGAGAATGGCGTAAACCTGGGAGGCGGAGCTTGCAGTGAGCTGAGATCCGGCCACTGCACTCCAGCCTGGGCGACACAGCGAGACTCCGTCTCAAAAAAAAAAAAAAAAAAAAAAAACAGGGCCGGGCCCGTGGCTCAAGCCTGTAATCCCAGCACTTTGGGAGGCCAAGATGGGCGGATCACGAGGTCAGGAGATTGAGACCATCCTGGCTAACACGGTGAAACCCCGTCTCTACTAAAAAAAATACAAAAAACTAGCCGGTCGTGGTGGTGGGCGCCTGTAGTCCCAGCTACTCGGGAGGCTGAGGCGGGAGGATGGCGTAAACCCGGGAGGCGGAGCTTGCAGTGAGCTGAGATCTGGCCACTGCACTCCAGCCTGGGCGACGGTCCATCTCAAAATAAAAAAAAAAAAAAATTAGCCAGGCGTGGTGGCATGCACCTGTAGTCCCAGCTACCAGGGTGGATAAGGCAGGAGGATTACTTGAGCCCAGCCTGGGCAACAGAGTGAGACACTGTCTCTAAGGGGAAAATATATATATATCCATCCCAGCTATTTTATATATATATATATTTTTTATATATTATATATATATTTTTAGAGACACTGTCTCTAAAAAAAGTATATATATAGGTGGTATATATATAGATATATATATAGATGATAAGCATATGAAAATATGCTTCCCATGTCATTAAGGAATTGCAAATTAAAACAATAAGATACTGCTGCACACGCATTAGAATGGTTAAAATCTAAAATACTGATGACACTGAATGTTGCCAAGGATGTGGAACAATAGAAGCTCTCATTCATTTGTGGTAGGAATGCAAAACAGTATAGCTACTTTGAAAAATAACTTGGCACATTTCTACAAAGCTAAAATTAGTCTTATTATGCAATCCAGCCAAATGAGTTAAAAACTTATGTCTGCACAAAAACCTGGCTGGGTGTGGTGGCTCATGCCTGTAATCCCAGTGCTTTGGGAGGCTGAGGCAGGAGGATTACTTGATCCCAGGAGTTCAAGACCAGGCTGGGCAACACAGTGAGACTCTGTCTTAAAAAAAAAAAAAAAAGCCAGCCATGGTAGCATGCACCTGTAGTCCCAGCCACTAGGCAGGACGAGGTGGGAGGATCACTTGAGTCCAGGAGTCAGGACTGCAGTGCGCCAGGATCATGCTACTGTAGGTGAAAGAACAAGACTATTTAAAACAAACAAACAAGCAAACAAACCTGCACATGAATGTCTATAGCAACCTTATTCATAATTGCTAAAACTTGTAAGTCACCAGAATGACCTCCTGTGGGTGAATAGATAAACAAATCGTGGCACTTCTATACAATGGAATATCATTCAGCACTATAAATGAGGTATTGTGCCAGAAGAAGATGCAGAGGAACCTTATTGTTAAGTGGAAGGAGCCAGATTGAAAAGGCTACATATACTATGATTCCAACTACATGACTTTCTGGAAAGGGCAGAACTATAAAGACAATGAAAAGATCAATAGTTTCCAGGGATTTGGGGAGAGACAGAAAGGGATGAACAAATGGAGCACAGGGATTTCTGGGACAATGAAACTATTCTGAATGACACCGTAATGATGGATATATAACATTTATGCGTTTGTTAAAACCCACAGATCTGTAAAACACATTAGAGTGAATCCTAATGTAAACAAAGAACTTTAACCAATAATAATGTATCAATATTGGATCATCAATTATAACAAATGTACCATACTTATGCATGATGTTAGTAATAGGAAAAACTGTGCACAGGGTTGAGGGGTGGGGAGGGAGTATATGGAACTCTCTGTGCTTTCGACCGCATTTTTCTGCAAACCTAACACTGCCCTAAAAATAAAGTCTATTAATTAAAGAAAAAGAAGTGCAAAACCTGTATTCTGAAACCTACAAAACATTGAAAGAATTTAAAGATATACATAACTGGAAAGACATCCCATGTTCATGGACCAGAAGACTTAATATTTTTAAGATGTCAATATTCATTAACTTAACCTACAGATTCAACAGAATCCCTATCAAAATTCCAGCTGGTTTTTCTGCAGAAATTGACAGGCTAATTGTAAAATTGATAAGGAATTACAAGGGAATCAGAACAATCAAAACAATCTTCAAAAAGAGGAACGAAGTTGGATTCATCCTTCTCAATTTCAAGTTACTACAAATCTACAGTAATCGAGATTGTGTAGGGGGAAAAAAAAAGATTGTGTGGTATTGACATAAGGATAGACAAATAGATAAATGGAATAGAATTAAGAGTCTAGAAATAAATTCATCCATTTCGGTCAACTGATATTTCAACAAGAGTGCCAAGACCATTCAATGGCAAAAGAGTAGTCTTCAACAAGTGGTGCTGGGACCACTGGATATCTACATGGAGAAAAATGAATTTGGACTCCTTCCTCATACCATATACAAAAATTAGCTAAGAATGGATCACAGACCTAAATATAAGAGTTAAAACTATAAAGCTCCTAGAAGAAAATGTATAGAAGTAAATCTTCATGACTTTGGATTAGTCAGAGCCTTCTAAGATATGACACCGAAAGCTTAGAGTTTTTTATCTCAAAATCTTATTTTTAGAGATAAAAAACAGATATATTGCATTTCATCAAAATTTTAAATAACTTTTGGTCTTCAAAAGAGATCATTGAGAAAATAAAATGACAACCCAGAATGGGAGAAAATATTTGCAAATCATATATCTGATAAGAACTTGTATCTAGAATACCTAAAGGACTCTTAAACTCAACAATAAAAAACCAAATAGAGTAGTTTCTCCTTACTCATGGTTTCACTTTCAGCAGTTTCAGTTATCTATGGTCAATGGTGGTCCAAAAATATTAAGTGAAAAATTCCAGAAATAATTCATCAGTTTTAAATTACAAGTCATTCTGGCCAGGCACAGTGGCCCATGCCTGTAATCTCAGCACTTTGGGATGCTGAGTTGGTCGGGTGGATCACTGAGCCCAAGAGTTCGAGACCAGCCTGGGCAATATGGCAAAACTCCGTCTCCACTATAAACACAGAAATTAGCTGGATGTGATGGCACAAGCCTGTAATCTCAGCTACTCGGGAGGCTGAGGCACAAGAATTGGTTGAACCCAGGAGGCTGAGGTTGCAGTGAGCCACGATGGCACCACTGCACTCCAGCCTGGGCAACAGAGTGAGACTCGGTCTCAAAAAATAAAAATAAAAATTACAAGGCGTTCTGACTATCCTGATGAAATCCCATATACTCCCATTTTGTTCCACCTAGGATGTGAATCATCCTTTTGTTTAGCATCCACAGCTACTAAGAGACACTTAGGAGCTGACTCTTATCAGATCAGCTGTCCCAGCATTGCAGTTCTTGTGCTCAAGTAACCCTTATTATACTTAATAATGGTCCCAAAGCACGAGAGTAGTGCTGCTGGTGATTTGGATATGCCAAAGGTGAAAGTTCTTAACTTTTATTTTATTATTTTATTTCATTTTTAGAGACAGGATCTGGATCTGTTGCCTAGGCTGGAGTACAGTGGTGTGACCCTGGCTCACTGCAGCCATGGACTCCTGGGTACAAAAAATCCTCCCACTTCATCCTCCATAGTAACAGAAAAACTAAAAAAAGGGCGGGCGCAGTGGCTCACACCTGTAATCCCAGCACTATGGGAGGCCGAGGTGGGTGGATCATGAGGTCAAGAGATCGAGACCATCCTGGTTAACACGGTGAAACCCCGTCTCTACCAAAAATACAAAAAATTAGCCAGGCATGGTAGTGGACACCTGTAGTCCCAGCTACTTGGGAGGCTGAGGCAGGAGAATGGCATGAACCCGGGAGGTGGAGTTTGCAGTGAGCCGAGATCACGTCACTCCAGCCTGGGCGACAGAGTGAGACTCCATCTCAAAAAAAAAAAAAAAAAAAAAAAGAACTAGGCAATGTTAAGCATTAGACTAAATCTCAGGCTGGCTTGCTGACTTGTTTATTTAACCACCACCTACTATACTTTTTCTTAAAAACAGAAATGCTAAGGATTAGGAAGAAGGGGAAAAATATATCCAGAAGGAAAAAGCAGGATAAGAGGGAAAACTATCATCATTTCTCATTACTATCAATGACAAAATGAGAATGTCTCACTTAAATCACATTATCTTTTCCCTACATCCCCATTATCCCATCAGACAAATCTTCGAACTTACTGCTGAAGCCTCTCCCATCCATGCTCCCTTCTCCTTTCATTACCACTACCCTGCCCAAATACCACCCCTAATATCCTTGCCTGAACCATTCCAATAGCTTATTTATCTGTGTTCAATCCATCTTCCAGAATAGCCACCATTAATTTTCCTAAAGCAATATTCAGTAATGAAAATATAAACCTAATTAATAAGTTTATTCCTTAATAAAATATTAACAAACGGTCTTTTAACCCTAACATACTCAAAGGAATACAAACATAAAGGATATACAAAACTTTGGTTACTATTTTCTAATAAATAGAGACAGGGTCTCACTAGGCTGCCCAGGCTGGTCTTGAACACCTAGGCTCTATGGATCCTCCTGCTTCCACCTGTGTTGGGATTACAGGTGTGAGCTATTGCACCTGGCCTAGTTACTTTCATCTTCACAAAGAAGAAAATGCCTCTGGTAAGTAGAAAAGGTGCCTCTGCCCACCCCTAATAATTCTCACTTCAAAATATCCAAAAACCACACTCACATAACTGGCTGTTGTGCAGTCTCTTCTACATATGGTGTAAAACTGGGAAGCACAGCAGGTACAGCCATCAGTGACGTTGTATTGCCACGAGGCTGGAGATGAAGAAGAAAACTAAAATTACCATAGTTTTATGTTCTGAGACAGCATATATAGACCATGCCTAAATATTCAAGAGGAATTAAAAGAGATGGTAAAAATACTTCTCTACTCTAAATGTGAAGTCTTTGTTGTGTCAGCAAAGCACTGGATTTAAGAGTCCTTACCCTGTATTCCAAGGACCTGCCTGTGTTCCAAGGGCCTGCTTGCAGCTCATTCTCTTTGGCCCTGGGCACGGGGGGTGCTATCCATGGCTCGACTGTAGGCTTAGATAACTCTGCTATAGAAGCCTCATCAGCATTTTCATCAAAAACAGTAATTCTACTATTACTTTGCATCTGTTGAGGAAATAGATTTTGGAGTCCTCTGTTCTGGCTTGGAGCTAGGAGCAAAAATATTAAAACTTCATGTAAAATGTTTCATTATTAACTTAGATGACAGATAAAGTATACCTATTCTTCCCCAACTCAAGGAGAATATTTCCACAACAGAAAAAAAAATTTTTTTAAATAAAAAAACTTAATAAATCAAAAATAGAATCGTTTTATCCATTCTTTGTTACTTATATTCTGCCTTCTTTTCCCTCCTCCAGTCACCCCCCATCTTTTATTCACAGATTTCCAAAAAAGACATTCTATATCTTCCTTCAGTCATCATTATAACATTATCTAGTTTTATCAGAAACTAACCTAAGTTTTATTCTTCAGTTTTAAACTTTCTCTCAATGGAGTATATCCAGAGATATACTGGAACTAGAGAATACAAAATTAACCCATTTATTAGGGGTTTTCTCTGTTGTGGGGCTGGTTATTAACCAAGCTTCATCACAATCTGGATGAAATAGCCTTTGGGACCATACACTTTCTATATCCTAATTCTAGAATCACCAAGCAACATTCTGATTATTGATAAATTGATACCAGGAAAGAAATAAGAGATTTTAAAAAAGTATGGTTTACATGTCTAACTGCTATAAATATAATAAATAAAAGCTTATTATTCTCTGTACCTTCTGGTTGATTTTGCTATGAACCTAAAACTGCTCTAAAAAATAGTCAGTGTAGGCCGGGTGTGGTGGCTCAAGCCTGTAATCCCAGCACTTTGGGAGGCCGAGATGGGTGGATCACGAGGTCAGGAGATCGAGACCATCCTGGCTAACACGGTGAAACCCTGTCTCTATTAAAAAATACAAAAAAACTAGCTGGGCGAGGTGGCGGGCACCTGTAGTCCCAGCTACTCGGGAGGCTGAGGCAGGAGAATGGCGTGAACCCGGGAGGCGGAGCTTGCAGTGAGCTGAGATCTGGCCACTGCACTCCAGCCTGGGCAACAGAGCGAGACTCCATCTCAAAAAAAAAAAAAAAAAAAATAGTGTTGTCCAGATGCAGTGGCTCACACCTAAAATCCTAGCTACCTTGGGAGGCTGAGGCAAGAGGACTGCTTGAGCCTAGGAGTTTGAAGCTATGGTGAGCTATGATTGCACCACCACGTTTCAGGCAACAGAGCGAGAACCTATCTCTTAAAAAAAAAAAAGTCAATGTTAATTAAAACAAAATTATTGCTGATCTTTGGGTATACAGAGAGTCTAATGTCTGGTCCCAAAGGGCTCTGAAGGCAGGATTCTTAACCATATTAGTATCATTCTCTGAGGCTTTGGTATACATAAGTTTCACTTTAACAACACCTGCTATGTTACTACATATCTTCTTTCAACTTACAATTCAAACTCAGAAAATCTTGATGCTTCCTAAATATTAGGTCTTTCTTAATTAAGACACAAAATTACTGATGCATTTTGATTTTACTGCACACTGTAATATTAGCTCTCCTTTGACTTCCTTCTTTGTGTTACTCAGTATTCAGCAAACTAGAACAGTGTCCACAGGTATACTTATGTATTATCTGCTTACATGAGTTTACCACTTATGTGATTTTACCACTAGAAACTAACAGTTTTCCGAAATAACATTTAACAAGGCCGGGCGCGGTGGCTCAAGCCTGTAATCCCAGCACTTTGGGAGGCCGAGGCGGGCGGATCACAAGGTCAGGAGATCGAGACCATCCTGGCTAACACGGTGAAACCCCGTCTCTACTAAAAAATACAAAAAACTAGCCGGGCGAGGTGGCGGGCGCCTGTAGTCCCAGCTACTCGGGAGGCTGAGGCAGGAGAATGGCGTAAACCCGGGAGGCGGAGCTTGCAGTGAGCTGAGATCCGGCCACTGCACTCCAGCCCGGGCGACAGAGCGAGACTCCGTCTCAAAAAAAAAAAAAAAAAAAAAACATTTAACAAACTTACCCTTGAGAGCACCTCCTACACGGATGATTGGAGCTCTTGCTGTCTTTTTCCCTTTGCTCTTTAGTTCCGCTAGTGTGCTTCGTTGTGGTACAGAAGACTCAAAAACTTCCTCCTCTTCTTCTTTCTCAAGTGCCAACAGAGTTTGTCGAGACACTCGAGCTTGGAATTGTCTAAAGCAGCAGAATGGACAACTAACTTTTAGTGAGGTGACCACGACTTTACCAGACTCTAAATTTCCAATTTGTTAAAGTAAACAAATTAGAAGAATAGGCTGGGGGAAGAATGCAGAAATATCCCAAAGAACATATTTATTCTCTCGGAAGTAAAGAGAGTCACCTTAAGATCATGAAAAGTTTTGGCTAGAATGATTTAACTCTCCCTTTAAATGCCCAAGTTTGACCAATTTAAATTATTCTGAAAATCACCATTAAGTTGATCTGAGGATCAGGTTAGGGTTATTAAGACTAAGATCACAGAATTTATTAAGATTAGAGTTTCTCCACCAACTTTTTATTAGAAAACTGGACCCACCAATTGTTAACATCATGCCACATCTATTTTATCACTGAGTGTCTTTTTCTATACACGTGCATGCGCACACACGCACATATACAGTTTCTCCTGACCTATATGAAATGAAGTTGCATATGACATGACATTTTACTTTAGCAAAGCTGGCAGAAGTTTGAAAAGTAAACTTCCTATGCTGCTGCCACAGTTTTAAGTACTATCAGAAGAGATTCTCCATTCCTACCACTGCTTCATTCAACCAGCCTTGAAAAGTATTATCATAAGGGTAAAAAAAAAACCCAGAATAAATTGCAGGTGCTGGCCAAGATGGAGTATGCCCACTATACCTTTTCTCTCTCTCTCTCTCTCACTGATAGGATCAAAAACTGTAGACAATATACAAAAAAAGCAACTAACTGAGGGCTCTGAAAAGTCAACAAAAGCAAACAGACTGTGGAGAGGGGTCAAAACTTGAAGAAACAACCCACGCAGGATTGTTTCCTGTTTTTTTATTCTTCTATTTTCTCTTGTGGTTTTGAACTGTTGCAATGGTGGTATGTGAATCTGAAACTCCTAAAGAAACCCCAATCTTACTGGCATGAGGACTGGGAAAAGAGGACTCTGAAGGCCAAAGAATATGGGAGGAGAACTGCAAAGGAATGAGCTGAACAAGAGGATCTCCTAATTCTGTATGTGAATTGGCACACATCTTAGGTTCCCTCTTGAGCTGTGCATGCACAGGGTAGATTCAAAGCAGCACAGAAAAGGCTTTGAGAACTGAACTATGATTAAACCACTGCCCAAGCCCCAGATTAACCCTTAAGCAGGACATGCATGGGACAGACCCAAAGCAATATAGCAAAGGTCTTGAAAACTGAACTGACAATGGAACCAATAGCCACACAAGATGACAAAGAACTTGTAATATCTGAAGTGTGGTTGTCTACTAAGACAAAAACATAGATATTCTCCAGAGAATATCAGCCAACAGGATCAGAGTCTTATAACATAGGGTCAGGATAAATGTCCAGGGTACAAGAATTACTTGACACACAAAGAACTAGGAAAATGTGACCAACTTTCAAAGGAAAAAACAATAAGCGAATGCAAACATAAAATGACCCAGATGGTATCGTTTTCAGATGGAGATTTTATTTTATTTTGTTTTTTGAGACAGAGTCTCATTCTGTCACCCAGGCTGGAATACACTGGCGCAATCTCGGCTCACTACAACCTCTGCCTCCTGGGTTTAAGCGATTCTCTTGCCTCAGCCTCCCGAGTGGCTGAGATTACAGGCACCCACAACCATGCCCAGCTAATTTTTGTATTTTTAGTAGAGATGGGGTTTCACCATATTGGCCAGGCTGGTCTCTCAAACTCCTGACCTCAAGTGATTTGCCCGCCTTGGCCTCCCAAAGTGTTGGGATTACAGGCGTGAGCCACCATGCCCAGCTTGGAGATTTTAAAGTACCTAATATAACTATGTTCCATAAGATAAAGGTAAAAACATTTGAAATGAATGGAAAGACAGAAATTCTCAACAGAGAGACAGAAATTATAAAAAAAAGAATGAAATAGAAATTTTAGAATTGAAAAATACAGTATCTGAAATAAAAAATTTATGTTGAATGGTTTCAATAGCAGGATGGAGATGGAAGAGAAAAGAATAAGTGAACCTGAAGACAGAGCAATAAAAATGGGCCAATCTAAAAAACAAAAAGAAAAATGGTTAAACAGAGCTTCAGGGACCTATGGAATGATATCAAAAGGTTTAATTTGGACAGATTCTTGGTAGCAGAGTGGGGAGAAATGGTCTAAAATTTGTGCAACTGAAGTCCCAGAGAGAGAAAGAAGAAAGAGATGTAGGTATAAAGAAGCATTTTAAAAATAATGGCTGAAAACTTGTCAAATTTTGTGAAAGGCATACATTTGCAAATTCAAAAGGCCCAGTGAACCCCAAACAGATTAAATGTAAAGAAAATTACATCCAGGCAGGGTGTGGTGGCTCATGCCTGTAATCCCAGCACTTTGGAAGGCCAAGGCAGGTGGATCACCTGAGATCAGGAGTTCGAGACCATGCTGACCAACATAGAGAAACCCTACCTCTACTAAAAATAGAAAATTAGCTGGGTGTGGTGGTGCATGCCTGTAATCCTAGCTACTCGAGAGGCTGAGGCAGGAGAATTGCTTGAACCCAGGAGGTAGAGGTTGCTGTGAGCTGAGATGGCGCTACTGCACTCCAGCCTGGGTGACAGAGCTCAACTCTGCCTCAAAAAAAAAAAAAAAAAAAAAAAAAAAATCACATCTAGACACATCACAATCAAACTTCTGAAAACCCAAGCTAAACAAGAAAAAATCTTGGACAAGGCCAGAGAAAAATCAATACATTATGTATAGGTCAGGAACTACTAAATGACTACAGATTTCTTATTAGAAACCACGGAGGGCCGGGCGCGGTGGCTCATGCCTGTAATCCCAGCACTTTGGGAGGCCGAGGCGTGCGGATCATGAGGTCAGGAGATCGAACCATCCTACCAAACACAGTGAAACCCTGTCTCTACTAAAAATACAAAAAGTAGCCAGTCGTGGTAGCAGGTGCCTATAATCCCAGCTACTCGGGAGGCTGAGGCAGGAGAATGGCGCGAACCTGGGAGGCAGAGCTTGCAGAGAGCCAAGATTGCACCACTGCACTCCAGCCTGGGCGACAGAGTAAGACTCCGTCTCAAAAAAAAAGAAAGAAAGAAAGAAAGAAAGAGAGAGAGAGAGAAAGAGAGAGAGAAAGAGAGAGAGAAAGAGAGAAAGAGAGAAAGAGAGAAAGAGAGAAAGAAAGAAAGAGAGAAAGAAAGAAAGAAAGAAAGAAAGAAAGAAACCAACCATGGAGGCCAGAAGACAGTGGAATAACATCATTAAAGTGGTGAAAGAAAATAAATGTTGGCTGGGCATGGTGGCTCATGCCTGTAATCCCAGCACTTTAGGAGGCCAAGGTGGGCAGATCATTTGAGGTCAGGAGTTTGAGACCAGCCCGGCCAATGTAATGAGATCCCATATCTTCTAAAAATACAAAAATCAGCCGGGTGTGGTGGTGCATGCCTATAGTCCCAGCTACTCAGCTACTCGGGAGGCTGAGGCAACAGAATCCCTTGAGCTTGGGAGGTGGAGGTTGCAGTGAGCCGAAATCATGCCATCCATTGCACTCCAGCCTGGGTGACAGAGCGAGACTCCATCTCAAAAAGAAAAGAAAAGAACAGAAATGTTGACCCAGAATTCTATATCCAGTAAAAATATCTTTCAGGAAAGAAGATGAAATGAAGACATTCTCAGATGAAGAAAAATTAGGAGAATTGACAACAGACCTGCTCTGAAAGAAAATGGCTATAAGAAGTTCTTCAGACTAAAGGGAAATGATACTAGAAGGGAACTTGGAGCTTCAGGAATGAAGAAAGAAAAAAAAAAAAGGGTAAACACAAAGGACTATTTTCCTAAGTTATTTAAGATATATATATATATATATATATATGGCTTTTGAAAGCAAAACAAAATATTGTCTGGTGGGGTTTTTAATGCATATAGATGTAATACATATGGCAAGTATACCAAAAGAGTAGGGAATATAAAGGAACATTTATGGTTATAAAGCTTCTGTATTTTACTTTAAATGGTAAAGTATTAACTCTAAGTAGAATGTGAAAGTTTAGGTACATTAAATACCTTATAGCAACCACTAAAAAAGTTGTAACAGACAAAAAGCCAATAATACAATTTAAAATGAAATACTAAAAAATATTCAGATAATCCAAAAGAAGGTAGGAAAGAGGCCAAAGGGGAACAAAAGACATGGAACAAATAATAAAATAGTAGACCTAAACCCAACAATATTAACAATTCTATTGAATGGTCTCAACATAACAAAAAAGATATTGTTAGAGTTCATGGAAAAAACACAACCCAACTATTTGCTGTGTATAAGAAACCCACTTAAAAAATATAAAGACATAGGTTAAAAGTTAAAGAAGTTAATTAACATAAGTGTCACTAAAGTTGGTATATAACCCTCCACTGCTAAATTCGACTGGCTTAACAAAAAGGTAAAAAGAAAATGACACAAAAACCTGTTACACAAATGTTCACAGTACTATTTTGTAATAGTCAAAAGGTGCAAACAACCTGAAGGTTCACTAACTGATGAATGGATAAATAAAATGGATAAATAATATTCATATGATGGAATATCATTCGGCAATAAACAGGAATAAAGTACTGATACACGTCGCAACTATGTTCATTTATGATGAACCTTGAAAATAGTATGCTGAAAATCCCCGTTCCACCCTCCCCTCCCTGGAAAAAAAAAAAAGGAAATAGTATGCTAAGTGAAAGAAGCCAATCACAAAAGACCATGTATTGTAGGATTCCGTTTAACTGAAATATCCAGAATAAGCAAATCCATAGACACGAAGAGCAGAGCAGTGGTTGCCTAGGAGCGAGGTAAGTAGGAATGGGGAGTGACTGCTAATGGGCATGGGGTTCATTTTAGGGTGTGAAAAATGTTCTAAAATTAGATTGTAATGATGATTACATAACTCTAAAAGTGTTTTTTTTTTTTTTTTTTAAAGTAAAGAAAGGGAAAAGATGTATCATACAAACAAAAAGGAAGCTGGAGTAGCTGTACTAATATCAGACCAGGTAGACTTCTGAACAAGGAGTATTATCAGGGATAAAGGGAGACATTATATAATGATACAGGGGTCAATTCTAAATGTTTATGCATCTAACAACAGAACTTCAAAATATATTAAGCAAAACTGATGGGACTAAAAGAAATAGACAAAATCACAAAGAGGCTTCAAAACCCTTCTTAGTAATTGATATAACAAGTAGACAGAAAGTCATCAATGATATAGAAGACCAGAACAGACTACCAGTCAACTTGCCCTAAATTATATTTACAGAATATTACACTCTAAAAAACAGAATACACATATTTTTCAAGTGTACATGAAACATTCAACAAGATAAACCATAATCAGGGTGATAAAACAAACCTTAACAAATTTAAGACTTGAAACCATATACATTATGTTCTCTGACCACTATGGAATTAAACTAGATATCAGTAACAGATATCTGAAAAATCCAAAAACACTTACTAACTTAAGTAATACATTCTAAGTAACTTATGGGTCAAAAGGAAGACACAAGACAAGTTAGAAAATATTTTGAACTAAATTTAAATGAAAATACAGTATATCACAACTTGTGGGATACAACTAAAGCAGTGCTTAGAAGGGAATTTAGAGCATTAAATGCTTATATTAGAAAAAGAGAAAGGTCTAGAATCAGTGATCTAGGCTTTCACCTTAAACTACAAAAAGAAGAGCAAGTTATACCCAAAGCAAATGGAAAGAAATAAAGTACAGAAATAAAATTAAGAACAGAAAATCATTAAGAGAAAAAAAAAAAAAAATCAATGAACCCAAAAGCTGGTTTTCTAAAACAATCAATAAAATTGATATCTTAGCTACACTGAGAAGACACAAATTACCAATATCAGGAGAAAGAGGGAGAATTACTACATAACCTACAGACATTAAAAGCATAGTAAGGGAATATTATGAACAAGTCTATGCCCACAAACTCATTAACTTGGATGAATGGATCAATTCCTTGAAAGACAAAAATCTACCAAAGTTTACTTAAAAAAAAAAAGCCTAAATAAATGGAGAATTATACCATATTCCTGTATAATCCTAATCAAAATCCCAGAAAGCTGATTCTAAAACTTATATAGAAAGTCAAATGAACTACCAGAGTTAAATGTAAGAACAAAGTTAGAGGACTCATTTTATCTGCTTTCTAGACTTACTATAAAGGTATAGTAATGTAGATAGCATGGTAAACACTAACGGATAGACACAGACATCGGTAGAAAAAACAGAATAATAGAAATAAACCTACATAATATGATCAACTAATTTTTTTAAATCAAGGTATAAAGGCAATTCAATGGAGAAAGATTAGTCTTCTCAACAAATGGCAATGGAGCAAATGAACATTAAAATACTAAAAGAAAAACAAAAAACAAAAACTTAACCTCTATCTTCTACAAAAATTAACTCAAAATGGATCAGAGATCTAAATGTAAAAAGTGAAATTATAAAACTTGAAGATGAAAATCTCTATGACAACCTTTGGCTAGATAAAAAATTCTTAGACACATCAAAAGCACGATCCAGACAAGAAAAACTTGTAAATTAGATTTCTTTAAGATTAAAAACTTCTGTTCTAAAAAAGACAGTTAAGAAAACTAACAGACCAGGCTTAAGCCGAGAGAAAATATTTTCAAATCACATATCTGACAAAGGTTTATATTTACAATCTATAAAGAACTTTTACAACTCAAATGCATTATGCTAAATCAAAGAAGCCAGACTCAAAAGGCTGTATATTATATGACTCCATTTATATGGCACTTTGGAAAAGGCAAAACCATAGGGCTGGAGAATAAATCAGTGTTTGCCAGGGGTTTGGGTTAAGCATAGGCACTAACTACAAAGGGAATTCTTTTTTTTTTAATTATTATACTTTAAGTTCTAGGGTACATGTGCACAACGTGCAGGTTTGTTACATATGTATACATGTGCCATGTTGGTGTGCTGCACCCATTAAATCGTCATTTACATTAGGTGTATCTCCTAATGCTATCCCTCCCCTCCTCCCCCCACCCCACGACAGGCCCTGGTGTGTGATGTTCCCTACAAAGGGAATTCTTTTAGGGAGTGTGAAATTATTCTGTATCTTGGTAATGTTAACGATTACAAGTCTTTTTACTCATAGTGCTGTATACCAAAGAGTGGATTTTACTCTATGATAAATAAAATTTTTTAAACATATCTTTAAAAAAATTGAATAGTAACTAAGTAAACTTAACATGCCAATCCACCAGAAAGCACTTTATTCAGACGTAAAAAAGAGATAATTTATTTCTATTATTTTTAAAGAGTTAAGACAAGCTCCAAAGAAAGTTTACCGGTGCTGGGACTGTAGTCTTTCTAGTGGTTCAGCCTTCTGTTGAATCCCTTCCTGAAATACCGCATCTGCTTTCCTAAAGTTTTCTCTAGCTTCATATTCTTCTGCCCATGAGATATAGAACTGAGCAAGTGAAACACCAATCCCTTGGTTGTGCAAGTAACTGTACATATCCAAAGGCTCATTGCATAAACGCCCCTGTAACAAAATTGTTAACAGTTAACCAATTTCTATTCACGTATTGAATGCCTATTAGATGCCAAACAATCACTGGAGATACTACATGCAATTCCTGTATTGAAAAAATCCATTATTACAATGTGATAAGGACCATACACTGGTAGGACCTAAAAAAGAGACAAAATTGAGAGATTTGTAAGAAGAGTTGGAGAGTAAAGGCTTCAAGAAGGAGTAATAAGCCAGGTGCAGTGGCTTACGCCTGTAATTACAGCACTTTGGGAAGCCGAGGTAGGAGTAGGAGGATCGCTTGAGGTTCGGAGTTTGAGACAAGCCTGGGCAACATAACAAGACCCTACAACAAAATTTAAAAATTTAGCTGGGCATGGTGGAAGGTGCCTGTAGTCCCAGCTACCCAGAAGGCTGAGGCAGGAGAATCACTTGAGTCCCAGAGTTTGAGGCTGCAGTGAACTATGACAGTGCCACTGCACTCTAGCCTAGGTGACAGAGTGAGACTCTGTCTCTAAAGAAAAGAAAGCGGGGAGGAAGGGGTTAACCTTTGAGCTTAGCCCTGAAGGAGAAATGGACTTTCATCAGGTGGAAACTGGGAAGGGAAGGGTATTTCAGCCACAGAAAATAGCATAAGCAAAGATACAGAAAATTAAAAGTTATACAGGGGTCCAGGTAAGGTAGCAGTCTGGAGAAAAAGGCTGTGATAGGCCTTGAATGTCAAGCTAATCAATTTTGAATCTGCCTAACAGTAATTGTTACATGTATTAAGGGTGGGTGAGTGATAAGCAAAGGAATGACATAGTCAAATCTGTGTTTTAGAAGGGACATTATGAGACCATATACAATGTAGATAACTCTTATTAGCAAGAGGGAGGAAAATATCACTAAAAACCTCACATCATAAACATTTTGATAAATTTTTTCAGTCTTTTTTTCCTTAAGGATAAAAGGTTATATATTATAAAGTTTTGATCATAATAAAATTTGCTTTTATTCCACTATAATACTGCATCATTCACTTTTCCATGCTGCCTGCTTACACTTAACCATTAATTTTAATTTTAATTTTTATTTCTAGAGACAAGGTCTTGCTCTGCTGCCCAGGCTGGACTGCAGTGGCGCAATCACAGTTCACTGCAGCCTGGAATTCTTTTCACTATTATTTTCAAACGAATGCATCATGTTTCATCTAATAGAGCTTCCATAATTTAACTGTTCATCTACTTCTGGATATTTAAACAACTTCTAATTTTGCCCAATTATAAATAATTCTAAAATAAATAACTTCACGCATACAACCTTTCTTTCACATTTTACATTATTCCATTAAGAGAAATTCCTAGAACTATGTTAAAAGGTAACAAATTGCTTTCTGAGATGGTTTTAAAAATTGTTAATGCTACAATTTAATAATTCACAAAAATACTCATTCCACCAGACTCTAATCAGCATTAGAAGCTATTAAAAACAATTCCTAATTTTACATAAAAATAGCATTTCTTTTTTTTCTTTTCGAGACGGAATCTCGCTCTGTCGCCAGGCTGGAGTGCAGTGGCGCAATCTCGGCTCACTGCTACTTCCGCCTCCCGGGTTCAAGTGGTTATCCTGCCTCAGCCTCCCAGCTGGGACTACAGGCACGCGCCACCACACCCGGCTAATTTTTGTATTTTTAGTAGAGACGGGTTTTCACCATGTTGCCAGGATGGTCTCTATCTCTTGACCTCATGATCTATCCGCCTCAGCCTCCCAAAGTGCTGGGATTACATGCGTGAGCCACCGCTCCCGGCCAAAAATAACATTTCAATGTTCTAGGTAGGAGTTCTTTTACTACTAGAGAAGCTACCATTTGTTACTTTACTAAATGTCTCCTATTTATCTGTTCCTAATTGTCTAGCCTAGGTTAAGTCCTTCTTGTATGTGTTCCTATAGAACTCGTAATTTTCTTTTTGTTACAGTTACAATTAATGGCTTCACATTTGTCTTTCAGATAAACTAAGCTCTACAAAGTCAGAAGACATTGCTATCTATTATATGCTAGCCCTTAATCATGGTCTAGTACAACAAATGCTTAAATAAATGAAATGTTTTATTTCTATCTTTAACAAAAATGATTAGTATTTTACAGTTTAATTTTGCAGTAATTCAGTAAATGGATTTTTCTTGCTTATTAGCGATGTTTTCTCATATGTGGTGGCGTTTCAAGAAAAGTTATAATTCTGAATGTGCTACCAGCATAAGATCCCATCTTTGATATCTGTCACTACATAAATATAGTTTAACATTGATTTCACTACTTGGAGAGCTTTCTGAATGGTTCTGGTGTTCTCGTGCATGGGACAGCCAGTAAAGATCAGGTTATTAAGATCAGGTTATTCAGAGCGCTGAATGAGATCACTTAAGAAATAACATAAATAGGCCGGGCACGGTGGCTCAAGCCTGTAATCCCAGCACTTTGGGAGGCCGAGACGGGCGGATCACGAGGTCAGGAGATCGAGACCATCCTGGCTAACATGGTGAAACCCCGTCTCTACTAAAAAAAATACAAAAAACTAGCCGGGCGAGGTGGCGGGCACCTGTAGTCCCAGCTACTCGGGAGGCTGAGGCAGGAGAATGGCGTAAACCCGGGAGGCGGAGCTTGCAGTGAGCTGAGATCCGGCCACTGCACTCCAGCCTGGGCAACAGAATGAGACTCCGCCTCCAAAAAAAAAAAAAAAAAAAACATAAATAAAAGGACTATATGGTTAGACTAATAGATCTAAAAGTTAAATAAACCTTTTTTTTGGTAACCCTTAAATTGCCAAACTAAACTAATTTTATACCTTTAAATCAAAATACCAGATGTTTTCCAGAAACAATTTTTTCCTTAGCTAGACTGTAGGTGTCACATAAAATAACTCACTGGAGAAATCCTTCTGCAAAGCAAAAGAAAGTAGTGTGAAGAATTCATCTGTTACTCCTCTTGATCAGACCCACAAAGAAAAAGCAATAGTTTAATATGTACCGAGTTAGCCATATACAAAGTTCAGATTATTGCTGATCATTCTAGTGCTGATCATTTGAATTTGATGGTTGTCTATACTACTGCTTCTCAAATAATCTGTGGCAAAGGGGCCAGTTTTATTGTGTGTATGTGTGTGTCCCATTATGGACTGATATAAAATACAATAAAAACAGAAGTTACTCGAAGAATGATGATGTGTTTGGATGTCCCAGCAACATCAAATTGTTACCAAAGTTTCTAAAGCTCTCTTTCAATTTTTGTACTTATCTCATACAGTATGCAAACCCTTCTTTCAGTAGCACTGATCTAGATTATGCTTTTTATGATATTCTTCTTCTTCAGTACAAGCACCAGGTTAACAAAAATAAACAGATAAATTATTCTAATTAATTGTTACTTTTAACAATTCCAATTAAATATAATCATAGAATCCTGGGATTAAAAGTCACTTTAGAGGTGCAGCTAGTCCAATCTTTTATTTTTTTATCTTTTTTTCTGAGACTGAGTCTCACTCTGTTGCCCAGTGGGGAGTGCAGTGGCACGATCTCAGCTCATGCGACCTCTGTCTCCCGGGTTCAAGCAATTCTCCTGCCTCAGCCTCCCGAGTAGCTGGGATTACAGGTGCGCACCACCATGTGTGGCTAATTTTTGTATTTTCTGTATTTTTAGTAGAGATGAGGTTTCACCATGTTGGTCAGGCTGGTCTCGAACTCCTGACCTCAGGTGATACACCCACCATGGCCTCCCAAAGTGCTGGGATTACAGGCGGTAGCAACTGCACCCAGTCTCCAATCTTTTAATAAATTATGCATAAAGATATTATTTAGGCTAGTGACAAATGAAGGACAAAATCCATTGTTACACCACAAGGGTCCACAGTCTCCAGGCTAACAAATCTGTTTAGCATTCTTTGGGTGCCATTCTTCATTATAAGTTTCTGTAACTAATATCCGTAAAATAATTTCTCCAACCTTTCACTAAGGATGTAAAAATATTTGTCGCATGTCCTGAGGAAATCAAGATACCTTATGCCTTCAGGATTTACCTAATTTTCTATACTTGTAACTACAGTTGACCCTTGAACAACACAGGTCTGAACTGCACAGGTTCACATATACACAGATTTTCTTCCATCTCTGCCACCTGAGACAGTAAGACGAACCTCTTTTCTTCCTCCTCAGCCTACTCAATGTGAAGACAACGAGGATGAAGATCTTTATAAAGATCCACTTAATGACTATTAAATACACATTCTCTTCCTATAATTTTGTTAAAAACATTCTTTTCTCTAGCTAACATTGTTGTGGGAAAAAAAAAGGATATGATACATTCAGCATACAAACTATGTGTTCATCAACTTTATGTTATTGGTAAGGCTTCTGGTCAACAGTAGGCTATTAATAATTTTGGGGGCCAAAAGTTACATGCAGATTTTCAACTGGGTGAGGGGTGGGCACACCTAAGCCCTGTGTTGTTCCAGGGTCAACTGTATTGGAAGTTTAAAATCAGTCCTCCTCAAGACTTATTTTAGTAAGAAATTTATTTCTTACTTTATTTTAGTAAGAAATCTTATCACTTTTAATGTCGAGAGATTTGTTTTAGAAAGAAATCTTATCAGTTTTAATGTCAATATTTCATCATATTGCAGTAGTTGTAAATAATTCCAAATATTCATTTTTTTTTCTATTTTAGAATAAAAGCAGTAATATTAATGTCTAAGAAACTGTGGTCATTTTTTTAATGAAAAATACACTTTTCCTACATGTCAAGTGAGACAGTACAAAGTAGTGCTGGGATTACAGGCATGAGCCACCATGCCCAGCTGAGGTAGACATTTTTGGCTGTAGCAATACACTAGGTGAAAAAGGTCCAAAGACCAATAAAAAACTAAAATATCACTTCTTTATGTTGATGACTTTCATAAAGGGGTAAAAGGGATACCAGAATCACAGAGGGAAGTTTTTCCCCAAACAACCACACTGCTGCCAAATGTTAGTTCCTGCACCTTCTCATCCAGTACAGTTGAATGGCCCAATTATGTTTTTCTGCTTTGGTTTTTGTTTTTTTGAGACAGGATCTTGCTCTGTCACCTGGGCTGGTGTACAGTGGTGCAATCTCAGCTCACTGTAGTCTGGACTTCCCGGGCTCAAGTGACACTCCCACCTCAGCCTCCTGAGTAGCTGGACTACAGGTGCTGTGCCACCACACCTGGCTAATTTTTGTACTTATTGTAGAGATGGGGTTTCACCATGTTGCCCTGACTAGTCTTGAACTCCTGGACTCAAGTGATCAGCCCACCTCAGCCTCCCAAAATGTTGGGACCAGAGACATGAACCACTACACCCAGTTATGTTTAGAATAATTAAGTAAGTAATCTGGGCTAGGGGTGTTGGCTCATGCCTACACCCAGCACTTTGGGAGGCCCAGCACTTTGGGAGGTCAAATAATCCCAGCACTTTGGGAGGAGGCCAAGGTGGGAGGATGGCTTGAGCTCAGGAGTTCGAGACCAGCCTGGGCAACAGAGAGAGATGTCATCTCTATTAAAAATTTAAAAATTAGCTGGATGTAATGGTACAGAACCTGTAGTCCCAGCTACTCAGGAGGCTGAGGCGAGAGGATTGCTTGAGCCCAGGAGGTTTAGTCTGCAGTGAGCCATGATGGAGCCACTGCACTCCAGCCTGGGTGACAGAGTGAGACCCTGTTTCAAAAAATAAAATAAATTAATAATCCATACTCATTGAGAGATCTACAGACTTTGCGATCAATCTTAAAAGGGCGAAAATACCTTATATTACATTTAAGTCCACCTTTAAGTAGAACCAATTTAAGAAGTATTGCATATTTATTAAATGTTTCCAATCTACTAAATGGTTCAAAATGGCTCAGGTTTTACTTTTTTTTTGGTATACCAGATACCTCTAGAGAAAATCTCTTAGTTTAATATTTAAAACTCAGATGGCACTTAAGAAAGACTTACTAATTTAAGCCAGAGATTGAGAAATCGAGAATCACTATAATATCGTTTTTCTCCTTGTAGTGCTTCTACAGCTCTTTCTAATAACGTTGACATATTACTCTCCTTCCCACCTTGAGGATAGTTCTGCTCTGTCCAGCTGATATACCTAAATGGGAAGAAAAAGATAAGAACACATTTTAAACTGAACATGTACTTTTGTTCCTGCTCCAAGACCCATTCTGGATTTAAGCAGAAGTAAAGCATGTTTCTTTTGAGGTCCTCAATGACATACCCTAAGCCTGTATCCCTCAAACTTCTCCAAAGTATCTCTAATACCTGCTTCTGGGGAAAACTGAGGATAGGGATACAAGGGTGTAGTTCAAAGGCATACATCATAAACTCGAAATTTCCTGAATCTTAAACACCTCAGGAAAATATATTATGATTATTCTGGATCTCTGTGCCCCCAGGACACCACTGTCTACTCTGACATACACTCCATATACCCCAGTTTGAGAAACATGGCCATAAGGACTTATCTGTTAATGTTTATATTGTCCTTGTGAAATAAAAAGACTCACCTATCCCAAACATCCAGAGGGTCATGTCCAGTGTAAAATCGAATTTCAGATTCAAATGCCCTGAAATTTAAACAGAAAAAGTTAGCATATGCAATAATGACAACAGCCAATGAACAAGTATCACTTCCATTTTTATTCATGTAATAAGTAGGTCATATTGATCTAAATTATTGCACTAGAGTTTATGGGTTTGTTAAATAATAGAAAAAGGCCAGGCATGGTGGTGAATGCCTGTAATCCCAACACTTTGGGAAGCCAAGGGGGGTGGATCACCTGAGGTCAGGAGTTTGAGACCAGCCTGGGCAACATGGTGAAACCCCGTCTCTACTAAAAATACAAAAATTAGCTGGACATGGTGCCAAGCACCTGTAATCGCAGCTATTCGGGCGGCTGAGGTGAGAGGAGCACTTCAACCCATAAGTAGAGATTACAGTGAGCAGAGATGGCGGCACTGCACTCCAGCCTGAGCAACAGAGAGAGACTCTGTCTCAAAAAAAAAAAGAATAGAAATAAGATTCTACTTAACATAAGAAGAGAGAGAAAATATATAGAAATTAGAGAAATAAATTTCAAGACAACATACAGAAAAGTAGTATTAATATTACACAGCAGTGAAAAACTCTGGAACAAGACAACCTAGATTCAAATTCAGCTCCACCAATCACAAGCTGAGTAACATGGACAAGCTACTTAAAATTCTGTTTTCAGTTTCCTCATTTGTAAAATGGGGATAATAATAGTACTTTCTTATTAGGTTGACCAGTCTTAAATGTAATGGGTTTACACACATGAACAAATATATAAATAAGAATTTTAAAGTTCAAAAAAAAATTCCATGGGTAACATTAGTCAGAGAAGAATAATACCATAGATAATTTGGAGAATACCTCAAAGAAAGGGTAACATATGACTATAAAAAGCTGGCAAAGGCAGGGAGGGCTAAGACCAAATTAAGATTGACCAGTTAGAATAGAGGGGAAGAATTATGTAATAAGCCATAATTTGGATAAATAATTAATAAAAATTGGATAAGAAGTTATGTTTGATCTAGGCGCGGTGGCTCAAGCCTGTAATCCCAGCACTTTGGGAGGCCGAGACGGGTGGATCACGAGGTCAGGAGATCGAGACCATCCTGGCTAACACGGTGAAACCCCGTCTCTATTAAAAAATACAAAAAAACTAGCCTGGCGAGGTGGCGGGCGCCTGTAGTCCCAGCTACTCGGGAGGCTGAGGCAGGAGAATGGCGTAAACCCGGGAGGCGGAGCTTGCAGTGAGCTGAGATCCGGCCACTGCACTCCAGCCCGGGACAGAGCGAGACTCCGTCTCAAAAAAAAAAAAAGAAGTTATGTTTGATCTAAAAATAATAAATTAGTTCCTGACATATGGGAATCTACATACACTCTAATAAGGAAAACAAACTACACAAATGAAAAATGAACTAGTAATAAAAAGCGGTATACGAAATTATAGTTGCCAAGAATGGATAGTAAAGGCTTTAAGAAGTCAAAAGGAGGTATCACAGAAGCAGCCTCAGAAGGTGAGACTCTGAAGGAACCATGGAATTTGAAAGAAAAACAGTTTTTTCATGACAGAGGGAAACTAATATTGAATAAAATTACGAAGGTGGAAGAGTTCATCCAAAGGAAGATGAGTGGACCCTAAGCTATAACATAAAGTCAGTACCGAGAACAAATGGAGACCACTGGAGAAGTAAGAAGCACATGCTTTAAATGTAAATTTAAAGACTTTGGATTCCATCTACTCCAGCCACTATTGGAGGGCATCTTAAATATAAGATTTCAAAAAGATTAATCAAGAACTTTATAAGGATAGCCAGGCATAAGAAGGGACCACAATTATGAGGCTAATATGGCAATTAAAGTGTGAAATAATGAGATTATCTGCAGAAATGGTGAAAAAATAAAATCTAAGATGCTACTGATAAAAATCAGCAATCTTATCAATTGATCTGTAGATTCAAACCAACGCAATCAAAATCCCAGTAGGTTCTTTTCTTTTCTCTCTTTTTTTTTTTTTTTTGAGACAGAATTTTGCTCTTGTTGCCCAGGCTGGAGTGCAGTGGCGCGATTTCAGCTCACCGCAACCTCTGCCTCCTGGGTTCAAGCGATTCTCCTGTCTCAGCCTCCCGAGTAGCTGGGATTACAGGCATGTGCCACCATGCCCGGCTAATTTTGTTTTTCTAGTAGAGATAGGGTTTCTCCATGTTGGTCAGGCTGGTCTCAAACTCCTCACCTCAGGTGATCTGCCGCCTCGGCCTCCTAAAGTGCTAGGATTACAGGCGTAAGCCACCACGCTCAGCCTGTTTTTTCTCCTTTTCAGTAGGCTCTTTTCTAGAAATTGCCAAGATGATTTCAAAAGTTGTTGGCAAAGGCAAAGGACCAAGAATAACTAAAGCCATTCTGAAAAAGAACAAAAGCTGTAGAACTCACTCTGCTGGACTTGCTATGTAAAACTAATCAAGACAGTGTATTATTGGTGAAAGGATAAACAATTTGATCAATAGAACAGAATATAGAGTCCAGAAATAACTCACACATATGTGGTCAAATGATTTTTGAAAAGGGCCCCAATGCAATTCAATGAGGAAAGGGAAAAAAATCTAACAAATGGCGGCAGAAGAACTAGAAAGATAACCCATATGGGGGGAAAAAACTTTTTTACTCCAACCCCACGCCATATATAAGGAAAAATTTAAGATTAATTTAAGATAAATCATACACCTAAACGTAAAAGCTAAAACAATGCTTGGCCGGGCACAGCGACTCACGCCTGTAATCCCAGCACTCAGGGAGGCCAAGGCCAGTGGATCACCTGAGGTCAGAAGTTCCAGACCAGCCTGGCCATGGTGAAACCCTGCCTCTACTAAAAATACAAAAAATTAGCCAGGCATGGTGGTGCGCGCCTGTAATCCCAGCTACTCAGGAGGCTGAGGCAGGAGAATCGCTTGAACCTGGGAGGCGGAGGTTGGAGTGAGCTGAGATCATGCCATTATGCTACAGCCTGGGCAACAAGAGCAAAACATCATCTCAAAAAAAAGCTGAAATAATGAAACTAGTAAAAAAAACCTAAGAGAGTATCTTTGTGACTTTGGGGTAGGCAAAAGTCTCCTGAAGAGGACACAAAAAGTACTAACCATAAAAGAAAAACACTAATTAATTGAACTTCATCAAAATTTAAAACTTAGCAGTTAAAAAAAAAAACCCAGAAAATAAACAGCCATGGGTGAGGGAAAAACATATTTGTAACACATATATTTGATAAAAGACTAATATAGAGACTACAGAGACTAAAGAACCCCTACTGGGGAGCATAGATTCAGGGAATCTTGAATCTATGTTCCCGAAACTTGAATCAGGGACAACTTGAATCTATGCTCCTGAAAAAGTAAATAAAGAACCCCTGCAACACAATTTGAAAACTAGGCAAAATATCTAAACAGATACACCACAAAAGAAGATATCCAAAAGGGCAAAAAGCATGTGAAAAAATGTTCACCATTATTAGTCACCAGGGAAATGCAAAGTAATGAGACACAACTCCACAAAACTAGAATGGCTAAAATGAAAAAGATTGACAACGCCAAATACTGGAGTGGATTTGGCACAAATGAACTCTCACGAGTTGCTGGTAGGAATGTAAAATGGTACAACCACTTTGGTAAACCAGTTTCTTCAAAAGTTAAACATACATCTATTCTATGGTCCAACAATTCCATTCCAAGGGAAATGAAAATTATGTCTACTGCCGGGCGCAGTGGCTCACACCTGTAATCCCAGCACTTTTGGGAGGCTGAGGCGGGCGGAGCACAAGGTCAGGAGATGGAGACCACCCTGGCTAACACAGTGAAACCTTGTTTCTACTAAAAAATAGAATAAATTAGCCGGGCGTGGTGGCGGGCGCCTGTAGTCCTAGCTACCCGGGAGGCTGAGGCAGGAGACTGGCATGAACCCAGGAGGTGGAGCTTCCAGTGAGCCAAGATTATGCCACTGCACTCCAGCCTGGGCGACAGTGCGAGACTCCATCTCTAAAAAAAACAAAAAAGAAAAAGAAAATTATGTCTACAAAAAGCCTTGTACAAGAATGTCCATAGCAACATTATTCATAAAGCACAAAACTGGAAGAATCTAAATATTCATCAATCGGTGAATAAATAAATGAAATCCTATTCAGCAATAAAAAGAGTCATCTACTGATGCATGTAACATGAAAACATATGATGAACGAGGCTGGGTGTGGTGGCTCACGCCTGTAATCCTAGCACTTTGGGATGCCAAGGTGGGTGGATTGCTTGAGCTCAGGAGTTCAAGACCAGCACAGCCAACATGGCAAGGCTCCATCTCTACTAAAAATACAAAAATTACCCGGGCATGGCGGTGTATGCCTGTAATCCCAGCTATTTGGGAGGCTGAGGTGGGAAAATCACTTGAACCCGGGAGGCAGAGGTTGCAGTGAGCTGAGATCAGGCCACTGTACTCCAACCTGGGTGATAGAGGGAGACCCTGTCATATTAAAAAAAAAAAAAAGATCCAAAGAGATTAATAAGAATAGTCATTACATTATAATCCCAAATTATGATAATTTGCCTGTAATGGCAGTATTTCTTTTTTTTTTTTTTTTGAGGCGGAGTCTCGCTCTGTCTCCCGGACTGGAGTGCAGTGGCCGGATCTCAGCTCACTGCAAGCTCCGCCTCCCGGGTTCACGCCATTCTCCTGCCTCAGCCTCCCAAGTAGCTGGGACTACAGGCGCCCGCCACTTCGCCCGGCTAGTTTTTGTATTTTTAGTAGAGATGGGGTTTCACCGTGTTAGCCAGGATGGTCTCGATCTCCTGACCTCGTGATCCGCCCGTCTCGGCCTCCCAAAGTGCTGGGATTACAGGCTTGAGCCACCGCGCCCGGCCCAGTATTTCTTTTTGTCAGAGATTGAAGGTAGAAACTGATATTTTGACTTACCCTTTTTTTTAAAAAAAAGCATATTTATCAAAACATGTATTAAAGGAGAACAAGATCCACAGGTCTCTTTGAATAACATAAGAGTATTTTTCAGCTTTTATTTATCCAGAGTTTGTTAAATCATTATTGAGAACTTTCTAGTATAAATTCAATTGTTCTAAGGTTTACATGTCTTTGGAGAGCACTTTTTTTTTTTGTCATACTCTCAAAAATAACTTCCTAACATAATACTTTTGGGAAGCATTGCAATGTAATACTTGCTTTCCTATGTTTATCACTGTCCCCTGTATAAATTGCATTTCTATTGATAAAAAGAGTTTGGCTGGACCACAATGAAATGAAATCCTATAGCCTTTGTTCTTAATTATACTTGAGGATAGCTTCAAATGGCTGTCATGTGATATGAAGGCAGATAGAGAACAGATTTTCATACTACCAATTTTTGAAGAGTACTCATTATGCCATCCCTCATGGATCCACACCCACGTTATCTACAACATTTGGGATGAATGATGACAGGTTGAGACTCAGCCATTCTACACACCGTTTCTGCTGCTGAAGAGTATTGTTACAGGCAGATTCTTGTGCCAATGCTCCCTGAAGTGTGGACATGATCCGCCCTTGCCTTAAAGGTTGTACATTTTCTTTACTCAGTTCCCATTCATCTCCCTCCAGGGACATGGCTTCACTGTGAAGAAGGAAACAAACGTAAATCTCATACCAACATTGACTATTATAGCACTAGATTATTGTAAATGTCTTCCGATAGGTGATTATTCACGGTCTTGGGTTGAATATAGTGGACTGATACAGTATTATTATTATTATTATTATACACCTAAGCTTCTTTGTTAGCTGTTCAAGTTTATGGCTATAGTATTGCCCAATGGAAGACAACTTGGCAAGGATATTGTAGACAGTACTATAAGAACAGTGCATTGCCATGTGTGGTGGCTCACACCTGTAATCCCACCACTTTGTGAGGCCAAAGTGGGAGAATTTCTTGAGCCAGGAGTTTGATACCAGCCTGGGCAACATAGCAAGACCCCACCTCTTTCTTTAAAGAAAAGAAAAATGAATAGGGCTTAATGCAGAAAGAAAAGAAGGGAACAAAAGTGTTATAAATTTGGCAAAGTAGACAAAAAGGCAATAAGTAATTCTATGCCTACCACTGAGTGCATCATCTAGTTTAATTTAAAATTAGTGCCGGACGTGGTAGCTCATGCCTATAATCCTACCACTTTGGGAGGCTGAGGCAGGAGGAGTGCTTGAGCCCAGGAGTTCAAGACCACCCTGGGCAACATAGGAAGACCCCCATCTCTACAAAAAGTGAAAAATTAGCCAGGTGCAATGGTACACGCCTGTGGTCACGGTTACTTAGAAGGCTGAGGTGGGAGCATTGCTTGGGTTCGGGAAGTCGAAGCTGCAGTGAGCCATGATCACACAACTGCACTGCAGCCTGGGCAACAGAGCAAGACCCTGTCTCAAAAAGAAAAAATTAAAATTAGCAACGTGTGGGTGTGACTAATGTCCCATGTTTCAATGATGACTCAAAACTGAAGTTTGTACATATAGGTAGCCAAAAGCAGAAGCAAACAAACACAGTTTACTAGTCACAATCCCCTGTATCCCCACACCCAATTCTATTAAGCCTACTGAGAGAATCCCCAAAACGTTTTGGAGGTAATTGCCATTAGGTATTCTGCACTTCAGAGGCTTGCAATTGATAGATAGAAGACTACTTCTAAGAGACATCATTTCTGGACTTAAAAAGAGAGATACATTGGCACTAATCTTTGAAATAGAGTGAAAGTTATATGGGACTTCAGTCTAGATGAGCGCTGAAAACTTTTTTTTTTTTTTTTTTTGAGACGGAGTCTTGCTCTGCCACCCAGGCTGGAGTGCAGTGGCCGGATCTCAGCTCACCGCAAGCTCCGCCTCCCGGGTTTATGCCATTCTCCTGCCTCAGCCTCCCGAGTAGCTGGGACTACAGGCGCCCGCCTCGTCGCCCGGCTAGTTTTTTGTATTTTTAAGTAGAGACAGGGTTTCACCGTATTAGCCAGGATGGTCTCGATCTCCTGACCTCGTGATCCGCCCATCTCGGCCTCCCAAAGTGCTGGGATTACAGGCTTGAGCCACCGCGCCCGGCCTGAAAACTTAAAGTAACTGTGATTAATAATTCGAGTTGTAATCAGTCACGTCTTTTTAACTACAATAAGTTCTCACTTAACATTGGAGACAGCTTCTTGGAAACTATGACTTTAATCAAAATGACATGTAACAAAACCAATTTTACCACAGGCTGATCGACATAAACAAGAGTTATGTTCCTATGGCGTATTTCTGCTCACAAAAACATCACCAAACTTCTAAATAAAGACTCGAAACACTTTTAATATTAAACATTGAAATAAATGTGAGCTATCCATACACGTAAGAACAATTAATGAAAACAAAAATTAATCATTTACCCAATTTTTCGTGAATCTGTGAGTGACTGCAGTCATAGTGTTGGTGGGTTAACTCAAGAAATAAACGTTTGAGAGTGAAAATTTCAAGAAGTACCTCCTACCACCACAAAGTTCAAAAACAAACAGTAACATTATAGTGGGCATGCTGGGCACTTTCATAAGGCATTGTTTATTGTCATGCATTTGTATGATTATCATACACACTTTATATAAACTTTTTAAATAGAGACACGTCTTACTATGTTGCCCAGGCTGGTCTTGAACCGCTGAGCTCAAGCAATCCTGTTGCCTCAGCCTCCCAAAGTGCTGGGATTACAGGTGTGAACCACTGCGCCCAGCCTTTACAGATTTTTATTTTACAATAATTTGTATTCATTCCTTCATTCATTTTCCAACTCACTTATTCTAGTTTGGGGTCAAGGGTGGCCAGAGCCCATCTCAGCAACTCAGAGAGGAACCAACCCTGGACAGGACACCATTCCATCACAGGGAGCACTCACATTCACACCCATTCAGACTGGGATCATTTAGACATGCCTATTAACAGGTACATCTTTGGGATGTAGAAGGAAACTGGAGTACCTAAGGAAACCCATGCAGACATGCGGAAAACATGCAAACTTCACATACACAGCAGCCCCACAATGAATTATTTTTTTTCTCATCAACATTATAACAAAACGTTATACCAGGACCTGCCCTATATTGTGTGAACCCTGTAAAGGTAAGGGCTATGCCATTTATTTTTGTATGCCCACGATCTAATACAAAATATAACACTGTTATGGCCTGAATGTTTGTTGAATTCATCTGAACTTTCTTCTCTTGCTCTTAAAAGTAGTGATTACATTATCTCAGTTAAATATCCCAAATTGAGCTAAGACTGCCCCCACTTCCTCCCAGACCTGCTCCTCCCACTTCCTCCCAGACCTGCTCCTCCCACAGTCTTCCTCTTTCTCAAATAAATGGTAATCCCATTCTTCAGTTGCCCAAGTCAAAAATCTTAGTGCCAACTTTGATGCCCTTCTCATATCTCTCAGTCAGTCAGCAAATCCTACTTGTTCTACCTTCAAAATATATACAGAAATCAGCCACTTCTCATCATCTCCACTGTTTTCCACCTGGCTCAACTCGCTTTTGGGCTGAATTATTTCAGGCTGAATTATTTCAACAACCTCTTAACTGGTGTCCCTTGCTTCCATCCTTTGCTGCCTTTAGTGTATTCAACACTACGGCCAAAGTGACCCCACTTAAACACAAGTCAGATTATGTCCTTCCTTTGCTCAAAACCTTCCAGTGACTTTTGATTACAACTAGAGTAAAAGCTAAGTGCTTACAGTGTCTGCATCTTCACCATTTTTATGTAATATCCTTTTACTCTTCTAGTTAATTCTGCTCCAGTGACAATGGCCTTGGACATGCCAGGTGCAACTTCCTTCCCCAGCTCTCACCCTCAGCCTTTGTACTTCCCTCAGATATAGAATCGCTAGCTTTTGAGATTCCTTCAAATCTTGACCAGAACGACATCTCAGTGAGGCTCCAGTGTTCAAGCTAAAATTGCACCAGTCTCCACCCCCAATATTCCCTACCCACACTTGCTTTATTTTTTTTAATACTGACCACCATCTCCACCTAACAGTTTCTTTATTGTCTGACTCCCCCACCTTCATCCAACCCAGAATTTAAGCTTCATGAGGGTTGAGATTTGGGTGTCTGTATATTTGCTGCATTCAGAGCTTAGCCAAAAAAATACTCGTTACATGAATGAAAGAGCCCATGACATAGCACTTACCTAGGTATTGTGGGCACCATGGTGAAAACACATACAGATTTCCAACCTAGAATTGCAATATAGTTTTTTCCTTTAATACAAGGAAAAGCCGCAAACATGCAGAGAAAGGCTTTTTAGATCTCTATGCTATTGGCATCATTTAGACCTCTATGATATCAGCTAAAGGCTTTTTAGATCTCTGTGCTATTGGCATAGCACCTGCCTTTTGTTGACGGCTTATTTGGAAGCAGTTACTTAACAAATACTTCGAATTCCCCCAGAACCACGTAAGGCAGCATGAACATCAGCATTTTCCATACATACGATTTGCCCAAGGTCAAACAAGTAGCGGGTGCCTGAGCTGAGTTACAAACAAGACCATATTACAACTTCCAAAGTCTTTGTTCCGCTGGGGTCCCGCAGCCTTCTTCGCTTTGAAGCTGGATGCGGCAGGATGCGCACGTGCCCTCAGTCCACTGCCTTTCCCCTCCACCTCGGGCATTCGACTCCAAAAGGAAGGAGGCTCCGGCGGGGCCTGTTCTGACAGTGCGGATCTCCCCCTCGACTACTCCGAGCGGAACCTTCTATTACCTACCAGGCACCTTCGGGTCCTCTCAGGCCCAGCCCCCAGCAGCTCTTCTCCCGTATCTACCTCAGAGCACCCCCTTCCTTCTTCACCGCCGCCATCCTGCATTCCTGGCTCAGGTCCTCGTCCTGCTGTAGGTCTTTCCTCCGGGCCGCAGGCCGCCTGGGCTTTCTTCCGCAGCCTGCCCTCGGAGCTACAGAAGCAACCAAGGCACGCACTCGACTCCCTTACAAACCAGCCACCTCAAGCCCGCACCCCTAGCCGCCAAGTTTCAAATTTAACGGTCCCGGACGGTCGACGTGGCCACGCCCCTTCGCTCCTCCGTGCGCTAGCCTCTCTCCCAAGGCACTCTGGGGCTTGTAGTTTATACCGGTTTAGTCCTCGAAGTCGCGGTGCATAATGGGAATTGTAGTTTCCCAGAGTCAATGGCCGCGAAAGTGCAGCAGGCTTAGGCGAAACAAATTCTCCGCAGGTGCTGTCTTGAGTCATGGCTGGAAGGCGAGTCTCTGAGCCGAGCGAGGAACACTTACAGCACCAGAATTTCTTTGCTGTTTTGAGTGCTGGGAGATATCGCTGAGTGCTTGCACTTGGCCTGACTCTTCTAGAGTGACTACCCCTGCTGTCTGCCCCAAATATCACCTGTGCAGGGTTCTTAGGCCGCAGACCTAGCTGTTTCCTGCCCCACCCTTGAGTTCAAAAAAGCTGAATTCTAGTTCTGTAAAATCATACCAAATCTGCAACTTTAGGCAAGCTATATCATCTCTCTGACCGTCAGCTTTCCTCATCTAGAAAGTGATGATATTGTCTTGCTTTCTCTTCTGCTCAGTCCACAAGCAGTAAACACAGCCATGCTATGGTTCCCAAGGTTTCACTTCTTTTCCCCTTCAGGACACTAGCCTTGACTCACATTAAACTGTTCGTCGCAATTTCAATTTTCTGAGGAAGAAACTGTGATAGATCAGACTTGACCAGGCGAGTAGGGTCTTTTTGTTTGGTTGCTTTTGTTTTAGAGACAGGGTCTTCTTCTTGCTCTGTCGCCGAGGCTGGAGTGCAGTAGCCTGATCATGGCTCACTCCAGCCTCCAACTCCTGGGGTCAAGTGATCCTCCCGCCTGAGTCTCCCCAGTAGCTGCGATTACAGGCACTAGCCACCTTGGGGCAGAAACAGGGTCGTTTAAGAAAGCACAGGTGCCGGGCGCGGTGGCTCAAGCCTGTAATTCCAGCACTTTGGGAGGCCGAGACGGGCGGATCACGAGGTCAGGAGATCGAGACCATCCTGGCTAACATGGTGAAACCCCCGTCTCTACTAAAAAATACAAAAAAACTAGTTGGGCGAGGTGGTGGGCGCCTGTAGTCCCAGCTACTCGGGAGGCTGAGGCAGGAGAATGGCGTAAACCCGGGAGGCGGAGCTTGCAGTGAGCTGAGATCCGGCCACTGCACTCCAGCCCGGGCGACAGAGCGAGACCCCGTCTCAAAAAAAAAAAAAGAAAGCACAGGCACAGGGGATTCTCCTTTATGACTGTGGGGATGGTCGGAGAGGCGGCAGCGGCAGTTCCCAGAGGCAGGTGCCGAGGACACTGTCCACTACTCCCTATTTCTTAGTTCCCAGCTTTCTGTCTTTGTTCACGTTATGTAAGTCATTATTTCCTCTGAATCATCAGGACTCTTGATTCCAAAGAAATAGAAATCCAACTTAAACCGGCCTACTTGGAAAAGGGAATTTACTGTCTTTTATATATAAAAGACTTCAGATAAAGCTTAATCCAGGAGTCATGTGGACTGGGCCTCTCTCCATCTCGCCTCTACTCTTGTTGTTGGTTTATTGTCATTCTCCATTGGGCAACAGATTCAGGACTTTACCCTTACAGGTTCAAATTCAGACTTAGGAGTCACTCTGCTTAACCCCTTCCTCCCAAACAGTCACTGGGGATAGTAGATTCAGGGCTTTGATTGTTCAAAACCAAGTCATGTGTTTCACCTTGGGACTGAGAGAGGGGGAGGGGTGATTCCTCATAGGAAATTTTGGTTACTCTTTACATCCTAGTCCTCCGCATCCAGGAAGCTTTCCTGGATCATGTGAGATATGGTGCATGGGATTCTCTCACTGGCTCATGTTCTCTCTTACCTTATGCCAGTACTGGCCTAGCACTTCATTTCCTTTCAGCAGGGTGTCCTGTTCATATCTATGGCTTCTCAATTTCGACTATTTCCTACAAACGATCTTGGAAATGTAGCATTTGGTCTTTTGATCTCAGTCTTTCCTATAATCTAGTTGGATTTCCCATAAACTGTGGTACAATGTAGAACTCATTCAGGCTAAACCCCTTGCTTGTTTCACTACGGAGAAAGAAGGAGGTAGGTAAAACAAAACACAACACAACAAAACTCCAAAATGTATGACAGGAGGTGCTCTGTGGTTTAATTTGGAAAATGAGTTCTTAGGCTGGACTGTAGCTTGGCAGCCAACATAGGGCCTGGGTGGGGATAGGCTTTAACTGCACCCGCCAATTCTAAGAAAGTCAGGATTAAGCTCGTACACGTTTATGGTCTAATGAGGATGAGACAAAGGCTCACCCCAATGTGCTGAACCAGGATGGGACACAGAAGATGAGAACAGTGAACTTGCCCTCTAGAAACTTCAGGCCAAGGCCGGGCGCCGTGGCTCAAGCCTGTAATCCCAGCACTTTGGGAGGCCGAGACGGGCGGATCACAAGGCCAGGAGATCGAGACCATCCTGGCTAACATGGTGAAACCCAGTCTCTACTAAAAAATACAAAAAACTAGCCGGGCAAGGTGGCGGGCGCCTGTAGTCCCAGCTACTCAGGAGGCTAAGGCAGGAGAATGGCGTGAACCCAGGAGGCAGAGCTTGTAGTGAGCTGAGATCCGGCCACTGCACTCCAGCCTGGGCGACAGAGCGAGACTCCGTCTCAAAAAAAAAAAAAAAAAAAAAGAAACTTCAGGCCAGTAGGAGAGACAAAAACAGGCAATTTCAGCTGGAGATAAATAAACTCAGGAGGCCATGGAAGCATATGAGAGAGGCTTCCAACCTAGTCCTGGGGAGAGGTCAGGGGAAATGTCCTGGAGAAGATGGTCAGCCTGAAGGGCAAGGAGGCCTTGGCACAAACTATTGAGCACAACAACACAAGTTGTGTAGCAGCCAAAGCTCATAGCATGTGCTCACCTATCTATTCACCGCTCTCCCATGAGTTTTCCAACCCCGGCCTCGCCTCTTTAGACCTCCATGCTGGGCCATCAAAACTTACCTGTCCTGTGTCCCGTTCTTTCAAGTGAAACATGTTTTCACGTTGAAAACATCGGAACTAAATCACACTCAGGTGTTAAAAATAGTTAATGCTGAGATGCAGTATTTTTCACATCATGTTCTAAGATGCTAATATATGTTACAGGGGATTAAGAGCTTGGTGTTCAATTAAGTCTCTAAAGTGCTGGGTTAAATGAGAAGCTTCGTGGAGCCCTTAATATGCCAAAGTGCACCTGAATCTCCAAGGATGGGGGTGTGTTTGTTTCCTAATGATACTGTAATGAATTACCACAAACTTAATAGCTTAAAACAATACACATTTATTATTATCTTACAGTTTGATAGGTCAGAAATTTGACATGGGTCTCACTGTGCTATAAAACATTGGCAGGGCCGGGTATCTATCAGAAGGCTCTTTGGGAGAATTTGTTTCGTTTTTTCCAGTTTCTAGAGGCATATACTGGCACTCCTTAACTCACGGTTGCCTTCCTCCATCTTCAAGGCTGGAAATAGAGCATCTCTCTCACCTGGTTTCCGTTGCCACATCTCTTTCTCTGAGCACAGTCAGGAACGTTTCTCTGCTCGTGTGATGAAATTGGGCTCACCTGGATGATACAAGCTAAACTTTCCATCTTAAGGTCTTGAACCTTAATCACATCTGCCGGATCCCTTTTGCCATGTAAAGTAACATCTTCACAGGTTCTGTGCATTAGGACACAGACATCTTTGAGGGCCGTTATTCCGCCTACCACAGGGGGTATTAAAATATGTTTGCATCTCTAAACTTACTTGACCATAAAGAAACCTTTCCACACTCCTTCTTTCAGAACAGATTTTTGGGAATTGCTACTTAATATATTATTTTAATATATTGAAATATATATTATATTATATATTATATTAATATATAATATATTATATTAATATATTATATACAAAATATTATATAATATATTATATATTATATAAAATATATATTATATTATATATATTATATATATTATATTAATATATTATATACAAAATATTATATAATATATTATATATATTATATATATTATATTAATATATAATATATTATATACAAAATATTATATATATATATAAAATATATATTGCTCCTGTATTTTAACAGGAGGCTCCAGGAGAAGAAAATTTATGAAGGAATAAATCTTTTTATTTTTTCTTTTTTTTCTTTTCAAGACAAGGTCTCACTCTGCCACTTGGGCTGGAGTACAGTGCTGCAATCTCGGCTCTGCAACCTCTACCTTCCAGGCTCAAGAGATCCTCCCACCTCAGCCTCCTGAGTGGCTGGGACTACAGGTGTGTGCCACCATGCCCAGCTAATTTTTGTATTTTTTGTAGAGATGGGGTTTCACTATGTTGCACAGGCTCGTCTTGAACTTCTGGGCTCAAATGATCTGCCTGCCTCGGCCTCCCAAAGTGCTGGGACTACAGGAGTAAGTTATCACGCCCGGCCAGGAATAAATCTTAATGGTGGAATTTCAGGCACAGTGGCAACTAGTAGCATTATGGGACTGTTCTAGGAAGCTCCTCAATTTTATGTATTTACTTTACATCAAAGCCAACTCTACCTTCATCAGTGGTTTTTAGATGGATTTAGTTGTCCAAAAGTCTATGATCTGTTGCCTGGGCTTATGGATATGTGTGTGTTCTTAATTGTGTGAAGCCTGATTTCCCCAACTTTGCCTTGCCTTCATAGATAATACAAAATTCAGCTTTAGCAGGCCAAACACTCCAAAGGATGAAAATCTCTGGGTCTCCAGGGAACCCTTGGGCTGACTGCTTGTTTACTGCATAACCACAGAAGGAAGGAGGGACTATCTGGGGTGGGAGGAAGGTCAAGGGGGACAGAATTGAAGGAGAGGGGTGGTGTTCAGGGCCAGAAATATGCCACACCTGGGAAAGCAACATCACCATGCTGTTCTTTTACCTTAGCGGTTAACAGATCTGCCAATCAGAACAGCAACTGCATCTTCAATTTACCCATGATTAGGTGTCTTGAGGTGAAAGAACCAATGAGCAGGGGGCACAATAAGCCAAACCAATTTGTGTTGCCGGGAGGAAGGGAGATGAAAGGTGAAAAGATGCCTTGGCCCAAGGCTGGAGGCTGCTGACTGCTGCCCAGTTGCATCTCACAGTAGCTGTTGCTAACAGGGTTCTAGGGAACTCTCCGAGGAGCTGAGTTTCTCTCTTCATTTCCATGAAAACTCCTTTCTGGACTATGCTTCTGCTTTTAGGCAGAAGTATCGGACTTTTCATGCTCTTCTCAAAACATTGGAAATTGCCTAACCGAGAATTTCCACACTGATATATGCAATAAATGGAGAGATACCAGGTATCAACTGTTCTGCATCTGGCAAAAAAGAACCAAAAGGTCAGAAGTGACCACAAACTCAGAATAGAAGCAGTCATATGGCAGGGCTGTTAAGAAACAAGGGCCAGGCACGGTGACTCGCACCTGTAATCCAAGTACTTTGGGAGGCCGAGGCAGGTGGATCACCTGAGGTCAGCAGTTTGAGACCAGCCTGGCCAACATGGTGAGACCCCGTCTCTACTAAAAATATAAAAGTTAGCTGGGCATGGTGGTGGGCACCTGTAAGTCCAGCTACTCAGGAGACTGAGGCAGGGGAATCACTTGAACCTGGGAGGTAGAGGTTGCAGTGAGCCGAGATCGCACCATTGCACTCCAGCTGGGTGACAAGAGTGAAACGCCATCTAAAAAACAAAACAAAACAAAGCAAAAAAAAAAAAAAAAAAGAAAGAAAAGAAACAAGGAAAGATGTGGAGTAAATGAACTATGTAGCTAATAGGAAGTGCGAAATTAGACTGTTTTGCCCTGACATTATTCTGACAGGAATTTTCTGTTCCGGGAAGGTCTTGGAGAATCTTAGAGTTTCCAAGTATTCATGATTGTGCTCATTTTACACATGAGATGATCCAAACTCTAAGAAGCAAAGAGGAGTTGCCTGTGGAGGAAGAGCAGAGTAGGATCTAAATGCTGCCAGCTTCTTACTTCAAACTCTGGGTGCCAGAAACCTCAGCTCTAATTTAAGAGATTTGACCAGTGCTGACATTTAATAAACGTCACCATCTAGGCACCACATTCTGAGGGAGAAGCGAATTCAGGCTCTCTCAGCACCATAGGTAGTGGGGGCTTCCACTCATTCCCATATATAAGGGATGTCCCATGAACTGAGGGGTGGAGCTCCCAGCAAGCAAGGTTTGCCTTTGAGGAAGAGGAATGCTGAAAGCAGCAGGGTGTGTCTGTGGGCTTGGGGGGAACTGGAGTGAGGGGGGCACAGGATATCCACCTTAGATCGTGACCCTTTCTTGGCCTGGCCCCAAGGGGTAGGGATGGCTCCTGGCAGAGCCAATCCACTGTGGGGACACTGGCAGGAGAATGGAGTGTCTGTGGGTGGCTATGTCCGAGCCTCCATTGCTTTTCTGCCGGGCAGGCTTCCTCACTTCCTCTCTGACATTGCCTCCTGGGGCTTGCTGCAAACTGTGGCAAGTTGGCTTCTTCCCTGCTAGGGGGCCCAGCTGGGAGCTACTCCTGCAGATCTGGGCTCTGCATTGCTTTTCCAAAGAAAGGCCAGAGGTCAGAGGCCCTCAGGCTGGGAGGGGCCAAATGATTGGAAACAACTTAGTCTGGCTGAATGTGGGAACCACGCTGGCTACAGCTAGGTGCGAGAAGATTGTCAGAGTTAAAGAGAGCTGACAGCTGTTTTGCCTCTTTCCCGTCTCTGCCTTCTTCTCTAAAGGCTGTCCTTTTAAAGTTTTACCTGGAGGTGTAGGTCCCAACCAGAATTGGCCAACATTCTCCCTTTCTTAAAACAGCCTTAGGAGACTGAGGGCCAGTGGGAAACTTGAATCTGGGACCCCCCAGAGTAACTTTGGAGGAACTCTTTACATTTCAGAATTTCAGGCTCACCTCTGGGATGATTGAACATACCCAAGATGAGAACCCCAGACTCTTTTTTGAGATGGATTCTCACTCACCCAGGCTGAAGTGCAGTGGTGCAATTTCTGCTCACTACAACCTCCACCTCCCAGGTTCAAGCGATCTTCCTGCCTCAGCCTCCCACGTAGCTGGGACTACAGGCACCTGGCTAATTTTTGTATTTTTAGTAGAGACTGGGTTTTACCATATTGGCCAGGCTGGTCTTGAACTCCTGACCTCAGGTGATCCGCCTCCCTCAGCCTCCCAAAGTGCAGGGGTTACAGGTGTGAGCCATCGTGCCCAGCCAACCCCAGCCTCTTGAGCCCAGACAGAAAGGCAAGCTTCCCTTCTCCATGTAGGTTTTCGACACTTATTGCTCTAAGGCATTTCAGTGCCTTTCTTCCAACATGGCTCCCAAGCTAAAGCAGGGAGAACAGAATCCGGACAAACAGAGTTAGAAACGTCATCTCCTAACAGCCAAAGATAACACGGAGGGCTGCAAACCTCTCTGGATGTATCTGAGCCTATTTCTAGTTTTCCATCCAACCCCTTTGTAAGGAGCTATTGATATGGTTTGGATGTTTGTCCTCTCCAAATCTCATATAGAAAGAGGGGACTTCTCTCTCCATTGTTGGAGATGGGGCCTGGTGGAAGGTGTTTGGATCATGGGACAGATCTCTTATGAATGTCTTAGCACCATCCCCTTGGTGATAGGTGAGTTCTCATTCTTTCACCTGAGATCTGGTCGTTAAAAGCATGTGGCACTCCCGCTTCTCTTCTTGCTCCTTCTTCATCTTCCACCAGGAGTAAAAGCTCCTTGCAGCCTCACCAGAAGTCAAGCAGATGCTGGTGCCATGCTTCCTGTGCAGCCTGCAGAATCTCTAGCCAATTAAGCCTCTTTATCAATTACCCAGCCTTAGGTATTTCTTGAGAGCAATGCAGAAATGGCCTAACACAGCTATAGAAGGCAGTGGGCATTCCAAGAGAAAAGGCTTTTTTTTTTGTTTGTTTGTTTTGCTAGCTCTGGTTCCCTTGTCAGTGAGGAAGATGTGGCATTTCAGAGGCTGCCTAGGAGAGTTGTGAGGACCTGAAAGGAGACCCTGGCTCACTGTGCCTGACAAGAAGCAAGCGGGGAGCAAACCCAGCCCCTTCAGTTTTGAGTCCAGCTGCATTCTCCAAGCAGGGGCTTTTCCCTCTAAGCTCTCAAGTTTCCCAGCTGTGGAGCCACCTATTCCTCCCACTTCTGGGAAGGGCCTGCAGGTGAGAAGGGAGTGAGGCACAGAATGGGCACCTCACCCACCTGTATGCATTTCCTTCCTCACCCCAGACACAGCTCTGGGATGCCACACTGTTTTCAATCATTTGCTTTATTCTAACTAGCCCTTGGGGCTGCCAGGACTCAGGGGAAACCGGCCCAGCTGGTCTGACCGGTTGGGCAGCACTTTGTAATTCCTGCTTCTCCCAGAGGGCTCCTGTATCTCCTCTGTTCCACTCCTCAATGCTCCTAGCTTGGACATTGCCTGGGATATGCCAGGCTCATGGCCCTGGCTCCCCTTTGGCCAGTGCTTATCACCTGGCACTTCCTAGCAAGTCCCTAACTCCTTGAAGCCGTGATGAAGAGCACTGTGATGCTTTAACTTCTGCATCTTTCCTTTCCTCCCAGGCCCATCTGTGGACAGGCAGTCCTGTTGTCAGGCAAATGGCATTCATCCAAGGTCTCAAGAGTGGAGGGGCTCTCCTCTTCTGGGGTTCACACCCCAAGGCAGCTGTACTCCACCAAGAGTGTTAGAGGGAATGTCTAGTTGTCTTGGGCACTGGGGAGCATTGTGAGCATTTAATGGGGATGGGATAGTCTGTCCTGCAAAGTGTGGGACAATCCCACACAACAACACATTGTCCCACCCAAAATGGCAGTAATCCCTCTCCCACGCTTGAGAAACACAGCTGGGCCCACTTTATTCACACACAGATATGCAGTTTGTATAATCTCGACGAATGTGATTCTCAAACTTGATTGTGTAGACGAATCACCCAGGGATCTTGTTGAAATGCGATCCTGATTCCTAGATCTGAGTGGGGCCTGAGATTCTGCATCTCTAACGAGCTTCCAGGCATCCTTCAGGCTGCTAGTTTGGGGACCACAGCTTATGTAGCTAGGCCCTACAATACAAACTGTACTTGTATTTTCTTTTATTTTTTTTTGAGACGGAGTCTCGCTCTGTCACCCGGGCTGGAGTGCAGTGGCCGGATCTCAGCTCACTGCAAGCTCCGCCACCCGGGTTTACGCCATTCTCCTGCCTCAGCCTCCCGAGTAGCTGGGACTACAGGCACCCGCCACCTCGCCTGGCTGGTTTTTTGTATTTTTAGTAGAGACGGGGTTTCACCATGTTAGCCAGGATGGTCTCGATCTGCTGACCTCATGATCCGCCCGTCTCGGCCTCCCAAAGTGCTGGGATTACAGGCTTGAGCCACCGCGCCCAGCCTTATATTTTCTTTCATGGAGGGGCATTGTATTTTGGGGAAACTTTATCTGCAGAATTTGTTGAACTGGGAGTGCTACTGGCATCTACTGGGTAGAGGCCAGGTATTCTGTTAAACATTCTACAAGGGTCAGGGCAGCCCCTCACAACAAAGAATTACCAGCCCAATGTGTCAGTAATGCTGAAGTTGAGACACCCTAGCTTAGGTGAAATTTCAAAACAATGTGAAATGTATTTGTGGACAATCTTACTTCACTGCAGGTTGGGGACTCCAGCCACAAGGCTGTGAACATGTGTCATTGACTGAGGTTCTGGTCCCTCTAGGCATAAGCAAATTCAGCCAGTTAGGACTTAGAAGCACTGGCTCAGGTCCTGATGACTAAACTGCGGTAGTAGGTGTGATCCTTTATAAGCCTCACACCCGCTCACGGTTTCATAGCTCACACAGTTTAAGAGATCAAAATTTTTTAATAATCTAGGCTGATGGCCAGGCTCAGTGGCTCATGCCTGTAATCCCAGCACTTTAGGATGCCGAGGCAGGTGGATCACTTGAGCTCAGGAGCTCGAGACCAGCCTGGACAACATGGCGAAACCCCATCTCTATTTTAAAAAGTTGGCCGGGCACGGTGGCTCATGCCTGTAATCCCAGCACTTTGAGAGGCTGAGGCAGGTGGATCACCTGAGGTCAGGAGTTCGAGACCAGCCTGACCAACATGGAGAAAACTCGTCTCTACAAAAAATACAAAATTAGTCTGGTGTGGTGGGGCATGCCTGTAATCCCAGCTACTAGGAAGGCAGAGTCAGGAGAATCACTTGAATCCGGGAGATGGAGGTTGCAGTGAACCCAGATCACGCCATTGCACTACAGCCTGGGCAATAAGGGCAAAACTCCTTCTAAAAGAAAAAAAAAAAAAACAAAGAAACACACAACGACTACAATTAGCTGGGCATGATGGCATGCGCCTATGTCCCAGTTACTTGGGAGGCTGAGGCATGAGAATCACTTGAACCCAGCCAGGAGGAGGAGGTTGCAACAGAGGTTGCAGTGTGCCGAAATCAGGCCTGTGCACTCCTACCTGGGCAACAGAGCAAGATTCTGGCTCAAAAAAAAAAAAAAAAAAAAATCTAGGCTGGGTGCGTTGGCTTATACTAGCACTTTGGGAAGTTGAGGCAGGTGGATTGCTTGAGCCCAGGAGTTCAAGACCAGCCTAGGCAATATGGCGAAACCCCATCTCTACAAAAACTAAAAAAATAACTGGAGATGATGGCGTGTACCTGTACTTCCAGCTGCTCAAGAGACTGAGGTGGGAGGACCCCTGGAACCTGGGAGGTCCAGGCTGCAGTGAGCTGAGATCACGCCACTGCACTCCAGCCTGGGCGACAGAGTAAGGCCCTGTCTCAAAATAAATGAATAAATAAAATAATAATAATCTATGTGGGATAGCAGGACAACAGACAGAGGGATAGAACGGATGAGGAGCGCATAGGTACATGTAGGTCTGCTTCATGTTTTAGTTCTAGCCCTGGGTGGTAGCACAAAGATGGGCCAGGCCTGGATCAGTAAAAAGAGAGTATTATAGACCAAAGACTATGGTTAATCCAATGTACCTGAGGTTTTAAAAAAAGTAAATTACTCATGAAGATGACTAATAACAAATTAATACCATTCTATTCATGGCAAAAATATCTATGAGGGGGAGAGCACATTACCGGTTATGCAAAAAGGCAAAAGTACGCACCTTGGGAAGAATGCCACTCGCTTTGTGTGTGACTTTCTCCCTGTGCATGCCGTGGTGCAGGCTGAATGAAGGTACAGGCTGAATGAAAAAGTGACAGGCTCTTCCTTCTTTCATTCTGTTTCAGCCATGCAGGGAAAGGTCTGTCCCGTGGGGTATCACAGGGGAAGACAGATGGCTGCAGACCACACCCTGACAACCTGCCCAGAGGAGTCTCCCATCAGGTCCTCTGGCCACCCTGATTGGATCAAAGCATCATTTTTTGCTCCATCCCTGTCCCAATGCCCCTCTGCAACACACAGCCTGGCTCGTTCATGTTCAGCTATTCTGCTAGACAGGCATGAACAAACGAATGGCACTTTCTTTGGCACCTTTCTGTGCCCCCATAACTCCCCACTGTCCTTATGTCACCTAAATTCCAGTTGCCCAAGCTCCCTGTCTTCTCTTGCAGAATCTCAACGAGTCCCAAAGTGACTGGACAGTATATCTCACTTCAGACTTTCCTGTCCACATCAAAGCTAATCTCTCTGCGCTTCACTCCCTCAAGACACTTCACTCTAAGACCTGCTAATCATAACGCCAGAGATTTTTCCACAGTGATGCTGATGGAATTCTTATTTGGATAACTTCCTCATATGGTGTATGTACATTTTAACAGAGAATATCTGGATAGCTAACACCTCAAACCAAATAAATAACTCCAGAGGTGGGAGTTCTATGGTTCTATGGGAGTTAAAAATCACCAAATGTCAGAGTGAGAAGGGGTCTTGGAGATGTTCTAGTGCACCTCTCCCAATTGACAGATGAAGTACCCAGGTTCAGAAAAGTTATTGCCTGAGGTCACCCAGCGTATTAGGATAGGCAGCACAACCCAACTCCCATTCCTTTATTTAGTCAATCAGTTGCTCAGTCAACAAATCCTTATTGAGCATTTGTGGGACTTTTTGTTTTTGTTTTGTGTTGTTGGAGACAGGGTCTTGCTCTGTTGCCCAGACTGGAGTACAGTGGTATGATCATGGCTCACTGCAACCTCTACCTCCCAAACTCAGGTGATCCTTTTACCTCAGCGTCCCAAGTAGCTAGGACCACAGATGCACACTACCACGCCAGGCTTTTTTTTTCTGTAGAGACAGGGTCCTGCTATGTTGCACAGGGTGGCCTTGACTGCCTGGCCTCAAGCAATTCTCCTGCATCAGCCTCCCAAAGTGCTGGGATTACAGGCATAAGCCACCGCCCCTTGCCCTTATTGAGCATCTGTTATTGTTATTTTATGTCAGGCACTAACTGGGCAAGGGATCACAAATACAAACAAGACAGAATTTCTGTCCCCAAGTAGTCCCCGGTCTAGTGGGTGAGGACAGCCTTGTGTGGAAAGATAATTGCAATACAGTGGGGTCAGAGATTTAGCAGGAGTATCATATGAAGCCGGGGCACATGGAGGAGGGAGAGAGAAATGCTGAGGCGGCTGTGGAAGATTTGCAGAGGAGTCTTCTGACTGTGTCTAGGGTTTGTCTCTACACCATGTGGTCTTGATAATTCTCACTGAAGTGGGGAACTGCGCATGAGGTAGTTTCAGGGACAGTATATCCCTAAAACCTATCTCTGGATACAGACACTGCTCTCCACCAGCTTGTCTCAGTTTCTGTTCACTGTCACATTGTACACAGGCTGCCTCCCCAGCCTTAGGAAGCTTCACTGCAACTGTTAGTATTCATGGCCTGCCCAAAACCAATTCTCCCTGCTCTCCTTTGTTAACAGGGTGATTGATTGGGATGGCATTGTGCCTTGAGTACCCCAAGTAATGAGTCATGATTTGCCCAACTCAGTCATGACAAATCTGTTCCCGGATTTCTCGGCCTCCCTTACATCTAGGAGTAGCCCTGTGATCCAGCCATGACCCAAATGGAAGTCTGGAGAAGACTGGTGCAGGAGAGACATGGTTGGCATGGCCCTTTTGCCCTTCTTCCTGTTTTGGAGATAGGTAGAATGTCTAGAGCTGGGCAGCATCTTGTGACCATGAGATGAAGGCAGAAAGACAGATGCCAACAGGTTAAGGAAAGGAGAGTGGAAAGGGAGAGCCTGGCTTCATGACAGCATCATGGAGCTTTTGCACCATCCTGGAACTGCCACTCCTAGACTTCTCATATTGTGGATAAAAATACCTATTTGCTTAAGCCACTGTTTGTAAGGCTTGCTGTTATGGAAGCCAGATTCATTTCTAATGGAGACACCTTCTGTATCTTCAGGGTCCTAGCAGGAAACCAATGACTCACTATCCGTGAAATAAATGAAGGGATAATTTACTATGGAAGGGATGGGATTAAAGGGAACAAACATGGGTATTGAAGAACTTAGAAAGTGGCAACAAGGGGAAGCTGCTACCCCTAGTTCTGATGGGGAGAGAGTTAAGAGTTGCTCCTGGAGCCCATTGGGAGACTACAGCAATGGGAGAGCCTGAAAAAAGCTGTGTCGGGTGTGCAGCCACTGGCGAGCATGGCACCACAGGAGCATTAAGGACCAGTCTCCCCTCCTGCCTTCTGATGTCCTGCCAGGGCCCCCCATTGACCAAACCAACTAGAAGTCAGAGGGGAAAAGAAATGATGGGCACAGTGTTTCCAGGACACTGTTGAGAGAAGAGTGGAGAGTGGTCAGGTGGGGCCAGTGGAGAACAGACAGCATGCCATCCAGTGCAGGTTTCTAACTCACATCCTTGCTGTGGGGTGATGCTATTGATAACAATGGATTTGCTTTGTAAGATACCAGTGCTGGCCCCAGAACTAGAATCTTGTTCCTTCACCACCCACACGGATAATAAGAAATATGTAAGGTGTTCCTTATTTCACTTCACTGCTAGGAAGTGAGATGTGAAATATTGCACACAGTTATAATAATGACCCCTAATTCACATTTTCTGGAATAACTGTCACCCCATTTTTATTATGTGCCTCTTATTCATTTATGCTTGTTTGAATGATTCTATCGTATCTTTTTCATTTACTATAAATTGTCTGATTATTTTTGGAAATAATTGGAGTATAAACAGTAAATCTTAACATACTGATATCAGTTAGGATTAGGTTTGGCTGTGGTAGACAGATAAAATAACCATGGTTTCAATAAAACAAAGGCCAACTCTATCTTAAATGAATGTCTGCAGGTAGGCAGGCCTTGCCTGGCATTGTGACTCTGTTCTGCAAAGTCCTTAGGAGTGCAATTCTCAAGGGTGCTCAACTGCCAGTTGCAATTTGACCTTCTTCTCAATTATCTGCCACGACCAGCCAAAAGCTAAGTGGAGGACTCTTCAGCTAAGCAGAGGCACCAGCCCCAGTCCTCACCCACTATCTTGACTTGGGCATTGTCACACCTGCTGCAGTAAGAACCCTCCCTGAGGCCTAGGGACCCTCTGGAAACTTGCAGCATAGGAACATTTCAGGTGTGGAATAAAGTTAGCCTCCCACCTTGGAGAGCAGTGTGTGATGATGAAGAGAGACAGGGAAGTTGAGACCCCAATTAGCCTACATGAAAGGAGGAAAATGTGGCTCATTTAGAGGTGTGTTTGTCTGTTTGCTGCTACCATAACAGAATACCACAAACTGGGTATGGTTCTAGAGACTAGGAAGTCCAGAAGCATAGTGCTGGCATCTGGTTAGGTCTTTCATGCTGTATCATCCCATGGTAGAAGGTGGAAATGAGCACATGAGACAGAGGAGATGGGGCCGAACTTATCCTTTCATCAGGAAACCCCTCTCATGATGACTAACCCACTTCTGAAGGTATTAATCTATTAATGAGACCAAAGCCTTCATGATCTAATCACCTCTTAAAGGTCCTACATTTTAACACCCTCACAAGGGCAATTAAATCTCAACATGAGTTTTGGAGCAGACATTCAAACCATGGCAAGAGGCAAAGACCCAGATTGAGATCCCATGGGAAGGCAAGTCTGGTATGTAATTCCCTGGGATATAACCTCCTCAGATACCTGTTGCTGAATTATGCTAGAGCTAGCCCGCAGGTAAAGAAAGGCAGCATGCAACAATATAAGTAGTCAATGAACAATGTTATTGTAGTTTTAATTATAATTAGTTAATTTGCTTTGCCTTGGGGTAGTGTCCTGGCCTTCCTGGGTTCAGATTCAGCACTATACAGGCCTTGCTGTCTCCTCAGCCCCATCCCATGAGAGGAAAGTGTAACTTCATGGTGCAAATATCCTGGAAGTATGTGCCCTGTCCCAAGCCCTGCTTCTTCCCAGCAAGGGGCTTTGAGTCAGCTTTAGAACAGGCCTGGCTGGAGCCTGGGTGCAGTCAGGGAGTATCTTGAGCCATCTCAGATGTTGAGTCAGCCCCAGAGTGCCTCCAGGCCCCTTCTCTACCCTTCTGGAGCTGCCCTGAGGCCAGGCTGAGCTTCTAGGGCTTCTGAGAAGAGTGATCTCCCTACAGGAATCCTATTCCTACTTGTACTTGATCCTGGAGGTGTATCTAGAATGATTCAGAGCAGAAGAGCAGCAAAGGAGGAAGGCCCCACAGGGCCAGGACAGGGCTCAGCAACCCCACCTCTTAGCCTTGGTGGTTAAAATTTTGGAGTCACACTGGGGTGACCATAGAAATACTGTCTAAAACAGAATAGTTTGGGTAGTGAAAGGGGGAACCTCTAAGAGTTATGCTCACATAAAAGTTATATTTTATATAATGGGTCTGTCCTGAGGAAATCTGGACACATGGCCTTTCTAAGTTTTGGAGGTGATGTCCATTGGACTCCACTCTTGCTGGCCTTCTATCACTCTAGGGGTAAGGTCACACTCCAGGTTAATTTCTACCATTCTCAGCAGCCAAGTGCCCCGGCCTTCCTTCTGGTTCTGCTCCTTGGGGACTGGATCTCTAGGCACACAGCCCTGCCTACTGGCCTCTGAGAATGGCCTGAAAGCTGAGCAGCCAGCCTTCCTCACCCCTGACCCTCCACCCCAGGCAGAAGCTGTACCCCCTTTCTCTTTATCCCTGCTGCCTTGCTGAGGGCTTAGAGGTGGGTTTCTACAGGGACTGGGGAGCAGTCTTCACTAGGGGTCTAAGCTCCAGAGTAAGGGGAGCACGATGCCAGAGTTTGAGTTTGGGGTGTTTCCTTACCATAAAGAGAAGGTGTTGGGCCACAATAAGGGCCTACAAGCTCTAAAATCCCATGATTCTCTGATCTGGCCCATGATGGTTAACACTGAGTGTCAACTTGGTTGGATTGAAGGATGCAATATTGATCCTGGATGTGTCTGTGAGGGTACGGTATTGCCAAAGGAGATTAACATTTGAGTCAGTGGGCTGGGGAAGGCAGACCCACCCTTAATCGGGTGGGTACCATCTAATCAGCTGCTGGCAAATATAAAGCAGGCAGAAAAAAGTGAAGCAGCGAGATGGGCCCAGCCTCCCAGCCTGCATCTTTTGCCCGTGCTGGGTGCTTCCGGCCCTCGAACATCAGACTCCAAGTTCTTCAGTTTTGGGACTCGAACTGGCTCTCCTTGCTCCTCAGCTTGTAGACAGCTTATTGTGGGACCTTGTGATTATGGAAGTTAATACTTAATAAACTCCCTTCTCTCTCTATATGTGTATACATATATAACACACACATATATATCTCTCTCCTTACTAGTCCTATCCCTCTAAAAGAACCCTGATGAATATACTGCTCTGCGCAGACACTGAGTGAGGGACCTGACTTAGCCCTAAATCAGGGAGGGTGTTAGATTTAAGATTGTACCAAAATCTGTAACCATCAAAGCAGACCTGATTCAAAAGCAGCAGGCAGAGCCCTCTACTTAGAAAGGACCATAATTCAAGACAACTCATAATGAGTCATGCTCTTGTGTGGGGAAAAGAAAGAGAGATCAGACTGTTACTGTGTCTATGTAGAAAGAAGTAGACATAGTAACAGTAGTTGAAAGAACTAATAGAACACTCAAAACTCAGTTAAACAAAAAGAAGGGGGAGACAGTAAGGAGTGTACCACTCCTCAGATGCAACTTAATCTAGCACTCTATACTTCAAATTTTTAAACGTTTATAGAAATCAGACTACTACTTCTGCAGAACAATATCTTCCTGGTAAAAAGAACAGCCCACATGAAGGAAAACTGATTTGGTGGAAAAACAACAAAAATAAGACGTGGGAAATAGGGAAGGTGATAGCCTGGGGAAGAGATTTTGCTTGTGTTTCACCAGGAGAAAACCAGCTTCCTGTTTGGATACCCACTAGACATTTGAAGTTCTACAATGAACCCACAGAGACGGAAACACTGCAGTCGAGCATGATTGACTCGCAAGATGAACAAAATGGAGTCTCTTATGTCTACTTCTTTCTATATAGACACAGTAACATTCTGATCTCTCTTTCTTTAGACACAGTAACATTCTGATCTCTCTTTCTTTTCCCCACACTCTTGCTTGCTGCTTGGCCCTCTCTGCTTGCATTGCCCTTTGTAGGAAGAGTCCACACCTGAACCGGTCCTCAGGGCCTATTTTTCCGAGGTGCCCCACAGCCAATCCTGGGCCTTCTTTGCCTACAGTAAAACACCCATGTTGCCCATGCCAAGACTGGGCCATGTCTCTTCCCCTTCAGCAATTTCCATCAGAATAAAGAGAAGAAAAGTAAGGATCCCAGTAGCATATTCTTCGGGGTTGCACGGACACTGGCTTCATCTGCACTCCTCTGACTTTTGGTGTAGCCCAACTGTCTCTCTTACCAAGTGGCCTTACTCATTAACTCTGTCAAGTGTCTACCAAAATCGTGCACTTTTTAATTGAAACCAGTGAAATTCTTCCTCTGCTGTCTTTCCATCAGCCTTTGGGCACTGCTCACCTTCTCCCCTATACAGTTTTGTATGGATTTTAAGCAAAATGAAGAAAGGGACCTTGTCTTGGTCATCTCTGAATCCCCTACCTTGATAGTCAAATAGGCTTGATAATCAAAATGTAGTTTGCATTGTAACAAGATCTCCAGGCAATTTATTAGGGTTTGAGCAGCACTGTACTAGGCCCTCAGCATAGCGCTCTTCAAGGTTTGGCTGAGCCAGGGAAGTGGGTATGGTTAAAGGCAATGCAGATGGTCAGTGGCAATGCACTGTTTTCTTTTTTGAGACAGAGCCTTGCTCTGTTGCCCAGGTTGGAGTGCAGTGGTGCACTCACGGCTCACTGCAGCCTCAACTTCCTGGGATCAAGAGATCCTCCTGTCTTGGCCTCCTAAGTAGCTGGGGCTACAGGCACATGCCACCACACCCAGCTAATTTATTTTTTATTTTATGTAGAGACAGGGTCTCACTATGTCACCCAGGCTGGTCTTGAACTCCTGAGCTCAAGTGATCCTCCTACCTTGGTCTCCCAAAGTGTTGGGATTATAGGCGTGAGCCTCTATGCTCAGCTGTATCAATTATTTTTCAATATCCAATTTTGTTGCGTCTATTGGTTTTGTGTGTGTGTGTGTGTGTGTGTGTGTGTGTGTGTGAGAGAGAGAGAGAGAGAGAGAGAGAAAGAGAGAGAGAGAGACAGGGTCTTGATCTCTTACCCAGGCTGGAGTACAGTAGTGCAATCATGGGTCATGGCAGCCTCAACCTCCTAGGCTCAAGCAATCCTCCTGCCTCAGCCTCCCAAGTAGCTGGGACTACAGGAATGTACCACCATGCCTGACTAGTTTATTTTTTATTTTTTGTAGACTGGGTCTTGCTGTGTTATCCAGGCTGGTCTGGAACTCCTGGCCTCAAGCAGCCCTCCCATCTCAGCCTCCCGAAGTGCTGGGATTACAAGTGTAAGCCACCACATGCAGCCTCTATTAGCTTTTTAGCTACACCTCTTTGTTTTATTTTTAGTAATTTCTCTAGGGATTATAGTATGCATCTTTAACTTGTTACAGTTTATTTTGGATCTACATTATACCACTTCACAAATAATTTAAGAAACTTACATTTTACTTCTATTTGCCCCTTCCATCTTTTGACTATTACTATTATCTATTCTACTTCTATACATGTAATAAGTCCCATAATATATCGTTATTATTTGTGTTTTTAAAAGCCAATTGTCATTCAAAATAAATTAAAAGAGTCTTTTATATTTACCCACATACTTACCATTTGCATGCTCTTCATTCCTTCTGGTAGATCTAAGCTTCCAACCGCTATCATGCTATCATTTCTCATTAGCCTGAAGAACTCCCTTTAGTATTTCTTTCTTTTCTTCCTTTATTTTATTTTATTTTATTTTATTTATGTTTTGCTTGCTTGTTTGTTGTGATGGAGTCTCCCTATGTTGCCCAAGTTGATATTGAACTTCTGGGCTCAAGTGATCCTCCTGCCACAGCCTTCCCAGTAGCTGGGACTACAGTTGCACCCAGCTTTTTTAGTATTTCTTGAAGTACATGTCTGTTGAAAATTATTTCCCTTAGCTGTTGTTTATCTTAAAATATATTAATTTCTGTTTCATTTGTGAAAGCTATTTTTCTTGGACAGAGAATTCTGTGTTTTCTGGGTTTTCTTTTCATATATGTCATTGTATTGTCTTCCGGTTTGCATTGTTTTTAAAGAGAAGTTAGGCACCATTTTTATCATTGTAATGTTCCTTTTTTCTCTGGCTGCTTTCAAGATTTTCATTTTATCTTTGGTTCAACAACCTGACTATGATGTGTCTAGATGTGTTTTTCTTTGTATTTACCCTACTTGGGGTTTGATGACCTTTTAAAATCTGTAGGTCGGCCAGGTGCAGTGGCTCACACTTGTAACCCCAGCACTTTGGGAGGCCAAGGTGGGCAGATCACTTGAGGTCAGGAGTTCGAGACCAGCCTTGCCAACATGGTGAAACCCTGTCTCTACAAGAGATGCAAAAATTAGCTGGACATGGTGGCGCACACCAGTAGTCCCAGCTACTTGGGAGGCTGAGACAGGAGAATCGCTAGAACACGGGAGGCGGAGGTTGTAGTGAACTGAGATTGTGCCACTGCACTCCAGCCTGGCCGACAGAGTGAGACTCCATCTCAAAAAAAAAAACTTAGTTTAAATCTATAGGTTGATCCTTTTCGTTGCATTTTAATTTTTTTGCTATTATTTCTTCCTGTAGAAAAACAATAGGTGCTTATTTGTTCTCTTTCTGAGACTACAATTACACAAATCTTAGCACACCTGCTGTTATCCCACAGGTCTCTGTACTCTGGTCATTAATTTTTTGTCTCTCTTTGTATCAGTTTGTATACTTTTGATTGGCTTGTCTTAAAGTTCATTGATCCTTTTTCTGTGGTGTCCAATTTGCTATTAAGCTAGTCCAATGAATTTTTAATATATATATATATATATATATATTTAGTTCTAGAATTTCCATTTGGTTCTTTTTCAGAGTTTACATTTCTTTACTAAAATAACCCTCTCTTCAACCATCACAGGTATGTTTTCCTGTGAACTGTAACATGTTTATATTAATCGTTTTAAAGCTTTTTGTCGGCCGGGCACGGTGGCTCAAGCCTGTAATCCCAGCACTTTGGGAGGCCGAGACGGGCGGATCACGAGGTCAGGAGATGGAGACCATCCTGGCTAACACGGTGAAACCCCGTCTCTACTAAAAATACAAAAACTAGCCGGGCGAGGTGGCAGGCGCCTGTAGTCCCAGCTACTCGGAAGAATGGCGTAAACCTGGGAGGCGGAGCTTGCAGTGAGCTGAGATCTGGCCACTGCACTCCAGTCCGGGCGACAGAGCGAGACTCCGCCTCAAAAAAAAAAAAAAAAAAAAAAAAAAGCTTTTGTCTGCTAACTCCAATAACTGGATCATGTGTCGATCTGCTTCTCTATTTTCTCTTGATTATGGATCATATGTTTCTTTTTCTTTAATCTCCTGCTTCTCAAAACTGTATTCCAAAAATTTTGTATAAAAGAACAGTAGAAACGAAAATATATTTTTTTGTTTACTTCCCAGAAATTGCAATTCCTTTCCCCTGTCTAGTGGTTAGGTTGAAGCTGATCATTGGGACTCCTCGGACAGTGGAATTGAGTTAAGGCTGGATTGCAGCTTTAATCAGATTGTGTTCACTTCTAAGTAGCCCAATCCCAAGCTTCTGCCTCCTTTTCAAGTTGTCAGTAATTGAGCTGGGTGGGGGTGGTGTACAGATTCAGATCATTTTGATTTGACTTTGAATTCGACTTCAGCAGGGTCCCAGAATCTACTCTCTGCTTTCCAGCCCCTTCTCCAGTGCCACTTTTGTGGCAAAGTTCAGGAATGGGGGTGGGTGGAGAAGAGAGAATTATCGGCCCAAATGACCTGCTTTTATATTGGGCCTCTTCCAGGCTGTCATCTCTCTTGCCAGCCCATACCGTGGTTCAGCTGATTTCTTCTCATCCTTACAAAGCCCCTGCCTATGGCACATTTCTCCATTCACCTGTAGCCAGACTAGGCACATACTCAGGTATGGAAGCTGTGCTGACCTTCTGCTCATCTATAAAGGGCTTGTTTCTTCCTGGAATTCAACTCATCAAGGCCATGCATGCACTGCTCAGTAGAAAAGTACAATTTTTATTTTTGTCTGGGTTTTTCTTGTTGATAGTATTGTAGCAAAGGCTCTTCATATGTTTCTACATCCTAACCAGAAGCAGAGCTCTCCCAGATGTTAGAGGAGCAGGAAGGAGGTCAATGTGTCTGGAGCAGAATGAGTGAAAACAGGAAGAAGAGATGAAGTTGGAGAGGTAACCAGGAGTCAGTTCATGCTCAATCTCACAGGCCACTGGAAAGATCGGCTTTTACTTTGTGTGAGATGGGAAATGATGGCTTTTGAGCAGAAGAATGACAGGGTCTTGTATGGGTTTTAACAGGATCACCATGGCTGCTGGGATGAAAATAGTCTGTAAGAGGCAAGGGAAGCAATAGGGGGATCAGTTATTTCAACAATCCAGGGAAGGGATGGTGGTAGCTTAGATTGGTGTGGCCATGGTGGAGTGATGAGTCTGAGTATATTCTGAAGGCAGAGACAGCAGGGTTTGTTGACAGGTGATATGTGAAGTATAGGGAAAGAAGAGGATGACTCTAAAGTTGTGGTCTGAACAAGCAGAAGGATGGAGTTTTCTACTGAGTTGGAAAGATTGAGGACAATCAATATCTTAGTCCAGTTGTGCTGCTATAATAAAATACCACAGACTGGGTCATTGATGAAGAACAAAAGTTAACTTTCTGACAGTTCTGGAGGCTGGGAAATGTAAGATCAAGACACTGGCACTTGGCAAGAGCCTTCTTGCTGCATCATTTTATGGAGGAAGGCGGAGGGGCAAGAGAAAACAAGAGTGGGTCCAACTTGCCCTTTATAATGGCATCAACTCTACCCATGAGGTTGGAACCCCCATGGCCTAATCACCTCTTAAAGGTAAGACTGTTACAATGGCAATTGAATTTCATGAGCTTTGGAGCAAACATTCAAACCATAGCAAGTAGGTTTGTGGGAAGTGCTCTTTATTCTTCCAAGCAGAGATGTTGAGTAAATTTGTATGTATGAGTCTGTAGTTCAGGGAAGAGAACTCAGCTAGGCTTCTTCATGAATGTTTTTCTTGCATGTGAAAGTGAATGGATATGATAAATCCCATTAGTCTGGTTTTACATTGTAATAGCTAACTTCCACTGAGTGTTTACTCTGTGCCAGGAACTGCATTATATTCCTACATAGGTCATCCCATTCAAACCTCACAACAAATCCAAGAATTACATTCTATTACTATCATCCACAAAACAAAGGTGTTATTAGTTTGCTAGGGCTGCCATTACGCAATACCACAGACTAGGTGGATTAAACAATAGAAATTAATTTTCTCCCAGTTCTGGAGGCTGGAACAAGGTCAGGGGGTCAGCTGGTTTGGTTTCTCCTGAGGCCTCGCTCCGTGGCTTGCGGACGGCCACCTTCTCACCGTGTCCTCACGTGGCCTTTCCCCTGTGCATGCCCCATGAATGATTTTACTTAATCACTGATGAGATACACTGCAGTTTGTCCCATGATGGCCACCAAACATGTACTGTGTGACGCCCCTCCCATGAGAGAGGGACACGGAGGGAAGTAACAGGGGCAGGTTTTGGTCCATGTCTTTGGTCACAGGAAAAAAATCCTTGCTGCGACACGTTACACCAGAGAAGCCGGAGCTTCTCCTAGGGGAGGTCACAGCCTCTTTCTCCAAAGCGGTTTTCTAGCAACAGTTTCTTTTTTTCTTTTTTTTTTTTTTTTAACCTTTTTTGATAGAGACGGGGTCTCACTGTGTTGTCCAGGTTGGTCTCAAACTCCTGGGCTCAAATGATCCTCCTGCCTCAGCCTAGGACCATTTGCTAGGATCAAAGTGCTAGGATTATAGGCATGTTCCACAATTTCCAGCCTACAGCCACATCTTAAGAAGGCCTTCTGGATACTCCAAAGAAAGGATTCCGGTTGTGAGATCTACAGGACCCAGCACAGGCTGTGGGAGCCCAGGGGTTTGGGGCTCCATCTCAAGCCATTCCAGTGGACAGTCCTGCGAAGAGAGAAGGTGAGCAATGCCAAGTGGCGTCTCTGGCCTGAGGATCATGCAGGATCCAGAGACCTTGCCCACAGTTGGGCTCTGCCCTAGGGAGACTAGGTGACTCAAAGGCTAAATTGGTCCTTGAGAGTGGAATCTGGGGCCAGAGTATAGGGCAGCCCAGACTCCCCGCTTGCCCGGCAAAGCTCAGGCCCAGCTGTGGATCCTGCCACACCTACTGTCCCCTCCCACTTCTTCCAGACATTGCCTGGGTTCTGAGGCAGAGTTCTGAGCAACAGCTCATTAGATGCAGACAGCCAGTGGAAATCCACACTTTAGAACAATCTGTCTGGCTTTGACTGGGAGCCAGGCTGGTCAGCAATGGCCAGAGAACAAAGGGCTCTGCAGACATGGGAAGAAAACAGCACGCAACTTTGATGGTGCACTTTAAAGGCAGGTGTAATGAATCAGGGCCAAGTTTCCCCAGACTCCCAGATCTGTCCCTCTTCCTGTCCTCTTGGAGATTTCCTTACAAGGCTCCATGCTGTTGGCATCTCCTGCATGTCTGCCCCACTGCTGTGGGGATTCTCTTGGTGTGTGTGTGGTGGGGAAGGAGGGGTATTACCGAAGATGTATGTGTCCAGCCTCTTATTCCTAGGCTGGGCAGCTCTCTGAAGATCCTCTGGCGCTCAGGCAGGGAGTCAATGAGCCATGGCGTCCCCTGGATATGAGGGAGGAAGGAGCGGGAGTTGAGAGGGGCGAGAGTTCAGAGGCATTAGGTCTCTGAGGCACTGGGCCTCTGCCCCTTACTTCAGGAAGGTCCCAGAACAGTAACTGCATCTGGGCTGCAGCTACTGTCCTGTCCTGGGGCCCTGCCCTGCCCTACCCTGTGGTCTGCAGTGCTGACCTGTACTGGGGCCTGCCCTGCCCTACCCTGTGGTCTGCAGTACTGACCTGTCCTGGGGCCCTGCTCTGCCCTACCCTGTGGTCTGCAGTACTGACCTGTCCTGGGGCCCTGCCCTGCCCTACCCTGTGGTCTGCAGTACTGACCTGTCCTGGGGCCCTGCCCTGCCCTGCCCTGTGGTCTGCAGCTACCGTCCTGTCCTGGGGCTCTGCCCTGCCCTGTGCTACGTTCCTGCCATCTGCTTCCCACCGTTACAGCTTGTAACACTGGGGTTGATCGCAGTCACTAGTGGGTGCCAGAATTAATTCATTGTTTATGTTTGCTTCTAAATGTATGAAAATAAGCACAACATATGTGGCTATTCCAAGAGGCCTTAGATTATTTTTATTCAGATTCCCAGGCTGGGAATGTGGGGTCTCTTTGGGCTTTCCAGAGGGCCTGGGTCATTGAAAAGACGGGACCCTTTCCTTTGTAAGGACAACAGCCCATTTTCCTTCTACTTCCCCTTCTTCTTTAGAAATTCAGCCATAGATCCTGTGAGGGGATGGAGAAATGTGAACCCAAACCCACAAAGGAAGCCTAGAAGAAAGCCCCGAGCCTTCAGAGGAATGGGTCCAGCCCGTGAGACGCTGTCTTTCCTGTGAAGGAACAGAGGTCACAGGATTGCCATATTCATTTTTACAATAATAATTTTAGAATTAAAATAAGCTTTATTTTCTGCTACTTGAGTTTCTAAGTTATGCACTGGAAAAGTAGGTGGTAACTAAAAGTGGATTCAACCACAAATTTGCTGCAGCCCTGGTGGGGGACGTATCAGAGAAGTATTTAACATGTAAATCTTATCCTGTTTTTAACTAGCAATAGCTCCGAAAGACAGTGACACTGAGTGGCAGGTTCACTAGAGGTTCCGGGGGGTCAGAGAGGAGGTTCAGGCAGCTGACTGATCACACTCCTGCCACTCCTTCCCTTTTCTGGGAAAGGGAAGGGAAACTAACATTTCCTAAGCCTCTGTGTAGTTGGCACTATGCTTAGGACTCATACATTTGTCATCTCGTTAAAGCCCCAATTTTTATAAATAGATGAACAAATTGGGACTTTTAAGTTTAAGTAACTTATAAGGTACACACAGTAGGATTTCTATCTGCCTGAGGATTCCAAATCTCACCTTTCTTTCACTCCTAGCTACTTTCCTAAAACAGCCTGTAGCAAAGGAACTTTCCCAGCAAGCACAACTGAGGGATCAGTGGCTATTCCCTCTAATCGCAGGCATGGCTGGGGTGAAAACCCACTGTTTCCAGACACCTCATCTTGTACAATCACTTACACAGGATGGCACATGAGGTCTAGGTTATCCTGCCTTCCATTTCACTCCATCTTCTGCTAAACTTCACACCAAGTTCTCTTTCTGAAATATCATCCTGGACTTTGGAGACACCAAAGATCAGCCAGTTTGGGCAGGTGTGGCCAGGTACTCAGGCTGCATCTAGGGACAACTGGATCAGGCTCTTGGGGTGCATGGTTGGGACTGATAAAGGATCTTCATTGTTCCATGAATAATAAAGGATTTGGGTGACACAAGAGCCTCTTAACGTCAAGGCAGATGCCTGTTTGTCCTCCAGAGGGAATTTATAGCACGGAATGATTAAAAATTAGTATCGGGCTCAAGCTCTCCATGTCTTTTCCCTAGGACGGCAGTTCTTCTAAAGGGAGGAAGCAGGATTAGTTGTTCCATGATCCTCTGCTCAACGTCAGGTTACCGAAGGGGCTCTGTCTTCTTCCTGGGTCTTTTTTACAGGCAGATTTGGGAGGAGGGGTGAAATGATGGAAAAGGGTATTTTAGGGTCCTTTCCATAATTTACATTAGAAAACTTACTCATTGGAAAGATTGAATAGTCTTCTCTTCTTGTAAACTCAAAGCTCTATGTACAGATATATTCCCAAATCCCAGATGTACATTTGAATAACATGGGGACGCTTTAACAAATCCTGATGCCTGGATCTCACCCCTAGAAATCCTGATTGGTCTAGGTGAAGCATGGCCATTAGGGTTTTTAAAAATTATTATTATTTATTATTATTATTATTATTATACTTTAAGTTCTAGGATACATGTGCACAACGTGCAGGTTTGTTACATATGTATACATGTGCCATGTTGGTGTGCTGCACCCATTAACTGGTCATTTACATTAGGTATATCACCTAATGCTATCCCTCTCCCCTACCCTCTCCCCACAATAGGCCCCAATGTGTGATAATCCCCGTCCTGTGTCCAAGTGATCTCATTGTTCAATTCCCACCTATGAGTGAGAACATGTGGTGTTTGGTTTTCTGTTCTTGGAACAGTTTGCTGAGAATGATGGTTTCCAGCTGCATCCATGGCCCTACAAAGGACACGAACTCATCCTTTTTTATGACTGCATAGTATTCCATGGTGTATATGTGCCACATTTTCTTAATCCAGTCTGTCATTGATGGACATTTGGGTTGATCCCAAGTCTTTGCTATTGTGAATAGTGCTGCAATAAACATACGTGTGCACGTGTCTTTGTAGCAACATGATTTGTAATCCTTTGGGTATATACCCAGTAATGGGATGGCTGGGTCAAATGGTATTTGTAATTCTAGATCCTTGAGGAATCGCCACACTGTTTTCCACAATGGTTGAACTAGTTTACAGTACCACCAACAGTGTAAAAGTGTTGCTATTTTTCCACATCCTCTCCAGCACCTGTTGTTTCCTGATTTTTTAATGATTGCCATTGTAACTGGCATGAGATGGTATCTCACTGTGGTTTTGATCTGCATTTCTCTGATGGCGAGTGATGATGAACATTTTTTCATGCGTCTTTTGGCTGTATGAATGTGTTCTTTTGAGAAGTGTCTGTTCATATCCTTTGCCCACTTTTTGATGGTTTTTTTTTTTTTTTTTTTTTTTGTTAAGACGGAGTCTCGCTCTGTTGCCCAGGCTGGAGTGCAGTGGCCGGATCTCAGCTCACTGCAAGCTCCGCCTCCCGGGTTTACACCATTCTCCTGCCTCAGCCTCCCGAGTAGCTGGGACTACAGGCGCCCGCCACCTCGCCTGGCTAGTTTTTTGTATTTTTAGTAGAGACGGGGTTTCACCGTGTTTGTTTTTTTCTTGTAAATTTGAGTTCTTTGTAGGTTCTGGATATTAGCCCTTTGTCAGATGAGTAGATTGCAAAAATTTTCTCCCATTCTGTACGTTGCCTGTTCATTCTGATGGTAGTTTCTTTTGCTGTGCAGAAGCTCTTTAGTTTAATTAGATCCCATTTGTCAATTTTGGCTTTTGTTGCCGTTGCTTTTGGTGTTTTAGACATGAAGTCCTTGCCCATGCCTATGTCCTGAATGGTATTTCCTAGGTTTTCTTCTGGGTTTTTATGGTTTTAGGTCTAACATTTAAGTCTCTAATCCATCTTGAATTAATTTTTGTATAAGGAGTAAGGAAAGGATCCAGTTTCAGCTTTCTACTTACGCCTAGCCAGTTTTCCCAGCACCATTTATTAAATAGGGAATCCTTTCCCCATTTCTTGTTTTTGTCAGGTTTGTCAAAGATCAGATGGCTGTAGATGTGTGGTGTTATTTCTGAGGGCTCTCTTCTGTTCCATTGGTCTATATCTCTGAGACAGAGTCTTGCTCTATTGCCCAGGCTGTAGTGCAGTGGTGTGATTTAGGCTCACTGCAACCATCACCTCCTGGGTTCAAGTGATTCTTGTGCCCCAGCTTCTCTAGTAACTGGGATTACAGGTGTGCACCATTACACCTGGCTAATTTTTGTATTTTCAATAGAGATGGGGTTTCACCATGTTGGCCAGGCTGGTCTCGAACTGCTGGCCTCAAGTGATCTGCCCACATCGGCCTTCCAAAGTGCTAGGATTACAGGCATGAGCCACCGTGCCCAGCCAGCATCAGGATTTAAAGAAACTCCCCAGTAATTCTAATGTGCAGTCAATATGGAGAACTATTATCTCTGAATCACCCAGAGAGCTTATTAAAACACAGATTGAGCTGGGCATGCTGGCTCATGCTTGTAATCCCAGCACTCTGGGAGGCCAAGGCAGTAGGAACCCTTGAGGCCAGGAGTTTGAGACGAGCCTGAGCAACATGGCGAGACCCTGTCTCTAAACAAAAGTTAAAAATTAGCTGGGTGTGGCGGTGTGCACCTGTGGTCCCAGTTACTAGAGAGGCTGAGACAGAAGGATCATTTGAGCCCAAGAGGTAGAGGCTGCAGTGAGCTGTGATGGTACCACTGCACTGCAGCCTGGGCAACATAGCAAGACTTTGTCTCTAGATAGATAGATAGATAGATAGATAGATAGACAGATAGAAAAAAACACAGATTTTTAGGTCCCACTCTCAGAGTTTCTGAGTCAGTAGGTCTGGGAGGGAGATCAATTACATGCATTTCTAACAAGTTCCAGGGGATGCTGACGCTGCTGAACCAGGGATCACACTTTGAAAACTACCATTCTAGAAAGAATCTAGAATGTTATTGTTAATAACAATAACTACTGTACTACCGTTTATTGAGTATTTACTATATGTAAAGCACTTTGGTGTCAAGCATTTCACATGCATAGTCTCATTTTATTTCTATAGTCATTATATTCTATTATAGTCATCTCTCAATATCAGTGTAGAATTGGTTCTAGGGCCTCCTATGGATACCAATAGCCACAGGTGTTCAAGTCCCTTATATAAAATGAGGTAATATTTGCATTTAACTTATGCACATCCTCCCATATACTTCAAGTCTTCTCTACATTACTTATAATACCTAATACAATGTAAATGCTATGTAAATAGTTGTTATATTGGATTGTTTAGAAAATAATGACAAGAAAAAAAGTTTATTCATGTTCAGTATAGATGCAATTGTTTTGTTCCTGAATATTTTTGAACTGAGGTTGGTTGAATCCACAGATGCAGAGCCTATGGATACAGAGGGCTGACTGGAATATGATTTTTGAGGTAATTTATATGCCTTTCTTTTTTTTTGAGACAGATTCTCGCTCTGTTGCCCAGGCTAGAGTACAGTGGCATGATCCCGGCTCACTGCAACCTCCTCCTCCCGGGTTCAAGCGATTCTCCTGCCTCAGCCTCCTGAGTAGCTGGGACTACAGGTGCCTGCCACCACGCCCGTCTAAGTTTTGTATTTTTAGTAGAGACAGGGTTTCACCATATTGACCAGACTGGTCTTGAACCCCTGACCTTGTGATCTGCCTGCCTCGGCCTCCCAAAGTGCTGGGATTACAGGCGTGAGCCACCATGCCCAGCCTTATATGCTATTTTTAACATGCTACAGTTATTTTTTATGTGCTAGGTTTGATTTCTCAACTAGAACAGCTTCTATAAACAGAGCCAACGTTTTTTTCATTTTTCTTCCAACTTTATATTTTATTTTATTTTAGTTTGAGAAGGGTCTTGCTCTGATACCCAGTCTGGAGTACAGTGGCAAAATCTTGACTCACTGCAGCCTCGACCTCCTGGGCTCAGGTGATCCTCCCGTCTTAGCCTCCAGAGTAGCATGGACTATAGGAACACCACTCCACGCTTGGCTGAACTCTTTCTCTATCTCACAGTTGTCACACAGTGCTGAACACATCGTAGTACCTACCATTTGTTGAGTATCTATTCTATACAAAGCACTCTAATAGGTGTTTTGTGTAGTTTATTAGAATTTCTACTCCCTAACAACCACATGAGGATGTTATAATTATCTCCATCTGACAAGTGATGTAACTAAGTTCAGAGAGGTTAATTTACTACTCCCAAATCACCAGCAGGTGCCAAGGCTGAGGTTTGAAACCCCATTTGTCTGACTCCAAAGCCTTGTTCTTACCCTGTTACACTGGCTTCTTTTTTCTCTCTCTCTTTGAGACAGAGCCTCCTTCTGTCGCCCAGGCTGGAGTGCAGTGGCGTGATCTCGACTCACTGCAACCTCCGCCTCCCAGGTTCTAGCGATTCTCCTGCCTCAGTCTCCCGAGTAGCTGGGATTACAGGCGCGCACCACCATGCCCAGCTAATTTTTGTATTTTCAGTAGGGACAGGGTTTCACCTTGTTGACCAGGCTGGTCTCAAACTCCTGACCTCAAGTGATCTGCCTGCCTTGGCCTCCCAAAGTGCTGGGATTACAGGCATGAGCCACTGAGCCTGGCCAACACTGGCTTCTTAACTGAGTCACAGTGTTATCTCACTGTGGTCATAGTATTATTTCACTGTGTTATCTGTGGCCATCCAATTAAATCCCCAAGGAATTTTGGCTCCTTCAGTGACCCCTGGGCATGATGAAAGTGGAGGAGGGGTGGGGCAGGCCAGTGGGAAGGCAGGCAGGAGATGTGTCTTATACCTCATGGCCTTCCTAAAATTCCTAATGTGGTTTGATGAGAATAGCACATAGTATGTACCCTATAAATACTTAATGTAAAGGAAATAGTTTTTTTCAGAGAGGAAGTAATAATTATTTCAGTTCAACCTGTAGGGAATATGTAGAAAGAGGAAGGGACCCCATTGCCAAGGGGAAAATGTGATCAAATGAAACAAGGTCCCCAAAATAAAAGACTAAGTTATTTTTTAAAAATCGCATTTCAAAGAAAATGACAGAAACCTTATTGTAAGTACCAAAGAAATGGAATACAGAAGCTCTCTACCGACAGAGAATATTTGAGCAATAAATATTTAAGCAAAAACTTCCTGCAGACAAGGAAACTAGTAAACTCCAAAAACGCTTTGCTGAGGAACTACGTTCCATACCCAAAGCAACATCAAGATTCCTTTCTCCTCACCTCTGAGAACTTCTCCAAACCATAGCAAAGGTCATAGTCTATGATCTTGTCTTCGTGGTGATATAAACTGGAGAAGTATTTTCTCCCTCAGGTCAATAAGAATCTATGCCACAAGCTTGTACAGGGGTCACTTTTGTATATTTTACATTCAGAGTCCTTGGGTTCCCCGTTTGTTTGTTTAGGGTGTATTACATCTAGTACAACTTTGTGACCGGATAACCTTTGGAGTGATTCTGAAATAGTCCTATCATTATTCAGGTTCACACTGCAGTCTGACATTTCTTTAAACAGAGTAAACCAGTGTTGGTAATTTAAGGCTGGGCTGGTCCTAAAAGAACAACTTGATATTTATTCAAATCACTGATCCAGGTGCCTTAACCCCCTACCAAAGAGTCAGTCAGATTCAGCATTTGAAGAGCAATCTGAGAGCTGGGAGAAACTCATATTGGTCTCTGGCTTAGGGTAGATCTCTGTGTGAAGAGACAGGGATAACCCCACCTGTAGAGGCATTTAAAATGTCACTCAGACTCAAGTGAACCATTTTCAAATGGGGATGATAACATTAAAAGAAGCAGCCTCTCCACACAAGATGACTTCCACTAAAATGTCGAGTATTTTACAAGCCCATAAAAGGCTGACTGCTGTTGCTGTGACCCAGGGTGAGGCCAGAGAGAGGTGGTGTATGCAGGAATAAACCAGGGTAGGAAGAGAGATGAAGAGATAAAGAAAGAGTGCTACGTGGGGAAGAGGGAGACAGATGTTGGCAGAGAGGGAAAGAACATCCAGGACAGGCAGAAGAGAAACTACAGGGACAAGGATCTCTCCTCAGTTCCAGAAGATTCCATAGCAATAGAGGGAGGAAAGTGGCCAGGCGTGGTGGCTCATGCCTGTAATCCCAGAAATTTGGGAGGCAGAAGGGGCGGATCACCTGAGGTCAGGAGTTCGAGACCAGCCTGGGTACTATGGTGAAACTCCATCTCTACTAAAAATGCAAAAAATTAGCCGGGCGTGGTCGCTCACACCTGTGATCCCAGCTACTGGGGAGGCTGAGGCGGGAGGATCACTTGAATCCAGGCGGTCGAGGTTGCAGTGAGCCAAGATCCCACCACTGCACTCCAGCCTGGGTAACAAAGTGAGACCCTGTTTCAAGAAAAAAATAATAACAATAGAGGGAGGAAAGAAAGCCCAGTGTAGTGTGTCTGCCAGTCTGATGGGCTAAGACTCCACATCAGAGACATCCTGGCTGTGTTGGCAGGCTCTTGAGGGCCTTCTTCTTGCTGGCCCACGTCCTTGAAAGGTAGAGATAAGGTTATGGTACCTGCCTGGGACTCCCTTCCCTCCTTGTCTCCTGCTACCGACAGGACCTTCCTCTGAGCCCACAGGATCTCTTAATGGTCCTTCGCTGAGAAGCCCCCTTTAGCCAGACCCCTGTCACCCACCTGGCAGTGAGCAGAAAATGGACCTGCACAAATCTCATCTAAGTAGCAGACTGTAGTCCCATGCCCAGTCATCACCTTAGCCTAAAACTACAGGGCCAGGGCAGGGGCTGGAAGACAGGGCAGCCTGTTGAATGTAGTCAAGGATAGAAGCAGGAACTGAAAATGTGCCTTAGAGCTGATGTTGGGCCGCTGGACCGCTTCCTGAGGGTGATGCAATAGCTTCTGCCGCAGGTGGTGGTGGTGGTGGGAGTGTTTGCAACTGAGAGAGCTGGAATGTACCTTGCTAGGCTCCCTCAGGCTTGGCCTTCCTGTTCAGGGGGCAGACGGGGACAGTGTGTTATTGAAGGGGGAAGGCGAGTGAATCCTGTCTGTGCGGAGGGACTGAGTGTGCCTAAAGGCAGTAGAGGTAGGGGGTGTGAGCGCTGGCTTTCATGCTGGGGTGGCTTCAGACCGTGCTTCTGTTGCTGTGGGCCCATACTTGGAGAAGTAACCTTAGTTTTCTCAAGTGTAAGACGTGGCTGATGGTAATAGCTCTATCTTGAGGTTGTTAAAGCCTGAATGAGACACCGTTTGACACAACATGTCTGGCACATAGTAAATGCTCAACAGGTGGGAGTTGTTTTCATCACAGCCCAGGGGCCTGGGCAGGATTGCCATAAGAGATGAGTGTCAGCCCCAAACTCTAACCCCTGCTGAGCCAGACTATTTACCCGAGTTATGCCACCTCAGCATAAGGGCACACAAATGCATGTTGGAAAAGATCGCCTGTGGTAGCAGAGCTGGGAGCTGAATCCAGATCTCCTGACATCTAGCCTAGAGCTCTTTCTTTCTTTCTGGTTTTTTTGTTTGTTTGTTTGTTTTTGTTTTTAAAGAGATCGGGTCTCACTCTGTCACCCATCCTGGAGTGCAGTGGTGCAATCGTATCCCCCAACTCCTAGGCTCAAGTGATTCTCCTGTCTCAGTCTCCCGAGTAGCTAGGACCATAGGCGGGCACCACCATGTCCAGCTAATTTTTAAATGTTTTGTAGAGAAAGGGTCTCACTATGTTGCCCAGGCTGGTCCTAAGTGATCCTCCTGGCATCAGATAATCTTCCCAGCTTGGCGTCCCAAAGTGCTGGGATAAATAGGCATGAGCTACTGCGCCTGGCCACACTAGTCCAGAGCTCTTTCGACTCCACCTGATGACAGGTGGGCTTTCAGAGCGGGGAGGTGGGGCTTCAGACACTTCCAGATGCTTCTGTGTGAGGAAAGGCAAGACCATTTGGGAGAAGGCTGTTTTTCCTTAGCTTGTTTAGTTTCAGCTCTCCCTGCCATACCCTCCTCCTATCCTCAGTGTCTCTTTGAGCGTGTGTATAGGTGTGTATATGAAAGTTCACGTTTGAGAAAAAAGGGTTCTGATATGTTCAATGATCCCCGGAGGGACTGTGTCTGTACCTCCAGCCGCTGGCATGAAGCCTAACATATGGCGAGTGTTCAGTAAATGTCTGATAAACTCACACCTGAGTGATTGAACCCCTCTCTCATGAAGCCCCTTCCAGAGAGAGACCCTGTTCCCCTCCAGCACACTGGGGACTACGGAGTTGGCTGAAAAACAGCTGATCTAACTCACTTCTCAGCCCAGATCATCTTGAACACCAAGTTCAAAACCTGGTACACTTGAAGCCAGGAAGGGACTGGTCCTCAGCTCTTCCGGGTGGCAGGTTTCCTTGATAGCAATAAATCTGGCTTCAGCTAGAAATTTCTGAGATTTCCCTGCCAGTCCTGAAAAGAAGTGTGTACTGTTGTGGTGATGTACATTTGACCAGGAAAAAGGCTGCCGTCCTGGGAGAAGTAGAGTGAAAGAAAATGTATTTCTGTTGGATTTCTTCATTCCTTGGCAGGACAAAGCCAACTTCTTTTCCATGGGCTGCACAGTGGGTTGAGGAGAGGGGAGCTGAGGATACTGCCCTGATGGCCTGGCTCACAGTATTTCCATAAATTTGTCTCCAAAGACTTAGTGGGTGACTCATGTGCCAAGCCTAGAGCAGAGCGCTCGGAGGGTATCAAGGAGTAGATGGCATCACCCTTGTCTTCTAGGAGGATTGTCTCGCTGGTGAGAAGAAATTCAGTCAGATAAGCAGGGTGCAGTGGCTTGCACCTGTAATCGCAGCTACTCAGGAGGCTGAGGTGGGAGGATCGCTTGAGATCAGGAGTTTGAAATTAGCCTGGGCAACTTAGGGGGACCCCCATCTCTATTTATTAAATGATTTTTTTAGAAGAAAAAAAAGAAACTAAGATAAGACCAGGCATCCCAAATGGCAAACCCAATGTTGAGAGGACATTTATCAGGAATGCCCCTCTGTAGCTTTCTTCCCACTTCCTAATACAGAACTACTTGTACTTCTTAAACGTGGGAATGTCCGTTCATTTACTCATTCAACAAATATTTACCGAGTAGTCCTCCCAAATGAAACTGAGCGTATGCTGTTGCCATACATCATGGGATCTTGGACTTCACATCTTATCTTCCCAGTTTTCCCAGACTGTAGCATGCCAGCTTTAGTCCTTAGTTTCAGGATTTCCCTTTACATCCCAGTCTCTGAATTCCCAGATGCCTTCTCTTTAGCAGAGTACCTGCTCTTTCTATTTGAATCCCTCTGAATCAGTGATTGGCAAGCAGTGAGCTCATTGACTAGGCAATCAAATAATTTCTTAACTTGCCCAGTTAGTAGAAGCCAGTCTGTCTGTTCTGGCGCACACACACACACTCTGCAACTCAGAAGAGAGGAACTATCCTTTGCAAACAGATGGATAACAGAGATAAATTCCCTTTGATAGGGTGAGTCCAGCAAGGGAAGGACACCCACGTCTTGCAGATCCCTGGTCTTTCTTACATATATGAGCTCTTCTGGAAGTAGTTAAGGGGGTCAGGCACCATGTGCTCCCCCAGCAAGACCCCAACCTTACCCATAAATCAGTTTCCAATCTAACCCCTCCCTGGGGGTTGAGTTACAAACCTCAGTAACCCCAGGGCAGCCTGCCTGGTAATTCCTATTATTCAGCTGTCAGCTGGTTTTTTAAAAACCGCCCTCTCCAGTGATCCAGTTACTGGAGTTTTAGAGCCATTTCTTGTCTCAGAGAGAAATCCTATAGCCAGGTGAGACAATGGAGAGGGCTCCTGCCCGCCTTCTACAGGAGCTGGGTTTTCTTTCTGGTTGAGAGCAGCCTCCCCTTAACTCTTTGTATTCCTCCAAGATTATCAGGGAGGGCCCTCCTCCCTATCAGCCTCCATGCTGATGCCTTTCTCTGGGGACCCTTCTTCCAGAGCCAGCATCAGTTAGCAGAGGAGAAAACAAATTGAGGCAAGGGACGAGAAGAGAATGAGAGAAAGGAAATTCTCCAAAACAGAGGTTGCTGTGACTGCACTGTGTATTTGCTCCCAGCCCAGTCAAAAGCTCAGGGTTCATCTGTTCCCAGGGCGTTGCTATTGGTCAGGGGGCTCAGAGCCCAGATCTGCAGCGCAGCAGGTCCTGATACTGCTGAGTCCATGCTGTGCTAAAAGGGGGAAAAGGGCATAGAGGGAGGAGTCTGCTTTGACAGTGATGAGAGGTGGGGGTGAGGCTCCTGACCTCCCTGACCCTTTTATCCCTGACAGTCCTTCTCTGGTCCCTCTAGCTCAGAAGGCTGGGCCCCTTGCTGCTTGACCTTACAGACTGAGAGCGCAGGAGGCAAAGCCACAGGTGTCTTTCAGAACCAGCCTGAGGGAGCAGGCTGTGAAGACCTGGGAGAGAGGTCTTAAAATAAATATCACTGGTGATGTGACCCTCCCCATATCTTGCAAACTGCCTGACCCACTGAGATACCCCTTTCTGTTCCTCAGTCCCATTCTGTCACAATGACGATTTTCTGAAACCTTTATAGGGTCAGAGACCACTTTATGAAAGTGTTACAAGCTATGGATCCACCCCACTCACAAAAATGTTTGTGTGTACCCACAAACACACTTTAACCAGTTTCAGGGGCTCATAAACCCTAAAGCTCAGGACCCTGATGAGCCTGGTGAGTACATAGATCCCATGTCAATATCCCATTCTTGGCTGGGTGCGGTAGCTCATGCCTATAATCACAGCACTTTAGGAGGCCGAGGTGGGAGGAGTGCTGGAGGCCAGGAGTTCAAGACCAGCCAGGGCAACATAGTGAGACCCTGTCTCTACAAAAATAAAAATTTTAAAAACTTGCTGGCTGTGGTGGTACACACCTGCAGTCCCAGCTACTTGGGAGGCTGAGGTGGGAGGATCACTTGAGTGTGGGAGGATCACTTGAGCCTGGGAGATTGAGGCTGCAATAAGCTGTGATTGCACCACCACACTGCAGCCTGGGAAACGGAGCAAGACCCTGTCTCAAAACAAACAAAAATAACCCATTCTCTCAGCTTCTTTGCCTTGTGGACCCAATTTTACCATGCAGGGCTGTGATGAAGCAGACAGAGCTTTAGCATCTCAGGTGGGTCAGGAGAGCTACGATGGCCCCAGCCCTCAGGGCCTGTGCTATCCCAGAGGGCAGATTCAGAGCTGCTGTGTCCTTTAGTTCCACTCTTGAACCTAAGGAATGCTCAGGGGCACCAGTGGCCAGCCTGAGACACTGGCCTGATAGGAAAGCAAATTAGAAGAGAAGGATGGAAGGAAGGAGTGGAAGGAAGTCGGTGCATTGGAAACCACAGAGGGCTCCCAGTACCTTTCACAGAGGCTGAGTTTGGTTTCCGCATCTCCCTACCTGTAGCAGGAGGGTAAGGTCACTCTGACCAGCTCAGACATGCACTTTTGGCCAAGCCTCTGGGTAAAATAATATACCTCCTTTTGGCTTAGTGCCTCTTGCCGGACATCTATCAATTTCTGGGGGACTGTGCTACTGGCCAACCCTGACTCCCCACTCTTTCCCTTTTCCCTCTTCTCTGTCCTTTGGGGACAGTATTTTTCTATTCTAGCAACCACAGCCCTCAATATGGCTGGTTCATTCTCTTTCATGTGCCTTGTGAGGCAAAGGAAATGGACGGGGAAAAGGTACAACGAGACTTCAGGCTCTATTGGGCTGAAGGTCCCAGCTCCACTGACCTTAAATCTGAGTTTACAACTCAGAGAGCAGCTCAGTGGTCAGAGCACAGATGAGCCCTACCGCCCCTGGTGGGTCAGGATTGTTGCAGGAGTGGCTCCCTCTCACTGCTTTACTGGACTCATTTTATCTTTCCTAAAACTCAGGCTTGGTCAAGTCGCTTATCTCCAATAAAATCTTTGCTGCCTCTCCTTTATAAAATACAGATTCTTCAGTCTGGCATTCCAGGGACACCTCTGTAATCTGACCTGAATCTACCTGCCCATGCCCACTGTTCCTAAATCTCAGTGTGCACCCAATGATCCAGTCACCAAGCCTCCCTCTGCTCCCTGCACAGGCAAGCTCTCCAACTCTGCACTTCAGTCTTCTACCCTTAGGCCTGGGCTATTCTTTTTTTTTTTTGAGATGGAGTCTCATTGTCGCCCAGGCTGGAGTGCGGTGGCCCTATCTCGGCCCACGGCATCCTTCGCCTCCTGGGTTCAAGCAATTCTCCTGCCTCAGCCTCCCAAATAGCTGGGATTACAGGCATGCGCCACCATGCCTGGCTGAGTTTTGTATTTTTAGTAGAGACAGGGTTTCACCGTGTTGGCCAGGCTGGTCTCCAACTGCTGAGTTCAAGCGAACCACCCGCCTTGCCTCGGCCTCCCAGTTGGGACTACAGGCGTGAGCCACGTGCATCTGGTTTTCCTTACTGAAAAATATTTCCCATTCAATTTAAAAGCTGTCTCCCTGAGGCCTTCTCCAGCCTTTGTATTCTGAATTTTTCTGCATTCCTCAATAGTCATTATCCTTGGAAAGGATACAATTCCTATGACTTTTCACTATTTTCAGGGCTACCTCTCCTAGTAGACTGTAAGCTCCTTGAGGGCAGACGCCAGGTTTCTGGCACTCAGCCCAGTATCTGGCACAGAGTAGGTGCTCGGTAAATGTCTGTGAAGTAGCCCACAGATTCCCTTGCGCGGTCTGCAGGACATGCTGCTCAATCTGTAAATACTGCCATATGCGAGATATGTGTCAACCGCTCAAGCAGTCCCTGCCTTCTTGAGCGCTCCTCTTCTCAACCAGGTCCTTATTTTGCCAGTGCTCACCACGCCCAGTCAAGAAGAGGACCTAAGGGTTCCTCTGGATGTGTTTGTTTCAAACACACCTTCAGCTTTGGGGCTGCAGTTTTCTTCTGACCTGCTCGGCAGGCGGGAGGGAGCTTTCCCCTGAGGCTGGGATCCCATAGGGACCCGCACCCTGCACCCTGCACCCACTGGACGCATCAGCCTCATCAAAAAACTCCCCGCCTCCTTCCCCCCTCCCTTTCTGGACGCGCAGCAATTATTCTGCCCATTCCCGTGAAAAAGAAGACAAAAGTTACTTTGGCGCCCCCTCTCCGACACCTAATAGAGGATTCAGGGACTCTCTGGCGCTTCCAGAGCCTGTATTAGGGACAGAATCCGCGCTGGCGACGGCGCTCCAACTGCGCTTCTGGCGACGGTCGGAATTTTGCTCGGTCCCTTGCAATGTTTCCAAGGGAAGGTTCGTACATTCGTGACCGTCCCTGGCAGCTGCCCAGCCCGGGACTTGGCGCTTCACTCGCCATTGGCCAGTCCTCGGCGTGACGCGCAGGGGGGCGGGGCCTCATCAGCTGTTTGCGGGATGCCCCGAGCGGGCGTATTTTGGAAACAATACCGCACCGTGCGGAGTGGCCTCCTCCTGCCCCGGCCCGCGCCAGCTGTCGCCGCCGCCCCTGCCTGCGCCTCCCACCTCCTGCCGCAGCCCGGTGAGCGCCCGGGTGGCGGCCGGGATCCGGGCGGAGTTGGATCGCAGCTCCCTGAGGAAGTGGGGAGCAGAGTCGCGCTGCGCATGGGGGCCCGGGAAGGGTTTGGGCTGCGGGCGTCTAGGGTGACCATGAAGAACTGGGGCCCTGGGGTGAGAGAACGGCGTGCAGAACCCACAGCTGGGTGCGCTGCTCCAAGAGGGAACTTGGGGGTAGCATTTGGGACTCGAAGGAGTTGGGTCCAGGTAGGCAGGGGAACCTGGGGTGCACTACTGAGCAGACCTGGGCGCCCGAGAACGGCCCAGCCTCTAGGTCTGACTTTGGGGTAGAACAGGAATTGTGGGGCATCCCGCCTCCCTGCGGAGTCTGAAGGCTTCTCTCCTTAACAGCTGGGCTTTTTCCCTCCTTCCCAATCGAGTCTGGGCGTCAAGCCCCCGAGTGCTCGTCACGCTGGACCCTGGCGCGGAGCCCTGGCATCACGACTCAGAGGCTGAGACTCTCTCCTGGAGTCACCCAGGTCTGGGTGTGTGTGTGTGTGTGTGTGTGTGTGTGTGGTGTGTGTGTGTGTGTGTGTTCCTAGTCACTGTTGAGGCTCTGGGTGTCTGGCTATTGCCTTCTCCTAAGAGGAGGAGTCTAAGTTCAGCATCCCTCTTCCAGCCCTTAGGGGCTGGGATGGCTGCAGCGGGGCTTGAGTTCCTTTGCTAGGAATAAAGCATTCCCTGGCCCTGTTCTCAGTTAGTACCCTCCTCCCGCCACTCTGGACATCACCTGTTAAGCTCAGGAGAAAAGGGAGGAAACGGTTTCTTCACCCTCTCTTAGTTTACCCTTGACCTTGCTCAGCACCCTTCCAGAGGCGCCCACCTACAAGCAAGCCACCTCCAGTTTGTGGAGCCTGAGAGGGGTCCCCGGGACTTGCAGAGCCACACCTTCTGGCTGCACCTCCCCCACTGTCCAGTCCAGGCAAGGGTTGAACTTTGGGGCTTTGCTGGGAGGGGGAGGGGAAGGTGATAGGCTTCAAAGGAAAAACCAAGACAATGACCCCTGCTTGTGATTGGCTTTGAGGGCCCCTTCTTAGGTCAGGATTGCCAGCCTGAGAAGAGGAGGCTGCAGAGCTGGAGGGGAGCCCCTGCCAGGTGACTGGCAGGACAGTACTTGGTCCTTTCATCAGGAAATTTTGTTTCCTGTTGTTAATAAGCTGGAGTGCACCTCCTACCCCCCTCCCCATACACACACACACACACACACACACACACACGGGAAACTGTCCAAAGAACACCACGTGGCTGCTTGCCATCCTAGCAGGCATCTCTTCACTCTCTAGGGAAGAGGGCAGAGACAGGACCATAGACAGCTCAGGGACAGGGATGGGATGGGACGAAGGGAGGGCCCAAGCAAGCACCTCACAGAGAGCTTGCGTTTGGCAAAGGCAGGATTCTCAATTGAACTGAGATTATTTTAGCTACTTCCCCAATCCATAGACCATTTGGCATATTCTTCAATGGCAAGAGACTGGGGGACAGAACCCCCAGGAATCTCCAACTGAGTCTGACAAGAATGAAATTCATCGCTTTATCCCTAGCTGTTCAGGTGGTGGCTGCTTCTGGCTGCTGCTGCAGAGGCCCTAAGGGGTTCCTGGCATGTGAAGGGAGCTGGGTTGGAAGCTTAAGATGCTGAGTAGCTCCAAGCTCAGACTTCCAAGAGCCATCAGGTGGAGCAAGAGGAACTTCTTTATCACCAAGAAACTCATATCAATAACCTCAGTAGTATAGGCAGTGAGTGAGGTCATAGGGAGAGGGGTGAATTTCACTTCCTTCTGTAAGACCAGCTGTACCAGTCTCAGGTTCAGAGCTGGCAGGAGCGGGAGGCTGTGGAAACAAGGATTTGAAATTGTGGAGACTAGTGAGGAGACTTAGTCGGGAGAGGCTGAACCTCCTCTCCGGGCCAATCTTTGGTGGGCAGACAGCTCACCTCTGCTCAAAGAGAGCTGAGATGGCAGCTGCAATGACTAGCTTGGGTCTTTATCCCCTTTCCCAGGACACACTCTTACCACACTGCAGAGCCTGTTTGTTGTGTTGTGCAAGCAAGGGGTGGAGATTAGAGTAGATGGGCAGCAGGGCGGGGCTTAGAGGTTTGGAGGGAACCTGGCTGCCCTGGGATTGCTGGCTTTTGTTTTTTCTGCTGAGCCTGGAGCTCAGCTCAGACTGAGATAAGAGTTTCCTTGGGACAATGATTCTGTGTGTGTGTGGTGTGTGTGTGTGTGTGTGTGTGTGTGGTAAGCACTATATGTATAGCCCGTCACAGCACCCTTGACAGCAACTTAACAGAGGCTAGTCTTCTTTATATTTTCCCAGGTACCCTGCCTGCATATAGCTGCTGATTCTACTCTTGCTATTGCTCACAACCCTCAGAGTCAAACTTTGTGCCCAGCCTAGGTCAGAAAACATGATCGGGAAAAAGGGTGGTTCCAGGCGGGCCCAGGGAAGAGGTGTGGAGAGCCCCTGAACATGTAGGCGGCCCACACTTTGGGAGTGAGTGTCACCCTTGGCAGTGCTTTATTACCAGGATTGTATGTCATCAGTATGTGGCCCGGCCACCTCAAATAAGAAGGGGGAGCATGGAAGAAAGAAGGGAAGGGGAGTCGCTCCAGGTGTGGCGCTGGTGGGGCAGCAGCCCACATGCCTGCGTTGCTCCCTCACAGGAGAGATGGAGCCATCTCGGTGTGTGGAGGAGCTGGAGGATGATGTATTCCAGCCGGAGGACGGGGAGCCGGGGGCCCAACCTGGGAGCTCGCTCTCTGCCGATCTGTTTGCCCAGAGCCTACTTGACTGCCCCCTCAGCCGACTTCAGCTCTTCCCTCTCACCCACTGCTGTGGCCCTGGCCTTCGACCCACCAGCCAGGAAGACAAGGCTACCCAGACCCTCGGCCCAGCCTCCCCCAGCCAAGGTGTTATGCTGCCTTGTGGGGTAACTGAGGAACCCCAGCGACTGTTTTATGGTGAGTGCTGTCAGCCTCAAGACTCCTCCCACAGACACTGGGGGAAAAGAGGGGCTTTCCCTCCCCACACCTGCCCTTTGCCGTTTCCTTCCCCAAAGTGATCGGAGGCGCTGTTGATTCCTTGACTTCCACCTGCTGCCTCTCGGCTTGTTACTGCTCCTCACCTGTGCCTCAGGCCCCCCAGAGGGCAAATTGTCCCCTCCTGGAGGGCTCCTTGTGTCCATGGTATCTCCTTTTACTTCCTGTGCCCCTTGAGTGGCCTGGCCTTTAGTGTCCTAGCAGTGACTTGCCTACTATAAAGTGGCTCCTCTTGCGCTGGAGAAGGCTGGGGGATCTGTGACTGGCTGTTGACAGTGAAGGGGAAAAACCCAGCCGGTTCTGGGAGGGAGGGTTCCCAAAGGCAGAAGGTGGCCCCCAGTTGTCACTTGGGACTTTCCGTGCGTGAAAGGGAAACTGGAGAAAGAGGGTGGGCCTGCCTGGGCCCAATGCCAGCAGAGGGGATGCTTCCAAGGCTAAGACAAGACCCCTTCACTTATGGGCTTATAAATAGTTTGTTTTGTGAGAAATATGCCCTCCTCTGGCAAAAGGGCAGGTTAGACGGTCTGTTTTCTTCTATTAGCACTGCAGCTTATGGAGGGAGGGTAAAGGCTAGGAGGCTGGCTTACTGTGTCTGACGAGCAGATTGAGGAGACACTGCAGTCACTCCCAGAGGGAACTGCCCCTTAGGGCAGTTCTGGCAAAGCATTTCTGGCGGGAGTCTGAGAAGTTGGATGAGGCGGGCAGGCAGGGAAGAGGGAAAGGAGCGGGGAGGCCGGCGGACTGGCGCCTCTAGCGGTGGCTCTAACGCGTGCACTCGGTGAGTGTGGAGCGCTGGTCTAGAGGTCTTGCCTGGGGCTGTCTCCAGAGAGGAACTTGGCAGCTCTGTGCGTCTCAGGAGTTTTCCCTCCCTCGTGTTTGTGCCGCTGCCCAGGAGCTTCGGGAGACTAGCCTTTCTCTACTTCACTAAAAAAGTGAAGACACTTTTTGACTTTTTCTTTCTCTGCCCCAACCCAGAAACTGGAGAGCTACCTCCAGTGCTTTTCCAGAGAAGAGCTTCAACCTGCTACTACGTGAATAACCAACTGTAGTTAAGGGTGGCTTGATAAATAAGGACGGAAGGGGTCACGTTCGCCTGCACTCATTACCACCTGCCCTTTGTCATGGCACTGTCGGTGAATGGAGAAGCGAAGGGAAGGCTGGGGCCATTCTCTCTGTTCCCACTTCTGTTCCGCAACTTCTGTGCACTTGGGCAGCAGGCTGTCCAAGCCTGGCAGAGTGCCCTGATAGAGGCAGGCCAGTTCCTATCCTTTCTCATATGAGGATTTACCCTCAGCCTCCGGTCTTGGCCAGGTCAGGCAGGCGTGGGGAGGCCAGAGCAGTTGTGGAGAATGCTGAGATGTGGGTCCTCTGTCTTTGCAGGCAATGCTGGCTACCGGCTTCCTCTCCCTGCCAGTTTCCCGGCAGTCTTGCCCATCGGGGAGCAGCCCCCCGAAGGGCAGTGGCAGCATCGAGCAGAGGTACAGATTGCCCGAAAGCTTCAGTGCATTGCAGACCAGTTCCACCGGCTTCATGTGCAGCAAGTAGGCACGGGGGTTTTAGGGGAGGAGGGTTGAGTCTGCTGGGGCTTGGGGGCCAGGGCCTGCCTGTCTCCTCTTGTCAGCAACTCTGTCTCTGCCAGACTTCAAAGATAGGGTCCCAGAGTTTTGGTTACTGCGGTTCCCATGGGCAGGACGGGCCCAACTGGATGAGCATCTTGCCCTCATCTCTGAGCTCCACATTGGTTAACTGCCCACTCTCAACTCATGTTCCATAAGAGCCCTCTGGGGAGAGGCTACAGTCCCTCCCTGGGAATAGGATGGCTTTCTGCAGCCCTGCTTGACAGCCTATCTCTTCTTTTGGCTGTGGCGCGGGGGTTGCCCCTCACAGACCTAACAGGAAGATTTTCAGGGTGCTGCAGTGAAACTGGGCAGTTGGGGGGTGCCTGGCTAAGGTACAGTGGGAAACGGGTAACCAGGCCAAGGGATGGGGCCTGAGTGGGGGAAAGTGGTGGAACCGGTTGAAACCTGACACTTTCCAGCTGGGGAGGCCGCTCCTCACTGTCTCTGTCTGGGAACCAGGGTCTGGGACTCCAGAGAGTGTACCTCGGAGAGGCTCCCCAGACCGGCGGCCAGCCGGGCGCTCAGCCGGCAGCCTGGCACCAGCCCCGCCAGGGCGGAGCATCGCGTGTCAGCCGAGCATGTGGCAGAGTCCATCAACAAAGGCGGCGGCTGGCAGGCTCGTGCTGGAGGAGCCCTCTGTGCCATGGACTGGAGGCTGCCCTCCCTGCTCCAGCAGCCGCTGTCTGGGCTGGGCCCCCAGGCACTTAACCCTTCCTCTTCAGGCTGGCTTTCTGGATGGCTGCCAAGGCTGGGAGAGGAGCCTGCGGCTTCATCCGTGCTGGTACAGCCACAGCTGAAGCACAGGCATGCCACCTGGAAGCGAACACATTCTGTACTTCTGGGACTGTGTCCCCAGCCTAGCTGGCTCTGTATGTGTGTGTGTGTGTCTGACTGTCAGGAAATCAAGGGAATACATAGTTTGACCATGACTGGGCAGACTCTGAGGTGAGATGGGTAGCTGCAGGTGGCTGGAGGAGAGCTATTGGTAATAGTAGGTTGACTTAAGTATCAAACCATTGCCAGTGCCAGGGGAAGAGGAATTGACCTTGGGTTTCCTAAGAACAGGCCATTGCAGGTTAGGTATGGTTAGTGCCCTCTGCCAAGGAGTTCTGAGGACAGTCTGGGGCTCGGCCTGGGCCTGGTAAGTCCTCCCGGTCCCTTAGTTATCAGGACGGGAGGGTGGCCCTATGCTTAGATAATAGACTTACGCTCCAGTTCTTACTCTCTCCTTTGATTATTTGGTGGAAACTTGGCTTAGAGTTTCTCCTTCAGTCCATGTGTGGACTCACTCTGATTCTTGTTTTCAGTTTCTTGGCCTCCTTCCTGCCCATTCACTCCACCGTGGTTGTACAGGCCTATGGCTGAGCCCAGCTCACAGCTTCCAGTTCTGGTACTGGAGAGGATGGGAGGACACAGTGGCTGTGTCTCTCCTAGACTCGTCTAGAGGGCTCCGTGGAGCAGCTGGCTTCATTTGCAATAATCTGATCTCTCTCACCAGTTATTTCCCAGAATATTCCTCCATCCACTGGTGAGCCTCTGTAGGCTTGGGAACAGGCTGAGAGCCCTCCCTGGCACAGGACTAGGATACAGTCCTGGGGACCCTCCTAACTTGGTCCTGAACAGGAGGAGGAGGCCCTTCTCCCAAGGTCTGGCCCTGCTTTTTTTTTTTTTTTTTTTTTTGAGGCAGAATTTGGCTCTTTCGCCCAGGCTGGAGTAAAGTGGCACGATCTCGGCTCACTGCAACCTCCGCCACCCTGGTTCAAGCGATTCTCCTGCCTCAGCCTCCCGAGTAGCTGGGATGATAGGCGCCCACCACCACACACAGCTAATTTTTGTACTTTTAGTGAAGATGGGATTTTGCCATGTCAGCCAGGCTGGTCTAGAACTCCTGACCTCAGATGATCCACCTGTCTCGGCCTCTCGAAGTGCTGGGACTACAGGCATGAGCCACTGGGCCCAGCCTTGCCCTGCTTTTTGCTGGTCGGCATCACTTCTCCCAGTTCAGAGCTGCCTCTTTGAGGGCACAGGTTAGTTTTAGACTAGGTGCTGTGCTTTTAGCCAGAGCCATCCAAGCTAGGGAGAAGGAGAACTGGAGGAGAGCTTCATGAGAGTCTCCTCTGCCTCACACTTCACTCCACACTGGCTCCCAAGTTCCCTATACCCCTACCCTCCTGCCAGCTACCTACTTCTTCTTCCTCCACACTGGCTCCCAAGTTCCCTATAGCCCTACTCTCCTGCTAGCTACCTACTTCTTCTTACTTACTTACTACTTACTTCTTACTTCTATACCCCTACCCTCCTGCCAGCTACCTACTTCTTCTTACTTTTTCTTCTTACTTACTTACCTACTCTTCTTACTTACTTACTTATACCCCTACCCTTCTTGCCAGCTACCTACTTCTTCATCTTACTTACTTCTTACTTGCTACCTACTTCTTTACTTACTTGAGTAAAACTACAATTCATTGCAAGGGTAGGAGGCTGGCCAGTGAGCCCTTTCTAGCTCAAAGAGCTGATTTTCCCAAATTTTCCAGTACAAAGAGCAAGGCTTTTTGTCTTCTCCTTGAGCAATTCTCCCCAGAGTCTTCTTGCGTTTAACCCCCTCCTCCCCACTGACCCTGCTTATAGACCTTCACCAGGTCATCCTGCAGGAAGGGCTAGGGCTGGGTGAGGGGGCTTCAGACAGGTGGGACACTGGTACTCCTGGAATGTTTCAGTGGCTGGTTTTAAGAAGTGAGTCATTTTCTAAACTTGATTCTTATATAAACTACAGTCTAAGATTTCATATCTAGAAAGTATTGTTGTCACTCCTCCATTCTTATCCTTTATCTTCTTTCCCTATTCTCTCATTTTTGCAGGCAGAGAAACTGAGGCAGTGGGAAGGAGGTTGTTGAGGATTTAGTTTCTAGGCTTTGGGTTCAGAGTCAGAAAGTCCAGGTTTGAATACCAGCTTTGCCACCTACTAGTTTTCGGGAAGTCACTTGACTTCACTGAACCTATTTCCTCTTCTATGAATTAGTGCTAATACCACAGAATTTTACTGTGATAATTAAGTGAGAAAATACCTATGAGAGTTTGGGACACCTAGTAGATGTTCTTTAATGCCTGTTTCCTTCTTTGTGTTGGTGATCCTGATCACCCCTCATGTTTGTTCTTGTTGGTTCACAATTCATTTCCCACTCCACCTGGCAGGGGACTCCCTGAGTAGAGCTGCTTCCCCTGAACTTCCCTCCACCTGCCTGGTCCAGAGGAATTAGTGTCCAGACTGATCATTTGTGGACGTCGGCCTTATCCATTTCTCTTCAGGGAATGACAGTCGTTCCCCATCATTACGGGCTGGATTGAGAGAGCCAAGAGAGGCAACCCAATAGGCGGATGGGGCTTGAGGAGGCCTGACCACCACCTTTCCCCTACATCTGGGATAGTGTCCTGGGGCCAGACAGTGGCCACTGGTCCATAGTTCTGTGGAGAGTGTGAACTCCCCCTTTTTGTCCCTGGTTATAGACCTGAGTTATTTATTTTTTTTGCATCAGAATGATCTTCTCCCTTGGAGGATGGAGCAGAGGGAGGGGACGTGATGATGCTATAAAATGGAATTATGGCCAATTGAGTGTATCAACCTGGCTCCAGATGCAACAGGTTCCAAGTTTCCCTCGGTGTCATTTTACGTGAGCCATCTGCGCTTTCAGCACATTTCCCGAGAGCCTTGCTAGGTGGAAGACTAGCCTGGTTACCCAAGTTATCAGTTCTGGGTGGCTCTTCCAGATCCACAGGCAAAAAACTGGAGGCGGAAGATCAGAGTCAGCAGGGTGCTCCGCCTCAGCTCTTTGTGTCTCCAAAGCAGCAAGAGAGTTGGAGGCAGAGTGAGTGGAGGTAAAAGCCTTTCTGAACCTCATTGCACATCCCACCTTCCTTCGGCCGGGGCAGGAGTGAAGGTTCCCCTGTTTGCTCCTCTGTGAGCTGACAAACTGTGGCAAGGGCCCCCGATGGTCTGCTGATAATGGCTTATCTTGAGGGTGGTGCTGTGTTGCTTCTGTGTCCAGCTTCTGCGCGAAAGAGTGTGGTACAGATGTTCTTCCTCCCTGAGCCCCTGGGCTGCCCTGGTCAGAAGGTCTGAACCCCAGCTGTCCTGTCCTTGTGCCAGGGCCTCCTTCAGCATGAGCCTAAGGAGGGGCAGGAAGTGGTATCCCCTCCCCTTGGGAGAGTCTCTTCTATCGCAGTGGCGCATCATGATATTTGTGGGGGTATTTCTGGGTAATGTTAAGAAGCCAAGAATCCTCAAAAACAGTAGTTACTGTAGACAGTCGAGTGAGTAAAGCTACAGGAGGGTTGGATTCTTCATGTTGGAAATGACTTTTTCACTTGGATCAGGAGTGGCTCCATTCAGAAAAGCCGGGTTTGGAAATTCCCTGAATAGTAATTAGATTTTTTGGCAAATGAAATCTGAGAAAACTTTCAGCCACTCGGTTGAAACCATCTTTAGCTGTAATATCACAGAAATGATCCTAGATTTGTAGGCAGATCTGTGTTCAAATCCCAGCTCTGCCACTTATAAGTTGTGTGTCCGTGGGCAAATCATTTAATCTCTCCAAGCCTTAGTTTCTAACACTTACCTTGCAGAGTTGATGTGAAAGGCCTTTAGGAGTTGTGATACAAGTAACTGTTAAGTCAGGGACAGTTGAGTACTTTTAGAAATATGTTAAAAGATGACTTTAGGATTTTGTTTGTACCTGACTTTGTAATTTGGAGAGCTCTTTTGGAAGTTGTACCCAAGTTGGTGTTTGCATGGTTTATTAACTAGCAGCTTCTCTGCCTAGCAGACTGGATCCTTTGTTCAGGGAGCCCCTGACTGCTTCCTGACACTGGGATTCTCTCGCTATTAGTGAGTGGTTTTCTGGAACTCAAGCTGGCTAACTAGGCTGCTCAGGGTCTAGATGGGACAGCCCCGGGCAGGGGCCCCAGAGGTTTGCTATAGAGTTAGAAGGGTCCCTAGGAAGCCAGCCTCTGTCCCAGGAGTGGGAGGCCCACCTAGGACAGTGCCAGGGGAAGAATGAGGCTGGGGGAGGGCCTGTGGAGAGCCAGAGTGCGTGAGAGCCAGCGCCAGGGCTGGGGGCCCTGTGTTTGCTCTGTGGCTGGCTCTGTTTATATCGCTTGCTATATTTAGCTTCTGAGTCATCAGCGTGGCAGACTAGAGGCTGAGTTCCCCACACACTCTGCACCTGACTGCTCTCTCTTCCAGGAGAAGGGCCTCGTAGTTCCGGAGAGTTCATCCCTCCCCACCAAGGCAGGCCATGGGATGGAAATTGGCTTTTTTTTTTTTTTGGAAAGTGGGTGATGGGAGGAGGGGACTAAGGGAGACACAAAGAAAGAAGGTTAAAGAACAATGTCTGGTCTGCCGTTTGATCCGTATCTGGCAGCCAAGAGGTCATGTTCCATGACCAGAGCACAATTAATCCGTGTGTGAAGGAGACGGTTCCAACCTTCCTCCTTGCCTGGTTTGCCTTGACCTGGTCCTGGACGGGACATGAACAGTCAGCTGAAAAGACCCCAGGCTGAGAGTCAGAACCTGGGGTTATTTTGCCTATAGCATAATAAACACAACAGGCTTGTCCCCCCAACCCCCTCCCTCTCCCTTCTTTAACCAGGGCACACACCGTCATGCCCTCCTGAGCTCTGCAGAAGTTGCCCAGTAGTTTGATGGAGCTGTTCTCAGCTTGAGGGAAACTAAGGGTCTCGGTAGTTCCTCTCTCCAGGCTGTGGAGGTGCAAAACAAGGGTCTGGGGACATGGATGGTACAGCACAGCTCTGTCCCCCACCCGTACCCCTCAACCCCCAGTGGCTGGAGCCAGTGTCTTCCAGTTGTGTTAGAGGAAGCCTTGCCATCTTCCACTGAGAACTGGCTGGCTTCAGACTGCTCTTGTCCTTAGAGAATCTATGGGCGCGGCCATGGTGGCTTCACCGTCCTGTTAACACTACTGGCTGGGCTGAGGAAGTTCTTGGCAAGGAGCCTTTTTCTCCTTTTCCATTTTGCCACATTGCTTGTTCCTCGGGCCTCTGGGTCAGAAGCAGTCTGAGGCAGTGGGCCCACTGGTCCCAAGGGTTGCCCTCGGGGTTTCAGAATCCTTGGCTTAGCCTGGCAGCCTAGAATCCTGAGCCCCATGGCCTGTGGCTGCGGTGGCCAGTCTCAAAGCAGAAGTCAGGGATCTCCGAGGGGCTTCATGAGTCCGCCGGGATGACGGTGCTCCCCAGGCAGGCCCTGTTGCACAGCATGTTGAGAGAAGTGCTCTGCAAAGCCAGTGGGTCCTAGGTTTTCCTTGTGTTCCCCAGGGAAGAAGGAGCCTGCTCATTGCTGCCCCCAGGCCCAGTGCTTTATGTATATTTTTCTCATGTCATCACCACAGCAACCTTGTACTTTTAGATGCCATTGTCCCTGTGTTATAGGAAACTGAGGCTCAGAGAAGTGAGGTAACATGCTTAAGTCACACTATAGTTTGCTGAGCTAGGCGCCACACAGATTTGATGGATGGTGGAACCATGGTCCAACCGCCCTATACCTGCTACCCAGCAATCACATTCCAGAAAACAACGGTACAAGGGAGCACGCATTTGCTGCCTCGACCCGCTCTGCCTCATGTGATACTTAGCTCTGTGTTCTTGCCCTTCTCCCCATTATATTGTAAAACAATTGAGAACCAAGTTTATATTTTAGTCATCTTTGTATCCACATAACTCTTAGCTCAGTTGGGTGCTTGGTAGCTCAGTTAGGTGCTTGGTAGCTCAGTTGGGTGCTTGGTAACTCAGTTGGGTGCTTGGTAGCTCAGTTGGTGCTTGGTAGCTCAGTTAGGTGCTTGGTGGCTCAGTTAGGTGCTTGGTAGCTCAGCTGGGTGCTTGGTAGCTCAGTTGGGTGCTTTGTAGCTCAGCTGGGTGCTTGGTAGCTCAGTTGGGTGCTTGGTAGCTCAGTTACGTGCTTGGTAGCTCAGTTGGGTGCTTGGTAGCTCAGCTGGGTACTTGGTAGCTCAGTTAGGTGCTTGGTAGCTCAATTAGGTGCTTGGTGGCTCAGTTGGGTGCTTGATTAAAATGTGCTGATTTCAACAGAAAACATCTTCCTAGCTTCTTTCAAGTGCAATTTTCCAAAAGTCTCTCTTATCTCAATGTTCCTGTTCTCAACTGCAAGGATCTTTCCTTCAGCCCTGGCCTGAGTAGGTTTAGAGAATGACAGGGAAAAGGGAAGAGGGAGGAAAACTTCACATCGTAGACTGTGTACCTTCCCCTAGAGTGTAGACAATTCTGCATTTTGAAGAGATTGAGTGTGCTTTCAGATCATGGTCTGAAGTTATAATTTCAGACCAGTGTTAGCTTTATTTCTGTTTGATCTTCAGTTAGCTCTGCCTCTGAAAGGTTTATTTTTTTCTGGTCCACAGCATCCTTACTAAATAGTTAATGATCTGGAAACAATGTCTTTAAATATACTAGGGGAGCAGATCAGTGGTGGTTTAGCTTTGAAAAGGTAATACTATTTTCATAATGTGAATAAACACACTGCAAAATTTTAGTGAAGGAACACAGCTTTGGAGTCAGAAGTCAGAGCCTCAGATAACACCCCTCCCAACTAACTTGGGGTGACTTTTCTGAGCCATTGTTTCCGTCACTCTAGAATGGGTTGATAATGCCTGCTCTTCCTATTGTGAGGATCACATGAGAAGAAAGGAAAGTGCTCTGTTCTATATCTCAGATATTATAAGTTGCTCTCTGTTTGGTAAATTTGCATTTTGTGAGTTAGGTTCTTTTAGAGCTGCACACGGCTTGGCTTGGCTTCTTCCTCTGATACTTTGGGGTGAATTAGCTCTAGCTGGAGCATCTGGAACACTGGTGACACACAAAGCCCCCAGAGGGCGTGCATTGGATCTGAAAGGGGGAGAGGCAGAGGGAGATTCTTATCCAGGGAGCGTAGGGAACATGCTTTGTGCTTAGGGCAGAGGCTGTGTGGGATGAAACAGAGTTTGATTTATGTAGTCCAACCTTGTCAGACACCACAGCCAGCTCTTTAGAGGGAAAAAAAAAAAGGAGGCCTTTTACTAGTTGGGCCTCTCCCCAGGTGAGAGGCTGATACTATCACGTAAAGTACATCTTTAGACCTGGCCAGACATCAGTTGTTCCTGGCCTCAGACAAGTGGGTTATCTTTCAGGGCTGACTCCTCTGTAGTCGGTCCAGCGTGCCCTTGTTGAGTGCCTACTGTATGCCTTCCATGTTCCCCATTATACAGGATGAGCAACTGTGCATTCAGGCATAGGGTGTTGCACACAGTAGGAATTGAAACATTTGTCAGCTGACTGCCTTCATCCCCTGACCATGGGAAGAAAATGAGACTGGGCCAAAGAAGGCACACGGGGCTCTGACGCCTGGTTGCGCTCTCTTCACTGAAGACAACACTGTGATCTACCACGTTAGGACGCCTGCCTTGGGGGCGTTGACCTCTGTTCGTTCCCTCCATGCCTTGGCCCTGGCTTCTAAACCATGTGAGTCTGAGGGCTCTAGGGTGAGCTTCTGCTCCCCTGTATCCCAGCCCCCACCCTTCGGTCACCCCGACTGTGTATTCCGGGAGCCCCCATTCTGTGAGGGGTGCCCTAGCTGAGTCTAGGAGAACAGGCCTGGTTCTGCAGGTCTGCCCTTGTTGATCTCAGATTGTGCACCGGGTGCTGTGCCAGGTGCCTGAGGGGCAGAGGCCAAGTGCACTCATTCCTGGTTCTCCTTCCTTGTCCCCTTCTCCTCCATACCCTCTTGTGGAAGGACCCACCTTCTCTAGTGTTTTGGTGTCTTTGTGTTCTTCGTCCTGTTCGGTGAAGGCCGACTTCCTTCCTCCTCACCGTTTCTCCCGCTGGCCTTCCTTCAAGCCCTTTTTCTTTCCTTTCTAGTCAGGCCCTTTTGTTAAACTTTTAGGCAAGATTTTATTTATTGTTGTATTTTGTAATCAGGGCATTCTTTGATTCTCTTGGTTTCCTCATGGAAAAGGGTCTTGTGAAGGCTGCCCTGAGGCAGGAGAAGGCCAAAGGGAGCCTGTGTAGTATCTGCTTGTAGTCAAGAGATGGCTCCTGGGCCCATGGGTGGTTCCCAGGCCCTACACCCGGCTGACAGAATTCAGTTGTTGGAGCTCTGAGTTATAATCCTGAAGGTAGTTGTGGATGACAAACTCCTTAGGGTTGGAGAGCACCTCTGTGGTTTCCAAAAGGCTGCGGCCTGGCTGCCACAGAACCACCTGGGCAGGATTGACCTTTGGCTTGGCCAATGGATAAGACATTACTTTGGTGGGAAGAGATCGAAAGGCACTGGACAGAACACCAACATGTGAAGTGTTTTCTTCTAGGCTGTTGGATCATGAGTGACTTTATTTCCTCCTCTGTAATGTTTTGTATTTTCCAATATTTCTACAGTTAGCATGTATTGCTTGTATGATTAAAATATACAATAAATGATTTCTGATCTCTAAAATGTCACCCAGGGAGCTTGTTCAATACACAGATTCCTGGGACCCTTCCATGAAATTCTGACCCGGTGGGTCTGGGAGAGGCCTGGAGACTCTGTACTTACAACAGCACCTCAGCTGGCTTAGTGACACAGTTGGGTTTATAAACCGTTGATCTAGTACAATACCTGCATTTTCCTTATAAGCCAAGAGGGAACTCATGAGCAGGTTGATGGGAGATCCACCCGTAAAGCCAGGTCCTCTGATTCTTGGTCCCTGGGGATCCATACACCATAGAGCCTTCCTTGCCAATTCATGAGCCCTAAGGACTGTCACACACAGAGGCATGGAAACTAGATCCTTCCCAAGGGCCGGCCCATGTACCCTGCTTCCTGTGCCTAGGCCTGCCTGGGTCCCCTGCGGGACCTCAGTCTTCCTGTCTGAAAGCACTCTGTGGCCCACAGCTGCTTCTCAGTCTCCCAACACTCCTAGATGATGGAGTCTATGCCTCATCTTCAGAGATCTCAAGTTGCCCAGGCAGTAGATGGCCTCCATTAGTGGAATTTGGGAGAAACTGAAACATACAGAGATGGGAATCGCCCCAACCCCAAATCATAGAATTCTCACCTGCTTTCCTTGGCCATTGAGCTGTTTGGAGATGATTTAGTGAAGGGGAGGCTAGAGGGTCTGCTTTGTATAAAGAAAGGTAGTGGCACTCTGAGCACAGTGATAACGGGAAGGGACATCGCTCTAGGGCCAGATGGTCTAGGTTCAGTCCAGTCCCTGCCACTTAAACTACCTGTGTGGTAGCTAAGTAGTGGGCATGATAATGTGCCTCAAAATCACCTGGGGAATCTTCTGATGCGGGGTCTGCGTTTCCAGGCAGCTCTCTGATGATGCCGAGGCTGCTAGTCCATGCACCACCCTTTGAGAAGCAAGGATGCAGAACACACAGAACAGAGCCTGGCTCCTCCCCACCCCCCGCTGCCGCCCTACCCCACGTTACTATTATGGTGATGATTGTTCTTGCCACCAGTCTTCTCAGACAAGCACCTGAGGAGCTCTGGAATTCCAGCAGACTGGCCTCTCCAGGGATGAGTCTGCCCCTGGATTCGCCTCTTGTTCGGCCACATGACCTCTGCACCTGTCTCGGACAGCAGCTGGGGCGGGGAGGAGAGGGGGTCTTTGGCCCAGCTGCTGCAGGCCCGAGGCCTCGGGTTTGCAGCTGAGTCCATTTTCACGCTGTTTTACTCTAACCAGATTTTGTTAAGCCGGGTGTGTTTCCTCTTTTTACTCATCTTTGTTTACAAAACACGAGGAAGCCATCCATCTCCCCACCCGCTGTCTGCCAGGCCTCTTCTGTGGCACGCCCGATTTCCCTTCCCCTCCAAGCAGGAGCTGTGCCTCCAGTTTGCTGGCTTGTTTTCCAGGCTCTTCCACGGGGGAAGGAGGAATGCTGTTGCCATGGACGGGGGCATTCTGTGTTCACCTGGGTTGTCAGGCCTGAGGCCAGCTGCCTGGATGCCTCTCTTTTTGTGGCCTAGGGCAGCATGAAGGGGAAGCCGGCAACCTGCATGGTGGCCCTGGGAAAGGTCAGGGAGGCCGGGGCTGGACGGAACCCGGAAGCTCTGGGAGTCCAGGCAACCTGGGTCCCCTTTCCAGCTGTGCCACTGGCTTCTTCTCTCCTCTACCCATCTGACCGGAGTAGTTGCCTGGTGGGGGCTGGTGCTGTGGTTGAAGACAGTTTAAGAGAGGGCTCCAGCTCCCCCGGACACCTCATGTAAACTTGCTTGTTGACGGGGCCACTGAAGTAATCCAAGTCCAGCCCGTGCTGGCTCCTTTCTGCACACTAGGTTTTTATTCCCCTGTCCACTGAGAGCCCTGTGGAGAGGCCCCCGCCCAGTCCTCCTGCCCTGGCAGACAAAGAGAGAACAAAGACCGCCTCTTCCAGCACCCCTTAGTTTCTCCTCCCGCCCCCGCCGCCACCCCGCCCGGGCCTCCCCTGGGAAATGGTACCTGCGTGGGCAGGGCACCAGCCCCAGTCTGCTGAGCCACTGACCCCTGAACTTTGCCCCTAGCTTCCCAGCCTGCCAGTAGGACCTGGGATAACCTCCAGAGCATAGTATATATTCTTTGTTTTTGTTTTGTTTTCAAGTATGTTCTTGCTTAACGTTTAATTGGCTCCAGTCAGTAGGAGAGCGCTCCAAGAGGGATTATTTATGGCTTACTGTCAAGAGCATCTATAAAAAGGGCAGCACCGAGTGGAGATGCTGGAGAGGGAGAGCGGGCGGGCGCACAAGAGTGTGTGTGTGTGTGTGTGTGTGTGTGTGTGTGTGTGTGAGTGAGAGAGTTTGTGTGTGTGCGTGTTTGCACTGGATGAAATCAGATTTTTGCTGCCTCAGCAGTGTGGTTTAAATTGAAGATTAACCCTTTGACCTTCACAGTGTCAAATCACTTGCAGATGGAGGCCCCCTCTTCCCCCTTGTTCTCTATGTTACTTTGGAGTCGGGGGAGAGAGGGGGGCACTTCTTCTCTTTCTGAAGCCAGTTTGTTGTTCGTGCAGCTGAGGTTTGAGGGGCTCGGGAGCCAATTTGATTAAAAGCAGCACTCGGCTAACTCTGGAAAATCCTGCAAGCAGGGGAAAAAGCTTAATCCTCTTGTGCATAGTGCATATAGAGCCTGTCTTTTCTTTTTAATGTTAAAACTGCAATTGTTTTTGGAGAACTCTACTATCTCCTCCACATGGCAGTGTCTCTTTCGCCTCCCCCCCTCCCTGCTGTGAGCTCTACTGATAGGATTAAAGTGCCAGCCGTGAGACTTGGAGATCTGAACTTTTATTGGAAATGAGAGGGAGTCGTCTAACGTTGTGTTTGGGAGTTATGTTGGCCTTTTTTTTTCTCCCTTCAGCACCAGCAGAACCGAAATCGCGTGTGGTGGCAGATCCTCCTCTTCCTGCACAACCTTGCTTTGAATGGAGAAGAGAATAGGAACGGGGCGGGCCCTAGGTGAGGCTGGGCTGCCCTCTTCACATGGGGCACCAGGAACACCGTCAGGAAGGACATCGGGCAGGACTGACACTGTGTCTTGTGAAGTTGTTTTTTTGTTGTTATTTTGCGTTTTAATTTTTTTACATTTCTCCCTGTGTGTACATACAACATACTCAAGTGGGACCTTCTTTCTCTGTCAGGCCCTTGACCTGGAATGGGGGCCATTGTCAAACACTGTTGAAGGGGAGGCTGATGTGTCTGTGATGGTGAGAATTCCCAAGGCCTCTGACAAGTAGATTCTTCGACTGAGGAATCTACCGGTTGTCGAAGATGATCCGTTAGTGATGTTCTCTGCGAAGTGGACTGTGGTTTTTCCAGAGGAACTCAGTTAAGAAATCGAGTGGATTCGAATCCCAGCTCCACCAAACTTGTGAGCCTTCACTGTGGATGGGGACCATGATCCTGACGGGCACATTGCTTTAACCCAGCAGGGCCTGGGCCAGGGGCTTTCCACTTGAGGACAGCGGCTTCACTAGGCTGGCTGGCCAGCTCCACATCTGTCTGGGTTCTCCCTTGCCCCAGCCAGTACCTGCTCCAAGGGCTCAAGGATTCCTGGCCAGCTCCTGTCAGACCTCAGGGAGGGTTGGGTTTCTCTAAGGACCCCTCAAACATGTCGCAAAATGAACCAGACTTCTGACTAGGCCTCAAAACTGACTTGGTCCCCCTTGGAGGCCCCAGGATTGGTCCTGAGGTACAGAGCCACTGCCACCACTGGCGACCTGGGACCAGCTGGGTGTCAGCCACGGATGAGCTGAATAGTCGGTCAGCGTGCTGCTGCTGGCAGCCTGTGCCTTTGTCGGCTCTTCCTTCAAAAGAACCCACCGACAGACCGCATTCCACCCCCAGCATCAGCACCGAGGGACATCAGGGGCAGCTTTGCAGTGGGGCTGGAAAATGTGGTGGCCGCTCCACCGTAAGGATCAGCCCTAGAGGACCCCAGACCCTTTGGTTTCCTTGGAAACAACATACCTCTTCTCCCTCATCCCCAATCATTTTTCACACCTAGTGGGATACGGAAGAAGCCAGGACAGTGGCTTTGCCAGCTGAGAAGTGACTTTTAGAGTCACAGATAATGATTAGAATGGGGAACCGTCAAAGCTGGGTACACACTTCCTGTCTTCCTCCAGCTTCCAGCTAGGCCGGAAGGGCCTGCTCTGGAAGCAGCAGGATCACAGCTGCCTCTGCATGTCTTCCCTTCTCTCCCTGCTGCGGCACTTATGGAGAGGATCTAAAGCAGCCAGTGTGGCAGCTCCAATAGCAGGCGCAGGGAATCTGTTAACCAGACGCTGGAAACTAAATTATAACTTTTGCGTATGTGAGAAAAGACAACATTGGTGCTAATGGTGAAGTAAGGCCCAAAGAAAAGACGGCTTCCGTGGACAAAGAAGACCTCAGGGCTACCCAAGGAAATAGGAAGAGTCCAGAGTAGACTCTCAAATCTGAACAAGCCCAAGCTCTTCCAGTTCTGAAGAGAGGAGGTCTTCAGTACTATTGAAGGAGACATTGATCTTCTGGATGTACAGTTGTGCAGGTTGTTCACTGCACAAGGGCACCTGCAGAGAGAGCTAATGGAGGCTGGAATTCAGCTTGTGTTCTGCTCACTAAGCTGTGTGCCCTGGTGTGGGGCTACTTCTCCCAAGAAGAAGGGGTGCCTTTCCTAATTTGCACAAAGGTGCCGTATGGGCTCACAGCACCCTGGAGGAGAAGGGCCTCAAACTGTGCGTGTAAGCCTTTGTTTTGTCAGATATTCTGGAGATATTACCTCTTCTTGGTCAGAATTCTATTCTCAGGGTGTGTACCATGATTTGTCTGCTAAGAAGACGGGTTCCTGCTATGCAGAGAAGGAGCCGGGGACCAGCGTGAGGACTGGCTCGGGGACGCACTGACCATTGTGAAATTCAGCCTTCCCTGTGGGTCTCCATACCATTTTATGATGTGTATGGGACATAGGTTGTTCTCCCCTGTCTGAATCAAGGTGGTGACAGGCAGGCTGCTGCCGTATGTTTCAGTGGCACACACCAAAAAACCGGGGTTATTTACAGCAGCCACTGTTCACCCCTCTTGGCAGACTCTCCACCTGAGCTCAGTGAGAGAGAAAATGATTTAGATCTTGGTGCTAAGGCAAGGCCATCAGCTTCAGAGACCTTGCTGGGCCCAGGCTGGGTGCCCCGTGGCCTGAGAACTGAGCCCAGACTTTGACAAACCCACCTCAACATCAAGCCTGGGGCAGGTGGAAGGTGGTCTGACTGCACTGTCTCCATATTATGCAAAGCCAGGAACTGTCGTAAGTGAGCCAGGGCAAAATTTACACCCCCACTTTTCCCTCTCCCTTCTTCCCCACCAAAAAAAAAAAAAAAACCCAGGAGGTAGCTGGCAGAGTAGCTGTCAGGAAGGAGAAACGTTCTTTCTGGCTGGTTGTTTTTAATTGGCTTAGTGATCTAGACTGGCCCCTTCCTCCTCTGCCTGTTGAGTTGGCCTAAACATTCCTCAAGTCTAGCCTCAGGAGACCTGCCCCTCCCCCCACCTCCACCCCCTCAGACTCCATCCTTCACCCCCAGGAGCCTGGCTGTCTCTAGCGAGGGGTGGAGAATCAGATTTAGAGGGAGGGAGAGTCTGACCTGGATCCTGACCTGTAACCAGCTGAAGACGGTGGAGGCTTTGTGGCTTGCTGAGGGTGGGGGTTGGGAGAAGGCCTGGAAAGCTCCCTCCTGGTGGAAGAAATGCCTGGGAGGAAGGGAAGCCTGATATTCAGGGTCAAAACAGTCCTACTAATTCACAGCCCCAAAGCAGGGGTTTCTAGAAGTTGGTCGACAGATCTGGTGAGGGAACTCCCCAGGCCAGATGTGGGACTCCTGCAGTGAGGGTGGAGGACTCAGCCTGGACTCATCCTGGCCTGTTTCAAAGTCTGGGCCACTGGGGCGCTGCTCCCTGGCAGCCTCCTCTTGCTCAGTCCGAGGTGGAAAAAGATCACCTCCCAGTGACCTCCCTCAGCCCCCAGGGGAGTAGGTCTGTGTTCAAAGCTATGTGGCAGGCTTGTTTCAAGGGCCCCAGGGGCCCAGCTGACCTGTCTCTGCCCCGGCAGCCCAGCCCCATCTGCAGGTGGCTCCTGCCTGAGGGTTGTTCGGGACAGTTCTGCCAGGGCCTCCCAGGAAGAGTGCTGTGGAGCCACTGTGACTGTCCTGGACAGCAAGGAGCACGCTACCCCAGTGAGTACTTCTTTTTGAGGGACTTGATGGGGAGGTGGGGTAGGGAGAAGGGAAGTGGAAGAAGCAGGAAGATTTTGGTCACCATGGCTCTACAGGCCTTCTGCAAGTCAGCGCTGGCCTGGCCTGGAGACGGCTCTCTGTGTGAAGGTGAGGACTCTTGGAAGCAGGCCATCCTGGCCAGACACCCTAGCAGGAAGGGGCTCCCCTGTCACCCTTAGGCAGCCTGAGGGCAGGTGGGGACTCTGAGTCTTGAGGGAATAACGGAGAAAGCTGAGCTCATAGCTGCCCAGCCAACCTCCCAGCTGAAGGTGCTCAGAGCCCTGTGCTGGCTCCCAGGCCTGCACTGCCTCTCTCTGTGCACGTGGCCAGTGCCCCTCCCCGCTCTGGGAGCATTGCTAGCCTTCTACCCTATCCCTGGATCCACGGGGGCTGGCAGGGGGAGACCCAGTGAGAATGTAGCATTTTGTTCATCCCCAGGGTAGCTGCCCTGGGGTCTGGGCACTCTGCCTCTGGGAGAGAGGAAGAAGAAAGGGGCCACATTTTTAAAAAAACTGTACAGAGCCTTTGGCTTTATGTGTTTATGTTCTTCACATGCATATGTGTGTATGTGTGTATATCTTCCCCCATCAATTGGTACAATTTTTAATAAAATCATTTAAAGCAAATCTGGTCTTTTATTTTTCAAGGTATAAAAATGCAAGAAGATCAGTTAGGAAATTAAAGGCTTCTAGCTTTCTCAGCTGCCAGCCTGAGTGACCCGGAGGCGCTCAGCTTTCGTCATGACTTCCCTTGCCCTCCTGGAGTTGAGAAGAGTGATTCCGACCACACAGTAGGCAGCACAGCAGCGGCCCTATGAGGGGGACAGAGGCAGGCTTTGGACCCAGTTCCCTCCTCCTCCAGCTGAATGATCTTGGGCAAGTTATGTCACCTCTCTGAGCCTCCAGTTCTCACACGTGTGAAATATAACTGTGCCTGCCTTGCCCGATTAAAGGGAATGTGTCAAAAGGGCCTGCCTGCCGCTGGGACTCAGTGATGGAAGGACCGCGGCAGCCCCTCCCGCACACACTCCCTCACCCCTCCGTTCTCTCAGGGTAACCCCTCAGGAGGCAAGCTAGTCGCAGGGGGACTTCCTGGCTTGCATTTCTTTGTGGATTAACAATGTGTCTGATTCAAAGCGGTGATTTAAAAACTCTTGACAGAGTTCTGAAAATCCTTGGAAAAAACTACTCCTGATCCTATCAGCAGTAAGTTGTGAACTGAGGAGCCAACCCGCCCTGCATCGGTTGGGCTCTCCTTGATTTAGGAGGTTGTCAGCTCGCAGATCTAGCCTTGGCCTCCAGTTCCGACCCTCAGAGGGCTGGAGCTTGGTGTGACATTGGATCTTTTGTCCAACCCCTCTGTCTTATGGGTGAGTAAACTGAGGCCCAGAAAGGGGATATAACTTTCTATTTGGATTCTTTAAATAGCTGAGTCAGTCTTGAGGGGGGGCTCACCCCGTCCATCTGTTTCCATTTGGGAATTGCACTGCTCATGCCCAGATCTTCAAGTAAGCCAAGACGTATCTATTTTTAATGCCAAATAACTGCCTCTTCTTCTGTAAAGTATGACACTTCCCACCACTCTGTATTTGGACGGGGAGGTTTATTTTTACTGGAGCGTGGTGTAAGTGGGGCCTGATGCCATGTCCGGATGTTATTCTACATTTCACTTGCTGGGTTGTAGTTGAGTCCATTAAGCAGTTCCTATGAGGTTCACGGAGGATTAGTAGGTGACTGGTGATAGTGATGTCTTTCGTGTCATTGAGGCCTACCTCGATGCTGCACTGGGTTGCCCAGGCTAGAAATCCCAGAGCTCACCTTTGTTCCCCTTGTTCCCTCCTTTCTCCCTCTGATCCCTCCAGAGGAAGAACAGAGACATTAAAGGCACAGCTGCCCAAGTGTGAACCCAGACTGTGCTGCTCATCAGTTATGTGGCATTGGGAGGCCACATAATCTTTCTGTGCCTCAGTTTCCTCATCTATAAAATGAGATAGTAGTACCTACCCATAGGTTATTGTGAGAATTAAATGTGCACATATGTGTAAGGTGTTTAGAAGAGTGCTTGGTACATAGTAAGTTTTCAATTCATGTTAGCTATTAATATTAATGATGTTATTATTTGTGGGCACTTAGTCAATAAGCTCTGGCCATTCTTACTTGGAAATGTCTCTTGCAGCCTGTCTTCCTTCTGTCCCTGCTGCACTGTCTTAATGTAAGTCCTTTTGCCTGAATAGCTGTGGAGCATCTTAACTGTTCTCTCATCAGCCTTGCGCCTTCCACAGCGTGGTCTTCTGTGCTGCCAGGGAAACTTCCTAAATGGCAGACTCAATCTCATCACGCCCACTGGAAAACTTGTCCTGCTGGATCATTCCTTAGCCTGCCTCTCCAGATATCTCCTTTGCATTAGTATTCTGTACTTGTATTCTGCAAAACAAATTACCCCTACATTTAGCAGTTTAAAACAACAAACATGGCCGGGCGCAGTGGCTCACGCCTGTAATCCCAGCACTTTGGGAGGTTGAGGCAGGTGGCTCACGAGGTCAGGAGTTCGAGGTCAGCCTGGCCAACATAGTGAAACCCCATCTCTACTGAAAATACAAAAAATTAGCTGGCCATGGTACCTGGCACCTGTAATCCCAGCTACTTGGGAGGCTGAGGCAGGAGAATCGCTTGAACTCGGGAGGTGGAGGTTGTAGTGAGCCGAGATCATGCCATTGCACTCCAGCCTGGGCAACAGTGCGAGACTCCATCTCAAAAAAAACCCACAAAAACCAAACAAAAATTTATTATCTCACAGTTTCTGTGGGCCAGAAATTTGGGAGTGGCAGCCCAAGGTGGTTGCGTGATGAGGTGCTGGTATTAAGGTGGAGATTCCTGAAGCACCCATTTAATTTTCATGAAGTCAACTGCAGGAGCTCAGCTGAGAGGTGGGGAGAGCGGGAGGGACGTGTACAGTGATATGCTGATGTGTGGTGATACGGTGCAGCAGCAGGGCACGGTTGCAGGGCCTGGAGGGAGTGTGAAACGGGAGCACGTGCGGCCGCCCTTCCCTGGCCTTATCTCATATCTCACGGCAGCATCTCACCACACTGAAGATAAGTTTCTCTGGCCCAGCACAGCCCTAAATGCCACCCATGTTTTCCTCTGCTGCTCAGCTGGGGTAACAGGACTCTCTTCCAGCCTGAAGGCAGAGCTGACTGGCTGGGATGTCCTGTGGAGGGATCATGTCTGCTGGTTGTACTTGATAGGCATTTTAAAGGATTTTCAAGGGAAATTTTCACTTTATGTGATTTGGCTTTAAAGGAGGTCTTGGAACTAGTCCCTGTGTACAATGAGACTCCTTTAGACCCCTAAACCCAACCACGCTGCCCTTAATGCCCTGCTTCCTAGGAGAGCTCCTGCCTCCTTAACGGGGAGGGCTCAGTGTGGAGTTGGAATCGGAATTGTCCTAAAGGGAGGGTGAAAGTAAGTGATATTAGTGATGTCCTGTCTGGCCACTGCTTTTGCTACCATTCACATGTCCCCTGGCTCCATGCTACTCTGCGGGGGGATCTGTCGCCAACATTCGAATGCTCATTTGAGCGCCAACCCTGCTCCTGAGAAGATGAGGTACACTGAGTGAGTCACTGGCACTGACAGCCCCTCGCCAGGAGCAAGGCGCTACCCTAAGCCCAATGCAAAGATTGGAAAGAAATAAGCTACATGGTCCCCACCCTCAAAATTGTGCCCTACAAGAGATCCAGGTGGTGTGGAAAGTGGATAAGACACCCGGTGGGGATTAAGGAGACTGGGTTTTCTGGCTGACTGTATCGTTAGCTGACTGAATGACTTTGGGCAAGGATGTGACTTCGCCTCACTGGTTCTTGGGGTCCTTATCTGTCCAACGGGGCAGGACCAGACTGCATCTCTGTGACCTGCCCCAGCATTTTATTCAGCAGGTTTTTTTTTTTTTTTTTTTTCTGAGATGGAGTCTCGCTCTGTTGCCCAGGCTAGAGTGCAGTGGCACGATCCTGGCTCACTGCAGCCTCCGCCTCCTGGGTTCAAGCAATTCTCCTGCCTCAGCCCCCCGAGTAGCTGGGACTACAGGCGCCCACCACCACTCCCGGCTAATTTTTTGTATTTTTGGTAGAGATGGGGTTTTGCCATGTTGGCCAGACTGGTCTCGAACTCCTGGACTCAAGTGATCCACCCGCCTTGGCCTCCCAAAATGCTGGGATTAGAGGCATGAGTGGTGGGCCCCCGGCCTCAGCAGGTTTTTGGCTTTTTAATTTTTGTGTGTGTGTGTGTGAGATCTTGAACTCTTTTGAGATTCTGCTGAATTAAGATAGGAATCCTCTCCTAGGGAAAAGGCATGTGACATGCTCAGACTCAAGAATTTTTGCATAAGATTTCAAGAAAATTATTGAGTCTGAACCTTAATCCCAGGCTTAAGGATTATGGTTTTCTTTGTAAAGTAAAAAGCAAAAGAACAAGTACTGCAAAAACTTAGAAACCAAAGCAAGCTTTTTCTTCATTGTGCTCCTGACTTTCCTCATGCTCCAGGCAGTTACTGCTGTCACCTGTACATTTCACCCTGTGTACACGGTGACGGAGGATGGTGCAATCTCTGGAGGCACGTGTGTTTATCGTACTGCATTCTTGATTTTGGAGATGTACACTTCCTGTCAGCACATTCAGAGACTGAGGCTTTTGGAGGTCACAACTTCAGCCCAGAGAGAGTATTTGTAGCCTTCGATCTTATCCAGCTGGAAGATGGGCAATGAACCTGGGGTGCTTTTCCATGAGCTCAGGAAGGGGCTTCAGAGATTCATGCAACATGAGCTGGTGGGGAGTGGTCAGCCGTTGGAGGGGTAGGAAAGCATGGCTGGGGGCTGTGGAAGACCCAGTAGCGGACAGGGGCAAAGGCCTGGGAGTTCTGGGCAACCCTGATAAAAGCTGCTTGTTTTGCACCTGAGTGAGCCCAGGGTTTTGCCCCATGATTCTGTCTTTGAAGTGGAGAGGGTTTGGTGCCTGGTGGCAACCTCATTTCTAACACACCATTACTTTTGCCCAGTGCCCTTGAGCCCAATTTCATAGGTACTGAGCCCTTGAGTGCCAATTTCATAGGTGCAAACACACACACACACTTGAGCGGGCTGGCTACTATTCTAAAAAGCAACCACGGAATAAATTCATCAGCCCCCGAGTCTGGTAGATCAAAGGCTGGAGTCGTGAGCCTCTTGCCCGAGCACCAGGGCTTGGTACTGCCTCAATATTCTGCAGTTTACGGCCATTCTAGACCCATCATTTCCATGACTCCTCTGTGACATGTAGAGAAGAACTGATGACATTTCACAGACCGGGGAAACCGAAATACACCTGTAAGACTGGATTTCATACCATTAAGGACCAGCAAATTTCCCTTTTACTTGTTACCACAGACAGTCACCATTGACTCAGTACAACTGTCACCATTTTCTTGACCACCAATGGACATTATTGTGGGAGTGGCTTTTCTACATGTCTGGATGGACCAAAGGCCCCTGGTGGGCAGGCACTCATCTGTCTCATTTACCAACATAGCCCCGCTATCCAGCAAAGAACCTGACACTTGCAAGGAGCTCAGCAATCTTCATGTAAGCAAAGAGTGAAGAATACTAGTTGGAGGAAGGGTGAGTGCTCGTGGTGTGATGTTCAGCAAGGCTTGCCACTCACTGCCGCCCTCGCTTCTGAACTCCTGAGCAGTCCCACGGGGCGAGGGCAAAATGAACCTTGTTTCCTTTCCTCCTCCTGCCAAAGTCTGAAAGTCACATTCTGCAGACTTTCAGGAAATTTGACTTGCTCACTTCAGTAGTTCAATGCAGCAATTTCTGGGTGGAAGTGGAGTTGGGGGAAGGGCACACTGGCATTGGGGCAGGTGGGCTCTGAGCAGTGTAGGCTGGTGAGCCAGGCTGAGAGCCACCTCCTTGCTCAGTGCCAGCAGAGCCCACGCTCACCAAATGTCCATGGGTAAAGGATGACACCAGTGGGCTCTGGTGCCTGAGGGTGCAGCCAGGGTGGGCTGAATCAGCAGCCTGGCAGCTTCCCTGTGGCAGGGTCCTGCCAACCACCAGCCTCCCCGCTCCTGAGGAAGCGGAACCAGGGGAGGTGTGGTCCAGGCTGCCCTGCTGTCTCCTGCGGTTCGTCGTAGCCATCCAGGAGGAGAAGGGGTGTGTGTGAGGGGAGCACGATCACGGGAATAGCCTGCAGTGTTTAGATGGGAGGACCCCAAGGAAGTACCCAGGCTAATTGACCAAAAACTCCTGCTGGGACATTGCTGTTGCTTCCAGTTGCTTCGGTCTGCCTCTCGTCTCAACTCTGGCTACAGAAATATGTGTGTCCCTTCGCAAGCTCGCTGTTTTATTTTTAAAAGTATTCTGCTCTACTGTGAGCCATGAACAGAAGCTCCCCTTGTGGAACAAAGAGTTAATCTCCCTGCAGTGGCATCCTGTCGGCCCCTCGGAACCTGTGTCAGCGTTCTCCTTCCCGCTCCCCCTGTGTTTAGCCTCGGGACTGCCTCTGGCTCACTCACTGCACACAAAGGCTCCTCTGTTTCTGGCCGGGCTGGAGTCACATGCTTTCACTCTTAACCCCGGAGCTTTAAAACTAAACACCCACCCTCTTTGGCCCCAGATGACCCTGTTTACGTCTGCTGAGCCAATTCCAAACAGCAACAGTAGTGAAAACTTTTGTCGGGAGAGACTTCTCAACTACTGGTGTAGAGAGAACAAATCTTCACTTTGTATAACGCGAGGACTTTAAGAAGTTTTGGGAAATGCCTGAGAGGAAAAAAACACAAGGAAGCCAGCAGCTTGCCCCAACTTCTCTATTTTCTAAAGTATCTCTTACCAGAGACCCCCGGGGCTCGGGATAAAGCTTGCAAGAAACAGAAAATGGTGAGCAGTTTTCATGGCTGAGGGGAAGAACATTCTAGATTTTCCTGAGAGCCTGCTTTGTTTAACCCTTAAGGAAAGTGACATTTTCTTTTTTAAGTTTTTTTTTTTTGATTTTATTTTTACAAGGGCTATTTTCTTTGTTCCATGTCACTGTGGATAGGAAAGAATTATTCCCTTTCCTGGATTTGGGAATGACCTGTGAAACTATGGAGGCTTCTGGAGAGGAGGGCTGGCCCAATCCGTTTCAAAGTTCTGCTTGGGGAAGACTTGTGTTTTTGTTTTTACCTAAAGTTTCCTTTTTCTTTTCTTCTTCTTTTTTTTTCTCTCCCAGTTTATGGGTAGTAGCCCATGTTAGCTGTAAAGGAAGTCAAGTTTCCTTTGATTGTTCTTACCCTGATCAAAGTGGTAGAGAGTGGAAGGGAAAATACCAGAGCCCCAAAATGATGGTAACTCTGGAGTCCCGAGATTAGGTGTTTGTGAACAGTACAGATAACAGAATTGGTCAGGTGCCTGCTAGTTTCATGTCCATCCCTGAAGAAAGTAATGGAGTAGTGTAGATTAGAACCAAGCAAGTCAGTTCCATGTCCTCGGGGCTAGTGGAATTCCTTAGGCAGGGGATGACAAATAAGTTTCATCTCTAGCGATAATGAGAAACTAGCAGCCGGCTGTATTGGGAAGGTTTCTGATGCTACATCCAGGCTTAGCCCAAAAGAGTACCATGATCAAAGAGCAATGTCTACTGGGCATGGAAGGAGGAAACAACCACACATATTTGATGTCCTGTATCTAGCACAATTTCAGAAAGTTAGATTGTCATATATATGCAAAGATAAGTAGAAAAACAGTCAGCCCCAGAAAAGAAATGGTAGACAGAATGAGAAAAGTAACTAGAGACAGTGGTGCTTGCTAAACATGGTATTTAGTCCTGTATATTAGGTGAGTCATTTGACAAATTCCAGGCAATGAAATATAAGCAGAAATGATGCAAATCACCTCTGGGCTAAGACAGAAAATGCCCACATGCCCTTCTTTACTTTCGTCTTTCCGTGTTCCAGTGACTGAAGAGGCCGCTTGTTCCAATAGCACAACTACAAAATGAAATCGCCTTTTCCACCCTGTGTCCCTAAGTGACTATATGGAGCCATGTCCCTGGCCCACCTGGAATGAACATGCAGCATAGAGAGAAATCAACCTTTTTTTGTGTCCACTGAAATATGGGGGTTGCTTTATTACTGCAGCATACTCTAGCCTATCCTGACTAATATAGTAGTCAAAGAGGAACAATTTTTTTTCTCTTTATATTTTGTGTCCATATTAACTATTTCAAAAACTGAAAGATAAAACCTTGACAATCAACTCTGGTATATACTATGACTCATCAGTCTGAAAGATGCTATTTGACACAGGAATTATAATTATCCAAAATAGTGGCAATATATGTGAAAGTAATTTGAAAGTATAAACATATTCAATTATACACACACACACACACACACACACACATACACACATATGTATATTTTTTTGAGATGAGGTCTTGCTCTGTCACCCAGGCTAGAGTACAGTGGCATATTCTTGGCTCACTGCAACTTCTGCCTCCTGGGTTCAATTGATTCTCCTGCCTCAGCCTCCCAAGTAGCTGGGATTACAGGTGTTTGCTATCATGGCCAGCTAATTTCTGTATTTTTAGAAGATATGGGGTTTCACCATGTTGGCCATGCTGGTCTCGAACTCCTAATCTCAAGTGATCTGCCCACCCCGGCCTCCCAAAGTGCTGGAATTACAGGTGTGAGTCACCATGCCCAGCCCAGAATACATTTGTAACATAGTTTCTGGTAGCAGCACTTACCTTACCCATATTACCATCACTGCCTGAGGCCAGGAAGAATGGTGAGAAGGATCAGCTATGAAGAGGAGAAGAAAAGCCTTCAATGTTATGAAAACAGTAATGTTAGGGGACTTGGACTGGAAAAATCTACATATAAAAGGTAGAAGAGACCTTGGCAACCAGCCGGGCGCGGTGGCTCACGCCTGTAATCCCAGCACTTTGGGAGGCCGAGGCGGGCAGATCATGAGGTCTGGAGATCGAGACCATCCTGGCTAACACGGTGAAACCCCGTCTCTATTAAACATACAAAAAAATTAGCCGGGCGAGGTGGCGGGTGCCTGTAGTCCCAGCTACTTGGGAGGCTGAGGCAGGAGAATGGCATGAACCTGGGAGATGGAGCTTGTTGTGAGCCAAGATCGCACCACTGCACTCCAGCCTGGGTGACAGAGTAAGACTCCGTCTCAAAAAAAAAAAAAAAAAAAAAAAAAAAAAGAAGAGACCTTGACAATTTAATCATATGTCAAAGAATTTCTTAGAGAAAAAGAGCTGATAACCCTCTGATCACAGTTAACAAAATATTTCCATGCCAGGATCCATTCACCAATCTATTCCAAAATGTTTGTGCAAATGGGTCAGTGCATACACTTATTAAACACTAGGCTTGCTGATCAGTTTTTCATTTTCTTCTCAACTGTTGTTCTTCTTAATTCCCATCACAAATACTGTATTTGTACTACTGAGCAACTGTGTGATTTATTTTCTGTCCTCTGCTCTTCACTTTCCATTCCCATGTTTCTTTTTTTTTTTTTTTTTTTTTTTTTTGAGGCGGAGTCTCGCTCTGTCGCCCGGACTGGAGTGCAGTGGCCAGATCTCAGCTCACTGCAAGCTCCGCCTCCCGGGTTTACGCCATTTTCCTGCCTCAGCCTCCCGAGTAGCTGGGACTACAGGCGCCCGCCACCTCGCCCGGCTAGTTTTTTTTTTTTTTGTATTTTTAGTAGAGACGGGGTTTCACCATGTTAGCCAGGATGATCTCGATCTCCTGACCTTGTGATCCGCCCGTCTCGGCCTCCCAAAGTGCTGGGATTACAGGCTTGAGCCACCGCGCCCGGCCATTCCCATGTTTCAGAGCCCTTTGCAGCATTCACTGTCATTATAGCTGTTTCGGGTTTTGTCCATTGTTCTTAGATTCTATCAGTCTTTGCCTCTCTGATTATTTCTTTAGGAAACATTCCTAGAAGTGTAATTTCTGGGTCATAGTAAGCAACACGAATTGCTTATAATAGATAAGGCCCCAAATCTCAAAGACTTCACACAATAAAAGTTTATTTCTCACTCACAGAGCTGTTCAATGTTGAGTATTTGGTGGGTGGCCTTCAATGTGGTGATTTAGGATCCAGGTTCCATCTAGCTTGTCACTCTACTGTCTTCAGCATGTACCTTCAAAAGCCACTATACACAGAGAAAGAAAGGGTGGAGGAGGCACATCTTCACCATGTCAGCTTGGAAGCGGCACACACCGCCTCCATTCATTTTTCCTTAGCAAGGGCTGATCGCATGGTGCCACACCTCCCGCAGGGAGGACTGGGGAATATAGTCCCTGTCTGGGCAGCCACTTCCCTGCATCACCTGTACACTATGGAAGGAAGCATGATCAGTAGACTGCTAACCATCTCTGGATACAGAGGGTATGAATTTCTCAAAAGCTTTTGATACCTGTCCCTAAATTGTCTTCCAGAAAGTTTGCATCATTTTATACTTTTGTTTACCGTATATGAGAGTCCTACCTAACACAAGGTGACCAAAATTGAATACAGCACAGTCGACCCTTGAACAATGTTGGGGTTAGGGGCACTGACTACCCCCACCCCCAGTAGTTGAAAATTCACGTATAAAACTTTTGACTCCTCCAAAACTTAACTACTAATAGCTTACTGTTGACAAAAGCCTTACTGATAACAGTCAATTAACACATATTCTGTGTGTTATATGTATTATATTCTGTGTTCTTACAATAACTAGAGAAAAGAAGATGTTACTAAGAAAATCATAAGGAAGAAAACATATATTTACTATTCGTTATGTGGAAGTGGATCGTCATCAAAATCTTCATTCTCACCATCTTCACATTGAATAGGCTGAGGAGGAGGAGGAAGAGGAGGGGTAGGTCTTGCTGTCTTAGGAATGGCAGAGGTAGAAGAGATGAAGGAGGTAGAAGGGGAGGCAGGGGAGGCAGGGGAGGCAGGAGAGGCAGGCATACCTGGTGTAACCTTTATTGAAAAAAAGCTGGACTGAGCACCATGACTGATTAATCCCAGCACTTTGGGAGGCCAAGACAGGAGGATTGCTTGAGCCCAGGAGTTTGAGAATAGCCTAGGCAACATGGTGAAACCTTGTGTCTACAAAAACTATATATAAATTAGCTGGGCATGGTGGCACATACCTGTAGTCCCATCTACTCGGGAGGTGGAGGTGGGAAAATCACCTGAGCCCAAGGAGGTTGAGGCTGCAGTGAGCCATGATCATGCCACTGACCTCCACTCTGGGTGACAGAATGAGACCCTGTCTCAAAAAACAAACAAACAAACAAAACAAAAAACATGCACGTAAGTGGACTCATACAGTTCAAACCCTTGTCCAAGGGTCAACTGTATTATCATTTGAAACTTTTTTTTTTTTTTTTTGAGACAGGTCTCACTGTGTTGCCCAGGCTGCAATGGCGCAAGCATAGCTCACTGCAGCCTCGACGTCTTGGGTTCAAGCTGTCTTCCCTCCTCAGCGGACGAGGTCTAGCTTGTTCAGCTAAACAGAACCTGGATACTAAATCACCATGTTTCCATCTAGTGCTGGGAATATAGCCGTGAGCCAACATGGCCAGCCTGAAACATTTTTATTTTGCTAATTTTATGAGTGAAAAGGGACTTTCATTTTCCTCCTTTCCCCTCCCTCCCTCCCTTTTTTCCTTCCTTCCTTCCTTCCTCCTTCCTTCCTTCCTCCCTCCCTCCTTCCCTCCCTCTTTTTTCTTTTTTTTTTGACACAAGATAGCACTCTGTTGCCCAGGCTGGAGCATAGTGGCACGATCATGGCTCACTGCAGCCTTGACCTCCTGAGCACCTGGGCTCAAAAGCCCCTCCTTCCCCCCACCCACCGCCAAGTATCTGGGACTACAGGCGTGTACCAGCATGCTCGTTAATTTTTTTTTTTTCTTTTTTTGAGATGGAGTCTTGCTCTGTCGCCCAGGCTGGAGGGCAGTGGCGCGATCTCGGCTCACTGCAAGCTCCACCTCCCGGGTTCACGCCATTCTCCTGCCTCAGCCTCCCTAGAACAGTTGCTGGGACTACAGGTGCCCGCCACTATGTCTGGCTAATTTTTTTTTTTTTTGGTATTTTTAGTAGAGACGAGCTTTCACCGTGTGTTGGCCAGGATGGTCTCTATCTCCTGACCTCATGATCCGCCCACCTCGGCCTCCCAAAGTGCTGGGATTACAGGCATGAGCCACTGCGCCCGGCGCTAATTTTTTATTTTTTGTTTTGTAGAGACGGGGTCTCCCTATGTTGCCCAAGCTGGTCTAGAACTCCTGGGCTCAAGCAGTCCTCCCATCTCTGCCTCCCCAGTCGCTGGGATTACAGCCATGAGCTACACTATCCACCCAAAATGAGACATTTCATTGTTTAACTTTCACTTTCTTATTTTCTGAATTAGTAAGAAATATTTAAATACTTAATTGTCATTGTTTCTTCTGTGAGTTGTCCCTTCCTTAGTATTTGGCTATTTTTAACTTTTGGAGTTAGTATTTTGTTGTCTATGAGAATTCTTTATAAACTGCTATTTGTCTTACAATTTCACTTATTTGAGTCACAAATACTTTTCAATGCAGCCAAATCAATCAAGCCTTTCCTTCGTGACTTCTGTTACTTTTATGCTTGTATAACTTTTCATATAAAAATGTTCAAGAAGGCTGGGTGCAGAGGAATACACTTGTGGTCCCAGCTACTTGAGAGGCATAGTCAGGAGGATCACCTGAGCCCAGGAGTTCAAGGCTATAGTGCACCATGATCGTGCCTGTGAATAGCCACTGCACTCTGGCCTGGGCAGCACAGCAAGACCCTGTCTCGACTATATATATATATATATATATTTTCAAGTCTTTACCTATACATTCTTCTTGTTTTTTTTTTTTTTCTTTTTAAATTGCTTCCTTTCAAAAATAGTAATTATTTAGCCTAACTGGCATGTGAGAGGTAAGGAGCTACCTTAAGTTTTTCTTTCCCAACAGGTAGCTGGCTCCACGCACTGACCACAGCTCTGAAGCTGACACTTCCCTGAAGACCCAGAGTGTGGATCGTCAGTCAGGACTTCCATCTTGCTCCTGCAGCCCATCTGCATGAGTGAAGTCAAGTGAGCGTGAGGCCGTTCACCACTCTCCTGGTCTTTTCCATTTCTCACTTGGCACTCCCCTCAGTCGCAGCATGTCTCTAAGCCCCTGTGTATTCATTCTGCCAAGAAAGTCCCAGTGCTGCTGTGCCACGCGATTGGCCGAGATGACTAAGATCCCCCAACTCACTCAATCCCTCCTTCTCTTATCACTAGACTCCAGGGGAACCATTTTCATTCCATTGGTGTTATTTTCGTGCCCCATGTACCTCTTTTCCCTTCAGCTTTTACCCAACATCTTGCCAGTCTTTCTTACTGGGAGTTCCCGTCCTCACCCCCTCCCCTTTGGGAGGTAGGAAGTCATTTTTGCTGACTCATTGTCCTCTGCCCTTCTGCTGCCCCACGTTGCTTCCCCCTTTCTCCAGAGCCGCTGGAGTCTTCTCCACAAGGTGTACTTTGTGGCCTTTCTGGAAACCAGCCCCTCTACTCTTTTGGGATTTGGAGTTTGCGAGTGAGTTCCTGTTGGCTCTGGGCCCACTGTTCACCTGAGCTTCTGGTTTGCTTACGGTCCTACCTATTTAGACTTGTTTCTCAGGTCTGGGGTGGTGCATGGTTGGTTTCTGGCTGCCTTCAGTGCTGATCTCGAAAGGGAAGGCCCAGGACCAGGCGCGGTGGCTCACACCTCTAATCCCAAGACACTGAGAGGCCAAGGTGGGAGGATGGCTTGAATCTAGGAACTTGAGACCAGCCTAGGCAACATAATGAGACCCCGTTGCTGCAAAGAAAACAGGAAGGCGTGGAGCCTTGGGCTTGTCTCTGGGCCTGGCAGGCTCTCCTCCAGTGGGTGGAGGCAGCAGGCAAGCCTCCTCTACTCTCAAATCCTGTGGATCCCTTGTAATAGAGGAGGAAAGAGGGATGGAGGAGCGGACGGAGAAGTGATGATAATGGGGCATGAGCACTCCCCGAGCCCTTCACTAGGGTTTCAGGGTACAGTTGACGCCTTGGGAGAACTGGAAACTCCTGATTTCGAAGAGTGATGGTATTGGCTGGGAGTGACTGTCATACATTCTGCACTCTGATGCCCCTTCCGAGATCCCTGGGATGCCAGGCTTTTCCCAGGAATAGCACTGACAGCTACGCTTCTTCAACAGAAAGGCCACAGAGGGAACACATTCCCGTGCGTCCCTGGCCACTAGGAAGTGTTTCCAGGAGAAACAGGATATGAACAGTCCATCACCTTCTTTCAGATGGGGTACTGTGGGAGCCCTGATGAGAGGTGCTAAGGCTCTTCCAACCCCGGGAGCACTCTTTTTCCCTGTCCCCCTCCCGGATCCTCCGAACAGTCGGCCTCCACAGGTGGCACTGGCAGGGAGGCCCCAAGCCAGGTGGTTGGCCGACTTCTGACCTACCTTCTGCCTCAGATCCCCCACCGCCCCGCCACGGCTTGATTTCAGGATAACGCTCAGGAATGGACCTTTTGGGTGAGGGGGAGAGGAAAGAGACCGATTTCCTCGAGAGCGGTGGGGCAGGGGAGCAGCTGAGAGAAAGCTGTGCCGTCTGGAAAGGAAGCCAGAAAGGAAGACAGATTCTCTTTGAACTTTTCCCACCAAGCTGACAGGAAAATTGCAAAAACATCATTGGCCTGGATCAGGATGCGAAGGGAGCAGCCAGGAAGGCGCGGCCTCTTTGAAGGCTTCCCGCTCTGCGCGAGGTATGGGTCCTGGAGGGGTACACCAGCTGGAGTGAGGAGCAGGCCTCGACGCCCGACCGACCGACAGCCACACGGGAACAGGCTGTGTTTTGTTGTGTTCCCAGTGGTCCCCAGGGCCGAATGGGAATGTAAGGAGATGCTGTTGAGCTGGCCAGGGACAAGGGAGGCTCGAAGCGAGGCACGCAGGCGGGCACTCCTGACAAGAGCAAGCAGGAGTTACGCAAGGGCAAAGGCCTCCTCCTATTGGAGAGATGACACTGGTGAGGTCTGGGGATAGCTCCGAGGGCTGGGGATGGTCAGCGCTGGCTTCAGACAGGGGTATGACCAGACCTAGCTACTTATCCTGTGGGGCTCAGTGCAAAGTGAAAATACGGGCCCCTTGTTAAAAACTGATGAAGCATTTGCTGGGTGTGGTGGCATGTGCCTGTAATCCCAGCTTTTTGGGAGGCCGAGGTAGGAGGAGCACTTGAGCCCAGGAGTTAAAGACCAGCCTGGGCAACATAATGAGAGCCTGTCTTTACAAAAAATAAAAAATTAGGTCAGGCACAGTAGCACATGCCTGTAGTCCCAGCAACTCAGGAGGCCGAGGTGGGAGGATCGCTTGATCCCAGGAAGCAGAGGTTGCAGTGAGCCAAGATTGTACCACTGCACTCCAGCCTGGGTGACAGAGCAAGACCCTGTCTCAAAAAAATTAATAAAATAAATGAAAAATTAGTGGGCGTGGTAGTGCATGCCTGTGAGTTCCAGCTACTAGGGAGGCTGAGGTGGGAGGATAGCCTGAACCCAGAAAGTGGAGGCTGCAGTGAGCCAAGAACATGCCACAGCACTCCAGCCTGGGTGATAGAGCAAGACCCTGTCTCAAAAAAGACATCTATATATTTATGGTGGCAACAGAGTTTTAAACCAAATGCAAGGCCCTTCTAAGCACTGGGCCCTGTGCTGCTGACTACCCAGGTCAAGGTGTGAGGTTATCCAGTATGAAGGGTCTCCAGCCTACTTCATAAAAGGCCACCAGAAGGATGAGTCCAGATGAAGGCCAGGGGAAACAAAACAAACAGACAAAAATCAGACTCCTTGAGGGGTCTTTGGGTTTTAAAAAATACTGGGGAAGAATAAAGAGTCTCCATTAACAGCATGTTTCTAACTTTTAAACAGACACTCACATCTCTGGAACCATATAACAAAGGTGACAATTTTATGAGCCAAGTTATGCATAGCACATTTTATGTGCCTCAACGACCTAAGTGATTTTTGTAGGTCCTTCAAGGACAATAAAAAAGTAAGTATTGTAGAGGAAAAGATTTGTATGTATTTATATTTCGCCACCAAATGTCAATATTTCTTTTTGAAAAATTCATCCCTCCCACCATCCCTCTTATCTGTTCAAAATGTCTGGACATTTCACATCCCTAGTCTAGGCCAGTTTTTAATTTTAATTGTTTTAATTTTTGAGACAGGGTCTTGCTCTGTTGCCCAGGCTGGAGTGCAGCAGCTCAATCGCGGCTCATTGCAACCTCTACCTCCCAGACTCAAGCGACCATCCCACCTCAGCCTCTCGAGTAGCTTGGTCTACAGGCGTGCACTGCCATTAGCCCAGCTAATTTTTGAAATTCTTGTAAATACGGGGTCTCCTTATATTGTCCAGGCTGGTCTTGAACTCCGGGGCTCGAGTGATCCTCCAGCCTCGGCCTCCCAAGATGTTGGGATTACAGGAGTGAGCCACCATGCCTGGCTCCAGGCCAGTTGTGTTTGTCACCTGACACTGTGTCCTCTTTCAGTTTGGAGACCACAACTCCGCAGGGTTGTTGGGTTGGTGTCCTTTGGTGAACCACACATTTACCCGGCGCCCCAAGCCCCACCCCACCCCACTATCAGTCAGTTGGTATTATACACGTATTAGAACTTTCTCTGAGAACAGAGCTCACAAAAAAGTAAAGATCCGAGAGCTTCCGGAGGGGACAAGGGAAACTGAGGGCAGGCACAGAAGCTAGTGCCAAGGGGAGAGCCCCAGCTGCCGCTCCTCTGCTCTCCCGCGTTTCCAGTGCCTCCTCACCCTTGTGTCAGCTTCCTGCCCGGGGAAGCGGGGTGGGGAGGGGATCACCACTGCCTGCTGGGACGGGCGCCGGCTTCATCTGCAGGGATTATCAGGCCTGGTGGAGCTGGCTCCAGCAGCCACAGCCCTCAGGGCCTGACCTCCCCTGCTCTGCACCTGTGACCTCAGAGAGCAGGGGCTGTCACTCTGGGTATATGGCCTGGTGTTTTCTCTCCTCTGTGGTGTTTTCTGGACCTCTCAGGGCAGAGAGATGCTGACCATCCCCTAAAATTTGGAGACTCTGCCCAGTGGAATGATCTGTCTCCCAGCAGTCAAGCCAAAGAAACCTTTGCTCAGCAAGACTGCAGGTCCGTGGAGCTCCTCAGCTCCAAATGGAGCCGTTGCCTGCCCTGAGGACGTTATGCCACAGCCCATTGCCCAGGGGACAGGGACCCAGAGAGCCTGGGAGGAGCAGTGAACCCACAAAGCAAGAAATGTCCTTTCCCCCAGGCAAGCCCCGCTTGCAAAACCTGACTGGAACAGCTTCTCAGCAGGGACGCAGCCAGCCCTCAGGTGGCCCCTGCCACCCTGCCAACCCGCCTGCAGGGTGGAGCTGCTGAGCCGGAGCAGAGCCCAGGCCCACGAAGGTTTCTGAGGAACAGGGAAAGAAAGGCCCTGTCCTCCATGTGGACACCAGAAATGAGGCTTGCTTCACCTGTTCTTCCTGCTGACCAGCACCAGCCGACCCAGTAGCCTCCCTCTGTCCTGGAGGGGCCAGCGGTCACAGATGCATCCCCCAGCCCAACCCTCTGCCTCCCCACTACCCCACCCCTGCTCCGCACCCAGTCTGTTGGGCCACAGAGCAGACTCAGAGGCAGCCTGGGACAGGAAGAGGCCTGACCAGGGACAGTCCCCTGGGGAGGACCAAAAGTCAGGGCCCGGGGGCTGAGTGCCTGACAAGCGGCCCTGCCACACTGGCAGCAAAGGTGGTGGCAGGGAGCGCAGCCGCGGTGGCAGCCGGCGCCCAGGGCAGGCCTCGTGCCCTTGTGGCCAGGGTGACTGAATCTGCCAGCTGTGGGGCCCGTTCGTGCCAAGTCTGCCCTGGCTCCGTCTGGTCGTAATCGATGCTGGCGCCAGGCCAGGCCCCCTGCCAGCTCCGGTCACACTCGGCTAACGCAAGAGGCCCAGCCCATTAACTCCTTGCCAAGGCCCATTGTCTGGGTCTCTGCCCAGTGGTTTATTTACTCCAGGGCTGGCTGGGCCAGGGCTGGGAGGTGACAGCGGGGTGGACTGCTGGGGCAGTGGAGTGTGGGGTGGGGAGGGCTGGGGAGGCTTAGGCCTGAGAAGGGGGCTGAGAGCAGGAGTGGGGCAGGCAGGATGGTGGTTTCCAGAGCCCAAGGGCAGGGCACGCTGTGAGGGTTTTTTGTGTGTTGTGTGTGTGTGTGTGTGTTTTGCTACATCAAAGATTCCCTGTATAGGCAGATGCACCTCCAGAGGCCCACCCGGTACCTTAGGGGTGAGAGAGGGCACAGGAGAAACAAGACCTTAACTCCCCAGACAGCTGCCTTCAAAGCCCTTAAATAATTTTTACATGACCTACCCTCTTGTATGTAAGTTGGCATTTGAAATTTTCCATCACAAATTTATATAGTTCCAAAGGATATCCTTTTAAGCACTTTATGAATATTTTTTCACTTTCTATATGCCTTTATTATATTTTATAGTCAAGAAAATTCAAAGAAAAATGAATATTGACATTTTCAAACAAAAATTGTATCTTTCTTTTAAATGTCCAGTGGAATCTGAATGCCAGAGCAATTCTGTGTCCAACATTATCCATTTAAAAAAATAGGAGAACAAATTCTAATTATACAGCTTAGAAGTTTACATTATTCTGTTCTCTCCAAGAACTTGTATTTCCATTCTACTCCTGTTACAGATTTTATGCTAATGCAAGGTTTTTTGTTTTTTTGTTTTTTTTTTTTGACAGGGTTTTGCTGTGTCGCTCATGCTGGAGTGCAGTGGTGTCACCCTGATTCACTGCAGCCTCGACCTCCTGGGCTCAGGTGATTCCCCCATCTCGGCCTTCTGAGTCACTGGAACTATAGGCCTGTACCACTATGCTCGGCTAATTTTTGTATTTTTTGTAGAGACACAGTTTCACCATATTGCCCAGGCTGGTCTGGTCTCCAATTCCTAGGCTCAAATGATCCACCCACCTCAGCTTCCTGAAGTGTTGAGATTACAGGTGTGAGCCACAGCACCCAGCCTGTATTTATTTTTTATGCTTGAAAATCTTTTATTGGCTAGGCATGGTGGCTCACGCCTGTAATCCCAGCACTTTGGGAGGCCGAGGTGGGCAGATCACAGGGTCAAGAGATCAAGACCATCCTGGCCAACATGGTGAAACCCGGTCTCCACTAAAAATTCAAAAATTAGCTAGGCGTAGTGGTACATGCCTGTAGTCCCAGCTACTCAGGAAGCTGAGGCAGGAGAAACGCTTGAACCCAGGAGGCAGAGATTGCAGTGAGCCGAAATTGCGCCACTGCACTCCAGCCTGGGTGACAGAGCGAGACGCCTTTTCAAAAAAAAAAAAAAATTCCTCTGTTCCCAAAGCTGAGCGTTAATTTTTTTATGATTTTAGTGTTAGAATAGTTTATACTTAATTGATCAGAGCAATGTAAATAATTATGAAATTTGATAAACAACTATTAAACATAAAAGGTAAATTTTTATTGGAAATGCATCTCTTTTTTTTTTTTTTGAGATGGAGTTGTTGCCCAGGCTGGAGTGCAATACACCATCTCGGCTCTCCGCAACCTCCGCCTCCCAGGTTCAAGTGATTCTCCTGCCTCAGCCTCCCTAGTAGCTGGGATTATAGGCGTGTGCCACCACGCCCAGCTGGAAATGCATCTCTTAATAAAATGGCTGGGGGTTGGGACAGGTTTCCTTCCCAATTAGTGTATGTATATGTGGGTGACTTATTGCTAGACTCACACAAGGTTCAACATGAATTTTATTCCCATGTTTAGTTTTTTGTAGGTTTAAACATTGAGAAACACCATCCACATAAATAAATAAATGGAAGCCAATGAGTTTGTTATGAGAATGTCATTCAATTCTTTGAACTTCTTCCAAGTTATATGCCTAATAACATTATTATCAAAATGTTTTTTATGATCCGCTGACAATTTGATTAGTGCCTCTTTCAATTCTGCTGAAAGCAGAGCTGGAAACCACTTGACTTGCAGAAAGACTTTGCTCCTCTGTCACTTGACCCCCAGGAGTCACTTTGTTTGATGACTTGGAGATTTCTACCCCTAGGGCAGTGCCCCAGAGTGGGGGGTCACATGGGTAAGAGGGGCAGCTTTCTCTTGTAAGTCTGTCTTCCCCAGCAAATGGGAAAGGGGATGCCTTGTCTTAGATGCCTTTTTAGGAAGATTGCTTTTAGGAAAAAGAGCATAGGAAAACTGAGGATCGGAAAATGGATTCTCCCCAAACTATCTTGATTCACAAACCCCTTTGGGCACCCCCGGTGGTATGTCACAATTTTATGAGTGACAGACTGGAAATGTATCTGGGGCCAGAACAGAAATTTTGACTCCTGTGCTAGGAGCGAGCTAAAAAATGGATATGATTCAAATACATAGATGCCTGTGACCAATATTTCAGTTCTTCACAGTCTTCAGAATGCCCTGGCAGTGCTAACCTCCCTTTAGTCCAGGCCTCCTCAAGCTCAGACCTGCAACTTCTTCATGCTTACTGGGTATTGAGGGTTCCCTGAACTGAAGGAAGAAAGTGACTGGAGGCTGGGAGAGACCCTGTTCGGCAGAGTTAGAGACATCAGTCTATCTCAGGGTTCTAGACAAGTGACCTCCACATAATCAGCAACAGATGGACAGGCAGCACCTCCAAATATTTGTGTCCTCATCAATCATATTTATGTGTGACTGTCAATCCATATGTCATGTGTTCTGAGATTTACTTTAGATTTTTTTTTCTTTTTTCTTTTTTTGAGACGAAGTCTTGCTCTGACGCCCAGGCTGGGTGCAGTGGCGCCATCTCGGCTCACTGCAACCTCTGACTCCCGGGTTCAAGCGATGCTCATGCCTCAGTCTCCCAAGTAGCTGGGATTACAGGCATGCACCACCATGCCTGAATACTTTTTGGTAGAGACAGGGTTTCACTATATTGGCCAGTCTGGTCTCGAACTCCTGATCTCAAGTGATCCACGCACCTCAGCCTCCCAAAGTGCTGGGATTATGAGTGTGAGCCACCATGCCCAGCCTGTATTCCCTACTCTTAATAGATTATCTTGTAAACCTTCTTTGTAGCCCATTTCTGTAGACTCAAGAGCTTTCATTCAAGGTCTTTTTTAAAGCCCCAGTGGATGTGTGAAAGGGCGGTAATGGATGTCACTGACCTCTGTTCTGGCCTTGGCAAAAGCCTGTGATCTGCCAGTGTTTACTAAGATTATGTGCCAGACACTGTGCTGGGGCCTAAGAATGTACAAAGACACAATCTTTTGTTGTATCACAATGTGAGTGTAGTTAATACTACTGACCTGGACTCTTAACAGTGGTGAAGGTGGTAGATCTTATGTGTTTTTGTCCAGAATGTTTTTTTTTTTTTTTTTGAAGACACCGTCTCTGCCCTTAAGGAGATTGTGGCATAGAGGAGGAAACAGAGAATCCACTAATTCATTTACCTGGGAACTTTTAATTAATAGAGTGCCAGTCATATTCTAGACTGGTGCAGGTGCTGAGGATAAGCGTATAAGCAAACCAGGCACAATCAGCCTCTTATGGAGCTTACTGTCCGTGGCCAGGTAGGAAATGTGCACCTGCCCTGCCTAGTACAGAAACCACTAGCCCCATGTGGTTGTTTAAAATTAAATTAATTATGATTAAATACAATTTAACATAATCTCTGCAGCCACAGTTGAAGTGCTCAGAAGCCACAGGCAGCTAGTGCCACTATAGAGGACAGCACAGCTAGAGAAGCTTTCCATCACTGCAGACAGCTCTTAGCATGGTCAGTGTGCAGATTATGAGCCAGATCGTTAAGTGGAGGGCCTTGCCAGTCTCTCCAGTGCCTTTGTGCCAATTTCAAAAGGTTTTCTCTCTGGGCAGGTGCAACTCCTTGCCAAGGACGAAGCTTGTGGAGCAGGATATGGTTCTGGGCCTAAGAGAAGTCAAGGTGTAGAGAACAGGAGACGCAGATCACCACGTGGTCATCAGGTCCCTGGAGTAAAGGACTCCAGACTCTGGAGTTGTCTGATCTCATCTCCCACGACACACTCCCACAGTGCACCACGTGCCCTGCTCATGCTGTTCTCCCAGTCTTGTTCCTTTTCCCATCTCTGTGCCTCCCAAATTCCCTTCAAGGCCCGGGTGAAATTCCACCTTTTTCCTCCTCAAAGCCTTCCCTGAACCGTTTATGAGGCAGATTGACATTTACTGAGCATAGTATTTGTACTACAGTATTTGTGTTATTGGTGGGAGTTTGGTGAGGCTGCAAGATGAAACAGGCCCTTAGGCTTTCAGTGTGGGTGGTTCTAATTCCCTGTCCTAAATTTGGGCCTTCACAGCCAAGTACACACATCATCAGTGCACATCCCCCAGGTGAAGAAAGGCTCTAGAACTCCGAACACTTCCCCTTCCCACCCCACGACTTCTGGCAAGTAGTGCTTTACATATCTTTGTCCCCACTTTTTTCCTCACTAAAAGATACCCAAAAAGGATTCTTTGAAGGATTCTTGCCTCAATGATCCAACATGAGAAGTAGTGAGACCAACTCTTACCAGCTGACAATGACTTAATCAACTTCAGAGAGTCTCAAAAGAAGCCGGAATGTAAATAGCCGCTCAGCTGGTATTGTTCTCAAAGAAGACTTAAATGTAGACAGTTCTCACTCTTCATATGCGTCAGAAAATCCACTTCCTCTGGGTGAGTTTCAGAAGGGGTAAACGTTGTTCCTTGAATTCCAGAGTGATGAAGATGTGTCAACAAAATGCTTCCTGTGGATCTCGGGCCAGCTGCCTCTTCAGCCCTGTAGACCCCCTCGCTGAGCCTGGGCCCTGCCTAGAGTTAGGCTGCCGTTTCCTATCCTGTTTTCACAGATGGGGCCTTGGGCAGTCAGCCTGAGGAACTGTCCCTGTGCTGATGCTGGGGGTGCAACCCAGTGAGAAGAGGACTGGCTTTGAAGTCAGGCCTGGGTTCAAATCCTGATTCTGCTACAGTCAGCCAAGTGACCCTGGGCAAATAACTGAAGACTTCTGAGCCATTGCCGTGTTTGTAAAATGGATGCTAATACCTGCATCACAAGATTGCTGAGGGACCTCAATGATAATACATTTCTAATGTATGATTTAGGGCTAAGATCCTGGCCCTGCCACTTAAAAGCTATGGAGTGTTAGGCAAGTTACTTAGATGTTCTATGTGTCACTTCCTCCCTAAAGGGTGAAAATAGTAAAGGTTAATTTCGAGGGCCATTGTGAGGATTACTGAATGCCTGACTCATGATGAATGCTCAGTGAATATTGGCCTCCAGCAACTGGGGTAAGCAAGGTAGTTATTATAATCCCTGCCCAGAGGGCCAGGGAGAGTCACACATTTGCTGTGGGTGAAGCCTGGATGAGAACCCGGCTCCCTGCGTCCTAGTCCTGGGCTGCAAATCAAGCCTCTGGCCACAGCCTCCTTCTGGCTGGCTCCCTGGGCTCACTTCCAGGCCTATGGAGCTGCTGAATAGTGGGCAGCCCATCCCAGGAGCCAGGCTGCTGGCTTCGCTCCCTTCCAGAGGGCCTGGGAAGCCTCTTCATGTCAGTCTGTGGCTTTGTCACTTGCCCCTGATGGAGTCTGCCCTCTCTGTGGGCAGTTTCCTCTCCCTACTCATGGCTGATGTTCACTTCCATGCCCAAAGGAGTGTCAGCCTGCCCACTTGGCTGCTTAGGATCAGAGTGGCATGGGATAGTGCAAAGAGCATTTTGGAGCCATTGAGGAGGAAGAGGGCAGGCCTTGGCTATGCCTCTCAGCGATGCTGACAGAAGGAGGGTGGTTAATACAAAGCCAGGGCTTAGCTACAAGTTGGGAGGGCTGAGGACACAGGAGCTAGAAGAAGCCAAGGAAAGGAGGAGACAGAGGCTCGGATTTGCAGAGCTAAAAGAGACCTCCTCTCCTCTCCATTTTGTAGAAAAGGAAAATCATGCTCATTTTGCCCAATGTTACATCATGGTTTGTAGGAAAGATTGGGATGACAATCTAGTCTCTGGAGTGCCTGCTCGACTTTCCTTCCAGTACCCAAAGCTGCCCTCTCCTCCCACCCCGAACTCTCAGTGTCTGGCAAGGCCCCTCCAACACCAACATCACTGCCTCACTGTGGTCCATGGTCCCTGGGCCCTGGCTGGAGGAGGAGCCGGCATGAGCAGGGTTACCCACCTGCCCGAGAGAGACCTTCAGGAGAGCCCATCATGCCCTGTGGCCTTGTGTCCCTAGACACCTCCAGAAGCCTGACACTCTTGGTCATCCTTCATCCCCAAGACTTTTACCCCCATATAGCTCTGTTCCCCTGATTTGACCCAATCCCCCAGATTCTTTCACTCTGCTCTTGGGAACTTATGGTTTGTCATCAGCACAATCTCCCCATATACTTGACTTTCCCTTTGAACATTCCTTTCACCGTCCTCTTCTACTGGAAACCTGCCTGACCCCCAGACACAGCTTCCTTGCAGCCACCTCCTGTCTTAGACCTTTTTTCTTCTTCCACATCCCTCACACCAGTATGCCTGGAGGCGGCGAGTTGTCCTCCTTGCTTTCATGGCCACCTGTAGGTTTCTCCCCCTTCCCCATCACCCTAAGTCTGCATCTCCTTTGCAGCAATGCCATCAGACCAGACCAGCCACCATCCCTTCTAGTATTTACCATACTCTAGGCCACTCCTGCTCATTCACAGATTTTATACCTGGTCCATGGTCTTCCTCTCTACCACCACTCCTCCATGCTTTTCCCAGACCTTAACATTCATTATTTGGTCCAGCACATGTTTCTGAGCACGTAATATGTGCCAGGTACTGTTCTTAGAATAGAGTTTATAAGTGTAGACCAGAGAGAAAATGTCCCTGCCCTCAGATGCTTACATTCTGATGGCAGCAAGGATAATTAACCAATGAACCAGTCCCATGTAAAATAATGTTAGGCAGAGGGGCCATGAAAGGAAAAGGCAGATGAAGGGGTAGTGGCAGGATGGGGGAGCTGTTTAAGGGATGGTGGACAGGAAGACCGTCCATGTAGATATCCACCCAGCACCTCCCACTCTTGGTCTTTGGCCTCCTCACTCTCCACCTCTCGTTCTGCTGCCTCTGCCTTCCACTCCCATGGCCAGGGTTTTGCCTCAGCACTTCTGAACCCCCTGCTCCCTGACCATCCTCCCTGGGCTCTCAGCTCATCTACTCTGTTACCTCCATTCGATGATGTGTCCCCTGTGGGACCTCTCCGCCTTTGAACTTGTCCTCTTTCACTGCCTTCAACCCCTTTCTCCAGCTCGACTCTGTAGGTCCTGACAAGAATCACCCATTTGCGGAAGCCCCCTCCTCTCTTGCTCCTTTGCCTTCAATTGGAATCTCCTGACACAGCCTCCACCCTGCTTAAACCCAACACCCCGCACCTGCACTGAGTAGCCGAGCATTGCTGAAGAAACTCACAGTCATCCTGAGCAGCCGCACTGGACGCTTCTGACCACAAACTTCCAGTGAGCACTCAGCTTGCCCAGCCATCCTACTATATTTCTCTACTAAATTCACTGCGCCACTCTCCAGATGAGTGTTTCACATCTTCTCCAACCCTCAACACCTTCCCTTAGTTTCTCGCTGTTAAAGATCTTGCTTCTTATTTTGCTGAGAAACTAAATGCCATCAGCTGGAATGTACCTGCCTCTCACCGTCAGATCTCCCAAGGTGCCTGCATCTGCACCCGCTGGTGCCTTTCTTTCTCACAATGGATGCATGCATGGATAGATGGATGGATAGGTGGATGGATGGGTGGGTGGATGGATGGATGAGTGGATAGATGGATGGATGGACGGACAGATGGATGGATGGATGGATGGATGGGTGGATGAGTGGACAGACGGACGGACAGATGGATGGACGGACAGACGGATGGATGGATAGATGGACAGATGGATGGAGGGATGGCCTCCTCTTGCATCCCTGGCCAATCCCTTCATTTTGTGCACCACATCCCTTCACTTACTCAAGACTTTGCCTGAAATCATCTTTCTCCCTCCTGCACTATCGAGCTCCTTCTCTCTACCAGACCATTCCCTTCAGCACATAAACGCACTATGATCGCTCTCATTTTCAAAACAAACTCTTCCTTGACCCTAAACCCTCTTCAGCTTCTGCTCCACTTCCTCCTCCCTTTTACGCACTCCTCCTTGAACTGGTTGTCCCTGCTGGCTACCTCTCCGAATCCTCACCTCCATTCCCTCTTAGCCTGCACCAGCCAATCTTTTGTTTCTGTCACTCCATTGAAACTGTCCTCGTCCAAGTCACCAGTGACCTCCTACTGGCGCATCCAAAAGGTCTGTCTCCTAGTCTCACCTCCTCAATTTCTCAGCAGTGTTTGCACAGTAGGGCACTCGCTCCTCCTTGCAACGCTATCTTTTCTTGGAGTCCAGGACTCCACACTGGTCTGGCTTCCTCCTACCCCGACGGCAGCTCTTTCTCTGGCTCCTTCGCTGGCACCTCTTCTTGATCTCTAAATGTGAGCGTGGTGTGGGGACTTTTTTCTTGTTTACAGTCTCTGCCGGTTAGATGGTTAGATTCCATCTAGGCCTGTGCCTTTAAATGTCCTCTAGAGGTTGGGATCTTTGAGAGGCAACATAGAAGCGAGTAGAGAAGCTTGCTGGGGTGTGAACCCCTGCTCTGCCCCGGTGTCATGTTGTTGCTGTTAAATTCTTCACGTAGGATCGGGTCTTACATGGGGCCTGAGACAAAGGCTCAAGCATGAGTAGTTTATTTGGGAACATGATCCCGGGGAGCAGGGGTGAGGCGGAGGAGGAAAGAAACAGAGAAAGCGGGGAGTCAATGTGGGAGTGTGTTAACATCTCTCTAAGTGAACACCAGTCAGTCTTTCAGTGAAGCTTTGTGAAATGTACTTCAGAACCCACTGGAAGAAGGAGCACAGTTGTCCATTGGCTCCTCTCGAGTCATTCCATGGAATGTTAGCTCCCCTTCACTTCTGGCCGGCATATGTGTCAATGCCAAGCAGGTTCCATGGGTATCCCCCCATCATGATGTCAGGCGAGAGGCATGTGGAAAGGCCCTGTCAGGCCACATTTACACGGCACTGGTCAAGACCTGTGCAAAACTGGTCACTGGGGCAATGGCTGGAACAAGAAGTGAGGCTGCGGGCATTTGAAGTGGCACATAGGATTCGCCCCGTATGGGCAGGAATAGCTACAGCTCTCGCCTCAGCGGTTACTGAGAAGACGAAATGATTTAATGTATGTGTTTGGAGGAGTGTCTGGCTCTCGGCAGTGACCATCTACATGATGGTGACCCTGCCCTGACATCCCCTCTGCCTAGCGGGCACCTCGGAAGCCTGTCATGTCCAAAACAGCTCGTATGCCCCGTCCCTCCCATTGTCCAACTATTCCTCCAGTCTTTTTACTATAGTTAAATGGCCAGGATTCATCTCTCTCTCCCACCTCTCACATCCAATTAATTATCAAACTCTAGCTTCAGAAAATACCCCATTCTGGCCTTCTCATTAATCCTCATTGCAAAGCAACTGACCCAGGCCAAGTCACTATTGCTCCTTGCCTGGTCCACTGCACTAGCTTCCCGATCGTCTTCTGCCCCCACTCTCCCCTCCCTACAGTTTGTTCTCCCACAACAGCCTGAGTGAGGATGTTAATGCTGATTAAATCACCCTCTAACAGCTTCCTATTATCCTTTTTATATTTTTATTTTTTTAAATCCTTTTTTAAAAAGTAACAAAGCTGAGCATAGTGGCTCATGCCTATATTCCTAGCACTTTGAGAGGCCAAGGCAGGAGGATCACTCAAGCCTAGGAGTTTGAGGCTAGCCTGGGCAACATAGCGAGACCCCTGCCTCTACAAACAAACAAAAAAACAGAAAAACCTTAAAAATTAGCTGGGTACGGTGGTGCTTGCACCTATAGTTCCAGTTACTTAGGAGGTTGAGGTAGGAGGATCACTTGAGCCTGGGAGGTCAAGGCTGCAGTGAGCTGTGACTGTGTCATGTCACTGCACTCCAGCCTAGGTGACAGAGCAAGATCCTGTCTCAACATAAATAATCAATAAATAAAGCAGCTTTATTGAGATGTAATTCCCATATCATATAATTCACCCACTGAAAGCATACAATTCAATGGTTTTTTTTTTTTTTTAGTCTATTTGCAGGGTTGTGCAAGCATCACCACAATCAATTTTAGAATATTTTAATCATCCTTCAAAAGAAACCCAGCACCCATTATTAGTCACTCCCCATTTCCTCCCAATCTCCCCAGCCCCAGCCAACCAAGAATCTGCTTTCCGTCTCTCTGGGTTTGTTTATTTTGGATATTTTGTAGAAACGGAAAAATGCAATATGTGGTTTTTCTGACCAGTTTCTTTTTCTCATTATTCTTAAGATAAATCTCAAACTCCCTCCCTTCCAGGCTCTCCACGGTCCAGCACCCCCCGGGCTCCCAGCTTTGCTGTCCCTGTCCCAATTCCTCCAATGTCACTCACTGTCTTGAGCAGGCCCCTCTCAGGACCTTGAGCCTTGCTTGTCCCTTTGCTGGAACTTTTCTTCCCAGATCTATGAATTGGATTCTGCCCAAACGTTACCTCCTCAGAGAAGACTTTCCTCTTCTCCACCCTCCTCCACCTCTCCCTGTGTCTCTTCCCCTGACTACTGGAAATGTGTATGTATTTGCTGGACATTGTGGTCTGCACTTTTATACGCCACCTATGTTCTGAATGCTTCTGCCCCCCACAGTTCACATGTTGAAATCTTCACCCCTGAGGTGATGCTATTTGGGAGGTGCTTAGGTCATGGGGGTGGGGCCCGCACAAGGGCATTAGTGCCCTTACAAAAGAAGCACTGATAAAAATGAAGACACTCAGTCCCCAGTGACACCCTTCTACCAGGTAAGGACAGTGAGAGGTGTGGTCTATGAGCCAGGAAACAGGCTCTCACCAGACACCGAATCTGATGGCACCTCAATCTTGGACTTCCCACCCTCCAGAACAGTGAGAAATAAATTTCTGTTGTTTCTAAGCTACACAGTGTATGGTATTCTGCTACGGCAGCCTGTAGGGACCAAGACACAGTCTCGCACCCCCAGGTACCAACTACACTCTCTTCCCTCAGGCTCTCCTCATAGACTGTCTTCCTAGAATCCCATGCTCCCCCAGGAGAAAAAACCCATTTATCAGCTGTAAGGCTTACTGCTCAAATACAAATAAAACATCATGGCCCAAAAGCACTCAGTCCCCAGCCATCTGTGCAGCCTCATAAGCAAAGCTGCAGGCAGTGGCTGCAGCTCTGTGTGCTCCAGGCTTCCGTCTGGGCTTCACCTTCTTCCTACCTTTCTTCTTTAGAGGCCTCATATTGCCTCCCTCCTTTCTCTTTAAAAATATTAGCTTATCCCAATACTTTGGGAGGTGGAGGCGGGAGGATTGCTTGAGGCCAGGAGTTAGAGACCCCCTACTCCGGTGCAACATAGCGAGACACCGTCTTTACAAAAAGTGAAAAATTAGTAGGGTGTGGTAGCATGGGGTGTGGTAGCATGTATCTGTAGTCTCAGCTAATCAGGAGGCTGAGGCAGGAGGATTGCTTGAGCCCAGGAGTTTGAGGCTGCAGTAAGCTATGATCACGCCATTGCACTCCAGCGTGGGTGACAGAGTGAGACCTTGGCTCTAATAAATAAATAAATACATAAATAAATAGCAGCCTGTTAGGGAAAACAGGAAACAAGCCTTTTCATACGTTGCTGGTGGGGATGAAAGCAGTGCAACCTCTATGGAGGACAATTTGCAATCTCTCAATTACAAACCCTTGAACACATCCTACAGATGTACCTGCCTACGTCTGAAAGGACATACATGGCACAGTCTGAGAGCAAAAGATTGAGGACCAGCCACCCAGTACTATCAATAGAAGACTGGTTTAGAACAAGGAACACTTTGCGGCTGTAAGAAAAAATGGGGAACCTTCTCTGTGTGGATATGGGACAATCCCCAGGATGTATGAGCAAGAAAAACCATGTTTGCAGTAAACAACCTTTGGAATAATGAAGAGGAAAACTAAGAACATGTATTTACATAAGTAAATCCCGCAAGGACATAACATTTTTTATATCAGAAATTGGGAACTGTTAGGGAAAAATTAGGAGGAAAACGTCTCACTGAGTCATTGATGTCATTTTTGTATTTGAACCATATGACTGTTACACATTAAAATGTAAAATTTTAAAATATATGAAACAAATGAAAATCTTATTTGGAGGAGTTCTCATTTTCTGAAGATTTTAAAATCTTTCTTCCAAGAAACTGAAAGTGTTCAGCAGTCGGGGTTGGATGTAGATGGTGTCCTCCCTAAGATGTCAGCTGACAGGTGCGGTGTGGCCTCTCGGCTCACCCAGGACAGGGGCCTTGTTTTATTCATCACCGTGTTCCCAACACTGTCACAATGGATGACACACAGCAGGCACTCACTAAATGTCTGGAATGAAATACTAAAGAAATGCATTCATAGAAAGATGCCTAACTCAATAACAGAGTTATTTCAGTCTCGGTGAAGGGTCCACGCTGATACAAAATTGTCAAAATGGATGACTTGGAGCAAGGAGGAACATAGCAATGCTGTTTAAGTCCCAGATCAGAAGGTAGCACCCCACATAGTGCTGCCACTGTCCCAACAGCAGATTTCCTGTACTCTTCTTGATACATGGGGTCTGGATAACAATAATGAGGAAATGCCAAACATAGCATCATCACAGTGATGAAGACACAAATAAGCCACTGTGGGCAGATCACCTGCCTCGTGCCCTCTCCCCAGAAGCGCCAAGCTCGTCTTTCATAGGCCTTTGCCTCCACACACCTGAGGGCAAACTGTGAATTGGCAGTGACTCCCAGCCAGAGCTCTGTGCCCATGGCCCTGTGGCACTGCTGCAAATGGGCCAAGCACGGTCTGAGTACACAGTGGACTCCTGGCCACGGCCCTGGGTGGTTGGCATCAGTTATACCCTGAAAGGGGCATCAAGCTGTGTGGGAGCCAAGAATGAAGGCTGCTGGGTGCCACGCTGGCACGCTCCCTCACCTCCTCCAAGCCCTGGCTGCCACCCTGCAGCTGGTCTCCACCTGAGGTAAAGGAGTGTGGTGCAAATGGTGGCTTCTGCTGGGCCCTGCCTCTCCCTCCTCCCACACCTGACTCAGGGGCTCCTGTAGATGGGTGTCTCTGTTTCCCCTCAGGCCTCCTTTGCTCAATCGTCCTCTCTCTTCCTGCTCTGGGGTGAGGAGTTGTCTCTGAGTGGGGAGTGGGGCTTTTCTGCAGACAGGAGGCCACCAAAGCCCTGAGCCCGAGGCCACCAAAGCCCCGAGCCCAAGGCCACGGGCTCCACAGGGAGAGTGCTGAACTGAAGCATTGCCTGGAGCTGGATCTGAGAGAAGCCAGAGCCCTGGGCCCCGTGAGGCTCACGCCTGTCAGATTCCTGCATCTCCCTCCCTCTTCCCAGGTCCTGGCTCTGGACCCAGTGAGCAGCCCTTCACCATGACCCTGTGTGCCATCCACCTGTCCCCGGGGGACGTGAGCACTTGCCCGGCAGCCCGGGGCTGGGGACGTGGGCCGGCTGTTAGGATGGGGTCAGCCTCTGCTCCAGGCTAATGCTCCTGAAGATGTGTCCCAGCCAGGAAGCTCCTGGCACTTTCTGTCTCATTGTCTCAGCATAAGCAGTATTCAGAGGTGTCCCTGGAACACCTGGCTTAGAGGGCAGCTGGGTATTTGCCCAGGCTCTGTGGCAACCTGCCGTCTTCTGGGATAGCCAGAGGGCTGAGCCTGCCAGAGTGCTAGCACCACGGCTTCAAGGCTGTCTTGACCAGTGGAGGCCTGGTCCGGCCACACTTCACTTCCTCCTGTTCCTCCTGGTCCTTCCCACTCACCTCTTACCCTCCACTCACCCTCTCTTTCTGGAGCACTGCATCTTACCCCAGGGGAATGCCCAGCCCACACCCAGGCCAGTCAGCTTCTTCCAGAAGGCAGCAGAGCCGGAGCAAGCCCAGGGCTGAGGGGCCTCATGACTGATTTCCCTTCTCAGAAACCTCTCTGACCTCCCAAACTGGAATCTCTGCCTTCGGTTTGCAAGCCAGGAATCACAGATGGGTCACTCAACCAGAGCACTCTTGTGGTATGTCCAGGTCAGAGGGCAGCCAGGCCCTCCCATGCCATCCCCAGCAGCTGGACGGAGGGCGAGAAGTCCCTGCGGGCGCCTCAGGCCCTGAGCCTCTCAGGTTCCCTCAAAGGGAGGGGCTCTGCAGAGCCAGCTGCAGCTGTGGGAAACCACACACCGCAGCCTGCAGGTGCAAGGGGCCTGGGGGAAGGGGAGAGGATTAACTGTTTCTTGGGAGCAGGCCTTTTCCATCCCATCCACTCCCAAATGGTGGCTCCCCCAGGATGTGGCGTAGCATGCCCCGCAAGGGTGTGGGGTGGGAAGCTGGCCGTGGAAGAATCACCGGAGCTTGTGATCCAGGGATCCCAGAGACAAACCCCTGCCTCAGAGGCCCCGAAGCCCACAGAGAGACCAAGATACTCTCACTGACTCTGGGTGGCTTCAGAGGCCACTGAGAAACCCCGGGCACCGTGTCCTACTTCATGTCTAGTGGCCACTCTCTGGAGACATTTCCTCCAAGTCATAGGACCTGCCCAGGGGAGGCAGAAGGGAGCTTCATTCTTGGGCTGTGCCACTCACCCCACCGGGGGTCTGCCCACTGAGGATGCACAGAGTGCTGCCAAGAGGAGCACCGGGCTGGCCTCAGCAGGGGCTGAGCAGGCGGTTCCTTCCCCCTCAGCCTGGGTCTCTGGGTGGTAGCCTTGAGTGTGAGTGGGTAAACCCGAGCTCACCGAGGCTGGGACCCTGCTCTGGGGTTGTCAAAGGGGCTGGAAGCCATTCAAGGGGAAAGGCTTTGCAGGTTCCCAGAATGACTCTTTTCTGCCAGGCTGTCCCCAAAGGCTAGCGGGATGCTCATGCTGCCCATGTGCCCGCCTGTCACAGGTCCAGGTTGGTCTGACCTCTCATCTCGCCAGTTACCTGCCTCCTGGTGGAGCACCCACCGAGAACAGTGTCCTGGCAAGAGACCCGGGGGCCCCGGGCCCTGTGGGAAGAGGCCAGAATTGCCCTTGTGTGAATCCTGCTTCAACCCCTAACTTTCTTCTCACTCTTCCCATTCTTCCATGAGAATAAGTAACTCATTCCCTTCCTCTTGATTTTCCCTAAATGTGAGAAAGGTAACGCTGTCTAGGAGAAAGTGACTGAGTTCACTCTGCACACATGGGCACCAACTGCTTGTCAGGGTTGGAAGGTAGACACACATTCTTTCCCTGGAAGAGCTCACAGGCTGGCAGGGCAGACGTCCACATGCTATTCAGAGGCAAGGCTCTGCCAGGGAAGGCAGTAAGTTCATCAGGGGCAGGGGAGGAGCCGATGATGATGGAGAATGTCTGCAGAGCTCACAAATGTTCTATGAAGCACATAGTGCTGACTGTTTGGAACGGAGCAGAAAGGGGTAAGGCAAAGTGCTCAGGATCAAACTGGGGAGACGGGAATGAGCCACAGTAAGTTGTCTTGATGTCCCCGTGAGGCAGTAGGGGACTATTTCAAAGGGCTTTCAGAATTCAGGACAGGGTCATTTCCCACATGGGTAACAGGGAAGCCTTCTAGAAGGAGGTGGTATTTGAACCGTGGGGAACGTCAGGAGGCTGCACGAGGGAACCTGGCCCTGAGTTGTGGGGACCTTGGTGCCAAAGCCGAGACTGAAGGATGCCTCCTCCTGGACGAACTACCTGGGGGAAAATTAAACTTACTGGAAGAGTGAAAGAGTCTGCCAAGACACTCAAGTGAGGGAGTAGTATCTACTGCTTCTCCTCTGCCTGCACTTCCTCGGGAGGGAGGGGTGATTTCTCCTCCCCGTACCCATCAACCTCTGACCTTCTACATCTGCCCCACCTCGCCTTTCCATCCTCAGCTCCCACTTCCTTTCCCTAGGAACTGTCCATTACAATCTCTGGTGTGACTTTTTTAAAAGCCCATTCAGTCTTTGTCCCCCTTTCCTGGCACAGAGGTTTAAAAGCCTTTGGGATCTCCTGAGTGACAGGAATGCCTTTTGTCATTTGTAATGAGCATTTTCATCATACCTGAGGTTACGATAAGAAGGCAACTCAAGGTGGGTTCTTAATGTTAAGGGAGACTGGCCATGACAGAAAGACCAAGCATGTGATCAGAGTGTGGACATTTTGTCCCTCCTCCCATCCCCACCGCACCGCCAACCTCTGGGGCGAGAAGGAGGGACTAGAGATTGAGTTCCTCATGTGGTTAATGATTTCATCAATGCAGGTGCCTATGGAGTAAAGCCCCATATAAAAGCTCCACACTGAAACCGAGAGGAGCTTCCCGGCTGGTGAACACACCAATGTGCTGGGAGGGGGACATGCCACATTCCACGAGGAGAGGGTGTGGGAGGCCTGCAGACACACCCCCGCCCCCCCGCGAACACCTTGCCCTACATAGCTCTTCCCTTTGGCTGTTCTGAGTCTATATGATAATAAAACTAATTGTAAGTATAGCATGCTCGGTGAGTTCTGTAAGCCATTGTAGCCAACTACTGAACCCTAAGTTTGGGTGGTGAGGACTCAAATTCGTAGTCAAGTCAGACAGAAGTGCCACTAGCCTGTGGACCCTGCGTGCGCCTGAGTTCGAAGTAAGGGTAGTCACGGGGACTTCGACATTTAACTTGTGGAGTCCGACACTGTAAAAAAACCAAACTCGGTTTTTCCTTCTATACTCTCTCAACACGTTCCTGACACCAGATATGGGGGCAGGGGTCTCCCCCACCCACCAAGCAAGCTGTCATTTCTGCAGCAGACACCAGTGGGGCGTCCTCCAGTTCGATTCTGACTCTACCTGCCGACAGTATCAGATCACACAGGTTGAGAACTCAGTCCCCTCTCCTCACTTCTGAGGCCAAGTGCAAGCCCTGGGTTGTTTCTCCACTGCTCTGTCTGACCAGCTAATTGGGGTTCACTAAAGCAGCTCACAGAACTCAGGGACAACTTACTTACATGTGTTAGCTTATTATAAGGATATCCCACAAGATATACATGAAAAGATGCATAGGGTGAGCGATGGAGGAGGGGTGGAGCTTCTTTAACCTCTGTGGGTGCTCCAGCCTCCAGGAATCCCCACGTGTTCGGCTATCAAGAAATCCTCTGAACCTTGCCCTTTTGGGTTTTTATGGACGCTTCATTACATAAGCCTGATTGACTAAACCATTGGCCACTGGTGATCAACTTAAACTTCAGCCCCTTTTCCCTCCCTGGAGGCTGAAGGGTGGGGCCGAAAGTCCCAATCCTCTAACCTTGTCTTGGTCTTTCTGGGGCCAGCTCCCATCCTGAAGCCACCTAGGGGCTTAGTGTGCAAAAGGACACTTAGCACTTGGGAGATTCCAAGGGTTTTAGGAGTTGTATGTCAGGAATGAAGACCTAATACCTGTGTCACAATGCAGGTAGTTAGTGTCAGAAATGACACTGAATCCAACTGCAGGAGGCCCCGCTGGTGTCAAGGAATAGTTGTTAGAACGTACAACCAAAGAGGCCTCTCTTCCCTCAAACCCACATCACTCTCCTTCTCCTGCCTGAAATGTCTCTCTGCTCCCCGCATTAACTAGTCCACTAGTCTGTTTTTCTAAATTCTTTCTTCCCTTCAAAGTCCACCTCCTTCACAGCGTGGTACTAGTGATGCCGTCCTGTAGCCCTTTCTTGAATGTATAACTCCCACCTCCCACCAGGTAGCATCTGCTTTTGAAGAGAGACCTGGGGAAGGCCTGGGGAAGGCTTGTGCGGACAAAGGAGTTGCTCACTAAATGCTCATCGCTGGCTAGAAGGGGAAGGCTGCATTGAAGTGAGGGAGGCTGCTGGCCTGGCCGGCACTCCTCCAGAAGAAGCCTCCGCCTCAGGCCTCTCGTCCTCCCTCCCTCTCCTGCTGGCTGTGAGAAGCCGTGTCTTGGGATGGGCCCGGTTTTGGGGGTGCTGGCTCTGCAGTTTCCAGCATCATTGGCCCTGACAGTAAATACAAAATTTTGGCATCTTCTCTACTGGGATTGGCAGTGCTCACCCAGGCCAACACCCGCCCCCTACACACACACCACACTCCACACACACACCACACACCCCCACACTCCACACACACATCCCCACCCTCCCCACACACCACACATTCCCCCACACCACACACACACACACATACACATCACCCCCACCCCCACACACATCCACACACCACACACACACCGCACCACACACAACCCCACACACCGCACCCCCATACACCACACTCCCCCATACCACACACACACAACCCCACACACACCACACACCACACACGCACCACACCCCCCCACACCACACACACACAACCCCACACACACACCACACACCACACATACACCACAACCCCTTACACACACCACACACCACACTCGCACCACACCCCCCGACACCACACACACACCACAACCCCTTACACACACCACACACCACACACACACCACACCCCCCCACACCACACACACACTGCACCACACACAACCCCACACACCGCACCCCCATACACCACACCCCCCCACACGCATACACACCACACACACACACACACCACAGCCCCCCACACCACACACACATCACCCCCCACACCCCACACACACACCCACACCACCCCCCACACTACACACTCCTCTCACACATATCAAACACCCCACACACCACACACACAGATGCACACACCACAGCCCCCCACACCACACACAATCACCCCCCACACCACACACACACCACCGCCCCCGCACATACTACACCCCTCACATACCACACCCCCCCACACGCATACACACCACACACACCAACCCCCACACACTACACACTCTTCACACTCACACCACACCCCCTCACACACCACACACAACCGCACACAGACGCACACATCACAACCCCCCACACCACAAACACACCACCCCTCCACATGCCACACACACACACACCACCGCCCCTGCACACCACACACCCTCGCACACCACACACTCACACACACACCACAACCCCACATACCACACACACACCCTCACAACCCCCTCACACACACCCTCACAACCCCCTCACACACACCCTACCCACACCACACACACACACACACACACAGACCATGCCTAGCCTGTATCTGCCTCATTTTGGGCTGCAGTTGAAAATCACTGAACATGGCCGTAGTCTGGCCTTGTTACTCCTCTCTCCGTTTGTTGTTTGGCAAAGGGCCAGTAGAGAATAGTGCATTCCCTCTTACACACTTTCTCACCCACCTTCCACCTCACACACTCCACCTTTTCCTGGAGCTGCCTCCAAAAGCCGAGGTTTGTGGTTCCTTAAACAGCTCTGACAGAGTCTAGTTGACCCAAGCCATGTGGGTAATTGGTGGGGGCAGAGAGCCATGTTACCCGTCCCCTCAACACCCTGGAAGATGAGTCGGCAGTAGACAGGTGGGGGCTACACTGGGCTCCTCCTCCCAGGGAGGCCAATGTGAGAGGTTTCACAGAGTGACCTAGAGGCACTTAGGAAGCCCAGGGCCTTCCTCCACATCACTGCCCATGGGCAACTGCTCTGAGCTGCTAAGCCTGGATCTGGCTTCAGAAAAAGCATGGCTCCCGTGTGATCTTTGGGCCTCCGCCTTCACTCCTTCTTCCAGCTCCCACCTCCTCTGAAGGTCTCTCTCAGCATATGCTGGATCTTAGAAGGAGAGAATATTAGCCATTTTTTACCCTCATGGAAATTTAAATGGCCATGTGAAGTTTTAGCTGTGACTGGAATGAAAGGCCTGGTCCCCAGTTATAGGAATTGTAAGGAGCAGCTTAAGTGGGGAGGGTTGGGAGGATGGGATGTGTCTCTCCTGGTATTACTGTGCCCCACTCCCCCAAGTTCTGCTCGTCAAGCAATCTGGAAGAATTCTTGCTCTTCCCCACCAAGTGTTGGGGACCTTCTTCTATAACACTTCCTCTTCTTAAGACATTCTCAGTCCAAATCTCCCAAATTTTCTCCCAGATCTCTTTACGGTGAGGATCTGGGGGGAACAAAATCCCACCCTATTTCAAGTTCTGAATAGCATACAATTCCATTTTATCTTGCCCTCAATTGGATTCTCATCCTAATTTCTCTCCCAGCTATACTGGCCCCCAAACAGTCACTACGGCAATCCCAAAGTTACCTGAGAGCATCGGAGTCTCACATTTAAAACTGGAAGGGACTTTACAGCTCAATCCCGACTCCCCAAGTTACAGAGGAAGAAACTCAAGTCCAGCGAAAAGTTACTTGTCCAAGGTCCCATGCCAATGAGTGGCAGAATTCAGATTAGAACTCAGTGCTTCAGCTGCCACTCCAGTGCTGTTTCTGAAAAGCCATAACCACTTCACATCCCCACTCAATTTAGGGTTTGAGGCCTGGAGTTTAGGTACTATTTTTGGAGACATTGTTGGAAGTTCTAGGATGAGGGATTTACGAAGATTCGGTTCTCATTTCCCTCTCCAAAGCTCTTGGCTGGGTAACGTGGCTCATGTCTGTAATCTCAGCACTTTGGGAGGCTGAGACGGGAGGGTCACTTGAGGCCAGGAGTTTGAGACCAGCCTGGGCAACATGGTGAGACCCAATCTCTATAAAATAATAACAATAATAATAACAATATAAAGCTCTTGTTTTGTGTTGTATTGCCATAGTCAACTGCAACCTGGTCTGGGGTAGGAGGAGGCAGGGGGCCGGGGGTAAGGAGGGCTGCTGAGCTGTGTGATGTCTTTGCTGGGCTCCCAGCCTGGCTGATGGGGGTTTATCCACCCCGACCTGAGAGCAGGTGTGGGCCCTCTGTCCCCAGAGCTTCTTGAAGAACAGTTTGTTCTGCAGGGTGCAGCCAGGGTAGGGGGAGAGTTGCAGATACCAGCACAGCCCTGGAGCCTGTTGCAGCTGCTTCCTGTTGTCAGAGGGCTCCTCCACCAAGGGGCTGAGCTCCCTGACACCTCCACACCCTTGCCTAGTTCTCTGTGTGGTATCCTGCCTCAGTAGGCCAGCAACTTCCCACGGATACCAAGGAAGGCTGTGTTCAAGTAGCAAGAGCTCTGAGTGAGGAAGTGCCCTGTGGCCAGGCACAATTCCAGCCTTGTGGCTGACCACCCCCGGTGCAAACAGGGTCCTGTCCTCACATATGCGGGTTCATTTCTGCCTTGTCTTCCTTTCCCTGTCTGAAAGATCTTTCCCATCCCATCTGCAAAGTCAAGTTCTCCCCACCATTCTCGGTTCCATCTCTTCCCCGAAGCTTTGTCCGCAGTGACTCCCTCCCCACCCCCGCTCCATTGGCCGTACTGGACTGTCCAGCATGAAAGTGCGGGCCCTCACTTCACACTGCCTTGCCTTGTGGTTTGACATTGCACCTAGGTTTGCTTTTTCTCCTCTTCAAGACTTGAAGACAGGATGATTTGGGTCCTTAACCACTGCCTCCTACTTCAAACAAGATCCCTTACAGAGCTGAGCTCAAAAGCCCACCCTAAGTAGTAAGGGCATAAGACATCCTGGCTGAATATCCCGTCTCAGTGTCTCTGTCTTGGTTCCTGCCTGAATTTCAGTCAGCTGAGCCACAGTTCACCCCAGACCCTGTAGCATGTTGGGAGGAGAAATTTGGGCTCCTCTGCCGGGTAGTCACATTGCCTCACTGCAGGAAGTGACCCAGGCCTTGCCTGTCTCCCAGCTTGTGGGCCTCCTTGCCTCCAGGTTCCCCGCTGACTAATCATGAGAGTGCTATGGGGCTGACTGGAAGCTACCACTCCTGTCCTAGAAGGGACTTCCCCAGCTTGAATGCTTGCAGGTGGATGGCAAGGGAAGGGGGAGAGGGCTGGTAACATGCAAGGTGGTGCCCTAGTCCAGCTCCAGGGACACGGCTCATAAAACACTCCCAATAGGGGCTGTTCAGCCTGTCTCCATTCTTGCGGCTCTCTTCGCCCCAAGCCTCAGGCGGGGCCTGGCTCCTTCTCCCTGGGGGGTCTGAAAGGGGCTGGAGTGGGGGTGGAGTGAGCAGCAACCCGGGACTCTCAGCTCAGCGCTCTTCCCCCCATTGTGAAACGGCCTTGGATAAGGGCCAAGCAGGAAGCTGCCTCCTATAGCTCCGCGGCCTGGCGCCTGGGGTGTGAGGACGGCCCCAGGCCCTTCCCTTCCCAAGGGACGGCTGAAGCTGACACACGGAGTCCACCTGCACCGAGACACTGAGCTGCCCTTGGCTAAGTCATGAGGGGCCTATGCCCTCCCTCCTGCTCTCTGTGCCAGCCAGGTGGTGGCAGGCAGAGGGGTGTGTAGAAAGGGCACGGGCCTGGGGCTCAGGGCCCAGGGCTTCCAGGCTCGCCTTTGGCATTACCAAGCTTTGTGATCTTGGGCCAGTCACTTTCCCTCTTCGGACCTCACTCAGTTTCTATTCACTTGTGAATAGCGAGAAGGTAAAGGGTTGGACTAAAAAGGTCTTGGAGGCCTCTCCCAGCTCCATACTGTGACTCACTGAAGTCGATGATTCATTGATGTTATTACCGGGACTTGGCTCTGATCATGCGGGAGTTTGTTCATTGTGTCTGTCTAGGAGTCCCTGTGTAAATCTGCATCTGTGGGTCTGTCACAGAGGTGGAGTGGGCTTCCCCAAACAATCAAGGATGAATCATGACACAGAGGCCAAGAGAGGAACACCATCTGTTGCTCTGGGGAGCTGAGACACCTGTTGGGTAATTTGTGCAGAACTCTGGCTATATAATTTCCTGTCCTTAACTTTCAGACAGGAAACTTTAAATTTGGGATCCCTAACCATCATGAATAAGGGAGCCCCTCCCACCCACTAAACCCATGAAAGTGTGGGGAGGAGGAAGGCAGGAATAGGTGTTCACGCCCCAGACTTCCAGCCTGGCTGCGAATGCTTGAGCAATAACTATGCTTGCCTTTCGTGGTCTCAGTTTCCCCTCGTACAATATGGGGTATGCTGGCCCGCTTCTTGAGGTTCAGCAAGGAAGGAAATCCCAGATGAGAAGAACCTGTTAAAGTTCACGCATGTTTCTTCAGTGCCACCACCTGATTCTGTACCAGGATGGCCTTCCAGGCATGTGGGGCCAGGGGTTGCCCATGGGGTGTAGCCTAGAGGGTACTGGCAATTCCTTTGTATCTCCCCAAAGCCCCTATACCAGAAATCCCACCATTAGAGTCTGTCCTTTGTTTACCATCACCTAAGTTTCCTCCACAAATGGAGGGCATGTGACATACTAACCATTTGTCCTGAACATGTTCATGTGATTTAGCTACCAGACGGGTTGCCTCCACACAGCTAGCTGAGCTTAGTGGGAGCCTGGGATTTTGGTGTGGAGGGATGGGAGGGTGTTTTGCAGGACTGAATATTTCTACTCAGGGTACTGCTTGAGAAGGAGAGGAAAAGAACAATGAAGCCTAGCTTTTCTGCCATGCTTTCTCACTTATAAGGTATTTATATTCATACTGTCACACTGAACTCACCACAGCAGTGTGAGGAAGATATTCCCATTTTACAACTGAGGAAATGGAGGCTCACAGAGATTGAGATGACTTTCCTTCAGAGATACAGCCAAGAAATGCCAAGTTAGGTCTTGAATCCAAAGACAGAACGAAGGAGACAGGATTCTGCATGGGAGTGAGAGGGGGACAGGGGCTTGGGATAGGAACCCACACCCAGAGGGAGGGAAAGATGAGGAGTGGAGAGAGAATCCCATTTTGTTCCACTGTGCCTAGAGCTGGCCTCTTTCTGCCTTCCCTCCCTTCTTGTCACCTCTTTGGACAGCTGAGAGACAGCTGAAAGCTCAGCACTCCTGAGCTGCCCGCAGGCTACACTCATCTGCAAGTTCTTCTCTGCACAGAGGTGGCTGGCTCGTCAGCGTAAAACAGTGCTCACCTCACAGGACTGTTGGGGGCTCAAAAGAGGATATATGTAAGCACCTAGAAATGAACCTGGCACTTAGTCACTTCTCGAGAAATAAAGCAAGCTATTGTATGAGAAAAAAAAAGTCTCTTTTCTAGCGGAGAATTCAGTCAGCTTCTTGCATCTAGAACAGTGTCTACCACTGCTTGTTTAGCCTTGTTCAGTGAATGGATGAATGATAATCTTTCTGTAACACGGAAAGTTCTAGTCTCCACAGAAGTAATTTTGAAAAATAACGACCACAATCTTGGATATTCTTAGGGTTGATCTAAGGTAAAGGATAGGGCAAGATCCGGGAGCATCTGAGGCTGCGCCCAGGGCTACGCTTGTCTGGTGAGGTCAGGGCGTCCCCTGCTGGCCTGAGGCGAGCCGCAGGCAGGTCGAGGCCACTCCTCACCTCTGCGATGGCGCCTGGAGGGAGGGCGTGGTGGCGTTGCCTACTTCCTTGCTGTGAGCGAGGGGAAGGCCAGTGCTAATCACTGACACTTGTGGGCTCTGGAAACTTCCCTAGGGCCCCCAGAAGGGGCTGGGGGAGAAAAGCAGCAGTTCTCAGAATTTTGGAAGTAGAAGTGACATTACCAATCTAGCCTGAGTCCTGAACATAACAGTGAAAAAACTTTAAAAAATACATCAACTGGGTGTTTACTATGAGCCCTTTACTTGGATTATGTCCTTGAAAGCCGACAACAACCCTCTGAGGCAGGTTCCCTGTGGAGGATAAGGCACAGGTAAGTGCCTCGTGCAAGGCCTCACAGCAAGTGGGGGAGCAGGGTGAGCCTGGGGCGTCTGACTCACAGTCCAGGACACCTGTGCTCTCTCTCTAGGGCACTGGGGCTTGCGATTTCAATCCAGGACTTCATCCTGGGGTGGGGATGGAGAGAGTTCCTGGGGCCCTGAGTTAGCTGAGCAGATACAATGAACACTTGTTGACCAACTGCAGAAAAGAATAAAGGAATTGGTAACTGCCAGTGTTGGAGTGGATTCAGTCCAGGGAGTGAGTCGACGTGGCTTCAGGGTGGTTACTCTCTCTGGGCATCCAGGCTTCCAGGACACACTCTCATCTCCCTCTGGCCACCCCTCTGGCCTTCTCTAGGATGGCTCCACCAGAGCTAACCACCTCCAGCTGGCGTAGGAGGTCTCCCAGCCTTAGGTTCTAAAACTTGTCATCCCGAAGCCAGACCTGCCCAGTCCCATTCCTCGATGTGTTTAGATGACACCCTCCTTCCTTCATCCAGAACTGACCCTTGAATCAGCACGCTGGAGCTACGGTGAGGCAGCTCAGAGCCCAAGGTGTAGCTCCCCTCAGACTGAAACTGAAAAGTTAAACTAGCTCAGAGGCCAGTCCTCCGTAAGGTGCACAGTGTCTTGTTGCAATCTGCTATAGAGTGAATCCACCTCAACAAGGAGGACATGGGAACAGCCCACTCCCATCCAAGGGACTGCGGTGTAAAAATGCATACCTTAGCTCATTTACTCCTCCCTTTGACGTGAGGTAGACACTTTTATGACTTCCCCATTTTACAGATGAGGACACTGAGGCACAGAGAGACTTAAGCAATTTTGGGATAAAGATTACTGGAAACAAATACATTAAAGAAAAAGATAAACTCTAAAACAACAATAACAAAAAACAAAACGAAACAAAAAATAGTGGATGTTTCCAATGAAAAATTATACACTGTTTAGAACACAGCCTTCTGGATTAGCTGATTTCTAGCCTTTCATTTCCTTCGCACTATTTTACAACTCTGTAGGTTGTAGAGACTCAATGGCAATGCAGAGGATTTTTGTCTATGGACATACAAATGCTTCTGTTCAGTGAAGGGACAACCCTGGGTCCCTCCAATTTGTTAAGCAACAAATTCATTCCAGAATTCCTGAAATTCCAAAATCCAATTTTGCTTAACAAATTCATTCCAGAATTCCTGAAATTCCAAAATCCAATTTTGCTTAACAAACTCATTCCAGAATTCCTGAAATTCCAAAATCCAATTTTGCTTAACAAACTCATTCCAGAATTCCTGAAATTCCAAAATCCAATTTTGCTTAACAAATTCATTCCAGAATTCCTGAAATTCCAAAATCCAATTTTGCTTAACAAATTCATTCCAGAAGTCCTGAAATTCCAAAATCCAATTTTGCTTAACAAATTCATTCCAGAATTCCTGAAATTCCAAAATCCAATTTTGCTTAACAAATTCATTCCAGAATTCCTGAAATTCCAAAATCCAATTTTGCTTAACAAATTCATTCCAGAATTCCTGAAATTCCAAAATCCAATTTTGCTTAACAAACTCATTCCAGAATTCCTGATGCTTTCTGGATTCTCCTTTGAATGGATTGTAACATACATCTCGTTTCCTTATTAATAGGTTAAATACAATAAAAGTTTTTTTGAGACAGCATCTCGCTGTTTCCCTGGCTGGAGTGCAGTGGCACAATCATGGCTTATTGCAGCCTTGACCACCCCAGCTAGGAACCCCATCCAGGAACTAGCGACTGTGTTTTTAACCATTATACTTTCCAAGCACTGCAAAGTGCAATTGCATTAGAGTAACTGCAGCTGTAAAGTAATCAACCTTAACCTGAACAAGATCCTTGACCCTAATTCAAACCCTAACTGAATTCCTGACCCTAATTCAAAACCAACGCTAATGAAAACCTAATACATTAAAGTGTGCTCTGTCTGAGGAAAAAACACATTACCCCTGCATTTTGGGAGAGACAGTCTCAGGCTGTACAAACAAGCATACTTACTCAGGTCCCTTCGCTGGGCTCGGCCCTGAGGAGCAGGAGGTGTTTTTCAGCGCCCATCTTCCTGTAGTATCCTCGCCCATGGAGAAGTGGCCAAAGCTGGTACAGTGCTTTGTGCCCAGGGCCTTCATTTTGCTCTTGGTGCTGCCTGGGCCTTTGATGAAGCCCCCATGATATGGGAAGGGATTTGGGAACCATTTTCATGTCATGGTTCTCCTAGAACTGTGAAAGGAAGAGGAAAAACTGAGGGAGAGGGAGCAGGAAGGTGTGTGGCCTGCATGACTCAGAGACAGTGACCCAGCTCTATGCCTCACATACACACTGCTCTGCTCCAAGGCCAAAAGCCATTAACCTCTATGATGCACTTAGATTACAATTTGATTAATGATATGTTACCCTAATCACACATAATTGCAAGTTAGGATTTGAGGTGCTGGAAAACATTAAAATTTAACCATGTTATATTGACATAAACTCTCAATTTCATTGTATCCTGAGCTACCTTTATTCCTGATTGATCACATACAACACCATTTTTCTCACTGAGAAATTTATTTTCAGATACAGTCTTATAAATCAATGAACTTTATCATTGCTTTTACTCATTGTTTTAATTCTTTTAATCTCAAAAATTTAAATTTAGCAACATTATTTTACTTCATCATACTTCCTTTTATGATCCCTTTTATTTGTGGCAAATGATACTGGTTTTCCACTTATGATCATGATATTAAATACACAAGTATAAAATGAGTCAATTTAAAGAAAAATATTAACTAACAGTATAAGTGGTATTAAGATAATGGCAGAAATCAGGATGATGATGTTGAAATGATGGAAAGTGTGTGGCCTGTAAATAATAACACTATTTGATACTGTACTGTTTATTGGGCATTTACTATGTGCTAGGCCCAATGTTATCAATGATAGCGCTGTTCAATAGAATTAGTGATGAGGGAAATGCTCTACATCTGCACTATCCAAGCCACATGTTGCTGCTGAATCCCTGAAATGTGGCTAGGGTGACTGAGGAATTAAAACTTTAAAATTAATTTAAACATCTATATTTACCATATTCGAGCAAGCCTAAAGGTCTTACATATAGTATTTTATAAAATCTTCATAACATCAATGAAGTAAGCATTATTATTGTTATTTTGCTAGTGAAAAGACTTAGGCCTTGAGAGGATGCCTGAGGCCACATAATTAGTAAGTAGCAGAGGTAGGATCTGAACCCCGATCACTTTGACTTCTGAATAGGTGCTCTTGGTCATTTCCCGCAGAAAAACAAAGCCCAAAGAATATTCTGTCAGTAGTTGAATTGTACTGGCTCCAGTGCTATGCACACATTCCATGTACTAGGACATAGACATCTCTGGGGGATCATCCAGCCGGCCACCGAGATTTTTGCAAAAGTCCAGAGGCTAGTGTGATTGCAATCACATTAAACTTTGAAGATAGCCAACAGGACTCATGCAGGTGTAGATGTGAAAATTAAAAAGAAAAAGAACAGCTGGGGGCAGTGGCTCATGTCTGTAGTCCCAACTACTTAGGAGGCTGAGGCTGGAGGATAGCTTGAGCCTGAGAGGTGGAGACTGCAGTAAGCCGAAATTGTACCACTGCCCTCTAGCCTGGGTGACAGAGTGAGACCCTGCCTCAAAAAGAAAAAGGAATCTGGGATGATTCATGGGTGTTTTTATTTGAGTAACTAGGCAGATGGTGGTGCCATTTAATAAATAGAAAAGACGTGGGAAGTAAAAAGTTTTGATTTGGTCATGTAGTATCCGAGATGCTCGTTATACATCCAAGTGGAACTACCAAGTGGACAGCTGAATATGCAAGTTTGGAGCTCAATACAGAGGTAAAAGCTATAATTAAAAATTGGGGGGTCATCTTCGTACACCTCAGGACTAGCAAAGATTAGAACAGTCTGGTGAAAACCCCTCCTGTAGGGCCACCAACACAAGACCACTCTGTGATGGCGCCGTATGAATAACCTCTAGCATGCGTGTCCAACCATTTGGCTTCCCTGGGCCACATTGAAAGAAGAATTGTCCTGGGCCATATGTAAAATACGCTAACACAAATGATAGCTATGAGATAAAAAAATGTTTAAAAAAGGGGCCATGCATAATTTTGGTGATACCTGCCAATACAGATGAGCCAAAAAGTCCTCACATTCAAATGGCTGGACACCCATGCAAGAGCCCCGGGCCTTGGCATTACTAGCTCAGAAGCTGAAGTCCTGGTTGAGAGCACCAGCCTGACCCACGGTAGGTCACATGCTTGAGCCCTGGTGCTGAGGGCAGGTGAGTGACCTCTGACCCTTTTATTTAATTATTTATTTATCGCCTCTCACCAAAACCCACACAACAGGGGATTGCAAACAGGTTCAAATGCTGGAGAACCAAAAGCCAATACAGGTTGGCTATACAAGGTCATCAGCCTAGGGCAAGAAGTGGGCAAAGGGCGCTGGCCATTTGGAAGAAAATGTGAAATCCGAGAGTGAACATATTTAAGTCATTAAGTTTGTGACTCTCCTAACTGGGCTCCCCATTTCCTGCCTTGTCTCTCTACAGTGTCTTCACAACCCAGACAGGGGCATCTTTAAAAAATGGTAAATCCGATTTTCAGTGTTGTGTTGAAAACTTCCTTAACAAGAGTCTTCTCTTTGTATCTAGAACAAAATCCAAATTTACCATGGTCACAGGCCCTACATAATCTGGTTCCCAGCTACCTCTCCATACTCCTTCACTCCTTGCTCCACAAGCCCTCCTCACCCCCACCTGCACCTGCCAGTCTTAGACACAGGGCAACTTGTTCCCCTTTGGGGGTTTTGCTCTAGCCATTCTCTGTGTCTGAAACACTGTGTCCCTAGATCTTTGGATGGCTGGTCCTTTCAGCTTTCAATTCAAAGTTCTCCTCTTCGACGAGAACTCCCCTGACCCCAGCCCAAAGCAGTCGCTTTCCCACTCTCACTATACAGCCCTGCTTAGCTGTCTTCACAGAGCTCATTATCTGAAGCTGTACTACTTGTTTGCTTCATTGTTTATTTCCTCCCTGCCCCTTTTAACCCAAGTTCCAGGAAACCAGGAACTTAGCTTGTCTTATCCTGCCGCATCCCCAACCTCTACAACAGTGCCTGACACAGACTGAGAGGCACTCAGCGAAAACCTCTTGTGTGGTGGAATGCTTGACTTTATAGAGGGCCCAGGGTTCAAGTTGGCTACTGGCAGAGAGGGCTTACAACCCAGTTCTCCTGACTAATCAGAGGTAGAACTGAAGACTGGGCTCCAGCCCCTCTTTTTTTTTTTTTTTTTTGAGACGGAGTCTCGCTCTGTTGCCCAGGCTGGAGTGCAGCCGCGCGATCTCGGCTGACTCCAAGCTCCGCCTCCCGGGTTCACACCATTCAGCCTCTGGAGTAGCTGGGATTATAGGCGCCCGCCACCACGCCCGGCTCTTTTGTATTTTTAGTAGAGACGGGGTTTCACCGTGTTAGCCAGGATGGTCTCAATATCCTGACCTCGTGATCCACACGCCTCGGCCTCCCAAAGTGCTGGGATTACAGGCGTGAGCCACTGCTCCCGGCCCAGCCCCTCTGGCTGGAGCTGCAGGTCAGCGTTTAGGGAGAATTTAAAGGATCTACAGGAACTTATAATGATGACAATAATTAAAAGAAAAATAGCTGATACCTACGGAACACCCTGCATGTGCCAGGCACTGTTCTACGTATTTAATCTGAGTTTCATTTACGCCTCACGACCACACTGCGAAGTAGATACTATCATTACCCTCACTTTATGGATAAGGAAACTGAGTCACTGAATTGTTAGGTAACCTGCCCAGCATACAGCTGAACATAAACTATACGCTGCTATCAAAACTTTCTTTTGCTCTCACTCCCTCACTCTGGCTGGGGTGAGACGATCTCTCTCAAGTAACGGCCCAGTGCAGCCCCAACGCCGCCAGGTCACTGGCCCCCGGACGTCCCAGGGCGCCGGCGCAAGGCGGGCGGGGCGGGGGGAGGGCGCAGGCCGGGATTGGTGGAAGAGAAGAGATTGGTGGAAGACAATGGAAGCGTAGTAGCGGAAGTCCCGCCCAGCCTAGGCCGAGCTTCCGGCTCTCACTGCTAGGGGCTTAAGCGGAGGGAGTCGAGCCAGCGTCGCCGCGATGGTGTTGTTGGAGAGCGAGCAGGTATGGCTAGGCTTGGCCGGCAGACAGACGGGGGCGGTTCAGGCTTTGATCGAGACCTCTGCCTCCTTCTGCGGGAGGACCAGGGCCTTGACGCGGCGGGGCGAGGATTTGGGGCCGGCTAACGGGGCCGGGCCTGTTGTTTTCCAGTTCCTGACGGAGCTGACCAGACTTTTCCAGAAGTGCCGGACGTCGGGCAGCGTCTATATCACCTTGAAGAAGTGTAAGCAGCGGGAGGGGAGCCGGGCGATGCTCCCCGGGTGCCCGGTGTCTGGGAGCCACCGGAGTCTGTCTGCCGCGGACCGCCGCTTCCTCTACCTTCCGTCACTCTGTACTGGGCACATTCGGGGCTTCGGGCCTGGAAAATCATGGGGATTGTAGCTGGCGCAGTCCCGGAGCACTGAGCCGCCTAGGTTGCTTCTGGTAACAATGGGCCCCAAGCAGCCCAGGGCTCTTTGTCAGGGATCCCAAACGCCGCCACTTTGAGTGGGATTTAACGTGCTTCGATATTACGTGTTTCCGTCGTGGAAATAATAGTTTCTCCAGGGTTTCGCCAGACGGTGATAGCAGATGAGGTGTTTAAGAGAACTAGAGCAGCGGGGCTGGATTAGGTCATCACTTACCCCCTCCTCTGTTTTAACTGTTTGTCTGCCGCTCAGCCACGTATGCGGCCGTGTTCACCAGGATGCATTTTTCCTTCAGATGACGGCCGAACCAAACCCATTCCAAAGAAAGGTACTGTGGAGGGCTTTGAGCCCGCAGACAACAAGTGTCTGTTAAGAGCTACCGATGGGAAAAAGAAGATCAGCACTGTGGTGAGCTGAATTCCTAAGGCTATCTTTTGAAATGTAGAGACTCGAACTGAAGAGAGGATGGGGTTTTCTGGCGTTTCTGAACCAGGCTTTTATTTATTTTTCCCTTTTGCCCTGTGTGGCTGTTTTTGAGACTAGGACCTTCCTATACTTCAGTAGTAGGAAACTCAAGAATAAAATGAAGAAGGTAGAGGTCAGACAGGCGTTAGTTCTGCTAAAATTTTTGCGGAAATGAATGAAAGTAGCATATTCGTCCTCATTCGTAGTACTGTAAGGAGCCGTTGGCATAAATATTTGATTCCTTAGCCCCTTACTGTGCTGGGCCTTCAGTAAGCAGTTTCTTGGTACCAAGTGATGCTATTGTTTTCTTTTCTTTGTGGTTCACATGGCGAATGTGCAGCTAAATGTTAGGTTTCACACTTGAGAGAATATGCATTTTAGTCAAGAGCCCTAGTCTTTCCTTTCAGTGGAGGTTGAATAATGCAAAGGAAGAGACTTCTTGAGTTGAGTGAATACTACTTTATTCTGCTGTGGCAGAACCAGACTTACTCTCTGATCACATTAGTGTAGGATACTGACTGCATGAAAATGTAGACTATACTTAGTTGATAAGTCTCCCGTGACAAGTTATCTTGAGAGGACTTTTACAGTAAAATAAGCTTATGTGGTTTTTACAAATAAAGTTAGATATCATGAAATAATGAAAATCTAAGGAATCTTCTTCAGAGGTAGAATTTATTTTGTGGTAGCTTGCATTGTGCTTCAATATGCTTGAATTAATGGAAGGCAGGTTTAAAAATAAGATGGGGAGGGAGTAGTTTAAATATATCTTATATTAATGTATAAAAAATTAATACTGAGAAGTCCTCTGACTTTTCTCAGAACCCAGGGAGAACACTCAGTGCCGCCTTTCTAAGAGATTTCAAGAGGTGAGAAACAAAGCCTTTTTTTTAAAGGAGCCTACTGCCTTTCACCTCTTGGTGCAATTCTCATGTGGAAAAAGATGTAGCGCTCCTTTTCTTGTTCTCTAGGCAGAGGAAAGTAGAGTAGAAAAGTAACCATTCATGTATTACGAACCCCTGAAGTTGGAAGAAGTATTTTAAACATAAGGATGTTGTCTTCCAGAGGCTTTTGAGATACTGTCTGGGGTGGAGAAGAGGATGCTTATATGGATAATAGGTGTGACCTCTTTTTTCCTTCTTTTTCAGGTGAGCTCCAAGGAAGTGAATAAGTTTCAGATGGTGAGTTTTGGGTGTTCCTTATGTCTTCCTTCTCAGGGCAAGAGTCAACATGATAGTGAACACTGGGTATGATTGATACTTGGGTTCACTGCTCTCTGGAGATAAGTTTTACTGGTATTTTTCAAGTAAAAGCCACCAGCGTGTGAATTTCAACGCTAATACGCTCTTCCTTTCTAGTTTTTTTTAGTTAGATTTTGTCTTAAGCTGTAGATATATGCTACCTATAGAGTAGTTGAACAAGAAGTTGCCTGCAGTTTTCCCTTGAAAAAAACGTAAAAAATGTGTGCATCTGTCTGTGGGTGTTGCAGAAGCTGTTATAATGTGAAAGAGAGTTTTATGCTTATACCATTTTCCAGTACAAGTGTCCAGTGGTGCTATATTCTTTATCACGTAGGCTTCCTGATTTTTGGCTGCCCTAAATCCATTATGCAAATAGGGCTGCTGTTCTGCCAATTTGCACATCTTCCCACTCAGGTATGCTCTGTTGTATCTTTCAGGCTTATTCAAACCTACTGAGAGCTAACATGGATGGGCTGAAGAAGAGAGACAAAAAGAACAAAACTAAGAAGACCAAAGCAGCAGCAGCGGCAGCAGCAGCGGCAGCAGCAGCAGCAGCAGCACCTGCCGCAGCAGCAACACCAGCAACACCAGCAACACCAGCAACACCAGCAGCAACAGCAACAACAGCAGCACAGTAAAGGGCACAAATTTCCTGCTTTCACCAATTAACCACTGAATTGCTATTTTTTCCTTTTGGCCACATAGCTAGGTTTCTGGTTCCCCCACAGTAGGTGTTTTCACATAAGATTAGGGTCCTTTTGGAAAGAACAGTTGCAGTGTTTATAGGGTAGTTGTAAGAATCTAGTTTATTTTGCATTTGGCTAATTGGTCTGTGTTGCATGGTTATATTCTCCTGGATTATAGATTAAAAGTCTCTGTAGACATCTCTGTGAAGAGCAAGCTATCATTAAACATGTCTGTTTATCAGCACTGTCTCTTTATTTATTCTTTTCCCATCCCATTTTAACAGTTCTGGCAGTAACTGCTAATTCTAGAATGATGTGATTAATGAATAGGCTTTAGCTCTATAATATCTTCTAGGTTATTAGAATTGAAACCTGACAGTTTTATAAAAAGTCATGTTATCTCATGAGCTGCTTCCTACCTGGCTGTATAATTTTATCATCATGGTTCCTCAAGTTCCAATGAGTTCTCATAGTCAAATGAGAGTTTGTTTAACCACCTTAGGATAAACATATGACAAAGTCATCAAGAATAAAGGTTCCAAAGTAATAATGATTTTTGGTTTCTTTATGCCCTTTAGTTTGGATATTTCCATGTGCTTAGTCATTACAGCCAAGGGAAGAAAAGGCTATATCTTATGTTCTAGCTCCCTAAAACCTTTAGTGTTAATAGATTTACAATTAAAAAGCAGCAGGTATATGAAAGCATTTATTATATCCCAAAAGATAAATTTATAATATATTACACATGAAAAACTAACAAAGCTCAACTTTGTAGGACAGCTTCTTAGAAATTTTTTTTTTTTTTTAAAGACAGGGTCTTGCTCTGTTGTCCCAGGCTGGAGTGCAGTGGCGTAATCACAGCTCACTGCAGCCTCAACCTCCTAAGGCTCAGGTGATCCATCTCAGCCTCTGGAGTAGCTGGGACTACAGGCATGTGCCACCATGCCCAACTAATTTTTTTAGTTTTTGTAGAGATGGGGTCTTGCTTTGTTGCTCAGGCTGGTCTCAAACTCCTGGTTTCAAGCAGTCTTCCTGCCTTGGCTTCCCAAAGTGCTGGGATTACAGGTGTGAGCCACTGCACCCAGCCTCTTAGAATTTAGTTTTGAATTATGATGAATGTACAACATTCCATTATTCCAGTATAAGCCTCTGTTTGAGGTTAATGACAGTTCTTTAGGGTTAAAATAAGATTCTGTAGTAGTCATCTCTATAGCTATACAGAAATAGCACAGACACCCTGTAAAAGAAAGGAAAAGGTTATAAGGACAGACTCAGTTTAATGAGTGAAGAACAGAGCTAATAAATTTTTATAACAACCTGTAGGAGCTTTATTTAAGAAAAAACACTAAAAAATTATATAGGTTTTATACAAGGTGTGACTGATGGGGGTCTGTAGTATAAGGTCCTAATAAGGAGATAACCATTCACCTCATAGGCTTCCTTGTTGCCTTTTAAGTGTGTCATAACGTGAATGATTGATTGGTATTTTGACATAAGGACATAACAGCAAAGTAGTCATGGTTATTTTCTTTCATTTAAACATACTTCTTAGAAACTGAATTACCTGGGTGAACAAAACTGTAATTGGGACAGCTAATCCTAGGACCCCTGTGTTTTGTTATTGACGAGATCATGACTGTGATTCACAGTCCAAGCAAGATTTAGTGGCTGTCAGCTGCAGTTCTAACAACAGCTTACCAGGCGCCAAACCTCAGCAAGACAATGAAATCATGTCACTCTGAAACCCCTCCCTGAATTGTAACCATGTGAAACCTGCTATGCCCATCCAAGTGATAACTTACTTTTTTTCTACTTTGATGTTATAAATTTCATCACAGACTAATTTGAGGTATCTTTGCTTTGGCAGGCGTGACAGCAGCTGCTTCACAGTTGTGTTAAATGCCTGTTCGTCAGCATCCCACTAGGAAAAAAATAGATAAGACTTAACAGCAGGGCACTAGGGTTTACTAGCTGGCTTTTTCTGGGTCACTAATGAAATTCCAGTGTCATTCCCCTCTTTATACCGGGGGAATCAGTAATAGGGAGAGAGCAGAACCGGTTAGGAGACTGCTGGGATTCCTTTGAAGCACCAAGTTTTCTTAAAACAAGACTCCCTAATTAGGGCCTGATTAACAATGCTGCAGCCCTAGTGTGCTGATGTGACTGTAGACCAGTTATTTCTGCCTACCGCTTACTTTTTTTTTTTTTTTTTGAGATGGAGTTTCGGTCTTGTTGCCCAGGCTGGAGTGCAGTGGCGTGATCTCGGCTCATCACAACCTCTGCCTCCTGGGTTCAAGTGATTCTCCTGCCTCAGCCTCCCAAGTAGCTGGGATTACAGGCGCGTGCCATTACGCCCAGCTAATTTTTTGTATTTTTAGTAGAGCCGGGGTTTCACCATGTTGACCAGGCTGGTCTCGAACTCCAGACCTCGGGTGATCCACCCACCTCGGCCTCCCAAAGTGCTGGGATTATAGGCCTGAGCCACTGCACCTGGCCTCCATTTACTTTTTGTACAATGGTGATAGCAGCTCTGAAGTACATCCATTTGACTGGATCATAAAATCAGTACACTGCCAGTATAGTGGCATATGCTTATTTGTAAGGACAACAAATGAAATATAAAATATTAGTTCTAGGGCCAAGTTCACTATTAATGTAGTTTAATCTGTGACTAAACACTCTGGATAGACAAAAAAGTATTCTTTGATATGACATGTTGCAAAAGTCACCTATAGCTATGACTATAGTTAAGTGTTCTTAATAGCAAAGATAACTATTCAAATTTTTAAAGTTCTTTTTTTTTTTTTGAGACGGAGTCTGGCTCTGTCTCCCAGGCTGGAGTGCAGTGGCCGAATCTCAGCTCACTGCAAGCTCCGCCTCCCGGGTTTACACCATTCTCCTGCCTCAGCCTCCGGAGTAGCTGGGACTACAGGCGCCCGACACCTCGCCCGGCTAGTTTTTTGTATTTTTAGCAGAGACGGAGTTTCACCGTGTTAGCCAGGATGGTCTCGATCTCCTGATCTCGTGATCCGCCCGTCTCGGCCTCCCAAAGTGCTGGGATTACAGGCTTGAGCCACCGTGCCCGGCCTCAAATTTTTAAAGTTCTTATTTAGGCTATTTGAAGATAAAGGGATGTACCTGTAATATATATATATATATATATATATATATATATATATATATTTATAAAGGACCTAATTAAGTTTTACAAAAGGATTTTTTTTTGTATAGTACTCATCTGCAAATGAGCTTCCCTAGCTGGAATGGAGGTTTGTTTGAGAGATAGTATATAGTATGGTGGTTAAGAACACAGATTCTGCTAGTGTGCTTAGGTTCCAATCCTGGTTCTACTACTTACTAACTGGGTGACCGTGGGTAACATATTTAAGTTCTCTACTTCCATACTCAAAGTGGGGATAATAACAGTATCTACATTTAGGGGTGGTTATGATTAAATGAGTTACTTCTTGTAAAATGCTTACAACAAGGCCTGCCAGACCCTGACACGTAGTAAAAGCAGTATGTGGTTTTTTTTTGTTGTTGTTTAATAAAATAAGTATCTCTGAAAAATTAAAAAGTCACTAGAAAAGTGTAAGTTCATCAACATAGCATTTAGGAACATATGTGTCACATAAAAGGAAAAAATGTTACTAAATTCCTGGGACTGCCAGAAAAATACTATCACGAATGAATGCCATCTTCAGTATTCTTTTGGCAAACTAACAGCAAAGATTTGGGATCTTAAAGGCCGCAGTGCAGAAGAGTTCATATTGCTTACCTCTAATGATAAAAACTGTAATATTGTTTCTTTGGGTAGATCCACCTGTGAACACACAGAAATACACATCATCTCTCAGGGAACTCTCAGCAGCACAATACTGCTTTGTGACCACAGTGTCACGTGGGATGCAGCAGTATGAATAGGGTTTGCAGAGTCTGAGATGCTATTGTGCTATAAAAGGGCTTAATGAACTGTGCAGTGATAAGATCTTAGCACTGGAGAATTAATAAGCAGTGGCAACTGTATTCCCTTTCCTTCTATACCACATCCAAAAGGTTTGACACTGCTACATGTATTCAGTGTAAGCTTAGTAAGGCAAAGGCCTGAAATATGTAGGAAAATGATTTTTGTTTTCATTTTCCTCCCTCTATCTTTCAGAGGAACAAAGAGGAGAAACAAAAAACCTTAAATTCTCCCCCTAGTTCTTAATAGTTTTAAATTGCGTGTAGTTCACATCAGTGACAATAAGGCCTGCATCCAAATTCTGCTGACACTGAGCAAAAAAGCTGTGAACCCTGAGGCAACTACTTTGACAGTATGGACAGAAGCCACCTTCAAAATATGAAAGAAAGCCACTTACAGCCAGAATTTCAATTTCACTGCTTTTCTGATGTAAGTTGGCAAGGGAGGTCTGAAGTCGAGTTTGTACCTAATAATAAGAAAATGAAATTCAGAACATGTTAAACCAAGCCATCTTTCTTGCCATCTTATTTCCTATCCCAGGACACAATCAGGGTAACACACCAAAGCCTAGAAACGATTCCAAATGGTGTCTAAAGGTTTGCCCTTGGCTGGGTGTGGTGGCTAATGCCAGTAATCCCAGCACTTTGGGAGGCCAAGGCTGGGGGATCACCTGCGGTCAGGAGTTAAGAGACCAGCCTGGCCAACTTGGCGAAACCCTGTCTCTACTGAAAATACAAAAATTAGCTGGGCATGGTGGCGGGCGCTTATAATATACTAGCTACTCAGGAGGCTGAGGCAGGAGAATCACTTGAACATGGGAGGCAAAGGTTGTGGTGAGCTGATACTGCGCTACTGCACTCCGGCCTGAGTGATAGAGTGAGACTGTCTCAAAAAAAGAAAAGATTTGCTCTTAATCCATTCAGAAAGGGGTGTCCGGCAATATGATCTCAGAGGAAATGAGGTTTTTATAACTTATCTTGACCATTTGTTTAATAATCCTTGTCAATTATCTCTTCATAATTTTGAAATCATGCCTTGTAAAGGCTCAGTGCGGTGAAACAGTGCACACAGAGAGATGATAGTATGAAGCTAAACTGGGAAAAAGGGAGAAGTGGCAGCAACGAGGACATGGCATGAGAACTGAAACTTGGTAGGTGATGAAGGCAGTAGGAAGATGGGAAAAATCGGTTTCCACCCAAATCCTGAGAAACAGCTAGAAGAGCTTACAAAAATAAAGTACCTGATCTTTGTATTTCAGTCTGATTACATTTCTAAAATTGACTGCGCTCTTTTAACACTCACTCTTTCGCATATGTCCACAGCATACTCTAACATTCTTATTCTATAAATTTAACTCAGTGTTCTACTATAGTTATTTTATTTTAGTTTGAGACAAAGCCTAGCTCTGTTGCCCAGGCTGGAGTGTAGTGGCGTGATCTCGGCTCACTGTGATGTCTGCTTCCCCAGTTCAAGCAATTCTCCTGCCTCAGCCTCCTGAGTGGCTGGGATTACAGGCGTTTGCCACCACGCTCGGCTAAGTTTTGTATTTTTAGTAGAGAGGGTTTCACCATGTTGGCCAGGCTGGTCTCGAACTCCTGACCTCAAGTGATCCGCCCTCCTCAGCCTCCCAAAGTGCTGGGATTACAGGCATAAGCCACCGCATGTGGCCTATGTTTATTTTCTTTTATTATTCTCTACATAATGCATATGCTTCTAAGTTATAAACTCTTTTGAGGACTGGGGCCATGTTAATGTCTTCTACATTTTACATAGCTCTTAGCACACCATTAGGCATATAGCAAATGCCGAAACCATGTATGGAATGAGAAACCTGCCTTAAGTCTTGTCATCGGCCTCTTCTACTTTGCTTTTTAGAGCACAAACAAACCTCAATTACCTTTAGAGCCAGATTAGATAGTTTTCATTTAGCTGAAATAACTCTGACAACAGCTGCTTCAAGGTGCCCACAGGGCACAATGGCCCCTCTCTGGAGGACAGATGGGAATTCTGGAGCCAGAGAGATGCTTTGTATTGATAATGCTTTCAGAAGCCACCCAGTTAGGGAAGTTGGAAGAAAATTTTTTTTTTTTGTTAAAAAGATTTCCAAGAAATTCCATGTTTCTTATTTTCCTTTCCTGTTGTTATTGTTTTTCTCTTACGTAACTCATATTAGAAAGCCGAAGACACCCTGACCCAGTGTACCTGAGTTTCATATCGCCTCCTAGTGCTGGCTGACAGCTTCTCTGGGGCTAGCACACTCACAATGGGAACCACTGTTGCTCCATGGATTTCAAACAAACCTGAGACAGAGAGTTTCAGAATTTACGGCCTTATCTGGTCCCATTTTCTACAACATACTACAGAGAGATGGCAGAGTTTATTAGTAGACATCCTGTCGTGATTCTAAGGGCTAGATCATGGCTGGGCTGTGTTTTCTATCCCTGCAACCATCTGCACCAGATAGGTGAGGAGCCCAGAACCCCAACACCCAGCAGTTTTGATGCATCTCTCCTCAGGCAGGGATTGAGGGGTGGTGGAAGGGGCAGGGCGGCAACATGAGTCATCAAAACCTCAGGGGCCTAAGACAATCAAGCTGAATATCGCCAAACCCTAATACTTCTTTAAATTCCTCCAAGAATTAACAATCTGATGGCAACACAAAGTTCGTGCTAACAGAAATGAATGGGAAAGACTCAATTCTGTTAAAAGCCAAATATGTCTTCTCATGGCCTTAACTGGAACCCTTCTTTTTCAGTAAGGTTGCGAAGAGGTGATGGAAGTAAAGGCATAACTCTCACCACTGTGCCCTCTTGGCTTTCATGAAAACAAAAGGTGTCTAGTGTCTTTCTTCAAGGGATTTCAAAATACTTCCTTCAATCCTCTGTATGAGGAAAATCTCCAGGAAAATTATCTACATTTCACTTGTACAATAAATTGAGTAGAAGGAAGATTAAATCACTTGTAAAAATAAGAGTAGAAGAGTCGGCTAAATCCCAGTTGTTCTATCATTTTCTAGGATGTGGATTTCAAAGCATAGGGATGAATCCCACGTGGTACAATTTATTGTGTATATGTTATTTTAAAAATAGATTTCCAATGTCACAAGCAGCCACAGTAATAAGTGCTTAGAGCAAACATATTAGCATCATTATGTTCAGATTATAATTAGTAATTATACCTGAAGCATTAGAAAATGACCCCTTCAGATTTTGCACAGCAAGATTATCGGAAGCTTCTCTAAAAACAAGCAAACAAAAACAAAGAACAGTCAATAAGACACAAGCAACACATAACTTACAGTGAACTACATGTATAATGAGTCACTTTTCCATTAAATATAAAAACATCATCTTCTTGGTTATTAGTGGGTGGAAACACAAAAACAAAAAATTTGCATTTAGTTATGCTTTGGTCAAGAGCAAGTAAAAAATTATAAAGGATGTCTTTTTAAGTTAACAAATGCCTAAAGAAAACATTCTGATTTATTCAGCTGGGCTTGAAATCCTGGATCCACACAAGAAGCTGATTTCAATGAAATATAATGGGTGTTCTTTCCGCTCCCCTCATAATACAAGGAAACACGAGCAACAGCAGCTCCACCTTCATTATGGCAGCAGCCTTGGCAACCACCCACAGGAGAACATTTGGCAAATAAGGATATTCTTTAAAAAGCTGTGAATGGATGTTCTTTCAAATGCTGTGAATTAATTTATAGCCTTTGAGAGAGACAACAGCACTCTATCTTGGGAAAGCAGGGAAATAATCATTTGCGTGGAGGAAAAACTCTGAACCTTTCCCTGCTAAAACTAAATCCCATGTAGCCTTTTAAATGTCCTGGTAATGTTCCCCCATACTCACTACTTGCCTATTTCTTGGTTTGTCTTCTAAACCTCTGTCTTTGATTTAGATCTATAATTCCAATACTGGTGATTTCAAGAACATTATGTTCCCTCAGAAACACCTAATGGTGAATTTATTAAGGCTAGGTGCAAATAAGAAGGGGTGGGGGCATGAGAAGAACAGAGCAAGGTTTGTTTTCTATAAGCCAGGATTTCTTAATCTTGGTACTACTGAAATTTTAGGCCAGAAAATTCTTTGTTGGGGGGTATTAGTCCTGTATCCTTTAGGATGTTTTCACAGTATCCCTGGCCTTTCCTAGACACCAGTAGAACTCCCCAGTTATGACAACTAAAAATGTCTCCATATATTGCCAGATGTCCCCTGGGAAGCAAAATCATTGTTGGTTGAGAATCGCTGATATAAGCCAAAAAAATTACAGTGTTGTATTTTCTGATAATGAGCATATATACAAGAATTGCTTGAGGTGGGAGAATTGCTTGAGCCCAGGAATTGGAGATCAGCCTGGGCGACATAGGGAGATCCTGTCTCTACAAATAATTTAAAAAAATTAGCTGGGCAAGGTGGCACACGACTATGGGCCCAGCTACTCAGGAGGCCAAGAAGGGAGGAACACCTGAGCCTGGGAGGTTGAGGCTATAGTGAGTCATGTTCACACCACTGCACTTCAGCCTGGGCAAGAGTGAGACTCTGTCTCAAAAAAAAAAAAAAAAAAGAAAAAAGAAAAAAAAGAGTTGCAAAATATAGAAAAGCTTAACAAAGTAATTTCAGATCCCTTGTAACCCCACTAACCAAAACTGCAGTTAAAAATTTGGTACATTCTTCTAGACTTTTTTTTATGTACAGGTTGTATATTTTGTTTAAAACAAAATGGCATTATATTATACATCCTATTTGTGGACATCCTTCCATGTCAATGAACTCAGCTTTGGTAGAATCATCATAAAGACTGCACAATATTTCACCAAATTATCATAATTCAAACAATCTTCTACCAATGGATATTTTGAAATTATGTTCTCCAAGTGTGGTCTAGAGACTCTTGAAGGTCCCTCATATCCTTTCAAGGGGTCTTGCAAGGTCAAAACTGTTTTCATAATAATCCTAAAATATTAATTGCCTTTTCACTCTCATCCTCTCACAAACGTGCAATGGAGTTTTCCAGACACTATATGATTTGTGGTATCACAACAGATTGAATACATAAAGAGATATGAGAATCGTTTTTTCTACTAAAGCGTTAAAATAGATTACAAAAATGTAAAACAGTGCACTAAAAAGATTTGCAAATATTTTAAACAATGCCATTTTCCTTACTAAATTAATTTTGTTTTGGAAAACACAGTTGTTTTTCAATAGAAATAGGTTAGCATGTAATGGGGTTGTTATTTTTAAATGAATAAATAGTTTTTAAATGTTTATGTTTTAATATTTATAGATATAACTCACATAAACAAAAGTTCTTTGGGATCCTCAAATAATTTTTAAGGGTGTAAAGGGGTTCTAAGACCAAAAAGTTGGAGAACTGCTGTTATAAATGAGCCTTGATAGACATCTTTAAAATAATTTTTACTATAAATTCCTGAAAGTGGAATTGCTGGGTCGATTTTAAAAAAATGTTTAGTTTTAAGGCTTTTAATTTACTTTGCCAAATTCCTACCCAGATGGTTGATACTCCCATCATGAGGAAGTGAGATCTTTTCCCAGAACATTACACCTTTCAAAGTACATGGACAAAATATTACTGAAATTCACTGATTAGCAGACTGAATAAGATAATGACAGATAGATTTTGGCTCCTGAGGCTTTTCAAAATGATATTCTTGGAAATGTTATGAAGAACAAATGTTGAATGTAAGCTATGATTAGTCTTATCATACAATAAGATGGTCATACAATTAAACTGCTATTGAGTTATTAAGAAACAACAGAATGGTTCATTAAAAGTAATCCTGACCTATCTTTGTTTCTCAAAAGGATCAAATTGATTTCTTTCTTTTTGTTTTTTTGAGACAGGGTCTTTCTCTGTCACCCAGGCTGGAGTGCAGTGGTATGAACATGGCTCACTGCAGCCTTGACCTCCTGGGCTCCAGCAATCCTCCCACCTATCTCCTGAGTAGCTGGGACTACAGGCATGCACCACCACGCCCAGCTAAGCAAAAAATAATTTTTTTTTAGAAACGGGGTCTTGGTATGTTGCTCAGGCTGGTCTTGCATTCCTGGCCTCAAGTGATTCCCCAAACTTGGCCTCCCAAAGTGCTTGGATTACAGATAGGAGCCACAGCACCTGGCTCAAATTGACTTTTAAAATAAATTTATGTAGTTTCCATATAGGTAATTGAAGTCAGTTTTCTCAGCTTTTGTTTCCTAAGTTACCTGCCATTCCTTTCATCACTGACTTTAGTCCTCAGTTTCTGCAGTACATAGTCCACAAGTTCAGTCTCCAGCACACGCTTCTCTGTCTGCCTTTCCTTCTCGAAAGACTTAACCTTAAAAAGAATGAAACAGATCTATCATTTGGAGGTTTCTGAACCCAGAGGAGTAGCTCAGAGCACCACAGTAAGACTACTAAATCAACAGTTTGGGTCAGTGGTTCTTAACCAGGGTCAATTTTGCTCCCCAGGGGACATTTAGCAATGTCTGGTGACATTTTTGGACAGTGCAACTGGCATGTAGTGGGCAGCGGTAAGGGATGCTGCTAACGCACAGGACAGCCCCCTAAAACAGAGAATTATTTGGCCCAAAATGTGAACAGTGCTGCTGCTGAGAAACCCTGGTCTGGACTAGTTTATCATAGGTGATAGAATTTTTTTTTCCTTAAGGCCAAGATGAATGGGCTCTCATTTCATTAATATCTTCCCCTTTAAATCTGGTTAGCCACCAAGGTTTCTCAGATCTCAGCTTTATCTACCACTCCTCCCTCTCCTTTCTAAACCCAAGTCCTGTCATCCCACTTTTATGCATCTATCCCTTCATCTTCACTCCCCTGGCCAGCATCCAACCTTGGCCTAGGCTAGTTTGATATTCTTTATACTCCTTCCACTGTCTTCAGTCTCTCCCTCACTCTATTCCATGCTACGCATCCCTGCAGATTAATTTTTCTCAAACACAGCTTGGATGTCTCTTGTTCAAAACATTTGGGGCCTCCCCAATAACTGCTAAATATAAAAAACCAGATTTTTTGGTTGGTATTTGGGCTCTCCATGATGTAGCTATAACCATTTTCTGCTTCGGATCCATCTGTCTCACCAAAAATAGACTATTCAGGGTTGCACCAGAATGGTTCTCTGCCGGCCTGCCTCTATCTTTGGGACAACTACTGAAAGAACTGCCATCACCTTTGCAGTTCCCTCTTCTTAAAAGGCCCTTCCGGGACCTATCCATATCCTATGAATTCTTGTGGGAAGGATAAATCCCAGCACCCTCCTACAGACTTCACTGCTTCCTCTTATGTAGTCTCCTAGCCTGAGGGACCTTCGGAGAAATTTATCTGTAGGACTCTCATGGCATTTAGTATTTTTGAGCTCATAATCATGCACAGATGTCTCATGTTCCTTACCAGATTACAGAATCCTTGACAGCAGGAGCTATGGCTTAAATGTTTCTATATCTTCAATGGCCCCAAGTGCAATCCCTTCTACATTGTGAATGCTTAAAATGTGTTGGCTGAATGGATAAATGAAGTGATGTCTTGCCTTTGAAATATGAAAATGTTGCTACTGGCTGGGCGCAGTGGCTCACACCTGTAATCCCAGCACTTTGGGAGGCCAAGGTGGGCGGGTCACTTGAGGCCAGGAATTCAAGACCAGCCTAGGCAACATGGGAAGACCTCGTCTCTACTAAAAATACAAAAATTAGCTAGTCATGGTGGCGTGTGCCTGTAGTCCCAGCTACTCAGGAGGCTGAGGTGGGAGGATCACTTGGTCCTGGGAGACAGGTTGCAGTGAAAAAAAAAGAAAAAAAAAAAGAGCCAGGATTCTGAGTTAAAAAAAACAAAAAAACAAAAAAACCAAAAAACAAAAAAAAGAGGAGGCTGGGCACGGTGGCTCACGCCTGTAATCCCAACACTTTGGGAGGCCGAGGTGGGTGGATCATGAGGTCAGGAGTTTGAGACCAGCTTGACCAACATGGTGAAACACTGTTTCTACTAAAAATACAAAAATTAGGCGGGTGTGGTGGTGTGTGCCTATATACCCCGCTACTCAGGAGGCTGAGGTAGGAGAATCGCTTGAACCCAGGAGGTGGAGGTTGCAGTGAGCCGAGATTGTGCCACTGCACTCCAGCCTGGGCAACACAGCGAGACTCCGTCTCAAAAAAAAAAAAAAAAAAAAAAAAGAAAAGAAGAAAAGTCAACCTAGTGACTGTGTATAAGAAACTCACTTTAAATATAAAGATAGCTAAGTTAGCCAGGTGCAGTGGCACACACCTGTATCCCAGCTGGAGGCTGAGGTGAGAAGATCACTTGAACCCAGGAGTTCAAGGCCAGCCTGGGCAACAAGATGAGACCCCATCTCTTTAAAAAAAAGGCAGGTTAAAAATAAAAGGATGGAGAAAGGTAGTGATATAAACACTAATCAAAAGATTTCAGAACAAGAAATATTAGTAGGGATAAGGAATATTTTATAATGATGAAGATAATTCATCAAGAAGATATAAAATCCTAAATATGTATAATAACAAAGCTTTTAATTTTTTTCTGTAAAGGACCAGATAGGAAATATTTTAAGCTTTGTGGGCCATACATAGTTTGAGTCACACACTCTCCTTTGTTTGTTGTTGCTTTTTAACAAAGAATGTAAAAACTTCGAGTTCACAGACATGTAAAAGTAGGCTACAGGCTGAATTTGGTCCAAGTTGTAGTCTGTCAATTCCTCCTCTAAAGTTCTACCTGAAAAAACTAAAAAATGAATAAACTAAATCCAAAATGAGCAAAAGGAAGAAAACAGTAATGGGTAAGAGTGGAGATGAATAAAAGAGAAAACACACGAGCAAATAAAAACTGAGAAAAACCAATGACACCAAAAGCTGGTTCTTGGAAAGACAAAATTGATCAATCAATCTCTAGCCAGGCTGATTAGACAAAAAAGAGGGAAGACACAAATTACCCATATTAGGTCTGAAGGAGAGAGCAACACTGCAGATCCTAGAGACAGTGAAACAAGAACAGGGAAATATTTGAAAACTCAGATGAAATGGAAAAGTTCTGGGAAAGATATAAACTACCAAAGCTGCCTCTAGAAGAAAGAGGTGACCAGAATAGCTCTCTATGTAGAAATATTTGAGGTCGGACTTCTAATATCAATTGTATACAATATCTTACAGAAAACAGAAGAGGAGAGAACACTCTCCATCCCATTTTATCAGGCCAACATTACCCTGATAACAAAACCAAACAAAAACATTAGAAGAGAAAAATATTTTTAAGAAAGTTTTTTCTCCCTTTAAAAATAATTAGAAATAAAGGTTAAGAGGTGGTATATTTATGAACACTTTTAGTTGAGCACAGAAAAGTAAAACTGGTTACAAAGCAGTGAGAGGATATGCCTATTAGCAGATATCAACTTTACTTATTCTTATTTTCTTAGATGGAAAAAGAGAACAAGAGAAGAAAAGTAGGAAAAAACCACTGTCAGTTTTTTTGTTTGTTTTGCTTTTCAAAGCTTTAATGAAGGTGGACTCTCTTTCTTATTTTATACACATTTTCTTCAGTAAGAAACCCAACAACGGAAAGGGAGAGCAGAGGGAATGGATTTCCAGCCACCTACACGGCCCAGGGCCTCAGTGTGAAGGCAGGTGCTCCACAGGTAACACCTGACTATTGAATTGTAAAAAATCTCTGGTGTTTGTTGGCTGCATAAATGTCTTCTTTTGAGAAGTGTCTGTTCATATCCTTTGCCCACTTTTTGATGGGGTTTTTTTTTCTTTTAAATTTGTTTGAGTTCTTTGTAGGTTCTGGATATTAGCCCTTTGTTAGATGAGTAGATTGCAAAAATTTTCTCCCATTCTGTAGGTTGCCTGTTCACTCTGATGGTAGTTTCTTTTGCTGTGCAGAAGCTCTTTAGTTTAATTAGACTCCATTTGTCAGTTCTGGCTTTTGTTGCCATTGCTTTTGGTGGTTTAGACATGAAGTCCTTGCCCATGGCTATGTCGTGAATGGAATTGCCTAGGTTTTCTTCTAGGGTTTTTATGGTTTTAGGTCTAACATTTAAGTCTCTAATCCATCTTGAATTAATTTTTGTATAAGGAGCAAGGAAGGGATCACACATGAAAAAATGCTCATCATCACTCGCCATCAGAGAAATGCAAATCAAAACTACGAGATACCATCTCACACCAGTTAGAATGGCAATCATTCAAAAGTCAGGAAACAACAGGTGCTGGAGAGGATGTGGAGAAATAGGAATGCTTTTACACTGTTGGTGGGACTATAAACTAGTTCAACCATTGTGGAAGACAGTGTGGCGATTCCTCAAGGATCTAGAACTAGAAATACCATTTGACCCAGCCATCCCATTACTGGGTATATACCCAAAGGATTATAAATCATGCTGCTATAAAGACACATGCACATGTATATTTATTGTGGCACTATTCACAATAGCAACGACTTGGAATCAACCCAAATGTCCATCAGTGACAGATTGGATTAAGAAAATGTGGCACATATACACCATGGAATACTATGCAGCCATAAAAAAGGATGAGTTCATGTCCTTTGCAGGGACATGGATGAAGCTGGAAACCATCATTCTCAGCAAACTAACACAAGGACAGAAAACCAAACACTACATGTTCTCACTCATAGGTGGGAACTGAACAACAAGATCACTTGGACACAGGAAGGGGAACATCACATACCAGGGTCTATTGTGGGGTGGGGGTAGTGGGGAGGGATAGCATTAGGAGATATACCTAACGCAAACGACGAGTTAATGGGTACAGCACACCAACATGGCACATGTATACATACAAAACAAACCTGCACGTTGTGCACATGTACCCTAGAACTTAAAGTATTAAAAAAAAAAAAAATCTCTGGCGTCTTTACCTTGACATGGCTTCCTTCTTTATCCGAGACAAGGGCCACATAGGTGATTTCATGATGTCTGCAGTACTCTTGTAATTCCTCTTGGGACTGAAACAAACAAACATAGTGTAGAAAATAAACACAGAGCACCTGGAACACCTTTAAGTAATTAAGGAGAATGAAAATACTGTTTCCAATTATATTCTCAATGTGAATTACTAAATGTGCTAACTTCAGGGGGATATAAATATTAAGGAAGAAGCATACACAATTCAAGGGAGGAACAAGGTCTCTCTTGCCTTCCTTACCTTCATGATTGTTCTAAGGGGCCATGAATAATCAATCAATAGTAAGAGGTTTGCAAAAGCTTCAAGACTTAATAAAAGATGCCCCAAATTATACAACACAACACAACACACACACACACACACAGAGACACACACACACCGAAAAAGCCTCTGAGGAAAATGAAAAAAACAAAGGAAATAAGGGAAGGTGAAAAGCAGAATTGATGAAACAAACCAGGACAGGGCAGAGAAGCCTGCGGGATGCCACTGTATAGGACTGAGGTCACTGACCACTAGGCTTGGATTTTACTGCAGGATAGAACACTTCTCTAATGATTCATGAAACAAGTGAACAAGTAGAAGAGGACACTGTTCTGTCAAATGATTAAAAACTGTTGCTCAAAGCCGGGCGCAGTGGCTCAAGCCTGTAATCCCAACACTTTGGGAGGCCAAGAAGGGTGGATCTCGAGGTCAGGAATCGAGACCATCCTGGCTAACACGGTGAAACCCCGTCTCTACCAAAAATACAAAAAATTGGCCAGGCGAGGTGGCGGGCGCCTATAGTCCCAGCTACTCGGGAGGCTGAGGCAGGAGAATGGCGTAAACCTGGGAGGCGGTGCTCGCAGTGAGCTGAGATCCGGCCACTGCACTCCAGCCTGGGTGACAGAGTGAGACTCCTGTCTCATAAAAAAAAAAAAAAAAAACTGTTGCTCAGTACACTTCTGATATGAATTTTGATACAACACACACACACACACACCACACACACACACAAGCAAGTAAACAGCAGCAGCTTCAGAAGCCTCCCAGCAGGTGATGTAAACAGAGCAGGTGGGAGGGTAGTGGGTCTGTGTCCCTGGTCATCGCCATGCTCTGGGGCACCTTCAGTGTGGCGAATGTGGGTACAACCTGGGTGATCTCCTGGGAGTGTACCCCTTCTATGATCTCCTTACACCCCCCATTCCAAAGGGCAGGTATGTGTCCTGGGTGCCACTTTCCACACCTCCACACCCATGGCAAGTGTCAGGCCTGCATGCTGTGGGAGGTCTCAGGATACAGAGCCCAAAACACACTAAGCACCGAGTGCCTTTGCAAGTGTGGTAGGCTGGTGTACAGCCCTGCAAAGGTGTCCATATCCTCATTCCTAGAACCTGTTAGTGATCAACCAGGATTATCTGGGTGGGCCCAGTGTAATCACAGGGTGCACGTATGAGAGAGCTGGACAGTAAGAACAGAAGCACAGGTCAGCGAGGAAGGAGGCGCTTCATTGTTGAGTGTGATGATGGAGGAAGAAGCCATGAGCCAAGGAATGCAGGAGGCCTCCAGGAGCTGGAAAAGGCAAGGACACAGATTCTCCCCTAGAGCTTCCAGAGGAGCCAGCCCTGTTGAATTTAACTCAGTGAAAGTGCTTTTGGATTTCTGACTTCCAGAAATGTAAGATAATAAATATGTGTTTAAGCCAGTAAGTTTGTGGTAATTGGTTACTGCAGCAATCAGAAACTAACACAGGAGGCAACTCGAATTACAGAGATAAACAGAGTCTGACAGTCTAAAGGTGCAGAGGATATCTGCCATGAGAGCCATAGCTATTTGCACTTCACTCACAGGTGCCTTTTGTCCCATTACCTGTGACCAGTCGTACATGATTTCTGCTGTGATGCCTGCTGTCCAGAGCTTCTGGGTTAGGTTGATGGCCCTGGACATAGACATCTGGCCAACACTTACAACCAGGAGGTCACAAGAGCTTATTGTAACCTGGATCAGAAACAACGGTTACAGTTAGAGGAGCAAGACTGCAGGCATGGAAGTGAAACCAGCATCAGGAGAGGAGCCAGCATTCTTGGGAAGATGGGCATTCCTGAAATCCCGTATAGAAACGCAGTGTGCCGAAGGCCTGGCTTCAAAACAACATTGTTAAAAAAAAAAAAAAAGACACAGTCAAAAACTTTTTCTTTTTTTTTCTGAGACAGAGTCTCGCTCTGTCGCCCAGGCTGGTATACAGTGGCACGATCTCAGCTCACTGTAACCTCTGCCTCCTGGGTTTAAGCAAGTCTCCTGCCTCAGCCTCCAGAGTGGCTGGGATGACAGACGTGCACCACCATGCCTGGCTAAAATTTTTTTTTTTTTTTTATGTTTTTAGTAGGGATGATGTTCCGCCTTGTTGGCCAGGCTGGTCTCAAACTTCTGGCCTCAAGTGATCCACCTGCCTTGGCCTTATTGGCATACAACTGGGATTACAGGCATGAGCCACCATGTTCAGCCATAGTAACAAAAAAAAGTTACATTAGTCTTTCAAGACAGAAACTATTTCAACTATCCTGAGCCATTTAGGAAAATACTATTTTTCTCTGGGAAAACTAATCTTGCCTGAAATATAAGGGGGAAAAACAGCTATTTCTAGCTTTGCAGACCACAGCAGGATTTTTTTTTTTTTTTGACAGGGTCTGGCTCTGTTGCCAAAGCTGGAGTGCAAGTGGCATGATTTCAGCTCACTACAGCCTCCCCGTCCTGGGTTCAAGCGATTGTCCCATCTCAGCCTCCTGAGTAGCTGGAACTGCAGGTGCATAGCTAATTAACCACATCTGGCTAATTTTTGTATTTTTTGGTAGAGATGGGGTTTCGCTATGTTGCCCAGGCTAGTCTTGAACTCCTGGGCTCAAGCGATCTGCCTGCCTCGCCCTTCCAAAGTGCTGGGATTATAGGCGTGAGCCACCATGCCTGGCCTGAATAAGAAATTTTGGTAAGAGCCTGTTAATAACTATAATATCTCACATTTATATGGTACATTACAGATAAGGAAAGTGAGGCTAAGGAAGGATGAATTAATGTCTAAGGCAGAAGTCTTCAACCTTTTTGGCACCAGGGACTGGTTTCATGGAAGAAAATTTTTCCATGGATGGTGCGGGGGTGGGAAGGAGATGCTTTTGGAATGAAACTATTCCACCTAGGATCATCAGGCATTAGTTAGATTATCATAAGGAGTGTGCAGTCTAGATCCCTTGCGTGCACAGTTCACAACAAGGTTCATGCTCCTATAGAATCTAATGCCACCACTGATCTGACAGGAGGTGGAGCTCAGGTGATAATGTTTACTAGCCCACTGTTCACCTCCTGCTGTGCAGCCCAGTTCCTAACAGGTTCCTAACCCAGATGGGTACTGGTCTGCCGCCCGGGGGTTGGGGACCCCTGCTCTAAGGTCACCCAGCTAGAGAACAGATGATAAGGACTGAAATGCAAAGATTGACATCAAGTCTTAGGCTTGTCTACCATATTAAAGATAAGTTTCAAAACCCTGGGTCTATAGCTTTCACATCTGAAGCCCCATGTAAATGACTGCAAAAGCCAAATCATACTTTTAGAAATGAAAGACACCTCGAAGTATGCTGGGAAGCCAAGCCAGACTTACAGGTTCCTCCATGTTGAGGACAGCAGCAGATATCTTGTCTATAGCTATGCTGACCCCAATGGCAGTGGGAACTGGCCCCAGAGCTTGTGGCCCTCTAAACTGGGGAATCTGTGGAGAGACATAAACAGTTACAGTTATGAAATAGCAAAGAAAATGTGATTACGGGGAAAACAATGATTAAAGAGTGAGCGCTCTGTCAGCAGCTCATCATCAAAGAGTTCAACAAAAAGAAATGTGTGTGTATAGTAAAAGAGAGAAGCAAGCACACATGCAAATTTAGAAAAATATTAACAAATGTTACATCTAACTCTGAACTGTTCAATATGGCAGCCACTAGTCACAAGTGACCACGGAGCATTTGAAATACGGCTAATCCAAATTGACACATGCTGTACATGTAAAATACATACTGGCTGCAAAGACTTTGAAAAAAATGTAAAATCCTTGTTAATAATTTTTAGAAGTTTGAGTACATGTTGAAATAATATTTTGGATATACTAGGTTAAATAAAATATATTACAAAATTGGTACCACTTGTCTCTTTTACTTAATGTTACTAAATAATTTAAAATTACAGGTCAGGTGTGGTGGCTCACACCCATAATCCCAGTGCTTTGAAAGGCCAAGGCCGGAGGATTGCTTGCAGCCAGGAGTGTGAGATCAGCCTGGACAAAAACGTTCCATAACCTCAAGGACATTCATGTCACTGGGGTCATAGAAGGAGAGAAAAAAGACGGTGAGACTGAAAAAAAAATTCAAAGAAATAACACCTGAAGAAATCCCCCAAATTCACAAAAGACATACACCTATAGATTTAAGAAGCTAAGCAAACCCTTGACAGGATAAATCCAAAGAAACTCATGCCCAGACACATCATAATTTAACTTGAAACTAAAGACAAAGAAAAGAATCTTTAAAGCATCAAGTCAGAAATACCTTTCCTATAGGGGAAAAGTAATTCAAATAACAGCAAATTTCTCATCACAAACCAGAAATTTGGGGTAAATACAATAGACTTTCTTCTCCCCTTGAGTTTTCTAATTATATTTAATAGTAAAGTAAAAAATTTAACACTGTTTGATGTGAATCTCAATGTATTAGAAGAAATATTTAAGACAGTTATATTATAAATGGGGCATGAGGTAAAGAGACATACAGGGAGGTAAAGTTTCTACATTTCATTTCAACTGATAAGATGTTGATACCCATAAATCTTTGTGGTGATGGAATAGTTCTGTACCTTGATTATGGTGGTTGTTATGGGAATGTACACATGATAAAATGGAAAAGAATGATGCACATACATTGTACAAATGTCAGTTTTCTGGTTTTGATATTTTACTATGCCTATGCAAGGGGTAGTGCGGTGGCTCATGCCTGTAATCCCAGCACTCTGAGAGGCTTAGGCGGGTGGATTGCTTGAGCTCAGGAGTTTGAGACCAGCCTGGGCAACACGACAAAACCCTGTCTCTACTGAAAATACAAAAAATTAGCTGGGTGTGGTGGTGCATGCCTGTAGTCTCAGCTACTTGGGAGGCTAAGGTGAGAGAATCGTTTGAGCCCAGGGAGGTTGAGGCTGCAGTGAGCCAAGATTATGCCACTGCGCTCCAGCCAGGGTGACAGAGCAAGACCCTGTCTCCAAAAATAAATAAATAAATAAATAAGTAAAAATAAAAAAATATATATACAAACACAGAGTAAATGGTACATGAGACCTCTCTACACTATCTTTGCAACTGTCCTGCAAAATAATATAATTTTTTTTAAGTTTAAACAACTACAAATGTGGTTCACATTATATTTCTATTCCTAGATGAAAGATATATTAATAGAAGTATCTAATGATAATAAAATTTTTGGTGTTAGTTTGAAAATTTCAAAATAACAAGTTGAGAAGAAATAAAATGAAGTCAGAACAAATAAATAAAGGGCAAGTCCTCACCAGCAGGTCATATCTGCCTCCAGCTGCGAGGATTTCAGGTACAGCCCTTTGCCTTCGTTTGATGAATGCCACAAACTGGAAGATGATTCCATTGTGCTGCTGCACCTTGTAAACCAAGCCCAAATTAATCAAGACCTATAAAGAGAGACACCATACAAATGTGTCAAGGGTTTGAAAGTTAGAATGTGGAATATAATGCTGAAAACGGTGTTTCCCATCAATAGCATCAGAACAATCTATTTAGCATAAACAAAATATTTAGTAAGATCTAGCACAAAGTCTGTTTAACAATAGCCTGACATGTAAAATAAATTCTCTTCTCTTTAAGAATAACCACCTCTCTGAGGCTAACGCAGTAAGAACTGCTTCATGATAGGAACAGTGGCACTTGCAAAGAAATCCTGATTTAAGCCAAAATGATTACTAAATATCAAATGCTCCAAAACACAGAAAGCAGTTTTTCTGGAAAAATAAAACACTAACTAGCATTAGTGAAATGAAATACATTTCCTCCCTGTGCTATTAGTAATGCTACACATTTGTACTGCCAGTATCAAACCGTTGCCAAACCTGTAACTTGATGCCGAGTTTCTTCAACAGTCCAACAACCTCCTCTAGGTCTTTTAAGCCATACTTCACCAACTGCGCAATACCTGTTTTCTGTTTTATTAATGAATTGATTGTTGGCATTAGATCTTGCAAATCTCCCTTCTGTTCAATAAACTTGTAGAGTCGACACAGCTGGAAAGCAAAGGGGCACAGTTAGCTGCCCATCCATGGCAGGGGAAGACTCCCTTTGCACCGATTGTGTGCACCCGCAGGAGCGGGAGCACATGGGACCATACGATTATCTTTGTGGTCAAAGATTATTTTAGCCTTTGCTACAATCCTGACTAAGGGTTATCCTTTTCCAACAACTCGAAAGCACCTTGCGGGAATGCTTTAGACACATAACTCATGGTTCACTTTTATTCAGATACATTTACTCACACTTAATGCTGACTCAGCAAAGTAGACCCTGGCACTAGCAGAGCTTCCATTATCTATTTTCAGGCCAGTATTTTTCCTCTTTACCTTTCTCATTCTCATGAATTCCTGTTACTGCAGGCATACACATGGGTGGACAAGAAGGCAGAGTCTGACTTGTTTTAATTCAGAATTAGCTAGAAATTCCCTTCCTTGGCTTGAATCCTTCCTACTTGCAACCTTGAGATGTCTTCTCCTGTGGGCAACTTCCTGATCCTCCCTTCCTTCTCCTCCCACTTGGATGCCAGATCCTGGCTCTCACCAGCTGTACTCATTGACTACTCAAGAAGAGGGCAGTGGCTAGAGATGATTGATCTCACAGTCCCTGGTACTCAGCAGGAGTAACAGGAAACAACCATAGTCATGAAGCCAGAAAGAACTCACAGCAGCTAAAGTAGAAATTATTAAGAAACAAAATTATAGCCATTTTAAGACTGTAGGCAAGTAGAACCTAGTTCATCCATAAATTGGCACATGAAAACTAAGGGCTGAATGAAGAATCAGCTTGACATAGCTTAATCTTAATCATAAATCACTTAAATTTTTTGAAAATCCAAAAAATGTTAAAGCCTCCTATAATCTTGATATGGTTTTGCTGTGTCCCTACTCAAATCTCATCTTGATTGTAGCTCCCACAATTCCCATGTGTCATGGGAGAGATCCAGTGGGAGGTAATTGAATCATGTGGGTGGGTTCCTCCCATGATAGTGAATAAGTCTCACAAGATCTGATGGCTTTATAAAGAGGAATTTCCCTGCACAAGTTCTCTCTCTTTGCCTGCTGCCAACCATGTAAGACATGACTTGTTCCTCCTTGCTTTCCACCATGATTGTGAGCCCTCCTAAGCCACATGGAACTGTGAGTCCATTAAACCTCTTTCCTTTATAAATTACCCAGTCTCATGTATGTCTTTATTAGCAGCACAAGAGCAGACTAATACAGTAAGTTGGTACTGGTAGAGTCAGGCACTGCTGTAAAGATACCCAAAAATATGGAAGTGACTTTAGAACTGGTTAACAGGCAGAGGTTGGAACAGTTTGGAGGGCTCAGAAGAAGACAGGAAAATGTGGGAAAGTTTGGAACTTCCTAGAGATTTGTTGAATGACTTTGACCAAAATGCTGATAATGATATGGTCAATGAAATCCAGGCTGAGGTGGTCTCAGATGGAGATGAGGAACTTGTTGGGAACTGAAGTAAAGGTGATTCTTGCTATGTTTTAGCAAAGAGACTGGCAGCATTTTGCCCCTGCTCTAGAGATTTGTGGAACTTTAAACTTGAGGGAGATGATTTTGGGTATCTGGCAGAAGAAATTTCTAAGCAACAAAGCATCAAGAAGTGACTTGGGTGGTGTTAAGAGCATTCGATTTTAAAAGGAAAACAGACCATATAAGTTCAAAAAATTTGCAGCCTGACAATGAGATAGAAAAGAAAACCCCATTTTCTGAGGAGAAATTTAAGCCAGCTGCACAAATTTGCATAAGTAACAAGGAGCCAAATGTTAATTACCAAAACAATGGGGAAAATGTCTCCAGGGCATGTCAGAGGTCTTCATGGCAGGCCCTCCCATCACAGGCCTGGAGGCCTAGGAGGAAAAAATGGTTTCATGGGCTGGGCCCAGGGCCCCCTGCTCTCTGTAGCTTAGGGACTTGGTGCCCTGTATCTAAGCTGCTCCACCCATGGCTAAAAGGGGCCAAGGTACAGCTCAGACTGGTGCTTCAGAGGGTGCAAGCCCCAAGCCTTGGCAGCTTCCATGTGGTGTTGAGCCTGCAGGTGCACAGAAAACAAGAATTGAGGTTTGGAACCTCCACCCAGATTTCAGAGGATGTATGGAAACGCTTGGATGCCCAGGCAGAAGTTTGCTGCAGGGGTGGGGCCCATATGGAGAACCTCTACTAGGGCAGTGCAGAAGGGAAATGTGGGTTTGCAGCCCCCATACAGAGTCCCTACTAAATGCCAGCCCATGAAAGCATCCAGGAGGGAGGTTGTACCCTGCAAAGCCACAGAGGGGGAGCTGCCCAAAGCCATGGGAGCCTACCCCTGGCATCAGCGTCACCTGGATGTGACACATGGGGTCAAAGGAGACCATTTTGGAGCTCTAAGATTTGACTATCCCACTGGATTCTGGACTTGCGTGGGGCCTTTAGTCCCCTTGTTTTGGCCAATTTTTCCCATTTGGAATGGGTGTATTTATCCAATGCCTGTACCCTCATTGTATTCAGGAAGTAACTAACTTGTTTTTGAGTTTACAGGCTCATAGGCGGAAGGTACTTGCCTTGTCTCAGATAAGACTTTGGACTGTGGACTTCTGAGTTAATGCTGAAATGAGTTAAGACTTTTGGGGACTGTCAGGAAGGCATGATTGGTTTTGAAATGTGAGGACATGAAATTTGGGAGGGGCCATGGGCAGAATGATATGGTTTGGCTACGTCCCCACCCAAATTTCATCTTGAATTGTAGCTCCCACAATTCCCTTGTGTCATGGCAGGGACCCAGTGGGAGGTAATTGAATCATGGGGGTGGGTCTTTCCCATGCTGGTCTTGTGATAGTGAATAAGTCTCATGAGATCTGATGGTTTTATAAAGAGGAATTCCCCTGCACAAGTTCTCTCTCTTTGCCTTCTGCTATTCATATAAGACATGACTTGTTCCTCCTTGCCTTCCACCATGATTGTGAGGTCTCCCCAGCCATGTGGAACTGGGAGTCCATCAAACCTCTTCCCTTTATAAATTACCCACTCTCAGATATATCTTTATTAGCAGTGTGAGAACAGACTAATACAAATCTGCTTACTATATTAAAGATAAAAATTTTGGCTGGGTGCAATGGCTCACGCCTGCAATCCCTCTATAAAAAAGAAAAAAAAAATTAACTGGGAGGCTAAGGCAGAAAGATCTCTTGAGCCCAAGAGCTTGAGGTTACAGTGAACTATGATTGTGCCACTGTAATTTAGCCTGCGTGACAGTGCAAGACCCTATCTCAAAAAAAAAAAAATTAAATTAAATTTAAAATCATGTATTTAAAATATTTTTTAAGAAAATAAAAATGATTTCTTCTCTATAAATTTGAACATTAAATTACCCCAATAATAAACTACCAGAAACACTGGAGTCAGTGTCTCCAGATTTTGGTCCTCACCCTATCATCAACTAGCTCCATGTGACTCAGGACAAATCACAACATCTCTTTGGGCCTCAGGTGTCTCATTTGTGAAATAAGAGGACTGGGTCAGATGTGAAATTCTTTGGCAATATTTCTACTCCCCTTCCTAATACCTTTACATTACATTTCAAAATAATCAAAGTACCAAATGCCTTTATTAGACATTATTTTTCTGTTTTTAAATGAATCAAACACATGTCTAATTAATGCTTAGCATCATCAAATAACCAGTGGTTAGAGATTTAACAGAAAGAAAAGTTGACATGTGAACAACCAATGTGGTTATTACGTCCAAATGTATATTTATAAGACTTTCTTAAAAAAAAAAAAAAAAAAGACATTCTGAAATGTGACTTTAGTTCAATTAACCTTTCGGGTTGGAAACTTTGGGTACAGAATCATTGAACTGAGTAGTCTTGTACAGATTCTCTGTGCTATTTGCACATGGGACTATTTCTGCACATAGGTATGTGCTGTGTACATGTTCAGATTATATGTAAATACTGTACACTGTTCTTCATATTTGGATATTTAGCTGTTGGGTTACTTTGCATATCATTACTATCTCCCCCAATATTAAATATTTAAGAAATTACCTGGCTCAATTTTCAGAACTCCTAGTGCTATGCATCTGGTTTAGCTTCCCTACCTGCAAAGGGGTGATTTCTTTGAACTGTGGTTTCCGTGTGCCCTTTGAAAGTTGTTTTACAGAGTTGAGGGCACACACGTGCTGCGCATATCTCCTTGTGGCTTTTTAAAGGCCAATATGAACTAAGAAGCTGAATGCAGTCTATGGACTCCTCTTTATATCCCTGCCACTGTGCCTGTCACACTGTAGGTGTCCGAAAGATTGAGCGACTCTGTCTGCCCTGTGTACAATCATATTTTAATCTATCCCATATGTGAATTTTGCTGATCAACACAAGATCATACAATTGAGTGTCAGACAAGAAGCTAGAAGGGTTCTGGGAAATTAAAAAAAACTTTTCTTATTTAAATATTCAGGAAAATGTACAAAATCGCTGTTGTCTTCTGTTGTTCAGCTACTCAATTAAGTGTGGGTTACTGTACCAAAGATCTGGATCAATCTGATGCCCATGGAGAGAATATGACCAAACTGTTTACTCCATAAGATCTCCCTTATTGATGATAGGATCAAATGTAAGATTTTAAGATTAAGAGACGTACCAGAAAAGCAAGAGCTTTATTTCAACTCTGAGGAGTTAGAAGACATGGAGGTAGGGGAAGGGTAGCTCCCTAGATGAATTTGCAGAATTCTGTGCCTCCTTCTAGTCCCGTATAATCTAATTCAAAAGAGGACAACTGGTATTAGGTCTGTTCAGCAGGAGGCTCTACCAGGCACAGCTTTATAAGGGGTGTCAAAGAAAAGTATCTGCTGATCAAGAAAGAGCAGGATGATTACAGCATATCAAGAAGAAGCATGGAGAGACCCTCTTTGATCACAGCATTAGTTTCTCCCTTCTCCTAATCCCAGAGGTTGCCATGGTACCTAACACTCAAGGGAAAGATTGCATCTGCAAGGCAGTAGGAAGCGCTGCTACCCTACTGCAACGAGAATTTGGTGACATTTTCTGGTATCACAAAATTACAGAGAAAGCTGTAATAATACCATTAGAAGGTACTTACACTATTAGAAGACAAAGACAGATTACAAAATTTAGCTTCCACTTCTCTCCTCGTCAGCTTCTCTGTCTAATGTGGAAGAAAAAGGTACCAATGAGAGTCGCCAAATGTGGCCCTGAACAAGACACAATTTCCAGGCTAATTCTGAGAATTATAGCCTTCATTTTGAACAAACTGCTCCTAATGGTACAGAATAGATTTAATTCTGTGATTAGAAAACGTTTTTCCCCCAATTCACATGAAACCATAATTAACTTATTGTAAAATCTGAAAAACCCTGACATAAAAGAACTAAAAGGAGAAAGTTGTACTTGCTGAATGGTGAGGTGACCCAGATCTGGACAGGCTTAATGAGGGCATTTGTTTGGGCAGGGAGGGAGTCATTTTGCTCTGGGCTCCCCTAACAAAGGCCAGGCTCTGGGCATTTCATCCCATGCTGGCAGATGTGCCATAGCCGTGGGACATGAATCAGTAAGAGCTGAAGCCCCTCGCACAATCCCTGGGGTTTCTGCCAGTGTCCGACTGACATCATATTGTATCTGTCACTGACAAATAGCAGCAGAGCTTTAGGGGGAGTAAAGAACCACTAAGAAACAAGCAGTAAAGTCTGGGCCATTGATATGTACCTGCCAGATGAAAGAAAAGCTAGTTAATCTTTTTGGTGTATAAAAACAATAAGCCATTATGTAAGGACTTCCACTACTCTGTTTTAACCATAGACTTTCTGGCACTGTTAGTTCTTACATCTCCTGGATGCCTCTTATTCAATATGAAAACAAAACTTAACATGAAAAGATATTAGAAAACATAAGCATTCACTTCCATCCTAGCATCGTAATATAACACTAATTCATTTTTTCAATGCATCCCCCTCCAAGCTCTGTACCTGCACATATACTATAAAGTAATGAATACTATGACGTGACTAAATTAGGGAAGAGTAACTGGAGGTCCCATAGCCTCAGTCCCACAGGGAGGAGGTGGTAGATGAGGCCCCACCAGAGGTCGAAGCCATTCTCCCCTAATTCAATCAATGCAAATCTACACATGACTTTACTGATAAGCACAGGAAGACTGGAAGAATCAAGAGCAAGGCACACTGTTTATCTCAACACGAACAGTCACTCTTCTTGGTCGCAGTAAAGGAAAGGTAATAGCAGCACTAGTGTGAGAGTGAAGCGAGTGCATCCATCAGAGGAACTCAGAACCATGCCTAGCTCACAGAGTGGGGCTCAGTCAAAGTTAACTATCTTCGAAATTATTATTGGCAAGTATCAGGACCAATTACTCAGTGATTTCTTGCCTTAATAAGTAGGTTAGTGAAGAACTTTACTATCTCACAAATTAAATAATTTGATCTTTTAAAATCAGAAGTTAGCCTTTTGAAAAACATTCCAGCGGTTATTAGTAGCACAGGGCTGAGGATGGAAGAAAAGCTCAGCCAATACTTGTTAACTATTGATACAATTAAAGCCAATTGGTTCTTTCACTTTAGAGCAATGAGGGAAGGAGATAAGACTCCCAATTCAGTTTCACGGCTGCATCGGTAAGAAAATCATCAGGAACTATTGTCATTATCTCTCAACATCAAGGTATTCTCTTTCAACATCATAAGGAATTAAATGCTTACCACAGCATCATACAGAATAATGTAGACTTGACTGAGTTTGTCTTCTGGGATCCCACAGTGTAGGAGTATTGCTTTCAATAACATGGTATGGTTCAAATAAATACTGTAATTTCTTTCCTGCGATATGGAGAAAAATTACTATTTTCATTATAAAAGCAACTATTGGTACATGACCAAATCTGAAAACTTACCACCAATTTGTCATCCTAATACAATGGAAGGATTGAATTTAGCATATGGCTTCCTAGTTTATTTATTTATTTTTTTGAAATGGAGTCTCGCTCTGCTGCCCAGGCTGGAGTGCAGTGGTGAGATCTTGGCTCACTGCAAGCTCTGCCTCCTGGGTTCACACCATTCTCCTGCCTCAGCCTCCCAAGTAGCTGGGACTACAGGCGCCCGCCACCAGGCCTGGCTAATTTTTGGTATTTTTAGTTGAGATGGGGTTTCACCATGTTAGTCAGGATGGTCTCGATCTCCTGACCTCATGATCTGCCCGCCTCGGCCTCCCAAAGTGCTGGGATTACAGGCGTGAGCCACTGCGCCCGGCCCTAGTTTATTTTTTTACATACATCCTTTTTGCACTGTTATAGTCAAAGTATACTCTAAGTTAATACCATATTATATACATCCAAAATACTCAGACTGGCTGGGGTGGTGGCTCATGCCTGTGTAATCCAAGCATTTTGGGAGACCAAGGTTGGAGGATCCCTTGGGCTCAAGAGTTCAAGACCAGCCTGGGGAACATAGAGAAACTCCATCTCTACAAAAAAAAAAAAAAAAAAAAATTAGCTGGGGTCAGTGGCACATGCCTGTAGATCCAGCTATTCAACCGGCAAGGCAGGAGGACTGCTTGTGCCTGGAAGGTAGGGGCTGCAGTGAGCTGTGATGATGTCACTGCACACCATCCTGGGAGGCACTGTCTCAAAAACAAAACAAAACAAAACAAAAACAACTCTGGTCTTCAACTATGTTAAAAAGCCCGAGATAGTTGATTTCAAAGACAGAAGGATCTGATCCAATAGTAATTGACTCATAAGCACAGGCTGGTGGAATAGTTATCATTAACTTTTGTCCACGCAAATTGATTAATGAGTATTTACCAAGTGGTGAGCCATGTGCGTAGCTGGCTGCAATGGGGTATATGGCAAAGAGGACTCATAGGCTCTGCCCTAAAAACACCTGCTCTGCTTGGAGAAAACAATGAACATAACTCCAGGTAGTACATGGGTGTCTCAGATCAAGACCTGTGAGAGTTGAGAAGAAAAGGTGTCCAACTAATCAATGAGGGTGCAGTCAGGCTTCCTGGGGAGAAAGAGCCCAAACCATGGCTGGGCAAAGACTTTCTAGACAAGGGAACATTTGACTGACGGTGGCAGGAATGACAGGGTGTGTGTGTGGGGTGGGGAGGGAAGCCTGAGTAGGGCTGGCAGCAGGCCCCACCGGGTAGGCAGCATGCAGACTTGGTGAAAAGGGAAGTTGGGGAGTGAAGAGATTGGGTATAGGATGGAGCCACTGAGGGTTCCAAACAGGGTATGAACAGGCTAAGAGCATCTTAGGAATCTTAGTCTGATAACCTGCATTTTGGAAAAATGGGTAGAGAACACCCATCCCCCAAAACAAAACCAGTTCCTGTGAAGGTAAGAGCCTGAGATGAAACTCAAAAGCCACACCATCAAGCTCTTCTCAGTTACTTTAGTAAACATGTGATTCATCTCCAGGACAGACTGAGAAGCAGGTCTGTAGCTGTGGTTTTCCTCACCATACTTGGTGAAGAACGATAGTGGGGAATCTTGGAATGTTAAAATATGGAAAGGAACCTGAAGTGCTGGAAACTCTTGGATGATTTCATAGATAGTGTAGATAATTTCAGCAGTGGGCAGAAAGCTGTTGGTGGTAGAAGTGACAATATCAAATGCACACTCCAGAAGTTCTTTGGGATGAAATCGATCTAACTTGCGCGGCCTGAACACACGTTCTATGCAGTATCTGGAGAGAGAAATCCAAATTTCTAAGGTCATTGCTTACTAGAAAGAAATATGTAGGAGAAATTGCTGAACAAGATATAAGAAACAAATATGAAAAAAAATTAATCAGTGGTATGATGAAGAGGACTGAAAGACAGATTTGCCCTGGAACACCCTTGCCTTGTGATCTAGGTTCCAATTCCCAGTTTTGCCACTATTAAGCTATGGGGCTTAAGGTTTTTTAAATGTCTGAAACAGAGATGAAATTACACCAAAAAATTTTACCTTACTGATTGCTTTCTACACAGGGATACCAACACCATAGGACTGATTATTAATCGTTCACTTGTAGCTAGAATAAAAACATGTAAAGAGCTTTGTTTTCAGTTGAAGAAAGGAGCTTTAAAGTAGGGTGCCTCATTGACAACAATACTGCTCCAAATTATGAAGATCTCACTGTTGGACCGCTGTGATATTTGAATGTACAGAAAGCCTTTTTTTCAGGGCTAAGTGCCTGGAGGTCCTCAGTGCTCAGCGTTCCTGCTGGGTTTACTCCACTTCTCTACAAGCAGCTTTTGTTCGGTTACCTGTGTAGGCAGTTTTCACATAGAGACCATTGGCCACTTGTCCCACCAATGAAGTTTTAAAAGGGGCCATCTGTGATCATGAACAGCCAGATGTTTTTATCAAGCAACTGTTTGTGGAAATAATTAGCTATGTTGCTTGGGGACATTTAGAAGGTACAGAATAGACTGTGGGAACATGACGGTACCTACCTGCTACATTCCTTCTAATAGTCTTAGTTACCTTACAGGAAGGGGTACTGTGGCTGGGCTTCTGGATCGTATTCTAAGCTCAATATTCTGAACCCAGAATTCTTCACTGTGTAAGGATCACAGGAAATAAAATATTCTTTCTTGGTTGACAAATTATTCAACCATTTTCCTATGTCTACCAAATGGAATCCGCTATTGTTTCTTACCGTTTTAAATTCAATATATTATTTCTTGCCACATATCTTGCAAAAGGGATCTGAAAAATAAACAAAATATTAAAGGTCAATGTCAAAATGTGCCAGCTACCACACTCCTTTTGTTAATAATGGCTTTACTGAAACAGAATTCCTGTCCCATAAAGTTCACCCCTTTGAAAGTAGGTGCTTGAGTGGCTTTTAGTATATTCACTAAGTTATGCACTGCTCACCACTCACACTCCCTGAAATGTTCTTCAGTGTTTCGGTCAGTGATGGATTCTACTGCTAGATACGCCATGAACCTTATTCACTGTGGCATTTCTTAGGTTTTTTTTTAAAAAGTTCACTTTTAGTTAAATGTTCTCTGTGGAGTTTTTATTATGTCCAGTTAAAATTAGTGCAAGTTATTTATTTATGAATTTTAAGAAAATGTCACTTTTATAGTAATGCAGTCAAAATGGAAGTATTCTCTCTTACGGTGAATTTCCTGATTTTCCTATCAATCTCTTAGAATAAATTCTTAACAACCGCCTTCAAATAGTAACCACAACTAGTAAAACCATTGTCAGATTGCCAAGAGATCCAACATAGTATCATTAATACTGATGGGCCAAATTATCAACATACGTTCACTTTTTAATGTTTTGCATTTGAATATCAGCTTATAGAATGGGAGCTGCTATTTAAAAATCTGCACTATAGTCTCCTAATATTTAGAGAATAAGAAGCTGGCTTTAAGTATAGCTATATAAGTATTTGCACTTCTATTCTTTTTTTTTTTAACAAAGCGCAAATGTCTGATCTGATTTGCTGTTTATTTACCTCTACCTCAGAATAATCCCACGTCACTTTACTCACTATAGAAGAAAAACAGAAGCAAGGAATGTGGAAGGAATTTCTTCTTAGATTATAAACACAAAACCTGTTTCACAATAAGCCATATGACACAGATTTAAAAAAAAGATTCCACTCCCCCTCCAAAAAATACGGTCGAAATGAGTGTATTCTTTGACACTTTACTCTTTGGTGACACAAACAACCTGATTTGCATGGTCATTCACACATGTGAATGTGACAAGTTCAAGTTCTGCTTTTTGGAACTTTGTGAATTTTTTTTTTTTCTGAGTATCTTCCATCCTCGGTTGGATCCATGGACGCAGAACCCACCCAAGGATGTAGAGAGCCAGATGTGTGTATCTACACATACATCAAGTGTATGCAAACACACACAGTATACCTTATATACACAGTTTTTTATTTTGTATTTTGTTGTTGTTTTTCAGACAGGGTCTTGCTCTGTCGTCCAGGCTGGAGTGCAGTGGTGCAATCTCAGCTCACTGCAATCTCCATCTCCTGGGTTCAAGTGAACCTCCAGCCTCAGCCACCTGTACACACACAGTTTTTTTTTTTTAAACTTTTCTTTCTCTATAATAAAAATGGGATAATAGAGTTCTCTTGAAATTTACTTTTTAAAAAAAGCTAACAATATGCCATGTACATTCCTACAAATCAAGTATAAATACGGATATATCTAAATATGTATATCTGTCCCTCAGAAATTGGTTCCAGGACTTCCCCAAGGATACCAAAATCAGTGGATGGTTAAGTTCCTGATATAAAATGACATAGCATTTGCCTACAGCCTATGCACATCCTCCTGTATACTTTAAATCATCTTTAGATTATTTATAATATCTACTACTATGCCTATACATCCCTTCTTCTGTGTGGATTCAATGCAGTGTTTACCACATGGTAAATTCAAGTTTTGCTTGTTGGAATTTTTTTTTTTTTTTTTCTGAATATTTTCCATCCACAGTTGGCTGGATATGTGGATGTGGAATCCAAAGATATGTATGAAGGGCTGACTGTATTTTCATCTTATACATATATAAAAATATAGATTGGCTGGGCATGGGGGCTCATGCCTGTAATTCCAGGATTTTGGGAGGCTGAGGCGGAAGGATCTGCTTGAGTCCAGGAGTTTGAGACCACCCTGGGCAACATAGTGACAGCCCATTTCTACAAAAAATTTGTTTTAAATTTTCTTTTTGAGACAGAGTCTTGCCTTGTTTCTCAGGCTGGAGTGCAGTGGCACAATCATGGCTCACTGCAGCCTTGACCTCCTGGGCTCAAGCAATCCTCCCACCTTAACCTCCCAAGCAGCTGAAACCACAGGCACGAGCCATGACACTGGGCTAATTTTTAAATTTTTTGTAAAGATGGGGTCTTCCTATGTTACCCAGGCTGGTCTTGAACTACTGCGCTCAAGCACTCCTCCTACCTAGGCCTCCTAAAGTTCTGGAATTATAGGCATGAGCCACTGTGCCTAGTTCAATGTTCTTTTCAATAGCTCCTTAATATTCCATAATATTGTTGACAAATTATTCAACCATTTTCCTATAGATAAACAGGCAGACAGTTTTTGGCTACCTCAATAATACGGCAATTAACATCCTTTTAACATTCATACACTAATGTGTTTTTCTTTCTTTGAATAAATTGCTCAAAGTGGGATTGCTGGTTCTAAGGATACAGAATGTGCATCAACATTTTACAAGTTTTATTATAAACTTTTAGATTACATTTCTAAAGGTTTAGCAGTCCACATTCCCATCAGCAACATATGGAAGTACCTATTTTCCTACACCCCTGTCATCTCTGGATAACATTAATTTAAAAATGTTTCCTGTCTGATGGGTGAAGTTGAGATAGCGTTGCACTTCTTTATTATTGGTGAGGTGGAACAACTTTTCAGAAGTTTATCAGCCATGCACATTTTCTCTTCTGAGAGCTGCCTGGTTATATCCTTTGCTCATGTCTCCCCTTGTCAGTGCTTTCTGCACATGAGAGGTATTAAGCCCTTGTCTGTCACACGCATTTCATGTTTTCCTTGCTCTATCATACAGCACCACAGACAGCTTGTTAGCAGCCAACACTGTGTGAGTGAAAGACTAGTAAGACTGCTGCTGTTGGCGGGATCCCTGGGGGTCAGAAGAAAGCAGGACAGGCAAAACTCAGCATACCCAATTAGGAGAGACACTTGCTGTTAGAATAATTTAACTGTTCTAGGCATTAACATGTTAGGATGTTTACTGAAGATCTAGCCAGGAGGTTTAAAAAAACAAACTACATGTATTTGTCTGAGTGGGTGGGGTTAACCTGCTGTGGTCACTCAACACTGAGGTACACATGTGGCACCTGCAATGCAGGGTTCCTCCAGTTCCTAGAGTCATAAACACCTGTGCTATTAGGAAGGTGGGGGCATTTAGGACCAAACATTTCCTCCACTCCAATAATGCTCTCAATCTGACAACTTCCTCAAGAATACATTTCCTAAAGGTGATATTTATAATATAAGCCTAGGGAAAAAATCCTTTAACAGAGATGCCATCCCTGTGACTAGATACGGCATCCTGATTGTCAGCAGTGTGTTCCCAGCCTCACCCGCAGGTCAAAAGGAAGCATCACCAGCATCCCGCTGTGGTCCATAAATAGGGCAGCTTCGTTGTGCTCATATATTTGTCTGTTTCGGGGAAGCAGCAGTGGGGTACACAACTGAACAGCTCCTACACCAAATGAGAAAAAATAGCTCATCATCAAGTTCACATTCTTCTTAGGAGGTAGCCTAAAATTAACACAAACCTGACAGTTAAGTAATTGCTACTGGGACCATTGAAATCATATCAGTTTTTCTTTTTTTTTTTTTGAGACGGAGTCTCGCTCTGTCACCCAGGCTGGAGTGCAGTGGCCGGATCTCAGCTCACTGCAAGCTCCGCCTCCCGGGTTTACACCATTCTCCTGCCTCAGCCTCCCTAGTAGCTGGGACTACAGGTGCCCACCACCTCGCCCAGCTAGTTTTTTGTATTTTTTAGTAGAGACGGGGTTTCACCGTGTAGACCAGGATGGTCTCGATCTCCTGACCTCATGATGCGTCCGTCTCGGCCTCCCAAAGTGCTGGGATTACAGGCTTGAGCCACCGCGCCCGGCCATCAGTTTTTCTTTAGTTCTCTAAATTTATTAATAGAGAGCTCACCTAGAGTTAAGCTTGACAGTTTGGTCATATTTCTGACTCCACAAACCAATCGCATTTTAGTATTAACAGCAAGGCTGTAGCATTCAAATCAGTTTCAAAAATAAGCTTAAATTCCATATGATGTTAATTATTTATAACCGAATTTGAAAGTAAAATATGGTATGCCCAAACACTAACAGCACTTTCTAATGAGGAAAAAAGTCTTATGAGAAGAAATATCATTTTTTAAAAGGGCATACATACCATGTCTTTTAAAGATGCGGATGATGGTTTCACACACATGCTGCTGCATCTTGGCTGTATGGATTGAGAAGTTGCCCTAAAACAGGACCGATTAAAACATCATCATTGAAGGCTTATCAAATGGATTCTTTAAGATATTAACCTGTGGCTTGCAGTAGGCACTACATCGCTTATTTCCAGGTTCAAAAAGGAAGTCTCGACAAGTCCCTTCCTCTTTGAACACATCAGGGAAGAGGACACATACCTTTCATGGCCACGAGCTAACCTTTCAAGCAATGGGAAGGTTGCCTGGGTTCAAAGTCCAAATTCTTGGCTACATTGATACTGCCTTTCAGAGAGAGCTAATCAAATAAACACATTCTCCCTGACTCTCAGGAATACTGTGGCACGACCACTTGACAGCATCAGGCCCCTCCTACATACCAAGGTGATTCATGGCAGGCCTGTTGAAAGCTACATGGCATTTACATATTTTGCCAATAGCTTTTTCATTTGCTTTTATATTATAAAAGTGGTACCATTTCACTATAGAAAATTTAGAAACAACAGATAAGCAAAAAGACATCTATAAAAAAGTCACCTATAATCCCGCAAATATCTTTCTATAATAATATTGCCAGCCAGTAAAAACTGTGTTTGGTCTCTAAAATCTATACTGATCTTCCATAAATTTTACTATGACTTCCTCCACTACTCTATCTTTTAAAATTATATCATATTTTAAGCATACAGAAACATATAGAGAATATAACAAACACCCGTTAGCTACTCATCCAACTTTATCAAATTTTAACATTTCACTAATATGCTTCAGATTTTTTTTCTTTTTAAAAGAAATTAAATGTCTCCCCAAACTGGCAACCTAGCTACACTTCAGAAACTGCTTAGAAGCTTTTAACGAGATTCTGAAATGCCTCACACCTGGAGATTCTGAGCCACTAGATGGGCTATGGGACTTGGGCATCTGCCTTGTCAGAGAGTTTCTGAGATGAAGTAGATGTGCAACCAGCACTGGGAACTACTTTCTTTTTTCTTTTTTTTTTTTTTGAGGCGGAGTCTCGCTCTGTCGCCCGGGCTGCAGTGCAGTGGCCGGATCTCAGCTCACTGCAAGCTCCGCCTCCTGGGTTTACGCCATTCTCCTGCCTCAGCCTCCCTAGTAGCTGGGACTACAGGCGCCCGCCACCTCACCCACCTAGTTTTTGTATTTTTAGTAGAGACGGGGTTTCACCGTGTTAGCCAGGATGGTCTCGATCTCCTGACCTCGTGATCCGCCCGTCTCCGCCTCCCAAAGTGCTGGGATTACAGGCTTGAGCCACCGCGCCCGGCCGGGAACTACTTTCTACTTCATCTAGATATGAGCTGGTTGATGCTTTTGGCTCTGGGCATTTTGGCTAGGTATCAGTCTCTAAATGCACTGTTTCTTTTTCTTTGTCTTTTTTTTGTGTGTGTGACGGGGTCTTGCTCTGTCTCCCAGGCTGGAGTGTAGTGGCGCGATCTTGGCTCACTGCAACCTCCCTGCCTCCTGGGTTCAAGCGATTCTCCTGCCTCAGTCTCCCGAGTAGCTGGGATTACAGGTGCATGCCACCACTCCTGGCTAATTTTTGTATGCACTACTTCTTAATCTCTTGGGTGGGTAGGGAGGAGGAAAGATCAAGGACTCCTTCAAGTAGGTGATTGAAAGTATGGATCCTCTTCTCTGAATGCATATACGCACATTTTGCATGTACTTTTAGGGGCTTCCAATACCTCACATAAGAACTTATGTTGGAGGCATTAAAAGAATCTGTGAGAAACTGGCTTGATCCTTTTGTGGACCAGGTGAAGCTCCCTTTGTGCAGCGTGGTTTAAGCCCACCTTCAGTATGTCGCTGTCATAGGTGTAATCGATGGCAGGGGAGATGCGTTGGGAGAAGATCTGAGCCATCATGGTGCGGTAGGCCTTCCCATCCACGTTGGTCAGTGTGTGGTGCAGCACTTCATGCAGCTCTGACTCCTCCATCTGGGGCGGGGGCAGCAGCTCACTCTTGAGCAGTTCTGTGGCTGTAGGCCGTTTTGCTGGATCGTGGTTTAACAGCCAGGAGATGACGGACTTCTACAATAAAACCCAGGCACACTGCTGATGGGACGCAATGGATAATGCTCAGCTATGCTCTGGACAAGTCAGTAGTCAGTTCAGGTCAAAGAAAAGGTGCCACTATTCTTTATTATTGCACTTAACTGGCATTCTGAAATTTCCGAATAGGTCATTATTTTTTCTGCTTTATTATGATGACAAAGTTGTGCAACAATGTAGTATGAACATTTCTTAAAAGGAGGCCCCTTCTTTTTATACTTTATTGTCACAAGCAAAAAAAAATCAACTTGACAACTACATAGAAGCAGAAATTAGGCCTTATAAACACACAAAATATCATATAAAAAGATGTAAAAAGATAAAATAAATAGCTTCACATGCCTAATTTTGGTAGAAATTGTAATGCATAATAGCTGCTGGAATCCTAAAAGCAATGTAAAACATCTTGTTTTAATGGTTTCTTCTCCATTTATGTTATTCATATCGATACCATTCCCTTGAATTCTCTTGATTTATGTTACTCATTTGTTATATCTCCACAGCCACCTCATTAAAGCAGTAAACCATATGAAGGCAATCTAAACCTTTGAGAGGTTCCTTAATGATGCTTAATCCTCTTGTTTATAATAAAGATTTATAAGGAGTTAGAGAAATATTTGAGATAAGAAAACCTCAATTATTAGATGGACTTTTATTAAGCATTTTCTAATTATAAATCTTTAAAATATGTCCCCCCTCCCCACTCTCCTTCCAGTCGTAGGGTAAAATAAAAACACAGGCAATTACTTTGTATGGGATATAGGAGTATTATATAGAAAGAAAATGACATGATACAACTTTTATGAAAGGTATATTAAACTGACAAAAACAAGAATACCCTACTGAGCATAACAGACCCTGCTGTACTGGTAAATGTGCATGGCAAAAAGTTATGTTATGCTCATTCTATAAGCATCTTCTACGTTTGCTCCTTTCAGCTAAAAAGCAATAACTATGACATGGGAGGTGGTTGTGGTTTTGTTGTTTTTGTTTTGGTGCCAATTTGTACAGCCCAGACTCAAATGCTCAATGGTAGGAGTATATATCTGATGGTAGAAGTGCAGTCCTCATGGTGAAAAATGGTTTGTATAGTTATTGGGCCATTATAGCTGTCAACAAGGGGAAAGACTAAGTAAGACTGACCTTGTTATAAGAAAAGGCTATGAAATGAACATTTACTTATGACACCCTGAAACAATAATAGCTACCAAAAGAAGCAGAAACATGACTCAATGTATTTCTAATGGCCTTCACCAACTAAACAGATGAGGCAGAATGGGTCCCTACAGCCATAAATAACCGTCATGTTAAACATTACCAAATGACACAGAGTTAGTGCTAATACAAATAAGGAGTATTTCATCTTTTTATTTTATAGGTGGGGGAAATTAAAGTCTAGAAAAGTGGTTTGACCATTCAGATATATAACCAGCAAGCAAGAAGCACCAGATTAATACAATATTCTATCTATGCTTCTGTACTCAACATTAATGATTTAAATAGGGATTTGCCTTGATTATAACTGTCAGTAAGTCAATTTAAGAAATAAACTTCCGTATGACAAGAGTATTAACCACTGTACCAAGACAAACAACTGGCATTCAGAAGAAAGGTGTACCAGAAGCCCAATACACAAATTCACTAAAATAGTTTTTTTTTTAATATTTGCCGGATGCCAGTATTAGCCTATGTCATGAGTCACACACACATACACTCAGATATTTATGGTATATAGGAGAAATTATTTTGCTTTAAAATACTGTAACAAAAGACTGTCTAGCAAATGCAGCCCTTGCCCTATAATCTGAGCTACTGCAACTACAAAACAGAACAAAATTACAGTTTTAAATTACATTTTTTTCTTAAAGCCCCAAGCTTTATCAAAAACAATAAGCTGTAAAAGAATTCTTTTTTTTTTTTCTCAACAGCTAAGCCAAGGGTCCAAACAGCACTTCAAAAGCACAATGAATTGCACAAAGAACCCTGTAGTTTGTTCATTTTGTGCCAGCCCTTGGCATTTTTATGGTGTAGATCAAGTCTAATAACATTTTAAGTGCTTCATCTTTTGCTATTTTTTCCCCACGTTGTTCCCAGGACACAAGAGAATGAGTGGCAGAAGATTACTAATTGAAAAAGAAGAAAAATAATAATTAAAATGCAAGACGGAAGACATTGTAATTGATGCATCAGAAAATTACCTGCTTTGCATGCTCTCCATCATCAAAGTCTTCTGGAAACTTAGGCGAAGTGGGCTAAAAAAATATATTCAAATCAGCAAGGTTTTGGCAGACTGCCACAGTGAAAGCATTTATTCACCATAAGTAAGAAAATCAAATACAGAAATAAAAATTTGCTAGCAAGGAAAGATAGGTGATACCTTCTTGAAACCTGACGCTTATTCTTCCAATTACATATATATTATTTTAATATAAACTTTACGCAAATGACATCCTCACCCAAACCTCACTCTTCACTTTTGTCCTAATGCTGTTCGCACCTTTGACCTCACATACTATAACACTGGTCCCTTTTAGTTCAGGCAATAACAGAGGCAAGGACTAACCCTAAAATCATAAATGGAGATTTCATTGAGAAAAAAATTTCAAGGGGCAGAAAGCACATCTGAGTACAAAGTAAAAATCTAATGGCTTCGGAGAACAACAAAGTAGTTTTATTAAACATGTAGATAAAAAAAGGCAAACAAACAAACAAACAAAAAAACACCCATCTACCAACACAGATAGAGTAAGAGAAAAAAAATCTCTACTTCCCCAAAAGTTCTCACCTTTCTGGTAAATAAACATGAATTTTAGACTAAAGAAAGGCACTTCATTAAGGACACAATCATCTAAGAGTATTCCAATCAAGGCAAGGCAATAGTAATCACTTCACTTAGTCCTATACTTTACGAGCACAGCTGTCCATGTTGTACTGACAGTAAAATAATTTAATTGTTTTCAAAACTATCCAGAGAAGTATTCTTTCAGTGGAATACAGGAGTATTCTTACTGCATTCTAGTTACCGTGTTTATGAATTAACTTAATAGATATTCCTGCTTCACTCTGCTCAGTAAGAAAGAAGGCGGCTCTCCAGAAGTCTTGCTCATAAACATGTGAATTTAAATTACCTTCACCCAAACCTCATTCCTCACTTTCATCTTAATGCGTTTTTGTTCATGGGCACCTCTGATCTCACACGTGTAACGTGGGTCCTTTTTTAGCTCAGGCAGTAAAAGAGGCAAGGATTAATCCCAAGAATACAAATGGAAATTTCACTGGGAAAAACATTTCAAGGGGCAGATATTTTTTTCAGACTCATTTTAACTTCTGGTCTCGGTAGTTTTCTTTAGACATTACTACACCTGGTCCACTCAACAGGCATCTTTCACTTCTAGAACTTAATACCCATTATTCTTACAATCTACTCCCTTGTTATAACCATATTAATATCAAATCCAATTTTGTGGCTTCTTCCTTTGTTTTAAAATCAAGAGTAAATCTCAGAATAATTTTTTAAAAAGCAACTATAACCTAGCAATTTCTCCAGGTAAGATTTCCAAAAACAAACAAAACTGGGGCAAGTTTTTCATCATCGGAGGTGGGGTTCCACTAATCTCGCTGTAGAAACGTAGTAGAGAGACCAGAAAGATCCCTCCTATATGCTGATGATATTTGGCTCCCAAAACTGCTATTTCAAGAACTTAACTGAGGTGACTTCCTTTGCTCAGAAAAACGTTTCACTAAAAATGGGAAAACCGCTTAGTCTCGCATATCTGAATACATGAGTGATTAAAATTACAGTAGGACAGCCTTTTCTATATTATAAATACCAGAAAAATATCCTGCTTTGAATTCTGATCTCTGTGCTAAGATTCGGGTTACTGAAAATATAGGTACTGAGACACCTGATACATACATCTCTGAGTTGGTTGAGAACGAAGATCCTTTCCGAAGCCGTGACCATGGGGTGATAGGACATCTCAAAGAAGATAATTCCCAGGCTGAAGAGATCCACTTTCTGAGACGGAAAAATAATTGCATTTAGAGAGCCTTGATATGAAAGCGTAATTTACCAGGGAATTATAGGATAAGCATTGTTAGCTGAAATAAAGTTTGTATGAGTACAAAACAGGTCACACTGGAAAAATGTGAAGATTTGTTCTCAAAAATTATGGTTATAAAGGCTAAATGATATGTTTTGTATTTAGATGATGACAAAATATTTGGCATGATGTCTTTAAACATTTTCATAGAATTTTTTTTTCTTTTTTGAGGCAGGGTCTCACTCTGTCACCCACGCTGAAGTGCAGTGGTGCAAACTTGGCTTACTGCAACCTCTGCCTCCTGGGCTCAAGCAATCCTTCCACCTCAGCCTCCCAAGTAGCTGGGACTACAGGTGTGCACCACCATGCCCAGCTAATTTTTTTGTGTATATTTTTTGTAGAGACTGTTGCCCAGGCTGGTCTCCAACTCCTGGACTCAAGTGATTCACCCACGTTGGCCTCCTAAAGTGCTGGGATTACAGGCATGAGCCACCACGCCTGGCCTTCCTAGAAAATTAATGGTAATTGGTTTGGTTGTAGCCACAGACAATAGAAAACCACTGATTGAAAACTGGAAATAATGGCTGAAGAGCAAGGACAACTGAGATTGATCATAAGAATCTGCTTTGTTTTAGGCCAGGTGTGGTGGCTCACGCCTGTAATCGCAGCACTTCAGGAGGTTGAGGTGGGTGGGTCATGAGATCACGAGATTGAGACCATCCTGACTAACACGGTGAAATCCAGTCTCTACTAAAAAATACAAAAAATTAGCCAGGTGTGGTGGCGGGCGCCTGTAGTCTCAGCTACTTGAGAGGCCGAGGCAGGAGAATGGCATGAACCCGGGAGGCAGAGCTAGCAGTGAGCCGAGATCGCGCTACTGCACTCCAGCCTGGGTGACAGAGTGAGACTCTGTCTCAAAAAAAAAAAAAAAAAAAAGAAAGAAAGAAAGAAAAAAATTTGCTTTGTTTCGCCTCTTGGCTAATCATCTTAAAAGTGAAACACAGACCCAAATCCGCAGCTGATAGAAAAGGCCAGTTCCTGACTATAATGTCATATGGCCTTCAAAAAGAAGAGAATCTTGCCATTTGTGACAACATGGATGAACCTGGAGGACATTATATTAGGTGACATAAGCTAGACACAGAAAGGCAAATACTGTATGATCTCACTGGTATGTGGAATCTAAATAAAAGTCAAACCCACAGTAATAGAGAACACAGTGGTGGCTACCAGGGGCTGGGGACTAGGGGTCAAGGGGAGATGCTGGTCAAAGGGCACACATTTTCAGTTATAAAATGAATACATTCTGGAGATCTAAAGCACAGCATGGTGACTATAATGAATAATAATGCATTGTATTCTTGAGGTTTGGTAAGCAAGTAGCTCTCAAGTGTTCTTACCACACATAAAAAATGGAAACCAGGTGAGGTGATGGGAATGTTAGTCAGCTTCATTGTGGTAATCATTTCACAATGTATACATACATCAAAACGTCACATGGTACACCCCAAATATAGACAAGTTTTGTCAATCATACCTCCATAAGCTAGGAAAAAAATAACAAATAAGTAAAAATATAACAAAAAGCTAGAGAAAAAAACAGTAAAGTCAAAAAATTAGAAGGATATAAATAATCAAGATAACTATTAAATAATTGACAAAAACAAACAAAGTATCTATAACAAAAAGAAAAAAGAAGCAAAAAGACAAGTCAGCGCAGAGAAAATCTAAGTAGCGTGCCATGAAGGAGAAGATGGCATTGGGAAGGGAGTGTGTCTGAGGAAGCCAAGCATGGCACGGTCAAGGGCACAGAGGTGCAGAGCCGCTTTCAGGACAATGGAAGCCATTTTCAAGAAATACTCTTGACCTCTGATGTCTTAAAAACATTCACTGTGGCATTTCCTATACGTGTTGGCTACAGAAAGCATAGAACAAAAGCACCAAGAATAAAACAGCCATCTCATGATCCCACCACTCAGGGATATTTACTACTCATGTCTAAGAAGCACCCGCTTCGGTTTTTAAAAAAATATGTATATATGGCCAGGTGCAGTGGCTCATGCCTGTAATCCCAGGACTTTGGGAGGCCGAGGCAGGTGGATCACCTGAGGTCAGGAGTTCGAGACCAGCCTGGCCAACATGGCGAAACCCCCTCTCTACTAAACATACAAAAATTAGCCAGGTGTGGTGACGGGCGTCTGTAATCCCAGCTACTCAGGAGGCTGAAGCAGGAGAATCGCTTGAACCTGGGAGGTGGAGAGTTTGCAGTGAGCTGATATTCTACCATTGTACTTCAGCCTGGGTGAAAAGAGCGAGACTCCATCTCAAAAAAAAAAAAAAAAAAAAAAAGAAGAAAAAGACTAAAGGTGTCTGCCCACACTCACAGTGTGTGCAACCCATCTCCCGATACTCTAACCCTCACCCTCACCAGGTACTTAGAGGTCTATTCCAACTTTATGTTGTTGTCCAATGCTCCCTGTCAGAACCAAAACCCAGGCTTGAATCTCCATTGCAAGCCTGAGCAGTTGCTTTGATGCAAATTGCTTTAATAATGTATTTTCTTTTATACATATATAATTGATTCAGAAAAGGTCTTGCTCCACTGCCCAGGCTGGAGTGCACTGGCATGATCATAGCTCACTGCAGCCTCAATCTCCTGGCCTCAAGCAGTCCTCCCACCTCAGCCTCCTGAGGAGCTGGGACTACAGACGTGTGCCACCAGGCCAGGCTAATTTTTTTGATATTCAGTAGAGATGAAGTCTCGCTATATTACCCAGGCTGGTTTTGAACTCCTGAGCTCAGGCAATCTTCCCGCCTTAGCCTCCCAAAGTCCTGGGATTATAGGCATGAACCACCATGGCTGGCACCTAAAGTGTTTTTAAAGTTTAGCTTTGCCGGGCGCGGTGGCTCAAGCCTGTAATCCCAGCACTTTGGGAGGCCGAGACGGGCGGATCACGAGGTCAGGAGATCGAGACCATCCTGGCTAACACGGTGAAACCCCGTCTCTACTAAAAATACAAAAAACTAGCTGGGCGAGGTGGCGGGCGCCTGTAGTCCCAGCTGCTCGGGAGGCTGAGGCAGGAGAATGGCGTGAACCCGGGAGGCGGAGCTTGCAGTGAGCTGAGATCCGGCCACTGCACTCCAGTCCGGGCGACAGAGCGAGACACCGCCTCAAAAAAAAAAAAAAAAAGTTTAGCTTTACACTCTTGCCCTAAGTGATCTCATCCAGTCTCATAGCTTTAAATCCTATCTGTGTGCTGATTTCAAATTTATACTTCTGATTCTCACCATTCCTCTGAACTCAAGTGTTGGGTCTCTAACAGTCTACTCAACATCTCTAATTGGATTTCTCATCAGATATTTCAAACTAACATGCCTCAAACCGAATTTTTCTGTCATCTTCTCTTCCTTCCCCTTATGTCTTTCCCTAGGTTTCTTCACTTCAGTCAACTACTCTTCACCCAGGTGCTCCAGGAAGAAACCTCAGCCCTGGACTTTTTCCCTTCCTCGTTCTCACCCAACATCCACTCCATTGGGGAAATCTCTCAATTCCCTTCCTAAATCAGCACACTTCTCTCCATTTCTACTGCTAGGAGTCCAGTTCCAGCTGCCAACCGCCCTCCCTGGACCTCCTGCAGAGCCTCCTCGCAGCAGCCAGAGTGAACTCTCTTGCTCAAGATTCTTCAGTGGCTCCCTGTGTACTTCAAATTAAATGCACACTCCTTATCCAGGCCAACCTGGCCCTGTGTGATCTTTCCCTGCCTTCTTTTCCAGCTTCACTTCATGCCTCTCTCCCCTGTTGCTTGCCACACTGTGGCCACACTAGCCTTCCTTTTGACTGTCTTAAATGTATGAAGCTCTCTCTCACCCAGGGCTTCCTCTTTATGTGTGCACTTTCCTCTGCTTCTCACCATCTCCCTGGCATGTGTCAGCCCCCAACTCTGTGTGGCTTGTCCTTTCTCATCCTTTATCCTAAATGCCATCCTCTCAAGAGATCTTCTTTGGTCAATCTGTTCTCTTTGTCACTCAGCTCCATTTCTTTTCTTCCTAGCCCTCACCACAATTTGTGATTATATCTTTCATTTTTTACTTATTTGCTGTCTGCTTCATCCACCAGTGGACAAGCTCCCTGAGGGCTGGAGCCACATCTGTTCCTGGCACCTTGCCCAAGATAGGGGTTAGTTCTCACATTCTTTGGATGGATGGATGGATGGATGGATGGATGGATGGACGGACGGGTAGATGGATGGGTGGATGGATGGATGGATGGATGGTGAGTAGATGGATGGATGGACGGACGGGTAGATGGATGGGTGCATGGATGGATGGATGGGACGGACGGGTAGATGGATGGGTGGATGGATGGATGGATGGATGGTGAGTAGATGGATGGATGGATGGATGGATGGATGGATGGTGAGTAGATGGATGGATGGATGGATGGATGGATGGATGGATGGGTAGATGGATGGGTGGATGGATGGGTGGATGGATGGTGAGTAGATGGATGGATGGATGGATGATGGATGGATGGACGGACGGACGGACGGGTAGATGGATGGGTGGATGGATGGATGGATGGTGAGTGGAAGGATGGATGGATGGATGGACTGTAAGCTCCCGGCAGCAGTAGTGCCAGTTTCAGCCACTATTCTTGGGACCATGAGTCCTTCCTAGAGTGTGAACAAGTGGATGTCCTGACTATTTTAGCTGGGACTAAACCCCAAATGCCATGATCTAGATGTCCTATTTCCTTAATTTTCAGGTTCCTTTTCCCCACAAAACCCCTTACCTGGTTGTATGCAGATTTGGTGCTTCCTTGGACCTCTGGGCTTACATAGAGAGCAGTGCCAACCATCCCAGTTAAGTGGCCTGTGTGGAGGAAAACAGAGGGAAAACTTCCCAATAATAGGACTTACAGATGACACAAACTAAAACAAACAAACAAAAAGGCTTCTTAAAAGTGAGGCATGATCTGTTAACTGTCTACGCCACTCACAGGAAGCAGCAACATGCATTGGACCAAATGAATAACCATAAGTCACATATGGCCACACACTCTGTTCTACACGAGGATGTCTTTGCTATTGCAGAGGAGGGACAGTGCCAGGCAAGAAGACTGCAGATGGACTAGGTTATGAGGTAACCTCACATTACCAGCGGACGTTGGACAAAATAAAACTGTCTACGCCTGGGAGCCAATTATTCTACTCACTGAAGCTCTAATTTCTTAAAGTTCAAAGAACAATTAATAAATTGAAAAGGAAAAAAAATAAAGCATTTCCATAATTTTGTTAACTTAAGGAACAATTAAAATCTGCTGTACAATAAAACCTTTACAAGTAAAAAGCCGGTTTCAGGTTAAGAAATTCTGGGGTCTTTCCGGGAGGCGGAGCTTGCAGTGAGCTGAGAACCGGCCACTGCACTCCAGCCCCAGCGACAGAGTGAGACTCCGTCTCAAAAAAAAAAAAAAAAGAAATTCTGGGGTCTTTAACACATGGATGAAATATACAGTCTTCTGGGTTTACCTGAAGGGTCTGACTTAATCAAGTCTCCTGTCTGATCGTCTTGTTTGCTGTCAGCCTAAAAACATAAGTAAGCCAAATATCCAATCAAAACATGATATTATTCCATGAGAATGGCTTGTCCGTTTCTAAATGAAGACTGAGGAAATATTACATGAAAATCAAAATAATATAATAATGCTTTGAGTTTTAATTTTTTTCTAGTTTACTCAACCCACTAATGCAAGGCTCTCAGAAAACCCAATGAAATCAAGCGGGGGGGGCAATCACTATACAACTCTTTCTTTAGGACAGAAATATGCAAACACTTAGAGAAACCAATTTATTTTCATGTTGCAAATGCCAAAAACAGAATCTATTTTCTAAGAAGAGTAAGAATGTATTAAAAACAACAAGTTCATCTTTCAATTTCCTCACTGCTGTTACTTTCTCTGCATCAATTTTTACTCTTCTTTCCTAGAGGCTGCTCAGCAAATGTGTTCCACCCTTGCTCATGGCTAACATCTCCCAGGTAGCCTCACCTCGCTCCACTATATGCCACAGTGTTGTCAATACCCTAAGTCACTATTGTTATGTCTGCATTTGTAATAGGCGCTTCCCATTATAAGCCATCACCATCAGTAACACCAGCTTCAACATTCTTAGTGCTGGGCACTGTTCTAGGTGCTTTACCTGCATTCTTATTTATCTTGCTGATAACTTTTTGAGCTAGGCACTAGTATTAGGCACACTTTACAGATGAGGTATTGAGAAGTTAATTAGTTGTCCAAGATCATGCTACAAAGCAGTGGCAGAGATAGGATTCTATTCCAGGTCGGTGAGACTCCAGAGCCTGAGCTCTTACCTATCTCACTATGCTACAGCCTTCCAGACATCAAGTTAAATTCTTTAGTTTGGGGATCAAGATTCCCACCATCTGGCCCGTCCTTGGTCTCAGCACTCTCCCATATGCTCCATGGGGAGCATGATCGGGACCGTGTCCTTACTGTCCGCCTTCCCTCTCCTCCCTTTCTATTCCTAGTCTCACCTTCTAACTCGGCCCCAATGGTTGTTCTGACCATTAACTCAAATCCTACTTTCCTTTCCTGATCACCCTTGGAATTAACTGCATTTCCTACAGATCTTGGTGCCTAATAAGTTGGGTTTATAATGTGAAGTAAAATTCTTCCCCCGGCATGGCCTACCACCTACAAGACTGCCCAACCTTCCAATGACTCCTCAACTGCCCTGCATCCTCTCACTCTCCCCTGCAGCTCACAGTTTTGGCCAGTCAGACAGTATGCTAGTCTTCCAACAGCCAAGTCTGTTTACCCTGGGGCCTCTGCTCAGGCTGTGCTTTCTTTCTGGAATCCCCATCCTGGTGTCACTAGGCCCTGCCCTCAACCTCCACCTTTTGGACTCCCACCCACCATTTAAGGACACCTGAAATGCTACTGTCGTTATCCAGCCTTTCTTGATCCTCACAACCGTATGCTCTCCTGGTGTTTTATGTTTTTGAGCCTCATTTCCCCAAACCAACAAAAGCCTCTAAGGTATAAAGCATCTAGTCCAGGGCCAGGTATGGTAGACCAAAATATCAAATGATTTCATAAAGTACTGTATGCCTTTGACCACAGTATTGTTCCCAAGCCAATAATTTTGTGTCCCTCAAGGGGAATACACTCAAAAAAATATACTCACAATTTCAAAGCCTACAAGATCATTTGCAGCATGCCCCTTCAGGTTTGTGTAATCTCCTGAGGATTAGACAGCATAGTTCTGTGAATGCACTATTCTATCTGCTAACACTTTCAGGATTATCAAGGCATCTGAGTCTGTTTTTAGGTACAGTCTAAATTTTAAAATACTTACAGAAAAGGCTAGATGGTCTGTCGCCAAACCAAAATCACCTATTTTCACATGGTCATCAGAATCCAAAAAAATGTTGACAGGCTTCAAATCCCGGTGAATCATTCCCTGTTGAAAGACAGTGAAGAAGTAAACAATGGTTTCCCACGCGTAAAGTTATACCTACTTCCTAATTTAAAAGGCCAACCTAGTGATGAAAATCGTACGAGGTGTTCTCCCACAGACCGCCCTGGTCCAGGCTGTCTGGCCTCTGCAATGTCTCCTGACTGTCCTATGACCTCTTTACCATCTCCTAGTTCTACCTGGTGGTATCCCGACCAGGTGAATTCTAAATAGCTCCCTGTGGCATCTAAGGCCCCTTCCACTGGGTTCACCAAGTTACCTTTACCCCTGCTACGTCACAAAACCTCTGCTCTGGTCACAGAGACACACCATTTTTATTCCTTCTTCTATTCCTTTCTTTGTATCATCTCCCCTTCATAGGATACTCTTGCTTTTTTCCATGCATTTGCACTGTACCAACTTGGCATCCCCAGCACACACAGTAGGTGTGCAATAATTACTTGTTTACATAAGTAATAATTACTTGTTTCCTCATTTCTCATTTTCCTAATGGCTCCTAATGTGTATTGTTTCATGCATTATAATATAGAAAATAACGATCTCTTTTACCATTACATGAAGGTAAATTCTGGCTCCCTCTAGAAGCAAGAAGTCCCTCGCAAGCATGGGACACACACTTGTGCCTCCCTGTATTTCTAGGTATGGCACAGTGTTAGATGCCAGCAAATGGTTAGCCAATACTGAGCAAACTGGATGGAGTGGAAGCAAGCACAGGGGGCGCTGTTCTAGCATCCCAGGATAAAATCACAGTAATACAGCTTAAATGGCCCTCATCAGAACTCATTTTCATTTCTAACCTTGCAAATTCTGCTTCTACCAAATCATTTATAAACTACACATGTGTAAATTACAGCCCTTGCTTCTCAGTATAAATACGGTACAGTATAAACATTTTAAGGTTAAAGAAATTTGAGGCAAAGGAAAAAAATAATGAATTTATATTGGTTAATGCATTAGACAATCCCATTTTTAAAATGTAAGCAGTGTTTCATCCTGAAGCTAGGCCCAATAGCATTTACATTATTATGGCAATTTCTAGCTTTAAAATGACATTTTAGACATGCGACAAGCTACTTTACTCAGAAAGTCTCATTTCTCTTCTTGCTAGATGACTTTCTGGTTTCTTCGTGTTCCTATCAAGGGTGGCACTAATTCTGTTAGAATCAAATAACTTGGCAAATATGAATCACATCCTTGCTTAATTCTTTTCTTCTCTTTTTTGAGATGAAGTCTTACTGCCACCCAGGCTGGAGCGCAGTGGCACAATCTCAGCTCACTGCACCCTCCACCTCCCAGGTTCAAATGATTCTCCTGCCTCAGCCTCCCAAGCAGCTGGGATTACAAGTGTGCACCACCACACTCAGCTAATTTTTGTAATTTTAGTAGAGATGGGGTTTCACCATGTTGACCAGTCTGGTCTTGAATTCCTGACCTCAAGTGATCCACCCACCTCGACCTCCCAAAGTGCTGGGATTACAGGTGTGAGCCACCACACCTGGCCCTAATTCTAAAGCACTCAAGGAATAATCCTCACATTCCCCACATGTTCAAATATTTTCTCCTCTCCCAGAGATTAACAAATTTTTTCTGTAAAGGGCCAGAGAGTAAATACTTTAGGCTTTACAGTCCCTGTTGCAACTACTCAAATCTGCTGTTATGGAAAAAAACCCACCATAGGCAATATGTAAACAAATGAGCATAGCTATGTTCCAATAACCTTGGGAGCATTGGAATTTGAATTTCATGTAATTTTTATGTGTCATGAAATATCCTTTTAATTTTTTACAACCATTTAAAAATGTAGGAGCCATTATTAGCTCACAGGCCATACAAGAAGAGGCAGTGGGTTACATTTGGCTTGTGGGCCACAGTTTGCTGATCCCTGTCCTAACCTTTAAAGTTTTCTTAACATTTTTTAATGTTATACTCTGATATTTTGTAATATTTTGTTGTCTTTGACACTTTGTTCTATTAGCTTTCCCTCTATTTCAGTTTTTCTCCAGTCTTACATTTGATACTTTTATGCATAAATTTTTGTAAACAGAAGTCTTCAGATATGAAATGTTGTAAAGTTTACTTTCTCATGGATATAAGCTAATCCATCCAGAATCTCTCGAAAAAGTCTCCAGAGTCTGACGGTATCTTGATACAGTCCCTGGTCAATGGTGTCTCGTAAAGTGCTCTTCTCACAGTACTCCATCTATGTACAGACAAGGACAAATCAGGAGAATTTGATTACACAACAGGTTTAAGCTAAGGAGTATAACTTCAATTTACATAATCCTCCATTTTAAAACCCGTACCATGGGTTTTAAACAGTTATGGGAAAGACTTGGTTTTTTACACTGAAAAAGAAACCAACAGTATTAAAAAAATACCTTGGGGGTAAATATGCATAATCTTAGCACTCCAACATAATCATTTTTAATTTTTTATATTATTGCTTATTTAAAAATATGACTTGTTTAAAATATTTATCACAATTAATATAAAAAAACTGAGAATGTAGCAAAATTTTACAAGATAGCTTCCAAACCCAAATTTACAAGGAGAGTTAATCTAATGATGTCATTAGCTTTTCTTACATTAAAGACAAATGACCTTCCAGTTCAGAGCAAAATATTGTAAATATTAAAACATTCAAGTCTTCTTGGAACAGAGAGACAGGGGCTCTGTCTCACCCCTTCTTGAGTGTATTCATATATCAGAAAACAGTGCAACATGACTTAAATCTTCAATCGACATGTACCATCTGATTTATGAAACTAGCCTATATGCTTCAACTAGTGCCAGAGTTGAGATTTCTCATGAAGAAAGGTTTTATTGTTTTTAAAAAGAGGGAGATTAGCTTTTGTTCTATCATCTTCGGAATAACTGTCAGTAAACTCTGGCTCACTCTCCGGGCCTCACAAGGCCTCCTCTGATGCCCACACCGTGATCCTGATGCATGTCGGATGCAACTCCTTCGTGTGCTTCTATTTCACTCTAATTGTGTAGAAGGTAATGGAATATAATAGAGGATAAATAGCAGTTTGGGGGACCAATGCTTTATTATCTGTGTAAGTGGTACCTCTAAGATATTTATGTTATGGAATACCTAAAACCAGCTCCAACTCCAGGAAAGCAAATACCTAACTCATCTCATTCGAAATGCTGTAACTTGTCTGAGGGTTCCTTTTTCCGCACAGTTCTGTATCTCACATTTAAAGATCTGCCTGCTGGCAGTTATGACTGAAATACTAACAGTGACCCACAGTCTTGTTCGCTTGGGGCAGAGGAAAGACTTCTTTGTTTTATGGCCACTCCTCTACTAGCAGAGCCCATCCTTGTTTAGGATACTGCTCCTCTGGCAGGTAGGCAGGTCAAAGCCCAGGCTTCTTAGCCATGCCCCATTGGAACTGGCTTGCCTGTGCGTTGGTCTCCAGAGGTTCCAGGACAAGCCACTTTGCCTAAAGTCACATTGGTGTTACTTTTGCATGTACAGGCATGTGTGCATCACATCTTACTTGTCCAGATTCAGTTAGTTAGGCAAAGTGGAGTTTCTGTGCTCATGCAGTCTAGCATTTATGGAACTCAGATATGGTTCTAAGTACTTCACATGTTATTTATTCTTTATTAGTGTATAAGAGTTACTATTATGTAATTTATAGATGGGGAAACTGAGGCACAAGATGCTGAAGAACCTTGCCCAAGTTCACGCAGTCCTAACAGGTGGATCCAGGATGTGAACTTACACAGCCTGAGCCGAGAGCCACCCTATGGCACCTCCTGATAAGCTGTAGGAAACCAAGAATTCCAGGCTGGGGAAAAGGGCTTCCATATGGTAATCCTCTCGGCCAATTAATCTTTGGTAGTGGCAGTAAGCCCTCCTCTGCCCATTATCTTGTTCCAATACCCTGAAACAGGCCCATCAGCCACTACTGGGTGGTGCTGTATCACCTAACTACACACCACGACCTCACCTGGATGTAGAGGTAGTGCACAGCCTCGGTCGTCACTGATGGCTCACTTTCATGGCAGCCATTCTTTTCACTGCAGTCTTCATCCTAACCCAAAAGGAAACACACAATAACTCAAAATGGAAGCCAAAATTAAGCACAATCATCATCATCATCATCAAGTATTTGTGCCCACCCCCAACACAGGGCTACCCTGTTGCCTTAAGGAGAAGTCAGTAAGCAGAACATAACCACTGTCCTTAGAAGCTCAAAGCATTTGGCTGTGAATCCTGGTCTGTTTTGGGTTGGGAGGCTATTAATTACTGCCTCAATTTCAGAACCTGTTATTGGCCTATTCAGGGATTCAACTTCTTCCTGGTTTAGTCTTGGGAGGGTATACGTATCCAGGAATTTATACATTTCTTCTAGATTTTCTAGTTTATTTGTGTAGAGGTGTTTATAGTATTCTCTGATGGTAATTAGAGAAGCCGGTACCATTCCTTCCAAAACTATTCCAAGCAATAGAAAAAGAGGGAATCCTCCCTAACTCTTTTTATGAGGCCAGTATCGTCCGAATATCAAAACCTGTCAGAGACACAACAACAAAAGAAAATTGTAGGCCAATATCCCTGATGAACATCGATGCAAAAATCCTCAATAAAATACTGGCAAACCGAATCAAGCAGCACATCAAAAAGCTTATCCACTATGATCAAGTTGGCTTCATCCCCGGGATGCAAGGCTGGTTCAACATAAGCAAATCAATAAATGTAATCCAGCATATAAACAGAACCAAAGACAAAAACCACATGATTATCTCAATAGATGCAGAAAAGGCCTTCGATAAAATTCAACACCCTTTCATGCTAAAAACACTCAATAAACTAGGTATTGATGGAACGTATCTCAAAATAATAGGAGCCATTTATGACAAACCCACAGCCAGTATCATACCAAATGGGCAAAAGTTGGAAGCACTCCCTTTGAAAATTGGCACAAGACAGGGATGCACTCTCTCCCAACTCCTATTGAACATAGTGTTGGAAGTTCTGGCCAGGGCAATCAGGCAAGAGAAAGAAATAAAGGGCATCCAATTAGGAAAAGAGGAAGTGAAATTATCTCTGTTTGCAGATGACTTAATTGTATATTTAGAAAACCCTATCGTCTCAGCCCAAAATCTCCTTAACCTGATAAGCAACTTCAGCAAAGTCTCAGGATACAAAATCAATGTGCAAAATCACAAGCATTCCTATACACCAAGAACAGACAAACAGAGAGCCAAATCATGAGTGAACTCCCATTCACAATTGCTATGAAGAGAACAAAACACCTAGGAATACAACTTACAAGGGATGTGAAGGACCTCTTCAAGAACTACAAACCACTGCTCAAGGAAATAAGAGAGGACACAAACAAATGGAAAAACATTCCATGCTCATGGATAGGAAGAATCAATATCGTGAAAATGGCCATATGACCCCAAGTAATTTACAGATTCAATGCTACTCCCATCAAACCACCATTGACTTTCTTCACAGAATTAGAAAAAGCTACTTTAAATTTCATATGGAACCAAAAAAGAGTCCAGATAGCCAAGACAATCCTAAGCAAAAAGAATAAAGCTGGAGGCATCACGCTACCTGACTTCAAACTATACTACAAGGCTACAGTAACCAAAACAGCTTGGTACTGATACCAAAACAGATATATAGACCAATGGAACAGAACAGAGGCCTCAGAAATAACACCACACATCTACAACCATCTGATCTTTGACAAACCTGACAAAAGCAAGCAATGGGGAAAGGATGCCCTATTTAATAAATGGTGCTGGGAAAACTGGCCAGCCATATGCAGAAAGCTGAAACTGGATCCCTTCCTTACACCTTATACAAAACTTAACTCAAGATGGATTAAAGACTTAAATGTAAGACCTAAAACCCTAGAGGAAAACCTAGGCAATACCATTCAGGACACAGGCATGGGCAAAGACTTCATGACTAAAACACCAAAAGCAATGGCAACAAAAGCCAAATTGACAAATGGGATTTAATTAAACTAAAGATCTTCTGCACAGCAAAAGAAACTATCATTAGCGTGAACAGGCAACCTACAGAATAGGATAAAATTTTTGCAATCTATCCATCTGCCAAAGGGCTAATATCCAGGCCAGGCACGGTGGCTCATGCCTGTAATTCCAGCACTTTGGAAGGCCGAGGCATGCGGATCACCTGAGGTCGGGCGTATGAGACCAGCCTGACCAACATGGAGAAACCCTGTCTCTAACAAAAATACAAAATTAGCTGGGCGTGGTGGCACATGTCTGTAATCCCAGCTACTTGGGAGGCTGAGGCAGGAGAATCGCTTGAACCCAGGAGGCGGAGGTTGTGGTGAGCCGAGATCGTGCCATTGCGCTCCACCCTGGGCAACCACAGCAAAACTCCGTCTCAAAAAAAAAAAAAGCTAATATCCAGAATCTACAAGGAACCTAAACAAATTTACAAGAAAAAATAACCCCATCAAAAAGTGGGCAAAGCATATGAACAGACACTTTTCAAAAGAAGACATTTTTATGTGGCTAAGAAACATATGGAAAAAAGCTCATCATCACTGGTCATTAGAGAAATGCAAATCAAAACCACAATGAGATACCATCTCACTCCAGTTAGAATGGTGATCATTAAAAAGTCAGGAAACAACAGTTGCTGGAGAGGATGTGGAGAAACAGGAATGCCTTTACACTAGTGGTGGGAATGTAAATTAGTTCAACCATTGTGGAAGACAGTGTGGCGATTCCTCAAGGATCTAGAACTAGAAATATCACTTGAACCAGCAATCCCATTACTGGGTATATACCCAAAGGATTATAAATCATTCTACTATAAAGACACATGCACACGTATGTTTATTGTGGCACTATTCACAATAGCGAAGACTTGGAATCAACCCAAATGCCCATCAATGATAGACTGGATAAAGAAAATGTGGCACATATACACCATGGAACACTATGCAGCCACAAAAAGAGAATGAGTTCATGTCCTTTGCAGGTACATGGATGAAGGTGGAAACCATCATTCTCACTAACACAGGAACAGAAAACCAAACACCGCATGTTCTCACTCATAAGTGGGAGCTGAACAATGAGAACATATGGGTACAGGGAGGGGAAAATCACACACTGGGGCCTGTTGTGGGGTGGGGGCTGGGGGAGGGATAGCATTAGGAGAAATACCTAATGTAGATGACAAGTTAATGGGTGCAGCAAACCACCAGGGCACATGTATACCTATGTAACAAACCTGCATGTTCTGCACATGTATCCCAGAACTTAAGTATAATTAAAAAAAAAAAAAAAAACAAAAGAAAAAGAAAAAAGGAAAAAAAAGCTCACAGCATCATTGCAAGTTTGCTATTTCCAGAATCCTCCGTGTGGTTTACAGGTCTGTTGTTATGCAGAACAATGATGGGGTAAACAGATAATAGGCAGACATTAAAGATGTGCAATCTGCAGAAAGACTCCTTGTCAAGTCAATTCTTTCTTACCACTGATATCCATCTATGGCTAAGAAGGTCAGAATGCATACAAGCTAATATTTGAAGGGTTCAGTTTTACTGGAATTCCGTACTTTTTGGTGGTAGGCTTATTTCAGAAACAGAAGTCTAGAAATCCACCTTTAGTTAAAACAATTTAAAAGTGACCACACTGTCAAAGGGCACACTGTCCTCAGAGGTACCTGCTTGAAGAACATGCCTTCAGCTGCCGCTTGCAGTGAACGACCCTCTGGAACACTTCCCATACCATTACTCTGTCCCCAACAGCTAATTTTCTTTCTCATACATGATACCTTTCTTAAAAAAAGTCTTTTTTCCCCAATAGATGTATTTGAATACTTATAACCCCAAGTACAGAAAAAGCATTAGTTAGTATTTGACCATTTCTGATTTATAATTTTTTTCTGAGGAAGAATTTTTTCGAACTTTTTCCTTTATCCAAGAAAAAAAAAAAAGTTCCACTCTGGTAACAATCAGATTCTACTCCTGAATCATTTATGGATGCTGGGGATTACCTGTATTACACTGTTAATCTCTTGGAGACTTCTACCCATCAAATTAGGATGCCCATGGATGCTGCCCTTAACTGAGCAAAACCAGGATTTGGTGCCCCTGTAATAATTATGTGCATGGTAAATGCTAAAACCAAACATTAACTTGGCTTTAGCAGTAGTTCAGACTTTTTTTTTTCAGACAGCGTTTTGCTCGTCACCCAGGCTGGAGTACAATGACGTGATCTGGGCTCACCGTAACCTCTGCCTGCTGGGTTCAAGCAATTCTCCTGCCTCAGCCTCCTGAGTAGCTGGGATTACAGTCGCCTGCCATCATGCCTGGCTAATTTTTGTATTTTTAGTAGAGACAGGGTTTCACCATGTTGGACAGGCTGGTCTCAAACTCCTGACCTCAGGTGATCCAAGTGCCTTGGCCTCCCAAAATGCTGGGATTACAGTTGTGAGCCACCGCAGCCAATGTAGTTTATTTATGCTATTATTCCTGGTTAAATTTATAACTAACAAATTTTTATTATTAGTGGTTTGACAAGGAAAGTACTTATAAAAAAACACACTGGCTTAACACTCAGATCTCCTTCAAATCAATTGAACTGCTTATCTAAGAGTGTACACTTAAAATTTTCTTTATCTACTATGAATGAACCCTTATAACTGTTGGTAATTATATTTTTATTCCTGGTAATAAAGTCATTGCAGGCTGGGCATGGTGGCTCACACCTGCAGTGGTAGCACTTTGGGAGGCTGAGGCAGGAGGGTCATTTGAGCCCAGGAGTTCTAGGCTGCAGTGAGCTAGGACTGCACCACTGCACTCCAGCCTGGGAGATAGATGGAGACCCTGCCTTTTAAACTAGTAATAGTAATAAAGTTGTTGTGTTCAGTCCCCAGTAGTAGAATAATTCCCCACAGCCACAACTGACAACCCTGGTAGTTTCTGGTGACCTCCCTTACTGGGCTAATCAGCACTTGATCGGAAGTCCAGGTTAGTATGTGAAGCCAGGAGTACTATTATTATTGTGTTAACAACAGTTGCATTAACTATCTCAAAAATTACCGCCTTTAGAAAAAACAACCTCAAGCTATATTTGTATTCATAATTGACATCTGGATTGGGTTTATGTTTGATGCATTGTTTGGGAAATTTGCAACACAAACTGGCATACGAATTACTTATTCTGATGATGAACTTTCATGTATTTTTTATTAGAAAGTAGAACTAATTTTAGATTTTCAGCTTGATGGATTTTCAGTTTTTCCTGAAGAATTTTGTTTACCATTAGTCTTCAAATTGGATACCATTGTGCAGTGGTATACTGTTATACTTCACAGAAAGAGTAAGAGTACATGTAGTTCAGTTCCTGTGAGGTAGCTGTAACCCTTAAAAATGAAATGTCAACTCTAGGGTACATTTGGCATTGAAAGAATAGTTAGGAAACAACTTGGTTTTGATGGGGTCATGATTAAGAAATGATATATTGGTTTTATTTATGGAATTGTTTTATAGCGCATACAAATCAGCGATCAGCCAACAAATATTTTTCTTTGAGCTTATGAAAGCTCTGTATTGTTTTGCCTTCAATCTGTTGTCTTCAAAACAAACAAACAAAAAAGCTTCTTGCACCTTCCCCTCCCCTCTTTTCTTCCTTTTTCTTTTTGCTTGTATGTACAAGGTAGGACTTACTTCGTAAGAAACAAAATGCCAGTATTTTCTTAAGCCATGATGTGAAACCAATGACCCTGTGACCCCATGGCACAGAACACTAAATTGTGGTCCCATGGCTGAAACTTGAGGGTGACTAAAAGTAGTGCCTGTGAAACTTGATATCTATCTGTGATGGCCATTTGATCTCTAAGAGGAATTTTGTACACTCCACAGAACTCCTATCTACAGTAAAATTGATTTTCAGTTTTAAATGTGGGCAAAAAGGCATTTTCTCCAAGATTTTAAAACTAATTCTTATTTTTAAATGGTTTACCAAAATTTGTCAGTACATTTTACATGTAGAAGCATTTTAAAAATCATTTCTAGCAAGCACTTGACATCTAGTCAACTCTCTACTCCTTCTTTATTTTGTTTTATCAAAAGATTAAGAGTTCTTTTCTTTGAATAAAATAATTTCTTATAATTAAGCAGCAGAAGATCAATCTTTACAAAGTATGAGGGATGCCAGATGTTGATAAACTTACTCTTTCTTAATCTGGACAAAGTAAACTTAACAGATTTTTCTGATGAGCATGCTTTATGAATCCTCCATTGTGCTCCATTCTATCACATGTGCATTTTTCATGTTAAACTGTAACTACTTAATCTCTTCCCCTATCCTTCTAAATTAATTTTCTGTAGTTGGAGTGCAGTCTTTTCCCCCTTAGGCTATGCATTAATCGAAGTTTTCTTTTCACCACGACTTTACAATGTCTAGTAAACAATATTTCTACTTCCCACATCTTTGCTTTACATAGTCACCTTGCCCTTCCTCCCAGCACCTAAGAAAAAAGATGGTCATACTAACAGGTGAAGTGTACAAGGTGTCTGTGTGTTTTGTGTAGCTTCAGAGTTAGATTGAAATTACCAGGCACAGCTTTAGTCTTGTCATTTTGTTTACACATTGGGGAAAACAAACCAGTCTATTAAACATTTCATGTAACTGCACCCAAGTTTTGCCAAGCTGGAAACTTGGACCTTTTCTGTGTAGTGACTTTTTAAATTATAGTTTTTATAACCTGGAGATCAGACTGTTGCTTTCGCATGATGTATGTAGGGTCTCATGACTGGAGTTTGCTTTGTTTTACAGTATCTGTACTCTTTGTATTTTTCAAGAGCTATTTTGTAAACAGATGATGTATTTCTCCATTGAAAACACAATAAAAAAACACGGCACAATCTCAAAAAAAAATTATGAGATATTTTTGTGATTTTTTGCTTGTTTGTTTAGCTCATCAGCTATCATTAGTATTAGTGCATTTTATGTGTGGCCCAAGACAATTCTTCTTTTACCAATGTAGCCCAGGGAAGACAAAAGCTTGGACACCCCTGCATTATAGGATCATGATACACAGTGTGAAATCACTGTTCCAGAGATGGTCTATGAAAATAAGGAATCAGGATTAATTGATGTGGGACAGACCAAAGTTAACTCCATGATGAGGCTGTTTAGTTCATCAATTTGCATTCAGTTCTCATCCCCAACCATAGAAAGTTTCCAAAACCCTTAGAAAACTGTTTTCATCACATACAAAAATGCAGTGTCTCAACTTCTAAAAGGTTGAAGAACTTCTAAAAGGTTGAAGTTTTATTATTTATTTTATTAATAAATTATTATTATTAATTATTACTATTATTATTGACAATAACATTATTCTCTCTTCTAAAAGGAGGTATGTTTTGCTGTGTGGATAAATAAAAGTCTATAAATAAGCACAGGTAGAATATATTTTAAATGAATAATCATATTGCAAAATGGATGGTTTCTGTATTTGAACATCAGATTAAAGCTTTATAATTTACCTAAGGTTTATGACATCAGACATCAATTATATAATGAATAAAATGGTATAATTTCTATTCATATATATACCTGATTCTGACTTTTACTGTTCTCATCTTCATTGTCAAAGATAATATCACTTTCAGAATCTGAAGCAGGCCTGAAAAAGAGAAACAGAGATATACAAAAGGAACAGAAATCGCTATTATAATGATAAACATGGACACTTTTAAATACTAGAAAGCACAAGAGGCTACAGACATCACACCGTGAGCCCACAAGGCATCAATGTGTACTCTACACTGTGCTCATTTGTACTATTATGCAAAACACAGAACTCTTGATTTAATAAAAATGAGCCAGATTAAGTTTCCTGAAAAAATTTAATAGCTAAGAGTAATCACAAACTGTATCCACCTGGATAAAATAAAACAAAATCATGAAAGTAAACACCCAGGGTGGATTCTGAAAAGCATAAACTTTAGGATTATAATTATTGGTTTGGTACTTTTTTGGGGGCTGCAGTTGGCACTGTATCAAGACTCCAAATTAGTTCTTAAATGTTTCACAGGGCTGCAAGCCCTTATCCAAAGGAATGTCCTATGAGAAATTCTATTAAATGTATAAGATGAGGTATTGGATTTTCCTTTTTCCAGGGCTGGGATTTTGGAGATCTTTTGAAAATAGCGGGAAAAAAATCCTTTAGATTAGGAAACCCCCAGGCCATGGACAGGTACAGGTCCACGGCCTGTCAGGGTCACAAAGCAGGAGGTGAGCGAACTGAATTAAGGCCTAAGCTCCACCTCCTGTCAGATCAGCACCGGCATTCGAGTCTCACAGGAGCGCAAACCCTATTGTGAACTGTGCACACGAGGGATCCGGGTTGTGCACTTTTTCATCAGGCATTATGAGAATCTAATGCCTGATGATGTAAGGTGGAACAGTTTCATTCCGAAACTATTCCCCTAACACCTGTCTGTGGAAAAACTGTCTTCTATGAAACCAGTCCCTGGTGCCTAAACAGGTTCGGGACCGCTGCTTTAGATTGCATTTGATGACTCTCTAAAAGTGGGTTTAATTTTTTTTTTTTAAACATGGTCAACACGTCTGGATTTCTAAATGAATCTCCTTTTCCTTGGCTTGGACTTGGTGGGGATTAATGTTGGGGGGCATTTGCTGGCCCGGGAGGCGGAGGTTGCAATGAGCTAAGGACATGGACACGCCACTGACCTCCAGCTTAGGTGACAGAGCAAGGCCCTATCTCAAAAAAGGAAAGAAAAAAAAGAAGGAAAGAAGAAGGAAGAAAAATGAAAGGAAAAAGGAAAGAAAAAATAAAGAAAGGAAAGTAGGAGGCGCGTCAGAGGCAGCTGGTCCACCCGTGCGCTTACAGGAAGGACTGGGAGAAGACGCCACCGTGCTCGTCCTCGTCGTCGTCCTCGTCGTCGCTGGAGCCCGGGCCGGTGGTGGGGAAGCGGGCACTGGCCGAGCGCTCGCCCGAAGTACTCCACTCCACCGAGCTGCTGAGGATGGGTGGCGGCGCGGCGGCCTCCACGCTGTCCGGGCCGTCCGTGTCGCTCGCCAGTTGCCCGCGCGCAGCTCGCTCATCCTTGGCTAGAGGCCCGGAGTCCGGGGGCGGCGTCCCCGGTCCCGCCGGCCGCTCGTGCCGCTCGATCCAGGCGTTGTAGTAGCGCACAATATTCTCATGGTGCAGCCGTGACAGCAGTGTCACCTCGCCCTTGATCCTGCGGAATTGCCGGCTGGCCGGGTTGATGGGGATGCGCTTCACCGCGTAGCAGCAGCCGTCCAACTTGTTCTGCACCTGCGGTCAGCCGGGGGAAGGTCAGCCGCTCGGCGCCTTGCACAAACTGGCATTTGCACCGCGTCACCTCATCCCCTCCCAAGGAAAGCGTGAAGTTCTAAATGAGTCCTACAGCTACAGTCAAGAACCACACGCCTGAAATTCTTAAACTGAAGAAAGCTTTGACTGCTACAAAATTCAGAAAACAGCCCACTCAACTCTAGATGTATTTAGCTTGCTGGGAGACCCTGGGGAAAACATACTCTCCATTTTAATAATTACTTTTACTGACAGTTACTTCCCTGCTTTTCCAGTGTATCTGCTATCTAAATTTGTCTTGATTTTAAGATAAAAATTATTTTCTAAAGTCAGTGTAAGGTTTCAGATGATTTTAGTTTCTCTCTGATTTTTTTTACACTTAAAGTCACTAAAAACAAATGAAACTCCAAAAATATTAACAGACCTGAACACAAAGGTTAATTCCTTGATTTTTAAAGCCGTGTGAACTTGGGAAAATGACTTAATTTCCTTGATACTCTATTTTCTTATCTTTAAAATGGCATTTATACCATTTCCACTACCCCAAATGGTGACTGTAAAGCACCTGTATCAAGGCCTTATAGAGAAAGGTGCTTAGCTTAGTAATAACAGCAATTGCTATGAACACAATCACTGTCCACTGATTTTGTTCTATAGTTAAGATGATGCATACTGAAACCAGTACAATATAATCAACAACACAGTAAAATAATAAAAAAGCAAGAAAACGTTGCAAAGGCAAGTCCCCCCATCCTACATAGAGGTATCCTCATGCCAGGCAGTTTCACTATGTAAATGAGGTGACTGAAGCAACTTTATTATAGAGTCTTATTCACTGGAACATTGTAGTCCCATCCATGCAGGTCAACTGAGGTGATGATACACTCTAGAAAAGCAAATGCCATGTGGCCATGGGTGGCAGGAGAAATTAGTTCATTACAAAACACAAAACAGAATATCATTCTCTTGTTTGGCTAACAAGTTTCAATTAAACTAATGAAAGTCTAAGTGAAGTCCTGGGAATAAGGAGGGAGTACTACAAAATTGAGTTTCAGATTATCCTTTTTTGTATGGAAACAGTGACAAGAACACACACTTTGTAGTACAACAGAGGTGGGTCTGAAAGCTGGTTTTATCTCTTAGTAGAGGTGTGTCATCTCAGGCAAAGGACATAACTTTCTCTGAGCTTCAGTTCCCTCATCTAGAGAATGAGGATCATACCTATCTGGTAAGAATGTCCTGAGATTTAAAGACAGGGTTTGTAAACCACAGGGCACAAAATCTGAAATATGGCAGGTGCTCCAAAAAATGATAGCCCTGTGTTCTTTTACTGCCACATTAACAGGGAAGAGGACAGTGTAGGGCGGGAGGTGGGGACCTTGGCATTGTCTTTCAATCTCCTGTCTCAGTACACATCACATACGAATTGGGTTGGGGGTAAAGCTTGCTATACTGGAAACCCCCAGGAATTCATTTACTGAAGTGAAAAGGTGCAGAAACAGTAATGGGTCCAACTGCTAATGAATGCCAGATCGCTGGGCAGACTGCCCTACTCTCACCCAGAAGCACAGAGATGGGAGGTAAGGGCTGCGGATTCTCATAGGGAGAAACTACTGGAAACGGTGGGGGCTTAGGTTACTCAGATGTTTTTGTTATATGAGCTTATCTATCATTATTAAGTACTTGTAAGGAGATGAAATTTGTTACTGTTCTAAGTTCAAGAATCTAAAATACCATGAAGTTAAAGGATTAGATCAAAATGATATTGTGTTAAAGAAACAGTATATGCTTCAATCATCCCCTCCTCTTAGACATAATTATAATCTTTCTGATCAGGACATCTGTCTTGCTTGTCTTTCTTTTACCATAGGAAAACCAATTTAATTCCTTTTTCAGTGTAAAAGTTTTTCTACAGAAACAGTAATGCTTCCTAATGATACTGTTAGAATCCTAAACAGAAAAGATACTCCGTTGATGGTGGGTTACCCTCATATGTGAAAGATGACATATACTGTATATGGACTTAATATAATAATCTGGGTCTCCTAATTTACAAAGAAATACTTCAATTATATAAAAACAGCTGAAACCTCTTTCTACAAGGGGCAGATAATAATAAAAGTCAACCAAATAGACTGGAATGAAGAAAGGAAGACCTAACACCAGTGCACCTTAATAATACATCACTATTTTCCTGTCCCAATAATAGCTGGAAAATAAAAGCCACCGAGACCTGCTGGGGCCATCTCCCAGTTTGAAGTCCATCTCTCTTTTAACCTTAGAACCTTTTGATCTACAGCAACTCTAACAGCAAACAGGAGAAAAAAAGAACAATTTTCTTTCTGAACCAAAGCACACAAAAATGTTCCTTCTGTGGAGGTCTTGATTCCACTTGAAGTGCTGTTATAATCATGTGTGTTTCATGTTAATGCTCCACATGAAGCAAGGAAAGAGTGGGATATTCTCAACTGTGTCCAGCGTAACTTAAATAAAACCTTTAACTCCAGGAAGGTGAGGATGAGCATAGTATCGAACATCCATATTCACTTCCCTCCCCACTCCCAAAATAGAAGTCAAGTTCATGAGTCTTTGTGGAAATGGAACCGAGAAGGGGGTGGGGGGGATGACTCTGTACCACACCTTGATGACAGCTCCGAAAGCTCCTTTACCAAGAAGCTGTAATTCTTCAAACTCAATGAAGTATCGGGAAAACTGTCTCTGTGTCTCACTAAAGAAGGCAGCACTGGGTAGCTGGTTGCTAGGAATAACAGTCTCAACATAATCTTGTCCTCCAGAATCTGAGATAAAACAGAGAGTAAGAGACACATGAGGCACTGGAAATTTAGGAAGAGCTACACAGCCAACAATGATGGAAGCCCTGGAAAAAGAGCCCCAACCAGTAGTTTGAAAAATTATCTTAACCTGAGTCACCTTTTAAAACTTTTCCTCACCTTGTCCTCCTTAAAGTAGGCAGAAATATATAATTAGCCCAAGTTTATAGGTGGGAAATTATACAGAGTAAGTGACTTAACTATAGAGTTAGAACCCAAACCCAGGTCTCATGATACATCCCAGTCTCTACTGAGGTTCCTTAATCTCAGGTGCAGCAGGAAAAATCTAGTTACATGGCACTACGGGTGACTAAACACTACAAGAGACTATAGCAATGGACAGTCCATCAGTAGAGACTAGAAAAATCAGGGTGGTAAAACAGTTCCATGCACATGGCACACATCAAACTAATGGATTTATGTGTAGTTCAGAATAAAAGACATAAAATAATACATGCAGCCCCTTCCAGTTTTAGGTTTATGTACACTTTTAAAATAATTTAATGTCAAACAGGATATCAAATAAAGAATGGTAATAGACTCACCTTCAGGACTTTGTTCCACTAGAGGCATTTTTGGCTGAGGATTTATAAAGCTGTGTTTCAACAACTGCTGGGGACTCCATCTTTCCTTGTCATCCAAGCACACACATCTCGATGAGAGGGAAGGAAGAATCTCAGCATCACATACAATCAGTGCTAAACTAGTTAATCCAAGGTATTAACTATGGGTTTTTTTTTTTTAAAGATACACATTAGATAATTCATGTTACTCATAGACCAGAATACACTCTCACAGGTGAATTTAAATAAACATTCCTGAAGGATTTACATGTTATGAAACAGGCTAGGTACAAGAGGCGAATCAAAAAAAGGCGTCTGTAGATGCAGAAGACTTAGCCTCATGGAACAATGTTTTAAAAGTCTAAGGTAGTGCAAGTAGGCTATCAATTTTCACCTCGATTAACAGTTTAATGCCTTGTCATGCCAAACTAAGCCTTTCGGGAACTGGTTATAAATAAAGCCTTCTAAAGACAAAGCAAATCAGAGAGTTGGTGCAGGAGAGTGGCTCAGTATGACGAGCTTTAGATTAAGCCTGCTCATTACAGGATGAAGTAAGTTGGAAACATTTAGGGAAGGCTTTTTTAAAGTCCCATATTCTATTACATACTTTTTTAAAAAATTGGTTTATGTTTTTTTTTTTTTGAGACGGAGTCTTGCTATCACCCAGGCTGGAGTGCAGTGGCCGGATCTCAGCTCACCGCAAGCTCCGCCTCCCAGGTTCACGCCATTCTCCTGCCTCAGCCTCCGGAGTAGCTAGGACTACAGGCGCCCGCCACGTCGCCCGGCTAGTTTTTTGTATTTTTTAGTAGAGACGGGGTTTCACTGTGTTAGCCAGGATGGTCTCGATCTCCTGACCTCGTGATCCACCCGTCTCGGCCTCCCAAAGTGCTGGAATTACAGGCTTGAGCCACCTCGCCCGGCCTTTTTTTTTTTTTTTTTTTTCTTGAAACAGGGACTTGCTGTATCGCCCAGGCTGCAGTACAGTGGTGTGATCTCAGCTCACTCCAACTTCTGCCTCCCGGGCTCAAGCAATCCTCCCATCTCAGTAGCTGGGACTACAGGCAGGCACCACCAGGCCTGGCTAATTTTTATATTTTTTGTAGAGAGGGGGTTTCCCTACGCTGACCCAGGCTGGTCTCCAACTCCTGAGCTCAAGCAGTCTGCCTGCCTCGGCCCCCCAAAATGCTGGGATTATAGGTGTGAGCCACCATGCCCGGCCTCATATACTTTCTTTTAATCTTCATTCCTTGAACCCATTAACTTACTGTTTAATGGTATAATAGACAATTCTTGTTTTGTTTTTTTAACGAAGAAAAACAAGCCATACCTTTAACCCAGGGCTTCTGAAAGTGGGGGTCCCTGGCCAGTAGCATCAGTATCCCCTAAAAAATGTTAGAAATACAAATTCTACTGCACCCCTGACCTAGTAAATCAGCATCTCTGGGGGTTTGGACAGTGATCTGTGCTTTAACAAGAACTCCAAATGATTTCAATGCAAGCTAAAGTCTAAGTTAAAGTCTAAGTAGTTAAATTCTAACTGATTTAAGCTGGACTTTTTTTTAAATTTTTTTTTTTTTTTTGAGATAAGGTTTTGCTCTGTCACCCAGGCTGGAGAGCAGTGTTGTGATCATCACTCATGGAAGCCTCAAACTCCCATGCTCAAAGGATCCTCTTGCCTCAGCCTCCTGAGTAGCAGACATGTACCACCATGCTGGAATGCTTTATTTGCTTTCATTTTATCTATTTTTTTTTTTTTTTGAGATGGAGTCTTGCTGTGTTGCCCAGGCTGGAGTGCAGTGGCACTACCTTGGCTCACTGCAACCTGCAACCTCCACGTCCCGGGTTCAAGCGATTCTCCTGCCTCAGCCTCTCAAGTAGCTGGGACTACAGGTGAGTGCCACCATGCCTGGCTAATTTTTATATTTTTAGTAGATATGGGATTTTGCCATGTTACAGGCCAGGGTGGTCTTGAACTCCTGACCTCAAGTGATCTGCCTGCCTCAGCCTCCCAAAATGCTGGAATTACAGGTGTGAGGTATCGCGCCCAGCTGTGCTGGAATACTTAAAATTTTTTTTTTATTTTTAGTAGAGATGAGGTCTTACTATGTTGCCCAGGCAGGTCTTGAACTCTTGGGCTCCAGAGATCCTCTCACCTAGGCCTCCTGCAATGCTGGGATTACAGGTATGAACCACCATGCCAGGCTACTTTCATTACAACGGCACAAGTAGTACTTGACTTGGTAGCACTTGACCTATAATTATAAACAATATACTTAAAAGAATCAACTGTCATTGTGAGTTCTGGACTTAAAAATCTATACATATAAAGTGGTGACAGCAACTATCATAAATGGTAACTTTTTTTTATGTTGCAGCAGTAAAAAGCAAGGTACTCCTAATTTCATAGCTTGAACAGGCAAAAAAGTCTAATAAAACCATTTGTATATGATACTGTATTTCCTTTAAATTTAAAATTAATTTTTAATTATATCATTCAAACATAAATACCTTCTCCTTGCAAATATTAAAGCATTACTGATAATGATAAAGCCTTTGATCAGCCTCCCCTTCCAATTCTTTCTTCCATTTAGTGTGTATCATTGTAGAGATTTTTCTATGCATTTATACACATAAACATACAATGATCCAAACAAAATAGTATTGTTTTTTGATTTTTTTAAAGCAATATCATCTTGTATGTATTATTCTTCAACTTGCTTTTTTCATTCCACCATGTGTCTTGGAGTTCTTTCTAAGCCAGTACTTAAAGATTTTTTTTAAACTTCTGTATAGGCATGGACCTACCAGAATTTATTTACACATTCTCCTACTGTTGAGATTATTTCCAAGTTTTCCCATTTTCACAAAATGCTTCAATAAGCATCCCTATATATGCCCTGTTGGGTTTCTGAAGTGCATTATCAACTGTAACTCAACTGTGACATAAATGCTATTAACTTGAAAGAAAATCTGGATCAGAAAAATGTTAAAGCCTACCTAGAATGCACAGTATTTTTAAGAGATTTATAGCCACCAAGATCTCACTGTAAAAATGAACTTCTCTGAACCAATAATTTTGGCAACAGGGTAGCCGTATATAGAAAAGGTTCAGCTTTGAACAAAAAGGGGTAAAATGCCTGGCAGCATCCACATTTCTTCATAGTTCTCACTACTGAGGATGGTGATGAAAACCAGCACTGACTCAGTCTGGGCCAAGTGCCAGAAACTTTATGGGTGTTAACTAATTTAATCCTCACAACCACCTCATGAGGTAGGCTGTGCTATTATCCCAGTTTCACAGAGGAGGAAACGCAGGGCAGGGGGTTAAGTCACTCAGCCAGTAGGGCATAGAGGTGGGACCTGAACCCAGATGTTTTGACTCCAGAGTCTTACCCAACACAGAGGCTGATTTGAAACAAAATCTTTCTCCAAAGGGTGTTCAACAATATGTAAAAATATAACTACAAATGGAAGGTTGCTGTTTTCATTCTTTATGAATGGTGTTTTTCTTTTGTTAACCAGGGCTGGACAGCAAAGTTCCTAAAACAGTTCTTGGCAGCTCCTTAACCAAGCACAGTCTATCAAATCACTCCAGGGAGAGGAGTATACAAAATATTCTAAAGAAAATTCTTGTTAAAAGAATAAGAAGGCCATGAGCTGTGGCTCACGCCTGTAATCCCAGCACTTTGCAAGGCCGAGGTGGGTGGATCATGAGGTCAGGAGATGGAGACCATCCTGGCTAACACGGTGAAACCCTGTCTCTACTAAAAATACAAAAAAATAGCCAGGTGTGGTGGTGGGCGCCTGTAGTCCCAGCTACTTGGAAGGCTGAGACAGGAGAATGGCCTGAACCTGGGAGGCGGAGCTTGCAGTGAGCTAAGATTGCACCACTGCACTCTAGCCTGGGTGACACAGCGAGACTCCATCTCAAAAAAAAAAAAGAATAAGAAATTGTGTGATCTTAAGTTTGAAACTGACAGAGCGTAGAGCTATTTAAGAAGAGAACTAGGAAAGTTTTAGCTACTGAGCCCATTCATTTTGCTACTAAACAGGAAAGGAAAGTTACTTCTACTTAAACCTCCCAGTGCTGTTTATAACAACACATAACGCTATTGCTAACCTTGACTAAATTACTCTTCATCAACGAAGAAGGCAGAACACTAAAGGTGACATTTTGAAGATGGAAATGAAACTTTCCATCTGTGATTCTATCATCATATTTGTCATTTTAGCCAACCTCATTGTTAGGGTGCATTTAAATAAATATTTTTAAAGTCCCATTGCATTAAAAAGATACCATAAAAGATTTCTTTAGAAATCTTAATATTTTCATATACTTTAAGGAGCAAAACCAACACAAAGAATCAAAGTTGGTCCCTTTTCACAACTGTGTATGTGTGTATATATATATATATCTCTCATATTCACTTTACACAAAAACAATCTCATTCAAACACAAATGCAGCTACTTTCACATCTATAATGGTAAGATCATCAGTGACAGGGCATAACAGTGTAATCCAGGCCAACTGGCTACTGGGATAGATGGAATAGGAAAGAAATGTGAAGGGTAAAATAAATGTTGCAAATGGAAGAAGTGAATAAAAGCAAATGATTGGGAAAAAGAAAGTAAAAAACAAAGAGCATCAGAAACGGAAGAAACCAGCCCAGGTCAACTCCTGCAGGACAGCTGGACAAGAGGAGCATCTGGAAAAATCCAGACTGAAGGGATCTTACCTCCCAATTAACAGAAACTGAGAGAACTTGGCTGTGGCTTGGACTGAAAACAGAGGCAGCACTAAATTAGAAAACACTTAAGTGAAGGACCTGGACAAACATGTTAGGCCTGAGGAAACATCTCAGGAAGGGTTCTCCCAAACAGGATAAAACTTGGCTTTGTAATTAAACATGCACCTGTGATTTACAGGTATTGAAAATTATCTGGCTAGAGTAAGTAATTTATTTGCATTCTACAACTTAGATGAATGAGACAGCCAATGAAGAATGGTTAAGAAGCACAAGGGGCAGAATCTCACTCCCAAAGCTATTAATGAAGTAAGAAGCCTCGTCTTTGACCCTTTAGGAACCAGAGCAAAGGTCAGTATTTGGAATACCTAGGGCATTTCTCACCATAACAATCTCTATTGACTTCCAAGAGTATACCAGCAGTCCCCAAAAAGGAGTTTGAAAATCAAGTGTGAATTCCAAGTGAATTTCAGAGAATGTGGTAGTTAAGAGAATCACAAACCTACGTGAGAAAACGGAACATATAAGACTAGGACAGGACTGGGAGAGCAAAGAATGAAGTCCTGTTCCTCACTTTTCAGCTTCCACATCACTTAGATGTCTGGCACACTCCAGCACAATCAAAAGTATAGGAGTAAAGTGCTATTAGACAGAATCTCAGTGATACTCACTTCTTTAGAAAATCTTGAAAGTCAGCTGGTAAGTCACTAGGGATGGTCACAGGGTACTCTCCACATTCCTGTCCTTGGCTGAGGGACAGCAGCAGGAGGCCAAGACACCAAACATCTCCTTTCTTCCCCGTTTTATAAGGCAAGCACTGTCACTAAAACGAACTCGGGTTTGCTCAAACACATCCTCCTTGCAAATGTCTGCGAGGCGCTTAGAAATGCTATAGTCCGTAATCTTGACGGTGCCTTCTGCATCCACCAAGACATTAGATGCACTCAGGACCTTATGCACCACAGAATTGCTGTGCAGATAATCAAGGCCTGACAGGAGCTGCGCTGTGTACCTGCGAAGCTGATGCACAGGGATGGGGCCTGCGTGGCTCAGGTGTGCAGCAAGAGAGACCCCACTAATGTGCTCCACTAAAATGTCCACCATGATGGAGTCGTCTTGCTCTTTGAGATTCATTGCAAGGTAGCGTACTACATTTGGATGGCTCAATTTCACCAGTGAGTTGAATTCTGTTTCTGTTCCTTGAATCTGATAAGTTAAAAAAAAAAAAAAAAAAGAATAATATTGGGCAAATCAACATTAACTTGGGTTTCATTTCAAAAGTGAAGTATTTGATCACACAAGGGAGGCAAAAACAACAACAACAACAACAACAACAAAAAACCCCCAAACAAAAGTGAAGTATTTGATAGAAAATATACTTTCAAATGAGAAGACAACAAATATGCCCTGAACTGAATCCTCCCCAAACCATATAGTCAACCTAATAGTTCATAAAGATGGAAAAAATTTAGTTAATTCTCAACTTCTCTAATCTCAAAACCTACTATGCATATACTACAAAACTAGTGAACAGTTTTTAAAATAAAATTCTTTTGAGGTATGGCCACCAGAAAAAAACAAACTTTAATTTAAAAATAACCTTTTCTGATTAGCTTTGTGTTTGGGTTTTCAAAAATATAGTACACGATTTGAGCAGCAGAATAATGGCTCCTCAAAGATGTCCACATCCTAATCCTCAGAACCTCACATGGCAAAGAGGAGTTAAGGTTGAAGATAGAAAAAAAAAAATAACCTTTTCTGATTTAATAAAGATCACAGTCAACATTTAAAAAATTAGTTTGATAGAAAATACCCACATGTTATCTATCTGGTCACCACCCAAAGATAACTCAAGATTTTGGCACATTTACTTTCAGTTTTCTTTCTATACTTAAATACACACACATTTCTGAACACCATGCTTTATCTACGATTTTTGTAAACCTTGTTATTATGTAACACTACAATATGCAATAGTGAATGTTCTCCTTATGCTTGGTTACAAATCATAATTTATAAATTAACTGAAAAATCCTCCAGTCCCTCAAAATTCAGTTTTGAAGCAGTATTTTTCTTTCTTTTTTCTTTTTGGAGACAGGGTCTTGCTCTGTCACCCAGGTTGCGGTGCAGTAGCATGAACATAGCTCACTGTAGCATCAACCTCCTGGGCTCAAGCAATTATCCCACCTTAGCCTCCCAAGTAGCTGGGACCACAAGTATGTGCCACCATGCCCACTAATTTTTAAATTTTTTGTAGAGACAGGGTTTCACCATGTTGCCCAGGCTGGTCTCAAACTCCTGGGCTCAAGTAGTCCGCTACCTTGGCCTCCCAAAGTGCTGGGATTACAGGTATGAGTCACCACACCCAGCCCTGAAGCAGTATTTCAAGAGTAGGGAAAAGAAGAATTGCAAAAAACCCAATTTTTAAGTAGTATTTAGTCCCAGTTGGAAAGATGACTGTTAATGCCATAGTAAGGGCTGAGAAAGGAGGTTAAGAAGGCAGCTAGAAGTGCTTTGACCATGTTGTGAAAGTTCTGAAACCAGAAGCAAGGGGCAAAGAGGTACTGGTCCTTCACGGTGTTCTCTAGTCAAACAGTTCTCATACTGCTCTGGATCATCTTTGCAGGACAATCAAACGCAGGGCTATTTTATTCTGTCATCTCCTAAAGCCTGAGAATAGGCCTTTTGCTCATTCAGCCACCTTGAATGCTTACCTGCTTTTTGCACTTATCAATCTTCTCTTTTTCTTGACTGGTAAGGAATGGACCCATTTTTTTCTGCCACTGAAGGACCCACTCATACAACAAGACAAAGCCGCCAGTGGCTGTTTCCAAAGCATTGTAGACTAATTTCCCAAGTTGTTCATCACTGCCTGCACATTAAACAGAAAGTATAATTAAATCCCACTGATACGTTTTCTGTGGGGGGAAAGAAGGGAGGGGGTAATACACATTCTTTAGTTCAACAATGGATACCATGTGCTAACTATGGAAAATATGACTTTATGTAATAATGTTCTTTTGTAAACAATTTTTGATATTTAGCGATATACCCTGAGTCCTAAAATAATTTTTTATAAGGGGCAAGAATCAACAATGAGATCTTAGTATCAGACAAATAAAGAACCAATGTTTGGCCAGGCGCAGTGGCTCACACCTGTAATCCCAGCATTTTGGAAGGCTGAGGCAGATGGATCACCTGAGGTCAGGTGTTCGAGACCAGCCTGGACAACATGGTGAAACCCCATCGCTACTAAAAATACAAAAAAGTTAGCCAGGTTTGGTGGCAGGCACCTGGAGTCTCAGCTACTTGGGAGGCTGAAGCAGTAGAATCACTTGAACCTGGGAGGTGGAGGTTGCAGTGAGCCTAGATTGCACCACTGCATTCCAGCCTGGGTAACAAGAGCAAGACTCCGTCTCAAAAACAAAAGAGACCAGTGTTTTATACTACTAGCCATTATGCACAATGTTATTTTCGTAACGAGTTTACCTTTGCTGACTGTCTACTGGTGTACCTTCATACAGCTAAATACCAACTAAAATGACAGAAAGAATATGAAAATAGAGAACCAGCCATCAAGATCAATGTAGATTAGTGTGCACAGTAAAACAGTAATTTGAAAATCTGGGCCGGGCACGGTGGCGCAAGCCTGTAATCCCAGCACTTTGGGAGGCCGAGACGGGCGGATCATGAGGTCAGGAGATTGAGATCATCCTGGCTAACATGGTGAAACCCCGTCTCTACTAAAAAATACAAAAAACTAGCCGGGCGAGGTGGCGGGCGCCTGTAGTCCCAGCTACTCAGGAGGCTGAGGCAGGAGAATGGCGTAAACCCAGGAGGCAGAGCTTGCAGTGAGCTGAGATCCGGCCACTGTACTCCAGCCTGGGCGACAGAGCGAGACTCCATCTCAAAAACAAAAAAAAAAAAAAAAAGAAAAGAAAATCTGAATACATCTATGACTTTCTAAATGCAAAATTTGTTTGAATATGCTCAGTAAATACAAATTGGTCAATGCTTTGGAAGGAAAGAACAAGAGATGTCAGTTTAGATTTGAAGCTAGAAAATGAGACACATTTATTTAGTGATAGTCATATGGTTCTCACACAGGGAGAGCTAAATTCTGTAACACCAAAAATTTTCTTATAAAAATCTCTATTTTCATTAAAAAAAAATAGAAAATCCTAAAAAATTAGAAAAGGAGAAAAAAAATCACCGTTTTATTTTTCTTTTAGTTCCCTCTATTCTCCTTTACCCCATAATTTACCATATCATAGCATATATATAGCATCTTGACACTATGACATTTTGGACCAGGTAATCTTTGTTGCAGCCAGCTTTTTGTACACTGTAGGATTTTAGCAGCAATCCTGGTATCTACCCACTAGATGCCAATAGCACCCCGGCCCCAATGTTAGCCATCAAAAACGTGTGTAGACATCACCAAATGTCCCCCAGGCTATAAAACTGTCCCCAGCTGATAACCCCTGATACATAGTATTCTGCCTTTTTCTCTTATATAAGTAGTAGTTTTCCATGATGCTATACTATCTTCATAATGAAAACAAATGTTTAAAGAGACATTGATAATTATCTTTTCTATTTGAATAATCGAAAGTGAAGTAACCTGTGTATATATGATAAAGATGTCTCAGCAAAAATACTTTGGAGAAATATGGCTGAACTAGCTCACTGTGACTTTTTACCTGAGAAGCAGTTTTTATTTCACAGGAATGCTGATAATTTGGAGATTTTAATTAAAATGACCTATTATGTTAGTCATAAATAACTCCTGACAGTCTTTGCCTAAGGGGAAAAATCCTGCTGTTTAAAAATTTGTCCACCAAAGGAAGCAACCTAAGAAATGTGGGATCTAAGCAGTCAACCAGAAACACATGGCATGAAATGTTTATGGGATGGAGTATGAAGTTATTTACATAAAGCCTAATTAAATTTGCATGTTATGCAGTACAGTGTTTTGCAATATTTGCTTCCCTAATTGGGACAAGGCAGGCATTTCATAGTTGCTGGGGTTTAAAAAATTATAATTTTAGTATTGCCAGCCTCTTCTTGTCAGTTTTTCATGAGGGGGATTATTAAAGGGACAAAAGAATACACTGTGATGAGGATAAGGGAAAATACATTATCAAAAGAACTCTAACTCAAACTCTATGATATGCCCACAATGATCGTTTATGCAGACAGTCTCTATAGTGCTGTAGCCATATCTATAAGTAAGTGCTCTCTTCTCTCTAGTTCTGACAACTTTAAAATGAAAAACAAATATTGTTTTTTATAAAAATACTTCATCGAAAATAAAAAATTAGTAATCTTTTATGAAAACATTTCATAGACAGTTAGGGCATATTTTAAAAAATCAGACCCACTGTGAGAAAACAAAATAAATAATTTACTTGGTGATTTTATTAAAAATTCTCCAACTGAAAATGTGCCTCCTAATAAGGGTATTAACTGTGGTGAATCTGTCTAATGAGTACCAGTGAGAATAAGAGACCAAGTTAAGGTAAGAAGAATTGAATTAATTTGCCTTCTTGATTTCCCCAGGTTATTGGAAGTAGTAAGTTCTATGTTGTCACTTCGTGAATCTGAAATGTCTGAGTAAAGGACAGTCTCAGGTCCAAAGCCAACCACCACTGCCAATGTCTCGAACCCGCCCAACGATTCCTTTGTCTAAATACAGCCGCTCTGTGTATGTGCAGGATCCTCTACTATCCAGGCTGCTGTTTGTCTGCCAAGGTTAAGTATCCAGCTCATAGATTATTGAGAAGTTTGGTTTCTTCTCCCTCCACCTGCTGCCTCCTCCCTGGCAACTCTTTTGCTTATTTGTATCTCCTTAAAGAGGAAGGGGAAAAGATGCCAAAAGAAACTCAATTCACATAATTTGGCTACCTGTTACCTCTGGCAAAAATATTCACGGGATTGAAAATTAAAGTTAACTGACAAATTCACTATGATTTCTATACCAATTACTGGTTTTATCTGTAAGGCTAGCTAAAGATGACGTACATTTAGGGCAAAGGAAGAGATATCAAAAACTTGACTTTAGTGTGAGCAATTCAAATTCTGATTTGCTGAACCAGCTTCATTCCAAATAGCCATGAGTAGACAAAACTTCTAAATAAGGCATATAGAAAATACGGTAGTCTTCCTGGTCAGGTATAACATGCCAAGCAGGAAACAGCCAAATGGATGGATATCCACTTAAGAAAATGAGATCTGGTCAATAAAGACCACAGGTGTTACTGTAGTCCTAGCTACTAAGGAGGCTGAGGCAGGAGTATTGAGTGAGCCTAGGAGTTTGAGGTTACAGTGAGGTATGATTGTGCCACTGTACCACTCCAGCCTAGGTGATGGAGCAAGACTCTGTCTCAACAACAAAAAAGGTAATAGGCATTAGAATGCATTTCATTATACATATTTTATCAGCATTAGACGTATATGATGCAAAATTCTTACTAACATTTTAATTATGTTTTTGTTTCAATAAGCTTTGATAATTATAATGACCGATTTAAAATTATCTTTACGTTAATAATATTTCCAAGAGCACGGGTTTTTAAATTTTATTTTATTTTATTGAGACAGGGTCTCATTCTGTCACTCACACTGGAGTGCAGTGGCTTGATCACGGCTCACTGCAGCTTTGAACTCCTGGGCTCAAGCAATCCTCCTACCTCAGGCCCTCAAAGTATTGGCATTATAGGCGTGAGCCACTGCACCCAGCCAAAAACACAGGTTTTTATTTCCATCTGACATGAGGGGAAACCTGAGTGACTTCTCATTCCAGTCATTAAGGATGGGAGCCAGAATGACTACCAGCTTGATGGTCTTCCTTGGACTGCACTGGTCTGAATGCCACAGTGTCTAATCTATCCCATTCCTTCGTGATTAACTTTTGCCATTACAATAATATAAATAGATTTTGTTAGTTTACTTACCAATACATTTCCCTTTGTGTACCATGAGCTGATCAGGACTCCCCATATTGAAATACAGAACTTCACAAGAGCCAGGAGAATCTTCACTATTACATACAGAATACTGTCGTTCTCGCCTTAAAAACAAATTTGAACAATACGTTTGAACAATCATTTTTTTCTTTAAGATTAACATAGGAATGTTATAGATTAACATAGGCAAGAATGTCCCTCCGTTTTCTCCTGTTTGTTACTGTTTATTAGCCCACCCACAATCTAACATCTGTTTCTACTGGGAATTGAGTGGGAGGTGCTAATGGGAAAGCCATTCGTTTCCCCACTTCCCATTGTCTTCTTCTCCACATGAAAACCACAAACCCTTAACTCCAGGTCTGTGCTGCCGGACGCTGTGGCTACTAAAATAAAACTGAAAATTCAGTTCAAGTGCAGTAGCCACATTTAAGTACTCAATAGCCATACATGGCTAGTGGCTACTATATTGGACAGCACAGATACAGATCATTTCCATTATCAGAAAAAGTTCTACTGGTCAGCAGTGATTTAGATCAATTCCACATGTATCCCACATTGCTTCATTCCCATGCACATGCACATCTGGAGAAAGCTGCAAAACAGAGGGGGTTGGAGCTGCCACAAATTCCTGGTTTCCAACCGGGCCTCCAGACATTGAGCGCACATTCCGTCTCTTGCTTGTCTTTGGTAGATATTCCCATCATTCCCCACCATGACTTCTCCAAAACACTTAAAACCCAACTTCTCCTCTCTTTCTTTTTTTATACTTTTTTTCTGGTGGGGAGCAATAGCTAAGAAACTAGATCATAATGCAAAAACAATAAATTGGGGGAGAGGGTGCAGGGAAGAGGTACGGGAGAGACCTCTCGATGGTCAGGATTGAACACTTATCAGAAACACTTTGATGAAGTGCATGGACAGATCTTTAGAGAGATCACCCTCTCATTCTCAGCATGATTTTGACTTTTACTTTCACTGATTACATGATGCAATGAGGAATACAGTCCACAATTTCTATTGTTCCACCTATAAAGTTACTTGGCATTGGCACTATTCATTCTTTGTGGGTGACTTTGAGGAAGGATGGCTACTCCTCTCCTCAGTCCCATCCCCTACAGAGGTCTCCTCTGGAATCTTAGTCTATTAGTTAGTCCCTTTCTCCTGTATGTTCAATCAGCCCCTCTCTCTGGGCTCCCTCCCCCCAGCCTATAAATCTTTCTGATCCACACATTCCCCTCCCTCAACCCTGCACCACCCACCCCGTCACCCCTCATAGTCACACTCCTGCACTTGCTGTTTCCACTTCTGCACTATTTACCCTTCACACTATTGCAATGTCAGTAAAACTGCCATCTCCCTCCACTCGCTCTAAACCTGACTTTTTCCCTTGGCTCTCTAATTTTGGTTAGAGGCATAGTCATCCATTCTGTCTCACAGGTCACCTGTAAGTCTCCTTGGGCTCCTAGATCTGCATCTAATTGGTCTTCAAGTACAACCCTCTCCTCTCTGTTTCCCCTGCCCTATTTTTTTCATCTCCAACTTTCTCCTGGACACATGCAATACTCTGTTATTATCTGGTCTTTCTGCTTCCAATCCGACACATCCTCTCTTTCCTTAAAACCCTCCCACACTGGTGACAAGATTATGTATTATGATACAGATATCTTACACCACACATATGTCCACATATTCTTTTTTTTTTTTTTTGAGATGGAGTCTTACTCTGTCACCCAGGCTGGAGTGCAGTGGTGTGATCTTGGCTCACTGCAAGCTCTACCTCCTGGGTTCACGCCATTCTTCTGCCTCAGCCTCCTGAGTAGCTGGGACTATAGGCGCCTGCCACCACGCCCGGCTAATTTTTTTGTATTTTTACTAGAGACAGGGTTTCACCGTGTTAGCCAGGATGGTCTCAATCTCCTGACCTCGTGATCTGCCTACCTCAGCCTCCCAAAGTGCTGCGATTACAGGTGTGAGCCACTGTGCCTGACCCATGTCTACATATTCTAAACATCAGAAAATAACAAATACGTTGTAGTTCTGTTCAAATTTCTACTTCTAAAGTTACATGTGCAACTAGGAACACACTGAGATTTTTATGAAGGAAAGGATAAAAGGAAAGGTTCAAAATTACATGCCATACTTAGTAACATAAACTATGCAGAAGCATCTCTGCATCAGCTCTGGCCTCCTCAGCAGATGGTGCTAATGGTCATTTTAGTCTAGGCCATCTTTCTGTTCTTTAGTTTACAATGTGTAAATGCTTGGTTTTAAGGTGTTTTAGAATGTGAATCACCCTATTATGACGCATAAGCACAAACACAATGAGTGTTGACGGCTGTAAGATTAAGGAATAATTAGTATTGAAGGAAAAGTAGACATAATCTTAAAAGTGAAAGTAAGAAAAGGACAAATGTGGTACATGCTGCATGGCACAGGTTGTACCAGAAACAATTCTGAAGGATAAAAAGCTAAATCACAGAGTTTGAAAAGAAGGAATAAAGAGACAAATGCAATGTCATCAATGTCTATTGTTTTCGCCAAAAAGATTCATATATATTGGATGCTTATACTGTCTACTTGGGACTCATCAAGAACTGGGTTTGGAACAACCTTTTGAATTTGAATCCATTCATAAGTAAAACAGCTTCTGTACTCCAGCAGAAACAGCCATTCTGATGCAAACAAATGGTGTTCAGAAGTTATGACTCTGGTCTCATCATTAACGATCTATTCCAGACTATGGATGTTCATGAGGTTTGCAATATTACTACAATATTAGAAATATCACCCAGGTTATCAGTTTTGCCAAGTAACTGTGGCAGTTCCCAACCTATATGGATGAAGGGTGTTTCAAATAAAATTACCAAATAGTATTAATCTAGGTCTTTAAAAAGAACAGAGAATTAAACATAATACAATTTTAGATGACGAAATTAGACAGCTAGGAACTTGATACCCGAAAAAAGAAAAAAGGGTAATCTTTTTTTTTTTTTTTAAAAAAAAACCAAGTGGCAAGAAGAGAGATGGCAATTTTTCAAGTGGGGACTTGAGAATTGGGCTACCATCCAAAAGATTGCTCTACCAATACGATCAATGTGTAGATGAAGGGGCAGGATGGAGAAAGGATCTCATCTGAGACACAGGGGCAGGGATAGTCTCACCTTCCTGCCTAACTCACCAAGATGCCACAGAAAATGCTAGCTCTAGGTCCCTTAATTTGAAACTCAGAGCCACTTTGTAGAGACAACGTTAGTAAGAATTCCTGGTATTGTTTAATTTGAAGTAAACCAGTCTATGCCTCCATGGAACCAACCAGAGAAACTGAACAACAGAGGACCATGTCTGGAGAGACATATCGAGGATCCCCTCTCCCCTACATCTTTATACTTCGATGGTTCCCCAGTTTTTTTGCGGAGAGCGGAGACAATCCCATGTCTTATACCCTTAATGATCTCTTCTCTGTAAGGATGAGGAGCCAGCAGTTACCACACCTGGCTTTAGAATAGGGAAAACAAACTAGATAACCTAATCCTGTTGATGGTGGATATAAATAGGTGATATATTCTAGATTCTGGGCTACACTACAGTAATCGGCAAAGACGGCAAGTCTGAATATGTGAAGGTAATTTTCTACCATGAGCTATTTTATAGAGGTTTTTTTGTTTTTAGTTTTGCTTCTTCTACAAAATTCAAATTGCCCACTTATCAGGAGCAACATCCTGGAAGCAAGGCAGGGGGTTAGGGGGACTATGTTTACACTTCACAAATATAGCCTCACACTGAACTGTACACGTTGAAATGGCTAATTTTATGTTTTTTGATTTTTACCTTAATATTGGAAAAAGTGAATCCTTCAAGGTGGGAAAAGAAGGCTTGAAGGATAGAAAATAAAGTTCTTCAACAAAGGCAAAGACTCATCAGTGAAGAAGCCTTTGAGTATCAGGCCTTTATGTTCTTTCCATTAGAATAGTGAGTGGTTTTCTTTTCTCTCTTCTCTTCTTTTCAGCAGTGAAAATCTTTTTTTTTTTTTTTTTTTTGAGACGGAGTCTGGCTCTGTCGCCCAGGCTGGAGTGCGGTGGCCGGATCTCAGCTCACTGCAAGCTCCGCCTCCCAGGTTTACGCCATTCTCCTGCCTCTGCCTCCCAAGTAGCTGGGACTACAGGTGCCCGCCTCGTCGCCTGGCTAGTTTTTTTTTGTATTCTTTTTTTTTTTTTTTTTTTTGAGACGGAGTCTGGCTCTGTCGCCCAGGCTGGAGTGCGGTGGCCGGATCTCAGCTCACTGCAAGCTCCGCCTCCGGGTTTACGCCATTCTCCGCCTCAGCCTCCTGAGTAGCTGGGACTACAGGCGCCCGCCACCTCGCCCGGCTAGTTTTTGTGTTTTTTTAGTAGAGACGGGGTTTCACCGTGTTAGCCAGGATGGTCTCGATCTCCTGACCTTGTGATCCACCCATCTCGGCCTCCCAAAGTGCTGGATTACAGGCTTGAGCCACCGCGCCGGCCTTTTTTGTATTCTTAGTAGAGACGGGGTTTCACCGTTATTAGCCAGGATGGTCTCGATCTCCTGACCTTGTGATCCACCCATCTCGGCCTCCCAAAGTGCTGGGATTACAGGCTTGAGCCACCGCGCCCAGCCAGTGAAAATCTTTTGTTAAATAAAACCTCACTGGTTTTTCACATACCCCACAGATCAAGAGAAGCAAAATTGCCCTGGTTAAAGAGGCTGCAGACTCTACAAACACCAGAAACACAGTGTCCCACTTTCCCTGTGTCGTCTTCCCTCCCTTACTCCCTCCCTGCATCAGATGTTTACCAGGCATCTACCACCTGTCTTCCAGGCAGTGTTTCAGGCTTTGAGGAAAACACAGACAAGGGCTTTGCACTCACAGACCTCACATTCCAAAACAAACAAGTGAACAACAATTTCAGCAAGTGCTAAGTGTTACGTAAAAAATAAAACAGAGAATTGGAGAGCAAGGGACAAAGCAGGGAAATAGGGTAGGGGGTGCTCAGGAAGGCATCCCTGAGAAGGTCGCATTTGAGAGAGAACTGAATGAGAAGGAGCTCACCAAGCAAAATGCCAGAGGGAGAGTAGCCCAGGCAGAGGGGTCAGCAGAGGCTCTGAGATGGGAAGAAGCTTTGTTGCCCAGGCTGGTCTTGAACTCCTGGGCTCAAGTGATCCTCCAGCCCTGGCCTCCCAAAGTGCTGGGATCACACACATGAGCCACCATGCCCAGCAAGCTATCTTTGATCTCAAAAACAAGCCTAACCTTGGATTCACCATTTATAGTTAGCCACAAAAATAGAAATGTTTAAACTTAAAACAATCGTTTTCCATGTATCTGAAAAGACTTATTTATATCATTGATTTAATTCAAGGGTTCTAATACAATAAACATTTGTTAGATATTTCCTAGTGAAATTCTCTGACAACCTCAAACTCTGTTGCTTATTGGATGCCCAGATTCAAAAATAATTTAAATTGGGAAGGAGTTATAATCTTAAAAAGGAATGGTTACCAGAAACAGTATTTTTAAAAACTTTAGTTAACCCTAATAGTAGGTAAACATTAGTGTCAAAATGATTTCTGAACTGTCTTTTTAATAGTAGATAATTAGGGAAAGAACTAAAATGGTTCCTTCTAATAAACAAACTGTACAGAAGTTTATATAAATCTTGTTTGGTGACTAAAATGTTTCTTTTCATAGAAGCAAAGTGATGATTTTAAGTTCTGCTCAGAGTCTCACAAGAGATAATTTAAACATACAATGAAGGCTGAAGTCCCCACACTGTTTAGTAACTCACCCCACTCATAAATGGTTTCTGCACTAAAATTCCTTTCTGGTCTACAGGGGCCACAGCAAATAGAGAGCAAAGTCACAATTCTTCAGTGAAAAAGATATAGAACAAGTAGTATCTTTTAAGTGACCAGTGGTGACAGGGAACAGCCCAGGAGCCCACCTCAGTACTAGGGAGGGGACCCCTGGTAGCCAACTGGGGTTCCTGCTCTCACATAACAGATGTCCCACCTGTGCTCATTTTCAGGCACTCCTTACATCTGTAGTGGGACCTAATGCGTTGTAGACTGAAACACTGGATGATGATGATTCAAATGGAAGAAAATGTTTAAAATCACTTACTGAATTTAAGTTATTAAATGTTAAATCAAATCGTACTAAGGCAAGTTTGTGATGGTTATAGGCTGTTATAAAGGGGAATGAGGCTGGGTGCGGTGGCTCATGCCTGTAATCCCAGCACTTTGGGAGGCCGAGGCAGGTGGATCACGAGGTCAGGAGTTCAAGACCAGCCTGGCCAACATAGTGAAACCCTGACTCTACTAAAAATACAAAAATTAGCCGGGTGTGGTGGCATATGTCTGTAGTCCCAGCTACCTGGGAGGGAGGCAGGAGAATCGCTTGAACCCAGAAGGCAGAGGTTGCAGTGAGCTGAGACCATGCCATTGCACTCCAGCCTGGGTGACAGAGCGAGACACCGTCTCAAAAATAAAAAGGGAATGAGCAACAAAACTAGATTCATGATAGATACTTGGAAAGTGTTAAATGCAATTTTGTTTCATATTGCTAAAAGTATACTCAATATATTGCTAATATATTAAGATATATAAGGTTTAAAAAAAGTTATTAAGACTATTGCCTTAAATTTCCATCAAATTTCACTACATCTTTAATGCAGTGAAATCCTTCTACATCTTTCATTCTCCCAGATCAGAAATCCCAGGGACTTACCTAGACCTTCCTGAGGAATTTGCCCGATGTTTACCATTTCCTACAAAGTCAGGAGAGCCTCCATGTAGAATGGCAGCCGTTCTGGGTCCTCCTGGGTCCTTCTTAGAGGTATGATCTTGGTTTGACAAACTAGCAATTTCCAAACGTTCCTAGAACAAGAAAAGTAAAACCTACTTTAGATGTAAAGTCATAAATGGAAGACAATCATGGTACATAATTATTAATTCAGTATAGAATGCAAATTTTAAGCTGAATGTTCACAAGTGAAATAAAAGTGAACTCAACTTTTCATAGTTTAAAATAGCTAGAAGGAGGACATTGAATGTTTCCAACACAAAGAAATGATACATGTTTGCAATGATGGATGTGTTAATTACCCTGATCTGATCACTATACATTATACGTATCAAAACGTCACTATATACCCCATGAATATATACAACTATGATTTGTCATTAAAAAATAAAATTAAAAAAACGTTAATGCCTAAAAATGTACTGGCTCAAAAACTGAAGTCCAGGTTATGGTTTCAAGAAAATGTAAATGTTATAAATGAAAATACTTAGAATCTTGCAACAGTGTAAGAAGTTAGGAAGAAGAGTAACAGGAGATGAACAGAAGAAGGGGAATCAAAGAGAGGGGTAGAGAGTGGCTGACAGGAAGGCAGGTCCAGCATAAGACAGGAGCACTGCTGGAAACGGGGATCTCCTCTTACGTTTCTACGCAGGTTTAGTTTCACACAGGGCAGGACACTTGTCTGTGGAAGTAATTATACAAGACAGAAAGAAAGGCATTATCAGTCCCATTTTAAGGGACAAGTAAAGTGAGTCACAGAGAATGTCACCTTGCCAAGGTCACAGAACGAGGCAGTAGAAAAGCTGAAGCTTTAAACCAGGAGAAGCTTGCTTGTGCTTCAGTGCCTCTTCCTGCTACCACATCGTGTCCCTTAAGTTTAATGCTATAATTATGTAAAAGAGAATGAGTAAAATTTTATCTGAATTTCTCCAAACATGTCTGACTGGTTTTTTGCTTGAGCTAGACCTCAGGAAAAATAAAGAAAAAAGTACTCTATCCTGTTTCACCACTGTCTTTTAAATCTGCTCTGTTGAATAACTTTTTCATCACTGAATGAAATTTCAGGCAGCTCCATATGGTTTCTATGCCCTCTTCAGTATCAACAAATCATTTTATTTTCCAGGTATTAAGAATTCTTGATCGGGTGCGGTGGCTCACACCTGTAATCCCAACACTTTGGGAGGCCGTGGTGGTGGGTGGATCACTTGAGGCCAGGAGTTAAGGGCCAGCCTGGGCAACATGACGAAACCCCATCTCTGCTAAAAAATACAAAAATTTGCCAGGCGAAGTGGTACACGCCTATAACCCCAAATACTTGGAAGGCTGAGGCACAAGAATTGCTTGAACCTGGGAGGTGGAGGTTACAGTGAGCTGAGATCATGCCATTGCACTCCAGCCTGGGTAACAGAACGAGACTCTGTCTCAAAAAGAAACAATTTTAGTCCAAGTTAATTATTAAAGCCGCAATCTCTTTCCCTCCCTCATTTGATAAATTATAGTAATTATGTAAGTCTAAATCATCTACCGACAACATAAAACTCTAAATTTTGCCACCTATTTGGGGAGTCTGAAATACACAGTGAATATTTATTTATTTTTAGTGCTTCATTTTATTTTGTATTACTGATAGTAACACAGATGTCATCACTGGAAATAAAAACACTTTGTTTTGCAAAATGTAAATTATTTTATTATGATGGAGTTGATAGGGTACCTGCTTAGCCATTTCTTTCCTTTTTTTCTCTTCTTTTATCTCTTCTTTCCTTCTCTGAATCTCATGTAGGATTTCACGTTGCTGAAATAAATCAAACCATCATCAAAAGGCAATCTCTGAAACCTATACAACATATAAATTATGGAATGACAGAAAAATCTTTTAACTTTCAATAATTCAAACCCTCTTTTCCTAAGAGATCTGAAAATACAGCATCTTAGTGCAAACTGCAGTTCTATCAGTTTTATCAGAGTTCTTACGCAATAGGCATTCCCATTTAAACAGGTTTGAGAATGTGTGGGGAGGGGCATTTACTCCCCATTCTTCATGTTTCCATGTGCAGGAGACTTCCACTACAGCAACACTGTTGGCTTCTCACTTCTTTTCACATTTGTCTTAGCCCCTCCTGTTTGATATCTGTCTATCTGCAGAGAACAAGCACTTGTACCTGCTCTCTGCCATGGGGATCCCGGTCAGCTTGGTGAAGGTGGGCTGAGCAAGCCTCAATGCCTGGACCTGGGGTGGCCATGGCCCAAGTACCACACCTACCTGCCATTCTTTAATCACCTGCATTTTCCAATCAGCTTTCTCAATGTTAAAAGTGGTGTTTTGATCTCTATTTTGTATTATTCCTCTAAAATTCCAGATTATAAATATCAAAACTATTAAGAGATTCACCAAAAACCATAATAGCAATAATACAACATGTAAAAACATACCTCAAACTTATAGGTAGCTATAAGCAGTATGTCAAAACAAAATTGTTAGCTAAATAATCACTATCTTCTAATAAAAATTAGCCTTCCTAACAACAAGGACAATAATAAAAACTACAAACTCCCAGCAGGGCGCGGTGGCTCACACCTGTAATCCCATCACTTTGGGAGGCCAAGGTGGATGGATCACAAGATCAGGAGTTTGAGACCAGCCTGGCCAACATAGCAAAACCCCATCTCTACTAAAAGTACAAAAATTAGCCAGGCATGGTGGTGGGTGCCTATAATCCCAGCTACTCGGGAGGCTAACGCAGGAGAATCACTTGAACCTGAGAGGTGGAGGTTGTAGTGAGCCAGTATCATACCACTGCACTCCAGTCTGGGCAACAAAGCAAGACTCTGTCTCAAGAAATAAAAATAAAATAAAATAAAAATAATAAAAAAAAAAAACTACAAACTCCCAACAATAACTAGACTACACACTTAAATAGAAAATAAGTAACAAAATCAATGGCACCTAAAAAAGACACTGCTAATGTAAGCACAGGATAAACAAAATGAAGCAGAAACAAAATGAAAAGAGAGGCATAAGAACCTAAGAACAAAACTGCTAAAAGTAACTTTAAGAAACAGTAATATCTAGAAAATTAGAACGCCTCACCAAAAGATAAAAATAGATATACAAATGGTGCTGGGCACGGTGGCCCATGCCTGTAATCCTAACACTTTGAGAGATCGAGGCCGGAGGATTGGTTGAGACCAGGAGTTCAAGACCAGCCTGGCAACATAGGGAGATCTTGTCTCTACAAAAAAATTTTAAAATTAGGTAGGTGCGGTGGAGTACACCTGCAGTCCCAGCTACGCAGGCGGCTTAGGCGGGAGGATCCCTTGAGCTGCAGTGAGCCAAGATCGTGCCACTGCACTTCAGCCTGGGCGACAGAGCAAGACACTGTCTGAAAAAAAAAAATCCAAAAAACAGAAAACAAAAACAAATAGTACTGGTTGGAAAAAGAAACAATCCTGGATGGGAAGTCTAAATACTGTGAAGATACCAATTCTTCCTAAATAAATATGTAAGTTTTAAAAAACTCAATAGAAATCCCAGGAGGTTTGTTTTGTTTTGACTCTGGGAAAGCAATTCTGTAGATCTTCTGTAAGAATAAATGGGTGAGAATGGTTGAGAAACAAAAACAATGGAAGACGAAGGGATGGGGAGGGGTAGGCTTGACTTGTCAGATATTAAAACATTATAAAGATATAATAATTCAAAGAGTGTGGTGGAGATTCAAGAAAAAACAGATGAGTTGAACAGATGATTGACAAACAGAACCTAGTATAGGCAAGCAGTTCAGATGCACTGGAGAATTGTGTTTGCAGCTGCCGCTGCACCAGCTATAGCTCCAGCAGAAGGAGAAGTGGGTAAGCAAGGAGGTCTCTATACTATGGCTTGTATAATACAAAGGAGGCGGCTCACAAATCCACAGGTGGTAGAGCACCTGGCTCATGGTAACCTCTGCCTCTCGGGTTGAAGCCTCTGGCTACAAAAAGCCGCTTGCAAGACTGCCTCTTCTACTGGAGGAGTGAAGAAACCTATCGTTTCAGGCCTGGTACTGTGGCATTCCGCGAAATTAGACGTTACCACAAGTCCACCGAAATGATTCACAAACTCCCCTTCCAGCATCTGGTGAGAGAAATTGCTCAGGATTTTAAAACAGATCTGTGCTTCGAGTGCAGCTATTGGTGCTTTGCAGGAGGCAAGTGAGGCCTATCTGGTTGGCCTTTTTGAAAACACCAATCTGTGTGCTATCTATCCATGCCAAACATGTAGCAATTGTGCTGAAAGATATCCAGCTAGCATGACACACATGTGGAGAGCGAGGTTAAGAATCCAAAATGGATCGGGCATGGTGGCTCAAGCCTGTAATCCCAGTTACTTGGGAGGTTGAGACAGGAGAATCAATGGAACCCAGGAGGTGGAGGTTGCAGTGAGCTGAGGTCACACCACTGCACTCCAGCCTGGGACTACAAGAGTGAAAGTCTGTCTCAAAAAAAAAAGAATCCACTATGATGGGAAATTTCATTCTCAAAAAAAAAAAAAAAAAATTATCTTATTATTCCTGATAGTTCTAATGTTGTTACATATTTTTTTTCCCATGGGTTCAAAAGGTACCTACATATATGGTTGTGAGTGGAAAAAGAGGGGACAGAAATCACGTATTGGCCGTTTTTCTATTTTCATTCATGTGTGAATTTTTAATATAAATGGGAGGATGTAAAGCATTAATGCAAATCAAAATGTTTCAGTGAACAAGTTTCGGGGGTGCAACTTTATAATAATTATAGATAAACCTGTTACATATTTCTGGATAACGCTAGTATTTGGATTTTTTTAAAAACAAGTAAATTCTTTTCTTTCTTTCTTTTGCTTTCATGTCAGATAGGTAATGTGCTGATGTCCTGACAAGGTTCGGGGTGGCATATCTCACATGTGTGTGAACACCCAATCATCAAGCTTATCAACTACAGAAGGATCAAAACAAGTACATTTTTTATTGATGGCAACTAAACGGTTTGTAGCATTCTTATCACACAGTAGATTACACCTATTCACTATGTTTTCCTTTCTTTTTTTTTTTTTGAAGACAGAGTCTAGCTGTTGCCCAGGCTGGAGTGCAATGGAATGATCTTGGCTCACTGCAACCTCCGCCTCCCGGGTTCAAGCAATTCTCATGCCCCAGCCTCCTGAGTAGCTGCGATTACAGGTGTGAGCCACCACGCCCGGCTAATTTTTTTATTTTTAGTAGAGATAGGGTTTTGCCACGTTGGCCACGCTGGTCTCGAACTCCTGGCCTCAAGTGATCCGCCTGCCTCAGCCTCCCAAAGTCCTGGGATTACAGGCGTGAGACACCACAACTGGTCTTACTATACTTTTCTAACTGAGTTGTCCTACATGAAAGTACATGTTTTTAATGTTATGTGTCTTCTGTGCAGTTATTAGAAGTTTGCTATTAATATTAAAATATATTAAACTATTTTTAAACATATAAAGGAAGTATTATGAATCACTTAAAGAATTATTACTTAATAAATGTGTTAGGAAAATGCCTAAGAAAAATATACTTAGGCTTTTTTTTATAACCTGAATCAAAATAAGCTCTAGATAAGTTGATTAAAGTGCTAAATAGAAAAAACAAATAAAAATGTAAACATTTAGAAAAATAAATTAAAATCAAAAAGGAAATTTAGATGCATATATTATCTTTGATTTAAAAGATTTTAAAAATAAGACAGGAGTTTATATCCTTATGCAAACAAATTAAAGAAAAATACCAATGGTAACCATTTGATGTATATATTATCTTTGATTTAAATACAAATGGTAACTATTTGTATTTAAACAAACCTGTATTTAAACAAAGCTTTAGACTGTCAGCATAGGATATAAACAGGAGTTTATAAAATACAAATGGTAACCATTTAGATGTATATATTATCTTTGATTTAAATACAAATGGTAACCATTTGTATTTTTTCTTTAATCTGTTTGCATAAGGATGTAAACTATCTTATTTTTAAAATCCTTTAAATCAAAGAAAATACATATATCTAAATGTTTGAATAAAAAATTTATTATCTGGCTTTTGCTACTCATTTGGGCATGAGATACTTGTCTCGCACAGGGAAGAAGAACATAGCCTCTAAAACACAGTGAATTCCTGTACACCCTCACAAGCTCCAAAAGACTACAGGTGGTCTGGTTAAACAGCTTCTTTTCTCTTCTCTTTTATTTCTTTAAGACCTGGACTGAGGGCTCTAAGGGGCAGTATTGATAAGTGTCAGGAGGGAATCACTCGTATTTTTTTTTTTTTTTGCGATGGAGTCTCGCTCTGTGGCCCAGGCTGGAGTTCAGTGGCGTGATCTTGGCTCACTGCAAGCTCCACCTCCCAGGTTCACACCATTCTCCTGCCTCAGCCTCCCAAGTAGCTGGGACTACAGGCACCCGTCACCACGCCTGGCTAATCTTTTTTGTATTTTTAGTAGAGACAGGGTTTCACCGTGTTAGCCAAGATGGTCTCGATCTCCTGACCTCGTGATCCGCCCGCCTTGGCCTCTCAAAGTGCTGGGATTACAGATGTGAGCCACCGTGCCTGGCTCAGTTTTTCATACTCTCACATGTATCTACCTTTCTTGAATCAAAGGTTGGGCCAAACTTAAAGATAAGTTTGTAGGCAGAGACAGATGAAACCTACAGTAGTTTGCAATCCTCCAGGCTGGCCATGCACACAGACATGGACAAGGGCATCTCACCTCCTGCTCTTCTTTCCGTTTGGCCTCCAACAGCCTCTGCTGCTCCTCCTGAGCCCGCCTTTCCAGCATTTCTTCGTGAAAAGACTTGGGAGGGGGCTTGTTATGCTCACTGAGAAATGACTGCACGTGGTAAGCCAGTTCAAAGATCATCACCTAAACGCGTAAAAATCAACCACAAATGATCAAATAATGGGAAGGCCCAAACAGGAGAGGCAACAGAACAGGAAAGCAAATCGGCAGTCAGAGGCCCATTTAGAAGGCCATTATTCATTTCGATATGACATATTCTGAATTTGGTACATGAGACAATCACAGCAGGAAAAAGCTTTTAAAGGGCCCATTGCATTGTGTTATTATCAAGACAGATCATTACTTAGGTAAATAAAAAGCTTCACTTTTCTTTTGTAGACCTATTCAACTTATTGGCATTTTCTCTATAATAAATCCAATAAAATAGTTTTCTTTAGAAATAAATCTGATAAAACATTTAAGACTGCATGAAAGTAAACGCTGTCTTCCCAACTAGAAAACCTGTCTACATAATGAGAGTTGGGCAGAGAATACTCATTGCTAACATCAGAGCTTTGTCTATGCAACATACTGAAAATATTCTGTTGGGAGTACAGAGGCAAATACTTAAAGGCCTCATTATCTCCTTGTTAGTAATGTTTCAATAAGAAGCTGATAAATACTTATAAAGCATTTTATATAAGAGGCTGATAAATACTTAGAAAGTACTTTATTTCCACTTACAGAAGCATTCACATCTAGAATGAGGAAGAAAATGGTCTCCCTTTCACACATTCTTTATGTGAACATAAGAAGCCCCTTTCCCTCACCCCCAGGAGACGCAAGTCATACTTGGGTTGATAAATCAATGGAACAAAGGTTTCTGAGACCCTTCCTGAGTGATTACCCAACCCCAAAGAGGTAAAGAGTGCCAATCCTTCTGCAGATGAGGAACATAACATTGATATTTCTTTTCTCAGTTACAATGAAGCAATTTAAAAATTCTTATTTTCATTATATGCTTGAAACCATTTCTAAAGGGACTTAACAGGGTGGTAAATAATAATAGAAGTCATTGTACACAAAAATATAAAGTTAGTTCATTTGGTATCCTGCCTTTCTCTTGGGGAGCAAATACAAAGAAAGCACAGCTCTTGTTGGGTGATGTTAATGCATTTTTTCTTACACCAGAAGCTGTGGCATTTGCTGGATATATTTCACTTTAGAGTCAGAAACACGAGTCTACAGTCTAAGAGGCAGGTTATTCTAAGAAAAGCTCTTCTAAGGAAAGCTGGGGAAAGTAGGCAATTTCTATCATGTCAAAGAGAAACCACTTCTAAACCAAAAAGGAGGCAGAAGCCAAGCTGTGGAGGGTTTTTCTTTTGCTGTTCTATTTACTTTACTAGAGTTTTTTGTACAAATCGATCTGATAAACCTTCTAAGACTGGATGAAAAGAACTGCTTTCCAAACTGGCTCTTGCCTCCTACTTGCCTGGTGCTACAGGGCTCACTGGCCTCCTTCAGACCTCTGCTTCAGTCTTGAAGGCCTCTCCTGAACACCTTGTAAAGAACAGCCACTCCACTGTCACACTCTCTAGACCCCTCACCCTGATTTTCTTCATGGCACTTATGACTGCCTGGTTGGCTGTGCAGTTATTGGACTGCCTTCTGCCTGTTCCCTTCCCACTGCCGCCCACGGCGGTTTGCTCACTGTGGTTTTCCCAGTGCTGGAATAGCACTTGACACATGGTACACAAACAATAAATATTTGTTGAATAAATTAATAAAAAAATAAACTTGGCTTTAAAAATTTGAAAAAATAGAGTATACTTAAGTTTACTTGTACAGGACAAAGAGCTGTATATAGATTAAAAATTATAAGCAATTGGAAGTGCTTAAGAACAAGCTGTTTTTGAGTACTTACTTCCATTCAAATAATTAAATGACTCCTACTTTTAAAAGGCAAGTTTCAGTGAATGTCATACCGCAATGAATCCCTATGCCATGCTTTAGTACCTAATTATCCTCTATTTTACTTGAAAATAAAAAAAAATTTCTTTAGCATTGTCTATTTTAGACTTTCCAGTACTTCAGACTTAATGGAAATGAATTTTAGATAAACAAGAAGAGTGATTTGCGTGGTGCCTTCCCATGTTTAATGTCCATTCAAATCTCATTATATGACGATGACTCAGATGAACGCTAGCACAGGCGGCCCTCGGAGACATTGCAGGTTCAGTCTCAGACCACTTCAATAAAGCAAATGTCACAATAAAGCAAGTCACACAAATTTTTTGGTTTCCCAGTGCATATAAAAGTTATGCTGCCGGTCGCGGTGGCTCAAGCCTGTAATCCCAGCACTTTGGGAGGACGAGATGGGCGGATCACAAGGTCAGGAGATCGAGACCATCCTGGCTAACATGGTGAAACCCGTCTCTACTAAAAAAAGTCTCTACTTGCACTAGCCAGGCAAGGTGGCGGGCGCCTGCAGTCCCTGCTACTCAGGAGGCTGAGGCAGCAGAATGCCGTAAACCCAGGAGGCGGAGTTTGCAGTGAGCTGAGATCCAGTCACTGCACTCCAGCCTGGACGACAGAGCGAGACTCCGTCTCAAAAAAAAAAAAAAAGTTATGTTTACACTATATGGTAGTCTATTAAGTGTGAAATAGCATTATGTCTGTAGAAATCAATGTATATACCTCAATTTTAAAATACTTTATTGCTAAGAAATACAAATGATCATCTGAACCTTCAGGACGTTATAATCTTTTTGCAGACGGAGTGTTTTGTCTTGACGACGGCTGCTGACTGATCAGGGTGGTGGCTGGTGAAGGCTGGGGTGGTTGGGGCAATTTCTTAAAAGAAGACAACAATGAAGATTGCTGCATCGATTGACTCTTCCTTTCATGGAAGATTTCTCTGTAGCATTCAATGCTGTTTGACAGCCTTTGAGTCACAGTTGAACTTCTTTCAAAGCTGGGGTCAATCCTCCCCAACCTTGCTGCTGCTTCAAAACTAAGTTTATGAAATATTCTAAATGCTCGATTGTCATTTCAACAATGTTCACAGCATCTTCAGGAACCGCTCAAGAAACCACTTTCTCTGCTCATCTATAAGAGGCAACTAATCATCTGTTAAAGTTTTATCATGAGGTTGCAACAAATCAGTCACATCTTCAGGCTCCACTTCTAATTCTAGTAATAGTCCTCTTGATATTTCCACCACTTCTACAGTTACTTCTTCCAGTGAAGTACTGAACCCCTCAAAGTCATCCATGAGGGTCAGAATCATATTCCAAACTCCTGTTCATGTTGATATTTTGACCCCTTTCCATAAATCATGTATTTAATGGCACCTGGAATGGTGAATCCTCTCCAGAAGCTTTTCCATTTACTTTGCTAAGATACATCAGATCAAAGGAATCACTATCTATGGCAGCTATAAGTTTGTAAAATGTATTTCTTTTTTTTTTTTTTTTTTGAGACAGAGTCTCGCTCTGTCGCCCAGGCTGGAGTGCAGTGGCCGGATCTCAGCTCACTGCAAGCTCCGCCTCCCGGGTTTACGCCGTTCTCCTGCCTCAGCCTCCCGAGTAGCTGGGACTACAGGCGCCCGCCACTTCGCCCGGCTAGTTTTTTGTATTTTTTTAGTAGAGACCGGGTTTCACCGTGTTAGCCAGGATGGTCTCGATCTCCTGACCTCGTGATCCGCCCATCTCGGCCTCCCAAAGTGCTGGGATTACAGGCTTTAGCCACCACGCCCGGCCTGTAAAATGTATTTCTTAAATAATAACACTTGAAAGTCAAAATGACTCCTTCATCCACAGGCTGCAGAATGGATGTTGTGTTAGCAGGCATGAAAACAACAATAATCTCCTTGTACATCTCCATCAGAGTTCTTGGGTGACTAGGTGCACTGTCAATGAGCAGTAGGTCTCAACAATGGTCTTAAAATACTCAGTAAACCCTGCTTTAACAGATGTGCCATCATACAGGCTTTGCCTTTCCATTTATAGAGCACAGACAAAGGAGATGTAGCAAAATTCTTAAGGGTCCTAGAACTTTGGGAATGGTAAGTGAGCACTGGCCTCAACTTTTGAAAAGTCAGCAGCTGTATTAGCTCCTAACAAGAAAGTCAGTCTGTCCTTTAATAAGGCTTTGGAGCCACACATTGACTTCTCTCTAGCTGTGAAAATCCCAGATGGCATCTTCTTCCAATATAAGACTGTTTCATCTACACTGAAAATCTGTAGCTAACTTTATCAATTATCTTGGATCTTCTGGATAACTTGCTGAAGCTTCTTCATGACCACATGCTGCTTCACCTTGCACTTTTATGTTATGAAGATGGCTTCTTTCCTTAAACCTCAGGAACCAAGCTCTGCTACCTTTTAACTTTTCTTCTGCAGCTCCCTCATCTCTTCTCAGCATTCACAGAATTGAAGACAGTTAGGGCCTTGATCCGGATTATGTGTTGGCATAAGGGAATGTGGCGGCTAATTTGATCTTCTTTCCAGGCCACTAAAACTTTCTCCATATTAGCAATAAGGCTGTTTTGCTTTCTTATCATTCATGTGTTCACTTGAGTAGCAATTTTTTCTCCTTCAAGAACTTTTCCTTTGCATTCACAACTTGGCTAACTGTTTAGTGTAAGAGGCCTTTTGGCCTATCTTGGTTTTCAACAGCATTCCTCACTAAACCTCATCATTTCTAGCTTTTGATTTAAAGATAGACATGCAACTCTTCCTTTTATTTGAACATTTAAGGCTATTATATGGTTATTAATTGGGCTAATATCAATATTTCTGTGTCTCAGGGAATAGGGAGGCTCAAGAAGAGAGGGAGGGAGAGAGGGGAATGGCTGGTCAGTAGTTAGAACACACACAACATTGATCAAATAACTTTGCTGTCTACATGGGCAGTGTCTATGGTGCCCCAAAACAATTACAATAGTAACATCAGAGGTCATGGATAATAGATCATCAAAACAAATATAATAATAATGAAAAAGTTGAAACATTGTGAAAACTACCAAAATGTGACACCGAGACATGAAGTGAGCACATTTGTTTGGAAAAATGACACTGATAGACTTGCTCAATGCAGGGTTGCCACAGATCTTCCATTTGTAAAAAACACAATAATCTGTGAAATGTAATAAAGTAAAGCACAATTAGAGGTACGCCTGTGTTTTTTAAATTGTGGCAAAATGTACACAGTATATTTACTATTTTAACCATTAAATATATGTTCAGTAGCATTAAGTACATTCACATTGTTGTACAACCATCTCCATCATCCATTTCCAGAACTTTTTCTTCTTCTCAAACTGTACTCATTAAATAACTTTCCATTCTCTCCTCCCCATAGCTCCTAGCAACCACTGTTCTACTTTCTGCCTCTGTGAACTCAACTACTCAAGGTACCTCCTGTAAGTGGAAGCATATAGTACTTGCCTTTTTGTTACCAGCTTCTTTCACTTAACATAATGTCCTCAAGGTTCATTCATTTCATAGCATGTGTCAGAACCTCCTTCCTTATTAAGGTTGAATAATATTCCCTGATATGTACATACCACATTTTGTTTATCCATTCCCCTGTCAATGGACCCAGGTTGTTTCCACCTTTTCGTTCTTGTGAATAATGCTGCTATAAACATCGGTGTACAAAACTACTACATCTTTAACAGTTTCTGCCTCTTTTAATAATCAGGACATGTTCCCTTCACAAAAGGCAGCTGTAGTGGAACAGACAGGAAAGGCATGGGACTCTTACTAGTTACTGGGAACATAGTAAATATTAAAAATCACAAATCAGGACTTCCACTTCTGGGAAGATGGAGTATACCTACTTTTTCCTATTCCTTCTACCAAATACAACTAAAAAACCCGGACTTTACAAATAAAACAAGGGTAAGGTGACCCTGAAAGGTAAACAGTAGAAGGAAAACTGGTTAGGGCCCTAGGACCCAAGGAGCAACGCAGATGTGGAGAGGGTAGAGTTTAGGGGGTGGCTGCAGAAGGGCAACATGAGAGATCCTTGTGGTGAGAACAATATTCTGTATCTTGATTGTATTAATGTCAATATCCTGGTTATGACATTGTACTACAGTGCAGCACACTGTTACTGTTGGGGCAAACTGGGTAAGAGGTATATATAAATATGTAATTATCTCAAAATAAAAATTTAAATCAGGCTGGGTGTGGTGGCTTGGGCCTGTAATCCTAGCACTTTGGGAGGCCGAGGTAGGAGGATTGCTTGAGCCAGGAGTTTGGGACCAGCCTGGGCAAGATGGTGAGACTTTGTCTCTCAAAAAAAAAAAAAAAATTAAACACAAATAAAAAATCCAGGAAACCAGAAGTTTCTCTGTAGTTGAATTTTCCATATAACCTCATATTATTTTTCAGTTAGACACTGGAGTCCCGTATACTAGAAAGAACTTTGGAATCATTCCCAAGGCCTAGTTTTTTATCCAGGCTGTTCTACACTCACTTTCTATATCTCATCAATCACTGAAGTTCTTGGAAGCAGCAACTTCAATGGACACTATTTTTACAGCTGAAAGGCAGTCCGCGGATTGTACTATGACTCATTGTGTTATGAAAAGCAAGTAAAAATCTTTGCAGTTACTTTCTGTGAGGTGAATGTTACCTTTGGTTATCTCTAATAAAAGTCTGAAACAGACATGGAAGCCAAGGACACCTCTTCTCAGCTTTCACATAAAGAGATCGTTAAGCATGAGCTACCAGGTAAAAACACTGAGTGATTTTACACAAAAGTGAGGCAAACAAGTGTTATACTTCGAGGGAACTGGTCTGGCCTAAGGAAAGCACAGACATACTCTGCCTCCAGAAGACACTTAGTCTTGCCTTCCAGAGAGAGTTGTGCCACCCAAGAGAGAACTCATATGTAGATACTAATGTTCAGAAGATTAAAAAAGAATGAGTACTGAACTCAGTGTAAATGCTCAGGTATATGACAGACATTGAAAGAGTAGAGTGTGTCGCTAATTATTGAGAAAGAAAACAACAAATTCCTCTGATATACAAAGGGGAGAGGCAGTCAGAAATTGCTTGTCTGCCACATTTTTCCAACAAAAAGGTTCAAGTCAAGATCAAGTCATGATGCCAGATCCAAAGTGTACAAAAAGTATGGCTGGGTTCACATCAACTGTTTTCAGAAAAATTATTTTTTTTATCTTTAAGAGACAGGGATCTTGCTCTATGGCCCAGGCTGGAGTGAAGGGGTGTGATCATAGCTCACTGTAACCTCAAACGCCTGGGCTCATGCAATTCTCCCACCTCAGCCTCCTGAGTAGCTTGCACTATCAGCATACACCACCACACTCAGTAAATTTTTTAGAGACAAGTGCTCGTCATTTTGCTCAGGTTGGCCTCAAACTTCTGGGCTCAAGTGATCCTCCCACTTCAGCCTTCCAAAGCACTGGAATTACAAGTGTGAGCCACCATCCCTGACATGGGATGGGGTCCATGTTTCTGAATGTTTTCAGAAACATTCTTCAGCATCAATAGTACCATCTATAGACTACACATTTCATTAATCCTATTAAATAAATAAAAATCACAATGTTCCGTTTTGTAGAATCAATAAAACACAAAACATGCTACTCAAAATTGGATCTGAGGTGCAATGGGGAAGTTTACTGTCTTCTTTTAATTCCAGTTTAACAAATCTTACCTCCCCACAGTGTTTCTTGGCCAGTTCTTCTAGGCGAGATTTTAACAAATTAACACTTTCATTTGATAGACCTTTGGCATTTTTTAACTCTATTTCAGGAACTCTGGAAAAGGCAAAAAAAAAAAAAAAAAAAAAAGGAGTTACTCCAGAAAGTATAGCCTGTTTGCATCAATATTTGCTAAACTGAAAGCACTCTGGGCCTGAGGTCCTTAATCTCAAAACTTCAACATATCCCTGTAACTCCAGTTGACACAGTGGAGTCACCTGCATCCTACAGGGAAGAAATGGGCTGGCCAAAGCCTTCTGTCTGAGCTGTCAGACTTACTTGACCCCTGTATCTAATTTCAGCTTTACAATCCGATTAAAATTTCCCAACATCAATTACTATTTATTTCCTATGATTTGCCCTGGATCCCTAACTCTGAGTTCTTCGCTTAAAAAACAAACAAACAAACAAAATCATTCCAGTTCTGTGGCTGACTCTAGCCTAGTAACTTAACCATGTGCTCCTCTGTATGGTAATTCTCTACCCTAGCTTGTAGCTGATGTGAATTAACCTAGCTCTGACAGCTCACTGGCAAGGCCAAGTGCTCTGCACTCAGGTGTGCTCTAGCGTTAAGCAGAACAAGAATAACCAGGTAAGACGGAGCCCTGGTGATCCCTCTAGTATTCCCACAACACAATGCTGCATCCCAATCACTCATTCTGATCGAAACAAGGCGGAAATGCTCACTTCCTGTGTATAAATACATCTACTCATGCACACTCTCTGCAACTCTGCCTAGAGCTCATCTAAGTCAACATTTTCAACTCAAGGAAATTACACAACCAGCCCTCGGATTTCATTTCATTCCCAACCAATAAATATCCAATAACAACTCTCTGAGATTAAACAGGAGTAATTTAATTTTAACTGAAGAGATGATGACTCATCACTTTTTACCAAGCATTTTTGAGTAATTCATGGCATTTCACCCCGTGAAGTCTTGAGTATGCACTTATCTATGCGTTCTCTCAATGCTTCAGTATGACAGGGTGCTATGATCATTATCTACTTCTATAGATAGAAACCTGACAGAAAGTAGTTTATATGAGGGAAAGAATAGAAAAACCAACCATACAGTCCTCAGTCTATGTATGGAATCCGGGATTAGATTCCTCCCTTCCCAAAGAACTGGGATGGGGCTGAAATTTGCAGAATTTAGAATTTCCAGAATTCCTCCCCAAAGGTATGGGATGGGGCTGAAATTTCCAGAATTCCAGAATCTAACCCGAGAGCTCCTTTCACAGTGGTATCAAGGACTATTCTGCAGAAAAGCAATGTTTTCCTGAATCATATTCAAAAGGAAAAGAATATTACCCCAAATTAAGCTTTTTGTCATAATTTAAAAAGTAAGTTATCATTATATAGCAATGTTAACACAATGGTGAAAAATTCATCAATGATGCTAATTAAACTTCAAAGAAAATTCTAATGTTCTCTTTATTTCCTTGCAATATAATTCATAGTTTATGTAGCTGATATTATAATGTTTGCTTTTTAACTTTTTATCAGCATTTCAATGTTAAAAACAATCATCCCATAACATTTTTATCAAGTGGACACATTAAGATTTACCTGAATAGTTATCTAGTGCCATGATTCTTAACCAGGGGTGATTTTGGCCCCAGGGGATATCTGTCAACATCTAGAGACTTTTTTTGGTTGTCACAACCTGAGGAGAAACGTACTCCCAACATCTAGCAGACAGAGGTCAGGGATGCTACTAAATATCCCACAAAGCCCAGGACGGCCCCCACAACAACTGCCTACATGTCAGTATTGCCAAGGTGAAGAAACCTTGCTCTACTGTTTGACATTTAGACTGCTTCCAATTGCTTTACTTTCACAAATAATGCTATAATTAATATTTTAGCACTTATATATGTGTAACATTATAGCACGTATAACTTTTTCTTTATTTTGATTTTTCAAGAATAAACACTTCGAATTCTTGAGGCTATGGTATAATAAAAAATTATGTATTTGGTCTTTGATCCCTGTTCCTGGCACAGAGATCCTATTATCCTTGGAATTTCCTGAGCAACAGGGGTGAGAGGAGCATCTTATGTTTTTCATAACAAATCCCTTCCAACCATACTGGAGTTAGTGCTCATGCGGTAACTCTGGTCAGTACCTGGATAGCTTCAGGATTAGGACTGGTCACCAGAAAAACTAAGCCTTGATTACAGGGTGAGAAATTTCAATCCCATCCCAGATCTTTGGGGAGGAGTAGAGGGCTGAAGATCAAGTTCAATCACCAGTGGCCAAAGATTTAATTAATCAATCATCTCTATATAATGAAACCTCCATAAAAACCCCTAAATGACAAGGTTCAGGGAGATTCTTGGTTGAAGAACACAGGGAGGTGCTGGGAGGGTGCCATGCCTGGAGAGGGTATGGAAGCTCTGTGCCTCTTCCCACACACCTTACCCTTCATAATTCTTCCATGTGGCTATTCCGCAGCCGTACCCTTTACGACAAACTGGTAAACGTAACTCACAGAAACTGAGTTCTGTGACGCATTCTAGCAATTATCGCAACTTAGGAGGGGGCAGTGGAAACCCCCAAATTTACAGCCATTTATAAATACTGGCTATAAATGGTCAGAAGTATTGGGACTTGCAACTAGCATCAGAAATGGAGGCAATCTTGTGGAACTGAGTCCTTAATCTGTGGGGTCTATGCTAACTACAGATAGTGTCAGAATTGAAGTGAACTATTGGACACCCACATGGTACCAGAAAAGGCATAATGTATTTGGTGTCAGGAAAAAAAAAAAAACTAGAGAGGCACTGTCTTAATTTCCTTCATAAATTTTTAATTATCTTTTTTCATTAATGCTTCATTAATATTTTTATAGTATGTATAGTATACCCACTATAATACTCTCAGTAGTTTTGGGGGCTAAGAACGGTTACTGACTTCAAGGAGCTCAATTTTGACCTATCTGTCTTTTCATATCCTCCCTATCACTTCTTAGGATAATAAATTCCATAAATTTACCACGCACTATGTAAAACAGAGTTTCCTTTTATTTGTCCCTTTCCTTCTCAGAAACCTTCACTGGTTCCCCATCCAGTAAATTCAAACTACTTAACGCCATCCAGGCCAACCTGCCTTTGCATGTGGGATGTATGGGGAAAGATTACACCAAATATACATACTTAAGGGCTGATGGCTGGCTGGGGGCAGTGGCTCACGCCTGTAATCCCAGCACTTTGGGAGGCCGAGGCAGGTGGATCATGAGGGCAGGAGATCAAGACCATCCTGGCAAACACAGTGAAATCCCATCTCTAACCAAAAGTTCTCAACCAGAGGTGACATCGCCTTTAGGGGGAATTTGGAAATATGTAGGCTATTTGGTTGTTTCAATGTCTGGAGGACACCTGTGGCATTGGTAGTTTGGGGCCAGGGGTGCTAAGCGTCCTGCAGTGCACGGCACAGCCCTGCACGATGGACACTTGCCAGCAGTGCCCCACTGAGAGGCAGGACAGCTCCAAATACTCTCCCTCACTCTAGGCAGCAAAAGGTCATCTCAGGCACAGACTTGCTGAGTTTCTAATACCAACCATACTCTTTAACTATGTAAGTGCTTTCAATAGTCACCATGCCTCTATCGTTTCCTTCCAAATTTTTCCTCTTCCTAACTTATGAAGAAATAAATAAACAAAAGTTAACACATCAGATAAAGCAAAATAGTCACTGGGCAAATATTAGTATCTACAGTGACAATTCTATAGCTATAAACAGGCTTAAAATGAGACAGGTTTCATGAAAACATCTATTGCTGATGTAGTTTTGTTGAAATATAGGAAATGAAATTTTATGTGGAATGGGAGCAGGAAGGAGAAAATATTACTAATTTCAATCTGTTTCTATGCTGTCAAAACAGAAAACTGAAACCATGTCAAAGTTATTTATAAATGTACTCACACATCTGGATAGGTAGGTGGGCATTTAACCCTCAAATCCACTTTTACATATACTTCTTCACCAGTTAGGCCTTGGGGGTACAAAACTAAATTGATTTCAGGGGGCTCTTTGACCTAAAAGAGGAAAAACAAAAACTTTTTTTCATAGCTGTAGAGCCAATCATTAATGATTAAGATAATGATCATTTTAGATCAAAAGTTCTACTTTAAAAATATTTGCAATTATATTTTACATAGATTATCTGGCATACTTTCCAAAAGCATGATTTAAAAACAAAACCTGAGCCAGAGAAAATGCATTTTCCGTTTTTAAGTCATCGAAGGAACGAACCAAAATGTTCCACTCAGCTTCCATTCATTCAGATGTTACTGAGTTATTATGTCTGGGTGCTCTCTGGGAGGCTGGGAGTGCAGAGGTAAATTGAGACAGACACAGTCCCAACCAGCTGATACAAACTAGAAGACAAGTGATTTCAAATAGTGATGAGTGCTGTAAAGAAAACAAAGCAGAGTAGAGGGACATAGTGGTGGGCAAGGAGAAGATATCTAGACAGGGGGGTTAGGGAAGGACTCTGTGAGCAGGGGAGATTTGATTGAGATCTGAATACTGAGATATTAACAAATGAAAACTCTTGACAAGGACAGAACTGCATGTTTTCATTCAACTGCTTTTCATCAAATCACCAAATACCCTTGTTCTTCAAGTTATATACCCTTTTTCCAAAGTGCATTTGAAGTAGTTCATATTCTATGTATATAATGAAAAAGAGGAGTCTTGAGAGAAAAAATAATGGCTGAACACTCCCATGGCCCAGGCACCTCACCAACTTTGCAAGGCAGTTGCCATCTCCATTTTACGGATACAGAAGCTCAGGTTCAGGGAGTTTTACATTCTTGCCCACAGATACACAGGGACAGAGCTGGGATTCAAACCCAGCCTTGACTCCAAACCCTGTCTCCTCCCATAAGCCACTCTTTTATTATACCATCCTAAGTTGCTGGGATTGAGCCTTGATTTTTTTCTCCGAATGTCCTGGCAGGCAGGGCAAAAAGAGAAACGTGGTATCATCAGAAAAGAGAGAACCTAAAAATTATTTCAGGGAAGCAAAGTACTTAACAACACTAATGCTAACAGAAATTTATTAACATGAACCTTACAAGGAGTACCATATAATAAACACTGTTCTCTTCTACTATGTGTACAAAATTTGTAAGATCACTTCTTATACGGCTTTATAATAATCCTTGATAAATGTGTGGGTCCTTCCATAAAGCATAATTCTGCAAATGTGGTCCCAGGAGGGTTAAGCACTCTTTGGTCCACAGGCCTTTCATCCACTCATTCACCCATCACACATCCATCACCCACATTTGTTAAGCACTGACTCTGTGTCAGGCACTGTGCTTAGTCCACAGAGGTGAGAACACGGATATGGTTCCTGCTCTCAAGGAACTTCAGTCTGATAGGGGAAAACAAACATCATAAACATGTTAAGTGCAAGTTTAGAGAGTGCTATTGAAGACATGACATGGTGCTCTCCTTAGCGAATGACTTGGGGTGTGAGGGTATGTAATTAAATGTGGTTATCAAAGAAGAACTATCTGAGGATGTAGCAGGATGTAGCACTGAAGCTAAGACAAGCCAGAGACCAAGCATTCCAGACAAGGAAAAAAAGAGACTCAAAATACATTTGAGAATTATTTCATTCAATAACAATTTTTGAAAGTTTTTTGTTTGTTTTACCAGGCACTGGGCTTGTAGGAATGGCATTTCAAATGAGTGGAAGACAGTGACAAATTCAATTGCCTATATTTGTCTAGCTGCCTAGCTGGAGGAGGAGGGATGCACACGGGGAGGTGGCCTAGGCCCCTACTTCGATGGAACGAAGAACTTAAAAAAAAAAACTACTTATATCTTTATTTGATGAAAATTTAAAAATGAAGTCATGAACAAGTTAAAAGTAAACTTTGAAGAATTTGGTTTTTAGTAACATTGGAGCAGAGTGGGGAAAGAAAAACCCCACAGGGACCATAACACAAAAAAATAGGTCACTTTGACTCTATTCACATTTTAAAAATCACATAAATTATGTAAACAAATGCATATGATTAGGAGAAAATATATGCGTTATATGACCCAAAATGCTAATTTTCTTAAGATATTTAGCTCTTACAAATAAACAAGAAAATGGACCACAGGGTGGAAAAGTAGACCAAAGAGCATGAGCAGTTCACAGGAAAAGAAAAATCAACGGTTTGTAAACAAAGGTGTTCTAGATAATTTATAAATAAATAAAAATGAAAATGAGATATGTTTCCTTTAAATGGCAAAGATGAAAAAGTCTAACACATATAGTATCGTTGAAGATAAAGGAAAACAAACACCACCATACACTACTGGCGGATCCAGGGATTGAAGCAAGCTTTTGGAGGGATGTTTCCAAAAGCTATCCAATTACAAATGAGCAGACGTTTTGCTGTTGTGGAAAGCTAGCCAAAATAAGTTAGCAATTTGTAACTATCTATAAATTCTAGATACTTTAAACTGGCAGTATCCAAACTTTTTACAAACGCAAAAGTTTTTAGCATGCACCTCAAAATGTTATTTATAAATGATATACATACGCTACTAAACTGAAATTTATATGACAACACATCCCCACTAAAAGAAGTTGGAAAAAATATCTAACCTGAATTTATTGGCAGTAAATTTAGCCTGGACTAACATGAGGTTAGTAATAGTGTTTATCTGTTCAGTGTGAAATTTGAGTATTTCTGTGTTTCATTGTGTTTGATTTTCGATGCTGCCCCAGACACTGAGGAAGGTATTAGGTAACGTGTGTAATGTGCACACATAAACGTGAAAAGAAGCACTTCTGAGTTCTGAAACCCATCAAGTTTTGGATAAAAGGCTGGGCATGGTGGCTTACACCTGTAATCCCAGCATTTTGGGAGGCGAGGCGGGAGGATCACTTGAGGTCAGGAGTTCGAGACCAGCCTGGCCAACATAATGAAACTCCGTCTCTACTAAAAATACAAAAATTACTCACGTGTGGAGGCAGACACCTGTAATCCCAGCTGCTCAGGAGGCTGAGGCACAAGAATCGCTTGAACCTGGGAGGTGGAGGTTGCAATGAGCTAAGATTGCACCACTGCACTCCAGCCTGGGTGACAGAGAGAAACTACCTCTCAATAAAGAGTTGTGGATAAAGGATTTCAGACCTGCATCACTTTTCCCTGGCAAATAGCAGGTGATAATAAGTGCTGTTGAATGACTAAACTCTGATTCATCCTTGAGACCATCAATTACTTGCCTGCCGGGCCTATGAATGTGTTGAGGCCATTTGCCCTGTGTACAACAGGCCACAGACAGCTATTTAAATTCTTCTGCCTGCCTTCTATAGTTTTTGCTTTGGTTTGCCTAGTCTTCCATCTTGTTATGAAAGCCACCAGCTATAAATTCTTGGGGTTACCAATATCCCGACCTAAAAGAAGTTGCTTTTTTTCTTCCATTTTTCTGCAGCCCTAGGAGCAGACAACTAAGCTTGTATAAAGTAAACAAACTGGTTCAGAACGAAGCCTTAGGGACTTTGTGTTGAGTCTGGTGTACACTTCGAGACACCTATTTTGGCTGCCTGTTGGGCCTACTTCCTGATTCTCAATGTTTGGGAACATCGAAGTTGCCCAGTCACCAACTTCTCTGTCATGTCAAGGGGAATATTTATACTTTTACTATTTCGGGTTACAAGTAACTTTGTATTAAGCATTAGAAAAGTAAGCTCCCTGAAGGCAAGGATTTTTGTCTGTTTTGCCCATAGCTGTATTCCTAACACCTAAAACAAATTTCACGAAGGAAGAAGAACCCTGAGTTTGAGGGAGAATATTTTGCCCTGATAGCTCCAGCAGATGGTATTTCTTGAGGAAATCCTGGATGTGTAGATAAAGCAGATGTGAAATGCCAGAGTTAAAAGCACATGAAGAGGCCAGGCACGGTGGCTCACGCCTGTAATCCCAGCACTTTCAGAGGCCAAGGTGAGAGGACTGCATGAGCTCAGGAACTTGATACCAGCCCTGGCAACAGAGCAAGACTCTGTCTCTATAAAAAATTTAAAAAATTAACCAGGTGTAGTGGCATGTGCCTGTAGTCCCAGCTACTTGAGAGGCTGAGGCAGAAGGACTGCTTGAGAATAGGCTGCAGTGAGCCATGATCATGCTCCTGCACTCTCGCCTCGGTGACAGAGCAAGACCCTGTCTCAAAAAAAAAAAAAAAAAAAAAGCAGATGAAGTTAGAAGTATGTTTTAAATGATAATATGATAACATTCAGAAACAGTTTGGTAGATCAACTCTTCAAGGATGGGGAAAAAACTGTCAGTATAAATAATTTATAATGTGCCTTAATTTCCAGACAAAAAGGCAAAATAATATTTTAAACAAAATGCCATTTTAAAAAGTCTAAAGCAAGCTGGTTCAACCCGAGGCCCATGGGCCGCATGCAGCCCTGTATGGCGTTGAATGTGGCCCAACACACATTCGTCAACTTTCTTAAAACATTGAGGGTTTTTTTGCGATTTTTTTTTTTTAGATGATCAGCTATCGTTAGTGTTAGTGTATTTTTTGTGGCCCGGGGAAGCCAAAAGATTGGACACTCCTGCTCTAGACTCGGTCTAGATACCTCTCTCCACTACAGCTAAGATGAATGTGTGCTATATTCTGAGCTAAATGTCTTAGAGGAAGGTGCAGACGTATGCAAAGTTCCCCCGTATCGGAAAACACAGTGAGGATACCTGGGGAGTACAGCGGGAATTATGCGGCGTGCAGATTTGAATGCATGGATGAAACGAGAATTCTGATTGAGGACGTTAAGGCCTGTGCGAGCGCCCAAAAAGCGTTCTCAGAACAAAGTAGCAACGGGTGCGTATGAATGTGCTGTTGTATCATCCGCGATGGCTTTCGGGGGGAAAAAGGACAAGGTTGGAAGGAGGCAGATACATTACGGAATGTAGGCAGGAATAAGAAGCAGTGCCAGGTAAGAGAGAGGAATCACGGGGAATTCCTCTGGGGAAATCATGGGGAAAGGGCTGTGGAAGAATTCGGCCTAGGTGGGATTCTGGAGACCAGCTGCAGGTGCAAGAACTAAAAGTGAGCATGGGTGGAACCTGAGGGATGAAAGACTGCACGATCTTAAAGCGGCGGCCCTATCTGGAAGTGTCTGGGCTTTGGCCCAGGGCCGGGGGAGGCCAGGGCACACCAGCCCGGGCCTGACAAGCCACGTTCCTACCGGTCCGCAAGCGTCCGGCCGCAGGTCTTGGAAGTCCGCGCCATAGATGGCCTCCAGGGCCTGTAGTTCGTGGTCCTGTCGTTGCGGGTAGCTCTCCGGAGGCTCGTCCCGGCCGCGCCCGGGGGCCCCACGGCCCCCAGCCATGGCAGCGCTGCGCCCAAGGCGGGGCGGCCTTGCCGGGGCGGCGGTGGGCCCCCGGCAGCCTGCGGGGCGGGGCTCCGCGCTGGGGACAGACTGTGGGCGGGGCTCCGCGCTGGAAACGGGCTCGTGGGCGGGGTTCCGCGCCGGGCTCTGGCTGTGGGCGAGACTCCGCGCGGGAGAAGGACTCGTGGGCGGGGCTCGACGCCGCCGGGCGGGGCCAGGCTAGGGGGACGGGCCGTGGGCGGAGCTGCGCGTCGGGAGCCAGCTCTGGAGGCTCCAGAGGCCCAGGCGAAGGAAGAGGGCCGCAGGACAGCTTTGCCCACATCCTGCTGAGGGAAGGGGAGCAGAGGAACTCCACGAAAGTAAGAAATGAATCACACAGATAGGAATGAAAACGCCACATTGTATAGTTTTCACGAAACAAGTATCTTTAACAGAAGTGCTTGCTGGAACTTCTCCACCCTGGCATTTTTTTTTTTTTTTTTTTTTTTTTTTTGAGGCGGAGTCTCGCTCTGTCGCCCGGACTGGAGTGCAGTGGCCAGATCTCAGCTCACTGCAAGCTCCGCCTCCCGGGTTTACGCCATTCTCCTGCCTCAGCCTCCTGAGTAGCTGGGACTACAGGCGCCCGCCACCTCGCCCGGCTCGTTTTTTTGTATTTTTAGTAGAGATGGGGTTTCACCGTGTTAGCCAGGATGGTCTCGATCTCCTGACCTCGTGATCCGCCCATCTCGGCCTCCCAAAGTGCTGGGATTACAGGCTTGAGCCACCGCGCCCGGCGCACCCTGGCATTTTTTTTTGGCGGAGTTTCGGCTCTTGTTCCCCAGGCGGGAGTGCAGTGGTGCGATCTCTGCTCACTGCAGCCTCCGCCTCCCGGGTTCAAGCGATTCTCCCGCCTCAGCCTCCAGAGTAGCTGAGACTACAGGCGCGCACCACCACGCCCGGCTAATTTTTGTATTTTTCGTAGAGACAGTATTTCACCATGTTGGCCAAGATGTTCTCGATCTCCTGACCTTGTGATCCGCTCTCCTTGGCCTCCCAAAGTGCTGGGATTACGGGCATAAGCCACTGCGCCTGGCCAGGAAACTCTTAAAGGGCAGGCGTCGATGAGTTCTGAAGTCACTTCTAGTTTCAACTTGAACCTCCTCAGAACAGGACTACTGGGAGTAAAAATTGTGACCGCCCCCCCACTCTCCTTCCTCCACTTTAGTACCCCCAAACTTACTCTCTTAAGCACAGATTCAACACTCCCACGTATGTTCTGTGTCCCTACATTCCACAGCTTTGGGGAATTTTCAAGTACCACCTTGAAAATTTAACTGAAAACTATCTTTCCACTCGGGCATCTTTGTGAGCTACCTTCCCATGAAGAGAATTATGTTCCCTTCCCAGTTCCCTCAATGTGAATTTAGGGAGTCTTTGTGTTATATCCTGCCTCAAGTCGTCGTTTTTCAAGTTTATAAAATAACCTGTCTACCCAGACATTGTTATTGCATTTCATCTTCAGTAACTTACTAATGCTGCATGTCCATTTAGAATAATCCTATTGTACTAACCCAAGTTAGGTTTAAGTGACACGTTTCTTCTGTCTACCTTGCTTACTCCTCCACTGTTCACTAAATAATGATTGTTTAAATACCTTGCTGCCATTTGTCCACTCAGTTCTGGCCAGATAACTGCACTACCTTGACCCAAGGCCAATTTAAATCATCATCTTGCCTCTGCTGGAGACCCGTTCCTTCTCCAGTGATCTCTGACTAGGCAAATGGCACCAGCCAACTGAGTGGGATTCTGAATTCCCTTTCTCTCAACTCACATCCAAATAGTCACCACTTCTTCTGTCCATCCACTACACTCTAACCCATTGCCACTAACTTAGTTCAGGCTACTGTCACCAATTCCCTGGGTTACTTCAATAGCTCTCTTAATTAGTCACTGTCTTCATTCTTGTGCCACATTAAGCTATTCTTCCTATTGCAGTCAGAGTAATGTTTCTAAATTGCAAATATGGCCATTGCACTCTAATCCTTAAAATTATTCCATTTCTCTATTAGTCTTTTTTTAAAAACTTTTTTTAAACCTATATTTATGAAAATGTCAAACATACATAGAAGTAAACTCCTCTGTACTCATCATCCGGCTTCAACAACTATAGATATTTTGTCAATCTTATTTCATCTCTTCTCTCCATCCCTCAGGAGTGTTTTTTAAATCTCAATCATATAATTTTAAAAAATAAATACCTAAGTATATATCTCTAACTAGAAAAGGAACCAACATACCATACTACTAACCTTATGCCCTAAACATGTAACCATTTGGCCAGGTACAGTGGCTCACACCTGTAATCCCAGCACAAGGTGGAGGATCACTTGAGGCCAGGAGTTTGAAACCAGCCTGGGCAACATAGTGAGGCCCCATCTCTACAAAAAATAAAAGAAAAAATTAGCTGGACAAGGTGACATGTAGTCCCAGTTACACAGGAGGCTGTGTGGGAGGATGGCTTGAGCCCAGGAGTCCAAGGCTGCAGTGAGCTATGACTGCACCACTGCGCTCCAATCTCGGCAACAGAGTAAGACGTTCTCTCTTAAAAAAAATTAACAATTTCTTAATATCATTTAATACCTAATCTATGTTCAAATATTTCCATTGTATAAAATTAGAATCTGTACTGGATGCTGGACCTATACAAGATATAATTAAAACAAACAGCAAAATTTGAAAGGAGTCTGTGGATTAGATAGCAGTATTATACCACTGTTGATTTTCTAACTTTATTGTACTGTTGATATGTAGAATAGTGTCTTCCTTCTTAGGAAATTTCCAGTGCAGCATTAAGGGGGCAGTGATGTATTAAATATGCAGTTAGCTCCCAAATGATTCAGGAAAAAGAAGAGAGATGATGCTAAATCAAATATGGAATGTTGAACATTGGAGAATTTAGGTGAAGGATATATGAGAGCTTTTCAAATGACTCTTGAAACTTTTATATAAGTTGGAAATTATTTTAAAGTCAAACTTCAAAACAAAAATGAAAAGAAATCATCAAAGTGTTTTCCAAAGTGGTTGTACCATTTTATATTCCCACCAGTTTATGGGAGTATCAGTTGTTCCACCTCTTTGCCAGTAATTGGTATTTTATTGTTTTTAATCTTAAACATAGTAATTGGTGCTTAGTAGTTTCTCAGTGTGTCTTAACTTGCATTTTCCTAATGATTAATGATGTTGGGCATCTTTTCACATGATTATTTCCCAGTCATATATCTTCTGTCTTCTGTTTTTGTTCACATCTTTGGTGCATTTAAAAATTTTGTTTTTGTTTTCTTACTAACTTTTGAGAAATATTTTTATATTCTGGACATGTCTTTTTTTTTTTTTTTTCTGAGATGGAATCTCGCTGTGTCACCCAGGCTGGAGTGCAGTGGCACGATTGCGCTCACTGCAACCTCTGCCTCCTGGGTTCAAGCAGTTCTCCTGCCTCAGCTTCCTGAGTAGCTGGGATTATAGGCGCATGCCACCACACCCTGCTAATTTTTGTATTTTTAGTAGAGACGGGGTTTCACCATGTTGTCCAGGCTGGTCTTGAACTCCTGAACTCATGATCCGCTCACCTTGGCCTCCCAAAGTGCTGGAATTACAGGTGTGAGCCACTGCACCAGGCCGGACATGTCTTTTATCAGATATATGATAGGCAAAAATATTCATCTGGTCTGTGGCTTGCTTTTTCATTCTCTTAACTGTATTTCAAAGAGCATGTTTCTTACTTTAGAGAACATTTAATTTGTCATTTTTCTTATATGAATTATGTCTTATAGTCATATCTAAGAAATATTCACCTATCCCAAGGCCACAAAGGTTTTCTTCTATGTCTTCATCTAAATAGTGTTAGATTTTATCTTTCGGCCTATCATCCATTTTAGTTAAAAACTTAAGCATATACCTGTTATATGAAACAGCAATTCCATCCCAGGCATTTACGCAAGAGAAACAAAAGCATATGTCCATACAATGACTTGTATGTAAATATTCATAGCACCTTAATTTGTAATATCCCAAACTGGAAACAAACCAAATGCCCATCAACACAAGATGGACATATTGAGGTATAAACAAATTGAGGTATATCAGTACAATGAAATACTATTCAGCAATAAAAAGAAATACATTATAGATATAGCAACAACATAGACAAACTCAAAATAATTATGCTTAGTGAAGGAAGCCAGATGTAGAGTACATACTACATAATTCCATTTATTTATTTATTTATTTATTTATTTATTTATTTATTTATTTTTTGAGACGGAGTTTCGCTGTGTCGCCCAGGCTGGAGTGCAGTGGCGCGAGCTCGGCTCACTGCAAGCTCCGCCTCCCGGGTTTACACCATTCTCCCGCCTCAGCCTCGAGTAGCTGGGACTACAGGCGCCTACCACCTCGCCCGGCTAGTTTTTTGTATTTTTAGTAGAGACGGGGTTTCACCGTGTTAGCCAGGAGGGTCTCGATCTCCTGACCTCGTGATCCACCCGCCTCAGCCTCCCAAAGTTCTGGGATTACAGGCGTGAGCCACCGTGCCCGGCCCTCAGGATAGTTTTCCATGTCTGAGTTTTCAGAAGTTTGATTATGACATGTCTTGTAAATTGTATTGGGCTTATTCTGTTTAGAATTTGCTTAACTTCTTGAATCTCTAGGCTTATTATTTTTGCCAAATATGGGAAGTTTCCAGCCATTACTTCTTTGAATACTTTTCCAGCCAACCCCTGTCTCCCCTTCTGGGAGGTAAAGGCACTTGTTCTTGCAGCATGCTGTGACTTGGCAGCCAGGAGCAGAGAGGCAACACTGTTCCTGCTGCTCAAGAAAGTCTGAAATAAAAATTGTTAGTGACTTTTGCATTACTTTGTGGGTGTTTGTGTGCATTTACATATTTCTGTACCCGAATGAGTCTTGCCCTTTAAATTTTGGAATCAGTATATACCTTTATTCCACAGCCGTGTCATTACTTCCAAGTCAGACTATGAGTCATAGTATTTTATATCCATATTCCACCTTTTACTAACGGATATTACTACCTTAATCACTTAATTCATCAGAATTGGTCTTAGATAACTTTTGGCTCTTTAAAATAAATCCAATTTATTCATAAAGGACATATTTATTATGATAAGTGATACAGAAAAAAACTGTGTCAGCTTCCAAAATTAATTATAAAAGAGAAGTCCTAAAAAGGTGCTGAGAAGTCATGATAATCTTCAGCAGTTAAATACCTTCCCAAGGTGACTCCTTTGAAGGTGATGATACTCATGGATATTTTCGTTTGACATATTTGCTATTAAAAATTAGCCTTGGCTAGCTGGGCATGGTGGCTCATGCCTGTAATCCCAGCACTTTGGGAGGCCAAGGCGGGCAGATCACGAGGTCAGGAGATCGAGACCATCATGGGTAACACGGTGAAACCCCATCTCTACTAAAAATACAAAAACAAAAATTACCGGGCATGGTGGCGGGTGCCTGTAGTCCCCAGCTACTTGGGAGGCTGAGGTGGGAGAATGGTGTGAACCCGGGAGGTGGAACTTGCAGTGAGTCGAGATTGCACCACTGCACTCCAGCCTGGGCAACAGAGCAAGACTCTGTCTCAAAAAAATTAGTCTGGGCCAGGCATAGTTTCTCACACCTATAGTCCCAGCACTCTGGGAGGCCAAGGTAAGTGGGTTGCTTGAGCCCAGGAGTTTCAGACCAGCCTGGGCAGCATGGCAGAAACTTGTCTCTACAAAAAATATAAAAATTAGCCAGGCATGGTGGACTGCACCTGTAGTACCAGCTACTTGGGAGGTTGAAGTGGGAGGATTGCTTAAGCCCAGGAGGTCAAGGCTGCAATGAGCTGTGATTGCACCACTGCACTCCAGCCTGAGTGACAGAGCAAGACTCTGTCTCAAATAAAATGAAATAAAATTAAAAATTCGTCTGTTTGCTTTATGATCACTATGTGTGTGTGTCTGTGTGTATGTGACTATTGAGGCTTCCTGGAGAGGGAGGGAAGGAATATTCAACTTCCCCCTTTCCAGATATTCTTGATTAATTTAATAGGAAGTCTGTAGGTACAAGGACTACTAGAAACTGCTGATATACCTTCTAATGCCATTTTCCTGGGAAACTACATTAGGAGATATATTCATAGATTCATATCAGTAGAAAACTGTTTCCCAATCCACATATTGGGATAATTTGGAATACATGAAGGGCTGTCTTACTGTCTTTTAAACAGATAATTGCTTTGGATGGTAATTTAACATGCCCAAAACTAAGAACCGCAAAAAGTAAACATATTTAGCTCAATGATGTAAAGGCTAAATTCTGGACTTCTAAATCTTCAAGTTAAAATTCCCCCAAAGCCACTCTGTCCTTTGTTAATTGCAAAATAAGTGAATTTTTTTTCATTTTTGAAATATAAAGCTTGTATTTTATTTAAATCTATAGACAGAATGTTTTAAAATCTTGGATGGTGACTTCCCCTTTGTGATATTTGATTTCTTTAAACATCAACAAACAGGAATTGATCTTATATAGTTACCCTTTATTGATGGCCTACAATGTATCAGACACTGTCAGAGGTTTTTATTGATTCAATATTTTGTTGTCCTCAAAACAGCCTTGCAAAATAGGCATCTTTATCTCTAGTAGAGGAGAAAACTGAGTTTACAGAGGTCAAGTACCTGCCCAGTGTTACTTGAACACAGTTGGAATGGTTCATCTTAAATGGTTCTATCTTCGAGAAGATAGTCATCTACTTGAAGCAGTGCATCAGCACCAGCGAGGAGATTACCTGTGACTACGAGTTCTCCCATCGAAGATATCAAGATCCCCTGCCTCTGTAGCTCTGAGAACTGCCGGGGACCCTCAACTAGGTCCTGGTGCCAGACTCAAAGGATGTCAGCCGCAGCCTGGGGCTCTGGAGCATGCAGCCCATGGCCCAGGGTCCCAGCCCCACCGCCTGCCCCCATTTCAGGTGCTGTCCTCTATCCAGTGGCCATGTCAGGGCCTGGAACCCCCACACTACACCCAGGAGCCCCTAGCTCTGGCCCCTCAGCAGGAAAGGGCTTCTCTATCATTCAGCCCACATCTCTCTCATTTTTAAAAAATGCCCCTTTCAGAATTTTGTTTAACTTCAACATCAGCTTGTCTCTCCATCTCTCTTCCTCTTTCTCTCTTTTCTCTTTCTGGTGGTTATCCTTGGCCTCTTACCGTCAATGCTGCTACATTGTTTTGTCTTCTCTATTTTCTTCCTCATTGTGAGAAAAGATATTTTAACCATTAAAACCAATAACAACAACAACAACAAAATGTTCAAGAGGTACAACTGACATCAATATTCATACTCCCTTATCTCTCCATATTAGGTTCTTTCTCTTGAGAGCGTTAGTAGAAACCTGTGTAAAGAGACAATCTAGGTCTCCAAGAAAAGACAAATGGGTTCTTGCCTATCCCAAGCTTAAGTACTCTCCAAAATACTGTTTCTACAACATCAGTTTATCAGAGACCAATAGGCTTTTGTTGACATGAAAAGCCCAATAGTTTAATTCAAAGATGCCCAGAGGCTCTACTATCAGCTACCACTTTCATTTTACAAGGACATAGGATATCCTTATTGCCACTACTAATATACACAGAAAATTTTTAAAGTCCTGACTTAAAACCTTCCATTCCCCAGAAATACAATCTGTGCTCTCTTAAATATGCAGGCCCCAATTTTCATAACAACGTCTGCCAGGATAGGCTGGGTTATGCTGTGATAATAAGCAACTCCAAAAATCATGATTGCTTATACAACAAAGTTTTATTTCTTATTCACACAAACGTCTTGTGTGTCTGGGTAGTTCTCCAGGGCATTTGCCCTCCCATATGGTGACTGAGACATAGACTACTTCAATCTTTTGGCTCTTCCATTTCAACATAAAGGTCCTTCCACAATTGCAATGGCAGAACAGAAGAGAGATTTGAGAATCACAAACAACTTTTCACTGCCTTAGCCCACAAGTGACTTGTCACTTTTGCTCACATTTTATTAGTCATAATAGTCACATGACCCTGCCCACCTGCAAAGGCAGCTGAGAAATATAGTCTTCTGTATGCCTGGAAGAAGAGCAAAATGACATATTGTTGAATATTAGTAATGTCTACACAATAATCTGCATTATCTATGTCTTTTTACATTGGCATAGACATAGCCATTTGGAAACAGAGCTGCTTATTCCAGGTGGGTAGTCAAGGGCCATAAAAACTCCTCTTTTCTCAGCATGCTGCTGCTTGGGCTTACCAACACAAAATCCTTCCTTTTCTCCAGCTCTTCTCTTCTCTCCCTGTTTAGTAAGAGGCCACATGGGGGCATGTGAGGGTGTGTGATGGGGAGCCAGAGTGGGGAGGAAGAAGAAAGGCACATAAAACCTTTACGTTCCCAAACTACCTCTGTCTTTGCAATGATCCTAAATCCTATTCCAACTCTTCTTCCCTCCATCCAGCCCTCCTCCTGCTCTTCAATAAATATCTAAGAAAGTTGGAATTGGGAATTCTTCTGAATACAAAGGTAAGACAAGTGATTATCACCTAAACAAGGTTAAGTACTTGTTGGAAAAGTACTTATTAGCACCTATGTGATTTTGCCTATCACTGCACCACAAAAGTATAAGAGAAAAACAGAGAAGGAAAGAGGTTTTTTTTTTTTTTTTTTTTTTTAAATTACCTATGGCATTAGGGTTCTCCAGAGAAACAGAACCAATAGAATAAAAAGACATATAGAAAGAGATTTATTACAAAAAATTGGTTCATGCACTTATGGAGGCTGGAGGCTGACAAGTCCCAAGATCTGCAGTTGGCAATCTGGAGACCCAGGAGAACTGATGGTGTAGTTCTAGTCCAAGTCGAAAGGCCTGACAACCAGGACAGCCATTACTGTTGTTTCAGTTCAAAAGCCAGGAGGCTCAAGACTCAGGAAGAGCTGATGTTTCAGTTCAAGTCCAAAGGCAGGAAACAGCCACCGTCCCAGTTTGAAGGCAGTCAGGCAGAGGGAATCCTCTCTACTCAGCTTTTTTGTTCTAATTTGGCCTTCAACCATTCGGACAAGGCCCACCCACATGGGGCAGCATAGTCTGCTTTACTCGGTCTACCCATTCAAATGTTAATCTTATCTTAGAAACACCTGCACAGATACACCCGGAAATGATGTTTTCCTACCTATTTGGGCATCCCTTAACCCAGTCAAGTTGGCACATATAATTAACTATCATGACAACGAAAACTTTGGAAACACAAGGTGCCTGTAGGTTGGGAGGATACCTTCTTATACTATTCATTACGGGAGAGGACTGGGAGGAAAAATTACTTTTTTTTTTTTTTTTTTTTTGAGACGGAGTCTCGCTCTGTCACCCAGGCTGGAGTGCAGTGGCGCGATCTCGGCTCACTGCAAGCTCCGCCTCCCGGTTTACGCCATTCTCCTGCCTCAGCCTCCCGAGTAGCTGGGACTACAGGCGCCCGCCATCTCGCCCGGCTAATTTTTTGTATTTTTTTTAGTAGAGACGGGGTTTCACCGTGTTAGCCAGGATGGTCTCGATCTCCTGACCTCGTGATCCACCCGTCTCGGCCTCCCAAAGTGCTGGGATTACAGGCTTGAGCCACCGCGCCCGGCCGAAAAATTACTTTTAACAGCATTATCTAGAGTGAAAGATTGCCTAGGTTTTACTGTACTCCATTTCCCATTAACTGCTTTAGCTGTAGTTTCAGAAAGTTTTGAATAAAAATTAGCTAGCACGTAAATGTGTTGGCCGGTAATTCTAATCACCTGTCTTCACCTATGGCTGTGTAGCTGATTGCTGCCAGGTGTTAACACTTACCAGCTCATATCAATGTAACACCTACTATGGTCTGAATGTTTGTGTCCCTAGCCCCCCAAATTCATGTATCGAAACCTCATCACCAATGTGATGGTATTAGGGGATGGGATCTTTGGGAGGTAATTAGGTCATGAGGGCTCTGGTGCCATAGATGAGATTAGTGCCTTTATAAAAAAAAGAAGCACTAATAGGAACCAGGTGTTTTAATGTGTGCCTGTAGTCCCAACTACTTGGGAGGCTGAGGTGGGAGGACTTATCAAGCCCGGAGTTTGAGGCTAGCCTGGGCAACATAGTAAAACCCCTGTCTCTATAAAATGAAATGAAATGAAATGAAATAAAATAAATAGAGGTACTAATAAAAAAGGCACCCTTCTGCCACATGAGGAGACAGATAGAAGGCACTATTTGTGAACCAAAAGCAGTCCCTCAACAGGCACTGAATATGCCAGTACCTTGAACCTGGACTTCCCAGCCTTCAGAACTATGAGAAATAAACTTCTGTTTTTCATAAGCTGCCCTGTGTAAGGTATTTTGAACTACTATAGTCTGAACTACTATAGACTTAGACAATACCTGTACATGGTAAGTCATTGAAATGGACTGTAATTTATCTGTTTTTTGACCTTTTCAGGTTTAATTTCAGACAAAAATTTGAAAGGGTACATTTTAGTTTTTGTTTTGTTCTGTTTTTTTGAGATAGTTTCACTCTGTTGCCCCGGCTGGAGTGCAATGGCAATATTGGCTCACTGCAACCTCTGCCCTTGGGTTCAAGTGATTCTCCTGCCTCAGCCTTCCGAGTAGCTGGGGTTATAGACGCCTGCCACCACACCCGGCTAACTTTTGTACTTTTAGCAGAGACGAGGTTTCGCCATGTTGGCCAGGCTGGTCTCGAATTCCTGACGTCAGGTGATCCACTCGCCTCAGCCTCCCAAAATGCTAAGATTACAGGTGTGAGCCAACATGCCCGGCCTGAAATGGTACATTTTTTTTCTTTTTTTACAAAAGGAAAATATATCTTAACATTATGGGAGATTATATTTTCCTTAAATGACTGCAATATTTCTACTATCTCTCATTCCACATGCTCTTCTTATAATGTGCCTAACACTCCTCCCAATTAGTGTCCCCTTTACTTAAATATGGTGTGTTTGTAGCTGCTTCAACAAGTAGAGGACAGTGGAAGTGACACTGTACAACCTCTAAGATTAGGTCATAAAAGTCAGTGCAAGCTCGTCTGAGTCTGAGTGCAGTGGTGTTTACAACTAATTGATCACAACTACTTTACAGATTTCTTTGTTCCTTCTCCACTACCACTGCTTCACTTGGCTAACCTAAAAAGAGAGAGAGAGAGAGAAAAAAGTATCAGTGTAGCTTCTGCCTTGTCCTCTTGGGACTCCTGTCTCTCTTGGCATGCTCACTTTTGGAGCATAACTGCCAGGCTGTGAGGAAGCCAAACAGCCACGTGGAGGGGCCACACACAGATGTTCCAGCTGAGTTCCCAGTCAACAGCCAACATCGACTGCCAGACATGTGAGTGAACAAGCCTTCAGATCCCAGACCCAGGCAGCAACTCTGAGCTACACTTGTGGAGTCATGCTCTAAGCCACTAAATTTGTAATGGTTTGTCGTGCACTGGTAGATGACCAGTTATAAAAAACACTACTATAGACATTTAATACATATTTAAATTGTGTCCAATCTTTGACATCACAAATTTTAAGATCTTCTGACTCATCCTTAAAAAAAACTCACACAGCACACAACTATTAAGAATTATGCCACTCTATTCCTGTCCTTAGCCCTTCATTTTTGAGAGGCAATCCTTTCTCAAGTCTGAGAATCATGGTGATCTCAGCTGATTGGGTTATTTCTTGATTCTACTAACCATATACCCTAACACCAATTGAGGGGTTGTTGAGAATTTAGCGATATCTTCTCAGAATGAAAACATGAGAGCGGTTTCTTGCTTTCTCCATCCTTTACACCTGCAAAACTGATTCTTTTCCATACCTTTATCCCAACTCTTACTAGTTTTGAATTCGGGATGGAGGGTGAAGGTAGGTAAAGGGGTATTTTTATAACTGTTATCAAGCAACTCTATTTACACACATTCTTCAACCCTTCCTCAATGAGCATGCTGGATGTTGGTGAATTATTATAATTTTTGGTTTCTAATGATTATAGTGTAAAGGTTTTCATCTTGAAAACTATATTTGGACTCCTGGAACTAATGTTAACCGCTGGTAATGGCGTTCTTGGGGGAAAAACACAATTAGTGTAATTAGTAATTTTCTTTTTCTCTCTCCCCTTTTTGGTCTCCAAAATGTTTAAAATAATTCTCACATAGATTACTATGTGAAGGTATTGTGAGACTCCAAATATGTACAAGAAACGGATTTTTTTACGCTTTCAAGAGTAAATAAGGGTTACCAGTGAAAAGGAAATAGCCATATTGTACCAGGATCATCCTTGGGGCAACCAAGGAATAACTGTAATTTTAATCAGTTCTTGAGTTACTGTCCTTTGTCCCAGTGCCATAATCAACATGTCAAAGTCTTCTACCATGTACCTCACTTATTAAAAAGAAATGAGTTTCCATAAAGTCGACCACGCATCTTTTTTCTCTTTACCCCAGATCCTCTCTCTGCATCCATACAGTTTCCTCTCCCACTTGGCATCTCTTACTTTACCATTTCTTCTTGCTTACTTGACTATCCCAGCTCCCAGCATTTTCTGTCCTGGAATCCACTAGGCCTGGGTTATATTGTGTACAATTTACAAATGATACTCAATAAAAAGGCCCAGGAAACCATGCACTGAGTTTCTATATTTCATTTTTCTTAAATGCTCCAGCTATACCCAAGGCCTGACTGAGGGGCCGGGAGACTGGGCTTCCAGCCCAGGTGGCAGGGACGTGTAATTCTAAGACCGCACGCAGCCCCTGCTGACGAGATACAGAGGAGTAACGACAGTTAATAGTAAATGGAGCGAAGCCCCGGGAGGTGTAGCGAGCGTGTCCACGACAGCCAGTCACGGATCCTCCGGCCACCCACGCTTCCAGCCGAGACAGTCACGCTCCGCGGGGCCAAGATGGCGCCCTCCCCGCGGCAGCCAGGGCGCGAGAGGTGGGGCCGCGAGTGTCACGTGACCATCCTCGCCAGCCGCGCGTCCCCGGCTGCTCCAGGCGCGCACCAAGAGTCTAGCAGCCGCGCAGACAGTGCCACTGCCCCGTTGGGGGCGTCCTCCCTCTTCCGCGCCTGGCTGTCAAGCTCTGTTCTAGCGGCCAAGGGCCCGAGGTGGGCTAGGAAAGGGGGCGCCCAGCCATGCAGAGGCAAAAAGGCGCTGCGGAACGGGGTCCCCGCTACCGGTGCTGAGGCAGGAGGTCGGAGCCCCCAGTGAGGGGCTCGGAAGCAGGACCCAGCACGGGCGTCTTGTCGCGAGGCTGGGCGCGCAGTACAGGCTGCTGTGGGCACTCAGGGCTTTCCACCCAAGCCATGGGCGCTGTTGGGCACTCGGGGGTCCCCTTGTGGCTCCGGCCACTCGGCGTGGGCATTTCGTTGGCTTCACATCGCCATCCAGCCTCGAAGCCAGCAGGACTGAAAAATAGCTTCGGCCAGACGTTCTCCTCCCGCTAAGGAGAAGGGCCGAGTGCGTCAGCCCGAGGGGACTGGAGAGGGATGCCCTAGCCCTCGGGGGGCGGAGGACCCGCGGTTGAAGGAGGCAGCGGGAGCGGAGAGCGCCCTCCTTGACCATCGAATGCCTCCTTCTGTGTTTCCATTCCTGCCGAGTAGGCTGGGCCACGCTGACCACCCTGGAGGAGGGACGGACGACGCTCGGCGGGCTCTGACCGTGCCGCCTTCATGTGGCTGCTGACGGGGAGCCAGGAGGGAGTGGGCATGGGGCGCAGCCGCTCCTCCCTCCCTCCCCGCCTCCTGGGCGCCGGGGTTGGCGATGTGGAGACGTGAGGGGACCCGTCGGCTGCCCCGGCTCCTCCAGGACTCCACCAGGCGCCCGCGCGTCCCTCCTCACCCGGAGGAGGAGAGGCTCCGCGCGGGGCTGCGAGGCGGGCGGCGCGCGGAGCCGGAGTCCCAGCCTCGCCATGGGACATAACCGGAGCTGGATTTCTCCGAACGCCAGCGAGCAGCACAACGCGTCCGGCGCCGAGGGTGCTGGCGTGAACCGCAGCGCGCTCGGGGAGTTCGGCGAGGCGCAGCTGTACCGCCAGTTCACCACCACCGTCCAGGTCGTCATCTTCATAGGCTCGCTGCTCGGTAAGCCTCCCGCGGGGCGCCTCCGGCCCGGGCGGAGCTCCCCGAGGGTACAGGCTCGGAGAGCCCGGAGCAGGGCTGCCCAACCACCGTGGGTTTCGGGTGCCTGGCAAAGTGCAGAGTTGGAGGAGGCTTAAGGATCCCGGGTAGCTGCAGTGTAGTTAAGCAGGGACGGTGAACTCCAGCCTCCACCCGGGAGCAGAAGAGTTCTAACAGGGCTTCCTCGTGGCCCGAGGATGGAGCGGGATCCAGGCGGGGGTCCCCCTCCTCAGATGGCCCTGGCGGAACGCTCCTCGGTGCCCGGCTGGCTTCAGCTCTTGTTTACAAATAGGAATAAAGATTCTGTGGGAATTTGTTACTGACGATTGAAAGGAATGTTACCCATTCTGTTAAAGATGTCCTGCGATCCCATCTTTCCATATATATATATCGAAATAATAATATATACGATTATTTTGATAGACCCTTATTCTGTGCATGTTTTACGGCATGCTTCTTCGGAACACCGACCTGCTGGTAAACAACCCTGTGAAGTTAAGCTATATGTCGCCTGTAGATGATTTTAAAACAACAAAACAAAACCCACTCTACTTCCCCATCTATGTGTTAAGGTACAGAATAAAGGTAGGATAAAATACACACACACATCCCAGATTTAGGTATAGTCGCTCAGGGAAGAAAAGATCAACGAATTGAAATGAGTGAGTAGTAACGTATTAGCCTCCTAGTGTGAGAACTACCTGTGCTTCTCACTACTCTTAAATGACAATAGTCTTATCGCTCCTCTTCAAACATTAAATGATACAAGCAATATTCATTTCTATTGAGGTCTACTGAACATATTGCATACCACTTGGATATATGTGGTTTCCTTTCCCGTGTCCCCGATGTGGCGTTTATAAGGATGTGATGTTATTGGCAAGAACAGTCGTAAAGTTTCAAAGTAGGAATAGGTTACTTTTTGCAGACACTCGTGAATTTCTATGGAAACCAAGATAACTGACATTTAATAGACTATTTTTAGAAAAATTTCAAATGTTTGGAATTTCCCTTCATACTTTCTGTAATTGTCATCATTCCATGCTACTCTATCATAGTATTTCTCTTCCATTTGTTTGTCATGAGGATATTTTCAGGAGTAGATATTAGTATTGCTATATCTAGGGGTGTGTGTGTGTGTTTTAAGACATGTTTTTATGACTGGGATGTTAAATGCACATTAGCAAAGCAAAAGCCTATGTTCAAAATACTTTCAGTATTCATGATGCACTGTAGGATTTTGGGAGTTAAATTCTGAGTATTGTCACACTTAAAGTGTGGATTATTGGAGAGGTAGAAGTGACTGTATTTTTATTTCTGCAGGTTTTCCCCCAATATACATATACCTACATACATTCATACATACATATATATATTTTTTTCTACCCCCATGGATAACTTTAACTCTGAAGAAAGATGATGTTGGGAGGAGAAATTCTGAGAAATTTTCTCATGGTTTGAATCTAAAAATTTGAGTACTATTGAAATAGAAGACAGGACATGTATGTAAAAGACATAGCAAATAGCGAATATTTAATGAATGCTACTTCTGTTGCCCATGTCCTTTCCGTTATTGTAGGTTGCATTTGATTCAGGAATTTCCAGATAAATCTGCCCTTATTTCAGCTTTTGTCCACATAGCACTTGTGAGTGACATACAAAACCTTCTTTAGTAGATGTCTCCAAAGGACAACCTGATTTCCTCTTGATCTTTGGTGCCTGATGAGCTAAGGAGGCCTTTTTTTTTTTTTTTTTTTTTTTTTAAGACAGAGTTTTGCTCTTGTTGCCCAGGCTGGAATGCAATGGCACGATCTTGACTCACTGCAACCTCTGCCTCCTGGGTTCAAGTGATTCTCCTGCCTCAGTCCCCCCGAGTAGCTGGGATTACAGGCGCCCACCACCACGTCTGGCCAATTTTTGTATTTTTAGTAGAGACGGGGTTTCACCATGTTGGCCAGGCTGATCTTGAACTCCTGACCTCGTGATCACCTGCCTTGGCCTCTCAAAGTGCTGGGATTAGAGGCTGAGCCACCACACCCAGCTGGGAGTCTTCTGTTACCCCTTCAACATTACATGGACTCTCCTAAAAGAGAATTAAATTTGCTCCTTTTTATATGCAGAAAAAACCCGATAAATCTGGACAGTATGTCTGGTTTCCTTAAAAGTTTAGCTGGGCTGGGCGTGATGGCTCATACCTGTAATCACAACACTTTGGGAGGCCGAGGCTGGCGGATCACTTGAGATCAGGAGTTTGAGACCAGCCTGGCCAACATGATGAAATCCCGACTCTACTAAAAATACAAAAAGTAGCCGCGTGTGGTGGCACGCACCTGTAATCCCAGCTGCTCAGGAGGCTGAGGCAGGAGAATCGCTAGAACCCAGGAGATGGAGGTTGCAGTGAGCCGAGATTTCGCCACTGCACTCCAGCCTGGGCAACAGAGTGAGACTCCGCCTCCAAAAAAAAAAAAAAAAAGTTCAGCTGAATCACAACATTGTGATATACTATATACTTGTTACTTTTTTTTTTTTTTTTTTTTTTTTTGAGACAGAGTTTCGCTCTTGTTGCCCAGGCTGGAGTGCAATGGCAGAATCTCAGCTTGGCTCACTGTATCCTCCGCCTCCCGGCTTCAAGCGATTCTCCTGCCTCAGCCTCCCGAGTAGCTGGGATTACAGGTGCTTGCCACCACGGCTGCCTAAGTTTTTGTATTTTTAGTAGAGATGGGGTTTCACCATGTTGGTCAGGCTGGTCTCCAGCTCCTGAGATCAGTTGATCCACCCGCTCAGCCTCCCAAAGTGCTGGGATTACAGACGTGAGCCAGGGCACCCTGCCTACTTAGTGGTATTCTTGATTCATTGTTCTCTAAGGACTTGTCCCATTCAAGCGCATCTGTGTACATTAGAATTCTGATAATGTCTGTTGAGGCTCAGAGCTTAAGTTTCAAAGCCATGTGCAGTCAGATGCAAGGCAAGTAAACTTGGGAAGCACATTTCATAAAGCCTCCAAATAGAGAAAAATCATAGATTAGTAATAAAAGAAAAGGAATCTGTATGATTGAAAAGTAAATTGTGGGAGGATGGAATAGTACCTGGAAAAAATAACTGATTAAGTAGCTTACTTTAGTTTACTTATTTCTTCTGCCGCCAAACATAAACAAATTAGTTTTTTCTCTTTAAACAAATTTAAGTATACTTCTTATATTCTCTAAATATACTTCTTTTTATTATTGAGATTTCCAGAGGCCCATTATTATGTGAAAATAATTCATTTGTACTACTGGTGTCTTGTACCTCTTTTTGAAAACGATTTTAGTGTCTTGTATTAGGAAAAATCCCTAAGAACTTGGAATAACTGTAATATTCCAACCAGAAGATACATTATTTGCTGTGTTGAAAATGAATGCAAGACTTGTACATAATATTATTCAAATAATATGTATTTTGGGGGTTTGCGTAAACTAGTGTTTCTCAGCCTTCTTTATACAACATCTTGGCATATCTTTAGGGTATGTTGTAGATACTGAAATAGAGTAAAATAATTTAGATTCCTCTTCAGTGGCACCAATCACTTTTAGTAGTCAAAAGTGTGAAATCAAAGACTCCAAAAGATCTGGAATCACCGTTTCCAATTTAACTGGAAATTGGAAGACAGGAACTTCCAACTGGAAGTTACCTGTCATCTGTGCCAATCATCATTGGAGGTATAAGAGATTTTTATAAATGCATTTGCTTTTATTTAAAGAAAATTAACATGGTGGGCAATAACCCACAAGTATGTATCCTACATTGCAATTTATTCTTTACTTTTTTTTTTTTTTTTTTTGAGATGGCATCTCGCTCTGTCGCCCAGGCTGGAGTGCAGTGGCACAATCTCGGCTCGCTGCAACCTCTGCCTCCTGGGTTCAAGCAGTTCTCCCTGCCTCAGCCTCCCAAGTAGCTGGGATTGCAGGTGCCTGCCATAACGCTCAGCTAATTTTTTTGTGTTTTTAGTAGAGACGGGGTTTCACCAAGTTGGCCAGGCTGGTCTTGTACTGCTGACCTCAGGTGATCCATCTGCCTCACCCTCCCAAAGTTCTGGGATTACAGGAGTGAGCCACTGTGTCGGGCTGATTTTTAACATTTTTTAAACAGAGAAATCAGCTTCCCTTTGTCTGGCTAGACTGCCAAATGTATGGTTCTTATTCTTAAGCTATATTCCCTTTCCTTTATAGACTGAATGTTTATATTCCCCCTCAAATTCATATGTTGAAGCCCTAACCCCCAATGTCATGTTATTAGGATGTAGTACCTTTGGGAAGTAATTAGGTTTAGATGAGGTCATGAGGATAGAGTTCTCAAGATGGGATTAGTAATATTGTGAGAAGGAACCAGAGAGCTTGCCGTCTCTTTCTTTGCACCATGTGAGGATATGGCAGAAGGCAGCTGTTTGCAAATCAAGAAGAGGGCCCTGTCCAGAACCCGACCATGTTGGCACTCTGATCTCAGACTTCCTGACCTCTAGAACTGAAAGAAATGTCTATTTTTAAAGCCACCCAGCTTTTGGCATTTTGTTATAGCAGCTGAAGCAGACTAATACACTTATGAATGGTCTATAGTGAGCATGTGAAATGGATGACCCCAAGTAAAGATCCAACTTGCCTGTAGCTTGATTCCATGAGGTGGTTATTGAAGTATTCATTTGAAGGGAAAGGTGGGAAATCGACTTGTTAAATCTGTTCAGCAGATCTGTTGGATAGATACTAGTTTTGCTCACGCTTGCTTATAGTCTTTGAGCAAAATCATATGGGGTACCAGGAAGGTTCATGGTACTTGTTTGATAGAGAAGTATACTTGTGCTTTTGATGTTGTTTGAAATTAACCAGATAATAGCTAGATAATTCTTGGAGTTCCTTAGTTAAATGTTTGATAGAAGATGTGTTAATACTATAATACTAGTTTGTGCTTATAATTTATAATTACTCAGGATCATTTTTGGTTAACAGTACTTACAGCCAATAATAATATAATATCAACAGCCTTACCTCTACATGGAGTTTCTGTCTTTTGTATGCCTAAAAACCTAGCAGACTACATTAAGAATAAGGTATCCTGGGCCAGGTGCGGTGGCTCACGCCTGTAATCTTTGGGAGGCCAAGGCACTTTGGGAGGCCAAGGCGGGTTGATCACTTGAAGTGTTCAAGACCAGCCTGGCCAACATGGTGAAACCCTGTCTCTAGTAAAAAATACAAAAATTGGCTGGGCATGGTGGTAGGTACCTATAATCTCAGCTATTCAGGAGGCTGAAGCAGGAGAATGGCTTGAACCCAGGAGGCAGAGGTTGCAGTGAGCAGAGATCGTGCCACTGTACTCCAGCCTGGGTGACAGAGTGAGACTCCTTCTCAAAAAAAAAAAGAAAAAAAGAAAGAAAGAATAAGATATACTGAATTGATGCCTAAGGAGGCAGGAGGTGGTGGGATCAATAGTTACTAGCTTAATGTATTGAATCAAATTGCCTCACATTGTCTTTTATTTCTATATGATGTCTATATGATAGAATTCTTCTTGGAAATTACATTCTGTGGTGAAAATTTTAAAAAAAGCTTTATTGAGGTAAAATTCATACAATATAGAATCCATCCAATTAAAGAGTACAACTCAATGGTTTTTTTTTTTTTTTTTTTGAGACGGAGTCTCGCTCTGTCTCCCAGACTGGAGTGCTGTGGTGTGATCTGGGCTCACTGCAAGCTCCACCTCCCGGGTTTACATCATTCTTCTGCCTCAGCCTCCCGAGTAGCTGGGACTACAGGTGCCCGCCACCACACCTGGCTAATTTTTTGTATTTTTAGTAGAGACAGGGTTTCACCATGTTAGCCGGGATGGTCTTGATCTCCTGACCTCGTGATCTGCCTACCTTGGCCTCCCAAAGTGTTGGGATTACGGGGGTGAGCCACCGCGCCTGGCCAACTAAATGGTTTTTAGCATATTCACAAAGTAGTACAACTACTACTACTATTGAATTCCAGAAGATTTTTATCATCCCATAAAGAAACCATGTATCCTTCAGTAGTAGCACTGCCTTTTTCCCCTCAATAGTTTGAGTCCTCGGCAACCATCACTCATTTAGTCCTTCCTTCCTTCCTTCCTTCCTTCCTTCCTTCCTTCCTTCCTTCCTTCCTTCTTTCCTTCCTCCCTCCCTCCCTCCTTCCCTCCTTTCTTTCCTTTCTTCCTTCCTTTCTTCTTTTCTCTTCTCTTTCTTTCTTTTTCTTCTCTTTCTTTTCTTTTCTTTCTCTTTCTTTCTTTTCTTCCTTTCTTTCCTTTCTTTTCTTTCTCCCGACAGAGTCTTATTCTGTCTCCCAGGCTGGAGTACAGTGGTGCGATCTCAGTTCATTGCAACCTCCACTCCCTGGGCTCAAGTGATTCTCCCCCTCAGCCCTCTGAATAGATGGGACTACAAGTGTATGCCCCTATGCCCAGCTAATTTTTGTATTTTTTGTTGAGATGGAGTTTTGCCATGTTGCCCAGGCTGGTCTCAAACTCCTGGACTGAAGCAATCTGCCAACCGCAGCTTCCCAAAGTCCTGGGATTATAGGTGTTCGCCAGCAGGCCCGGCCCTACTTTCTGTTTCTATACATTTACCTGTTCCATAGATCTGTCACACAATATGTGGACTTTTGTGACTGGCTTTTTTCACTTAGCATAATGTTTTCAGGATTCATCCATGTTTTAGCATATATTAACACTTTATTTTTTATTGCTGAATAATATTCCATGGTATGGATATATTACGTTTTGTTTATCCATTTGTTTGATAGACATTTGGGTTGTTTCTGCTTTTTGGCAATTATGAATAATGCTGCTCTGAATATTTATGTATGAGTTTTTATGTGGACATATGTTTCAGTTCTCTTGAGTATATACCTAGGAGTGAAATTGCTATATCATATGGTAACTCTATTCTTTTTAGGAACTGCCAGACAGCTCCAAATACCCCTGGTTCTGCAGTGAATATACTTTTGTTTTATTTGGTGACATTTTGTAGACTAGGAGGAAATTTGTCTCAAAATGGGAACATAGAAACATAGCTGTGTTTTCCTCTGGGGCGTCCAAGTCTCAAAGTCTCTTGTCCCTAGAGTTTGCCAAACAGTTTCTGCATATGTCACTTATCTGAATAAACCGTTTAGATTCTGTAGTGACTGGAAATTGTTGTGAAAGTTTGTTTTTTTCTTTTCTTTTCTTTTTTTTGAGACGGGGTCTCACTCTGTCACCCAGGCTGGAGTGAAGTGGTATCATCACGGCTCATTGCAGCCTCAACCTCTCAGGCTCAGGTGATCCTTCTACCTCAGCCTCCAAGTAGCTGGGACTATAGGCGCACTCCACCACACCTGGCTAATTTTTTTTTTGGTAGAGATGGGGTTTCACCATGGTCCTCAGGCTGGTCCAGAATTCCTGGGCTCAAGTGAGCCACCCACCTTAGCCTCCCAAAGTTCTGGGATTACAGGTGTGAGCCACTTCACCTAGCCATGAAAAGTTTTATTGTCAGAGAGTTACCACATTAGCTGGGTGGAAAATTGTTATTAGTCATATAGCACAAAAACATAGAGGCATTTTTGCCTAGCCTGGAAGGTAGGAGTGGCTCTAGGCAAAATTTTGTAGTAAGGATTTACCCTAGGCAAAACTAAAAAATAAGAAAACTTTATCTTAAAAAAAAATCAACTCATTTTCAGTTTTTATTGCATCTCTTCTCAGAAACCTCTTGTTTTCTTGTTCATTTTGGATGCCCAATGACCTTCTTCTGAGTTGCTGACTTGTCCTCTCTCTTCCAAAGTTAGCGGTGTCTGTATTCTATTCCTTCATGGTAGCTAAATAAATCATGTTAAATGCAGATGTTAACAGATGTTAGTGTATTAAAGTATTTTAAAATAGTTATCTTTGAAGGTACTTTTTTTTTTTTTAAGAAGGTATCTTAAGCAAAAAGGATGACTTGAACATTTCATGTATTTGAGAGGTAAGAGAGAGAAATGGGTTGGATGGATCTTTTAAGTTTGATTCTACTAAAATTGTATCATGAAGCTAGGGATTATTGACAGAAGGAAACTAAGTATAAATAAAACTTCCCTTAACATACTGTAAGGCATGACCAAAACTCAGTAAGCTAAGCATATAGCTCTGAATCTTCTCAGTTATCACTGTATCAGTTTTTTTTACAAAGCATCCTCCCCCTGCAGCACATATGGAGACGTTTCTTCATGGCTTCTCTTACTGAAAACTTTTGAATGCCCCTGCTCAAGGTGGAAATTTGTTGTTGTTACTATCGTTTTCATTTGTTTTTGCATTTGCAAGCAATTTCCAGAGAAGTGCCTTCAAACTGACCTGAGCGATATTTTGATCCGTGGCCACATTTCATTCAGAAGAATCGTAGGAAACAGTTCTTTCTGGTCTGTACTGAAAGCTTGCTTCACCATAAATGAGATACTAAAAAACTTTCCGATTAAGCCACAAGTGTTTAGGTATGTTGGCACTACATAAGTTTGTAACAATGGTTTATTTTGGAATAGTTTAGTTTTGGAATAGTTTATTTTTTGTTTTTTATTTTCTTTTCTGATTAAAGTTCCTCCCTAGGGGCAAAATTACAGAGTTAGGGGCGAAGCATGAAACCTGTCCAGTCTCTCTGATTTACCCACTTTTTTTCTTTTGCGGAGTTTAAAAAAATACAGAAAAAAATTAACACATTATTATAAATCTACCACTCAGAAATAACAATGTTAACATTTTATCATGTTTCTTTCATATTTTATTTTATTTTATTTTATTTTTTTGATACGGAGCCTCACTCTTGCTCAGACTGGAGTGCAGTGGTATGATCTTGACTCACTGCAACCTCCACCTCCTGGATTCAAATGATTCACCTGCCTCAGTCTCCTGAGTAGCTGGGATTATAGGTACATGCCACCATGCCTGGCTAATTTTTGTATTTTTAGTAGAGATGGGGTTTCACCATGTTGGCCAGGCTGGTCTTGAACTACTGACCTTAGGTGATCCATCTGCCTTGGCCTCTCAAAGTGCTGGGATTACAGGTGTGAGCCACTGTGCCCGGCTGTTTTATAAAAATAAAATGTAGGTACAGTTGAATCTCCCCTGAGCCTCTCTCAACCTTTTCTCTCTTGTCTATTCCAGAGCTAGTCACTATGCTGAATTTAATGTGCAGTATAAACTTCATCCTGTCTTTGTCCTGTTGTTTCTGCCTGTTGCTTGCCTGTGATCATGAAGTTTTGTTTTTTTTTTTTTTCTTTTTGAGATGCAGTTTGCTCTTGTTGCCCAGGCTAGAGTACAGTGGCATGATCTTGGCTCACTGCAACCTCCCCTTCCCAGGTTCAAGTGATTCTCCTGCCTCAGCCCCACCAGGCCCAGCTAATTTTGTATTTTAAGTAGAGATGGGAGTTTTACCATGTTGGTCAGGTTGGTCTTAAACTACTGACCTCACATGATCCACCAGCCTCGGCCTCCCAAAGTGCTGGGATTACAGGCATGAGCCACCATGCCCGGCGGAAGTTTTTACCAACTGATACAAATGCTTTCTGTGTAATTAGGTACCTTTGATTTATCTCCAATGTGGTAACTCCCAACCAAGAGTATTGCATTAGCCTTACATTTACACATTTATAGTTTACAACATATACCACATTATTTCATTCAGTCATCATAATAACCTTGTGAAACAATGTAGGGGACGTTTTCTGGTTTTATTTTCTCAGCACATCCTTTCCTCCTAACAATATTGCTCTCCCACAACACATGCACTTCCACTGGTGACATTCCCTTCCTGTATTCATCAGCGTTCTTAGTTGGAGACAACAGATCCTCCTGTCAAAAGAAGACACAGCTATAAAAGCATTTAAAGAAAAATGTTTCCTTGTGAAGATGGATTGCAAGGGAGTTCAGGCTTTAAAAGGACTGGCTTGCCAAATGAAATATACAACAGGTAATTAAAAGAAAACCTCAAGATTACCAAATTTACAGTTATTTTGGTTGTAAAAAAAAGCTAGTTATTTCATGAGTGTTATAACCTCAAAGATTGTATCATCCCTTCAGATATCAGCATTAAAAGAGCAATAACTTTGGGAAACAACAAAGTTGTTTTTATCGGAAAACAGTAGCTTACAGAAAAGGCTCAAGATTTCATTTATTTTGAGAACCAGAACTAGATAGAATGGCCTTAGTTTTTTTTAAAGGTATGTCTTTGTTTTGGGAGAGGGAAGGGGTTCCGGCTGTAAGTGCTTTGTTTTGCTTTTCTTCTGGCTGTAGGGTGTAATGTGCACACACTTACATAATGCAGCAGGGCAAGGCATTAGTTTTACTTCTGTATCAAACTAGCCAGTTTATGAGGAAAGAAATTTATTACAAAGATTATGTTGCTTTTAGAATTTGTGAGAGGGTCTGGGAACCAAGCTTAGATGCCACGGAGCCAGGGACACAGTCAAGAAATATGTACAGTCATTTCACTGTTCTGGCAGAAACCATGAAGCTGTTGCCATGTACCACCTATTATGTGAGGGATTAGGCACATAACCCTAGGACACAGCTGGTCCAGAAGAACCAGAGGCATCCATCATCTCCCTGTCCTTACAGAAAGAATCTGATGGCTCTACATCCAGCCCCTACCCCACATTAATCATGTCCACTTTCCTTGGGAACATCTGTTGGGCAGAACCTGGATCATAAGCCTGCACCCTCACTGCAAACCTGTCTGCAAAGTAGTGTTTTAAACTTTCCAGCCTTTGTAGCAGAAGGTAGAAGGTGGTTGAAAGATTACAGAGGGAATATTGAGTGAACCAGACTATGGTATCTGCCACTTTCTACTTTGTGTGTGTGTTTTTTTAAAATATGACTTCCCCTCACTGTACTCTGTATAGCCCCGCTCCCACCCTGGGATACGAGGGTGAACACATGATTCAGGCTTTACTGATCCCAGTATCCTGTTTCCCTGTCCATGAGGATTAGACCAAGAATGGTCATAGGATCAAAGCTTGATCAATCAAATCAATCAACATCCTTAATATAGAGATATTGCTAAAGGCGCCATCTTTTTCCACAGGAGTGCTAAGCAGGGATTGTGGAAGCCAGGAGTATCTGTCTGCTTAGGAGAGAATGAGGACAGAGAGATATTGTTTGTATCCCTGGAGGGCCTGAGTCTAATTCTGCCCCCTGCGTTTTCCAATTACATGAACAACAACAACAAAAAATCTCCTTTATTGCTTAAACTTGTTTGAGTTGGGTTTCTGTCACACAAATATCCTGACTGATAACATACAGTATTTTTGCGCTGTTGGCAGATAAGTCAGATGTACGATTCATATCCTACATTTGCATGAACAAGTTCAGGGGGTTAGTGACTCATTTAATAGCACATTCTCACAGCCCTGCAGGGCCTGATGCAATGGAAATCAGATGCCCAGAAGAACAGCAGCTGCAATCCAGAGCCTGGAGAATTGAGCAGGAGCTAGGGATGGCCTGGCCGCTGAAGAGATGCTCACACTGAGGAGGATCATAAAGTCTGGCAGTGGAAGAAGTTGGGAGGAGAAAGTCATGCTTAGGCTCCAAGAGCCCAGGCACGTAAAGAAGGTTGGAAGCTGTGGGATTGGCAAAGGTTCATGGATGTGCAGAGGCAGAGGTCCAGGGGAGATTTTACTGGACCAGGATATACTGTGGCAACTGTCCCAAATCAGCACACAGCCTGTGATTCTTTTTCTCTCTTATTTAAACGTCTATTTTAAAATTTTGTTTTGTTTTTTTGTTTTTGAGACAGGGTCTCACTCTTTCACCTAGGCTGGAGTGCAGTGACATGATCTTGGCTCACTGCAACCTCCGCCTCCCGGGTTTGAGTGATTCTCCTGTCTCAGCCTCCTGAGTAGCTGGGATTACAGGCATGCGCCCCCACGCCTGGTCTAAACATCTATTTTTAATCAGCAGCTTTTTATATATAAATAGTTTCTGATAGTTAATTAACATAAAAACCTAGTGGCAAGAAAAAAAAATCTAGCTGTGTTAGAAAAGGGAAATATGGGCACTGTTTGATGCAGCTACCCAGAAGATGATGAACTCAATAGCCTCCAGGTCATAAACCGGCTTCAGTTTTCCTGAATGTTTTAAGAGCTTCTAGGGAAGTCAGCAGACAGGGAGGGCTAAGGGTGAGTTCTGGAAACACAGCCCTTGCTACAGTCAGTTATGGGGTATGGATGAAATACTGGACATATGGCAGGTGTATGGTTGGGAAAACGAGTTGCTCCATGTTTTCTGGTTTAGACGGCTAGTGGCCAGCTCTCAGGATTGTGAAAACAGAACTCTCCTGTGGGGGTGAAATGAGTGTCCTCAGCTGATCCAAGCTCAGGGCTTGGAGGGGAGAGTGGGACCTTTGTTAGCACTAAGCCCAGGCATCCAAATGCAGATAAGAGTCTGGGCTCGATCACATGGGCATTGTCAAGTTAAATAGACAATGCAAAGGCAGAAGGCACCGAACAAGAGGTGAAAGGTGGAGAGGAGCAAAGCAGAGAGATCCTGAACAACCTCTAAACTATTTTTACATTTCTTTAACACATCTAGCTCAATACTTGCAAAGACCATTGACTTTGTTGTTCTCTCTGCCTTAGAATGTCCTTTCCTAGACACTACTCATGGCTGGCTTGTACCCATCCTTTAAATTGCAGCTCAAATGTCACCTCTTACGGGTCTTTCCCCATCACTTCTATCAGATCACTCTGTTTATTCCCTCTGTAGCAGTTATAACTCCAGAAATCATCCTGTTTGTGTAGTGTTCTCCCCTGCTCCATTAGAATGCAGCACCTTGAGAACTGGGACTTTGTTTCGTGCACTGCTGTGTCCCCAACATCTTGAACAGTGCTGGGTGCATAGTCGGTGCTCAATACATAGTGATTGATTGAATGAAATGTTTGGGGACAATTAAATAGGATGATTAACTAAATAATCAGTATTTTGATTTGCATGAGACTTAGGGCCCTTGTGAAAATAAACATGAATCTCATCCATAGCCAGGATTCGAACACACATGGCCATGCCCAGTGAGCTAAAGTGGTGCTTACAAAAGCCAGATATCTGGAAGGACAACAGGTCTCTTGATAGGAAATCCACAGGGGCAGAAGGTTTCACCTGATTTAAATAAGAATGAGCCTATGAGATAAGACAGGCAGCATTTTAAACCAGGCAGCATAATGTGTGTGGGATGTCCTTACAGCTTTTGGAGCCTTTGGAGATGTCTTAGGTCAAAAGTATGGCCAGAAGCAGCCTGGGGACGTGACCCTTCCTGTGGAAGAGTGGCCAAGAGGCAGTGTTGTCATCAGGGAGCTATACATGACATTTGGCTGCCTGTGCTGACACACATGGCAACTAGGTGTGTAGGATCAGAATGGTGTCCTTGAGTTTCTGTCAACTGTTCGGGGACCACCCTTTCTACCTATCTATCTGGAAGGCTCAGTAGTAGGAGTGGGGGTGTGGAAAAAGGGCTGAAAGCAATAGAATATTTTGGCTCCAGCCAAGGAAGCCTGCAAAAATTAGGTTGAAAACCCTGCTTTTTGCACAACTAAACGCAGTAGGATTTACAAATAAGTTGGACAAAGCATCTTCTGCTGATAGAATGTGTATCAGTTTAATAAAGGCTGGTCATCTGTTACTTCCATTTGTGCACACAACACTTTCAGCATCTTTTTTAAATTTGAACTTTTTACTTTGAGATAATTGTAGATTCACATACAGTTATAAGGAATAATAAATACAGAGAGATGCCTGTATCCTATACCCAGTTTCCCCCAGTGGTAGCATCCTGCAACAAACAGTGCCTGTGTGCATGTAGTTTGTGTGTAAAGTGGGTACAATAAACAACTAAGATGTTGCCCTCGAGATTTCCATCACCACAAGGATTCCAACTGTTACATGTGTATGGCCACACCCATTTCTCTCCCACCCAATCGCCTCCTTAACCCTCGGCAACCACTAACGTGTTCTACATTTCCATAATTTTGCCAATTCAAGAACATTATAGGACTGGAATACTGTGTTGGTATGTAACCTTTTGGGATTGGTTTTTTTCATGTAGTACAATTCTTGGGAGATTCATCCAAATTGTTGTGTTTAGCAACAGTTTGTTCCTTTTTATTTCAATTCCATTTGTATGACTTTATTTTTTTTTTGAGACGCGGTCTTACTGTCACCCAGGCTGGAGTGCAGTGGCATGATCTTGGCTCACGGTATCTCAACTTCTTGTGCTCAAGCAGTCCTCTCACTGTTGTTTGCCACCACAGAAGCTAATTTTTAAAGGTTTTTTTTTTTTCTTTTGTAGAGATGAGGTCTCACTATATTGCCCAAGCTAGTCTCGAACTCCAAGGCTCAAGTGCTCCTCCTGCCTTAGCCTCCAAAAGTGCTGGGATTACAGGCATGAGCCACTGCACCCAGTCTGTATGACCGTTTTGAATGAAAGCATGACAACCTTGTAACTTTTCTGATTATTCTTAAGTCACAAAACACTCTCAATTTAGTATGTAATATTTACCGTCTGCTGATAAAAGAGGCAAAGCATTAACCTTGATTTAAAATAAAGAATTCTCTCCTCCAGGAAATCCCTAGTGTAGGCCTGGTGCCTGGGAGAAGCCTGAAGTTGAACACGGGAGTCTAGTCTGCTTCCTCCTCCATTCTGAGCTTCTGGCCAAGTTTGCTTGGCCCTCCAAGATTGGAGCTGGGCTGGGGTTGGTGGTTGTAGGGGCTGGAGGAGGGAGTTGTAGGAGGGGCAGGAACAGATTGACATGACACTGATGTTGTTGTAAGTGGCTTCATACTCTGGGCTGTTGCCTGGTTCCTTGATGGTGATGATGCCCTCTCATATTTTGTCCTTACTCCCTGCAAATGCTGCAGGACTTCCAGCTCCTCTCTGTTGAAGCCTGTTTGCCTGTGCAGGTGACTCTCTTGGATAAGCCCTGACATGCCCCCATGCCATTGCTCTCACACCTTGGCCTATACCCATTATACAGGACACATACATTTTTTGCCCGCATAAGTTTGGGGAGTGCAAGCTGCCCACTGTAGCCTCTTCTTTGAACAGCTTATCAGCCCATCTCTTGCTCTTTAGGTTTCTCCGACAGAAAACAATCACAAATTCACAGTGAACCCCAACTGCAGGGGACACAAATCAGGTGTCTGCATGGGCTTGTTAAAAACCCCTAACCAGGCCTGAGGGCTTTGATGGGCACCCCCACCCTTCCTTCCTGGGCAAGTAGGACTCACATGCACCCACAGCTTTCTATCTATTCCATTATATCCTCCAGGTTGGTGAAGATTTGAGTCTTATACCTCTTAACTACACCTTTGAAACATTTACATCTTGATCTGATACCTTACTTTATAGCTATTATATCTTGATGCCTTGGTAGAATTTTCTGATTCCAGTTATCAAAAGCGCGTGAACCAGAGCAACTCCATCTTGACCAGAAGCTGGGTAAAATAAGGCTGAAACCTGCCGGACTGCATTCCCAGACAGTTTAGGAATTCTGACTTACAGGATGAGATGGGAGGTCAGCACAAGATACAAGTCATAAAGACCTTGCCGATATAACAGGTTGCAGTAAAGAAGCCAGCCAAAACCCACCAAAACCAAGATGACAACGAGAGTGACCTCTGGTCGTATTCACTGCTACACTCCCACCAGTGCCATGACAGTTTACAAATGCCATGGCAGCATCAGGAAGTTACCATATGTGGTCTAAAAAGGGGAGGCATGAATAACGCACCCCTTGTTTAGCATATCATCAAGAAATAACCATAAAAATGGGCAACCAGCAGCCCTTGGGGCTCCTTTGTCTGTGGAGTAGCCATTCTTTTATTCCTTTACTTACCTAAGAAATTTGCTTTCACTTTACCTGATGGATTCACGCTGAATTCTTCCTTGCACGAGATCCAAGAACCCTCTCTTGGGGTCTGGATTGAGACCCCTTTCCTGTAACACAATGACCGGACGCTATGTTAATTTAGAAGTGTTTTTTTTCCCCCTACTTAAAATTCATGATGCAGTTTCGTTCAAAGTCTCCACATACCTCTTCAACATCAGCATCTGCTTTGGCTAGAAGCAGTTCGGAGCTGTCTCATACAGGTTTTTGGAGGCCCATCATCATTACTTCAGCCTCTGTAAGTAAGATGCCGTACTTAAAAAAAACTCACGTATGATGTAGCCACTGAAAATAGGATGCTAAGCCACAGGTAACCAGTCTGATTTTTTTAGGACTGTTTTTCTTTCTTCTCCTTGTTTGTCTGGTTTCCATTCACAAATGCCATGACATAATAATGTAAGGTTTTTAAAGAGAACTTATCAAACTTGCAGTTGTGAACTCACACACCCAGGAATGATGAATACTTTGCTTCTTTTTAAAACTTACTACATCAGATGACCTCTACAGGAAGCCCAAAGTAGCATGGACAGAGATAATTTCAGGTCGTCGTGCCTTCTCCAAACAAAGTTCCAAATAAAGTAATTTGTTATTTGTTTCAAATAAAGTACAGATGCTCCTTGACTTATGATGAGGTGTCCCAATAAATCCACTGTAAGTTGAAAGTATCATAAGCTGAAAATGCATTTAATACACCGAAACTGCCAAACATCATAGCTTAGCCTAGACTACTTTAAATGAGCTCAGAACACTTACATTAGCCAACAGTTGGACAAAATCATCTCACACAAGGCCCATTTTGTAATGAAGTGTTGAATACCCCATGTAGTTTATTAAATACGGTACTGAAAACATATTGCTTTTGCACCATGGTAAAGTTGAAAAATTGAAAGTGGAACTATCATAGGTTGGGATCATCTTTAATTGAGAGAGTGCCTTGTGTTAGGAGTGACTTTGTATTTTCTGAGCAAGAATTTTTGAGGACTTCTCTGCCTTGTGTAGAATATGTGATATTTACTCTCCCTGGTTCCCTGGGCATCTCCTTGCGTGCTCATTTGCACCTTTATTAACAACTACTTTTTGTTGGGGCTTCCTGTGCAGTTTCTTAGGGCAAGAAACACTTTCAGAGACTGCTAACTAGAAAGGAAAGAATAACTCTCTGAAGTCAACGTGAGTGTTAATTCAATTTCCAGGAACACAGAATTCAAGCGAGACTCCAGCAGAGACAAAATAATCAAATCTCAGCTTCCAGACCCTTTCATTGATTGATGAGAATAGCACCTTTTGTATTTGTCCTGTTGTTTCTGTTGCCTGCTCCCAAGGTTGCAAGTCTTTAGCAGCAATGAATCTACAAATGACCAGAGAAGACTTAAGATGAAGCTTTCTGCCTCTGCCACATGAAAGGCAGGATTAGGGACTAGAGAGCTAACTGCCTATTTCTCTGCAGGATGCTATTATTCTTAAGATTGGATGGAACTTTTCCCTGAAGAGTGCCAAATCATTTTCCTTGTTAATAACAAATCAATGGGCTCTAGCAGGTAAGGATCACACTAGGTGCTTGGGAAGGGTCAATTCTAGCCTGGCCTTGTTGTCGAATGGTGGGTTGAGTGCTGGTAAATCACCTTGCCTCTTTTGTGATTGTACTTGCAAGGCAGAGATTCTTCAACCCCGTGTGCATAAAAATCACTTGTTAAAATGCAAATTATTGAGTTTCACCAACAGAAATTCTGTTTTAGTGGGTTTGACATGGGGTCTTGGAGTCTATTTTTTTTTTTTTCTTTGAGACAGAGTCTCACTCTGTTGCCCAGGCTGGAGTGCAGTGGCACAATCTCGGCTTACTGCAACCTCTGCCTCCTGGGTTCAAGCGATCCCCCCACCTCAGCTTCCCAAGTAGCTAGGATTATAGACATGCACCACCACGTCTGGCTATTTATTTTATTTATTTTTATTTTTAGTAGAAACAGGGTTTCACCATATTGGCCAGGTTGGTCTCAAACTCCTGACCTCAAATGATTTGCCTTCCTTGGCCTCTCAAAGTGCTGGGATTACAGGTGTGAGCCACCATGCCAGGCCTGGAGTCTATATTTTTAATGAACAAGCTAGGTGACCTTGATGCAGGTGCTTTACACTTTAACATTGATCTAAGGGATGCCCGAACAACTTCTTATTGTCAGTGGAGATGACAGGTGAGCATCAGGGATACTCCCAGGTTATAGTGCCAGGAGAGTTGGGAAGGGAGAAAGCTGTTTAGGGTAAGTGCTGAGGTCATTAGAAGATTTTTTTGTTGTTGTTCCTAGGGGAGTAATAGCATTGCTCAAAGCCAGCTTATTCTTGCAAAGAGAATGGTTGGGACAGAGAAGAAGTAGAAATTTAATTTTGGGGTTATTGGTACCAGTCCTACCCATCTTTTAATAACTAGTGTTACTTAAGGGGTGAAGGTAAAATGGAAAAATATAGAGACTTTGATATGAATAGGCAGGGCCCCTTCTCTAATCTGACTTATAGAAACTTTCCTCAAAATTTTATACCTAAGATCATTGAATTTCCTAGTTCTGCTTCTGCCAACCATTTCCATATCATTCCATATCCTATACATAATAATTAAATTATTTATTTAAAAAGGCAGGAAGGGAGTTCTATTTGCCTTTTGGGTACATCTTGTTATTAATATAAAGGTAGTGTTGGATATTAATATAAAGGTAAAGATCATTGAATTTCCTGGTTCTGCTTCTGCCAACCATTCCATATCATTCCATATCCTATACATAATAATTAAATTATTTATTTAAAAAGGCAGGAAGGGAGTTCTATTTGCCTTTTGGGTACATCTTGTTATTAATATAAAGGTAGTGTTGGATATTAATATAAAGGTAAAGATCATTGAATTTCCTGGTTCTGCTTCTGCCAACCATTTCCATATCATTCCATATCATATAAATAATAACTAAATTATGTATTCAAAAAGGCAGGAGGGGAGTTCTATTTGCCTTTCGTAATATGAAGGTAGCGTTGGGGTTAGGTGACCACTTCCCATTCTCTTCAGGCGCTTGTTCTCTGCCTCACAACCTGGTATCTCACTATGGAGGATCAGCTGGAATACTTGGCTGTCAGAAACGTGATAGAACTGTCTGAAGCTTTCTTTTTTTCTACTTCTGTTCTAATTCTGTTCTTGGCAGATTTTTAAAAATTCACAAAACTTTCACTGAGATAGAAGTGAAAACATGAGACCACGTGCACCGTGTCAGGGGACTCATCATCTGCCACTCCTCATGTTGCGGGCTCCTCTCCCCTTCAGCCATTTCAGTCATGCTGTGTTCTGCCTTCTTCTGCAATGGTGGTCAAAGGTTGCTTTCACCTGGGCACAAAAAAGAACAGAGGGGGCAAGTGAGTGATCAGAAGGGCCGATTGAGGGCTGTTTGGCTTTGGGGATAATTGTGACTGATTTAGCATACAAATCTCTTGTTAGAATATGGACAACAGGGGAGTACGTGGGCAGCTTTAAAAGTAACTGTACTTCCATTTGGTCTCTTTATTAGGTATTCTTATTGTTAATATCAGACATCTTTAATTTGTGTACTGTTTCAAGGCATAAATGCAAAGGCTACATGAAATCTCCATGGCCAACTTGTAATTTTAACGTGAGTCTTATGTTGTTGTGGTTGAAGAATGTAGTTTTAACTGAATTCACGTATTACCCTTCATGTTCCATATGTTGACTAATTGAAATTACCTCTACTATCATCCTCAAGTCTTTAGGAGCCAAGATTAGCACTTTATCTTCATCATTTAAATTTACCTAGATTTTATCCTTTAAATTATCTAGATTTTATTTTAATTTATCTAAATTTAACCAAAATGTTTTAATTTTTTGTACCAACTTGTTAATTTTTTTGGTGGGGGAGAACATGATTATATTAGGTAACATTATTGCTCTAAGTGATACTACCTTTGTATCTTGTATTTCATCTAAATTATAGTTTTTAAAAAAGAGTTTAATGGTCAGGAAGAGAAGATTGGAAATCTTGCCATTGCAGACCTGCTAGAATCTAGGTTGATTTTAATTTACCAGTCAAAACCATTTTGGGATGATCATTAAGCCAGTTATGAATGCATTCAATAGAACTATCACCCAGCCCATATTTCCTTATCTTGATAACACCTTGTCAAGACTTTAATACATTTTGTCAGATACATTACCAAAAGCCAGATATGCTATGTCTACTGCTTATTGACGTAAGAAAATAAGGAGAATCTACATCTACCTGATTTATTCTAGTGTATCCATGCTGGCTCCTAGTGACTACTTCTTGTCTTCCTGTTGATCGTTCATTCTAGCATTAGGTTGACCAATATGAATTTTGCTATATTTTTCTTGTTCCCCCTTTCCTTGTCTCCAGGCTTCTGGTTCCTTTCTTATTATCTGTAATTCCTTAAAGTTCTTCAGAGTTGATCTGGAACTTCTCATACTTCAGTGTGTAAATGAATCTGCTAGGAATCTTGTTATACAATACAGGTCCAGGAATCAAGGGGTAGAAACAGGAGTGGCTCCCTTTGCTGTCACGCCTAGTGATCCACTAGGAAAATTGTTGTTTTCCATGCTTAGAGACTTAGTTCCAAAGGGAAGGACAGTGATTCCCTTGAACTGGAAGCTGAGACTGTCATCCAGTCCCTTTGGGCTCATGCCTCTCAGTCAACAGGCAAAGCAGGGGGTTGCTGGACTGGCTGGTGTGATTGGTCCTGATTACCAAGGGTAAGCTACTACTACACAATGGAGGTAAGGTAGAGCATGCCCAGGAGGTCTATGATGGAGTCTAGGATTCTGTATTTCCTGCAGATGTCTAGCTGATGTTGATGCTGCTGGTCCACAGGCTATACTTTGAGTAGCTAGGGACTAGAAGACTTGGTGTTTTAGGTAGGAGATCAGCTTTGAGTGCTCCTCTAGAACAGGAAGGAGGTCTCTGGTAGGTAGTGCTTTCAATTTCCTATTCCCACACTTACAAACTCACCAGTATCCTTATCCTCCAACAGTTATGTCCTTTATGCTTTCATCTTCAAGGTCTGTTGCTCCTTGACCCCTTCTCTCCCACCCACACAGTGCTTGCTTTCTTATTCCTTTCACAGTCATACTTCTTGGAAGAGCGGCCTTAAATTTTATACTTCCATTTTAGCCCTCCCCAGTTACTCTGCAATCAACAACTCTGATCATGTCTCTTTCCTCTTTGAAACCCTGCCCTGGCTCCTCATTCCCTCTAGTTTCTTGTAGTGACATCCCCTACATGGCTTCTGTTTCCCTCCCTAGCTCGTCTCTTTACACTCCAGGAGTTCCAAATTATGCTTGGCTCTTAGGGTACATTATTCTCTTTCCAGTGTTCTTGCCTTAGCTTTTGCTCTTTCTCTGTCCGTAAAAGCTCTTCTCTGCTTTGTTCACCTGGCTATCTCCTCTCATTCTTCAGCTGTTCCTTTCACTCTCTATCTTTGCTTAGGAACCTAAGTTCCTTTCTTTGCTTATATGTATTATTTGTATAATTCAAGAACAATCGAAAGGAAGGACACCTGTGTTTTCCCTCTCTGGGGTGCATCTGTAACTGTAGAATTACTTTAAGGAGGTATTATCTTGACATGGTGGTGGTCAATCTTACTGAAGGGTTTTAAGGATACCAAGTCACTTGGCAAAGTCACTGTAAATCTTATTTGAAAAAAAGGGGGAAGACTTAATCATCACTATGTGAAGAAGAATATTTTTAATTACTTTATCGTGTGAGTTACTCTACTTGATCTATACAATATTCACTGACATTATGGTTTCGTGAAAATGAAGCAATAAGATAAAGATAATAAGTTTTATCAGATGAGAATATTTTCACTAATGTGGTCCCCAGAGACAGTGATGAATGGTAAGGTTTTCAGATGATAACTCAGAATTTTGACAACTTCTTGCATTGGTCACCCTTGGGAGCAGTGACAGATAGGGTCACTTGCTGGCTAAGAGAGTGGCCTCATGCAAATCACTAAGCTAATTGGGTTTTCTCAACAGTAATAGGGAATAGCGATGGAGAGCTGCCAGAAAAGATGCAGACACTGAGGCCTTGATGGATTATTAGCTGATTATTTAAGCTGTAGAGGCTCAGGACCTGAGATAAATTGAATTAAGTCCAAAAGAAACTAATAATTTTTTAAACATAAAATTTGGATGTTTCTCATGATCTCTCAGGCAACGAGTGTGATTTGCTATCAGCTGCATTGTTGCAATGGCACTTGCAGATAGCAGAAGGGATGGTGAAAGGTGGGAGGTGAGGCACCCATAGACTTAAAACTTCATTTGCAAAGTGGCCTTAATGTGTGTGTTTGAGAGATAAGTCTTAATCCCTTGCATACGATAAGTGTTTTGTAAATGTGTATAGACTGATATTATATGTTGTGTGAAATATTTAAATTAAATGATAGGATTGCCCTTGCTTTCAGGAACAGTTTTTTATAGTGTGGTTTTGTGTCTGCTGTGTCGTGTGGTGTCCTAGATTCCTGTCACTATTATAGAGAAAGGCATGCAAAAGAGAATCAGAATTGCCAGCTTCATTAAGGATATAGCATGGATATAATTTTGTTTTCCTCAGGGTCATGGAATTGTTGATGAGTTATTTTCTAGCTGACATGCTTGGAGTGGGAGCTCCGGCCTCTTTTCACATTGCTGATTCCCTGGGCAATCTGTCTCTGGGAATGACTCTCTTGGTTTGTGTTGCCTTTCAGCATAATGCATTTTTCCAGACTGAACTCTGTCTTTTATATAGGTTGTACCAGAAAATGAAGAAACCACAACCAGAGATAGAGGCAGTGTTTTAAATTGTGAAAGCTCATAGTCATAATAGTTTATTTTGTGAGAAAGTACTTGGTCAGTCAAATCTATTCCTTTCTTTCTCTTTATAGAGATAGGATCTTGCCATGTTGCCCAGTCTAGATTCAAACTTGGATCCTCTAGCTTCAGCCTGTGGAGTAGCTGAGATTATAGGCAGGTGCCACCATGCCTGGCTTATTCCTCTTTTGAGGATGATGTTCCTGGGACTTTGCCTAAGACCTTTGTGGGGTAGTGGATCAAAGGGATTTGGAATCAGCCAGCTCTGAGTTTACGTCCTGATTCTGCCCCTTGATTGTGTTTTGTCTTGAGCCAGCTTTGATTATTTTAGAAATAACTTTTTACTAATTATAAAATAGTAGAGAATTTAGAGAACATTGAAAGTTACAAAGAAGAAAAAAATATTCATGTAACAATAAGATAAAATGCTCATGAATTAACATTCTTTGAAAGTATCGTTTTAGGCCGGGCGCGGTGGCTCAAGCCTGTAATCCCAGCACTTTGGGAGGCCGAGACGGGCGGATCACGAGGTCAGGAGATCGAGACCATCCTGGCTAACACGGTGAAACCCCGTCTCTACTAAAAATACAAAAAAAAACTAGCCGGGCGAGGTGGCGGGCGCCTGTAGTCCCAGCTACTCGGGAGGCTGAGGCAGGAGAATGGCGTAAACCCGGGAGGCGGAGCTTGCAGTGAGCTGAGATCAGGCCACCGCACTCCAGTCCGGGCGACAGAGCGAGACTCCGCCTCAAAAAAAAAAAAAAAAAAAAAGAAAGTATCGTTTTATACATTTATATGAGATTCAATTATGTAACCATGTAGCCATTCTTATATTTTTTGACATTGAAGATGTTTCTTGGTTGGACCATTATAAATGGTGTTGTCATGAAGGCCAGTTGGGTTAGCTCACGCCTTTAATCCCAGCACAGGCTGAGGCGGGATGATGGCTTGAGGCCAGGAATTTAAGACCAGTCTAGGCAACTTAGTGAGACCCTGTCTCTACAAAAAAATGAAAACACTAGCCGGTCATGGTGGCATATGTATGTGTATAGTCCTAGCTACTCAGGAGGCTGAGGTGGGAGGATTACTTGAACCCAGAGGTTCGAGGCTGCAGTGAGCTATGATCATGCCTCTGCACTCCAGCCTGGACAACAAAATGAGACCTTGTCTCTAAAAAAATAATAATATAAAAAATTCTAAAAGTATTGTTGTGAAGAATCTCTTTTAATTACAAAAATTTAAGTATCTTTTTCAATGGGGTAGTTTTCTAGGAAGAGAGTTTTGCTTGAATGTTTTAAATATTTGCTATTGAAGCTTTTAATACTGGAAAGTTTTTCAGAAAGGCTTTGATCATTTATAGTTTTACCAATAATTGTGGAAGAGTAAAAGGTAAGTAATTTAACTGAGCTTCAGTTTTTAAATCTATTTGCATCATAACATTGGAAGGATATGGCCTAACATAAAGTACCTAGCGTAGCAACTGGCAAATATTATTAATGTTTTTAGTGTCTGCTTTAATATATTAAGTGTCCATACCATATCATTAGATGCTCTACGGCCCTCATCAGCCATTAAAAAAAAGGAAAATAAACTTTTACAGAGTTATATTTGTTGTGATATAGAATTATGTGTGAGTATCTAGCCTAATGTTCTGTTTTTGAAAACTGCCTTTTAAAGTAAATGTATTTATTAAGTTGAAAAGTAGAGGGAAAAGACAGTGTGGTCTTTACTAAAAGTATTTCTTTTGAATTAATTAGAAAAAACCAGGAAATTATTGCAGTTCATTGGAAGCTTAGCCTAACTGGCCATTGTATTTATACTGGTTTTAATATAGTATCAAATCTTATATTGTGCAACTGCTTGAATTCAATGTGTGTTTCAGTCACATGTTTATTGGCTGATGGGAGAAGCAAGAGAGTCAGAGATCAATATTCTCGATATCCCAAATTGTCAGTGTTAATTAAAATGATTTGAGGGCTGTGAGCCACCTTAAAAGAAGGCATAAAATGGTATGGTAATTTTAATAACTAAATCGAGAAATAATGAAACTTTGTATCTTATTTTTCTCATTTCTACCTATTCTCCAGCATAGAGCTTCGCTGCCTTAGTTTCCTAAGACTGCTGTAACAAACTCCTACAAACCAAATGGCTTAAAACAACAGAAATGTATTTTCTCACAGTTCAGGAGTCTGAAATCAAGCTGTCGGCAGGGCCGGTTCCTTCTGAAGGCTCTGAGGGAGAGTCCGTTCATGCCTCGGTCCTAGCTTTTGGTGGCTGCCTGCATGCTTGGCCTTCCTTGGCTTGTAGCTGCATCACTCCAGTCCCTGCCTCTGTGGTCACAGGGGCCTTTTCCATATGTTTCTTCTGCCTCTGGGTGTTCTCTCTTCTTATAAGGAACCCTAATGCAATGTGACCTCATCTTGATTACTACATCTGCAAAGACTGTTTCTAAAAAAGGTCATATTTGCAGCTGGCCGGGGGAGAGGGTGAGGAAGAGGAGGGGTTATTGCATGAACGTATCTTTTTGTGGGGACACAGTTCAACTCTTTACAGTGGCAAACACTAAGTTCAAACAGAAACTCATAATCCCTCCTTCCTCCACATCCACTGCTATCGTCTCTAACTTCAGTTTATTGAGTCATATTACTTAATGACTGGCTTCCCATGCCTACTGTATTTGGTTTAAGTTTTTCTGCTTGGCTCTACCTTTGATAGACAAGATAATTTCTGAGAGTAAGAAATTGCTCTCCCTAAGCTTGAATCTTACTTTTTTCTCTCTTTGTGCTGTCACCCCTGCAGGGAAGGCTTCCTTTCTTCATCTAAGTAAGTCTTATTCTAAGGGTGGGATGCTTTATACTTTCTTTTTCCATATAGCACCTGGCACAGTGCTAACACATATGTACTCAATAATTATTTTAATTGATTTTCAGATAAAGTAGAAGGATATAGATTATAGATTAGAGATAAAAGTAAATAATGGCTTTATGTGCTTGAATCCCAAAATTCAAGTTGCTTCAGAACAAAATTCAAGTTGGTCTGTCTTGATAGCTTCAATCAATCAAGTAGAATATTGTTTTCTCTTTGTTTTAAAATTTCTACCTGGAGCACTAGTGTCATTTTTTAATTTTAATTTTATTTTTTTAGAGACAAGATCTTTCTCTGTCATCCAGGCTGGAGTGCAGGGGTGCAATCATAACTCACTATGGTCTCCAACTCCTGGGCTTAAGTGGTCCTCCAACCTCAGCCTCCCCAACAAGTAGCTGGTGGTACAGATATGTGCCACCACTCAGTACTGTATTTTAGTCTCATTCTGGTGTTCATCTGTTTTGGCTCTAAAATAGCATGAACATGCCAGGCATGGTGGCACATGCCTGCAATCTGAGTGCTTTGGGAGGCTGAAGCGGGATCACTTGAGGCCAGGAGTTTGAGACTCAGACTGGGAAACATAGTGAGACCATGTCTCTGAAAAAAGTCGGGCATGGTGGTGTGCACCTGTAGTCTCAGCTCCTTGGAAGGCTGAAATGAGAGGATCGCTTGAGCCTAGAATTGGAGGCTGCAGTGAGCTACTGCACCACTGCACTCTAGCCTGGGTGACAGAGCAAGAACTCATCTTTAACAAAAACAAAATCGAAAATGTCATGAGCAGATGCTCCTGTCAAGAGCATCTCTTGAGAGCAGCCCTTTGGAACTGAGTAGTATAGAATCATATACTTTGGTTTTGACTGTAAATTATACTTTTTATTTTATTTTTAAACAGGTTTGTGGCATTTATTATGTACCAGGCTCTAGTCTATTTGCTTAGCAAGTAGACTTGAAGTTTTTGTTATTTATTGTCAATACTGAGTTCTGTGTCTGAAAGATAATTTCTTATCAGTGATGTAATATCTAAAAGCATAAGTGAAACCAGCATGTAGTTTGTTTTATCTTTATTATCATCATTGTTACATAGCTAAAAAGATTTAAGAGGTTTTGCTCATCTGGACTTCTCTGCCTCTTCAAAAAGGAGGTCCAAGGCAACACTGCTGCCTCCTCCTTGGGTTCTGTCTTATTCCATTAAACACTACAATTATAAATTTGAAGGGATATATACCGGGGCACCAAATTTAGTATATGGCCTTATGGAAGCCTAGTCAAGCCCAACTCGTCCATCGTCTGGTGGACCTCGGCTCCAGCTCAGGTTCTTACCGTTACCAGGTCCAGAGCCATTAACTGGGCTCTGGTGGTGAGAAAATTTATTTTTCTGTTTTGTCATGGGCAAAAGGATAGGAGTCAGCAAGGGTTCATTTGGGTGATAGTGAACACTTGTGTGTGTGTGTGGTGTTTGTAGTTAGAATGAATGAATATTTGCTAAGCAAATAAACTGGAGCCTGGCACATAATAAATGCCACAAACCGGTTTAAAAATAAAATAAAAAGTATAATTTACAGTCAAAATCAAAGTATATGATTCTATACTACTCAATTCCAAAGGGCCGCTCTCAGCATCTCCATAGTCTCCCAGGGGTCTGGGCCTAAGGCTTATCTCCTCCGCCTTACATTCACCTCTGTTTTGAGATCTTTGTCCTTGGTCTGTTAAGTTTCACGAACTCTAACTTTTGGCAAATGGGAAATGTCCTCACAGAGGAGTTCCTTCAGTTTTCAGTGCAATCTCTTTTATAGTGACCTGCAAAAAACCCGAATTAGAAAATTAGCGTGAATAGGTATTTTTACAAAATAAGTTGACACTTGCTGAGCTTCATTTTTTCCTGCCTTTATGTTTACAGAAAAAAGACGTTGTAAGTATTAAGGGCAGTGGTGTGTTGGTAAATGTTTAACATCAGACTCTCTCTAAGAAACCCAAATTTGTAGTGGTTTGTGATTTTCATAGGCTCTAAAAAAAGCCAGGCATAGTGATATTTTCATATCATCATATTGAAAATGATGACTGAAATTTTCATCATTTTGAAATTGGCCATGATGAAAATATCATCATTCAAACTCCCAGTGTGACCTCACTGAAGTGGAGTTGGGCAGAGAAATGGACATAGGCTCTAGAACACCTCTGCAATAGGCCTTGGGTACGTGGAGGATTGAGGGGATGTGCCTTAGGTCTGGCCCTTAGAGAGGCTATGAAGATGCTGAGACTGGCTTTTCCCTGTGTTTTCATTTGTCCATACATTCATTCTACAAATATTTACTAAGCACCTGCTATGTGCCAGGCACTGCTCTAGGTATTAGGGATATAGTAGGGAACCAGACAAAGTCCTCACCTCCAAGGAGCTTGCGTCCCAGTGAAAGTATTCACAGACTTCCAATTTCACCTCCTTGGGACCCTAGCATTCTCATATTTTGGATAGTTAGAGTCAAGGTCCCATAACACTTTAATTTTTTATTTTATTTTATTTTATTTCTGAGATAGAGTTTCGCTCTTATTGCCTAGGCTGGAATGCAATGGCACAATCTCAGCTCACTGCAACCTCTGCCTCCCGGATTCAAGTGATTCTCCTTCCTCAGTGCCCTGAGTAGCTGGGAGTACAGGTGTGAGCCACCACGCCCGGCTAATTTGTATTTTTAGTAGAGACGAGGTTTCTCCATGTTAGTCAGGCTGGTCTTGAACTCCCAACCTTAGGTGATCCACCCGCCTCAGCCTCCCAAGGTATTGGGATTACAGGCTTGAGCCATCGTGGCCGGCCAACACTTTAATTTATTAAATGAAGAAAATAGCATGGGCCCATTTTAGTTTTCCTAGATGTAAAGCAGAGATTATGGAGGAGGAGGTAGAATTGCTCTCTGAATTGTCTCCATCTTGGAATCACAGAGACCTAAACCTTGCAGTGTCAGGAGCATTGGCTTGTCTTATATGGGAAACTCATGGTAGATAAAGCTTTGTTAGAAAGTTTGTTGTGTAGATTCCTCTGATGTGCTTTCCAGGCTGATAAGGTTCTAACTTCATCTCTGGTGATAAGCCTTTGTCCTTCCTGGGCTCCTTTGCAAATAGCAGGTGCCTCAAGGGGGAAAGTTGGAGAGCAGGGATGGTAAGATTCTTGCTGGGAGTTCCAGTCCCCTACCTAACCCAGAGGAGGTGACTGTTGCAAACCATTGCCTGTCTTATTAAAAGTTATGACAGCTAGAAGCTTATCGAGTGGATAAGCTTCTGGAAACTGAAATTGTGTCTAAGAATCGGGAAGGTTTGTATCCTCAGGATGGGTAGGAAAGGGGTTGATGAGGCTACTCTGATGGTAGAACTCTGGAGAGAAAGATGATTTACACATTGGAGGGGAAGAAAAAAAATGTTCTCTTTACCTTTCTGAATTCTCAGCTGGGACCCTTGTAACAAAAGGTAGATGAAGAAGGGAAAAGTAAGCTGGGCAAGGTGGCTCAAACGTGTAATCCCAGCACTTTGGGAGTCTAAGGCAGGAGGGTCAGTTGAGGCCAGGAGTTCGAGGTTATGGTGAGTTATGATCACAGCATGGCACTACAGCTTGGGTGACAAAGCAAGAGCCTTAGCCAGGTGTGATGGTCTGTGCCTGTAGTCCTAGCTGCTTGGGGGGCTGAGGTGAGAGGATTGCTTGAGCCCAGGAGTTCAAGGATACAGAGGGCTATGATTACGTCGCTGCACTCCAGCCTGAGCAACAGGGTGAGGTCTCAAAACAAACAAACAAACAAATAAAAAACAGATTCCCTTCACCCCCCAAAAAAACCAACAAGAGAAAAGCAAGAAGTTAACACATATGTGTTATATGTATATGGGAGATACCAGAGAAGTGAGTACATCTCAAAGAGGTGGCTTAGTATTCTGGCTTTACAGCATCTTCAACAAAGAACAATAATTATTTACAGAAATGACTGCAGAAAGGGAAAGGACCTTGAGTCTCTTGGGGTGGCAAACTGTGGGAAAACAAATAAAATACATGGGAAACTCCTGGTAGATAAAGCTAAGTTAGAAAGTTTGTTGTGTGGATTAATTCCTCTGGTGCCCTCTCCAGGCTGATGATCAGCCTTTGTTGTTCCTAGACTCCTTTGCAGATTAGGGGGATGGCAGAGAGCTTCTTTTATATCTGCATCTTCCCAGTTGCCTTCAAGTCAAAATAATCCTTATGCCAAAGTGGCATATTTTGGGTTGGCATATTCACCTACCCTTCAACATACTCCTCTGGAAGAGGATTTAGGATTCTCAGTGAAGAACTTTGAATCTTGCTGCTTGAAAAACATTGTGCCAGGCTTACTAATAGGTGGTATGATTTGAGGGGGTGAGATTTTCTTCTAGGAAAATAGGTCCTCAGGAAATTCCAGAAGCTTTAGATAAGTAAAAGCAGAAAGGAGACAAACTTTTTTAAAAATTTAAATTAACTGTTGGATGCTGCCTAAATCCTGGTCAGGTTTTTTTTTTTTTTTTTTTTTTTTTTTTGTTGAGATGGAGTCTCGCTCTGTCGCCCAGGCTGGAGTGCAGTGGCGCCATCTCAGCTCACTGCAAGCTCCGCCTCCGGGTTTACGCCATTCTCCTGCCTCAGCCTCCCGAGTAGCTGGGATTACAGGCGCCCGCCACCTCGCCCGGCTATTTTTTTTTTTTTTTTTTTTTTAGTAGAGACGGGGTTTCACCGTGTTCGCCAGGATGGTCTCGATCTCCTGACCTCGTGATCCGCCCGTCTCGGCCTCCCAAAGTGCTGGGATTACAGGCTTGAGCCACCGCACCCGGCCAATCCTGGTCAGGTTTGCATGACTCTGCAGAGCCTCTGCCCTTGCTGTTTTTCAACTGTTGGATGAATGATTCATTTGCCCCTGCTGTTTCTCACCTGTGGGATGAATGATGCTGCTGTTTTACACAGCGGCATTCCAGCAAATGTGGGTGGTGGACCATTCACCTCTTTGTGTTTATCTGGAGATATGCATCGTTCCATTTATGCCTAAGCCACCTAAATCTTCCTCATTAACAAGGACTTATATATGCACTATGCTGGCTTGGAATTTAACTCTTGACTCTGCTGTTTTTAACCAAATAAAGAAAACCCCGGCCTTTTTCAGCTTCTAGGACCCAACCGCTTTGGAGTCATCAGTGTGTTTCCAAGTATGGATTTTGGGTTACCTGCATCAGAACCACCTTCCTGCGCTTGTTAAAAATACCCATTCCTGGGATGCACTCCCAGTCTGCTGAACCACAGCCTCTGGAGTGAGGCTTAGGAATTTGCATTTTTAATGAGTTTCTCAGGTAATTCATAGGTACATTAAAGTTTGAGAATCACTGGTTTAGACTCATAGAAGATTAGAGAGGAAATAAACTCGTGTCCCCTTGGAGTCCCAACCTGTGGCCCGTTGGAACAAACGCAGACTGCTTGATGCTGGAGTTAAGCCTGGGAAAGGTTGGTAGCATAATTTTTCTATTTAAATTAGGAATTAGGATACCCACACAATCTGGTAGGTGAGAAAGGACAAAGCCCCTTCTTAAGGATCACCATTCTGTGACACCTTGCTATTAGCAGGCCCAGGTCTGTCATTCCAGTTGAAGGTGAACATAATTAATTACAGTCATTTCATTTTCAGCTGTTAAAGTTTAATTCTCCTAATGTTATATTATGGAACCTGAACATTTGCATAATAATTGACAAAGAAGATCAGTATGAGTAAGCACTTTTTGTGCCTTTGACTCATGCTTTGTCACTCTAATTAGTATTTGTGTGCCAAGTGTGGATTCTCTCAACTTATTAAAATTTTTGAAATCATTCAGGCTCCACACTTAGATGTTTCAGACCATTTGGCCCACTGTTGAGGGAAAAACAACACAGATATCTTAACTGGGTCCAATGCTGTAATTTTATAGATGTGAAAAATCAAGGTGGGGGTGGGGAATGAAGTGACTTGTGCAAGCATGTCGGGGCTGGAACAAGTCCCCAGGTCGTGCTGCTTCTAGGTGGGCGTTCTTTCCTTCTTAGGGCTGACACTCAGCAGGAGGGAAGTATACCTGTAAAATTCTCTGCTGAGTCTCACAGTTCTTGGCAGACGAAGTCTAATACACCCATTTCTTTTTTTTTTTTCTTGAGACAGTTTCTCTCTTGTCGCCCAGGCTGGAGTGCGATGGCGCGATCTCAGCTCACCGCAACCTCCTCCTTCCGGGTTCAAGCGATTCTTCTGTCCCAGCCTCCCGAATAGGTGGGATTACAGGCGCCCACCACCATGCCTGGCTAATTTTGTGTTTTTATTAGAGACGAGGCTTCTCCATGTTGGTCAGGCTTGTCTCTTGACCTCAGGTGATCCACCCACCTTGGCCCCCCAAAGTGTTGGGATTACAGGCGTGAGCCACCGTGCCTGACCTAATATTTCCATTTCTAAAGACACATTATTTAGTGTTCCCTTGTGAAAGCAGGGAAATTGCATTGAGTTTTCTATTCAGTGTGAGACTTGGAGAAACTGTCTAGTGTCTTGTTCTACATTACTTTTTGAGAGAGGTACAGTGGATGGCTGAAGCAGTCTGGACCAGGGGACTACCCTCAGTGCCTGTGAGAGCAGGTGTGTTGTAATTATCAAGTCCTGTGATAATTGTGCTACACTTAATTAATTGGAAGATTTGTCACTAATTTACTTTGGAGACCTCCAGGTGATTCAGTTAATGGGGTAGAGCAAGGAGGTGGGGGATGGATTTATTTTTATTTTGCATTTCCATTTTTCCTTCTTACTCCCTGATTTGCTTTGAAGGCCATCCTGGCTTTATAAAGGGCACAGATGTATTTCTTACCGTGTAATTAGCAGGAAAAACATTCTGTTGAACAGAGCAATGCTAGAGGGTTAGCTTGATCGCCTCAGAGGTTGCTGAGGAGCTGGTGTATCTTTATGTCTTCTTTTCAAATGCTCTTTGAGATTGTTGCTAAAGTAGTTTTCTGTAATACAGTGTGTGGTCAATCCTTTTGGGGAAACGTGGGTAACATAAGTCAACTGTGAAGAGTAAGTTTGATGACAAACGATTGCGAACTTAGAGCTATTTCTTGAAGGGAAAAAACCTGAAGTTAGTAAACAGTTTGAGGTTTAAGTCGATGGTTTTTGACTTGTAGAACTTGAGCAAAAACTTAACATGTCCTTTATCGTGTGGCAACCTCTGCTCTTTGGCTACTCAGTATCCGTGCTTTTATTATTCCTTATTTAAAGGACCCTGGTTTTGTTTAGGGCAACAATGTGCCCAGATAAAAATACCTTCCAGACTCCTGTGCAGGTGGGGGTGGCTGTGTCACCAGGTCTGACCAGAGGGTTGTGAGTGGAAGTTTACTGGGTGGAGCTCTGAAATGCTGTTTTTCCTGGTAAAAATGAAAAGCTGGGGCATATCTTTTGCCCTTGACCTTGACCCTTTCTCCCTTCTGCCTGGTATACAACACCTAAGGATACATTCTGCCTGGATACAACACCTAGGGATAGAATAACCATCTTGCAATTCTGAGGACACAAACTATGTGGGAAGTATGGCAGGGAGGAAATTAGAAGTCTAGGTTCTTGCCATAATGACTTCTTTGAGCAGCTGCCCCAGCCCTCCTCTGGAATGTGGGTTCATGAGAAAAACAACCTTTATCAATTAAGCCATTGTAGTTGGATTTCTGATACGTAAATCTGATACATAAACTTGGAAAACTGCTAGTTAGGTGGTCCTTGTACAAGGTGTGTTTAATCATAGTATATTCCAATGGACAGTTTAACTTATTATATAGAGGTGGAAATTTTAGATACAGAGAGATTCCCATGTCTGCAAGGCTTATTTAGTTGGAAATTACAATATGCAGAAACTTGCCAAATATTGGTCCACGTAAGGCAGTGCCTAACAGCAATTGGGTATTACCTGCTCTGTCTACAGCCCTTTGCTGAAGGAGGATTATGTCAAAAGTCAGAGGGATCAGGAGCCAACAAGTTAGTGTGACCCCTTGTTTGAAGGGGGTGGGCCCAGAGGGGTTTGCCTACAATCCACAGGTAAGCTCTGTGAGCACAACCTGGTCATTGCTTCTGAGAGATGTTTGGAGTTCTTTTATTTTTCCTCTTCTGGGGCAGAGATGTTGGTCCAGGATCACATCCATCCATAAATCTGTTACCCTATTTGAGGCAGTTCCACTGAGCAGGCTTTCTTTAATACATTCATTAATCAGCAAATAACCATATTTCTGAATAAAGATTTATCATAGGAATTTTGTAATCACACAGTGTTCTTTTTTATTGCTATGTATATATCTTCTGGTTCTTGTTATATGTAAGACAAATAGAAAATAATAGATTGCTGATTCCGTTTGCTTATGGCGAGAAAGGAAAATAATTACATGGTGAACATTCCAGGACCTTTAGGCCTATGAAGAAGAAAATTGTCCAAGGACCACATAGAATATTGTAGTGTTTGTTTATGTGCCATCATGATGTTTCTCAGACTTTGAGCAACTGCAGACCACTTAGACGGTGCTTTATGTGTGAGTAGACCATAATTTGAGGTAAATTTTTAAAAAGTAAATAATTTTAATAATGAAAAGCTTGTTTGACAAATGAGATAGGAGGAAACTTTGGGAGGTGATGGATATATTTATATCTTTCCTTCATGGTGGTAATGGTTCATGAGTGTATACCCCAAACTGTTTGAATTGTGTACATTAAATATGTATAGCTTTTTTTCATGTCACTCACACCTCAATGAAGTTTTTTTTTAAAAAAGCATGTTTGAAAATTAATAGTAAATGTTTCTCATATCAGTGAAAGATACTATAATTCTGAAGTAAAATATCTAATATTTAGCTATATGATGGGTTCCTTATCTAGTGTTTTTTCCTTCTTCATTATTTTACCAAAATAGAAAATACTTCTTTGTAATTAGAGTCTGTCAGGAATGGCAGTAAATGTGTGATGGCTCCATCAGTTTGGGAAGTTTGGATAATTCAGATTGAAACTGTCTAGAAATGATGGCAAGATTTCCACCTGAAAATCAGAGTCAGGGCTTCTTCAGGTATGAAGTCTACAAGTCTGTAAGCACATCTTCAAACTCACTGTTCAGTCTTCTCAAAGAAGCTCTATACTTACTCTCAGTGTTCAACATAAACCATGTTTGGGTTCTGGATGAGAGGATCAGGAATATCCAGATACTAACTGCATTGCCGACATTTGCCACTTGAAGTTATGGAACTGCTCCTTCCTGACATTATCTGTGTGGAACAGGAATGTTCCAGTCTCATTTGTCATTTCAACAGTCTGCATGAGTACCCTTGATGACAACCACAGTGCTTCTGGGGGACCAATCAGTCTCATGCCCTCTGCCCATTTCTTTGCAGAACATACTGAGAAAACATATACTCAGATCTGATTATAGTCACACTTAAAACTATTTTCTGCAACACCACATTAAGATTAGGAACCATATTGTTGTGTGTCATCTGTTTTGGTGAATAAAGAAGTGGGTGTTTTGGCATAAAGGTAACACTTTTATTTGTATCACACCTTCTTCCTTGCTGCAAACATAGCTGGTTATTCTATCAGCACTGATCCTAATGCACCTTTTCTGATTTGTGTTATTGCTTACAAAATAAATGTTAACTAATGAAAAGTCTCTTCTATAGATTGGGTTATTGGTAACACATAGAGCCAAGAGTTTTTAAGTACTTCTCCCTCAAATATGTTCCACTAATATGCTAGTTGGTATGCATACGCATATCATTGGTTTCACTTAACTACAAGGCAAAATACATGCTAGCGTACATATGTGGTTGTAATTCTTCCACATTACATGCCATTGATATGTGATGTTTGATAGAACCATCAATAATTTTGCCAATACTTGCATAGTCAAATTTTCCTCTGAGCATGTGATTTGTCATTAACCTTGTGGCTGGTTTTATTGGTTTCTTAGAAATAGAATAATCTTTATTTGTTTTGTCTCAGGAATGTAACTTTGAGTAATGCCCTTAGTGACGAAATGAGTCAATTTAATACCAGAAAACATTATTTCGTACTTATTTTGGAACAATTCAGGAAGTTTAATAGGGAGGTTACTGTGTACATTTTGAAATGTAGTTTGAAAATATTATGAAATCTTTGATGCTTCAAGCTGCTCTCTGATAAGGGTTTGTGACAGAAACACATTGGCAAATGGAATAATTGTCCAATATATTCCTTGGCAGTTGCTGGGACCAACTTCACTTGTGAGAAACCATCCCACTTGCATATTCACATTCTCTACTTGTACTAGAGTGAGATTCACTGTTTGTGTTTAAAACATGATTGTGAGGTCTGGGATTTTTGTTGCTACATTCATTACTATGTTTATACTGTAAATGAGCACTTTTGAACCATCCATTCATTTATGTAAGCTAAGGATAAAACACAACACATCAGTAATAGTGAGAAATGTAATTTTTATTAACAGACAGTAACATACAAAGATGTTAAACTATGTTAAAAGGGGCCAGCTGCACCCAGTACTGCTTTTAGGATTGTGGTGAGTGTGATGATTAAGAACATAACTGGATTTCTATGAAAAATCCTAATCAGTTTTGCATTCAAGTGTAAGGTATATGGGAATAAAACAATTTCTCCCAAACAGCCAAATCCCCACGGGACACTTGACTGACCGATTGCCTGAGAACTCTATACTGTTAGGCCCTTTAGTGACATAGTAGGTAGTAGGTAGACAGTCATGCCTTTTAATAGGAAGTTTCTAAATGTATCCATTCATTCATCAGCATTAATTGAATGCTAAATATATGCCAACCACTTTATTAAATGCTGGCGATATAAAGATGACTAAGATTCAGTTGATTCCCCAGGGACCCAGTTTATAGTCTCTTGGGGAAGACAAATATAAACTAAGTTATAATTCATTATGCTAAGTGCATGCTGGAGACAGGCCAGTGAGAGCACAGCATGGTACTTGGAGATCATAGGGTTGTGGGAGCATACATTATAAGGTGAAAAGTGAGGCTGGAGGGGTGGGCAGAAACTAGATCCCACAAGACTGAACTGGCTGGTTAGGAAGCTTTGAGTTTGTTTTCTAGGCCTCAAGAAACCATGGAGTGGTTTTAAACAGGGCAGTGATAAGGACAGGTTTATGTTTTAGCAAGATAATTCTGTGGGCTGGGCGAAGGTTGGAGATGATGGAGGTAAACCCAGAAGTAGGGAGACTACGAGGCTGTCGTGATTTCTAGCTAAGGTATAATGAGGGCTTAGGCAAGGGCATGGCAACAGGGTCAAAGAGTTTGTGACACATTCAAGAAGTAAAGGAGATAAAAGTTTCAGGACTTGGTGATTGACCAGGGGTGAAGGTTGGGTTAAGACAGAGCGAAGGATGATGCTTAGTTCTCTATATTGGGCTTCTGAGGGGGTGGAGGGGAAAGAGTGAGTGAGAGGGAGAGAAGGAGAGAAAGACAGAGTGAGAGACAGAGAGACAGAGAGATTAAGTTTAGGAGAAACAGGTGGGGTAAAATAGGGTATATAGGAGATAAAGCATTAAGTATTAAGTTTGGTACAAATTGAATTTAAGGTACCTGTGAAATACCCAATTAGATCTAAGAATCTAAAGCTGTTGGAGGGTATAAGTATGGAAGTCATCAAAATGGGTGGTAGCTCAAACCATGAGAGTAGATGAGTTCGCCTAATGTTGAGTGGGTATTTTAACAAGCAGGCTGGAGAAGAGGAGTGCCATATAGGAGACAGCAGACAGTAAATAAATGGTCAAAGAGGTGGCAGGAGAGCTGTGGTAGTGAAGTGCCTCAGAAGCAAAGGGAGCAGAGGGTTTCCAGGAGGGAGTGATTGATAGCATCCAACCCAGCAGGGAGAGACCAGACAGTGTCCACTGGATGCAGAGGAATGCATGATGACTTTGGGAGAGAACTGTTTCAAAAGAGTGGCAGGGGCCCATTGCTGTATTTTTGGAAGTGAGTGGAACGTGAGAAAGTAGAGAGTGAATTTCTCCCTTTGAAAGATTTCCTAGCCAGAGAAGTTCTGAGTCTTGAGAAGGTTGAAGGTGTTTACTATGTGCATGAGTAAAGAGAAGTTTAAGTTCATTGGAGTTGATAAGTATAGGAATTGTGAGTCTTGTCACCCACATAGGACTTTGAACTTATCCTAAATAATGGCAAGGCCTGGGTGGGACAGAGGCTATGAGTCAGGTAGTAAAGTCTTTAGCAAATGAGAAGGAGTTACCCGGGGGCTGATAGGTTACAGAAACAAAGAGGGAGTAGAAAGAGTTGTAACCAGATGACAGGAGTTAAAGGAGTCAGAGTTTTAGATTAAATATAGAAGGGCAGTGTGTTAGATGTACAAATGGGGAGTGAGTGAGGAATAGGATGACCTTATTCCCAACCTTGAGGTAGGGTGCCCAGGAGACTGCACAGCATCTGGTGGGGAAGTGGTCCATTGCGTTTTGGTTAAGGCCAAGGTCTGTGAGGTAGGCAGGATGTTGCCAAGTGTTAGTCCTATCATGCAACAAGTTGCAGAGGGTCCAGTAAGAGGTTGGAGAGGAAAGGGGAGTAAGGTCGAGGGGAAGCTCTGAACAGCATGGGCAGGAGGGTGTGAGAGTACAGTTTTGGACATATGACAAGGATGTGAAGTGTGGTGGGATTAACTGGCCTAAACATTTCAATAGACCTTTGGGATGAAGTTGCTTTAGGTTTCCCACAGGCATCTAAATATCAGCTGATGACCACTGACCTGTTCCAGTCAAGGCTGTGTGGCTCCTGGGACCATATTCTTCCAGCATTACAGAAGGAGGTTAAGTGAGCTCCCAAGCAGCAACACCGTCATTGGTCAAGGTTTTAGTACTGGACAGGGAGTTATGAAACAGGGTTTTAGTCCTAGCTTTGCCTCTAACCTACTTTATGGACTTGGGCAAATCACTTAAACTTTTAAGGCCTCACTTTCCTTATTTTTAAGTGAGGGGTAGGCCCAATAGTCTCTAAAATGACAGTTGATCCCATTTGTTCTCTAGTTTTCTTCCATTAAATGTGGCACTTATGGTACTATTGTGGTATCATCACAGCACTCAGTAACCCCTCGGTAATCTTCACCGAGGTGTACCACCCTTCAGGCCCAGCCACATACACATACATCCAGCAATGCCTACTCTCGTCTTACCCCATCTATGATGTTCAGGAAGGACCGTGTCCTCAGTCCCTAAATACATAGGGTTTTTTCAGTGTTGGCCTTTTGGCCAGCCAACCCTCCCTGACTGTCACTCTGGTCATTTACTTTTTGTTTTATTCTCTTCTTTAGAATAATAGTGAGCTTTATTATCCAAAGAGCTTTAAAGTGGTTTTACAACTAAAGGCAGGAACCCTTGTATACTGGTATGAATGTAAATTAATTGGAACAACCATGTGGAAAAGGGTGTATAGAGGTTCTTAAAAATACTAAAAGCAGAACTACCATATGATCCAGCAGTCCCACTTCTGGGCACGTATCCAAAGGAAATAAAATCAATATCTCAAAGAGATACTGCATTCCTATGTTCATTGCAGCATTGTTCACAATAGTCAAGATATAGAATCAACCTGTATCTGTCAACAGATGAATGGATAAAGAAAATGTGATACACACACACACACAAACACACACGAATATTATCTGGTCACAAGAAAGAAGTCTTGTCATTTGCAACAACGTGGGTGTTCCTGGAGGACATTGTGCTAAGTGTAATAAGCCAACCACAAAAAGATAATACTGTATGATCTCACTTACATGTGGAATCTAAAAACATTGAACTCGTGGAAGCAGAGGGTAGAATGATGGCTGTCAGGGGGTAGGAGAAATGGGGAGATGTTGGTCAAAGGGTAAAAAGGTTCGGTTGTGCAGGATTAATATGTTCTGGATATCTGAGGTACAGTGTGGTGACTATTATTAGTAATACTGTATTGTACACTTCAAATTTGCCAAGGGAGATCTTAAATGTTCTCAACACACACACACACATGCACACACACAAAGGTAACTGTGGGAGGTGATGGATGTGTTAATTAGCTTGAATGTGGTAATCATAATGTACATGTATATCAAAACATCATGTTGTATACCTTGAATATATATAGTTTTTATTTTCAGTTATACCTCAGTAAAGCTGGGAAGAAAGAAGTGCTTATAGTGAAGGAAAATGTGGCTGTGTCATTGTTTTGAACATCTCTGTCAGGAAATACTGCATGAGTAATGGGAAGAGCATGGAGTTGGGGCCGTGTGCGGTGGCTCATTCCTGTAATCTCAGCATTGTGGGAGGCTGAGGCAGGCAGATCACTTGAGGTTAGGAGTTTGAGACCAGCCTGGCTAATATTGTGAAACTCCATCTCCGCCAAAAAATAAAAAAATTAGCCAGGTGTGGTGGCATGTGCCTGTAGTCCCAGCTGCTTGGGATTCTGAGGCAGGAGAATTGCCTGAAGCCAGGAGGTGGAGGTTGCAGTGAACCGAGATCCCTCATTGCACTCCAGCCTAGGCAACAGAGCAAGGCGCTGTCTCGAAAAAAAAAAAAAGAAGAAGAAGAAGAGCACGTAGTTAGGAGCCAGGAGACCTGGGCTTAATGCATCTGCAGCCTAGTTCATAGGTGGATGCTAATTTAATACAGGGCAATAAAATTCCTAGAAAAGTATTTGCTCACATTTGATGAAGCGTCTTTTCTGTTTGCCTACCTTTGGATTTGGGGGAATTTGGGGTGAATATCACTGTAAATGAGTGTGTTCCGGGATGTTTGCTTGAATGTATCAGTGTGGCTGGGGTTGGGCGAGAGGAGAAACTTATTCTCCTCTTAGCTTTGTCCTCCATCTTGTTTTTATGTTTTCTGGCAACAGTAACTTTGATAAAAGAGATCTTCCCAAGCCTGATGAGACAGCAAACTAAAGAATGAAAGAAGGGAGGATATAAATAGCACTGAGGACCAACATGGATTTTTTAGGTGTTTTCAGAGCTGCTAGACTCAGTAATTGGGTTTTCTTATGAGACTTTTAATTGCTTTATTAAGAAAAATAGGATAAAATAAAATTGAACAGATTAGGCAGCCAAGCTCTGGAACTAGTAAAGAAGGTTCTATTTATGAGTTGAAGAGGTAACCTTATTTTTTCCCCCGATTCTAAGACCACGTTGAAGGAACAGAAGATACTGTAGATCACCTGTTCTCTTTCCTTCATTCTTTCTCTCTCTGTCTCTCTCTCTCTGTCTCTCTCTTTTTGTAACAGGGTCTGGCTCTGGAGTACGGGTGGGATTTTAGCTCACTACAACCTCAGCCTCCTGGGCTCAAGTCATCCTCCTACCCCTAAGTGGGACTACAGGTGTATGCCACCACGCCCAGCTAATTTTTGTATTTTTTCGATAGAGAGGGGGTTTCGCCACATTCCCACTACAAAAATTTACTACCAGAAAATAAGCTAAGAAAAATGGTAGTTTTCATGAGATACTGGATGGGCCATTCCATAATAACAGCAATAGAAATTAAATTATAAACATTAACATCAACATCAACGTCATTAACATTATACCCCTTACACTGGAACAGCTGGTAGAACACCACTTTGAGTATTCAGCTCATACTGATCTTGTATGCAAGAAGATGAGAGAGAAGGTGTGTATAAATCCCATTTTATTAGGCCTTAATTCGCTGTGCACAAGAGGGTAGTAGCAATGGATTTAAGTTCAAAGGAAAAAGAGTTTCCTGAAATTCCCTCTTAAGTGTAGCATCTGTTATTTATTTCACATGTTTACTATCAATTTTAAATATACATTAGTAGGACCATGAAAGAAGTTATGTTTATGAAGCTGAAGCACTTATTTTTATTCTTCTGCTCAATTCTCCTCTTTCTCTTCCTCTTCTTCTTCTTCCTTCTTCTTTCTTCTTTTTAAATATGTATTTCTTGAGTCAGGGTCTCGCTCTGTTGCCCAGGCTGGATCACCCAGACTGGAATGCAGTGGCAGGATCGTGGCTTACTGCAGTCTCAAACTCCTGGACTCTAGTGATCCTCCCACCTTAGCCTCCTGTATAGCTGGGACTACAGGTGCATACCACAACACTCAGGTTAAATAAATAAATATATATATATATATATATTTAAGTTAAATATATACGTATATTTAATTTAAATTTAAATTAAACATACATATATTTAAACTCATATATATGTTAAACATTGGGAGGAATATAGAATAGATTCCAAAATATCTGCAAAAAAGTACATACCAAATAACTCAGATGATGACAGATGGTGGTTTGTGTATGTGACTTTGAGTTAAGCAAGATGATAGAGTATTTTAAATTTTTATCATACTTCATAGTTTTAAAAACATTTTCATATATGTTATTCACTTTTCTCAACATACCCATTAGGTAAGGAGGATCGGCATTAAAACCTCATTTCCTACATGAAGAAATTGCGAGTCAGGATTTGACCAAGCTCACGGAACTGAGTGGCAGATTGGATAAAAATCTGTTTGCTGACTCTTGATCCGTTGGGCTTCCTAATACTGCCTGTTGTCTATAAATAGATAACATTGAAAAGCCCAATATTTACAAATGAGTCAACTTTGCTTGTATGTGAGAACATATGTAGTTCTCCAGGAATGCTTTAAAAGTGTCAGCTTCAAGAGTGATATGAAAATGTTTGTCCATCTAGTGTGGATTCTGCAAAGACAAATATTTCTCTGAAAACACCTTACCAAACAAATTATTTCTTTGTAGTCAAAGAAACAATAGAAATTCAAATTTGTATTGTCATGATAATCTAAGACATTTTTAGAAACGGTTGGTTTTTGCTTTTATCAGGCTTAAAAAGCGAGATAGTGGCTCCCATATTTAGGAATTTTGAAACGATTAATTTTGACAGGTAGAAACAAAGCCATTATTCCAAACAAAAGTGAGTCAACTTGGCCTGGCACCAACAGATGGCGGTATTGGTTGTGTACTGGGCTCCATTTTTTGTTGTTAGTCTATGGAAGACTCATATTTGCTGGAATTGCAGTTAATTTTTTGTTTGTTTTTGTTTTTGAGAAGGAGTTTCACTCTTGTTGCCCAGGCTGCAGTGCAATGGTGCCATCTTGGCTCACCGCAACTCCCGCCTCCCAGGTTCAAGTGATTCTCATGCCTCAGCCTCCCAAGTAGCTGGGATTACAGGTATGTGCCACCATGCCCAGCTAATTTTGTATTTTTAGTAGAGACAGGGGTTCTCCATGTTGGTCAGGCTGGTCTCGAACTCCTGACCTCAGATGATCCACCTGCCTCGGCCCCCCAAAGTGCTGGGATTACACACGTGAGCCACTGCGCCCAGCCAGAATTGCAGTTAATGTTTAAGGGTTTTATGACATTATTAACCTCATGTAAGGTGTATGGAAAGCTATGATAATAAGAAACATTCTATTACTCCAAGTCTTACTGACTTTTAAGAAAATAAGGATGATAAAAGGTGAAGCAACAATGATGACTTCCCTAAGTATGCAAGAGAAGAATCACTTGACACCAGAATGTTTCTGAATGACAAACTGCAGACTATGTAACACATGTAAACTACTGTCCCAATGCAGCTAACAATACATAGCAAGATGAAAGAAATGTGATTGAAGAGAAGGAAGAACTTTGGAGTTTGTTAGTGCAAAAACGTCTGTCAATATAAAAGAAGGATGCCAATTAGGCTAATATTAGGAGAAGATGAAGAGAAGGTTTGGTCTGTTGAAAATGGATGGTATCACAGGCTTTATGACGGTTCCCATCAGCAGATCGTCCATGTGAGATGTCATTGGTGAGCATCTGACATAACCCCTGAGGGGCTGTCAGCTCTTGAGGAGTGACTCTTGAGGGGAGTTGTTACTTACCACGCTACAGGTCAGTTTTGGAAAGAGATGCCCAAATCTAAGGAAGATCAATGAAAGGAAGAGGAAGATGACTGGTATTGCAACTCTGAAGTGTCACCTACCTATTTGGTGGAAACTCATACAGAGACTGCAGACTTATATAAGTCACTTGAGACTTACAGACATCTTCTCGATACCTAACCTTTATATAATACATATTGAGTTCTTCATGTCATTAGGTTTTGGGGAAAGCACAGCTCGTTGATTTCATAGATTTCCTTTTTTGTGCAGTAATTTTAATATCTGCCCTTGAAAATCTTTCATCAGAAACATTTAACAGGGGCAGATTTTTATCAGCTTGAATTTCACCATCTGCCTTTGTACTTTTCTGCTTGGTGATAAAGATGTAGTGAATGAATAGAGTGGCCAAAAGGGGGACAAGAATAGAATAAGACGAAAGGCAAGTGACCAGTTGGCAATTGTGGGGGCTGACTGGTGGTGATGGTCTGGGTGCAGGGTGCCTATAGATAGGTGTCAGTGCCTTCCACTTGGTTGGTCTACTAGGAAGTTACTTCACCTTCTATTGAATATATATTAATAAGAAAAACCAGCCCATGGCTGGTTAACTTCTCATAGAATGAGATGGTAATGTATGAGCTTAGGTCACCCATGAAATTCACAGATTTAGTAGCTCCTCATTTGCTGCAGCCAGTGTTGGAGTTTTCGATTCTATGCTGTCATCTTGGCCTGTGGTATCCCCGCCTGCACACAGCTGGGCCAGAAATCTTTCAGTTACATTTGATTTCTCTCTCTTCCTCTTTCTCATTCTCAAATTGATTCTGCCCCTGAAATGTTTCCCATTATCACCTGCCACTGCTCTAGTCCAGACCTTGTTATCTGAGAAACAGTGTAGTGAAAATTTGGGCTTTGGAGTCAGACTTGATTTAAGAATCTGTTCCTTCCACCCACTAGCTTTATGACTTTGGGAGAACTGCTTAACTTTTCTCTAAGCCTCTGTTTTCTCAGGCAGAAAATGTGGTTAGTTATAGTACCTACTTTGTGAGGTTGTCTTGAAGATCGGATAAGACAATACAAGTATAGTGCTTAATGTTTAAAACACGTTAGCTATCAGCACCTGTATTTTTCGAAGGGACTCTTAACTGTTTTTCATTTCTCTGATCTTTAGCTTCTACAAGCCATTTCTCCTATTGCTACCAAAGCTATTTTCTTACAGCACTGTTTGGATTCTATTATTCTCGTGATCACACACACACACACACACACACATACACATACACACACACACACACACAGATATTTTGGATATTTGTCCCCACCCAAATCTCATGTTGAAGTGTAATCCCCAGTGCTGGAGGTGAGGCTTGGTGGGAGGTGTTTGGGTCATGGGAGCAGATCCCTCATGGGTTGGTGCTATCTTTGTGATAAGTGAGTGAGTTCTTGTGAGATCTGGTCTTTTAAAGGTACATGTGGCACCTCCCCCACAACTCTCTCTCTTGCTCTTGCTTTCATCATACTATGTGCCTGCACTCCCAGAAGCAGATGCTGACATTATGCTTCCTATACAGCCTGCAGAACTGTGAGTCAATTAAACCTCTTTTCTTGTAAATTACCCAGTCTCAGATATTTCTTTACAGCACTGCAAGAACACTCTAATACATGCTCTAATACACTAGCAGCAGCAACAACAACACAATGAAGTCCTTTCCTGGTATCTCATTATGTAGAGGATAAAGTTGGTCTATTTTGATCTCTTACAATTGGGTCTCATCTTGCAAGGGATGTCCTGTTGTGTCCAGCCTCATGTCCTGTTGTATCCAGTTGTCAGCCTGTACTCCTCCTCATACTCTCCATCTTCTCTGCACACATTATGTATGTTTAGGTTTCTCTCCGTCATTAACTTCATCCTGCTTCAGTTTGGAATGAGCATCCCAAATACCCTCCCTCACCTGTTCATTCTTCAAGGCCCACCATGTCAGACTTCATACCTCCTCTTTTCTCCTACAATGTTGTTTGTATCTCTATTATATAACTGATTTCTTCTTGCCTTAAAAGAGTTTTACTGAGTTATTTTCATGCCACCAGCGTATTCTAACCTTGGGAATGTAAGGAACTTGTTTGAGGAATCTTTGTATTCTCTATAGAGCCTAACTCAGTGGGTTGCATATTTGTAAGTGCTCAGAAAATAAATGCTGAATTGGATAAAATTGGCTTCATTATCCCTTTCCCATTAAAAAGCAATCTAATTTGCTAACTCAGGGTTTATTTATGGAAGTCTTCCCATTTTAGCTTTTAGGTCACTCAGTAGGGATCAGTACATAGCATGGTGTTGACATTAGATGAATGTATATGCTTTGAATTCAAATCCTGATTCATTAGCTTCCCAGGCAGGTTGACTTTTTTGGTTGCTAGGAAATCAAGTAATAGAAAGGTATCACTCTGTCAGTCACTGGTCACCTGCATGGGTGGAAAAGTTTGTGCAGATACTCTTGAGATGAAGAGTGAGGACTTAGTTTTTTCAGGGAAGCTTGGGAAAGGGCTTTAAAGCCTTTAGCCATAGAACACTGAGGAACTACAGTAGAGTGTTAGGAAAGGAACCATGAGGATGAGGTCAAGGTGACAATCGAGGAAGGCAACTTTACCATGTGGTGAGCACTGTCTGTTGTGTATTAGTTCTGTTAAAGGCAGTGAATCCTGCCCTGAAGGATGGAGGAAGTACTGTATTTCTCTCTGCGGAAATACTGTGCAATGAAATGTACTCCCACATCTCCACTCTCTACCTTGCCCTATGTGATAAGAGATGGAAGGATATTAACAAAGAATGGTTTATTAGTCCCCACTTTTTCGTTATGGAACTCTCTTACTCTTTGATATCATGTCAGATTGGAACCCCAAAAGATTATTTTTTGACTGCTCCATTAGACCCCAATTTAGTGTTCTTCATCTGTTTTGGGCCACTGGCCTGTTGAGGATATGATGCAAGTTATGAACCCATTCCTTGGTTAAATGCACACGTATTCTAAAATTTTTACATAATTTCAGATAGTTTATTGACCCTCCCAAAGTCTGTCCTTGTAATTCCCTGTTTAAATTCTGTGCTTGACAACTGTATTAGTTTTCTATTATGCTTAACAGTTAGTGACTTAAAACAACACAATGTATTATGTCAGTTTCTGTGGGCCAGGATTCTGTCATGGGTAAGCTGAGTCCTCTGCTCAGGGTCTCACCAGGCTGAAATCAAGGTGTCAGTGGGGGCTGCAATCTTATCTGAGACTATCTTAGCTGAGGTCCTCTTCCAAGCCCATTCAAGTTGTTGGCAGAATTCAATTTCTTACAATTCTAGAATGGGGTCCTCATTTTCTTGCTGGCTATTACCTGGGACTCTAAGCTTCTAGAAACCCATCCTCAGTTTGTAGTGAGAGGGCCCTCTCACAGCATGTCACCTCACTTCAAAGTCAGCAGGAGAATCTCAGTCAGTGGGCTCTGACAGTCTCATACATTATGCAGTGCAATCAAGGGAGTGGCATCCCGTCATACTTGCAGGTCCCACCCACACTCAACGGGAGAGGATTATACAGGGTATGTAGACCAGGGATTGGGAATCTGGGGGGCTCGATTTAGAATTATGCCTCCCACACCAATGATCTATTTTGTTAGTTTTCTGGTTTTGGTGTTATGACACACTGATAAGTAGAGATACATTGTAAGACATCACAAATAATATGTTATCAATAAAATACTGGAATTTATCATTTTCTTCTAATAGGAAGAGATTCGTGGTTATCCCTTAAATGATGTCATTCCCTTTTGCTGCTTTCTTGAAGGGAATAGAAATGATGACGTTGCTATAGCTCCCCTGTAGTAGGCCCCCAAGATATCCATGTCCTAATTCCTGGAACCTGTGGCTATTACCTTATGTGGCAAAAGGGGTTTTGCAGATGTGATCAAATAAAGGATCTTGAGATGGGAGATTTTCCTGGATTATCCAGGCGGGCCTTTAATGTCATCACAAATGTTCTTGTGAGAGCGAGGCACAGGGCGGGAGATTTGACTACAGAAGGAGGAGATGTGACAATGGGGGCAGCAGGTTGGAATGACACAAGGAAGGGATCATGAGCAGCCTTTAGAAGCAGAATAGCAAGGAAACAGATTCTCCCTTAGAGCTGCCAAAGGAACTGCTGATGCCTTGACTTTAGCTCAGTGAAACTGATTTTGGATTTCTGGCCTCCAGAACTGTAAAAGAATAAATGTGTGTTGTTTTAAGCCATGAAATTTGTGGTTAACTTGTTTTTTTTAGCAGTCCTAAGAAACTACCCTTTAATAACTGTGTTTACTTCTAGATATACTAATGGGACACCACCACCTCACATCTATGATGTCTACATTTAAAAAAAATATGCACTGAGACTATGTGGGGATAAAGTTGGAAGAGGTCAAACCAGATGGGGAATATTTCTTTTTTTTTTTTTTTATTATACTTTAAGTTATAGGGTACATGTGCATAACGTGCAGGTTTGTTACATATGTATACTTATGCCATGTTGGTGTGCTGCACTCATCAACTCATCAGCACCCATCAATTCATCATTTACATCAGGTATAACTCCCCAATGCAATCCCTCCCTCCTCCCCCCTCCCCATGATAGGCCCCAGTGTGTGATGTTCCCCTTCCCGAGTCCAAGTGATCTCATTGTTCAGTTCCCACCTATGAGTGAGAACATGCGGTGTTTGGTTTTCTCTTCTTGTGATAGTTTGCTAAGGATGGGGGATATTTCTAAGGATCACATGTGATTGGGGTAAAGGATTAATATTGGGCTATTGCAAAGAGGCAGTAGGCCTTTGAACAAGAGTTCAAAATAAATAATAAAATAATAATAAATAATTGAGAGAAACGAACGAAAGGATTAAAAAGGGAACAAAAGGTGAGGAAATGAAGATGAGAAGAGAGAAGAAAAAATTGAGGAATGGAGAAGTACAGTTTGGCCTCATAGATGTGCTCTGTAAACAGCTTGTGACAAGTGGCTCTTGTCTGGGAGGATTGATGGCTCAGGGCTGCACCTCTGGGAGCTGAGACACCTGCCCGAGGTCGGCATCGTGACAAAGCTGTTTCTTCTCCACAGCTCGGCAGTGATGTCATGAGCAGCTTGCCGCCGCCTCGTGTGGCTTCAGCTGCTGTGTCTGGGACTCCAGATCCAAGAATCTCTGCCTTCTTTTAAAATAGTTTGATGGAGGAAAAGATATAGAGTATTTTTTATTTCACCAAATCTAAGTATTTTCCAAACTACCCATGATAGAGTCCTTTTTAAAGAAAAATAATGGACCGTAAAATAGCAAAATAAAAAGCTCACCACAGGGTTCTTTAAAAAAAAAAAAAGCAGTTGTGGGGATGAAGGTCAGTGCTGCCGCTTGAACAGAATGCAGAGGGGAGTGTATACACAGTGCTTTTGGAAACTTAGATGTCTCAGAAAATGTTCTGTAGGACTAAGCACTTATTTGGGGGATTTTTTTTTTTTTTTAGACAAGAGTTTTGCACTTGTTGCCCAGGCTGTATTTGGGGGAATCCTTACTTCACTAGCAAGCCCATTTCCAGTGACCTCAGACTCTTATGAAGCCAGATCTGTTACCTCATCGGACAGGTCATTCAGGTGGATATCAAGTGTCTGCAGAGGACAGACACTGGCCTGGCTCCTGCCCCTTCGTGTGGGCTCAAGACTGTCCAGGTAGCCCCTGCACAAGGACTGACAAGCTGATGGTTACTGAGATTTAGGTCTGTCCCCACATTTCACTGTAACTGCTGGGTTAATGGGCTAATGTTAGCACTAATTAAAGATGTCTCTCTTAAAGTCCTTATCCTGAGCATTCCTAAAAGTCCAATAAAAAACCCCACAGCAAGCGTTTTGGAAAAGTAGTTTTAAAAATGACTGTATGCATAAAACATTGCTTTGTCTTTGAGTGACCTTTTTGACTGACCTAGATACCATGGTTAGCCATGTGCCAGTTCCAGGGAAGACGTGCCCGAGTTGCTAATTCCTACTTCATATCTCATTTGTATGTCTTAATAAAATCGGAAGATCCCCCTTCTGCCCTGCCTTCGTTTAGAAGCTACCTGATACTCACAGTCAGCATGGGGGCCCTGCTTGTTCTTAGGCTGGTTTATGGACTGTCTTTGTTGAGAAAAACCACTCTGCAGCCTGTATTCTGATCACATCACCAATCACATTGCTCCTGACCATCAGTCACTTTTGTCAAAAAAGTGACAAGGACTCCAAGAGCCTGGAGAAACCCATTGGTGGGTGGCTGTTTGTGATCCCAGACTTTTGTTCTGCTGCTAGCTTCCTGCTCCTGCTTTCTCCTTGCACCAGTGTAAACCTCAGTTCATTCATTCCTGGTGCCCTTTGGACTTAGCTATCTCATAATGATGGTAGAAGGTCCTTCCAGCCCCATCCCACTTCTCTAGTAAGATGTCACTTATTGTCTTAATGGGTGGCATCATGGCTTAGGCTTTGGTTGCATCAGCCTGAGTAAATAGCTGGAATCCAGGTAATAATGTAAACATTGGAAGAGACTTCAAAGCTCATGTACAATCTTGCCCTCCAGCCACTCAAACTCTCTCCTATTCCAAAATCTTGAGCAGAGATGCTGTAGTTCACATCACTCATCATAGATGGTCCTGAGCCGTCTAGATGGTGGTCGGGATACTCTGGGCCCCACTCTGCCTTAGCCTTGTGTCCACTCCTCACTTCACCCTTTTCCTCTTTTCTCTCCTGTCAGTTTGACCTCATAAATATGTCTCCAGGATCTGCTCTTTCTCCGCTGTTTACTCACGTCTTGTGGAGAGGTGCTAAGTAGATTTCTGTCCTTACTGTCTCTTGCTCCTCCAATTCTAAAATCCTCCCCACCCTGCATCTGCTGATTTCACTCAGCCACCTGAAATCCTCCCTTGGCCCTGAGTAGCCTCCAGGGTGAGGTTGAAACCCTGGGGCCTCTGAGGTGTTTCCCAGCTGGCTTGCCCCTCGCCTCCCCTCCTGCCAGCCATGATCTTGGCGTTTCCTGGCCAGCTGTGCATTTCCTGATGTCCCCGTCTGTGTGTCTGCTGTCTCCTCTCCCATCCTGCTCTGCCTAACTCATTCTCATCCTTCACATTTGGAATCTGAACCCCTAGTTTGAGTCCAGTGCCCCTTTTCTGTGGGCCCATTGCACCTTCTAGCAGAGTCCTTAAACCGGACACAGCATGATGGTGGTAGAATCAGTTTGCCTTGGCCCCACTAGATGTGTAGCCCATGTATTATGGGTCTGATTGGCATCAGCTGGCATGAACCCCTGCAGATTCATTCTGCACTTTATAGCTTCATCTCAGGACATCACCTGCCACTTTCCTCTCTACTCTCAGAGTAAGAACCATCTTCCTGAAATTAATCTTTCACTTGGATTCTGGACTCCTCATGACTCTGTTCCACATGTTGATTATACCTCGTATGAATTCTCTTTCTCCTCTCTGGATGCCTGCCCACACCTCAGGTTTCCATTCTTTCCTTCTGTCTATCCCTTGCCTGATCCTGCTGCTCCCTCTTTTTCCCTCAGTTTTAGAACACGGGCACCACTGCCCACTCCACCTCGCTCCCCCTTTGTATGCTTTCCAATCTGACTTCTGGACAGTCCACCTTCCTCATATGTTTCAATGATTTATTTCTTCACACATTTATGGTATCATTTAAAATAGTACATTTTAAAAAGCAACTTTTATTTTAGATTCGTGGATACCAGACAGGTTTGTTACACGGTGTTTTGCACGATGCTTACGTTTTTGAAAAATGTTTTTCTTTTTTTTTTTTTTTTTTTTTTTTTTTATTTTTTTTATTTTTTATTTTTTTTTTTATTATACTTAAGTTCTAGGGTACATGTGCATGACGTTTAATCATGTATAACTCCCAATGCAATCCCTCCCTCCTCCCCCCTCCCCATCATAGGCCCCAGTGTGTGATGTTCCCCTTCCCGAGTCCAAGTGATCTCATTGTTCAGTTCCCACCTATGAGTGAGAACATGCGGTTTTGGTTTTCTCTTCTTGTGATAGTTTGCTAAGAATGATGGTTTCCAGCTGCATCCATGTCCCTACAAAGGATGCAAACTCATCCTTTTTGATGGCTGCATAGTATTCCATGGTGTATATGTGCCACATTTTCTTAATCCAGTCTGTCACAGATGGACATTTGGGTTGATTCCAAGTCTTTGCTATTGTGAATAGTGCCGCAATAAACATACGTGTGCATGTGTCTTTGTAGTAGAGTAATTTATAATCCTTTGGGTATATACCCAGTAGTGGGATGGCTGGGTCATATGGTACATCTAGTTCTAGATCCTTGAGGAATCGCCATACTGTTTTCCATAATGGTTGAACTAGTTTACAATCCCACCAACAGTGTAAAAGTGTTCCTATTTCTCCACATCCTCTCCAAACCTGTTGTTTCCTGACTTCTTAATGATTGCCATTCTAACTGGTGTGAGATGGTATCTCATTGTAGTTTTGATTTGCATTTCTCTGATGGCCACTGATGATGAGCATTTTTTCATGTGTCTGTTGGCTGTATGGATGTCTTCTTTTGAGAAATGTCTGTTCATATCCTTTCCCCACTTTTTGATGGGGTTGTTTGTTTTTTTCTTGTATATTTGTTTGAGTTCTTTGTAGATTCTGGATATTAGCCCTTTGTCAGATGAGTAGGTTGCAAAAATTTTCTCCCATTCTGTAGGTTGCCTGTTCACTCTGATGGTAGTTTCTTTAGCTGTGCAAAAGCTCTTTAGTTTAATTAGATCCCATGTGTCAATTTTTGCTTTTGCTGCCGTTGCTTTTGGTGTTTTAGACATGAAGTCCTTGCCCATGCCTATGTCCTGAATGGTACTACCTAGATTTTCTTCTAGGGTTTTTATGGTATTAGGTCTAACATTTAAGTCTCTAATCCATCTTGAATTAATTTTCGTATAAGGGGTAAGGAAAGGATCCAGTTTCAGCTTTCTACTTATGGCTAGCCAATTTTCCCAGCACCATTTATTAAATAGGGAATCCTTTCCCCATTTCTTGTTCTCTCAGGTTTGTCAAAGATCAGATGGCTGTAGATGTGTGGTATTATTTCTGAGGACTCTGTTCTGTTCCATTGGTCTATATCTCTGTTGTGGTACCAGTACCATGCTGTTTTGGTTACTGTAGCCTTGTAGTATAGTTTGAAGTCAGGTAGCGTGACGCCTCCAGCTTTGTCCTTTTGACTTAGGATTGTCTTGGCAATGCGGGCTCTTTTTGGTTCCATATGAACTTTAAAGCAGTTTTTTCCAATTCTGTGAAGAAAGTCATTGGTAGCTTGATGGGATGGCATTGAATCTATAAATCACCTTGGGCAGTATGGCCATTTTCACGATATTGATTCTTCCTATCCATGAGCATGGTATGTTCTTCCATTTGTTTGTGTCCTCTTTGATTTCACTGAGCAGTGGTTTGTAGTTCTCCTTGAAGAGGTCCTTTACATCCCTTGTAAGCTGGATTCCTAGGTATTTTATTCTCTTTGAAGCAATTGTGAATGGAAGTTCATTCCTGATTTGGCTCTCTGCTTGTCTGTTACTGGTGTATAAGAATGCTTGTGATTTTTGCACATTAATTTTGTATCCTGAGACTTTGCTGAAGTTGCTTATCAGCTTAAGGAGATTTTGGGCTGAGACAATGGGGTTTTCTAAATATACAATCATGTCATCTGCAAACAGGGACAATTTGACTTCTTCTTTTCCTAACTGGATACCCTTGATTTCTTTCTCTTGCCTGATTGCCCTAGCCAGAACTTCCAACACTATGTTGAATAGGAGTGGTGAGAGAGGGCATCCCTGTCTTGTGCCAGTTTTCAAAGGGAATTTTTCCAGTTTTTGCCCATTCAGTATGATATTAGCTGTGGGTTTGTCATAATAGCTCTTATTATTTTGAGGTACGTTCCATCAATACCAAATTTATTGAGCGTTTTTAGCATAAAGGGCTGTTGAATTTTGTCAAAAGCCTTTTCTGCATCTATTGAGATAATTATGTGGTTCTTGTCTTTGGTTCTGTTTATATGCTGGATTACGTTTATTGATTTGCGAATGTTGAACCAGCCTTGCATCCCAGGGATGAAGCCCACTTGATCATGGTGGATAAGCTTTTTGATGTGCTGCTGAATCCGGTTTGCCAGTATTTTATTGAGGATTTTTGCATCGATGTTCATCAGGGATATTGGTCTAAAATTCTCTTTTTTTTGTGTCTCTGCCAGGCTTTGGTATCAGGATGATGTTGGCCTCATAAAAAGAGTTAGGGAGGATTCCCTCTTTTTCTATTGATTGAAATAGTTTCAGAAGGAATGGTACCAGCTCCTCCTTGTACCTCTGGTAGAATTCAGCTGTGAATCCATCTGGTCCTGGACTTTTTTTGGTGGGTAGGCTATTAATTGTTGCCTCAATTCAGAGCCTGCTATTGGTCTATTCAGGATTCAACTTCTTCCTGGTTTAGTCTTGGGAGAGTGTAAGTGTCCAGGAAATTATCCATTTCTTCTAGATTTTCTAGTTGATTTGCATAGAGGCGTTATAGTATTCTCTGATGGTTGTTTGTATTTCTGTGGGGTCGGTGGTGATATCCCCTTTATCATTTTTTATTGCGTCTATTTGATTCTTCTCTCTTTTCTTCTTTATTAGTCTAGCTAGCGGTCTGTCAATTTTGTTGATCTTTTCAAAAAACCAACTCCTGGATTCATTGATTTTTTGGAGGGTTTTTTTGTGTCTATCTCCTTCAGTTCTGCTCTGATCTTAGTTATTTCTTGCCTTCTGCTAGCTTTTGAATGTGTTTGCTCTTGCCTCTCTAGTTCTTTTAATTGTGATGTTAGAGTGTCAATTTTAGATCTCTCCTGCTTTCTCTTGTGGGCATTTAGTGCTATAAATTTCCCTCTACACACTGCTTTAAATGTGTCCCAGAGATTCTGGTATGTTGTATCTTTGTTCTCATTGGTTTCAAAGAACATCTTTATTTCTGCTTTCATTTCGTTATGTACCCAGTAGTCATTCAGGAGCAGGTTGTTCAGTTTCCATGTAGTTGAGCGGTTTTGATTGAGTTTCTTAGTCCTGAGTTCTAGTTTGATTGCACTGTGGTCTGAGAGACAGTTTGTTATAATTTCAGTTCTTGTACATTTGCTGAGGAGTGCTTTACTTCCAATTATGTGGTCAATTTTGGAATAAGTGCGATGTGGTGCTGAGAAGAATGTATATTCTGTTGATTTGGGGTGGAGAGTTCTATAGATGTCTATTAGGTCCGCTTGGTGCAGAGATGAGTTCAATTCCTGGATATCCTTGTTAACTTTCTGTCTCGTTGATCTGTCTAATGTTGACAGTGGAGTGTTGAAGTCTCCCATTATTATTGTATGGGAGTCTAAGTCTTTTGTAGGTCTCTAAGGACTTGCTTTATGAATCTGGGTGCTCCTGTATTGGGTGCATATATATTTAGGAGAGTTAGCTCTTCCTGTTGAATTGATCCCTTTACCATTATGTAATGGCCTTCTTGTCTCTTTTGATCTTTGATGGTTTAAAGTCTGTTTTATCAGAGACTAGGATTGCAACCCCTGCTTTTTTTGTTCTCCATTTGCTTGGTAGATCTTCCTCCATCCCTTTATTTTGAGCCTATGTATGTCTCTGCATGTGAGATGTGTCTCCTGAATACAGCAGACTGATGGGTCTTGACTCTTTATCCAGTTTGCCAGTCTGTGTCTTTAATTGGAGCATTTAGTCCATTGACATTTAAGGTTAATATTGTTATGTGTGAACTTGATCCTGTCATTATGATATTAACTGGTTATTTTGCTCGTTAGTTGATGCAGTTTCTTCCTAGCCTCGATGGTCTTTACATTTTGGCATGTTTTTGCAATGGCTGGTACCGGTTGTTCCTTTCCATGTTTAGGGCTTCCTTCAGGGTCTCTTGTAAGGCAGGCCTGGTGGTGACAAAATCTCTAAGCATTTGCTTATCTGTAAAGGATTTTATTTCTCCTTCACTGATGAAGCTTAGTTTGGCTGGATATGAAATTCTCGGTTGAAAATTCTTTTCTTTAAGAACGTTGAATATTGGCCCCCACTCTCTTCTGGCTTGTAGAGTTCCTGCCGAGAGGTCTGCTGTTATTCTGATGGGCTTCCCTTTGTGGGTAACCCGACCTTTCTCTCTGGCTGCCCTTAAGATTTTTTCCTTCATTTCAACTTTGGTGAATCTGGCAATTATGTGTCTTGGAGTTGCTCTTCTGGAGGAGTATCTTTGTGGCGTTCTCTGTATTTCCTGAATTTGAATGTTGGCCTGCCCTACTAGGTTGGGGAAGTTCTCCTGGATGATATCCTGAAGAGTGTTTTCCAACTTGGTTCCATTTTCCCCCTCACTTTCAGGGACCCCAATCAGACGTAGATTTGGTCTTTTTACATAATCCCATACTTCTTGCAGGCTTTGTTCATTTCTTTTTCTTCTTTTTTCTTTTGGTTTCTCTTCTCGCTTCATTCATTCATTTGATCCTCAATCGCTGATACTCTTTCTTCCAGTTGATCGAGTCGGTTACCGAAGCTTGTGCATTTGTCACGTATTTCTCGTGTCATGGTTTTCATCTCTGTCATTTCGTTTATGATCTTCTCTGCATTAATTAGTCTAGCTGTCAATTCTTCCACTTTTTTTCAAGATTTTTAGTTTCTTTGCGCTGGGTACGTAATTCCTCCTTTAGCTCTGAGAGGTTTGATGGACTGAAGCCTTCTTCTCTCATCTCGTCAAAGTCATTCTCTGACCAGCTTTGATCCGTTGCTGGCGATGGGCTGCGCTCCTTTGCAGGGGGAGATGCGCTCTTATTTTTTGAATTTCCAGCTTTTCTGCCCTGCTTCTTCCCCATCTTTGTGGTTTTATCTGTCTCTGGACTTTGATGATGGTGACGTACTGATGGGGTTTTGGTATAGGTGTCCTTCCTGTTTGATAGTTTTCCGTCTGACAGTCAGAAGGACTGTCTGTTGGTCTGTTAGAGATTGCTTGAGGTCCACTCCAGACCCTGTTTGCCTGGGTATCAGCAGCAGAGGTTGCCGAAGATAGAATATTGCTGAACAGCGAGTGTACCTGTCTGATTCTTTCTTTGGAAGTTTCCTCTCAGGGGTGACGCCACCCTGTGAGGTGTGGGGTATCAGACTGCCCCTAGTGGGGGATGTCTCCCAGCTAGGCTACTCAGGGGTCAGGGACCCACCTGAGCAGGCAGTCTGTCCGTTCTCAGATCTCAACCTCCGCGTTAGGAGATCCACGGCTCTCCCCAAAGCTGTCAGACAGAGTAGTTCGGGTCTGCAGCGGCCCCGCTCTTTCCCCTAATGGACTGCAGCTGTGGGCTGTCCGCAGAGGTAGAGTCTACAGAGACAGGCAGGCTTCCTTGAGCTGCTGTGAGCTCCACCCAGTTCGAGCTTCCCAGCGGCTTTGTTTACCTACTTAAGCCTCAGCAATGGCGGGCGCCCTCCCCCAGCCTCGCTGCTGCCTTGCGGATAGATCGCCGCAGACGGCTGTGTTAGCAGTGAGGGAGGCTCCGTGGGCGTGGGACCCTCCCGGCCAGGTGTGGGATATATTCTCCTGGTGTGCCTGTTTCCTTAAAGCGCAGTACTGGGGTGGGAGTTACCCGATTTTCCAGGTGTTGTGTGTCTCAGTTCCCCTGGCTAGGAAAAGGGATTTCCTTCCCCCTTGCGCTTCCAGGTGAGGCGATGCCTCGCCCTGCTTCAGCTCACGCTGGTCAGGCTGCAGCAGCTGACCAGCACCGATTGTCCGGCACTCCCTAGAGAGATGACCCCAGTACCTCAGTTGAAAATGCAGAAATCACCGGTCTTCTGTGTCGCTCGCGCTGGGAGTTGGAGACTGGAGCTGTTCCTATTCGGCCATCTTGCTCCGCCCCCGAAAAATGTTTTTCAAAGTAAGAATTACCACATTTCTGAGTTGGTAGTTTTATACATATATTTTTCTCTTAGAATATCTTCGCTCTTAAAAATTAACATACTCACTTAAAAATCCTATAATATACTTAAATTAGTTTCAAAATTGCTACTGACAGTAATCCTAGTAGTGAACTTTGCTATTTCTTACTGTTCTTTTTGTCCTTAGACTATATATTTAAAGGATGTACAGTGTTCAAAAGTTTCTTGAAATTATTCTTTCTTTGTGTGATTATGTTACTAATATGAGACACAATTACATTTACTTGTTTCTGTTTTGTTCAATCACAGGGTTTGTTTTTCCCCATTTTAGTTTAATGCAGTTTATTAAATATGTTAAACATTTACCTTGTTCAAAATGGAGAAGTATATTAAGAGGGATAATTAGAAAAGTCTAGCCTGTCCTTTCCACAGCATCCATCTCACCCCTTATAGATATCCATTTTCCATACATTTTTAAATTTATATTTCTGGTATTTCTTTTGCAAAAATAAGAAAACATGTAGTATATATATTCTTATTTACCACTTTTTCTTATAAAAAAGTAGCATACCATATATTCTTTTCTACACTTTTCTTTTTCACTTAGTAATATATCTTGGAAGAAATCCTTTCATATCTACTCACAGAGATCTTGCTCATCCCCCTTTATGATTAACAGAACTCCACTGTGTGTACATAATTTATTTAACTGGTTCCCTCTCAGTGGATATCTGTTTTGTTTCCAGTCTTTCATTGTTACAACTAGTGCTACAATGAATAACTATTTCATATATTGTTTTATATTTGTGAAAGTGTATCTTCTAGATGGGTTCATAGAAGTGGGATTGCTGGGTCAAAGGGAAAATGCGTATGTAATTTTGTTAGATGTTGCCAATGCATATGTAAATTTGTTAGATATTTTTTCCATAGGGTTTAAAGCAATTGGTGGAAGATGGCACTTTGATATAGTCCTTTTTTGTTATAAATTTATGGGGTACAATTGTAATTTTGTTACATACATAGATCACATAGTGGTGAAGTCAGGGCTTTTAGGGTATCCGTAATCCAAATAATGTACATTGTACCCATTAAATAATTTTTTATCATCCATCCTCCCTCCACCTCCTCACCCTTCTGGGTCTCCATTGTCTGTCATTCCATGCGCTAGCTCCATGTGTACACATTATTAAACTCCCATTTATAAGGAAGAACATACGGTATTTGTCATTTTGTGTCTGACTTGTTTCACTTAAGATAATGATCTCCAGTTCCATCCATGTTGCTGCAAAAGACATGATTTCATTGTATTTTATGGTTGAATAATATTTCATTGTGTATATATATAACATTTTCTTTATTCAGTTATCTGTTAATGGATACTTAGGTTGATTGCATATCTTTGCTATTGTGGATAGTGCTGTGAAAAACTTAAGGGTACAGGTATCTTTTTGATATAAGGATATATTTTCCTTTGGGTAGATACCTAGTAGTGGGATTGCTGGATCAAATGATAGTTCTATTTTTAATTCTTTGAGAAATTTTCATATATTTTCCATAGAGGTTGTACTCATTTAAATTCCCATCAGTAGTGTATAAGAGTTTCCTTTTCTCTACGTCCTTGCCAACATTTGTTATTATTTTTTTCTTTTTAATAATAGCCATTCTGACTGGTGTAAGGTGATATTGTTGTTTTAATTTGCATTTCTCTGATGATTAGCGATGTTGAGCATTTTTGTTTTTTACTTGCCTGCTGGCCATTTATATGTCTTCTTTTGAAAAATGTCTATCATGCTTTTTGGTCACTTTTTAATGGGATTGTTGGGATTTGTTACGCTGTTTGAGTTCCTTGTAAATTCTGGATATTAGTCCCCTGTCAGATGCATAGTTTGCAAATATGTTTTCCTATTCTGCAGGTTGTTTGTTCACTCTGTTGATTATTTATTTTGCTGTGCAGAAGCTTTTTTAGTTGGATTAAGTCCCATTTGTCGCCGGGCGCGGTGGCTCAAGCCTGTAATCCCAGCACTTTGGGAGGCCGAGACGGGCGGATCGCGAGGTCAGGAGATCGAGACCATTCTGGCTAACACGGTGAAACCCCGTCTCTACTAAAAATACAAAAAAACTAGCCGGACGAGATGGCGGGCGCCTGTAGTCCCAGCTACTCGGGAGCTGAGGCAGGAGAATGGCGTAAACCCGGGAGGCGGGGCTTGCAGTGAGCTGAGATCCGGCCACTGCACTCCAGTCCGGGCAACAGAGCGAGACTCCGCCTCAAAAAAAAAAAAAAGTCCCATTTGTCTATTTTTGTTTCTGTTGCTTGTATTTTTGAGGTCTTAGTCATGAATTCTTTGTCTAGACCAATGTCCGGAAGAGTTTTTCCTAGGTTTCCTCTTTTATGTTGTCTGTCCTCACAATCTCTTCCCATTTCCTAGGTTTTCTTCTAGTATTTTTATAGTTTTTAGGTCTTAAGTTTAAGTCTCTAATTCATCTTGAGTTGATTTTTGTGATGGGAGTCCAGTTTCATTCTTCTGCATATGCCAATCCAATTTTCCCAGCACCATTTGTTGAAAAGGATATCCTTTCCCCAGTGTATAGTCTTGTCAATTTTGTTAAAGATCAGTTGGCTGTAAATGTATGGCTTTATTTCTGGGTTCTCTATTCTGATACAGCCCTTTTGATGTGGTGACAGTTTAATGATCTGTTCAACTTTCAACCTTAAAAAAAGAATAGGTGAAACAAAGATTTGTTAGTTCATCTGAGCCTTATTCCATTGCTGGTCTTCTGATCGTTGCTGATCAGGAGTGGGGGATCTGAGTACCGAGCAGTAAGAAAGGGGGACAAATCAGGCAGCATCTGGTAGGAAACCACCCTGTGTGACATAGGGTCACATATTTACCACACTTTTCAGCTTAGTAGGGGTCGTTTTGTATACCTGCTTATTTTCTGAGAGTTCAAAAATTATTCAAGGGAAAGAATATTTGGACTATGATGTGAGCCCATATTCTCAACACCAGACTGCAGTGGCCATCTTACACTCAGTGATATACAAGCCTTATATTCAATACATAGTCATGCTTTGCTTAACGATGGGGATACATTTTGATAAATGTGTCATTAGGCGATTTCATCACTGTGTTAACACCATAGAGTGTACTTACAAAACCTAGATGGTATAGCCTGGTACATACCTAGGCTAGATTATTACACAGTGGTTAAGTATTTATGTATCTAAACATATCTAAACATAAAAAAGGTAGAGTGAAAATACAGTATAAAAGATAAAAAATGGTACACTTGTATAGGATTCTTAACATGAATGGAGCTTGCAGGACTGGAAATTTCTCTGGGTGACTTGGTGAGTGTGAAGGTCTAGGACATTACTCTACACTGCTATAGACTTTATAAACACTGTACACTTAGGCTACGCTAAATTTATTTTTGAAATGTTCTTTCTTTTAATAATAAATTAATAAATTAACCTTAGCTTACTGTGGCTTTTTAACCTTATAAATTTTAAATGCTTTAAAGCTTTTCGACTCCATTGTAATAACACTTAGCTTAAAACACATTGTATAGCTGTACATATTTTTTCTTTATATCGTTATTCTTTAGCTTTTTTCTATTTAAAAATTTTTATTTTTTTAAACTTTTAAACTTTTTGTTAAAAACTAAGACATAAACACATACATTAGCTAGGCCTACACAGAATCAAGATCATCAGTATCACTCTCTTCTACCACCACATCTTGTCCCATAGGAAGGTCTTCGGGGGCAGTAACAGGCATGGAGCTGTCATCTCCGAGATAATAGTGCCTTCTTCTGGAATACTTCCTATAGAACCTGCCTGCGGTTATTTTAGAGTAAACTTTTTTTTTTTTAAATATAAGTAGAAGCGATACACTCTAAAATAAAGATTAGAAGTGTAATATGGTAAATACATAAGCAAAAAGTACCATAGTAGTTTATTTTCATTATCAAGTATTATATACTGTGCATAATTGTATGCGCTGTACTTCTATATGAATGTCAGTGCAGGTTCGTTCACACCAGCATCACCACAAACACATGAATAATGCATTGTGCTATGACTTTAAGATGGCTGTGATGTCACTAGACCACTAGGTAAAAGACTTCTTTTTAGCTCTATTATAATCTTATGGGACCACCATTGTATATTCAGTCTGTCATTGACCAAAACATGCTTATTTGGCACATGACTATATTTATAGAATTGTTGCAAATGTGTGACCTGAAACTAACTGTAGTGGTCTACTGACTTTTGGAAAGGATTCTTAGAATCTGTATGATTTTCACCTCTATAGTTTTTATTTACATGAACCAGCTCACATGCCAACAAATGCATCAAAGAGCCTGCTTTTCCTGATAGGGAGAATATCATCACTTATTTCATCAGGTAGGATATCATGTTTAAAAGTTCTTACCTTTTATTCTTATAGGTAAGCTTAAGCTTTTTACATTTTTAGCAAAATTACTCGTAATACACATTTTTCTTTTCTTTTTCTATTCCCTATACCTTACTGCTCAGAATAAAACATAAATTTTTGATAATTCTGTTTTTAGATTGTACCAGTAAAAATTTAAGTTTAAACAACCAAACACTGAGAGTGGAACCAGGAGAAGAGAATTCTCACTCCAAGGGCAAAGGCAGGGCCAGAAATGGGGACTAAGTCAAGAGGGTCAGCAGTTCTAGTCAGGCAACTACTAGAGTGGCAGTTTCTAAAGGGCTCCGGAGGAGAAAAGGGTCCTATACAATAACCTGGAGCAGAGAGGGACCCAGCCATGGTACTTGGGTATGTCATCTTGTTAAAAGGCACAGGATTCATTTGGGCTGATAATTCAACATTGATTCTAAAGACCTGGAACAGTCATCTTAAGATTTGCTATGCAGCTACTGCTTCCGTTTTAAAACAGACCTTTAACATTTTGATGAGAAAGTTCTGAATCGAAATACTAGAAACTCTCCAGCTGGCAGCCAGCTGATGTCTCTTTGATGTGAACTGATGTCAGATTTCCTGCTGGGCACGCTGTTTATGTCACTCTTAAAGAGTACAGAATATTAAATGGAGATTGTCACAAATCCTGAACAAAAAAGAAAGATTTATCTTGCAAAGCCAGGTTAAAGATACAATTTCTTAGACACATTGACACTAAAATATAGGTTTTTTTTTTTTTTTTTGAGATGGAGTCTTGCTCTGTCACCAGGCTGGACTGCAGTGGCACAATCTTGGCGCACTGCAACCTCTGCCTCCTGGGTTCAAGTGGTTCTCCTGCTTCAGCCTCCCGAGTAGCTGGGACCACAAGTGCGTGCCACCACACCCAGCTAATTTTTGTATTTTTAGTGGAGATGGGGTTTCACCATGTTGCCAGGATGGTCTCGATCTCTTGACTTTGTGATCTGCCAGCCTCAGCCTCCCAAAGTGCTGGGATTACAGGTGTGAGCCACCATGCCCAGGCTAAAATATAGTTTTATAATTAAATTATTTCAGACACTCTGCGTATTATAAGTAAAGTAGTTCCTAAAAAGATCTGCCATGGTTATGTTATGTCATGGTTGATAAACTTGGCTAACAGTCATATTGTGTGGCTTTTTTCCTTAGATAAGTAGGGTGTTTGGAGGCTTTCCATCTAGAGTTTGTTGACTCTAGATTGTTTAGTCAGTCAGCTTGGTGAGATATTGGGCTCTTAGAACATTTAAAGGATTTATTGGTGGTATGAACAGAGGGCTTGCAGTCAGTACTATCTCAGAACCTCCATTAGTAGTATTTCTCTTCTTCAGAGTAATTGATGCTAATTCGTTTAGCCTTTCCAGCTGATACCACCTTCCCAAATGGAGCCAGTGAGTGGGCATTCCATGGTGCCCAGCACCATATTAATTGAGAATGGAACTTATGTTTCATTTTCAGGTAGGGTATCAATATTGGGAAAGTTGTAAAAACCAGAATGTAAGTACTCACAGAAGAACAAAGTCAATCAGGCTCTTCATGACTCGGAGTAGTGTCAGCCTAAAACCCTCATCGGTGAGCAGGTCTAAGTTAGCTTCTCCTGTACATACTAGGGTAAGCCTGTGTTATGAGCCTTCAGGTCTCTTTTATTTCCCTAATTTAGCCATTCATGGGATGGATAGTCAATGACTTAAAAATAATTATAAACTAAGGCATTTTCTCAACAGACACTCTAAAATTACAGCTAACAGAGGGAGTAGAATCTGGAGGACAAAATACATGATTGGGAATATTTGCCATTGCCACTGTGTGTGATACAAGAAGGCCATTGAACTCCCCTAGAAACTGGAAGCAGTCAGCCTTGCTTCTGTTCTCCTTTGCAGGAGACATGGAGATGCAGAAAGGGTACACACTTCCAGTACCCTGGGCAGGGGAGGAATGTGCTGTTTCCCAGCATGGATGATGGTGGAGAAGCTGTTTCTTGGCTAAGGATAGCCTAAAGCTCATCAGCCTGAACCCCTGCCTTTACTGGGACTTGAAGCATTTATTTAAAAATCCTCTGTCGCCGGGCGCGGTGGCTCACGCCTGTAATCCCAGCACTTTGGGAGGCCGAGGCAGGCGGATCACGAGGTCAGGAGATTGAGACCATCCTGGTGAACATGGTGAAATCCAGTCTCTACTAAAACTACAAAAAAATTAGCCGGGCGTGGTGGCGGGCCCCTGTAGTCCCAGCTTCTCGGGAGGCTGAGGCAGGAGAACGGCATGAACCTGGGAGGCTGCGGAGCTTGCAGTGAGTGGAGATCGCGCCTCTGCACTCCAGCCTGGGCGACAGAGCCAGACTCCGTCTCAGAAAAAAAAAAAAAGTCCTCTCTCTACATTCTTTGCATTGCCCATCCTCTCATCCACTAATGAAAAGCATGTATTCACGCCATTGTTAATTCATTCATATGCATAGACTTTTTTATTACTCTAGTATTGTTTTCAGTAGATTATCACCTTGAAATCTGAGGGCCAAGGAATTAATACAAGTGGCCTATATGTTGAATTTTAATAATTTCTGTAATTTGAAGAAGTAATAATGGCTTTTTTGTTTTGGGATTTAAGCCTTTTTTATCGTGGCAAAAAAACACATGCCACATATTTACCATCTTAACCATTTTTAAGTGTGTAGTTCAGTAGTGTTGATTATGTGCACATTGTTGTACAGCCAGTCTCCAGAACTCTTCATCTGGTGAAACTGAAACTCTACACCCATTAAACAACTCCCCTTTTCTCCCTCGCCCCAGCCTCTGTTAACTACCCTTCTGCTTTCTGTCTCTACGAATTTGACTACTTTAGATACCTCATATAAGCGGGATCATACAGTATTTGCCTTTGTGTGACTGGCTGATTTTAGTTGGTATAATATCTACAAGGTTGATCCATGTTGTGGGATTGCTAGATCCTGTGGTACCTCTACTTTTAATTTTTTGAGAAAGCTTCATACTGGTTTCCATAGCAGCTTTCACGATTTTACATTCCCACCAGCAGTGCACAAAGGTTCCAGTTTCTCTGCATCCTGCCAATATTTTTTTTTTTTTTCCCACAGTGGCCATCCTAATGGACATGAAGTGATAGCTCATTGTGGTTTTGATTTGCAGTTCTCTGATGATGAGTGGTGTTGGACATCTTTTTATATGCTTGTTAGCCATTTGTATATCCTCTTTGGAGACATTTCTATGCAAGTCCTTTTTCTATATTTTAATCAGGTTATTTTTGTTGTTGTGTTGTTAGGAATCTTTATATATTCTGGATATATGTATAACATATATACATACATGTTACTTTTTCCTCAGATATACCTTTTTTCAGTGTTCATTCCTATATTACGATTCTATTCCTTCTTAAACATCTTTGATCATTTTAAACATATTCATCTTATAATCTTTTAAAAGATTTTTCTCTCCTAGTTTTGGGTGCCAGTTTTTACATTCCGTGTGTCTGCTGATTCTCATGATTTGTTTTCTCACCAAATTTGTATTTTGTGGCCAGGTGTGGTGGCTCACACCTGTAATCCCAGTGTTTTAAGAGGCCCAAGTAGGCAGACCACCTGAGGTCAGGAATTCAAGAGCAGCCTGGCCAACATGGTGAAACCCCGTCACTACTAAAAATATAAAAATGAGCTGGACATGGTGGCATGTGCTCATAATCCCAGCTACTCAGGAGTCTGAGGCAGGAGAGTCTCTTGAACCTGAGAGGTGGAGGCTACAGTCAGCCAAGATCACACCACTGCACTCCAGCCTGGGCAACAGGGTGACACTCCATCTCAAAAAAATTGTATTTTGTTTTTAATCATGACTTATCCTTTTTTTTTTTTTTTTAGACAAGGTCTCACTCTGTCACCTGAGCTGGAGTACAGTGGTGTGATCACTGCTCACTGCAGCCTTGACCTCCTGGGCCCCAGTGATCCTCCCTCTTCAGCTTCCCAAGTAGCTGGGACTACATGTGTGCACCACCACACCCAGCTGATTTTTTTGATTTGTGAAAACAAAGTCTCGTCATGTTGCCCAGGCTGGTCTCAAATTCCTGGCCTCAAGTGATTCTCCCTCCTTGGCCTCCCAAAGTACTGAAATTATAGGCATGAGCTGCTGTGCGCAGCCCTTCAATGGCATTTTTTTTTCTTTAGGAATTTAGTGCATTCTGAGTTGCAGTGTTTCATAGAGCAGTTTTGTATTCATTTCTGCCAAAGCCTCAGGGATTCCACTAATTCAGGACTAAATTTTATATTTAATTTCTTGTTTTGGGATTCCTATATTATGCTTGGTGCAATATTGGGTTTTATTTCTTTTTTTTTTTTTTTTTTTGAGACGGAGTCTTGCTCTGTCGCCCAGGCTGGAGTACAGTGGCCGGATCTCAGCTCACTGCAAGCTCCGCCTCCCGGCTTACGCCATTCTCCTGCCTCAGCCTCCCAAGTAGCTGGGACTACATGTGTGCACCACCACACCCAGCTGATTTTTTTGATTTGTGAAAACAAAGTCTCGTCATGTTGCCCAGGCTGGTCTCAAATTCCTGGCCTCAAGTGATTCTCCCTCCTTGGCCTCCCAAAGTACTGAAATTATAGGCATGAGCTGCTGTGCGCAGCCCTTCAATGGCATTTTTTTTTCTTTAGGAATTTAGTACATTCTGAGTTGCAGTGTTTCATAGAGCAGTTTTGTATTCATTTCTGCCAAAGCCTCAGGGATTCCACTAATTCAGGACTAAATTTTATATTTAATTTCTTGTTTTGGGATTCCTATATTATGCTTGGTGCAATATTGGGTTTTATTTCTTTCTTTTTTTTTTTTTTGAGACGGAGTCTTGCTCTGTCGCCCAGGCTGGAGTACAGTGGCCGGATCTCAGCTCACTGCAAGCTCCGCCTCCCGGGCTTACGCCATTCTCCTGCCTCAGCCTCCCGAGTAGCTGGGACTACAGGCGCCTGCCACCTCGCCCGGCTAGTTTTTTTTTGTATTTTTTTAGTAGAGACGGGGTTTCACCGTGTTAGCCGGGCGCGGTGGCTCAAGCCTGTAATCCCAGCACTTTGGGAGGCCGAGATGGGCGGATCACGACGTCAGGAGATCGAGACCATCCTGGGTTTTATTTCTAACAGGAGAATCTATCTTCCTACCCAGACATTCTGTCTTCTTGCTTGCTTCTTTTTTTTTCTGCCAGTAAGCACCGTTTTTCTAGTTCCATTTTCAGATAGGTCAACCTTGTTTGGGTCATAGCTTCATCCAGGTGTCTCATTTCCAGCTCCCAGGTTTGCCCTTCCTCTGCATTAGCATGAAAACCCGGCCCCCAGGTCTTATGGCCTCTGTAGAGCTGGAGATTTCAGTACTGGCTTAGAGTTTCCTTTTTTTTCTTTTTTGAGACAGTGTCTTGCCTTGTCACCCAGACTGGCATGCAGTGATACAATCACGGCGCACTGCAACCTGGACCTCCCTGGCTCAAGTGATCCTCCCACCTCACCTTTCCAAGTAGCTGGGACTACAGACATACACCACTACACCCCACTAATTTTTGTATTTTTTATAGAGATGGGGTTTTGCTGTATTGCCCAGGTTGGTCTGTAACTTCTGGGCTCAAACAGTCCTCAACCTCCCAAAGTGCTGGGATTGCAGGCGTGAGCCACTGCGCCCAACTGAATTTCCTTTTTAAGGCTTCCATTTTTTTTTTCTTTCAGGCTCAGTGATTCAGCATTATTATTTTTAATGTGTCATTTGTGTATGTTTGTATTTGGGGCAGGGGGAAGTAAGGGTTGGGTTACTGACTTTGCCCTGCTGCCAGAACAAGAAGCCAACCTAAATTCCCTCTCTGAACATTCATGGACTTTGACATTCATGAAGATTTTGTCCACTGCTCCTTTTTATCCTACCTTTTTCTGGATGATCTCATACACACCCAGGGCTTTGCTTACTTGCATGTGCTGCTTATTTCACATCTATGTGAGCTGTATACAGTGAGACAGCTTCCCCCAAACTCAACCAATAAATATATATGGAATGCCTACTGTGCACCGGAATCTTCCCCAAACTCAACCAATAAATATACAATGTGTACTGGAATCTTCTGCAAACTCAGTAAATACATATGGAACACCTGCTGTGTACTGGGTATTGCAGATATAACAATGAACAAGTCATAGTCCATGTTTGGTAGCCAGTCTCCAAGATGGCTTCCAATCCACCCATCCCCAATGTATTCATCCCATTGAGTGTGATTAGACTTAGTGACTCACTTCTAATCAATAGAATAAGGCAGTATGTGACTTGGAGACTAGATCTTAAAAGACATTGTGGCATTATTTTCTTGTCTTCTCTTGAATCAGTCTCTCTGGGAGAAGTCAGCTGCCATGTGTTCAGACAGCCCTATGAAAAGGTTCACCTGGCAGGAACTGAGATGTCTTTCCAACAGCCCTTTGGGTGAACAGAGCATCCTCCAGCCCCTGTTAACCTTCAGATGACTGCAACCCTGCGCCGTAGCTTGACCATAGCCTCCTGAGAGACCCGAAGCCAGACCCCCAGCCCAGCTATTCTTGTATTCCTGACTCCCCCATCCTACATATTTGTTGTTTGAAGCTGCCAAGTTTTGATGTAATTTGTTATGCAGCAATAGATTACTCATGTACCATCTAAAGATTATATTCGTATGAGGGATAGACAGTAAGCAATAAAATGACATAATTGAAGAAAGTAGTGAGTGCTGTGAAGAAAACAAAGCAGCATAGGGTAAAGGTGTGTGGCTATTTTAGATACGATTGTCAGAGAATGTGCTTTGTTTGCCCTGCACAGTATGTTTTGAGGAACTTTAATTCCAGACCCTTTAGATTGGGTATGCCTCCATGTCCAGATGTTGAACAGAGAGGTGGCATACTGCAGTAGTTATGAGCATGGTTCTGGAATCAATTGCCTGGGTTTGAATCTTGTCTCCTTCACTTACTAGCTGGGTGATATTGGTCAAGTGATATGTTTTTCTGGATTTGTTTTGGCATCTTAAAATGCAGTGAATAATGATATCTACTCTTATGGTTGTTCTGAGTATTTACATATGTAAGGTGAATTTACATATGTAAGGTGGTTAGAACTTAGTAAGTTTAGTAAGTGTTACTGTGTTATTGCTGTTAATTTCCAGGACAATCCAGGTATCCCCTCCCCAGAGTTAACTAACTGTCTTTGATTAGAGTTTTTGGTTGCAAACAGCAGAATCCACTTTGCTCAGCTGATGGGTATTTTGTTAGAGGATATTTGGCAACTTACAGAATCTTAGAGATGGCCACAGAACTCAACTGAGTTACAAACAGAAACAATTCAACCAAAGGCAGTGCAGCCCAGAAAATCCCCAGCCACACTATTCTAGTGGCCTTTGTTATGCTGGGGCTTGGATGCCCGAAATTCTACCACAGCTGCTTGCCAGAACCAAAGCTCCTGCTGCTGTGCTCATCAGAGGCGCCACTCTTCCCACAGGTGCTGCCCTTTCTTGCCTCTTAAGCCCATCACACAGGTCACACAGTTGTCTTCTTGGTGGAACTGAAATCACGCCTCTGTACACTAATGGCAGGAGATGCTTGGGAAATACATGATCTCTAATCTCTGCAATTATTCCTCAACGTAGTGTAGCATTTTAGGTGGGCTGTGAATTGACAAGAAATAGGACCACGGCTTATTTGAATTCCTCATGCCTTCACTGTAGTTGGGACACAGGAGACAAAATTGGGGGAAGAGTAAAACGGAGAATGTGGCTTCTTTATTGGAGGGTTCTTCATGCATAGCTTTGGAGGAAGGATTTTAAAATACCATTGACGATGTAGTTTGTCATTGTAATACATGGAGAAAATAGTATTCTCTTAGCAGGTACTATGAAAATTCCTTCTGGGAAAGATCCATCTTTGTTAAGAGAGTTCTTTGATGAGTTGGCATAATAAGACCCTTTGGGACAAATTTCAAGATTTCCAAGGAAGGGAATGAATTATTTATTCATTGATTTTTTTTTTTTTTTGAGACAGGGTGTCATACTGTTACCCAGGCTGGAGTGCAGCGGCATAATCATAGCTCACTGCAGCCTTGAACTCCTTGATTCAGGTGATTCTTTCACTTCAGCCTCCCAAGTAGCTGGGATCACAAGTGTGTACCACCACACCCGGCTAATTATTATTTTTTTAGAGACTAGGGGTGTGGTGGGGGGATGTCTTACCATGTTTCCCAGGCTGGTCTTGAACTATTGGCCTCAAGTGATCCTCCCATCACAGGCTCCCAAGGTGTTAGGATTACAGGTATGAGCCAGTGTGCCTGACTTGATTTACTTCTGAGTGGGAGGGGAACCAAGAAGGAGAGGGGAGAATGACCACAACAGGAGACACTGTTGAGTCTTCCTCTGTGTGACTGATTTCTGTGCTCCCTATGAAGATTTCAGAGAAGCAACCCCAAATCACAGAACTCTTGGTGTGGCTAGATTTTTGTTATTATTTTATTTTGTTTTAATGGAGATCAATAAAGAGAAACTAAGACTATGTCAGGGAACACGATAGAGTAAGCACAAATGGCTACAGGCCCTGAGATTCTAAATTCATAGGACATGATTCATAGAAGTCTTAGGTAATACTTTGGAGTTTTCTATACCATAAAAGTAAGGAGTTCAAGGAAATTTCCACTCCTTATGATATAGTATTAGAGAGACCCTGGACACCATTTTGGTTATATAATCATCTAAAGGAACTGATTCAAACCTCAAACAAATGGCCTAATCTTTGGAAAGAGACACTAGAATGAGAGGACATCTGAGATTTTCTTTTGGTCTAGAGTTTACATCACAGGTCCTGATTGCCTTGGGAGAACCTTATTGTCTGGGGATCCTTATTGTCTGCTTTCCTGAGCAACTCAGGAAAGTCTTGATCTGGGCAGTGCTCTGAGATTGGGTTAGCCAGAAGCATGAGACTTTTGAATGTATTACAGATTCTCTTTCCCTTTCCCTCAATAGTTTCCTGATGGCAAATATGGAAGGATGTATAGTAGACTCATTTTGTAGGCAACTTGACCTCAGTTTACTGTGTCAAATACAAGTTAAGGAAATAAAAACTTCTCAGTCTTAACCTAGAGTAAAATAATAATAATAATTATGATGATGATCATTATAAGGCTAACATTAAGGTTCTGAGCTGTGCATTTTATATAGATACTCTTATTGAACAGAAAACTCTTGAGCAGGATTTATCAACCTGACACTATTAACATTGTGAGACCAGATAATTTTTTGTTGTTTGGTGATGTCTTGTGCTTTGTAGGATGTTTAATAGCATCCCTGGCCTCCGTCTTCTAGATGCCAGTGGCACTCTTACCCTCAGCTATGATGACCAAAAATGTCTCCTTACATTGCCAAATGTTCCCTGGGGTACAAAATTACTTCTGATTGAGAGCCACTATTCTAGAGGAGAAAGAAATCTTTCAATTCGTTGATTTAATAGGTATTTTTAAAAATTGTGTTAAAATATAACGTAAAACTTACCATCTTAACCATTTCAAGTGTATAGCTCAGTAGTGTTAACTGTATGCACATTGTTGTACAACTAATCTCCAGAACTTCTCATCTTGCAAAACTGCAACTCTGCATCCATTAAACAACAACTCCCCTTTTCCTCCTTCCCCCAGCTCCTGGAAACCACCAATCTACTTTCTGTGTCTATGAATTTGACTACTTTAGATACCTCGTATAAGTGGAATCACATTTGTCTTTTTGTGACTGGCTGATTTCACTTGGTATAATGTCCTCAAGGTTCATCTATGTTTTAGTATATGTCAGAATTTCTTTTCTTCTTAAGGCTGAATAACTTTCCACTGTATGTATGTATCATGTTTTCTTTATCCATTCATCTATTGATGGACATTTAGGTTGCTTCCACCTCTTGGCTATTATGAATAATGCTGCAATGACCATGAGTGTGCAAATATCTCTTCAAGATTCAGATTTCAGTTCTTTTGTATATGTACCCAAAAATTAGATTGCTGGATCATATAATGGTTCTATTTTTTAATTTTTTTGAGGAACCTCCATACTGTTTTCCATAGCAGCGATACTATTTTCCTTTGTCATCAAGAGTGCACACGGGTTCCAGTTTCTTCACATCCTCACCTTGTTATTTTCTCTTTGTATATTTTTTAATAATAGTTATCCTAATGGGTGTGAAGGTAACAAGTACTTTTTGAGTGCCTATTATGTGCCAAATATTACTCTAGACATTGTGGATATAATGGTAAGACACATAAACTGTGTTCCTAATGGGCTTATATTTAAATATGTGCTCTCAATTGCTTTTCTGTTAGTAATGATAGTTTTGAGCTGATATTTGTACGTACTTTTAAAATCTGACACTTAAAAATGTCTGATATAGTATATACTTGTGGCATAGCTGGTTAGGCTAAGAATACAGTCAGTGTTTGGGCAAGAGCGAAAGGCTAGGAGACCCATCCGGGATTCCTCTGTGACTTTGCATTAACATCATATTTTAACTGCCTGAGTTGATGAGTGTGGACTAGTTCACTTTGCAAGTGAGTTATTCAGACTAGTTTTCAGATTGTTTTGCAAAATCTTAGCTCTTGTGTAAGGATTAGTTTTTGACTCCTACAGTTAAACAGAGTGCTGAACTTGACATTTTGAAACACTAGCTAAGATTCTAGCCCCCAGATGGCAAATTGCTCGTGTCTGGAATGTTGTCTTGAGAAAGATTCTGAGGTTTTATACTGGGCTCAGAGGGAAAGAGGGCTGTTGTAGATTTTCAGTGTTTGCCATGGATGAGATAGAGGGAGTGGTAGTGTAGGTGCACTCTAAGGCCGTTTGGAAACCCCTCAAACAACAAACCACTGCCTTCATGATTTTTTCCCTATTTCTCATAATATTACAATTGAGAAAATTCATTCTTTTTTTTCCTTTTCTTGGCCAGCAGGAAACACTAGACTAGAAGAATAAGAGCATGAAAGAAAGGGATATGTAGGACCTTTCCTTCAGGATATTTCGGTAGATTATTGTTGCCTTGTAGGCTGAATCTGATTATATGTCTTTATGATATTCCTGGGACACAATACCCAAAGCAGACTGTTCAGGAGCCGATAGCAGCCAAGGAAGCACTTACAATCAAAGGTCTAATTAAGGTACAAAGCTGGAAATCTTTTTTTGGTCTTAGTCTTTAGTCACTGTGACATTATATAAGCAAAACATATCTCAGACAAAAGAGATGACTGGAAATGGCATAAAATTCTTCATGTGCTAAAATATATGTTGGAAAAAAAGTGCTACTCGAAGTCTGTGTTCTGAGAAAACCATTTTGGTGCGTGAAATTGCAGTTGCTATGACAACCAGGGGCTGCAGCCCACTGACTCGCATTTGTGAGGAAAACAAGAGTTGATGGTAATGGATGAGAACCAAGCATTGTCTTAAAAGAAAAGACTGAGTCCTGGATGTGTTCATTTAAGCTGCAGACCCTCATCATGTGTTTCAGGGGAAATAAGTTTTCTAAGGTCATCCAATTATGTCTAACTAGGTGAAGCATCCTTGTCTGACCTCAGGAAGAAAACACCTACATGAGAATATCAGTTCGAGTGGAAAAAAATATTTTAAGTAGACAGTTTGTTTACAACTTCAGGGTAAGGAGCCCCATCTTGCTCTGGTATTAAAATTCTTGAAAAAATGATGGAATTGAGAGTTTGTGACTCAGGAGTACTTTCTTATTTTTGGACTTTTTAGGCTTATGTTTTCTTCACAGATTTTATTCAAAGTACTGTAGCTTGTGTTCAACCTTGAAAGCTCTTCATGTGTAGGGGCAATTGTAACAATCTCAAATGTTTTAAATCTTAAATCTCAAATGTTTCTGTAGAACAGAATTGTCCTTATCTCAGTAAATGATGGCATTATCTGTCTAGTTGTTCAAGTAAGAAACATTGAAGTCATTTTTGACTTTTTGTTTCATTCTCCACAGCTAATTTATCAACAAATATTGTTGATTCTGCCTCTCTGTATGTCCCATATCTATCTGCTTCTCCTTGTTTCAACTTCTAGCATGTTCTAGCATGGTCATCTCTTGCCTGGATAACTTTGTGTTTTCCTACTAGGTCTTTCTTTTGCCACTATTGTTTTTTGTTTGTTTGTTTGTTTAATCATTCATTCTCTCCACAGCTGACAGGGTGATTTTTTTGTTTTTAAATTAAACATTCTATTTTGAGCTAACTGTAGATTGACATGTAGATGTAAGAAATAACATACAGATCCCATGTATTCTTAACCCAATGTCCCCCAATGGTAACATCTTGCATTATTGTAGTACAATATCACAGCCAGGATATGGACATTGATAGGTCAAGACGTAGACATTTCCATCACCACAAGGAGCCCTCTGTTGCCCTTTTATAACCACACCTACTTCCCTTCCACACTACGCTCTGTTTAACCCTCTCTTTAACCCCTAGCAACCAGCAATCTGTTCTCCATTTCTATGATTTTTGTCTTTTCAAGAATGTTATATGGAGAGAATCATACCATATGTATGTAGAACTTCTAGCATTATTTTGAAAAAGGGTATTGATAATGGATTTCCTTGAATTGTTCCCAGTCCTAGGGAGAAAGCATTCAGTCTTTCACCATCATGTATAGTCATGTGCTTAGCAAAGTTTCAGTCAGCGATGGACCGCATATATGATGATGGCCCCTTCAGATTATAGCTGAAAAATTCTTAACCCCTAGTGACACTGTAGCCATTGTAATGTCATAGCACAATCACTCACTTTGTTTTTAAAATAAATTTAGTGTAGCCTAAGTATATGATGTTTGTAAAGTCTACAGTAAGCATCATGTCTTAGGCCTTCACATTCACTCACCACTTACCCAGTGACTCACCTAGAGAAACTTCTAGTCCTGCAAACTCCATTCATGATAAGTGCCCTATACAAGTGTACCATTTTAAAAATATTTTATGCCGTATTTTTACCATACCTTTTCCATGTTTAGATATGCAAATATTTACAATTGCCTTCAGTGTTCAGTACAGTGACATCCTGTACAGGTTTGTAGCCTAGAAGCAATAGGCTGTATCATATAGCCTAGGTGTGTAGTAGACTGTGCCGTCTAGGTTTGTGTAAGTATACTCTGTAATGCTACACAGTGATGAAATTACCTACTGACACCTTTCTCAGAATGAATCTCTGTCATTAAGTGATGCCTGACCATATAATGTTAGCTGTCAGTGTTCTGTAAATGTTTATCACGTTTAGGAAGTTTCCCTCTATTCCCATTTTTCTGAGTTTTTATATGAATAGGTGTTAAAATTTGTCATGTGCTTTTTCTTCATTGACCTAATTGTGATTTTCTTCTTTAGTGTGTTAATAGAGTAGATTATGTTGATTGATTTTCAAATGTTGAAAGCAGGCTTGGGAATGGTGTATAATTTTTTTAAAGTATTGTTGAATTCTATTTGCTAATCTTTTGTTAAGACTTTTTGTGTATCTATTCTTGAGGGATATTGGTCTGTACTCTTTTTTTGTACTTTCTTTGATTTTGGTATCAGGGTTATACTAGCTTAATAAAATGATGTGTTCCTTTCTCTTCTGTTTTTTGGAAGAGAGTATGTGGAATTGGTGTTAATTCTTCTTTAAACATTTGGTAGAATTCACCAGTGACACTGTCTGGACCTGGAGATTTCTTTTTGGGGAAGTGTTTTAACATATTAAGTTTTCTTAGTACTGACAGGATTGTTCAAATGATCTGTTTCATATTGTGTGAGCTGTGGTAGCTTATGTTTTTCAAGGAATAGTCAAATTTATGTGTGTATGGTTATTTCCTTATTATACTGTTGATGTCCGCAGGATCCATATAGCTATCCCATTTTGTTCCTGACACTAGTAGCTTGTGTCTTCTCTCTGTTTGTCTTTGTCAGTCTTGCTAGGGGGTCTATCAATTTCATTAATCTTTTCAAAGGACCAGTTCTTTATTTCCTTGATTTTTTCTATTGCTTTTCTGATTTAAATTTCCTTGATTTCTACTCCTTAATATTTCCTCTTTTCTGCTTTTCTTTTTTTTAGGTTTTCTTCTTTTTTTTTTTTGCTTTGCTTTTTTTAGGTTTTTGAGTTGGGAGCTTATCTGAGACATTTTCTCCTTCCTAATTATAAGCTTTTAGTAGTGTAAATTTCTCTCTCAACACTGCTTTAGCTATGTCCCACAAATTTTGATACGTCATACATATTTTCATTTTTGTTAAGTTCAACATATTCTTTGATTTATGTTGAAACACCTTTTCAGCCCATGAATAATATAGAAATACATTGTTTAGCTTTCAAATACTTGAAGATTTTTCTGTTGTCTTTCTTTTACTAATTTCTAGTTTGATTACATTGTGGTTGGAGAACACACTTTGTATGATTTCAATTTTTAAAAATTTATTAGGGTTATTTTATGGCCACAGATGTAGTTTATCTTGATATATATCCTGTGGGCATTTGAAAATAATGTGTATTCTCCTGTTGCTGGGTGGTATGTTCTATAAATGTCAATTAGATGTTGTTGCTTGATGGTGTTATGGAATTCTTCTCTTTCCCTGCAGATTTTCTGTCTAGTTTTATCAGTTGCTGAAAGAGGGGTGGGTTGACATCTCCCACTATAACTGTGGATTTATCTAATTCTGCCTTTAATTCTAAGCTTTTGCATCACACATTTTGTTGTCTGATGCATATACATTTAGGATTACTATATCTTCTTAATTTGATTGACCCTTTTATCACTATATGTGCCTCTCTGTGTATCTGGTAATTTTCTTTGTTCCAAAGTTTTTTTGATATGGTTTGACTCTGTGTCCTCATCCAAATCTCATGTTGAATTGTAATCCCCAGTGTTGGAAGAGGGGCCTGGTGGGACGTGATTGAATCATGAAGGTAGTTTCTAATGGTTTAGCACCATCTCCCATGTGCTGTCTTGTGATAGAGTTCTCATGAGATCTGGTGGTTTGAAAGTGTGTAGCACCTCCCCCTTTACTCTTTCTCCCATTGGCTATGTAAAGATGTGCCCGCCTCCCCTTCACCTTCCGTCATGATTGTAAGTTTCCTGAGACCTTCCCAGAAGCAGAAGCCTGTACAGCCTGCAGGGCTGTGAACTGATTGAACCTCTTTCTTTAAAAATTATCCAGTCTTGGGTAGTTCTTTATAGCAGTGTGAGAATGGACTAATACATCTATTTTATCTGATATTAAGATAAGCATGCCTTCTTTTTTTGAGACAGAGTCTGCAGTGGGGTGATCTTGGTTCACTGCAACCTCCACATCCCAGGTTCAAGCAATTCTCATGCCTCAGTCTCCCAAGTAGCTGGGATTACAGGCACATGCTACCATGCCTGGCTAATTTTTGTATTTTTGTAGAGATGGGGTTCCACCATGTTAGGCTGGTCTTGAACTCCTGACCTTAAGTGAGGCCTTCCTTGGCCTCCCAAAGTGCTGGGATTATAGGTGTGAGCCATTGCGCCTGGCCTCATGACTTCTTTATGTTTGCATGATACATCTATTTCCATCCTTTTACTTTCAACCTGTATATAACATTATATTTGAAGTGAGTCTCTTGGAGATAGTGTGTAGTTGAGTCATATTTCTTGATCCGCTCTGTCAGTCTCTTTCTTTTAATTGCTGTATTTGGACCATTAGCATTTAATGTGATTATTGATATGTTAGGGCTTAAGTCTGCTATTTTATTTTTTGTTTTCTGTTTATTCTCTCTGTTTTTTATTTATTTTTCCTGATTTCCTGTGGGTTAGTTGAACTTTTTCTTAAGAATTCATTGTTGTTTTTTAATGCACCCCCTATATTTCTTTCTTAGTGGTTGCTCTAGGCAATCTATTAAATACACAGAACTTATCACAGTCTGCTGGTACCATTGCTTTACCAGTTCCTGGTATAGAAACTTTTTCTCCCTTTATGTCCCTTTGCCCTTTCCAGTTTTTTAGTTGTAATTATTTCCTCTGTCTGCATTTAGAACCACATTAGACAGTGTTATAATTTTTTGCTTCAATTATTAAAAGTAATTTAGAAAACTTGAGGAGAAAAAATTATATTTTTTGATAATTTTACTATTTCTATTGTCTTTCTTTTTTTTTTTCTGATATCCCAGTATCCCTCCTTTTATAATTTTCTTTCTAAGAGACTTTTTGAAAAATCCTTTCTTTTAGGATAGGTCTGCTTCTCCTTCATTCCTGAAGAATATTTTCACTGGATATGCAATTCTGGTTTGAAAACTTTCTTTCAGCATGTGAAAAATGTTGTGTCACTTCTTCCTGACCTGCATGATTTCTGGTGAGAAATCTACTCTCATTCTAGTTGCTTGTCCCTTATTGGTAAGATGTCATTTCTCTTGTGCTTACTATTTTCAAAAGTTTTTTTCTTGGTATTAGTTTTTATTGTATTGAGTTTTAGTTGGTGTTTTGTGATACCACCATGATAGGGGATGCTTTGTTAGTGTCAATTGAGGATACATGTTCAGGTTCCCCATCTGGCCTCTGTTGATATGGAAGAGGAGCTGGGTAGCGGTGGCAGTTCTAGGCCTCTGCTAGGCCTCTACTGATGCCTATTACCATCCTTTCTTCAAAGTTAAACTATAAACGAAATTCTTCTCATGGTTAGCTTGGCCTTTGCCCAGGAATGAGTGAGGATAGCTAGCCTGTGAGGCTGGAAGCAAGATGGAGTCAGTCATGCTAGACTTCTTTTGCTGTCATAACCTTTGCAAAGGTGGTTTCATCTCTACTTTCAGAATCTTCTCATGTTTGTTATATGCAATGTCCAGAGTTTTAAATGGTACCTTAGTGGGACAAATAGGGAAAAGTATATCTACTCCATTTTCACAGATATAGAAGTCCAGAACGATCTTTTTAAAAAGCAAAATGTTGCTCTCCTGTTTGAAACCCTCCAGTGGCTTTGGTTATACTGAGAGTAAAGGCTCATCTGTGGCCCATAGGGAACAACCTTGTCATAACTTGTTTTCTATCCTTTGCCTTATGCTTTTCTCCTATTTTCTCACTTTGCTTCAGGTACGTTGGACTTTTTAAAAATTAACGCTCTCAACAAAAATACATGAAGACTCTATTATGTTTCAGGTACTGATCTAGGCCTCAGGTTGTAGGCACAAAGTCCCTGCTCTCCAGAGCTTACGTTGTTTCTGTTTCTAGAACACCAAGATCATTTCTGCTTCAGGGCTTGCACTTTCTAATATACTCTTTGCCTAGCTCTCTCCCGCTTACTAAGGCCTCAACTCAAACGTCTCCTCAGACAGACCTGCGCTTCCCACCTGCAGCAGGGTTTTCGCCCTTGGCTTATATGTTGGAATCACCAGGGCAGTCTTAACGGATCCCAAAGCCCAATTTCACCCCAGACTAAATTAAATCCAAGCCTCTGAGTGTGGCCCAGGCATCAGTGTTTTTAAAGCTTTAAAGGGGATTCCAGTGGACAGCCATGGTACTTAAGAGCCATTTAAGGATATCCAGTAGTACTGGCCCTCCTTTTCTTTATCTCTTCTTATCACTACCTGAAGTTCTTTTCTGCATTTGTTAACTCTTTAGTTTTCCTCTATTTTCTAGACCTTATCTAGTAGATAAAGTGAGTTTAAACTCCTTGAATGGAAAACTCAATTGCTTATTTGCAATAACTGTGTTTCTGCTTTAGATTCTGGAGACTGAGACTTATATGAGAGCAAGGACCTCATGTGAATTGATCTCTGTGAGCTCTTGGTTTAAAGGTACCCCTCAAGGACTCTGAGTTTTCTGTTTTCAAACCCAGTCTTATGGGCCTGAACCTGGGCCCGGCCTGGGTAGGAAATAGCCTCTCAGTGAGTGATGTCCTGGCCAGAATTCTTCCTCCTCTGAGAGCCTTTTGCCTGGCCAAGCCCTGCCACCTCTGTCTGAACTCCCCCATGGTGTTGCCTCCGTGGTGCTGATAACACCTATGCTCTGAGGAGGTGACTCTTGAGATACTGTTAGAATTCGGAGTAGGGGACCATTTTATCTTGGTTTGCCCTGGATTTTCTTAGTTTCATCCTTGTAAGTCCTACATCCTACGAACTTTCCCAGTCCTGGACAAACCAGCGTGGTTGGTCACCCTAGGAGAGTCTGAGAGTCTCCTCAGTACCTTTTCTGGTTGGATGTCAGGAGGGAAGAGGTTGAGAGGACATTTAAGTGGTTCACAACCAGTGTTGGGCTGCCCAGGTTCGATTCTTCAAAGCCTTGTACTGTTGAGGCCTTGTTAGAACGTGTCCTCTGTAAGGCAGCAAACCCAGGAAAGTATGGGCACTTATAGGGCCTGGATCTATGTAGCCTATAGGTTCTTGCCCCAAATTCTCATCTGATCCATTTTTTTTTTTCACTAGGCAGTGGGGGCAAATGGGGTTGGGGGCTCCCATTAGGTCCTCAGAACAGGGGTCCCCTTGGCTGATCCTGTGACTGTGGTGAGAACCATGGAACACTGTCTAACTGTGGTTTGGATTCTGGGGTAGATGAATAGCTAAACTGACAGCTATATAATGTAATTGAGGATGAATACATATTTTACAGCAGTATTTCCAGATGTGTGGTTGGAAACTACGTTTTTCAAGATCACCTGGGAGCATATTAAATACAGATTCCTAGGCCAAACCCCCTTAGATTATGAATCAGCATGTGTGGGGTGGGGACCAGGAAACTACATTTTTACAAGCACCCCATGTAATATTCATGAATCCTGACATTTAAGGACCACTGTTCTTGTGGTGATGTCCAGAGGATATCAGGGGAATTTTGTATCTGATTTTACTTTTTGTTGAAAGGGACATGGAGAAAAATATTTGGGACTTTGAAGAGTTTTATTTTATATTATTCTGCTAATTGTGTGGCATTAAGGTTTGGGTGAGATTTAGAACGCTAGTAGCAATCCTCTTGACGCTTTACAAAGGCTGTGCTTTCTACCTGTAGTAGTAGAGAGAGAACTTGAGTGGAAAGTGACAAATAATATTGTCATAGCAGTTTAACAGATTTTTCTCTAAGCTTTATAGGCCTCCCCTAGGACTAAAGAGGAAATTAAATGAGGGAAGTGAGTCAAAATCACATAGAGAAGAAGATAGCACTTGTTGCCTGCATTCTGAAAGTGGGATAAATTACACGAGATCTTTAAGCTATATTTTGTTGAAGTCAGCATTTTTCCCTGTTAAGTGCACCTGCTACCATCAAATGTCAGGAATTCTAAAATAATATCTATTCTAGAGAGAGATTTATTGTATTATAAACCCAGATGACATCTTAGCTGGGAATTTGGCTTTCTTTCCTACCTCAGGCATAGCTATACCTGTGTAATAATCTCTTACACTGGCAGGGAGTACTATTGATCTGTCAATCAACTGGCGTGTTCAAGCTCCAGATGTGGGCTCACTTGCAAAATGCAATTCTGGGAGTAGCTCTTTGAGTTATTGTAACTGGGACTGATCTGGGCCTCTTTTGAAGGGTATGCTTCAGTCGATAGCAGTTTTCATTGTCATGGTGTATGGAGTGTGAGTGGCTGGATACTAGGTCTGCAGGATAGTAAAAATAATGATCTTTTCTTGATTATAAGTTACCTTTGAAATACATATGATTGAAACCATTTCATATTATCTTTTGTGCTCTACTTGGAGGACATCAGCCTCTTCAGATTCTTCTCCCCACAAGTATTTCTAGGACTTGCATGGTACATTACACACATGCTCTCAAAAGTCTAGATGCCCACGTGACAGCCACTCTTATTTCCTCTTCTGCTTCAACCAGCAGGCTATCATTCCATGTCTGCTGGCCACCATGGCTCTTCCCTCCTGCCCAGTACTCACGCACAAAGTACAAAAGAAAACTCCCCCCCGCCTTTTTTAATAGTGTGAACCCAGTGCTGCTTTTAGTGTTGTTGGTGACAGGCCCTTCTCTTTGAGTATGATTCCAAGAAGTTGCTGAGCTGGGGATGAAACCCACAGGGTGATGATGGCTTTCTGTATTCAGAATCTGAAGCCTGTCCTAGGCAAGTCCTGTCATGCCTGGCTTTCCTTCCTCCAGAGCAAGTTCTCCCTCAGCCCCTTGTACAGACTTTTGGTGGGTCTACCTCACTGTATGAGTCCATTCAAGCTGCTATAACAAAATACCATAAACTAGGTGGCTTGTAAACAACAGAAATTTATTTCTCATAGTTCTAGAGGCGAGAAAGTCTAAGATCAAGGCATTGGCAGAATCAGTATCTGATGAGAGCCCATATCCTGCTTCATAGATGGCCAGAATGTCTTTTCACTGTGTCTCTTATGGTGGAAAGGGTAAGGGACCCCTTTCGGGCTTCTTTTTATAAGGGTACTAATCCCATTCATGGGGGCTCTGCCCAAATGACGTAATCACCTCCCAAAGGCCCCACCTCCAAATACCTTCATACTGAGTTCTGTGTTTTGGCTCTGTGTCCCCATCCAAATCTCATGTTGAATTATAATCCCAGTGTTGGAGGAGGGGCCTACTGGGAGGTGATTGGATCATGGGGTGGTTTCTAATGGTTTAGCACCATCCCCCTAATGCTGTCTTGTGACAGAGTTCTCCCAAGATCTGGTTGTCTGAAAGAGTGTGCAGCATTCCCCACTTCACTCTCTCTTCCTCTTGCTCCTATCCTGTAAGATGTGCTGGCTTCCCCTTTGCCTTCTGCCATGATTGTAAGTTTCCTGAGGCCTCCCCAGCCATGCCTCTTGTATAGCCTGCGGAACTGTGTGTCAATTACACCTCTTTTCTTTATAAATTACCCAGTCTCAGGTAGTTCCTTATAGCAGTGTGAGCATGGACTAATAAACTGGGGATTAGCTTTCAACATATGAATTTTTGAGAGAGGGGGACAGAGACATTCAGACTTAGCACTCAACATTAGTGAGATGAGCTCAAAAGGGGCCCAGTCCCCTCAGTGGGTTCAGTGTAGTCTCCAACTGGGATCCCTACTGAGAGCTTTAATCTTAATGTATTAAGTTGCAAAGCTACCATGTATGTAGGATTATAACTACTGACTATATGTTGGAGACAAAAAAGCCATTGTAATATGTCTGCCAACATTTATAAGTAAGCCACATTTGGTCATGTACCCTCCTAAACCCATCATTTGGTCAAAATGATCAGAAGTTATGTTAGTTTCCTGGGCTGCTGTATCAAAGTACCATTAACTGGGTGTCTTAACACAACAGAAATTTATTATCTTACAGTTCTGTAGGCGAGAAGTCTAAAATCAATGTTGGCAGGACCATGCCGTCCCTGAAACCTGTGGGGGAACCCTTCCTTGCCCATTCCTCACTTCTGGTGGTTTACTGGCAATCTCTGGCATTCCTCAGCTTATAGATGCATCATTCTAATCCTGTCTTCACAAGGCCTTCTTCCTGTAGGTCTTCCTATCATCTTCCCTGTGTGTGTGTCTGTCTCTGTGGACAAATTTCCCCTTTTTATAAGGACGCCAGTCATGTTGGATTAGGGCCCACTCTAATCATCTCATTATTACTTCATTCTCTCTGCAAAGACCCTATTTCCAAGCCACATTCGGAGATAGGACTTCAATGTATTTTTTGGGGTGGATGGGGGTGGGGACACAATTCAACTTATAAAGAAGTGTATGTGAAATGCTCAGCATAGAGCCTCACACCTAGACATGATCAATATGTATTGGTTGTTATTATGACCATTGTCAAGCCTTAATGGGCAAGGGACAGCTAACTAGCAAGATTCATCCTTAATAATTGCAGCCGTATTCACAGTCTAGGTGTAAGTGTTAAATGATCAACTGGAATTCCTTTCACGGCTAAGTGGTAGTTGGGTAAAAATGAGGTTTTAAGGACAGCTGCATGAGGACCCAGGGCAGAAGAGAACTGGGGAAACAACAGGTAATTAAGCCAGAGGATCTGGAGTCAAGTTCGGGTTCCATTAATTACTATGTGATCATGTGCAAATCATATGGCTTTCTTTTTCTGTTTCCTCGGGGGGCAATTAATAATACCTGCCTCAAATTCAGATCAACAAAAATGTATTACCACACATTAAGTGTATTACCACACATTAAATGATGGGACACATGTAAAACACTTGGTAAATATTAAAATGCTATTGCCCCTCCAACTTCCTCATGGGCTATGTTTTTAAAATTTTTTTCTGTGGTTTTATTTCTGTATTATTTTAAGTCAAATTCTTTATTTAAAATCTGAAATGGTTAGATCTGTATTTAAAGTTACAATCAGCTTGGTTCTTACATTGAAAATGTCAGATATGTCTGTCTTACTACCCTTTTTTATATTATTATACTTTAAGTTCTAGGGTACATGTGCACAACGTACAGGTTTGTTACATATGTGTACATGTGCCATGTTGGTGTGCTGCACCCATTAACTCATCGTTTACATTAGGTGTATCTCCTAATGCTATCCCTCCCCCGTCCCCCCACCCCACGACAGGCCCTGGTGTGTGATGTTCCCCACCCTGTGTCCAAGTGTTCTCATTGTTCAGTTCCCACCTATGAGTGAGAACATGCGGTGTTTGGTTTTCTGTCCTTGCGATAGTTTGCTGAGAATGATGGTTTCCAGCTTCATCCATGTCCCTGCAAAGGACATGAACTCATCCTTTTTTATGGCTGTATAGTATTCCATGGTGTATATGTGCCACATTTTCTTAATCCATTCTATCATTGATGGACATTTGGGTTGGTTCCAAGTCTTTGCTATTGTGAATAGTGCCGCAGTAAACATACGTGTGCATGTGTCTTTATAGCAGCATGATTTATAATCCTTTGGAGATATATATATATACACACATACACATACCCAGTAATGGGATGGCTGGGTCAAACAGTATTTCTAGTTCCAGATCCTTGAGGAATCACCACAGTGTCTTCCACAATGGTTGAACTAATAGTGTAAAATCATTCCTATTTCTCCACATCCTCTCCAGCACCTGTTGTTTCCCAACTTTTTAATGATTGCCATTCTAACTGGTGTGAGATGGTATCTCATTGTGGTTTTGATTTGCATTTCTCTGATAGACAGTGATGCTGAGCATTTTTTCATGTTGTCTGCATAAATGTTCATATCCTTTGCCCACTTTTTGATGGGGTTGTTTGATTTTTTTCTTGTAAATTTGTTTAAGTTCTTTGTAGATTCTGGATATTAGCCCTTTGTCAGATGGGTAGATTGTAAAAATTTTCTCCCATTCTCTAGGTTGCCTGTTCACTCTGATGGTAGTTTCTTTTGCTGTGCAGAAGCCTTTTAGTTTAATTAGATCCTATTTGTCAATTTTGGCTTTTGTTGCCATTGCTTTTGGTGCTTTAGTCATGAAGTCCTTGTCCTTGCCCATTCCTATATCCTGAGTGGTATTGCCTAGGTTTTCTTCTAGTGTTTTTGTGGTTTGGGGTCTAACATTTAAGTCTTTAATCCATCTTGAATTAATTTTTGTATAAGGTGTAAGGAAGGGATCCAGTTTCAGCTTTCTACATATGGCTAGCCAGTTTTCCCAGCACCATTTATTAAATAGGGAATCCTTTCCCCATTTCTTGTTTTTGTCAGGTTTGTCAAAGATCAGATGGTTATAGATGTGTGGTATTATTTCTGAGGGCTCTGTTCTGTTCCATTGGTCTATATCTCTGTTTTGGTACCAGTACCATGCTGTTTTGGTCACTGTAGCCTTGTAGTATAGTTTGAAGTCAGGTAGCATGATGCCTCCAGCTTTGTTCTTTTGGCTTAGGATTGTCTTGGCAATGTGGGCTCTTTTTTGGTTCCATATGAACTTTAAAGTAGTTTTTTCTAATTCTGTGAAGAAAGTCATTGGTAGCTTGATAGGGATGGCATTGAATCTATAAATTACTTTGGATAGTATGATCATTTTCATGATATTGAGTCTTCCTGTCCATGAGCATGGAATACTCTTCCATTTGTTTGTGTCCTCTTTTATTTCGTTGAGCAGTGGTTTGTAGTTCTCCTTGAAGAGGTCCTTCACATCCCTTGTAAGTTGGAATCCTAGGTATTTTATTCTCTTTGAAGCAGTTGTGAATGGAAGTTCACTCATGATTTGGCTCTCTGTTTGTCTGTTCTTATTGTATAGGAATGCTTGTGATTTTTGCACATTGATTTTGTATCCTGAGACTTTGCTGAAGTTGCTTATCAGCTTAAGGGGAGATTTTGGGCTGAGACAATGGGGTTTTCTAAATATACAATCATGTATCTGCAAACAGGGACAATTTGAATACCCTCTTTTCCTAATTGAATACCCTTTATTTCTTTCTCCTGCCTGATTGCCCTGGCCAGAACTTCCAAGACTATGTTGCATAGGAGTGGTGAGAGAGGGCATCCCTGTCTTGTGCCAGTTTTCAAAGGGAATGCTTCCAGTTTTTGCCCATTCGGTATGATACTGAGTGTGGGTTTGTCATAAATAGCTCTTATTATTTTGAGATACGTCCCATCAATACCTAATTTATTGAGAGTTTTTTGCATGAAAGGCTGTTGAATTTTGTCGAAGGCCTATTCTGCATCTATTGAGATAATCATGTGGTTTTTGTCTTTGGTTCTGTTTCTATGATGGATTACGTTTATTGATTTGCATATGTTGAACCCTCATGGGCTATTAATGTAAAACATTTTATTAACAATAATCACTTCTTTAGCTGAAGAAAAAGTGTTTTCTTTCTTTAGACTAATTAAGAATTAGCAAGTCATCTTAGAATTTAAAACTTTGAAAATGTTATTTTTTCTTCCTTTAGTCTACAAATAATAAGATGAAGGCTAAGCAGCAAAATACAATGGAATGTTTTAAGTTTTACCTACGTTTGATTTAAGCAAATGGGGCATTTATTTTGAGGGAGCATCAGAAGATGAAGTGGGAAAGGTCAGATTCCTTAGAGATTCATTTGTTGGCTTTATAGATTTAATTATTTAGAGTATCCTACATTTAAATTGTTGCTTTATTGAAAAACCCAGCATATTTGTCCATAAATAAAAATATTCAGAATGCAGAAACTTAATGAATATATGACAGCCTGATTTTGTTATGAGTCATTACTCACTCAATGAGCGAGAACATTTTTAAAATTATTACAGCAGCTGGTACCTTTAGACTTTTTTTTTTTAAATTAATGGAGATGGGATCTTGGTACGTTACCAGGCTGGTCTCGAACTACTGGCCTCAAACCATCCTCCTGCCTCAGCCACCCAAGTGCTGGGATTACAGGCCTGAGCCACCATGGTTGGCCAGAACAAGCACATATTAATCAGCTACCATGAGCCAAGCACTGTGTTGTACTCTGGTGATGAAAAGACAAAGATAAATACTGTTCTTATCCTTGAAGAGTTCATGAGCTTTTGGAGGAGTTAGTCTTATGACCTTATGAGGGCCTTAGCTCATAAGGTTATAGCTGAGATTAAATGAGTAATGTTTGTAAGATGCCTGGCTTGTAATTATTGCTCAATAAATGTTAGCTGTTACTACTACTACTGTTACCACTGCTAGTATCACCACTACTGTGCTAAGTGCTGTGTTAATTAATGTAAACAAAGTATAATGGAGAAACAGAAGATTAAATTTGCATGAAATCTGTGGAATCAAAGAGGTCTTCATGGAGAAGGTGATATTGGAAATGGATCCTTAAAGCTTGAATAGGATTTTCCATGTATATACAAGAGGCAAGGGAATTCCTACACAAAAGAAAGTGATCAGGTAAAGACATAAAGGGGTTGGAGTAAATGGCACACTCAGGGAGTGAGAGGTGATCCAGGAAGCTAGAATCCAACCTGCAATCATGGTAGGCAGTGGACAGAGAGAATCTTGGGACTGCTGGTCAGGGACTTTCAGCACTGTGCAAAGGAATTGAGATTTTATCCTGTGAGTAGAGAAGAGGCATTGGAGGATTTTTATTACAGGACTAAAAAGATGAGTTCTGGTCTTTAAAAGATGACTGGCGAAAATGGAAAAGCTTAGGAGAGATTAGAGACAGGTCCCCCGATAGGCAGTGGATATTGTGAAAGTCCTTCTCTAGACTGATAACTCAACTTGTTATCAGTTTGAATAGACTTCAACATTTTTTAAAGAATTGACTTTACCTCTTTGGCACCTTCAGTTAATTACCCTCTGTGTATGATGACTTCTGGGCTTAGTCAGATGTCCCCAGCTATAGGATCAGAAAAATATCTAGAATGCATTGATGTAGTTGAATGTAACACTTTCTTATTGTTACTTGCCATGAATCCAGTTGTTCGTTGACAAACATTCAGTAAGCATCTCCATGTGCCAAGTACTGTGTTTGACTCAAAGAACAGGGACATTTGCAGAACAAATTTTGTTGGTTAACAAACTAAAGGGGACCCTGAATAAAGGGTTTTCCCTTTCTCCTTCTCTTAGGATAAATTTATATTAACTTTATAGCCCTGTCCCCCTAGAAGTCTCTCTCAGTCTCTTTATAAATTTTATAAAGAAGAAGTGCCTTCTGAAGAGTTTGCCTAAATTAAGGAGGTAGGTGTTTTTGTTGGTCCATTTATGTTGCTATAAAGGAATACCTGAGACTGGGTAATTTATAAAGAAAAGAGATTTATTTGGCTCATGGTTCTGCAGGCTGTACAAGAAGCATGGTGCCGTCATCTGCTTCTGGTGAGGGCAGCAGGAAGCTTCCACTCATGTGGGAAGGCAAAAAAAAAGGCGGGGATGTCACGTGGCGAGAGAGGAAGCAGGAGAGAGAGAGAGGCAGAGGTGCCAGGATCTTTTAAGCAATCAGATATCACGTGAACTCATTACCACAGGGGAAGGTACCAAGCCATTTATGAGAGATCTGCCCCCATGACCCAAACACCTTCTACCAGGTCCCACTTCTAACAATAGGAATCACATTTCAACATGAGAATTGGAGGAGACAGACTTCCAAACAATATCAGTGTTGATGGCAGTGGCCAAGACCCTGGTATATTTTCTAGTATCCTTTCCCACTTTTTCCAGAACAATAGAAACCCTCTTTTTCTATTTATGTATTTGTTTGTTTGTTTGTTTTGAGACAGGCCTCACTCTGTTGCCCAGGCTAGAGTGCTGTGGCACGATCTTGGCTCACTGCAACCTCTGCCTCCCAGGTTTAAGCAATTCTTGTGCCTCAGCCTCCTAAATAGCTAGGATTACAGGCATGTGCCACCATGCCTGGATAATTTTTGTATTTTTATTAGAGACTGGGTTTTGCCATGTTGACCAGGCTATTCTCGAACTCCTGGCCTCAAGTGATCTGCCCTTGTGGGTCTCCCAAAGTGCTGGGGATTACAGGTATGAGCCACTGTGCCAGGCCTGAAACTCTGTTTTTAGATGGACATATCGTTTTCCAGAATGAAGACAGGCTCCATGGCAACCAGTATGATCACATGACTGATGCAGAGTGTCACATAAGAGTTTCCTGCAGTTTTCCTTAAAGACAGGTGATACTGTCCTTTCTCCAGCTTCTTCATCCCCTTTCCATCCTAATTCCTGAAATACAGATATTTTACTGGAGCTCTAGTTTCCACCTTAGACTCTGAGAATGGGGTCCCAGTATTTGGGATGGTGGAATAATGAGTTAGAAAGATGCTGAGAATTTTGTGGGGTAGAGCTCCTACAACCAGTCCTGGACTGTCTCTTGGATTTTTATGAGAGACAGAAAAACTTCTTTGTCTTCCTTAAGCTGTTATTTTATGTTTAGCAAATACATAGTATATATTAGGTATATATTTATGGGCTACAAGATATTTTGATAAGGCTGGGCACAGTGGCTCACTCCTGTAATCCCAGCACTTTGGGAGGCCAAGGCAGGTGGATCACCTGAGGTCAGGAGTTTGAGACCTGCCAGACCAACATGGAGAAACCCCATCTCTACTAAAAGAAATACAAAAATTAGCTGGGCATGGTGGCCCACGCCTGTAATCCTAGCTACTCGGGAGGCTGAGGCAGGATAATCACTTGAACCCAGAAGGCGGAGGTTGTGGCGAGCCGAAATCACGCCATTGCACTCTAGTCTGGGCAACAAGAGCGAAACTCTGTCTCAAAAAAAAAAAAAAGATATTTTGATATAGGCATACAATGTGTAATAATCACATTAGGGCAAGAGGTATACATCACCTGAAGCATGTATCCTTTCTTTGTGTTACAAACATTCCAATATTACTCTTTTTTGCTGTTTTAAAATGTACAATAAGTTATTGTTGATTATAATCACCCTATTGTCTATCAATTACTAGATCTTATTCTATTTTTTGAACCTATTAATTATTCCCACTTTTCCTCAACCCCACACTTCCCTAACCAGCCTCTGCTAACCATCATTCTACTGTCTATCTCCATGAGTTCAATTGTTTTAATTTTTAGCTCCCACAAATAAGTGAGAACATGTGAAGTCTGTTTTTCTGTGCTTGACTTATTTCACTTAACGTAATGACTTCCAGTCCCATACATGTTGTTGAAAATGATAGGATCTCGTTCTTTATTAGTGGCTAAATAGTATTCCATTTTGAATATGTAGCACATTTTCTTTATCCATTCATCTGTTAATGGACAGTTTACCCAAATCTAATCTTAAGTGATATAATGACAAATCTTTACCCAAATCTAATCTTAAGTGATATAATGACTCTTGAGGGTGATTTCATAACCCTTCTTGGAAGCTTATTATAGGACTTACTCATCCTTAAAATATTCCTTTTTATTTTTGAAAAAGTATCTTTGGTACAATCTGTTTCAGTTTTGTCTTGTCCAGCTCTCTGAAAATGGAGAATAATTGATTGGCTTCTTTCTCACAATAAATCTTCATGGAATGTAATATTTTTAATTTGCATTAATTTTATACCTTTTGTCAATCAGTGGATTTAAAACTTCTTAAATTGAAAATATTCATAGCTGGGTTCTTTTTCTTCGTAAGAGATTTGTCTGTGCTAGGTTTGGGTTCTAATTATGCCTGTGATTTGTTATTAGGGATTACAACAAGTTTGCTCTCAGCAAAATGAGTAAACTATTTGCTGAACTGTGAAAGGAGGGACCATAGAGAGAATGCATTTATAATATCTGGGGAGAATTAATAGAAAATGGACTTTCTCTGTGTGTGTGTACATGTGTATGAGAAAGAAAAAGATAGAATGTCACCAAAGCAAAACACTTCATGTGTTTAATAGCTGCCCTGTTTCATGCTTCCTGGGGAGCAGGAGGCACATCTCAATAGGGGAGCAATGTCGGCTTTCTCTGGTGCATGAAATTGGTGCTACTGTCTGAGGTGCCAGACTCATCTCTGTGCCAGCTGTCTTTATTCTTTGCCTTATTTGGGAGACTGCAATCCCAGCAAAACAGTCACTAAAAACAACCTTTAAGGGAAATGTAATTAAATAAATATTAGAACTTTCCTCAGTTTTGTGCTCCTATCTTCAAAAATGTACTGAGTCATTTTTTAGAAATAACAGCTTTATTGAGATGTAATTCACTTACCATACAAATCACTCCTTTTTGTTGTATGATTCACTGGTTTTTAGCATATTTGCAAAGTTGTACAACCATTACCAAATCATTTTCAAATGTTTTCATAACTCCAGAAAGATACTCTCTTCTCATTAGCATCCGCCTATCCCCCCAGTTCCCTTTGCCCTCAGCTCTAAGCAATCATGAATCTACCCTCTTTCTAAGGATTTGCCTATCCTGGACTATACAAATGGAACTGTACAATATGTGACCTTTTGTTACTGACTTCTTTATTTAGCATGATATTTTTGAGGTTCATCCATGTTGTAGTATGTATCAGCACGTCACTCTTTTTTATTCCTTTTAATATTTCATTGTATGATTATACCGTATTTTCTTTGTCCATTCATCTCTTGATGAACATTTGAGTTGTTTCCACTCTTTAGCTATTATGAATACAGCTGCTATGAACATTTTTGGAGAAGTTTCTATGTGGACATGTTTTCCTTTCTCTTGGATATATATACTTGGGAGTGGAATTGCTGTGTGTGTGGGAGGCAGCAGAATAATGCTCCCAACCCCACTGTCTCCCAAAGATGTTCATTTCCTAATCCTTGGAACCCGTGAATATGTTAAGTCTCATGGTAAATGGATGTGAAATTAAGTGTGCAGATGAAATTAAGCTGCTAATCAACTCACCTTAAAATAGATTATTCTAGATCATCTGAGTAGGCCCTCAGTGTAATACAAAGGGTCCTTAAAAGATAGAAGATGGAAGCAGAAAGAGCCAGAGTAATGCACTTAATGCACTGTGATTAATACTTGACCAGCCATTGTTGGCTTTGAAGATGGAAGGAACCACGAGCCAAGGAACGGGGACACCCTCTAAAACAAACTTGCCCAACCCATGGCCCGTGAGCCGCATGTAGCCAAGGATGGCTTTGAATGTGGCCCAACACAAATTCGTAAACTTTCTTGAGACATTATGAGATTTGTGTGTGTGTGTGTGTGTGTTTGTGTGTGTTTAGCTCATCAGCTATCATGAGCATTAGCATGTTTTATGTGTGGCCCGAGACAATTTTTCTTCCAGTCTGGCCCAGGGAAGTGAAAATATTGGACACCCTTGCTCTAGAAGCTGGAAGAAGCAAGGAAATGGATTTTCCTCTACAACCCCCAGAAGGAACATAGACCTCCTGAGACCTTGATTATAGCCTTTAGAGAATCACTTTGGACTTTCGACCACCAGAACTGTAATGTAATAATTTTGTGTTGTTTTCATCAGCAAGTGTGCAGTAATTTGTTACAGCAGCAATAGGAAACAAATATATTGAATCATATGGGAACTCTATGTTTAACCTTTTGAGAAACTGTCAGAACATTTCCTAAAGCAGCTGCCCCATTTTGTCTTCCCACCAGCAGTCTATGAGGGTTCCGATTTCTCCACATGCTCACCAGCACTTGTTATTATCTGTCTTTTTTATTGTAGCTATCCTAGTGGGTGTGAAGTGGTTTAACATTGTGGTTTTGATTTGTATTTCTCTGATGGCTAATGATGCTGAGCCTCTTTTCATGTGCTTATTGGTCATTTGTATTTCTTCTTTGGAGAAATGTCTATTCAGATCCTTTGCCCTCTTCATTGCACCGGAACATGGGGTGTATGTGTGTGTGTGTGTGTGTGTGTGCATGTGCATGTGTGTGATGTTAGAGGGAGCAGGACCAATCCTGGGACAGTTCATGAAAAGCCTTGTATATCATGCACCAGGGATTTGGGATAAAATACTGAGAGTGATAAGGGAAGTCAATGATGGATATAAAGCCAGGTGGCATCCTGATCAATTTTGTATTTTAGGAAACATTCTGAGGATCCAGTGGAGGATACTGAGGGCTGATGGAAGGAGGAGATGGAGGACTAGTGGCTGAGAGATATTGGGCCACTGGAGTGATGCAATCAAGAAATGACCAGGATTGAAACCAGGACTGTGGTGGTAGGGCAGAGAAGAGTTTGCAGATTGAAAGGTTTTAGGGGAGATAATCAAATCTACAGTATTTTTTTGGATATGGGAGTTTAAGGGCAAAAGTCGCTTGAGAAAATCCTAGATATCTGTTTTGGGCCATTGAGTGGAAGGAGGGACATTTTATGGATATAGAGAGCCCTGGAGCAGGATCATTTGGGGGCAGGTAGGAAAGCAACAATGGATTTAGTTTTAACCTTGTTGACTTTGAGGTGTCTGTGAGACATCCATGGGGAAATGGTTTGTTTGACATGAGTTTGAAATTAAGGAGAGACTTCTTGGCTGGACAGACACATGTGGACGTCAGTACCAGGTCAATTTAGCTGAAGCTGTGGTGTGGCTGAGATTACCTGGGAAGACTGTGTGGTGTGAGAAGAAAAGAAGGTTAGGGATAGGAACGTCTTTTGCAGAAACAGACATGAAGGAGGAACCAATGTAGGAGATGCAGAGAGGTTGGCAGAAGATTCTTCATCTGCTGAGGTTTGGCAGTTGTAGAAACTAAGGCAACTCCAAATTTCCATTGTATGCTCAAGTACCTAAGAACCAAGTTAACGCATGCTTCAGTGGTCTCCGAAAGGTTCCCCCATTCCAACCTTAAGCTGAAAAGAACTGTTTCCATTTTTAATGACTCTAAGTTAGCTTAATCAATTTAAAACTTTCAAAGATAATGCTCTTTGGTCTTGAAGTGCTTGAAAACTAAACATGGAATATAGTGGAGGCTTTTGCTTATACTGACATTGACTCTGGGGCAAAGCAGAAGTCCACTTTTACGTAAGAGTCTCTGTTTATATTCTCCTGGATGAGGCCTTCTCGCAGTTGTTATTGACTTATTTCCTTCATCCTTTCATATTCTGACATTTCTTCAATTGGGTTATGTTTTACAATCAAGTGTTATTTAAATCAATGAGGTATTTTAGAATTAAGAAAATAGAGCATTAAAATTAAATCTCATGTCATTTTGTGGACATTTTTGCTGTTTCTATTTTGCAGAGTTGTAGCTATTAACATTTAGCACGCAGAGTGGAGTCACTTTAATTGGCAACTCATCGGCTGACTCTCACTTTTTTCTTCAAAGTGATTCTAGCCTCTGGCCTCACTAAACTTCTTGCTATTGCCATATTCATGCTGTGCAACCTGCCTGCATGCCCAGGGTGCTCCCTCATCTGGTCCTGTCTTTCCCTCTTGTCTGCCTGGGCCTCCATCCAAGACTCAGATCAAGTGTATCCTATTGTGGTGCTCCACTTCCCACTCTAGCCCATTGAGTCCTCCTTCCTCTTCCCATATATTCCTCCATCATTTGTTCAGTAACTACTTATCTATCTCTCTGTCAAACTCATTTGTCAACTCCTTGAGATTTTGGCTTGTTTGTTTTTGTAAACCTGGTACTTGCTCAGAGCCTTGCATTCTAATAAATTAATAAATGTTTGTTGAATAAGTAAACTATTTTTGCTATTATCTTTTGAACAGCTCATTGATTGTTCAATATCAAAGAATGGTAGTTTGTAACTCTTAATTAAGTCAGAAAAATGAACAAACACTGATAATATGTTCTCAGCACCACCTTAGGATTTTCTTTTTTTAAATCAAATTAATAACATATATTGGATTTATTATTATTATTATACTCTAAGTTCTAGGGTACATGTGCACAACGTGCGGGTTTGTTACATATGTATACACATGCCGTGTTGGTGTGCTGCACCCATTAACTCGTCATTTACATTAGGTATATCTCCTAATGCTATCCCTTCCCCCTCCCCAGGATTTTCTTCATACTAGTTGTCTTATGATGCAGAACACATATGGTGATTTGAATTCTATGAATTATTCAGATTTATGTATCTAACTGGGAATGTGTGTATATATATATTTATATAAATCAAATTTTATAATTATAACAGTACTGGTATTAAGAATATACAAAGTTATTTGAGTTGTTCTAGACAGAGAAGATAAAATATACTCTCCAATTAACACTTATTACCCATCCTTGTATGTACCTTGCAGCTTTAGGTAGTAGAACAACTTAGAGAAAGAAACTGTTGTGCTCATGCCAACTCAGAGGCAGCAGCTATCCTATTTGGGACAGGCTTCCTCCCATTTCCCAGCTTGGAAAGGAGAGACAGGGACCGAGGAATGGGTGGAATGTTGGCCTTGAGGGTGCAATTTAAAATCTTCACATTGGAGCTGTAAAGCCAGATAACCAGGCTTTCAGGTGGGTGGCAACAGTACCAATAAAGTGAAAGCAATAAACATCAGTGTTTTATAACAGAGAAAGTAGTCAAAAACAAATTAGATCATACAGATGTGGTTTAGCTATTTCCACTTGAATTTTAAACCATAGTCTGTTAAGCGCTAATGGCCTCAAGTCCTTTCTGGGTGTGTCCGCAAGCCCACCCTTTGTTCCTGAGATGACTTGCTTTTCCCTGTAGATCCTGCAACCTCACTCTACAGTGCTTTCCTAGATTTGACCCAGAGCATTGTAAGCTCCTTGTGTCCTGCACACACATTGCCCCCATGGAACTTTGGCATTCTTTATGACCTCATGGCTTTCTTACTCTCACCAAGTTTTTTCCCTGATCCATTCTGATGCCCAGGGTCCAAATGGCTTCCAGTGACACATCTTTGGTCTTTGTTCTCAGTGTTGGGGGTTGAGTTGTCAGGTGTTGTCTCTTCATGAGAAGGCAGTGTGATGTAGTGATCACATCCCAGGCTCTGGAGTTCAGCTGCTTTGGTCTGAATTCCAGCTCCACTGCTTCTTATTTCTAGAACCTTGGGCAATTACTTAACCTTTCAGTGCCTCAATTTTCTTATTTGTAAAATGGGATTGAATAGTACCTAACTCACTGAGTTGTTGCAAATATCCCATGATACACATACTTAGACAATAAGTATTCACTAAATTCTGGCTACTAGTATCATTCTTTCTAATATTAGCACCCTACATCTGCTTACATTCCAGCTACTCCAGCCTGGACAGATAGGTCCACGTGCAGTGTGATGGGGAGGGCAGTTTTGCTGTACTGTAAACTCATCCAAGCCAAAGAGCAACCGCCCTGAAGTTCACATTGTGGTGAAAGCAGTAGTTTGTTTCCAGGGCTTTGCCTGTGAGGCATGCCGATGTCTCCTGAAACACTTATTGATTCTCTTGGTACTTTATAACAAGGGCAGGCTTTTTTATTGTATTGGAGCAGAGGAAAATCACACTTTTCTGATTACTTGTTCTGCTCCCTGAGTGAATCGCATGAAACCATGTCTGGCACCTTTGATCCCTGCTGGTAAAGCTGCTCTCTCAGCCAGTGATGCTGATTCTTTGACCCCTTGGCAATCCCTGTTGGCTGCCCCTCCAGCTGGCAGAGGGTCAGCTCAGTGCTTGTGCTAATCCCCAAAGAACCAGGAAGGAAACCTGAGCGGCATCCTAAGTAGCACTGGCCTCAGGCAGCAGGCAATGTATGTGCCCCATCAGCCCCTCCACGCAGTGTCTTTTCCTGTCCTTTGGTTCTCCTTCCTCGACAAGAATGTTAGTGTCAACGAGATGCATGTCAGTCAGGCCATGAGCTGGAGGCCTTTCCTCCCGCCTTTCCTACACAGACACTTACCTGTCCTAGTTAAGGATGCTTCTGTCAACTTGCTTTCGGGGCTGGAAAGCAACCACAACATTTTCTGTCCCACCTCTGGGTGTTAAGGGCTGAAAAACAACTTCAGGAATATTTGTATTTTAACAACAGACTTTTAGAAATAGAAAAATTATTCCCTAAAGATGACATTTTCAGCATCATAGCAGGCTAGCCAGGGGTGGACAGTTGTTTATTTCATAAACAAATTAAGTCACACATTTATTATACCATCTCCCAATACCACTTCAGTTGAGATAATCTATGTTGACAGCCTGGGATGTAGCCTTCCACATATTTCTCTATGTCCCCATAGGGATGTGCCACAATTTATCCTAATGAGGGACATTCAGATTGTTTTCATTTGGGAGTCACTGTCAACAATCCTTCAACAAACACATTTGAACACACAGCTTTATACATTGATTCTTTTATTTGTAGGATAGTTTTACAAAAGTAGGATTGTGCAAGGTACATGCATTTAATATTAGATTGGTACAAAAGTGATTGTGTTTTTTTCCATTAAAAGTAATGGCAAAAACCACAATTGCACCAATCTAATAGATACTGCCAAGCTACTTTTCAGGTATCTGTAGCAATCTACCTGTCCACTGTAAAATAAAAATAAAATTCTAAGCCCCTCAGCTGACTGAATGGACCTTCTTTGGCCAAGGGGACCCCAGAGTAACCTTGAAAACTGACTACTTGGCTGCACAGTGGGATAGAAGAAGATGGGGCATGCTTCATTATGCCCCCTCCTTCGTTATTTTCTATTAGACTTTCTTCTCTAAGGGCTGAACAGAAACTAACCCTTTCAAAAGACTCCACACTGATATCAACTAACCACCTCACGCTGCCCCTCCTTTTTTGCCTGCTAAGAGACCACTGACCATGGAGTGGCTCTGGCCAGTCTGGAGAGGGCACAGTAAAGGCCTACGTGTCCTCTGCTTCACCTTTTGACAGCAGAGGGCTGAAAACTCCACACTCAGATCATGCTAATGCTGCTATTTTTGTCACATGAGACCCATGAAGGAGCGTAAAGCTCAACTGCATGTGCGTACATGTCTCCTTTCATATATCTTCATGATCCTCCTATAGCTTGTTGAATATGTGTATTTGAGCACATCATTTAGTATAAATTCCTGTTCCTTTTTTCCCCTCCCTTGAAGTATCTGTTTTTAGCATAGCCTCCAGCCTGTCAAAATGGCACTCTGAAGGCTTCAACCCTTTGTGAGAAATAAAGCTCCCCTTTCCAGATTTATAAACTTCATCATTCTTCAGTTGACACCACCCAAAACATATAAGGATGCTTATATCTTCATACCCTTTAATACTCGATCATATTATTATTATTGTTATTCTGCCAAGCAATGGTGGAAAGTAGGTTTGCCTTTTTGTTTTAGTTTGCATTTTTCCCATTCCGTTAGGATATACTGTGTCAGTGGTCAGGGTTCTTCCTTGGAGGCTGACCCTGACGGCATCTTCGGGACTGTTTTCAGGCCCCTTCTGGCTTCTGTTTTCTCCAGGCAAGAGCTGAAGAAGCAGCTTCAATGAGCAGGATGGATTTTAATCATAGGAGCTGATGTGTGCTGTATGAATTTAAAATAATCAAAAGATGGGTTTCAAGCAAATGGCATTTGAAAAGATTACAGGAATGTAGAGGAAAGAATAGCTAATGTGTGTTCACAGTTCCTAGGGGCATTGTGGCTTTGCCCAGCTCTGCAGTGGTCACCTTGCTGTGCCCTGCACACTGCAGAACCTGCAGGAGCCCCCTGTAAGTGGGGAGGACCTTCTACTCAGCTATCCATATTTCTCTGTGGTCCCCCTTTCCTGAGGTTTTCTGTGACTTTTACGCATCCCTGGAGTCCTGTCTTTACTCCGGTTGGAAACCTCTCAACCTTGTTCCAGAAGTGGACCCCTTTTCAGTGTGCTTTGCTGAGTTGTGAATGGGTTTTTCTAGAAGTCATTTTCCATTTCTACTTCTAGCCTTCACTGTCAATTCCCTCATCTGCTGCCCTGCTCCAGCTTGCCCACATGGCATGTCTCTTGGGGATTTGTTTGTTGTGGATTGAAGCTTTCTTCTGAGGCATAAGCTTCCTTTTGTTTCCCTCTCCTGCCACACTGTCCCTCTCATCCTGCATGCTGTGAAATAGGCATCCCAGAGCAATGCGTGCTCACACCCTGTTACGGGTTCTTCCCCCATAACAGCAGTGAGTATGATCTGAGAGACAGGGCTCTGAGGTAAGAGGACCTGCTTGACTTACTTAGACCTGTTGCTGCACTTATGGTGGACTCAGAGAACCATCCAAACCTGAACCGGCTGGATTACTTTTCAGAAATGTTATGGTAATGCATTTGGAAAAGCATATGCCCTAAAAATGATGCCTCATCCATGAAGCACTGGATACTGGCCACAGGACTACTCCTTCTGGGTCTCCATCAAGGTTCTCACCCACTGATTGGCAAAAATCAGCGAGATGTGATAGCACCTGCTGCCGACAGGAATTTTTTGGGAAAAGCCTCTATAAATATTGCTGGTGGAAATGAGAAATCAATATCACAGATAGAAAAACACCAGAAAATAAGCTTATGTATAATACAATGATTTTTTTTGTTTATAATGGCAAAAACCCATGAACAAAGCGAGTGCCCATTTGTAGGACAAAGACTGAATAAATTGTGATATATTCACACCATGGAATAGGGAGATTTTTCCCATTATATAATGCATATATATAAAATAAAATTATACTTTTACAAAATAAATAATAATACCATATGTCTGTAAATACAATGTAAATGCTTATGTATGATGAAATAATGAGAATGGAGAAAAGTATTTTAACGTTATAAATATAAGAAGATGGTGTCCACAAAGAACAGCATGTAAATGCTGTGTAAATGATAGGCCACTTACGTAAAATTAAGTATATAAGTGTATATATTCACAAAGACATGTATGAAAATGTGATGACCAGAATATTTACCATGCTTTTCTTAAGATGATGGGATTTCAGGTAATTTTTCTTTCTTCCTATACTTTTCTAAACCTTTTTTCTTTTTTTGAAACAGACTCTTACTCTGTTGCCCAGGCTGGAGTGCAGTGATCGCGGCTCACTGTAGCCCTGACCTCCTGGGCTCAAGTGATCCTCCTATCTCAGCCTCTCAAGTAACTGGGACTATAGGCATGTGCCACCACACCTGGATCATTTTTCTTTATTTTTTATAGAGACAGGGTCTCCCTATGTTGCCTAGGCTGGTCTCAAATTCCTGGACCCAAGCGATCCTCCCACCTTGGCCGCCCAAAGTGCTGGGAATACAGGCATGAACCACCACATCCAGCCTGAACCATTATAACAGTAAACATATGTTAGTTTAAAAAAATTCAGGAAGAAACTAAAACTATTTTTATTGTGAAAAAGCAGAGAGGTAGAGGGATGAAATGTTGAGCTTGTGGATATGTAGCTCAGCATCTTATTTCTGGGCTCCCCTCAAACTTGGCATCCAAGTAGGATTCTACATAACTAGTAAGCATGGAGCTAGTGGAAATATGCTTCCCAATGTTCATTTGCTTTTTCATTTTTTTCCAGTTAACAAATGCATGTTTAGTATTCATGATTACCAGATACTGTTCTCGACATTGGAACTATAGTGGTAAAATACCAAATGAGAGCCCTACCTTCATAAAGCTTACAGTTTAGTGGAGAGTGGCACAGATAGTTGACTAATCCTCAGTATAATAAGTGCTACAAACAAGAAGTAATCAGCATGGTGAGAACTGATGCCAGGAAGGCCTGATTTGGATTGGTGGTTCTGGTGGTGAGGGATGGTTTCTTGGAAGAAGACCTGAGAAGTGAGGTCAACTTAGTGAGGATGAAGTAGAGGGCAGGAGGAACGATTGTTTGGGGATCTGGGAAGCCTCCTTTGTTACTCAGTTTGCATTACTGTAAAATAATACCTCAGACTAGGTAATTTATAAAGAAAAGAGGTTTATTTGGCTCACGGTTCTGCAGGCTGTACATGAAGCATTGTGCCAGCATCTGCTTCTGGCAAGGGCCTCAGGAAGCTTGCCGTCATGGCAGAAGGTGAAGGGGAGCCAGCCAGCATGTCACATGGCAAGACACAGAGCAAGAGAGAGAGAAGCAAGTGCCAGGCTCTTTCAAACAACCAATTCTTGTGTGAACCACCAGAGTGAGAACTCACTCATTACCATGGGGATGGCACTGGGCCATTCATAAGGGATCCACCCCCATTACTCAAACATCTCCTACTAGGAACCACTTCTAACAATGGAGGTCACATTTCAACATGAGATTTGGAGGGGACATGCATCCAAACCGTATCAGCCCCCCAGGCAGAGGAGAGCTTTGAAGTTTTAGGGATTCAAGTGAAGGCCCATGGGGCTGCTACTCTCCCTTGTCTGCAGGATAGCAGTACTCTAGGGTGCGCCATTCACATTCAAAGTCATAGACTTGTCATCTATTATAAGGAACAGGAAGGGACAGCTTTCCTAATTCTCACAGTCTAGTGGTGGGCAGGCTAGAGTTTTGGGTTTTGCCTTTACAAACAGTGGGAAGGCAATGGAAGTTTCAAGAAGGGGAGTGATGTTCCTAATTGCTGTTAAAATGGTTGGTCTGGTTGTGGTGTGGAGAGTGCGTTAGATGGGCTGGAGGAGCAGTGCGGGGGGACCAGCGAGGAGATGGAGCAGTGGAGGTGAAGGGTGACAGGCCAAAGTGGTGCTGGTGGGGATAGAGAGAAGCAGCTGCACTATGCATTCATTCTGTAGGTAGAGTTGACAGGACTAAATATTGCGGATGTGGGGCTGAGTGATAAGAAGGTAGCAAGGATTCCCATGTTTCTAACATGAGCAACCAGGGGGATGGAGGTGCCATTTTCTGAGATGGTTAATATTGGTGGAGGAGGAGTTTTGGGAAAGGTCAAATGCTTAGGTTGGACATGTAAAGTCCAAGATGCTTGTGACAGTCCAAAGTAAAGAAGTCAGGTGGGCGTATGGATATCTGGTTGGCTTATATATATTTGGGTCTGTAGCTCAGATAAGAGGTAAAGTCGAACAATATACATGGAAGCTATTAAAATTTCACCTAAAATAGTTTAAAGAAGAGGATAGCATGAGAAGGGTCAAGACTGGGGCCTGATGAAGGAAGAGAAACTGGCAAAAAGTACTGAGAAATGGCCAAAGTAGTAGCAGGGAAACCAGAAGAGCATACTCTGGACATAAGTGTTGTTGGAAGTTTCTAATGTCCAACTGGGAACAGACCAAGGCCTTTGAATAATCCGGTTAAGGTCATCCCATAGGGTAAAGGTAAATGCTACCATCATTGAGTCCTCACTGTCATTCTATAGGCCTAGCCCTCAGTGTTAGTGACTGATGTGCTTTGACTATGGCTTTTGTGGTCTTTCCAACAGCTACTTATCAGGGAAAATCACTGTTGGACAGTCAAGGAGCTACATTTTCTGATTTCATTAATTTTACTGATGGAAAGAAATTAAGCTGATAAAATTATTTTAAGGACTATTTATTGTTTGGGTTTTGGTGTTCTTTACATTTCTTAGAAAGTCAGAGAATAAAAAGGAGATTTACTCTCAAGAGTTAAAAGAGCTTAAAGTTTATGTGATTTTTAAAAATTTTTTTATCTCAAAGGAAGGGTAAGTAAAATCTGACACTCTGAAAAAACGTTATTTTGTGGTTGCTCAGTGACTACTGTGATGCCTTTTGTGACTTAGAAATAAGTCTTACTAATTTATAGTTACGTGATCAGCAAAATAAAGTTCACACATAATAATGCTCATGTCATATTATATTTAACACGTAATGAGTAAGGCAGTGTTTGGCACTTTTTATATATCTCATTTAGTACAACAGCTCTAAAAGGTAAATTTTATCATTTTCATTCTGAAGATGAAAGAAGTAAGAGTCTATGCAAAGTGTCTAAGTGGTAGACCTCCACACATAGCAGCTTAAAGCAACAGTTATTATCTCTCATAATTTCTGTAGATCAGGAATTTAGGAACAGCTTAGCTGGGTATTTCTGGGTCAAGGTCTCTCATAAGATTGCATCAAGATGTTGTCCAGAACTGTGGCCACCTGAAGGCATGAGTGGGGCTGGAGCTGTTGGCAGGAGGCCCCAGTTCCTTACCACATGAGCCTCTTCATAGGACTGCTTGGGTTTCCTCAAGACATGTCAGTTGGCCTTCCCCAGAGCAAGTGATTCAAAAGAGATGAAGACAGAAGTAGCAATGTCTTTTATGACCTAGCCTTGGAAATCTCACAGACATTTCTGTCATGTCCTATCGTTCATACAAGTCGACTTCATTGACTATGGGAGAGGCCCACACAGGGATGTGAAGATCATTGACCATCTCAGAGGTTGATGAAGAGGGGCTTACGATATTTGCTTTTGCCAGAACTCTTAACAGTTAGCAAAAATAGCTGTTCTTTCTGTTACATAAGACTTACATAATCTTATCTGGAAACAAGGAAGGTATAGATAACTTTTCCAGGCTCCTTCCATCCATATATGAGTATATAAAATCTATTTGGTGTTGTAGATTACCTTCTTACCCCTATTAAAAAATTTCAGAGTTCTTTACTGGAAAAATAAAGAGTTGCAGCATGTCACTGATCCTTGCATATATGCTCACTTTTGTTTCCTTAGTTAGGGTAATATTAAAATTTATTGGCTAATATTTATTATCCAGTGATCAGACTTCAGCCGTGGTATTTGCATACTTAAACCTTTACAAGAATAACACCAAGGGCAAGACTAATGGAAACCGTGGCTTAATGAAAATGAACAGATTTTGTATTTTATCTTATTTACTTCATCCACATTGAGTCAGTGATACTGATTGCACCATGAAAGCCAGTATTTTACAAACTTAGAAAGTAGAAAATCGATCTTTCCCAGGATAGAAAATTCTTTCCTCTGTGTTTTGTTTCATAATGAGAAAATAAGAGGTGACATCTCCTCACTGATCTTACTGCTTTAAACAGGCTAATAGCATTTTCGAAATTGCATTATTTTGAACCAGCAGGAAAATTACATGGTAAATAACTCAATGTTATTCAAATCAACTAATATTAGAATAAAAATGCGGAATTGGAAACTGATTATTCATGGAATGCTAAAATGTTAGGCGAATTCTCCTCTGCATATCTCTGTCACTGTGGCCATCACCATCATGAATGTTGGATGCTTAGAAAATGTTACAAAGCAAAGAAACCTTTGTCCAGTTTTCAGCAACGTGACTAATGAAGATTCAGGCACAGAAAGTCTCCGTTGCTTAAAGTCACTGGGAAATACACATACAAAATAGCTCTTAGCATGGGGAGAGAAATGGAACTGAAATAAGTCTCCCTATTGTTTTGCTCTCTATTTCTGCCCTCTTCTCTTCCACTCTCTCCATGTTTACTTGAGGGAGGGCTGAAGAAGAAAAGAGAGAAAAGCAAGTATTAGGATTTGCTTTCCAAAAGGTGTTGTTTCTGCCCACCCACATGCACTTCATTACAGACAAGTACTTCCAAAATCATGTTACATCTGCAAGGCCCTTACATACGCTTTGCCAGTTTAGTTCTTACCTCAAAAGCAATCATAGATAATTCTGCTAGAATTATATATATTATTATAGATATTATTCTGGGTCTAGAATCATAGATATTCTGGGTCTAGACCAGAGTGTCTTAGTTATCAAACTCCTTCTATGTTACCAATGTGCCAATCTGTTATTTTGTTTACTTTGCCCCCTCCCTCCTTCCTACAGAGCTCTTGGCTCCCAGCATTCTGTTTGAGCATTTATTCCATTCTCTTATTGAGCTGGCTGGCTCTCATGGCCTGTGTGCTATAACTCATCCTTTCAGGTCAGAGCAAGTTTAAGTGTTCTATTCTTGACCTTGCTGTGACCTTCAGATCCATCACTTCCTTCCAGAGGCTTCCATGTCTTGGCCAGCTATCTCCGGCCTTATCCTGGATCTGGCTACCCCCAGCCCTTGCCCCATCTGCTATTCTGGCTCTCACAGCTCCTCACTGCACAAACACTCCTCTCCTGCTGGCCTTCTCCTTCCTTGCAGGGAGAGGAGAGAGTGGTGAAGGACACACAGGAGGTCTGCTTTAGAGAAATCTAACCTCCTCAGTAGTGGGAGAGTGTCCCAAAATCTGTCAGAAGAATTGGAATGCCATTTCTAGTTCCTTACCCTTAGGCCTCTCCTTTTTCTCCTGCCTTGCCTCCTAAATTCAGCTATAGAAAAATGAATGACATTTTCAGCTTTTAATTAATGTCATTGTCAGATTGTGTCAGATCATAAGGAGTAAGAAGCTCTCATTTCCAAAATCTTATTTCTCCAGTTCACATCAGCTATGCTAGGTCCCAGTGGACTGAAGCAGGATCAGGCTGACTTTCCTTTCTTAGTCCTCTAATTATCTTACCCTTGGGGTCTTTGGAAATATTGCCAACATAATTTTTCCTTTCGGACTGCATAATTATAGTTACTGGGACAGAGGGAGTAGAATAGAGTGCATGAGTATTCCCTGAACGTTCACTAGACTAATTACAGTGTAGCATGATGTATCATTGTTGAATACATCTCTCTAAGCAGCTCTGGCACTGTGTGTTGGCAATGGGAAGATAGTAAACATTCAGCTTGTTGGTTGAAGGTAGTTATCATCAGTAGGTATACTTATAAAAGTGAGTACACAGGAAAAAAATGATGATTACATTGTTATATTAAACTTCGTTTTAATTTATTCATCTATTTAGGTCTTTATGAAGCAACCCCTAGATATAAAACCATGTCTGTTGCTAATGAGGGTTGACAGAGTTTTCAGATAAGGTTCTTTTCAGGCTTCATAATCTTACAATATGCAAGGGGAGAAATAACCCAGAAAGCCTAAGTGCAAGATGAATGGTGCAGAAGATACAGACCCTGCCTTCCCAGGCTTTAAAGATTGCATGAGTAATTTTATATGGGCAAGAACCTCTTAGTAAGATGGCCTGTGTAGTAGATATTTAAGATAAAGAACTGTTTCACGTCCACTCCATCAAGTGTGGCTTGTTCGGATGGCCATCCAAAGGGAGCATGCTTAACAATGGGTAGAGGTAGGTAAAACTTTTCCTTCTTTTCCCTGGACGTTTTCTCCATATACCTATGGAAAGGGAAGTAGGGAAGTGAAACTTGTTGCTATTAAAGGGTTTCAACACTGCCACAGCTAAGTGGGGTCCATGATTTCAAGACTCTTGCTTTTCAGAGAATAATGTGCTTCTCAAGGAGGTTAATAGACCTAATGTGAGCGACCAGAGAGAAGGTATCTTGTGAAGCCATGAAAGTTTTCCAGTTGATTTATATGGAAAAAATTCAAGTCACTGAAAATATAAGGAGAAGAGTTAACAGTTCAGATTCGGACTGTATTTTTCTTCTTACTTTATGTCTCTGTATCTATCTTGCTGTGTGTTGAAAGACGTGAATGACTAATTTCGGGGACTTTGTGAATTCCATGAGAGAGCCCCAAGGATGGGGCAGATTTGACTGTGGTCGCCGAAATAGTTTTGTTTTGATCATGCTATGCAATTTGCCTTGCTAAAAGATATGTGCATTTATTATAGACTCACCTAAAATCCATTGTGTGTGGCCTCACAGGAGCTGACTGGATGAGGCTATTGTTGGAGTCTCTTTACATATATTTTGTAATATAGAGTTACAAAAGTGAATCTTGCTAATATTTTATCTGCATTCTTCTTTGAGAACAAGTATTCTGAGAAGAAACCATCCATGGTTAGAGTGGGAATATATATTTCTTAAGATGCTTGTTATTCAAAGTAATTGTTTAATATTCACCATGACTTTTAATGAACTTACGACATAGCTTCTTCCTGTGAATTCAACTCCTGCTTAGTTTGAACTTTCTGCATCATTTCAGAAAAAATCCTCTGGAATCAAATGAATTGTAGCTAAAATAACATGATTTTCTCATGCCAATAGCAATCAGCTTAAACTGAGTTGGGCAGGTATTAGTTTAATCATAAGTTACAGCAAACTGACACTTCTTTAGTGAGGAAGAGGCTCACACCTTTATAGACTGGGAGGAAGAGCAAATTGTACTGAACACCGCCAGGTATAGCCCTATGGCTGCAAGCTGCTTTTCCCCTACATTCTTTGGCCATAATTCTTCTACCAGTAGCAAAAATCCCGAAATCAAAACATTTCTTATCACCCAGTCAGCACTGACTCTCTGGTCACTTGGAAAATGTATCTGCGTAGTTTCAAGAACAATATTGTTAAAAATCAAAATAAGATAGAATCCTTTTTAGAGCTATTTAGAACTTTTTATAACTATTTGCTTTGGAAGTGTGAACTGTGAAACTCAGTTGTTTAATGTTGGTTCCCCACCCTCCATCATACTTCCTGGTCCACAGAGCTTCACAGTCCCTTTTTTTGAACTCTCTACGTATCATTTGACTTCTCTACACTGCGGAGTTCTGTATTCCTAGTTTGTCTTTCCCTCGCTGTCTCTCTTACTCTTTCTAATTCTCTTTGGAGGTTTTGCTTGGGTAGCAGCTTTAGGGACTCAGAGAAAAACATGAATTTGACCTTTAAATTTCCAGGATTATCCCATTCCATCACAATGCTGCAACATTAGTTAGTAGGTGTTCGGGTAACCAGAGGTTATATCTTAAAGGGTGTTGTATGATGTTGAGAAGTTTAAACTTTTTTTTTTTTTTAATGACAGTAGGGAACCATTGGATGCCTTTAGTGAAATCAATCAAGTTACTTTTGTACCTCTACTATTCTTTAATATGGATTTAATTTGTTAATCTCACAAATAATGAATATTCTCTGGCAATATTTACTTATTTACAAATAATGAATACATAACCAACTCTTTTCAAAAATAAGTGTCATATTGAAACTACATTTGAATTATACTTAAAAAAATAGAACAATGCCCTCAGATATTCAGGAATGCTTTCACTGCTTTCTAGTTATGGTGGCAAAAAATGGAATAGTTTTTTTCCATCTTGGTTAAAAATTTTAGTTCCTCATCCTGTGAGCCTAAATGCACAAGGGTGCTTGCTGGCTACCTATTGGGAACATGTCTTAGATTGATTAATATTTTTCAAAGCTTTTTTTTTTTCGAGGCAGGATCCTGCTCTGTTATCAAGGCTGAAGTCCAGTGGTGGGATCATAGCTCACTGTAGCCTCCAACCCCTGGGCTCAGGTGATCCTACTGCCTCTGCCTCCTAAGAGGCTGGGACGACAGGTGCATGCCACCACACCAGGCTAAGCTCTCTTATTTTTTATTTTTATTTTTTGTAGAGATGAGGTCTTGCTATGTTGACCAGGTGGGTCTTGAACTCCTGGCCTCAAGCGATCCTCCTGCCTTGGCTTCGCAAAGTGCTGGGATTACAGGTGTGAGCCACCACACCTGGCTAGTTGTTGTTTTTCATTAAACAAGTAACCAAGTATAGTTAGAATCATTGTTTTATTATTTGTAATATATCCTTAGTCAGATAACATTTTAGAAAACTCTTTTCATAATGATGAAATAATCTCATGGTTGTTTCAAGCTGTCTAGCTACTTGGGGTTAAAACACTGTCAGCCAGTTATCATTACTTTGAGATTTTTACTTTTTCTTAATGAAACAATGCCAAGGTCATTGATATCTTTTTTGATTTTTGTAACCTTGTGTGGTTTTTAATTCATATTGGCATTCTATTAAGGCGTATCGTGTTTGTGTGCTACTGCAAGAATTCTGTGAGGCATTTTATTTTGTTGTTGCTTTTTAAAAAAATTTTTCATTGATAAAAATGGTATATATCTGTGTTATACAACATGTATTTTGAAATATGTATACAGTGTGGAGTAGCTAAATCAAGGTAATTGACATGTGCATTATCTCACATTTTTATTTGTGCTGAGAACACTTAAAATCTATATTTTACAGCAATTTTAAGTATATAATATATTGCTTACTGTAGTAACCATGTTGTACAGTAGACCTCTTGAACTTATTTCTCCTAACAGAAAGTTTGTGTCCTTTGACCAGTATATCCCCAGTGCTTCGTCCTGCTGGCAGCCCATTCTACACTCTGCTTCTATAATTCCGGCTGTTTTAGAATTCACATGTAAATGTGATCATGTGGTCTTTGTCTTTCTGTTCCTAGCTTATTTCACATAATATAATCTCCTCCAGGTTCATCTGTGTTATTGTAAATGACAGAATTTCCCACTTTTCTTAAGGCTGCAGTATTCTGTTGTGTATGTATACCATTCGTCCATTTATCCATTCATCCTTTGACAGACAGTTAGGCTGATTCCATATCTTGGTGATCGGGAACGATGCTGCAATGGACATGGGAGTGCAGATATTTCTTTAAGATACTGATTTCATTTCGTTTGGATATATACCCAGTAGTGGGATTGCTGAATCATGTGATAGTTCTCTTGTTACTTTTTTGAGGAACCTCCCTGGTGTTTATTATAATGGCTGTATTAATTTACATTCTCTGTGGGGTATATTGAATGTTTTATAGTAGACTTCATAGATTCTAGAAGCAGGACCTATCTGGAGAAGGGATATCCTTAATCTGAGATGTTTCGTGTTTGCTTTGAGTCAAGGTTGGACATTCTTGGAAAAGCAGGCCTCATAGTGGTTCCTGCCCTCTCTGCTAGAGAGAAAGAAAGGCTTTTGTGAAGCCACTGAATCCAGATGACAGCAAGGAGGAGAGAGACAAGTTATGTCTACAGGCCTGAAGAAGAGCACTGAGTTTGCCACAGTCGCCCGAACTCCATGGTCCCGGGGCACCCATTCTGACCACATGAGGCAATCTGATGTGATTCTGCCCGAGGAGCACCACTCAAGGGGCCTTCACAGGGCAAACCGGATGATTCTCCCTTGGGAGACCTCAATGTCCCATTTGGAAGCTGGGGCCAGTCGGTCCTACCATGTCACATTCCTGGCTGCTTCCCAAGGCCCTCGGTCTCCCTTCTGAGCTGTCCCCTTCTGTCTCCTCTACACACGGCTCCATGTTCCTTTTCCTCTGGCCAAACCTCTCTCTTTTTCTCTCTTTCAGACCTTTTCTTGGTTCCCTCTGAAACCTTCATGTAAATAATAGTAACAGTAGTGTATAACATTTAAACAGCACATGCTATTCACAAGAAGCAGTTCTAAGCACTGTACATATATTACCGTATTGACTAATTTAGCCCTTACAATGCCTCTTGCACATAGACTTTGTTATTACGTTCACATTATAGATGATGACACTGAAGCACAGAGAAGTTAATTTACCCATAATCACATAGCTGTTAAGTGATAGAGCTTGGTACTGAGTCTGGGAGTTGGGTTTCAGGATCTGTGTCCTTAGTTATTAAAATATCCTGCATCTCCCTAGGATAAAAATTTCACTACAAACTTAACCTTTCTCAGAATGATCTGTCAACCGTCTTGTCTTTTGTTTGCTCACAAAAGTGCAACAAAGTACTAATGTGTGCTTGGCCAGCCACTTGGAACACTTCTGTAGCCAGGTAGTATAACCTCCCACAGAAAAACAACCTCCACAAACTATGAGCTCATAACTGAATGTTAGGAACCATCTGAGAAAAACCAGAAAGGACAGCAAGCCGACCCAACAGATGGCAAAATTAATCCTTCTAGAACTAGATGCAACAGAATAATCTGAAAGAAAACATAAGCATTTAAAAATGATTACAGATTAGCGAAGGAATGGGAGCCATAGTAAACTAACTGAATACTAGGAATAAAGAATAGGCCACCTGAAGTAGACGCAAACACAGATTTTAAATAAAAGAGGGGATGATATGATTATTCCAGATGAATTGAGACTGGATTAAAAATGGAAGGTAAACCTGAGAAATATCACCCAGTTTTCAGAAGAGGATGAATTGGTGGAAAATAAGAATGAGTGGTTAAGATATAATCAATAGAATGAGGGCTAACATAAGTCTGATAAGAAATCCAGAAAAAGAGAATAAAGAGAAAGAGGTAGGATAAAATTCAAAGAGGCAATGGATGAAAATTTTCTAGAAATAGAAAGACATAAATCCTAGGATAGAGGAAACATGCACAGTTGCAAACATTTTAGTGAGGCTGCAGAACTTTTAGTGAGCATTTGGAGAAACCAGCTTTCTCACATGCCATTTGTGGAGAGTCCTTTGGTAATATATATTAAAAATGTGCAAGCTGTTTAACCCAGAAATTCTGCTTCTAGTAATTTATACCTAGTAAATATTCAGTTCAATTCCCAAAGATTGTACATATAAGGATGTTGATCTCAGCGTTGTATAATAATGAAATATTGGAAACAGTTTAAAAAAACCATCAATATACAATAGATAAAATGAATTAGGGCATGAACATGAAAGCACTGTTGCCTTTATGTAGCTATTAAAATGATGATAAAAGACATCAAACCATAATCCTAACAAATGTGTGCGTGCACGCATACACACACACACCCCTAGACACATCATATTTAACTACCTAGACACATGATATTTACTATTTTTTTTTTTTTTTGAGGCGGAGTCTCGTTCTGTCGCCCGGGCTGGAATGCAGTGGCCGGATCTCAGCTCACTGCAAGCTCCGCCTCCCGGGTTCACGCCATTCTCCTGCCTCAGCCTCCCGAGCAGCTGGGACTACAGGCGCCCGCCACCTCGCCCGGCTAGTTTTTTGGATTTTTTAGTAGAGACGGGGGTTCACCGTGTTCGCCAGGATGGTCTCGATCTCCTGACCTCGTGATCCACCCGTCTCGGCCTCCCAAAGTGCTGGGATTACAGGCTTGAGCCACCGCGCCCAGCCGACACATGATATTTAAACTGCTGTAAACGAAAGAGAAAATCTTGAAGGAAGGTAGAGAAAAAAAAAAAAAAAAAAGACACATTATACACAGAGAAGCAAAGGTGAGAGTCAGGAAACTTACTATCAGGAACTGCAATCCAGAAGACAATGGAGTGACGTCTTTCAACTGCTGGGGGAAGAAACCCTTTCAACTCAGAAAATTATCCTCAGCAAAAATACTCTTTCAAAAATGAGGAAAAAAGAAAGACATTTTTCAGACAACCAAAAAGAGAGGAAATTCATTGCTAGCAGACCTGTACTACAAGAAATGCTCAGGGACATTCCTCAGGTGGAAGGAGTATGAAACCAGACAGAAACTTCTGTCTACACAAAGAAATAAAGATCTCCAGAAATGATCGAAATGGAAGTAACTATAAAAGACTTTTTCTTATTTTTAATTACTCTAAACGTTAAATGACTGCTGACAGAAGAAATTGTAGCAATGTATATTGAATTACAGTTTATATAAAAATAAAATGTATGACAATAAAAATGTAAGTATTCTAAATATACCAATTAAAAGACAGAGATTGTCAGATCAGTTTAAGAAGCTGAGAAGAGGCCCAGGCACGGCGGCTCATGCCTGTAATTCCAGCATTTTGGGAGCTGAGGCAGGCCGATCACTTAAGCCCAGGAGTTCAAGACAAGCCTGGGCAACAGAGTAAGACCCCGTCTCTACAAAAATTAGCCAGGTATGGTGGTATGCACCTGTAGTCCCAGCCACTTGGGAGGCTGAGGCAGGAGGATCACTTGAGCCTGTGGGTAGCAGAGGTTGCAGTCAGCTGGGATCATGCCACTGCACTCCAGACTGGGCAATAGAGCAAGACCCTGTCTCAAAAAAAAAATAAAGCTTAGAAGACAGGAATTAGGAATATACTTGTATTAGTCAGGGTTCTCCAGTGGGACAGAACTAATAGGATATATATATATATATATGAAGGTGAGTTTATTAGAAGAAATGACTCACACAATCACAGAGTGAAGTCCCACAATAGGCTGTCTGTAAGCTGAGGAGCCAGGAAGCCAGTTCAAGTCCCAAAACCTCACAAGTAGGGAAGCCAGTAGTGCAGCCTTCAGTCTGTAGCCAAAGGTCCAAGAGCCCCTGGCAAATCACTGGTGTAAGTCCAAGAGTCCAAAAGCTGAAGAACGTGAATTCTGATATTTGAGGGCAGGAAGCATCCAGCACAGGAGAAAGATGGAGGCCAGAAGACTTAGCCAGTCTAGTCGTTCCATGTTTTTCTGCTTGCTTTTATTCTTGCCATGCTGGCAGCTGATTAGATTGCGCCCACCCAGATTGAGGGTGGGTCTGCCTTTCCCAGTCCACTGACTCAAATGTTAATCTCTGTTGGCAGCACCCTCATAGACACACCCAAAACCAGCACTTTGCATCCTTCAATCAGTATTAACCATTCAGTATTAACCATTACAATACTGTTATAAGATTCTTATATTACATGTAAAGCAGTATAACAGTATTTGAATGTAGACGATAATTCATGATGTATATTGTAAATATAGGGCAACCACTAAAACAATTTAAAAGAAGTATAAATAATAAGCCAACAGTGGAGATAAAATGGAATCATAAAAAATATTCAGTCACACTGTGAGCATCCTAAATCTGAAAATACAAAACTGAAATGCTCCAAAATCTGAGTTTTTTTTTTTTTTGTGAAATGGAGTCTCACTCTGTCACCAGGCTGGAGTGCAGTGGCGCAATCTTGGCTCACTGCAACCTCTGCTTCCCAGGTTCAAGTGATTCTCCTGCCTCAGCCTCCTGAGTAGCTGGGACTACAGGCACATGCCACCACGCCTAGCTAATTTTTATATTTTTAGTAGAGACGGGGTTTCACCATGTTGGACAGGATGGTCTCAATCTCTTGACCTCGTGATCTGCCTACCTTGGTCTCCCAAAGTGCTGGGATTACAGGCGTGAGCCACTACGCCCAGCCCAAAATCTGAAACTTTTTGAGCACCAACATGATGCTCAAATGAAATGCTCATTGAAACATTTTGGATTTTGGATTTTGGATTTTTGGATTTGAGATACTCAACTGGAAAATATAATGCAAATATTCCAAAATCTGAAAAAGTTTGAAATTTGAAATGCTTCTGATTCCATGCATTTTGGATAAGGGATACTCAACCTGTAATCCTAAGTCAGAAAGATAAAAAGGAAAAAAGAACAGATGTGATACAAAAAGCTTATCCACTACGATCAAGTGGGATTCATCCCTGGGATGCAAGGCTGGTTCAACATACACAAATCAATAAATGTAATCCAGCATATAAACAGAACCGAAGACAAAAACCACATGATTATCTCAATAGATGCAGAAAAGGCCTTCGACAAAATTCAACAGCGCTTCATGCTAAAAACTCTCAATAAATTACATATTGATGGGACATACCTCAAAATAATAAGAGCTATTTATGACAAACCCACAGCCAATATCATACTGAATGGGCAAAAACTGGAAGCATTCCCTTTGAAATCTGGCACAAGACAGGGATGCCCTCTCTCACCACTCCTATGCAACATAGTGTTGGAAGTTCTGGCCAGGGCAATCAGGCAGGAGAAAGAAATAAAGGTATTCAATTAGGAAAAGAGTAAGTCAAGTTGTCCCTGTTTGCAGATGACATGATTGTATATTTAGGAAACCCCATCATCTCAGCCCAAAATCTCCTTAAGCTGATAAGCAACTTCAGCAAAGTCTCAGGATACAAAATCAATGTGCAAAATCACAAGCATTCCTATACACCAAGAACAGACAAACAGAGAGCCTAATCATGAGTGAACTCCTATTCACAATTGCTTCAAAGAGAATAAAATACCTAGGATTCTAACTTACAAGGGATGTGAAGGACCTCTTCAAGGAGAACTGCAAACCACTGCTCAATGAAATAAAAGACGACACAAACAAATGGAAGAACATTCCATGTTCATGGATAGGAAGAATCAATATCATGAAAATAGCCATCCTGGCCAAGGTAATTTATAGATTCAAATTCACCCCCATCAAGCTACCAATGACTTTCTTCACAGAATTGGAAAAAAATACTTTAAAGTTCATATGGAACCATAAAAGAGCCCTCATTGCCAAGACAATCCTAAGCCAAAAGAACAAAGCTGGAGGCATCACGTTACCTGACTTCAAACTATACTACAAGGCTACAGTAACCAAAACAGCATGGTGCTGGTACCAAAACAGAGATATAGACCAATGGAACAGAACAGAGCCCTCAGAAATAATACCACACATCTATAACCATCTGATCTTTGACAAACCTGACAAAAACAAGAAATGGGGAAAGGATTCCCTATTTAATAAATGGTGCTGGGAAAACTGGCTAGCCATATGTAGAAAGCTGAAACTAGATCCCTTCCTTACACCTTATACAAAAATTAATTCAAGATGGATTAAAGACTTAAATGTTAGACCTAAAACCATAAAAACCCTAGAAGGAATCCTAGGCAATACCATTCAGGACATAAGCATGGGCAAGGACTTCATGACTAAAGCACCAAAAGCAATGGCAACAAAAGCCAGAATTGACAAATGGGATCTAATTAAACTAAAGAACTTCTGCACAGCAAAAGAAACTACCATCAGAGTGAGCAGGCAACCTACAGAATGGGAGAAAATTTTTGCAATCTACTCATTTGACAAAGGGCTAATATCCAGAATCTATAAAGAACTCAAATAAATTTACAAGATAAAAACAAACAACCCCATCAAAAAGTGGGCAAAGGATATGAATAGACACTTTTCAAAAGAAGACATTTATGCAAGCCAACAGACACATGAAAAAATGCTCATCATCACTGGCCATCAGAGAAATGCAAATCAAAACCACAATGAGATACCATCTCACACCAGTTAGAATGGCAATCATTGAAAAGCCAGGAAACAACAGGTGCTGGAGAGGATGTGGAGAAATAGGAACACTTTTACACTGTTGGTGGGACTGTAAACTAGTTCAACCATTGTGGAAGACAATGTGGCAATTCCTGAAGGATCTAGAACTAGAAATACCATTTGATCCAGCCATCCCATTACTGGGTATATACCCAAAGGATTATAAATCATGCTGCTATAAAGACACATGCACATGTATGTTTATTGCGGCACTATTCACAATAGCAAAGACCTGGAACCAACCCAAATGTCCATCAATGATAGACTGGAATAAGAAAATGTGGCACATATACACCATGGAATACTATGCAGCCATAAAAAAGGATGAGTTCATGTCCTTTGTAGGGACATGGATGAAGCTGGAAACTATCATTCTGAGCAAACTATCGCAAAGACAGAAAACCAAACACCACATGTCCTCATAGGTGGGAACTGAACAATGAGATCACTTGGACACAGGGTGGGGAACAGCACACACCAGGGCCTGTTGTGGGATGGGGGAAGGGGGGAGGGATAGCATTAGGAGATATACCTAATGTAAATGACGAGTTAATGGGTGCAGCACACCAATATGGCACATGTATACATATGTAACAAGCCTGCAGGTTGTGCACATGTACCCTAGAACTTAAAGTATAATAAAAAATAATAATTTAAAAAAACTAAATAATTAAAAAAAGCAAGAGCCAACTGTATGTTCTATATAAGAAAGCTACTTTATATATAAATGCATAGTTAGGTTAAAAGTCCTTCCTGTTGTTACCTGGCATATTAATTAAAAGCCTTTCCTAATATGCCCTTCACACAGTTCTTTTAATCCAAGAGCCTCTTCTTGGTTTCATTTTGGACTGCAAACTGAAGCAAAGAAGGCGTTAAAAAATCCAGTAACACAAAGTAGTTGTCGGCTGGTTGTTTCTTCTATTATGGGGTTACTGTTACTTGCTTAAACTTCCCTCTTACATCACAAGGTGTATACTGAGTGTAAAAGTTCCTTTGTAGGCTTTCTGACCCTTGTGGATCCACTTTGGCCTCCCTCTTGGCACAGTCTGTCATAGGCTTTTCCTTGTAATTTAATATCACCTCCAGTTTGCATTAGCTTTTTTCAAGTTCTAGTTTTTAGAATATTCTGGGTGGTGTGTTATCTTTCTGTAAAAGCATGGCCATGGATCTTTTACTGCTTTAAGTCTGGGGAAGCTGGTAGTTTTCAAAGGGGTAATGTGTCTGTTTTCCCAGGAGGATTCTCAGATGCACACGATTTCCCAATGCTCTTTTGGAATATCTTTTTCGTTTTAGTTACCAGTCTCTTTAACAGGCCAGAATTGTTGCTCTCAAAGATGCAAAGCCAATAAACCAGTTAAAAAAGACAACCAAAGCTAAAATTTTGCAGAGGCAAAATTTAGTTGGAAAAAGGTTCTTCGTTATCAATCAAGCATGGTTTGTCAGAGTTGTGGTTAATTCACATGTTTTGGCTTCCAAATCCACTCTCTTTGACTATTACATATATTACAGAAAGAGAAATCTTAATTTGCATTTTTTAACTTTTATTTTAAGTTCAGGGCTGCATGTGCAGGATGTGCAGGTCTGTGACATAGGTACACATGGGCCATAGGGGTTTGTTGTACAGATTATGTCATCACTCAAGTCTTAGGCCTAGTACCCTTTAGTTATTTTTCTTGAGGAATGACAGAGTTACAGCAGTCCCAGGGAGGCAGACTTGTACCAGTGTCACCACTCTCTACCTCTTATTTCCTTTTTGGTTGTGTGGGCTGTGAGTGTATCCTAATTGTGCTGCTGTGTCCATAGCTACGGCATTGGCTATTGTCATGGAATTCAACATTAGAAAGTATAATGGGAATACATAGGGAATTGGAATGGTTCCAGAGCTTAGAGCATTTCTAGGGGAGATTAGGTGACTTACAATGTGACTTCTAAAATAAAAAGTATATGGAGGTTGAAACTTTTGTTACTTAAATATATACTGAATTGTCCTTACTTGATATGCCTTGTAAAATGAAGGAGAATCTGAAGTGCTAATGAGGTTAAATAATCATATAGTTATCTTGCTTTGTGGCTGTGTGGGCATGCACGTGCACACACAAGCACACACACACACACACATTTATTTTTAAATGTGCAGCCAATTGGGTATTGGGTATGGGTGCGTCTCTCCTGACATATTGGTCCAATTCAGGTTCTTAGAACCAAATGAGTCAGTTTTAAATGAGGAGAGAGAACAAGAGGAGAGGTTTAGAGAATGGAAAGAACACAGGATTCTTTAGCCTCAGGTTCTTAACAGCAGAAGAGATTAGGCTCTGGATGCTGCCTAGAGGCATATAAATAGATGGAAATAAAATGTGATTATAGCAGTCTCTGGTTTTAAAGAAATAACAGCATGAAAACAACTTTCCTCATTCATGAGCATATAAATGCTAATAAAACCCCTCAGCAGGCAGGCCTGCACGCCTGAGGACTGGGTCCCTGTGAGAGTCTGGGCATGGGGCTGTGGACTCTGTCTAAAAGTGGTTTAAAAGCAACTGTAGTCTGGGGGCCAACTGGACCAACGTGCTTGTTACAGTTGCAGGTTCCCAGAGCCATACTTATGCACTGTGATTCAGTATATCTGGTACAGTCATTCTGATGTATGGTGAGATTTGGGAACTGCTTGCTGACTTAGAATATCTTTACATGACATACATACTACAAAAGAGGTTTCTCTTACCACAGGGACTTTTGATTACTGTGTGTCTGCTTATTTTACAAATTCATTTCTTCAGCAAATATTTATCGAACGCCTACTCTGTGCCAGATACTGAGCTAGGCATGGAGTTATAACAGTGAACAAGATTGATACAATTTTTCTTCATGAAATGGAGAGATAACAAGTCAACGAATGAATAATTGTGATGAGAACTATGAAAGATGCAATGGGATATGATAATGGAGCATAATGGAGGCAGGAGCAGTTAGTGTTTAAAATAAAATGATGGTTAGAGAAGGCTTTTCTGACAAGGCAGCATTTAAACTAAGACTGGGATTTAAAGTAATCAGCCATATGAACAACATCCCAAGCAGTATAAAAAAACATGTACAAAGGCACTGAGGCAGGATTAGCCCTGATGTGTTTCAGGAACGGATCAAAGGCTGGAGTGGCTGGAGCCCAGCAAGCCAGGGGAAGGAAGGTATGAGATTAGGCAGTAGGCATCAGAGTAGGTAAACCCTTGAGGAACATGGTGGGGATTGAGAGGGGTATCAGAAGTTTATCTGGAAAAAGAAGTCTGCAGCTGAGAGGAAACGCCTAGTTTAGGACATGAATTTGGGAGTCATTAGCATTTTGATGGAAAATTACCAGAATGGGTAGTCTAATGTAGGGAGAGGCTACTGAGAGAGGATAGAGGGGGCGGAGCTGTACCATGCTCTTCTGCAAAACCTGGTAAAAGTAGACTTGCAGCAGCCAAGGATAGGCGGAAGTGGGAGGGTGGAAGGAAAGCCAGGAGGTTGTAGGCCTGTGGAAGCGGCAGAGGACAATGCTCAAAGAGAGATGGTTGGTTGCATCACCGCTGCTGAAGTCTAGAATGGTGCTGTCCAGTATGGTGGTCACGAGCTGCCTGTGGCTATTGAAAGGTGACTAGTGCACAATGAGATGTGCTGTCAGTGTAAAATAAAATGCACACTGGATTTTGAAGACTTAGTACAAAAACAAGAATGTAAAATATTAATAATTTTCAAGTAATCATTGCATGTTGAAATATTTGGGATCTGTTGGGTTGAATAAAAAATATTAAAATTTCACCTGCTTCTCTTTACTATTTCAAAATGTGGCTACCAGAAATTTAAGATGACATGTGTGGCTTGCACTGTATTTCTATTGCAGAGTTTGGCAATGTGGAGGTCATTGAAAAACTTGATAAGAGCAGACTGCCTGGGATTAAGTAATAACTAACAAATTGTTTACATACTGATGAGACTAAGCTATTGTTATAATACTATTTTGCCCAAAATTAAATAGAGAAACTCACCACTAAAATTTTTTCTAGACTTATTGATATGTAAGTGATTTAATAATGTCACCTAATTGACATAATATATCATATAATATGTTAAATTTTAATTGTAATAGGATTTAAATTAAATCTTTTGAAATCAACTCTCAAATGTGTTTTTTTTTTTTTTACATTTTTTAACCTGTATTTTTTTCCTTTTTAGAGTTTTTAAATTTTTATTTAAATTATTTTATTTTCTTTCATATCTGGCCAGGAAACTTCATGGTGTTATGGTCAACTTGCCGCACAACCGTGTTCAAATCTGTCACCAACAGGTTCATTAAAAACCTGGCCTGCTCGGGGATTTGTGCCAGCCTGGTCTGTGTGCCCTTCGACATCATCCTCAGCACCAGTCCTCACTGTTGCTGGTGGATCTACACCATGCTCTTCTGCAAGGTCGTCAAATTTTTGCACAAAGTCTTCTGCTCTGTGACCATCCTCAGCTTCCCTGCTATTGCTTTGGACAGGTAAGATCAGGTAGCCAGGAGCTAACTTTCTTTTGAGTTGTATTAAAAAATTAGCATCATGAAGCAAATGAGTAGTCAGTGTTCCGTATACTGCTTTTTAGTCTGCTTGTGATGAACAGAAAGAGAATAAATGTCCAAAACAGATGCCTCGCAAAGGACAGGTTGATTTAGCAACAGCCAGGGAAATCAGAACCACGGAGAGAAGACCTGGGGGTGAGAGTTCCATGAGGATGCTGGGGCAGAGCTGCTAGATCACGGTGTCACTTCAGCTTGGTTGCAGTTGGTGGTATTTGTGTTGTAATTTGCAGTAGATTTTTCATCTGATTGATAACTCTGCAATGAGGGCTTTTTGATGCAGTATGGAACAGCTCTGAAAGAATAAGGGAATGATTCAGTGGTTATTTAACAAATGATTAGATGGTCAATTGGATTTGGCCAGGTAACACCAGAATTCCTCTGGAGGATTTATTTCCAAGGTTTCATATTGCAGTGGTGATTGCTTTCTCTTCCCATCCTCTTTAAAAGGATGTTCATTTGGAAGTGAACCTTACCTCTCAGTTACTGCAATTCTACATACTTTGATCAGTTTTATCAAAATTGTATAAAGATCTCATAATCAGCAAATTCCTGCCTTTTTCTTTTCTAGCTAGTGCTTCATGAATACAGTTTAGATAATATATTCTAGAGAATTGAATTAAGTAAGCAAGCAAGAATTGAAAAGTATTTTATACCCATGAGTACTTTTGATTTCAAGATTAACAGAGAGGAAACATTGCTGAAGGGAAAGATTTTATGCCCTATGTTAAAATTTAACTACATTTTAGGTTAAGGTGAAAATTTAGAACTCTTTGTCTGTTCAAAACATAATACCTTAATGACCTGTGACGGTATTGATTGTATAACTCACCTATAGAGTCATTTCAGCCTCTCAGGCCAGGGACCCTGATTTCTTCAGCTGTCTGATGCTGTCTGCATGGAGGGATACAGAGTTACATGAAGCCCACAGCGTACTGGGAGAAGTCATTGCCGTTGTGGTTAAGAGAATGGATGTTGGAATAGAAGCCTGACTTTGAGTCCTGCTTACATAGGTTTCTTAGCTGAGTGGCTTTGGGTAAAGTTGCTTAAACTTTCTGAGCCTCAGATTCCAGAGCAGTAGAAAGAATTAAGTGAATTATTTATGGCCTGTGTTAGGATGGGTTGCACCTATATTTGCCTCTCTTTCTCAGGCTTCCCTTCTGATGGCACATTCTTCCTTAGATATATTTCTGCAATCATGTTACCATCAAATCTTGCCCAGAGCAGCTGCAGCTCTTTAGAAGGGACTGGAATCTCACCATCCATGGAGCCAAACAAGGCAGGTGACAAGTTAAGCAACAACAGGCCAGGTTGCAGTTGTGGCCTGTGAAGAGTGTGTCCACATTCCCGTTCATGGCATGGATCAGCCGCTCAGCAGTTGCAGCTAATAATTGCTTTGTAGGAATCTAGACTCAGTGGGCAGGACTTTTCTATTCTTTCAGAAGAGGAATAAAAAAATCTAGAATTCCATAATTTTAAAATGTTGCCAATTAATTTTTTTTCAAAAAGTATTATGTGGGTCATCTGAATCCCTTTAGCAAGATGAATGTATGCCCTGAGATGCCAATTTGCGATGCCTGCTTTATGGTGGCGTTGCATCTCTTCCATTGCTTTTTGAATATCTGGAAAGTGCCATTGCACAGGACTCGAATATAAGAGTGAAGTCAGAGTCCTTTCTCAAGAGTACTTCTGGTGGGTACGCTAATGCATTTTATGTCAAACCATTTTGTGTTCAGTGTCCTGCTGAATTCTCCCGGTAGTACCTCCTGTGGTAAAGTCTTAAGTCTTCAGTTTGATATTCTGGACTGAGATATAATTTACATATGATAAAATTCACCTATTTAAAGTATATAAGTCAATGAATTTTAATATATTTATAGAGTTGTACAGCCATCGTCACAATATAATTTTAACATATTTCCATTAACTCACAAAGAAACTTGTGCCCATTTACTTACAGTCACTCCTTGTGCCCAGACCATAGCAGCCATGAGTCTACTTTCTTTTTCTGTGTGTTTACTTTATCGGACATTACGTGTAAGTGGAATCGTACAATGTGTGTTCTTTTGTGTCTGGCTTCTTTCACTCAGCATGTTTTCAACGTTCGTGTTACAGAATGTATCTACTTCATTCATTTTCATGGCCAAATACTATATTCATTCGATTTTAGGAGTATACCAAATTTGTTTCTCCGTTTACTAGTTGGTAGATATTTAGGTTGTTTCTACTTTTTGGATATTGTGAGTAATGCTGCTATGAATCCTAAAAGGTTTTTTTTTTTTTTTTTTAAATAAGACTCAACAAGAAGGAGAATACATTATTCTGAACAGTTTGCTGTTATACCTGGAAGCAGTGCAATAATCCCTGTGGGTTATTTCTGGGGCCTTGGTCTTAAACAAAGAAATACGAAAACAGTAAGAAATTCTCATTTTCTTTCCAGCAGAAAAGCTACTGTAATTTTACCATAATTTTAAAAAGTAAAACAAGTCCTTTTAGTAGGAAAAGAGGGCGGGTAAATTCCTATTTTGTTATTCACAGTGCAAATTACTTGCAAGCATCTGCATGTACAACTGAAGAAGAGAAGACAGTCTTTTCTCTCACTTCCTTCATAACTATTTGTTTCATGGCACTAAGTCAAAGCAGGTTAATCGGGAGGTCATCTACACTTCTTGCATCACCGTTTAGAGGTGTACACACTAAGAACATTATTTATAGTGAGCCTGTGTGCCTGTGTTGCAATCTGCTTCCCAACACATAACAGGATTGGAAATTAATGGAAGCCTGGGTTTGTTACATGTCAGTGAGCAAATGGCAGTCAGAGCCAGTGAACTCCTAAGCATGTATTCATGTGTAGGGTGGGGCCATCACATATTTACTGAGTTGTCCTTAGAAAACTACCTATATTCAGAGAAAAAAATGTGAAAGCATGCATCACTTAGGTACTTCTTTCTCTTTTTCCCTCCTCCCAGAAAGAAATCTAGAACACATCTTACCATGCTCCCTCCTTCCCCGATTGTCCGTGGTCACTATTGTGTTTGCATCCCATCTCTCTCAGCCTGGAATGTTCCCCTTCTGCTGGTCCCCCTGCCAGACTCCACTGCAGTGTCTCCTTCTCTTGCTATTTTCCTAGGTGGCTTTAGGCGCTACCTGTACCTCCTTTGTGCCTGCCGCTAGTAGAGCTGTCATCTCCTTGTTCATAATTGTTAGTGTGTGTATCTTTGTCCCCATTGGGTTTAGAGACATTCCTGTGTCTTTTCATTCTTATAACCCAGTGCCAGGCATAGGACCTGGTGCATAGGTGGTGCTCAGAAGTACCTGTTACAGGAGGCTGGGCACAGTGGCTCATGTCTGTAATCCAACCACTTTGGGAGGCCGAGGCGGGTGGATCAGCTGAGGTCAGGAGTTCGAGACCAGACTGGGCCAACATGGCGAAACTCCATCTCTACTAAAAATACAAAAATTAGCCAGGCATGGTAGTACATGTCTGTAATTCCAGCTGCTTGAGAGACTGAAGTAGGAGAATGGCTTGAACCCAGGAGGCAAAGGTTGCAGTAAGCCTAGATTGCACCACTGCACTCCAGCCTGGGCGACAGAGTGAGACTCTATCTCAAAAAAAAAAAAAAAAAAAGAATTACATGTTATTGGAAGGCTTGCATGCTTACTTGCCCTATGAGTGAATGGGTGTCACTAAGGTTGTAAGGTCAACCCCAGCATTAACTGACTGCACAGATATGGCCAAACTAATGTGAAGAAACTGACCATATCTCTGAGGGCTAGTGGCAGCCCTTTTACTACAGATGTGGTTCTAGGGTCCGAAGAGTTACTCGGTTCCCTCAAGTTTCTGGTGATATTGAAACAGCGTGCTTTTGGAATTCTGTTTAGGTGGTTACAGAACGATCAAGCTAATGGTTGGAAGGAAAATCAATGTCTCATCTGATTTTAACAAAAATCTAATTGTGCAGGCATTTTAGACCTATTAATTGCCCTGAGGGTTACTGAGTGATTATCACGGGAGCAATGACTGTTGAGCAGGCATAACTCTTGTCAGCTGAATTGATTTTTGTGAAAGGACCTTGTCAGAGTCCATTCTTCATACTGGGCTCTTCTGCCCTGAACAGCTGTAATTGCTAATGATATCTGGACTGTGGTGTGGTCTGCTTTAGATATGTGTGTAGACAAACTGATTTCTGTTGGTAGCTTTGAAGGTTGCCCTAAAGCTTCTGTAGCCCATGTAAAATTTTTTACCAATTACCCTTTACCCTCAAATTGAAAAGTAGATATCTTTATAGCAGTCGGAGAGATCTTTTATATTGAGGGCACTCTTTGAGATTTCATCCTGGTAGCAACAATGATAAAGCTAGCTATGAATTGAAATTGTTTCCTTGTTTTCCTGTCAAGCCTGGTGAGGACAGGGCTTTCCTCTGCTCCTTTGGAAAGGTTTCTGTTTTTCGGTCTCGTGACGCTTCTTATTGTACTTGCAAAGTCCTCAAAACTTATGGTCTGGCTTCTGGGATTCCCTCAGTGTTTCTTTATCTTAGGCTGAATAAAAGAACTTGACCTTTCTTCCCCCTCACCTGCTTTTGGTGATATAGAGTCCCCTAATTTAAAAAGTGTCTTCTGTGGAGTTTTGTTTGTGTATCTTGCAGGTACTACTCAGTCCTCTATCCACTGGAGAGGAAAATATCTGATGCCAAGTCCCGTGAACTGGTGATGTACATCTGGGCCCATGCAGTGGTGGCCAGTGTCCCTGTGTTTGCAGTGACCAATGTGGCCGACATCTATGCCACGTCCACCTGCACGGAAGTCTGGAGCAACTCCTTGGGCCACCTTGTGTACGTTCTGGTGTATAACATCACCACGGTCATTGTGCCTGTGGCGGTGGTGTTCCTCTTCTTGATACTGATCCGACGGGCCCTGAGTGCCAGCCAGAAGAAGAAGGTCATCATAGCGGCGCTCCGGACCCCACAGAACACCATCTCTATTCCCTATGCCTCCCAGCGGGAGGCCGAGCTGCACGCCACCCTGCTCTCCATGGTGATGGTCTTCATCTTGTGTAGCGTGCCCTATGCCACCCTGGTCGTCTACCAGACTGTGCTCAATGTCCCCGACACTTCCGTCTTCTTGCTGCTCACTGCCATTTGGCTGCCCAAAGTCTCCCTGCTGGCAAACCCTGTTCTCTTTCTTACTGTGAACAAATCTGTCCGCAAGTGCTTGATAGGGACCCTGGTACAGCTACACCACCGGTACAGTCGCCGTAATGTGGTCAGTACAGGGAGTGGTGTGGCTGAGGCCAGCCTGGAACCCAGCATACGCTCGGGCAGCCAGCTCCTGGAGATGTTCCACATTGGGCAGCAGCAGATCTTTAAGCCCACAGAGGATGAGGAAGAGAGTGAGGCCAAGTACATTGGCTCAGCTGACTTCCAGGCCAAGGAGATATTTAGCACCTGCCTGGAGGGAGAGCCGCGGCCACAGTTTGTGCCCTCTGCCCCACCCCTGGGCACAGTGGACTCGGTATCCCAGGTGGCACCAGCAGCCGCTGTGGAACCTGAAACATTCCCTAATAAGTATTCCCTGCAGTTTGGCTTTGGGCCTTTTGAGTTGCCTCCTCAGTGGCTCTCAGAGACCCGAAACAGCAAAAAGCGGCTGCTTCCCCCCTTGGGTAACACCCCAGAAGAGCTGATCCAGACAAAGGTGCCCAAGGTAGGCAGGGTGGAGCGAAAGATGAGCAGGAACAATAAAGTGAGCATTTTTCCAAAGGTGGATTCCTAGCAAGGATGGTAAATTCTTGGAAGCAATGGGGAGCTTCCCTATCCCACCAGAGTGTGGGAATACTGTGGCCGTATGATTGTATGATCTCCTTGCAACTCAGTGTGAGTTGATTCCTGCAATATGGGCCAGATGCTTTTGAATGATAGGGAAATCTACATAAAATCCAGTGTCCTCTTTATTGAGGGAGTATACATATCCATCTCAGTGGTCTATGTCCTTAGTGAAGTCCACATGGTTCTCTGTGCGGACAAGAGCTGGGCAGTTTCGAATGGGTCTTGGAGCGGGTATTCCATGTACACTTTCCGGGCTGCCTCGCTTCCCTGGGCTCCGCAGAGAACACACGGAGAGAAGACTTCCCTGGGCTCCGCAGAGAACACACGGAGAGAAGACTTTCCGAGCTCACAGGGAGCCAGGGCACTCTAAGGGAATTCCAAGATCCTGATGGAGTAGGGTGGCCCCAGGAAAAATGCCTATTTGATTAACTTAAACATGTCAAACATTTTCTATTGAGAAGATAGGGATTTGGCATCTTACACCATTTCTCTGGAAGCCCCAGTCATATGACTCACTGTTTCTCCTGATACCCTTCTTCCCTTTCATTGGGATGTAGGTGAGGGACGACGATTCCACACCTGTGGTAGACATGACAATAGATGTGCCCAGGAGTAAGGGAGATACTTCGTCCTTGATAATTCTGATTTTCCTTTGGCACCACCAACGCCTCAGAGAGATCCACCTGCCCCCTCCAGTCAGGGTCAGTGGCGGTTGGAAAACACTGAAAAGTCTTCACTATGTGTTTCACCTTAAATTGTGTTTTCTCAACAAATGAGAGAGAAGCTAACAGGGGGAGATACCTGAGAGATGCCTCTAGTGCTGTAGTTTTTTTCTCTTCCCTATGATCTCACATGAAAGGTGCTATGTAACAACCAGTATGAGTCAAGTGTATTGAAAAAATCATCTTATGCAATCTTTTGGAATTAAAAGGTATTTTTTAAATGGAGAGTTAGTGTAAGCTGGGTTCTTTGGAAACATCAAACTGAAAAGACCTGATTTGGAAAGGTGATTCTGCCCAAAAGGTTGGCAAGAATCTGACAAAGATGGTTTCCTTCCGAGGAAGACTCCAGAACTCAGGTGTGGCCAGTCTCCTTTTCAGTCTGTTTGTACAACTGTGGTTCTCTCTTAATTTTGGACACAGAGGAGGAACAGAACAGGGAGAAATAATCATTGTAGAGTGCCAAGGCAGCATCTGGCCCAGATGAGCTCTTCACTTCCTCCTTCCCTGTCTTTGTAGGAGCCAGAGTGGGTAGAAGAGGGAGGGCCGTGTCCTCAACTCATCAGCCTCACAAGCAATTTGGGACCCCCCTGGGGTGGATTTCACCGGGTTGAATTAGAACCACCGATAACACTTCCCTGTTGGTGAGGACAAACCAAGTGCCAGCTCTGCCCTTTTCTCTAGGGTGTTTTGTTCTTGCTCTTGGTACTTAGGGGAGCTAGTCTGGTGCCTTGAGCAAGCTTGAAGGGAAGTGGGTGTCCTCACCAGCAAACTTCCACATCTCAATTCGTCCCCTCTTTTGACCACACTGGCCCTGTCTCTTGGAGGGAGCCTAGACCCTGTCGGAAGTTTTGTTTTCCTTACTTCTCTTGGGTGTGGTGTCTTGTGTTTCCTGAACGTCAACCCAAAGACCCTGCCCCTGGAGAGGAAGCACCTTCCTCTTTGTGTTGGTCTCCTCATAGCACTGTTTGCTCACAGCAGAAACAGGGCTGCCACACCCTCCCATGGCTCCACTGCCTCCCGGGCCCTGTGTGCATGGCATCTATAGCTCCTTGCCCTGATAGTCAACGCTGTGGCCCTTCAAGCCTATCTTTCAAAGCTTTCACAATCATTACAACTTTTATCAAGGGGAATAATAATCTCTAGGAAAATTGTGTCCACTTTAGGAGAATCTGTCAAGTGTAGCCACTTTGGTGTTGTTCTGATAATATACTGTATATGTACAACTTAATAAATTTTGATGAGGCAGAATCTGGTTGGGTATGTTTCTTATGTATGTTTGAAGCAGATGGCTGACTTCTAACAGGTCATTGCCAGGTGTATTTCTATACTCTTTGAAGAATAACATTTTAATAAAAAAATGAAAAGCAGTTTCTGAAAGCAAGAAAAGTTGTATGAGCTATATTTTCTCCCCTTTTTATCTCCCTCGAGTGATATACTGTTGGAACCTGTCTCTTCCTACGTGGTCTCAGATGAAAGATACTCATTTTTTTTTTTTCTCATGAATGCAGATGTGGCATTTCAGTAGCATTTTCTTGTGTTGTTACAACTAAAAGAAAATAAATTCCCTAAGGAGGAAATGCAACATTTGAAAAAATATCACCAAGATGGGTTCCAGATTTTGGCGATGGACACCCAAATCTCTAGGCGGAGCTACACAAGGGAAGCCTGGAGTGCAGCCATCATCACCCCTCCTGTGCGGGAGCGGGGTCAGGAGCACAACAGTTAGGGCCATGAGCTTTGAGGTCAGATGGCCTATGTTTAAATCCTGGACCCACACTGACTAGCCTTGTGAGCTTGGGAGGATGAAGTCGCCTCCATGTACCTCAGTTCCCTCTCTGTAAAATGGGAGGATGATAATTGTGTCAGAAGCTTCTGTTGCCCCTACTCACATTTTTCACCTATGACTTTAGCTGTGTCCACAGTGGGCTGTTGCTGGCGGCATCTACTCACTTCCCTGCAAGCAGAGCTCCCTGTGGCTGGGAATAATCCTTGGCCTGTGGGGCATGGGAACCACTGGATAAATGCCCCTGCTTCCTGTCCTGCTGGACAATTGTGGGAGGCCTCTGTCCAGTTCTCAAGAGGTCACTGACAGAGTTAAGTCCCTGTGGCCCACCACGGTGCTTCAATAATGCAGCCTTCTGCTGACTCTGCTTTCTCCTTCTCCGACTCACTTTCTGCAGCCCTCATTCACACCCTCGAGGATCACCTCCCAAACATCCTACCTGCACAAAGCCCTCGTCTCAAGCTCTGTTTTCAGGGAGTCCGAGTGAGGCATGGAGCGCCTGTTAGGATTATATGAGATAATCTGTTTAACACAATGCCTGGCACAGAGTACAGCTGTATCAGTGTTAGCACTTACACATTACATAAAAAAATAAAGTGGCTAGGCAGCTTATGTGGAATATTCTTGGAAAACTACAGGTCTTTTCCCCAGTTATTCTAACAGTAATTCATATTCATAATGATGATACTTTCGGGTAATACATAATGCCAAAGGACTATTAGATTCCCTAAAGAAAAAGTAACTGTGTAAGCCAGAGTATTTCTTAACTAGACAATTCCCAGTTGAAAAAAAATAGGATGTTCAAAAAAGGTTCACCTTGGCCACTAACCTGTAGGCCATATCTGAATATGAATGCACTCAATGACCGTTTTGAAGTAAGAGCAGAGCAGAGTACACAGGGTATCGAACGACAGATATACAAATCCGAAGTGGCCCCAGCTGTAGGAAAGAAACTGCAAGTTAGTTGGTGGGCGAAGTGAACATCTGGAGTTCAAGCACCGGTCTGATTCATCTGAGGAGAAAAGCCACTGCTGCATCCCAGCTGGGTACTGCTGAGCTCTTGGCCGACCTGCCCCAGAGGTGAGGTGGTTCTGCGCACATGCAGCTGCTGCTACAGGTCGGATCAGAGATGCACGAGGGAAAAAGTTTATTACGGGAGGAATTTTGGTGGAGGGAAAGGGTTAATGCTTTCATGGTGTAGTCTACCAATGTCTCAACATACGATGTCAGTAATACCATAGCATAGCGATGCACTTTCCCCAAATAGTTGTAAGTATTTCGCAGATTTATATCCCAACTAATGTGCCACATGAGAGCTCTGTAACCAAAAGAGAAATGAGTCATGGTAAATAACCTGGGAATCTGTGAATAAAAGAGGAATTGAAATAAGTATCAATGCCCAGGGCAGCATCAAAAGCGTTTTTGTGCAAGATGTATAAAATAAATGGAAATGAGCTTAGATTCTCCATACGTGAGGTTTCAGAAGATAAAACAGCTCCCTTTTTCTTAGCCTCAGTTTCAACCCGTCTCCCCCCATTTGTGCGAAAGGTATCAGTTAGTTGATCAGTAGAATAAAGGTCTGGAAACCTGTATGGAAATGAAACTCTGATCTCCAGCATTGTTTATGCAAACCTCTATAGCACTTCATGTCCTGGGGATTCAGGGGCTGCTTATTGCCAGATTAAAATGAGTGAATGGTGAATGAATACATAAGAGATACAGCACCTGGAGCAGGGGCGCGGTCTCTGTCGTGTACGAGTGATGAAAGATTTGCTTTCAGTGGAGTTATTGCTGGCTCTTATTGATTTCCTTGGAATGACTCCTGCAGAGTTAAAAGGCATCAAATGCAAGGCCTTTGATCCATCTCCTTCTTCAAACACCCAAGCCTCCTTTTAATTCACTAGGAGTGTAAGTTCCAAAGTTGGAGGGGAAGTTCAATACTGAGAAACACGGTTCCAGGCATGTGTGTTGGGCTTGAAGAATAATTCTTTTATCAGCTATTTTGATCAGAACTTAGAGATGGAGTCTTTCTGCCTCCCTCAAATTTCTTTTTATATGTGTATTCATTGCAGTCCATATACAAAATGTAATATACACACAAAGGAGTCACTAGAATAAACACGTGGTATACATTCTAAGGCAACAGGTGAGAAAATAGAACACACGGCCTGATGCTCTTGCTGTATTAACCATATTCCCTGTGCATCTAACTTCTCTTCTCCCTTTGCCTGGCCCCTCTCATTCACGTGCATTGCCTCAGGGTAGGGGACGAGGCTTTCACTGCCTCAAGGAAAAGCAGATATCCTTTGAATCTCTTCCTAGTTTTTGGGTCTCCAAAACTAGGTTTTAGGAGAACAGAGGGGACTCCTGGGGTTAAGCCAGTGAAGTTTGGGTCATAACTGTCAAGAATTGGGGCATGCTGCAGGCATCTACTGGGTAAAGGTCAGGAATGCTGTCAAATGCCCTCTAACGCAGAGGACGACCCTCACAACAAAGAATTATCTGGTCCAAAATACCAGTAGTGCTAAGGTTGAGACACTCCGGGTTAGACAAAAGTTTGAGGTGATTTGAGGAGGGTGGGACCGTCTCCCTAACCCTTACCTCTGTCCTCCATGCAAACCCAGGTTATTTATGGAGAAAACAGAAGAAATTTAAAGAGTTGTCTAGGTCATGAGACATCTGCTCGAGGGAAAAATGCAAGCCTGGCTGCTTTTCCTCAGTTGGATATCTGCTTCAGGATGGACTTGCTGATCTGCCCTCTGAATTTGGAGGTGTGAGAAAGGAACTGGAGAGAGATGACAGAGTAAACAGAGAGGGCATCCTGCACACCCACCATGTGGCATGGTGAGAATGGGTGATTTTTCTCAATGTCAAGGAGACACCACAGAAACTCGACTTGAAAGCTGGCCAGACTTGGAGGAGGCTGCGGCTGGATGCTGAGTGGGGTTGAAAGTGGTCAGTCCAGTGCTGTGTCTGGCACCAGAGATGTGTACAGTGAGGGCCACATGCCACACCTCTGGCGATTCCCCCCCAAGTACCAATGAGAGAACAATGGCTGCACCATTCAAGAAGGTGTTTCCTCCTTTTGCCATCCTTCCTCCTACCTCCGGGGAGGCAGAAGGGAGACCCGCAAGAGGAAACATCAAGCTGTAGGAGGAGAGGATTCTCATCCACTCATGGTGAGTTCCTTGGGCTACAGATCAAGCCTGAGTTGGGGGAGAGGAAGAGCATTACATTAGGCATCACCCTGAACTTTACAACTGGACCAGACTCTTTCATATCTCAAAGTGCCTCTAGAGTGTCAGGATCTCCCTGGGCAACAGTTAAGGAACAAGAAAGGAAGCTTCCATGGATTGTTTACCACTTCTAGGTTCAGACTCTACAGTAAATCATGATGACAGTGAGGGGAGCCAGCCTTGGAATGAAGGTGACAAAGAGGACAGCACAGTACGGACAGGGCAACATGTACTTGATGATGTCATTGAGCTGCTAAGTCACATGTCTCTACCTTTGAACTTCCAGTTAATGTGAGACAATAAATTTCATGTTGTACACGCAAGTTTGAGTCAAAGTTTTGCAATTTTCTGCAGAAAGCACCCTCATCATACTTGATATGTGAGCTAATTTATTATTTACAAGGAAGAACACATCAGATATTGCTCCTGTTTGGGGTACAATCTCAATAAAATAAAATAATCTTCTCAGATAAATTCATTGTTTTCCTGCCTTTTTATGTTGTATCTGAAGTTTTATATTAACTTAATGAAGAAAACCCCACAGAGGAACCATGTGTGGTTCCTGATAAGAAATGGCTGATTGTTTATACATATCTAATTCTATTTCCTCCTGAAATGCCACTAAAACCCCATGTAAGGGATTAAAAGGAAATGTCGTAAATCCAGAAGGATGAAAGGAATAGGAGAGAAGACAGAGCGCTCTATGGTCCAGGTGAGTCTATAACCGCAACAAATTTTAGAAGCTGGAAAGAAGATGGATGGTGATAACTGATTGGGCAGCAGACTTAAGAACTTCCCAAGAGCTTTTTTTCCTTTCTTTTTTTCTTTTCTTTTCTTTTCTTTTTGTGTTCTTTGGATCTTCATTTTTAAGGGCAGGAAACATTTCCTACTATCTCACTGAGGATATTAAGGATAATTCTTCTCTATGGGTTTGTCTTAATGTCTACTTTTCATGCTAGAGGTTTTTTTTTTTTTTTTTTTTTTTGTTTGTTTGTTTTGTCTGTCAGTGATAGTTCTTAGCTAAGGTACTGGCTTCTCTAGGTACCTTCCAAATGAAAGCTCAGGTTGGAGAGGTTGACAGCTGTTTGAGAAGTAATTAGAGCCCCAGCTAGATCTGCTGTTGGTGCCACACTGCTGGGCCAGCTGGCTCTCCTTAGTCCAGCTTCCCCACCATCCTGCACTTCCAGATCTTCTCCCCACACTCCATTCCCAACGCCCTTCCAGTCGGGACTCTACGTTCCTAAGGATTGGAAGTATTGCACAAAAGAGTGATATCCTCATCTACCATGACAGGAGGCAATCAAATTATGCTCAAAATGTGTGATGCGAAACAGAGTAGAATGTGAGTTTTTCAGAAATATTGGGATGTGTGATGACTGCCAGAAGAGGCGGCTAAAATTATTGCAGGTCCTTGTCTCTGGGACTGTAATTGTTTGTTTTGTTAAGTCTTTTAGTTATATTTTAAAAGAGTCTACATGTATTATTTTGATAAGAATACAAATTAACTTTAAAAGGCTTCTGAATTTTGCAAGGCACCATCAGACTAAACAAAAGAAAAAAGAAGAAACTATATACATCATTAGAGGAAATTTAGAAAATAAGGCAATTTAGGCTGTCAGGGTCACAGAAACCAATGGCTTTTGCTGATGTGCTCGAATTATGTCAGATGTACTCAGATAGTACCTTTGGCTTGGCTATACGAACTAGGCAATCATGGGCTACTCTGAATTCTACTTTTCTTCCCATATCTTCTATAGCCAAAAAGAAAGATTTCTTCTTTCTTCTTTTGTGTATTTTTATAGTGTTTTTAAGAATTATTGCTACTTTGTTATATAGATTTAATTTAAGTAATGCTGGTTTGCTTTAGAAATTAATTTAGAACCCACAAAATATTTTGGATTAATATGTCTAAGATACTGAGTTTAATAAGTCAAAGCATCCTAGGATTTGTTTATTTATTTATAATTTATGTTCTCATCTACTTTTAAAAAATCTAAAGTGTATGCAATACAAGTATCTTTGCATCAACCAAAGGTCAGTAGAATATTACTTAGAAGTTCTTAATTGATTTTAATTTGTAATACTCTGTCTTAGAGTTTATTCCCTTGGTAACATTTGGCTTCTTATTGCCTGCTTTATATTTAGATATGATGTTTCACTGGAGGATATTAAACACAGTCCACAGGCTTTCTGTAGGAAATGATACAATCTCTTTTTTGCAGATGGGGAAACTAGAGACACAGATGGCCACGTCATTAGCCCTAAGAGATGAAGCAAGTTAGAGACAGAGCTAAAAACAGTACAGAAAGCATTAAAGCCCAATTCTTCCACAGCACCCTCTAAAGTACTGATGATCACTATCATCTATTATTATCAGGCCTATTTTTTGAATACCCACTTGGCACATATCATTAAACCATACTGGGGACTAGATGAAAATCCTTGATGCTTGGCAGCTGTTTTGCTCAACGTTATTTTCCCAATTTACTTCTTCTGCCTTATGATTTCCCCTGTTTTGTTGCAGAGGCGTTCAGTTTAAAATAAATGTTAAGATACTCTTGAAGGAATGCCAAGACTGAGGTCGCTCTGTGGAGAGCACTCAGAGGCATTATCTTATGTCTTGCATCCTCCATGTTAATATCTTCGCTTTTCTGAGACTTTTAAACATGAGCAGACAGCCAAGGACGACCAGTCCTCTGAGGACAGTATCTAACATACAGGCAGATGCCAAAACAAACACACAAGAAAAAAGAAATTTGGAGGAAAAACAGGATATACAAAAAGAAGAAAACTTAAAAAAAAAAAACCCATTCTTAATCTCCTCGGAGAGCTATAAGAAGATGTTATATGGCCTTAAAAGGACATTCAAAGGTTCCTTCAGAGAGCCTCACTCTGTCACCAAGGCTGGAGTGCAGTGGCACCATCATAGCTCACTGCAACCTCAAATTCCCTGGGCTCAAGGGGTAATTTGAAAGAAATTTTTTGTAGAGACAGGGTCTTGCTTTGTTGCTCAGGCTGGTCTTGAACTCCTGGGCTCAAACGATCCTCCCACCTCCCCCTCCCAAAGTGCTGGGTTACAGGAGTGAGCCACTGTGCCTGGCCCCCCTTGTTAATTCTGCACTGAGTTAACTTTAAAAGTTTCCGCCATCGAATCACTTTCACCCCTTGCCCACATTCCTGAGAGTCTCTTGATACTCTTCCCTCTAAGGATATGAAACATTAACAAGATTCATTTATTCATAACAGTAAATATTATTGCATTTAATACATGCTATTGTAATGGAATATAGTGTTCAAGATACCGTCCCTGCTCTCTCAATGATTTCTTTTGATGAATGACAAGTCTTTCTTAAATTCAAAAGCTTTCTTTCTCCATAAAATTCTCATTTACTTTATATAGTGATAACATTTTGAATTTGGAAAATCTTAGCCTGGTCATATACCACCCCTGTAATTTAATATAAAGAAATTGAGGTCCAGGAAATTAAGAGCTTTGTCCGACTATGGATCGGAACTTATGATTCTTTTTAAATTTTTTATTTTTTTAACTTTTAAGTTCAGGGGCACATGTGCAGGATGTGCAGTTTGTTACGTAGCTAAATGTGTGTCACAGGGGTTGGCTGTATGGAGTATTTCATCACCCAGGTGTTAAGCCTCGTACACATTGGTTATATTTCCTGCTTTTCTCCCTCCTCCCACCCTCCACCCTCCAATAGGCCCCAGTGTGTGTTGTTCCCTTCTGTGTCCGTGTGTTCTCATCATTTAGCTCCCACTTACAAGTGAGAACATGTGGTATTTGTTTTTTTGCAGAACTCATGATTTTTTTTTTTTTTTTTTTTGAGGCGGAGTCTCGCTCTGTTGCCCGGACTGGAGTGCAGTGGCCGGATCTCAGCTCACTGCAAGCTCCCCCTCCCGGGTTTACGCCATTCTCCAGCCTCAGCCTCCCGAGTAGCTGGGACTACAGGCGCCCGCCATCTCCCCCAGCTGATTTTTTTGTATTTTTAGTAGAGACGGGGTTTCACTGTGTTAGCCAGGATGGTCTCAGTCTCCTAACCTCGTGATCCGATCCGCCTTGGCCTCCCAAAGTGCTCTGATTACAGGCCTGAGCCACCATGCCTGGCCTTCGATAGAGGATTTAACTCAGAAAAAGTGACCAATGAATGATAGGAAATTGAATGCATGGATGCAGGTATCCACCCGAATACAAAATTCTCACAAATTTGGGTCCAGGCAATGATCTCCAGATTCATTTTAAAAATGTGTTGGCCATTTTCACAAAAATACCATCATCTGTAGTAAGCAATACAAGATAGATGAGCATTTAATGCATACCAGATATGAATTGAACCTGACAATTCATCTGCTTTTCTTTCATTCTCCAGCATGGATTGGATGGTTGCTGTAATTTGACATAAAAGTACTCATTTTATTAACAAGTGCAATGAAAAATTCAGTATAGTGTCTCAAGAACATATTAATTTCTCTGTTTCAACAAAATAAGGAACAGTGCTAGAGAGTTATCTTCCCATTGTTTGACAGATAGGCTGGTAAACTGAAGTCTGGAGAGGTGAAGAGGCTTGCCCTTCCGTAACAGAGGTGGGATACATATGCAACTCTCATAAAACCTAAACCAATTCTGAATCTGTTCTATTGCATCGTTCTATAAAAATAGGGCACTTCTCTTGTGGTTTTGCTGTGCTTAATTCTTTGTCCGACAATTGCAGGGACAAGACAGATGGCTGTTACCATTACCCAGATGTTTCTAAACAAGCAATTCTTGCTGCCATGCACGTTGAGCAGATGGCTTTTACATTGGTATGAATGCTGTTTCAGTCTAGGCTGAGATACATGAGCAGGTCATTTCCAAAGAGAGCAGAGACTGCTTAAATCAGATCACAGGGTCTCAGAGCTGGAAGTAGTGGTAGAAACCTTTATCTACCCCTTATTTAGTAGATGAAGACACTGAGGTGGAAAGAGGTTAAGAGACTGGGCCCAGGCCACACTGTTGTTGGCAAAGACAGGACAGAAAATCCAGAGATGTGGCTGGGTGTAGTGGCTCACACCTGTAATCCCAGCATTTTGGGAGGTCGAGGTGAGTGGATCACCTGAGGTCAGGAGTTCGAGACCAGCCTGGCCAACATGGTGAAACCCCATCTCTACTAAAAATACAAAAATTAGCCAGGTGTGGTGGCATGCGCCTGTAGTCCCAGCTACTTGGGAGGCTGAGGAAGGAGAATTGCTTGAACCTGGGAGGCAGAGATTGCAGTGAGCCAAGATAGCGCCACTGCCCTCCAGCCTGGGCAGCAGAGCAAGACTCCATCTCAGAAAAAAAATTAAAAAAAGAAAATCCAGAGATGTGCATTTTAAAATGTGTGTCAGTGATGAATTACAAAAATATAAAACATAACAATTTTTCAACAAAATTAAAACATTAATTCTAGTTTGCCTATTATGGCAAAATGAGGGGAAAATAAGCCAGCTTCTATTAAGAAAGGAGTTTGGATGATCACATTTTAAAAATATCAACAAGAAAACCAATAGTCATCAAAATGATGACCAGTTCCTAGTATAACAAACACTGTATGTTCAGATAGGAAACATTACTTTGAATTTGAGCTAAGAAAAAGATCGTGTAAGAAATAAAGTGAGGCCAGGCGTGGTGGCTCAAGCCTGTAATCCCAGCACTTTGGGAGACCAAGACGGGCAGATCATGAGGTCAGGAGATGGAGACCATCCTGGCTAACCTGGTGAAACCCCGTCTCTACTAAAAAATACAAAAAACTAGCCGGGCGAGGTGGTGGGTGCCTGTAGTCCCAGCTACTCAGGAGGCTGAGGCAGGAGAATGGCATAAACCCGGGAGGCGGAGCTTGTAGTGAGCTGAGATCCGGCCACTGCACTCCAGCCTGGGCAACAGAGCGAGACTCTGTCTCAAAAAAAAAAAAAAAAAAAAAAAAAGAAATAAAGTGAGAAGCTAAGAATGCCAGGATGAGGCTTAAACATTGTGGCAGCCTGACCCTGGACTGATGAACAAACCCCTGTGGTGGTTTCCTTCTTATTTCTTCATCTCTGAGATGTTAACTCTGAGAAAAATCATTTCCGTACATTGCTGCTTAACACCCTAAATATTTGGTTTGAATGTGTTTCTAATATGGCATCTTAATTGTTTTAGGTTCCTTTACTTTTTGTTAAAATATGTACAAAGGTTTACATAATAATGAAGGCTTACATCACTTATACGAAGTTTTAGTATTGTAGGAAAACAGCCTGTTGCGTAGCAAGATGACCAGTGTGTTCCTGTAGCATAGATAACCGCCATAGAGATGCTTATCTAACCACCCCAGGGGTCATGAGTTTTGCAAGAAGGCCTGAGGCATGACTGGCTGCACATCTTTCCCTAAAATCTTGCTATATAAAGGATGCTTTCTGGAGGGCAGGTGCGGGGATCCACCGTCTCTCTGGCTACCAGAGACACGGCTTCTGTTTGTAAGCCCCCTACGGAATGGTTCTTTCTGAGAAACTGGACTTGTCAGCTTCTTTCATTGGCCTCTCAGCTTCCTCGGCCTTTGGGGGTAGGTTTGCACAGACCTGCTCACCTCAAGCAAGTACATGGATCAGGAGATCCAATTTGAAACAACAAACGAACCCCTGTGGGATCAGAGAGACCAAGCTCAATCCTGAAGTGCGATTTTAGACTCAGAGACAAGCTTACCGGTAGGTTGAAAACATGAAGCATGAAACCCAATGCATGGGCAATGTTCAGATACTGTTGGTTTCAGGCCAGGATTGATAGTTGCAGTGACATTTCAGCCATTATCCGCAAGCAGTGTCACCTCCATTCAGTTGACAGGGGCGAGAGGTCAGGAGCAGAATACTCATCTCGGTGGGCATCTGGCAACTGAAACTGCAGCTGGCCTTAGGAAGTGTCTGCCAACTCTTTAAATCTTTGCAGGTACAGAGTTGCTGCAGGTGACCAAACTTTGGAGCCAGTAAGATCATGAGAAAGTTAAGCAGTCTGTTACTTTGAGGGAATTTCCTCAGAAAAGAAGAGAAACCAATTTTTTCCCCCTTTCTGGTGAGAATGACTCACTTGGTAGAGCCGATTGCTTTAGGGCCGAGTTGACATGATACCTTCCCCCTGCAAATGACTCTGGGTATTATAACATACCTTCGTTTTCACTGATTTACTTTACTATCTTTAAAAACAACCCTCTAGGCCAGAAACATGTAGCTGCACTGCTGTGTGTGCGTGTGTGTGCACTGATTTTTACACAATTTCACAACGTCCTGGAAGTTTTTGGCCCCCTGTGTTGACATTTGGATTGCTCGAGCCAGTTAAATAGAGCTATATGACAATGTGTGACCTAACTTCTTTCCTGAAAACAAACCTAAAGTCATCATCATGTTTTTGGACCAATAGGCATTGAGAAATTGTAAGCTGATCTTCTGAAAAATGGAGACATCCACTGACCAGCAGCTAATTCTGCGGAGCACTCCACAGCAGACGGGGAGAGGAGGGAAAGAGTTCTAGAGGAAGAGCATTTTTCAGTGTCTAGCCTGCTGTTTACAAAGCAAGTGCTGGATGTCACTGTTCACAGCCTCCATGTAGAACAGCTGCAGGGGGCTCCATGGTGCCTCCAGGAGCAACGTCCTCGCCAGTATTTACCCTCTAAAACATTAACTTGAAGTCAGGGGTTCATCTGTACCACAAGAACCAAGGGACTTGTTAAAAATGCAGATTCCTGGTCTGCGTTCCAGACCCACTGAATCATGTAATAGGAACTAAAATCAATATTTTAATCACACCTGAACTGATCCTTCTGAACAGCAAAGTCTGACAACCCATTCGAATCGGGTTTATTTCACAGCTTTTAAGTTCTAAAAAATGTACTAAAATAAGGTACTAAGCACACACTAAACATATGCTTAACATGTATTTTACTTTCTTTCTTTTTTTTTTTTTTTGAGACGGAGTCTCGCTCTGTCGCCCAGGCTGGAGCGCAGTGGCTGGATCTCAGCTCACTGCAAGCTCCGCCTCCTGGGTTCCCGCCATTCTCCTGCCTCAGCCTCCCGAGCAGCTGGGACTACAGGCGCCCACCACCACGCCCGGCTAGTTTTTTGTATTTTTTAGTAGAGACGGGGTTTCACCAGGTTAGCCAGGATGGTCTCCATCTCCTGACCTCGTGATCCGCCCATCTCGGCCTCCCAAAGTGCTGGGATTACAGGCTTGAGCCACCGCGCCCGGCCGTATTTTACTTTCAATAAAAATAGCATTAAGCCTGGGCAACATAGGGAGACCTCACCTCTAACAACAACAACAACAACAAAAAAATTCATCTGGGTGTGGTGGTGCGTGCCTGTAGTCCCAGCTACTCAGGAGGCTGAGGAGGCTGAGGTGGGAAGTTGCTTGAGCCTGGGAAGTTGAGGCTGCAGTGAGCCATGGTCATTGTGCTAAATGCACTCCAGCCTGGGAGACAGAGTGTGACCTTATCTTAAAAAAAAAAAAAAAAGGGTTACCTGTTCCAGAACCTGATTGTTTTTTCAGGCTTTATTTACTTCCCTGTTCATGACCCTTGCTGGCATGGATGGCACTGTGCCCAAGCAGGATTGGGAAGTGCTGGAGAGAGTACAGTTGGTATAAAAGGGGTAAATGCAATAAAACATGTACTTCTTTTTAAGTCTACTTATTGAATGTAAATACAGATGTGTGAGAACTTTCAGTGTCTCAAAGTCACCATGGTTTTTGGATATTTATATGTACTAACATTTTAAAAAATGCATTGTTTTTTTGAGATCAAATTTTCACTTTTCCTATTTGGGTGGCTATTTAAAGATGCATCCAAGCACAGTTCAAACATACAAGATACTTCAGTTCAGTGGTTTCTTGAATTACACCTAAAATCCAAATGAACTTGTTTCTTAAAGTGGCTACCGATTTTTTTTTTTTTAAAGAGGACAATCAGCACCATCTAGTGGACAGAAATATCTCCTCTTCTTGAATTCAGACCCATGAGGAGATCAAGAGGGCAGGTTTTGGAATCTAGGTTGGAATCCCAGTGCCAGTTAGTTTCCCAATGACCTTGGGACAATTACCCTTTAGGTGCTCTGCTTCTCAACTCTAAATCCAGGTAATACTAGTGCCGACTCAGAATGGTATGAATGAAGTGAAATGATGCTTCGAAGGCAAGTCTGAAACACTTTGTAAATGTAATTTTTTAATAACACTAAGCATAGATTCACAGGAGATGGGAACTGTCCAGTGGCAAACACTATTATCTGCTCTCCAGTAGAAATGGCTATTCTACACAAAATCCAGTGTGTAGCATCTATGATATGAGGCTTAATGAGATCCCTTTCCCATCACATTGTTACATGTGGTTGAAGTTGATGGTGAGAAAAGGGAAACTGGGGCAACAAAGCTGAAGGTAGCTGGTGCCCAGATGGCAAACAATGCTCTTGCTTGCTTTCATTCATTCAAATCTGACTCCACTCAGAAGGAGGATGTCAAGAGTAGGGAGAGACTGCGAACAAAAACAAAAGCTAACTCCGAAACTAACACTGCCACTGCCATCTGTCACCAACCTGGAATGAGACCAAGGAAATTTTAGCTTAAAATATCTTGACTCTAGAAAAAATTTTTATGAATGACTTTGAAAGGCACAACACTTTCCAGGATGTGTTTGATTTTTGAAAATGGAACTGCAGAAAATAACAGTATAGACATGTGGTGCTCTTAGACTTATATCTGAATGTTGTTTTGAGGGTGTCACCTGCAATAGTTGACACAGAAGTATTTGGGGAAATTAAAAGCAAATACAGCTTTATTAAAGCTGGCCCTTAAGGCACACACAGCCTCTCAGCGGTTTACAAAATGGAAACATCAGGAGGTAAATAAACAATGGGAGAGTGACACACAGAAAACAATTCAAAATGAGATAAACAGTTTTATGCAAAATATAGTCAATAGGGACTTAGTCTGGAAAGGTTACAAACCGTGAAGAGATGCAAGTTTACATGGAACCTGAATTTTATTTTCACTGGCTTTATATGCATCTTCTGTTGCCTGTATTTTAAAAGCAACAGTTAAAAAAAGAAAACAGCAGTAATCATGTGCACTAATCACAGGTCTGCTTTTTCTCAGTTAACCCCACCCCCCCCGCCAAGAAATTGGGAAGGTATTGTCTTCTTAGTGAACACTATTAGTCACCAAATTAAAAACCGGAAAGAATGGCCTTCGTTTATGGCGTATGAGAATTGTGCAGGCACTTGGCAATGATCTCGTCTTGCCCCTCGGTAAACAGTGGTTGGTGGGCTCGGAGCACTGGCATCATCTAGGAGCCTGTTGGTCTCTGGTCTCACCTGATACTGAACCAGCATTTTTTTTTTTTTTTTTTGAAGCAGCATTTTAAACAAGATTCCTCGGTGATTTGTCTGCACATTAAAGTTGAGAAGCCCTAGATTCATTTGATCTCAGGTACATCCCTGGTTCAATATTTGATGAAATCTCCCCAGGTGAGTCCAATGTGCAGTGCAGTGAACGCTGCAAAACTAGTCCAGCTTCATTGTTCAAACGAAGAAACTCTGGCCCACAAAAGCTTATGTATTTACCTAAGATGACCTAACTGTTTAGTATCAAAATCCAAATAATGTCGTCTCTCTTCTTCGTAAAAAAATAAAGGAGGGTCGAGCGGACAGAGCGTAGGGAGTGTGGAGATGGGGATAATTATTTTATATAGGGTGGTTGGGAAAGGCCTTCCTGAGGAAGCAGATGCCTGAGCAAAGAGAGGAGCAAACCACGTGGATAGCTGGGAAACTGTATTTCAGGCTGGTGTGTGTGTAGGTGTGTGTGTGTGGTTATTTGGATTGGAGGAACAAGTGTTACCAAATTCCTGACAGATACTGCTCTGTGGGATGCAGAAACAGGCAATCAGAATTACCAGCTGCTCTCAAAATCTGATTCTTAAAATATTCCCTACCTTCTTCATATTCTTTACTCATTATGATGAGTATCTGAAGCCTTTGTTTAAAAAATGAGAACTATTAAATCTAGAAGTGTTTACAAGAACTGGAGTTGATAGCACATATTCAAATACTGGAGAACACAGAGAACATTACTGAGTAGTATTCAAATAATAGATCTCCTAGCAGGGTTAACTGTACCACCCAGACTCATGGATTGGAAACTGCCAATTTAAGGATTTACTTTGAATCCAAAACTTGTTACTTTTTTGAACACTGCTCATAGAATTTGTATAAAGTATACAATGAATATCAACCTATTTATATTTTATTTGCAAGAAGGACTCACTGCCAGCAGCACACCAACTACAAGCAAGACTGACTGATGAGATTGTAGCCATGTCTCTCCCAAGTGCTCCTGTCCTGGTTCCTGAAAATGTTGACCTCAGCCTCGAACTCGGCATTTCCTGGGCTGGTTTTCAACTTGACATTGGCGAATTTCTTCAGTAACATCTCTAGGTTGGCTGCTAAGTTTTAATTCTCATAGGAGAATTAGGATATTTTCTCTTATTTTCTTCATTTTGCAACTTTTTTGAGATTTGGAAAGCCACATAAATTCCCTGAGAAATGCTGGGAAGAAATCCCTGCACAGAAACACTAACAATGAGGACAGTGAGGCTGGAACCAGGTTTACCATGGGAAAGCAGTAGGTAGGAGTGGAGGTCAGCCAGCCAACAGAAAGCCTTATCATTTAGAGATGATGTCTGTATGGACCTGAATGGAAGCACTGAACTTGCGACGAGTGTTTGGATTCTGGATACATTTTGAATGCTGAGCTGATAGGACGAACTGATTGTGAAGTGTGAGAGGAAGAGAAATTGAGGACAACTCCAAGGTTTTTGGTTTAGGCATGACAGGATGAAATTACCATTTGCTGAGAGGGATAGAGTGGGCGGGGGACTCTGGACAAGTTGTTTTTTCCTGTGTTAAGTTTGAGATGTTTACACATCTAAGTGGATATGTCAAATAGGCAGTTAGGTAAAGTAGTCTGGAGTTCAGGGAAGTCTGGGCTGGTGATCAGATGCAGGATTCAGGAGCATAGGGATGACATTTATAGCCAGGTTTTTAATATCCAGCACTGGCCTAGACCGCAGCTGTGTTCTTTCGGCAACTCAACCTACGACTATTTGCTTCGCTGAAAAAAACCACATCTTATCTAGTTAAAACAGTGAGGACAAAGGAGCCATGAATGTGAAAAGGCTCTGTAAACGGTAAGGTGCTGGGAAGCAGGAGAAATCTGACGGCACTGGAGGTGAGGAAAATCAGTTTGTGGACGTAGGGAAATAATTTTCGTGCACTGAGAATTAGAGAAACTGCGAAATGAAAGAAGGTGTAACAAGCAATTATAACTTTTTGGACTGTAGCCAAATCTGTGCAAAACTAATATTTTTAAAATTTCTATAGCACCCCAAATGCACTAGAGCTTCACATACATGGTCTTTTTGAGCTGCACAAGTCTTGTGAGAAGAGAATTATTATTGTTCCCATTTTACGGAGGAGGAAACTGCTCGGAGAGAATAGCTGACCTGTAAGGCATCACAGCAACCTGAGGGACAGAGATACACAAGCATCCAAACGTCCCCGTTCCGAATACAACCTAAAGACGAACAAATCGCTCCCCACCCCCACGGTCGGCTACGAAAACGGAGGGACACAGCCGCGCCGTCCAGCTCGCGGGCCTCCAGCAGCAGCCGGCCCCCGTCCCATTTCCGGATGGTACGGCCCTTTCGCCTATCGCGAGACCGGAAGCGTCGCGCATCTGGTTGCCAGAGAAACAGCGGTGCTACAGGCAGGAGGGCTTTGAACTGGCGGCTTCTTCCACCACCAGAGAGGCTGAGGTGGCGGGAGAGATCCCTCTTCCCTGTGGGGAAGGGGCTGGCGCGGTGAGTGTCGGCGGCGCGCTTCTGCGGCAGTCTACGCTCCGACTGCCGGGGGCCAGTTCCTCGAGGAGGCCCGGCGGGAAGGTGAGGGGCCGCGCAGACGAGGGCGGAGCTAGGTCGCGGGGCGGTGCGCCGAGGAGTGGGCGGGGTGGAGTTGCATCGGGCCGCTCGGCTCCTAGATGGACTGTCAGTGAGAGCGGACAGGGCCAATGAGAGGGCAGGGGCGGGGCCCCAAGGGCTTCTGCCTCCGTGGAGGCTGTTTCTCCAGGAATCACCTAACATTAGGGCCTGTAATTAAGGCTCCCACTTTCCCGAGATCTAGATCCTCCCACCAAGATCTATAACTGATCACCAGCCATTTAAACTAGACCGTAAACGGCAAAGGATGCAAATAGGCATTTCACAGGAAAAATAAAAAGATGCATACAGCAAACAATTGATTAGAGACTCAGCTTTTCTCGTGAAGAAATGTAAACCAAATTCACAGATACCTTTTACACCTATCAGACTGGAGAAGATGAAACAGCTTTGACATAACCAAATGGGCCCCAGTCCACTGTTGGGGAAGTAGTGTAATTTGGTGCAGCCTTTTTGGAGTACAATTTGGCGAACTACCAAAATTTGAAACATAAGTGTTCTTTGACTCAGCAATTCTAATTTATTTTATGGATGTATGACCATAGCTAAAGAAATACTGGCACAAAGATATTAACTTAAAATTGAGGTATAACTTATGGTAAGCCTCACCCATTTAATCTAAAGTTCTATGAGGTTTGACAGACGCATACAGTTATGTAATTACCAGCCACCACAATCAGAATATGGAAGTTTCGTCATGAACCCCAAATTCCCTAGTGCTCTTTGTAGTTAACCCCTCCCCTAACCCTATCGCTGGCAACCACTTAGTTTTTTGTTCCTGTAATTTCGCCCATTCCAGAATGTCATGTTGATGGAAGCAAACACCCTGTGGCCTTTTGAATCAGGTTTCTTTCAGCTTAGCATCATGCAGTTGCTATTCATTCATGTTCTGTTTATCTGTTGTTTGTTCCTTTATGTTACTGAGTAATAGTGAGAGATGAAGCTGGCTGGGCTTCTGGGTTGAGTGGGGACTTGGAGAACTTTTCTGTCTAGCTAAAGGATTGTAAACACACCAATCAGTGCTCTGTGTCTAGCTAAAGGATTGTAAATGCACCAATCAGCACTCTGTAAAAATGCACCAATCAGCACGCTATGTCTAGCTAAAGGTTTGTAAATGCACCAATCAGCACTCTGTAAAAACGGACCAATCAGCTCTCTGTAAAATGAACTAATCAGCGCTCTGTAAAGTGGACCAATCAGCTCTCTGTAAAATGGACCAATCAGCAGGATATGGGTGGGGCCAAATAAGGGAATAAAAACTGGCCACGGGAGCCAGCAGCGGCAACGTGCTGGGGTCTCCTTTTACTGTGGAAGATTTGTTCTTTCATTCTTTGCAGTAAATCTAGTGGCTGCTCACTCTTTGGGTCCGTGGTACTTTTATGAGCTGTAACACTCACCACGAAGGTCTGCAGCTTCACTCCTGAAGCCAGTGAGACCAGAAACCCACCGGGAGGAAGAAACTGTGGACACATCCGAACAGCTGAAGGAACAAACTCCGATACACATCTTTAAGAACTGTAACACTCACGGCAAGGGTCCGTGGCTTCATTCTTGAAGTCAGCGAGACCAAGAACCCACTGGAAGGAACCAATTCTGGACACAATAGTCCATTGTATGGTTGTACAGTCATATATTTATCCATTTCCTACGTATATTTATCCATTTCCTACTTGAGGCACATTTGGATGGGTTCTTTCCAGTTGTTCGCTATTATTAATGAAACTGGCATAAATACTCATGTATAGTTTTTTTTTTTTGTGTGTGTGTGAATATGTTTTCATTTCCTGAGTAAATATGAATGAGATTGTGGAGTCATATGGTAAGTATATGTTTAATTGTAATAAACTGCCAAGCAGTTTTGAAAAGTGATGATTTTGCGTTGTCACTGGCAGTATGAGTGTTTCAGTTGCCTCCAACTTTGTCAGCTCTTGGTATTGTCAGTTTTCTAAAAAATTAATTTTTGTCATTTAAATAGGTATGTAGTGGTATCTCATTGTGATTTTTATTTCATTTTTTTTGAGGAGCAATAATGATGAACATCTTTTCATGTGCTCTTTTGACATCCATACATCATCTTGGGTGATGTGTGTGTCCAAATCCTTTGTTTTCTTGTTAGTGAGTCTTGATACTTGTTTATATATTCATGATATGCATCCTTTGTCAGATACGTGTTTTGCAAATATTTGCTTCTAGTCTTTGGGTTTTGTTTTCTTTGTCTTAACATCTTTTGAAGCGTACAAGTTTTACATTTTGATGCCTTCCAATTTATCAATATTTTCTTTCATGAATCATGCATTTGATGTTGTATCTAAGAAATTTTTGCCTAACCCACAGTCACATGTATTTTTTAGAAATTTGAAGTTTTGGCCGGGCCTGGTGACTCACCCCTATAATCCCAGCACTTTGAGAGGCTGAGGCAGGCAGATCACTTGCGGTCAGGGGTTCGAGGCCAGCCTGGCCAACATGGTGAAACACCGTCTTTACTACAAATACAGTAACAACAACAATGACAAAAAGAAAATTTTGTAGTGTTAAGTTTTACTTTAGGTCTGTGATACATCTTGAGCAAATTTTGGAATTGCTTTTAATAGCAAATATTCTATATACCACCTAAGTGAACTGATTAAAAAAGTGCTACATCTTTGGGATATTACGCTGTTGTTTGAAAGCATGACATATATCTATAAATGGTGATATAGAAAAATATATGAAATCGATTGTTAATTGTGAAAAAGCAAGTTGCAAAAGCACCATGCCATTTGTGTGTGTTTGCATTGGGGAGGAGTCGATGGGTATAAAGGATAGAAGGTTTGCATATGCCTAAAAAAATGAGACTTGCAAGTCTCTATTAACACTCATTTTTGGGGTAAGCCGAATTTTGACTTAAAGCATTTTTTATGTTCACCTGTATTATTTGATTTTTTTCTGCATGGGCAAGTATTCCTTACAAAATACACAAATATAGAAAGTAAAAAAATTGACCACACATAAATAATTTTTAGACATAAAAATAATGAAAATAAATTAGTCCTACTCTTTAAAGGCTTGCTACTCATAATGACTCGACAGAGGAGGATTTATTTTCTTTTGATTCTTTTATTCATCTCAAAATACCAAATTATAGCAGCCATATGTCTCCACGTTGGCTTTAATTCGTCTATGTTGATTGCATTTCTCACAAGCCTGTATGAAAAACTTTAAATTAATCTTGTTTGAAATGAATATTACAAAAAGTTGGCCCTTGTTACAATTTAGGATCTGGTCATATATCTAATCTGTCTATTCAATCAAGTATCATGAAGTAAATACGATTCTATTTTGAGGTGTTTTAACGTCATAAGAAAATGCTCATTATGTAGTGGCGAGAAACACGTTAGTCCAATTTTGTTGAAAAACATGTAGAGTAAAAATGGGATAGAGATGTACCAATAGTGTTTAGCTCAGGGTGGTGGGATGTTGGGTGATTTTTAATTTATTTTCAAATACCTTTTAGTACATTCTAGAGATCTTTCTATAATAAATGAATTCTTTAGTTATAAATACAAGATATAGTTAATAGCAAAACAGAAAATAAGATAAGCAAGGGTACAAGAACATCCACGAACCCACCAATCCAGAACCCACTACTCTTACTTCCTTGATGTGTCATCATCTTTCAGGTCCCCTTGTGTATATTCCTTTAATTAGAGAAATTGGACTTTTTAAAGTGGGATTGTCGACAATTTGTATGTCTGTCTTTCTCTTATTTTTTTGATATGTGCATGTCATTTAAAAATCTTTACCCAGTTTTCTATTAGAATTTTTTTTCTTACTGATTGGTAAGAGCTCTATAAATATGTGAATGTATTAACCTTTTGTATGTCATCTATGTTGCATTTATTTTCCCCAGTTTCTCAGGCTCCTTTTAATTTCACTTAAGAGTTCTTTTTCATGTTTGAGACTCAAGAGCATTAATTATTATGTAGCCACATCTGTTAGTCTTTTCCTTTTTGATTTATGCTCTTAGTATCATGTTTACTAAATCATTAATTCCATGATTATGAAATTTATCTTTATGTTTATGTTTATAAATTTATGTTCCTTCCAGTCTGTTGGAGATTTCATATTTTTTATTACTTATAAAATTAGTTTTTACTTTCATTAAAGTATTATATTTAACTATTGTTTGGCTTTATCAATTTCTGGACAGTCTCTTTGATTTCCTATGATAACAGATTACATTTCTGTTACTACGCACTTCCTTTTGTGCACTCCTTCTTGCAAACGCTCAGTATAATTAAGGCATAATATTTGGTTAAGTCAACATTCAATGCTTACATAATTATAACTATTTACATATTGTTTGATTGCTTTTTTTCATGTACAGTGCTTTTTCTTGTGGAATTTCTATGTGGCAGTTACAATTTCTTTCCAAATGCTTAAATACATCTATAAGATCCAATTTTAATACCCTTTATCCATACCTTTTTCTAGATGGCCGAATTCATAAGATAGTCTGTTATTGCATCCCCACCTACCTCAGGAACTGCATTTTATTTAATTTATTATTTTCAGGAGAGAACCTAATAGAACAGACCTATTTCTAAAGCAGAATGAAAGATTTGTGGAGCCCTTTAGCTGATCCAGGTCATTGTTGGTTCCTTGTGCCTCTGCCCTTATTGACATGTATTATGCGGCTCTGCGCCTGCTTGCATCTCATTGCTCCCTCTGCAAGCTGCAGTAAGTTTCCCTTGACAGGCTGCTAAGGGCGTTTACAAGACATTTGGCCTTTTGGTGACTTATGCTTTTTGGTTGTGATGTGAGGGGCCAGGGTGATTCATCATCCCACAATAATAATGTCAGTGCTTTCCTGAGTGAGCCCAAACCCTTTTGCAGAGTTTGAATAATGTTGAGATCAATGCCTTTTTCATTTGCTGAGATGGGAAGAGCTGACCTCCTGGTCTCTTAAGCATAAGCTTTGGCACATTGAATGGTTGGAAGCCAAGCCATAACATTGCTCTGTGTACCTAGGTGAAGCCTCAGGTCATTTATATTTGTGCTTTCTCCTGTGTCCACAGCTTCTCTGGACCCTGCCTCTGCTGTTCAACAAGCAAAAGAAAGATGAGTCATTTCGTAGGATAAGAAAAGGACATTGTTGGGTAGAAGCAACTGCCTTTTTCATTCTGTTATGCTTGAATGTATAATTGGTAGGAATTTAGGAAAGGATTTGTTGGAAGGCACCCATTCACATGCAAAGCCGAGTATGAGAGGGCAAAAGCTGGAATTATCTCTCTTTTCCCGTTTGACTCAGCATGCGTGTTGCCCCAGTGTCACAGGACAGAGCTGGGATGGTCTTGGTAGGCCACAAGGTTTGGAAGGATCAATGTGCAGCATCGCTCACAGTGTCTCTAGCTTATGCCACCCCGCCTAGTATTTCCTGCTTCCAGAAATAGCACTAGATATAGAACAGCCAGGGTGGTGAGAGGCCTGTGGATAATATCACATGAAAAATAGTTAAATAGATTGGTAATGTATAGCCAGATAATGAAAATCTGTCCTCTAATGAAGGAAGTAGGTTTTGTTCTCTTGCTTCAGAGGGTAGAAATAGAATTACGGGTTTTAGAAGGGGAGGGTTGATAAAATGAGAGCAGTGCTTAGGTACTCCATGAAAATGCAGCACCACAGGGGAGAGAAGAAATCAGAGCTGAGAGGGAAGAAGGCTGAGCTAGAGTGGGCAAGGCTACAAAAAAGAAGGCAAAACCGAAAGAAAGTAGCAAGGGGACTTTGGGAGGCCGAGGCGGGCAGATCACATGAGGTCAGGAGTTTGACGCCAACATGGTGAAACCCCATCTCTACTTAAAACACACACACACACACACACACACACACACAAATTAGCCGGGTGTGGTAGGCTCCTATAATCCCAGCTACTTGGGAGGCTGAGGTAGGGAGAATTGCTTGAACCTGGAAGGCAGAGGTTGTGGGGAGCCAAGATCCCGCCACTGCACTCCAGCCTGGGTGACAGAGTGAGACTCATTTTCAAAAAAGAAAGTAGCAGGAGGGACTTAGCAATCACTAAGATGAAGTGGATCTTGCTTGAGAGACAGGGGTGCCCCTGAATGTTCCCTTGGGGAAGACCAGGGACACAGGAAATGTTTTTTCCTGGAGGCCCAGGAAGCAACTGAGATGGCATTCACTTCTGCATTCTCTTTTAGCCATATTCAGTATATAACATCCTGGGCAGCATATTTTATGTATACTGTGGCATAAGATTTAACAATCCGTGTACACAAGATGTCTTTCAGTGAAGCTGGGGAACCTTTAACTGTGACTTCAGTAGCAACATAATCTTTAAAACAAAGCCTCTGAGTAATTGGATATTAACACTAATGAAAGATTTAAATATCCAAGTCGCTTGGTATTAAATATTTTGTTTGTTGTCCCAGGATTTCAATGGATATTATAAAGGGAAACCTAGATGGAATTTCAAAGCCAGCTTCACATTCAAGAATACGCCCTGGGAGCAGAAGTTCAAATGCTTCTTTGGAGGTGCTCTCAACAGAACCAGGATCCTTCAAGGTAATTTACTGTTTAGAAAAGATTTAAACTCCTTCCCCTAACTTCTCAGCAGTTGGTGAAACTAAGGTGGTTGTTAACATCCCATTTTAAATTTTCTCCTTAGACAGGGTGTTCAGGGAGCACTTGCAGATTTCTTGGGTTTAATCTAGATTAATATGAGAAAAACTCTACTCCATTCCTTCCCTCTCTCTCTCCTTCCTCTGCTCCTCCCCTCCCTCCCGCTTTCCTTTTTTTCCTTCCTTTTTTTGGAGTGTGGTTTATTTCTCCACATTAGACTTTGTTAAAACTTATGCGTTGACTCTTTTTTTTCTTTATAAGGAAGTTTTGTATTCCAACATCTAATATGCCACCATTGACTTTTACTAAAAACACTTACTTAAAAAGATTCAGTATTTTAAAAAAATGGTTTAGTAAAGGTCATGTGATGTGTATTTGGTAGGTATATTGTATTAGTCCTTTCTCACATTGCTGTAAAATAACTACCTGAGACTGAGTAATTTACAAAGAAAGGAGGTTTGCATGGTTCCACAGGCTGTACAGGAAGCATAGCTGGGGAGGCCTCAGGAAACTTACAATCATGGCGGAAGGTGAAGGGGAAGCTGGCACATCCTACATGGCTGGAGCAGAGGAGAGAGAGAAAGTGAAGGAGGAGGTGCTACACACTTTCAAACAACCAAATTTCGTGAGAACGCTATCACAATAGCAGCAATGATTCAGTCACCTACCACTAGGCCCCTCCTCCAACACTGGGAATTACAATTCGACATGAGATTTGGGTGGGGACACAGAGTCAAACTCTATTAGATATTATCTGGCTGTGACCTTTTTTTTTTTTCTTTAGCAGTCCCTTTTTTTTTTCCTTAAAATATCTGGACTTGATTTTTTTATTTAAAGCATTAGTTTTCTCATTTCTTTTAAGGTGTTAGGAAATGAATAATTTGAACATTATAATGAAAAAAATTTTTTGCAAGTTAATGAATTCATACTCCTTTTTTAATCTGTAGACTAGCTTCCGCATTATGGAACTCTTAGAGTTTTGTCTGTCATGATGTGGTTCAGGAGTAGCACTCTAAGTATTTCAAGCAGAAAGGGATTGAATATAAGAGTTAAAGCCTGGGCAACATTACGAGACCCTAACTCTACAAAAAATGTAACAGATAGCGGGACATGGTGGCACATGCCTGTAGTCCCAGCTACTCGGGAGGCTGAGGCAAGAGGATAGCTTGATTTCAGGAGTTCAAGGCTGCAGTGAGCTACAATTGTGCCACTGCACTGCAGCCTGGGTGACAAAGTGAGACTGTGTTCCCCCTCCACCTTCCCCACTGCGAAAAAGAGTTTAGTTCCTCGAAATCAACAGAAGACCTCAAAATCAACAGACGACCAGCAAGAAAGGGAGTTCAGGGAGGGGGCTTCCCCTGGATTATGGGTTCTTAGGTCACGCCACCAGAGCTGTAATCCAGAGATCAGAAAGTTGCTGCTGCTGCTTCCGCCACTGCCCCAAGTCCCTCAGAACCACAAAGCTGGTGACTAGACTTGCAGAGATGGCTGCCTTTGATATTTTTCTGCCAGCATCCTATCAGGAACTTAGGAAGATGCTTCTACCTTACATCTGCTTTCTAAATCTTGTGCAGGTTCATCTAATCAGATTATCCTAACATATGTCCAGAACCCTAGCTATAAGTGACTTTGTACAAAATACAGTTTTGTTTCATCTAGTCCTGCATCACTACTATATGGTGTGTTAACTCTTACAGCTTTGTAATAATTACTGATATCTGATAGTGGCTCTTCCATATTATTTTTTTTCAGGACTGTCTTAACTATCCTTGGCTTTTTGCTCTTCTATATGTATTTTTTTTTTTTTTTTGAGTCTCACTATTTTGCCCAGGCTGGAATGCAATGGTGTGATCTAGGCTCACTGCAACCTCTGCCTCCTGGGTTCAAATGATTTTCCTGTCTCGGTCTCCTGAATAGCCGGGGCTACGGGCACAAACCAATAGACCCACCTAATTTTTCTATTTTTAGTAGATATGGGATTTCACCATGTTGGCCAGGCTAGTCTTGGACTCCTGACCTCAGGCGATCCACATGCCTTGGCCTCCCAAAGTGCTGAGATTATAGGCGTGAGCCACCACACCTGGCCTGTATGTACTTTAGATCAGTTTTTTAAATTCTGAAAAATCCGGTTGGGGTTTTGATTGAAATTGCTTTCACTTTACAGATTAATTTGGGGAGCATTTCTAACTTTGTGATATTAAATCTTCTGATGTATTAATATTGTATCTCAATTGATCTATTAACTTTTAGTTATTAGTTAAAAAATTCACATTCAATAAAATTCACTTTTTGGTGTACAGTTTTGGCAAATAGATTGAGTGATGTAACTACCATTACAATCAAGATATAGTAACAGTTTGTTCCATCATCCCTCAAAACATTTTTTCATTCTTTTCCTTTGTAAATAATCCTATGTCATCCATAATCCCTTAACATTACTGACCTATTCTCTGTCCCTTTTTTTTTTCCTTTTCTAGAAGGTTGTATAAATGGAATCATACAGTATGTAGCTTTTCACTCTGGCTTTTATCTCCTAGCATACATAATACATTTGATATTCATGCATGTTAATACACGTGGCTAATTTCTTTTTTAAAAAATTTTAAGTAGAGACAGGGATCTCACAAGGTTGTCCAGACTGCAAATTTTAGAATAGCATAGAATTAGTATTCCTGCTTATGTATTTCTGGGTGACAATTTTTTTTAAGTAGCAACTTCATGATATTAATACTTATACATGTTTTAATACACAGATTAATATTACTTCATTCAAGACTTATTAAAAGCAGAATATCAGTGATCACGTAAACTCAGATTTTATTTCAACCTGCTAAGCTACAGGTTAAACTCTAGAATATTTATTAGCCAATCTGAACTTTGACACTTATATTGAAAGCAAAGTTTTCAAAGTTGTGATTTGTGTTAATCAAGTTCATAGAAAATCAGCAAGGTTCACCTTAGATTGGGGAAGAAAGCTACAAATATATTGTATGCTGACTGCTAATTGCGAATCATTCAGCATCTAGAAAACCTTACATATTGTTTGAGTAATAAATCTTGGTGTGCTGGTCAGTTTTATTGCTCAGATTTGTCTTTTATTAAATTCTTACCGAATTTTTTTTCACAGCAGAAAATGAGCTTAAAATATTAGTGTTTTAGTGACATGTGTTTAGTGATAATATGTTTCTCATTCTAAAAATTTTGGCTTGTTGTTGCTTATGAATTTTTTTTTTAAAGAGCTAATAGTTGTACTTTGTGTAAAAATCCCATGGGTTTCAAGTAGGAATCTAAATATTAGGAAGGGGTTTCATGAGGTATTTGTGTTTCCTACGATTAAGATAAAGGTATGGAGTAGGGGACGTGGATCCATGAAAAATGGAGGTGGGGCTGGGCGTGGTGGCTCACGTCTGTAACCCCAGCACTGTGGGAGGCCGAGGTGGGAGGATTGCTTGAGCCCAGGAGTTTGAGACCAGCCTGGCCAACATGGTGAAACCCCGTCTCTACTAAAAATACAAAAATTAGCCGGGTGTGGTGGTGGGTGCCTGTAATCCCAGCTACTTGGGAGGCTGAGGCAGGAGAATTGCTTGAATCCGGGAGGTGGAGGCTGCAGTGAGCTGAGATCACACCACTGCACTCCAGCCTGGGCAACAGAGCGAGACTCCATCTCAAAGAATAAAAATAGATTGGGCATGGTGGCTCACGCCTGTAATCTCAGCACTTTGGGAGGCCAAGGAGGGTGGATTGCTTGAGCCCAGGAGTTTGAGACCAGCCTAGGCAATGTGGTGAAACCCCATTTCTATTAAAAAATACAAAAATTAGCTGGGTGTGGTGGCATGGTCCCAGCTAGTTGGGGAGGCTGAGGTGGGAGGATTGCTTGAGCCCAGGAGGTTGAGGCTGCAGTGAGCCGTGATCACGCCACTGCACTCCAGCCTTGGCAACAGAGTGAGACCCTGTCCAAAAGATATATATATATATACACACACACACACACACGCACACACACATATCTAGAGGTGGGATGTGGTGTTAAGAATGAGGAAGAGAGAAAAATCATACGTATAGACCACAGGACAGAAGAGCAAGGGGGTTAGGAATAGAGAGGCCAGTGGGCAATGGGATGGGGAAGAAAGCTGGTAGCTAGTGGGGTGGGAAACTATGGGAAAATTTGTGAAATTTGCTTAGTTCTCCAGCTTCACCTTTGTGCCTCATTACCTTCTGCTCTTTCTGAATTAGGATCATATGAGATGATGGGTGTGAAAGGTCTTGGGGTACCCTGAAGTGTGCTATCCATCTAGTTCCCTTTTGTGTATTCTTTATTCCCCCATGTGAAACCCAGCCTCAGAGGAAGGTCTGCTAAGTTCATTTATACCAATATAAATGATGGACAGAACTTGTGCAGCTTCTCCCAGAAATGTTACCATTTTCACAGAACAGAAGGCCTTAAGGATTAACTGGATATTGTGAAATTCCAGGATTTTTCTACCATTGGCAGAAATATGTTTTTGATTAGGGAACCCTGTTTAACCACCTCCCAGATTACATAAAGTAAACACTATTTTGCTTATTTATAAATGGGGCCTTCACTGGTTTCATTTTCCGCTAGGTCTGTTTTCTTCTCTGCTAATTCATGGTAGTGAAACTTACATCATAGGGTCATTGTGAGGAGTGAATGAGGCAGGTCATGGCTGATAGTAATTCTTCAATAAATGATGGCTGTGATTATTACCACCGAGTCAGCTCAGTTCTGCTGCGTTTATGTCCTGGCTCAGGCAGGGACATCCCCATGCAGGCCTGCATTCCTGGCAGTTTCATTCTCAGCACTGCCCGTCTTCCAACCTGGGGATTCACGAGGGGACTGCAGATTGTGGTGGATGGTTGAGCATGTGGTGCAGAGAGAACACAAAACCTACCAAGGGCTTAGAGCGGATGGGCTGGAGGAGACAGTCTGTTGGGAGGGGAAAGGTACTCCTTTGAGAAGGGCTGACTTCTCGGAGGCCTTGTCTCTCTCCCTGGGGCTGTGTTAACTTCTGAAGTGATTTTCATCACAGTTTACAAACCCCAGAGTCTCTGATCCCTGCTTTTCCCTCACGTGGCCATGGAGGTCCTTTTCTGTTCTCTCTTAGGAAAACACAACTGTGTCAAGTGGTGTTTTCAAAATGAACTTTGCTAAAATGTAAAGGGAAACTAAAATGAAATAGAAAAACTGTGAATATCATAGAAATAAATAAATGACCAAAGCACAGGGTTCTGATTAGGAGACTCTCCCTAGAAAGCACATCTCAACTCAGACTAGCCACTTTTCAACCATTCTGTAGCCACATGTGGCAAGTGGCTGTCATATTAGACCTTTAACTGCCCATTCCAGTGTAAGCTCAAGGAGCAGGCCCGTTGTGCCTTATCTCAGAGCCTGGCAGATAGCAGTTCCCTTCAGGACTGATGTAGACTCTTCTCCATTATTGCTAGGGATTGCTGGAGAATGGTGCAAATGTTATTATATGGAATTGTGTAGTTAAATTACGTTTAATTAGAGTGTTATATTTCTAGAATACTTTAATGCTAGTGTATTGCGTTTAGGTACATTCTCCATCTGCTTCCATTAGTGTCAAAACATTCTAGAAATGTAAAGTTTAAAAAAATACAGTATTTTCGGAAACTGTGTTTTTTTGGACATCATTTTTAGGTTGATACTGCAAGCAACTTGAACTCTGGTAAAGAGGACCACTCCGAAAGCAGTAATGTAGAGAACAGAAGAACTAGTAATGATGATAAGCGCGAAAGCTGCTCTGAGAAAATAAAATTGGCTGAAGAGGGATCAGATGAAGATCTGGATTTGGTTCAACATCAGATAATCCCTGAGTGTTCAGGTAGGATAATCACTAGGTGATTGGCTAATGATAATTACAAATGTTATATTGAAGGTGTTAGTATTACCTGTGTTTTTATCAACTGAGTAGAAATAATAAACCAAAAAAGACATACACTATTTGTGACAAACAAGCAATCACCACTTTTTATTTATAAGAATACTAAGAGCCCTTAAATATACTTATATTAGAAATATAACAAAATATGTCATTTAATAAAATAGTTGTTGTGGTCATTGTACATTAATCAAGTAGGGAGTATTTCTGCATTTTGTGATGCAATTTATTGATTTTTTGATGACTAAAATTGTACAATAAAATATATGCTATAATTTGTAGGGATAGTCCCACCCAATAACATTTGGATTTTTAAAAAAATGACATTTTTAATGGTGGTAAATTAATTCTAGTCAGATTGAATTAGAATAGTGTTTCTCGGCCAGGCGCGGTGGCTCAAGCCTGTAATCCCAGCACTTCGGGAGGCCGAGACGGGCGGATCACGAGGTCAGGAGATCAAGACCATCCTGGCTAACACTGTAAAACCCCGTCTCTACTAAAAAATACAAAAAACTAGCCGGACGAGGTGGCGGCCGCCTGTAGTCCCAGCTACTGGGGAGGCTGAGGCAGGAGAATGGCGTGAACCCAGGAGGTGGAGCTTGCAGTGAACTGAGATCCGGCCACTGCACTCCAGCCCGGGTGACAGAGCGAGACTCCGTCTCTAAAAAAAAAAGAATAGTGTTTTCTCAAAAAGTGGTCTGCAGAGCCCTGGGGATATGGTGGGAGATGGTGTCCCTGATACCCTTGCAGGGGCTCTGCAAGGTGAAAGCTGTTTTCATAGTAATACTGAGATACTGTTTGCCTTTGTGCTCACCATACTGACATTTGCACTGATGGTGTAAAAGGAATGGTTAGCAAAATTGCTGGTACTTTATCATGAATCCGGACAATGGCACCAAAATGTACTAGTAGTCGTTGTATTCTTTGCAACCAGGCACTGACAGGAAAAAGAAATAGCCAGTGTCACCGGCTATGAATCAGTAAAAACTATCAATTTTATGAAATTTTGACCCTTAAATATGCATCTTCTTAACATCCTGTGGGGCAAAATGGGAAGTATACATAAAGCAATTATGCTGTATGCCGAAGTTTGAAGGTTGTGTTGAAGAAAGGTACTTTTGTGATGGTTGGAGTTGAGAGCTGAAGTGGCCGCTTTTGTAATGGAACACCATTTTTACTTGAAAGAATGACTGACAATTATCATTCAGATGGGTATTTGATAGACTTCTTTTTAAGAAAATAAACATGTTCCTTCGAGGATAACTACTGACAGTATTTGTTGCCAATGGTAAAATTTGAGCTTTCGAGTGAAAATTACAGTTTTGGAAAACTGTATATGTCACTGTGAGGTTGATAGCTTTCCAATACTTAGACTTTTCTTATAAAAATTGGTGGCAATATTAACTGATGCCTTTGTGTAATGAAATGTGTTAACAGGTTGAAGGTCTGCATAATTTAGTTAACCACTGTTTTCCGAATGATCAATGTAGGGTAAAAGATCCATTCAACATGAAATACAGATCCATGGATTTTAATGGAACAAATACGTAAAGCTCACTAATTTGATTACAGATTTCGCTTAACAGTTAACCTGTAAGAAACCACTCTTGTTAAGTATTGGTGTAGTTTAAAGAAGACTATCCAATTATCTGAATAGGCTATTAAGTTTCTCCTTCCTTTTTTAACTGTATATCTGTGTGAGGCCAAATTTTCTGCATATACTTTAGCCAAAACAACAGATTACAATAGGATGACTGTCTTCCTATGAGAATATGAGAATCCAGCTGTCTTCCCTTCATCCAGATATTACAAATTTGACCAGTACCACTCTTCTCACTAATTTTTTGAGAATATAGTTATTTGTCATAAAATGTGATACTTTTTTTTTTTTTTTTTTTGAGGCGGAGTCTCGCTCTGTCGCCCAGACTGGAGTGCAGTGGCCGAATCTCAGCTCACTGCAAGCTCCGCCTCCCGGGTTTACGCCATTCTCCTGCCTCAGCCTCCCGAGTAGCTGGGACTACAGGCGCCCGCCACCTCGCCCGGCTAGTTTTTGTATTTTTAGTAGAGACGGGGTTTCACCGTGTTAGCCAGGATGGTCTTGATCTCCTGACCCCGTGATCCGCCCGTCTCGGCCTCCCAAAGTGCTGGGATTACAGGCTTGAGCCACCGCGCCCGGCCCAAAATGTGATACTTATGTTAACATAATTAGTAATAGCATGTTTTTTTATTTTTGAAAGTGAATTAATAAGTAAATATTTACAATACTTTTCAGTGTTGATTTCTAATATGTTCATTATCAATAGCTATAACCCACATAAGAAAAATTACTATGGGTTCTCAATAATTTTTTTTTTAGACGAAATCTCACTCTTTCGCCTAGGCTAGAGTGCAGTGGTGCGATCTTGGCTCACTACAAGCTCTGCCTCCTGGGTTCATGCCATTCTCCTGCCTCAGTCTCCCAAGTAGCTGGGACTACAGGTGCCCACCACCATGCCTGGCTAATTTTTTTGTATTTTTAGTAGAGAGGGGGTTTCACTATGTTAGCCAGGATGGTCTGATCTCCTGACCTCGTGATCCGCCCGCCTTGGCCTCCCAAAGTGCTGGGATTACAGACGTGAGCCACTGTGCCTGGCTGGGTTCTCAATAATTTTTAAGGCTGTAAAGGGGAGCTGAGAAAAAGTTTGAGAGCTGTGATTTAGAGTATGTTTGGGATGAGATCAGCTCTCACTGTTAGGTCAGGTGACTCAGGATTATGGTTTTCAGGAAACAAAGTGAAATGGGAGAGTTCCCTTATCCCCCTTGCAGGATGTGTGACAGGGGTGCGGGCTCACTTCTTCAGTGCCTCACTGCTCAAACGCCTAGAGGGGGCAGGCAGATGGGCAGGTGCAGAGGCCTTGGGGAGTGCTTTTGGGCTCTGACCCCACAGCAGCATCTAAGGGTGAATGTTTACAACTCCCAAAGCCCAAGTGGGAATGTTACAGTGTGCTTTTTCAGCTTTGCCGTCTGCTGGCGGCTTGTGTTAATCAGCTCTATTAGACCCTCTGCCTTATCACAAGGGCAGAGGTCTTTCTGTATCCTGGGTTCTTGCTCTGGTATACTGGAAAAATCGTATCACATGTTGGCTTGGAGGATGAGTGCAAGGTTTTACTGAGTGGTAGAGGTAGCTGTCAGTGAGATGGATGGGGAGCTGGAAGGAGGATGGAGTGGGAAGGTGGTCTTCCCCTGGAGTCGGGCTGCCCGGTGGTTGAACTCTCCTCCAGCTGCCTCTGGCAGAACTCCCCTTGGCATCTGCATCGTTCCGCAGTCACTGGTTTGCTGGTGTCTGCTGGTGTGTGTTCCTCTGTTCCTCAGCCACTTGTGTCGTGTATGCTAAAGGTCTCTGGTTTATAGGGGCACAGGATGGGGGCATGGTGGGCCAGAGTGGTCTTGGAAAATGCAGTATTTGGGCGTGAAAATAGGAGTGCCTGTTCTCATTGAGGTCCGTGGGTACAGGCCCAAGGGTAGAGCCCTCACCAGGGACCCTACCCTTTTCTTTTTTTTTTTTTTTTTTTTTTTTTTTGTTGAGACGGAGTCTCGCTCTGTCGCCCAGGCTGGAGTGCAGTGGCCGGATCTCAGCTCACTGCAAGCTCCGCCTCCCGGGTTTACGCCATTCTCTCGCCTCAGCCTCGCGAGTAGCTGGGACTACAGGCGCCCGCCATCTCGCCCGGCTAATTTTTTGTATTTTTTTAGTAGAGACGGGGTTTCACCGTGTTAGCCAGGATGGTCTCGATCTCCTGACCTCGTGATCCGCCCGTCTCGGCCTCCCAAAGTGCTGGGATTACAGGCTTGAGCCACCGCGCCCGGCCGACCCTACCCTTTTCTACCCAGCATTTCCCTGTCCCCTTCGCATATCTAAGATATTATAATCGAGGTTAGCTGTTGACACAGTTTACATTGGATTTGTTTATATGGTTTTAGTACTGAATGGGTTACTTCAAAATGCCTGTTGTATAGACTACCTATGTTGACAGAGCCTGAGAATGCTGGGATTGGCAGTTGGGAATGAGAACTAGAAGGTGTTGCTTTTGAAGTATGTAAGCAATAAGATTCCAGGAACCTCCTTCTTAATAGTATCAGTATTCTTTTTGGATAAGTTGCTTTCCTCTTTCTTTTTTTCCTTTAGAAGGAAATTAGGAAGTTGAGAGCAGTAGCTCATACCTGTAATCCCAGCATTTGGGAGGCCCAGGCAGGAGTATCACTTAAGCCCAGGAGTTTAAAACCAGCCTGGGCAACATAGTGAGATCCCCATCTCTACAAAATTTTTTTTTTTTAAATTAGCCAAGTATGTTGGCATGCGCCTGTAGTCCTGGCTCTGGCTATTCAGAAGCTGATGTGGGAGGATTGCTTGAGCCCAGGAGTTCGAGGTTGCAGTGAGCTATGATCATGCCACCACACTTCAGCCTAAGTGACAGAATGAGATCCTGTCTCTCAAAAAAAAAAAAAAAAAGAAGAAGTGATGTTCATTACAGGAAAACATCACTGAACTCTTTGGGTTTTCAAAAGTTGATAAATTTGGCCTTACTTAGCACAATATGCCACTTCTGATGATCTGTCCTGGGGTGGCTGAGACTTACTATTTGAGCATTCATGCTCATTCATTGCTGGATTATCAGCTTTCATCAGATTTAAACAGAGAGACTATCATCTGTGGCTAAGAGGCTAAGAGCTTTGGCTCTACAGTCAGACAGAGTTGGGTGGAATCTGACTGGCATTTACCTGTTATATGACCTTGGACATACGTGTAACTCAGTTACAAAATAGCTTCAGTTTACTAATTTGTAAAATGAGAACAGTGATTATACCACCTCAGAGGGTTAATATGAGCATTAAATGATATAATGCTTAAAAATAAAGCACTTAAAACTGTGCCTATCAGGTAACTCTATAAATGTTAGTTATTATTATCATTAATCATAAGTTAATGACAGAAGTTCTAAAGTGTCCTTAATTTCAAATAAGTTGCTATCAATTATCTACAATTCAAGAACCTTTTTAGGTACTTCAAGAAATTAGAACGAAGGAAGCGGCATAGAAAAAAGATACAAGCTACATGGAGTACTTGTTTGAGTTTTTCTTCTTTCTATGTGTTGCAACCACTTTGTGTCACTGAAGACATACGGCTTTTTACTGTAGCCATTTGTGTACACGCCTTCTCTTTCAGTTAGACTGAAGCAGCTTTAGGACAGGATTCTTGTCTTACTCTTTATTTCCTGTTTCTTAGTCATGAATATAGAAAGTGTAACAGAATGAAGGAGAAAGAATTTGGGATTTAAAATCATGAGAATCACTTCTGAGTCCAGTGCTATAATTCGTTATCTATTTGAAAGGACCCAGTTATTTCAACTGTAAAATAGAGATAACTGTCTATTTCATAGGGTTGTTAGATAATTATATAAACAAATACATGTGAAAGCACCTTGTAAATCGAGATACATGGTACCAGTATAGTAGTTATTACTATCAGCCATAAATATTTGTTGAATGAAAGAACAAATTGTAAGAACAAAACAAAACTTTATAGTTTTACTATACTTCAGACCTATTTTTACTTTCCACACAATGTAGATGAACACAAATTAAAAGAATTAGATTCTCAACTTGAAGATGCTATTCACAAGATGAAAAAACTTGATAAAATATTGGCAAAGAAACAATGCAGAGAAAAAGAAATTAAGAAGCAAGGTCTAGAAATGAGAATAAAGCTGTGGGAAGAAATTAAGGTAAGAATTATCTAACCTTATGCTGACATGTAAGAAACAAATTCTCCTGGCTGGGCATGGTGGCTCACGCCTGTAATCTCAGCACTTAGGGAGGCCGAGGCAGGAGGATCGCTTGAAGCTGGGAGTTTGAGACCAGCCTGAACAACATAAAGAAACCCCATGTGTACAAAAAAATTAAAAAGTTAGCCAGGCATGGTAGTGTGTGCTTGTCGCCCTGGCTACTCGGGAGGCTGAGGCGGGAGGATTGCTTGAGCCCAGGAGTTCAAGGCTGTGCAGTGAGCTATGATCATGTCACTACACTCCAGCCTGACTGACAGAGCGAGGCAGTCAAAAAAAAAAAAAAAAAAATATATATATACACACACACACACATAGAAAATATATGTTTTATGTACATATATTATATATATATTATATAGATATATAGAGAAAAAAAGAATTTCCTCTATAAGTTGAGTAAGAAAATCATGGACCATGGTGTTACTGTGGCCTGCCTTTATTGTTTTATTTTGTGGAGGTGGTGGCAGTGATATGTATATGTGTGTATATGAAGGAGTCATAGGGGTGATATTTTTCTGGAACCTGAGAAGAAAACTTGGTCTGTAACATTCAGATTTCAAGCACTGCACTGGCGTGTTCATCTCCCCAGGGACAGGCCCAGGGTACCACGTCTCTTACTAGCAACAGGCTGGTAAAGTGCTGGGCCCCTCCATCTCTGGAATAGGAAGAGGTGTAATAGCTGCTTTCATCAAGTACGTATGTCTGCTTTCTCTTCAGCAGCCTTATAGTTTGGAGATAAATAGACACAGTTTAACCCTCTGGTTAGCTTTATTATTTGGGTAAACCTTTGTGACAAACAAGTTTTGGGGAGTTGACTGTTTCCTGTACTGGTCAAGATCTTTGGGAAGCTGTAAAGTGCTTGAGGTCTAGGACCATACTTCATTTGCTTCTATCTCAACAAATTCCTAGTGCTCCATAACTTTCCTTGGCCTTCTTGGACCTCTTATTCTCTATAATATTGAGGGCTTGAAGTTGACTAGATGTTGGCATTGACTTGGTGTATAGCCACTGACTCATACTTGAATTTTGACCCTCAAAGCAAAGCGCCTTTAAGGTAAGGAACCGTGTGTAATAAGAGATTGGTTGTTTTTGAAAAGCCCTCCTTGAACAGTTGACTGACTTCTGGGAAAGTTTCCTAGACAATAATATGAATTAAAAATGTAGTAATTAAAAATACATTTTTATGAGGTTCCCAGGAAGTCCATTGGGATTGAAAGAAAGAAACATCCACAATGCAATGCTTTAAACTAGATAAATCGTTTCTGGAAATTTTAGCAGAAAAAGTTAGCCTATCACTTTTTCCTATTGAATCTTAAAGCAAGTTTTTATTTCCTTCGAAGCAAGAATTATAAATGGAAACATAATAAAATATAGTAACAATCTTGAAATGTCTGAAATTTTTTAATTTGATGGTGTATCTTTAGGTTACTCACTAATTATAAAAATATCAAGCAGAAACTTAAGATACTTTAAGCAAGGTAATTATCATATAATGATAGGTGTAGACTCTGACTCTATTTGGAAATACCCGTTGACAGAATTTTGTGAGAACAGAGAACATTTACAGATTTCCTCAAAAAAAAAAAAAGAAAAAAGCCTGAGACTTCTCGTTTTTATGTATGTGACTGGGAGCTGTGTTGGAACTTAAAAAATAAATGATTATAGTTGCCTCCTTTTCCAATGTTTGAATTTAAATTTTTCTTTCATTAGTCTGCAAAATATAGTGAAGCTTGGCAAAGTAAAGAGGAGATGGAAAATACAAAAAAATTTTTCTCTCTGACTGCTGCGTCTGAAGAAACTGTTGGTGAGTAGATGGAGATGTCATTCAGCTTTGTTTTTATCTGAGTCATAGAATGTTTGGATTAAAGTAAAATTCCCAATCCAATTTTTCTGTCCTGTTCTTTCTGAGTTTGACTGTTCTTTAGGGAAATGATTGATCACATTAGGTAGGATTATATGAAACTACTCCAAGCTTAGGTATGTTTCGGTGTCTTTAAGTGTTTGTGTCTGCTTGACAATAAGGGGGACAGGGCAGGGACAAACTGGGAAACAGACAGAAGTATGTCATTGCCTTTACTTCCTGTCTCTCTTAGGTGTCTCTAGATCCCACTTTCTGCATACGTTTCCCCAACTGCTTATGAGCCTGTGGAACGCCTTTTGTTAAAATCTATGACTGATTTGTCCTATTTCCTGGTCTCTCTCACAGTCCTATTTATTTGAGATGAACCAATTCTGCACATTTATTTCTGCCTTTCTCGTTTGTTTCTATGTATATTTGTGAATCTTCTTTTTTGAAAACAGAAATATTATGGAGTCATGTAACCTTTAACCCATTTATATGATGGTGAAAATTTTAGGGATTAGAAACATTTTGTATTTTTATATATCCTAGTTGAAACATCAAAAAATACTAGTCTGGCCTATATTAAATTCATCGATCATTTACTTTTTGCATCTTCTGTTTTGTTACAAAAGTAACACATGTGTAATCTACATAAGAAAATATTGGTTAAACAAAAATATTACTGTCAGCTAAATTCTCAACTTGTAGAGATAACCACTATTAATATTTTAGTTTACTGTTTGTCTTTTGAGATGTGTTTAATGCAAATATCCATATATATATTTTGAGAAGAAAAATAGGATCAAATTATATATGTATACGGTATTTTGTAACCTTTTCCCAACTAATTTGTATTTCTGGAGCACCTTTAGCTGTCAATAATAGATGTGTGTGGTCGTTTGTTTCCAAATGGCTGCCATTAGTTCCTTCCCTTTATTTGTGTTCATTCTCCTCCTCATTTAGAGATGGAGTCCATTTCTCCCTCCCATTTCAGTCTTGGCTAGCCTGGAACAACTTTGATTGATATATTACAGCAAAAATGACATCATGCCATTTCCAGGCCTTGTCTTTAAGAAGACAGGCAGTTTCTGCTTCTTGTCGAATGCTCACTCAGAGGAAAGCCAGCCACCATGTAAGAGATCAGGCTGCCCAAGGCTGCCATGCTGTGAGAGGCCCCAGGCAAGCCATATGGAGGGGCTATGCAGAGAGAAGATGACTGTAGCCAGTTCCTGGCTATCATGATTTTGGTAATGTCTCTCTCAAATTCGTGTCCACTTGGAACCTTGGAATGTGTCTTTTTTTTGAAATACGGTCTTTGCAGAGACTTAGTTAAGATGAAGTCTTTTTGGATTAGGGTGGGCCTTCAAAAAAGAGGAGAGGACACAAAGAGACATAGAGACACAGGGAAGAAGGCTGTGTGAAGATGGAGGGATGTAGCTACAAGCCAAGGAATGCAAGGATTGCTGGAACCCAAAAGGAGCTAGGAAGATACAAGGAACAATTCAGAAGGAATGCTCTGCTGACACCTTGATTTCAGATATCTAGCTTCTAGAACTGTAGGGAATAAATTTCTGTTGTTTTCAGCCACCCAGCCTGTGGTAAATTGTTATAGCAGCCCTAGGAAACCGATACACTGACTATTCAACAGTTTCAATGCAGACACTGAATAAAGGAGCAAGCTTGGACATTTTAGCTCCGGCAAACACAATGCAGAGAATAACCAAGGCTAGATATATGGCCCCCTGACCTACTCCAAACATCTCCAGCCAAAGGGAGCTACCCAGCCATCTGAGGCCCCATTCATAGTGGAGCAGAGATAAATTGTTCCTGCTGTGTCCATCAAATTCCTGACCCACAGAAGCAAGAGCATAATAAAATGTTCACTGTTTTATGCCATTAACTTAAAAATTTTTTTATTGTAAATTGACAATTTATATTTATGGGGTACAAAGTGATATTATGATTTATGAATACAATATAGAATAATTAAATCGAGCTAATTAGCCTATCCATCACCTCAAATGCTTAACATCTTTTATGGTGAGACCATTTGAAATTTAGTCTCTTAGCAATTTTGAAATGTACAATACATCATTATTGATGACGTTCACCACGCCATGTAATAGATCTCAAAGAAAAACCTTATTCCTCCTGTCTAACTGAGACTTTGTACCCTTTGGCCATTATTTTCTCATTTTCCCATCCTCCAGCTTCTGGTAACCACCATTCTACTCTGCTTCTCTGAGTACAATTGTTTTGGATTCCACATATAAATGGGAACATGTAGTATTTGTCTTTTTGTGTCTAGTTTATTTTGCTTGGCATAATGTCCTCTAATTCTATTCATGTTGTTGCAAATGATAGAATTTCCTTCTTTTGAAAGACTGAAAAGTACTCCATGGTGTATATATACCACATTTTCTTTATCCATTCATCTGTTGGTGGATACTTAGGTTATTCTGTAACTTGGCTATTATGAGCAGTGCTGCAATGAGCATGGGAGAGCAGACATCTCTTTGACAAACGGATTCTAAAGCTGTTGGGTAAATGCCCGGAAGTGGGATTTCTGGATCATATGGTAATTCTATTTTTAGTTTTTTGAGGATCCTCCATACACTTTTCCATAATGGCTGTAGTAATTTACATTCCCACCCATAGAATGCAAAGGTTTCCTTTAATCCACATCCGCACCAACACTTTATCTTTTGTGTTTTTGGTGATAGCCATTCTGATAGGAGTGAGATGACATTTCATCATGGTTGATTTATATTTCCTGAATGATTAGTGAGGTTGAGCATTTTCTGCGTATTTGTTGTATGCCATTAAGTTTTGTTTTTTACTTTTTATTTTGAAATAATTTTAAATTTATGGGAAATTGGCATAAGTAGTACAGAATTCCATATACCCTTCCCCCCAGCTTCTCCTAATCTTACATAACCATAGTGATCGAAACTCAGAAATCAACATTGGTATAATACCATTAATTAAAGTATAGACTTTCTTAAAAATTTACCAGGTTTCCCACTAGTGTCCTTTTTACTTACTAGTATCCAATCCAAGATCCCATGTTACATTTTGTTGTCATGTCTCCTTAATCTCCTCCACTCTGTGATAGTTCCTCAGTCTTTCCTTGTCTGTCGTGATGTTGACCCTTTTGGAGAGTATTGGTCAGCTGTTTTGTGAAATATCCTTCCGTTTTGGTTTATGTGATGTTTTCTCATGATTAGATGAAAGTTACGAATTTTGGCAAGCATGCCCTAGAAGTTATGTGCACTTCTCAGTCGATCACACTTGGTATACCTGATGCTGTTATATATCGCTATTGGTAATGTTTCACCTTGATCGCTTTGTTAAGATGGTGTCTGCTGGTTTTCTCTACTGTAAAATTACTATTTTTTATTTTACAATTAATATATATCTTGGAGGAGATACTTTAAGACTATGCAAATATCCTGTTTCTTCTCCAGCTTTCACCTACTAATTTCAGCATCAATAAGTAGATCTTGCCTGAAATAATTATTACCGTATGCCACTAGATTTGGGGTGATTTTTTTTTTTTTTTTTTTTTTTTTTGAGACGGAGTCTCGCTGTGTCGCCCAGGCTGGAGTGCAGTGGCGCGATCTCGGCTCACTGCAAGCTCCGCCTCCCGGGTTCCCGCCATTCTCCCGCCTCAGCCTCCGAGTAGCTGGGACTACAGGCGCCCGCCACTGCGCCCGGCTAGTTTTTTGTATTTTTTTAGTAGAGACGGGGTTTCACCGTGTTAGCCAGGAGGGTCTCGATCTCCTGACCTCGTGATCCGCCCGCCTTGGCCTCCCAAAGTGCTGGGATTACAGGCTTGAGCCACCGCGCCTGGCCGATTTGGGGTGATTTTTTAATGCGACAATAGATGACTGGAACAATGTGCATCAGCATTACTTTTAATGATTATACATTAATTCATTAGATGGATGTGCCATTATTTGTTTAACTAATACCCTTCTATTGAACATTTAGGTTATTCCTTTAGGTTTTCAATTTTTAAAATTACACATAATGTTGCAATGACATTGTTAGTCAATTATTGCAACGATTACCTTCTGTGGTAGGCTGAAAAAAATCCACCTCAATCCCCCAAGAGATATCTATGTCCAATCTCTAGAGCCTGTGAATGTTACCTTATTTGGAAAAAGGGTCTTTGCAGATGTGATTAAGTCCTGAAATATTGAGATGGGCCCTAAATTCCATCATAGGTAGGCTTATCAGAAAGAGATGGAGGAAGAAGAGGTAGATAAGGAAGAGGAAAAGGTGCTGCAGAGACAGAGGCAGAGATTGGAGCAATGTAGCCTCAAGCCTGCTGGCAACCACCAGAAGCCAGAAGAGGGAGGAACAGAATCTCCTCTAGAACCTCTGGAGGGAATGTGGCACTGTTGACACCTTGATTCTGGATTTCTGGCCTCCAAAACTGTGAGAGAATAAACTTCTGTTGTTTGAAGCCACCAAGTTTGTGGTAATTTGTTAGGGCAGCTATAGAAAATGGGTATACTTTGGAATACATTCCTATAAGAGAAATACTTAGTCCAGGGTTGAACTTTCACAAGATTTTTATTCACATTGTCTTACTGAAATCAAGTTAGATTCTTACCACATTGTATCTGAATATTGTTTTTCTATGCCAACAACAATGGATTTTGTAGTTATTTTTAAGCTTTGTTTATTTAAAGTGGAATCACAATAATTTGTATTTCTCTGATTATCAGGGAGGTTATAGATTTCTTTTGTTTAGCCAAGTTGTGAGTTACCTAGTCATGTCTTAGGCTCTTTTATAAAGTGAGGCATTCTTTATTGATTTGAAAGACATTTTTAAATATTAAGGATATTAATTCTTTGTCACAAATACCAAAATATTTTTCTTTTTTTAAATTTTAATTTAATTTTTTAAATTTCTTGCTCTAGTTAGTCATTTCTTTTATGTTATCATTCATTGGTACTCTGCTTTTAAAGGCCTTTTATGTCTCAAGATTATATAAAATATATATTTTCCTTTCATCAGTTATAATTTAATGAAAACATTTAAATATTAACCTACATGAAATTTATTTTGGTATTAGATATGAGGTAGAGAGTTGATTTAGTTTTTTCCCCTAATTTGCTAACCAGCTATTCCAAGACCCGTTATTAGATAATCCATCATTTCCCCACTTATTTGAAGTGCTAACTTTATCATGTACGAACTGGGTTTGTTTCAAGGTTTTCTATTTTATTCCATTAAAATTTCTGTCTGTGCTGATGTTAATACCACTCTATTTTGATTATTGTGTCTTTGTAATACATTTTATTAGGGCAGTATTTTGGAATAACATGTTTTTCTCAAATCCGTTTTTTTTCTGAGTTTAGCAATGACTACATTATTTTTTTAAAAAGATGATGCAAGAGCACCTCTAAAGCGATAGCTTATGAACTGCTTTTTAATTTATTTAAATGTCTAAAGACCAGTATATGAACGTAGCCTGTTTGGAAAAGTACAACTTACTAATATATTTCCTTCAATGTTTATCAGTAATTCTACACCTTCCTAGAAATGAGACTACACCCCTTATTCCCAAAAGCAAAAATAAAAACAAAAACATGGACAGTGTCAGGAATGAGATTCTGGATGTTTTAGTATCTCAGCATCTATAGTTTGGAAACCAGGAGTCAAATACTGATTTTTCTAGTGGATAGGGCTTTTCTGAAAGACCACACCTGCTTGTGGTTGACTCTGGAGCAAGCAGTGTAAGGCCACTCTGTAAGTGGATCTGTGGTGGCCTTTTAACATTAACCTTTTCGGTCACAGAGTTCACTACCCAGTGAACTTTTGGTCCTGGAAGGCAAGACATTTGTTTTCAGTTGCCCTTTTTTCAAAACCAAATCAAAACTATACAATATGTTTAATTTTTAAAGCTCCTGGCATGTATATTTGGCTTAAATCTACGTTCACGTTGGCTTTCTGGAGTCACGTGACTGTTGCAGGTCCTTTAGACACTTCCCATAATGTTAGATTAGTCCTGATGTTCTAACATGGAAATTAAGTGGACTTAGTGATATGAAAGCTGGAGCTGCAAGGGGCTCGAAAGCTATGTTAGGATAATCATTGTTTTAAACATGATGACATTATTAAAGCTTCAGTTTTTAGATTCTGACTTCTTAGTTATTATGTATTGGCAGTGTGTACAAAGCAGGTAAGATGCAAAAGTAGGGTCAATGTTAAAGGAAAAGGGAATACAAGATACTGTTAGGCGAGCCAGAGGTCTGTTTCCCTTCACTCTTGCTACTGACTGTCTTAATTAGTTCCCACTTGAACGGTTCACCAAAATAAAGAGGTAACATTATTGTATTACTGGCTTCTTCAGATTTAATTAGAATCTCTTTTTGATGATTGTTCTTTTACAGAAAAGCCAAATTCCTTAATGAAATTTCCTGCTTGCCGTTTACTTCATAGACCTATGTTTTGGAGTCACTTATTGCCACACATATCTGTTTTTTTTTTTTTAATCTTAGAAAAGTAGTTAGCATTTTACTTTAGGCTGCATTATTAACCTAATTACATTAATTTTTTTTGGACTACATAACTATTACCTTATTCTAAAAGAGGAAACTTTGGGAATAATCAGCTTAAATTTGTTGTTATTAGCAGAATATTTTCACTGCAAGTATGAAAGAAATAATTAGAAACACAAGAGTCCAGTTTGACCTCATGCCACGGATTTTTTGAAAGTCTCATATTCCTGCTCTTTCAACATAGGCACTATCATAAGGTGGTATGAAACTACTTACATCTGTTCTACACTGAGATGAATTTCCCATTACTCATTGGATCCCAGCTACTGTTTTAATGAGAAGTGTATAAAAATTTAAAAATACTTTTAATCAATCATATATAGTCATAAATTTCTAAATAAAATATTTTTAGAAATGTTATTAGGAAAACAGGAAAATTTTACCTGTTTTCCCTCTAGGATAATTTTTTGTTACCAGCACAGTTTAAGGCACTTGTAAATTGCCAGTAGGTGGCAGCATCTAGTTACAGTAAGTACTTTAAAAAGCCTTAAAACACTTTAAAAAATTTTGAAGCTCCTGGATTATGTTTTTGGCTTAAACCTGTAGAGCTCACATTGTATTTCTAGAGTCACGTGACTGCTGTAGGCCCTGTAGACAATTCCTGTAATGTTAGATTAGTCCTGATACTCTAACACGGAAATTAAGTGGACTTAATGATATGAAAGCTGGAGCTGCAAGGGACTTGAAAGCTATGTTCAGAGAGAATCATTTTAAGCATGACCACATTATTAAAGCCAAGCCAGACCTATTTCAGCGTATCTGTCAACATACCCAAACATACTTTCTTTCTTTTCATTTTTTCTCTTTAAACAAAGGGAGAAATTCTTAGGATGGGTATTTCTATTTTCTAGTCAGTTTTTCTTATCCTCTTATTTAAGAGTTAGCTTCAGGTTGGGTGTGGTGGTTCATGCGTGTAATCCTAGTGCTTTCAGAAGTGGAGTCAGGAGGATTGCCTGAAGCCAGGAGTTTGAGACCAGCCTGGGCAACATAGCGAGACCTTGTCTGTACAAAATATTTAAAAATTAGCTAAGCGTCAGGAGGCTGAGGTGGGAGGATTGCTTGAGCCCAGGAGTTTGAGACTGCAGTCATGCCATTGCTCTGCAGCATTTGTGACTGTGTGAAACCCTGTCTCCACCAAACAAACAAACAAACAAACAAATAATTAACTTTAAGGACTTCGGGCTGATGGCTGAATGACAGTTTTCAACCTGTTTACAGCTTCCAAAACACAAAAACCATCCCAGTTCGCTTGTAACATCACAAATAAGCAACAGCGAATAAATGAAAAAAAAAAAACTGTGTTTGGATAGTGCATTTACTTTTATTTATAGGTACTAAACACAAAAGAGGCCTTGACTCCAAGAGAAAGTTGAAAACAACATTACATTGATTTATATCACATTTGAACCTTATAATCCAGACATATTAACCTCAACTTTACTGCGATTTTGAAGTAAACAATATTGTACTTGCTAGAGATCTCTGAAATGTTTTAAAAGTCTGTCCCATCCCATTACTGAGGGATCACTTTTGGGTTTTCTTAGAGGCATGTTGCAAAAATCAAAACTCTTTACATTGCCAGGAGTTTTCCTGTAGTTTCTATCGTTTATCTAATGAATACAGGTAGAATTCAATATTCTTTGAGACAAATACATCTAGTGACAGGATTGCTTATTGTCTACTTTTGATAGAGCTTATTCTTTTTGTCTTTGTCACATTTCTCTCTCGTGTTTCTAGCTCCAAATATATACATGCATATAAACACAAAACATCAACATCATAACCAATTAGGCTTTTCAAAATTTGAGAATACTTCTTTCTAGGTGCCTTTTCTGTGAGATTCATATATGTGGTACTTCTGCTTTTGGATGCTTGGTTAAATACTCAAAGAAAATTTGGTAGTCTCTTTCTACTCTGATATGCAGGGGATAGAGGGAGGAAATCACATAACTGCTGACTGAAACAGGTAAGGATTTTGGTTTTTAGTTTCGTTGGAGTCTCAGCATTGCTTAGCAGTCTCTTTTGCATTCTCCAAAATGGTGATTCCAAACTGTTACTAACTGCTTCGTCTCCCATCTTCTGCGAGACCTTCCTTCACTGTGTTGTTTGGTCTTCCTTTCCAGAGAAAATGAATCTACAGGGTAGGAATTCCTTCAGATTCTTTCCTTCTGTTTCTAAGCTTCATCCTGACTATGCTCATCCATCCCCTGCCTCTTCCCTCTAAGTTTAGATGAAGGGAAGGTACTCTTACTCTCTGAGGCCAAAATCAGTAACATCCCTTTCACTGGCTGTTGGTTTGTCAGCCATTCCATTTTTCATCTGGAGCTTCTTTAGAGTAAGGTTTAAAAAAATGAGGAAAAAGGCTTCAATCTCTCTGGCTCTTTTCCTTCAACTTACCATGTTTAACTCTTCTAGTCCTAAAACAGAATTGAAAAGCCATTGAACCAGTGAACAACCAGCAAAACATACAAATAAGCCTTTTTCCTCATTTTTTTTTAAAAACTTACTCTAAAATAGACACCACTCAGTTTCCCTCTTCTCCTTAAAGGTCAGACTTCTTGAGAGAATAGTCCACATCACCTGGTGCTACCTGGTCAACTTCCATTTACTTCTTAACTTTTCCATGTCTCTATTTTCTACTGTCACACTATGGAAGCTGCTTCATCAGTGGTCTTCCTAAATTCAAAATCTAATGGCATACCTCCAGTTTTGATTGTACTTGACATCTCTGTAGAATCTGACACAATGACCTTTAGTACATTTTTTACTGGATTTATTATTCCCTGCTGGTTTTCTTCTTTTTCTTTCCTTCTTCCTCCCTATTGTTGAAACCTATTCCTTCTTTTATATGTTTTCTCTGCTTTGGTTAATGGTTTCATCACCCACCTAGTCTTCTAAATTGGAAATTCAAGAGCCAGCCTGAGTTTCTCCCTCATTGTTCCTTTACACTGCTTCCTTGAGTTCCCCAAATGAGTACTTTTTCTGCGCTATCTGTATCTGACTTGGTTTTTTTTTAACCCCCATTATTAAATGGTTTGATCTCAGCATTTCTCTATCAGACTATTTAAACAGCTTTCAGTCTTGCCTCCATGGTGTCATTATTTTCCTGCAAGATCATTGTACTGGTTATCTAGTGCTGTGTGACAAATTACCCCTAAAACATGGCAACCTAAGCCAACAAACATTTATAATCTCACAGTTTCTGTGGGCCAGGAATCTGGGAGCACCTTAGCTGGGTGGTTCTGACTCAGGATCCCTAGTGTCAAATGGTTGCCCGGGCTACAGCCATTTGAAAGCTTTACTGGAATTGGAGAATTGGCTTCCAAGCTCACTCACATGGTTGTTTGCAGACCTCAGTTTCTTGCTGGTTGTGGGCTGGAGACCTTAGTTTCTTACTACATGAACCCTTCCATAGGATGCGTGCGTATCCTTACAACATGGTAGCTGACTTCTAGAGCATGTAGTAAGTGCTCAACAAATTGAGTTATTATTAGTATTCCTGTGATTACTAGACATTACTGCATCAACAGGAACACGGTATGTGTCTCTTATATTATCGTTTGTATGTCAAGGAATTTCTGCAGGTTTCATACGTCTATTGGCTATGCCTAGGTCTTATATATCTTTTTATTATTAGTGTTTAGCCCATCATATTTATAAAGGGTTATTAATGACATAGTGACTTTTTACACATTTATAATTTGTTTTCTATTTGTACATTTAACTAAATTATATTATTGATTCTAATTATTTTTACTTGTTTACCTTGTTTTAGTTTGTGAACATATCATCAGGAAATAATGTTAATTTTTGTGTCCTTTTTAACAGTGATTCCTATGCTGAGAACTATAAGAACTAAGTGTTGAAATTTATTGAATGCATTTCAATATATATTTAAATTATCATACATTTTTATTTCATGACCAACATATTTAATGTTTTTAAATTAATAGCTTTAAATACTAAATGAGTCTTTTATTCCTGCACCAACCCTTCTTAGTTATGGAAGATTATCATTTTAATTTAGTACCAGATTTAAATGGATGAATTCAGATTTTTTGCATCTATATTTATAAGCAAGGTTAGTTGTATTTGCATGTGCACACACAGATGTGTGAAATGTTTGTTATGGTATAGGGGGTATAGTTGGGGGTGGAGAGTAGATGTATGTATGTTTGCTTTGTCAGGCTGTGTGAACTTCATAAAATGAATGGGGGTGGCTGCTCATTTATTTCTATGATTTGAAACAGTTTATATAACGCAGGGATTATCTGTTCCCTTAAAATTTGAAAGATTTCACTGGAAAAACCATCTGGTTCAGATAATTTCTTGGAGGCAATTCTCTGACTCTTTTCTCAGCTGCCTTCATATTTACTATTCTATTTCAGGTTACTAGCTATTCTGGAGTCAATTTTGGCAATGCATCCATGTCACTAAGATTTTAAAGTATCCACTTCACGAAGATTTAAAAATTTACTAATATACAATCTCAGATAGTATTTTAAATAATAATTCTTTTTCATATTGTTTGTACCTTCGCTTTATCTCTAATTTTGTTCATGTTTTCCTCAATCTTTTTAATCTGGAAGTTTTTTCTAAACTTTTTATTTGGGCACAGTTTTACATTCACAGAAAAATTATGAATATGGTGCAGAGATTTCCCCTATACTCACCCCCGGTTTCCCTTATTATGAACATCTTGCATTTGTGTGGTTCATTTGTTTCAATTAGTGAACCAATTTTGGTACATTCACAGTTCCACATTCTAGAATCCCATCCAGGATGCCACATTCCATTTAGCCCTCATGCCTCCTCAATTTACTGTTGGCTGTGACACTTTCTCAGACTTTTCTTATTTTTGATGAAGGTCATCAAAATGACCTTGAGTAGTACTGGTCAGGTATTTTGTAGAATGTCCAGCAGTTGTAGAATGTCCAGCAGTTGGAGTTTACCTCATGCTTTCCTCATGATTAGACTTGAGAGTGTGTGTTTTGGGGAGGAAAACCATGGAGTTACAGGGTCATTTTCATTACATCATATTATTAACATAACATTGCTATTCATGTTAACCCTGATCACCTGGGTGAGGAAATATTTGTAAGATTTTTCCACTGTAAAGTTACTGTATTTCCCCCTCCTTTTCCACCCTGTACTCTTTGGAAAGAAATTGCTATTTGCAGCCCCTGCTTAAGGAGTGGTGCTGGGAAAACTGGCTAGCCATAGGAAGAGGGATAAAACTGGACCTCTACCTCTTACCATGTACAGAAATCAACTGAAGATGGATTAAAGATTTAAATGTAAGACCCCAAACTATAAAAATTCTAGAAGAAAACCTAGGAAATACTCTTCTGGATATTGGCCTAGGCAAAGATTTTATGACTGCATTCTCAAAAGCAATTGCAATAAAAACAAAAATTGACAATTGGAACCTAGTTAAACTAACTTCTGTGCGGCAAAAGAAAATATCGATACAATAAACAGACAACCTATAAAATGGGAGAAGGTATTTGCAAACTATGCCTCCAACCAAGGACTATTACGCAAAATCTATAAGGAATTGAACAAACAAAAACCAAATAACCCCATTAAAAAGTGGGCAAAGGACATGGAGAGACACCTCAAAAGAATACAAGTGTATGAAAAAAGGCTTAACATCACTAATCATCAGAGAATTGCAAAGCGAAACCACAATGAGATACCATCTCACACAAGTCAGAATGACTATTATTAAAAAGTCAAAAAATAACAGGCATTGGTGAGGCTGCAGAGTAAAGGAAATGTTTATACACTGCTGGTGGAAATGTAAATTAGTTCAGCCCTTGTGGAAAGCAGTTTGGAGATTTCTCCAATAACTAAAAATATAACTACCATTCAACCCAGCAATCCCATTCCTGGATATATACCCAAAGGGAAATAAATTGTTCTACCAATAAGACACCTGCACACATATGTTCATCACAGCACTATTCATAATAGCAAAGATGTGGAACCAACCTAGATGCCCATGAATGGTGGATTTGATAAAGAAAATGTGGTTTATATATACCACGGAATACTATGCAGCCATAAAAAAGAACAAAATCATGTCGTTTGTGGCAACATGGATGCAGCTGGAGGCCATTATCCTAAGTGAATTAACACAGAAACAAAACTAAACATTGCATGTTCTCACTTACAATTGGGAGCTAAACCCTGGGTACACATGGACGTAAACATGGGAACAATAGATGTCAGGGACTCCATAAGGAGGGAGGGAGAGATGGGGCAAGGGTTGAAAAACTTTCTGTTGAGTACTATGTTTACTATCTGGGTGATGGGATCAATAAAACCCAAACCTCAGCGTCATGCAGTATACCCTTGTAACAAGCCTGTAGTGTACCCCCCAAATCTAAAATAAAAATAAAAAAAAATGATGAAAGCATCATTGGTATGAATTTGTTTCTGAACATAGCTTTATCTCTATAGCATACTCCTGTATGTGGTGTCATTGTTTTCATTATTTTCCACAAGATGTTGCTGTTTTTATTTCCTCATTGATCTAATAGTTACTTAGAAAATGATGATGCCTTTCTTTTCTTCTCCAGAATTTTGCATAAGTCCTATATTTTAAAAATGAATATAGAGTCTCATAATATTGTCATGGTTTTGATATTTTTAAAAATAAATTTTATTGTGTATATTTAAGGTATACAACATATGAGATACATATATGTATATCTATAAATATATATAGTAAAATGGTTACTATAGTGAAACAAGTTAACCTATCAGTCACCTCACATAGTTACCCATTTCCTTTCCTCAACCCCCCATCATGGGAAGAGCAGCTGTAATCTACTCATTTAGCAAAAATCCGGAATGTAATGCACTATTATCAATTATAGTCCTTGAGCTGTACGTTAGATCTTTAGACTTGTTAGTCCTACATATATCTGCCACTTTTTATCCTTTGACCTACATTTTCCCATTTCCTCCCAGTGTTCCCTCCCCAGGTAAACATTGTTTTATTCCCTTTCTCTGTATATTTGACTTTTTCCTTTTTTTTGAATTCCACATATAAGTGAGATCATGCCGTATTTTTTGTGTGTGTGTGTCTGCCTTATTTCATGTAGTATTATGTCCTACAGGTCTACCCATGTTGTGGCAAATGGCAGGTTCTCCTTTTTTAAGGCTGAGTAATATTCCTTTGTGTGTGTGTGTGTGTGTGTGTGTGTATTATAGTTGCTTTATCCATTCATCTGCCAATGGCCACCTGGTTTGTTTCCATATCTTGGCTATTGTGAATGATGGTGCAATAAACATGGGCGTGCAGATGTCTTTATGAGGTGGTGATTTCATTTTCTTTGGGTATATACCCAGAAGAGGAATTGCTGGGTCATATGGTAATTCTTTCTATTTTTAATTTCTTTAGAAATCTTCATACTGTTTTCCATAATGGCTCCACCAATCTATATTCCCTCAAACAGTATACAAGGGTTCCCTCTTCTCCACACCCTCACCAATAATTTGTTATCTCCTATCTTTTTGATCATAGCTTTCCTAACAAGATGTTATCTCACAGTAGTGTTGATTTACGTTTCCCTGATGATTAGTGATGTTAAGCACCTTTTCATATTGTTGGTCATTTTTATGTTTTCTTTGAAAAAGTGTCTGTTCACTTTGCCCATTTTTAATCAGACTATGTTTTCTTGCTATTGAGTTGTATGAGTTCTTTATAAATTTTGAATATTGACACCTTATCAGATATGTGATTTGCAAATGTTTTTTCCAATCTGTAGGTTTTTTTCTTTTATTGATTGTTTCCTTTGCTATGCAGAACCTTCTTAGTTGGATGTAGTCCCATTTATTTATTTTTGCTTTTTTATTCTGAACTTTTGGTGTGATACCCAAGAATCATTGCCCAGGGCGATATTAAGGCACTTTCCTTCTATGATTTCTTCTAGGATGTTTATAGTTTCAGATTTTATGCTTAGATCTTTTATTCATTTTGAGTTGATTTTTGTGTATGGTGTAAGATAAGGGTCCAATTTCATTCTTTTGGATGTGAATTCCAGTTTTCCCAGCACCCATTTATTGAAGAGACTACCTTTTCCCCATTGCGTTTTCTTGGGCCCTTGTTAAAACTTAATGGACTGTATGTGTTTGGATTTATTTCTGGGATTCGTATTCTGTTCTGCTGGTCTATGTGTCTGTTTTTATGCCAGTATTACACTGTTTTGATTACATTGCTAATACCAATTTGATTACCTTTCTGTGTGATGCCTTCAACTTTAGTTTTTCTTTTTCAGAATTGCTTTGGCCATTTGGGGTCTTTTGTGGTTCCATATGAAGTTTAGGATTTCTTTTTCTGTGAAAAATATTGTTGAGATTTTGATGGGAGTTGCTTTGGGTAGTGTGGACTTTATCACAATGTTAAATTTTTTGATCCATTAGCATGGAATATCCTTCCATTTATTTGTGTCCTCTTGAATCTCTTTCACCAATGTTTTATAGTTTTTAGTGTCCAGGTCTTTTACCTCCTTGGTTTAATTTATTCCTAAGTACTTCATTTAATTTTTTTGATGCTATCATAAATGAGATTGTTATCTTGACATTTTTAGGCTAGGTCGTTTGTGTATAGAAATGCCATGGATTTTTATATGTTGATTTTGTACTCTACAACTTTTCTGAATTTATTTATTACTTCTAATAGGTTTTTTTTTTGGTGGAATCTTTGAGGTTTTCTACATACAAAATCATGTCATCTGCAAGTAGAGATAATTTTACTTCTTCCTTTCTGATTTGGATGCTTATTATTTCTTTTTCTTGTCAGATTGCTCTTGCTGGTGCTTCCAGTACTATGTTGAATAGAAGTGGTGAGAGTGGGCATCCCTACCTTATACTAGATCTTAGAGGAAAAGCTTTCCGTTTTTCCCCATTGATTATGATGTTAACTGTGAACTTTTTATAAATGGCCTTTATTATGTTGAGGAAATTTTCTTCTATACCTAAACTCTTGAGAGTTTTTATCAAGAAAGGATGCTGAACTTTGTCAAATGCTTTTTCTGCATCAATTGAAATGATCATGTGGTTTTTGTCTTTCAGTCTGTTAATGTTATTTATGTATCACATTGATTGATTTACATATGTTAAACCACCCTTACCTGCCAGGAATAAATCCCACTTGATCATGGTGTGTAGTCTTTTTGATATATTGTGGAATTTGGTTTGGTAATATTTTATTGAGGATTTTTACATCAGTGTTCATCAGGGATTCCTGGCCTGTAATTTTCTTTTTTGTGTAGAGTCTTCGTGTGGATTAGGTATGAAGGTGATACTGGCCTCATGAAATATGTTAGAAAGTATCCCCTCTAGCCGTTTTTTTTTTTTTTTTTTTGAAGAGTTTAAGAAGTATTGGTATTAATTCTTCTTTGAGAGTTTGGTGGAATTCAGCCATGAAACCATCTGGTCCTGGGGTTTTTCTTTGTGGGGAGGTTTTAAATTACTACTTCAATCTCTGTGTTTATTGTAGATCTGTTCAGGCTTTCTGTTTCTTCCTGATTCAATATTGGTAGTTTATATTTTTCTAGGAATTTATCCATTTTCTGTAGGTTATCAAATTTTTGACACATAATTATTCATAATAGTCCCTTTTGATACTTTTTATTTCTTAGGTATCTGTTGTAATTTCTTTGTTTTCATTTCTGATTTTAGATATTTGAGTCTTCTGTTTTTTTCTCAGTCTAACTTTTGTTGATTTTGTTTGATTTTTCAAAAAAACAACTCTTAGCTTTATTGATTTCCCCTTCCTGGTGGCTTTTCTATCCTTTATTTGATTTATTTCTGTTCTGATCTTTATTATTTTCTTCCTTCTGCTAACTTTGGGTTTAGTTTGTTATTTTTCCAGTTCCTTGAAGCGTAATGTCAGGCTACTTATTTGAGATCTTTCTTCTTTTATAATGTAGGCATTTATTGCTATAAACTTCCCTGTTAGAACTGTTTTTGGATATTTTGAATTTGTTGAAATCTTTATAGTCCAGTAGAGAGGTTCTCATTGTAGGAGACATTTGGATGTGTGCATTTTTGGCTGTCGTAAGGATGTGCTGCAGGGGAGAATGAGGGAACTACTGGAATTTATGCCACTGTGCCAGGGGCCAAGTTTGCTAAAGGTCAGGACTTGCAGAAGGGAACTCCACACAAAGAATTGTTTTGCCTGTAATATGATTAATTCCACCAGTGAAAATTCACCTAATATATGATTAACTTTTGTAAGTGTTCCATGGGCACTTAAAAAGAAGGACTGTTTCTCTCTGCGTAGAACAAATTTTGAAGTATGCAAAATGTTGCCAGGCGCGGTGGCTCAAGCCTGTAATCCCAGCACTTTGGGAGGCCGAAACGGGTGGATCATGAGGTCAGGAGATCGAGACCATCCTGGCTAACACGGTGAAGCCCCGTCTCTACTAAAAAATCCAAAAAACTAGCCGGGCGAGGTGGCGGGCGCCTGTAGTCCCAGCTACTCGGGGGCTGAGGCAGGAGAATGGTGTAAACCCGGGAGGCGGAGCTTGCAGTGAGCTGAGATCTGGCCACTGCATTCCAGCCCGGGCGACAGAGCGAGACTCCGTCTCAAAAAAAAAAAAAAAAGAAATATGCAAAATGTCCATATTACTTGTCTACTTGATTTGCATTCATCTTAGAGAGTTCTGTTAAGGTCTTTCAATATAATTGTGCTTTTATTAGTTTCTGAAAACTGATTGGACTCCTTCAATACAGTAGAAAATGCATATTATTTGTGAAACCAAAAAAGACGACCTTGAAGAAAGAGTATACTAACATGAAATGACAAGAGGATGATTTTAAAAAGAAGCTAAGATGAGAAAGGATTACAAGGAAAAATAGGAAAAATGTACCTATCAGAGTAATGAGCACAATTAAGACTGCAGGAGAATCAAGGCACTGAAGGATGCTCCACAGCATGAAGGGATAAATAGTTGAGGAAATGATGAGGTAAATAATAAGTGTGTAGATAGGGAATAGGAATTCCAACTAAATATTACAGAAATTTCTGAGAAAGTAAACCAGTATAACTGTTACAGAAACAATGATCAAAGAAAACTTGTGATTTAAAAAATATTATATGTGTGCTATTAATGATAAAAGGCCAACACCCATATATACACAAGTAAGAATTCTGAACCGTGGGAAGGCCCTAAGAAATCTTACAAGCATCCAGGCCCAAATTAGAATAATCTTATTTTACCTATAAAAATGGAAGCTGAATTCAGATTTCTTTCTTTCAATAAAGGAAAAATATAGTAACTAGGGATTACATATTGCTTCTGTTACTGGGGCATGAAGACAGCAGAAAGACATTCTTAGATATGGTAGAGTGGATAATTCACTGTTAATATTGTCTTTGGAATAAATGTACTTGAAAACATACTCTAGACAACCAGCAAATGAGTCACAATGTACAATCCAGGATTGGAGAAGTTGCTATATAAAGGAATTATCTGTGAGCATTATAACCAGCCAAATACAGAGGTAAACAGAAAGAAATGTATGTTTAAAAATCCAACAATTACTCTACACTAGAAGATAAGAATAACAATAGGTAGGCCTAAAAGTTCAGATTATATTAACAGAGGCTGAAAGGTGGGAGAAAAAGGTGAGGGTAAGTAAAACAATTCTGAATTCCTTGTGTTACTTTAGAGGAGGGGCAGAAAACCATTTTTTTGTTCTTGACTTCCTTAATATAGAAAAAATATGTTTGTATAACTTAGACTTCAAATTAAAGTGCAAACTTTCCAAATTGTTGTATAGTTAGGATTATGGTTTATAAAGGAGAAAGGAAAAATAAAAGACAAGAAAATGAGCATTAAAAGAAAGGAAGAAAGGGAGGGAGGGAGGAAAGAGGAAGGAAGAAAGCAAGAATGGGATGGAAGGAGGGAAGGAGGGAAGCCCAAACAGGAAAACCATTAGGATCTAACAGGAAAATCACTAATATGTCTAGTGATGGACTTGTTAGATGAGGCAATGAGTGTACTCTTTTAAACTAGCCTATTAAAAGATATACTCTCACATTGGTTTTCTTACAATCCCTCATTTCACTCAGTTCTCCCCTCCTTCCCCCTTTATTATTGTAATCCCATCTTCTTGCCTTTTTACATTCATCAGTTCTTTCCTGTGACTTACTCCTCTAATTTCACAGATGTCATGTATTTTGATATATTGAGGATGCCAAAATGTTTTTAGAAATTTTATGATTTGTGTAAGTATTTTCAAAATGTCTGCTGTCCCATTGATTACCAGGCTGCTGTTTCATTTGTTTTTCATGTTTTTCCTTCTGTGTCTTCTCATCCTCCAATGAGGTAAAATCCATCCACACCTGCCATTTGCCAACAGAGCAGAAAGGCACATCTGCCTTGAGTCTGCTCATGGTCCATCTGGATGCTGGTAAAATTGTGATTTTAAATCTCTGGTTGCAGCTTAGGTTGCTGTGCCCAGCTGCATTTCAGTTTTGAGTGTCTAGCTGACATTCACTACTGAGGCTCTGCCGTACTGGTTCGGATTTGATACCTGTAACTGATGTAGTTTTGGGGACAAGCCTTTCAGGGCTCTTAGCATCACATCTCTGCCTCCACTGTGAGGATTTGCTTGCAGGAGTACATCTTTATTGTTCATTTCTGCCTCCTTTCTGTGCAGTTGTTTTCTAAGAGTTGCAGCCTCTGAATAGATGCAGAAAGAAGTATGACGGCAGTTGAGTAACAGCATTTGAACTGCCTCGAGAAACAGTGTTGTTGCGCAAGGAGATGGGGACCCTGGTTTCTGGGTGATTTTTTCCTTTTATCTCTGAGTCAAGGGGCTGCCTTCCATCTAGATCTAAGTCTGTCCCTGCGCTGTTTCAGTAGGCAAAGCTTGGCATGGCCGCTGATAACAGTAGGTCCTCGAATGACATCGTTTCATTCAACATCGTGTTTTTTTTATTTTTAATTGTTTTAATTTTTATTTTTAGAGACAGGATCTCATTTTGTTGCCCAGGCTGGAGTGCAGTGGCATGATCACCGCTCACTGCCACCTTGAATTCCTGGGCTCAAGGGATCCTCCTACCTCAGCCTCCCGAGTAACTGAGACTGCAGGTGCCTGCCACCATACCCGGCTAATGTTTAAATTGTCTGTAGAGATGGGGTCTTGCCATCTTGCCCAGGCTGGTCTTAAACTCCTGGGCTCAAGAGATTCCTCTTGGCCTCCCAAAGTGCCGGGATTACAGGTGTGAGCCACCACGCCGGGTTCAATGTCATTTTATTATAACATTGATGAGAAAAAAGAAAAAGGATTCCCAGCTAGGGCCACTGTCTGTATGGAGTTTGTTTGTCTTCCCCCTGTCTGCATGGGTTTTCTGCAGACACTCCGGTTTCCTCTCCATCTCAAAGATATGCATGTTAGGTTATCTACGTGGTTCCACTGTGAGTGAGTGTGGGTGTGTCTGAGAGCACTTTGCCATGGCATCCTGTCCAGGGTGTGCTCCTGCCTGGAACTCTGAGCTGCCAAGATAGACTCTGGCCACCCGAGACCCTGAATTGGAATAAGCTGGGACATAATTACCGTATTTATTTTTATTATTTTTTCTTAAATATACTTATAGCCCACATTTATGTCAGTGTTTAATATTAGAAGTGTTTTGGTCTTTATTTAGAAGTTTAATAATGTTTTTGTGACCAGAAATATGCCATAGAAAGTTAATCCTTATTTATATTAATAAAACTGTGGTAAAATTGGTTTTGTTATATGTCGTTTTGCTTAAAGTCGCAGTTTCCAAGAATCTACAGATGACATTAAGAGAAGATTTACTATACTTGTGTAGGGCATCTAAAAATTCTACAGCATAGTTCAGTATTCAGAAATGAGGATCTTTTTCCCTTTCTGTTTCTCCCTGCCTTTTCTCAGGGTGGTGTCTGGGTTCGGGAGGACGCTTGTGTAGCATCATGGCCTGGGGGTGGCGGGTGGGGGGTGGCGCGTGCATCTGGTCCTTGCTGTTCTCTCAGAGGCATCCTGTCCTGTTTGGTCTGTGGATATGGGAAGCCAGCCGGGGCATCTGCTGACTTGTAGCTGGTCCCATTTAGCCTTTGCCATCTGCCGGCAGATGCTGATGTTCTGTGTGGTCCCTGCCACATCCTCTCTGGTGGGAGGCTGTATGCCAGCCCCTTATCGCGACCCCAGTCATCTTCACAGGGGCATGTGAGAGCTTCTGGTCTCCTTCAAGCCACAGGCCAGCCAACCATGGGGAACTGTGTGTGGTTGTGTGTGTGTGTGTGTGTGTCTGTGACTGGGGGACTGGGGAGAGAGAGACAGATTACTTCAGCCCCTGTCTCCCTGTAAGCATGCCACACTGCCTTTGCTTCTCTGCAGCTGTCATGGGTGGATGGAGAGCACTGTGTTCCTGTGTGCGGGGTTTCCCTTCAGTTCCAGGTGTACAGTGAGGCAGAGCTCACTCTGCTCTGGGTTTCTCCATCCTCTTCAGGTTCTCTATGCACCTCCAGGATTTCACCTCCAGGGGCTGTGCCGGGGAGCAGCTTAATACCTGTATCACTTGTGTCTGCTCTAAACTTATCCCCTCTGCTGGTCTTCTAGGTCCTCTAGATCCTTATTTGGGATGGGTTTTAATTTCTTCCATGGGTGGCAGTAAGCAATTTAAACCACATCCTGCAGTCGTCCTCTTTCAGGACTCACATGAAAAACTGTGCTCAATCATCAAAGTTTTGGCTCATGATCTCTAAAGGGAGATTTTTTTTTTCCTTCTCACATGAATGTTTGTAGTGAAGAGAGGAATTAAAAAATTTTTCTTATTAACTTTTAATTTGGATGTAACTTCAGATTAGAAGTCAGAGGAAAAGTTCAAAGGATTCTCAAATACTCTTTATCCAGAGTCTCCAAATGTTGAAATTTTACCACATTCTCTTTTCTCTCTCCCTCTCCACACAAGGACACACATATACACACATACATGCACGATTATACATATAAATCAGGAAATGATGATTATGCAATCATCAATAGGCTTTATTGAGATTTTGCCAGTTGTCCCACTAATATCCTTTATAGCAGAAGAAAAACCTCAGACTATGGCTTACATTCCCGTCATACCTTTCAGTCTCTGTGTTTTATGACGTAGGCATTTTTGAAGATAGTAGGCCTATTATTTTGTACCATGTCCTCTAGTTTGGGTTGGTTGGTGTCTGCTCAGTTAGGTTCAGGTTATGTGTTTTTGGCAGGAATCCCACAGAAGTGATAGTGTCCTTCTCAATGGATCAGATCAGGAAATGCATGATGGTGCTTGTCCCGATACTCACAATGTTAACTTTAGATGAAAATGGTGTCTACCAGGTTTCTCCATGGTAAAGTTACTATTTTTCCTTTGGTAATTAATAAATTATCTTGTGGGGAGATAGATGCTTTGAGGCTATTATCCTATTATTCCTCAAACTGTCACCCACTAGTTTTATCATTCATTGACGATACTTACCTGAGTCAATTATTATGATGGCTACTAAATGGTTAATTCCATAATTTCTTCTACATGATTTTTGAGAAAGAAGGAAGAACTTTCTAAAGGGCAACTTTTGGAATTCAGAATTTTTTTTTTCCTTCTCACATGAATGTTTGTAGTGAAGAGAGGAATTAAAAAATTTTTCTTATTAACTTTTAATTTGGATGTAACTTCAGATTAGAAGTCAGAGGAAAAGTTCAAAGGATTCTCAAATACTCTTTATCCAGAGTCTCCAAATGTTGAAATTTTACCACATTCTCTTTTCTCTCTCCCTCTCCACACAAGGACACACATATGCACACATACATGCACGATTATACATATAAATCAGGAAATGATTATTATGCAATCATCAATAGGCTTTATTGAGATTTTGCCAGTTGTCCCACTAATATCCTTTATAGCAGAAGAAAAACCTCAGACTATGGCTTACATTCCCGTCATACCTTTCAGTCTCTGTGTTTTATGACGTAGGCATTTTTGAAGATAGTAGGCCTATTATCTTGTACCATGTCCTCTAGTTTGGGTTGGTTGGTGTCTGCTCAGTTAGGTTCAGGTTATGTGTTTTTGGCAGGAATCCCACAGAAGTGATAGTGTCCTTCTCAATGGATCAGATCAGGAAATGCATGATGGTGCTTGTCCCGATACTCACAATGTTAACTTTAGATGAAAATGGTGTCTACCAGGTTTCTCCATGGTAAAGTTACTATTTTTCCTTTGGTAATTAATAAATTATCTTGTGGGAAGATAGATGCTTTGAGGCTATTATCCTATTATTCCTCAAACTGTCACCCACTAGTTTTATCATTCATTGACGATACTTACCTGAGTCAATTATTATGATGGCTACTAAATGGTTAATTCCATAATTTCTTCTACATGATTTTTGAGAAAGAAGGAAGAACTTTCTAAAGGGCAACTCTTGGAATTCAGAATTTTTTTTTTCCTTAAGGGTTAAGCTCTCGCAACTGAATGCCCAACTTTTAAAACTGTTGTCTTTTAAACTCAAAGCTGATCGATGGCACCTTTGTTGTAGGTAGTACCCACCTCTGTCTGAGGCAGTGAGTACCACTGGGATGATGGGCAAAGAGCCACAGGGTCACAAGAGTAATTTCACCTTCTTCTTACCACCTGCGTGACACTGGCCTCAGATAGTCGCTGATCACCTGCGAGGGTTTGCAGTATTGTAAATTTTCATATTTTTATGTCTTTACAGATGTTTTAGTATAAAATTGAGTGAAATAGTTATCCTAAAGGAATATGGGATAGAAAATAAATATATTACCACTTCAGGACTATGATGTAAATGTAACTTAAACTGATAATAAAATGTTGCCAAATTACTGACTTGCTGAGCCTACTTGTAATGAATATTCAAGATCTCTTAATAATAGTGGTTGCACCAAAAAAATGAAGGTTCAAAAACAATTTTAAACCTTTTTGGTTTTCTAAGTAGTTTACCTCTCTCTCCCCAGGCTTACACCACAAATGTGCTTGATTAACTCATCAAAGATTGTACAAAGACTAACAGGGTAATGTCAACCCCAGTTCATAATTCATTATTATGAATTCCAAATTAGGGAATTGGAGTTGATGAATTAGTGTTTATAGCAGAAGTTTTGTGTTTTGAATTTGGTGGTTGTGTGTTGAGGGTAAATGTATCTTCTGCCTGCTTCCTTTGTCTGTATCAGCTCATAGAGGGTGTCTGAACTTGGTTCACTTTCCGGGAGAGGTGGTGGATCCTGTAATATCCTCAATACTTCCCATGTTTTCTGAGGCAGAACCATTTCTGTGCCACAACCTGGCAGATTCTCTCACATTAGGGTATAGAGACACACTTATAATAAAATATTTATGTTAGCAGCATCTTGCAAATATACAGTGTCCAAATTAGCTAGTAGGAGATCATAAAATAAACTACATTGAAACAAAGAAGTTGAACAACACAATGTCCTATTTTCTTTGTGGAGGGGCCAAGAAAATACATTAGGAAAGAAGAAAGTTAATTGCTAAGAGTCTCCCAAGTTATCTCTCACATGCTTTCATCTTAATGACTGATCACATATTTGAAGTCTCCACCTTGAGGACCTAAAGAAAATCACAATTATATTTACTCAGTGTGCGTATTCTCTGTATTATGAACATCAAGATTTGGGCGCATTGTCGCTGGGGAGTTAATGTGATATTTTAGCACACTGTTACACATATTTTTGTGCTTAAGTTCTAGGGAAATGCTGTTTAACTATCTTAGCTTCTATAGTTTGTTTCGTTGGCTCCTGTATACAAAGATGATTGTTATTTCTACTTGGAGGTGACATTGACATTGTCTTAAGAAATTTGTATGTCTGGGGGGGATTGAGGAACACTGGAGAGAATATTAAATGTTATCTTTTAAAAACAACTTTGTAGACAATTTCTTACTTTAGTTTGTGAGCATTGATTTTTTAAATCAGCAGGTCCTTTTCATGACAATGAAGACACCTTTGCCTCTGTGTTTCGTACTCAGATCCCTCCAGAAGAATATGAAAAGCAGATGCAGAAACTCCGTAAAGGTATGTTTTAATTTGTGTGATTATACATATTTTCACAAGGGAATACTAGCTGTATACAGAAATATTCATAAATGAAATAAGTTCATGTAATTTAATCCAAAGGTAAGTGGAAGTAAGTAGGGTTCAAGATGACACAAGACTGGTCGTTGTTGCAGCTAATTGTTGAGAATCTGTTATAGCATTCTACTTTGGATGCTTGACATTTTGTATAATATTAAAGAGTTTTTTTAAAAGCTGGCTGCAAGTAATGAAAACCTGGCTTAAGCAGAAACAAATCTGTGAAAAGGATTTTGGTGGGAGGCAGCTTTCTTTGGTTCCCAAGAGCATATGCTGTGGTTAGTCATTCAGAGGTTGGCTCAATTCTGCAATCCTAGAGAAGAGCCTGAGTGATCCAGCTGGGTCAGGGGCCTACCCCTGGCTCAACCAACTTGTCCAACCCAGCGAGGTTTGGGGTCTGTAGGAACATGGCAGCTATATCACTGCCAGACTGGAGAGGAACATGTAGGAACATGGCAGCTATATCATTGCCAGACTGGAGAGGAGAAGAGGACATGTACAGTGAAGACAGTTCTGGCCAGATAACCCAATGTGTTTTCCCTACTATTTATTAGTAATGTATTTTAAAGAAGCTCTATGATAAATATAGACGTGGCTGTGTTCAATTTGTATTTTTTCAATGTTGTATTGCTTGCTAGTATATGAAACTTCAGCTGAATGAATAAACAAACCTCATATTTCAACTTAAAAGACTGTATACAACTTGAATTATGGAAAGAAGTGTTATATCTTGTATCTATTAGGCCACTTGCCAAAAAGGTAACTCATACTTTAACTATTGGTAGTTGATTTAAAAGATAATTATGTGACTGTTAAAAAATAAAACCCCAGGTTTAAAGAGTAGGTTTATTTGCCTGTAAGCTTATATAACTTAAATTTGAATAAAATTTTTTTTTACTCAAAGCTACTTTTGTTTGAAAAGAATTTTAATCAAGAGATCTTACTCTTTCCCTCGTTCTTTCCAGCTATTTTCATCAAAAAATGGTTACATCTGTATTGACTTTTTCGTAACTAGCTATAAACACACCAATTGACTAGCTCACTTCATCCTTTTTGTTCAGGTAACCTCCCTTAGAAAACAAAATTAACTTTTCTGTAAACTTTGTCTGGATTGAGCTTGTGACTGGTGTTTTTTTCTTTTGTGGACTTTAATGTGGAAACGCATCCTGTTTTGTAGGGCGAACTGCATGTGCTGTTTAAGGAGACGTTCCTTCTGCGTGCATATTTTCAGAGCTTTAATTAAGGGCTCACATGATCTTGTTTTAAAATATTTTAATGTGACACAGAGAAAATGAGATATTTTATAAAGGGGAATATGAATCCACAAGTATTTTTCTTATTCTTATTTTGAGCACTCAGTGTCTGAATATCTCAGGCATTGACTTAAGCCTCTTCTGAATGGTTGAGGAAAATTGGCCAACTGAGATGGGCTCTAGGGTTTTGTATAGATGGGAGCCAGGACATGGGACACTAATTCCCAGACCTTACTCAAAAGACAGGCTAAACAAAATGCACTGTTCAGAAGGGGTGATGGCAAATTAATAGAATAGCAGGGATGACCTAGACTTTAGGGAAATTTTTGTTTTGTGTCAAGACTGAAATAAAATATATATTTTAAAGTCTCCCTAACATCAGCAATTTCTTTGTCTCATGTCTGTCTTGAAGTTATATTGATATTTCCCATTATTCTCATGGAATCAACAGGAAGAAGTTTGGTACATGATAAAGAATTACACAAGGAGTTTTATGAGAACTTCATTCGAAGTTATAGTAGCACATTTATCTTTTTAAGAATAGATCTCCGTTATATATGAGATTTCTGGATCTGGAATGTAGAAGTTAGTTCTTCTGTGTGTGTTTTATTTCTTAGATACTTTAATATATGCTTAAAGTGGGCTTTTAGCATAATTGACACTTTTAATTATGAAAATTTTTGAACTTTCTTAATATTAGATTTTACCTGTGATGTGGAAAGAAATGAGTCATTGATCAAAGCAGGAAAGAAACCTTTCTCAAATACAGAAAAGATTGAGCTCAGGGGTAAACACAACCAGGATTTTATTAAGAGAAACATTGAGGTATGTACTTAGAAATTCAGAAGCGAGAATTTGGGGCTAAATGAGCTGAAAAAATGGCAACAGTTTTTTCAGTTCAGTGTCTTGAAATATCTTTTCAACCATCATAAATGTATAAATGATTGAATTAGTAGATATAATAAAAGAAAACTTTTATAAACCAGTACTTCATTATTTCTATGTTCAGCCCATTACATCCTATCCTATCCTATCTCTTTTTAAAACTGCTAGGTGCATCTATCATTTATTTCACTATCCAGAAATAGTCTATTTCCTGCAATTTGCAAAACATTTATTTAGATAATAGCTTTGGACAATTTTTCTCAGATTTTAAATTGCATATTAGTAAAACTTTTTTTTTTTTTTAAGTAATAAGACTGATTTTATAGGTAGTACATTTACAACTTTGAATGGAAAATGCTCCTGGCAGCAGCTGGACTGGAGAAGCCAACTGGTTGTCTGCCTCTTCGCTGAACCTCCCGGCAGCTGGTCACTGGCCTTGATTAGCTTCTGCTTCAAGCACTCATCTTTGGTCCTACAGGCCTTGCAGCCTGACTTGGTTTGTCTTTAAGGCAGACTTACACTAAACAAGGGCACAGGGGTTGCTGGGTTAGACCAGAATGCGAATTAATTAATTTGCAACAACAGATGTAGTGAGGAGGACAGAAGCTCTGCACACCCCTTGAACAATGTCACTAGAAAACTGCATGGGCAAGTGTGGAGTATTGACGAGAGAGAGTTAAGTAACTTTTTACATTTCAAGCCTGATGCTTTCCCCATAATTGGCAGATCATTTCCAGGCAGACTGGATTCGTGGGACAGCCTGCCACTGCCAGGACTGGCCTCTGGGACGCTCGACTTTTGTGCTCCACGTTCATATGATCTTCTTCAGGAAACCTTCTCCATCTCGATCTGTCTCTGTCTTTGCATTGGCCCGTTGTATGTTGATTTACTGCTCAATTTTCCTAGAGCAGTAGAGTTCCCCCCTTATCCAGGTTCTTGCTGACACAGCAGGTCTACCGTAGATTTCTCTTTCCCCTTTTTAATAGTAACTGAATATTTAAATTCCTCATATGATAGTCTTGACATTTAAAAGCACTTTCATTTAGTGGATCAGTACCCTAAAGAAAGTGGCAAGAAGATTTCTTCCAAATGTCTCAGCAAGGATGTTTTTGCATTTATATTTTTTTATCTATGATAGAGAGGTTTGAAAACTGCTCGTATTATTTTTTAATAAAATGTCTGTTGGAATGGTTAACAGGAAGGCCTGCTTTTAGGGATATCTTTGGATATTAGAGAATGGCCCTATACAAAAATTTTTGTGTAAAATAAAATTGCCTAGCAAATGTAGAATGCCTAATCTCGCAACTTTTCGCTTTGTGTATCTGTAGTGTAGAAGTCTCAGATTCCGTTTTTATTTTCCTGAACTATGATTTTCTTTGATTATATAATATTTCCATTAATAAATTCTGTAGTTGGCCAAGGAATCAAGAAACCCAGTGGTTATGATTGAGAGAGAGAAGAAAAGGCTGGTTGAACTTTTGAAGGACTTGGATGAGAAAGATTCCGGGCTCTCCAGTTCTGAGGTACGTAAACTCTGATAGAGAACTCTACACTTCTTAATTTTGATTTTAAAAAATCATATTACTGAGCCAGTAGCACAAATTTACAATAATTTTTCAGATTCTGAGACATTATTCTCTGACTTAAAAAAAATCCTTTTTACTAACACAGAACAGATAACAAAATACCGCATGTTCTCACTTTTAAGTGGGAACTAAATGATGAGAACATATGGACTCATAGAGGGGAGTGACACGCACTGGGGCCTGTTGGAGAGTAGAGGCTGGGAGGAGGGAGAGGATCAGGAAAAATAACGAATGAGTATTAGGCTTAATACCTGGGTAAAAAAATAATCTGCACAATAAACCCCCATGACACAATTTACCTGTGTACCTCTGAACTTAACATACAAGTTAATTTTTTTAATCCTGTTTTGTACAATTATTTTTATTGAAGTTTTCAAATTTATTCTTGGTCAATTCTTTATTGACTTTCAGAGGATTATTTAATGTCATTCTAAGAGTGTTTACACATTGGTTATCAAAATAACTTCTGCCTGTGATGTGATGTACTTATTACTGATGACATACGAATGTGTTTTTCTGTCCCCTTTTCTTACTGTCCCTAAACTGGTTTTGTGGTGTTTCAGTGTAGTCTTCAGTAATCCTAAAGAATTCCATCCTGTTCCTGCCCAGTTAACTTTGAGCAGTCACTTCCCTGGAGAGTCCTGGGGTTAACAGGAGGGCCTGCTTATGGTGATAAGTCTGGGTGGGGACAGACTAAACTGAAAGAGGGGAACAGCATGTAATGGGGGTGGGGTGGGGCAAATGCAGGTATTTATAGGGCCCAGGAAGGTCACCTAAAGAGTGCTGTGGCCCACTGTTTGCACTTGTTTACATATTAAACTTGAGGACTCTTCTTTGCTTCCATGAAGAAGTACACTCTCCTGTGTCCCTTGAAGCACTTAGCTCTTTTGTATATCTTGTATTCCCCTGCATTTAATAAGGACATGATGGATTGAATGCTGCTGGCACCCTGCCCCATCCCCTTTCCCTGACACCTGTCTGTGCATCCATGCCCCAGCCCTGTGCTAAGGGTGCACAGCTGTCCCCTTCCCCGGAGAATTTCCCTGAGCCAAACAGCCCAGGATATCACTCCCTCCTCACCCCGGGCCCCTTACCTAAAGGTGAGATTAGCTCCGTGGGGCATTGTGTCCTCCAGAGCTTCCCCAGGGATCAGACTGAAGCTGGTCTTCAGCTGAGGCCACATCCTTGCTTGGCCCTGTGCCCTTGGCCTCAGCTGTTTTCCTCACGTCCCTGCTCCCAAAGGCACTCTCGCAATGAATCACTTGAACAAGAATCCTTGTCTTCGTTTCCACATCTAGGGACACAGAGATTCAGAGCGTAGTTTTTTTGCTGGAGGTTCAAAAGCAGTGCATGTGCAGTGATCCCTGTGGCCCGCAGGGGAGGGCGTGCCCATCCAGTGCGAGCTAACAATCTGTCCGCTGGTGGCTGCTGCATGGAAATCTCAGGCCAGGCCTGCCTGGATCCTCCAATTTTTCAAGGAAAGCTAGAAATTCAGATTTTTTGTGGGAAATATTAAACTTGTAACATGTTCACAACTGTTCCATTTTAAAAAGTGCAGCGTGGGCAAACAAAATATCCCTCCCTTCCACCAAAAACCAAAAACATATCTATAGAATATCACAGATAATAATCCTCTAAATAATCCTACCTGAGATGGTGAGGTCCCAGCGGGGGCTGTGTCTAGGAGCAGGTGAAGGTGTTGCTATGCCTGGGGCTGATGAAGTAGGGGAAATGGGTGGGTGAGGGAAACTGCTAAATGCCCACATAATTCTGAGATATTTTAGCTTTGCTGATTCATGGTATAGTCATGTGCCACATAATGATGTTTTGGTCAGCATTCTTATATGGCAGTGGTCCCATAAGATAATAATGGAGCTGAAAAATTCCTGTCACCTAGTGACACTGTAGCTCTGTATTTTAGAGTGTGCTCCTTGTACTTATATATAAAAGAGTGAATTATAAAACAGCTTCAGGCAAGTCCTTCAGGAGGCATTTCAGAAGCAGGCATTGTTATCATAGGAGATGACAGCTCCATGCGTGTTACTGCCCTAAAGACCTTCCAGTGGGACAAGATATAGAGTGGAAGGCAGTGATATTGATGATCCTGACCCTGTGTAGGCCTAGGCTGGTATGTGCATTTGTGTCTTAGTTTTTCACAAAATCTTAAAAATAAAAAAAGAAAATTTTAAAATAGGAAAAAGCTTGTGAAGAAAGAAAATATTTCTCTGCAGCTGTATACTGTGTTTGTGTTTTAAGCTAAGTGTTTTAAGAGAGTGAAAAAGTTAAACAAATTTAAAAGTTTTAAAAGTAAAAAAGTTATAGTAAACTAAAATTCATTTATTACTAAATAAAGATATTTAAAAATAAATTTAGTATTGCGTAAGTGTACAGTGTTTATAAAGTCTACAGTAGCAGCCAGTAATGCCCTAGGCATTCACATTCACTCACCACTCAAGCACTGACTCACCAGAGCAGCTTCCAGTCCTGCAAGCTCCACTTATGGTTAAGTGCCCTATACAGGTGTGCCATTAAAAAGATTTTTATACCATATTTTTATTGTACCTTTTCTATGTTTTAATATGTTTAGATTCACAAATACTTCCCATTGTGTTACAATCACCTACAACACAGTAACTACAAAACATGCTGCACAGGTTTATAGCCCGGGAGCAATAGGCTTTACGATGTGGCCCAGGTGTGTAGTACACTCTACCGTCTAGGTTTGGGAAGGACACCTGATGATTTTTGCACAATGACAGAATTGCCTAGTGATACCTGTCTTAGAACATATATCCCTGTCATTAAGCGACACATAACTGTAATGTGTCTGCTTTATTAACAAAAGCTTAGATACCAGTAAGAATTAAGGGATCTGGGTTTCGTTCTGGTTTTGTTATTAATTGTGAAGTTGGGTACTGCTACCCATGGTCTAACTGCATATCGAACTATGGCGATAGATTTTCTTTATACATTCTAGGAATGCTTTCATAATGACTTTTTGTTAATAATACTGCCTTTTGCACATTATTTTTGTTAGTATTTATGTCTTGTCTTTCTATTTTAAGGTCATGTCTGTCATTTTAGTTTTTGATCTTTTACAGGTACTGTGTAGCTGGGCTTTTGCTGTTGCTTTTGTGTCTTTATCTTTAATTGTTTCTTCATCCTTGATCTTTTGTTATTATCAATATGAGATATTTAATTTACTCATAATCATTATGACCACATACTTTTTGAATCTTTTCCTGACATCAAACTTTATATTTTATTTCTCATATTTGTTTTTGTTTATCTCCCTATCCTCTTGTGGTTTGGAAACTTAATATCCTCTTTCTGATCTGGTACTGTTAACTAACTTCAAGTTTTAAAAATACATTAAAATTCATATTTTCTTTTCAACTTCAATAATTAGTTTCTAAAATTTCATATTTTAACAAGATTGGATCTTTGGTGTACTTTCATTTCCCTTGTGTTTCATTTTCTTTCCTCCAGGATATATTGAAATCATCTGGAATTTTAGTTCTGGAATAATACACATTTTAATCTTAACCTTTAAAAACAGTACGCTTCTTGTATGTTAGGAATCTCTCTCAACAAAAGTTAGCCAAAATTTTTAGCCACACCATTAACTGTGTGTTTGGACTCAACAAATCATTTATTTGTATAAGTCATTCCTTGAATTATTTTTCTGGAACTTTTTTGAAAAATTTTGCACTAAGAAATGGTGGAGTGTGGATAATTTTTGAGTGTGTATTCAAATATTTATTTTTTCCTCATTTGAATGTTAGCTTAGCAGATAACTAAATTCTGCATGCAAAATCCTTTCTTTATTGAAGCATGTAAGATTTTCCCCTTATTTTGGAGCTCACGATTTTATCAGATTATGTTTGTGTGTGTCTTTAAAAACATTTCAGTTCCTGCTTGGTACCTTGTAGGCTCTTTCTATCTGAAGGCTTAAATCTTCCTTCAGCTCAGAAGTTTATCTTCTATTATTTCTTCCTTTCCATCATCTCTTTTTTCTCCTTTTGGGATACCTGTAAATGGGGTAACAGGAAATCCAGGAGTGAGCAGCTCATGTTTTTCTGTCCTCGGGTTCTGCATTCCTTTGTGGATTTTGTCTTTAGATTTGCAAGACTGCCGCTGCATCTGTAGGCAGCGTGTCCATCTTCCAGGCAGATGGAAGGAGGGAAGGATAAAGAGCAAAGAGACTGTCCTCTGAGGCTTTGCTTTTTCACTGGGGATGGAATGGTGTCCCCAGGACTTCTACATGCATCTCACCGGCCAAGCTGTACACATAGCCATTTGTTCAGTATGTTGCTGCAAGTGAGAAGGAGGAGTCAGGTATATGACTTTCTCTTTTTTTGTAGTAGAGGTAGAAATGGGGATCATGTCAGTCAGTAGACAGTGTCTGCCACAGATGGCTATAGGACCTCTTAGATCTCTCTTCCAGGTCTTATAACATCTTTCTCATAATGTTAACCTTTTTTGCCATTTTGTACATATGAGCTCATTATACAGTTTTCTAAGTTGGGTTTCAACCATGTCTATTCTGCTGCTTAGCCACGCAGTTCTCTTTTGAGATTTTTAAAGACAATTGTTTTTAGACCCAGCGTGGTGATTCACTCATGTAATCTCAGCACTTTGGGAGGCCAAGGCGGGACGATCACTTGGGGCTAGGAGTTTGAGACCACCCTGGCCAATATGGCGAAACCCCATCTCTACTAAAAATACAATAATTAGCCAGATGTGGTGGCTCACGCCTGTAAATCCCAGCTGCTTAGGAGGCTGAGGCAGGAGAATCGCTTGAACCTGGGAGGTGGGAGTTGCAGTGAGCCAAGATTGTGCCACCACACTCCAGCCTAGGCAACAGAGCAAGACATCATTTCAAAAAAAAAAAAAAAAAAAAATATATATATATATATATATATACACACTAATATTTACTGAGCGTTCTTTCTGCAAGTCCTCTTATCTGATGTGGGAGGTGAACATACAGAAATTCTAGAGTCGGATGGTGGCAAATGTTAGAATAGAAATTCAGAGGAAGAAGCAGTGCAGCCGGAAAAGTTTAGGAAAACTTTGAAGAAGGAACCTATTTACTATATTCTCAGATCATACCAAACTTCTTGCTGTTCCTCAAATTCTCTGTGTTCTTTTAAATCTCTGTGTTTTCAAACGTGCCCTTTCCTTTATGAAGTGCCCCACAATCTCATCTTTGACAAATAAATGCACAACTTAAAGAAAGTGATTAAAATGATAATTATGTTTTAATTCCCCCTGAACTCTTGTTCTCTGGTTGTTCTTTTTAGTGGCATGCATAATTTTTTTTTTTTTTTGAGATGGAGTTTCACTCTTGTCGCCCAGGCTGGAGTGCAATGGCACGATCTCGGCTCACTGCAAGCTCTGCCTCCCAGGTTCAAGTGATTCTCCTGCCTCAGCCTCCCAAGTAGCTGGGATTACAGGTACCTGCCACTGCACCGTACTAATTTTGTATTTTTAGTAGAGACAGGGTTTCACCATGTTGGCCAGGCTGGTCTCAAACTCCTGACCTCAGGTGATCCACCCACCTTGGCCTCCCAAAGTGCTAGAATTATAGGCGCGAGGCACCGTGCCCAGCCGTCATGCGTAATTTTATGGATGTAACCTTCTCTTGAATCTCTCTACGACAGGGGACTGGTACCTGTTGGTCCCATGGCCTGTTAGGAACTGGGCTGCACAGCAGGAGGGGATGAGCGGTATGCTAGCGAGCTTTACCACCTGAGCTGAGCCCCCTGTCACATCAGCCGCAGCATTAGATCCTCACAGGAGCACGAACCCTATTGTGAACTGCACATGGGAGGGATCTAGGATGTCTGCTCTTTTTGAGAATCTAATGCCTGATGATCTGAGGTGGAACAGTTTCATCCTGAAACCATCCTTTCTAACCCCATGCCCCCCAGTCCATGGAATAATTGTCTTCCAAGAAACCTGTCCCTAGTGCCAAAAATGTTGGGGACTATTGCTCTAGGATACTTATTTAGAATTTAAAAAATATTTTCATTTATGTTGGGAACTCACACTTGCAATGAGTGGCACCCCCTAAGCTAGATGTCCCTACTACCACCCTCACCAGTGAAATGGGTTTGGATCAGATCTCAGGTCACTCACATCTAGTAGTACTGAGTTGAGGAGTCTGGTGGTATAGACCCTTAGTTACCTGTATGAACCCTAGCTGTAAAGGATGCTGGTGAAGAGCATTTTCTGTTCTATCTTGGAAAGGTAAGATTCCTAAAAGCTAGAAGTTCCCCACACATAGCAAGGGTGTGTAGAGGTGCTAGACGGATAGAAAAAAAGGATGCCATTTACTGCCTCTTACATACATTATTTCTGGAATGGTGTAGTGCATGAAACATTTACATTTCTGTGGAATTTAATCTGACATGCTCTTTTAACTTCAGTGTCATTTGAAAATAATCCCATTCAGACAAGAATTTAAAATCTATTAGCCACTATTCCATCATCGATTTCATAGTTTTACTTTTCTGTGATTCTTTGTTATTTATCATTTAGGCTATATGGTATTAACATCACCTTTACTTAGGAAAAATTACTAGAGTTTGTGAGTGAGTAGGTAATATATTTTAAAAATTACGTATAACTTTCTTTTTTTTTTAAGCTGTCCATGTTTATTTTCAACGGAGAGCAATGGAATTTAAATCAGAACCTGGAATTCTGTCAGTTTATTAGAGTTGTGTGGCTTTAGCTACCTGAACCTCACTGAGGCTCAATTTCTTTATACCAACTTACAAGTGTATTTAAAAACATTTATGACTATATCATAATCCTTATATTGATATACTATAATCTACCCACTTTCTCCCTATTTTTAGATGTTTTATTATAAATAGCATGGCAATAAATTTTTTATCAGTCATTGTTCTGGGTTGCAAGTAACAAAGATGGACTTTGGCTAAAGCAACACAAAATGAATTTATTGGGAGTCGTGAGTAGTCCATAGACTCAATGGGAAGCTTGGGGAACCAGGTTTGTACACCATGCAGATGTCCAGGCAGCCCTGAACATGGCTTTAGGAACAGCCTAGTTAGGGGCTGGCTGCCCTGGCTTCACAGCCAGCAGATGTTTGCTCTCCAAGAGATGCTCATTGCTGCTACCATCACTGTCTCCATTAGTCATTTCCCTGCACCTTTGCTTCTGTCCCTCAAGCTTCGGGGTGTTTGCTTTTGATGAGCCGAATCTAGGTCATTTGTTTGTCTTCTTGATGTCAGAGAGTGGGGAGGAGTGTCTTGTTGTGATCCTTCCCTGCCAAGACTCACACACTGTTTGGTTTCACTGAAACAGGGACTGTGAATGCCAGGGTCAAGAGGATACAATTATAAAAGTCTTGGTGCATAAAGTTTTTACCTGTAATGCCTCTGATTGTCACCTAGGGCTTAATTCCTGGTGTTAGCATCTTGAAATCAAAATGTATGAAATAAGTTTCTTTGCCCTCTACTTACCACGTTGCTCCAAATATTCTTCATGATTCTTCTGTGTTCTTTTTGCACTAATGCTTCCGTTTATGACCTTATCCATTCTCACAGCCCCCAGGGTTTGAACCACTGTAGATATGTGGGTAAGTCAAGTGTATTTATTTCAATCCCAAGTCTCTATCTTGAATTTCACATAAATGTATTTAACTGCCTAACATAATCTGTGGATATCCTAGGGGGATGTCTGCCAGTTTCAAAAGGTCCCAAACAATTCATTAGCTTTCTCTTCAAACCTACTGCATCTATATAATCCCTAGTTTGGATAAAGTGACCACCATCACACCATCACCTACTTCACAAAATCAGGAACTTGTTCTTTTTTTTTTTTTTGGTAAGGCCATAACAAAGTTTATTATTTTTTAAGTGGTTTATTTTAAGCAAATAAAATACATTTATTTTAGCTTCAGGGGTACACGTGCAGGTTTGTTCTGCAGATAAATTGGATGTCACAGGACTCTGGTGTACAGATGATTTCATCATCCTGGTAATAAGAATAGTCCCCAATAGGTAGTTTTTTGATCCACTCCCTCCTACCACCCTCTGCCCTCAAGTAGGCCTCAGTATCTGTTGTTCCCTTCTTTGTGTCCATGTATACTCAATGTTTGGCTCCCACTTATAAGTGAGAACGTGCAGTATTTGAGTTTTCATTCCTGTGTTATTTTGTTTAGGATTATGGCCTTCAGTTGCATCTGTGTTGCTGCAAAGGACGTTATCTCATTTTTTTTTTATGGCTGCATAGTATTCCATGGTGTGTATGTCCCAAATTTTCTTTATCCAGTCTATTGAAAGGCATTTAGGTTGATTTTTGTGAATAGTGGTGCGATGAACATATGCATGCGTGTGCCTCCCCCCGCCCCACCCCTTGGGACACAGTCTTACTCTGTCACCCAGGTTGGAGTGCAGTGATGTTGTCATGGCTCACTGCAGCTTCGACCTCCCAGGCTCAAGTGATCCTCCCACCTCAGCCTTCTGAGTATCTGGGACTACAGGTGCATATCACCACATCTGGCTAATTTTTAAAGTTTTTTTGTAAAGACAAGGTTTTGTCATGTTGCTCAGGCTGGTATTGAACTCCTGGGCTCAAGCCATACACCTGCCTTGGCCTCCCAAAGTGCTGGAATTATAGGCATGAGCCACTGCACCTGGCCTGCATGCATGTGTCTTTATGGTAGAATGATTTATATTCCTTTGGGTATATACCCATTAATGAGATTGCTGAGTTGAATGGTACTTGTGTTTTAAGTTCTTTGAGAACTTGCCACACTGCTTTCCACAATAGCTGAACTAATTTACATTCCTACCAGCAGTGTATAGGTGTTGTTCTCTGCAGCTTTGACAGTATCTGTCATTTTTTTGACTTTTTAGTAATGGTCTTTCTGACTGGTGTGAGATGGTATCTCATTGTGGTTTGATTTGCATTTTTCAAATGATTAGTGATGTTGAGCGTTTTTTTCATATGCTTGTTGGCTATGTATGTGTCTTCTTTAGAAAACTGTCTGTGTCTTTTGCTTACTTTTTAATGGGGTTATTTGTTCTTTGCTTATTAATTTGCTTAAGTTCCTTATAGAGTCTGGATATTAGACCTTTGTTGAATGCATAGTTTGCAAATCTTTTCTCCCATTCTGTAATTGTGTTCACTCTGTTGATAGTTTCTTTTGCTGTGCAGAAGCTCTTTAATGAGGTCCTATTTGTCAACTTTTGTTTTTGTTGCAATTGCTTTTGGCATCTTCATTATGAAATCCTTGACAGGGATTATGTCCACAATGGTATTTCCTAGGTTATCTTCCAAGGGTTTTATAGATTTAGGTTTTACTTAATTTTTGTATATGGTGTAAGGAAGAATTCAATTTGTATATGGTGTAAGGAAGAATTCAATATTCTGCATATGGCTAGCCATTTATGCCAGCAGCATTTATTGAACAGGGAGTCCTTTTCCCCATTGTTTGTTTTTGTCAACTTTGTTGAAGATCAGATGGTTGTATGTGTGTGGCTTTATTTCTGGGCTTTCTCTTCTGTTCCATTGGTTTATGTGTCTGTTTTTGTACTAGTACTATGCTGTCTTGGTGACTGTAGCCTTGTAATATAGTTTGAAGTCAGGTAACGTGATGCATTCTTTGTTCTTTTTGCCTAGGATTGGCTTGGCTATCCAGGCTCTTCTTTGGTTTCATATGAATTTTAAAATAGCTTTTTCTAATTTTGTTAAAAAGATCATTGGTAGTTTTTAGAATAGCATTGAATCTGTAAATTGCTTTGGGCAGTATGGCCATTTTAGCAATACTAATTCTTTCTATCCATGAGCATGGAATATTTTTCCACTTGTTTGTGTCATCTCTGGTTTCTTTGAGCAGTGCTTTTTAATTCTCATTGTAGAGGTCTTTCACCTCCCTGGTTAGCTGTATTCCTAGGTATTTTGTTCTTTTTATGGCTCTTGTGAATGGAATTGCGTTCTTGATTTGGCTCTCAGCTTGGATGTTGTTGGTGTATAGAAATGTTGTTGGTTTTTGTACACTGATTTTGTATCCTGAAACCTTGCTGAAGTTGTTTGTCAAATATAGGAGCTTTTGGTCAGAGACTGTAGGTTTTTAGGTATAGAATCATGTCGTCTGCAAACAGAGATAGTTGAACTTCTTCTCTTTCTATTTGAATGCCTTTTATTTTTTTCTCTTTCTTGATTACTCTGATTAGGACGTCCAGTATTGTGTTGAATAGGAGTGGTGACGGTGGGCATCCGTGTCTTGAGGAACTTGTTCTTTATCCTTGATCTTTATGTCTCCCTGTACTCTTCCACAAAATTACCTCCAGGTTCTGTAAATTCTGCTTCCTATATATCTCTGGATTCTGTTCTGTATTCCCAGAAAACATTCCTTAGTTCAGTCATTCAGCACTTTTGTTCTAGATTATAACTATTGCTTCTTAACTGGGCTTTCTGCCTCCACTCTTGCTCTCAGTAGTTCCAGTTTTAAAATACAGACCTGATCATGGTGTTTCCTTGATTAAGGTCCTGTTTTCTCCAGTCCTTTCCTGCCCACAGAGGTTAGTTGATCCTCTCTGGTTCCCATGGTGCCCAGGACTTACCAGCACTCTTCACACCTTGTTAAAATTGTTGCTGCCAAGAAATTGAGAACTCCTTGAGGGCAGAACCTTGTGATATTCATATCAAATCACCAGTGCCTAGCATAATATATATGTTCAGTAGGTGTCTAGTATGAGATTTTTGAATGAATGTAATGAATGGGTTTTATGAGTTAATATGGAACAAATATTAGTTGAATGAAAGATGATCAATTAAGTTTGTGAAACCCAAGCAACTGATTTTATAGACCCTGTGTTACTTTTAAGGACAGAGTTTGAAAATACCATGTCCCATTAGAGGGTAAACCTGCTCTCTTCCTACTTAACATGCCACAAAACATTTTTTGAATGTAGATAAATGAGAATGTCATGAGAACCAGACTGTGAAACTAAGAGATTTGTTCCACAGGGGAAAACCCCATCAAAATATTAGGAGATACTTTATGCAGGCTGGCAGATAACAAAACCAGAAACTATTTCATATTATTCTTTTACTAACCCAATGTTAATTCTGTTTGTGTGTGTGTGTTTGTGCGTGTGTGTGTGTGTGTGTGTGTGTGTGTTTCTGTGAAGTCCTGGGCATTGTTGTAGCCACCTGAAAGGTATATTTTGGCAAAAATATAGCCTGGGAATGACCTGGTGACCCTTGTTTCCTTTTAGGGTGATCAGTCTGGCTGGGTGGTCCCAGTAAAAGGATATGCACTGGCAGTCACCCAGCATCAGCAGCTTGCTGAAATTGATATAAAACTCCAGGAACTCTCTGCAGCCTTCCCAACAATTTCCAGCTTTTCTCCAAGACTTGAAAATCAGAATAATCAGGTATTTGAAGAACCCGTAGACTGTTCAAGTTAATGTGTGCTAAAGCTAGTTCACATAATTTTACAATCTGGTTGTTAACCAGTTGCTTTTTCCAGTGATCATAGTTTCCTAACAGTGTGTATATTCCTTTGATTACTTCCACTTTCTACTCACTTTTCTTTCATTTGGGTAATTTTCTGGGATGGGGTCACTGAGGAAATATTTATTTTAATATTATTGTATCTGTATGATTTAAGCTAAATCTCGATCATGATCAAGAGTGAAGGGAGGGAAGAAAGCTGATATGGCACTCATGAGTCCTTTGAGAGTCTTATTTTTCTTTATTCCTCTGGCACTAGGTGTTAGCAGTGGCAGCCATTGGCCCTTTACTCCGCCACATTCTTTTCGCTCCTTTAATTTAACATCAAGCAGTGAAGCTCATTATGTTGACTTCTCTCCTATGAGAGTTTTGAAATGAATTGTTTCTTCTCTCAGTAGTTCCCTCAAATATTCTTTTACAAAGCAGATGTGGTGGCTCACGCCTGTAATCCCAGCACTTTGGGAGGCCAAGGTGGGTGGATCACTTGAGGTCAGGAGTTCAAGACCAGCCTGGCCAACAGGCAACATGATGAAATCCCATCTGTACTAAAAATGCAAAAATTAGCTGAGTGTGGTGGTGCATGCCTGTAATCCCAGCTACTCGAGAGCCTGAGGCAGGGGAATCACTTGAACCCAGGAGGTGGGAGGTTGCAGTGAGTTGAGATCATGCCACTGTGCTCCAGCCTGGGCAACACAACGAGATTCCCTGTCAAAAAAAAAAAAAAAAAATCTGGCAGAAGGTGTGGCATATCAGAAAAGTAAATTTCTCCCCCACCCCTGTATTTTAGTACTTCATGGCATCTGGTTTGGTTCGGGTGGTAGACTGAGGAGAAAATTTCTGATTGCGTAAGAGATTAATAACCCTGTAGCAGCTTTGTAAAAGTTTTCACCAGATCATTTTCTCTACAGTCGTAGTTGGCTGTGATCTTCGTGGAACATCCAAAGATTTAAATATCAGTAGCCTATAGGTAATCCTTCTGATTTATAGTAAGCACCTTCTCTAAGCTGTCAGTTGAAGGTTAGGGATCTAGCTTCATGCCAGTTGAAGCAACCTGAGGGGAAAGGAGCGGTATGAAGGTGTTCCAAGGAAACAGTTTTGTAACTGGTTGTATTTATAAAGGGCAGAACAGCTGCTTCTGATCCTTTAAACCGCAGTAGTGATGCTGTTATTCCCACTATCGATTTGAAATTCTGCAGTGGGATGAAAATTCTTGGAAAACAGAGATAATTGGAATCTTTGTCCTCACTCGAATGTATTCCAGGACTTTGTTTTTTATTTTATTTTATTTTAAGATGGAGTCTTGCTCTATCACCAGGCTGGAGTGCAGTGGCGCAATCTCAGCTCATTGCAACCTCCACGTCCCGGGTTCAAGCCATTCTCCTGCCTCAGCCTCCTGAGTTGCTGGGACTACAGGCGCCCGCCACCACACCCGGCTAATTTTTGTATTTTTAGTAGAGATGGGATTTCACCGTGTTGGTCAGGATGGTCTCTGTCTCCTGACCTCGTGATCCACCCGCCTTGCCCTCCCAAAGTGCTGGGATTACAGGCGTGAGCCACCGTGCCTGGCCATATCTCAGGACTTTGACATGAGTTAGGCTAGTTTATTTATGTTACTGAATTCTGTTTTTCAAAAAGGAGGAACCCTACATAGAATAATAAAATGTTTCAGAGATACTCTTTGTTCTTTTCATGTTTCAGTTTATTTTTGTTGTTGTTAGATTTCAAGGGTAGCTGAAATCTCAGAGCTGAACTATGATCTTAAATATAGAAAATGTCTTTTTCATGACTGTCAAATGAAGTGAAGCCTGTGAAGTCCAAGGCACTGATAGAGCATCCAAAAGGTGCATTTTTGGCAAAAATATAGCATGGGAATGACCTGGTGACCCTTGTTTCCTCCTCTTCTTGAAAGAGACAGAGAATTCAGAGATTTGTTGGGCCATTAGGGTTTCAAATAAAAAGCATGAATATGGTCCCATTTTCTCATCATCAACAAAATCACATTTTCAGAGTTCACTTTTATGGTTCAGATAAGATATTTTAAATGTAATGAAAGGGAAAACCAGTACATTACATTTTTGTTACATACTGAGATTATGTGTTTTTATGTGAAACAACATATATTTGGAAAGAAAAGGGAAAACAACATTTTGGGACTCCCATTGGATGTAGAAACAAAAATGTACTGTAGTTGTTAAAAAGAAATAATTTATGCTTTTTGCATGTAAAAGAAAAAAGAATATCTTTTGAGCTTTTGTTCAATTTCCCTTTGGCATTTCTTCATTTCTAACTAAAACCAGCATTGCACATTGAATTTTCAAAGCAAAAATGCTAACATGGCAAAGTATTTTAGGGATATTATTTTTGGATTGGACTACTTTTTGTATAAATACACTGTATCTTGAATAAACCCTGTGTATCTGTGTAGTTGATGAATGAGTTCCAATCAATTGCTAATCCACAAATATTCATAGTTCATATTCACTTTAACTCTTCTGCAAACCATTACCTCACCAGTAATTTTTCTATGTTCTCCTTAAGAATTTCTTTTAAGTGGAATATAAATTTCTGTTTTTGAACAATTGATTCAACACATACTGAGTGCTCCTGGATATAAGGAATTGTAGAGAACTTAAAGGTGAATCAGGCAAATAAAATACTTTGGAATCAGAAAGTCTCACTTCAGCCTGGACACAGTGGCTCACGCCTGTAATCCCAGCACTTTGGGAGGCCAAGGTGGGCGAATCACGAGGTCAGGAGATCGAGACCATCCTGGCTAACACGGTTAAACCCCGTCTCTACTAAAAATACAACAAAATTAGCCAGGTGTGGTGGCGGGCGCTTGTAGTTCCAGGTACTCGGGAGGCTGAGGCAGCAGAATGGCATGAACCTGGGAGGCAGAGCTTGCAGTGAGCTGAGATCGCGCCACTGTGCTCCAGCCTGAGCGACAGAGCAAGACTCTGTCCCCCGCCGCAAAAAAAAAGAAAAAAAAATGATGGAAATTATCTGCACATGTATACATATGTAACAAACCTGCACGTTGTGCACCTGTACCCTAGAACTTAAAGTATAATTAAAAAAAAAAAGTCTCACCTCAAATTTGGCTCTAACATTTACTAGTTCTGTGGACTTGGGCACTAATTAGAAGCTCTCTAAACCTCGTTTTCCTTATTTATAAAATAATAGTAATATTCTTTAGGGTTCTTGTAAAGAGTAGCTGAGTTAATATACACAAAGTGTTTAGCACAGTGACACGGAACTCAGCAAATTATATTATTATAAATGACATAAAGAATGTATTTCCTTACGGGAGGTATTGAGTATATGTAGAAAACTGTGGACAAGACAGCACAGGCAAGTGCCATAGGAAGCTTTTTTTTCTTCAAGAGACAAGGTCTCGCTCTGTCACCCAGACTGGAAGTACAGTGGTGCAATCATGGCTTGCTGCAGCCTTCACCTCCCAGGCCCAAGTGATCCTCCAACCTCACCCTCCCCAGAAGCTGGAACTACAGGTGCACGCCATCACACCAGCTATTTTTTAAAATTTTTTGTAGAGATGTGGTCTCACTGTGTTGCCTAGGCTGGTCTTGAACTCCTGGCCTCAAGAGATTCACCTGCCTCAGCCTCCCAAAATGCTGGGATTACAGGCATGAGCCACCGTGCCCAGGCTCATAGAAGGCTGTAAGTAAAGTGCTGTGGTGGTTCAGAGGAGAGGGAGAGAGCACATCCAAGGAATATCCAGAAAGTCTGTTTCCATAAGTGAGGGGCAGGAGGAGGAAGAGGAACTAGGGAGGGAGGCAGAGGGATCAGAGACACAGAAGAACACCATTGTGTATCACGAGGCTGAAAACTGGTGGCCTATAGTAGCGGTCCCCAACTATTTTGGCATCAGGGACTGGTTTCATGAAAGACAATTCTTCCACAGACCCATGGAGAGGGATGGGTTCGGGATGATTCAAACATGTTACATTTATTGTGTACTTTATTTCTATTATTATTACATTGTAATATATAACAAAATAATTATACAACTTACCATAATGTAGACTCAGTGGGAGCTCTGAGCTTGTTTTCCTGCAACTAGACGGTTTCATCCGGGGTGATGGGAGACAGTGACAGATCATCAGGTATTAGATTTTCATAAGGAGTGTGCAGCCTAGATCCCTTGCATGTGCAGTTCATGACAGGGTTCACACTACTGTGAGAATCTGATGCCGCTGCTGATCTACCAGGAGGCAGAGCTCAGGTGGTGAGGCGAGTGAGGGGAGTGGCTGCAAATACAGATGAAGCTTTACTTGTGCCTGCCACTCACCTCCTGCTCTGGGGCCCTGTTTCTAACAAGCCACCTACCAGAGCCATCCATGGCCTGGGGGTCAGGAACCCCTGACCTACAGGACAAATTAAGCTTTCAGATGGGTCTCCTTTTGCTTACAAAGTGTTTCAAGATTTTTCTTAGCCAACATTTAAAAAATTAGGTGAATTCCTATAAATATCCAAATTTCTAGTTCTCTCTTGAAAAATTCAAATTAGAAAATATGTCAGCATTAGACCTAAATTCTTGCTTGGCGATTACTGGATTGAGCTGAATAGCAACTGCTCTTTCTGTGGGGCACAGATTCTCCAGTTTGCTGCAGTATCCACCACTCTATATTGTATGGCAGGCCCTGAGGCCCACTTCACGCATTTATGTTGCTTGTCCTGCCTTTGCAGAGATCATCAGTACATTTTTGAATGCCTGCTTATTTCGTAGGAGACACTGTAGTGGCTGATGTAGTGTCCAGACTAGTATGAAGCTTGATCTCTGACCTCAAGGTAGCTTGTAGGATACCAGAGGATGTGATGTAAGCATAGAACAAGTTGTGGAGTGACTGTGCAGTGAAACAGGAACCACCACCAGATGGGCACTGATCGGATGAAAAGTACGGAAAGTGTATGCTGCGGGAGCACAGGGAAAGGAAAGGTTATTTGATGAAGGCATGATATTTTAAAAATTCCTTTGAAGATTTATCTTTGTTGGTCAAGAAAACAGTTTTCTGAACAAGCTGAAACATAGACTTTCTGACTTATCTGTGTATGGTAACTGTAAGGTAGTAAGTTGGTATGCACATAGATTTAAGATGATAAATGTGGTTGGGTCAATGTGGTTGAGTCAGAATAGTTTGAGGAACTCTAGGCATGTGGCTCAGAGATGAAGGAGGTGTTGGTCTTTGTGAAAAGGGCAGATAAGAAGTCTTCTTCTCTTTATGGGCTCGCTGATTGTGACGTTCTCATATAGATGCTCTGGCCCAGCACTTAACTTTATGGCAATGTTTTAAAAGCAGCATTTGGCTTTTACATATCTGATTTCCTTAGCATAAAACAAAGCATGTGGTTATAGTCAAAAGAAAGAATGGCATATTACTGCTCTTTCTGTAATGTGAATAATATGTGGTTGCAGTTTTTACATCTGCTTTTTATTTTCATTTTGTCTTAGCAAGAGAACTAATTGAAGCAATTTTTTCTTAAGATCTGTGGTTTAACTGTGCATACTTTTCTGTATCCATCTCCTAACCCTCAACAAATCAGTTCGTTCTTTCCACGTATTGTAAATCCCACCATAAAACTGAGTGATGTTCTATAATTTAGTTACCATGCTTCTTATTTGTAGATGTATTAGATTCCAGTTCTCTCCAGAAATATCTAAAATATAGGAGTTATATAAGCATTCAGTTTCTTAAATCCTTAGCAACTGGATTCAATAATAAATACTATTCCATTTGGCTCTTATATACAAGTACAGTTTATTCATCTCTCATGAAATCAGTTTTTCTAAATCTAGAATTCCAGTTCACCGTTAGATTTTTTTTTTCTGATTGGGGAGGGCCTCAGAAATGGCTCTCCTTGACAGGCTGCATCACTGTGTTCTTAAACTAACTAGTTTAATTGAATATAAAGTTCCTCCTTAGTTTGATTTATTCTCTTATTCTTAAACTATTGATTCAGTTGTACACAATTTGGTAAGCTCAAGAAAAAGTTAGCAATCATTTGACTGAGGAAAATTGTAGTTTATATTGATCTCCTTTCTTGCCAAGATCATGTTATTATTGCTGACAGCAACAATTAATTTTTTTTTGGTTTCTTCCTGTCTCAATATTAGCTGAAATTGAGGAAATACAGACCATTGTTTGACATGTAATTCTGAAAGATGTTTTATTATTAGGTCCAGGGATTTGTATAGTTCCAGTCATGGCCATGGACTCCACTTGACCCCAGATGTACTTAAAGTGTTGGTTGAGGGCAGGAATTTAGGATTTTTTAAATGTATGCTAGTTACAGGCATAGAAATCTTATTGACCATCTGTTCGTTTCCAAAACCCATAGAAGCCACAGGAGCATGGATTTATGGGTTTGAGAAACAAACAAGAAGTTACTTCAGAGCTCTTTACCTCCAGTGCCAATCTATTAGATCTCCAGTTAAATCTGGGAAACTACCCTTGCCGCCTCCATTTTACAGATTACTGTGAAGTTTATATTTCTTTGCTTCCCTCTGTTAAGCTTCTGATGTAGTCAAGGTTTCCTTCATTTTATGGCATTATTCCAAGGTGATGAAAACAATCTGCCTGAAATATCTTGTTCTCCACTTTTGGTACTGCCAGGCACATGATCCATCTGATGACAGGAAATAGCAGGAACCTATGGAAATGTATAGCATTAGCTTGAAAACATAGGACAAACTGGCTTGATTTAGGCAGGTTTGTATTTTCCCAATCCTTAACGCATGCCTTATTTGCATATCAAATAACTTATGAAGCTGTGGGTAATTTCCTCTGTTTTTGACTTTTGAAAATGAGTTTATTTTGCTTCAAAGATCCCTTTTGGCCTACTCAACACCACAGATACTTTTTCTAAGGATAAACTCAGAATCTCTTGGCAACCAATTAGTCAAATCAACAAGTATCTATTGATCTTGGCCTCAGGGACAGTTCTCTTCTTGTGGCATATCGAGGAGAGCTTTTATTGAATTCTCCATAAAAGCATTCCTGTATGACTCAGAAACACAGAAATGATATGCCGGTCAGAGAATCTGATTAAACATTTCTACTATGAGAAATCAAGATATTTCCTGATGATTACAAGGACAGACAGTACTGGTTGGCACTTTGTTGTGAGAAAAGGATCTTTCCTGGCACCACAGAGCTTTTTGAGTTTGCAGCTGGGCAATTTTTGTCAGCATCAGTGGCTACCTTTCCTTGCCCTCTCTTGACCTCTGCTTTCATCATACAATATTTCTCAAATATTTGAACTATATAGTTATGCTATTGGAGGCCATGACTGAAGAAAGCTGTTGTATATCCTTTGGGTCTAATTGTAGAGAATAGCACACTCATAAGCTATTAGAAGGGGAAATAACTTTCTCAGAAGTAATTGAGACCTAGAAAGAGGAGGTGACTTCCTCAAAAGTACACAGCTGATTGTTCCAGCAGAACTGAAGCTAGAATCCAACCTTCGGGTCTATACCTCTTAGGTATGAAGAGTCACATTGTCAGAACAGAACAAAAATGGCCTTGGTAGAAAAATTTGTTAAAAATAAAAAATCTGTGGCTCACATCTGTAATCCCAGCACTTTGAGAGGCTGAGGCAGGAGGATCCCTTGAGCCCAGGAGTTCAAAATCAGCCTGGGCAACATAGTGAAATCCATTCCTTCTTCATACACAAAAAATCAGCCAGGCAAGGTGGTGTGCACCTGTAGTCCCAGCCACTTGAGAGGCTGAGGTGAGAGGATCGCTTGAGCCTGGGAGGACGAGGCTGCAGTGAGATGTGACTGCGCCACTGCACTCCAGCCTGGGTGGCAGAATAAGACCATGTCTCAAAAAAAAAATCAAACAAAAAAGGTCTGTCTGCTTATGAAATTGATACATGCTTATTGTAGGAAATTCAGGAATGACAAAAATAAGAAAAATAAGATTAAATAATCAGGATTTTTACCAAGTTAATTATTGTTAAATTTCCTTCCAGTCTATTTCTCTCTACACACACACACACTCACACACACACTCTTATATATCAGTTAGAGTTTTTGACAAGAAACAGAAGGAATATCTAGCTTGTATTTTGAAGATAATTATATGAAGGGACTATTTATATAGCTTTAAAGGAGCTAACAGTGGATGTTGGGACACCAAGAGACTAGCCACAGTGGACGGGGGAAGAAAAAGTGTGTGGGAGCTCAGCAAGAGCTGGAGCTGTGGGATAAGAACTGGCCATCTGAAGTTGTAATAATAGAGGACATGAGCAAAGGGTTAGCCAACCCCAGCCCCCTCAGCATGAGCATTTGAGCTGTAGTTAGTTTCCTAACTCTGTTTCCTTGGCAATCTGAGAAAAGTTGGAATGCCGAATACATTAGGAGGCAACTTTGCTTATGCTTAAAATGATCCCTGGGTTGGGAGAATTATAAAGACCTGATGGAGAAGCCATATTTTGGGCATCTCTGACTGCAGTGACTCTTGTGGCTGGGCACATTTCTTGCTGGGTCCCTGGACTCAGTGTGCCTGTGGGGGCATTTCAAGACATAATGGCTCCTGTAGGATAGGAGGATTTTAAGACAGGTAGCTTATAGCTGTTTTGCTCTTTATACCTATATTGTTTTGGCATGGACTGTAGCAAACACTCCCATTGAAAAGGGATACCTGATACTGCCCTGCTGTGTTTCCTGTTTTATATCCTTCTGAGTAGAGTGGCTCTAAGTGTGTCGTCTGTTAGTCTTTGAGCATGAATATACAGTTGAATCTAAGAAAACTCAGCACATCTCAGGGATACATCACTGCCCAAACTGTGATGCAAAAGTATGGGGGGAAGGGGAAAAATACCCCAAGCTCTCTCTCCTTCTGTCCTCTACTCTCCTAGAACTCCTCCCCTTACTTTGACTAAACCTAACCAGGAGATGGAGCTCCAGGAGAAACGCCCTGATGGTCCCAGCTGTGGCAGGTACTCAGCATAGTTTATCATACTTCTATTGATGAACACCTGGGCTGTTTTCAGTTTTTAGCTGCCATGAACATTTGTGTATAAGGCTATAGTTACATATTTTAATTTCTCTTTGATAAATTCATAGGAGTTGAATTTTTGGGTCACAGGATCGACAAACATTTAACTTTTTAAGAAATGGCCTGTTTTGGCATGGTGGCTCACACCTGTAATCCCAGCAGTTTGAGCGGCCAAGGCGGGTGGATCACAAGGTCAAGAGATCGAGACCATCCTGGCCAACATGGTGAAACCCTGTCTCTACTAAAAATACAAAACTTAGCTGGGCATGCTTGTAATCTCAGTTACTCAGGAGGCTGAGGAAGGAGAATCTCTTCAACCCAGGAGGCAGAGGTTGCAGTGAGCCAGGATTGCGCCACTGCACTCCAGCCTGGCAACACAGCGAGACTCCATCTCAAAAAAAAAAAAAAAAGAAATGACCTGTTTTTCAAAGTGGTTGTACCATTGTATAGTCCTGCAAACAATGTAAGAGAGTCCCTCTCGTTTCACACATTTCCAGCATTTGGTGTTCAGTTTTTCATCTGGGCCATGCTAGTGGCTATATAGTAGTGTCTCATTGTGGTTTAATTGAATTTCCCCAATGACTAATGATGTGGAGGAGGTTTTCATGTTCCTATTTGTCATGCACACAGCTTTTATGAAGTATCTGTGCAAGTCTTTATAGAATTTGATTGTCATTTGATTTATTGTTATTGTCTATTTGATTATTTTTATTATCGAGTTGTAGGAGTTCCTTATATGTTCTGGATACAAGTCCTCTGTCAGATATGTGTGTTATGATCATTGTCAGTCAGTGGTTTGTTCATTTTCTCAATGGTGGCTTTGATTAAGCAACATTTAAAAATGTTGTTAAGTCCAACTTAAAATTTTTTTCTTTTTGTGCCTTCTCTTTGCTTGCCCCAAGATTTAGAAAAAATCATAGTTGTAGATTATTAAAATAATTTCAATTTAAAAATGAAATCCAGGGTGCTTTTCAGATTACCATGTGTCCTACTTCATAGCACGTGTGTCTTCATAAAAGTTTATAAAATGCTGACTGCTTAGCATTGCAAAGAGACCTTGATACCATTTTTTCCAAACTCCTCCCTAACATTAGATTTCCTTTAAAAAATATTTCTGATAATAATTCAGCCTCTAGATGTGTATTAGACTGTTCTCTCACTGCTATCAAGAAATACCTGAGAATGGGTAATTTATAAAGAAAAGAGATTTAACTGGCTCACGGTTCTGTAGGCTGTACAAGAGGCATAGCAGCTTCTGCTTTTGGGGAAGCCTCAGGAAACTTACAATCATGGCAGAAGGTGAAGGGGAAGCAGGCACTTCTTACATGGCCAGAGCAAGAGGAAGAGAGAGAGAAGAGGGAGGTGATACACACTTCTAAACAACCAGACCTCATGGTAACTCACTCACTCACAATCACGAAAACAGCACTGAAGGTATGGTGCTAACCCATTCATGAGAACTCCACCCCCATGACCCAGTCATCTCCCACCAGGTGCCACCCCCAACACTGGGGATTACAATTCGACGTGAGATTTGGTAGGGACACAGAGCCAAACCGTATCAGGATGCTTCTAGAGATTGAAAGCTACCAGAAGTGAGAGATGAAGCCAAATATAAAATAATCACTTCTTGAAATTGACGCACTCTTTTAATAATTTGCTAAGTAGAATTGTATACAATAAGAATTTTACTGAAATTCATTGCTAGTTTGATGAAAGTTTTGAAAACCAAAATTACAGTCTATTGGCCAGTGCTTACCCAGCTTCAGGATTATAGTTTGCACTGGGATACAGAGAATAGGGTCAGCCATGTCACTGTCTAGGCAGTGGCAGTGTGGTAAGTGCAATAAAGGAACATGTGGCATGGTTGAGAGAATAATTTGTCCTTTGTGGGTATGTCAGGGAATATTGTGGAAATATGCTTGAGCTGGGCTCAAAATGGGTGGGAGTCCCCACAAGGAGCTGGAGAGTTGGAATCGGGGGAACTAGGAGTAGTGAATATTGCTGCACATCTGAGTCTGAGTCTCAAGCAGTAGGAAATGAGATGAAGAGATTGGTAGGGCCTAGAGCATGAATACTTTGCACCTTGTTCTGTGACTTCCCTGCAAAGAATGGAATCAACAAGGGTGACTGGTAGCATCAAGACCAGCGAGGAGGCTCCAGCAGCAACCTAAGTCAGTAGTTCTTGAATTCTCAAATAGGTGTGCTTCAGTTTATTAGTCCTTAGTCCTTTTTTTTTGAGACAGAGTCTCATTCTGTTGCCCAGTCTGGAGTGCAGTGGTGCCATCACAGCTTACTGCAGCCTCAACCTCCTGGGTTCAAGTGATCCTCCTACCTCAGCCTCCCAAGTGGCTGGGGCTGTAGGCGTTACCATGCCTGGTTAATTTTTTAATTTTTAATTTTGTAGATATGGGGTCTCACTATGTTGCCCAGGCTGGTCTCAAACTTCTGGGCTCAAGGGATCCTCCTGATTTGGCCTCCTGGAGTGTTGGGGTTACAGGTGTGAGCCACCATGCCTGTCCCGTCCTTACCTTTTGAATCAGAACCTCCTGGGTAGAGGCTGGTCCTTCAGATTTTTTCCTGGGCTCTGGAGGTGATTCTGAAGCTCACTGGAGTTTAAAAACTGCTGGTGAATGATGAGGATATCTTAACTAAGACAGTGAGAAAGAAACAAGTGCCTTGATTAGAGAGGTATTAGGGATTGGCAACTGGATAGTATTCCTGGTGACCAGCTCTATGTAAGGAATGAGGGAGTAGGATTATTGCTTGAGTAATTTCAAAAATGTCATTCCTGCCTGTTACTTATATGGCAACACAGAGCAGATGTGTGCGAGAAAGGAAGTTTAATCTTAGATATAGGAACAAATTCCTATCAAGAAATGCCCATTTTTATCACCCAGAAATAACATTAACTTTGGGAAAATATAGTTCTGTCAATATAAATATTGCAGATAGTAATGAAGTACCTTCATTATATAATACTTAATCTTTTCAGAGGACATACTCAGCTTGCATTTGTTTGGCACTGAGATTTGTTGCTTGCCTACTACATACTGTGATGACTTTTAGCCTAGATCTATTATTATTATTATTGTTTTACAGATGATGAAACTGAAGCTCAGAGAGGTTAATTCATTTCCCTAAGGTCAGTCTAGTCAGGAACCAGGCAGGGCGAAGATTCAGAACTCCTGACGTTGCCAAATCCAGTTTTCTTCTCATTATTACACAGCTGCCTCTAATAATGTGGATGGGCAGGGTTTTTTTCCTTCTTATTTATACATGATAAACTTGAAGTCCAGAGAAAAGTCCAAGGTTTCAAGCTGGTAAGTATCAGAGCAGGGACCAGAACCCAGGTTCCTGTTTCCTGACCCCAGCTCTTTTCACTGTCTCCTTCTGCTTCCCAGATGCTTACAGAAGTTGGGTTCCTTTCCTGCTTTTTGTATGTACAATTGGACCTTTACCTCCTAAAATGGGAAGACTTTAAAGCATTACTGTTTGAGAAGCAAAGCTAACCCTCAAGGCTCAGTTGCTTTGAGGTTGGTATGTGACAGCACATTTCCAGCCTGGGAATGATGTTTTTTATTGTTGTTGTTGTTGTTGTTGTTGTTGTTTTGTAATTAGGAACCTGACTTTGATGGTGAAAGAAATATGGAAGTAACTCCAGGAGAAAAGGTACTCAGGAACACCAAACAGCAACGGGATCTGCATAATCGGCTGAGAGAGATTGATGAAAAGCTGAGAATGATGAAGGAAAATGTGGTAAGTCTTTCTTTTCTTTTAATTAATTGTTTTTAAAGAAAAAAACAGAGGTGGGGGTCTCTCTATGTTGCCCAGGCTGGTCTCGAACTCCTGGGCTCAAGTGACCTGCCCCACTCAGCCTCCCAAAGTGCTAGGATTCCAGGTGTGGGCCACCACACCCGACCATCTCTCTTATTTGAAGTTTAATTATAGCCAATACTTGTACCAAAAAAGGTTTCAGTCTCTTTTGACTATTTTATGACCGTTCTCATGTGTTAAATCAGCCATGTGAATTTGTCAGTAACAATGTGAATAAAAGCTAAACATATAATTCATAGGACTTTGATATTATTCTGAATTTAAGCAATTTATATAATATAAAACATTAATTTAAATAACATAAAGCATATTCTGACTTCAGATAGTGTGTAAGGTACTTCGGATAGTGTGTAAGATACTATCTGACGTCAGAATAATTATCCTTAATCCTAATATTCTGACAGTGACACAAACATTCGGTTTTTGTGGAAAAATTTGGTAGTTCTCCCTAAAATCATCCTTCTGTTTTGAACTTATAGCTTAAATTCTCTCATTTTTTGTTTGTAATTACTAATATATTATTAGTAATTAATGAATTTTAATGCATTGCAAGTCTTTCTTGGCCTACTTCATGTTTTTCTTGCTCAACATAAAGACATGTCATTACTGATGAGTGAAAACTCTTAGAGCAACTCATTTGTGAGCTGGTTGATACTCTGAACCTGTTAGAAATGCTGTATTGTATTATGATTTTCCAGCTACCCATAGCATGTTTTTAGCTGGATACCTGGATTTTACCTAAAATTAAACATGTCAAGGCTGAGCTTGTGACTGTGGTCTTGAGGTAATTACCTGCAGTAACCCCTTTTGGTCTCCTGCTAAATTTTGTCATCTTGGGTGATCTTCAAGCCTCTTTGAGTTTTAATCAATGTGACTAATTTGTTGCCATATCCTTCCTGAGTTTCTTATGACTCAAAGCCTTTTTTTTTTTTTTTTTTTTTTGAGACGGAGTTTCGCTCTGCCACCCAGGCTGGAGTGCAGTGGCCGGATCTCAGCTCACTGCAAGCTCCGCCTCCCAGGTTCACGCCATTCTCCTGCCTCAGCCTCCCGAGTAGCTGGGACTACAGGTGCCCGCCACGTCGCCCGGCTAGTTTTTTGTATTTTTAGTAGAGACAGGGTTTCACCATGTTAGCCAGGATGGTCTCGATCTCCTGACCTCGTGATCCGCCCGTCTCGGCCTCCCAAAGTGCTGGGATTACAGGCTTGAGCCACCGCGCCCGGCCCAAAGTCTTTTTTTTTTTGTCCCTACTTTTATCACCCTTCTCTCAGTGTTGTCACCTCATGCCTTAGCCACTTATAACCTGGTTTTTGTCGGATTTCTTGTTTCCAGTCACTCCCTTCTCTCATTATTCCACTTAATACACTGCACTGTGGAGTAAACATCAGGTGAGTGATTTTAAAATGTGCTCCCCTTCCGAGCCCCTGAGAGTGCGTCACAATACCTTGGTGGTCAAGCCCAGCTGAACTGCCCTCACTGCCTGCAGGCCACAGATAGCAGCACTGACACAGAGCCTGATGGGGATCAGGGCCACCTCATGAGAGTTAGGCAGCAGATCTGAAGGGAATTAATACATGGTGCTTCTTTTAGAGCTCATTTTTATTTGCTTTGCATGGAGAATCTCATGGGTGTTATATTTCAGGGAGACCTGTGTTTCCATTTTCAGAGAGATTTCCCTGATTCTGTTGATGGGATGAAGTAGAAGTAGGAATGGGCCGGGTGCCGTGGCTCACTCTTGTAATCCCAGCACTTTGGGAGGCCGAGGTGGGCGGATTGCCTGAACTCAGGAGTTCGCGACCAGCCTGGGTAACAAGGTGAAACCCTGTCTCTACTAAAATCCAAAAAAAATTAGCTAGGTGTGGTGGTGTGCACCTGTAGTCCCAGTTACATGGGAGGCTGAGGCAGGAGAACTGCTTGAACCCGGGAGGTGGAGGTTGCAGTGAGCCCGAGATTGCGCAACTGCACTCCAGCCTGGGTGACAGAGTAAGACTCCGTCTCAAAAAAAAAAAAAAGTAGGAATGGTAGGGAAGTGTAAGGGGGCTCTTGGCCATTCATTGTAGTGGTCATGATGGTACATTGTAAATTCGATGTGATAAATGAAATGTTTGTGGTTTGGTTGGTTTTGAAAACTGTTGGTACTTTCTCTCACCCCATATCTGCCAATCCAAGGTGGGCTAAGCCTGTCACTCCCCATGATCCATTCTCCTGATTTCTGACTGCTGTAATCTGGAGGTTTGTGTCCCCCCAGAATTCCTGTTGAAACCCTAATCCCCATGGTGATGGGATTAGGAGGTGGAGAATTTGGGGAAGTGATTAGGTCATGTCAGTGAAACCCTTGTGAGTGAAATTAGTGCCTTTATAAAAGAGGCCCAAGGGAACTCATTTGCCCCTTTTACCATGTGAGGATGTACTGAGAAGTCACCCCTATCAACAAGGAAATGGGCCCTTACTAGGCACCAAACCTGGCCGCTCTTTGATCTTGGACTTCCCAGCTTCTAGAACTGTGAGAAATAAGTTTCTGTTGTTTATAAACCACCCAAAATACCATTATTTTGTTGCCCAAACAGACTAAGACACTGGCCGTTTATCACATACCTTGAACATGTACCTGTTCTTTTCTACCACATCTCTACCATTATTTAATTTTTGGCTCAAAACCAGGATCCTTTAATAAAGCGTATGTCATTCCACTGCCTTATGAAGTTTGGCTACACTTAAAGGGATATGATAAATGTCAAGAGTTGGTTGTTATCCAAGTGGAAAAGAATAATACATGAGTAGATAAGAGCAGTTATTAAATACCAACTATGAGCCAGGCACTGTCCCAAGTATTTTACAGATACTGAAGTGTTTAATCATCACAGCTGCTCCATGAGGTAAATACCAGTCCTCATTTTGTAGATGAAGAAATGGAGCGAAACAGAGGTTGACTAATTCCTTACGGCTAGTAAGTGGAGGAGATAGGATTCAAATGGTTAGCATTTAACAACTATGCTATTACTGCCTTTCTGGGACTTGCTTTTCTTTTCGTGATTAATGGTTTTTTTTGTTAATTAAAGTGTGATAAACTTGTTATAATCAGTAATATTCATGAGTGAAATGTTTGGGTTCCCCTATACAAATTTTATTTTCATAGTATTGTGTTTTATAGTTAACACTTTCAGAGGCCGTTATCTGCATGATAAAGGCCCACGAATGTTGATATGTACTGTTTTATGTTTTTTTTTTTTTTTTTTTTTCTGAGACAAGAGTATCATTACCGTCGCCCCAGTTGGAGTGCAGGTAACCTCCCACCTCAGCCTCCTGAGTAGCTGGGACTACAGGTGTGTGCCACCATGACCAGCTAATTTTTTTATATTTAGGAGAGGCAGGGGTTTACCTTGTTTCCCAGACTGATCTGTCACTCCTGAGCTCAAGCAATCTGCCCACTATGGCCTCCCAGAGGGCTGAGATTACAGGCCTCAGCCACCACGTCTGGCCCTGTTTTTTATGTTTTCATTGCTTAGTGTAGATTCATAACTGATTTCCTAACTGTGGATTCACGTTGTATACCATGTGACCTGTTGAGGGGAAGATACTGTGTGTCTCAAACTCTGAAAGCGCACTGTACCTCATAGATGGCTAGGTATTATTTCCACCGGGAGTCTGGAGACCTGAGTCCTTGTTTCCGTTTTGTTTATAGCCTGCTCTGTGACCTTGAATAAATTACGTAGTTTCTTAGAGCAGGGGTCCCCCACCCCTGGACCAAGGACCAGGTACAGGGCCGCTCAGCAGGTGGTGAGCAGCAGGTGAGGGTGGCTTGATTTGTATTTATAGCTACTCCCCATCTCTTGCTTTACCTGAGCTCTGCCTCCTATCAGATCAATGGCATTAGATTCTCATAGGAGCACGAGTTCTGTTGTGAACTGCACATGCCAGAGGTCTAGATTGCACACTCCTTGTGAAAATCGAATGCCTGATCATCTGAGGTGGGACAGTTTCATCCAAAAACCATACCCCTCCCCCACCCCTCCCCCTATTGCCAAAAAGGTTGGGGACCGCTGTCTGAGAGACTTCATTTCATTGCTTTAAAAGCAAGAGAGTAGTGCAAGATGACCTCTGTTCTTTTGCCAGAGATTGTTGGCACACTTATTTTTAATAAGAAGTGACGTTATTTGTAATATATAGGATCTAAAACTAGTTGGTGTGTTTCCTAAATATTTGGTATTAATTGGATTAAATCTTCTATTGGAAGTTACTTTTGGAAGTTTAGTAACACTTTTTAGGAGAATGCAAGATTGTCTTTTCTATATACAAAATTAGTCTACTGCCCTCCAACCAGAGAATGTGGTTTCTGAATGATAGGAAATGGCCAGCTTTGCAGTTTTGCCTGATTCTGCCTCCTGCAATGGAACATCCTTTCAGGATTACTGGTGGAAGATGTAATCTGTGGCCATTGAATTGGTGATCTAAGGATCAAACCCATATCCTGTTTTAGGGATGGGAGAAGAAAGAGTGAGCTAAGGGGCAGTATAGGAGCCCTGGGGGGTACTGGAAATGCCTGCATCCAGGATTGATTTGTCAGTAAAGGCTGGAAAAGCAGCTTAATTCTGTGTTTCAGGGTTAGGCTGAGGCTGCTGATGCACATTTGTCTTGGTCAAGACTGGTTGAGGAAGTGGGATTTGATTTAGTCCATAGGAGGTGGTAGTGTTGTTGGCATCAGTGGATTTAGCTATTAGGAGCTAGGGAAAGTAGACACAATGAAATGAGGTTGAAGCTCACACACTTAACATGAAACTCAGTAGGCATCAGGGGCCTTGAAAAGCAGCTCTGAGAGTGGAGGAAGGATGAGCCATGGGTGCTGGAAGCAGCATGTGTGAAGCACATCTGTAGGATTTCCGTAGTGTGAGTCAGCCGTATCATACAGCTGCTCTGGGACACATTTAGAGAGAAGTAAGCAAAAGGCATCATCTGTAGATATTAGAGTGACCAAGATGAGGAAGAGATGTAAAACCAGGTCATCTGAGGGATTGTTAATGGGGCTACATGTATTTATTTAACCCAGCAAAGAAGAGACTAGTGCATGTGTGTTTTGTGTGTGTTTGTTGGGGTAGGAGGGAAGGGGAGTGGTTTGGTAGAGAAATCACAGATGGTCACTTCCCAAAGAGATTTAAAGGGCTAACATGTTAAATGTTAATTTGATTCTTTATAGTGGAGGAGGAAAATGCGTGGTGATTGGGAAGCCAAAAAGAGACATATTTCTGGTAAATATTGAGGAAGAAAGTTAGAATTATCTTATTGGAAATGGTCTGTCTGGGACTAAGTATTCAAACTAGACTGGAGTGACGCTGGCTGGGTAGAGAGTGTTGAAGTATCATGGAGTGCCTGGATGGTTTAGGTGAGTGTCTCAGGCCCAAGCAGGCAGCCTGTAGATGGTGAATAGGCGGAGGAGCTGCGCTTTGAGCTCTTTTCACATGTCAGGGAGTTTGTGCTGAGCCACCTGCCGCTTGCCTAGTTGGCTCCCATGGGGTTAGGTGTAGTGGCTTTAGCCATGGATAGAAGTTTTTCCACCAGGTTACTTGTATGGAGACAATTTGAGATGTTCGAATGAAGAGATAATGGGAGTATCTGCTTTCATAGAATAGGCACCATAAGACAGCCCCCACAGACAGTCTCTCCATCATTGGCCATACAAGTGATGTCTGTCTCTGGTACTTCAAACCAGACAAAGAAGAGAGTAGTTTTCTGTTGGTTTGGGTGCTCTGCTGGCTTCTCTGCCCATCCAGTCTTGTAACCCCACTCTGCCCTAAATCACTTCCCTGGTCCTAGTATATAAGCTTTATATGGGGGGGCATGGTGGTTAAAGGTCAGACTGCTTGGGGTTTGAATCTCAACTGTGCACTTAGTAGCTGTGTGACCTTGGTGGGTCCTCTGGGCCCTCTGTGCTTCAGTTCATTCATCTGTAGAATGGAGATAATTACAATTACTGTAACACTCACCTCATAGGGCTGTTACGAAGTTTAAATTAGTATATGTAAGGTACTTAGAACAGGGTCTGGATATTTAAAGTACTATATACATTTGTTTTGCTATTTTTATTATTAACATAATTAATATGGCATTTACATAAGCTTGTTTCCAGGGGGGAAGGACGTCTTATGGAAGGCAACATTGAAGATGGAGGGATAAGCCTTGGAGAAGAACCAGGGTACCCTTTTCCTTATTCAGGATGAAAGAAAGGAAGGGTGGGCCAAGAAAGGCAGGCCGAGAGATGAAGAAAAGGTGTGAGAGGCCATGTTTGAATGTTCTCTACTTACCCTGTAAATTAGCGACCTCTCCATATGGTCAGAGTGGGAGGGTAGAGTGGGGTTTGAAGAAGGGTAGGGACTGGAATAGAGCCAGTGAAAATGAGATAAAAGCAATGGTAAACAGTCTGGTAGCCCAGGGGAGGTTGGAAACCCTGCTGTGAAATGGAGCCAGCCAGCAACGCTGAAAGGTTTCTCTGACAGCTCTCAGGAGTCCACCAAAGCTGGAGATGAGGGGTGATGAGTTGAGGCAAGGGTGAGGAGAGGTTGGGTGATTGCAATGAAAGATCAAGGGGGCAAAGGAACTGGTGGCAGATACCTATGGGGGCAAGGGAACTGGTGATGGTTACCTATGAGACCATAACTGAAAAAAATGTAATATATATTACTCAGATATCAGCTGGGACCCTTTTGCCTTGCTTTGACCTAGTTTGATAACTTATTGTACTGACACAGAATAGAATACCATCTGCCTGTCAAAAGAATGAGGTAAGTCTATGTGTCTTGAAAAGATGTCTGTGATTGAATATTAAGGAAAAAGAGCTTGTTGCAGAAGATAGTGATCAGTGTGATGCCATTTTTATAAAAAGAGTCATAGGAAAATCCTGGAACAATGTATGTATACCAAATACTTACCAGCAGTTACTTTTAGCAGGGATTGGGATGGATATGGGGAGGCAAAGAAAGGAAATTAACTTTTTGTAACACACATTATTTAAAGGGAAAAATGTATTGGGATTATGGGTGATTTTTATATTATTATTGTGCTTTTCTTTATATCTCAGACTTCTGTAATATACATATGTTGTGTCTATACAGAAATAATGTTTAAAAATGTGGAAAGCATCTATGTGTACAAGAGATCATTGCTTATTGTATCTCAGTAAAAGGTTTTTATATATTTAGAAAAATAGAGTGAGTCATCACAAGGAATAGTATTCAGCCTTACCAGCAATTAAAATTCGTATTCAGACAACTTGTAGGAACTATATACACCTGTTAGGCCAGCCAAAAGAATGACAAATATGATATCATTATGTGTCACTAAGAGTGGTGTAAAGATTGGGACAGTGATATTTGGACATTATTGGTAGCTTTTTGAATGGTTTATTTTTTCTCCTGGAAAACAGTTGGTCAATGAATGTAACAACAGCTATAATATTGATATTTTTGAGCTGTGTAATTCTACTTTTAGGAATATTTTCAAAGTAATAATGCCCAAGGAAACCAACCAACCAACCAACCAAACAAACAAAAAAGCCCCAGGAAATAAATGTTCTCAAAGAAGGGAATGTCAAAGCAACTTATATAATATTAACCCATTTAATACTATGGTAGGATGATAAAAATGACAAGGACCTGGACTTTGTCAATAGAAGACTTTTTGTTTTTTTTTTGAGCCGAGTCTCGCTCTGTTGCCCAGGCTGGAGTGCAATGGCGTGATCTCGGCTCACTGCAACCTCTGCCTCCCAGGTTCAAGCGATTCTCCTTCGTTAGCCTCCTGAGTAGCAGGGACTACAGGCATGTGCCACCACACCAGACTAATTTTTGTATTTTTAGTAGAGATGAGGGTTTGCCATGTTGGCCAGGCTGGTCTCAAACTCCTGACCTCAAGTGATCTGCTTGCCTTGGCCTCCCAAAGTGCTGGGATTACAGGCATGAGCCACCGCACCAGGCTAATATAGGACTTCTAATTGAAAATATACGATATGAAACATAAAAATAAACATTTAAGATAGATTTTATCAACTATGTTATATATATATATTCATATATTGGCTACATATATACTAACAATCACCTGAAGGGAAATAGAATATGTGCTATAACTTACCTTGATTAGATAATTTTCACTTTCTATTAAATTGCCTTTATTTCTAAAGAAAAGGGAGCCATAATTGAGGCAATTTTATTATATCATTCTTTTATTTAAGGATATTTTAATCCATTAACATAATGATGGACTTTTTGAATAATTTAAATGAATAGCAACAATAATTCATTATTTGTCTCATTTTTCAGAGGTGTGAGTGTTCCATTGTGACAATAAAGATTTTTTGTTTTTTTTTAAAAATAAAGAACATTTTTGACTTCTAGAGTTAGGTAAAAATACCTTTGATGAAGTTGCATAATGATCCTATCTTTCACAAATCAAAAGAATTCCATTTTAAAAGTTTTTGCATTTTAAATAAAAAATCATCAATCTGACCTTATCCCATTGATCCTACTAATGATAAAATACTCTCAAAGATGTTTTGTTAGTATTGTTAGGAAAAACTTTCTCTAGTTCTAGTCATTCCAAATGCTTTGACCACACTTTTTAGGTCTTTTTTGTGTCTCTTTTTGATTCTCAGTTTGAACTTCATTCATTTTCTCCATCATTTGAAGTCTCTACTATTTCTATCCACATTCTTTCTCTTTTCAGTTTCCTGGAAACCACTGAGCTTGGCCTTGTTTGGTGAACTGCATTGTCATTATTGCATCAAAATGTTAGCACTCTAAGCCCTGTTGCTGAGCACTGAGGATAAGAATGTGGCTCACAAAGGATGATAAATCCTTACATTCTGATTTTTATTTCGACATGCTCTTGTCATTTAACCTGATATAAGCGTATATGAACCCCAGTCAGAAGACTGGAGTGCTCCTTCTGCTTGAAGAATGGGTTGGAAAGTCTACCTTCAATTGTTACACATGCTATAGATTCAGAATTCTCGAATGTGAGTGCTAAAGGGGCTTAGAGGCCATGTGGGGCAGTTCCATGGATTAGAAACCAAAGTCTTGAGCAGCTAAATAATTTTTCAGAAATAATCAAAGCCCAGCTCTTCTGACACCTCAACCTGTGAACATTTCAATAAATCCAACCTCTCTAAGTCACATCTGTATAGTTCAGCCAATTTTCAGCTAAGATTTGTGGCCACCCACAAATGTAGGCTTTATTCTAAAACCTTTAAGCTATCACCAACCGGATATTCATCTTTTCCAAATTCAGCACTACTCCAAACAGACCTGACATGTTTGTGGTTAAACAGGAAGACCAGATAGTGTGCTGTGGTATTCATACATTAATGAAAGTCTGAATTGGAAAAATAGTTATACTTTGGTGTCATTGTTTATAACTGCAGAAATTATTTTAATCTTTTTTTCACTTGTAACAGGTTTTAGAAATGTGGATAAAATAATAACACTGCCACATACAATTGGTATTTAGAGTATACAACTCTTGTTCTTTCTGTAGGTGGTAGCAGGTGTGTGTAATAATGATGCAAAACATTTGGTTTTAAACTTTGGAGAGTGAGATTTGTACGTTCACAGAGAAACGTTAAAAAATTTGTTCTCTTAATCATAGGCCCATTTTGAAACAAGCAAGTAGAACATAAAATTTTCAGAAGCACTTATATATTTCTACATCATTTAATGCAGAAATCTTAACAAAACTCCTTGCCATGGAATATTATCATTTAATAGTTGAGAATGTAGAACAGTTATAGTTACATGGCTGATATTCATGAATTATCCTGCAATGAATAAATGACCCAGTAACCTTTTAAAAGTTATTGACTACATAGATCAATATAATTTATGAGAAATTTGAAACATAATTAGCTGGAGTTCTTCGAGAGGAAAATGTTTTTATTTATTTATTACTTTTTAAAATTTTACTTTAAGTTCTGGGATACATGTGCAGAACGTGCAGGTTTGTTACATAGGTATACATGTGCCATGGTGGTTTGCTGCACCTATCAACCCGTCGTCTAGGTTTTAAGCCCTGCATGGATTAGGTAGTTGTCCTAATGTTTGAGATGAAAATGTTAAGGATAGTTGGATATTTTTTCATGAACTTACTTTGTTTCAACTATCCTTTTAAATCAATTTGTAAAATATATTAGTAGGTTTCAGTTTCAAATTCATTTTGGAATGAGAGAGGTTATAAATAAACTTTGTATTCTACCTATACTGTAAACATTTTAAAAATTATTAAAGATGTTTGGTTCTGGATTATGGTTTTTCACATGTGTTATGATAATGCAGATGATATGTTATAGAAGGTGTAGGTATAGTGCTGTTTCTGAATAATAATGTGCCATATCTTGAGAGGCACCTTAAAAATGACAATTATGGGCTGGGCACGATGGCTCACGCCTGTAATCCCAGCACTTTGGGAGGCTGAGGTGGGCGGATCACCTGAGGTCGGGAGTTTGAGACCAGCCTGACCAACATGGCGAAACCTCATTGCTACTAAAAATACAAAATTAACCAGGCGTGGTGGTACATGCCTGTAATCCTAGCTACTCGGGAGGGTGAGGCAGGAGAAATGTTTGAACCTAGGAGGCAGAGGTTGCAGTGAGCAGAAATAGCACCTTTGCACGCCAGCCTGGGCAACAAGAGTGAAACTCCATCTAAAAAAAAAAAAGACAATTATGATGGTAACTTTGTTTTATAATATTGCTTATTTTTCCTTAAATTCTTATTGTTGAGCAGAGGTTCTAGAAATAGGTAATAAGACTAGCTAGGTTTTAACATAACTTACCTTTTGCTTTCTGAATTAGTTTTTAAAGTTCATTGGTAGCGGCTGTGTGCTGTAGGTGTCATTACGTGGAACAAGGACAGGTACATGCTTCAAGAAATAAACAAATGTGAATATAATTATTAAGTATAATTATATAAAATAATTATTGTAAAAATTATAATATATGATACACACACACCATATTTAAGCAGTATAGCACTGAGGTAAAAGAAAAATGTGTACATAAACATTATACTGATTTTAGAGGTTAAAATGAAGCCTGTTATTTGGATGTTGACACAGGGTAGTAACACGCCACATGGAACTGTTTCCAGCCCCTATGCAAATCTCTGGATGGGAGAGTTCTAGTTCCAGCTGTATGACAGACTAGATGTTAAGAGAGACCCTGCTTGGGAAAGCAAGCCTGAGCATGCTAGATAAAATATATTTTTAAAAAAGTAGTTTTAAAAGCATGGCTGAGCTGGCAGAAATGTGTAAGGGAATTCCTTGGAGGGTAGGAATGACAAGACACTATGTGTTAGGAGGGGTAAGTGACCACTGGAACAAACATTGGTCCCCATGGTATCTGTTGACCTCTGAAGGCCTGAAGTGTGGGTTTAACCAGGCATGTGTAGAGGGAGCACAGGAAACAGAGCCCAAGACAGGGTAGAGGTCAAGTCAGAGCTCCCACGTAGAGTCAGCACACCAAATGGTTCTTCCAAGTGGAAAAACGAAGAAGAATCTGCTCTGGAGAGGGATTGGTGGGGACATGTGTAGCTGTCTCTGCTTTGGTTGTGGGTGGAATGGAAAAGAAAAGACGCCCATGAGAATTACTAACGATAAGCCTACATGAAGGTAGGCTTTGGGTTTGAGTTCATACCACCCGTAGGGCCAAGTTGAATGTTCAGTTGAAAATGGTCTTAGATTGGAGTAATCCTAGCTCCTCGTAGAAGGAAAGGGAAATCTCTCTGGAAGAACACAATAATTTAAATCTAGACCTTAATAAATTCCCACAAATAAAATTTAAGGGCCATGAATCCACGACTGAGGACTCCCCCAACCCCCAACACATAAAGAAAGAAACTGCCATGAGCGATGGTTAATTGAAAAAACATGCTATAGAGTCAGTTCCACGTAGACTGCAGAGTTTGGAGTGGTCTGTTTCAGAATGTAAAATACGTCTGTTTAATATATTTAAAGAAAGAAAATGAGCTTTGAGAATATGACAGAGATTTGAAATGAAACCAGATAGAATTCATAGAAATGAAAATATAATGTTAAGTGGACATTCTTGGAGTTAGACCTTCCTTGATCCTTTAAACAGGATCCTGGCACTTACATCTATTTTCCCTTCATCATTCTATAGCTTTTTTAAAGCTTTGCACCATCCCTCCAGTGAGAACAACAACAGTTTTTCAAACCAGTCAGAGAAAAGTTGTTACACAGTTTTTGTAAAACAGCACATTAGCCTCTGAGACCTAGGGCAGAAGGAAGAAAAAGAGATAGATTATAATTACACACAACCTACATATGCAAGATTTTTTGCCAGTAAGATGGATTTTTTTCGAACTTTTTTTTTGCCCTTCTTATTGCCCTTCTTAGCTTCTGCTGTTTGTTCCTTAAAATGTTAACTCTCATCTTACCCTAAGTTTTTACATTGAACAGTTTCTTAGTTGGAACACATACCAGATTTACTAAAGAAGTATGCTCCCTGATCCATTAAAAAAATTTTTTTTAAGGTGGGGTCTCACTCTGTCACCCAGGCTGGAGTGCAGTGGTGCAGTCTTGGCTCACCACAACCCCTGCCCCCGGGCTCAAGTGGTCTTTCCACCTCAGCCCCCTGAATAGCTGGGACTACAGGCCTGCATCACCATGCCCAGCTAATTTTTGTGTTTTTTTGTAGAGGCGAGGTCTCACTATGTTGTCCAGGTTGATCTCGAACTTGTGGGCTCAAGCAGTCTGCCTACCTCGGCCTCCCAAAGTTCCGGAATTACATGAGTGAGCCATTGCATCCAATGAAAGCTGTATTTTAAATGGGAACTGGAATGGCACAAAAATTCTGTGTCCCAACTTTTGGGTTCAGGAAATCTGTGCATCCTTTGCAGAAGCTCAGGAATCTTTGTGTAACTGGATTCTGCGCTGAATGTATATGGGGACCTATGGGCTGCATAGTGGGGTAGTGAAAGCCTTGTATAGACACTGGTGGGCAATCTTTCCTCCCTGCTCAAGGCCATAGGACATCCCTTCATGTGTTTGTAATAATTTTCTCTGGAGCTCAAAATGGAAAGCAATGGGCTGATTACTATTTTGACAGTCATAATTTGTGACCAGACTTTAAAAAATATTGTGGTCAATGATGTTGCACAATTACTTTTGTCTGTCACATAGAAAAAAAAATCCAGATTTAATTCAATGCAAACAAATAAATAAAATGCTCTACTAAGAATATAGAGTCAAGCTTTTGGTCTAGTGGGAGAGGCTGGGACTAGTCAACAAATATAAGGCAGAAATAAAATGACATGAGAGAAATAGAAATCAAGTGCTATATTTGATCAAAACAGAGAACAGTTACAGCAGAGTGATTTGGAAAGGCTTTGTGGAAAATGTGAAATCTGAATTGAGCCTTGAGGAATGAGTTGGGTTTCATTTGGGATAGATGGGGGTGGGTGTTACAGAAAGAAGACACTGTGGAAAAGGGCCAGCTTTTGGAAAGCTTAGGTCATTATAGGGAACAGAATGATCAGTAACATTTATGAATTAATCATAGAGAGTTCTGACTTTTTGCCAATGCCATAAAGATACATGACGTCTTAGAAACTTGAATTTTGCTGAACCAAGAACTTGAATCAGGCTTTCTGCAGGGCTCTTGTTTGGGAGTAAGTCGCTTAGTGAGTGAGTGAGTGCTCCCAGCGGAGGGCCTGGCATCCTCAGCCGGTGAAGCTCTCCCATTCTCAGCTTGGCATGGTGTGGGCCTTAATACTTGTGAACTATTGAAGCTATGTTTCTGTGTCTTTTAAAAAAAATCTAGTGGTAGTGATTGAAAAGCAGACAGCGGTTCTTATTCACGACAACAATGCTTCAGAAATTTGAGTGGAATGCTGAATTTGGTATTGGATCAGATGGGTGACAGGAGTGTGGAATTTTGCAGACGACTCAGGAAGAAACTCCTTTTCACATTGGAGGTCTGCTTTCATCCACTCCGGATGAAAGGAAATAGAAGGAAATAAAATTATAAAAGTAGAATGAGGCCGTATTGAATAGCAGGCTGTGATTGGTGGATAAAGTTTTCTGAGCAGCTGTTTAATATGAACTAAACTTTTAGAAAAGATATTATTGGCAGGTTGATTATACTTTTACTATCAACGAAGATACATGGTGAGAGTTGTTATAGGAACTATTCAAAAAAGTGGAAGTTCAATAAAATGAAATGATCCATGTAATAGATATTATATTCCCAAAGTTTCCATTCTCCCAACTTTTGTGTCCAACATTAAGATTGTGAATTTTGTTGAATTTTTCTGTAATCCCCATATCTTTAGGCATTTATTCCTATCTCTAACAAAATTGCAACAATATTTGTGAAAATAAAACTATGGTACAACTGCCTACCCCAAATCCACTTACTGTTTTTCCTTACTGATAAAATTCTAGTTGGAAATACTCTGTGAGACTCCCTTGTAACTAGGGTGACCATGTAAGTTAGTTCTGGCCAGTCAGATAAAAGCAGAAGTACCTTGATAAAAAGAAAAACAGCTGACATATGCCTTTCGCCCTTCATCTTTTCCCTTCTTGGTTGGAGCATAGAAACACTGCCTGAACCTTCAGGAGGCATCTTGAGACCACAAGGGCAGGTCAGGAAGAGAGGAGGCTGGGGCAGTTGTCCCATCATAAAGTTATTGCATCACCTCTTATCTGTTTCCCTCTGACCAATTTCTTAAGTTGGAAAAATAAACCAACCTTGGTTATGCCAGGCAGGTCACTGGGTTTCTTTTATGAAAGCAATCCTAACTGATATAGTAGGCCACTTTTGGGCAGGTATAAAATGGATAGCATTCCTTCTGGTGCACTGGGAGAATTCAGGGAATGAGTGAGTTTTGCAAGGAAATTGTGATGACACTTTAGTGTGTTTGCCCTGTGGGAAGCGAGTTTGAACCCCAAACTGAAAGTTATACCATCCACCAGCATTGGCAAACTATAATGCCGCTCCACTGCTCACGTGTATGTGGCTCAAAGGGGCAGAACACCCCTGGGGAAAACACTAATCACGAGGAGTGCAGAATGCTCAGATCAGCTTCCAGTAAGCATAGACTTTAATTTTGGGGAAAAGGAGTAACTAGTGGCAGGTGTTTTACCGAGTGTGGTGGAGGGAGCAAACCTCTTGCGTAATGCCACTGATGAAGACCTGTTATTTAAAGAGAATACTGAGTATTTGCAGAGTTACAGAAATGGCAATAAGAATCTTGACAAGATGAACTAGCATTCCAGACCAGCACTGTCCAACAGAAACACAATGCAACCACATAAGTAATTTTATATCTTCTGCTAGTCACATCAAAAAGGTAAAAAGAAGCAGGTGAAATTGTATTTAACTCACTACATTCAAATATCATTTTGACATGTAATTAATAAAACATTATTAATTGTATATTATATATGAAATCCAGTGTGTTTTGTACACTTATAACACATCTTGATTTGGACTCAGCCACCTTTCAAGGTCTCCATTGCCCCATGTGGCTAGTGGCTATTAACAGAGCAGTTTCAGAGAAGAAAAAGGTGATTTATGTAGTGCTCAGATACATTGGTTTATTTTTTTTTAAAAAAGTAAACATTTCCCCAACATTCTAATTTTCTAGGGGTGTAGAAGAAACAGGCATTAGTAGGATTCTAGGAGAGTCTAAAAATAAAGAAGAGAGAGGTCCCGTAGTAGTGTCTAGCTGTGTGTTTTTAAAGTGAGTCTGACATGGGTTGTTAGATTTGATCTAAAAATGAGGTCCAAGAAATGAAAATGGAAATAAAAGACTTACTGAAACCATATGTATAATCTTGGAAAAGAAAGAATATGCTCAATTTCACCTCTTGGACATATTGAGACGTAGGAGAAGTGTGTCTTTGTAGAATTATTCACAATGTCTATCTCAAATGATGGAAATTTTCTTGTTTTATCATTTTTCTGTTACAGGCTTTTGCTTCCTTAAATTGGAAGTGATGAGAGAAGACAAATTTGGGGAGCACAGGGCAGAATGTCTGACTTCATTCTTATAGCTGCTGAGCTTGATGTCAACTCAGTTTGTATTTGATTCCTGAAGTTAGAATATTTCAGAAATCTTTCTTTGGGCACTATTTGCTAATGCAATTATTATTTATCCCAGTTCATTCCATGCATGAAGTATTCTGGAAGGGGTTTTAACTCTTCACATTCTTACTGGCCAACCAGTATCAAATACATGGAATGAGGTTTCAGGCCCTGCCTCCATTGAGGCCCTTCCCTCTGGGAAGTACCAGAGAGTATTTTTAAAGGGTCTGTGTGGACACACAGCAAGTTTTAGCTTGTTTTTGTTTTTGTTTGGTATACCTAGAAACACACTTTGTGAATGTGAAGGGTTCTCTTGTGCCCAACTAGAAATAAACGCTGACTGCCTCTGAAGATAAGGATGGAGAATTTGTTGAAAGATTTCTCTTTAATTACAAAGTGGTTATGCAAATGTGATTATAGTTGAAATTTATTTTCATAGGGAAAATAGCTTTTGGGGACATTCAGGCAATCTAGAAAAATATAAAGAAGAGAAGAAAAATTATGCATGCAAGCATAGTTAACCCTTGGTCATTATCCTGTCTGACGTCTTCCCTATCCGCATGTACCCCAAATGCTCACTTTCCCCCATCCAAACACACACACACACACACACACACACACACACACACACCTCTTCTCCCTCCTCCTTTCCTCTCTTCCTCAATCTCCTTCCCTCTCCTCCCCTTCCTTCCTCCTTTTTTGTCTTTTTACAAACCAGGATCATATTCTACATAGGTTTTATAGCCTGCTTTTTCACTTAACAATAAATACATTATGGTACTATGTGAGTGTGTCTATTGAATGAGGCCTCTCTGTTCATTTCTAGTAATGTCCAGTATTGTTATTACAAACCATGACAGAGTGAGCATTTGTTTAATCATTGTCTTAGGATGTATTCTTAAGTGGAATTGCTGAGAGTGTATGTGTAGGGTTTGGCTGTGTATTGCCAAATTGTCTTCCAGTGAGGATGTGTAATTTATTCTTGCACTAAGAATATTCCAGAGTGCTATACCTACAGTGTTAGTATTCTTTTTTTGCTCGTCTCAGAGTTTAAAAATGATATAGTTGCTTTAATTTATTTTGTTTTGGTTACTAGCAAATTTGGACATATTTTCAATTGTTTATTGGCAGTTTGTGTTTCTTCTTCGGTGCATTGACCATTTGTGTCTTTGTTCATTTATGTATTTTATTAAGGTATTCTTTTTGTTTTGTATTGGAAAGCTGTCTTTATGTATTTAAAACATATGCTCTTTGTCACATATATTACAGATTTAACTACCTCTAAAGTGTTAATTTTACTTACTGTTCTACAATATTGAAAAGTTTTGCGAGGTGCTGTTTTTCTATCTTATTTTCATACGGAGTCATTTGTGAGAAATATATGCTGGATATTGCAACCTGCTTTTGTTTGTTGAAGTAATCCATCAAAAGCATTTATATACTTTCATGTATAAGCCCTGCATCATCTCTAGAGTGTATTTTGAGTAAGTAATGTCAATGAAATCACCATCTAATTATGTTCTTGCTAAAGTGCCTGCTATTACCTTTGAAGTTTGCTGCTAATCTCTTCTCAGCTTCATTGCTTAGTATCTAAGGTTTAGATAAGCAGTGACAATTAAAAACATAGAAGAATGTAATTTTTTTCTTGAGTGAGTCTACTTTTAATATTTGAATTGAATGTTAGCTAAGAAGTAGTAAACTCACTGTTTTAATTTTTATTTATCCTATCTCTACATTGTTTGCAGACACACATGATCAACATCAATAGCCTAAGATTATCCTTCAGAAAATTTTCCTAACAACTCAAACAATGTCCCATAGTCAGTGGGCTCCTAACAGTGTATTTTGACTTAAATGTCTGTTAAAAAGCAGGAATTTGCATAGTTTGGGAAGTCTACCCATTGTCATACTTCTGCATATGAAAGTAATATGGTATGTTAAATTTGTGAAAAATAGCAACATTAAATTTGTGTCTCTAAGAATTTAAAATTAAGTAGGGTACACAAGACAAATAAATATAACTTGTGGGAGTACATAAACAATAATTTAAAGGCTTTGAGGGGTGAAGTATGTAAAGTAGAGTGTGATACATTGGCAAGAAAGCTTTAGAGGCAGAGCTTGAGTTATTCAGAGAGAAGGAGCAGAGTGAGACAAGCAGAAGAGGAACAGTTGGGTATTGGGTGCCACAGGGTGTGGATGGGGATTAGCAGCCATAGAGGGCAGGCTGGCAGAGAACACCAAAGGCAGTGATACACCAAAGGCAATGACCAGAAGTGTATCTTGATGTAGAGGTCAAGAACTAACCCCAGGTGGGCAGCTAGTACCTTTTCAAAATGGTGGGCATGGCATGGCTATTGCATGCAATTTAAGAAAATAGGTGAAATCCTGGCATATGCAAATGTTAGGGAAGTACAACCGACATAAAAGCAAGACAGAGCTCTAAAACCCTGTTGTTCTATGATTCTGTTTGCTGGGATAATGTAAACGCCACTGACAGCACATCTCTATTACAGATGTATGGGCAGGTAAATGGGCTCAGAAAGAGATTATGTGATTGATTATGACCTTTCTGTAGTACCTGACTTACATTAAGTATGTTTTTAATACGTAAAACTAGTTGACCAAAAATGCCTTAAAAATGAGTCATTTTATATATATATATATATATATATATATATATTATATATATATATATTTTTTTTTTTTTTTTTTTTTAAGATGGAGTCTCACTGGCTGGAGTGCAGTGGCATGATCTCGGCTCACTGCAACCTCCACCTCCCAGGTTTAAGTGTTTCTGGGATTAGAGGCACCCACCACCACACCCGGCTGATTTTTTATTTTTAGTAGAGACAGCGTTCCCCATGTTGGCCAGGCTGGTCTCAAACTCCTTACCTCAAGTGATCCACCTGCCTTCACCTCCCAAAGTGCTGGGATTTTAGGTGTGAGCCACCATGACCAGCCAAAAATGAGTCATAATATAGTTCAAACTTTGCACATAAATATGTATAAAGTCATGAACTTACATAGTGACTGAGGATTTTGCATATATAATTTGAGTCTTTTAAAAGTTGAGTCTTTTAAAAGTTTAAAAATTGTTTCATAATGCTTGCTGATTTTAGCCATCTATTTTAAACCATATGTTCCCTTTAAACAAATTTCATAATTCTTAAAACTTTGATATTCTGATTTCTATATTCTTGATACTGAATTAGGGAATTCCTAGTGATAACTCATAGTAGATTAGTAAATGCAATTAGATTTCAAGGTCTCCATGGCTATGATGGTTACATACTAAAATCCTTGAATTAGAGTGACAAAAAAATAAAATAAAATAAATCACTGTGTATCATTTGCAGAGAATAATTGTTCCTTTATTTATATAGTGCATCATAGTTTGCAAAGTGCTTGTTTCTGCAGTTTTAAAATTTATTTGACAAATTAATAGTTGAATATATTTGTAGGGTACAATGTGGACTTTTGATGTGTATATACATTGTAGAAAGATTAAATCAAGCTAATTAATATATATCCATCACTTCACCTCCTTGTTTTTTTTGTGATGAAAATATTTCAATCTATTCTTCTATGTTCCTGCAGTTTTTGTTTCATTTTCGTGAAAACCTTGGAGGCAGGTGGCATAGCTGTCACTACCTCTATTGTTACAGGTAAGGATACCAGACATAGGGCTTTGGTGACTTGTCCATAACCCACATCTGACTTCCAGGAGAGTTCTTTAAATACATACAGCCTCTATCACCATTATTTGATTACAACTCCTCAGTTAGATGATTCCTGAAAGCAGTTTTCTTGATTTTCTTCTCCTTCATATATGGTGTTCTATTTTGGGCCTTAGCAGAGTTGATATTCAAATACAATATTTGAATGAATCATTTTACTGAGAAAGGTAGTAATATAGTGCACCTTAAATAGATTGCTAAAATACTGAAATCTTACTCTGGCTGAGGTTTTGGAAAAATTAGATGTAGGGACAGGTCAACAACCATGCGTTCAGCTTGATTCCTTCACAGAGACTTAGTAGCAGTTAAGCACAGCGAATAAGGTGGGCAGACAAAACTTTTAATTGGCCCATGATCATGGAGTGTGCCTCAGTCATTAAATAAATCTGCAAGGGCCCAAAAAGTGGTTGCTTCAAATCATTTTTATACTGTTTTTGTGGCTTGTATACTTGACTGTTCAGGAGCTACCAGACCATAAAATCCAGCCAGTGAGAGCATTGGAAGTCACGGAGCTCAAAGGTTTATTACGTGGTGTGAAACTCTATTGTTTTGTGCATGTGTTAAATAATTGCTGTCAGTGCAAGACTGTTAAAAACTCCCGGCTAGTAATAACATGAATGCACTTTATGGCTTCAAAAGGAGATAAAAGAAATTTCTTAGTCAGCACTTTGACGGCATCACAGCTAATGTCAGTTTTGTTATTGTGAGGACTTTACTTTTGGCAGATGCTCTCCCTTCTGGCAGCAGAGCTCTAATTACCATATAAATTAAGCTGGGAAGTGAGCGGAGGGCATGCAACTCAGCCGCTTCTGCCTTGTACCCAGGTTTCCAGGGCTGCAGTGCCAGGCAGGCATAGCGTGGGCTGACGCCATGGAGAGGGCTCCACCCCCCTTCTCCCCTTTCTTCCCATTCACATCCATTAGAGGGACATTAAGCGGCTTAGCTGCTGTGCAAACACAAAGATCATTCTTTTTTCTTCTTTTCTTTCTTTTTTTTTTTTTTAAACCTAGGTTCTTCTCTCTAATAGCATTCCAGGAATTAGCCTAATCCATCCTGCTTTAATTCATAGGCACTAATTATATTTCAGCATACATTCTTACACACTAAATTATAAGTATCCTTACTTTAATCAGTTGTAACTAGTCCTTAAATTGAGGGTTTAGTACTCTCCTTTTATCGGATAACAGGCTTTGCTGTGTTATGTGATGGGATTAAACTGTTTATTTAGGATGTAGAACTGAAGACGTGGATGATGTGTTCGTTTTTTTCCTAAAGTGCTCTGTATTTTCTTCAGCCAGAGTGTATTTCAGAACTTCATAATGACCTTTTAGAATTTGTAAAATGGTGTCTAATGCTTAGGTCCTTTTGGGATGTGAACTGACAAGCACAATTTGTAGAAACATAATTCTAATGCAGGTGAATAATCGTTTATAGTTGCAAAGCATTTCACACATAAACTTACGGTATTTAAGTCGCCCTCCAGGTGGGTAACTGAAGGATTCCTGTGAGGCGGTCACTGAAGGCCACACAGTTGGTAGTGCAGCTGGTGTGGAGTACAAGTCTCATCTCCGTCTGGGGGCTCTTTCCTTCCACCTCACTCTGCTTATTGACTGGAGTTCCCTCTACGTTACAAAGCACCTAGTAAGATGATCTTTTCCTATCAGCATTTCAATTTTTTTTTTTAGACTTTGTGGAAAATAATCGTTTTGCAGCACTTAAAGAGAATCACTTGCGGGCATTCCGTAAAATTTTACATTTTACTGACAGCACAAAAAGAGGAAATTGTTTTTTCTTTTTGGCAAGTAATTGCTAGTCTAGCTTTTAAAATTATCTGTCTATATACCTATTACTCACTATCTATCTGTCTATCTATCTATCTATCTATCTATCTATCTATCTATCTATCTATCTATCTATCTATCCCGTCACAGGGCTTTAAGCCTGTTGAAAGAAGTGTAAAGAAGATAGACTGATGACTGCCGCCCTGGTAACTGGCACTTCAGAGAGGGTGAGAGCATTCACAGATAATTCTCTTTTCCGAGCTAGGAAAGAGTCAAATTAGTTGAGAAACTTCACTTTCAGTCCAGTACTTCCTCCAGCCCCATGAAAAAGAGTGTACCCATCAAAGAATCCCCTTCTGCCATCTTTATCTTATCAGGATCTCTCTACTTTAATAGATGAGACTCTTTGGAAAGGACTTTGATTTGCTGAGGTCACAGACTCATCCCGGAGCCTAACTTCTTGAAGAAGAACATTCCACCTTCGCAGTTTCAGGCAGGCCCACTGGGTCACTGTGCACTGTCCAGAGGTGACTGGCTGAGGGAAAGAAGGGGCTGAAATCTGCTGTGCTCCGTTTGATGAATGGTGCTTGCTGGCACACCACTTCTTCTTACACAAGAGGCTGCAGTCACTGGCCAGGTCTTGCAGTGGGGCAGCTGTCATCCGGGGCCGCTGCCCTGTTGTGGCACTCAGAGCGGGAGCAGCTGCATCCCCATCTACCTAGTCACCAAAGACAGACACTTCACTTCTTTTTTTCTTTTCTTTTCTTTTCTAAATTGTGAGGAATGTCTAGGCACTTGCTCTTTAGGTGGACATGGAAAGTCACCCTTCCCTAAAGACTGGACTTAACCCTGTTAATTATGCAAATATAATGCAAATGAGTAACCATGATTCTGGGAGAAGAGTGACAGGAAATTGTTGGTGAGACAAAGTCTCACAGTGCTGATTGCCTGTATAGGGGCCAAGGAACTTCCTGGAGGAAAGGGAGTCCAACTGTAACCCCTTTCTCTTTTTTGGCTCAATTTGACTTGAACCTGTCTCATGGATTGATGTTGCTCCAGCAGAGGTCCCTTGGAAAGAAAGGACTCCAAGGGGCCCAAAGGGAAACTCACTATGGAGAAAGGAGAAGGTTGAACTGGCTAACATTAGGGTCTTTCTAGGCTCATGAGGGAGGGCTCGTGGCTGAGCCTGGGTTCCTGGCGCAGCCTTGATCCCTTGACAGTGTGTGTGAGTTAAGGTAAAGCAGCAGTTCCCTGGGATCCCAAGTGTGAGGCATCACTGTCATCTTTGCAGGGATCTGGAACACCAGGGTTTGTGGCAGCAGTGGACAAAAGGAACAACTCTGTGGTTTTACCAGGAGCTGCAGCACCTAGAAGTGTGGACTCATCTTGGACTGATCAGGCTTTCTATTCTGTTTTGACATGGCATTTGGAATCAGGACAGACCTCAACATTTTTCAACAATTTGGGGTAGGGCTGGGGAGCAGCTTCAGGAGGGAGATACTGGAATTGCTGCTAATAACATAGACCAATGGGGTCTCAAAACCAATGAACTGGGAAAGGAAGAGATTGGACTATATTTTTACCCCACAGTTATGAAGGGAGTCATATCAGTGTATTTTTCCTCCATAATGTCTTTCAAATCCTTTATCTCTGTCTTACCACATTAACTAATCCTTCTGCAATTAGTCTCTCCAGTCCTTTTCCACACTGCTGCAAGAATGATCTTTCCAGAAGGCAAATATGATATGGCACTCCCCTGATTAACATTCTATAATGGCCCTGTAACCTTTAAGATGAATCCAGATTTCCTGGCCGGCTGTACGGTTTTCAGCCTCATCTCGCCATAGCTCCCAGTCCACCCAGCGTGGCCACCACTGTGAACGACTTGCTGTTCCCTAACATACAAACCTTCTTTATGCCACTGAGTCTTTGCACATGTTATTCTTCCCTGTTTCTCACTTTCTCATTCTTAAAGGCTTATTCAAATATCCTCTCCTTTATGGTAGAAAAACTCCACTCCATATCATCTGAATCCCAACATGGAAGCCTAATACATGGGTACTGGCCTTCTTCCTAAAAGGCTGGTTTTGAATGAGTGATTTTCAGCATGAGAAATGAATGATTCAAGAAAACCCACATCAGAAGAAGAAAGGTAGAAATAAAATGATAATGGACTCAAATGATTCTCCATTTGCTTCTTTTTCCTTTTGAGGGCTTCAGTGATTTATGCCGTTTGTGTGGGCATTTAGATAACTAATCTTAACTATTATTATAAATGTAGTAATTGGATTAAGTATGTGTGATATTGTGATATAATAAGAAAGATATATTTAGTCCTTGTCCCCAGTTCCTGGCACACAGCTCCTAAAACCTTTGTAATATCCTGAGTGAGAGGGGTGATAGGAGCAACTTTTGTTATAATAGTTGGTCTTGGTCTACGTTTCCTGACACAAGACTTTCTAAGACCCTTGGACTCTCTGGAGAGAAAAGAGTGTCTTGTTTGCTAATGAGATGACTGGTGACTGGAGGCTCCTAGATAGTTCAAGAATGAAGGCTGGTCACTGGAAAGACCAAAGCGTGATTAGAAAGTTGGAACTTTCAGTCCACCCTAGATGTCCAGGGAGGGGAAAGGGTCTGGAGATTAAGCTCATCACCAATGACCAAAGAATTAATCAGTCATGCCTATATAATGAAGCTTTCATAAACACCCCTAAATCATGGGTTTTGGAGAACTTTTGGGTTGGTATACATGTAGAGGTGCTGGGAGGGTGGTGTGCACAGAGAGGACAATGACATTCTGTGTTCCTTCCACGTACATTTCCCTATGCATCTCTTCTGTTTGGCTGTTCCTCAGTAGTATCTTTTATAGTAAAGCAGTAATAGTAAGTTAACTATTTTCCGGAGTTCTGGGAGTCATTCTAGTTGTTGAACCTGAAGAGTGGATCATGGGAACCCCTGATTTATAATTGGTGAGAGAGTCCAGGTCAGAGAGGCCTGGAATATGTCTAATTGACATCTTCATATGTCAACTCATCCAAACTAGTTAATGCCACTGAAAATTCTTGGTGAAACAGACCTCTAGAAAATATACTTCCCCATTTTTAAATTGTTCTTAGTAATTCACTAAAATTTAGCCTATGCAAATTTTTCCAGTGGTGGGCTCTACTTAGCAGGCACAAAACTGGAGAAGGACACCACCTCACCCACAGGTGTTAGGCAAAGGGATTGGGTGAGGCATAGGCATGTATGTATTTGAACACAACATGGAACAGAGCTGTGCTTCTGCATAGGACTTAGAATCTGGAATAAAAATAGATATATTTCTCTATAGTCCTATACCTTTGCTACTCAGTTTTAAAAGTTTGTGACTTTCTAGAAATCATAGTACAGATGGTCCCTGACTTATGATGGTCAATTTAATGATTTTTCAACTTTATGATGGTGCAAAAGCCATATGCATTCAGTAGAAACCATACTCAAATACCTATACCAACATTCTTTTTTTCACTTTAGGTACAGCATTCAAGAAATTACATGAGATATTCAACACGTTCTTATAAAATAGGCTTTGTGTTAGATGATTTTTCCCAACTGTAGGGTAATGTAAGTGTTCTGAGCATGTTTAAGGTAGGCTGGACTAAACTATGATGTTCAGTAGGTTAGGTGATTAAATAAATGGATTTTTGGCTTACTGTATTTTCAACTTACAATGGGTTTATCAGGATGTAAACCCATTGTAAGTTGAGGAACATCTGTATTCTGATCATTATCGTCGCCCTGAAGTTGTGGTTTCTTTTAGGTATGTGTTTTGTGAACGCATATGATAGCATCGATGGGTCTGATGTCTCAGCAGAGACTAGTCTGTCTACTTCTACCTTCTATTCAGAGACATTACCTATAAGCAGAGTTGGTCGCTTCCTACCAATATAGTCCCATGATGCTTGGCAGGCCCCTTAGCCTAATAATATGTCTCTCTTCTGATTCCTAGTGCTTGAAGTTCTTTAGCTTGGTTTGGTTCCAAATTTTGGGAGTTAGAGATTCCTTTAAGAATCTCATTAAGGCTGTGAACCTCTTTACTGGAAAAATGCTCATATAGATGTACATAAAAACGTGTTCTTGAACTCTAAAATTAAGAACTCCTGTGTTAGGTAGAGGTAAAGCCTTTCCACAATTAAAGAAGAGGCTTAAAATGTAAATCAGGCAAGGCAAGAGGACACATTCATTAAACAAGCATTGATTAAGGGCTTACTGTTTACAAACACCTAGGTAGGTTTTGGGCATACAGATTAAGACCTGGTCTTCTTTCTTGACAAACTTTTAGCTTGGTAGAGGAGGCCCTCATGTAGACAGAGAGTTACAATGTGAGGTATTCAGGCCTGAAAAAGAGGCGGATACGAAGCGCCAGAGAACCACATGGGAGGTAGGGACCAACTCTGCAAGTGACTGACGCATGTTTACCTTAGAACGGAAATGGCTGATTCTAGACCCTTGCTTCAGTCAATTTAGAAAGGTGAAAGCCGGGTGTGGTGGCTCACGCCTGTAATCCCAGCACTTTGGGAGGCCGAGGTGGGTGGATCACCTGAGAGCAGGAGTTCGAGACCAGCCTGGCTAACATGGTGAAACCCCATCTCTACTAAAAATATAAAATTAGTTGGGTGTGGTGACGCATGCCTATAATCCCAGCTACTTGGGAGGCTGAGGCAGAATTGCTTGAACCCAGGAGGTGGAGGTTGCAGTGAGGCAAGATCGTGCCATTGTGCTCCAGCCTGGGCAACAAGAGCAAAATTTCATCTCAAAAAAAAAAAAAAAAAAAGAAAAAGGTAAAAAAAGAAAGAAAGAAAGAAATGTGAAAGGGCATTGGGTGTGTCAAAAGCAAGAGTGTTACTGAGTGAGAGGCTACAAAGCAGGGAAGGACACAGACTGGAGAGAAAAGGAGAGATTGAGGTTGCCAAGGAGAAACCGCACGTTTAAAAAGTTTACTTGGGACCCAGCCATTTGTAGCTATCTGAAACGGGTGATATTTTGCAAATAGATACAGACAAGTTGGCAGAATTGTCTGCCCCATGCCCCTGCCAACAACAAACAAAACATAAAACGTAATTCCAAATAAGCAAAATGCTCATTACTCAGACTTTCCCTCTGAATCTAATAATGTCACCCAAGTCTTGGGAAATTTGCTAATTGTTTGTCGATCCTACAAGGTCATAATCTAGACCTGTTTTAAAAAATTTTTTAAAACCTCAATGTATTTATTTGAAAGGGATGAAGAAATGGTATACATTCTACCCAGTCTGCAGGATTACTTGACACTTGCCATCATAGGCTGGGACTCGAGAAATATTAGAGGCCACCATTTGTTTTTTCAGTTAGGCACAGCCTTTACTCACAGGGCTTTTACAATTATTTTAATTCAGTTACACATATAGTTGAAGCTACTATACCAGACCAAGTTCCACAAGATAAGCAGTCTCTAGAGTCATTTTGGTGCGTCCTTTTGTGTTTATTTGTAAGCAAAGAAGTTTAGTTCCGTTAATGGCCTTTGTCAAAGCATTTTGAAGAGAGTGGCACTTTGTATGGAAGATGTCATTCTCAAATAACCACCTTCTATGGGAAGGGGCAGAATAGACTCCAGTTATGTACATTTAGAAGATATTTGTGATAAAAAGAATGAAAACAAATTTATCTCAGTTCTGCATTGTAATATTGGAACAATGCATTGCCAAGGGGCGATAAAGTCAGAATACCAATTTATATTGACAGTCTGGTGAGATAGTCTTCTGTGATTATATACCAAAGCATTATATGTAGAAGTTAGTGGGAAAAGTTTTTAATTAAAAATATATTTTCTAATTTATTTATTTAGTTTTTGTTAAACGGAGGCACCTGTGTTTTGAATTTTATACTGCTAATACTTTGGGAAAGCCATAGTAGAGGTGGAAATAAGGTTTTGAGATGAAGCAGTGTAAAGGTGCCACCTAGTGGTCGGATAATCACGTCTGTGTTCGCTTTGTTGCCAGTGGAAATTGAATACCGGTGGTGGGTTTCCTAGAGAATCCCCTTATAGGTGGTGAATTCGGTTAGCATATTGTTGTCCTTGATAGGATAAAGTTTTTACTTTTACTTTGTGGTCACTGAAATTATCCTCCTCCAAATTTGTTATTTGAAATTAGTTTTGTTAACTGGACAGCTCTTGTTACCCTTTTTGCTATTTTTAGCTAATTATGTCAGCAAAAACTTGGGTTAAATGTAAAAATTATAGTATAGTCATAGTTTCTCATTCCATTGGAATGGTCTGACATGTAACATACAGAGAACATGCAGAATGTCTGGAGTGTATCGTGGGACACAGCTAAAGCCTGGGTGCTCGCCGGCTGCGGTGAGGTTTCATTAAAGGCCTTTCTTGTTGTTTTAGGATTAATCTCTCTTTAGTAGAATGCTGTAGAAGAAAAAAGATCAATGGAAAAACTCATCTTTTATAAAAAAAATTTGTTTTCAGATGAGATATGTTCAGTAAGCACATACCTCATTGGAGAGATGACTGTGGATGACTGACTACAGTCATTTCTTTTCTTTACCCTTAAACCACATGTAACCCAGAATTGAAACAAATACTTATATTGAGGTTTTCCAAAACAATTAGTGATAGAGATCTTAAGAAGGACCAGAATTCCTGGAGGGCGTTGTATATTTTATCTTCTCAGTGCAAGACATCTTTGAGGTTTCCTTTGTCATCAAAGGCTTTCTATGTGTGTTTGTTGGGAGTGGCAGGGGCATTTATAGGAAAGTACTTTCACTGAGATATAATTTTCCCCAGGAGGATTTTTACTTTGCTAGTGTTGTTTTGGTATCTATTTTGGGCAATATTTACATTAAAAACTTAACATCTGGTGAGTACTAACATTTTATCTTTATCACACATGAACAATTTTTTTTTTTTTTTGTCATGGAAATCCTCATGGTGGAATTAACTAAAACATTATAGAAAGTTCAGGAGGGCTCTTCAGAACAACACAGACTTTAGCTAAAAACTTTCCCTAAAGATGCTCTTGGAATTTGCAAATACAGCCCAGATAGCACACCAGCCATTTAGATTTTAAAGTGTGTGCTGCATACCCATCATTGTCCTAGGTGGACACTGCTGAGAAAAACACACAAAACAGTGTGATTTGTAGGAGTCTGGGTTCTCAGGGTCCTCAGAAGAGGCAGTACCGAGGCAAGTATGGAGCCAAATTGCCTGTGTTTGAGTCCTTGCTCTGCCCTGGACTAGCAATGTGACCTTGGAGAAGTTATTTGACCCTCTATGCCCCAGTTTCTTCATCTGGGGGAGGGGATACTAATAACTTGCTTTGCAGGGTTGAGTGGAAAGCACTTAGAACAGTGCCAGGATATATGGCGGGAACTCCATCCATACATGTCAGCTATTTCCATCCTAACCACATGGTAAAGCCCAGGCACCACACACAAGAGCGCAGTCCAACACTGTATTTGATTGAGTAAGAAATGTTAAGGCCACCTACTAGAGGAGTTCATAAAAGAGAAACCAGTGTAGGCTGGGGTATTTTGGAAGAGAGGGAATAGGGACTAGATCTGGAATTTGACATTCTAAAATAAAATTTACTTTTAAACCAGCCTTCTCTATTTGGTTTTCAGTTAAGGAGATCAATTCATTACGATTCTTGGTGCTATTTCCTTCTGTAGGTTAAGGACAAAGAGTAAGCTTTCCCTTGGTGCATCATTCACTTTTTATTCATTGAGCAGCTATTTATGGACTGTGTGCTCTATGCCAAGCATTGAGTTTGAGTGAGTGAATGAGACAGGCAAGAATCACAGCTGTAGTGTCTGTTCTCCAGCCTTTTAATAATGTTCCCCATGTGCCTCAGTGACCTTTCCAGATTCCTCGTATTTGGTTTATTTTAAATTTTATTTTTAACAACTGTTTATGATGAAAAATTTCAGACACACGTGTGTCTGTTCCTTTGCCAGTACCACACTGTCTTCATTGCTGTAGCTTTATATTAAATTTTAAAATCAGCTCATATGATTTTTCCAACCTCATTTTTCCTTTATCAAAATGGTTCTGGTTATTCTAGTTCTTCTGTCTTTTCATATAAATTTTAGAATCAGCTTGTCTGTACCTACAGGAAGTCATGCTGGGATTGGGATTGGGATTGCATAAATTTATAGATGAGTTTGGTGAGAACGGATAGCTTTATTATGTCGAATCGTCCAATTCATCAAAATGGTATGCCTCTCTATTTATTTAGTCTTCTTTCATTTCTTTCAGCTGCATTTTGTCATCTTCAGCATATAGATCCTGTATCTGCTTTTTGAGACCTGTACTTAAGTATAAATTGTAACACTGTAAGTGGTATTGTTTCTTGGTTTCTAATATGTGTGTTTTTTCTTTTGGTTTCTGTGTATACAAGAAGAGTATATATAGAAAAATGGTTAATTTTTGTGTTGAACTTTATCCTGTGAACTTGCTAAAATCACCTACTAGTTCTAGAAATTGTTTCCCCCTTGATTCCTTGGGATTTTCTCCGTAGCCCGTCATGTTGTCTGTGAATAGGAACAACTTTATTTTAAATCTGCATGCCTTTTCTTTTCCTTGATTTTTTTTCTTGCATTGGCTAGAACTTTTAGTACAATGTCAAGTAGGTGTGGTGGGAGTGGACATTTTTGCCTTGTTTCTGGTCTTAGGGGGAAAGCATTCAATTTTTCACCATTAAGTATTATGTTAGACGTAGGTGTTATCAGAATGAAGAAGGTCCCTTCTATTCCTAATTTGCTGAGAGTTTTGTTTTTAAATCATGAATGTATGTTGAATTTTGACAAATGCTTTTCTGCATTGATTGATGATGACTTTTTTTCCGTTTAATCTGCTAATCTGGTGGATTACATCGGTTGTCTTTTGAATACCCAACCAGTCTTGCATTCTCATGACAAAGCCCACTTGGTCATGATTTATATCAAGTTTTGAAGTTCCAGCTGGAAATCTCTAGTAAGGGACCAGTGAGCAGAGAACAAGTAGGCTTGTGTTTGGACCAATGTTTTGGAAACAGTTGGCTCATTGGGCTAGTGACCACCCTGTTAACTTCTGCTGACCTGTTTTCCAAGAACCCACCTGGTACCAACATGCCTTTACTGCCAGTGTATTTTGCTTCTACCCTTCTTTTAACTTACATTTATTGTTATTCTCTTTCTTTTTCTGTACTGGACCAGGAACTTCCATCAACTGGAATAATTTTCGGGCATCCTCGTCTTCCATTTGTGTTTTAATTTATAGCAAGAGAGTTTGGGAATAAATTGTATTTTAAGAAACAAACATTTATTTAAATATAAACACATGTGATTTGAGTATTAAAATTTAAATGCTATTAAATAATAGTTCTTGCAATTTTTGTCATTTCATGAGGCAAGAAAAGAAAACATATGGGTGTCTTGTTATATGTAGTCTTATAAGATCTGATTTTAAATTGCAATTTATTTTAGAAGGTAATGGAAACAAACCAGAGAGTAATGTAGATGTTTGCTTGTGGTTAACATAATTTGCCTGCCTCCTCAGAGGCTAAATTCCAAGGAATTTTGTTTTCTTTTCTTTTTTTTTTTTTGAGACAGAGTCTCGCTCTGTCGCCCAGGCTGGAGTGCAGTGGCGCGATCTCAGCTCACTGCAAGCTCCGCCTGCCAGGTTCACGCCATTCTGCCTCAGCCTCCCGAGTAGCTGGGACTACAGGCGCCCGCCACCTCGCCCGGCTAGTTTTTCATATTTTTTAGTAGAGATGGGGTTTCACCGTGTTAGCCAGGATGGTTTCAATCTCCTGACCTCGTGATCCGCCCGTCTCGGCCTCCCAAAGTGCTGGGATTACAGGCTTGAGCCACCGCGCCCGGCCTTGTTTTCTGTATTCTTAAATCTAGAGACACAATGGTCCAGAGATCCCCGTGAAAGGGAGCCCTCATCCGGGCGCCACGGCTTGCACAGTCACCCCTCACCCCTTCCTGGGGAGCAGTGAGAATGCCATGGGCTGTGCCTGCACTGAGAGTGCTGCTTTTCTGTGAAAACACAGTCAAGTGCACCTGATAGGTCTTAGTTCCCAAGCAGTGTTAAAAGCAAATGTGTGGGGTTTTATATTTCCAGCTGCGTTTTTTTTTTCAAAGTAAAATATGTAGGTTTTGGTTTGCAGCAGGCCACATTTCTTCTAATAAAAACAGTTAGAATAAAATGTGTTTTATAAGCATATAAAAGTGTCAGACCATAATGATTTTAGTGCTGCCTATTTAAAAATGGTCAGTAATATTTAAGATATTAGCATCTGCAAAGGAAGTGAATTATGGAAAGTAAATTACAATATATCATTTATATAAAGGAGAAGGTGGTTGGAAGCTTGTCCAGGAACTATATTGAGACCATTTTATTTGCATTTCTATATAATATGCATGCCTTTCAGCTTTCAGTTAAGTTTTGGCCCCTAAATTATTAAACTTTTATACTTGCAACTGGGCCCCAACATTAAAAAAAAATCCTGTTTGTGTTTGGATACACCATTCATTTCGTGAAGAAGCACCTTTATGCTGTGGACTCATTAGAGAAAGCATCTCAGTAGGTCCTGGTGCCAAAATCAGTTGTGCCTCCTTCTGAACCATTCACTTCCTGTTATCTGATGGATACTCTGAGCTCCTTTTTGCCTTGTCTGCTAGGAAGCTTAGAAAAAATATTTCAGCGAATCTGTAACAAAGGCTACAGAACCCTTAGCCCATGTGTTTTGCACACTGTACATCTGGAATCATTTTCATCTTATTTCTTTCACCTTTAGTTTCCTTTTTGCTTTCAATTTTTTTCATTTAACTCTCCTCCTGTGTTGTACTGTAGTTGTTGTTATAAGCTGCTTTAAATCCTTATTGGAATAATATGATTGGAAATAGATTTTGATATTGATTTTGAAATTGATATGTTTCCTTTATTATTTTATCTCTATAATTACATTTCTCTAGCACTTTGACACTTTTTATTATAACTTAAAATTGCATTCTCGTAAATAATAAAATTCCAAGCAGGAAAATTTCTGATACCCATTATGACATGTTTTAAAAAATCCTTATTGTCTTTTTAGATGATAAAAGTAATACTGGATGATTATAAAAATTTCAAACCTTATAAAAATATGGGCCGGGCGCGGTGGCTCAAGCCTGTAATCCCAGCACTTTGGGAGGCCGAGACGGGCGGATCACGAGGTCAGGAGATCGAGACCATCCTGGCTAATACGGTGAAACCCCGTCTCTACTAAAAAATACAAAAAACTAGCCGGGCGACGAGGCGGGCGCCTGTAGTCCCAGCTACTCGGGAGGCTGAGGCGGGAGAATGGCGTGAACCCGGGAGGCGGAGCTTGCAGTGAGCTGAGATCCGGCCACTGCACTCCAGCCTGGGTGGCAGAGCAAGACTCCGTCTCAAAAAAAAAAAAAAAAAAAAAAAAAAAAAAAAAAAAAAATTAAAAATATGTAATGTAGAAAATAAAGGTCCTCCACAATCTCCTCCTGCTAACAACAACACAACAACAACAACAACAACAAAAAAACAAAAACCCAAAGCCAAAAAACTATAAACCATTTGGTGTATAGCTTTATGGCATGACTTTAAGTTGCATTGTATTGGAGTGGCAGTGGGAATGATTTCTTTTTCCTCTGTGAATCTTCGCTATATAACTCTTTCTTCATTTCTGTGCTGTGATGCGATTTTTTTTTTCATTCTTCACAGTCCTGAAGATATGCCAGTTAAATCTGGGGGACATAAAACTCAACGTTCTTGGAATGCTTTGTAGGAGGGGATCGTGGCTGCTCTCCATCCCAGGCAAATGGAATTTTTCGTGTATGTGGTTGTGGCTCATGGCCTGACCCTGGCATCGGATAGGCCTATGTTCAGACCCTAGTAGCTGAATGACTCTGAGGAAGTTATCTTTTCTCCTTGTGAAGAAAATATAGGAATAATTGCTTGAAATTGTTACTGTCTTGAGCAAATGAGTTTATATAAAGCACTTAACACAGTGTCTGGTATGTAGTAAATGCCAAATAAATGTTAGCTATTGTATTATTTTTGACTAATAATTGTTATTTATAGAGAAAGCCCAAGTAATCATGGTGCAAACAAGATAGATATTTATTTACCTACTATCTACATGGCTAGAATGAAGGTCCAGGCCTGACTGTGGTTCTTCAGTTACCAAGGACCCAGGCTCCTTGTACCTTGATGCTCATATATCTACTATTTCATGGCCTAAGATGGCTCTGACCATTTCAATCAGATTCTAACCAGGGCAAAGATCATGACAGAAGTTGTAGCTGGGCGCGGTGGCTCAAGCCTGTAATCCCAGCACTTTGGGAGGCCGAGACGGGCGGATCACGAGATCAGGAGATCAAGACCATCCTGGCTAACACGGTGAAACCCTGTCTCCACTAAAAACTACAAAAAAAAAAACTAGCCGGGCGAGGTGGCGGGCGCCTGTAGTCCCAGCTACTCGGGAGGATGAGGCAGGAGAATGGCGTGAGCCCAGGAGGCGGAGCTTGCAGTGAGCCAAGATCACGCCACTGCACTCCAGCCTGGGCAACAGAACGAGACTCTGTCTCAAAAAAAAAGAAGAAGTTGTGTGTAATATGTACACTCACATCCCATTGGCCAAATCTTAGTCATATGACCATACCCAGCAGCAAGGGAGGCTGGGAAATGAATCTTGAGTTAAGTGACTGTATGGGCAACTAGAAATTATGATATCATGTCAAAAGAGAACAGACATTGGGAGGCAACTCACAGTCCCTGCCACCCCATCTATAGCATTGTCTGTCAGATGGTCTGAATAAATACATTTTGTTTAAGAACTGGTTCCTGCTCTATTATCTATGCATTTATCAGATACTTTTGTGAACTTGTTTATATTCTCATCTTTTACTAGTTTTTGAGATAGTGATTGCTAGATGTTTATTAATAGAATCTTTTTTTCTTACATTACTTTTTATTTTTTTTGAGACAGAGTCTCGCTATGCTTTAAGATCTCCCCACAGACTAGAATTTCAGGCCTATTCTTTGCATTTCCCCAGTTCTATCACTGCATGTTTTAAGAGGTGCACTTTCTTCCCTGAAATTAGTTAAGTACTGTGGGAGCTTGCTCAAGAGTTCACTACTTCAGATTAATGTTGTATATAGACTTCAGTTACATGATTATAAACATTCAGATGAATGCTAAGTTTCAGACCTGAAAAAGCTGAAGGCTTATAATCTGTAAATAATATATTTGGTACCTTGTGGCTATTTCAAATAGTAATGTTAAAATTTGTGTCTGTGACAAGTGGAAAATTATGTAGCTAGGGAGATGCGTATGATGACGTTGTTTATGATAACAACACTTTTTTGGCATTGAATAATCATTAAAATGCTTTAGCATAAATATTCCTGTCAGTAACCGCAATATTCTTGCATATAGTAGTAAATTCTCCTGTTTGATCGGGTTATCTTTACATGAGGATTTTTGTTTTTGGTTTGATTTTGTTTTCAGACACAGGGTTTCATTCTGTTGCCCAGGCCAGAGTGCAGTGGCCTGATCATAGCTCACTGTAACCTCAAGCTCCTTGGCTCAAACGATCTTCCCACCTCAGCCTCCCAAAATGCTGAGATGACAGGCATGAGCCACCATGCCTGGCCCAGAACTCTTAGTTTTAAGTTACATTCCAGGGTTGTTTCAGCTGAATAGTAGCTGAGCCTATGACCAGAATTTGGGTATTAATTCTCTTCCCCTGTCAGTTTGCCAGGGCGACAGGTCAGACAAATGTACAAGGCCTTGCAGTATTTGTCCTCATCTGTTTGGCTTCTAAAGCTAGATTTTAAGATATTCAGGGTTCCTTGTTCCTTAGCCATTAGCATTTCTGGACTTCTTGGCTACTGTAATAATTATTCTGAACCATTCTCCATCTTTCTTAAAAGTTTAATGTAGGTTTTTGAGAGTAGAACTTCCTAAGATTTCGTAAAAGGCAATTTAGCTTGTTTTAATTAACAAAGATAAAAACTGATTCAAAGACACTAAAGAGTTTAGTAAACTCTGCTGAAGAATGAGCCTGTGCATGTGGATAGCTGAACACCCAGACAAGATCCATTCTTGCTTTTAAACTCTGCTTTGAGATCTTTGTGGCAGAGACTTTCCCTGGATTAAAGAAAAAAAGATAATGACACTAACAAAACAATGCCCAAAGAATTAAAAAACCTACAGTCCTTTTGCTGGCCTATCAGTGAATCAATTCTCTACTGTTTAATTTTAGTAACTTCTGTGGTTTGGTTTGTGTGGACTACACAGAGAAGCAGACCCAGGCTAGGTCATTTCAGATTGTTTTTCAATAGGGATGGAATGTTTTCATCAGCTGAGCCCAGAATTCTGATACAGTTATTGACTTTAGGGAGCGATAACATAAAACAGCATTAAAAAAGGAAAATACCATACCCTTGTTAAGAATTAGTAGTAGGATTTTATTTTTAGAAAGTAAAATTTGGAAACAACTGTATTTGTTTTCTAGTGTATATTATTTTAAAATATTTTAGAATATTTTTGTAAGGTATGTTTCCCTATTACGTTACTCTAAATATGAATATTTTTATATTTCCAATAAAATATTCACTAATATTTACCTTTCCAATGAGATATTTTACTTGCATGACTATTTTTAAAGTATGTGCTCATTTTGGTGGAGTTGCTCTTGTGGTGTTTAAACCATATTTGCGTATTTTCCTTTTCCTTATGAAGGTCTCATTTTTGAATTATAAGACTAAATATCAAATGCTTTTTTGTGGTTGTTGGGTAGTTTCTAGATAGAGCACACATGGAAATGGAATATGTTTATTAACTAAAATTATTTATATTTCATTTTAAGTATAATTTTAGTTTACTTTTGTAAATGTTAAGGTATATCAACTAAGTTGTATTTATTAGCAAAGTGTGTTAACAATTTGGTGTATTTTCACAAGTTGTTTTTCTATAGATACAAATATACTCATGCATATGTATATTATACATTAGAATCTAGGCATATATATATATGTATTAAATATACTGGACATATTATGTTACATTATGAAAATTTTCCTTGTCAATAATTATACTTTGTAAACACACTTTTTTTTCTTTTTTTTTTTTTTTAAGATGGATTCTTGCTCTGTCACCAGGATGGAGTGCAGTGGTGCGATCTTGGCTCACTGCAACCTCCAACTCCCTGGTTCAAGTGATTCTCCTGCCTCAGCCCCCCGAGTAGCTGGGACTACAGGCATGCACCACCATGCCCGGCCAATTTTTGTATTTTTAGTAGAGAGGGGTTTCACTGTGTTGGCCAGGATGATCTCGATCTCTTGACCTCTTGATCTGCCTAGTTCCTTGTGTGATTTATGACATTTTATCATTTCTCTGTGATTGAACATTTAGATTTTGTGCTATTAGATATAATACTGTAACAAACATCCTGTATACGTGTCTTTGTGTCTCTGGTTACTTCCTTCAAATAAATTCCTAGGGGGTAGAAATACTGCATTAAAGGGGTGTGAAAATAATTTTAAAACCACTTGGTATATAATACCAAGTTCATTCATTCAGTCAAAAAATATTTTCTAACCACCAAAATTGAATCACACCCTTGGGATACAACAATGAATATGACAGTCCCTGTTCTTAACTCACCACCCAGTTGGGTGGACAGACACATATATGGTGAAGCTCAAGCCTATTCTCTCCAGAAACCTCGTATTAATTTATATGTCACCAACATTGTCAACACATGCAAGTGGTTTTGGAATGTGTATGTTTGTTCTTTTGAAATTAGTACATCATGGAATACTTTTCTGAAAAGAAAAATATTTTTACTTTGGCTATTGCATTTAATGAATCACATACTTAATAGTTTTTGACATTATTAATCTAAAAAACCTAATTCATTTCGATATCCTTATTTCTGTAACAAGGAATTTGTCTACCTTTGTACCATATTCTCATTTCCATAGTTTTATGGGGGCCTTCTTAACTGCCCTCTCCTAGTGTCTTGATACTTTCTGCCACTCACAAATAGAACACTACTCTGACACTTGCAACAGTTAATTGAGAACTCAATTCATATTGTTTAAAACTATCTTACCAGTAGTTTGTTCTTTATCAAAGGCAGAAAAGACTCTAATTTTATGTGTATTCTTTATCAGTGTGGATAAGTCATGTAAGAATGGAATCTAAATACCTATAGCAGTGAAAACTCATGGTAATCCTATTATATTTAATTTACAGATTCTCCAGCATCTGCTATGTACTTCCTTAATATTTAGGACAGGAGGAGCAGATTTTTCCAGTTTTCAGGACAATAGGCTGAACGGCTGCATCTCTATATATGTATAACTACTATATTAAATATCTGGCTATTAGAGACAATTGTTTATTATCAAAATATGCTAATGACATTTAGGAGGGGAAAAAACACATTTTTAGTATATTCTGAGGGTTGGGAAGGGAAATGTGCCTTTCATGGAGTACTAAGCGTCACGCGTTCCTATATCCAGAACACACGGCCCTCAGGAATAATTATTCTATTCACTGCTCAATAGGTTTCCCACATGTGAAGGCTGTCAAGCTTCTCTGGTTTCTAATTTAGGATCTAAAGAGGTTTCCTTACTGGGCTCAAAAATTATCTTTAAGCAAATGTATGACCTTCCTCATTCACTCAAACATGGTCACAGATGGACACTACTGTGGCAAGATGAATGATTTCACTGAGCTGTTTTCCAGAGTGTGCTTTTTCAGGATAATACATCTAATATTTTTCTGGTCCACTAGTTTCTCAAGACTCTTTATGACTGAGTGTATGATGTATGACATTCATTCTTTTTTTTTTTTTGGAGACGGAGTCTCGCTGTGTCACCTAGGCTAGAGTGCAGTGGCACAGTTTTGGCTCACTGCAACCTCCACCTTCCGGGTTCAAGCAATTCTCCTGCCTCAGCCTCCCGAGTAGCTGGGACTACAGGTGCCCGCCATCATGCCCAGCTAATTTTATTTTATTTTATTTATTTATTTTGTATTTTTAGTAGAGACGGGGTTTCACCGTGTTGCCCAGGCTGGTCTCGAACTCCTGAGCTCAGGCAATCTACCTACCTTGGCCTCCCAAAGTGCTAGGATATTCATTCTTAAGTGAGCAGGCAAACTGTTCCTGATAAGTAATGAGAGAGGGTGTAACATCTACTACTGTACACTTTTGGTTTTATCCATTTGCATTTCATTTCATCTTGATGAAATGCAGAACTTTATCACATGAAATAAATGAAGTAGACTGCATATGACACCATGGAAATTCTGGAAGTTTGTACTTTTAAGATAAGTTTTTATTGAGATAGGGATTTCAATTTGATTGTTAAATTGATTTCTGGTTTAATATATCCTTACATTTTATACTGAAGTTTATACTTGATAAAAGTATTTTGGTACTGATCATCTTTCAGGAGTTAATTTTTCAGTCTGTATTATGCTGCCAAGATCTATCTATATTTTTGTATGAAGTAGTGTACCCTTTTTTAGGACTGTGTAATATTCCATAGTGAAAATGTACCTAAATTTATTTCTGCATTTTCTCAAATAGACATTTGGGTTATTTTCAGATTTTTGTTATGAATGCTACTGTGATAAACATTCTCGTATGTGTTATCTGCTATACATGTACAAAATTTCCTCTAATTTCCACAGAGAAGTGGCGTTGCTGGGTTATAGAGCATCTGAATGTTATAAGATAATGCAATAATGCTTCCAAAGTAGCTGTACCAGTTTATATTCCTGCCAGCAATATTTAAGAAATCTTGTTCATCCATATTCTCTTGAAACACAGGCTACTATCAGACTTAAACATTTTTGCCAGTTATGTGAGTTTATAATTGATGTGCATTTCCCTGATCACTAATGAGGTCAAATATTTATTCAAATACTTACACCTAATATATTCTGCTCCCCGCTTTTTTTTAAAAAAGAAAAAACCCATTCATGTATTTTGCCCAGTTTTTTTTTGAATTGTCTTGAGTTTTTCTTGTTATAGAAGTTCTTTATATATTCTTGATTCTAATCTTTTGGTGATTATACAGATGAGAGCTATCCTCTCCCAGTTTGTAGCGTTTTTTCATTTTTTATAAGATGACTTTTGATGATCACATGTCCTTGCTTTTAAAAGAGTCAAATTTACTGTATCTTGTTTTATAATGGGTACTTTTGTGTCTTTAAAAAAATACTTCTTTATCAGATTCAGAAAGAAGTCCTTAAAACATATTTTCCACTAAACATTTTAAAGGTAGGCTTCTGGTATTTTAAGTCCGTAATCCATCTGGAGTTAATTTTTGTATAATGTAAAATGGAGGTTCAGTTTTCATTTTTATCACATAAACTCACCATCTCTGTCATATATTAAAGTTATGCATATGTGTGGGATTTTTGTTTTTTTTCTGGACCCTCTTCTACTCCATAGGTCAGTATGTGTCTCCCTGTCCAGAGTTAGATTGTCTTAGCCTTATAAGAAATGCTGGTATCTGCAAGGGTGCAGGCTCCCTCCTTGCTTTTCTTTTTCAGAAGTATTTTGGTGGTTTTACCATGTGAATTTTTTTTTTTTTTTTTTTGAGACGGAGTCTCGCTCTGTCGCCCAGGCTGGAGTGCAGTGGCGCGATCTCGGCTCACTGCAAGCTCCACCTCCTGGGTTCATGCCATTCTCTTGCCTCAGCCTCCCGAGTAGCTGGGACTACAGGCACCCACCACCAAGCCCGGCTAATTTTTTTGTATTTTTAGTAGAGACAGGGTTTCACCGTGTTCTCCAGGATGGTCTCGATCTCCTGACCTCGTGATCCGCCCGCCTCAGCCTCCCAAAGTGCTGGGATTACAGGCGTGATACCATGTGAATTTTAAAATCACCTTCTCAAGTTCCATGAACAACCCATGTAAGATTTTGATTAGAATTGTACTTAATTTTTGTATCAATTTGGAAAGAATGTCATCTTTATGATATTAGGTCTTCCTAATTATGAATGTGGTATATCTCTCAATTTACTTGGTTATTTTAAAATGTCTCCTAATAAGTCTTTAAAATTCCCCAGTTTCAGTCTTGCATCTCTTTTTAAAAAATATTTATTCCTAATTACTTGATACTTTTTGGTGCTATTATAAGTCATATCTTTAAATTATGTATTCTAGCTATTTATTGCTAGGGTATAGATATGTGATTCTTTTTTTTTTTTTGACAGAGTTTCACTCTGTCGCCCAGGCTGGAGTGCAATGGCGTGATCTCAACTCACGGCAAACTCCACCTCCTGGGTTCAAGTGATTCTCCTGCCTTACCCTCCCAACTAGCTGGGATTACAGGTGCCTGCCACCACACCCAGCTAATTTTTGTTTTTTCATTAGAGACGGGTTTTCACTGTGTTAGCCAGGCTGGTTTCAAACTCCTGACCTCAGGTGATCCACCCATCTCAGCCTCCCAAAGTACTGGGATTATAGGCATGAGCCACCACTCTTGGCCTGTGATTAGTCTTTGGACATTCATCTTGTATCTAGCCATTTTGCTGAATTCTCCTTTTTAAAAATAATAACTTATTGGTAGATTCTATTGGACTTTCTATGTATACAGTCATAGCTGACATTTTTATGTCCTCCTTTCCGTTCCTTTTGCCTTTTTTTCTTTTTCTTTTTTTTTTTGACTCCGTCGCCCAGGCTGGAGTGTAGTGGCTGGATCCTGGCTCACTGCAAGCTCCACCTCCTGGGTTCATGCCATTCTCCTGCCTCAGCCTCCCAAGTAGCTGGGACTACAGGCACCCGCCACCTCGCCCGGCTAGTTTTTTGTATTTTTTAGTAGAGACGGGGTTTCACCGTGTTAGCCAGGATGGTCTCGATCTCCTGACCTCGTGATCTGCCCGCCTCGGCCTCCCAAAGTGCTGGGATTACAGGCTTGAGCCACCGCCCCCGGCCGCCTTTTTTTCTTGTACTGCTTGGAACTCTATGATTATGTTAAGAAGTTATGATAATAGGCATTCTTTTCTAATTCTTGAGTTTGAAGGCTGTGCTTTTAATGTTTTGCCGTTAAGTGTGAAGCTTGTTATAGATTTTTAAAAAATTGGCTGGGTGCTATGGCTCACACCTGTGATCCCAGCACTTTGGGAGGCTGAGACGGGCAGATCACGAGGTCAGGAGATTGAGACCATCCTGGCTAACACAGTGAAACCCTGTCTCTACTAAAAATACAAAAAATTAGCTGGGCATGTTGGCGGGTGCCTATAGTCCTAGCTACTCAGCAGGCTGAGGCAGGGGAATGGCCTGAACCTGGGAGGTAGAACTTGCAGTGAGCCGAGATCGCACCACTGCACCCCAGCCTGGGTGACAAGAAAAAAAAAAAAAAATTGAGTTAAGGATGTTCCCTTCTCTATTCTTAATTTACTAAAGTTTATATTAGGAATGTATACAAAATTTTATTAAATGCTTTTATAATATGACATCCTTTTTCTCCTTTAGACTTCTAATGTGTTAAAATTTAAAATAACTAAAAAATATGCTATTAAGATATATATATAAAATATATATATAAAAAGAAGCCAATTATAAATGTATTATTCATGATAGCAGTTAATGCAGATGGGTGGAAGAGAAACACTTGATGTAAATTTTTAATGTTCTAGTTCTTGTGTCAGGTAGTAGGTTCGTGAGGGTGTATCATATTATCTAAAACTTACAAATATATGCATAAAATATAAATGATTAAATATAAAGGCAGGTCATGCATGGACCATTAAGGAGAGATAAATGTATGTGTTATGAGCTAGGCTCAATGGCTCATCTTTGTAATCCCAGTGCTTTGGGAGGCTGTGGCAGGAGGATTGCTTGAGGCCAGGAGTCTGAGACAAGGGTAGACAAACAAAGTGAGACCTTGTCTCTACCAGAAATAAAAAAAATTAACCAGGTGTGGTGGTGTGTGCCTATGGTCCCAGCTGCTTGGGAGGCTGAGACAGGAGGATTCTTTGAGCCCAGGAGTTTGAGGCTGCAGTGAGCTTTGATTGGGCCACTGTATTCTAGCCTGGATGACCAAGTGAGACTCTGGCTCTTAAACAAAAAGCATATGTGTTAATCTAACTCTGTGGTTAAAAATGGAAAGTTGATATTTGCTTTTATGAGACTGTGTTACATTTATTCCTAGGTTAGTAAAAAGAGGCTTTTAAAAATGTCCGTATTTGTTCTTCGTTGTTATTCTTAAAGTTTCTGTTTTTCAGAAACCGTTTGGGCAGTTTTTGGTTGTGAGACTTGATGTCATGACTGACATATGCGTTGGAGTCCGTACATTCTAGGACTGACAAGTTCTGTGATGATCTTATGGTCTCAGTTGTTTACTCTTAATATTACCAGATGATTAACGGCCCTCATTTTAGATTGACACTTTGCGCAGAATGTTCTGTAGAAGGCCTGACCATTTCTTCTGGCTGTTCAGGCCACGTAGTTCTGTATTGAGCATACCACGAGTTTCCATCCTACCCCATCTCATCCATCTCATTCCATCATGTAGTGGTTTTGTGTGAGGCCTGTAGCTTGTTGGGAGGACACTTGGAACAGATTACAGTGATTATGAACATTTGGAATGAAACAGACTCAGATTCTAATTTTGGCTCTTCTCCTTACCAGCTATGTGGTCTTCAGAAATTTTCATAACTACTCTGGGTTATCTGAAAAATCTGTATGATATTTTCTCTGAGGTTGTTGTGTTAAAGTATATCTTTATTACTATTTTTATTAATATTATATCGCCATCATGTATAATTAATTTTTGCGTCTCCATGTACATACTGGATGCACTTTCAAGCCACTGATCTGATTTTCTCTTGAGTGTACTCAAGGCACCAATCGCTTCAATTCCTAAGTGTTAAAAAGAACCACAGTGCCAAAATATTCTTACCTCTTAGTTCGCAACTACTGACTCTTCTCTCTCATCTGTACTATTCCTGGAGAGAAGGGAGACACAGGCAATTGTGTTGCTCACAGCCAAGCCCTTTCTAAGCGCAGCTGACAGATGGAGGTGTTTGGGCTCATCACAATGTTGAGAACAACAGTAATCACAGCAATCGCCTCTTCGTGGAGCACTGCCGTGGCAGCTGCTGTGCTGAATGCCCTACCCTGGATTCTCACCGAATTCCCTAAAGTAGATCCTCATCTTGACACCTTCTTCTTGACACAGGGAAGCTGAGCTTGGACAGATTCAGCAACTAGCCCGGTGTCATACAATTAGTAATTGGCAAAACCAGAAGGTAGTCGCTGGTCTCCCTGACTCCAAAACCCACAGTCATAACCACTGCTTGTGCAAATGCTATTCCCCCAGGTCTTTATCTCTTCGTATTTTCTGGACGCAGGAAAAGTATGTGGAACCTGTATCTGGTGGGACCTGGTGGGTAGGTGACTCTAGTTGGATTCTCTGTGCTCTTTGGGAAGGCTAACTCCCTGCTGAGGCAAGAGGTTCTGGAAACTTTGGGGGCTATTTGGTCATTTTGCACTGAAAATTAACTATAAAATGATTTAATGCTGAGAATGATAACTTTGAGAGATTCTTGCATTATTCACTTTGGAGCAGGAATATTTAGATACATGGACTTCATGACTGTATTTTGGGTTTTTAAGTCAGAAAAGTAGAAGGTTTATGGAAACCTTGGAAAATATCTGTTGCATGCTGAACTAAAGTGAGAGCTTAATAAAAATATGCATTAATGCAGGACTCCACTGCCCTCAGACTAAGCACAAGAGATCTCTGTTGAACCTTGGGAAAAATAAACTTACTCCCTTGGCATTTATGAGGGTGGCACTAAAATATGGTGGTTGCGCCCAGGAGTGGGGTAGTAGCATAGAATGAAAACAGTCTGCAGGAGCCTTCAGGTTCTTTAAAATATAACCAAATTAAACATTAACATAGTCTTTATATAATTAGTCTCTGATTCCCTCATTCCATACAGTTGGTTTTTTGGGAAAAAAAATCAACATGAAAAGATAGTTTACTTTTCTCCTTTTATCAAATATTTAATTCATCATAATGAACTAAAGGATGAAATAATAAAATTTTCTGTTTAAAATTCTTTGGGAGTGATGGAAAATGTGAAAAAAAAATTCTTTTTCTTCTATAGCATACCAAAAAAGTGACAAGTAAATTTTAGGAAGAATTGTTAAATTTTGCTTTTTGCCCTTTTGCTAGTTCCCTACCTTAATCCAGTTAATATAAAATGCTGAAAAAGCGATTATCATTCATCTTTCAACTTGATGAACAAGTATTTTCTTTGCAAATGAAGTATGTCCTGTAAATGATTAAACATTAATAAAAACAAGAATCAACCTGATTTGTTTTAACACCTCTGTTTCTCTGCAGGAGGTAACATTTTTCTGTGAGTTTGTCAAGTGTTATTTTTTCAGCCTCCCTTTGACCTGAGTGGTATATATTTGGTTTAGTTTTGAATTTAGTGAAGAATATGACTGAATTCTAAAATGAAAAATAATATCATACTTCTCAGATTTTGCTTATAAAAATGTTGCGTACGTGCTTATGACACATTTAGAAGTGTGTGACTCTCCGGAATTTCTGTGGCATTCCTAAACACTCAGTATTTACAATGAATTTAAGTGACTGTTAACATTTGAATGACATGCAGTAGAACATGGCAGCCCTATTGGGCTTTCCATTTGGCAGCTTTAGTAAGTTGACCAAAAGCTGCCAGCTGTTTCGGTCTATGAAATAAGTAGGGTTCAGTATTCCAGGCTGACCTTTTTTCAGTATTCTTTTGGTCACCGTTAAGAAAATAATATTGAGGCTGCAGTGAGCTATGATCGCACCACTGCACTCCAGCCTGGGCTACAGATGAGACTGTCTCTAAAAACAAAAAGAAAAAGAAAAAAGAGAAAATAAGCATGAATCTTTAGTTTGCATCTAATATATGGTTCTTTTCATTTATTTTTAATATGTAGGAGTGTATTTTTTGCCATTTCTTAAGTGTAGGGATCTTTTGGCAGAGTTTGTTTCCTGCATTCCTGTTTCTGTTCAGCAAGTAAGATAACCACTATTGGAATAGCTCTGCCTGCCCGAACATTGACTGGCACATAATTGGTGCTCACTAAATAATATCTGAATGAATACGTGTTGGACATTGAATGAAAGGACCTTTTGGGCTCTATGCATATCTAATTCAGTGGTCATATTATTTTTAAGGGTTTAGAATGACCATTTCACTTCTTATTACCGCTATCCATGTAATGTTTTAAAAATTATCCTCACTTGGATAGCTTAAAATTCCAGTCTTTAAACATTACCTCCAGATTTAGATAAAAGTAAAATTGTAGTGTTGGCTATAAGCAAGCAGAGAAATATGTTAATTTTCAATTTCCGGGAGGGTTGGAAGAAATACTTTTCCAGAACGAGCATGATTCCACTCTGATATGAGAACTAAATTAAGTGACACTAGTTGTATAAAGTTTTGGCAGTGGGCCTAATATCCCTTGTTGGTTTTATAGCAAAAATGCTGGTTGTTAATTTATTGATGCCAAGCACTTATAGAACCAGCTTTGTGTAACACATTAAAAACTAGACTGAAATGTATTTGTTGTCACTGAAGTGACACTCTAATTATATTAGATATCCCAATTTAGTTTTATCCTTTTATTTTTAGCCTCATAACTTTCTTCTAAAGTTATTTGGAATAGAAACTTGAATGTTCAAACCTGGCATATGATTAAATTGAGATTAAAAAAACTTATCAACTAGGACTTGATTTGTTTAAAATATGAAATAAAGATATATGTCTGTTAAATAATAGAACAACTACAAATCAAGTTACTCAACAGGCCTGTTCTTGGCACTTCAAATATGTAATTAAGTTTTATGATGACCTAGTTAATATCTCCAAAGTAAGAAAGTACAGTGTCATGGTTTTGGTTCTTTAGAAGCACTGCCAAGATAGAATTCGGGGTACAGGATGTGTATTAGGAATTATTACTTCTAAAAGGAAGGGGGAGGAAGCAGTTTTGGGTAGAGAGAGGAGCTGTCCTGCCATGCAGGCCTGGCAAGCCTTGTGAATACAGCAAGGGTTTCTAGTCAGCGGCAGCCTGTGTAGGCCGAAGTGGACAGCCCTTCTATCACCCTTGTTCAGGTACTGAATACGGGCCACCTTGAAAAGTGGGAGATCTCAGGCAAGCAGCACTCTGCAGCTGAGGCTAGCCCTAAGGTTGCTGCCTCCTGAAGGCTGTCTGCTGACTACCCACCCCACAGCTGGGCACAAAGGCCTTTCTTGAAGGGCATGGAGTGGCACCTCTCTATGTCTACTGCTTCGAACTCTCATTATTAACAATAATACTCATAATTCATATACTTATATCATTATCTTCATCTGACCAGTGAAAAAATGGAAGCAGAATACTTTGCTTAAGATCTTATGGTTAATTCTGGGCCACACTAGAAAGAATAACCTGTGTCTTATTCCTAGCTTTCAGCAAACTAACATCATGTTGCAGTGTACATATTTATTTTTAAATGGGTGGCCAGCCAATGTATGTAAAGAAAAAGCGAGGGGAAGGAATTGTAGATACTTGAGAACTAGTGTGGTAAGCAAACAAGAAAAGGCTGGGTTTAGATTCCAACTGACCTGACCTCCCAGTTCATGTTCTCCCTGGCCCTGTGAGCAGACAAGTGACACGGTCACTGTGACCTCTAGGGAGCTGATCTGGCAATAAAAGGAATGAAGTTGGCATGTCATTTAAATAGTGTAGATGAAACATAGTATGGCACCTGGTGTTCATAGCAGGAAACACAATACAGGCTAATTTTCTTAAATACCCAAAAGAAGTCAAGCTGCAAAATGCTAGTTAGAGAAATGAAAATTTGAACTTGAAGACAGAGAGAATTTTCCTCCCTAGTATTTTTCCTTTGTATCCTCTTATTCCTTTAGTGTTGACCTATTAAAATATGAATTGACAGATTTTTGTTCTGGAGAAATTGCTTCTGCAATGTGGGTCCACTCTAGACAGACATGGGGAGGGGACTTCATAAAAAAGGTGAGGAAGAAGCATGGAATGAAAAAGATTAACTGGATCAACAAATATTCATGGAATGCTTATTATGGGCCAGGTTTTTGTTTTTGTTTTTTTTGAAATTTAATGATATAGTTCATTAGAAGATCATCAAAAGTACTGTATCTGAGATCATTAAAAATGGCCCACTTCTCTCTTTTCCATTGCCACCCTCTTGGTTTAGGCTACCATTATTACCCTAGGTTTACTGCAATGGGCCAGCCACTGTTTTCCTCCTGTCTGCTGTAGGTTTATTTTCAACCCCATTTTTCACTCTACAGAAATTCTGGTCATGTCATTCTCTGCTTCTTGGGACTTTCATAAAGCCTGAAAGACTAGGCATGAACTGATGCCTAGCACCCACCAGCCTCAACTCTCACTAGTTACATTACTAGACCCCTAACCCTCAACACCTGCCTTTTCAAACTCACTAATTCCTCTGACAGGCTTTGCCCCTCTTGCTTCAGGCCTTTGCTTACATTGATTTCTAATTTTGGAATGTCCTTTCCCTTTCCTTTTATGCCTGGTTAACTTCTACTTGGTGTAAACATTACTCCCTTTGGGAAAGCATTCCCTGATCCCTGGAATAGATTGTGTTTCTCTCCCTCACTCTCCCCTGAGACTGCCTCCTAGAACTGCTCACAGGAGGTAATAATGTGTTCCTTTGTGTGACTGTCTGTTTCCCTCAGCAAGCTGCAGCTCCACAAGGGCAGTGACTGGGTCTGTTTCAGCTTGCAGTTGCCAAGCACAGTCCTGACACAGAGTAGGGATCTGATAAATCTTTTTGAATAAAGGGCTTAAAAGGGTCACACAATCCTCTTCTGACCAGCCTATGCTTTCCATCTCACTCCTGGGGGCATCTAAGGATAGACAGAGACCAGTGTAAATCCCACTTAAGCTCTACAGGTGCTACCAGAGACTAAGAACCAGGCCTTTACTCTGACGTCTACACTTAAACTCTTTAAGCTTTGTATTCTTCGTGATATTTTAGTGTATGCTGTTGTGTCATGTTAAAAAAAATCATGGTACTTTTGATTTATTAAAAAAATTATTTTCTTTAATCAAGTCATTGAGTTATGAGAAGTGATAACCTTTAATATCAGTTTTTTAAAGAGGCAGTTTATTTGGAGGGGGAAGGGAAAGTCAAGCTCTCATCTTGTTTGCCCTCAGAGCTCTCTCCTAATCAATGGTGTTTCCTTGAATCACTAGGCCATCTTTTCTTTTTTTTTTTTTTTTGAGACGGAGTCTCGCTCTGCCGCCCAGGCTGGAGTGCAGTGGCCGGGTCTCAGCTCACTGCAAGCTCCGCCTCCTGGTTTACGCCATTCTCCTGCCTCAGCCTCCCAAGCAGCTGGGACTACAGGCGCCCGCCATGTCGCCCGGCTAGTTTTTTGTATTTTTTAGTAGAGACGGGGTTTCACCATGTTAGCCAGGATGGTCTCGATCTCCTGACCTCGTGATCCGCCCGTCTCGGCCTCCCAAAGTGCTGGGATTACAGGCTTGAGCCACCGCGCCCGGCCATTTTTTATTTTTTTTATTTTATTTTTTTTATTTTATTTTTTATTATTATACTTTAAGTTCTAGGGTACATGTGCATGACGTTTATATCATGTATAACTCCCCATTGCAATCCCTCCCTCCTCCCCCTCCCCATGATAGGCCCCAGTGTGTGATGTTCCCCTTCCCGAGTCCAAGTGATCTCATTGTTCAGTTCCCACCTATGAGTGAGAACATGCGGTGTTTGGTTTTCTCTTCTTGTGATAGTTTGCTAAGAATGATGGATTCCAGCTGCATCCATGTCCCTACAAAGGACGCAAACTCATCCTTTTTTATGGCTGCATAGTATTCCATGGTGTATATGTGCCACATTTTCTTAATCCAGTCTGTCACAGATGGACATTTGGGTTGATTCCAAGTCTTTGCTATTGTGAATAGTGCCGCAATAAACATACGTGTGCATGTGTCTTTGTAGTAGAGTAATTTATAATCCTTTGGGTATATACCCAGTAGTGGGATGGCTGGGTCATATGGTACATCTAGTTCTAGATCCTTGAGGAATCGCCATACTGTTTTCCATAATGGTTGAACTAGTTTACAATCCCACCAACAGTGTAAAAGTGTTCCTATTTCTCCACATCCTCTCCAACACCTGTTGTTTCCTGACTTCTTAATGATTGCCATTCTAACTGGTGTGAGATGGTATCTCATTGTGGTTTTCATTTGCATTTCTCTGATGGCGAGTGATGATGAGCATTTTTTCATGTGTCTGTTGGCTGTATGAATGTCTTCTTTTGAGAAATGTCTGTTCATATCCTTTGCCCACTTTTTGATGGGGTTGTTTGTTTTTTTCTTGTATATTTGTTTGAGTTCTTTGTAGATTCTGGATATTAGCCCTTTGTCAGATGAGTAGGTTGCAAAAATTTTCTCCCATTCTGTAGGTTGCCTGTTCACTCTGATGGTAGTTTCTTTTGCTGTGCAAAAGCTCTTTAGTTTAATTAGATCCCAAGTGTCAATTTTTGCTTTTGCTGACTAGGCCATCTTTTCACAGCCCCCACTGTCTTGAGATAGGAAGAGCTGAGAGGCAGATTTAGGGTGGAGCTGAAGAATGGAAATCTCTAGAGTTTGCTTACAGGAGCAGATGTAAACCTCCCAGTAATAAGTGTGCTTCTTGGCTCTTTTATGCTGGTATGAGTTTAGGCTGGCCTACTTTAAAACGGACATCTATTTTTATAGGAAACTCATGGAATGTCTGGAATTCTGCTTAGAAAAAGGAATCTGCATCCTGCTGTGAAGGAGCAAAGTACTCGCTTTTTGTTAGTTGTGGTCTTAAGACTTCAATTCCAAAGGCATCCTAAAAATTGGACATGATTGACTCTGAAGTTCAGTGCTGCCTCTAAGAAAACATGAGAACACTTAGACATGGAGCAGTGGAAAGTGAGGGACTCTATATAGTTTGAAAAATTAAAAAATTTGGGTTCATTCACTTTAATATTGTGATTTAACTGGTTGTTTTGTCATTCTGTTTTATTTTGAAACTATTTACTTTATGAAGCTTTCCATATGAATATTTATTTTCGCTTTGAAAAAGTTTAAACAATTGGGAGTTTAATTATTACCTCTGTGACATTCTAGTACTTCCTATAAATGAGTGCCAGAACGAATGGCTGAAAAAATAGTTCATAATCATTCATGAAAATAACAATATTGAAATCATAAGAATAACTTTATTTGGAATCTTTTCTTATTTTTTTCGTGTCACTATTAAAACTACTTCTTGTAAATTGCAGACTTACAGATAATGTTAGTCTTTCCAAGTCTTGAAGATGCCATTCTGCCATATATGCTAGTCAGAAACTCAGCTGGCTAGAGTTTTAGTCACGCACAGAGGTTTATCTTATTTTGTTTTTCAGCACAGTTCACCATTTTCACTTTAAGGAAACACAGAATGACAGATTAACATAGTTGATTAACGCAGAGTTTCTTGCTTCACTGTTTATACCCTTTATTATTAACCAGAGGCTCCAAATTGCTGATGCAGTATTTTATTTAATTTTTAAGTTTACTGGAGTTAATAAGTGAGATTCTTCTAACAGTTTCATTTTCCACATTGTGAATATAATCCCTCTGGGAAATATAAGAATCCAAGAAAAAAAGGAAATTTGGTGTTTTTCTTGCTTAATCATTATCTTGTAAGAATCTACAGAGAAAAGCAGCTCTTGTACTCTGAGGGAGTTTTTTTTAAAGTGGCTTTTGTTTAGCTCTCTGTGGCATGGCTCAGAAGAAAACCTGTTTGTTCTTTTAATAGCTCCACCCACCCCTGCACTTTTATTCAGTATAAGTAATTAAAACTTTACTCTTTTTTTTTACTAGTAGACAAAATTATCAAATATCCATAGTAAAAATCTTGAAATCTATGGATGTGGGTTGGTGGGAAAGGAAAGCTCTTTTTGGTGTTGGTAAGATAAAGAGTAATTGACTTTGCCACTGCCTTAGTCTGTGACCTTAGGGAAAAACCATTTTCCGTTTTCTCATTACAAACTTAGACTATCTTTCCATTAAATTAGTGTTAAGTGGTACCCTGTGTGTCTACTTCATGACTAAATAACTTCTGCAAATAAAGAAAAGTAATATTTTGTTATTTATTAGATAGGTATTTTATCTTACATATTTCTTTTGAAAAAGTAGGGGATGAGTTAGAAATCAATTCATAAACTAGTTTGGACTTCCTCCTCAGTACAGTTAAAGTAACTCTTTTGAGCTCATTCAGGCATTGATTTAGGATCTAATAACCAATAAATAAGGCAGTCTTTCCTCTTAAGCACCTTTTTTTATAGTGTGGAATGAGAATCAGAGTAAGGAAGAATGTATATGAAAATGTCTTGTCTGTGTTGTAGGAGGGATTCAAGTGTTATGGGAGCCCAAAAAATGTAGTAATTAATTTTCCCTGGATGTAGCTGGGATCATGCTAATGAATGAAGCTTTCGGTGGGAGTGGTGGGAGAAGGGGAAGGCTTAATAGAAGGTGTGACTTGCAACAAATATTTAAGGAATTTTTATTGCACAGCCCCAAAAATGGACACCCTTGCATACGTTAGAGAGCCGGGTAAACAGCATGATGTCTGTGCTCTCATGGAGCTTATATTCTAGTGGGAGGAAATAGCTACATTAAAAAATTAGGTAGTATTTTTACAGTTAGAGAGAGGGAGATCATTTCCAGGCATCCCCTTTCCCCTAGGATGGATCTTTTGTGCTTTGAGGAAGGTCAACAAGCACATGTGGAGGGGGTGGGGCTTAGTGTTGCTTGGAAGGAGGGACACCTCTCCCTGGTAATAGGAGGGACAAAGGGACACTGGAAATGGATGCTCCAAGGTTTGTAACTTGATGGCGGGCCTTGGGCAAACTCTTACCTAAAGGGTTTTGTTTTCCCAGTGAAATGTCAGGTGATTGTCTGAGGTTGGGGTCAGGAGTGTGTGTTGGGGTGGTTGAAGGAGAGAAGAGCAGGTATGAAATAGCTGTCTGAAACAGGAGTGCACACTTATGAGAAATGTAGCAGCCTTACGTGTCCATTTGGGGTAGTGATAATGAATCTGAAATAAAATAAATCTGCTTGCTTATATGATTTTTCTCTATGAATATTCATCTCCTATGCTACAGGTTGATTGCTGGATTTTGCTGTAGTCCTAAAGGACGGAGCTTTTGATTGGCTGCAAATACATTTGATGAATGGATGGATTCTTGACCAATTTTATATAGGTCTGAGGGAGCTTAAATTTTTCCTTTAAAAACCCTTTAAAATGTGCTCATTTAGTAAAAATTTTAACAGATTTCTTAATTCTAATTCTTTTCAAGCGTAAAGAATTTTGTAATTTGACATAAAAAATATGACTCACTCACTTTTCAATTGACTTATCAATTCATTAGTTGCTTTTCTAAGTGGAATTAATTACCTTAGGTGAAACAGCTATTGCAGCATATTTTTAGTTTTTGAAGACTAAAATAATTTTAGGAGTATTAAAAAACCCTGCTTTCTTGCCAGTGCTGTCTAAATGTGAAGACCCTTCCCCCACCCACCCTGGCCCGTTACGCTGAGGGCTGTACTGCTCTCTGCATTTGTTTCTTTTAACAGCCCTTTAATGTTTTCAATTCAAAAAGCTTTTAGTTACCATTAGGAATGGATCCAAAATCAGTGACAGAAATTAATAAACAATACCTTTGAACAATGCTTTGTTACATTCCATTGCACAATATCTGTCTGCATGAAATTCTTTTCTTGCCCATGAAGTCGAGTTTAAATAGAGCATAGTATCACTGAATAATGCCTGTAAGAAACATTTTAAAAACCTAGTTATCCCTTTGAGACTTTTGTCTATTTCCTTTTTTATCTCCTCTTGGACAGTATTTTATCCTGGAAATTAATTCTGCAACCCCTTTTGTTTCACACCTTATTTTTCTCAATACGTTGCACATTGTTACTTCTGCCCAAGTTACCTTCAATGAAAATGGTTTAGTCCATTTTCGTTCCTAACCTTATATTATAAGGCTGTATTATGAGTGTGCCAAGTACAGTTCCTATTGTTTTGATTTGAATATAACTGCAGCTACCATAGAGGTCTAAGGGAATTTTCATTACCTTCCCTTTACTCCATGTCAGAGTTAAATTGGACTGGGTATTGAGTTGGATATATTTACTGTAGATTTGAATACACATAGACAGATATAGAGGTTATTTGTATCTGTTTAGATACAATTAAGATTTATATACTTATTTATATTTATATCTTATGTTCTCTGGGGAGTAAATTTCTTCCCTTGTGATGTCAATTATTTGTGGTATACTTAGCAATTCACTGTTGGTGAATCTGTAGGTTTTGTTGAAAACATATACACAAGTGTCAGTGTGTTTAGTAATGTCCTCTACTCATTTTCAAGTAGGAAGAAGTCGAATTAAATTTCCTCACTATTGTATGGTAGTTAGGGGATTTGAAAACAACAATAATAGATAACAATAATAAACAACAATAGAACAGTAAGGGATTTTTTATTTTGTGCATTATGAATCTTTTTATTTTGGGCAGAACTAATTTTTTCAGAAGAAGATTTTAAACAAGAAAGCTTGTTTGAGTTTAGCAAGGTTTGAGTTTAGCAAGCTTTAAACATGTCATTTTGGGTTTTTGCTAGTTGTTTTGCCAGTGAGAAAATGCATAGAATATATGAGGCAGTAATGCTTTAGCTGTGTTTTGATTTATGGTCTCTTATTTTATGACATCATATTCGTTTGTATATGCAATCAGCAGTGAATTGTTTGCTTTTCCTGAGTGCTATTTAATAGGATTCACACTTGCATTCTGTTACCAAATTAATGGACTTTCTTTTAAAGTTAATACAAAGCATTAATTGTAATACTTTTTTTTTTCGATGACTTAGTGGGTTTTTCTTAACCTTACAGTCTAGTGTTGGATAGTAAGATAATCATCCCTATCTAACTGAGGCAGAAGGAAGTCGATTTGATTTCTCAGTACTGTTGAGTACTGTTGAGTACTGTTGAGTGTGGAAGGCTGGAGAAGACCTCATTGCTGATTAATGTATCCACCTCATTATTTTTCATTGAGCAACACTGTGCAAATTAATTGAGAGTTGCAGGGCCTGTGACTATATATCCTTAATTTCCAGAACGTCTGTTACTTCAAAACATCTTATCTGCTAAATCTTTCCTCCTCCTTTTTTGGGTAGATAATGGAACTATAAAAGAACTCTTCTAAAGAACCCTTCTAGATGCTGGGTTTTCAACTTCCCTAAACTTTATACTTGTAGATAAACTTTAAAACTTTATAATTTTGAGGGGCTTGATTACGTTTATTTTAGGTATGGCACATCTAGACTCCTGCTAACTAGTATAACTTTATTAATTAATATTTTAAAATAATACAACTTGCCTAGATTTTTGCTTGAGTGCCTTTGTATAACGATCTTCCTCCCCTCCTCACAGCCCTTTCCCCCACTCCCACTTTAGCCAGAAAGAGAGGTAAAAGCAGTTGAACATTAGAAAAGAAGTCTTTTAATGTTGTAGTCAACTGTATTTCTGAAGATACTGCCCTGCTTCTAGTTAGTCCTGTGACTCATTCATTTGCGTTATAGTACTCTTCTGGGGGTGATCTAATAATTTTTCAAAGACATTCTGGCCTGTCCAAGAATATAACCTTTACAATGTTTATGCTGTATTAGAAGGTGTTAATGGAATGCAAGAGAGTAGGCTCCTGAATGGCTGATTAAATAAATATTTTTATATCCTCAAGTAATGTTAAAACCATGCAGTCTCAGTGGAAAAAAAGGGTGACTTCCAGCTGGGCAGAACTCTGCTTGATATGACCCCAAAATTGTGTACTTAGGAATCTGTATCTTCTTACAGAGGCAATTTTACTCTGGTGTATGACTTGAGGGAAAGAATAAGGTAATAAAGTTAATTAGTTCTGGAATCTATAACCAAAGCCATAGTGCTTTAAGTCTAGATTGTCATATTTTCAGCACTTTGGGCAAAATGAATTTCCACCCATACTGTCCAGAAAAATATATGGTCATCTTTGAATTCAAGGTGAATGAGCCAAATCCATTTGGAATTATTTTCTAATTTTCATATAATTCATATTTTTTCTCAAGGTAATCATGTTATTAGGTCCTAGTATAAAAAATGATCCAAGTAGTAAGATTGTACAAAATAATCTGGGATTGATTTAAGTGGTAAATTTTTTACATTAGCTAAGCTAGGCTCAGATGAGTCAAAATTTGTAGCAGATGCTCTGCTTCCCAATTATCTATCCAGGTCTACTGTATACAGAAAGCCATCTCATCATTTGGATGTGACTTAAGTAGAAGTTAACCCTGTTCTATATATTGAAATAGAGTTCATTAAGAAAATAAATGGGAGAAAAAATTGCCAGGGAAATATTTAGCTCCTTAATATTTTAAAGTCCCTAGTTTGCATACCAACAATCTAGTGTGTTTTTCCACTAGAGAAGTCAAAAGCTGTTCAGATGGTTAATTTTCTTACTATTGCATTTAATTAATTAATTAATTAATTAATTTATTGGAGACACAGTCTCTCTCTGTTGCCCAGGCTGGAGTGCAGTGGTGTGATCTTGGCTCACTGCAACCTCCATCCTTGGGTTCAAGTGATTCTTCTGCCTGAGCCCCCTGATTAGCTTGGATTACAGGTGTGTGCCACCACACCCAACTAATTTTTGTATTTTTAGTAGAGATGGGGTTTCACCATTTTGACCAGGCTGATCTCGAACTCCTGACCTCAGGTAATCCGCCTGCCTCAACCTCCCAAAGTGCTGGGAAAATCACAGGTGTGAGCCACCATGCCCAACCAATTATTGCTTTAAGATTAAGGTGTGTACTTCACATAAGAAAATTCACTAAAATTCAGCATGCAGATATTAAAAATTTAGATAATACTAATTTCCAGTTTTCTTATTCTAAATAAATAAAATGTTACTCTAAATAATCTTTTGTTTTAACCCAGTAAGTTGTTACTTGTGTACTTTATCTCTTGGACTGTTATCAGCCATTTTTCATTTAGGCTAGAAAGTACATTAATTTTACTGAAATCTGCCAAAAGTTACTTGCTGATTGAAGAAATCTAATTGTAAGATTTATAATCAAGGAATTGATCCACTGATTTATATTCAATTAAAACTATTGCAACATCATAAATACTCAGTGATCTCTCCTCCCCCTACCCTTTTCTGATGAATTCAATTCAACTAACCTTTCTTGAGCCCTATTGGAATGTCCTGTAGGGTAGAGAATATATAAGAGATGCCTGCATTTACGGAGTGCTTCTGTCTGGGAGGAGATTGTTCTCTCTCTCTAGCCATGGGGACAGAACTCAAGGACATGTTGCCCCTTTCTTCACCCTCTCTAGCCTCACCTAGGAGGTGGGGCTGCTAATCCACTGGTTGAAACTACGGGTAGCAGTGTGCTACTTTTTACTTACTATGTTGTCTAGGCAGAAATGTAGGCCCCTCCTTCTCTCTTTCCTCTCTCAATCCTAGGGCATGCTGGTCATTCTTGCCTTTGGAGTTAGTTGGAGGCTGGCTATTTTTCTGTTTTCCCATAGATGGGTACAGGTTTTGTGAGGATGGGGTGGTGGGATAGAAGTAAAAAAGAAGTCACACTACATCATGTGTTTATTTCCTATTTCGAAATGATCCTTGGACTTAGAGATACTGCATATTTAGAAAACATTTCAGAATTATGATTAAATTCCTGCTATCATAACAGTACCCATAATGACACTGGATTTTCTACATTATTACATTCCAATTTTAGAAGCAAAATTGCAGTAAAAATTCCAGAATGAACATGTTATAGTCTTATACACACTGATAAAGCTCTCATATTTATTCCTGTAATTATCTTTATTTATTATATATGAGGAATTAACCAGTCACAAATAAAAAGGGGCAAAAAGAGGCCAAGGAAGTCCAGGAAGCATTTGAAAAGCCATTGCTTTTTTTTTTTTTTTTTTAAAAAACAAATAACAGCTTTATTGAGATATCTCAAATATAGTGAAGTCCACTTTTTAAAAAGTGTGCAATTTAGTGGTATTTATTGTACTCACAGAGGGGCATCCTTCACCACTATCAAATACTGGAATACTTTTTTTACCCTCAAAAGAAACCTTATATCCGTTAGCGGTCACTCCCCATTTCATGGCATAACAACTGATTTTTCTGCCTCTATGGATTTTCATAGCCTGGCCATTTCATATCCATGGAATTATACAATATGTGGTCTTTGATGTTTAGTTTCTTTCACTTTGCATAATGTTTTCAAAGTTCATCAATTTTGTAGCATGTATTAGTACTTCACTCCTTTTTATTGCCAAATAATATTTCACGGTATGGATGTACCACATTTTGTTTACTCAGTAGTCACTTGGATGTTTGGATTGTTTCCACCTTTTGGCGATTATGAATAATGCTGCTATGAACATTGGTATACTAATTTTCATATGGACGTGTTTTTAGTTATCTTGGGTGTATACTTAGGGGTGGAATTTCTGGGTCATATGGCAACTCGATGTTTTGCTTTTTGAAGAATCCATTGGCTTTTTTTTTTCTTTCTTTCTTTCTTTTTTTTGAGACAGAGTCTTGCTCTGTTGCCCAGGCTGGAGTGCAGTGACGCGATCTCGGCTCACTGCAAGCTCCGCCTCCCGGGTTCACACCATTCTCCTGCCTCAGCCTCCCGAGTAGCTGGGACTACAGGTGCCTGCCACCACGCCTGGCTAATTTTTTGTATTTTTAGTAGAGACGGGGTTTCACCATGTTAGCCAGGATGATCTCGATCTCCTGACTTTGGGATCCACCTGCCTCAGCCTTCTAAAGTGCTGGGATTACAGGCATGAGCCACTGCGCCCAGCCAATCCCTTGACTTTTAATACAACTTCTAAATAGGAAGGAGTCAAATATATGCAAGATTTTGGAATTAGATCATTTGGGATGAGCTACGTATTGCTATATCTATCTTAAAAATCTGATTTTAGTATAACATTCTTATTTTGTAATTATAGAGAATTTAGGCAAACTTAAGTTATCTTTATTAAATAAATAGATTATCATGTCTGCTTAGGCCAGGTGCAGTGACTCACGCCTGAAATCCCAGCACTTTGGGAGGCTAAGGCAGGCGGATCACCTGAGATCAGAAGTTCGAGACCAGCCTGGCCAACATGGTGAAAACCCGTCTCTGCTAAAAATACAAAAATTAACTGGGCGTGGTGGCAGGCACCTGTAATTCCAGCTACTCAGGAGGCTGAGGCAGGAGAATTACTTGAACCTGGGAGGCGGCTGCAGTGAGCTGAGATCGCACCACGACACTCCAGCCTGGGTGGCAGCGAGAATCCATTAAAAAAAAAAAAAATCCTGTCTGCTTAGGCTGAAAGATAAGTCAGATTTCCTTATATAATATTAGTTAATTTGCATTGATTATTCATATTTAATTGCCTAAAATGGTAACCTGAAAACTAATGTTAATAGATTCCTCATTTTTTAAAGGACAAGCTAAAAAACACAGAATAATTATTAAAAATTGTGGAAATGTAGTCACCCATTTTATTTTATATTAAAAGTACACAGTTAATACTCTTGTTAAGTTGCAAATTAAGTTAGTGTCACAGCGTTTTTGTTTTGACCATCCCTCACTGGCCCTACTATATATACTGTTCTCAAATGGATGTCCCAAACCTTGAGGCATTTTTAGAATTTTTTTGTTGAAGACTTCTTTCCTGTTTCTTTGTACAGTCATCCCAGTCTTCAGTAACTTTCTTTTTACCCCAAATTTATGATTTTTGACCTGGTCTTACACTCTTCAGTCCACATCAGCTCGTGATGATTTTTATTAATACTGATTTTATGACCAGAGGGTAGAGACTTTGGTTGTTTTCATTTTCATGTCCTCCAGGATAACACAATGGTGGCATATCCTGGGTGCTACCAATGTGTTTGTTTTATGAATAAGTGAAAGAATGAATGGAATTTGGTACTGTACCATATGATTTTCAAGAAGGAGGAATGGAGTAACATTTTATTTGCTATTTGTACAAACATTATTTAAGCCTCCTCAAAAATGGGAAGTTGATTACTGCTTTAAAGGTGTGCCAAGTTTTTCTCCAAGAACAGAAGAAATAGAAAAATAGATTAAAATTTTTTGCTGAAGATGAAGACAATAGAAATAAACATATTGTTTTGGTTGGAGAGTGTTTTTGGGTCATAATATCAATTGAACGTGGTGACCATGTGGATCAAATACAATGTGTGCGAAGTCACTTTCTAAATTGTGTAATCCTGTCCCTGATTTTTTCTTTGAACTTCTTTCCAAGTTGAAGACATGAGGTCTTTGGTATGAAATAGATCTACATAGGAAGACTGAGTTGATTCTTTCTATTGATCCTGAGCTGGATTACTGCTCCCCTCTCTCCACTTAAGTGAGCTCTCTCATACAGAGAGTGAGCCTTGTCTCAGAGTGTAGCAAAGGTCCTGAGGTGTGGTGTACTCCATCTTCCCTGGGAAATGCCTAGTCTTTGAGACCTGTGTTAGCACATCGCAGAGAGTTTGGGGAAGGGTCCCAGGTGCTGCTTTCCACAGAAGATGCTGTTTTGGCTGGCTATAAGCATTATCAGTGAAATTTGTAGCTTTTGATTGGTGAACAGATCTGGGAACCACAAGGCCTGGGCTCAGTTTGCCTTTGTCAGCAACACACACGGGCCCTCAACCTGTCTCCTTTTTCTTCTCTGCAAATGATGGCGTGAAATGGAGGCACACATGATCCTCTGAGTTTGAGTAGTTAAGAATAAATGATTGCCTTGTTCTTATAAACATTTTTTGATTTTTCTCTTTTAAAATATTAATAGTTCAGAACATTTCCAAAAAATGTCACTTCCTTTAGCAAATTTCTGTTGTCTTTTGCATATTAATGCAAGTCCCCAAGATTGTGTCAGTGAGAACTCGTGGGTAACAGAGTGCTTTCCACGTAACTCTTTTGATACTCACAAAGACTGTATGGGGTAAGTTATTCTGCTGACTTTATTGATGAAGAAATTGAGGCTTATATTGATACAAACAATTTCCCTAAGTCTCCAGCGAGTAAGAAGCAGAGTCAGAGTTTGAACCCAGGTCTTTTGCTTTCAAGTGCCACACTCTCAGACAATCGTTAGTTTTACAGGAAGGAGGTTGGAAGTCCTAGAGGTGTCAAAAAGCCAGAAAGAGGACAAGATTTAGAACAAGATTACCTAGGTTTGTAACTTCGTTTTGATTTTACTTTCATTGGCACTGTAGGTATAAGGAATATTGTACACCTTTAAGTAACACTATGATAATAATAACTTAACTTTGTAAGTTGTTTACAAATGGCCTATGGAATACTCAAGGCTGAGAAGCATAGTATTAAAGCATTATGCTATTGAAGCCTTTTTCTTCCTTACATTCTTGTCTGAACTGTGACCACAAACTTAATTGGCTTCCCAGCCTCCCCTCACTCCCTTCCCTAGTCCACTCTGCTTGGTACCGACAAACATCTTTTTAGGGTTCAGACCTATTCATGTCTTCCCCTCCTTTGTGTACAGATGTTTTCATCTGGCATTCAGAGCCCTTTGAAATATGCACAGCTGCCCTTTCAGCCTCATCTAATCGATAGTTCCCATTCTAGTTATGTGATTCTATATTGAATTCTTCCCAAACACATCTTTTAATCATGTTACATTTATTAATTTTCTTTGTCTATGTGCAACAGAAATAGTTGCATTTAGTGCCTTGGTGAGTGATCCTTGTTCTTGGAACAGTGGAAAGATCCAAAGAAACCTGCCTGAGATTCTGTGTCCTATCCTAAGATCTTTTCAAAATATATCATAGTCTTCCTCTAGGTTGACCCACGCACCTTCCTCCCAGTAGAGCATCTGAATGAGGATGGAGTTTCTCTAGGTTGGTTCATAAAACGTAGCTGCATACCAGCAACTAGGATTTTAAATAAGGATATTGAAACTTGAGAGTTTAAGAAACTTATCCAAGGTTTCACAGGTTTTGAGTTTTGGAGCCGTGATTTTCAGAGCCTCAGTCATTACAACACTGAACTTTGTAGTGGGCATTCAATAAATGTTTGCTGAGTGAATGAATGAATGAATGACTGGATTGTCAGTCTTATTAGAATGTTGGATCGGCAGAAGAATTGATTGGGTGATTGCGTCTGCACAGAAGAGTTACATTTTGAGGCTTGTTTTTCTGAAAAATATTCTAGGATGAAAATGTCCTTGTGATATAATAGGTCTCTAGTTCAGTACATTTGTCCATAAAAGCTAACAGCTACTGGAGGAGAGGGATGGTATATATCCATGAAGACCCTTAAGAAATCCCTACCGCGATTAGGGCCTATAATTCTACTAACTGAGCCGAGGTATAAAAAAAAAAAAAAAAAAAAAGAAATCCCTATAAGTTTACATTTCTTTTCCAGAAGGGAATGTTTTCATATAACAAAGTCTACAATAGGTTTTAAATTCTCTTTTCATATAGTATTCCTTCTCACCATTGCCAATAAGGAGAAAAAAGATACTGGGAAAACTTCAGTTTGAGGGAACACAAAAGACATGGAATTTCCTTGGGATTTTTCTCGAAGTTTTATCAACTTCCATACCCTAATATACTTTGGTCGATGAAAGTGATGAGAAATAGAGAATGCCAGCTTAAGCAATAGCACATAATTATAAATGTTTTGATGTTTTTCACTGATTATTGGAGAAACCATCTTTTTATCAGCTGGTGTGTCTTTTTCCAGAAGACACGTGATTTCATGATTTGCCTTTAAGCCTCTGGGCAGACAAATCTCCCTTTAAAGGAAAGGAATTTACATGATCGGAAGATAAGCCAGTTTTTTTTTTTGCCATTCATCATTTACCATACTTGGGGTCACGGAATTTTGTTTCCCATTTAGTCCATGAGCACATGAGAATCACTGGTCACAGGTCTTCCTGACTGACGTGGTTGTCCTTGTGAACTAGCTCCACCCAGCCAGTAGTCCCTGCAACTGCTGACAAATGGACATACGTGTTGTATCTGAGAGAATATATGCTCTTGCTTCCTCTTAAAACTTCTGAAGGGGTTGTCTTTGCTCTTCCTGGGCAGACTGAATTGATTTATGCTCTCTCAAAGGGCTCTAGCAGTTTGTCTATAAATGATCCATTTAAAATTTCTGCTGAGTTGCAGTATTTCAAACATTTAGTACACATGTATCACATAACGATGTTTTGGTCATTGATGGACTGCATATACGATGGTGGTCCCATAAGATTATAATGGAGATGAAAAGTTCCTATCACCTAGTGACTAGGTAGCTGTTGTAACATCATAGCACAACAGGTTACTCATGTTTGTGGTGAAGCTGGTGTACTATGCTGCCATTCGTATAAAGGTGTGGCACATACAATTATGCATAGTATGTGCTTGATAGTGATAATAAATGACTGTTACTGGTTTATGTATTTACTATACTATACTTTTAATCATTAGTTTAGAGTCTTATTAAAAAAATAAATTAACTGCAAAGCAACCTCGAGCAGGTCCTTCAGGAAGAATTCCAGAAGAAGACATTGTTGTTATAGGAGATGACAGCTCCAGGCCTGTTACTTCCCCTGAAGAGCTTCCAGTGGGACAAGATGTGGAGTGGAAGACAGTGATATTGATGATCCTGACCCTATGTAGGCCTAGGCTAATGTGTGTGTTTCATATTTAGTTTTTAACAAAACAATTTAAAAGTAAAAAAAAATTTAAAAATAGTGTTATTAGTCTGTTTTCACACTGCTGATAAAGACATACCCGAGACGGGGCAATTTACAAAAGAAAGAGGTTTAATTGGACTTACAGTTCCACGTGGCTGGGGAAGCCCCACAATCATGGCGGAAGGCAGGGAGGAGCAAGTCCCATCTTATGTGGATGGCAGCAGGCAAAGAGAGAGGGCTTGTGCAAGGAAATTCCCTCTTTTAAAACTATCAGATCTCGTGAGACTCATTCGCTGTCATGAGAACAGCATGGGAAAGACCTGACCCCATGATTCAATTATCTCCCACCAGGTCCCTCCCACAACAGGTGGAAATTATCTCCCGCCAGGTCCCTCCCACAACAGGTGGGAATTATCTCCCGCCAGGTCCCTCCCACAACAGGTGGGAATTATCTCCCACCAGGTCCCTCCCACAACAGGTGAGAATTATCTCCCACCAGGTCCCTCCCACAACAGGTGAGAATTATCTCCCATCAGGTCCATCCCACAACAGGTGGGAATTATCTCCCACCAGGTCCCTGCCACAACAGGTGGGAATTATGGGAGCTACAAGATGAAATTTGGGCAGGGACACAGAGCCAAACCATATCAAATGGAAAAAAGTTTATTGAATTAGGATATAAAGAATGAAGGTATTTCTGTACAGCTAATGTGTTTGTGTTTTAAACTAAATGGTATTACCAAGACAGTAAAGTTTTAAAAAATGTAAAAGTTTAGAAGGTAAAAATATTATGGTAAGCTAATTCACTATTCACTATTCACTATTAATTCACTATTGAATTAATTCACTATTGAAGAAAGAAATATTTAAAAAATAAATTTAGTGTGGCCTAAGTGTACAGTGTTTATAAAATATACATTAGTATATAGTAATGTCCTGGGCCTTGACTTTCACTCACCACTCACCCAGAGCAAGCTCCATTCATGGTAAGTGCCCTAATCAGTACTCAGGCATACCATTTTTCGTTTTTGAGGTGTTTTTTGAGACAAAGGGTGGCTCTGTCACACAGGCTACGGTGTGGTGGCATGATCTCCACTCACTGTAACCTCTGCCTCTCAGGCTCAAGTCATCCTTCCACCTCAGCCTCTCAAGTAGCTGGGAGTACAGGCAACACCACCACGCCTGGGTAATTTTTGTATTTTTTTGTAGAGACAGAGTTTTGCCATGTTGTTTAGGCTGATCTCAAACTCATGGGCTCAAGCGGTCCACCCACCTCAACCTCCCAAAGTGCTGTGATTACAGGCATGAGCCACTGTATCCAGCCTGCATACCATTTAAAAAAATGTTTTTGACTGTACCTTTTCTGTGTTTAGATATACAAATATTTACCATTTTGTTATAATTGCCTACAGTAATCAATGCAGTAACATGGTGTACAGGTTTGTAGCCCAGGAGTAATAGGTTATGTCGTATAGCCTAGGTGTATAGTAGGCTACACCGTCTAGGTTTGCGTACAACAAATGAAATAACAAAGACTTAGAAAAAAGTGTTTGAGAAATTTCACAGATAAGATTACTTTGTGTTTGCTTTTGAACTTATTGGAATTATATCCAGTAGAAAGGAAGCCTGCTAGATAAGTAGGATCCAAGATTAAGAAAAAAAATGGAAAGAAAAGTTTAGGTAGATGAAACCTTTTGATTTCAAATCAAAATGTGCAAAATCCACAACAAATTTTTATTTCAACAGCTCTTAGTCCTATATATATAAGTTGAACTTGCTTCTATAAATACAGATGCAAGTTCAAAATATATAACTAACAAAGTACTGCTCTGAATGTAACAAATGTTTAGAATTAACTTTTAATCAAAACATCACTTCTTGCTCTCTTAATAAATGTACTGGAAAGCATTTATCTGAGTAAACGAGTTGAAGTTTTATTCCAAAGGACTGAGAATTAAACTTCATTCTTGAATAGCACTAGCATTCTTTTTTAAAATGGTAATATTTAGCCCTATCCTCCCCTTCAGACTTAACTTTACAGAAAGCAACAGTGTGGGCTCTGAGGCTGAGCTGGAAGGGAACTATGGAGGTCATCTATTCTAATAGTTTCTCAAGCCACTTAGAGTCACACAGCTGGTTATTGACATTTATGGGAGTGCAATTCATGCCTCCTGCCTGGGAAGAAAAACATCTCTTCCATTCACGCCTTTATTTGTCCTCCAATCTGTGTGTCAAGAATTGAGCTGACTACTTTAATGTGGCTTTGTCTAATTTCGTCTTGACTTCTTTCCCCATTTAATTGTGTTAAGCTCTCTTTGATGATGTGAATTGGGGGAGATATGTAGTGGGAAAGGAGGAATCTACTAAAGGCAAAAGAGACCACATGATTTTCTGGGCTTTTCCAACTTGTATCTAACAATTTGTACAGGTTGACTTAGAACAGTGCAGAAAGAATTGGCTTTCAAATCAAAGCGAGGTAATCTCCAAAGGTTTCATAGAATCCTTTCTAACTGTCCTTTTTATAACAGTAACACTAGTCAAACAATAATAATAAACGACAACCATAACCCAAAAAGCAATAACAATCACAACAATGATGTGTTAAGTGTTTTGAATACATTATTTTTTCAAATACCCAGGACAACTCTATGAAATAAATCCCATTTTACAGATGAGAAAACTGAGGCTTAGAGAAGTAAATTTACCCAAAGTCACACACCTGCTGTGTGGAGGAAATAATGCACTTTTCATTCATTAGAGCTTGGACCAGATGTCATATTTATCTATTTTTTATAGATGGTTAAAAGAAAAATATGGAAATTTGAGTTGCTTGTCATTTTGCATTAAACATTATGTGAAAATCACATCAATGTCAAGAAATTTATTGGAATAATGGAATAGAGATTGTTTTGACATTCATCATTTCCAGAATCTTAGAATTGTAATGATCTTTTTCCAGCGCGCTCTGGAAGCTTAAGAAATTTAAGATTTGTTAACTTAGGAAACCCTACATTATAAAACAAATTGGTTGGTTGGTTGTTTATCCACTAGAACCTGGAGTATAATAGATATGGAGACACATGACTGTTGTTTTTCTTGGGTTCATGCCCATAGGTTCATGCCCACCCTCCCGTCAGACGACTTCCTCTCTCCGTGGCCCGTGCCCTCTAGGACTCCGTCTGGCCAGTTACTGACTGCACTTGGTAAACAAAGGAACACTGCAAGTGTGGCTGTTGCTGTGCCGAGTCATTCCCTTCCCTGTCAAGTAAAGCCTTTGTTAACTCAAAGCCAAATGACAAGAAACCTAAATCAATAGGAATTGTTAATATTCAAAGGAGGCAAATCATAAGAAAACAAGCTATTATTATATTAGTAAGAAAGCAGAGATCGAAGACTTCCGAAGACTGTTCTGGGGGTGATATCTGATTGTTTAGCTCTTACCTTTATAGGATTGTACAGTGAATACTCATTTAAGAATCACAACACTGAGATGCTGTACGATAGACCGTCAGAACTGGGAAGTCCCTTATTGTTCAGATGAGGACACTGAGGCCAGGGAGGTGGTCTACATAAAGTCATTTTCCAAAGTGGTGCTGTTGTCTTCTTGCTGTTTCAACCGGTCTCAGCCACCAAAGATCCATTCATTGTACTGCTTACTAAGGCAGGGACGTAAATAAATACATATTAGAAAACGTTCCCCAAGGGCTGAGACAGTATTTTTTGGTTTACTCCTTTACTTTTAGTCATAAGGGAGGACTTAATAGTTTGGATATTTGAAAAGGACAAAGATGTATAGAAAGAAGGACAGAGAAGTAACAGGATAACACCATATAGCCAGCAATGTAATTAAGTGATAAATCATGTGGTACCAATTTTAAATAATAGTAGGCAACATTTCCCAAATAAGATTGTCCTGGGATTTCAGCAATTATGCTGTAAAATTTTCATGGCCAAGGAATTTTGTGAAATACTGAATATTATATAACCCTCTGAGGACTTCACAACTCATGGTAGCTTATTAAAGGCTCTGAGAATTCCATAGTAGAGAAACCTGTCCAACTGAGTTTGAACCCGAGTTTCCTAATTTATTTGAAATAGAATGTCTGAAAGTATTCTAGAAGAGTGCTGTGTGAGTTCAGGTTGCGAATGCTGATGTGGGGAGTCCTGAGGATAAGGACGCTGAGTGGTGGGTCAGCACAGCTGAAGAGAGCTTTGTGGGGGGACTTAGCGTTTGAGCCAGGCCAGCATGAACAAAAGTGTGGGGCCAGAAATGAGCACGAGGCCTGACGCTCAGCTGGTGCTCAGTAAGTGTTTACTGAATAAGTATGTGAGTGAAAACATGATTTTTGTGGAAGGCAATCGGGATATTGGCTTAATTAGAATGAAAAGGTTGGGGAACGTGGAAATAAAGTTGAAGAGGCAGATTCATCTGATTAGAGAGGGTCAAGCTGAGTGTTCAGGACTTGATCTGAAAGGGAACGCTTTGTTGGTTCCTGGGCAGAGGATGGCACAGTAGAAAAAGTGTCTGGGGAGTCAAGCAGGGATGGAAAATACCAAAATACGGTGAAGACTGAGGAGCCTTAGAAAATGATGCTAACCTCTGCCTGGGAAGAAAGTAGGTCACATACTGATTTTAAAAAAAAAAAAAATTTTTTTTTGAGATGGAGTCTTGCTCTGTCGCCCAGGCTGGAGTGCAGTGGTGCGATCTTGGCTCATGGCAAGCTTTATTTACCTCCCGGGTTCACGCAATTCTCCTGCCTCAGCCTCCCGAGTAGCTCGGACTGCAGGCGCCCACCATCACACCTGGCTGATTTTTTTGAATTTTTAGTAGAGACGAGGTTTCACTGTGTTAGCCAGGATGGTCTCAATCTTCTGACCTTGTGATATACCCACTTCGGCCTCCCAAAGTGCTGGGATTACAGGCGTGAGTCACCGCGCCCGGCTATACTGATTTTTATGTGTGCCTAGATAAGTGCAAAAACGAGATATTTTTAAATATAAGAAGTAAGCTAGATTAAATTCCATCTCAGTAATTTCTGGTATCTTGAAAAACAAAGGGATAGTAAAGTATTATCAGAATAGGTGGGACAAATGTTCTTGGAGATTGAAAACTTGCAGCATTTCTACTCAGAAACTTATGTCTTTGTTACTAAAATATATTTGACCCTTATGCTTGCAGGATGTGAAATTCAGGATGAATTACTCTGTCAGGAAACATTACCAGCTAGAGTTCCTGGAGTGGGAGCCACACTGGCTTTACAGGTGTTTTTGGTGTTTTCAAATTGCAAAACAGTTTATGTGAATAAACATGATTTATCCTTAGACGTCTTATTCCAGCTGAAAACTCTTAAGACTCTTAAGTCATTCCTCTTAAAGAAAGAAGACTGAAATCGTGTTTCAGTCAAATGTGTAGGTGCTTATGGTATTCAGCTTTTGAGCTATCGGTTGTTTCTGTTTGCTTCGTTCTCTTCCACTCACTCTTAGGCTGGACAAAGATTTCCGTTCCTTTTTGGGTGAAATATTTTCCATAAGCTACGAAAAACCCAAATTAAAAAACCTTTGCACAAGAAATCCCAGTCTGAAATAGCTTTCCTTTTTAAATAATGCTATAAAATAAAGATAAAACACATGATAATTATAGCCATTATTACTTGGTGGCTTGAATGCTCAGATTATTTGAAGGGGTCATCTGAAAAATGCCTGCCTCTTTATTCTGTAATTTACTGACTCTTGACCTTTATAATTCAGTTTATAATTAAGACTTTCCTAAGAAGTCTCCCTGATAGGCCTCAAACCACTGATTACATCACACTTTTCACCATTTCCAACCTACCTTTACTTTTGTGTACAAATATTAGTATCTTATTTACATCACTATAATTTTAAAAATCTGTTTAACTTACTTCTTCTGAGTTACTCCTGGGTTCTTAACTGCTATACGTGTCTTTTCTTTTCCTAACAAGGTGGGGTCTTGGAAAGCATTTGTCTGCGTCAGTGGTTCCCAACCATGGCAGATAAGAATCACCTGGAGAGCTTTTACAAACTTCTGCATATGTCTCACCTTCTAAGGTTATGATCTAGTTTGTGGAACTGCTGGTCTACATCAAACCCAAGTTCAGCAAACAGTATATATTGTTAGTGAGTAGTACAAAACTTTCAATTCTATGGACATTTGGCAAATATATTAAGGTAGAGACTAAAATTAAAATTTTCTAGAAAATTTCAAGCTGCCAGTACAATCTCAAGTTTCTCTCATTTTTCTTTCTTGTTTATTTTATTTTATTTTTTTGTAGCAATTTTGTACCAGATTCTTGCTTGTGTGCATTAAATACCAGTGACTAACTTCTTACTTTTGGTTAAAGGGCAAAGCATAGTGATATTAATTTGTTTTTGGATTTCAGACATTCTATGTCATTCATTATTTTCCCCAATATACCAGTTTAGTATCTATATGTCCTTATGCAGTAGATTTTATTAGAACATTTAAACATAGATCTTTTGGCAAATCGACCTTAAGAAGTCGTTTTTTTTTTTTTTTTTAATACCTCCCCTCTCCCATTCATGGTACATGTGTATTTTCATTCTGTAAGTGATAATTTTTTGAATGGCTGTTCTGAAGTTTTAAGTGTAAATTATTTTCCTGTCCTGAGACTGTTAGAAAACACCAAAATCTGAGTAACATACCAGTGATGTCATGGGGTAGAAAAGATGTGGAAAGGGGTAGCACAAGTCTCTTCTGGGTATAGGTTTGGTCAGAAGGGATAGAGGTGGATACCGGAGCCCTACCAGAAGGCAAAGTCACACTTGTGATGTGGAATAAACCCCAGAGGATGCATCCACAGGGCTTTTGTTTTTGTATCTCTTTTTTTGACCACACACACAAAAAAAACCCACTTTATTTTTTATTGGTTGTAAGGTATACTGGTTGTAACGTATACAACACGATGTTTTGATATACATTGTGAAATGGTGATTATAGTCAAGCAAATTAACACATTCATTTCACATAGTTACCCTCTTTGCATATGTGTGGAAAGAACACGTAAAATCTACTCTTTTTGCACAAATCCCAAATAAAAGACAGTATTACTAACTATAATCCTCATGTTGTATGTTAGACTTCTAGTCTTGTTCATCTTCCATGTCTGCAACTTTGTATCCTTTTACCTACATCTCTTCATTTCCTACCAGTCTCACCGCATCCCTGGTAACAACTACTTTATTCTGTCACCCCTGGTAACAACCACTTTACCACTTTATTCTATCTTCGTGTATTCAACTTGGTTTTGTTTTGTTTTTTTTTTTTAGATTCCATATATAAATGAAATAATGCAGTATTTTTCTTTCTGCGTCTGGTTTATTTCACTTAGGATAATGTCATCCATGTTCATTCATGTGGCAAATGGCAGGATCTCATTTTTTAAGGCTAAATAATATTTGTGTGTATGTGTGTATCAGTTTCTGTATCCATTTATCCATCAACAGATATTTCAGTTGTTTCAATATCTTGACTATTGTGAATAATGCTGCAGTGAACAAGAAAATGTGGTACCTCTATGAAGTTAAGTGGTGATTTCATTTCCATCAGTCTTTTTTTTTTTTTTAATTTAAGAGACAGTGTGTCACATTGTCACTCTGTATCCCATGCTGGAATGCACTGGTGCAATCATAGCTCACTGTAAATAAAGCTCAAACTCCTGGGCTCAAGTAATCCTCCCTTCTCAGTCTCCAGGGTAGCTGAGACTACAGGCACACATCACCAAATGCAGCCTTTTTTTTTTTTTTTTAAATTTTTTATAGAGATGAAGTCTTGCTATGTTACCCAGGCCCGTCTCAAACTCCTGGCCTCAAGCGATCCTCCTGCCTCAGCTTCTCAGAGTGCTGGGATTACGGGCATGAGCCACCTGGCCCAACCCAGTAGCGTTAGGAGATCTCTCAGGTGTCAGTTTTTCTGGCGGGAAACCTCTGTGGCCGCAGTGCCTTTGCCCGAGTTCTTTCCTGCATCCAGGAAGAATGAGGTACACAGACAAGTGGAGGGTGAAGAAGCAAAGTTTTATTTAGTGTTAGAACAGCTCAAAGAAGTGGGTAGCTCCTCTCTACTGGCAGGTCATCTCTGCAGCTCTCTGCAGCTGTTCTTCCCGTCGTCTCCAGCTCTCAGCAGATAGGGTACTTTTCTCTGCTGCTTGTGATCTGGTCCAGTCTCTCTGCCCTCTTCGTCCTTAGCCATCCTCTGCCCTGCTCTGGCTGAGTACAGGGCTTTTATGGACGTCAGAGGGGACAGAGTGCATGCCAGTTGGTCCGTGGGCAGGCCAAAGAGGCACCATGAGTCTCCACTCTGGTTCACAGGACTGGCAGCCCGGCCCCCAGTCTTCAGGCCAGGGATGGCCTGAAAGTGGAGCCTTACTGGGGACCCTGCCCTCTTCCACCCCAGACTCTGTCTGCCTCCCGCTGCCATTCATGGCCCTGGGACTCGGCCCCAACCCCGCTCCGAGATTGGAGCCGGAGGCCGAGATTGGAGCCGGAGGCCAGGAGCGGAGAGAGGCCAGGCAGTGGGAGCAGACACCCCTGAGCCTGCAGGGACGAGGGGAGGGAACCTTCCTGGGGTGCCCGCTGCAGAGATGCCCTAGTCGTGCACCTGGGAGGGCGGCCGCAGCTGCACCAGGGAGCTCCCGCCCGGCCAGCTGGGAAGAGGCAGGACTCCCGCTTGTCCCAGACTCCTTCCTGTTTCCCAACTGGGAGGCCCAGATCTGCAGCCGCCAGTGCGGTGGCTCCAGCTGCACCCAGGAGGGCAGATCCTAACTGTTCCTGGCTCCTGCAAGAGCACAAGGGAGGCTTGGATCCACAGCTGCAGTTTGGGTGGCCTGTAGCCCCACCCAGGCGGGCGGGTCTCCTGCTTGCTCCCTAGAGCAGGAGGCTTGGGTCTGTAGCTGCAGTCTGGGCGGCTGCAGCGGCACAGGGAGCAACTCAGAAGAGGCAGGGCTCCCACTGGCTCCATGGAGTGTGCAGCGCCAGCCACGCTTCCCTGCTGCAGCTGACATGATGGCAGCAGCCACTGCATCAGTAGTTCTATTTTTAATTCCTTTAGGGTCCTTCATACTGTTTTCTACAATGCCTGTACCAATCTGCATTCCCACCAAGAATGTAGAAAGGGTCTCTTTTCTCCATACCCTCATCAATACTTGTTATCTTTTGTCTTTTTGATAACAGTTATACTAACAGGCATGACGTGATATCTCATTGTGGTTTTGATTTGCATTTCCCTAATAATTAGTGATTTTGAGCACTTTTTCACATAGCTGTTGGCCATTGTTATGTCTTCTTTGGAGAAATGTTTTTAATATCTCTTAATGACAGCTTTGTTCTGAAAAGTTTCTTTTGACTATAAATGCCTGCTAATTGTTCGGCTCACTTGCACCTGGATGAGAAATGGGATGATACCATTTTACGTGAGCAATTTGAAAACTTGAATTAAATCATTTTATTTTCTCAACCTTTGATGATAGTCGGCCTTGAAAAGGAGTTTCCTGAACAACGAGAAGCCAGCTATAAAACAGGTTTATCTTTAGTTACAAGTTCCAAAAATCCTCCTGGCTGAGTTTCTTTTCAGTACTTGCCTGTCAATCACAGTGCCGAAAAGTGCTTTTGAACACTGTGTGTCTAGATACTGCTCCTCATCCCTGGTGGAGATGCTCATTTGTCCCAGCTTCTGAATTTGAAACTACTTTGGCAAAAGTTCTCATGAGTTCTTGGAGACCATAAAGCAAATCATGGGCAATTAAAACAAAGGTCTCTCCCCTCGTGTCACAGATGCACACCTGAAAAGAATCATCCTGGCAGGTTTGACTGATAAATGGGCTGGAAAGGGGATGCACGGCAGCCTGGTTCAGCAGGACGCCTTGACTGGTGGCGATAATACAGGGTCTGGGGTGACCTGTCCCTGGGAAACGAAAGGTCTTCTCATTTGCAGTCATTAATCACCTTAGGAACAGCCGTTTTAAATGCTCAAGCCTAATTGATACGGACATGGCACACTCAGCCGGGTGGCTGGAGGTTAATGCATTTTCCTGTAGCGAGAGGAAGTGTTCAGGACAGTCGCAGGCATTCAGCTGTGAGGAGCATGAAATTCCAGGAGGGAGGTGTGTTTGGAGGGATCGAGTATATAGGCAAAATTTCAGAAATTGAGGTTTTTAAAACTAAAAGCCTGATGAGAAATCTCGAAGTGTAACTGGATGTCTCACAGACTGTTTTAGGTGATAGAGAGTTTCAGCTAAGGAAAATTACTGTCACCAAGGTTTGTTACTCATAAACCTCATAAACCTATAAACCTTTGTAGGCTTATAAACTATGTAGGGTACATTCAGGTGTTATTTTAATTTATGGTTGGCACACTTCCTTAGCACTGCAGAATTTTCCAGTCATACCAAAACTAAACTGGAAGGTTGAAAAATGTGATTGATACTAAGTTTTGAAGCTGAGATTCAATTTGATTACCTTGCTTATGAAATAATATATGCTGAAGAGTAAACTGCAAAAGCACTTTTGTTAAGGATGTAGCAGCTTGCAGGCAACCTCAGAAACAAAGACCAGACTTGATGTTCCTAATTGTTTGGGTAACACCTACTGGTTTTTTTTTTTTTTTTTTAACAAAAAGAAGCACATTGTCTCAGTTTCCCCAGATATATCTAGAAGCTCCAGAATAAATTCAGGCAATTTGAGCCTCACAAGTATTAAGCAGTCTCTAATGGGTAGTTGGCAGGCTTATTTCTGATCAGAAAACAGTCTATCTTGTTTGTTTCTCCATCTTTTATTTTTGTATTAACTTTTCTCTGACAACTCCTTTTAGGTACCTTAGGATTTGGTGATGCCCACATTAACCTCACTGGGCAGCTACAGATAAGAACATCATCTGGAATAGGTCTAGTCAGGCTTTGTGTGCACAAACATTTTCTAGAATTACTCTCAACACTTAAAAACTCATTTTTCATTTTCTCTAACAATTTCAGTTTTGAAACCTGTAAGAAGGAAGCAAACTTCTTGTGATACATCCTTTCATTGTTGTCTACTCATCTTTTAAATATTTCCCTATACATATAATCAATGTTGAAATAAAATAGCAGCCGCTTCATATGTTGGATCTTCCTTTTTTTCCTTTTATCTTTCCCACTTTTTATTGAACTTAATTCTGCTCTGCCAATGCCTGAAAATGATGCTATTATTCTGCCACATTTTTAACCTCAGGTGCAAAGGATTAATGATAATGCCACAGGATTTTCTCTGCAGGCAGAGTCTGAATATCAATGTATTGATTCAAATGTGTGGCTACCGCCTAATAATGAACTGCTTCGAGGACTCAACAATTGAGTCAAACTATCTCCGTTAGAGGAATTTTATTTTCTCTCTAAAACTCCTGGGAAAAAATGATAGTACAACATTGTTTTAGAGACATGCTCAATGAAAGTGGATGAACACAATGACAATAACCACTGATTTATACACTTTACCATAGGAATCGACTCGTATATAATTTTAGAGTCACTAGAGGAGCTTAATGGATGTCATCTCGTGATACCAACCACTACTTAGCAAAACAAACAAAACAACAACAAAAAAACTTTGAAAGTTTGTTTCATATCTTCCTTGAAAAAAGGTTTCAGGTTTTCTTACTTTGACTGAGACATTTTCCCCCAAGAAATGAAAAACGACTTTATAACTTTGATCTTGCAAGCTGAGTCACAGCAGGCCAGCATATGAAGCAGCTGAAAACACGTGTGTGCATTCCTACCCCATGCAGCATTCTTTATTCTGCAGTTCCCTGTCACTAAAGAATTCAGTTAAATACAAAGACCCTCAGGTAGAAACAGGCTGCTAAGAGCCGCCCCCAAGTCTGTGAGTGAGCTGGAGACAGCCACTCATGTATGTCCGCCCTGCTGGAAAGGCCATTAGTAAATGCCTAGCACTCCAGGCTAGGAAATGGTTTCTTGGACCAGAAGCAGGTTAAAAATAATTAAATAAAAAATGGGGTGGGAGAGGGGAAACTTGCATTAAGACTCTCCTGTCCCGTTAAAATTAGCAAGCATGCTTAGGGCTTTATTCATTGTGATGACTGGATCTACAGGGAAGGTCTTTTGTCCTGTGGCATTCTTTTTTTGTACCATGAATACTTGCAGTATTATATAATTGTGATATTATAATAATGTGAGTCATAGATAGTATCTGTGACTCATTTCAGTTTCATTAACTCTGACAAGTAGAACATTCAAATTGGAGGCAAAATATCAAATGTCAGGTCAAAAATGAAGGTTGAGTTCAAGAGTCCCAACCCACATCCTATTCTTGTGACTGCAATTTGCATTTCTATAATACACTATAATCAAGGACTGCTCAATAATTTTATAAATATTACTAATATTATGAAGGCTTATAGACTGCTGTAAATTTACACAGCAGCTGGGTAATCTGTTTAGAGCTCTGGTGTTTTCCATTTTTACATTTGCTGGTTGGTGCAAAGCTTTAGGATATGGGTGGTGAGGCTTGCATTATAGTCTTGTGCAGTCTTGTTATGACATAGGAAGGAGAGCAGATTTTGACCTTAAATCATGTAAATGGTAAAGTGGCAACCAGAGACTTGAAACTATGACTCAGTTCGTTCAATGAACCTCTGAAACATTTCATCAGGTAAACCAGGAAAACGACTTTCATTGGAAAGTCAGATAGAACACCAAGTCGGTTTTACATCATTTTTATGCATCATGTTTTATTGTATTTGTCATAGTGCTTATTTGCTTTCAAATACTATAAACCTTGTCAATTATAGTCAATAAACAGTTTCGAGGATTTTTTTACTTACTTATACAGCTGGTTACTATGCGATGAGAGGCAAATGACAGGCATCCAGGGAAGTCGTGTGTGTTTACCCATTGGTGAAATTAACAGTCACCAGCCACTCATGTTGCTTCTAAAATGAGGGCCTGAACTTTGCTTTTGTGCTCTAGTGGTGGGTAATATGCTGATACCACAGCTCATATGCTGTAGAGAACAATTCTTGCTTTCCTCTCTCTGGAGAATGATAGGATTTAAAACAACTTTTTTTTTTTTTCAGTTTGAATTAGGCATAGAAAAATTTTGCATTTGTAGTGTGTTACCTTCCTTATGAATTGCCTTCTGTGGCTATTTGAAGCATCTTTGTCTCCCAAGATTTCCGGGTGTCTAATAGATCTTTATATTGAGTAACAAATCATTTTTGTCCAGGAGCCTTTGGGGATGTATAATTTAGTATTCTTTGCTGTATGTTAAAGCAAACTAAATATGGCCTGAGAAGGACTCTGTACGTCTATATTTCAGTGCTTGTGATGAACTGTAACCTAGCTTAATAGGCAGACAAGATGAAAACCTAACTTAGTAGTATGCACCTGTAACAACAGCTAATTCTTGGCCAATCCCAGCGGCCAGACTTCAACCTTTCATATACTGCTCAATGTTCAAACTATGTTCAAATAAGGCATATACACTGACCTGTAACCAACCGGCTGTTCTGTACCTTCCTTCCAATTTCTGTATGTCATTTCCTTTTTTTTTTTTTTTTTGTCTATAAATCTTCTACCACGTGGCTGCACTGGAGTCTTTGTGAATCTGCTGTGATTCTGGGGCTGCCCAATTCGTGAATTATTCATTGCTCAATTAAACTCCTTTAAATTTAATTCAGCTGAAGTTTTTCTTGTATCACGTACTCCAGAACTCTACAGAACAGAGGAAGTTTTCTGTCTGCTGCCAACTGGGGCAGGGCACTCAGAACCTCTGGGAAATTCCTCATCAGTGAAGTAAGGAGGTTGAATTAGATGGTTTGTATGTGAGGCTTTCTGATTCTATTACATTACCACAGGGCCCAAACGTCATGCAGGCAGAGGAGACCTCACTGAATGTTATTAGGATAATGGAGCAAGGAGGAGACCATTAATTATGCCCAGAAAAAATGATCTCTCTGGAGGCTGCTGTGGCTGTTCCAGCTGAAGAAATTCTAATAGATTAAGGATGAGAATTTTCAAGGTGTCACGAACAATGGATAACTGCTTAGAGGAATTTCCAGAGATTAAGTGATAATTCTCTCTTTGCCTGTTTTATGCTTTCATCTCTCCTCTTTTCTCACCTTTCAACCTCTTCTTGTTAATTGACATTATTTGGGTCCTAAGCAGGTTTTAGTGGATGTTATGTACATACATGGGGTTAACACAAGTATTCATTTAATCATTGTTTTACACATTAAGTATTCATTTGTTTAATCAACAGATATTTACTGAGCATCTTCTCTTTGCTGGGTACCCTGTTAGGTACTGGGATTACAATAATGCAAAGACAAATTTGGCCCTTGTACAAATGAGACTTACAGTCTAGTGGGAATAAAATACTATATTTGTTGTTTTGAGATGAATTTGAAATGACTAAAATTTTATAACTAAATTAAGTTACTCTGCTTATTTATGGGCTTTTATTTTTTTCCTTTTACAGATTGTTAAGAATTTATATGAAAAAATAGTCCCCATTCTTCCCTGTTGTACATTTTTGGGTATTCAGAGTGTGCTATTGAATACTCAACCCTTTACAGTATGTTCTTGTTTGCATTGGTGATTTCAAACAGTAAAAATGCTCTCCATATGCTGCCGTAGACTTTAGGGTAGAATCAAAAGAACTATTTGGAAGACAGAAGGTTTCTGAGAGTCACGGGACTCATGAGAAACTCTGGCACGTTCACTTGTGTTGCAAAGTTCCTATACAAAATATATTGTATGCAGTTCCTGACTGTAGCCTTTTAAAGCAACATAATTGTAGAGTTTCATATACCAACTTCGAATCCATGTTTGTTGTTACTGCTTTTATCGCCTTTAACTAAAATTGTTTGTTTCAATGACAGACCGAGCTTGTGGTTTCCTAGATTGCTTTTCACTTGCTGGCAAGGGCTGGCAAAGCAGACCTACAAGAGCCATGTTAAAAACACTTGGAAAAAAAAAGGTAGTCAGAGGAACAAGGAAAATGCTGTTTCGACTTCATCACCTCCAGTGCTCACAGTCATTTCTCTGAAATTCCTCTGGACCTCCGACAGGCCTTCTAGCTTTGGCAATGACCACTGTATCTGTAGCCTCAGAAAAAAGCAAAATGGTGAACTTTGGTTTTTGGTGTTAGTTGGGAACCAAGAGAATTCAGTACATTTTTAACCTTTATGTAAAAGCCATTTGCTCTTTTTTTCTCTTTGTTTTCCTTTATTGCTTTCAATATTACTTCTGGTTTCATAATATACCTCCGATTTCATAGACTACATTTCAAATCTAAATGTATATACCTTTATATTTTTCTTAATATAAAGCACTGGATCTTAAATAAATATTAGCTTTTATACTTAGAAATAAGAAAAAAAGGAATTTTGAAGTTTAAAGTCTCTATTGAAATGGAGCAATTTTGCTAGGCAACCCCTGTCCCCCACCCCCACGCACACACAGACACACATGCACCCACATGTGCATGAAATAGGAAAATAGTACAGTCTCTTTGGTTCCCTCTTTGCCTCCTTGTTACTGCCTACTTTTCCCCTTTCTTCTTTTTCACTCCTCCTTATGGCCCATCTAAGCACGTTTTGTTAAGTCATTTGTCTTCTTGATGTTTTTTGTCAAAACACACACGGTGAAATGGATGCATATATCCAAATGTTAACAAATGGGTAAATTAAAATGCTTATATAATACTCTGAAGATTGTAGCAAGAGAGAAGGCTGCATACCTGCTTAAGATGAGAAATCACTGTGTATTTCTACAGCTTCCAGATCCTTTTTTTTTTTTTTTAAACAAGGAGAACTTCCCTGCTCCTCACCAATGGCAAAGTGTCTGAAGTCTCTGAGTACTCACTAATTCCTTTGGCCACTCACATACTTCCTGTCATTCTCCTAGAATTAAATTTCTGGTTCTCCAGTGTTGTTCCATTGGTTCTCCTCTCAGTTGCACTTTTTGGAGGGTAGATTGCTTTAACATGCTTTGCTGTAATGTACTCTAAACATGCTTAATGGGATGTGTGAAATCAGGTTATTATAATAATTTTTCTGTTCTTTGATGCTCAAATCCATTCTAATTGGTAGCAAATGTTCTCTTGTAGGTCCTTGTAGAATTTTATTTATTTATTTATTTTGAGATGGAGTCTCGCTCTGTCGCCCAGGCTGGAGTGCAGTGGCCGGATCTCAGCTCACTGCAAGCTCCGCCTCCCGGATTCACGCCATTCTCCTGCCTCAGCCTCCCAAGTAGCTGGGAGGACAGGCGCTCACCACCTCGCCCGGCTAGTTTTTTGTAGTTTTTAGTAGAGACGGGGTTTCACCAGGTTAGCCAGGATGGTCTCGATCTCCTGACCTCGTGATCCGCCTGTCTCGGCCTCCCAAAATGCTGGGATTACAGACTTGAGCCACCGTGCCCAGCCCAGAATTTTAAAATATTCTTGGGAAATATTAACAGATATCATACTTTTTCTGAATCAGCCTTATTGAGGGCAGAAAAAAGAATGAGGGATCAAGAGTATTATTTCCAGATTCTCTAATTTGTATGGTGAAACTCAAGGGAGTCTTTTCTCTTTACTTGCTTTCTTTTTATTCACTATAAAATATTCCTAACTGCCATAGATGCAAAACACCTACAAATAAAGGAAACTTGTGCAATATTCTGTTTTTCCCTTAGCATGAAAGTTTTCCAACTTTGGCTTACATAAAAATCCATCTTCTTTTTCTGTAATGATGCTTCCCCCAAATACAAAGAAGGTACCTACAGTGGGTATTTGTCTTTTTTTTTTCCTGGTTGCCTTACATATGATTTCTCTTCCCTTGTTTGGGAAGTTCCCCAGTTTGTGAATCTTAGCAGGATTCAGAGCTTGCCTCTCATCATTGAATCTAGGAAGTACCACTATTCAGTATCCCAGCCACCTTGGCTACAGGACATGTGCTAGACCTAGCCTATCACTAGACCTAGGCATACCCACTCTGTACTAATGGACAGACCACAGAGAATGGGTGATGGTCCACTCAGTGTGTTTAGTGATGATAGAAATATCAATTTACTGACGTGGTGTGGTGGCAGTTCCAGCAGTCGCATCCTGTCTCTGCTCCTGATGTTGGTGTAGTTAGCTCAGCTAGCTAACTGAGTGGTCCAGTGGAAGGAGCAGCCTTAAATTCTATGGCATGATTTTGGTTGTGATTGGGTAGCCTACTGTTTGTTGTTCCTGATTGTTTTCCAGTACCTTCCCTAGCCTTCTCAGTGATTATGTGGGAATATCCACCATCGTTTCAATTAATTCAATTTCTGCTTAAAGCAGCCAGTCTTAGTTTTGTTATTTCTGTTATTTGCAAGTAAGAACCCAGATTGATAGGGAGTTTAAAACCAGGAATGGTTCTGGGAAATAGAACCACAGAAAAATTGGGGGAAGCTGGGATTGGTTGTCTGGGTTAGCTGGAGCTGAAGGTAGTGAAAAATCCAGCTGCATAAGGGATAAGACTGACACCCCATAACATTTGGTGGAAAATTAGCAAATAAATCATCTGTGAACTTCTAGAATGAGTTGCTAATTGAAAGAAAACGTTTTGGGAACCAAGTGGAAATTTCCATGCAACAATTGCATAGGAATGAGGACTTGGAAAACTGGGCTGGTATGATGGCTGCATGTAACGGTGGCAGACAGCTTAAAGAAAGGGAATATAAGCTCAAATTCCTAAATTTTCTTACCTAAGGATGGCTTGAAAAATAGGGACTTTCTATGAGCACACTAAAAGAATCTCTTTTGTAATTCAGGGTTAAAAAATCAAAAGCCAAATGTAATGCAAGTTGTCAACTAAGGATGTCATTTGAATTCACAGCTAGATCCCTTATTTTGGTGTTTGGTTTGGGTATTTAGAGAAAGAGTAGGACTCTGAGAACTAGAACAGGGGATATGGTAGGATTTGGTGAATTCAGGGCACCCTGAATCCCTAAAGTCCATCAAGCCACCCTTGCCAGTTGGAGCAGCCCTGTGGCCTTCTCTGATGAGTCTATTCGTGTCTTGATGGAGTTTTCTGCTCTCTGAAGGAGTTGCATTACAAAGGCAGGTCAGTTCTCCTTCTGCCCTACTCCCAGATGTATAACTAAACATAGATCCTAGAATACCTCAAAACACCAATGACAAAGTCAAAGGTAGGAGGTGATAGCTTATAGTGCTAAAAAGTTGCAAGACTTTCCCAACTGATACTGAAAAATATTCTGGGGGAATATGTATAATAGTGGATTTTGAAAGTTTTAGGTCAAATAGAGAAAAATACCACTTTAGATGGGTTGAATTTATTGCTATAAGAGCATTTCAACAGAGGTTCTGAATTCAGTGTACTAGCAGAAATAGATGGCATTGGTCTATTTATGTTTTCTTGACTGGTTGACCAAAACTTGGATTGTGGTACCAATGAGCTGCTAGAAATTCTGTCATGTACTACTATGAGAGCAAACAATCCAAGCACTTAGGGAGATAGGATTGTTGCAGGGGATATATCATGGGTATGGAGATCTGTATTCCAACTGTTTTCCTTGAGAGGGTCCTGATGAGATGCTCTTCAATAAGAGCCTAACAGATACAACTGGCCTCATTGGGAAAAAAAAATTTGGCTGTTCTCTGTAGACCTCTGATGCTTGTGAAGTATGGTACCATTGAAATGGGATTCCTTAGTCTTACTAGGGATATTAGGATCCTGGGGTAATAGAGCTTAAGCAGCGGCACCTTACCATCAGAAGGCAAGGTAGGTAGGCAGCATGGCTTCCATAACGGGCAGCAGGATGGGTATTTAATCAGGATGACCAGGCATCTTTGGGAATAGCTATTGATAATGGGATTCCTGTGACTGAAATGGATAGGTGCTTAGCTATGCCACCTGATTTTTACAACCAAAAAACTCTGGGTCTTCTGGCAAACAGAGGCTTGATTTAAGCTGTTACAATAGGAAATCATCACCCCTCATCTGATTATTCCCAGACAGGTCAGTTCATAAGCCCAGCATCCCTTACATGGAACCAAGGTCAAGAACTTGCTAGATCTGGCCCTTTGAAAGAGGCCTAAGTGTACTTACTAGAGTAACTGGGGAAATGGAAATATGGAGACCTTACAGAGATTACTGGAACATGTGTCCTGTTCAGAATACAGTCTCTAGCAACTCAACACATGCCTTGATCTTTGGTATGCATTTATCTATCTGGCGAATGCTTTTTCTATTTTTTTGAGACAGAGTCTCTCTCTGTCGCCAGGCTGGAGTGCAGTGGTGTGATCTCAGCTCACTGCAACCTCCGACTCCCTGGTTCAAGCCATTCTTCTGCCTCAGCCTCCTGAGTAGCTGGGATTACAGGCATGCACCACCATGCCCAACTAATTTTTCTATTTTTAGTAGAGAGGGGGTCTCACCGTGTTGGCCAGGATGGTCTGGATCTTCTGACCTTGTGATCTGCCTGCCTCGGCTTCCCAAAGTGCTAGGATTACAGGCGTGAGCCACCACGCTCACCCCAAATGCTTTTTTACTAAAGACACATAAGCAGAGAATAAACAGTTTGCTTGTACCTTACAGGGGCAGCAGAATAACTTCAATGCCTTGCTTTTAAGCTTCTATCTTCTTTTTGCCTCTATGTTACCATTTTGTCTGCAAGGTTGTCACACAGGGTACCATGTTAGTCTGATATATTGTGACATCATGCTCATAGGATCCTGGGAGTAGGATACATTAGGCACCACTGATGTCTTGGTGTAAGATGCACATGTACTAGTGGGAAGGAGACATGGCATCCGCATGACAGTGAAGCTTCATTCTCACCATTTTCACAGTAATGATCACTGTGTTTTAGATACTTTATTTTGTTCTGAGAAGTAGCTCAGAACAAGTCACATGCTAGTGTGCGGATGACAATGAAGAAAGGGGAATATGGTTTGAGAAAGTTACAGTTCTTGGCCAAAAAATGAAATTGCTGGATAAATCAAAGTAGAAAGTTATATTGGCAAATAGGGCTGATTTACGAGATGTATAATATGCTCTATCCAGGTGTTGCCAGGTGAAGAGTGTTCAGCTGTGCTATACACTGCTGAGAGGTCTGGTAAGATGGAGACTGATAATTAACTGCTGCTGTAGAAATGTGCAAGCGTTGGTGCCATAGACAAGAGCAGTTTTAACGGAATGGTGGACTAAACCCTGTTGGGGTTGAGTTTAAGAGACAATAGAAGGAGAGGGATTTGGTGATAGTAAGACCTATTTTAAGAAATTTTATTGTAAAGAAAGTAAGAGAAATGCAGTGGTGGGTAGAGAGAGGAACAGGATCAAAAGAGGGCTTTTCCTTAATATTGGAGAATAGCAGCTTTTTGTATGCTCATGGGAAAAATTCAGTAGAGAGGGGGAAAGTGGTAACGCAAAAGAGAGTGGGGAGATTGCCACAGCAATGACCTTGAGTAGGCAAGACGAGGTGGTCTCTAGTGTTCAGGTAGAGGGGCCAGCCATTGAGAGGAGCACAGGGAGTCTGTCTAGTGACATGAGGGATGGTGGGGCACTTGGTACAGGTGCTGGTAGATGGGTGGTGGAGCTTGTGGAAGAACTGAGGGCCTATATGTAAGTTTCCGTATCTGCAAATGTGGAGGTTGTGAGAATCTTTTGATCTTTTAGGAATGTTGTTGGTTTACTCTGCTGTTGGGAGTTTTTTCACCTATTGTCCAGTATGTATGGCAGCAAAGTCTGGTGTTTCAGTTTACATGAAGATGATATAATCAGCATCTATTACAACATTTTAATATATGGCACTTAAATATGAACTGTAGGTTGAAATAGATTAATAGTATGTGATGGCTTCAGTTTTGAAACAGAATGTTTAAATCCCTAATGAATCTTCAAATTTATATATTTATTTAATTAGCTATGTCTAAAGATTTTTCTCTCCACTGGCTTCACAGTTCATATTGCAAGTTTTAATGTAGAAGTTATAATACAGTAATTATAGCATGCGTTAATAGGTACATGGTAATTTATAAATGCAAAATTGATTTTAACAGGTCAGTCATGAAGAAGTCATCTGGCTTAATTAACTGGTGAATTCAGTTAAGTAATGCATTTTACGAATTAAAAAAAACTAGATTAAGTTAATTAATTGTTTGGACATTTAAAAAGTATAGCCAGGCCGAGTGCAGTGGCTCACGCCTGTAATCCCAGCACTTTGGGAGGCTGAGGCAAGCAGATCACGAGGTCAGGAGATCAAGACCATCCTGGCCACCATGGTGAAACCCTGTCTCTACTAAAAATACAAAAATTAGCTGGGCATGGTGGTGCGTGCCTATAGTCCCAGCTACCTGGGAGGCTGAGGCAGGAGAATGGTTGAACTCAGGAGGTGGAGGTTGTAGTGAGCTGAGATCGCACCACTGCACTCCAGCCTGGCGATAGCGAGATTTCGTCTCAAAAAAAAAAAAAAAAGTATAGCCTATGTGGGGAAGATTTTGGACATTAAAAATGATAATTATAGGAGTGAAATTTATATCTAGCAAAGGGAAACACAATTCTGAATCCACATGTCTGTGTTTTTGTTTTTGTGCTCCTTGTATTTTGGCCTATTACCCTTCAATTAATTCTTATTACCCGATTTGAGAGAAATTGTGTTTTTGCCTTGCCTATTTGAAATTAAGACATTAATTTGAAATTAGATGAAAAGGAAATAAAGGCTGTTTATTATTTTGTCTGACTTCCAAAGACAGTTATTTATTTATTTATTTTTGAGACAGAGTCTCACTCTCTCACCAGGCTGGAGTGCAGTGGTTGATCTTCGCTCACTGCAACCTCTGACTTTCTGGTTCAAGCGATTCTTCCACCTCAGCCTCCTGAGTAGCTGGGATTACAGGCATGCACCACCACGCCCAGCTAATTTTTGTATTTTTAGTAGACACAGGGTTTCACCATGTTGACCAGGATGGTCTTGATCTCATGACCTCATGATTCGCCCTCCTTGGCCTCCCAAAGTGCTGGGATTACAGGCATGAGCCACCATGCCTGGCCAAGACAGTTATTTCTGTATTACAAAATCAGAAGTTGCCAGGTATGGTGGCTCACGCCTGAAATCCCAGCACTTTGCGAGGCTGAGGTGGGAGGATTGCTTGAGCTCAGGAGTTCAAGACCAGCTTGGGCAACATGGCAAAACCCCATCTCTACAAAAAAAATTTAAAAATTAGCTGGGCATGGTGGTGCGTATCTGTAGTCCCAGCTACTTGGGAGGCTAGGTGGGAGAATAGCTTGAGCCCAGCAGGTGGAGGTTGTAGGGAGCCAAGACTGAGCCACTGCACTCCAGCCTGGGTGACAGAGCTGGACCCTGTCTCAACAACAACAACAACAACAAAGAAAATTGGAAGGTATAAAAATTAGAATATTTAAAAAATTTTTTCAGCCAAAATGTTTTAGCATATTTAATTAGGCGACATTTCCAACAACCACCACATTGAACATCTATTGTACTTACCAGTCTTTATGTAATCCATAATTCCATTCTAAATAAGTGACTCAGCACCACCATCTAGTGCAGAGGCCAGAGCTTGTGCCAGCTCATTGGAAATCAAAGGAGAAAATACTAACATGACATGATTAGGAAATGTTCACATGAAAGGTGGGGCCTCTCTTTTGGTTTGCTGATTCAAAATATTTATTTACTAATAAAGTAAATAAGGAGAGCTTTCCCTGTAAATACTTATGAATAGAAATGGTTTTCTGCCATGTTTGTGAGGCTTTCTATTAATATATATATACTTGAGTAAGTTTCTATAATTAAACCTAACCACAATCAAAGACTGTGATTATTATTCAGTTCTATTTTCACAGCAGACCAAATTAAACCTCTATGTCAGACTTGTAGTGACTATCATAGCAACACGCCCAGAATGCAGGCTTTTTCTTGTGCTTGGGAATTTTATAAATCTGAAGCATTTTTTCCATGGTGAATGGACATGAAGTCTGGGAAGAGATAATTTGCCTCTGCCCATGGGTGGGGTGAGTCATTGCCTGTACAGGGTGAAATGGAGAATACTTTCAGCACCCTTCCTTTCAACCAGTTTGTCTGTCTGTCTTCACGTGCTGGGATCTGAGGTTTCTCGCATTAGGGAGCTCTTCAGGAGTTAAAGCATTGCTATCTGCTGTGCCCAAATCATAAACAAAGGTTCATTAATTGATTAAACCATTGTCATCCAAAGTCATGTGGGGAGTGCAGGCTCTGGAGGGAACAAGACATAGGGGAGAGACGCGGAGTTGGGCCTAGGATGGGCCATGGCGTAGGACCACTGGTCAGTAAGGGGACAGACTAAGAGCACTGAGTTTTTAGGGATGCGAAGTCACTGCAGAGGGTGGAGGAGCACCCAAAGAAAGCGTCATGTTGTCAACGATGTTTTGCCACATGTGCATCTTGTACCAAGGCTCTGTGCTAGGTATGGGAACACAGAGTTGAGGAGGACCTGGTCCCAGCCCGAGGAACTTACATCCAGCAGGGAAAGTAGATGCAGAGGGTACTGGGATGGCATAGCCTGATGCCCCAGGTGTGGGAGACACAGAGGGCCGCCGCCACCCACTGGTGAGGGCTTATTTATATATTTGCCTCAGATTTATGAGTCGAAAGGGGCTCCCCTTACTAGGCTGCTCTGTGGTATCACATTTTCAGATGCTGGATAGAGTGTGGAGGGGGCGTGTTACGGTACCATGCTGCTGCCAGGTGCTCCCCCTTGAAAAAGGAGTTTACCCAACTCTTCTAAGCATCTGTCTGAAGGCCATTAGTATGAAGAGGCTCTAACTTTATAGTCTGGCTTCATTTTTTTAATTAGTTCTGGGCCCTGGACTATTCAATTTCTCTGAGGCTTAGTTTCCTTATTTGTTCAGTGTGGAAAATGATTTTCCAATTTTCCCCACTAGGTAGTTGGAAGAGGTAAATGGAATAAATACTGTATGTGGAAACTCCTGGTGCATAGTAGATAGTCCACGGCTATCAGTCCTGTTCACTCCATGCCCCACCCCCAGTGCTGACTAATGACCTGGGCTGGTCTGGACACCCACCTAATGTGGGACCTGCTGACAGGGAGGGAGGTGGATGATTCATCTCTCTCTTAAAGCCTCTTGCTCTGTGTGAAAGGGAAGCTATTTAAATGCATCATTTAAGAGAGGATATGCATCAGGCTATTTAGAGTCTTCTGAATTTGGATTCAGTTCACTACACAGCTTTTTTTTGGTTTGCTCTCTAGATAATTTAACTTTCATAATTTGGATCATAGCACATCTTGGAACTTCTTATTCACAATATATTATCCTTATTCTCAGCAGTAGCATGATTTCACGTTCAGATTGGCAAATGTAAAAGGACAGTTCACTGAGCAAATATATTAATATGGAGCTTTATGTTTATGTAATGACGTTGGGCTTTGTGTGCTCTGCAGAATGTACAGGGGTAATTAGATATTTCAGATACGTGTCTAGACAGGGCAGAGCTTCAGGAGCACTTGCTCAACCCTGGGAAATGCTGCAAGTCACCCGTTTGTGACCAGAGAAAGCTCTCTGTGGTTAACAAGTTAAATGTGGAGTTAACTGTATGGCACTAGATTTATAGCCAAGAGGAAAATGAGATCTGATGAAATTTGTCAGGACTGACCATTTGTAGAACCAGACGAGGCCTAACTTTGCCCCGTGTGGCCTGATTTGAGGGTGCTCAAAGTGGTATCTTTCAAATATCTTTCTGCCATCCAGCTATGGGCCTTGGATTCCATTCTTAGAATCACCTCTTCAGGTTAAGTCATTCTGATTCAACAAGGCTCCTGTAAAATGTGAGTTTGTTCCTTGAGAGAGTTGTACATTGACCTAGATTGCTTAGACTCAGGGACAGAGTGAGGAAGCACACCTCAGGATTTGATGTGAGGGCAACAGGAAACGAGTAAACATTTGAATAGAGTTTGCTTCCTGAGGAGGGTGTGCACAGGTGGAGAGGGCTGAGGGGCAGCCTGAGGAACAAGAGAAAAACTGACTAATGGGGCACGTGCCCCTGTGCGTGGAGCATGGCATGAACCTGGCTTAACTTCAGCCCTGCGCTTTACAAGACTCACAGGGCGCCCTGACGGGGATTATTTTAACCAAATGTAGAAGTATCTAGAAGCCAGCCCCTTTCTGGTTACTTTGTGGTTACTACATACAGTACTTTCTGATGCTGAAGACTTATTAGTGTCAGCTTTGAAGTATAAACCTTCCGATGGCAATGATAGAGAATCACATGCCAACCTTTCCCTCTTGGGTGCCCTCTCCCAGCATCTCACAGCCTCTGTAGCACCCCCTCCACGGCCCCAGGAATCTACAAGAGTACACATGACAGCTTACTCCTTGTGAGTTGTTAGTTGTGAGATCGTCCGTAAAGCTCCATTCTGGTATCCGAGAGAGATCTTCAAAAGTAGGGGCCCGTTGAACTTGGAAAGTACAGGCTTCAGCGTACAGCTGCTGAGAGAGGCCATCTGGCTGCTGCTGCTGCTGCCAGCTTCCAGACGGAAGCTGAGATTTGCTATTGATGTTCCAGCATTGATCGAACTCCTGCCTCATCTGCATCAGGCATGGTCTTTGCAGCTTCACGCAGGTATTTAATACTATTGCAAATTGTTACTTGTTAGTGTTCCTCCCAACTAGTTGTTTGGAGTCAGCTAGTTGTTAGTATTTCTACTCTACTGATTAGAAATCTGAGACTTTGTTAAGTCATTTGCCCAATACCAGACAGCTGGGGAGTGAGAGCGCTGGAATCTAAACTGAGAAATGTCAGCCTCTCCCTGCTACTCTCTGCTGTTGGTAAGGGTATTTCCTCTCCCTCTGGGGCTTTCTATTGCTTTCAGAGAGATAGTGTGTAAGCTTAAGGAACACTTAACTTGAGAGGCTTTCCCAAATGGAGTAGAAAATGCCACGAGGAAATAACTTAAAGATAGGTGCTGGGGATGCGTCTAAGATGTGAAGGAATGTCACACATGTGCATAGCTCACCTTGCACGTCATTTTGATTCCTTGGTGGCTTTTAGGGTCTTCTCCTGCTTCACTCCTTTTAGCCCCCTGGCCTGGTTTTACACTCTGCCCGTCCAGAATGAAAGCAGGCCTCCTACGTCTTTGCAGTGGACATGCCTTGGCACTGAACAACATGCAGTGACCTCTTTTATACCCCATACTTGTCATTCTTTCTGTTTATCTCGACACTCCAACCTAAGCTGTGACCTTGGCTTTCTCCCCCGGCTCCAATTCATATTCTCCCTCTAGTGGTGCTGCCTCTGGCTGCCCTGGGCAAATTCTAGGCCTCCAAAGGATTTTTCTCCTTTGACTCTGCCTTTTTGGACAGTACTCTGCTGCTCTGGTCCCAGCTACGCCAGTAGAAACCAGCTGTTAAGCCATGAGCCCCAAGGATTCTGAAGCATCACTTTGCCTCCTATCTCCTATGGCGTTGACAGTGCTGGCCATAACCCTGAACCTGCACCCAGCCAGCGCCAGCGTGTGAGCGTTGTTGACAGTGTGCGGAGGCTGGTTGGAGCTGCTGACCCTGTGCTTCCAGGTCCACTCTGTTTGGTTTGAGTTGCCCCCTTCAGAGTCCTGCCTAGCCCTGACTTGGAAGCTGTTGCTTATTGCGAATGTCTCAGTGTGGAGCAGCGGGGCCTGAGGCAAAAGTGTATATGCTGCCACTTCATTAGCGAAAGCATCACCAGAGAAGCAGAAGTGGGGAACAAGAGAAGTGAAGCAAAGAAAGCGAGTAAGTATAAGAGCTGTATCACTGACCTGACTACTGCTTGCTAGCAAGTACAGCTGATTGTTTGATCTTGTGGGACATATTCAGAGAAATGCCATGTGGGTGACTGCATTTCAGGGAGTCCTTCTTGGGGGGGAAAGTAACTCCTTCACTGCTTACCTTCTCGCCTTGGTCAAAGTCTGCCCCAAGGGGCATGAATTATCTTGTGCTTGTGGTTTGTACAAGCCTAGAAGTGGCCAGCTGATCATCTCACACCTTATTAGCAACTCATACCTCATCAGTAATAGACAAGAAATCCTGGGAAGGAGCCAAGAGGGGCTTGATGTGCCCATGGGTGACTTGAGGGGCCATGGCAGTGGCATCAGAAGTGACATCCAGGTCTACACCTGTGAGAGCAGCACAGGCCATGTTAGATCTGCTCAGCCCGGCAGCAGGCAAGTGTTCAGCCCAGCGGCAGGCAAGTGCTCAGCCCAGCAGCAGGCAAGGTCTGGGTGATGGGTAATCTGAATCCGGTCATGTTGAGCAGTGTAATGTCAGTGAAGCTTGGCTGTTTGACTTGTGTATGCTGCTGAGAAATTTCTTGGCCATGTAAGGAAATACTTAGTTTTCCAATTCCCGGGGTTGAACATCTCTTTGAGGGATCTCTCTTATATGGGTGGGGACTAGCTGAGTGTTCTCTCTGATTGGGGTGAGGGAGCAGGGTCCAGATAGTGCTACACTAGTGAGATGCTTCTCACAATAAGAGGCAGAGTTGCTGCTGGTGATCGTGGCACTGATCATGTATTAAGGGCCCATGTCTCTGGAAAGCAGAAGTACTGGTAGTCACAACCTGAAGCCTTGTCTGACTGTATTCATCCATTTTCACACTGCTGTAAAAATACTACCTGAGATGGGGTAATTTATAAAGAAAAGATGTTTAATTGACTCCCAGTTCCGAATGGCTGGGGAGGCCTTAGGAAACTTAGGATCATGGCGGAAGGCAGAGGGGAAGCAAGGCACATCTTACATGGCAGCAGGCAAGAGAGAGAGCACACGGGGGAAACTGTCACTTTTAAAACCATCAGATCTCGTGAGAACTTTCTCACTCACAAGAACAGCGTGGGGGAAACTGCCCCTGTGTTCCAATCACCTCCCACTAGATCCCTCCCTCAACACATGAGGATTACAATTTGAGATAAGAATTTGGGTGGGGACACAGAGCCAAACCATATCACTGACCTATGCGCAGGCCGTGTGAGGCCAGGTATTACCTTCCAGGCCATGCCACATCTCCACCTTGTTTCAGCACCAGTACAAAGTGGAGGGTGTTAGATACACTCCCCTGACCTGACCTTAAACCCTGTTTGGGAAGATTTTTTACAGACCACAGAACCTCCATCTTCACTCCAGCCCAACACAGAAGACACGTGTTGAAGATCCCAGAGACAGAGTTCTGAGGATACCTTCTCTACGGTTGTGAAGTTTAGATGATATCAAGCAAAGTATTTAAAGTTCTAGAGACCCCTGCGGGCATACATAAGTTCTTTAGGTTTCATTTATACCAGATTTCTCCAATGTGACTCATCTATCAGCTGATTTCCTGCAAGAGGGTGAGGGTTAATCTGGATCCATTGGAGGTTCAGGTATTTAAATAGCTAATGGCCTTCTTGACTGCTGACCCCATCACAACCTTCCTTGACCCAACTTATCTCTACACAGTAAAAATAGGCATCATCAAACTGAGAGTACAGAAGGCCTTCACCCGTGCAAATGATACTCATAACTAATAATGGCCAATAAACAGTCTTGCAAAGCAGTGGGAGCTTGCTGCTGTAAAGTAACAGACTGGATCTACATCCCGGGGTTGGGGGTGGAGGAGATTCCAGTTCCCTTGCACCATGAGAACTACTCAATCAGGGGCCTCTTTTTAGGCTCTTTATGCAAATCTGTGTACCTCATCTCCTGACCAGGCTTTTTTAGCTGGGAGTTCGGGGCAGGGGTGCCAGGCCCCCTCCAGCTGTAGAGCTGGGCCCCAGACTTGTTTCGGGAAAGGAAGTGATAGACATGTGATAACAGGGCCATTCCGGCAACTTGCTCAGAACAAAGGGCATCTGATCCAAGTGGACTTGCTGTCTCTACTGCTAGAAAACAGCTACTGTTGGCAATCCTCAAATGATAATTGTCTCACAAAATGAAAACATAAGAGTCCTTTTTCACCAGTCACCCTGTTAGAGAGCACAGTTAGAAAGCACAGTCACCCTGTTAGAAAGCACAGTCTGGCTCTCCTGCCAAGCACCTCCACACTCTTCTGCTTATGTCCCCAGCAAGCCATGTTTCTAGCCCTTTTTCAAATAGTAGGACTTGAGAATCCTACCTCTAGCTTCTAGCTCCCTCGATCCATGCTCATCCCTGACTTACACACAGGGGTCTTGCTGGCAGCCCACCTCTCTCGTTCTGGTACATAGAAACAGAAAGCCTGGATCCTTGAAGCCTGGGCACCTGGGCCACACAATAAGAGCCATCACAGACTGCCCAGGGCCATGACAGCCTCTCACCAGGCAAACCCATAAGGCAAGCCCTGCCTCACCCAGCTGTTTGGGGAAGATGGGTAGCCTAGGCATGGGTGGGGTCTGATTCTGCACAGTGACTTTGCCGTGCCGGGCCCCACATAAAAAGGGCTTCCCACACCACCACAGCGTTCACGACCTCGCTTCAGAGCTATTTGCCTTGACCTACTTCACACTCAGTATTATCCTGTCCACTGAGCCTCCTGGCTGCTGACCTGGGGGCTGACTCACTTTCCTGTTTACAGCCTTGCCTCAACCCTCACTCTTGATGGTGGTTTACATAGTTTCTCTGGCAATGATATTTGCTTCCTTTTTGACTAGAGTTCAGATTCTCTTCTGGCCAGACAGCCTCTGACTATTCTGGTGAAAAATACGCCAGATTGTCCCTGGCCCCCAGGACCCTTTGTCCTTGGTGTGGCCTCCTAAGAGCAGTCTACCTGCTGGACTTGCCTTTATATGATTGGGGTAGCCCCAGTGTAAGAAAGGAAGGTGGGAGAATGGAATAGGGAGGGAAGGAGCTAGGAGAGGGAGGAAGAATAAGCCCTTTTCTCCTATGAATCCTTAGCACCGTTGATACAGACATTAAAATGAAAAAAATAATTGTTTTTCTCCATTGATTTTTAGATGTGTTTAATCCAAAAGAGCTATAGCAAGTGTTGTGAGCCTATTGGGAGCATTCAGACTCAATAGTGCTGTTCTGTAGCCTAACTGGAGTGCCTTTATTTTTCTATGCACAGGTAGATATTTTCTGACAACTAGTTCTACATTTATATCTCAAATAACTCTTCAGTGAGTACCCAGATTTAATGAGATTGGTGAAGTTTGGAAGCACTTTGATCATTAAACCTTTAGTTGACTATAGAACTAGATTAAGTGGCAGGTTCTTTCTGATGGTTACTTACTTCATAGTGATTGTAGTTCACATATGTGATAGATTTATTTTGGAATCCCTGCTCTGTTGATACCTTCTTGTTTGGGAAATCACCTTACCCACAGCCCTGCCAAAACCTTGGGCTTGGATGGTTGTGTTTCTGCCGTGTGACCCTCAGTTCAGATATTTGGACCAGTGGTGGACACTTGAACCTGACACAGGCAGTCCATCAGCCTGGCCAGTGACCAACCAGGTTATCTTGCTTGAAAATTTAAGCAAAAGAATATAGAGAGCTAAAGGACGTAGTCAGTTGTTGGTGGGTGTGGTACTCTTACGGAGTCAGTTCATAATACATAGGCAAGCTGAGGTTGTGAAAAAGCAGAAACCATTAATAAGCAGAGAAAGCGGGTTTGCAGAGAGGAGGATGCATCAGGCAGGCAGTGAGTTAAGAGATGACATGGACCGAGAAAGACAGACGGGGCACATGACTTTGGTTCCTGGTGGCTTCTCAGCTCTAGACTCCGAAAGGCTGGTCTGTACTCTTATTTCGCGCTTGTTATTGTCCACGAAATGACTTCTTTGATCTTACAGCAAACTTCAACCCTACCACCTCTTGTTTTTGACATAAGGGTTTCTGTTCCTTGTAGCCAAAAATCCTTGACTAAAACTACTACTGAGGTGTTGCCAGCAGTGGTTGCAACAGAGAGCTATAAACTTATATCTTCGTCATTAAGCAAACGGTGGAATGTTTTTTAGTTGCCTCTTTGGAAGTAGAACTCGATGTCATTAAAATCTGTGTACATCCATATTTTCCTTGTTAATCATTTAGAACATTCTAGCTTTCCACCCTTTTCTCACTTGTGATAATGGTATTGGTTTCGTAGGGTGGGTCTTTAGGAACGCTGTTTGGGGGAAATAAAAAACACCCGAAGTAAGCTTACTCAAAGGACAAGATTGCTTCTGCTGGTTTATAATGGGTAGACTTTCTGATTATCTGCACCAGGGACATAATCTTGATTGCCTTGTCAACAAAATCCATTGCCCAATTAACTGGAGATTTTTATGGCTGGAGAAACTCTGGATATATAGCATAGGAGGTGGGGCAGGGATGAGAGTGAGATAATCCACAGTCTGTGTTCCATATCCAGCAATTACAAGTTGCATTCCTCATCAAATTTAGCTTCTACACCAAACTGGCATTTATCTGGGTGGAGATGTATAAACAGTGGGCATCCTGGGAATGGAGCTGTGGCTGGTCTTTTTTTTTTTTTTAATGAACTCAAAGAGAGGGCACTGTGTACGTTTGCATAAAACTTACATACAAAAGCTAATCTGGGTAATAAACTCCCAAGTTGAGTAAAAAGTTTCTATATCTGATAGAATGGACAGAAAAATGAGCAGCAGTTGGGAAAAGGACACTTGGAGGGTGGTAGAGGGAGAACTCATTTACAGCGAGTGGCAGTGGAGCTATGTGGCTAGACACTTAGGCTCTGGACCCAGACTACCTGGATTCCAATTTCAAGTCCACCATTTAGAAGCTATATGACCTTGGAGAGATTACTTAATTTCTTGGTGCCTCAGTTTCTTCATCTACAAAGTGGAAATAAATAATAATAGTATCTACCTCATAGGTTTATTGCAAAGATTAAAGAAATCAATACATGTAATATGCCTAGAGCAGAGTCTAGTCTGCCTAGTGAATGCTACCTACTTATTATTATTCTGTAAGACATAACCTAGTGTGCCGACCAGATCAGCAGGATGCAGCAGAACTAACACCGCATGTGTATTCTACTCTCTTCCCGATGAAAATCCAATAGATTTACTCTTTCACCATGAAATGTGTGTGTATTGGCTGAAACAAGAAAGAAGATTCATTAAAGAGCTACTAAAATGAAGGTAGGAAGAGAGGGGCTTTCATATACAGGGTGAGAAGAGGTTGGGTTCTGGCCTGGAAAAATGAAGACTGAGATGCACTATGTTGAGTTTTATGAAGGATAGGAATAGTATGAATAATAACTTGTTTATGGAATACTGGGAAATTAGAGCTGGCATGAAAGATGAATACTTTGAGGTGAATACTTGAACAGATGGTTACTTGACAGTGCCTGCACAGTGAGTGGTTCAGTCATGGTGCTTATTAGCTCAGAATTTTTGAGAGCAATCTGGAAAAAGGCTGTGGGTTAGATGGTTCCTTAATTATTGAAGGTAGTTAGGGATGTTTGTGATGGAGCCCTAGTTTACTTCAGTTCAGTATTTGTAAATAAATTATATTAATATAATACCTTAAAAAACGGTTTAAGCACTCTAATCATTCAGTTCTCATGATAGTCATTTACTGAGCTTTGACTGCGAGCAAGACTGTGCTGGGAATCCAAAGGTGAGAAAGATGGGTCGTGCTGAAGTTTCCAGTCTGTATTGCCACCCAGAAGCACTATCATTAAATTAATTCGAAGGCGTAATGTGTTTCATTTGCTTTTACTTACATTTTGAGGCCAGAGAATGTTTAGTTATTTTATAAGAGTTCAGGATTGATATTGTGAAGGAGCTGAATAGATAAGTTCTCTTCTTGCTAGTATTTTGTTTTCATATCTCTACCCAGGCTACACTCTAAAGCCAGTAGAAAAGTTTATTTTAAAATTTATTTTTATTTTTAGAGTAGTTGTTCACAAAAAGCAATGTTAGAGTTAGAATTTAATGTAGAGATTATCGTCTAAAGTTCCTTATTTTACAGATAAAGGAGATGGGCCCCTGAGAACTCAGGTGACATGCTCAAGGCAGCAAAGCTTGGATGGAAGCCCAGGTTCTAGTCTTCTGTGTTTTCTTTCCTATCCAGCTGCTTCCCCCGGGAGGATCAGGGTAATTGTAGTCCAGCTTATTTCTGTGTACACACAAGCTGAAATGTGTAATGTTTTATCCCATAGTACCCAGAAGCAATTTACCATGAAGCCAGTAAAGATTCAGCTCAGGGCCTCTCACTTATAGGAGCTTTGGGGTGGGAAGGAGGAAGCCAGTTTGCAATCAGCAAACATTTCTATAAGCATGTCTGGTCAATGACCTAAAGAGATACTGTAAGAAATGGACTCAGCCCTCCCCAAGATCCTAGTAATTTGTTGTGATCTTTTTCACATACTAAAATAAAAGAAACTCACTTTTGTACCTAATTTTGAATTCGTAATTTTGTATTTTTTTTTTTAAGAAATGCCCTTCTCTTGTTCCAAGATTATATAAATTTCTGGCTCCATGAAACATGGGTCAGCTTCTGATGTCCAAACATACTATCACTTGGGAATTTCATTTAAATATTCTAAATTTTATTTCTAAGTGCATTTTTATTAAAAAATTTGGGCTGAGCATGGTGGCTTACACCTATCATCTTAACAATTTGGGAGGCCGAGGTGGATGGATTACCTGAGGTCAGGAGTTCAAGACTAGCCTGACCAATATGGTAAAACCCTGTCTCCACTAAAAATAAAAATAAATAAATAAATATATATATACACACACATACATATACATATTTATATTTATGTATGCCAGGTGTGGTGGTGGGTGCCTGTAATCCCAGTTACTGGGGAGGCTGAGACGCGAGACTCACTTGAACCCAGGAAGCAGAGGTTGCAGTGAGCCATGATTGAGCCACTGTACTCCAGCCTGGGTGACAGAGCAAGACTCTATCTCAAAAAAAAAATACATTTAAATTACTTTTATTTTTATATTTAATTTTAACTTTTGTTACAGTAATAAAGAAAAAGTTGTGTTAAAATGTTTTAAATAAAAATGGCAATCCCTGGCCTCAGCCTTCCCTACCCCTTGATATTTTCTCCAGTTAACTACTTTTAAATCTTTTATGTTTTTCTGAATTTTACCTCTAAATTATTTATTAATGACTTACTTTCTTAACTGATTAGTTTTAGACATTATGTATTGGGTTGCTATAATGGTAGGCAATAATTTAACCAATGAAGTGCAAACACCCCTTGTTCTCCTCACATTTCCCCAAAAGAGTTGTCACAATTTTTGCTTACCTTAGTCATCAGTATTTATATTATCATTGACTGTGCAAATATTGTTCACATCAGTAGCAATTATTAGCCTATGGCATCCTTTCTCATGTAACTTTTTGTTTGTCCTAGACTTAATAATTATCTTAGTTTCTTCTGCCTGATTTTCTGTGTATATGTCACTGCTTTTCCTTTTTTTTTTGTAAAACTTTTTGTTTTCCCCAGAGTTCATAATTGCTTTGATTTTCCTTTTGCTTCATTTTCTGTGTATTTAGCCAAATATATCATCAGAACTGCTAAACATCTATCGTATCAATATTACTTTTGGAAATGGTCAAGCATCTTGGATAATCTGCCAATCCTCCCTCCTACTCTTTTTCCCCTAGAGACCTCCTCCTGCTCTAATATGGACTGATATTTTTCTAGTGTCTAAAAATTACATCATAATAAGGCTTTGATGAGGATGTTTGGTAAGGATGACACTCAGCGGGCTCTTTCTAAATCCTAGGGAATTGTCTATGCATTATAAGTAATTTTACATAAGCCAAGTTTGAAAGTGTGTTTTAGGTATCTAATGTCATAGAAGAACTTCCTTCATTTTCTCCTTGACTAGGTTTATATAGTAGAGTGAAGAGAATGCTCCTGATTCTGGATAAAGATGGATAAAGTACTATATCTGGATGCCTGAAATGCCTAGTGACTAAAAGTAGAATTTGCTAATATATAATTCTAATCCTATTTCTTGACATATATATTAACCTTAGGGTCAGTCACCTGAATTTTGAATTCCAAATAATTACTAAGAATATATTCCCAGACAATTTCTTATTACCCTCATGCTCATAGTGACACTTGCCACTATAAAAACTAGTTTTAATATAGGTAAGTTAAATATAATTTTAAACAATATTTTTTAAACACGACACAAAATTGTTTTACATACTAGTATTTATTAGTTGCATTAGAAGCTTTACGTAATAGTGGAGAATTAACTATACTAGTTTCAATAATAGCTTTTTATTTCAGTACTTTACATATGCAGAATATTTAGTTATTTTTTACTGTGTACTTTCAGAGTAGGCCAATAGCGTTATTTTACTTTGCTGAAGTAGAAATTAAAGTCATTGAAATTCATGATTAAGTTTTCTTATGGGAACTTCTTGTTCTCAGATAATTCATCCCCCTGTAAAGGAGGATTAGTATTTTCCTGGATAATCCACATGTAAACCATGGAAGACAGATTTTTTGGGAAGTAGACATTTTCTTTTTTCAGTGTGTTTCACTATATTTTAATCTCATTCCTTTTTGAGATTGATACAACTCAAATGTCATGCTATTCAGCTGAAGTCTTATAGAACATGGCTCTCTACTTTCATTTGGTTTTTTAAAATTTACTTCCTGAGAATATTGCTGGAAGAAAAAAATGTTTTTAAATATTTACAGTCTTGGTTGAAACGCTCAGCCCTGGTAACCTTTACAAGCAGAGATTAAATATGTATGATCAAATCATTCTCCCCAAATACACCGCCTCTGGAACACCCCTGGCCTCTGCCTAGACATGTAGCTTTGAAGCAACAACACATCTCAGGATGCACCACCCTTCACCCTTCCTTTTCTGTCTTCAGCAGTATTGTCCACTGAGAGTTGTGGACAGACAAGGGGGCGCTGAATCCCCAGGGGTAGGGGTAGGCTTCCTTGTATGCCAATTTTTTCCCCATTTAAGGAATTGGGTGGTGGTGGGGTTCATGCTGAGGGATGGGTGGGGTCAGAGAAACACCACCCAAAGATTTTGCCAGGATTATGACATTTCCCCTACAGTTTTGGATACATTACACTGAATTATTTTTCTATTTTTATGTGTTGTATAAGGGGTTACTTGCATTTATATTGTATAACTGGATGCCTACCAAAAATATATGTGTTTACTCAGTCAATTGACTATGTAAACTTTTGGTTTGTTTCATCAGTTACAGTCCACATCGCATCTCTCTGAAGAACAGTTAAAGTGTCTTCTGGATGAATGCATAGTTAAACAAAAATCCATCATTAAACTTTCTTCAGAAAGAGAAAATGAAGACATTGAGGATGTAACACCTATGTTCCCCCAGCTTTCCAGGTCCATCATCTCTAAATTACTAAATGAATCAGGAACAAAGGTCCAGAAAACCGAGGCAGAAGATGCAGATATGCTTGAGAGTGCAGAATGTGAAGCTTCTAAAGGCTACTATCTCACTAAAGCCTTGACTGGACATCGCATGTCAGAAGCTCTTGTCACTGAAGTAGAGAATATGAAATGCCTTCAATTTTCCAAGGATGATATTATTAGTGACACAAAAGACTATTTTATGTCGAAGACTCTTGGCATTGGGAGACTGAAAAGGCCCTCCTTCTTGGATGATCCACTGTATGGTATCAGTGTGAGCCTTTCATCAGAAGACCAACATCTGAAACTCAGTTCTCCAGAGAAAACAAAAGCAGGTGAGGCTTGGCGAACATGTGTTTTGCTAAATAAGTCTTAAAAGCATCTCAATATAAAGGTATTACTGTTTAAATTAGAGTAGGATAAGAAGGTATGTCTGTAAGTCACAGGTAGCATCAGTAAGAGCATGCAAACATAAAACCTATTTCCCAATAGTCTTATGAAATCATATAACTTTCATATAAGGAATAAGGAAAGGATCCAGTTTCAGCTTTCTACTTATGGCTAGCCAGTTTTCCCAGCACCATTTATTAAATAGGGAATCCTTTCCCCATTTCTTGTGTTTGTCAGGTTTGTCAAAGATCAGATGGCTGTAGATGTGTAGTATTATTTCTGAGGGCTCTGTTCTGTTCCATTGGTCTATATCTCTGTTTTGGTACCAGCACCATGCTGTTTTGGTTACTGTAGCCTTATAGTATAGTTTGAAGTCAGGTAGCGTGATGCCTCCAGCTTTATTCTTTTGGCTTAGGATTGTCTTGGCAATGTGGGGTCCTTTTTGGTTCCATATGAACTTTAAAGCAGTTTTTTTTTCCAATTCTGTGAAGAAATTCATTGGTAGCTTAATGGGATGGCATTGATCTATAAATTAAGATTACCTTGGGCAGTATGGCCATTTTCACGATATTGATTCTTCTATCCATGAGCATGGTATGTTCTTCCATTTGTTTGTGTCCTCTTTTGATTTCACTGAGCAGTGGTTTGTAGTTCTCCTTGAAGAGGTCCTTTACATCCCTTGTAATGGATTCCTAGGTATTTTATTCTCTTTGAAGCTATTGTGAATGGGAATTCATTCATGATTTGGCTCTCTGTTTGTCTGTTACTGGTGTATAAGAATGCTTGTGATTTTTGCACATTGATTTTGTATCCTGAGACTTTGCTGAAGTTGCTTATCAGCTTAAGGAGATTTTAGGCAGAGATGATGGGGTTTTCTAAATATACAATCGTGTCGTCTGCAAACAGGGACAATTTGACTTCTTCTTTTCCTAATTGAATACCCTTGATTTCTTTCTCTTGCCTGATTGCCCCAGCCAGAACTTCCAAACTATGTTGAATAGGAGTGGTGAGAGAAGACATCCCTGTCTTGTGCCAGTTTTCAAAGGGAATGCTTCCAATTTTTGCCCATTCAGTATGATATTGGCTGTGGGTTTGTCATAAATAGCTCTTATTATTTTGAGATACGTTCCATCAATACCGAATTTATTGAGAGTTTTTAGCATGAAGGGCCGTTGAATTTTGTCAAAGGCCTTTTCTGCATCTATTGACATAATCATGTGGTTTTTGTCTTTGGTTCTGTTTATATTCTGGATTACGTTTATTGATTTGCGTATGTTGAACCAGCCTTGCATCCCAGGGATGAAGCCCACTTGATCATGGTGGATAAGCTTTTTGATGTGCTGCTGGATTTGGTTTGCCAGTATTTTATTGAGGATTTTTGCATCGATGTTCATCAGGGATATTGGTCTAAAATTCTCTTGTTTTGTTGTGTCTCTTCCAGGCTTTGGTATCAGGATGATGTTGGCCTCATAAAATGAGTTAGGGAGGTTTCCCTCTTTTTCTATTGATTGGAATAGTTTCAGAAGGAATGGTACCAGCTCCTCCTTGTACCTCTGGTAGAATTTGGCTGTGAATCCATCTGGTCCTGGACTTTTTTGGTTGGTAGGCTATTAATTATTGCCTCAATTTCAGAGCCTGCTATTGGTCTATTCAGGAATTCAACTTCTTCCTGGTTTAGTCTTGGGAGAGTGTAATTGTCCAGGAAATTATCCATTTCTTCTAGATTTTCTAGTTGATTTGTATAGAGGTGTTTATAGTATTCTCTGATGGTAGTTTGTATTTCTGTGGGGTCGGTGGTGATATCCCCTTTATCATTTTTTTATTGTATCTATTTGATTCTTCTCTCTTTTCTTCTTTATTAGTCTTGCTAGCAGTCTATCAATTTTGTTGGTCTTTTCAAAAAACCAGCTCCTGGATTCATTGATATTTTGGAGGAATTTTTGTCTATCTCCTTCAGTTCTGCTCTGATCTTAGTTATTTCTTGCCTTCTGCTAGCTTTTGAATGTGTTTGCTCTTGCTTCTCTAGTTCTTTTAATTGTTATGTTAGGGTGTCAATTTTAGATCTGTCCTGCTTTCTCTTGTGGGCATTTAGTAAGTGCTATAAATTTCCCTCTACACACTGCTTTAAATGTGTCCCAGAGATTCTGGTATGTCATATCTTTGTTCTCATTGGTTTCAAAGAACATCTTTATTTCTGCCTTCATTTCGTTATGTACCCAGTAGTCATTCAGGAGCAGATTGTTCAGTTTCCATGTAGTTGAGCGGTTTTGATTGAGTTTCTTAGTCCTAAGTTCTAGTTTGATTGCACTGTGGTCTGAGAGACAGTTTGTTATAATTTCTGTTCTTTTACATTTGCTGAGGAGTGCTTTACTTCCAACTATGTGGTCAATTTTGGAATAAGTGCGATGTGGTGCTGAGAAGAATGTATGTTCTGTTGATTTGGGGTGGAGAGTTCTGTAGATGTCTATTAGGTCTGCTTGGTGCAGAGTTGAGTTCAATTCCTGGATATCCCTGTTAACTTTCTGTCTCGTTGATCTGTCTAATGTTGACAGTGGGGTGTTAAAGTCTGCCATTATTATTGTATGGGAGTCTAAGTCTCTTCCTAAGTCTCTAAGGACTTGCTTTATGAATCTGGGTGCTCCTGTATTGGGTGCATATATATTTAGGATAGTTAGCTCTTCCTGATGAATTGATCCCTTTACCATGATGTAATGGCCTTCTTTGTCTCTTTTGATCTTTGATGGTTTAAAGTCTGTTTTATCAGAGACTAGGATTGCAACCCCTGCTTATTTTTGTTTTCCATTTGCTTGGTAGATCTTCTTCCATCCCTTTATTTTGAGCCCATGTGTGTCTCTGCATGTGAAATGGGTCTCCTGAATACAGCAGACTGATGGGTCTTGACTCTTTATCCAGTTTGCCAGTCTGTGTCTTTTAATTGGACCATTTAATCCATTGACATTTAAGGTTAATATTGTTATGTGTGAACTTGATCCTGTCATTATGATATTAGCTGGTTATTTTGCTCATTAGTTGATGCAGTTTCTTCCTAGCATGGATGGTCTTTACATTTTGGCGTGTTTTTGCAATGGCTGGTACCGGTTGTTTCTTTCCATGTTTAGTGCTTCCTTCAGGATCTCTTGTAGGGCAGGCCTGGTGGTGGCAAAATCTCTAAGCATTTGCTTGTCTGTAAAGGATTTTATTTCTCCATCACTTATGAAACTTAGTTTGGCTGGATATGAAATTCTGGGTTTAAAATTCTTTTCTTTAAGAATGTTGAATATTGGCCCCCACTCTCTTCTGGCTTGTAGAGTTTCTGCTGAGAGGTCTGCTGTTAGTCTGATGTGCTTCCCTTTGTGGGTAACCCGACCTTTCTCTCTGGCTGCCCTTAACATTTTTTCCTTCATTTCAACTTTGGTGAATCTGACAATTATGTGTCTTGGAGTTGCTCTTCTCGAGGAGTATCCTTGTGGCGTTCTCTGTATTTCCTGAATTTGAATGTTGGCCTGCCCTACTAGGTTGGGGAAGTTCTCCTGGATGATATCCTGCAGAGTGTTTTCCAACTTGGTTCCATTTTCTCCGTCACTTTCAGGCTCACCAATCAGATGTAGATTTGGTCTTTTCACATAATCCTGTATTTCTTGGAGGCTTTGTTCATTTCTTTTTACTCTTTTTTCTCTACACTTCTCTTCTTGCTTCATTTCATTCATTTGATCTTCAATCACTGATACTCTTTCTTCCATTTGATCGAGTCAGTTACTGAAGCTTGTGCATTTGTCACATAGATCTCGTGTCATGGTTTTCGTCTCTATCAGTTCTTTTATGGTCTTCTCTGCATTGATTATTCTAGTTATCCATTCATCCATTCTTTTTTCAAGGTTTTTAGTTTCTTTGCACTGGGTATGTAGTTCCTCCTTTAGCTCTGAGAAGTTTGATCAACTGAAGCCTTCTTCTCTCAACTCATCAAAGTCATTGTCCATCCAGCTTTGTTCCATTGCTGGTGATGAGCTGCGTTCCTTTGGAGGGGGAGATGCGCTCTGATTTTTTGAATTTCCAGCTTTTCTGCACTGCTTTTTCCTCATCTTTGTGGTTTTATCTGCCTTTCGTCTTTGATGATGGTGATTTACTGATTGGGTTTTGGTGTGGATGTCCTTTCTGTTTGTTAGTTTTCCTTTTAACAGTCAGGACCCTCAGCTGCAGGTCTGTTGGAGTTTGATTGAGGTCCACTCCAGACCCTGTTTGCCTGGGTATCAGCAGCAGAGGCTGCAGAAGATAGAATATTGCTGAACAGCAAGTGTTCCTGTCTGAATCTTGCTGTGGAAGCTTCGTCTTAGAGGTGTACCCAGCCGTGTGAGGTATGAGGTGTCGGTCTGCACCTAGTGGGGGATATCTCCCAGTTAGGCTACTCAGGGGTCAGGGACCCACTTGAGCAGGCAGTCTGTCTGTTCTCAGATCTTAACCTCTGTGCTGGGAGACCCACTGTTCTCTTCAAAGCTGTCAGACAGGGATATTTACATCTGCAGAGGTTTCTGCTGCTTTTTGTTTAGCTATGCCCTGTCCCCAGAGGTGGAGTCTACAGAGGCAGGCAGGCCTCCTTGAGCTGTGGTGGGCTCCACCCAATTCGAGCTTCCGGTGGCTTTGTTTACCTACTTAAGTCTCAGCAATGGTGGGTGCCCCTCCCCCAGCCTTGCTGCCACCTTGCAGTTAGATCTCAGACTGCTGTGCTAGCAATGAGGGAGGCTCTGTGGGGGTGAGATATCTCTTGATAGGCCGTTTGCTAAGACCCTTGGTAAAGCACAGTATTAGGGTGGGAGTTACCCGATTTTCCAGGTGTTTTGTGTCTCAATTTCCCTTGGCTAGGAAAAGGAATTCCCTTCCCCCTTGTGCTTCCCAGGTGAGGTGATGCCATGCCCTGCTTCAGCTCTCGCTGATCAGGCTGCACCCACTGACCAGCAGGGACTGTCCGACATGCCCCAGTGAGATGAACCTGGTACCTCAGTTGAAAATGCAGAAATCACCCATCTTCTTTGTCGCTTATGCTGGGAGCTGGAGGCTAGAGCTGTTCCTATTTGGCCATCTTGGGCGCCCCCCCCCCCGACATAAAAGAATTTAAATGTATAACCAGTTTTCGAATAAAATACTGAAAATATGGTTCACATGTATTCTTTACATTACCAGTGAAAGTAGGTAATGTTGCTTAAGAATTATGTAAGTCGCATATTCTATATAAAGATTTGGATTTTTTATTTTTTATATGAAATTTCACAAGCTGTAATTAAAAAAAATTTTGTTAAATTGGCATCATAATTATATACATTTTTGGGGTAAAGTGTGATGATTTGATGTATGTAAACAATGTGAGATGAGTAAATAAAGCTAATTTACATATCTATCACCTCACCATTTTTTTGTGGTAAAACACTTGAAATTTACTCTTATTTTGAAACATATAATATGTGATTAGTGACTGTAGTTACCCTACTGTGCAATTCATCTGAAAATTTATTCTTCCTAAGTGAAACTTGGTACCCCTTAGCCAACAACTCTCTGTTCCCTTTTTCCCCGTCTTCATCCCCCGGCCACTGGTAACTTCCATTGTGCTCTCCACTTCCATGAGTTTGACTTTTTAAGATTCTGCATATAAGTGAGATCATGCTGTGTTTGTCTTTCTGTGCTTGGTTTCCACTTAGCATAATGTTTTCCAGGCTCATCAATGTTGTCAGGAATTAAAGAATCTTTCTTTTTTTTTTTTTTTGTAAGGCTAAATATTATTCCATTGTCTTGATATACCACATTTTCTTTATCCATTCATCCATTCATGGACACTTATGTTGATTCCATGTCTTAGCTATTGTGAGTAATGCTGCAATGAATATGGAAGTGCAGGTATCTCTCTGACATATTGATTTCAGTTCTTTTGGACATATACCCAGCAGTGGAATTACTAGATCATATGATAGTCCTATTTTTAGTTTTTTGAGGAGCCTCCAACAGTTTTCCATAATGGCTATACTAATTACATTTCTACCAGCAGTGTCCAGGGTTCCTTTTTGTCCACAGCTTTGCCAAAACTTATCTTTCATCTTTTTTTTTTTTTTTTTTTTTTTGAGATGGAGTCTCTCTCTGTCACCCAGGCTGGAGTGCAGTGTGTGATGGCACAACCTTGGCTCACTGCAAGCTCCCCCTCCTCGGTTTGAGTGATTCTCCTGCCTCAGCCTCCTGAGTAGCTGGGATAATAGGCATGTGCCACCACGCCCAGCAAATTTTTGTATTTTTAGTAGAGATGGGGTCTCACCACATTGGCCAATCTCGTCTGGAACTCCTGACCTCAAATGATCCACCTGCCTTGGCCTCACAAAGTACTGGGATTACAGGCATAAGCCACCACGCTTGGCCTCTTTCATCTTTTGATAATAGCTGTTCTAACAGGTGTGAGGTAGCATCTCATTTTGGTTTTAATTTACATTTTCTTAATGATTGGTGATGCTAAGTATTTTTTCATGAACCTGTTGGCCATTTTTATGTCTTCTTTTGGGAAATGTCTGTTCAGGTCTTTTGCCTATTTTTTAACTTGTGTTTTTTTGTTTTTTGTTTTTGTTTTTGCTATTGAGCTGAGTTGCTTATATATTTTGGATATTAACCCCTTATGAGATGTGCAGTTTGAAAATATTTTCTCCTACTTCACACATTGTCTCTTTACTTTGTTCATTGATATAATCCCATTTGTCTATTTTTGCCTGTGTCTTCAAGGTCATATTAAAAAAAAATCACTACTCGGACCAATATCATGGAGCATTTCCCCTATGTTTTATTCTAGTAGTTTTATAGTTTTGGGTCTTATATTTGTGTCTTTAATCCATTTTGATTTGATTTTTATACATGGAGTGAGATAAGGATCAAATTTTATTATTCTGCATATGGACATTCAGTTTTCCCAACACCTTTCCCCATTGTGCGTTCTTGGCATCTTTGTCAAAAATCAATTGACCATAAATGCATGAGTTTATTTCTGGGCTTTCTGTCTTGCTCTGTTGACTGAAGTATCTGTTTTTATGCCAGTACCATGTTGTTGCAGTTATAATTGTGTTATACTTTGAAATATATATTATATATTTTAAATATATATATTAAATTATATATTTTATATAATATATTATATATATATTTAAAATATATTATAATATATTTCAAAGTATATATTTCAGCTGGAGGTGTGTGATACCTCCAGCTTTGTTCTTTTTGCTCAAGATTGCTTTGGCTATTCAGGGTCTATTGTGGTTCCATGCAGATTTAAGGATTGTTTTTTTCTTTCTGTGAAAATGACATTGGAATTTTGATAGGTATTGCATTAAATCTATAGATGACTTTGGATAGTGTGAACATTTTAACTATTAATTCTTTCAATCCATGAATATGGTACATCTTTTTTTTTTTGAGACATAGCCTCACCCTGTCATCCAGGCTGGAGTGCAATGGCATGATCTTGGCTCACTGCAACCTCCACCTCCCGGGTTCAAGCAATTCTCCTGCCTCAGCTTCCCAAGCAGCCAAAATTACAGGTGTGCGTCACCACGCCTGGCTGTTTTTTTTTCTATCTTTAGTAGAAATGGTGTTTTACCATGTTGGCTAGGCTGGGAACATGGAACATCTTTTAACTGATTTGCATTTTCTTTACTTTCATCAGTGTTCTATAGTTGTCAATATATAGTTCTTTCAACTCCTTGGTTAAATTTACTCCTAAGTATTTTTTTTTTTTTTATTAGAGGCAATTGTTAATGGGATTGTTTTCTTAATTTCCTATTTGGATAGTTTGTTCTTAATGTATAGAAATGCTCTTGATTTTTGTATGTTGATTTTATTTCCTATTAGGATGCCTTTTGTTTGTTTTTCTTGCATAACTCTGGCCAGGACATTAAACACTATATTGGAAAAAAAGTGGTCGGAGTGGGCATCCTTGTGGAGAAGCTTTCCACTTTTCACTGTTGAGTATGATGTTAGTTACAGATTTATCTTACGTGGCCTTTATTATGTTGAGGTACATTACCTCTGTACCTAATCTGTTGAGAATTTTTATCATGAAATGGTGTTGAATTTTGTCAAATGCTTTTTCTGCATCTGTTGAGATTATCATATGGTTTTTATTCATTTTATTAATATGGTATATCCCACTTATTAATTTGCATATGTTGAACCATCCTTGCATACTAGGGATAAAGCCCACTTGATCATGTGAGTGATTCTTTTAATTGCTTTTGAATTCGGTTTGCTAGTATTTTGTTGAGGATTTTCACATCTGTGTTTATCAAGGATATTGGGCTCTAATTTTTTTTTTCTTATAGTATTCTTCTCTGGCTTTGGTATTAAGGTAATGCTGGCCTTGTAAAATGAGTTCAGAAGGCTTTCTTCCACTTTAATTTTTTGGAAGAGTTTGAGAAGCACTGGTATTAGTTCTTCTTTAAATGTCTGGTAGAATTCAGTAGTGAAGCCATCTGGCCCTGGGCCTTTTTTTGATAGGAGGCTTTTTATTACTGAGTCAACCTCCTTGCTCATTAGTGGTCTGTTCAGATTTTCTACTTCTTTATGATTCAGTCTTGATAGGATGTATGTGTCTAGGAATCTGTTCACTTCTAGGTTATCCAATATAATATCTAGGTTATTATATGTTGGCATATAATTTTACATAGTAGTTTCTAATTACCCTTTGTATTTATTTGGTATCAGTTGTAATGTCTCCTCTTTCATTTCATTTTTGTTTTGTTTTAAATAAGCAGAAGTTTTTAGCTTTAAGACTTTAAAAAGTAGTTGTTATTGCTCTCTAATAGCACAACAAATGTAAATTTGTTGAGGGATATTTGAAACATACAGAAAAGTGTAGAAGATAAAATCATTGTCCAGACCTATTCATTGCTAATATTAACATTCATCTTTTTTCTAGTTGTATATTTTAAATTGTCTTCATATTCTTCTGATAGTATATTCTTCTATTTTTTCTTTTATATTTTGAACATTTTGTTACTAAATATTCTTCTAAATCATTCATTATAATGGCTGCAAATGTATCCTATTGATGTATCATAATTTAAGCATTTCTTTATTTTTAGTCATTTATATTAATACTTTTTGTATAAGCTAAAACTATCATGAGACAAAAGTATGGTTGTAATCATTATCTTTCCATTACATGATGATGTGATGAGTTCAGAGGATTTTATTTATTTGAGTTTTCTTTCTTTCTTTTCCTGGTTAGTCTAGCTAAGGGTTTGTCAATTTTTTTTATCTTTTCAAAAAGCGAACTCTTAGTTTTGGTGATTTGTTTTCTATTGTTTCTAGTCTCTATTTCGTTTGTTTTGGCACTAATATTTGTTATTTTCTTTCTTCTGCTAACTTTGGACTTAGTTGGTTCTTTTTCTAGTTTTTTGAGGTTTAACATTAGATTGTTTATTTGAGATTTTTTCCTTTTTGATAATAGGCATTTATTGTTATGTATTTCCCACTTAGAACTGCTTTTGTCAGCATCCTGTTAGTTTTGATATATTGTGTTTCCATTTTTGTTTGTCTCAAAATATAGTTTGATATCCTTTTTTTCCCCCTCTGACCTATTGTTTGTTTAGGAACATGTTGTTTAATTTCCACATATTTGTGAATTTTCCAAGATTTCTTGTTATTGATTTCTAGTTTTATGCCATTGTGATCAGAAAAAATACTTGATATGATTAAAATCCTCTTAAATTTGTTAAGACTTGTTTTGTGGCCAATCTTGGAGAATGTCCCATGTGTGCTTGAGAGGAATATGTATTTTCTTGCTGTAGGATGTGATGTTTTGCATATGACTGTAAGGTTCATTTGATTTAAAGTGTAATTGAAGTTCAGTGTTTTCTTGTTGATTTTCTATCTAGATCTGCTCATCATTGAAAGTGGGGTATTGAGGTCCTCTACTCGTATACTATTGCAGTCTGTCTCTCAGATCATGTAATAATTGCTTTTTATATTTAGGTGTTCCAATGTTGGGTGTATATATGTTTACAATTATGTCCTCTTAATGAAATGACCCCTTTATCATTATATAATGACCTTCTTTGTCTCTTTGTGTAGCTTTTGACTTAAAGTCTATTTTGTCTGATACAAGTATAACTACCCTTGCTCTCTTTTGGTTTCCATTTGCATGGAATAACTTTTCCATCCCTCCACTTTGTCTATGTATTTCCTTACTAGTAAAACGAGTCTCTCATAGATAGCATATAGTTGCCCTTTTATTTTATTTTTTTAAACCCATTCAGCCACCCTATGTGTTTTGACTGGCGACTTTGATCCATTTACATTCAGGGTAATTGCTGATAGGTAAGGACTTGCTACTGCCATTTTGTAATTTTTTTCTGTTTGTTTTGTAGATATGTTTTTTCTTCCTCTCTTGCTACTTTCCTTTGTGGCTTGATAATTTTCTGTGGTGGTATGCTTTGAATCTTTTCCTTTTATGTTTTGTGCAACTATTATAGGTTTTTGTTTGTGTTTACCATCAGGTTTACATAAAACATCTTGTACTAGCTGGGCATGGTTGTACGTACCTGTAGCCCCATCTACTTGGAAGCATGAAGTGGGAGAATCACTTTGGCCCAGGAGTTTGACTCCTGCCTGGGCAATATAGCAAGACTCCATCTCTTTAAAAAATAATAATAATAATAAAAACCAAAAAATATTATTATAACAGGCTGTTTTAAGGTGATAACAACTTAACTTTTATTGCATATAAAATCTCAGTACTTTAACTTCCTCCCTCCAATATCTTTTATGATTTAGATGTCAAATTTTACATCTTTTTGTAATTTGGATTCCTTTAACAATTTATTGTAGCTGCATTTGTTTTTAATAGTTTTGTTTTTTAACTCTCATAATACAGAGAAAATTCCTTTACACATCATCCTTACAGTATTATTCTGAATATGACTATGTCTTACTTATACCATTTAGTGCTTTTTGCTTTTATAAGTTTTATGTATCAATTAGGAGCCTTTTATTTCAGCTTAGCTCCCTTTAGCATTTCCTGTAAGGCAGGCCTAGTGGTGATAAACTTCCTTAGTTTTTGTTTGGGAAAGTTTTTATTTATCCCTTATTTCTGAGGAATAGCTTTGCTGAGTGACATATTCTTGGTTGCCAGTTTTGTTTTCCTTCTGCACTTTGACTATATTATCCCACTCTTTTATGGCTTGCAGGGATTCTGCTGAGAAATCTACTGATTGCTGTTTTGGGACTCCCTTGAATGTGATACGTTTCTGATCTCTTACCACTTTCAGGATTTTTTGTCTTTGTTTTGTTATTTTAATTTAATTTAATTTAATTTTGAGGCAGAGTCTTGTTTTGTCACCCAGACTGGAGTGCAGTGGCATGATCTCGTTTCACTGCAGCCTCCTGGGTTCAAGTGATTCTCCTGCCTCAGCCTCGTGAGTAGCTGAGATTACAGGTGTGCGCCACCATGACAGCAAATTTTTGTATTTTTAGTAGAGATGGGGTTTCACCATATTGGCCAGGCTGGTCTTGAACTCCTGACCTCGTGATCTGCTTGCCTCAGCCTCCCAAAGTGCTGGGATTACAGGTGTGAACCACCACGCGCAGCCATCTTTGTTTTGGTAGTTTGATTATGATTTGTCTTGGTGCACTCATCTTTGGCTTGAATTTAATTGGAGATCTCTGAGCTTTCTATACCTGAATGTTGTCATATTTCTACAAATTTTGGAAACTTTCAGCCATATTTTCTTAAATATATTTTCTGAGCCTTTTTCTTTATCATATCTTTCTTAGAATTATATTAGAAGAAAGTTAGTTCTCTTGATGGTGTCCCATAATTTATGTAGGCTTTCTTCATTCATTTTTCATAGATCTCCATTTTCTTCAGGGTCCATTATTGGAGCTTTATTAGTTTCTTTTTGTTGTGTCACATTTCCCTGATTCTTTCTAAACCTTGATGTCTACACATTTGAGGAAATGGCCACCTCTTTTGGCCTTGAAGGTTTTCTTTCACAGTGGTAGAGCTTCACTAGTTAGTTTAGCATTTGATTATGGATGGGCTAGCTGGTAACAACCCCAGACAGGTACACCTTGCTGTTGGGTTGCTGTTGGGCCAGCCTGCTGCCTGTGCTTTGCCTGTTCCACTGAGGTCGAGTGGAACTTCTGGCTGTGCTCTGTGGTCTGATAAGACAGATCACTAGCTGGACTCCACAGTTAGGTGGAGCTATTGACTGGGCTCTGTGATAGCCTCTGATTGCACAGGGTTGCATGTTGTTTTCCCTGGCTGGGAAGTACTGCTGTTTTTAATCTATAGCTGGGCAGGGCTGTGTGCTGGGCTCAGAGACTGGGCGAGGTTTCTGCGGTTCTGCTCAGCCATTCGGGATGGGCCAGGCTATGATCTAGAGAAATGCATGGCACTTAAGCACTCAGTGCTTAAGCAAAGCACTGAGTCTTTGTGGGGTCACCATGCAGCTGCTGGGGTTGAGTGGGGCCAGGTAATTTCCTCCACAGATATTCATTCATTGACCTGCACTTGCCTCCCAGCCTGGGAAGCCTTAAGCAGAACATGAAGGCTTGGTAGGGTTAGCCTAGTTGGCTGCTGGGGTTGGGTGGGGCCAGTTGCTACTCTCCTTAGGTAATCACTGACCTGCCTTTGCTGCCTGGCCTGGGGAGGGCTTAAGGAACACCAGAGCTAGGTGGGGAAGCTGGCTAGGGAATGAAGCCTGTTAGATCAGTTGACTGTACTTCCTGCAGGACAATGCTAATGCTGTTGACTAGTTTCTCTGGTGGAGTGCCTCCATTGGCTAGAATGCAGAGCCACTGCCAAGATCCATGTACTCGCTTCTGTGAGTCTCACTTTTGTTCTTTGTTTCTGGCTGATCCTAGGTGGTCTAGCGCTGCCTGCACTCCCAGTGTTTCCTGGGAGATAATAATGAGTGGGCTTCCTGCTCAGGGTCCCAGAGTGTTGGGGAAGCTGAATGTTTGCCTCTAACTCTCTTTTCCCACTGTAGAAACTGTGGGCCCAGGGGAATCCTCTGTGTGTGGTGCTGTGCTGGCTTGACGTGTGGCAGGGTTTGGGGGAGTGGTGATGTGGTTAAAGTGAAACCATTCCTCTATTCCACTTACCCCTTGAATGAGGCTTTTTTTGCAGTTATGTGGTCCGAGGGGGTGTCCCAGCCTTTCAAGTTCAAGGAGTTCGGGAGTATTAATGAAGATATTCTTGTCTGTAAATAGTTAGTTGTTGGTTGGATTTTTGTTGGGGGTATGGGAGCTGAGCAACTCCCATTGTGCCATCTTGCTGACTGGAACTTCCAGCTGTAATGTTTTTATCTAGCAGCAGAGTTCACTTACAAATGCAATTCAGTTAGATGGGTGTGGCTTGCTTTCTCCACACCAAAGATCTTCATTTAATAAATGAACTATGAAAACTTTGTTCTACTCTGAAATTGCAGTATATTGTCCTTCTTTTTAGATAAAGGATTTTTATTAGAGAGAAAGTATCTGAATCTCCTCTGACCTCTGTAATCAAACTTACTAAATGGAATGCAGTGGTTTCTTGTGTGTGGGATCTCATTCCCATGGAGTCCATATGTAGGGGGGTTTAGAACAGTAATTTGCTAAAATATGACTTTATTTTTATGTGAACATGAGTCACACTGATGCATATCTGTCACTGGGTAGAGCATGACAAGATGGAATGAATTGGAACTTAATGTGACTTAATGGAAAGAAGCTATGGAGACACAGAACATGGCTCTGATTATACCAGATAATCTTAATATGCAATTATGACAACCCTATGAGTATGGAGGATTAAGATGTCATAGGTATGAATATGTGAACCATATTTTGCTTTCTGTTTATTACATAATAAGCTCTAAGGAATAGATCCTACATTATTACTTTGAGCATGTTAGAATATCTGAAGTTGGAGTTTTACTAACCTCATTATTTATAATTATTAAAATAACTTGCTGATCAATTTTATTCTAAAATACTAAATTGTACATTATGTGCTTTCTACAAAAGTGTGCATCAAAACTGAATGCTGTGTCAGTTTTCTTGACAAAAACCCTTTGAAGATGTAACTAATGAGGAGTTGCTGCGTGTTCGGCTGTTACATTTCTGTTCTACCTCCTCGGCAAATAGATACACAACAGTGTGATTCTGATTCGATTTCTGGAAGCAGAGAGGAAGAAAATGAGTAAAGCCATTTATTGTTTTCTCTTTCAATAGCAAATATTACTGATATGTAGTTGTCTTTTCCCTGATGTGCTGAGGTCTGTTTCAGCTATTTCAATTCTGCTTCTAAAAGGCAGAGTCAGATAAGGCTTCAAAACAAGAACCAATCTCAGTGACCTTGAAGACCAATTTAAATAGTGGTATTGAAAAATGAGGATTTGCTTATCCGTTGTATTAAAAGTTTTCAGTGTGAAACACATTATCAATATTTGTGCTTTAAGCTTCATGGTAACAATTATTATTTGAATTTTTGAATACAAGGTTCAGTAAATTCAGCATTGTACTCACTAGTTACTGGGGTTTTAGGGGATCAGTAAATAGTACTCTTCTCTTCCCCACTTGGGTCAGAACCAATTGAGAGAGAGAGAGAGATTCTGACCAATGGCGATCAAGGAGGTTTGCTTTATTGCTGATGAAATGTAGAGGATTGTCATGATCTGGGTGGGCAGCCAGACAGGCTTCTAATGCTATGCCTTTAAAATAAACGTACCCAACCAGTCACTGGCAGAGATCAGAGATGGAAAACCTCAGGCATCATCTGTGGAAACCTGTGCATGTGAAACCAATGGGATGGGGGAGCAAAGCATGGAGCTTTGGGGAGCAGGGTCAGGTGGGAGTTGGGTGCTGACTCCGGAGGAGGCAGGAGCTGAGCTGTGCATGCCATTTCATCCCCCAAACTTAGCTTCCCGCGGACAGTGTGGAGGGTGTGAAGTGAGGCCAGGATGCTTCCACTGCAAGTTCCTCCTTACGGGAGCATGAGGAGAGTGGGAGTAAGTGTTCTCAGGTCACACTTAACCTCAGAGACAATCCTGAATGTACTGGCACTTCCGAAGCAAAAAGCATCAGGTCTGTGGGTTAGTGTGGTATTTAATCAAATTATCTTGTACTGAGTTGCTTTCTAGGTAATCAAAGCAAAAGCCATCTGTGCTTGTGTAGTATTCTCCCTTCCTACTGAGCGTTTGGGCTAATTATTAACAGAAATGCATAAAATAAAGATGAACATGGTATTAGCAAATAACAAACATAGTAAAATAGGGCAAAAAGCGACACAAAATCGGTTGTGCAGTAAAAAAACGGGGACAGAACTGCACTAATTATTTAAGAAAAACAAAGTGGAATTTCTCATAGGACCTGTTGAGTGAACAGTATTCTTGAAAAATTCTAGAAGTTAGCAGGGTGGAAGGGATAGGGAGTTACTGGTTAAAGGATACAAAATTACAGCTATATAGGAGGAATAATAAGTTCTAATATTCTATAGCACTATATGGTGACTGTAGTCAACAATAATATGTATTTTCAGATATCAGCTAGAAGAGAGGATTTTGAATGTTCTTAACACAAAGAAATGATAAATGAGATGATAGGTATGCAATTTACCTGATTTGACCCCTAGACATTGTATATATTAAAATATCACTGCGTACTGCATAGATATGTACAATTATGTGTGAGTTTAAAAGTCTATAGTAAATGCAATAAGAGTCATATAAGTTTTGTTTTCTTTTTTTAAATAATACCTCTGAATGAAAACTGGAGTGACCAACTGTGTTGGATTGCTCAGAAGTGTCATGGTTTTACCATTGAATGTCCCATGTCCCAGGAAATCCTCAGTCTCTAGCAAACTGGAATGGTTGGTCACTCTAAATTGAAACTGTGAACATAAAACCAAAGAGCAAATTAGTTACTCAAAGGACCAAACTAAGGGAGTCCAAGTAAGTAGCAGAATCCCAGGCTAGAACCTAGATTAGCAGAGGGAGGGTGGCATACCACCCACCAGTGGGATGTGGCCTAGTGGTTAGGAACAGTGGTTCTGGGTAGGGAAGACCTGCGTTTGAATCCTTGCTCTGCTGCTAGATGGAGATCTTAGGCAAGTTACTTAATTTCTCTCTCTCTGCTCTACACTTTGATTCCCTTATCTATAATATAAGATGGCCTAATACCCTGGAGGGTTGTAATGAGGATCAAATGAGAACATTCACATAAAATGATTAGCTCTGTGACTGGACTTGGTTGGCTTACATGGCATTTAACATTGTCATGAGATTTTTCCATGAAAGCCTGGATCTCTGACATATTTCTGACAAATCAGCAAGTTCTACCACCACCCACGGGAGCTGAGTAGCAGATGCTCCCCTTAGGAGGCATGTGTATTCTCCAAGAGGACACAGCCCCCACCTGGCCCTCTCTACTTCATGGGCTTGGTCCTTTGGAGACACTGAGTTTCCATTCCATGTTGTAAGTCTCCTCTGCTTGTAGTGCAGTCTGACCACCACTGGGAGCTTGTTAGAAATGCAGGGCCCCTAAGGGCCCACCCACAACCTGAGGCATGAGAATTTTCATTTTAATAAGATCCCTGATGATACTTCCCGGCGATAAAGTTTGAGAAGCACTGTTACAAACCACAGAGCATTATTCCTAACCACGGTGAGTGTCAGGATCATCTGGGGAGTTTTTTGCTTGTTTGTTTTCTAGCTGTGTCCAAGGACCTATCCAGACTTGCTGAAATCACAGTTCCTGGGTTGGAATGTCCAGGCTGCTAAATTAATGCTAGTGACAGGATTTCACTGTGAACACTTGAGAACTATAGATTTCACTTTAGATGAAAGATAGCTAATTATGTTATCTTACTGGGATCCTCAGATTAAAAAAAAAGTTTTACTAATAATGACGATTATATAATCTGAATATATTTGAGGTTGCAATTTTGCCTATTGATTGTAACTTGCTGGATGAGGCCTGGTTGCTGGCGGATTGACTTTTGGTAAGGGTGTTGCAGTGGTTTGAAGGGGGTATGTGTTGGTACATGTCCTTAGTCATACCACCTGAACAGTTTCAAGGGAACTAGATCGTTTCAGAAAATTTTCTTCGTTATAATGTAGTCTTACTGGTTTGCAGGAGAGCAGTGAGATTCTAGAAACAGTGACCCTATTAGCTGATTTTTTTCCATAAAAATATTTTGGATAGCTCTTAGGGAAGTCCTTAACTCATCATTGCCTTAATAGTTTTCTGATTGTCTCAAACAGGGTGTGCCTTCAGACCTAATAGTTATTATTTGTTAAATTACTTTTCCAAGGCTACACATTTGCTTCTTCAGTGCCCTTAGTGACTTAACCTCCCTTTGTATGGTCAAACCAACCCTCTTCCAGAGTTTATTTGGCCAAGATATCAGAGATGCCGTATTAGAAATTTCTAGTGTTAATACATTTTTTAATATAAAACCTTACTGTATAGTAAGTTTATATTTGATTAATTTACATTTTCAATTTACTTTCAACTAATTTTCTTTAATTCTTCTTAAGGTAGACTTTTCATATAAATATTTGCTATTGATCATTTTCTTTATCATTTTGTTTAGCAGTATGAAATGAACAAAGGCATGCTTGAGAGTTTTGATATTTAATTGTAATGTCCTTATCACTTTATCAATTATTGGAAACTTCTGATTCTGTCGCTTCATTCAAATTGGGTAAAGTAAAAAGTTACTGAAGATCCGCTATTGTGACTGTAAACTAGATCTATGGACTAGTGGTGTCAGCATCAGCTGGAAGCTTGTTAGAAATGTAGCGTCTCAGCCAGGCACTGTGGCTCACGCCTGTTATCCCAGCACTTTGGGAGGCCCAAACGGGCAGATCACTGGAGGTTGGGAGTTTGAGACCAGCCTGACCAACGTGGAGAAACCCCGTCTCTACTGAAAATACAAAATTAGCCGAGTGTGGTGGCGCACGCCTGTAATCCCAGCTACTCGGGAGGTTGAGGCAGCAGAATCGCTTGAACTTGGGAGGTGGAGGTTTCGGTGAACTGAGATCATGCCATTGCACTCCAGCCTGGGCAACAACAACAAAAAGAAAAGTAGAGTCCCAGGCCCACTGCAGACCTACTGAATCAGAGCCTGAATTTTAAGATACCCCAGCAGGTGATTTGTGTGCCTGTTAAAGAGTGAGAAGCTCTGGACTAAATGATTTACTACTTACTTCTACTTTAGGATGATCAAAAATAGATGGTGGTGGTGAAAATAATGTACAGAAAGTATCTTCTTTCCCGTCTGCTGAATCTCTGCTTTTTTCTTCTTAAATTTCTTTTTAATGAAGATACTGCTGTATCCACATTGTCTCATGATCTCTCCAACCATCCATGTTGTCATTCTTTTGGGCAACCTTCCTCTTAGAGCAAGCTTGCCCTGGGGCCCTCCTTTGAGTTCTCTACTCTTTCCTCATTAATATTTTATTTGGAGACACATATAGCCAGTAAGGAACTATCTATGCTTTGCATACTTTTGATTGTCCAGTCTCTCTACTTGCATCTGCCTGGAGCCGGTCTGTCATTTAAGCTATACTGAGTCTGTTCCTTAGCTGGTGCTGCCTCTTACCTCTGGCTGCATGTTAGAACCACCTGGTGAGATTTAAAACAGATTAGCACCTTGGTTCCGTCACAGATGAATTAAATCAATTTCTAGAGGTGGGTTCTGGCAGCGGTGGTTTAAGCCAGTTTCTGAGAACAGGGTCTGGGTGATTCTGTTGTGCAGCCATGCTTTAAAACCCCAGGGCCTCATGATATTCATTCTTCATCCATCTACCATCCATTCATTCATCGAGCTACCCCACAAACACTTCATGAGTTTCTACTGTGTAATTAGATGCTTTTCTAAGTTCCAAGAGTTTTTCAGCCTCAGCACTGTTAGCACTTTTAGCTGAACATTTGAAGGACTATCTGATGCATTGTAGGGTGTTTAATGGAATCCCTGGCTTTTACTCACTTGATGTCAGTAGTGACCTCTGCAGTTATAACAAACAAAAATCTCCCCAGAAATTGCAAAAAAAAAAAAAAAAAAATTCTTTGGGGGCAGAATTTCCCCCAATTGAGGACCATTGTTCTAGGTCTATTGATGAAAAATTTTATTACTCAGTCTAGGTCTATTGATGAAAAATTTTAAGTGCCTAAAGACAGACGCTTAAAACAGATAATTACAGTAGGGTAGGACAAGCATAGTAAGAGCTTCAGGACAAAGTACATAGACAACACTACAGAGGGATGGGAGTGGCGTTTAAGCTGAGCCTCCAAGGATTAGTGGTTATACGCTGGGTGTGCAAAAAGGAGAACACTGCATAGTGAGAATAGCACTTACGAAGATGTGGAATTATTATGGGATATTGTGATCCACTTTTCATTCATCCCACCTCCCTCTACCTGCTGTTTAATATTTCTCCTTGTGTTGACAGTATCACTACCTTTATCACTTTGCTATGAAACTGCAAGTCATCTGCCCTTAATTACAAGGTTGAGTCTTCTTTTAATAACATCTTTAGTGAGATATAATTTATATATTTGTATTAGTTTCCTATGGTTGTCACAACAAATTACCATGACAGAAATTTATTCTGTCACAGTTTTGGAGGCCAGAATTTTGAAATCAAGGTGTCACCAAGGCCACACAGCACCTGGAGGCCCTAGGAGAGAAAGCTAGAACGCTTCCATGCTTCTTGCAGCTTCTCCTGGCTATGGGCACTCCTGGCTTTGTGGCCATGTCACTCCAGTCTCTGCCTCCGTCTTCACATTGCCTCCCTCTATCTGTGTGTGTTAATCTCCCTCTGTCTTTTTTGTATAACAACACTTCTTACTGAATACAGGGCACACCCAGAGAATCCAGGATGATCTTCTTATCTCAAGATGCTTAATTTAATTGCACCTAGAAAGACCCCCTTTCACAAGTTACAGGGATGAGGATGTGAGTTTTTGGGAGCCACTGTTCACCAGCTTCCTACAATTCATCCAATTAAAAGTGTACAATTCAATGGTTTGTAGTATATTTACAGAGTTGTACCTCCATCACCACTATCAATTTTATATTTTTTCATCCCCCACAATGCAACATTGTATTAGTAATCACTTCCCATTTTTCCCCAACCCCGGCCCTAGGCAATCACCAGTCTTTCTGTGAATTTGCCTAGTCTGAACATTTCGTATAAATAGAATCATACGGTGTATGGCCTTTTGTGACAGGCTTCTTACACTTAGCATAATGTCTTCAAGATTCATCCATGTTGTAGCATGTATCCATACTCCACTCTTTTCCATTGTTGAGTAAGTCTCAATTATATGGATATATCACATTTTCTTATCCATTCATCATCTGATGGACATTTGGGTTGTTTCTACTTTTTGTCTATTACATACAATGTTGATATGAACACTTGTGTACAAGTTTTTGTGTGGATGTATGCTTTCATTTCTCTTGGGCATATACCTAGAAGTGGAATTGCCAGGTCTCTGGTAACCTTCTCAGGAACTGCCAGACTGTTTCTAAAGCTACTGTACCATTTTCCATTCCTACCAGTCGTGCATGAAGGTTCCAGTTTCTCCTGTTTCTTTTTGTCTTTTTAAAATTTGGTTCTATTGTCAGTTCTGCGTTTTCTGATAACCTTCTCACCAAGGGTAGAAAAAGATTTCCATTCCATTTCTGTTAGTGTCACAATTTTTTTTCTCACTTTAAGAAATGAAAGGCGATCAGCTTTTATTTATTCTACATATGACGTTTACTTTTGGTCTCTCTCTACTTCCTGAAAACTTAGTAGAAAGCAAAATATTAACTTCTGTGTGTGTCTCCACATTCATAGTCATTTTAGCTCCAAAACCTGTAGTGTTCTCCCTGAGCTGTAAGCTCAATGAGAGTAGGCACCCTGATCTTTCTATTTTTCTTGTAAACTCTCTGCAGCTTGTGGTGACTATTCAATAAGTATTAAATGAGAGTGTGATTATTGCCTCATGTGTAAAAGGATTTAATATTTTACAGGCTGAGTTATTTTTCTTAATTATGCATACATTTGTGAATCTCTAATAACTGTGGTTATTGTTTTTATGTGCAGATGAGCGGGAGACTAAAGATGCAGCAGAAGAATGTAAAGAACCCTAATCAAGGACTTGCTGGGTGTGCTTTTAAGAAAGTTGGTAATTAAGTTAAATTACATTTTTGATGGAATTATTTGAATTCAATGAATGCATTGTAGAGACTATTCTTTACTGATTGTGACATTTGGAGTCGCTCTTTGTGGATTATATTTCCTTGATACTTTTGAGAGTTGGGGTGTAATTGTTCAAGGGTTTTTGCTCATTAAAATTTCTGGGACCATTGTTTATAAATTTATTGCAATCTTACAATGTTAGGATTCATTATAAAAACCGATATTTTAACGTATACTTGTCGGGGTAAAACTTGTTGAACTGCTGTGATTGTCCTGTATTCAATTTTGTATGTTTCACCTCTGCTGGGATTCAGACAGATCATGGTGGTCACTGGGAATTTTTGCTGTGGCCCTGCTTTTCCTTCTTCCCACCTGTGTCATGTCTGTGAAATTGGTACAACCTGCCATAAGATGAAATGAATTGCCTCAACAAAGCAATGTTAGAAGAGCCTTTACTATCTTATTGGTGATGACACGTTTCTTAAGTAGGAATTTGACTGAATTATTTGATATATTACTTTGTTAATAATAGCCAACAATAATTTATTTTCTTTCAGAGTTTGGGCCTTTTAGATCGCATCAAATAAAAATGAGCTACTTAAAAGAAAGTCTGCAGCGCTATTTCAAGAGAGATAATTTAGTTACAAGTCAGTAACTTAGACTCACGAGAAAGTGTTATGTTGACATTCCATAAGATGCGTTGGCATTAGAATTGGAAGTCCAGTTTATTTCTGAATCAAAAAAATGAGCAGGCTATTGTGCTGCCTTTAATAAAATGTGGAGTAATGTATACATAACATTATTTTTGCTGGCACATGTTCATCCACTGATAGTGAATAACATTAATGATTGCTTATATGGAAGTTCCTTGACTTTTTAAAATGAGGAATTCTATAGCTGCTGTTTTCAGAGGTATTGATAGGCAGTTTCTTTTTCCAGACACTCTATTTCAGTTTACTATTTGTTCATTTAATATAGCAATTGTTCATGCTGATGTCAATGTGCTACATACAACTTATCTTGATGCCAAGAGTTTTGCTGTGGGATGGAAGCGTAAATTAAAAGTCATGATTTTAGATTCTCAAAGGAATGAAATGAGGTGCACTCTGTGTTTTAGAGTTTGGGTGGGAAGAATCAGAGGGCAAAAGTGATATGGGTGAGAATTTGTTGTGGGACAGAGAGGGGCCAGTGCTGTCCGTCAGCCTTTCAGAGGAGTTCAGCTTTCTAAATCTATGCTTTTCTGGTATTTGATGTTTGTATGTATGAGAGAAAGAGAGAGAGAGAGAGTGCACCAGAGAGAGGAGGGAGGGAGGGAGGGAGGGAGGGAGGGGAGCGGAGGGGAGGGAGGAAGAAAGGGAGGGAAGGGGGAGAGAGAAAGAAACATAGAGTAAAATTATTTCTAGACTTGCACTGCAAAGGGCTTATGACTTTATAGTTTGCTTCTGCCAATGATATTTGGGACATAGTGAGCCTTTCTCTTATATAGGTAAGGGAGAAGAAAATAGTGTTTTAAGTAATGAATTCTGCCTTAAAAGAAGTGAGACCATTCCATCATGTCAACGGAAGTAACTCTAACAAGGACTGGTAACTAAATCTGTAATATAATTCAACACGAAGCTTCTGGATTTTTTTTTTTTTTTTAAGTCACCCTGATTTAGAGAGAAAGTGTTCTTATTAAAAATAAGTATTTTTATTTTGGATTTCCCTTTAAGGCTTAGTGTTTGACCAGAACAAGGTGAAACCCCGTCTCTACTAAAAATACAAAATTAGCCAGGTGTGGTGCTGCGTGCCCATCGTCCCAGCTGCTTGGGAGGCTGAGGCAGGAGAATTGCTTGAACCTGGGAGGCAGAGGTTGCAGTGAGCTGAGATTGCACTCCAGCCTGGGTGACAGAGCGAGACTTTGTGTCAAAAAGAAAAAGAAAAAAATTATAGAAGAGAGAGAGAGCTAATTAATTTAAGGAATGAATTTTAGGAGCTTAAAATTGGAGGCTTTTCTACATGTGACTCTTTAGAAAAAAACTACTGGCACCACCTTTATTGTACATTCCTATAAGACCTAGAGTTTATTGCTCTTCAAGTTAGCTCTCCCACAACACATGACAATAAACTGTTGGAGGAGGAAAAAAGCTATCATCTCAATGACATAATTTTAATTTTTAACAAGTCCTTTATTTCAGTACAACCTGATTATTTGAAGGTCAGCCCTAGGGTGAAGCTGGAACATGCCTGGAAGAAAAGCTCCTCTTTCCAGTCGCTTTTTCTGTCTTATTTTGGTATTTTCAATCAGTTTTGCTTCACTGTCCAAGAATGTATTAGAATGATCTCCCAGCACTTCACACATTGAGCTCGTCTGAGAATGAATGATGCTATTTAATTCTTTGCCATTTCAAAGAATTATTTCCTTTAGATCAGTTTTCCTAACTCCACAGCGATTATCAACACTTTCTAGTTCTTGCTTCTTCACCTTGGTACTATAAAATGATCTGGCAATTTCCATTTATATGTGATCATTGCTACTCAGAAAGATGAGTATTTATAGAAAGAGAGTGAAAAATCAGCAAGGAAGATTTTCTCTCACCCAGCCAGTCCTTTCTAGTGTTTAACAGACCTCAAAGCCAGACCTTTAACCTACTCATAAAATGTCTTCTTTGATCTGTTTTCATTAAAACTAGAAATTTGTACTCCACATTCATGATGGGCCCATCCAAAAGTCAAGGTCTGCTTATTGGTACACTTGGGCCTTTTCTTCACACGACAATTTGTATTTAGACACACACGCATTTATGCAGTCCTTCCAAATTGTACATTTTTTAGTCGTCTTTTCTGATTAAACTTATTATTCCTTCTTCAAAAGGTGGTATCTGTAATGCTTGGCTCAACGTTGCAAGGACAGCTTCTCCCTCGTCCACATTTACCTCTGAAGTGTCTTGACAACATGCCATTGTGTTGCCCACCCGGTGCATCATTCCTGGGTCAGAAAATGTCACTGCAAGAGTTGCATGTGCTTCAGTGTTTTTCCCTTTGTTTTCATACTGCACTTTGAAAAGGATTCAGTGACATCTAATGACATTAATATGAAATTGTATTCTTATGGGGTCCTTGACTTAGGGATAATTCCTCTTTTATATGTTTCTGATATGGCAGGCTAATGTATCATTTTGTTCTTTTATTCCACAAACCCAGCAAATTCTAAGCCTAGGCCTGAGCAACTCAGTCTTTCTAAATCACATACAAACTGTGAATGTTGCTATGATTTACTGTAATTTTTTTGTATATGCTATATTGATTTATGAATGGTATTTACCCATATACCTCATGACATAAAGCCAGTAGAGAACAAATAAGCATGGATACAGTAAGTATAAATATAAATTTCCATATGATTTATTGTTGTTCCTTGTACATAAGAAACAGTAATATACAACTTACACTGCTTTAGAATGTAAAATGGATAAAAATGTGTACAAAAAAAGCACATTCCTAGAAAAAGGTATTGGCAAATAGTAAAAATAGGGGGAGGTCAAAAGCAAAAAAAAAAAAAAAAAATCAAAAAAAAAAAGAAAAAGACCAACAATTCTTCAATTCAGTGTGCAAACATTATATAAAAATAGAAATACTAACTCTACAGGCAGTATTTCCTGATAAATTATTTAAATAGCATATCTACACAATCTGAGATATCTATTCCAATGGCAATGAGAAAATAATTTATAAAAATAAAGCAATGGTATACAAGATGATAGAAAAAAAAAACACATTAACTTTCAGAAATTGTATTTAACATTTCAATGCTATTTCCTTATTGGGAATACTTCTCTGCAGAGTTTTTATACTATGTACAACATTGACTTTTTAGGTACTACAGTAGCTTTAAGTTTGTTAGACACTTAAACTCTTTCTGCTTGATCCAAAAATTCTTTACTCAGTCACACAACAAATGAGGTAATATTTGTATGTAAAAGTTTCACCTTTGTCATTTTTTTCTCTTTTGGAAAAATCAAAGAAAAAAGTGTATATGCTTTCCTTCTCCCTGGAAATAGGCACAAGGGATGGGGTAAAACAGTATTGAAGCCCTCATGGCTTTCTTTGCAATTTAAAACATTTGCAAATGGATAACCAACTAATTCCACTTGAAAAGATAAAACAAAGAAAAAAGAATCCCATAACATCCACTGTGGGCACAAGGGGCAGAGCAGCTCATTAGGCTGATTTTCCTTGTGCTGTTCCTGCAGGAGATTTGCTGGTAAATGTCAACTACTTGCTCTCAAACACTTTCCATATGAAGCCTAAATTCCAGGCAGAACAGAGTTAATAAATAATCTGTATTTACAATCTTACAGTCACGAAGACTCTCAACAAAGATGACATGGATAGTCTTTACGCTTCTTCCTGTTCCATGAATAATCTTTCAGCCAGATCTTCCAGAATAAGTAAAAAATAAATATTTTACATCGTAAAGCATTTTAAAAAAATCTACACTCCAAAAGTGAGAATTAGAAAACTCCATGATAATTCAGGAAAAAAGAGAAAAGGAATGTTTTAGTTAGGTTGACAATAATTTTGTGCCTTTGTAACCATTAAAATACAAGCATGGCTGCCCCTCCTTTGGGAGACAGCTGGTGCTCACTGAGATGGTAGGTTTTCCTATTTTCCTGCTACATCTGCATAAGCTACATCCAGAATGAAACCACCAATTTCAGTGTGACCAGGCAGTGGCAGCCAGCACTGCCTTACACTGGTTTGATTCGGATTCCCTAATTCTGGCCACTGCAGGTGACAAGTAAGGGGTGGGGATCAGGGAGGAAGTCCAGAAGCCAGTCTTTCTCTCCCTTTCCTGCTTCTATTTAAGTGTCTATTTACATGGGTTAATCAGCTAACACCAGTCAGCATCATGAAATCCAGCAATAGTCTTTCAATCCCCTGAAAATGACTTAGTACCGAACATGTAACAGTTCCTCCATATTTTCTCCATACAGTCGTCTCAGGTATGCGCCCTCCCCTTAGTGCTTTGGCCTCTGATCCCCGTGTTCCTGAAGGAGGATGTCAGGGTGGTTTTGTTTGCTAAGTCTAGTGAGTCCTCCCTTCTCTGACATGCCTGAAAATGCTTTTGAGTCCACTGCTCAGAGATGGCCTCACAATCGCACCCTGCTCTGTGACAAAGGCAGAGTGGAATGGGCACCTTCCCAACTGAAGCAAGTAGATGCTTTTTCAAAAGGAAACCAAAGCAATTGTTTATATGCTTGGAAGATGTCTTATTCATTAGAGGCTGCATGCTGAGTCTGTTTTCGAAAACTGCATTTTCTTGAGGCAGGTCGCATGTTCTAGGAGTCCACACTGATGCAAGCAGAGAAAAAAAGGAAGGCAAGGAGAAGTGATCCTGGGGGTTTTCTCAAGCCCATAGTTCCAGAAGGTGCAATACCAGCATTGGTTTATCATCAGTCTTTCAATCAACAATTTGATGATTAGGGATCTGTTAAACAAACAAATATAAATAAATATACAAATGAAAACTCATTCATAAAAGCACAGACATCTTAGTACCAGTTAATAAGTTAAACCACATAGGAATAGCTCTACTTTTCTAATGACAAAAGCCTAATTTAAGATTGTTCAAGCATATTACCATTTAATTTTATGAGCTGACATTGATGCTAGGAGACCAACATGGCATGAACTTTCCAGAACATATATTATGCTTTCCAAGGCTTTCAATGTTAAGAGTTTAGGGAGTCTTATTTTAAAAAATCAGACTCAAAAATTACATTAATAATTTAGATTTTTTTGTGTGTAAAATCAACTCTCTTTCTCTACTCTGATTGATCTTTTCGGTATCTGGCCTTGGCCCAGTAAATATATATTAAGTGCTTATTTTGTGGTAGAGCCAGTGTTGGACTCAGCAAGCTTAAGTAATCACTGAGTAAAAAGAATGAAGGAAAAAAAAAGCTAAGTTTAATATTAAACATTAATTTAACATGCCAATATGAAAGCAACATTCCTCTCCCTTCTTTGTATACAGGGAAAAGTTGGGAATTCTAACTTGTGCTCTGATGGCATGAATAAAACACCAAGCAGTAAGGTATATAAGTACATAATTGTAAAGAACAGTATTATTAATGAAGTCCAAATTGTATAGGAGCTTTTCTGCAGCCTACCTTTGCACTGTGTATGAGCAGTGCAGAAACTGCTAAGCAAACTAATATTGTAACTATAAGGACTCAGGAACTCATAAGCCACAGTGCCTAGGCATTATTCCATTTTTGTCCTTGTGTCCTCACAAGCAAAATAGAAATAACCCTGTCTCCAAAACAGTCTTTACATTGGACTCCCCCATGACTGTCATCCTTGATATTAGTCTGCAATAGAGATGTCCAGTGTACATTCATGGTGATGTTGCTCTTACCTCTACATTCGTATTTCAGGTCGGAGAAGAACACCATTTCTTGAGAGAAGACAAATAACCCTAGTCTACCGCCAGCATAGGTTTTATCATAGATGGGTCCTGAGTCAGCCATGATTTTCTTCCCTTCATACATCACCACTCTGCAGGGAAAAAAAGTCTTGTTTAGTGACAATGCTATTTAATACTTTTGTCTTTTTGTCCATTAGTGTGACTTGAAGTGAAATTGAATCAGTACGACCATACCTAATGAAACCCGTCTTTGGCCTGTGGCTGAGACGCCATCTGTAGGCGGTGAAATCTTTCCAGCCTATGTGACGAGGGTCATGCCACAGGGTGCGCACCTGAAGGAAAAGGAAAAGGAAAGGTTGAAACACAGCTCCTTCAGGTAAAGATTTCTGTTTCGTTCCGTCAGAAACAACGCTTGAAAGGTACCGAGCTGATCTAAGTTAGAGGGCTGCAATGGGGAATTGTTCCAAGCCCTCTCATATTTGTTGTGTGCCACTGAGTGCGCACATAAAGCAGACAGAGAGGAGGGAAGGAGTTTTTTGTTTGAAAAGGCTGAAGGCACCTTAGGATCTGTGGGGCAATTCTTGGTCAAGCTCCCTTTTCAACACTATTATGTTTTCACAAGGCAGAGCTCAGTGCTGCAGCTGGTGATGCTGGGAACTTTCTAAGACTCCCTGGTCAGAGTCTTGGTCAAAGCACAGTGTCCCCATCGCTAGTCAGGCACCCATGAGCTCTCTCTCTGCTGTAGGGCTTTGCTTCTTACCTGGCCGGGGGTGTTTCCTGTGTGCCACAGGGCATTCCGCAGGTGCTCGCCAGGCCCCGTGGTGGAGTTCACAACTTTCACAGAAAGGCCTGAGTACCCCTGAGCCCTGGTGGGGTTGGTGTCCCAGTAGGACTGGGTGACTTGCTTCCACATCACAACATAGAAGCGGCTGCTGGACTGGTAGCCAAAGACAAATCCAGCATAGTCATCGTCCCTTTCGGTGTTGATGAAGAAGGTGCCACTGAAGTCCACAGCATTAAACTCGTCATAACCTGGAAGATGAGCCCAGAGCCAGGTTAAAACCTGCAGCCTTCAGAAGGTTCTCCTCAGCACCGGCAGGGATAGGTACAACTGCCAGGTTTTCTATTTGTTTTTCCCCATGTATGCATCAGCCTCTTGATCTAAGAACTCACTACTCACCTACAGCGAGTCCAGGATCACAGTTGACAGTCTGGACGAGCTCTTTGCCCTGATGGCGTACAACCCAGTTAGGGTCATTTTGGGATGTCCCTTTGGGATCCAGAGGAATCATCTGGAATCGACGGAAATCGGTCTCACTGATGTCGACATTCTCAGGACAGATGTCATCAATGTCTGGCACATTGTCATGGTCAAAATCATCTTTGCAAGCATCACCTCGACCATCACCTGAGGTCAAAAAAGCAAGAGTTCAGCAAAATTCTGAAGTGCTGTTATTGTTACTGGTGTCAGAAATGTCACTATCTTGTCTAAGTTGGCATCTGGTCCCTTCATCCTCTCAAATGCTTTGAGCCTTGTTTTCATTTCCTCAATCTACACAGCCGTGTCAGCAGTCCCTCTCTTAGAAAGTGGCTCCCTTGACTCACCGTCAGAGTCCTTCTGGTCGGGATTGGGCACGAGTCTGCAGTTGTCCCTGTCATCAGGAATGCCATCGTTGTCATCATCGTGGTCACAGGCATCTCCCTTGCCATCTTTGTCATGGTCAGCCTGGTTGGCATTGGGCACATAGGGACAGTTGTCCAGATTGTTCTGGTGGCCATCTTCATCAATATCCTGATTGTTGTCACAGGTATCTCCAATGCGGTCTGAGTCAGAGTCCAGCTGAAAGAGGGATGTAAATGGAGGGTAAATTGCATTATAAACCATTCATGTTAAAGATAACTTATGCCCCCACCACAGAGAAAATTCTTCATTGTTTGATATAGCCAGTGGGGTTTCGTGTCTATTTATATACTCCTGCAGAAAGATAGCAATCGTAGCAATTACATTTTAAACGTTTTTTCCTTTGTCCTTGTTTTCTTACAAAAATCTGAGAAGGGATAATTTAAAAATGTTTTAAATATAAAACTTTCTAAATAAAATCAAATAGAGTTATTTAATTTTTAAAGATGAAATGAAATGTTAACTGTTAACTGTTGTTAAATGTTTAATGTTAAATGAAATTCTCTGGATACTTTTAACAGAGAATTTCCTTAGAAGGTTTCAGTTGTAAAACTGTTGACATGTCAATTTCTCTAAGTCCTGAAAAGATGGCAAAAGATGGTCTCTGCGTTGTATACTGTCTGGGTAGCGTTAATGACAGGGATAAATTACTTTGGCTTTTTCTTTTAGGCATTTGATTTTATACACCTAGTATCTATAGGGATTGTCACCTGTAGGCTCAGGTAAAGTCAAACTCTAAATTTTTCCAAAACAGTTTTTCTCAGAGTACTTTATTCAATATGCATGAGATGCTTAGGGACTGTTTATATACACACTGGAATTCTTCTTGCCAGTATTTATGGTCTTTGCTTATAAGATTTTTACATCATGCTTGCATTTTGTTGTAAAATGTATTCTTATCTGAGGAATCAAAAACTCATCCAGTGAGGTTACATGATATTGAAATTTAATTTATGGTAAGTTTCAAACTCAAAATAAATGATTATCAATGCCATCTGATCAGCAGAGCTAACCCAGACCATTCAAGCTTTTGATGGCCCCAGAGCCATTCATCCTATTGTTTTATGCTTGACAAGACTTCACAGGAACAAATCTTAGGAGGGAGAAGCTGGATTTCCTTATTTCTTTAATCTTATAAAAATTTACCATTTAAAAAAAGCTGGTTTCTAAGCTTCCAGAACAATTCATTTTAGGGGGAAAAAAGCCTTAAATTTTATCCTTAGAAAATGATGGGCAGTTACACAAGAAAGAAAGACTTTCAGACAGAGAGCCTGTTCTGTGTAATGTTGATGTGTAGCACTCCTTAGCATAGGTAAAGAATGTTCGTAATGCCAGAAACTTTTGAAGAATGACAAGGAAATGGGGTTTCTCCAAGTTTTGGACATATCCTTAGTTTGATGATTTTCTTAGAGCTAGATTACATCATTGGCCATGAAAATGGTTATTTTGCTTGTGCACATTTATTTTTCCATCTCTTAGTATTACATATGATTAATATTATTGTACAGTTGTCAGTCACAAATCTCTGCTTTGTATAATTTATCTTAACAATGGTAGACCATGCTGAGCAAGTCCAATAGCCCTTCTTACAGAAGGTAAGGCTAAAGTTACAAGATCTTCATGCTAAAGATCTGTGAGACTCTGTGCAAGGAGCTCACATCAGGCAAATTATTTACATGAACATATCCCAGTTGGCTATGAGAACCCAGGGAGCCACGGTAATGAAAATGGTTGAACTTTGTTAAGCTCATTTTTCAAAGGCCATGAAAGGACTATTCCAACAGTTTACTGAAAGACTCTGAAAGGACTCCACCTACCTGATCTGGATTGTGTTCCAGGGGGCAGTTGTCACACTGATCTCCAACCCCATCCATATCAGTGTCTCTCTGGTCCACATTGTAGACGTACTGGCAGTTGTCCCGTTCATTGAGGATACCTGAAGAGAACAAGGGACAAATAAGAGCTGGGCTCTCCAGCCTTGGATGTGTCCACCAAAGTGCATACTAATAGCCAGGACTAGACAGAAGTAAGTTTGGAAAGTGGTGCATGTCCCTGGCTCCCACGGGCCCGCTGATCAGGCAGCACCTTACCGTCCCCATCAATGTCTGCAGCACAGGCGTCTCCTTCCCCATTGCTGTCTGTGTCTGCCTGATCTGGGTTGTGGTTGTAGGGACAGTTGTCACAGCGGTCTCCCACGTCATCTCTGTCATAGTCATACTGAGCTGGGTTGTAATGGAATGGACAGTTGTCCTGCAAAGAGAAGAAATGGAGCACTTAACAGTGTTGTCCCTGAAAACAGCTCAGGCCTCAAACCATGTGCATAATATGTCTAAAGCCATGAAAATCAGCAATAATTACTTTCTACTTTGTGGATAGGCTAATTGAGTACTCAGTGTAAAACGATCACTACAAAAGTTAAAAGGACATAGTTAAAAAATGGATCCCTGTGGGTTAGAAGTTAGTGAGATGTAGAATATAATCCCATCATCTCAGTTCGTAGTGTGCCCAAAGTCAATTTTACTGTCATTTCGATGTGACATTTGAAATGAATCTAGGGAACAAAGTGACATTTGTTTATGCATTATAATTTCTCAAGTGCAGAGAAAAACAGTTCTGATGAAAAACAAAACCCTCATTTAAAATTTTCTTGGCAACATCTACATCCTTAAACTACTGGAACACAATGAATAATTTCTAATTATCCTGTGTATTGATTTGGTGTATTTTTTGCTATAGCCATGTAATTTCCTTGAATCCTGAAGTGTTTCAGGCTGTTGCTGAATTAAAAAGATGAAAACGGGATGGAAAACTGTTTTTACCCTGTCATCTGGAATTTTATCATTGTCATCGTCGTCATCACAGGCATCACCAATTCCATCCTTGTCATAGTCTTCCTGGCCTGAGTTGGGGAGGTTGGGGCAATTGTCCTAGGAAAGAGAAGACATATATCACTGCTTCAGTCGCCTTCCTCATGCTCAGCTCATGCACGAGGAGTGCACCTGGAATTCCAAATAGAAACACAACAGAATTCGGCTCAGTAACAGCATATGTTTTTTTATGGGAAGACAAGAAAGTAACACTTTTCTTGGGGGATATACCTACAGAATTTGTGTAAATGCTCTAGGCTTTATAGATGTTGTGAACACAAGTCATGTTTTGCTGGTGTTTGGATAGAGTGCTGAACTTTATTTTGGACAGAAGAGTTGACTCTGGAACACAGTTGCCCAAAAGAGCCTGTTCATGTTTTTGGCACCAAGTGATACTAATTTTAATAGGAATTACTGCCCCTCTACCTTTGGGAGATTTCATCTTTTAGTTTCGTGTCCAGACTTTAAGTATTTAAAATTCCTTAGCCTGTGTTTTGATAAGGTGATGGGCCCTCTTTCTGGAGGCACCCAAGGACCTGGCTCTACCTTTTTGCAGTGGTAAGTCGCATTGGCCACGCACACCAGGTTCTCATTGGGCCAGCCATCCAGGTCTGTGTCCTCCCCGCAGATGATGCCGTTGCCAGCGTAGCCGGGCTTGCACTCGCAGCGGTACATGGGGTCGCTGTAGTGGCCCAGGTAGTTGCACTTGGCGTTCTTGTTGCAGTCGTGGGTTCCATCCGTGCAGGGGTTACGGGGCTTGCACACCTGAGGGCACACCATCCTGCTGTTACCCAGAGCTTTCGAGAATCCCCAGATTTCATGGAAACAACAGTCCAGATCCCTGTCATCTCTGAGCAGACAGAGGCTCCATTTGGAAGAGTGTGGGTTACCTCTGTTCCTCCCCATTCTCCCTGAGGCCGTAGGCAAACTTTGCTTTATGTTTCTTTTTCTTGAATTTGCTCAGCACCTAGGCGTTTACAAATCCATCTGCTCACAACTTATTCCAGAGCAGCATTTTTAAATATGGTAGACTATTTTTCCCCTGCAGGATTTACCATGGATTTTCTAGTCACATTTCTAAAACTAGACCATACATTCATCTCCTCACCCTTTTTTTTTTTTTTTTTTTTTGTGAATGGTGTGAAATTACATTCCTCCCTCTCCTAGTTGTTTTGGTCAAGGACAGCTCTTCTCTCCTCTGGTTTACTCGTCTAGCTGACTGTACCTGTTTGTTGGCTGTGGCATATTCGACGCCCTGGCCAAAGGGCTGTGAGCCGGTGAAGCGCGGGGGGCAGGGCAGGCAGTTGTAGCCGGGGTCCGTATTCTTACACCTGTGCTCTCCGTTGTGGTTGAAGCAGGCATCAGGCACTTCTTTGCACTATGGAGGAAATAAGAGCGTGCTTCGTGTTCAGAAGTCATTGCCATAAGGAAGTGACTGCACGGGTTAGCTGCTTTCCTAGATCCAGAAACTCGGAGCCGCATCAGTTCCTCACCTCATCAACATCTGTGCACTGGATGCCATTTCCACTGTAACCAGGGGGACAAGCACCACATTTCCAGCTGCCATCAGGGTAGCTAGTACACTTCACACCGGCAAAGCAGGGATTGGACAGGCATCCATCTGAGACAAGGAGAGAGAGACGGGCACAGTAAATGGTTAGTCTAAGCTGCCATACTGCCATGCTGAGCACTTAACACAGTGTACGATATTATAGGGTATGGGGAACTGATAACTTGTTGGGATTATGTTGTCCACCTGCATCTTAGCGCAATCAGATCACTCAGGACTAACCAAGCTGGAATCTCCTCGAATGCTGACTGCAGCATTCAGTAAAATAGCAAAGCTCCTAGGTCATTTCATCCTGGGCTGCGTGGCTCACCAATTGGACAGTCCTGCTTGTTGCAGATCTGGTTTTCTGTCACATCACCAATGCAGTCCTTGCCTCCAAACTGGGGTGTGGGGTTGTTGCAGAGCCGGCTACGTTTCTGTACCCCTCCTCCACAGGTGACAGAACAGATGTCCCATGGTGACCAAGGACCCCAGCCTCCATTGACTGTAAGAAAATGAACCACAGGCAACAATTAAGATCAACTTTCAAATCCCTCCCTTGTCATAGACTCTCCTAGGCCCGTTCAAGAAACCTCTGCTCCTCTGACACATGGAAAGAATGCTGGGGAAGAGGGTGAGTTTGTTTTTCATTAAAAGAAGTTGCTGAGCATGCAGGACTTTGCTTCTGTTTGTTTCTCTAGTAGGTAACCTTCCTGCTCTATGACCCACTGAACTGCAGGCTGCAGATGCCAGGCAACCAGCTGGGCGGAGCTGCTGCCCGTGCTCAACCGTGCAGCTGAGCTCACACTTACTGGGGCAAGCGTCTTTCTTGCAGGCTTTGGTCTCCCGTGCTTCGCCTTCACAGGGTTTCCCGTTCATCTGGGGGCTGGGAGAGTTGCAGAGCCGGATCCTTGTGATCACACCGTCACCACAAGTCACAGAACAAGATGACCATGGGGACCAGTGGCTCCAGCCACCATCCTGTTTAACTAAAGTACAAAGTTGGTGGTCACAAATGGTTTTGGCTTAGAGATAACCAAATAGAATCCCTCATCAGGAGCACACACGTTATTTCCAGGAAATGGTCAATGGCAACTAAACCCAGTGTACGGTAGAAATTGGCTCCTGGCCACAGGCCCAAATGTCAACATGGAACGTTTTCTACCAGAGAACGGATAAGTTAGCTGTTTTTATGGGTTGCTGTTAATATCCTAACATTTACAGGGTGCTTACCATGAGCCAAACTCAATGTTAACTGCTTTACATGCAGTAGCTAAAGAAAATGCTCAAGATAAACTTATCAAGAACTATCATTATCTCCAAGTTGCAAATGAGAAAACAGCCTCAGAGAGGGTAAGCTGTGCTCAAGGGTGCACAGCGAAGCAGTGGGATTGGGATCCAGAAATCCTAGAACCCGTGTTCTTAATGTCCATGCCCTCGGTGACGACAACAAGGACAGGTCAGTTCTCCACATCCCTAAGAGGCCAAGATGCTCACATCTCTTGTCGCACTCCTGAATGTGGCAGGTGCGTGTCTGGACCGAGGAGCCTTCACATCGGTTGTTGAGGCTATCACAGGAGCGGCCGCGCTGCTGAATTCCGTTGCCACAGCTCGTAGAACAGGAGGTCCACTCAGACCATGGAGACCAGCCATCGTCCGCAGAGTCACTGGCTGCAGGGGAAACAGGTTCATCAGGTACATGATGGTTAGGACAAGCTGTTCTTCAGAGGGCTCTGTTCAGGGCCCTCCACTTGCCAGAGGGTGAAAAGAATACATTTCTTTCTTTTTGGCTTTACTGAGGTGTAATTGACAAAGACGATAGACATTTAAGGTGTATAATATGTTGTTTTGATACACACATATATTGTGATTACCACTGTCAAGCTAGTTAACACACCTCCATCATCTTACAGTTACTTTTTTTTGATGACTTAAGATCTACTCTCTTAGCAAACTTTAAGAATACAATCACTGTGCTGTACATGAGCTCTGTAGAACATAGTATGAGCTGGCACAAAGTTGCAGTTATACAGGATGAAAAGCAACATACTTCTTAGGCCAGCGGCCCAGGGATTTACCGCAGGTCATGATGTGTACAGCAGTGGGGTAATCGGATGCTTTGCCTGGCTCAGTACAGCTGAGCCTTCCCACAGTGTATGCTCTGCTATCCATTGCTTTTCCTTTCTCCTCTCAGCAATGCCAATGAGTTTTCCTCTACTGACTTAAGATCATCTAGGTAGGTATTTCCAGTCTCAGAATTCCAGGAATGCGTGAGTCTGAGGAAGCTTATAGGAGTCGTTTCTGTCAGGGGAGCCATACACCATGTGTTTGACAGATGAGTTTGAAGGCAGCCGAGCTGTTGTTGGCTCTGGCTCCAACTCGGCCATGAGTTAGTCAGTTTGTTGTTCCTCTCACCCCAGCATTTGGGGCCTTCTCTGCACATATTGTCATAAGAGGACAGCATGTTTGTTTACCATCTGCCCAGGCACCACGGCTACAATCACATCTAGCTGTATCTGACAGAAGACAAAGAACTTATTTTCTTTGGACATTAGTTGTAAGTTTTCTTAGCAATCCCTGATTCAAGTTCAGAACTTTGCTACCTCGAGCTAGCTTTGTTCCTTTTAACGCACATCTCAAGTGAATGTGGAACAGAAAATAGGTGTAAAAACGATCATTACCGTGCCAGTATCGCGAATATGATCCCTGGATGGAACTGGTTATTCTGAGCTGTGACAAGGGTATGTGTGTGTGTCTGTGTGTGTGTGTGAAGGGCACGTGCTGTTTTTCTGTTTTCTTCCTTATCTAAGTTGTGATGAATCACTTTTATAACTTGTACCTGCTACATTAAATATTGTCTCAGCAAAGTCATTAATTTTACTGGTAACAAAAGCCAGGTATAAGGTGCCATGGAACAATATCATGCCTTATTTCTTTTGGTGCCCTGGAGCCCAGATTGCTCTTATTCTCTTAGGGCTTCTTATCTCTACAGACAAAAGGGGCAAAACTTCCAGGCCCCATCAGGCCAGCTCACACAATAAGCCTTGTCAGTATCTCTGGTGAGCAGATTTTTCTTAACTCTGTGCCACTAAGGTCAAATTCTAAAAGCAGTCAACTTAGAGCGGTTGCTGCCACGTCTTCATCTCTTTTCCTCAAAGCAAAAAATCAGAATTAATGAGCTATACCAAGATCTTCACTGCCATTACTGCAATCCAGATGGGGTAATTATGATGTACTGATAATGGAGTTTTTGGCTGTGTACAGCAGATAAGCTGTCAGTTAACCAGCTGCTGCAGCCAGAAACTGAATGAAAGCATGATGGAGATGGGGTTGGGGCTCCAGTGTTGTGCTCGGCTCTCTAGGATGTATGTAGAACTGATCTAGTCACTGAAGAATAGTTACGCCATTTGAGGAACTTACGCCAACAGCGAGGGCAGCATTCTCCATCAGGAACTGTGGCATTGGAGCAGGGCATGATGGGACAGGACACCTTTTTGCAGATGGTAACTGAGTTCTGCAGGGCAAGAGAGTGAGAGGGGAACAGGCTGCTGAGCATGTTGCGTTCAGAAGTCTACATCCTGTAACATTTCCTTTACAAGCCAAAACGTGGTCAGGGCTGTCAATGCTCTAGTGGAACGATTTTCATAGAAGATCTGTCTCTGTCATATTTGCAACCACCACTATCGTAGAGACAGTTCTAGTGCTAGTTGACGTGTCACTCCATTGCTTGGAAAGTTCTTTTTAATTGCTACTTAGTCAAGGGTAGAAGTTACAGTACGAAGAATGTATAGCAGAGGAACCAACCAACATCATGGGCCAAATCTATGTCTGAAATCAAACTCAGGAAATTCAGCCAGGACTTTACATTTTTATATTATGTGTTTGGGGGGAGGAAGGAAGATCTACAAGCATTTTTTTTTTTCTCATCTATAGATCTGTGATCTGTCTCTGTACTGGAAAAGAACGGGAATTTAATGAAGTTGGTTTCCAAAGCCAGTCATCTGTGATTTGTATTTAAGCAAATTCAAATACTTTGCTATTAATAGATAAGCCAGGTGAACCTCCAAACTCACTGGCCACTGGCATGGGGGAATGCTAGAGTGAATCACACACAGCTGGCAGTGCCATCTGAGCCAAGTAGACAGTAACATCCTAACAGTGTCAGGCTAAGTGATTTGAAAAACAATTGCTACTCTACCAAGAGAACCTATGCCAAAACTGAATATAAATCAGGGTTGGGGAAAAAAAAAATGAATGTTCCAACCAGGTTTTATTTACCTGACATTCAACACTTAGTCTTTGAACTAAGGTAGGTAAATTATTCAGATGTCTTAGTAGATTCATTCTCTTAGATACTTAGCCTGGGGTGTAATTAATACTTTGATAAACCATCTGAGAGTTTAAAGAAGAATTTATAGATGCCATAATTGCATCTTAAAGAAAAAGAAAAAAACACTTTGGTATCAGGCCATGGAACATAAAAAGAATCTCTGTGGCGATTTGGGTATTTCCCCAAAGATGTAGGTTCAAACAAAAGCTGTCAATTCTTATTCTGGTTGGTGAAGACTGCTTACCTGACAGCGGCACTCGGTGCAGCTATCAACAGTCCATTCCTCGTTATTTCTGTACTGAACTCCGTTGTGATAGCACAGGGGAGGCCGCCTCAGCTCATTGGCCAACTCTTTGTTCTCTTCAGTCTAAATGGGAGAGAATATCATTAGTGTCCACCCCCATTTTCAGTCATTTGGGACCATCTGTTGCAAACCTGCCAGGGTTCATGCTAATGGGCTGGGTGCAGAGGTCACTGACCACTTTGCGGATGCTGTCCTGCAGCGTGGTCACAATGGTGCGCAGGCCCCTGAGTTCCAGGACCATGCTGGACAGCTCATCACAGGAGATGCCGCAGATGGCTTGCAGGTCCTTTGTCTTGTGGCCAATGTAGTTAGTGCGGATGGCAGGGCTGGAACCATTTACCACGTTGTTGTCAAGGGTGAGGAGGACACTGGTAGCTGGCAAGAAACAAAATGAAAACTTCAAAGAGAGACTCTTACCAACCAGCCTTTGAGTTCTTAGTGGTAGAAGACATTTCATTTGGTGTGAAGGATGCACGTAGAGGGGTGGCGTGTATGTGCACGTGTGTATACGTGTGTGTGTATGATACCCCTTGAGGTCACTTTTGTATGCCTCTTAATGATTTTACTAGGGGTAATTTATGTACAACCACTATTGCTAAATTCCTCAGCCTGTTTTTGGTGGAATTTCCCCCCGATTTCCCTATGTGCCCTAAAAATAGAGGGGTACTCACAGCTGGAGCAGCCTTTGTTCCTGAGGATGTCTTCTGGTGTGGTTCCAAAGACAAACCTCACATTCTGCAGCACCCCCTGTGGACAGAGGATACACATCACTTGTAGAATGCTGAGGGGGGTGGGGATGGGGTTAGTGGGGACTGTCTCCATGCTAGGAAAAGCATACAAAAGATGTTCTAAAAGCTTCAAAGAGCTGTCTTAAGATCACTATGTCAAAATAACACAGCAACATAAATTGCCAAACAACTTGAAAATCTTAATTGTGACTTCTGCCAAGTCTTGAGTATTTTACAAAGAATTCAGTTATCAGCCTACTTGGGTACACAGGAAATGGAATCTGATCCTAAGCCCAGAGGATATAATGACACTTTCCAGTGTCAAAGAGTTAAATGTGGGAGTTCAAAGCCACCGTTGCAAAGATCTAGAAGTTAAGGCACAGATGAAGCTGTAACAGCAACAACTAACTGCTATTTTAACCTTTTATGTGAGACCAGCTGCATCCCCATGAGGAATGCAATAGCGAAGTGGTACTGATTCTGCCCATAGAAAGTATCCATTTCAAACAAGATTAAAATTGGGGGAATGCATTTGAAATAAGCTGTTTTCTTAAGAGCCTAGGGAGTATATAAGGCTTGAACAGGCTGATTGCTAAAGGAAAACCATTTCTTGTTTCCTTGAGTAGTTTTCAGAGTGTGCTTTCCAGACCACCAGCATCAGCATCACCTGGTACTTATTAGAGTTGCAGTTTTACAGAATCCCAAACTCTGGGGCTGGGGTGCAGCAGCGTGAGCTTGCACAAGCCCTCCAGGTGATGCTCATGCTGCCTAGAATCTGAGAACTGCTGCTTTAGAGACAGGATTTCCTGTAGCCCTCCTGGCAGGTCACCTGTCTAGCAGATGATCCCATGGAGCAGGGCTCAGAGAAGAAGCCTCACCTGGAAATTGTCATTGACGCCCCCCTTTGCGATGCGGAGTCTGGCGATGCTGGCCAGGTCTCTGGTGAAGACGCTTTGGATGGGGACGTCCAACTCGGCGTTCTCCATCTTTTCACAGTCAATGTACAGCTGGGCCCTGTCTTCCTGCACAAACAGGGTGATGCTCTTCCACTGGCCGGTTGCCAGGAGAGCTTCTTCCACAGACACCACGTGCTGCTTTCCTTGGACGGTCAGGCTGAGGTCCAGGGTGCCTGCCTTGCCATTGGACACCACGCTGAAGACCTGGCCGGAGTGGTCTTTCCGCTCCAGGGCCAGCAGCGTGCCCCGGGTCTTCTTCATCTGCCTCAGGGAGGCCAGGAGGAGGAAACCCTTCTCTGCCCGCACAGCATCCACCAGGTCTTGGAACTTGTCATCAGGCACAGGGGGGATCAGGTTGGCATCCTCGATGCGGAAAGCTGGGCTGGAAGGGTCAGGACCCTTCACCAGTCGGCGCCCAGACCCCTTGCGGGCAGCTCCGGTGAGTTCAAAGATGTCAAACACGCTGTTGTCTCCCCCAGACTCTGTTAGGCAGGAAGGAGCACATAGTGAGCTTTGGAGGCTGGGAACAGCGGTAGGGGGCTGAGTCCTTAGGGGTGGAGACAAAGGGCTGGGGTGAAAACTGGCAGCCACTGAAAGAGCGGAATAAACACCAGGATCAGAGTGAAGCTGCGTCCTGATGTCCAGTCAGGCTCAAGAGCAAAGGAGCTGGGAGAGGACAGCATGTGAAGGGGCACACCCGGGGTAGCCAGCCCCTCTTCTTCGTCCCTCCTTCCCCTAAAGGTGCCACACAAACTCACCTGGAATGCGGTTGGTGCCACATACATGCAACAGGAACAGGACGCCTAGTCCCCAGGCCAGCCCCATGGTGGAGCTGTTGGTGCCCAGCAGGAATCCTATAGCAGGAAGCACAAGAGCCCAAGGTCAGAGATCAGTTAGGCAGGGAGGGTGGGCAGAAACCGGGCTGGACATGGGGACAGGGCCGGGACCATCCCTCTTTGATCCCGCGTTTGCTGAAATGAAGGACAACAGGATTACTTTCCAGAGAGCATGAGAGAGAGAGAGAGGGAGAGACAGACAGACGTGGAGGAAAGAGATGCTGGTTTTAAAGTGCGGGGGGCGCAAGACCAACAATTTGGAGGCTTTTGGGAAGTCCAAGGTGAACAAGCTCAGGAACGTAGTCTGGAGTTGCAGGGAGGGCACGGGGAGGTACAGACTCTTCCCTGGAGTGCTGATACAAAGGCTTAAGGAGGACTTCAGAGAGTAAAGAAATCTTGGGGGGTCCTGATGAGTTGGTTTGTGAACCCCAAGGCTGGAGAGGATGGCTCTGGAGCCTTGTCCCGAAGAGTCCTCCAGCGGCCGAGAGGGGCGGGCTGGGGCAGGAGAGCGGGGAGAGTGTGGGTTCCGGGGTCCACCAGAGGGACTGAAGCCTCAGCGCTCCAGGTGGATGTCCCCGGCAGCTTTGGTCCTCGGCGGCCGCCGGGGGCGACTTACCTGTGTGGACCGGAGCGCGGCGGCCGGGAGCGGTGGAGAGAGCGGCGAAGGCTAGAGGGGCGCGGGGACCGCCTGTGCGTCCGAAGTGGAGGTTGCGCCGGGAGAGAGGCAGGAGCCCTGAACTCGAAGGCCAGCTCGGGCGCAGTGGCTGGCAAGGCGGAGGAGCAGCGCGCTTTTAAAGGGGCGCTCGCATTCCTGGGGATTCCTCGGGCCAATGGGCGGCGGTCGGGCAGGAAGCGGGAGGGGGGCCAGTCTGGGCTCCTCTCTCCGCCCCCCGCTGCCTGGCGCGCAACTTTCCAGCTAGAAAGTGAAGGGGGCGGGGGTCGGGGCTTGGGAGCCCTGGAACTTCTCAGAAAAGTCGGTGCCCGCCCACGCAGCCTTGGCGCGCACGGGCTAGGCGCTCGCGCTCTTGCGCCACGCGGGCTCGGAGTGATCAGCGAGCATCCCAAGCAAGGACGGGGCTGGGGCGACCACCCAGGAGGGCCCGCGGGGTGGGGCAGGGGCTTTCGGGCGAGCGGGTCTCCCGGAATGCCTGGGTGATGGCTGAAAGGTGAACACTAGAGACTGCGCCCGATTTGTAAAAAGAAAAATGGGCCGACGGGGCGCAGGGGACCCCAAGAGAGCCATTCGTTAAAATAGCTGCCCCTCGGGCCCTCGCTGACCTTCTTCCACCGTCCCGGTGGGGTGAGGACACGCGTCCCCCTAGCGCCTGTCCTGAGTTGGCCCCACGCCCGCCCCCGCGGGAGGTGAGCGCGGCGTCGGCTGGGTCGGCGGGTTGTTGCGCCGCGCTAGCCTTCGCTGCCTTCGGGCGCTTTCCTGCCGCGGCTGCCGGGGGGCCCACAGAGGCGCCTCTCTCGCTGCCGCGGCGCTCCCTCGGCCGGCCGCTTGGGGGCGGTGTGCGTATTCTCATCAAGGGGCCCGGGGAGGACAGCTGCTTTCTACTCGAATTTTAAGGAACCTTATTCGTATCCAGTTTCCTCAAGCCAAATTGAAATTGTGTCTTGAAAAACAGTTTTTGTGCCCACTCGTGCCTCTTAACGTGACTCCTGTTTGGAGAATTTGCAGAACCATCTGGCTCCAGAGTCTTCAACTATTTACAGAACAGACCCATAGAGTAATAAATTACTCTCTGCCTATTATTGTATTTCCCTCTTTCCTCCCTAAACGTTCTTTTCATTTTTCGGCTCCTGAAACCGAGGTGTGGGTTACATTTCTGTGGGTGCACACATTGCCGTGAGTGCCGCTGCCTAGTGCTTCTGTCATTGAAGTCTGGTCTCCAAGCCCTGTCCCAAGCCAGCATGACTCCAGCTGCCTGGAATTCCATTCATGTCTTCGGGATGGGACGTCAGCAGCCTCGCTCCCTGTTCCGTGGTCCAGCGCTATCGGGCTGGCTCCGAGGCCAGGGCATAGGTAGAAGCTTGACCAAATAAGGATCTCAGCACAGCCAGGGGGAAACCCCTGGGGTTCACTTCCCATCTTAGCAGTTAAATCTGGCAGGACTCCCGACTGCTGCAAACAGCCAAGGGTTTACATTCATCAAAGAGCAATTTCGCTTTTCTTGCGTGGGAGTGTTGTATGACAAGATGGTGTGTGTGTGTGTGTGTGTGTGTGTGTGTGTGTGTGTATGTGTGTATGTATTACGGAAAGAGTATTTTCTAATTACTCAATATGCATATCAAGTGCCTCTAAAAGATGACCGGTATGTTGCTAAGGCACATGTTTGTTTGTTGGATTTTAGATGTTGGGAGGCAGTAAGAAAAGTTTCTGTTGGTTGATGAGTAAAATTGGATTCTTGTCCCGCAAATCATAGGTAATGATTCATCCAAGCAGATCTAAAGATTCTGGAGTTGACACTCATCCATCTCCCTCCCCTTCCTTCTCCTTCTACAGCATTCACCTTGCTCTTTGAAAAGTGATTGGGTTTTTTTTTCTTCTTCTTTCCACTTGCTCCATGATATTGGACAGAGACAGTTCTTAGAGGGATGGGCTGCTGATGGCTTTGGGTTCCTCTGGCCCACTTGATCATTGTGTACAGATCAGATGAGGGCTTGAGGGCTGCAAGAGGCCCACAAAAGCAGGATGCATCTTGTATGAAAAGATTATCTCCCCTAGGCTTAGCTGTGCTGAGAGAGTAGAAGCCAGCACTCACTGCCCCTTCAGGATTCATGCTGCCATGGCTGAGGGATTGTAGGAATGCCTCTGGAGATTTCTTGGAACTTGGCTTCTTTCAACAAAACAAGGAAAACAGTTTCCAAACTTCATCATGCTTTACCAATGAGACCTATATGGTGGCAGGAAAGAGCTTTCTTTTTTTTTTTCTTTTTTTTTTTGAGACGGAGTCTCGCTCTGTCGCCCAGGCTGGAGTGCAGTGGCCGGATCTCAGCTCACTGCAAGCTCCGCCTCCTGGGTTTACGCCATTCTCCTGCCTCAACCTCCCGAGTAGCTGGGACTACAGGCGCCCGCCACCTCGCCCGGCTAGTTTTTGTGTATTTTTTAGTAGAGACGGGGTTTCACCGTGTTAGCCAGGATGGTCTCAATCTCCTGACCTCGTGATCCACCCGTCTCGGCCTTCCAAAGTGCTGGGATTACAGGCTTGAGCCACCGCGCACGGCCAGGAGCTTTCTTATTAGAGAAAGCTGACAGGTATAGGAGCTGCTTATCTCAAACACAAAGCCCTTCCTCTTTCATGATACTCCAGTTGTTCTGGGTGGAAAGGAAAGGTCATAGAAGAGGGGGTGTCTGTGCACCTCAACAGGAATTCACCCAAATTCTTGCCAGCCAACATGTGCTGCAAATATTCCCCAGAAACCTCATATACCTCTGTGCAGCTTTGAGAGAAGCAGGGATGGGAAAAGGGAAAAGAAAACCTATCCTCTTTAATGTGAGGGCAATAGTCCGTTTTGAGTGTGTCTCTACAACCTGGAAGCCCTGTGATTTTAAGGCAATCAATTAACATGGGCCGAAGTGGTGGACCTTTCAGGGAGCTGGTCCAGTTCTCTTTTTTGCCAAGTTGTCATCCTTGAGGATTAGTTACTGAAAATTGTAAGGCATATGGCATTTCACCGTAGGATTTCCTTTTTCTAGGTTTCTCTAATTGGAGGTGGGATTGACCTAAATACATTGCCAGTAAATATGAGGAAAGGACTGTCAGTTACAGCTAGTTTTAAAATTGCATGTAATTAAGGAGAGCAACATAATTGAGAAAAAAGGTTTCGTTTATTTAGCAAAGAACAGCAAGGTAGGCTGTGATTTTGTGTAGAATTTTTTAAGTATTGCCAATTTTCAGTAGTGGAACATTTCTTACAAGTGCAAAGCAACCAAAACTCATTGTATTCTAGAATAGTCTAAATCATAGCATCTTCACATTGAAGGCATCATAAATTCATTTCTCTCTGAATATGTTCCCTAGATCATGGTTCTAAGTTGCTTTACTGTAACTGCGTCAGAGGTCAGAGCCAGAGGGAAGTTACAACAGCTTTTTCTTGTCCTTCAATCAAATACCAATTCAAGCTCTCCCTTCTCTATGAGGTGTTTTCCATCTGCTTTATGCTATGTGGTTTCTTCTTTCTGTAAAGTTTTAAAGCATACATTATCTCTATCCTATAACTTATCACCTCACACTCTTTATTATTTAGTTTTCAAAAATCAGCTTTTATCTTTTTACATGTAAAGACTAGATTTTTTTTTTTTTTTTTTTTTTTTGTGACAGGGTCTTGCTCTGTCTCCCAGGCTGGAGTGCAGTAGTGCAATCTCAGCTCACTGCAACCTCTGCCTCCCGGGTTCAAGTGATTTTACTGCCTCAGCCTCCTGAGTAGCTGGGATTACAGGCATGTGCCACCACCTCCAGCTAATTTTTGTATTTTTTTAGTAGAGATGGGGTTTTGCCATGTTGGCCAGGCTGGTCTCAAACTCATGACCTCAGGTGATCCACTCTCCTTGGCTTCCCAAGTTGCTGAGATTACAGGTGTGAGCCACTGCACCTGGGCAAGGACTAGATTTGAAGTGCCCAAAGCCTTGGGCTTTGGAAGAGAGAGTTCTTATGTTTAAATTTCCAAATCTCTTTAGGTACAAGTCAATTATGTCACAGAAGGATGGGACTACTCACCATTTCCCTAACCAGCGCTACCATTTTACTCAGTTATCCTTTAGCTCTTGGGGTAAAGGTGGTGAGTGACTCACAAACATTGTACCCGTCTTCAAAGAACTGAAGCAATACTTTTATGGAATTGATCTCAGTGGGCAGGGGTAGGCATATTGGTTAAGGGTAAACACCTCCTCCCCTTCTCCCCCCTTCCCTGCCAGTGACTGATTTAGGAATTGGCACGTGATCCAGTTCTGGCCAATCAGAGGTTTGCGGAAGGCTTCTGGGAAAAGTCCTTTGTTGCTTTTAAGGAAGAGGCATGTGAAATCAGTCTTTCTCCATCTCTTTTGGATACCAACAAGAATGCCGATAAGTGCTGTTTGATGCTATTGGCCAGTGGGGAGCCAAGTTTAGTGTGAAACCAGCTGGAGAAGGAAGAGCAAAAGCATGGAAAGAGCTCGTATGTCAGGTCACATTTTTGAGCTGCTGAATCTCTCAACCCTTAAGGGCATCCTACTTCTAGATTTCTCTGGTTATGTGCTTATTATTTAAGCCAAGTTGTTGTTTTCTATTTCTGAGAACCATAGACATCGTAAAGCCCCTTTTCCTCTGTTTGGATTGCCTTTTCACTCATACTTTGCTTACACCTCTTCCTATTTCTTTAGGATAAAAGAAATAAGGATAGGTCATAGGATAAACACATTGTACAGGCTCTTCACCTATATTACTAAGATGCTTTCCAGAAAATTTGCACTGTTTACTGTCCTGCCCATGGCATGCGGCAGCCGTTCGCCCTGTCTCTTTGCCTGCAGCCACCCTAGTTCCGCACACTCTTCACTGCAGGCTGGTGAGGGTGAGCATTATTTCTGATTTTCTGGTGTCTTTGTATCCCTCTTTTGGGTAACTTTCAGATGTAGTCCAGCAGGTTCACACAGAAAATAATAACCAGGATGGATGGATTCTAGTGAAGGGGCAGGGACATTGACCTGCTAGGAAGCCAAGGGTATGAAGGAAAGAAGATGGGAAAAGGAGATGGTAAGGTCTCACACTGGGCTGAAAGATGGAAATGGGGAAGAATAGCAAGGTAGAAAGTGAGGACATGGAGAACAGGCTCTTAGCATGTAATAATGATAAACCCCCACAAGCCATCTTTGGCAAAAGTCTTTTTCATACTTTGGTCGACAGGTGCAGGCTAATGCAGTGTTGCTGATGGGGAGGTCTGTATTTGGGAGCAGCCTCTCTGACTCCGCCAATGTTTATCCTTTATCACCTTAGTAAAACATGCCACCTTATCGGGCATCGTAAATATGCTCTGATTTGGGTTTCAGTGTGGAAACTTTTTCAAGTGTTTGCCATCTTGCAGGAAGGCCACACACCCAAAGGCAGCCTTACAGATCGGGATTGGGGGGGACTGGAAAGTCACCTTTGATTTAATTTGATGAGTCCTAACCATACCTCTTGCCTCTCAGTTTCTTCTCTCTCTACCAGTGCTTGAAATTCTTTCAGAAATGAAATCACAGAATTTTTAAGCTAAAAAGAGCCATCTGGTTCAACCACTCAGTTAATAGATGAAGTCGGTTCAAAGAGGTGAAGCAGCTTGAAACAGGTCCTGGAGACTGTTGGTGGTGGAAGTCCAGAAGACAGCACAGGTGTGCCAAATGCCAGCCCACAGTCCTTCTCTTCATATGGTTCTGCTCCTTGAGACTCATTTTATAAGTTCTCAATGATGTTTCAGGACTAAAAATCAGCAGAAATGTTTACTAGTTTCCCAATTAAGAGCAGGGTACGTGTTTCAGATAGTGAGACAGAGAAAGGTGGGGGGCTCAAGAGTGGGGTAGGGAGGCGGAAGGAGAGACAGAGGCAGCAGAAACTGGACATCGCCTATCAACCAAGGCCAACCCATGTTATCTCACACCCTCTTCTCCCCATCACATGCAGCCCTAACCCCCCTAGTTCCCCGACTCTCTTTTGAGCCTCCTCAAACACTTGCTGTTGCTCCTGGGGACAGTGCTGTGTTCGGCTTACTGTTGGGGTTGTCAGTTGCCATAGAATTACACTGTTCTTTCACATTTACCCAGCCTAGGACGTGATGGAGCATCTCTTTTAATTCTCAAACAGGTTTTATAGAACTGGAAGCAATCTGGCCTCCCAGGTTTCTAGGCACTGTGAAATAATACTTCATCTGGCTGGCACCAACCAGAGTGAGGTGTTTAGTTGTTCCGCCCACAACGGAGGGGCCCAGAGAGCATGTTGTTATGTACAGAGTCCACACACATCATTAAGGGACTGAAAAAGATATAGACATGTTAGTTTGCAGAAGAAGAGAATGTGGGCTGGGCGCAGTGGCTCACACCTGTAATCCCAGCACTTTGGGAGGCCAAGGCACGAGGATCACTTGAAGTCAGGAGTTTGAGACTAGGCTGGCCAACATGGTGAAACCCTGTCTCTACTAAAAATACAAAAACTAGCCAGGCATGATGGCAGGTGCCTGTAATCCCAGCTACTCAGGAAGCTGAGTATAAGAATCGCTTGAACCTGGAGGGCGGAGGCTGCAGAGAGCTGAGATCACGCCATTGCACTCCAGTCCGGGCTACAGAGTGGGACTCCATCTCAAAAAAAGAGAGAGAGAGAGAGAATGTTCCTTAATTCTTTTCCTTTTTTCTTTTATTTATTTATTTTTGAGATTGTAAAGGTTTTGATCTTGTTATTTTCACAAAGGTTGTAGAGCAGTAGCAGTATCTTTGGAAATAATGAAGGATTTCCTAAAAGCAAGGATTATAACACATTGGAATGCTGCTGAGATAGGTTGTGAAATGTTCCCTGGGTGTCTTCATCAGTAATATGGACTAGGCAGCTCATCTGGAATCCTGGGCTAGGTGTGGTCTCACCCAGTAACTTGGAGATTCATTGAGAGACCTCCAGAAGTTTCTGACAATAAATAAGGAAGTCTGTGAGTCTACAAATCTGTGAAATAATGGAGTTTCCAGGACTTCCATGACAGAGTCTGCCTCTGATTCTAATTAAAGGCATTCCTCCTAAAGAATTTAATTTTCTCAGGTTCAACTGGTGCTTCAAGCCACCCATTTGTGAATTATAATTTTTCAACTTTTCTAAACAGTCTTAACATGTGCAGTACAGATTAAGTGATATTTTCAAGTTTTCTGCTATTCCTTTTTCCTTGGAAGAAAATTATGAGTGTCAGTCAGTGAAAAGACAAGCAAACATAAAGAAAATCAACTCTTCCTGGAAAGTGTTAGAATTGTACAAAAGATTTTGAAGATTGAACATGACATGGAGCTTGGCATCGGATTGCAGTCTGGGTGAAAGGCTCACATGCCACTGGAAAACATGGACAGCAACCAAATGGCTGGCCCACGGGGCATTCGCTTGAAGTGATAGCCATCTCTTGGGAGGTTCCTTTTTCCCCTTTTCCTTTTTTTAAGAGTGAGATCATGACAACTTGCATTTTACAGAACTGAGCCAAAAGAAATTGTCACTCTTTCTAATTTAAGAGGATGAGTGTATAGTCTGAAAAAAGGCTTTTAATTTTATTATGACACCAAAGATAAACTCTCCTGTTTCCTAGGGAAGAGGAGTTCACAGAGTAAACTTTCTCTTTTTTCTTTTATCTCTGTCTGTCAGCTTACCTTTTCTTCTTAGCTCTTTTCCTTCTCCTTCCCTTTTTCTCTTTCACTTGATCACTTTCTCTTCTTTCTCTTCTTCCTCTGTGTCTCTTCCTTCCCCTTATTATTCTCCTCCTCCTGCTCCTCTTCTTCCTCTCTTCCTTCTTCTTTTTCACATTCTTCTTCCCCATATTCTCCTTCCTCCTCCTCCTTCTCATCATCACCCTTTCTCTCACCTTTCTCCTTCCTCTTTTTCTTTCTTTTCTCCTTCCCTCTCTCCTTTTCCTTAGGGTGGTAGTGAGGATGAAGCAGTAATCCATGTGAAGCACTTAGCTCATGGTTATTCAATGAGCTGGTGTCCACTTGCTTGAGTTCAAAGTCCCGGCTTTGCTCAGAACTCTAACCCCTCCCTCCATCCCTCTTTGTTCCAAGACTTGAAGGCAGAGGGCATCTGTGTGATTTACTCTTCCTGGTGCCTTTGCCAGTTTGTCCATCCTGCCCTAAGGCATGGTGCTCAGTGCCTTGAGCCTCATTGCCTTGCTGGACGCAGAAGCTTGGGGACCGGAATCCATGGGAAGATGTGTGGGAGGAAGGCAGATGTGGGATTACCAAGAAGCTGATGCGGCTTAGGTGTCAGGGTCCCTTACATACCTGTGTTCATTCCCAGGCCCTAGAGAAGCCCTAGTGATGTGTTCATGTGGTCATGTTTGGCAACATTTGCACAAGTAAGACATGTTAGCTACAACTGCTTACGTGCTCTGACTTTTCCATTTTAACTTGCCTCAGTCACACTTCTCTGTTAGAGAGTTAGAGTGACTACAGGCGATTTTTGGATCTAGCTAAGGGGGCAGGGTGTGAAGATATATCTGTGTGGTTCGCAGTCACTGTGTGAGGTAATGGCTAGCCCTCCTTGCGTTGGAATGGCTTCCATTCATCTTCCTGTTGCCCACCTGCTGTCCTGACCTGAAGATGCAGTGCTAGAGGTCGTATCATGATGGTCATGTCAACCTGCAGTGGGTGTCCCTGGATGCATGTGGGTCATGGAGGAGAGACAAAGATTGAAATACACATGGCGTAGTCAGAAGGCAGTCCGTGGACCAGGGCTACAGAAAGAACTATCTAATACGTTTATTTTGAGATTTGTTTTTCCCTTAGGTTTTGTGATATTTGTTACTTTGTTTTGTAGCTTGATGAGACTTCTCATTTTAAATAAATATTTATTTCTACCTAATTTAAATTTTTTTTTGTTTTGAGATGGAGTCTCGCTTTGTTGCCCAGGCTGGAGTGCAGTGGTGCAATCTCAGCTTACTGCAACCTCTGCCTCCCGGGTTCAAGGAATTCTCCTGCCCCAGCCTCCTGAGTAGCTGGGATTACAGGCATGTGCCACCATACTTGGCTATTTTTTTGTATTTTTAGTAGAGATGGGGTTTCACCATGTTGGCCAGGCTGATCTTGAACTCCTGACCTTATGATCCACCTGCCTTGGCCTCCCAAAGTGCTGGGATTACAGACATGAGCCACCGCGCCCAGAAGAATTAATAATTTAATATTATTTTTTGAAAATAAGAAACCCTAAATGGTATATGTTTCAGTCCCATCCAATGTGAATCCTCCCCTGGAGGCAGGGGAAAAGAGAGAGAATGAAGAGGCAGAGAGCCTAGGAGGACTGGGGAGCACCACCCGGGGCCATAGCAGAGGCAGGGGTGTGAAGAGGCAGGCAAAACAGGGTGCACAGGATTTTCATCTTTTGCTGCCTGTGCTTATGTGTGTGTGTGTGGTTGGCATTAATAATCCATGGTGTGGGGAACACAGTAGACCAGACACTTGTACACATATTAGAGAATAAATTAAGCCAGAGGTGGAAAAGGAAAGTAACTTAGTTGTGCTAATTATTAAAATAACATACATGAATTGCTTACATCTAATACCTTGTTATTATGTGGCAGAATAATTATGTACACTAATTAATTTTTCAGATGAACCTGTCTAAGTTTTGTTTGACTGCAATATCAGATGTTCTCTAAGTGTAATAATCTTGCAAAGTTAGGAGTATGCATTCCAACAGCTAAAGCTTTAACGAGTTCAAGGTTTCAGTAGCTCAAATTGTGTGTGTGTGTGTGTGTGAGAACATTCTATTCTGAAATGCTCCTCACTGTTAAAAATAAATGGCTCCACACCTTTAGTGGGTAGAGCTGGGAGTTAACTTTAGGCAAACTATCTCTCTTTTAGCAATTTAGAAAATGTATAGTGTTACATATAGCATGTGGGATAGGTCATTATTTCTCTTCTAGTATAAGTCAGTCTTTTTCTGTTTAAATATGTGAACTTTCCTTTATATTATTATTATTTAAATGTACACCGTGGGTATTTTTCTTTTATGTTTTCCCTTAAATTCATATGTTGAAAATTGTATAAACTATGTATTACAGTCCTTCAGAAATCATTTATGAAGGGCCTACAATGTGCCAAAGACACCCCAAGTGTCCACCAGGCTCATGAGGGATGCTGATAATGAGTCTGGGCCATGAGAAGTAATGCAGGTGTGTGGAAATGCTAAGAAAGATCTATGCTCTAGCTGGAGTGGTTGTGTGTGTGGGGTTGGGGACAGAGAGGTCACAAAAGGTTTCCTTGAAAAGGTAGTGTCTGAGCTGAGTCTTGAAAGACTCCATTCAGAAAGGCTTAGACTTTTGGATACAGAAGAAAGACCAATTAATAATGTTCACATTCACAACCACCATTTTTGTTTCCGCTAAGCCCTCTTAGGATCTGGGCAAGAGGATCTGACCAGTCACAAGGGCCCTGGAGAAGAACATCTGTGTTTTAATTCTCCCAAGTATATTTTGGAAGGATGGCTCTTTCAGCCCCTTCTTGCCTTCTCTTGCCTTCTGTGTTAAGATAATACTGCAGAGCCAGGAATGCAATCCACCAAAGCCAGTAATTAACTTTCTCTTTAGAAGGGGAGAATGAATTGTGATTTCCTGGCCAATGAAATTTTCTGTGGGTTGTTCTGCCTGGTGTCTTCTTTGTTGGCTGTTTTGCCAAATAGATGCCAATTTCCTCAGCTTTAATTAGTCCAAATGTTAGAAGCTCAAATCATGGTACCTTCAACGTGTGTGTTTGTCAACATCCTGTTCTTAAATGCTCCAGGCTTCTTCCCGTATATTTCTTTTAGCACAGTGCCTTGAACCTGATAGATACACAGTCTTTTGTGAATGAAGGAGTATAGGAATGAATGAACTAATATGCATGATGAGCTTTATTTACATGAGTAAACCTCAAAGCCTGAGGATCATATAAGAAATAGTTAAATGATTTTCTTTTTTTCTTGATCTGCTTAATTATGCTAAACTTCCTCTCCTCCACCACCCAAAAATACTCCACTCAAAAAACACTTTAAATTCCAAACAAATGGAGCTTAAGAAATAGTTCTTAATCTATTTTTAAGCTTACAGGGTTTTTAAGACTAACTCTCTGTGAAAATGCATCTAATCGAGAAAACATGCTTGGTCAAGGGATGAGAACAACATGCATTTTCTTCAAACAGTTTAGGTTTGAACACACAAAATTCACAGGAAAACAATAACAACAACAAACCTACAACCATAGATATGACTGGGTGGCAAACACAGAACAGTGAATTACCCTGGATGTCACCCACAACCAAACAGCAGTGCCTCTCTCCTGTCTAGCCTGGTCTGGTTAGGCTGGGAGATCTGGTTGCCCTCTCCATACCCCAACCAGAGAGGCCGCCACAGCAACCTAAACAGATGCCAACCTAGGCCGGGCGCAGTGGCTCAAGTCTGTAATCCCAGCACTTTGGGAGGCCGAGACGGGGGGGATCACGAGGTCAGGAGATCGAGACCATCCTAGCTAACCTGGTGAAACCCCGTCTCTACTAAAAAATACAAAAAACTAGCCGGGCGAGGTGGCGGGCGCCTGTAGTCCCAGCTACTCGGGAGGCTGAGGCAGGAGAATGGCGTGAACCTGGGAGGCGGAGCTTGCAGTGAGCCGAGATCCGGCCACTGCCCTCCAGCCTGGGCGACCGAGGGAGACTCCGTCTCAGCAATAACAAAAAAAGATGCCGACCTAAAGCCTAGCTGAACTGTAGTCTGAAACAGAGAAAAACATGCCCAGCTGACCCTGTAGTGACTCATTGCCCAGGGTGGGGGATAGGTCGCTCTGCGAGCCCACCTGGGCTCCAGCGTGTCTCTAATGAAGACCTGGCTGTGCTGCTTTTTCCTGACATTGTCTCTGCCATCTTGGGTTATGGGTTTAAACAGAAATGGAAAATTCTTCTCTCCTGAATTACAACCCCAACAACTAGGACCACCTATTATATTCATCTTCCAGGCTGACATTAATAGGTTTAGTTATTAAACCTAAATAAAAATAGTCCGTAGGCTGAGAATTGTTACAGGGGTTATTTTAAAACATCCTTTTCAGGGTAGGGATAAAAATGGATGTGGCCTGGAGCAATCTTTTCTCTCTAGGACTATTTCTTCATCTGTATTAGATGATTGCTACCCTCCCTTCTAGTTCCAACATGATATGACTGTAATTCTCCTGCTGTAGGTATAGAGATGTCTAAATTAGGCAGGTCAACTGGTCAACCTGTGATTCCCTGGTTTTATGAGAGAGGAGATCACTATACCATAACATATCTTGTATATGCTTTCTGAAAATCTAAGGATTGGTAACTGTATCAGGTGTCTTGGCTGCAAAGAGATGAATTCTGGCTAGTTTAAGCAGAAAAGGGATTTATTACAATAATTATCTGTGAGGTAACACAGAATCTTCAGAAGACAGAGAACCAGTTGAAATAAAGACATATGGTCAAACCCCACCCAAGGCTGCTCCTATGAGGACGCTACTCAGTTTATAGGTATAAACGGAGCATTTATGGAAATCTTCTGAGCGTTGCTACATAAGCAACCCTCTAGTGTACATTCTCTATTAAGACGTTTGGCTGCCCTTAGTGTTGAAGCTGGCATACAGATAATATCACACTGTCTATGCTGAGATATGCAAAGAAATACAGATACTGCAAAATAGAGCCTTTTTTATATGAGTCCTTTCCTCCCAGGATAAAAGCCAAAAACATACTTCACCAGCCTCCCTTGCTATTAGGCTCAGTCAATCAGATGCCCTTGCACCTGACTGTTTATGGAGCTAGTGATGTAAGGAAGTGAGTGAGACAATAGCAAAGACATGGAACCTATCTAGGTGCCCATCAGTGGTGGACTGGATAAAGAACATGTGGCACACATATACCATGGAATACTATGCAGCCATAACAAAGAACAAAATCATGTCCTTCACAGCAACATGAATGCAGCTGGAGGCTGATATTCTAAGTGAATTAATGCAGGAACAGAAAACCAAATACCACATATTCTCACTTATAAATGGGAGCTAAACATTTGGTATACATGGGCATAGAGATGGCAACAATAGGCACTGAGTACTACTAGAGGGGGAAGAGAAGGAGGGGAGTAAGGAGCCGAAAAACTACCTATTGGGTACTATGCTCCGGTATCTCAGTGATGGATTCATTCATATCCCAAACCTCAGTGTCACACAATATACCCATGTAACAAACCTGCACATGAACCCCCACATCTAAAAGGAAAGTTGAAATTATATTGAAAAAAAAAAAAGAAGTGTATGAGACTTTGCTAGTTAGCATAGTGAATATCTGAAAGGAGTCTTCACTGTGGACACTAGTGACATTAATTAGGAAAACGAACATTAGATATGGGATATCATTTTGATAAAAAATCAATATTTAGGATACTGGTATGGGCTGAATTGTGTCCCTCCTACCAATTCATATGTTTAAGCCTTAAGCCCCAGTACCTCAGAATGTGACTATATTTAAAGATAGGATCTTTGAAGAGGTGATTGCCTTAAAATGAGGCCGTTCTTGTGGCCCTAATTCAATCTGACTGAAGTCCTTATAAGATGAGGGGATTTGGACACTCAGGGACACCAGGGATGTGCATGTACGGAGAAAAGGCCATGCGAGGACACAGTGAGAAGATGACCATCTGCGAAACAAGGGGAGAGGCCTCAGGAGAAACCAAGCCTGCCAACACCTGGATCTTGGCATTCCAGCCTCCAGCACTCTGGGAAAATAAATTTCTATTGTTTAAGTTACCCAGCCTGTGGTCCCTCACAAACTAATACAGCTACCTTGATTGGCTAAAAGATTAGAGCCCTTCCCTGTTTTTAATGAAGAGGGTATAAGGTTCCAGCAAAGACTGCAGCCTTTTTCTTAGGGATAGTGCCTGAGACTTGATGGCTAACTCGCCCTATGTCCACCCACTTAGTTGGAGAATTCCAAATTGTCCGGCATGGCCTAGGAACCTTCCAGAATCCTGCCTCGGGCATGTTGCCATGTCTGCCTTGAGGAAATGTTTCAGTCAAGGTGGTGCTGAGAGCCCCTAAAAGGACAGAAAATGGGACTTCTTTGAGCTTACTGAACATGTTGTATGAATTGTTAATGAGCGATTGTAAAGTAAATATCTGTATATGGAGCAAAAAATTGGTTTAAGACTTGGTTTCCTTCTTTGGTAGTGCGATGACGGGCATGCCTCGCCTCATGTGTGGCCACACTGGTTTGGGTCAGTTCACGGCAGGTGTTCACAGGTGCTGAGTAGCCGTTACAATGACAAGTCTCTATCTTAGTGACCAAATGGGGACATGAACTCCATGACAAATCTCAGGCCTTAGTTTTCTGTGACCCAAATAATGGCCTCTATGTCAACTTTTAAATGAGGTTGTCCTTTCAATTAAGCCCTTATTTTTTTCTTTCCTTTGGAATTGAGATTCTCGAAAGATGTGCCACAAAACATTCTCAAAAATAGGTTTCTGTGATTAAATAAATTTGGGAAACAGTTAAATACCCTCTCTCCTTTCTTGGAGATACAGAGCCTATCAGCATCACGTTAAATATTTAGAGAAGTCAGCTGGGTGCGGTAGCTCATTCCTGTTATCCCAGCACTTTGGAAGGCCAAAGCAGGTGAATCACCTGAGGAGTCTGAGAACAGCCTGGCCAACATGGTGAAACCCCATCTCTACTGAAAATACAAAAATTAGCCAGGCATGGTGGTGCGCACATGTAATCCCAGCTACTCGAGAGGCTGAGGCAGGAGAATCCCTTGAACCTGGGAGGTGGAGGTTGCAGTGAGCCGAGATTGCACCACTGCACTCCAGCCTGGGTAACAGAGCAAGACTCCATCTCAAAACAACAACAACAACAAGAACAACAACAACAAAACAAAAGACAGACAAAAAAACCGAAAACAACATCAACAACAAAAAGATCTAGAGAAGTCTATGGTAAAGGAGCCTGTTCAAATTTACTTAAGCTGGCATTACCCACGTGACCACAGATCATTTTTTTTTTTTCCCTTTCAGAATACACTGCTAAGTTGGGGGCTGGGAATGGGTGGAAATGGTTAATGGGTACACAAAATAGAAAGAATGAATAGGGTGAATATAGTCTATAACTTAACTGTACATTTTTAAATAACATAAGGAGTGTAATTGAATTGTTTGCAACTCAAAGGATAAATGCTTGAGGGGATGGATAACCCAGTTGCCATGGCATGCTTATTTCACATTGCATACCTGTTTCAAAACATCTCATGTACTCCATAAATATATACACCTACTATGTGCCCATAACAATTTTTAAAAAAGAAATAAAATTTGCAAAAAAAAAAAGAGAGAATACCTGTTAGTATCCTAAGGAACTGTTGTTCTATGGGTCACTCTTATCTAAAGGGTGGTTCTAGAAGGGTATTTGTGCCTGTAATTAGATTTGCTCCTTTTTTTCTTCATACAGTATCTTTCGCTATTCAAACATGCAGTCAAATTGAGCTCAGCAAGACATAGTTTTAAATCTATGTGAAATAAGTAATTGATGAAATGACTCATATACCATCTCCTTTGATTCGGTGGTTTTTCTTTGAGTGGTCAAGAGTTTGCTTGGAAGTCACACAATGTGTGATATATCAGAACCCAGGAAGACATCCCTTGCAAGCATGCTGGAAAGGTTGGTTTCAGGCTGCTTAATGATTTCAAATGGCAATCCCAGGCTCTACATGCAGTAATCCTACTCCTAGTTGTTTAAATTCAAATACTTATTCTCTTAAATACTCATTATTTTCTAAAATTCAAATGAAATAAAGTAAAAGTATATAAAATTAAAATGGCACAAACCAGAAATTTCTGGATGTAGTCAAGACAAGAAAAACAATGAAGGAAACCCTCTTCGTTGTTCCAAAGGGAGGGGCACGCATTTGGACTTGTCCTTGAAGACGGGCACCTGGTTAGTATTAGGAAAATCCTGGACTGGCAAAGGGTAGTTGCATTTCAAGTAAGAAATGTGTTCCAAAGAAAAGAAAAAGAATAGCCATTTCTAGACAGTGCTGTAGCTAAGGCTTATATAAACCATGGGGGGTAGGGTGGCATTTAACCATGTTTCCATGCCAGATTTCTCCTCAGCAGTGTGTGCCTTACTTTGATATACCGAAGCATTAGCAAAACCCCAAGCAAACAGCTGACTTCAAAGCCCTAATTGTGGGTCTCCCATGACAGGACAGTATGAAAAACAGCAAGAGAAAGAACAGCCTCCTCTAGGACCATGTTTTAAATATGTGTAGATACATGTGCCTGTGTGTATAATTATTTGTTTAATTTGTAGATCGTGACCACAATGTGTTTTATTCTCCTCTTGGGAACACACATCAACCTACTTTTCTCATATACATAAATGCCATCAGGGCAGCTACTCAAGCAGAATCCCAGTAACCACCCTGATTACTGCTGCTTCTCCACCTGCTACACTCAGTCTATCAGCAGCTGCTGTTGCCTGCAGAGTGACCCCAGATCCACTCATTTCTATTTCCACTGTTATGACCTAGCCCAAAATACCAACACCTCATGTAGATCACTGCAGTTCCTAATGTGTCATTCCGTAATGGCAGAACCAATTCAACGTTGTCAGTAACAAAATGATTAGCTGTTCTTCAGTGCAATGGACCCCCAGGTTGCCGATCACATTACCTGAGCATGCCTAAATGAACTAAGGGTGGCTGATTCAGGACCCTGGAGCAGCTGGAATAAAAAAGTCAACCATGTGCGGAACCCAAGTGCTCAGACCAAGGAACAAGGGCCAAATTATGAAGCAAGGGGTGCCCTGTTTTGCTGCAGGATGAACTTAGCCAAAGACCTGGTGTCACTTCTTTGCATGATCCAATCAGATCATGCCTTGTTTCATGTTCCTGTCCCTTGCATTGTTGCCGTTTGCCTCGAAAACCTGCTCTCAAACCGCAGTTCAGGAAGACAGATTTGAGTGTTGGCTCGTGTCTCCTTGCCAGTTGACTTGCAATAAAGCCCTTTCTTTTCTCAAAAGCTGGTGCCATAGTACTGACTTCTGTGTCCCTTGGGCAGTGAGGCCGTTGTGTGGCAACATTCCTGCTGATGATTTTGGGTAAAACAGCTACTCTCTTGACTCAATTTGCTTCTGGTAAGATAGGGTAATAATAGAAATTATTATTTCTACTTCTTAGGATAGCAGTGAGGTTTAAATGAGAAAAGGATATCCAATTTTAGCAGAATGCCAGGGCTATGGTGAGTTCTCAACAGATATTAATTTTTTTTTTCTTTTTTTTTTTTACCACTACTACTGTATATCCTCAATTCCAAGGAGAATTTCCGCTGGAGATTTTAATGTCGGTAGTTAAATCTCTTAAGGAGCAAGTGATATAATATACCTTATTTTTCTGTGTAGCTAGTAAGATATTAAGTGCTATGATTGTATGTTTACAGACTCATAGTTCACTGACATGTTTGGAGGATTCATGAGAGAATTTCTATAACTGAAGTTCAGGAATGACAAATGCTAAATATACATAAAGTATCACTCCTAAAATGTTAGAGGCTTTCACCGGGGAGTAGTAACTAATTCATGTATTGACTTTTGCACAGGCAGAAGCCAGGTTGAGGATTAGAGGAGTTTATATAAAAAGATTAAGATAAACTGGAGAACTCAGAATTAAGGGCATCTTCCAAATGCTACTCACTATGCATCTATGCATCTTTATTATAAATTTAGGATTCTGAGGCTAACAAGATTCCAAGATCCCAACTCAGAAGTCTCATGATAGGACTGAATTCGCAAAGCAGTATCTACTTCTTGGAAGAGTCTATTGGTTCTATAAGGGACTATTCTAATGTTATCTTGACAACTTCCAGGGTTAGGAAATTGCAAATTACATGCTTATCAGTTAAACTCTGAATCTTGTCAGGCTGCCCATGTTTTGAAGATCTGATAATCAGATTGTTGTTCTCCTACAGTCCAGATTTGTTCTGAGAAATGTGTCCTTAGGCGATTTCATCTTTGTGTGAACATCAGAGAGTGAACTTACACAAACCTAGATGGTATAGGCTATTACATGCCTAGGCTATATAGGATAGCCTGTTGTTCCTCAACTACAAACCAGTACAGCATGTTACTGTACTGAATATTGTAGGAAACTGTAACACAATGGTAAGTATTTGTGTAGCTAAATATACCTAATCTTAGAAAAGATACAATAAAATACAGTATTATAATCTTATGAGTCTACAGTCATATATGCAGTCCATGGTTGGCCAAAGTCATTAAGCAGCACATGAATGTCTTTTGCCAGAGGCCTTGCTTGTCTAAGGTGGCATCTTGGCATTTCTAAGCAACTAAATTGATGATAGTTTTCAAATGCTGTTCCTCAATGAGGATGGATAACTTTGGTTTATGGACTGTGGATAAATGATGTCAATCAAACCAATTATGAGTTTATTTAGTGTTTACTCAGAGCTCTGTAATGTAAAATAATTCAATCTTAAAGAACAAGACTTTCGATCAATTGATTTTATTTTATTTTTTGAGATGGAGTCTCATTCTGTCGCCCAGGCTGGAGTGCAGTGGCGCGATCTCGGCTCACTGCAAGCTCTACTTGCCGGATTCACACCATTCCCCTGCCTCAGCCTCCCGAGTAGCTGGTACTACAGGCACCCACCACCATGCCTGGCTAATTTTTTTGTATTTTTTAGTAGAGACGGGGCTTCACCACGTTAGCCAGGATGGTCTCGATCTCCTGACCTTGTGATCCACCCCTGTCGGTCTCCCATAGTGCTGGGATTACAGGTGTGAGCCACCGTGCCTGGCCTCAATCAATTGATTTTTATCTCAAAATGCCAAAAACCCATTTGGGATATTTCTTATCTTAAATTGACTGGTTTAAAAAATTGATGTATTGAGTACATATTTTGGCTATTTACTATGGATATCAGAAGCCAGAAAGTAAGTTCTAGGACATGGCCATACTATGGCCTAGCTCAAATAATGCATGAATGAAGCTTGGTGTTGCATATTGATTATGGAGCAGAGAAAAGAAGAAACAACTTCTTTATTTTGATACATTTAGAAAAAGCACACAGACCAAGCCCCTGGCTAGGATGATCTATTGCTTATTCACAGGTTTAGAGGAGGTACAACTATAATACTGTTGACAGGATTGTTGTGTGTTTATATGAATGGCCCAAATGCTAATCTGTGTATTAAAAGCAGTTCCTCATGTTCTCATTACAGAGAGGTAGAAAATGGAGATATAGGAGCACATGAGTGAGCTTATTGCACACTGCAGACCAGTGCACTAGTTCCTGACCTTCTCCATCCAGAGTCCACTTTATGTGATTTCGTGCCCCAGGCCTGCCAACGAGGGCCTGATGGAGACCGTGGCGGAAGAGCCTGTTCTGTTTGGGCTGGTGAGGATCGAATGACTGTATTTTCTTCACAGTAAAGAGTTGCCTTGTGTAATGTATTAAACAGGGTTCTCCAGAGAAGCAGAACCAATAGAATTTCTCTTTCTCTCTGAGGGGTGTATGGGAGCTTTGACTCACGTTATTCTGGAGGCGGGGAAGTTCCATGATATTCCAGCTGGAAGCTGGAGAACCAGGGAAGCTAAAGGTATAATTCAGTCCCAGTCTAAAGGCCTGAAAACTGGGGGAGATGATGGTATAATTCTCAGTCCAAGGTTAACAGCTTGAGAATCTGGGGGGTGGGGGACACTGGTGTAAGTCCCTGAGTCCAAAAGCCCCAGAGCCTGGAGTTCTGATGTCTGTGGGCAGGAGAAGGTGGATGTCCCAGATCCAGGAGAGCAAATTCACCCTTCCTCTGCCTTTTTGTTCTACTTTGGCCCTTGATGGATTGGATGATGCTCACCCGTCCTGGTGAGGGTGATCTTCCTCACTCAGTCCTCTGATTCAAATGCTAATCTCTCAGAAACATACTCAGAAGTACGATTTTACCAGGCACCCGATTATCCGTTAATCCGGTCAGGTTAACACCTAAAATTAACCATCACATATAAGAAATGCAATACATCTCAAATGAGGACAGAATGAATGATACCTTTGACGGCTGACACCACTGAAAATGATTTACCAGGCTGAATTATTTAGTAATTACTTACTATTTATTGAATATATGGCCATTTTGTTATTATTCAATGTTACAAAAAGCAGTGTCTTTTCTAGACCATAGATTACCCAAATTTTGTGAAATGGGTAAGATTTGACAATGAACCATTGGCCTCTTAGGACTTGTTTACACTTACAATTAAATTATTAGCTATGCTGTACATGATTATAAATCTAAATCTGGAATTCAGCCACTAGTAATCATAGTAAAATTTAGTTAATTTATGCTTTCCAAGGGGAAGAGAAGAATTAAGTGAAAGCTCTTAACAACTCATGCATTTAAAAAATTTAATCTTTGAGTTGACTCTAATCTTTACAAAAGGTGAGTATTATTGGATGAGAGTTCATTTAACAATCATCTAGTGAATCTGTGCAACTAGTTTAGATCACTCTGTCCCCTCCAAAAATCCAAGACATATTGAAAACCTATCACCAACAGTGAAGGAATCTCGTCTGTACATAACGAATGTGTGTGCTTTAGTGATAACGGTAACTTATTGGCTCTGTCCACCCATATTTCCAAGTTGTTCTTTTAGGCAAATGATAGGAATGAATTTCTGTGCCTTTTTGGAACATGGCTAAGTGACTTGATTTGGCCAGTAAAATGTGATTGGAGATGATGAGTGTCACTTCTGGACAGAAACCTGTAAAAGCCAGGGCAGAGTTTTCCAGCTTTCCTTCCTCTAGCTTCAGTCACAGTAAATGACAGCCTTTGATTGTACAAGCTCTGGTGGAATGGGCCTGAATCTTGGTGACCTGACCTGACCTTTCCAGGGCCCATGATTAACTTGTAGCTTAAGTGATAAATAAGTTTACATTGTCCCAAGCTTTTGAAATTTTAGGGTTGTTTTACTAAAGGCAACATAGTTTAGCCCATCCTAACTAACATAAATGATAACAGCAACTGCAGATGTGGCACCGCCATCCATGCCCTTTAAGAACTAGATAAGATAGATAACAATTATGATTAAAATTTTAAATAGTGCTAATTATAAAGCCATCACAAAGGGAAATGGTGGCTTATTTAGATGAAATAAAGTAAGAACTCTAATAATAACATATTATTTGGAAGTGGAAGACAAAATTATCAACATGAATCATAAAAATGATATCATTGTCCATCTAAAAACCCAAGACAATCAACTAAAAAATTACTAGATCAATGAGATGAATGTAGGCAAAATAAAGGTTCAGAAATCAACAGTTTTCTTTGATATCAACTGTAAACAATTAGAAAATTTAATGAAAAAAACAACTTTTTCAAAATGCAATACCATGTACCAATTCCAGAAAGATCAACTAGATAATTGTTTTAAAGTTTGCAAAAAGATGCACTAGAAGGATCAGTGGGACACAAATCAAATTAGTTCCCTACAGGGGATGGGGACAAATGAGGTGCAGACGGTGGGGGCAGAGGCAAGGCCTATCGATGTATTTCTATCTGTATAGATTTGACCTTTCCATCATGTAAGCACAAATAAACTTGGATCATCCGGGGAAATAATTTCAGTATTTAAAAACATAGGGATAAACTAAAAGGGAAAAACTGGATAGATTTGACTGTATAAAGCTTAAAATTTCTGTGTGCTAATACCATGAACCAGATAAAAATTAAATGGCCAATGATGAAAATATTTACAATGTGTAAATAACCAAGGAGGTATTATTATATATTCACAATCTTTTCAACTCAAGAAAACTATAAGCAGTCCAGCAGAAAAGTAGGTAAAAGATGCAAAAGATAATTAATTATGATTACATATAGATAAAATACAAGTAGCCATTAAATTGGAGAAGAGTAAAGACCAATTTCAACAGTAATCAAATAAATAAAAATTAAAATGAGATATAATTTTTAATTGAGCAATTTGGCAAGGATTAAGAAGAAAGCTAATATTTAATATTGAGAAGACTGTGATAAAATAATTTGATAATAGAAAAGTGAAAAAGTAGATTACAAAAATATTTGTAAATTATTTTTCAAGTAAAAAATGCATGCATATATATTTAGAATTTAAAAATCTTGGACAGAAATACATATTAACTTTTAATTTTTGATTTCATATTAAATTTTATTTTTTATATCTGTATTTAAAATTTTAATGTACTTGCCAAAATTTCCACAAAAGCATGTAATATGTTTACAAAGAGAAAAATTTTTTAAAGAATGTGAGATAAAAATCTAAAGTCCCTGTGAATCCAGTTTCCTCATACTTTCTCCAGAAATCTTTCATTAAATTCTAATTAAACATTATTTCCCAAGGATGTCATCACTAAGGATAACTGCTCAAAAATATTTTTGAGTTATTTTAAATGTCATTATAATAATGTAGCAGAAATGTTTTCCTTGTTTTTATGGCACATGTGTATAATTTTAGCTATATTATGAATTTGTTAGGTTTAGACTACACACCTGATGACTATTTACAGCACTGTCCCTTTGGAAAATGTGTTCTGACCTCTAAACTATGAATTTAAAAAGAAAGTTTTGAGCTATGTATCTTGTGCTTCTAGATCTTGTAATTTGAATTTCTCATCATTTATTGTTGTTTAACATTCTGCAGGCGACTTGACAGGTGTCTTATGATCTCAAATGAGACTGGAAACTGGTCTGAAATGACAGGTATACACACTGCTAGGCAGGTAGGATCATTTCTTCACACTTCCAAGAGTATACAGTAGACACTCAACAAACACTCGTAGAACAAAATAGAAGAGAGTCTTGGTTTGGAAGAAGGCTGAGCATCAGGTTGCTGCAGAGGGCTGAGCCTGAGGCTGACAGGCTGCGTCCAGCACGGGTGAGGGCAGGGCATTGTCTTCCTGGTTCCTTGGCCTAGATACAGGGTGCAGATTGCGTTCCACTTCATTGGCTTTAGGTTGGGAGCTAAGCTTGCTATTAATAGTTCCCCCTCAGTCCTGTGTTTGGTTTCTTCACTCACACACCTGGTGAGACTCCTTCTCCCGAGAGGGGCTGTTTCCTGAACTCAGAGTTTTGTGTGTCTTGGACTTGGGCTTCCAAGAATGCACCCATGTTGGGATCAGTCAGCTTTGTGGTGGATGCCGCTCAACTCTGAAGACAGTTCTCTCTCCTTCTGTTGGAGCACTCAGAAAAATGTCTCTTATTATTTTGTGCCTCTAAAAACCCACCATTAGAATCAAGTCAGTAACAATGTAAAATTATTTTTATGATGCTTTGCAGCATACTATGCTCTCAGTTTACCCATATTTCATAATAATGGGGGGATTGAACCTGTCCCCTTTCTAAAACTAAGCAGTGAAAACCTCTATGTTTTCCAGGAATTTTCTCTCCAAGGGACACATGCTTTTACGCAGAAGGCTCTTACTTCATGTGATAGAAATTTTAGTGGGGCATGGACTGGTTCAGATATTGCTACTCCCCCTTTCTTACCACTAGCCCACCGGGAGCTTCTCTTACAAATAAGCCCTTTGTGGATGAGTGGGCTTGCCTGTCATCCCCTCCAGAACATAACATGGCACGTAGGTCTTGGAGGCTGCTGGTATCCATTCATATTTAAGAGGCTAAAGAGACCCCCTTGGGGGAAAATATGGCCAGCATGTTGATCATCTTTGAAGCTCAAGGTAAGGCAATCATTAAGTGGGACTTAGAACAGTTGTTCCTTAAAACGTGAACCACAGGCCACCTGGATCAAAATCATCCCAGGAGCTTGTTAGGAAAGCAAATTCCTGGCCCCACTCCAGAATTTCAGTTCCTGGAGAGGGAGGCCTTAGGATCTGCGTTGTTTTGTTTTGCTTTGTTTTGTTTTTTTGAGATGGAGTTTCACTCTTGTTACCCAGGCTGGAGTGCAATGGCGCCATCTTGGCTCACTGCAAGCTCCGCCTCCTGAGTTCAAGTGATTCCCCTGCCTCAGCCTCCCTAGTGGCTGGGATTATAGGCACGCGCCATCATGCCTGGCTAATTTTGTATTTTTAGTAGAGACAGGGTTCATCATGTTGGCCAGGCTAGTCTCAAACTCCTGACCTCAGATGATCCGCCCGCCTCGGCCTCCCAAAGTGCTGGAATTACAGGCATGAGCCACCACACCTGACCAGGATCTGTGTTTTTAACAAGAGCCTTGGGAAATTCTTTTATATACTCATTTAGAGGCTGGATGCCGAGTCTGGTTCTCTTTCTACCTTGTGGGATGCCTCTCATCACTGTGTGCCTCAGCAAAATGCATTTTCCCTGTCTTCTCTAGGGTAGACTACAGTGATCCAGCCACCCCTTTGAATGCACACTTTTATTTTTTCATTCTGCAGATATTGTGTGAGAATCTACTATGTTCTACATATTGAAAAATTGTGAGAAATCCAAAAATGGCATCCAGAACTGCCTTTGGGGGCAGTAGCTATAGTAAAATAGTGTATACAATCATTTAGTTGGCTTGTCCAACCCACCTTATTTTGTTGTTCTTTTTATTTTGTTTTAGGCTTTTAGCAGCCTGAAGCCATGGTTTTTAGTTTCTCTCTCTAGTGATAAATGGAAAAGAGGGACGAGGAAGGGGCTTTACTGGCCCAACCAGAAACAGCAACTAAGAACCTGTGACTGTATTCTCTCCCTTGGAAACCCCTGAATTGTTCCCTGCCTTTGCCATTTCTCATGCTTGAGCCTGTGTGTGGCAGGAAACCCTTCCACGTGGAACCTGCCCACTGAGTAAGCAGGACCCTCATCCAGTTCTTTCCTTGATGGTGGAACACTGCTCAGGTCCCACCCACCTTGTGTTTTGGCAGCAGCAGCAGTGGCAGCTGGCCTGAGTACTGGGTGTCTGATGCATGTGATGGGTAGTGGGGCCGGCAGGCTTGTTTGGGCTTGTTTTTCTGCTTGGGTTCAGGCATTCGGTGTTTAGATTTAATTTTTCAATATCCAACAGCTTCTCAGTTTGCCCAGAGGTCTAAATCATAGAAATGTTATCTAAAGTAGCCAAAAATCCTCTGTTATTGCTGGAAATGTTCATATTGAATGCTTTGGAATCCAATTTTATGGTCATTTCTCCTTCTTCCCCACCCCACAGCCCCTTCCCTTTTTGTTCCCACTCAAAGAAGTCCATGGCTTGCAGCCACCCAACTTCAGTGCATGTTTTGCTTGTTTGTTATCTCTCATCTACTTGGGGGAAACGGTTGCAAGAACAACTTCAGAGGTACCTTAGTCTACACAAGACAAGAGAAGCAAGGACTAGTCCCTGGATAAGTGAACAAGGGAAATTAAGTATGTGAAAGTTCTTCATCTAGAGATTTGAAAGTGTATCCTGAGGCTCCTGGAATCTTTGCCTCTGCTCCGTTTTGGTTTCTCTACCATCCACTGAGCATTACTAAGTGCTTTACCCTGTTGCTCACTATGACCTATTTTGCGGATATGAAAACGAAGGCTGAGCGAGGTTAGGCGGGTTGCCCAAGTGCACACAGAACATGCTGGGGCCAGGATTTATACCCTCATACACTTGAGCTCCAGCAGGGGCACTCCTAGCTGCTCTGCTATCTGCCCTTCTCAAGGGGTCCTGCGTTTTTCTCTATGGCCTTTTAAATGTCTGCTGGCCGTAGAGCTCCTTTTCAATTCCTTCTACCTGATTCTTAATCCAGGGGGCCAGAGATTGACTCACCAGCAGTTGGAAACCACAGAATTCTACGCAAAGCATTTCCAAGGAGTAGGATCACTCCCAGAAGAAGGGGATCTTTGCCCTTCCTGACTCCACAGGGAGCTAGAGGGATAGTGAGATAGGTGGAGACTGCCATGAACATTTCTGTATAAAAGAAAAGCTTGCTTATTGGCCAGGTCCCAGTGAAAGGGTCTGTATCCCAAGGCTGTCCAATGAGGCTCTCAAGGCTGTTGACGCACAGAAGCAGAATAGAGGGCAGTGGGGAGCTGGGCGAACTGGGGAGAAAACCCTCTTAAAAAGAACAGAGGGTGATTGAGCAATGCAGGGAAATAGCATAGACTGAGAAGTCCGAGGGACACAAGTTCAAATCCAGGCAATTGCATTTGCTACATGTGTATGGAAGTTGCTCAGTTTCTCCAAGTCATAAGTCTAATAACTGCCTCACAACTCTGCCATTGCAGTTAAAGCGAGCAATATGAATGGTGCGTCTCATACAGGGCTAGACCCATACCGGGCACTCAGCTCATGGTGGCTGTTATTAGCCCAGGGGCAGATACAGGGAATGAAAATTCCTTCCTCCCTTTGCCACCAACCCAACCTCCCCTTTTTCTTCGTAGATTAGGCTGCTGTAGAGATATGGATGTGTTTCTGGTTTTGGCTGTTTGCACATGCTAATCAAATTATGCCAGTAGTGTGAACTTCACCTGAAATTAGAAAGAGAAACCAAATTATGATAGCAGTTGGGTAAAAAGATCTTCAAGTGGATTATTTGGTTAATAGACCTTCCCTATAGCATTTCATTTTGTTTTTTCTAGAGAGAAACCATCGATAGCTATTAAAGAGTATTCTGAATGTGCTTTGTCTTGGCAGTGCCTCTGCTGATGCTGGTCTGAAGGTGGGTTGGCTGCTTCCTGTACAGCCTGACCTCCTCTCCAGGGTGCTGGCCACTCTTACCCATCTTGATAGTTGAGACATTTTTGTGGTCTGTGTCCTTTTGTTTCTAAAATATAAGGGGTTCTAGTGGATTTTCCTCCAATGAGCTAGTTTGCCTTTTTATAAGTAGTCTCAGCTATCTGCTGTTTTTGCCTATAGATTAAGCCTTGTGGGCTCACCTGTCTCATTTTGCTCTTCTCTCTGGGGGTTGCCCTCATCCCCCTTTGCAAGTCTTCTTCTGGCATCTTTCAGGGGTCTTTTGTTCTCTCTTGCACATGGTTAATTAGATAGAATGCAGAATCCAATCTGGAGTGAGCAAGCGCTGACCTCAGGGCACCCTGCTAAGCACCTCTTCTTGCTGGAGATGTGCCACAGAGCCTCACCTTTCCTTCATAATCTTTTGTTAGTGTTCAACCCATGTGACTTGCTCTCCCTGCCAATTTGAACCTTTAAATGTTAGCAATTAAAATTTCATGAGCTGTTGTATGAAATGCTGCAACTCAAGCCCCAAACACAGCATCTGCTGTGTTTCTTTTGTCTTCTCATGTGTTTACCCTTTCCAAAACAAGATATCATGTTATTTTGGATTTTTTTGTCCTTAAGAAAGCCTTTTTGCTTATTGCTTGAGACATTCCACCGTCCTTGATACATTTACAAACTACATTTTTAGCCACAACTATCCTTACTTTGCTAATTACAGATTTACAGGTGCTGGTTAGTTTCAGAACAAATGTCTAGACATTTTCAGTTTCCACTCCCCTCCACCCATCTGCTCCCCAGTAAGTTGTGAGAAATAATGAAACTTTTCACTGGTTTCTTACTCAGATCTTTGAATACCCCAAACTACTTATTACCTGGCCCCTTTGATTTGTGGATGTTCAGGTTGTCCAACTACTAATTTTTGTATTATTTTCCATCAGCTCTGTTTATAGAGTCTTTGAAGTCATGCCATAGTATCTAGTTTCCTTTTTATAGAAGAGTTCCTACCTGTGAGCCATGGTTTTCAGCTAAGGCCATGCATTAGAATCCAGGGTGGAGTCTTTAAAAAATTCGGATGCCCAGATACCTCTCTTACCCCCTAAGGAAAACTGATTTCGAAGGTTTGGGGTGGCAATATGAGCATCTGTATGTTTCTAAAAGCTCCTGAGTTAATTTTAAGGACACCCTGGTTGACAGTCACATTATGGACTGAGTCCCAGGTCTGTGGTATCCAGACCACCATCCTGACTGGCCCCAGCAGGTCCCAGGGCCTGGTCTATGGACCCTGAGCCTGGGCTCTAGCTTCTATTACCTCTGCCTGATGGAGAGGGTCCATTTGAGCAGGGGCTTGGCTATGTGGAGAAGGTTGATGGGAAAACATGAAAGGAGGGCTTGGTAGGTGGAGAGAAGAGCAGGATGAAGTAGAAGCCTGTCGCTAGTATAGGGAAGACACAGCTGAGCTATAACTTAGCCCAGAATGCCTGAGAGAGAGTGGTGGGAGTCGGGGTTAATGTGGGTTAGGGCCTTGAATGACAGACTTTACATGTACTTTGCATAAAAAGCAGTGGTAGAGGCCAGGCCTAAGGTATTGCCAGGTAATAATAGATGGTGAATTCCCGTAACGTCACCTCTGTAAATAAAGCCAAGTTTTGTCTTTCTTCTCTTAATTATTTCCAAGACAGATTATTTAGAACCCAGAGCTCTTTGAAATAATTAAGAATGCACTTTGCTCTTCATGCTCTTTCTTAGGAGAATTATAGAACCCATGGCTTGTTCCACACATTTTGCCTAGAGGCCTGGGTCCTGCCCAGGCAATCCCCTGGATTTCTTCACATTGCACCAGGAACCTCCTCACATCTCCCAGCGAAGGCAATCAATTGCAGCAGACTACCGAAGGTGCTCCCTATTCATGATGGGGTTTCTGCCAATGCCTATAAATAAATAAAATCAATGTCTTTATTGTGTTTTTGCTGAGCTTTATTGGTTCCCCTTACGAGATGAGGAAGGATAGGATAAGCAATGAAGAACTTGTTTGTATTTAATCTTCCCGAAATATATTTGGGCAGGCATTATAATCTGCATTTTGTGGCCAAGAACATTGAGGCTTAATCGAGGTTAAGTAACTTGCCTGTGGTCACAAAATAGTAAGTAGTGAAACGGGGTAGAAAACCAGGTCTTTCTGGCCCCAAACCCATGCTTGCTCCATTACACCACCTCTTCCTGTCTGGGTAGATGGTCTGCCAGGGAATGTTGAGGCATCCCTGGTAAGGTTGAACCTCATGTACATTTTAAACCAGACACTAGTCTAGAGGCATGTCTAGGCAGATTGAAGGATTTGGGGCAGATTTAGGGTAGGCTATGTGCATGTGATGTCTGGGAGATTGATAATGGGCTAAAGTTGGGATGGTTGCAAGACCAACTTTGGCTGCTTTGCAGTTTCGCCCAGAACTGTAGTAGCACCCAGGGAGCTGGTGCTAAAGCTAAGATACTAGCCCCTCTTTGGAGTTGTTCTCCAATTCAATGTTGTTCTCCTGCTTGGCAGAGGAGGAGAGGTAAACTGATGCACCTGGGCAGATTTTCCTGAGTTGTTCCAGGTAATCTTTTCACAGGATGTTTCTGGCTGGTATTTCACTTTTTTAGTACTCCTGGGAACATGTAAAGGATGGGTAAGCACACATCACTACTGTGCCTGACATTGTTGTGCAGTCTATCCAGTGTTGTGGGACAATCTTCTGATAAATCTGAGTTGCTGGAATATAATTTCCATGAGGGCAGTGTCTAGGTCTACGTATATTCAGCATCTAGTACAGTGCCTGATACACAGCAAGTGCTTTAAAAATATTTGTTGGATAAACCCAAGAAAAGCTCTGGTTTCACGTGAGCTTTTCTTCAATCAGTGGTTCTACATCAAAGAGATTTCCCCAGTGCTCTAGACAGTATGGAGAAGAGTTCATTATAATGCCTTTATTTTTTCACTGTTAGGTTTTTCTTTTAACCATGAAGTCATTTTAGGGTCTCTTTGTTTTATTTGTTTGTTCGGTTTTTAGTTCTCTAGCCAACTCCTCTTGGGATAGCCCTGCATTTTAATCACATATTAGAGAAAAACGAAGTGAAAAGGGAAGACAAAGCTATCAGCACACTTTGATGACCTCCTGAGAACACAAAACCTTGGGCTCCATTTGCTCTGAGGACCTCCACATCCGTGGCCAGGCTAGGACATCTGTGGTTAGAAGGGGCAGGGCAGGACAAACAGGTGCTGACACTCTTCACTGAAGGAAAGGCCACAAAAAATGCAAAGACAGGGCTCATCTCTGCATGGAGCTTAAATGTCATCTCCCCTGTCTATAGCATGGGCCAAGTTGCCATGTGAGTGTGGAGCAGTGGTTGGGGAAGGAATGTCTTTAATCTTAAATTTCACTCCTTTAAGCCTTCAAATAATCAATTTCAGGGTTTGAAATATCTTGGGTGGGAGTAATAAATTGGGAAAATGAGAGTGCTTGGTTTGCATTTATTTAGGTCTAGAAAATGTTAAGAGGCTTGGTTGTTGGAAAGGAGTCAGATTCTTTGACCTGCTTTGGTGTGGTTGGACTCTGATGAAAGCGAGAGAATGTGCACCTGGGATTATTTAAACATGTGACATAACAACATCACAATTAGTTTGTCTCAATATACAGTCTTCTTTTCTTTTCTTTCTTGTTTTTTTTTTTTTTTTTTTTTTTTGAGACAGAGTCTCGCTCTGTCGCCCAGGCTGGAGTGCAGTGGCGCGATCTCGGCTCACTGCAAGCTCCACCGCCTCCCTGGTTCACGCCATTCTCCTGCCTCAGCCTCCCAAGAAGCTGGGACAACAGGCGCCCGCCACCTCTCCCGGCTAATTTTTTTGTATTTGTAGTAGAGACGGGGTTTCACGGTGTTCACCAGGATGTTCTCCATCTCCTGACCTCGTGATCCGCCCGCCTCAGTCTCCCAAAGTGCTGGGATTACAGGCGTGAGCCATTGCGCCCGGCCACAATCTTATTTTCTAAAAGCACTCCCCTTTCCTTACTAGTGGGTCTGGGTTACTCCTTCCTATTGCCTAGAGATACTTGTAGTATCATCTTACATGAGTTTCTTTTCTTTGAATTCTTTTCCTCTATGCTTGTGATAAAGGTCTAAAGGTTGTAGGGTTTTGAGGTGGAGATGATCAAACAAATTCTTTCTCGCCGAATTGTCAAAGTTAGCCAAAGAAGTCAGATGTCTTCAAGAGTTAAGTTGTTAACTAAGAAAAAACAACCAAAGCCAAGCCAGCCAAGGGAAAGCGGAGGTAAGCCGACCAAAACCACACATCTCTAAGACACCCACTGCAGAATGGAATTCCAGAGGGCAAAATGGTACCTTAAACATTTTAAATTCATGCTTAATTCCACTCTACAGCAAGCCAAGTGTCATTTAGCTCTTCTTCAAATATCTGGTGCTAGAGAATTTACTATCTTTATTTTACCTAAAAATAGGTCTGGCTATGAGATCAAATTTTACTCACTTAAACAAAATTTGACGATCTCCTTAGATTTTTTTTTTTTTTTTTTTTTTTTGAGGCAGAGTCTTGCTCTGTCACCCAGACTGGAGTGCAATGGCCGGATCTCAGCTCACTGCAAGCTCCGCCTCCTGGGTTTACGCCATTCTCCTGCCTCAGCCTCCCGAGTAGCTGGGACTGCAGGCGCCCACCATCTCACCCGGCTAGTTTTTGTATTTTTAGTAGAGACTGGGTTTCACCGTGTTAGCCAGGATGGTCTCGATCTCCTGACCTCGTGATCCGCCCGTCTCGGCCTCCCAAAGTGCTGGGATTACAGGCTTGAGCCACCGCGCCCGGCCTAGATTTTTAAAATATATTTACCACTGGGGTCTTTGAATTTCTCTTTAGGGTGATAGTTCTTTCAGTAATATGTTTGCAAACCATTTATAATATTATAGTTCTGTATCCTGCTGTTTTCACTTAAAATTATATTGTGAACATTTTCCTATGTCACTAGATTCTTCAAAAATATGAATTGCAATGGCTGTAAAGAATTCTATGCCATTATGTTAGCAATTTCTTTCTTTTTGAACATTCAGGTTCTGTATAGTTTTTAAAAAATTATAATTTTTTAAAATATATAATTACAACAGCAAACTCAAAACTGTGATTTAATCTCTCATTTCCTTATACTATCTTAGGTATGAGTGTACAGGGCTAAAGTGGATGAATATTTTCAGGGATTTTGATATATACTATGTCTTAGATCATGTTCCAAGGAAATAGACTCAGAGACAGAGAGTCTCTGTGTGGGAATTATTTAAAGGAGTGCCCTCAACTCCCTTGAGAGAGTGAGGAAAAGGACTGGGCAAAGGAAGAAGATGAACTATGATGTATTGCAACAATGGCCTCAGCTGATCCTGAGGAGCTCTGGAGTTTGGAGGTCTCTTGTGAGTTGTCCCAAGCTGAGGCAAGGGGGCTGAGCTTTTGTGCTCTTGCATTGACCTCTCATTGGATGCAGGTTGTCTCCAGGGAGAGGTCATGACCTTGGGTGAGGCATCTCCCTTTGGCCAAGGGCAATTCCAAAAGAAAGACTCAACAGCTAGCTGTCAGCAGATAATACATCTGGCAGCTGGGGGAATGAGTCCTCAGAACTGAAGGGGGAAACTTGTGGTGCATCAAAGTGTCTATTTCAGTTACCCTTTTCAACTCTTGGACCACATATTTCTTATTTTAAAAAATCACCCTGTCTGGGAAGAGCTCCTCTAGAACTCTGGTTTGCTTCTTTTCCTAGGGAAATGTAAAAGAGGGAGCTTCATGGGATAAACTGTAGCTCTCAACAATGTAGCTATTCTTGGGGACACAACTGACACTCATCAAATCTCTTCTTTACGACCCAGTGTAGAGTTCCCCCCGCTTGGCTGAAAGCTCTGCTCCAGGTGGCTTACCTGGTGGGTGACCCAAACCTTCATCTATGAAGGATCTGAGTCTGTAGTCATCATGCCCTTCTCAAGCCATGACTACTACTTTTATCCACTTACCATTACAATGGGCTAGGGCATTCACAAGAGATGCCCAAGAGGTCCTTCTGGGAGCCAAATGGTCTTTTCTGTCACCCTTGTGTAACAATAGGTCAGCGTTCTCCTGATCAATTACCACTGGCAAAATGGTGATGCCTTTTTTCACCTGTTGACATTTTGGCACAAGAAACATAAAGTGCCAACAGCAATACCTTAAAGTTTAATGGGATTCTTGTAGTGTCCCTGGTATAAGTGTTTCTGTTCTTGGAACCAGACTCTCTAGAGCTGCAGAGCTCAGAGTTGTGGGGATGGAAGGGATGAATTCCTCGGGTAGGTTATTAAGTGAGATGGTAAGAGGGACTAGTCCTATTTCCACCCTGAACCATGTAATCTATACAGAGTACCATATAATAGTCACTTATTATTAAGAGTGGACGCTGCATCCTGAAGAATGCAGGATGCTTAAGCACTCCATCCTTAAGCATTTTCTTGAATGTGGTACTTGAGCAATACTTTCAAAAGGGTGTTCATTTACCCTATAAAGTCAGCAGCTTCTGGATGGTACAGAAAGTGACAGGACCAGTGGACACCATGGCCCTGTGCTCCTTGTTGCACCTCTTTTGTTCTAAAGTGAGTTTCTGCGTACAACATGATGTTCTGTGGGCTCCTGTGTTAGTGAATTGTGCATGAAGCAAGTCCTTAGATAATGGTGCTGGCTGAGGATCTATGGGCAGGAAGGGCAAACCTGTATCCTAAGTATGTGCTGATTTCCTTCAAGATGAATTGCTGACCCTTCCATGGAGAAAGAGATTTAATGTAATTGCTGTGCCACCATGTGGCCTACTGGACTCTTTGAAGAATTGTTCTTTGTCCGGGGCTTGGCAGTAATCTCTGTTCCTGATAGTCTGGACATTCAGCAGCAGCAGAAACTAGATCATTCAACTCCATGCCTGCCACCATGACTACTCTGTTCATATGACTGCTGTGCCAGCACTGGGGTGATTAATGAGAAAGGCTGTCTGACATCACCTGGCCAAATCAGTCTGTCCATTTGATAGAAAGTGCCTCTTCCATGGTAGGCGTTAACATGGTATACAAAGATCTTCATGAAGCTCTTTGCACTCCGTGTCCACTTCCGTATTCCTCTTCCCCAGACCTCGTTATTCCTCATCTTTCAGTCTTTCTCCTTCCAGGCCACTAAGCAACCAGCCAACCCATTTACAATTGCCCATGAGTTTAGATATATTTTACCTGGAGCCACTTTCCACACAAAGTGGGTGGCCAGGTGCATCACCTAAAGTCCATTGGGAGGATGTCCCCTCATTGCTGTCTTTTAGGGTTACTCATGAGTGGGACTGAGAACACTAAAGACTTTTTTCTGGTTTGTATTCCTACATCAAACTGGCCCATCTGTTTTGAACAAAGCTTGGCTTTTCCCCTCCTCTATCGACTGAAGTAAGTGGTCCCCATATAGCCATAGCTGGTGCAACAGTGGTGAATGACATGAGGTCTTGGGTCATTAGCTCATGCAATTTTTTTTGTTTTTTCCCTACCACTTGTATTGACATATAATTGACAAATAAAATTGTATCTATTTAAGATGTACAACATGATTATTTGATATAAGTATTTATTGGAAAGGAAGGATGATCACAATTACATTGGTTAACATATCTCTCACTTCAGAGAGTTACTACTTTTGTTTTTGTGGTGAGAACACAAGATCTATTCTTAGCAAATTGCAAATACACAATACAGTGTTATTAAATATAGCCACCATGCTGTACATTAGATCCTCAGAGCTTATTCATCTTGTATTCGAAAGTTTGTATCCTTTGACCAACATACTATTATTTCCCCTAACCTCCAGCCCCTGGCAACCATCATTCAACTTTCTGTTTCAGTGAGTGTGACTTTTTTAGATTCCATATGTGAGATAATACAGTATTTGTCTTCATTTTTCTGGCTTATTTCAGTTAGCATAATGCCTTCCCAGTTCATCCATGTTGTTACAAATAGCAAGATGTTCTCCAGTTTTATGACTGAATAATATTTCACTACACGTACACCACATTTTCTTTATTCATTTGTTGACAGCAGTTAAGTTATTTCCATGTCTTGGATATCATGAATAATGCTGCAGTGAACACAAGAGTGCAGATATCTCTTCGAGAAATTGATATTATTTCCTTTGGCTATATAGACACAGAAGTGGGATTGGTGGGTCATATGGTAGTTCTTTTTTTACTTTTTTGAGGCAGCGCCATACTGTTTTCCATAATGTCTGTGCCAATTTACATTCTACCAAGGGTACACAACTTTTCTCTTTTCTCTACATCCTTACCAACACTTATTTCTTGTCTTATTGATAATAGTCATACAAACAGGTATATGGTGATATCTTATTGTAGTTTTGATTTGCATTTGCCTGATGGTTAGCAATGTTGAACACCTGTCTATGAACCTGTTGGACATTTTTATGAATTTAGAAAAGTGTCTATTCAGGTCTTTTGACTATTTTAATTAGGCTATTAATTTAATAAATTAAAATTACTTGGGTTATTAATTTAATAAAGTGAAATTTAATTTAATTTTAGTTAAATAATAATAATTATTTGTTATTGAGTTGTATGAGTTCCTTATATATTTTGGAACGGAACACCCTAACAGATACATGGTTTGCCAGTATTTATCCCATTCTACAGGTGCCTTTTCATTTTGCTGATTCTTTTGTCATGCAGAAGCTTTTTAGCTTGATGTAGTCCTATTTATTTGTTTTTGCTTTTGTTTCCTGTGTTTTTGGTGTCATATCAAAAAAGTAATTGTGAAGCCAATGTCAAGAAGTTTTTTCTATGTTTTCCTGTAGGAGTTTATGGTTTCAGATCTTATATTTGTGTTTTCGATTTTGAGGTTTTTTTTTTTTCAGTGCTAGAAGACAGAGGTCCAGTTTCATTCTTTTGCATGTGGATATCCAGTTTTTCCAACACTGTGTATGAAAATGATTATTCTTTCCCCATTGTGCATTCTTGGTACCCTTGTCAAGTATTAGTTTACCCTATATGTGTGGGTTTATTTCTGAGCTCTCGATCCTGTTTCATTGGTCTATGTGTCTGTTTTAATGTTAGTTCTATACTGTTTTGATTACTATAGCTTTGTAATATGATTAGAAATCAGGACATGTAATGCCTCCAGCTTTGTTCTTTCTCAAGAGTGCTTTGGCTTTTTGGGGTCGTTTGTGGTTCCATACAAATTTTAGGATTGTTTTTACTATTTCTTTGAGTAATGCCTTAAGAATTTGGATTGGAATGGCATTGAATCAGATTATTTTGGGTAGTATAGACATTTTGATAATATTAATTTAAAAAAATCCATGAACACGGGATACCTTCCTATTTATTTATGTCTTCTTTAGTTTGTTTCACCAATTCCTTACAGTTTATGTACAGTGTACAAATCTTTTATCTCTCCTTAATTAAATTTATTCATAAGTACTTTATTGTTTTTGACTCTATTGTAAATAGCATTTTTTCTTTATTTCTTTTTCTGATACTTTGTTGTTATTATATAGAAACACACTGATTTTTATGTGCTGATTTTGTGTTCTGCAACTTTACTGAATTTGCTTATTAGTTCTAATGTTTTTCTGGCCAAATGTGTAAGATTACATCATCTGCAAACAGAGACAATTTATTTTTTTTTTCTTGCCTAATTGCTTTGGCTATAAGTTTCAATAATATTGGTAGTGGTGGGAGTGGGTGCCCTTATCTTGCTCCTGATTATTCATCATTGAGTATAATGTTAACTGTGGGCTTGATATATATAGCTTTATTATGATGAGGTATATTTCTTCTGTACCCAACTCGTTTAGAGTTTTTATTATAAAACAATGTTGAGTTTTGTTGAATGCTTTTTTTTAAACATCTATTGAGATGGTCATAAATCTTCATTCTGTTAATGTAGTGTATCCCACTTATTGGTTTGCATATGTTCAACCATCCTTGCATTCCAGGAATTATCCCACTTGATTATAGCATAAAATCCTTTTAGTGTGCTATCGAATTTGGTTTGCTAGTGTTGAGAATTTTTGTGTCTACGCTCATTAGGAATATTGACCTGTAATTTTATCTTGCTGTAGTGTCCTTAACTGGCTTTGATATTGGTATAATGCTGATCTCATTAAAATGAATTTGGAAGTGTTTCCTTCTCTTCATGTTTTTGGAAGAATTTGAGAAGGATTGATGTTAATTATTTAAATGCTTGGTTGGGTTCACCATTAATGCCTTCTGGTTCTAGGATTTTCTTTGTTGGGAGGTTTTCGATTATCGATTCAATCTCCTTAGTTGTTATTGGTCTGTTTAGATTTTCTATTTCTTCTTGAGTCAGTCTTTGCAGGTTGTATATTTCTAGGAATGTATTCATTTTTTCTTGATTATCCAATTTGCTGGTGTGTAACTGTTCATCATAGTCTCTTGTGATCCTTTGTACTTCTGTGGTATCAGTTTTAACATCTCTTTTCATTTACAATTTTATTCTTTTTTTGAGTCCTTTCTTTTTTCCTTGGTTAATCTAACCAAAGTTTTGTCAATTTTGTTTGTCTCTTGAAAAAACCAACTGTAAGATTCATTGGTCCAACTTGCCCAGCTCTATTATCTGCCCCCTTTATGCCCTCTAACAAGGGAAGGATGATGATGCTTCAGTTCCCTAGATATCCATGTTATTTTTGACCCAGCCTCCATCAACCTCAAAGTGTCAGGATATTCCCTTTTCCTCAGTTTAGAGTTACTTGAGTAAATGGCTATAGGTCCTTTAGGCAAAAACTGAGGCAGTCATTACCTTACACACTTGCTGTGGCACTGCAGAGCTGTTCTTTCTGAGTACCTGGTCTCTCCTTCAGTCAAACACTGGAAGATCTGAAAACTGGTTTAGTCCTGGAAATTGGGTAAGGGATTACCACTTTTTAATTTTTATAATCAGCTTGGCCTACAGAGGACAGGCACCACTGAGTTTCTTGATGCTGTTGCTGCTGTGTTCCCATTACATCTCTCATCATTCTGGTGAGCACAATGTCTTTCTGATATGTCTTAGAACATCATCTGCTGGTAGGTTTTCCAGCTTCCATTTTATCTCTACATTCTATGCCCACCGCTTCGAGCCTTTTGGTTTCTTCTTTTACAATTTATTATGGTAGAATATGGTAGTTTCCAAGGGCTGTGCTAGCAGAATGTTAAGCACCATCTGCCTGGGTGCCTACCAGAGTTGAACCCTGTATTGTAGGAGAGTATCTTCACAGCAACAATCTCTCCTTATTCAAATTTGTATTCTACTACCCTTGATCCAGGCTTCTCAGGCTTTAGTCCCGTTTATAGTTTACCGACCTCTGCTGGCACATTTTGGCTGGGACCTACAGCCCTTTTGGGGTATGGGCGCTTTATTTTCCTAGCTGACTCAGCACTTTCCTGGCCAGCTTCTATTGCAGCTGACTCTAGTGGGCAGGAGGGTAGATATGAGCTAAATCCCAAGGGAAGACATATTGTTTTACAGGCAGAGAACCCTGTGTTGTCTTCAACGAAGGGGTCTTTACTTGAAGAGGAGCACATCACTTCTATAGGAGCAAATGGTTCTGAGGGGATCTGGAGTTTCAAGATTTGCTAGGATTGAGAATTCTACCTTTTTGTGAGTTGTACTACACTTATAATTAAGTCCTTGACTTGATTCTCAGATTTTTCTGCTTTCAAACTAGACAAGATGAGAGTCACGTTTTAGTGCTGACAAGGAAGTCCTCTGGCTATCACAATTTGATTTCAATAGACAATTGATCAACTCACCTTTCCCAGATTTTGCTTCTTTTTTCCCAGTACATAGATAATACTCAGCATCAGCAATCCCAGTTTCTCCAGAATGGCTCAAATGTCAAAGATATTGCATCTTTTGGTGCATTTCCTTCCACTTGTATCCCACCAAGGAATATTTTAACATAGCAGTATAACATATGAGGGCCATATGTACTTCAGTTTTCACTAGTGATGGGGTCCTCATTGTTAATGGGCTAGCAGGTGCCCATCTCCTAAGTCCTCTTTTAGAGTCAGCTTCCTCTGACCATTCCTGACATCCACTGCCTTAGGTTGGGTTTCCCATGAAACACTTTGAGACAGAGATTTGTTACCTGGAAGATACTGGAGAGAGCTCTTGAGAACAACAACTTGGTGGGACCTAAAAAAACAAGACTAGTCATGAAAAAAAGCTGAATTTTGGAATACATTGCAGCAATGGCTTCAGTTGTTTCAAGGGGACCCTGGAGCTGGGATGGCTAGTGAGGAATGTTCCATACTGAGGCATTGGAGGGGCTGGGCCTTTGGGCCTTCAATCAGCCAGTCATTAAATGCCAGTTTTTCCTGTGGAGCATAACCTTGCCTGAGGCAGCTGCTTTCAACCAAAGATAACTCCTGGGGAGAGGCTCAGCTGTGAGCAGCTGTCAGACATGGTGGGTAGAATAACAGCCCCCAAAGATGTCTATATCCTAATTCCTGAAGTCTATGAATATGTTAGATTACATGGCAAAGAATAATGAAGGTTGCAGATGAACTTAAGATGTAGATATTATACTGGATTATCCAGGTAGGTCCAGTGTAATTACAAGGATCCTTTTAAAGAGGAAGGCAGAAGGGAGAGGGTGTCAATGATGTAATATAAGAAAGACTCAACTTTGAAGATGGAATGGAGCCATGAGCCAAGGAAGGCAGGCAGCCTCTAAAGACTGGAAGAGACAAAAGAAAAAGAAAGTTAAAAAAAAAAATCCCAGAAAACCCCAACAGAAACAAAGAAAGTAGATTCTTCCCAAGAACCTCCAGAAAGGAATGCAGCCCTACCAATGTCTTGATTTTAGCCACACAAGACCCGTTTCAGACTTTGGGTGCCTAGAACTATAAGATAGTACATTTGTTTAAAACAATTTTAGCATTTGCCTAAAACATAAGCCATGAAATTTGTGGTACTATTTGTAACAGCAGCTATCAGAAATCAATGCAGCAGGCTATCCTCTTTCAACTAGGAGAATGGCTCCTTGGTTCTGAAGGAAGAGTCTGATGGCACCTCACAACACTCACTACATGTTTTCAATTACCCTCCATGAAATGTGTACCATTTTATATCTGTGCCTACAGTTTGTGAGTAATGCCATCAGCAACACAGAACATTATTTAGGTCTATAACTACTTTGTCTTCCCTTCTCAGCATGTTTGCAATATTTCAATGTTGAACTCCATTCCAAGAAGTTCCGGTTATTTATTTATTTATTTTTTGAGACAGAGTCCTACTCAGTTGGCCAGGCTGGAGTACAGTGGCATGATCTCAGCTCACTGCAGCCCCACCACTCAGGTTCAAGTAATTCTTGTGCCTCAACCTCCTGAGTAGCTGGGACTACAGGTGTGTACCACCACGTCTGGCTAATTTTTGTATTTTTAACAGAGATGGGGTTTCAGCATGCTGGCCAGGCTAGTCTGGAACTTCTGACCTCAGGCCAGATCTGCCAGTCCCGGCCTCCTAAAGTGTGGGGATTACAGGTGTGAGTCACTGCACCTGGCCACTGGTGAAGCTTTTGAGATCAGATTTTCCATTCAGTGTTGGAATCTTGTTTTTTGTTTCCATGCTCTGACATTGGAACATAGAGATCTGAGTTAATTAATATTGTTTGTGCCTGATTTTTAGTTATTTCTTCATGTGGTTCACTGATCACCTTTCCAACTTTATATTTCTTGCCACATCTCTTATTCTTTATCGTTTCTCTTCATTGCTTTATCTGGTATTTCCTTCACATTCGTTAAAACTTCTGGATTAGTTCATTTGGTCTCCAAGCATTGTGAGAGATGGTCCACTCTTAACTAGAGGCTGTACATTTAGTGTCTGAGATCCAGAACCAGAAATACACAACTGGTTTTGAATTCCATTTGTCCACTGTCCTTTGTTTCTCATCCCTTCCTTTCTTGTCCATTATACCCAACTTTTCACTGCAAGAATCAGTGGGTAAAGCCACTGATTATCTTATACCATTTACATTTTTTGTCTCTAGAGAATGTGTCTCAAACTTCTTCTACTGGTACTCTTTTATCTCAGCATGAAGAGGAAAAGAGAATAAATTAAATCTAAAGAACATCTATTATGTTCCAGGTGCCATTTCATTCTAACTCTGTAGCCAAGATTGAGGTAATAAGTATTATTCCTGTTGTATACACAAAGAAAAGTTGTGTCTGTTTGACTTAAGTTTATACTCTTTTCATTACAACCATTGGTATAGAAATACCTAAGCACATCTATCATTAGGGGACAATAGTACTTTGCTAAATGATGGCTGCCTCCTTATCACCTCTCAAAGGACAATGTACCTCCTCATTGTCTACAGCATTCAGAGAGCCAACTTCCCACCTGTCTTCCAAACCTCCTCTCCCACAGCCTGCAAGAGGTGAATTATCATCATGGTTCCTCTTCAGTGGTCTACACATCTTTTTCAGAAGGACTGGACTTAACTTCCAAAGAATGAGGCTCAGACCAATTGTGTATTTCCGAGAAAGCAAAATTTCCTTTTTTCTCATTTCACTTCTATGCCAGGTGTTTTCATTCATCCTTGGCCTATCTCTGGTTTTGATTTCCCTTTGCCTTCTTGAAAGTTTGACTTCCTGTTTTCCTGATATATTATTTTGTGTATTGCAGACAGTGACTCTTCCTGCTCTACAATAAATCAGAGAGAAGAGAGGCCTTCCTCAACTCTTTCACCTTCTCTTTCGATAGGATGACCTACTTTATCTCTCTCTCTTTCTCTCATGTACACACACCCCTATCTACAGTCCTGATGTAAACAAATAGCACATACCTTGGCAGGTTGCTGGGGCAATTGCTCAGCACCCATACCCTTTGCCTAGAGTTGGCTTCTCAAATGAAATTACCACCCTTTGTATCTCTAATTGACACCACCCTTGGCTAATTTCCCTATGGCAGTAGCAAGATACTTTTGGCTGCGCTGTCCACTTCAACTTTATATTGCTAAGGGCACCAATAAATCATTTTTTACTTTGCTCCCTTCTTTCTCCTTTCCTGGTACCTCCCTTTCTTAGGCCACGTACTGCTATTTGGAAATTCTTGGAAAATTGCTGCCAGCCAGCTAGCTCCTCCAAACAGCTATTGGTTTGTTGCCTATCCAATAAATAGAAAACCTGGAAACATTTTAGAGAATTTTTCACCTTTTCTACCTTCCAGCCTCTGTAGCCAGGCCAAACTGGGATTCCACTCTTGAATCTGAACACAGGAAATAAGCTTAGGAACCACCTATGTCTGTTGGTTCCTGGGCATTCTTGGGATTGGAGAGTGTTTCTGTCTCGCCAAAAATGCTTGACTGGCTACAGGCCTTGGAGGACAAAGCAAGGACAACTTTAAAGACAGAAGCAAAACTGTACCCGGAGTTCTGAGTCTGCCATTAAAACAAACCAGGAAAAGGCACACATCTTTCAGGCCCGGAGTGAATTCTGTGTAAAGATGAAGCACTGTAAAGGCCACATATTCACAAAGGAACTTTCTCCATGAGCCGCCAGACTTCTTGTGGTTGCCTTTCTGTTGAGAAAGCTGAAGTTCATTCTTTGGGATATTTGGGTGGCCTTTCAGCTCAACAATACAGAGTCTTTGTTCTTTTCATTTATGTTTGCCCTTGTGGTCTTTCCTCAAGACAGGGCAGTTCTGTTCTCTCTCTGAGATACCTAGTTTGCCATAATAATAGACACTTTTCCCTCTGGGACAAGGCCACAGATTATTGATGGGACACAAAAAGTTAGGACATCTGAAGATTAATTTGCTTCTACAACTCTTTTTACCTCAGTACATTTTGAATCAGTTTTGTTTTTTCTTTTCCTGGGAGAAATAACATGTCGCCCTAGTCACAAAACACAACCTATCTGGGAAGACAAGAACATTTTAATATATGTTGGCTTTCTCCTGCTTAGAGGGTTTTCTCTTCCCACAAGGTTTTCAGCCAAACTTCAAGAATCTGGAATCCTGTGGGACTGGCCCAAATCCTGGACAAACCCTTATGAAAAAGGTCTCCTGAAACCTCTCATCCTCGTGCAAAGGAGGCAGGGCCATAGCCCCATGAGCTTTCTCATAAAGTCTCTGCTGCCATCCAATGATAATGAGATGATTATAAGGAGGGAAACAGCTGTGGGTGACTCAGGAAAAGTAAAAGAAACAACGGGGACCCCAGACGGACACTGTCCGCAAATCTTTATCAATGAGAGGTTCTTGGGAAAGTGAAGAGTGGCTTTTCTACAATTTTATACAGTAGATACAATAGATAATTCTTACCTATCTTACTTTCCTAGCCATTGCCACATTCTTCAATCTAGGCTATAGATCTCCAAGCCTCCAAGGACTGGATTATGGCTGGTGACTGCTGACCAGTCGTAGCTTCTCTCTATCACAGAAACTTAGCATAAGGTAAAATTAAGGAGATATAAGACTTGACAAGTTTCTGTTGGTCTCTTGCTTGATTAATTTGAAGCTGTGAGGTAAGGGGCTTATGGACATCTGTGGGACTGCATCCCTATGAGACAGACCCTGAAGATATTCATACCTGGCAGTCTTCATGGATCCTCCCACGGCTCAGATCTGTAGCAGCATCATTTACTTTACTATTATGAATCCTGCTCATTAGTGGGATTTTTTGAAGACCTACTGTGTGAAAAGCTTTCTCCAGGCATTGTGGAACATGAATATGGAATTATTCTTGCCCTTAGGCAGTTCACAGTCCTCTCTGTGTGTGTATGTGTGTGCACAAGCACTTGTGTGTGTATGCACCTGTGCATATTTGTCTGAGAAATAGAGAGGTTGAAATGAGAAGAAATAAACTATGTAACTCCCTAGTGCATCAAATTTGTCTTCTACCAGTGAGAGTGCAGTGGGGTGTTCAGAAGATGGGTTCTTACATGGAACATGATTCCTTTTGTTCCTTTTGTTCACCACAGTGACTCAAAGGAATCATGTTCCATGTAACATGTGATGAGCCTAAGCAAGTTGGGGGTCATGTGGAGACCAGACTGCAGAGTATTCATTGATTCTGAATCCCCAAAGGCTTTGGGGCCACAGACGAAGCTCGGCAAGAACATGCCTCCAGCAACCTGGCTCAGGTGAAGATCAGGCCAGGCCACCAAAGTTCTTCCACTAATGCTCAATCTCACCAGACTTTCCCTTACATGTCATTTGTGCTTCAGGCTCCACCTTCCCATGAGGTTCCATCAAGATGTAGAAGGCTGTGCTTGCCTAGTGCTTCAAGCCAAAGATTACCTTTATTTGAGCCCGGAAACTACTGATCTCTCCCTTCCAAATAGAGTGCTTGAGATTAGGAAGTATCCTGATTGAGAGGGAAGACATTATTGTTGATCTCAAAATGTGGGTTCTCCTGTCTAACTATTGCTCCTTATCTTCCATCTCTCCTTTCTGCCTTCATACTCACTCCATTTGTTCTTTCCCTTCATGAATGCATAAATTCTCTGGGACTGGAAAATTCCCATGGAGCTGCTGCCTGTGGAGGCCATACCAAGGTACAAGGATGCAAGGGTCAGGGGCAAGGTTGGATCAGGGAGCGTGATATATCCAAGGTGGCTGGAGGGAGTTTGCAAATCATCATTGTGCCATGAGTGGGGAGAGAGAGTGTAATAAGAGTCAAAACTGGAGTCGTATCTAATGTCATGTTCAAGGGCATGGCAAAACCTTACCAGGGAAGATGGCGTATCAGAAGATGAAAATAGGAACAGGGCAAGAAGCTGAATGTGGGTCCCAAAAGCTGCAAGGTGAGAACTAACGCTGTGAGGGGAATGGGGAGCTGCAGTGTATTTTCAGATGGTGTGAATTGCATAGAACATGGTCAGGCCTGCTGGAAAAAGGGGCTATGCAGAAAGAATTATGAGGGCTTTAAATCACTTAGTCCCGACCGTCTGCCTGCTCTGTGAGCTTTCTCTTGGCTGCACAGGACCCACTTTGTACTCTAGATTGCAGTTAACTGCTTCAATATTATCCAGTATTTGGGCTTACTTAACTAGACAATTTTTCTAAAGTGCTTTATGATTATATCATAAGCTCTTTGACAATAGAGTTGTGTCATCTTTAGAATTTCTCATAGAACTAGCATTATCCTTGCTGGGATAATAGATGTAGAGCAATTGAACTATGGCTTCCTTGCAACACCTATGCTTACTATAGTTTCTGTTGAGGCAAGGTAAAATTCCCTAATGGACCCCTGCTTCTAAAGGACTCTGCCCGTTAACTGTGGATTTGGAGGGGCCAGGCCTCTTGCTTAGGCTCATGTCTTGTTTTCCTATATGTAATACAAACCTTATGCATTTAGGGTTTACCTGGTATGTGCCATCTGCTATACTATTGTGTGTGTCATCTGCCAGATCATGGGCTTCCAGAAGCTTCTCTGAGCCTTGTTCACTGCAATGACTCCCTTGTGCCTTTGAACCTGTGCTTCCTTTGGGCCTCCCAACCTAACCTTTAAGCTGTGAGTGTGTTCATATTCATTTCTCTAGCCTCTGACCTTAAATTTGTCAGAGCTTTGAGCAAGCACATTCTTTTTAGAAATTACCTTGGCTAATATCTCCAGTCTAACCAACCTTATTCTACATCAGTGTCTCATAAATGGCGATCCAGAGTCCATCTACATTAGAATCAGCTGGAAAAACTGGAAAAATGCAGATTCCTGCCTGGTCTTCATCCCAGGCCTGCTGGATCAGAATCTAGGACTGAGCCTAGAATCTGCCTTTTAACAAGTTTTCTGATGGATTGCTGATACACCCTAAAGGCTTGAATGCCCATCTGTTCAGTCCTACCCAGTTGGTGTGGCTCTAAGACATTGCCCTCTGTGTATCCTGTGTTTCAGCTACTCAGGACCTGGCTGCTGAATGCCCTCACTGTGGTGCATCAGACCCCACTGCTCACGCCTGTAAGGAGGGCTCCAACCCTTTGGGGCGCCTCTCACCTCTGGTCCCATGATCTGTCCTCAGCCACCCTTCAGGAACTCCCTGTTCTTGAATGTGTGCCAGCTGCTCCCAGAGAGTCTGGGAACTGCACACTAGACCTGCACTGCCTCGGCCATGGCTTTCTTTCCACTGAAAAGAGGATGGAATCTTGTGAGGTACAACAGGGTAACTGAAAACAGGTTGAAGTTTTTGCAGCTTCAGTCACAAGTGGGAAAAATTTCTAGTGCCCATTTCTGAATCAAAGAGTAGGGGGAACTGGTAATACAGCAGCCCAGTTGTTGAATGGGAGAGCAAATAAAGCAGCGCCTCCTCACGTTTCTACTTACTTTTGTGATTTTAAAAGGACAGTAAAATGTAGGATTATAAAATAGTAAAGGCAAGCTTTGTAAAGGCCTTCTCAATATAAAAGACCTTTAACCATCTTTCATTCCGACCAGATCTTAGCACAGGAAGCAGGATGCGAGCAAGGCTGGAACCTCTCCTGGGATTTCTGCTGAGACCGGGCTGAGCCACAGGTCAGAGGCTGGAAGTGCACCTCCACTGCCTGGAGAGGGGAGAACAGATCCCTCTGTCAGTTCCTGCTGATAATGATGCAGCCTGCGTGGGCAGACGTTGTGCATCCCTTGGCTGGATAGAACACGTGTCTCAATGCCTTGCTTGTTCTTCACCTTTGTGTAGCATGTGGCTTGGCAGGCGAGAGGGGATTAGGAGGCCTGTTGACAGAAATCCTGGTAGAATTCCATGTTTGAGAAACCCATCCAAAGGTGATAGCTTTGGGGCTTCATTAGGGTGGTTATCAGATCCAAAAATGTTTTCCAGAGTGTGGACCCCTCCCTCCATGTACCTGTTCCTATCTCTCTAATCTCATAAAAGTGGGGAAGGGCTAGAAACGCTTTCTCAAAAGAGACTTCCGAGAAATAGCTCCCAGACTAAACACTTTGCTGTGTTCACTTATGTACTTGTTTTCCAAAATCTGCCAATTAAAAGAAAGAAAGTTGTATGTGTTGAGACAAGTAGGGACACACAGGCTGATGGGGTCAGAGGGCCACTGATGCTGAGGTTGCTCAGAGACTGGGAAGGTGGCTCAGGATGGGGTGAGCCCCTGCTTCTCAGGGGTGCTGGCCTGTCCTATTTACTCCAGAACACTTAGACCCATAGAGGCCAGGATTTTGGGGCCGCTGTGACAAATAGCCTTGGGAAGGTCATGCAGATGCATCAGTGGCATGCAAAACCTGCCATCAGTCTTGGATATAGTTGGTCTTCAAAATGTGATTCCTGAATATATACCATTGCCTTTTAGCGGGCTTTTTGTTTTTTTTAACCAATGCAGAACTATGCCTTTGTTTCATTCATTCATACATATGGCATACAGGAAAGAATAGGTGTCTTACTCTATCTTGCTCCTAATATTGAGTCAGAGGAACTCCAAGGACAAGGTCTCTCAAAAGAGTGGTTCCCCCAGGTTCATGGACATATTATTTCTATGCACAAAATGAATTAATGAATGTGCTAAGACAAGGCCAGCTATCTAGAGAGTATTACCTTGTTCCTCATAAGCTTCCTTTTGACTTTTGAAAAACATGCTGCTTGTCTAGTAAGCAGTAAGTACTCATTCTCCTCTACAAAGGAAGCTTTAAAAACTGACTAGTCTCAAGGTGATTTTTCCCTCTCTTGCACTGGGAATACAAGCTCCTTTATCTCAAACATCTCTGGTCAGTTGAGGCTCACTTGATGTGCTGTAGCAGGGAGAGGTCAGGGCTGGAGATGTAATGTTGGAAATCATTAGTGGTTTTAAAGCCATGAGATGGGTGAGATCACCAGGGGGAGTAGATACAGAGAGAAAAGAGAAAAGGTCTAAAGACCAGGGGCACTGTAACACTAAGTATTTGGGGAGGTGGGAAGAAACAAACAAAGAAGACCAGGAAGGAGTGGTTAGAGAAGTAGGTGCAAAATTAGGCATGTGGGGTGTCCTGGAAGCCAGAGGAAGACAGTATTTCAAGGACACTGGAGGGGTCAACAGTGAGGAATGTTGCTGAGAGATGTAGTCAGCTAAGGGTGAGCTCTGCCACTGTTTTAACAATGTGAAGTTGTTGGTGACCTTGGAAAGGGCATATTTTGGTGGAGAGGTGGTGGTGAAAGCTTGATTGGCCTGGGCTCTAAAGATTCATTCATCTCTGTTGCTCCATGAAGTGGAACAAAATAAGAGCATCAGCAACCTCCAGTCAGGGCTGATGATACCCCGTCCTGCCTGTATTATCTCCCCAAACATCCTCTCAGGAATTTTCTACACATTCCTTAGTTGATGGACATATGGACCAAGTTCCAATCAGGAGAAACTATGTCACCAAATTTTGGGATTGTAGCGGTTATTGCGAGTGTTTAAAATTAAAGCCTCAGCCTTTAGGTAGGACCACACATGGTTTAAATAGGAAGGTGCCCCTTACAGATAATTGAAACTGAGTCTCCCTATTTTACATATTGGGAAACTGAGGCTCAGATCTGGCAGATGACTCATTGAAGGTCATACAACCGCTCTGAGGCATTGCCCCCTTTCTTCCTCCCAAATGTGGGAGGAGAGAACCTGGTGGATGAGAACCTGTACTTTTAAAAAAGATTACTGGGGGACAGATCTCTTATTTCTTTCATTTCCTTCAGACACCCATTTTGGGGCAAATTTTCTTTACAACAAATAAATAAAACTACTCAGATTATAATATACGCCATTTTTCCATATAAAAGATTAAGTCTACTTGGGTCCAAAAATCTGGGAAGGCCCTAGTCAGGCAGCCTATTCTTTGAGAAATGAGAGGGACCCTGTGGCCCAATAAAGGGCTCACGTTCAGCAAAGACTCTGGGCTGAGGCTTTCCACCCTCCTTCTTGGACTTTTTTTTTTTTTTGAGACAGAGTTTCACTCTTGTTGCCTCGGCTGGAGTGCAATGGCACGATCTCGGCTCATCGCAACCTCCACCTCCCAGGTTCAAGCAATTCTCCTGCCTCAGCCTCCTGAGTAGCTGGGATTACAGGTGCCCACCACCACACCCGGCTAAGTTTTTTGTGTTTTTAATAGAGACGGGGTTTCTCCATGTTGATCAGGCTGGTCTTGAACTCCCAACCTTAGGTGATCCACCTGCCTTGGCCTCCCAAAGTGCTGGGATTACAGGCGTGAGCCACTGTGCCTGGCAGGACTTTTTTTTTTTATATAAGCAGAGCCCCTTTTGCCAGCTTTCTTGGGATCCCAGCCTCTTGCCAGTTGGTATTGTCATTCTTGGAGGGGGCCCAGGTTGGGCTAATGCTCATGTGACTAGAGCTTGCTGGTGTTGAGGATGTTCATCTGAAGTTCATCACTACTAGGCTTGACCTAAAAAAAGGGACGGAGCTTAGCTCCTCCACTGGGGAGCTATCGATTCTTAACGAGGAGCCCCATACGCCCTTCAGGCTAGTCAACTGCCTGCTCTGCTCCTAGAATTCTCCTGTCCAGATACTAAAGGACAAGCCCTTGCTCTGCCCTGGGAGGGGAAACCAGGATGTGGTTGAAAAGCTGTCAGTTCCTGGGCTGGGCCTGTGTCTGCCACCACCTTCTGCAGACCTCCTACCTCCATGGAAGATAAAAAATATAAGCTCTGAACTCATTAGAGTTAGCAGCACCAAGCTTTGATTTAAAATCTTTTTATAACTTGGTTTATTAAAAACAGAATGTTAACCATTCGACCCAGCAATCTTATTACTGGGTATATATCCTAAAGGTAAAGAAAGTTCTATTGAAAAGACACATGCAATCATATGTTCATTGCAACATTCTTCACAATAACAAAGATGTGGAATCAACCTAGATGTCCATCAACGATGCAATGGATGAAGAAAATGTGGTGCATATACACCATGAACCACTACAAGGCTGTAAAAAAGAACACAATCACGTCCTTTCCAGCAACGTGGATGCAGCTGGAGGCCATTATCCTAAGCAAATAAACACAAGAACAGAAAACCAAATACCTCATGTTCTAAGTGAGAGCTAAACATTGAGTACACACGGATGCAAAGAGGGGAACACTGGGGACTACTAGAGTGGGGTAGACAGACGGGGGCAAGGGTTGAAAAACGATTGGGTAGTATGCGCATTACCTGGGTGATGGTATCATTAATACCCCAAACCTCAGAATTATGCAATATATCCAGGTAACAAACATGTACCTCCTGAATCTAAAATAAAAGTTAAAAATAGAATTAAATAGAAAAAGAGAGGTTATAATTTGCTTTGTTCAATAACTGGAAAGAGAATCAATGAACAGATAGAAGATCCAAGTGGGAGAGAAGCGAAACATTGGTTCTCAAGCTATGCTCCCCAGTCGAATCATCTGAGGAGCTTTTAAAACCCATAGTACTTTGATCTCACCCTGTGTCAGTTAGATCAGAATTTTTGGAGATGGGAGGTAAGCATCAATATTTTAAAAAACTCCCCAGGTGATTCCATTTACACCCAGTTTGAAAAAGAAGTGTATCTCAAACTTGACTCTGTCTCACCATTGTCTGGGGTCTTGTTGAAATGCAGATTTGGATTCAGTGGGTCTGCAATGGAGCCTGTATTTCTAACAAGCAACCAGGTGATGCTGAAGCTGCTGGTGTAGGGCCCACAATTTGAGATATGAGTAGCAGGATGCTAAAAATGCTAAAGTCTTTGCCACTCAGAGTCCAGCAGCAGGACCTCCGTCTGCAGGGAAGGGGCTGTGTGCCCTGGAGCAGGTGGATATGAGAGATCGGGGCTGTAGAAATATAGAGAGAAGCTGTAACCAACAACACACTCACCAAACTAGTTAAGGGATATTTCAGCCCTCAGCTAGAACGGGGAGAGAAACATCTGGCCTGAAGGAGGTGGAAAGCCTGTGCTGACTTGTTGTGCTGCCTTGGAGGGGAGTGCTCTCCTGGGCTGAGCTCAGGGTCCTCACTGCCTCCCTGCTGTTCTGGCTCCCTTGCCCTCTGGCTTCCATTTGCTTTTCCAGAAATGGTTCTGTGGCTTGAGGATACCAGTGCCAAGTCTCATGCACAGTCCTTGCAGGCCCTGGGGCTCTCTGCTGAGATTTGGCATGGGCTCCACTATCAGATCCTGATGTTATCCCTTCCCCCAAAGCTGTTGCTTGCTTAGCTCTTGTGCTAACAGCAAGCTCCCTTTCACGATGAAAGAGGGTCATTTGGAGAATGCTTTTGATATGTGGTTGTTTTGCATGCATTAGCCTTGTGCTGTAAAAGGAGTGCACAGATTAAGGGGTGCTATGGTTTGATTTGTTTGTCCCCATTAAGCCTCATGTTGAAACTTGATCCCCAGTGTCAAGGTGGGGTAATGGGAGGTATTGGGGTTATGGTGGCAGATGAATAGATTGGCGTCTTCCCTGAAGGTGAGTAAATTCTCACCATTAGTTTCGATGAGTGCTGGTTGTTAAAAAGAGCCTGGCACCTCCTCCCTCCCTCTGTCCTCCTCTCTCGCCATGTGACCCCTGCACATGCTAGTTCCCCTTCACCCTCCACCACAAGTGGAAGCAGCCTGAGACTCTCGCCAGATGCAGACATCCAAGCCTGAAGTTTTCAGCCATCTAAATCTTGAGCCAAATGAACCTTTTTTCTTTATAATTTATCCAGCCTAAGGTATTCCTTTATAGCAACACAAAATAAACTAAGACATTGGAGAATGGTTAAAATCCAGAGGCAGGTTGGGAGGCAGGAGGAGAGTACAGGAGGAAGAGCAAGATGGGCTTGGGGTTTCACAGGAAAGCATTTGTGAAAGGGATGATGTGATGGTTAATACTGAGTGTCAACTTGATTGGATTGAAGGATGCAAAGTATTATTCCTAAGTGTGTCTGTGAGGGTGTTGCCAAAGGAGATTAAGATTTGAGTCAGTGGACTGGGAGTGGCCGACCCACCTTCAATCTGGGTGAGTACCATCTCATTAGCTGCCAGCACAGCTAGAATAAGGGAGGCAGGAGAAAAATGGAAGAGTAGACTTACTGAGTCTTCCGGCCTTCAACTTTCTCCCGTGCTGGATGCTTGCTGCCCTCAAATACCAGACTCCAAGTTCTTCAGCTTTTGTACTCTTGAATTTACACCAGTGGCTTGCCAGGGACTCTTGGGCCTTTGGCCACAAACTGAAGACTGCACTGTTGGCTTCCCTACTTTTGAGGTTTTGGGACTTGGACTGGCTTCCTTGCTTCTTAGCTTACAGATGGACTGTTGTGGGAGTTCACCTTGTGATCATGTGAGTCAATACTCCTTAATAAACTCCACTTTATATATACATCTATCCTATCAGTTCTGTCCCTATAGAGTACCCTGACTAATACAGATGAAGTGGGGAAAATGGCCAGTATGGTCATGGCCACATAGTTGAGACTTTATGTAAGGTAGGTTTGGGTCAGAGTAAAGGTATCTACTCAGGTATATTGAAACCCAGTCTAACATTTGTGCAGATGTTCCCATTAGTGTTCACCTCATTCTTGATTTCATATCTACCTCTGTTCAGGGTTTAGATTTTTAAATGTTTCCCAAAATGTCCTCTCACTTGGTCTCTGTAACTCCATTTCCCTGTGTAGTAGGAACAAGGCTGACAATTTTATATTACTAATTGGATGTGCAAAGAAAATGTAAATTTTATTTTCCATAATGGAGCTAATCTTGCTCCAGTACCCTCCCCCAGATGGGTAGAAAAGAAAACATGTTTCTAGTTTTTCAACTTGCCAATTAAAGCATCTCAGACTCACTCTTTTGGTTTGAAAGTGTCTTTCAGTTTAAAATAGTCACCTCTGTGGAAACATCTCCTTGGGGTAAATTCTCAACATCTCAGGCTCCTATCTCTGTTTTTCCTCCTCTCCAAAAGGTGGTTGTAGGGCCTTATTTGGGTGGGGAGGGGCCCCAGATGCATGCAAGCAGGCTTGTATTGACCCCTGTGTTCTTTCTGCTCTCTGTAGCCAGACCATAGATGGGTCTGGTCCCTGGGTTCCTATGCAGAGCCCTTCTAGCATTTGAGGGCCATCTATGGATAAGTCCATTAATCTATAATGTGGTGTGAATGTCTGTGTTCCCTCCAAGATTCACAGGTTAAAACCTCATCTCCAATGCAAGAGTGTTGAGAGGTGGGGCCGAATGTGAAGTGTTCAGGTCATGAGGGCTCCATCCTCATGAATGGATTAACAATTCTATAAAAAGGGCTTGGAAAAGTGGGTTTGCCCTCTTCTGCCATTCTGCCATGTGAGGAAAGAGTTCTTCTTCTCTGGAGGTTGCAACATTCAAGGCCCCACCTTGGAAGCAGAGACTGGGCTCTTACCACACCCCAGACCTACTGGCGCCTTGATCTTGGACTTCCTAGCCTCTGAAAGTGTGAGAAATAAATTTCATTCTTTATAAGTTACCCAGTCAATGGACTCACAATCTGGCCATTTGCTGAAGAACTCAGTCTTCCCATTTTCTCATTTCTAATTGGATGTGCAAAGAAAATATAAAAGTTACACAGGACCTTCTTCTTGGCTGGATTTCTAGAGCCTGTCTCTCTGACTGAATCCCTTCTCCTAGTGCCCCCAGTGTGCCTTATTCATGAGAAGATATTAATTCTGATGCTCTTTCCCTCCTTTAGAATCATGGAACTAGATTTTGTGGAAAGGGAGATGTTACAGGTTTAATTGTATTCTCCTCAAAAAAGATATGTTGGAGTCCTAACCTCTGGTACCTCAGAATGTGACCCTATTTGGAGGTAGGGTATTCACAGTGGCAACCAAATTAAAATGAAACTCTTGGAATGGGTTATAATTCACTGTGACTGCTGTCCTTATAAAAAGGGATAAAAGGGAGAAATTTCAGATGCAGAGACACACATACACGAAAGATGACTCAGGAGTTTGAGATAAGCCTGGCCAACATGGTGAAACCCCATCTCTACTAAAAATACAAAAATTAGTTGGGCATGGTGGCATGCACCTGTAATCCCAGCTACTCAGGAGGATGGGGCAGGAGAATCACTTGAACCTGGGAGGTGGAGCCTGCAGTGAGCCAAAATCTTGCCATTTCTCTCCAGCCTGGGCAACAGAGCAAGACTCTGTCTCAAAAAAAAAAAAAAGAAAAAAAAAAAAAAGAAAAAGAAAAAGAAAGAAAGAAAGATGACATGAAGATGCAGGGAGAAGACAGCCATCTGCTAGCCAAGGAGAATGGTCTAGAATGGATCCTTTCCTCACACTCCTCAGAAAAAAATCAACTCTCTGGACACCTTGATTTTGGACTTTTTGCCTCCTGAACGGAGACAACTAATTTCTGTTGCTTAAACTACCCAAATTGTGGTACTTTATTATGACAACTCTAGTGAACTAATACAGTTGACCCTTGACCCTCCAACATAGGTGTTAGGGGTGCTGACCCCCAGCTCAGTAAAAAACCTGAGTATAACTTTTGACTCTCCCAAAACTTAACTACTAATATCCTACTATAAACAGCTGATTAGCACATAGTTTGTATGTTATATGTAACACATACTGTATTGTTATAATAAAGTAAGCTAGAGAAAAGAAAATATTATTAGGAAAATTATTAAGAAGAGAAAATATGCTTACATTCATTAGGTCTTCATCTTGTCCTCACAATGAGTAGAACAAAGGGGGCGAGGTTGATCTGCTGTCTCAGGGGTGGCAGAAGATGACAAGGTAGAGGAAGTGGAAGGGGAGGCAGGAGAGGCAGGCAGACTCGTTGTAAGTTTCATTGAAAAAACATCCATGTGTAGGTGGACCTGCATGGTTCAAACCCATGTTGTTTGAGGGTCAACTGTCTAGGAGGAATTGTCGCTGCTTTTTTTCTTTTAAACCCCGAGTAAAGTCATCCTCCAAATTCTAATATTCAGCTCTCCTAGCAGAACTGGGTGTTCTCAATACTGTATAATAAAACCTCCCCCTAGAAGTTTTGAGGGGTATGAGTGGCTAGAGATTAATATCTTTCCTATATGTTAAACAAATAATTTAGGAGGGCTGGAAGGAGCATTACTCTTCCATTTCGTGGAGGCTGTAGTTCCAGGTCTCTCCATAAAGAATATTATTGATTGTTGTCTTGGCTCTGAATATATTTCTACTTAATCCAGATTCTGCCTTGATCAGATTAGACCTCTCCCATTTCCAAACCAGGATGGCAGAACCACAGGCCCCAGTCCTCTGTTTGCCCCCGTGTCTGAAACAATGCTCCTCCAGCTTTCCGTAGTCCACAGAAAGGATATTGTGACAGTGTGACATACACTAGACTTTTATAACAGGTGCTTAAGTTTTTCTCAAAGTCGGAATGCTTCCAGTTGGCCACTGTTAAGTCCAAAGGTTCTGTCCAAAGAGCACATCCGCTGTTCCTGGAGCTCAGAACGTGTCTCTTAACAGAAATCCTGGGCTGGACAGCTTTCAAATATGGACTTTGGCAGAGGGTGTGGTGGCTCACACCTGTAACCTCAGCACTTTGGGAGGCCAAGGTGGTAGGTGGATTTCTGCTTGGGAGGCTGAGGTGGGAGGATTTCTTGAGCCCAAGAGTTTGAGGCCGCAGTGAGCTATGATCATGCCACTGTATCCCAGCCTGGGTGACAGAGAGAGGCCTTGTCTTCAACAAACAAACAAACAAACAACAAAACCAGTAAAGACTTTGGAAATCTCTCCCTGAGGGTGGCTGCCAGATGCTGGGTGCCCTCAGAGGTGGCAACTGTGCAGCCACACCTGACCATCATTCTGCTGGAGCCTGGCTCCTTCCACTGTGGCCTGGGCTTAAGTTGCTTCTGTGCACAACACTTCTGTGGCTTCAGAGCCTTCCAAACCTTCCTGCCGAGTCTTGCTGGAGAAGGCAACACTAAAGACGTTGGATAGAGATGAGCTTAAAGAGGGAGAGGGTGGAAACTCCTGAAAATTTGGCGTTGCATGACATATTAGCAATCATTCTGCTCCCCCACCCAACCTTCCCCAGCCAGGGCGAGATTTTACTGATGCTGAACTTGAACTGAGGTTCCAAGATGTCAAGTGATTAGCTCAGAGTCACAGAGGAGTTAGAGGCAGAGTTGGAAAGAGATCCAGATCTGCCTCCCAAGTCAGGCCTCCTTCCTTTCCAGGAGAAATATCATGAGGCAGCTGGGTTTGTTGATTGAAAGGCCAGTATCTTCTTAGTTTAGTGATCTTTTTCCTCTACCAAAGCTAGTCGCTTCCTAATACATGAAAATACTCCAGCTTCTGGGACACCTCAAGTCCTTTCCTCTAGTCGCTTTCCTGTTATCTCCAATCCAACCTCATTCAGCGTCCTCCACCACCTGGCCCGCCCTCCCTCCATCCTTCCCTCCTTCCATTATATTTGCCCTGTATTGCTGGGGTTGAGCGATACCATTCTCTTGGCCATGCCTCCTGCCAGTATTTCCTAGCTTTTGGTGTTGGTACAAATCTTCTGAGGATCTGAAAAAATGGAGATTCCCTGGTGTGTGTTTCAGCTTGACACATTCTGGAAAAGGAATCTGAAGTTTAACAGGAGTCCTCTGTGATTCTGATGCAGGGGAGCCAGAAATCCTGCTGGAGAATCACTGCTTTACAACTTTCCACCTCCGTTTGGGCATTTTTCTGCTAGTGTGGTTGAGGGCTTTGGGATTCCTACTCTGTCAAGTATGAGCTAAGTGAGCTTGGTCAAATCAAATCACTTTATTGCTCTACACCTGTGATGGTTAATCTTGAGTGTCAACTTGATTGGATTGAAGGATGCAAAGTGTTGATCCTGGGTATGTCTGTGAGGGTGGTGCGAAAGGAAATTAACATTTGAGTCATTGGGCTGGGGAAGGCAGACCCACCCTTAATCTGGGTGGGCACCTTCTAATCAGTGGCTGGCACACCTGGCTAGAATATAAAGCCAGTAGAGAAAGGTGAAAAAGCTAGACTGGCCTGGCCTCCCAGCCTACATCTTTCTCCCATGCTGGATGCTTCCTGCCCTCGAACATCTGACTCCAAGTTCTTCCATTTTGGGACTCGAACTGACTCTCCTTGCTACTCAGCTTGCAGATGGCCTATTGTGGGACTTGTGACCATGTGAGTTAATATTTAATAAACTACTATATATATACTATAGTGTATGTATAGTAGATATATATATATATATATATCTCCTATTAGTTCTGTCCCTTTAGAGAACCCTGACCAACATGACACCTCATTTCACACCTGTCAAATCTGGACATCAATTCCTATATTCTAGGGGTATTATGGAAGATTTAAAAACAATGCTTTGAGTAGTAACATTACCTCTGATCAGTTGGTAGCCACAGAGAATAAGGTGTAAAGTTTTCTTCCTTAGGGTAGATATGGTCTAAAAAGTGGTTTGCAGAAGATCAAAAAGCTCTTTAAAGTTTGAAGAAATTCGAGAAAAAATCTTAAGCAATCAGCTAGGTAGAGAAAAAGTGGGATCTTGATGAAGACCTTACGCAGTCCTCATCGGTACGGAGGGTTGGGACCCAAGCCTGACTCAAGCCAGGTGACCTAGGGCAAGTCACAGGATCTATCTGAAGCTCAACTATCTCACCTGCACAATGGGGATAATGAGAATACTTCTGTCCCTACCTGCCCTGGGAGATGGTAGTGCTGATCAAATGGCAACACAGTGAGGCATTTTGTGAATTAGCAAGTGCTGTGGGAATAGAAGCAAGTTATTTTTTGCACTGGAAAGGCAGCGGCCTTGTCCATTAGGTATTTCTCTCAGAATCAGAATGAAGCGATTGGTTAAAAATCGAATCATTAAAAACACCAACCTAAAATACAGCCAGAATGGAATCTGTGTTTCAGGTGGTCAAGAAAAGTATTCAGGCCGGGCGCGGTGGCTCAAGCCTGTAATCCCAGCACTTTGGGAGGCCGAGACAGGTGGATCACGAGGTCAGGAGATCGAGACCATCCTGGCTAACACAGTGAAACCCCGTCTCTACTAAAAAAATACAAAAAAACTAGCCGGGCGCGGTGGCGGGCGCCTGTAGTCCCAGCTACTCGGGAGGCTGAGGCAGGAGAATGGCGTGAACCCGGGAGGCGGAGCTTGCAGTGAGCTGAGATCCGGCCACTGCACTCCAGCCTGGGCGACAGAGCGAGACTCCGTCTCAAAAAAAAAAAAAAAAAAAAAAAAAAAAGAAAAGTATTCAATTACTATTCTTAAATTTACCTGTTCGGGAATTATGTTGCTGCTTTATCATGTGATTAAGGCCATGGAATTCCTCTAATCTCCCCTATTTTTCCTAATTGCTGATCATATCGAGTTCAAATGGTGGAGACCTGAAGGTAAAGCCTATTGGGAGTAAAAATCCAGCCCCCCAAAACCAAAAACAACAACAAAAAAGAAATGAAACACTCCACCGGGATTTCCTAAGTTAACACTGACAGAAGGTAGATGGAAGTTTACTAAAGGGGCACTGGGTTGACACTTGGCGCACACAAGCCTGGCTTTATGACCTCTGCCATCTGTGCCTTCACTTGTTTCTTTGCCTTCACCTCCCAGTCTGTCCTTTACGAATTCTCTCATCCTCCTTAACTGAGGTGCTTTTTTCCTCAATCCTGTGTGCACTTGCCAACCACTGCCTTTGTTCAAACCATCAAACCACCAGCCCACCGTGTGTCTTCTCTGCAATGCTCTCCTGTGTCCCTGCCTCTCCCTTCTTTAAGGATGCAGGTATCCTCCAGGAAGCGGGCCAGGAGTCTCGGCCCTCTGCACAGGGGCTCTGCCTGAGCCTCTTGTGTGCTCTTGGCTCTGGTTGCCCTGCATTGCACGTTGTGGGTTTGGGTAGCTGTTCTATAAACTGTAAGACCCTCAAGGCTGAGTCTCTTCACCTCTTTCAGCCCTCAAGCCTGTGTCTTTCAGCCTCCCAGAGTCTAGCACGGGTCTGTAAATATCAGAGCACAACACTTTCTTATTGTTGATAAAGATTCTGAAATACTAGTCTCCTTCGATAAGAAAGAGTAAACAGGCCAAGGTGGGTGAATCAGCGGAGGTCAGGTGTTTGAGACCAGCCTGGCCAACAGGGTGAAACTCTGTCTGTACTAAAAATACAAAAAATTAGCCGGGCATGGTGGTGCATGCCTGTAATCCCAGATACTCGGGAGGCTGAGGCAGGCAAATTGCTTGAACCTGTGAGGCGGAGGTTGCAGTGAGCCGATATTGTCCCATTGCACTCCAGCCTGGGCGACAGAGTAAGACGGTCTTAAAAAAAGAAAAAAAAAGAAAAGTAAACAGGGATGGGTACTAACTTTTACAGTGAAACCTAATGTGCGATGAGTGTATGAGTGGGGGATGGTTAGATGTGTTGGCTCTGGAATGAGACCGCAAGCCCATTTCTTACTTCCAATCATGTGTAAGTGTTGATTAAAAATACTAAATATTTGGATATCCATCTCTCTAATAATCAAATTTCTTACTTCCTGACTTAGCATTCAAGCTGTACACCCACTGACCTATGAACTAAAAACGTCTTTTCATTCAGGCATTAGAAACAGATGTAGAGCTGAATTTTGAACCCATTTAAATGATTTTGACTTTGGAACAGAAGATATTTTGCTAAAAAACTATTCTTAAACCCAACAAGAGAGGCTGTTCCTTCACAGGTAGAATAGTAAACTCACGTCTCTCGTAAAGAGAATTTGTAAGTGGCCTTTCCCCCCGACCATTGAGACCACAGTCACATTTAAATCATTTCATCAAATGAAGGAATTTTCTTATGAGACAAATTCTAAGCACTCAGGCCATGCTACAGTGAGTTTTTCAAGGGAGACCACATTCCCCAGGTATTTGGGGGCTCTTGTGCATCGATTTAGGAACTCAGAAATAACTTACTTCTGGTATGAACTTAAAAAGGGTGTCTTCATAATCCAAGTGCAACTTGAATCACAAAAAAATTAAAATATCTTTTTTTAAACCTCAAGATATTAGAGATCTAAATTAAATTGAAGAAACACACATTCACAATGCATGAGTTTTGTTGCCAGCCTTTATTTGATAATGCTGCCAAATACACCTTATTTTAGAAGAGCATTGTGAGATAGCAGAGAGATAAAAGTTAGACCAAGAACAATGCTGCCATGGAAAAGGCAACTGTGTGCTCATCACCCCCACCCAGTGGTGACAGGTAGACACCTGGGTAGGAACCCTGATGCTGGGTGGCTGGTAGGAGGCGCTGCAGAGAGACCCCTGCCTGGCTCTCATCCTCCATCAGTAGCAAGTCAGTCTAGCTCAGACCCAGACAAGTGGAAGAAGTCAACTCTTAACTAGGGTATAATGAAGCATGATGGAAGTATTTGACCCAGCAGCTCTTCTATACCCAGGAGGCCCTGACTGCCACATTCACCAGCTGATTTTCCAGGTGAGGACAAATGCAGACTGATAAAGCTGTGTTGGGATGAGACTGCTATTGGTGGGATAGACTCATTCTCTATCTAGAGCTTCATTCTGATATCCCCCCCGAGCAGGGAGAAGGATTAAAATTCCTGCCTTAGTAAATGACAAATCCCTAAAAACAGATTATGAAAGTGGATCATAAATAGTTTTCCTCTGGAATACCAAGATACCCTGGTATTCCAGAATAGAATATTTCTCCCACTCAATTTGTTTCTGGGACACGATGCTCAAGAGTTAGTGTGTTCTGGTAGTATAGAAGGCACATAGTCTTGTCTTGGCTCTAGGACCGACACCATCATGAATACCTTGGAAAATCACTGGGCTGTATTTGTGCCTCACTTTCTCCATCTATATACTGAGTGCTTTACACTTTGGAGAAAACAATGTGTTTGTCAACATGACTCTGCCCTGAATGACTTCTGCCAGTGTCTGCAGTTCTTGGTGTTGAACCTTCTTGGATTTACCCTTTCTAAGGGTATGGCTTCCAGTGGTTCAAACCTGGTACAAATCACCCCTGTTCAGAGAACCATCCCCAAACTTCTGCCTCCATTGCTCCGTGAGACATCAGGTAGACAAGTAGACTCTGCTCTGGGGAAGGTATTTTGAGGAAGAAACAGTTCTACTCTGTGTTTCTCTGTGCTCCTCCTTCCTGGCCCAGGCAAGTGGGTGCTTCTTTCAGGCAATTGGAAAATAGCTGAAGAAATGCAATGGCAGCTCTGCGCAGAGGCAGAGTTGCTTAAGAGCCATCCTGAACTCAGGCCCGAAGAGCACTTTTACAGCTAGTGATCTCGGCAGGAGCTGGCAAGATAAGTGTTGTTGGAAAATCTCTGTGTTTAGTTTTAAGTCATCTTCTCTTACTTTCCTCCCTTAAGGAAAGGAATGCAACAGAAAGGAGCAAATGTGTTTATTTTCCTGACATTCCTTCATCTGCAGAGCATGAGGAAACTGTCTGTTATGGTCCTGGTTTGCTACTGGAACAGAAGGGAGGAAATTGGGGTAACAGGCAGAAGGATTCCTTTGATATAAAAAGATAACAATGCAACTAAACAAAATCCACATACCAAGCCTCCAGCTGGTGCCTATTGGATGAGGGTTGTAAACAAGAACCTAAACTGCCCAGATTATAATGTGGCTGGTCTTCACTTCTCACTCTGAAGTGCACATACAACCAAACAAAAGACATTAGCATCTGTGCTGTGCATCCCTCTTAACAGTCACTCATCACATTTCTGACGGCCCTATGAGAACTCAGGATCCCTGATCTTGCCTGATTCTTGGAGCCTTCCTCTATGCTGCAACTGAGTTTAGTGAGAGAAAGAGTGAGCACAAACATTGGTATCCCAAACATGGCAGCTTAGGTTAACTCCTCCGCCTCAGCCAGGGTAATGGAGATTGCTACCAAATTTGTAAAGTTATATGTGTAAATTTGTCATCCTAAACTTGTGTGTCTTCTTATAGGAGGGAAACTCATTAAGGATAGGAAACATGTCCCTGTAGAAAGCAAAACTTCCTCTTCCCTCAAGTGTATGCCTCCTAACTGCCCATGGTAACCAGTCCCTTAGCCTCCTGTCTGGGCCAGACATAGAATGACTTCTATCCTAGCTGTCACACCTGGGATAGTGACACTTGTTAAGTTTTAATTGGTTTAGTGCTGAGACCTTGTCAGTCGGGTTTTGGGCAGTGACTAGAGTCCCTGTCATCTTTACCACTCTTTGAAAAATGATTTATAGTGGCAACAAACATGTTGGTTAATGAACTGGGGACAGTTTGTTTTTAGACCTTTAGAAAGGCAGTTATCCTTAGAGGTCGTTTTCTTCAAATCCTCCACCTATCCATGCAAAATGTTCTAAGATCCCTAGAAGAAAGTTCATTCTGTCTGTTTTAGTTGAAATCTCCCAGCCTTTGTTAAAGGCTGCAGTTGTAAAGACGACAAAGTGTATACAGATGGCTGGGGAGTGCCTAGCTCATGGTGGTTTAGATATGTACTCCCTTGCCTCTGGGCTGAATGGAGGCTCTCTCTGGGATGCTGGCTCCTATGAATTTGTGGAATGTATCGTCATAATGTAGCCTTATCTGTATCCGTTCTTCTGAAAGCTTGGATAACTGACAGCTTGGTTGTCAATTAAAGTAAATTTTGATTATGATTATGGGGTAAGAGTCACAAGACTGCTACATTTGGTTTAACATATTTTCCTTTTTAGAGAAGAACGAGCCAAAAATTATTAGCAGCAGTTTCGGCTTCCGTTGTGAAAATAAGTTATCTTCACTGTGAGAATTCTCCTTGGGACTCAGGGCAAATCCAGGCCATAGTAATGCCTTTGTCTGATAAGCAAAATGGCAACACGTGGAGGTGGTGATATGATTCACGGAATACTAGACTTGCGGTCTGAAGACCTGGGTTCTTGAAAGGAGGATGTCCCTTATTAGCTGTGTAACTAGCAAGTCACAATCTCCCTGAGGCCCTGTTTCCTCTTCTGTCAAGTGTGGATAATATTTTCCCCGGCCACTTTATGGGGCTATTCTGAAAACCCCAAAAGATACAGTAAATTTGATCTTACATGGGGGTTCTAAAATCATCACCTATGATGCAAATCAAGTATAGTAAAGTTATCCTCATGAATTGTAAGATTCCATGTAGGAGACAAATATTCTTTTTCCTAATAAGTCCAATACAATCAACGTTTTTCCATTTCTGGACAGATCATTGTTTCTTCAGTTGAGTATAAAATGAAGCACTGGAAAACTACTGGGTGCTATGCTTATTACCTGGGTAATGAAATAGTGGGTACACTAAAATCCTTTCGACACACAATTACCTATATAGCAAACCTGCACCTGTACCCTGAACCTAAAATTTGAAAATGGGATATATTAGCATTTCCATTTAAGAAAGCATGGTTGAACTGGAAATAAAACTGAACCTAAGTTTCACCCATGTTGCTTTCTTTTCTTGCTCCTGTGTTCATTGTTTCATCATTCATGCAACAAACTTAATAAATAAAATGGTTTGTCAAAAAGTAGGATTTAATATAACTGAGAGCAACACAAATTCAACACAACTTGAAGATGATGTGATTATGAAATGCAATTATCAGCAAAGGTAAGAAAAAAATCTAAAAAGTGAACAACAACCACAACAACAGGTGAAGCACTCGGTTTGCATTTGGAGGCTCTGTTGTACCAAAAAAGGTGTCTTTTAAACAGTAGAAACCAGGTTTGATGGTGTGCACCTATAGTCCTAGTTACTGGGGAGGCTCAGGTGGGAGGATTGCTTGAGCCCAGGAGTGTGAGGTTACAGTGAGATATGATTGTGCTACTACTCTCCAGCCTGGGTAACAGAGTGACACCCTGTCTCAAAACAAATAAATAAACAAACAAACAACCAGTAGAATTTTACTTCACGTGATGAGATTCTCCTAAAATGACATAGGAGACATAGGAGCAGTGGAACCAGTCAGAGGAAAAGCAGTCACATCACCCTTCTCAAACTCTTGGAATGAAATGGCAGGTGGAACCACCCACACTGTGTACACTGATTCTCTTTCTTGTACATGCTATAATTGCTTTTTCTTTATTGCTGTGTGTGTGAATACTTGAATTCTTGTAAGTTAAATGCGTTCATGTGACTACAGTGCAGTAAAAGCTCTGAAAAACAATCAAAGGGCTATACAAATGAAAGGTGAAGGGTTGTAAGACAAAGAAGGAAAAGGAGTCTTCCCAGAATGGTGAGTCAGAACTGCCATGATAAACCCAATGGTTGCTTTATGCGGAAGAGCAAACTAGGGTGCTGGGTGCTGAGGCTCCAGCTGCTGTCTAGTTCCTAGGACAGGAATCTCAGCAGAAAAGATATTTTTGAAAGCAACTTTGAAGATATACAACAAACTTCATATATTTAAAGCATTCAATTTGATGAGCTACGATGAATGTATATGCTCACGAAACCATCACTATAACCAATATAACAAACGTTTTCATTTTTCTGAAAATATCCCTCATGCCTCTTTGTAATCCATCTTTCCCTCCACCTTCATTTCCAGGCAACAAATGATCTACTCTTTGCCACCATACACTAGCTTGCATTTTTTAGAATTTTATATGAATACATAAATGGAATAATACAACATGTATTCTATTTTGAGGGGGATTTTGTCTCCAGTTACTCAAAATAATGATTTTGAGATTCATCCATATTGTATCACCAGTTTACTCTGTTTTGTTTCTGAGTACTATTGTATAGATATATCACAATTTGTTTATCTAATCACCTGTTGATGGACACTTAGGTTGTTTCCAGTTTTTGTCTATTACAGGTAAAGTGGCTATGAATATTCATGTATGAGTCTTTATGTGAACATATGCTTTTATTTACTTGGTGTAGAATTCCTGGGTCATTCCAAACATTGCATGGTAGGTTTATGTTTAGCTCTAGAATCTGCAAAACTCTTTTCCAAAAAATTTGTATCATTTGCTATTTCCACCAGTAGTGTATGAGAGTTCTTCTTGCTCTGCGTCATTGCCAACGCCCAGGATGGTCGGTCTTTCTCATTTAAATCTTTCTGGTAGATGTGGAGTGACATTTCATTGTGGTTTTCACTTACATTTCCCTGATGACCCATGATTTCAAACATCTTTCTATATGATTTTAGCTCTTGATAGATACTCTTTTGAAGTGTCTATTCACCTTTCATTGCCCATTAAACAAGATAGGTTGTTTGTCTAGTTCAGTAATTGTAAGTAATTATTGAGTTGTAAGAGTTCTGTATACATTTTGGTTACAAGCCCTTTGGATGTTTTCTCCTAGGCAGTGACTTGCCTGTATGTTTCGTTAATGGTATTTTTCAGAGAATGAAAGTGTTTGTGATGAAGTAGCATTGAGCAAACAACATTTCTAATAAATGCTCCATTATTTTTATTTTCTTCCTAAGAAAAGTTTGCCCACTCCAAGGTTACAAAATGGTTCTCCTTTAACTTTTTTAGAAGTTTTGTAATTTTATATTTTGCATGGAAGTGTGTGATCCATTTCAAATTACTTTTTGTATATGATGAGAGTTAGGGGTCAGTATTCATTTATTCCTTTATGGATAGGTAATTGATTTGGTAGCATTTGTTGGAAAGGCTATTCTTTCCTCATTAAATTGCCTTGGCACCTTCATTGAAAATCAATTGCCTATATATGTGTGGGCCTATTCTCGGCTTCTATTCTGTATAGGGTTTCCATTTGTCATCTGCAAGAGGGCTAGGCTACAGGGGACTCATACTTTCATAACAGAACCAGATTCCTCCAATAGGTTTTTGACATGAGGTTTACGTTTTCCATTACGAAATTAAGATATTGACTCCTAAATAAAATAGAGCAAAAAAGTAGAAAGTAGAGAGAAACATTCATGTGTTATGTCACTCTCTGAAGCAAGCTGCTTTTAAGTTGAAAAATACATGTTCTTCCAATTTTTTTTTCTCTCTCTCTGAATATTTAAGGAACATAATCAGAGGCAGAATCATCTGGTGGTTAAAAGTACAATCTGGAGTTAGATGGCTTGATTTCCAATCCCAGCTCTTCCACTCATCAGCTTTGTTATCTTAGGCAAGTAGCTTAATATCACTTGGTTTTGTGCTCCTCATCTCTAAAGGAAAATCTACAACATATGCTTATTTGCAAGGCGGGGTAGGGGGGCCATGGGGTTGAGTTAACCTATGTGAGTCAGTTAGTGTAGTGTCTAGAACAAAAGAAATGCTGCAAAATTCTTGGCTATCCTCATCATCACCTTCATTGCTTCCATCCATTTCTAAATACTGCTGTTTTCTTAGGGCCAGGTAACTAGATTGAAGCAGAGTCCACAAAGAACTAACCATGCCTCACTATGAGTATGCTTTCATTTTAACATGGTTATCGTCTTGCTTTATGCATTTTTGCATATACTTAACAGATGAAACTGACCCTCTGGAGGGCTGGTGTTCAGATACCAGCACTGAGTTCCACATCCAGTGAAGGCATTGGGCCTCTTGGCAGCTGTTGGGCAGTGGGGCTGAATGCCAGTTAGCAGGATGTCCACCCAACCTGTGCAGTGTTGGGAAAGTGAATGCCACCCTTCAAAGACCAGGGGGGCGTCTGCAGAGCTGGCTTCCAATTGCTATCCAGCTTATCCCCTGCCACAGATATGCCAGCACTTTAGCAGTGAACTTATTTAGCTCTTCAAGCCTAGAATCTCTTGTTACAAACACAATATGCAACACAAAGATGATAGGAAAATGTCAGTAGATTTTAATTATTATGTATTTAAAAATACCCACATATTGCAAACATAAAATGTTACCTATAGGTTATTCATGCCTAGATTCACCTTTTATTGTTTTCAAGGCGTGGAATTATATCAATTTCTAGATTTTCCATGTAGAAATTTGTAGTATGAGAAAGGGCAGCAAAGGTGTGATACAGCTGTGGAACCAGCTCCATGGAACAGCTGTGCTCCAGTTGTTTAGATCCCCCAACAGGAAGAAATACAAGGTGAAATTCCAGTTCACATCATCTTTGAATCTAAAGTCTCCCGTTGATCACAGCTTTTTTGAGAAGATACTGTCTTTTGTAGCATAAATCTGCTGAAGAACTTATGTAGATGAGGAAAGAAGACTATTCACATAAATCCTTGGAGATTTAATGGCTGTGCTAGATTTTCTCCATTTGCACTGCTAGATCCAGCCTACCCTTCTCCAGGCTGCTCTGTGGAAGCTGATTTACAAGTCTCACCAGTGGATATTGGGCTTGGCCATTGGGAGGCACCAGCAAGAGATCATAGAGTGGGAGGAGAGGAAGGCTGGGGTGTTAATTCCCCCTTCTCCCTCCCTGCTCTGCTGTTCCCTAAAGGGTTTGGATCCTCTGCAGCTGGCCTCTCAGCTATAGCTCTCTCACTTAGGGCTCTGGTAGCAGCTCCCTGCTTAACCCTCCAGGGAGAGGAGAATTGGCACCTTTCTGCTGTGGCTACTTCTGGAATGCTTAACTCTCTCTCTTGGTTCCCTCAGTCACCCCTGCAGATGGCTCCTTCATGAAGATCTCCCCATTTGGAATACAACATCTGTTTCCTGCTGGGACCCTGACTGACACAAGGGTCAAAATAAGCTCCTCCATGGGAAGCATTGAGAGAGACAGAAAATAAAGAGAAGGAAGATAATACTATCCACTCGTTGCAGTCATCTATGTGCTAAACACTGTGAAGCATTTTGCATGTATGCAATAAATATTTACTCCATGTTTTCTGTGGGTTAAACACTAGTAAATAAGATAGTTTCCCTGCTCTCAGAGAGATGACACATGCAATCCTTATAACGACCCTACTATTATTATCATGACTTCTAGCATAGGAAAATTGAGTCTCGGAGAGGTTAAGTTACTTTCCCAAGGTCACCAGCGAGTAATTGCAGAACTGGAATTTGAGCCCTGGCTGTCTGACTCTAAAGCCCATGCCCTCCTGTCTCCACTGGAACAACGGCTGCTCATGCGCCCTCGCAAGTCGGCAGCTGGATGAATTCCAGGAGTGGAGCTGTTTTGTTTAGCTTGGTAATGACAGAAGTGTAGGGAAAGCCTGGAGTCCTCCCAAAAAAAGGCCATGGGGCTGAACTGCTTAGGGACAACTGCATCGAGGATGAGCTTCTGGAGGGCTGTGATTGACGGGTGCTGACAGGCAAAGGCGCTGTTGGTCTCAGTAGGCTAAGGATGAGGGATTCAGATTCTTGTCCCTGGACCTTCCCAGTGCTGCTAGGAGCCAGCTGTTGACAGAAGGTAGAGATGCCTCTTTTGTTGAAGTTGAAGCATTTTCCTCTGCCTTGCCAGAGGCATCTGTGTGCCATGAAAGGACTGTGTCTCTTACAGGCGGGAACCTTCATGACGAGGTCACTGTTCTCTGCAGTTTCCTGAAGGGTGAGCTAAGTCCCAAGAGGAAAAATAAACTGACTGGCATATTGCTTGGGGCTTCAGGATTCAAACCTTGGGTCCCCTTCATTTTTGTGAGGCTTGTTCATTAAATCCTAAAGAGAATGACCTTGGAGTGAACCAACTTCCTGAACATTCCTGACCAGCAGCAGGAATGGTCCGAACGCCCACGACCGGCCCTCCAGGGCTCCCTCAGAGCAGCCTACTTGCAGCGCACCCCATGACTCACAGCCCACTGGGACTGCAGGCTGAAGCCCCTCACGGCTGCCTGATTCTCCTCAGTCTTGAGGTTGGTTGAACCAGGATGAAGTCAGGGAAAGTGGGAACCCTTTTCAGAAGAACCAGGCTTCATTGTTTCTGTGATTTATTTACAGAATCCAATGGGCTCCTCACTAGCTCAAGTTTTCTTCCCCCCTTTCCTCCTTCCTTCCATTTCTTCCTCCCTCCCTGCTTCCCTTCCTTTCTTTTCCCTTTCCCCATACCATCCCTCCATTTCCTCTTTCCATTTCTCCTGCTTTCCCTCCCTCCTGTCTTGCTTGTCTCCTTTCCTTCCTTAAACAGCCACCTCAGTCTGGTTCTGGCATTAGATTAAATGCTGGAGTCAGTGCTTGATGGGACTTCTTCCTTTTAAGGGTACATCTTTCTAGGGTAACCATGTGAGGGTCCCTGACATGTCATCTGTCAGTCAGATCAACAGTCACCTCCTGACACAGAAATACCTTGGCCTTCAAAGATTCCAATGAGGAAGTTACAGGCAATTTAAATGTGGATGTCAAACTAGAATCTTTTCTTTTGAGGGGTTCAAAGAAACACACTACTTATATTCAAGCTCATTTCCTATTTGTGATGAGAAAGCAGGGTATAGTCAGGCCAAGTGTATCAGCAATTGAACAACAAAAAATCTCATTTTTCATGGAATCAAAATGCAGGGTAATTTTGAACTCTCTTTGCCACTTGGCTTTGGACAAAGCAAAGTCCAGAATAGGGAAGCCCAGGTTAGGTGTCAGGTTGTCCAACTTGTTGTGTGGGCTTCTCTCCCATTCTGTTATAACGCTGTTCACCTTGCCGAGAGCCAATCAGTTCTCTTTCCACTTTTCCACTCCATCCCCCTGTGTGACCAACAATGCAGGATTTTCCATGACCCAGAGAATAGCAGTTGATGATAGAAGTGAGAGCCTATTGCCAGGAATTTTATTTGTACAGAAACCTCTAGAGAAGCCCTTCTCCATCCCCACCCTACCCCAGTATCTATCCCATTATGATTGGCCCCACATTCGTGTAACACCGTCCAAGAAAATGGGCGAGTCAGTCCCCCAAAGGCTTATAACTTGAAGTGAGGGAAGGTCTAGAGCTGATGTCCCTCTCCCACGCTGCCATCTGGTGTGAACTAGGGGGTGTCCACGAATGAAGCACCTGCAGAGTGTCAGAATGCCAGGGCACTCACCCTGACATCACCTGGCACGCACATAGAGCTGGACCCCCCGCAGTTGTGAGCTCATTCTCCGGGGTGGGAAGAGGTGGATTATTTGTGTGTTTTCTATCCAAAGATGGCTGCTCTGGGCCTGACCTTCTTGGCTTAGGGGGAGGTGATGTCACCCAGCGCTTCCTGCAGCTGCTGGAGAATGAGGAGTCGCCCTCCACCCCCAGACCCCAGAGAGGCGCTGCAGTTCAGAGCCAGTGCCTGTGGGTTTCATGACCAAAATGTCACTGACTTGCGGCTGCAGGAAGAAAGCGTATTCATTACAGCAAGTGAATTGCCGGTGGTAGCCTGAGGGATGAAAAACCCAAGTGACCGGAAGTGTGGCCATGTCCAGATCCTCCGCCCTCTGGGGTGTGGTTCACGGGAGGCCAAGCCTCAGACTCTTTTGTGTCTGCATAGATCCACTGATTTGTTCTTAGAAAAGATTAAAAGCTTCAAATACAACCATTATGTCCATTTTGAAGGGTTTTTGTTGTTGTTGTTTTAAAAATTATTTTCTTATGAGCAGTGACTAAGCAAGGATCCTATATTCTAGGGCCTATTTCTCCCAATTGGTTAACTATAGAATCTCAGTCTGCAGAACAATTAATGTGTACTAAACAAACAAATAAACCCAAACAGAAACATAATCAAATACATTTAACAAGTGCTGAAAAATGTAAAATATAGTCACATGGCCCATAACTACATTTTCATCAATGATGGGCTGTATATGCCACAGTGGTCCCATAAGATGATGATATCTTATTTTTACTGTAGTTTCTCTATGTTTAGATATGTTTAGATACACAAATGCTTACCGTTGTGCTACAGTTGCCTATGGTATTCAATACAGTAACATGCAGAGCAGGTCTGTAGTCCAGGAGCAATAGGCTACACCATCTAACCTAGGTGTGTAGTAGGCTCTATCATCTAGGTTTGTGTAAGTACAATCTGATGTTCACACAGGACAAAATCACCTAATGACACATTTCTCAGAAGGTATCCCTATTGTTAAGTGATGCCTGATTTTATATATATATATATATATATATAATATATATATATATATAATATTTGAATTGTAGTAATGTATATTAGAGGATCAAAATGTCCTGCTTAATTATTTTTAAAATCTAGTATTTGGCAAGCATACTTGCCCATGCCACTGTCTAGCACACCTGTTCTATCTTGTGGAATCCGCTGTTTTTTTGGCTATTTTCTAGCACATTCTGTCTCAGGTGAGAAGACAAAGCTCCATATGGCTTCTCCTTTTCAAGTTTTTCTTTCTCTTTTTACCTTAATTTGTTTTTCATGAAACAGACAGTAATTGAACCCACTTATTCATTCACTTACATATTTATATTTTATATTTAAAAATGTATGAAATGCAGCATGCATGAAGCTGAGTGAGGTGTGGTTCTCATCTTTGAGGACCTCACAATCCAGTGGATAGGCCGAGGTGGCCACAGGGAAGGAAGCAACTGTAGTTACAGAACCTGAGATCAGGAGAAAGATCTTGCCGGGAGTCATGGATGGGGGTGGTTTGAGCAAAGAGTTGCGTGTGGGTGGACGCTAAGGGTGGGGAGGAAAGCAAGTAGGGTAGGAAGAAGACTGGGCCAGAGATGGAATTCCAACAACCGAACACACTCATGCGCTGGACAAAGGGAGGAGTCTGTGAAAGAGACAGGAGACGTCAGAGGGCAGCAGGAAGCTTCCCACTGTTAGAGCCAGGCTAGGCTCTCTGAGCAATGTGATCATGGCATTGAATTGTCTCCCTGGGCTGGGAGAAAGAGTGAGGGTCAGTAGTGTGTAGTGCTGTGTGTGTGTGTGTGTGTGTGTGTGTGTGTGTGTGAATGAAGGGCATCTGGGGGGAAACTTGCTCTTAAATTTTAACCCAATGTGTAAACTGTTCAGGAATATGACTGTGGAACCTGAACGGTCTTGTGTTTAAGAGCATGAACTGTAAAACCAGACAAATCTGGCCTTTGAATACTGGTACTGCTTCGCAATGACAACCACCACAACACTTTTAAAAAACATTTCTTTCTGGTTTTATTAACAAGTTTAACAGACACCTTCCTTGAATGAGGGGACGTAATACAAATTATGGTGACCTATATATAAAACCTGACACCAAATTTGGACTTTTGAGAAAATGTGTATATAAAAATATGCCTTAAAATCTGCACCAAAACACAGTGCAGCAAGTAACCCACAACCCCAACAGGAGTGGCTGCAAAGGCAGGTCTGGTTTGTGGACTCAGGGAGCTCTTGGTCCTGCAGCCTCACAGGTGAGCCTTGTGTGAGAATAGCCTTCTCTGAAGAGGAGGCAGGAGAGCTTTTTCTTTGAAGGTAGGCTTTCTGTTAGTTCCAAACGTCACAAGTGTGGCATCAAACAAAAATGGTGCTGAGAAGAAAGGCAGGAGGGAGAAGAGTTGTCCTTGCCCTAACAACAATTTTTAAGAAACCATATACCAAGGCCTCATACAATGACTGGCACATGGTAAATGCTGAATTAATGCTACATCACCATAATAATGGTGAGGAGATCACATATGAGTTGTTCTTGAGACGCAGACATAATTTCCCAATGACATAGGTGGTATGCAACTTCAACTCACAAAAGCAAGGGTAATTTTTGGGTTTTCCCTGCTGTGGAGTATTCCCTGTCTCCTGCCATTATAATTCCCTTTGGCTTGATGCTATGTACAAATAAACTGTGCTAATAAACAAAACTCCTTGTCCTGGTAGCTGTTCAAAAAGCAAACAAACAAAAACAGCCACCACAACATTACCAAAAAACAAACAAACAAACAAACAAAAAACAAAATACAAAAAAACAAAAAAACAGCAAAAACAAGAACTTTAAATATCTCTAATATCTCTATCCATACCATCATAGCCCTATCTTTGTGCCCTTGGGTAACTGTTTTGCCGCAATTTTAACCTCATGAATGTTCAAAGTGGCTTTAGATGGTATTGATGAAATGCTGTTGTTTTTTGTACTTTTCTGATTCTGGAGGGAAGTGCAGAATGGATGGTCACTCCAGGCTAGAGTGGCTAGTAAGGCTTCTGTAATCCGAGGGGGCTCAGTTGGTGTCTTCAGCTTCCTTCTGAGAGAGGTGGCTCAATATTGGAGCCCTAGTCTAGTCTGGACTCTGCCTCTCTGAATCTTCTCTTGAGCAGAGGCTGACCTCACTGCAGCGACAACCATATATTCGCTGTCCCATCAGAGCATCTGGTCGAACCACCCAGCTGGGTTAAACACCCGTCCTCACTATTCCCTGAACACTAGGGGGACTCAGATGAAGCTTTTCAAGTTGCTTTGGGAAACTCCTTTCTGTAGGTTTGAGGTGATGAACAAACCTACAGAAAGGAAGCCTCCCATACTTTCTCCCATGGAGTGGGGTAGGGCGCATAGCATACCAACAGCTCTCTCCAAAACACTTCATCTCCAATAACCCCTGACCTGTTTAGAGTCTGACGACAGGTGAAGAATTATAAAAAGGTTATGCAACTGGTTTAAGAACACCTCCTTTGATCATTTGCCTTATGTTTGGAATGTTCTGTCTGTTGCTTTGGTATTTCATTCAAAACTTCCAGTAACAATAATGCTAATACTCGAACTTGACTGCTCATCTCTAGCCATTGCCCTATCTCCTCTCCATCATGGCTGAAATCAGCAGCCAGGAATTCTCTTCCTCCCCACTTTTCTTACTGGAATCCACTAATTCGTCATTCAGATCTCAGGCCAAGTGTCCCTATCTCCACGCCCCTGTGACTCCTCCATATTATAGACTCTTGTGTCAAGAATCTTTCTTTTGAGTCCTTGTCAGTTTCATTCTTACATTTATTTATATGGTCATTAATGTTCATCTATTCCTCATCGTATCGCTGGCCTATAGTGACACTCAGTGAATAGTTTTGAATGAATGAATGGATGTCTGTATCACCCACTAGACTGTGGTATCTGTTGAAATCCTTCCTCGCAGACTTCAAGACAAAACTATCATTGTAGTTGTTGCTGAATAATCTTTGTAGGTCTTAATCTGCTTTCAGTGGTTTTCCATAAGATAAGAACATTCTTTCCTAGCTTCATTTCAACAAGTGTTTATGGAGTGTCTACTACCTCCTTGGCAATGTTGTAGGTATGTTCTGTACATTATTTCATTTGTCCTCAGAGAAACCCTATGTGGTTGGCATTAATACCTGTACTTTCCAGGTGAGGATGTTGAAGCTCAGGGATGCTAAATGACTTGTCCAAGGCATCTAGGTAATAATATGTGAATTCAAATTTGATTCCAGGTGTGTCTGACACAAAATCCATTCTCATTATTATATTGTTTTTCTGAAATTTAATATCCCTGTAGTTAGGTATAAAATTGTGTGCTCTGAATAAATGGAAGAGCAATCAAAGAATAAGCTATGAATATTCATGTTAGAAATACAAGAGCCAAGAGATATGTAGCTGAACCTTGTATTTCATGTTGGTGTGTGTATGCTGCTCATTTGTGTTCCCAACTCAGTAGTAAGCTCCAAATTTTTCTGCACTAGGCAGGTGAAGTTTATTATTTGCAAATATATCAGAGTTTATTTTCCACATAAGCATTATATGCTGATTCTAAAACGGGACCTGCACTAGCACAGTTTGGCCAGTCTATCTATAGAAACCCAGTTTTTAATATATGTATTTTTGGGGGTCTGTTTACAGATCCCATAGGGAGGCAATGAAAATTGTATACCTTCTCTCCAGTAAAAGGCACACATTGATTTTGATTATTATTGTAGAGTCTTAATACTTTGAACTATATAGAACCAACTTAATTACCTGTAGTCTGTTAGGAAAGTCTCAGAATTCATCACTTTGATACTGACTGAGCAACAAGCATACAGCAGGGTGTAGAAATGAGCACTGAAGATTATTACAGGAAATCAATATACTTTTATTAAAGACTCATAGAATATTAAGGTGAAGGATCCTCAGCTCACATTTCATCTAACCACTGCAAACATTAGGAGGGTATTTGCATTAGGTCATCTTTAGGACTTCTATGTAGTTGTTCCCAGTCCTAAAGTTCTGTGAAAATGCTAACACCTTTTTCTACTGTGAATGCACCTATGCATACAATATCAGTTCCTCGTGAATCCTTTTTCACTTCCATGGTATTTGGTCATTGTTTGGACGAGGATGAGACTTCTGTTTCTAATAAGAGGGCTCAGTCATCTTATACAATCCAGAGCTCTTCAAATTTCTCTAGAATTATAGTGATACCAGCTGCTAATCTCCTTGGTTAAATTAATGACTGCACTTTCTGGTATTTTAAAGTAAATCATTGTGAGTTGAACAGAAGGTCTGGAAAATTAGGAAACTGGCTTTTACCATGGGATGCAGATGAATCAGACACGCTAACTTGTGAATCGTCACAGCTTTGAAGCATCTCTGGATAACATGTGACTTCTTGGATGAACTGCAATTGAAACTCACAGGTATGGAACGAACATCATAGTCAGGGAAAACTGCTCTCTCCTAGGCAATGAATTCCATGTAGATTTCATTTTTATCTCATTTAATCCTCACGACAATCTTAAAAGTGATTGCTAGCACTTTTTGACAAATGAGGACACAGTGACTCGAGAAGTTAAATAACTTACCGAAATCACACACCACTGAGTGGTAGGATCAGGATCCAAGTTCAGGCTTTCTGGTCTAAAATTCCTGCTACATCACTAGTTTATGCTGCCAAAATCACAGATGTCCCCCTTTGGAGCTACAGGGAAAGCCAGGCTACCAGGGCCCTTTGCACAGACTCAGTTCAGTCCACAGCTCTGCCATGAACTGTGTGACCATCAGCATGTTACCTAGCCTTTCTGTGCCTGTTTCTTCCTCTGTAAAATGAGACTGGTAGCAGTACCATTTTATATGGCAGTTGTGAAGATTAATGAGTTACGATGTAGAATACTGCTTAGAATAGTACCAGCTACACAGTAAACCCCCAGGAAATATTAGCAATTACTGATTACTTGAAGTTCTCTGCCCACTTCCCTGAGCTCACAGTTTTCTCCTGCACCAGGCCTACTTTTCTGAATTGAGACTGTGAGAGCCATGTTTCATTATGTAGTACAATCAATTTCTGGGGGGACCGTCGTCTAATTAATTACAGACTATTTTTTGAATGCAAGATTTTTAGATGCTTTTGTGGCAAGTTTTCTTTCCCATTTATATTTAATTTGGGCAATCAAAAAGCAAAATTAGCTGATTTTTCTTCATTCTTGCCTGCTGACTATAGGTTGATGTCTGCCAGCCAGACCAAGGGGCCAACCTTTTATGTATTTATTTTTAAACTTCCGTTTTGACAAACCTAGTGGCACTTTTTCAGCTGTTAATGCAGACGATCTGCCTTTACTGCAGGCCCACCAAATGGTCAGTCATCTCTTCTGGTTTCTGGACTCTGACTTCCCTGAGGACAAGAACCACTGACATTTAACTTGTCTCTGTCACACCCCTGCCTAGACAGGGCCTGGCATGTAATGGGCAGTAAAGTGATGTCTATAGAATGAACTAATGAGTGAATGAATGAATGCACCCACAATCAGAGCACCCCAAACCTGGCTCTTTTGGGGAGCCACGCTTGCTTGCCATTTGGATTCCCCACAAAGCAAGAATATTGACAATGAGAGACAAATCCTTAAGGTCCTATGCTCGGGGCTTTCTCAGCTCATTGCCAGTACGTTTGAAAGCAGCCGAGTAGGCCAACCTGGGGAATGTGCCCCATTTCTCTCTGATATGGTTTGGCTCTGTGTCCCCACTCAAATCTCATCTCGAATTATAATCCCCGCCTTTTGAGGGAGGGAAGTGATTGGATCATGGGGGCAGTTTCCCCTGTGCTGTTCTCGTGATAATGAGGGAGTTCTCACGAGATCTCATGGTTTTTCAAGTATTCCGGCATTTCCGGTGTTTGCATTACTTGCTCCTGCTGCCTTGTGAAGAAAGCGTCTTGCTTCCTCTTCGCCTTCTACCATGATTGTAAGTATCCCGAGAACTCCTCAGCCATGCGGAACTGTGAGTCAGTTAAACCTTTTTGTCTTATAAATTGGCCGGTTTCAGGCAGTTCTTTATAGTAGTGTGAGAATGGACTAATACAGCCTCTTATCTGTGTGGATTTTTTGCCAGGTAGGCTCCAGAGCTGCCTTTCCCCACCCCTCTATCACCTATCTGGTGTCACTGTGTGACCCAAATGGCTGGCTGAATGACACTCTATCTTGTTAAATCATCATTACTCATTATTGAAAATTTTTGCTTGCCTTAAACATGTGCTAACTGGATTGGACTTGTAAGGGCCCTGTACTGGATAAAGCTAATGCTTTTACTATCTTATTTATATTACCTTCTTGAGGGTGGTTACTTAGCTTAGACTTTCTCTGAGGAAGGAGTAACTAAACTGCCTCAAAAGAACATTCTTTTTCCCAAATTGGAATTCCCTAGTCATAGCTTATCTCAGCAAGAACCATGTACTTGTGACGACATGAGCCAGCTTCTCCTACTGTGTGCTTTTACTGGAATTCTTCACACTTCACATCAAAAGGTACCTTGATGCTGACCTATGTTTCTTTCAGAGATGATACTCTGTAGTCTTCTTTTGAGTTTGGACACTGGCAAGAGAAACTTAAGCGGGCTGAATAACATAGGATGAAAGTTTGCAAGTGGGAAGAAAGTTTCACCCAGATCTGGAAAAACTCAGAATGTGTTTTTAGAAAAGAGTGGCAAATGTTCCCAAAGCATTATAAATTGAGTTCACCATTTGGATGGCATTGATTTATATTAAGAATTCTACTCAATAGTAGTTTGGAATGCAAGGCAAAGAAATCTGACCTCTAGCTATATGAAATCAAAACAGAGACATACACCATCTCCAAAATGTTCTGTCTCTGTGCAGATGAGGCTCAAAGCCACATCACCAAGCCTATTCTCACACCAGCTGCCATTGCTGACTAACCGTGCAAACCAATACCTGGAGAGCCACGTGTCCTGCCTCTAAAATGCCTCAGATGTATCTGCTGCCCTCATTAGCACTGCTATAACCCCAGGCCAGAACTCAAAGCCTCCACCTGGCAGCATGAGGTTGTTTTCTGGCTCTGGTGTGGTTGCTGATCAGCATCAATCAGCATCACCTGGGAACTAGTCAGAAACACAGATTCTCGGCGCTACCACAAATCTACTGAATCAGAAATTCAGAGGGTAGGGCTCAGCGATCTGTGCTCCAGCCAGCTCCTGCACGTGATTCTAAGGCATGCTGAGATTTGAGAATCTTGGCTCTAGGCTCACTCCCTTTAACTTAGAACTCGCAATCCTGATGCCTATCAGAGTCACCTGCAGTACTTAACACTCCAGACCAATTAAACTGATTAAGTCTAGGCATGAAATTAAAAAAAAACTCCCCAGGTGATTGTACACCCAGGCTGGATAACTAACATTAACTCATAGCTTAAATGAAAGTATCAATTACACACTCCTATTGCTCTTTTCAGAAACGGTGATGGTTTCTGGCTTTCTACTGCTCAACTTCAAAGTGAGTTTTCTAAAGAATCCTCAAGTATAGATCAGGAGAAAAACTGCCTACATCTGGGGCGTGCTTTGTCTCAAGAGTCCATCCCCTCAGTTCCGTTCAGGATTAGGCTGTGCTTGGCTGGAGGACGCCAAGCATATCAGGAGCCCTCCTTTTTCATTAGTCATCTCCTCGCCCTCTTTCCCTTTCCCAGGACCCCCGATCCTCAGGGCTGTCCACACCAATTTGTGTGAGCAGCCAAATCCAGTGCTGGTCATGAGCCCTGAGGCCAGGTCCAAGCAGTGGCAAGAGAGAACAGGGCTGGAGGAGGGGCGGGATTTGAGCACAGTGTGAACTGGGAAGACTGCTTCAACTTGACTGAATATCAGCAAACTGCACCAAAGCACAGCAGAGCAGGCTACACCCAGGTCAAGCATTTGCGGAGTGGTGGGTGGGAGCAGAACTCTCCATTTCATCTTTCCTGAGTTGCCAGACCTGGGCTTAAATACCTAGATATGATTCTCTGACCCCTGTGAGTGCTGGGCGCTGGCGGGAAGACCAGCTCCTGGGGTGGGATAAGTTATATAAAGCATGGTGTCTGTGTCCCTGCCCAACTCGTAGGCCCAAAGAAGACACCCCCTGGCCACCATGGTGGCCCTGCAGCCCGAGGCCAAAGGGAGGCGGCTACTGCTTGAGATGGAACTTCTCACACTCCCAATCACAAAAGGTTCTAGTTTTGCTTTTGTTTCACAAATAAAATCTGAGTCTAAAAAGCCATTCTTGCAGACGTTAAACTGGTATTTTCTAGGAATTTCAACTGTTCAAGTTGTGAGTTTCAGATTTCTTTTAGTCACAATCTAAACGTTTGAACAACAGTGGTGATTAAAATAATTTTAGTATTGATTGTGTGGGGAATTTTGGGATAATCTTTATAAAAATCAAAGTTACAAAAATGCTATTCCTCACAAAAATGTAATTTTACCGATGAAGACACTGAAAGTCAGGAAAAGTGAGGGATTCACCATGTTAGAAAGTGTGAAGCTAGGTTTGCAGCCTCAGGTTGGGGGACAGGACAGCTCTTTTCAAGACTGTCTAATGCCCCTCTGCCAGCCAGCCACCATCTGCCTTGAATGCTTGTTAGAGGAAAGGTATAAATAAGGTAATAGTGTTAATATATAGATTAAACATTTTTAGAATTGCACTAAAGTCCACAGTTTTCAACTTGTTTTTATTTCATGTATCTTATTTGTTCTTTCCAGCTAAGCCACCATATCCCTATATTAGAAAAAAGTTCGTGTGGTATAGGGAGCTCCGGAGGTGACTTGCCTGAGGCTTGATAGCAAAGGGCAGAGAGTAGAGACCCAGATCTCACACCACACCAGGTCCCTCTTCTCTCCCTGTTATATCAGACTATCCTTCCCTGTGACAAGCGTTATGGAGACAATGATAAAAATTGGTCCACTCCAAAGTCTTCCCTGGTCTGCTCCAAAGTCTTCCCTCTCTATGTCCATAACCCTTGCGACATAACTTTGCTGTTCTCCTGTTAAGTGGTAGAGCCTCTCTCCCCACATTGATTCCAGCTGGTCTTGGGACTTGCTTTGTCCAGTAGAATGTGATGGAAGTGAGGTTCTGGGGCTTCCGTGCCCAGACCTTAAAGAGGCGTTGCATCCTCCACTTTCCCTCTTGGATCCCGACCATCATGTACAGAAGTCCAGGCAATTCTGCTGGAGGGGGAGGCCATGTGGAGAGAGAGGCGCTACAGTTAACAGCCAGCACCAAGGCCCAGGCATGCGAGTGAGACCTTCTTAGATTCTTCAGCCCCAGCTGAGTTGCCTCGGCCAACACCATGTGCAACACAGATGAGCTGTTCCTATTGAGCGTGGCCCAAATTCCTAACCTTCAAGACATTTATGCAATAAAATGGTTGCATTTTAAGCACGTTGGGGGTAGTTCATTACATAGTAATTGATAATAGATACACACTGGTTTTAGTGCCATGATACTGTAACCAAGCTATATACTCTTCCTTCTAAAACTAGTCAGTATATGTGTCTATCTGCTAATTTAGTTCATATTATTAATATCCAAGAACCTAGGACAGATCAGATGAAAATGGAAACTGAGATACATTTAGGGAGGATGCTACTTTATTTTTGGATTATTCTCCTAAACTCCATCCTAGCCCAAACCCTAGCCCTTGCCCTAAATCTAACCATAGCCTTAACTACTACTCCTGCTGGGTCCTATTCAACTGAAGTCATGTTGCATGACTGATTGGACTCAGAACAGACATGCAAAAAAACCAAGGTTATCTGGACACTCATCTCTGGATACCTTAAGGTATCTGGAATATGGGGTTGGAGGAAGGCCCAGGGCGAGGTAAGGGAGAGAGAAATGTCACATTCACTACTTACTGTTAGCTGACAGTGTGTTCTCAGACAAGTTCACGTCGAGCCCTGGATGCCTCATTTGGAAAATAAGCCGGTTGGAGCGTTCATTTTTAAGTACAAGGTACAAGCTCTGGGAGATCCACCCCACCTTGTTCTAGAGCCTTGTAATTCTGAAAAGCTCCACCAGAGTTTTCAGACAAGTTCTTCCAGGCTAGTTGGGTACTCCAGGTCTTGGCAGCTCCCTGGTAGCATCACCTGGGGAAAGAAAAGCGTGTCCTAAGTTGATGAGGGACAGTTTTCAGGCAGGATTATTTGGAAAATGTTTATTCAGAAGAAATTGGAAGCTCCTCAAAAATGTAGATGGAAAAACTGTTGCAGCCCAGCCCAGCCTGGAGCACAGCTATACATACTGAGCTGAAATATGCTCTTTCTCCCCTGCCAGTCACACAGCCAAGTAGGAGGCCCCTTGTTTTCTTCCTCAAAGAGAAATTCCTGGACACAAGAACTGCTGCTTTATTTCAGAATGTCATCATTTCTCAGTTATTTTGTCCTGGACTGTTGATCCAACAATGGTGGGTTATTGCTGTCTCCCGTGTGGTCTGAAACAGCTTCCCGCTAAGGACCCCTGGGGCTGCTGCCGGGGACTGTCCTTGGCACATGCTGGGAAGGGAAATGAGGCCCTCAGAGGTCTTCCCTCCACAGCCCCTCTTTCTGTTTTATCCTGAGCTATGGCACACAGTGCGACCTCCTCGTAGGAGCTGGCAGCAGGAAAGTACCTCAAGCAGTGATCCCAGCCAAACCCCCACTCACAAGCTGGATGAGGCTGGAGTCATCAGAAAGCATCTTCTTTTAAAAAGAAGGCCTTGCAGCTTTTTGCAGGTGTTCCCAAACCCAGTATGATCCTCACCCAATTATGGACATTTTTCTTTAGGAGTGATTCAAATCCCCCTAGTTGCAAGGCAAATCAGTGTCTGTTGCCTTGTGTTCAGGAATGATGGTGCCAAGTTGCCCCTCCTCCTCTTCCTGTGCTAGTCACAGTGGCTACAAGAGACTCTTGGGTAGGAAGATGGGGGTCAGAAGTAGATTGCATTCTAGCTGATTTATTTTATTTTTATTTTCATTTTTGCCAGTGCTCTCCCATGTCTATGATCAATGTTACTTACACAGCTCTGGATTTGGGTGGGTCCTATGAAAGAACAACTAGTGACTCAAATGGTTGTGGAGGCTTTCCCTGAGTGTACAGCTTAGCAGAGAGAGAGCCTCACAGATCCTGGCGCGTAGAGTAGGAGGTCACAGCTTTCTAGTAGCACTCAATGCTATTTCCCAAACTGTGTGTGCCCATCTGTAAGTTTGGAAGGTAAGCTCAATTCAGAGTTTAGGTAGACAGCAGTTGCACTCACGCTGCATCCCCACTGCCCACATCCTCTGGCAATATGACTCTATAGGGGATGTATGATAATGAGGCCAGCGTGCCAGTTATCAGCTTATTACTGCTCAGCTCCAAATCCACTGTTCGTGGCCTTGCTTGTCATATTGGAACTTTTCTCCACTGCCAGCTGGCAGAGCATTGGAGGGACCCTGGAGGACCTTCTCTCTGGTTCTGATGTGCTGCTTTTGGCTTGCTCCCGAGGCGTGCAGTGGCCAGCAATGCATGGACCTCCGCTGGTGCTCATCCCAGCTTGCCAGTGCAGGTGTGTGGTTCCCTGACAGGCAGCATCTCAGCAGGAGCCGAGGCTTCCCTCTTGTGCTTTGCTGCCCTGCTGCCTGCAGACCCGTTCTGGCCGACAGTTTCCCTGCCATCCATGTGCTGCAGTCACACCCTCTTCAAGGAGGTCTGAATCCCAGCCTAGGGAGCAGGGTCTCCCCTTCCAAGTTTGTTTCTTGGGTTCTTTCTCTCAGATCTAGGGTATTCTTTAGAGCTCTTCTTAAATCCCCTTTTCTTAGCTAACTTCCCATTAATACTTTTTTTTTTTTTTTTTTTGAGGCGGAGTCTCGCTCTGTCGCCCAGACTGGAGTGCAGTGGCCAGATCTCAGCTCACTGCAAGCTCCGCCTCCCGGGTTTTACGCCATTCTCCTGCCTCAGCCTCCGGAGTAGCTGGGACTACAGGCGCCCGCCACCTCGCCCAGCTAGTTTTTTTTGTATTTTTAGTAGAGACGGGGTTTCACCGTGTTAGCCAGGATGGTCTTGATCTCCTGACCTCGTGATCCACCCGTCTCGGCCTCCCAAAGTGCTGGGATTACAGGCTTGAGCCACCGCGCCCGGCCCCATTAATAGTTCTTTGTGATAAGCCTTTTCAGTTCATATTGCTGTGTGCTTTCTGTCTCCAGATGGGATCCTGACTGCTACACCCTTTTACCAAGGTCGTCTCATTTAATCCTAACAATATCCTTATGAGGTAGGTGTTATCAGTAGCTCTATTTTACAGGTAAGTAAACTGAAGCTTAGGTGGCAGTCCTGAGCTGCTCATCCAAGTTCCTGACTTCAGAGAAAATGATGTGGAAACCAATACAGGTTCTTTCCCAGTTTCCCAAAGAAATTTCCAAAAATCCCTAAGCTAGTCACCTTCTCACTGGCTTCAGTTTCTTTATTTATAAAATTGGCATTTTTGACCCCAGATAACTCCAAGGACCTTTGAGAAACCTTGCAGGAGAGCTGCAAATGGTATTTCTAAATCTGTTCATGAGACCGAGTGAAAATAAAATATTCTAGGCTGAGATACGAGGTCTTGTCAGGCTTATTGTGTCTCTTTGCTTTTCCCGCTCCCAAGGGGTCTGAGCTTTCTGATTCTTCTCTGATGATCACCACGTCTACCCAAATAGGCATCCATGCCTACGAGAGGGACTCTGGAATAAAAGCCTCATGCTATAATTTTGGAATCCTGTGTTTCCTGTCTTCTCTCCATCCAGACTCAAGTGATGTTGTAGGAGCTGCTGGATTATCTTTTCATTAGATGAGAGATCTCTGGCTTACCTCTGCCGGGGCAGGGTCTGCTGGATGGAGCTACCTCCAGCCCAGCTGGAGGAGAAGTAGTGTTTAGGACACATTGAAGGTACCTTGGGGAGAGCATGTTCTGTGGCTTTTGCTTGGGAGAGAGCCTGAAAAAAGAAAACCTGAAAAAAGCAAAGGATATTGGTTAAATCCATTCTTTTGATGGAAGAGATTGATTCTTTTCTCCCAAAAGAAATGGAGCTTCTTTTGGAAGAAACAAGAGCGAGATGTTTATTTTCTCTCGAGGGAGGCATTTGGAAGTTCAATATCTATGTTTTCTGCAGAGGAAGGGGAGTCCTTGAAATACTATAGGGCTAAAGTCATGAAAATGTTGTCACCATGCAGCGTGGGATTTGAAAACGTGCTGAATTTGTCTTTTGATGGCACCAGAAGGAGCAGGCTTTCTCTCTTGCTGTGTGGTCTCTGGCAGCCGGGCTCCTGGGTGAGAAATAGGAGGCTGGTGCCTTAGGAGCCTCTGAGTGCCACAGCCTGTGATTGGCTTTCAAGGTGCTGACCTGGAGCAGATGAAAGGCTCAGCCTCAAATTCTTGCCCTGTCACCTACTAATCGTGTGATTCCAGGCAAGTTATTTCATGTCTTTGGGTGCTGGCTTCCTCAGGTATAGCACGTGGCAATAATACCTGCCTTCAAAAGTTGCCAACATTAAGAGAGGTGGCAGGATCATGGGGTAGCACTTCGTGGCTATTCCACTAGCAATAGTTTCCCTCCCCGTGTTCCTCTTTGTCTGAGCTTAGCTGAGGCGTGTCTTGAAGAATGGGGTTCAGTGTAGTGATTTGCCAGCAATGTTTCCCAATTAATAAAAAATGAAGGGTGGATGACTAATGAAACCATGTTATTTTCATCAACTTGGATGGAACTGGAGGTCATTAAGTGGAATAAGCCAGGTGCAAAAAGACAAACATCACATAATCTCACTAAAAAATCTGGTCACCTGGGGGTTGAGAGTGGAAAGATAGAGAACAGATACCGGGAAGGGTGAGTGTGAGGGTTGGGGGAGGATGAAGGAGAAGTGGGTTGAAGGGTATAAACATACAGCGAGATAGAAGGAATAAATTAGATGTTTAATAACAGAGTAGGGTGACTACTATAGTTAAACAAAAATGTGTTGTACTTGGGAGATGAATGCCCTAAATACCCTGTCTTGATCGCTACACATTATATACATGTAACAATTACACATGTACCCCATAAATTCATATCAAAAGACTCTCAATGAAAATTCTAAAAATTAAAAAAAAGAAATGTTAGATTTGGCCATTAGCATGAAATAAAAAGCACAAACTTTATTCACACCACATTCAGGTCATATTCTGGTCTTACTGCTCATAATTCCTCATTAGATAGTAGCTGCTATTTTTCCAAAAAAGAAATCTTCTTACCACTCTAGAAACACTCAATAATTGTTAGAGATAGGCCAGATAATACTTAGATTTTCCACTGCTCCATCTACTGGGTACTGTGTTGAGTGTTTGCTTTTTCATTGAACAAATGTATAAATATCTGTCAAACCTTTGCTACGTTAATGTCTTACATAATTATATTAATAATGATACTTTGCCTTTTTAAAAAAAGTGCTTTTGAATGCTTACTATGTGCCAAGCACTGTGTTAAAAATTTTACACTGATTACTTTTATTGTCTAATAACAACTACCCTTTATTGAGGGCCTATTGTCTGCTGGGAGTAGTGTCTGATTTAGAAACACTGGCTTAGCCCTCCAAAGGTATACTTAATGATAGCTGTTGTTTATTCAACATAGATACATGTGGCCACTATGTCAAACTGTTTTCATACATTATAGTGGCATTGGACCACACCTGCCAACCACTTTGCTCTGTTTTCCAGTATCATCTGGTCATACTGAAATACTTTCCAATTCTTGGAGTACACCATGCTCTTCTAACCTCAGAGACTTTGCGCTCACACTTCCATCAACCCATGTGTTTGCTTGGCTGCTTCCTTCATACCATGAAGACCTCAGCCCAAGCGTCACTTTTCTAGTAAGCTCTCCTCTGACCACATCGACTCAAGTAACTACCAACCCCACCACCAAGTCAATTCTCTCTCCTGTCACCTGCATTTAAATGTTATTTTTAACCTGGTTTTTAAAAGCAGATTTAATTTACCAAAAGCAAAGGTTTTCACAGAGAACTTATCTGCAGTCCTATTCCCAACACGTAAAGCTGAGAATAGTCTGGAAAAAGGTTCCTGCAAAAATGTGACAAGCTTCAACCAATTTTCAGGGAATACCTTAAAAGAATGTCATTATAATTCACTTTCTGTTGGAGTTAAGGTGGTGTCAAGCAAATATAATTGAATGGTTGTTTTAGAACACTGACTGGACAGCCCAAGACTGGGCTCTTTCCCAGATCCTGCCCATCTGTGTAGTCGGCAGTTGATTGTCCTAGTGCCTCAGCTGCTTCATCTGCACAATGCGAGGGTTGGGTTGATTGATCACCACGGGCCCTTCCAGAACAATCTTCTAAATGTGCATATAGACACCATTTATAAGGTTTGATTATGTGCCAGATGCTGTGTTAAGTGCTGTCCATATATTATCCGATTTAATTCTCACAGTGCTTCTAAGAGGTAGCTGGTTTTAATCTCATTTTATAGGTTAAAAAACTGACACTCAGGGGAAATGGACCTTGCTCACCAAGGTCAGTCACACAATTAATAGGACTAAAGAACTGATGGATTTAAGCCTATGTCTGTCTGACTCAAGTAGTAAGCTCTTACTTGTGTTGGAACATCGCCTGTCTCCGGGTTTCTGGGGGCTGAAGGTTTATCTTCTAAGTAAGAGGTTAAGTTAGTGTCAGAAGAGAGAGCGCTCTCTAAGGAGAAATCATGGAATTATTTATAGTTTTTATGAGAACTAGAAGCTGAGGCAAAGCAATCAACCTGAAACTTATGTCTATTCCTCCAAAATCCCATAAGGCATTTCTTGTAAATTTGGGTCACACTGTCTCTGAAATTCAAATTTAGTATTTTCATAGCAACTTTGCAGAGTTCACATTAATTAATTAGCTAATTAATTAAGCTCTGCACTACTGTCATGGAATCTTCACTTTCAAATCCTTTTTCTGACCATATTTGCAATGTTCTCTTGGTCTTTTTCAAACAGACTACACCCCGCCCTATAACATAAACTATGTAACGTTCAGCTCTGTGTATTGGGGAGGTAGAGCCCCTATGTTTACAGGTTATGTGGATTCAATGATATATAATGCAGACATAGTTCAAATGTTTTTTGAGTGCTAATCTCTAAAATTAGATCAACACACACACACATGCACACATATTTCAGCTTTGTTCCTCAGTTTCTAAACACATTATTGATTGGCCTAGTCTAGTGTATTCCAGAAAAAAGCTTTATTTTATTTTTTGAGGACAAGAACTATGTCTTTGGTTCTACATCTGTGCACTTAAACTACTGCTGTGTGTGGAGGAATGATTAGTTTGTATTTGTTGACTCTGCAATTGAAAGGATCTCAGAATTCACTTCAATGAGTGTGGCCCAAACTTGCCTGAATATAAGAATACAAATATCTTCTCAGGGCCTAAGTCAGAACTTTGGACTCAATCTACAGAGAAGGAGCCTGGCAATCTATATGTTTTAACGCAGCAAGTTACTTCTATCATCATGTAGATTTGGGAAACATCTCCATGTGTACAAAGGGGTAGAAGTCTCTTCTACAGCATCGTAAGTGACGTTTTTTGGTTTTAGCTCTCAGGTTTGAAGACTCAGAGACACACTCATTTTTGTCCATGGAAAGGTGGATTTATTATACAGACACAAAGCATTCTTTGGGGAATCCAAGAGTAGGCAGTGGAATACAGCCTGGCCCCATGGACTAGAACAGAGGGTCTGTGGTCTTTCATTCATGACGTCCCTGCTTTTCTCTGTGCACCAAGTTCATTTTCCTGTTTCTACTGGTCAGGCTTCCCATGCCTTCAGCTTGTCCATAGTCCATAACAGCTCTCTGGCCCTGAGTCACCTCACCCTCAGTTCCTTCTCCAGAGCCCACCGATTCAGAGTTTCCATTGCCTGATTCAGTATTTCTAAGTGATCACTCATCAGCTCAGCTCAGCTCAGCCTCCTGAGCCAGATCACCAGAGACATCATTACTGGCAACCTGTGGATATATTTAGAAACAACAGTGCAGACATGACTGGGGAAAGACAGAGCATAATTATTTTACTGTTATACTGATATTGGAACTATATCTCCAGGTTGTAGTTAACGTGTGTTAAGCCACATGATGAACATTTTGGACTGTTGGTGAGGTGTTTGAGACTGTTTGCACTATGGCTTATTCAACAGTGGACAGACATGCTTGTTGTAACAGTACAGGTATACAAATGACTAAACAGCAGCAATACATTTTTTTTTTTTTAAAAGAGAGAATTTGAATGACAAGGGGTTGCGTAGTCAGAGTTCCCAAAATTATCCATTCTATTTTGACTTTTGCTTAGAGGGTTTAAGTGGCCCTCCCAGAATACACTCGGCAGCTTTGGGAAAGGATCAGAAATAGAGGCAATGGTCAAGGTGAGACCTGCTTTTTGTAATCTTCTGCTTCAGTTAGGGTGGGTCATGTGGTTTTTCAGTTCCTAGAGACCACATTAGCAATTAAGAACCAAGCCAGTTTATCTTTTTTGGTCCCTGTTTTCCAATCTAGGTGAGCTGCCGTCCCAAGGAAGAACAGAGTGTGACCTGACTCCATTTAAATCACACAGCTTTTATTATGGGTCTTGAACACACAGGATATGGCTTTCCCTGACTCTCTCATTGAGCGAAAGTTTAGATCAAAATAAAATTCCCTCTGTCTGATTTCAGATAAACTGTTGTTCTGGGAAATGTCACAGAGGCAGAAGCAATGTTATTTCACTAAAAATAGTTGTGTCAGAAACTAAGAGTCATGTCAAAAACTTCTGGAGGTTTTAGGTCCAGGAGTCCACATGACGTCTGGTGACAAGTTTATTTGAGGCCCACATGATAAAAATTTAGAGGTAGAAACAAATGACTCTGTAATCTAGTTCATATGTGAATTGCCCTTTGCTTTTTTACCGCGTTCTTTTTGCCTGTCCTCTTGGCTGTAGGCAGGAAAGGCTGAAGAGAGGGCTCAACAGCGTCTGATTTTCTTCTAGTTGAAAATGTTGATGAATGTTGAAGTTCAAGCTTGCTATACTGGGTTTTTGGAGTACTGAGGTTGAGTTTTAAATTATACAGGTCTGTTTTTAAGTGTGAGCATAGTATCCACTGTGGCAGATTTGTGAACCTCACTCATTGCTTTATTATTGTCAGGGCTACACAAGAAGCACAGAGCCAAGCTGTGTGTCTCTATTTAGAGCCTATGTGTCCACAGGGCAATAAGCGATCATACACAAAAGAGTGTTAACTAAGCACTGGACGAAGGACCATGGATATTCAAAGAGGAAAATTCCATAATGGGTGAATTTTAAAAATAATTTTGTTTTATAAAGGTTCCTGGGGGAGGGGTGATGATGCTATAAGGAAGTTTCACATTCTATTGTTTCTTTTATATTACCTATTTTTGGAAATCCATTTCCAACCAGATTAGAAAAATGTTTTAAATTTACATGCATATTTACATAAATATTCATTCAATTTACATACTTTACATTAAATTTAAATACATTACTTTAATTGCTTTTGCTTGTTAAAAATGTTTTTCTTTTTTTAAAAGAAACTTTTCATCTACCAAGTTTTCAAAATATAAAGCATGAGGAAAGGATCAAAGTTTTTCTTGGGAGGTGGGCTAATTGTTGCAGCACTAGATGTAAGCCTCCTGAGGGCAAGAAATGGGCCTGTCGTGCTCTCTGTTGTGTCCTGCTGTCCAGAATAGTGTGTGTTATTCTTATCCCGTGGATGCTTGCTGAATACTTGACTAAATGAATCATGTTCCTGGACAATGGCTGTGATTTGGTGAGGTGGAGGACAGTTTGAACAAAGGCATTGAGATGGTAAGAGCCTGACTGGAATAGACTAGGATGATAGGGATTGGTTGAAATACCATTGTATAGCCAGAGAAAGGTTAGGCCATAGAGGATTTTGAAAGAGTGTATGTTTGACAAGACAGACAAAAGAGAGATCCATCAAGTTTCATAAAGAGGAAAATAATGATGAATGCGAAAAGTTATGCAAAAAGGAGTTGGAAGGGGCAAAGAGGCCAATTTCTTCTTTTTGAATTAATAAGGCATGGATTTAGGTTGAAATAGACCTAAAAATCGCTGATGGGACAGATGCTAGGACTTGGCGACAGGATAGAAGTAAAAGGCTGAAGGAGAAGTAGGAGTAAAAAGTAGGAGACTAGAAGAGTGGAGCTGGTATGGCAGGGAGGGAGCCGCTGGGAAGGAAGCCCATTTGGATGGGTGGAAGTCTGACAAAGGAAGGTGCCTGACTCAGTTCATGCTTGAAGCCATGGAAAGACATCCACCTGTAGGTGTTTGGATTTATGCAAATCCTCCTGGGAGAGGTCAGGTTTATAGATCCAAAGAAGCATTAACAAGGTGATGCCAGATCAAGTCATGTAAGGGTGGAGAAAAATGCACAGAAGGCAGGAATCCTTGGGGCCAAAATGAGGGGAGTAGCTGGTCACCTGGATGAAATGTACCTAACGAATCCCTTAAGATTAGAAGGCATTTCTTTTTTTTTTTTTTGAGGTGGAGTCTCGCTCTGTCGCCCAGACTGGAGTGCAGTGGCCGGATCTCAGCTCACTGCAAGCTCTGTCTCCCGGGTTTACGCCATTCTCCTGCCTCAGCCTCCCGAGTAGCTGGGACTACAGGCGCCCGCCACCATGCCCGGCTAGTTTTTTTGTATTTTTAGTAGAGACGGGGTTTCACCGCGTTAGCCAGGATGGTCTCGATCTCCTGACCTCGTGATCCGCCCGTCTCGGCCTCCCAAAGTGCTGGGATTACTTGAGCTACGGCGCCTGGCGGCATTTCTTATTCATCTTTGCGCCCCCAGCAGGAAGTACCATGACTAGTTTACAGTAGGAATATTCAGGAAAATGATGTAATTTCTGCCTACCAACCTGAGAAACTCAAGAGGGCAAATGTCTGCAGTTCTCATTGGGGTTGTGATACTAGAGCAGGGGACACAATTTTCCTTTAGGCTACCTTAATGATTCATTTGACCTCTGTTTCCCTGTATGCCACTTTTTCTTGTTACATTAAAAAAAAAAAATCCTAGGTGTCAGCACATCTCTGATGTGTACTGTGTTCTGGGTGTGAAAGAACAAGTCAAGCACCGGCATTCTTTTTTTCTTAAACAGTAAAAAGAAACAAACTCAACCGCGAACTTACGTATTTGTGGTATGCTTGGTGTTATGTGGACCTCAGTCCTGTCCTAGACAGTGTATAATCGAAGTGGCAATAGGTTCCATAAAAGCCAGCTCTGACTCTGTTCCACAGACAGCATCGTTCTCTCTGTGGGTTAGCATCCTTCTTCCATCGTGGACCACAGTATTGCTTTAAACAAATCAGCCTTCTAATTCGTGATTTTTAGGAGTGGTCATTTCATATGTGAAGGTATGAGTAACAATAGCCAAAGACTCTACAATGGCATTCTCCAGTAGACTAGATTCCAGTGACCTTCAAAAACCATGAGATAGTTGAAAACATTTTGGAATTTCTGTAAACACTTACTTTATGAACTCTCTATACATCCTGTCAAATAGATGTTGGCAATGGCTTTGTTTGTGGAATTCCTAAAGTCTAGAAGCTGCCAGAATATTTCCTTTGCTTTTTCCTTCTTCCTTCTTCCTTACCAGGCTTTGAGGGGAGCCCATGAGTGTGTGTGTTGTACAACAGCCATCCCGGGTGGATGTGAAGTTTCAATGGCCCCTTTCTTTGCAGGTAGGTTGGCAGACAGAATACTGCTGGCAAAATGGATGATTTCAGATTCAGCCTAGGGCAGAAAAGCCCACTTTGAATTGCTTATTCATTCTTCCTTCAGGGGCTAGTGTCTTAACACTCGACTCAGCACCCAGTGAGTTGGGGAGATTTTATTTGCTGCTTCTAGAAGAGACTTTTTTGTGAAAAGGAAAAATGAAGTTTATTTTTTCTTTCTCTTTTATCTTCTGCTTTTTTTTTTTTTTCTGTGACAGAGTGTAGATTCAGAGCTCAAAGCCCTTTGACTTTCTCAGGCTTGGCCTCTCTCCATAGGGCCTGCTTGTCCTATCTGTCTCTGTATTTATATTACTGTGGACACCCTGGCTTCTTCCTCCAAAACAACATGTGATGCTTTCAGTTTGAACTTGGCTGTTGGCTCCTGGAGGACTCAAAGGCTTAGAGGCTGTATTAAGAGGTGTGTTTGGGAGCTGAAAGGGAACTTCTCTCTCTTTTCTCCTTTATCCATGGCCAAATGAGCATGATAAGCATCACTGGAGGACCTACATGATTACATGATGCATAGTTGCAGTATCCCAAAATTGGGGCGTGGTTACAGAATTCTTAGTACCTGATGAGTTGGATGCATCTGGGAAACAAGGCTACCTTTACACATACCAGTTTGAAGAATAAATTGTGTGTTTCTCTCTCTCTCTCTGTGTGTGTGTGTGTGTGTGTGTGTGTGTGTGTGTGGTGCAGGGGGTAGGGGTAGTAGAAGATTTCTTCAGGTTGTCGTTCATTCATTCGTCCACTGTATGTTTACTGACTACCCACAACTGGCCTGCCACTTGGGATTCAGAATTGAAGCATGATTCCATTGGTAACATTGCATAGTGGGCAAGGGGTTAAGTAAAGACCTTGGAGTCAGAAGACCAGGGTTTGAGTCTTGGCTCTGTCATCTGTTGAGCTGGAAAAATCAGTATAAGTGCAGTAGACAGTCACAGAGGAAGGGACTGGTTAATTTGGCCTGGGATGGTCAGGGAAAGCATTAGAGGGGTGAGAACATTTTAGCTGGTTCTCAAAGAATGATTGGGAGTTTGTCAGGTGAGTGAGGTGAGGTAGGGGATATATTCTAGATAAATTGAATAGTAACAAAAATCATATGTAATGAAAATGTGCACCATCTTCAGGGGGCAGTGAGTTACCTGGGAAGGCCAGGGCTCCAGTGTACGGGAAAACTGTTCAGGATATTGTTGAAATCAGCTTGTGAAGGCCCTTGAATGCTTTTTGAAGGGGTTTGGACTTCAATCTGCTGCCAGAGGTGCTCCAACTTCAGTTTTTAATCAGATGGGTCAAAAAGTCAGATTTACATTTTACATGCTGCTGGTAGCAGCTCTGAGATGACTTCGAGGAACTGGGCCCAGAAGGGAGAGAGGAAGACAGAGGACTTTTTTCTAGTGTGGGTGTGAGATGAGACACTATTGTTCCTGTCTATTTTAATAAAGAGTCATTGATACTTCTGCTGCAAGGCAAGTTTAGTGAGCATGTGTGGACAGGTAGGAGTAAGAGACTGTCCTAGATGGTAGGTGACAACTGGCTGGTTATCTGGCTGTGTCATGGGTACCTGAGAAGTTCCAGGGGAGCAGGCTGGAGAGACACCCCTGGGGGTTTCTGGTGCAAGGTTTCAAAGGCCTCAGTGTTGAGGGCCCAGACATCTTTCTAAGGCCAGGATGCCAGCCCCCTGGAGGAGTCCCTTGATCCAGATAGCATGACAGAGCACTCAGTTTTCTCTGTGTGTGAGCCTTTGAACCTCTTCAAAGTCAAGAGTATGTTCTGTCTGCCACAGACAGAATATTTGTCCTCATTTATGTGCTTTTGTCATTAGAATACACGAAGTATCTATTCTTATAAAAACCTCAGTTGCACTTGGCTGGAAGCCACAGTTGTTAAATTTATTGGACACAGCTGGTACTCTATCAAGCCTGAAGAATAAAACTAGCGATAGTCATGATTCCAATCAGAGTTAATTGATGGAGAAATAATATTATTCTATATAACCTTAAAGGAAAAGACCACTAGTCTGGCCATGTGATTTGGTAGTGAAGTGGGTAGTTGTTGTAGGGTTATGTAGAGGTTGAATGGTGTCACTGTGGAGAGTGAAAGAGTCTATTGTGGTAACTAGATGGGAAAAGGAACAAAGCCAATATGATCCCCCACAAATGTATGACTTTGTATTTACATGAGAAAAAAATGACTAAGTAGAAGGAATACAGGGTCAACTGTCAGGAAATGCTCCTGTCCTATAGTTGTTATTGACTTGTTGAGTGAGTCACCCAAGCTTTTGTGCTTGAGATATCACATCTGCCATTTAAGGAGAATAGTCTCTCTCATTTCTCTACTGATAAAAATACATGGAGTGTCATTCCAATGCTTTCAGTGGTGAGGATTAGAAATAATATGAAAAATAGGCAACCATGCCAATCCAGCCAGTGAGAGAGCACTGTTAACTTCTGTAAGTAAATATAGCCTTGATCTGTGAAGTGGGATTAATACTTACCTTTCTGAATTGTCATGAAGATAAAGTGTGATGAGATTTGCAAAGTGACCAGCACACCTGGCATCTATCTATATCAGTATATCTAATGTGTGTGTGTACACACACAAGTATAATAGTTGGATGCTTTTATTCCCACTCCAATTACATGTTCTCTTCAGTGAGCCCAATTCCAATTCATACGTGGGTACTTGCCATTCTCATACCCACACGTTAACACTGACATTGACCTGATCTCTTTGAATTGCAAGAACTGGAACCAGGTAGGAATGTCATGGGCTCAGTAGAAAGCTATACTAGTTACAATGGAAATTACTTTGAGCTTACACATCCTACAATCCTGGATTAACCATATCTTCCAATATGGAGAGTAATTCCAATACAAATCACTGTTACGGATTGCTAGATTGTGGATTACTACCCTTTGGAATTAAACCCAAAGGCAGGACTTCTTTAGGTTATTTCTGGAAACTAACTTCCTATTATAAGGCCTAGACTCTCTACTCAGGGCTTGCCAATCAATGGTTCCCCTTGCCTACAGGTTAAAGTCCAAAGTCCTTGGCATGACATGAAAGGCTATACACGGCAGGATCCCAGCTTCCCTGCCACCCTCAGCTATCATTAATTTTATCTTCACACCCAGTACCACAGCCATATCAGACCACTTACAGTTTATCAAATGTCTTAGGTAATTTTAATCTCTGCAGAAGCATGGAATGTTCTCCCACCCTCTACTGGCCTTACCTTCCTACCCAACCTATCTCATATGTTACCACATCAGAGCATGACTCCACCACATCTGAATGGTAACTCTCTCTTTTATGCCTCCAGTATAGCTTGTACATATGTCTTTCATAGCAATTACCTCACTGATTTTAATCATTTGCATATTTGTTTTTCTCTGAGTTATGAGCTCTTGGAGGACAGAGACCACATCTGTAGAAATTGGCTTCATGTCATCTGATTATTCTTTTAGAATGAAGTGTCATGAAATAAAAACTTTCTTTGTATCTTACTGTATTGCCCACTCCCTTCCTATTTTCTTGGCACCAGAAAACTCAGAACAAAATTTAACTGTAGTGTACAGGAATTGATGACATTTATCTTGACATTGCATTCTCTCTAGGCCTTTTTGTCTCAATTTTATATTTATGAATATTTCCAACTTTTATTGTATATATTCAGGTAATCAAATCATTTGAAGAATGACTTGTAGATTACATTAAAAATGTCATCTGATCTTTCAAGTTTCATCCAACCTTCTCAAGGTATGGAGCATCTGGCACTCTGCCTTGCTTTCTTTGTGATTTTGATTTGCATTTCCCAGATAGCTATTGATATTGACATCTTTTCAAGTGCTTATTGGTTGACCATTCATATGTCTTCTTTGGAGAAATTTCTATTTAAATCATTTGCTCATGGAAAAAAATGGGCTGTTTGTCTTTATTGAGTTGTAAGAGTTCTGTATATATTTTGTGTGTAAGTTCCTTATTAAATATACAATTTTCAAAATTTTTCTCTCAATCTGTAAGTTATCTTTTTACTTAATAATATCCTTTGAAGCAGAAAAGTTTTTAATTTTGATAAAGTCCAACCTGGTCATCTTTTATCACCTGTGTTTTAGTTATCTAATCTGCAGAGTCATTTCCTAATCCAAGATCATAAAGGTTGAATTTTGTAGTTTTTTTGAGAAGAGTTTTGTAATTTAGCTCTTACATTTAGATCTATAATACACTTTGAATTAATTTGTGGTGTTGTGAAGTCGGGGTGCAAATTCATTCTTTTGTGTGTGGTATTCAGTTGTCAAGCACTATTTGTTAAAGATTATTCTTTACCTATTGAATTGTCTTGCCTATTTACTGAAAAGCAATTGAACATAAATGTGAGGATTTACTGGACTCTTAATTCTATTCTATTGATTAATATGTTTATCCTTATACCAGTACCACACTGTTATGATCACTGTCGCTTTGTAGTACGTTCTGGAATTGGGAAATGTGAATCCATCAGCTTTATTCTTTTTCAAGATTGTTATAGTGATTCTGGATCCCTTGCATTTTTATATGCATGTTAGGGTCACCTTGTGAGTTTCTGTGAAAATACCCAGCAGATTTTTGTTAAGAATTGCATTGCTTGTACATTAATATAGGAAGTATTGCCATCTTAATTATATTAAATCCTCCAATTAATAAACATGGTGTATCTTTCCATTATTTCAATTTTCAACATCACTCAACAGTGTTTTGTAGTTTTTAGCATATACATTTTATACTTACATTGTTAAATTTATTCCTAAAAATTTTATTCCTTTTGATGTTAATTATAAATAGAGTTTTCTTAATTTTATTTTGGTTTTTCATTGTTAGTATATACAAATACAATTGATTTTTCTATACTGATCTTGTATCCAGCAAACTTGATGAACCCATTTATTAGTTGTAATAGCTTTTTGTTGTTGTTGTTGATACCTTGGGATTTTCTACATAGAATATTTTGACGTCTGAGAATGAAGGAAGACTATTTGATTCTTTACAGTTTAGCATGATCTTAGCTGTAAGTTTCTGATAGGTTGAGGAAGTTACTTTTTGTTCCTAGTTTTTTAAGTGTTTTCTTCTTCTTTTTCTGTTTAATCATGAAAGAGTGTTGGAGTTTATCCTTTTCTTATGCATCTATTGAAATAATTGTGATTTTTTTCTTTATTGTTGTGGTATATTATATAAATTGATTTTCAGATGTTAAACCAATCTTGAATTCTTGGAAGAAATCTTTCTCAGTTGTGGTATACTTTTTTTTTGTTTCAGGATTCATCTTGGAGTTTTGCATGTATATTCATAAAGGATAGGGATGCATAAATGTGTGCAGTTTTCTTTTTCTCATGAGGCTTTTGTCTGGCTTTGGTATCAGGGTAATAGTGGACTCATAGAATGAGTTCCCCTTGGTTCTATTTTCTAAAAGCGTTTATAAACAATTGGTATTAATTATTCTTTAAATATTTGGCAGAATTTACCAGTAGAAGCCATCTAGGCCTGAATTTTTGTGGGAAGTTTTTATTTACTAACTCAATCTTTTTACCTGTTATAGGCCTATTTAGATTTTCTATTTCTTGAGTTAGTTTCAATAATTTGTGTCTTTCTAGGGATTTGTCCATATCATATAGTTTATTTAATTTGTTAGCAATAGTTTTTTTTTTTTTTTACATTTTATCCCCCTTGAACTCTTTTTTCTGTAAAGTTCATAGTCAAGTTCCTTCTTTCTTGCCTGATGTTAGTAATTTGAGTCCTCCCTCTTTTTCACTAAAGTTTCACTAAAGATTTGTCAATTTTGTTCAAGAACCAACTTTTGTATTTTTATTCTTTATTTCATTTATTTCTACTGAAATCTTTATTTTCTCCTTTTTGTTTGCTTTCAGTTTCATTTGTTTTTTTCTAGTTTTATAAATTGAAAGGTTAGATTCTTAATTTGATATTTTTTAAAAGAAATAAGCATTTATTGCTGTAAATTTAGCTCTAATGCTGCTTTAACTTCATTCCATGGTTTTTGGTATGCTGTATTTTTATTTTCATTCATCTCAAGTTCCTCCTAATTTTCCTTGTGCTGTTGTTTCCCTTGACCTGTTTGTTATTTACGAATGTGTTGCTTAATGTCCACATATTTGCGTATTCCCCACATTTCTTTTAGTCATTGATTTCTAACTCTGTGGGCATAGAGCCTAATTTACCTGATTTCAGTCTTTTAAAATCTGTTTTATACTTACGTTGTTAAATTTATTCCTAAAAATTTTATTCCTTTTGATGTTAATTATAAATAGAGTTTTCTTAATTTCTATTTTCTTAATTTTCTATTGTGGCTTATTTTATGGCCTAGCACATCATCTATTTCTGTAGAATGTTCCATTTGCACTTCAGAAGAATGTATTTTCTGCTGTTGTTGGGTGGAATTTTCCATAGATGTGTGTTGGTTCTACTTGGTTTACAATGTTTTTCAAGTCTCTGTTATCTCTGTTGGTTTTCTGCCAGTTTTTCTATTTATTATTGGAAGTGAGGTATTTCCATCCTCAACTATTATTGTTGACTTGTCTATCCGTCCCTTCAATTTTGTCAGTTGTTGCTTTATGTATTTTGGGATTTTGTTATTAGGTGCATATATACTTGTTATACTTGTTACATCTTCCTTATGGAATAAATTGTCATCACTTCAAAATGTCCCTCTTCTTCTCTGGTAAGTTTTTGTCTTACAGTCGATTTTATCTAATATTACTACAGCTGCCCCAACTCTGTATGATTGCTGCTTTCATGGTATATCTTTTTCTATCCTTTTACTTTTCTCTTAATAATTTTAAAAATTAAATTTACATACAATAAAATGCAGAGATTTTAAGTGCTCAGCTCAGTGACTGTTGACAATTATACACAGCTATGTATTCACCCCCCAAAACAAGATATAAACCATATATAATATTTCATACAGTTTTCTCATGCCCCTTTTCAGTCAATCCCTATCTCCTTCCTATAACAGGTAAGTGCTTTCTGATCGTAATGATCTTTTTAAAATCATAGTGTATTCATTTGTCTGTTCTAGATTTTATAATAATGAAACCATACAGGAGGTATTCTTTTGTGTCTATCTGCTTTCTTTCCATATTGTGTTTTTAAGATTCATTTATATTGTTGCACTTACTTTTTATTGCTAAGTGATAGCAAATGAATATAACCTAGTGTAGTCCCAGATCAGCCCTCTTCAGAAGGACTCTGCAAAGGTTCACTCCACTTTACAGATGATCAAACTGAGAAATCTTCAGGAGCATTAATTCTTCTGTTACTGCCTTTGAATTAACATGTGAGAGAAGCTCTCAGAGCTCGGAGGAGGATAACTACATGATGAATTTGGAATGTCCTTATTCCCCCAAGCCCTCTGCTCCTTACGTCACATATCTTCCTAGTCATATACCTAGTGTTAGGTTTAGTGTAAAAAAATGAGGAATTAAGAGGCAGAAAATATACTACCCTGTTGTATTTGCATCACTAGTTGAATATGTCTCATCCCTTTTCTGGATGCTTTTCTCCTTTGAGTCATGAAGAACTTGATTTGGTCATCTCTCGGATGCCTTTCATCTCAGATATACTGTTTAGTTGTTGGTCAATGACATCTAAGTATGAATGCATTTATGAAACACTTTAAAGGCTAGTAAAAGCGATTTTAACTATGCTCGTCTGCAATGTTAACCATCCTCCCAAGAGAAAAGCAACAAAAAGTGAAGTGATTCAGGAATCCTAATTTTGCCCACCTCACAGTTACACACAGCACTTGGCCTCACTTATTAAGAAAAACAGAAAACAAAAACAAATAACGAAAACAAAAGTCTCCCCATTAGCAGGGCAGGAAAGAGGACAGTCTGTGAGGAAACCAAGAAACCCAATGACCTGACAAAGGGATTAAGATTGTCAGTGTCTAGCAGATGCCTTTTAGGTTTGGAAGTTACAAAGTAAGGAGTTTAGACTAAACTAGAAGAAGATCAAATTTAAGGATACGTGTATGTAAACGTAGCAGGGAAAGCACTGGATATGATTGACTGTGATACAAGTTCTAGTCTGCACATCCACCTACAAGATGTACATCCTTGCCTTGATCTCTTATTCCCTTTTGAGCCATAGTTTCATTTGTGCAAAAAGAGGTGTTGCAGGATTTTGTACATTTTGTGATTCCTTTACCTTGTAACCACTGTGCAATGTTTATTAACAGAAACATAGAATTGTTTAATAAGTATAAGTTCGATTTAAAAATTTTTAAGTACTTCCTCTATTTTTATTTTTGTAGAGTTACTATGTTAATGGAAGTAAAATACGGTATTCAAACAACTTAAATAATTAATTCACATGCCCAAATCTCTAGCTCTAGAAATAAGGGAATAGGGTAATTCAGCTGAACTAAGAAAGCAAAGCAAAGCAAACCAAAGGAAAGAAAGGAGAAGAAAAGCAAGGATGTCTTGAGGGGCATATTGGTTTAGGTTTTGAGGATGATGGTAGTTAGAATTGGCCAAATAATTGTGCATTAATCAATAGTATATATGTCACGCCAATAGTTTAGAAGCATACATTGCTCTCAAATTATTCAGGTTCTCTTGTTCAGTAGCATTTTCATCAAATATCTTATTCATGGTCTCCGAGTAAACATTTAAAAATATTTTTCATTTCTATCAAGTAAACAGTGGTCTTTGCGTTTCTATTACCTTTGAAAATGTTTGGAAAGGATTTATTCTTAGGCCGGGCGCGGTGGCTCAAGCCTGTAATCCCAGCACTTTGGGAGGCCGAGACGGGCGGATCACGAGGTCAGGAGATTGAGACCATCCTGGCTAATACAGTGAAACTCTGTCTCTACTTAAAAATACAAAAAACTAGCCGGGCGATGAGGCGGGCGCCTGTAGTCCCAGCTACTCGGGAGGCTGAGGCAGGAGAATGGCGTAAACCCGGGAGGCGGAGCTTGCAGTGAGCTGAGATCCGGCCACTGCACTCCAGCCTGGGTGGCAGAGCAAGACTCCGTCTCAAAAAAAAAAAAAAAAAAAAAAAAAAAAAGGATTTATTCTTTCTTGGATAAAGTATAGACTGAAAAAGAGAAAAAAGAGGATTTGAATAAGGTGATCTGTAAGGTAGACCCTCTTTCAGTTCTAACATTGGGCTTCTATGATCATGATGTGCAAACCTGTCAGAATCTGTAAGGCAAACAGAGAGGTGCAGTGACCAGTCCAAGAGCAGCCTCTAGAAAAGCAGCTGCAATGTCCAACAACACAGACCCAGTTAAAACCATCATGGATGATTCATACAATTGACTATGTAATAGAATGGCAAAATGGTCATGACATATTACTAACTGAAAAAGCAGACCACAAAACATCACAATGTGGCCTAATTTTAACAATGTACATGCCTGTGTTACACGCACGCGCGCACACACATACACACACACAATTCTGAAATAATAGACACCCAAATCTCATTATGTCCAAATGGGGAGTTAACAGCATATCTTCATTTTTTATGTATATGTATTAACAATAAATGTGTATAATCTTAAGTGATAAGAAAAAGAAAGATTATTTTTTAGTACAAGAAGCAGCAGCAAGGCAAAGTTTTGGGTAAAAGTCTTTACTGTTCACATGGACTTGAGTACCAAATTGGAACTGAGAGGTAAGAAAAGGTTTTAATATATGCAAAGTGCTTAGAAAGTGGAAGGGGTGTGGGAATGGACTGCCTCTGTGCGCCATCTGTTTTAAATAGCAGGCCTCAGCAAGAACCTGGGAGAAGGGCTTCTTCCCTTCAACCTGGTGCAGAAATGCTCTCTGAGCTAAGGGCCATTGATTAAAGGGGATTCCAGGGCTCTTCATCTCCCTGCCTGCTGGGCGCTACTACACTGGCTCCATCATGGGGATCTCACTGGCTCACCAAGAAGGAAGAGCATTGCTTGAATGGAAACATGTCCCAGACACTTTATCATTGGTGAAGAGCTGAGCTCATTGTCTAAACCTGTTTCCTCATTTTAAAAAGTAAAAAACGAGCTATCAAAATGATTAAGTAGTTATCCTTGAGTCTCACAGCTAGTTAATGGCAGAGCTGAGATTAGAATCCAGGTCTCCTTATTCTCTGGGCAGTGACTTTCTTGCACATCCATCTTTCTTCCTTTCACATCTGGTGCCTTACAGATTCTCAACACAGCTAAGAACCATACCTGGGAACGGAAACCAAAACCAAAAGTTAAGGCCATGTTTTAGAAAGCTCCTAAGAACAAATACTTATATACTGCTATGTATAGTAGCAGAAATGATAAAAAATACACAGTGAACTTTCTCATTATAGAGTCTTATTACAGTTTTTTTTTTTTTTTAAACTCTTAATTGTTCCCTTAAAAGATATAACACTGTCATGGAAACATAAACCATTATGAGTAAACAACCGTCAACACATGGGGAGAGTTTTCTTGTTAAGAATTCTTGTGAAAAATGGCCATTATCCCAACATCTGTTAGCCTTGCAAATAAGCTAGTAAACATTAATCTTTTCCTGGGCTATAGATATAGACAAGTGGTATTGTCCCGATCATGATAGAAAATAGTCCCTTTGTACTCTGCACTGTAAGACCATATCCAGAATCTTGTCCCCAGCCATAGGCATCACATAAGACAGATATTGAGAACTTAGAGAGCCTCCAGAGGGTGCAAACCAAGATGCTAATGCATCACACATCTGTAGTCTCTACACTGAACAGTGGGAGTTTGGTGGGAATGCAGTGCATGAGTTCAGGTAGTGGAAGCAAGAAGAGTAGAAAGGAGAAGAAAAGGCAGGATGATGGCAAATGGATGAAACCTTTTGAGCGGGAGATTTGACTCAACCAAGGAGGGCGTTCCTGTTAACTGGTGGTGCTCAGCACTTCTATCATAGAAGGACTTGGAAAGACATATATAACTTTGGTCAAAGATACTGAAGAGTGACTTCTGGTACTGGGAGGTGAGGACTTGAACTACATCACCTTTACTCTCCCTGCCAACCATGAGAGATAATCACTCTTAACTGAGGTTGTGGGCTGAGAAGGGATTTCTAAGACAAGGTCAGAAACACTGGACCTTAGGGCCAGGAGAAAGGAAAACATTGCAGTTTGGGTTAATGATAATGGTGGGAGAACACAAAGAGGAAAGGGTCTTGAGGTCTCTGACCTGGTTGCTTTGTGTGGATTTCTTCCCTTGCTCCTTGTTAACAAGTTAATTCCTGCGTACCTAGGTTATTTACCTTTTCACAAAAGTGGGAAAATACAATGCAGTCCAACAAACAAAGCACAGTCTGAAAATATAACAGTTTATTGTAGCTGCCTGATAAACCACTATTTTGCCTGGTAGATACATATTCCATCTTTTAAACTCTAGGAGGATTTTTTTTTTTTTTTTTTTTTGAGGCGGAGTCTTGCTCTGTCGCCCAGACTGGAGTGCAGTGGCCGGATCTCAGCTCACTGCAAGCTCCGCCTCCCGGGTTTATGCCATTCTCCTCCCTCAGCCTCCCGAGTAGCTGGGACTACAGGTGCCCGCCACCTCGCCCAGCTAGTTTTTGTATTTTTAGTAGAGACGGGGTTTCACCGTGTTAGCCAGGATGGTCTCGATCTCCTGACCTCGTGATCCGCCCGTCTCGGCCTCCCAAAGTGCTGGGATTACAGGCTTGAGCCACCGCGCCCGGCCTCTAGGAGGATTTTTGATCAATGCCTGGCTCTTCCGTAATCCCTTATCAAGCACATAATATATACCTGAGAAGACTTGGTCAATACAAACCCATCAGGATAGAAGAGGGAGGAGTAGACTGATTTGCAGGGGAGGGTGATGCAGCCTCCTCAAACTTCTGTCAGAGCTGATAGGCTCCAAAGAGATTGAGACTTCAAGGACAGCTGGCCATTCTCAAATTAAACATAGTACCCACATTCGTGTATGGCAATGTTCAATATTTCTTAGGCTTTGAACTTGATCATGTAGTGGACTATCAGCCCTAGAGAATAGGGAAGAAAAAGAAGGTATAGAAAATCCTTATCAGATGTAAATGCCAACTTGTATATAAAAAGTTGCCCCATTGGTTGAATGGAAAAATGAGTAGAAATATGATTTCCAAACCCTATTGCTGTTGGAATTCTCTAGGGACTGATTTAATCAGGAATATCTCTGTCTTCAGGGAGTTTTGTGAGCTCTCAGTTTAGATGACTGTTATGCAAAAATGTTTGCCATCCTGAAGACAACCATACAGTTATCACCAAATTCAGTGAAACAGGTATTTAAATCACATGGCAGAAATGATACTAGTGAAACAAAATGTCTGCTCAGAAAAAAAAATCAAAAAAAAAAATCAACCCCCAACGTTATCGGTAACAGAGTAAGCGGACTCAGGGCTCAGGAAACCATGGGTACAGAGGCTTGGATCTTTTAATATTGCCTGGGCCTCTGGATTTGACTGGTGTTTAAATAAAGCAGGTGATAGGAAGAAGACAAAAATCATATGATGAAACAGAGCTAGTGTCATGTCTACATGTCCTACGAGTTTATTTTTGGTGAACTGGTAGAAGTTTAGAATCTATTTATGGGACTTAGTTATTACCCAGGAGAAATGGACGTTTTTGCAGCAGGAACAACATAAATATCTATGGGTTTAGTGAGTCATACATTTTCTTGCTGAAGGCTGGTTTTAGAGCTTCCCCGCTGGGGCCTCTGTCCAGGCTAGTTAACCATTACAGGGAAATATACAACTTCCTGAGGTCCGTCCCTATTGTCACCCTCTTAACCTAACCACCAGTATTTTGGGATAGGAAAGGGAGTTATGATGATAATGATAATTATTATTATTGATGATTGCAATAATAATAGCTTTCATTTTGAGGGCTTACTATGTGTCAGGAACTGTTTAAAAAATTTATAAAACTAAGAGCACTCAGCAGTTATTTTTGAGTTCATGTTTCATAATCGTGGAAGCTACTGGTGGCTCGTCTTTCTGTTACGAGCTTTAATCAGGTTGTTATTTTCACACATATTGCTGACAGCTTCATAAGTTTCCATGGATAAGCCCAAGCAAGGCTCCACTATTTGTTGTGCCTGACTATTTCCTTGCCCGTTTATGCAGCGAATACCCTTTGAAGAAACAGGACCTCTTCAAGGTCTTGACTCCAGCATACACTGCTCAGTAATTAAGGCCCCCAGGCAGTGCTAGACTCCTGAAGAGGAGAGGCAGAGGGGCTTTGCATTGCTTCAAAGGAAGCCCGTAGGCGTTGGTGGAGGTCAGGCAGTCTTAGGTTGTAGGTGTGTATTGTGGGTGGGAAGGGGGGAAAAGAGCTTTCCTAGCACAGCTAGCTCTTTGTCACCTGTTAGGTGGCTCCTCTACACATCGACAATTAAATTGGAAAGGCCACAAAGGGTGTCAGCAAAAACAGAACCCGGGTTTTCTCTTTGATCTTTGGAAGGTGGGAAAATTCTGGAATCCACCATGATGGCGAGGCATAATGGTTAACAACATGAGTTTCTGCTTGAGATCCAGTTGAATGTCTAAACTTTCTGATTTTCAAATTCTTCCATAATAGGAGGAAGATGCCTTCTGCTTCATGGGTTTGTTATGTGAGTTAAAGGAGATTAAATGCACTGTTCACAGCTTTGACTATTACACAGCGAACTCCTCAATTCCTTTAGATCTCTGCTAGTACGCTTCCTCAGAAGGGCTTTCCCTGCCTACTCTTCATAAAATAGACTCTCCCTGTTTGCCTATAACTTCCTAGCACCTTACTCTGCTGCTTTAGTTTTCTTTACAGTTTATATCATTACCCAAAACTTATATATCTATGTGCTTTATTTTTCATTCTCTTTCTCTTTTCCCCACACCCCTTGGGGAGTGCTGGCATGTAGTAGAAGCTCAATAAATGAGTTGAATGAGTAAACAGATGAATGAAATGAATGAATGTAAAATGCTTTGTCCATGATGAATACTTGATGGATTAAAATTTATGTTATCAGTTATATGTAAATGGGGCACTGGGTGGAAAGTGAAAATCTCTGAGATTGCCTTTCTCTCTAAAAGAACGATTTCATTCTACTCCTTGTTGAGCCAGGCAGAATGTGCAAGGCCCAAGGACTAGTGGTCAATGCAGCAGCATCTGGAGAACTTTTTCAGGCCTCTGGAAGTGTAGGGTCCAGCCAATGGGATCTGGAGGAAATTCCTCAACTCTCACCACATACAGAAATCAAGCAGTGCTTGTAGGTCACAGGGGATACTGTGAATGGATGCCCATTGCATCTAGGAGGTCACCATGGCCAAGACAACATTCGCCTGTTTCCAGGTATGTGTTATCTGCTCCCATTTTTCCTCCTGCTATGGGAGTAGGCCTTTCACTTGGTATCTCCTTTCTGGCCTAGACTTGTATAGTGGAATATATATATATATATATATCTCACAGATGCAATTAATCAACTTGAACTCCTCTGCAGTGCTCTCTGGCTTCCACACTTATGATAATCTTAAGAAATCTAGGGAATAATCTGAGCCTCTTCCACTGTGCCCCAGCAGACATAGTTCAACCATTCCTCGTTGTGTTAGGGTCTTCCAAAGCAGATACCGAGGTAATAGTAAATGTTCCAGGAGTTTATTAGGGGAAATACCTGTGTGGAATGACACGGCAAGAGGGATGGAGAAGGCCGGGCTAGCAGTCGGATGACAGTGTGAGCCTGACCCTGAGTGAAGGGTGACTGAGAGAAGACTGGGTGGAAGCCTAGAACGCTAGACTGCCCCTCAGTGGAAGGAAGCTCTAGCAAAGCCACTGGGGAGTCCATGTGCCAGAGTCAGCTAACGAAGGAGCCCTGCTTCTCAGAGGAGGGGGTCCCCTCACAATACCACATCAATGGCCAGCAGCAGCCCTTGGAAAATGAGGTCAAGGTACAAACACAGCAACAGACTTAAAATACAGCAGTTGGACCCTGAATCAATTCTACCTTCTATAGGAGGAGGTCTGTGTGGCATATTTTCATGGCTACCATACTCCATGAAACCAGAAGATGCCAAAAGCATCCCTGAAGCTGGTTGCTTTACAATGCAGTACCAGACTGCCAAGTGGGAGAGCTGGTGTCAAGCCTCTTACTCAGGAAAATGCAAATTAAATGGGTTAACCTTTCATGGCAATGGAGGGAGGGGTAGGAGAGCACCTTTTCTCAGCAGCCCCCTAGCTACAGTAGTTCTTCCCTATTTCCTGACCCAAGAATGCAGCTTTCAAAAGTTGGTCTGTGTTCCTTCTGGTTCCCCTATATCTCCCTTCTCTAGGGAACAAACTTGGGTCCAGTAGGGCTGGGTCAGTACCAGTCCTGATAGTTATGGCGTCAGAGAATCAGAACCACTTACTACTCATTGTCAGAGGTCCATCTTGGTGTACGGGCCTGCCCACTAGTCCAAACTCTTTCTACCCATGATACTATGGTTGTTATTGTTGTTGTTTTTAAAGAAGCCAGTAGTTCCTTCTTGTCTTGGGCCTTGGTTGGGGTCACCTAAATGTATCCTGATGACTTTCCAGTAAACACTTGCCATCTCTTTCCTCTCAGAAGGCCACTGGGATTTTTATAAAAAGTTTCCTTACCTCTCCTATCACCTTAAAAGTCATGCATGAGTAATTTACCTCTGGGAGAACGTTCTGAACACATGCCTCGCTACAGCTTACTCTCCTCGCTAGCTGACAATGGAGTAGTTGAAATAACAGCTCAGACAAATATTTTCCGTAATCTGTAGAGAGTAATCAATACTTAGAAGGAACGTCACTTGGCAACTGTGTGAACATTCCATTTTCGAAAGCATTCTTGTGTGTTCAGCTTCACAGGTTCATGCCTTTTTAATATTTCTTAATCCCTGGTTAATGTGAATTCTCAGAACCAAAAGGTTCTTCTTGTGTAGCTTATTTCCGCGGAGTTCCTTCTTTTTTCTAGTTTTGGTATGATGGCACTGTGTCTAATGAAGCAAGCCAAATAAACGGCAGATTCTGTTCCCTGAAGTCTTCTTCATCCTGGAACATTTACTGTCTAATTTGTTCATGGGAAGACCCAGCTGTTAGCAGGTAGCCTGTGGGCCCCAAAGCAAAGGAGGAGAAGCCTTGCTGTGAACTTCAGAACACATGCTGGGCTGGGGGCTGTGGGGAGACACTTTGTTTATCACTCATTTAAAGCATGTTGCTCCCAAATAAATGGCTGTAAATGGAGATGAAGGGATAAGACTTGTGACTAATTTCTCTGGGGAGCCTAAGTATCTCCACTCCTGACCCCAGTGTGCTGCCTCCCCCATCTTCCCATTGCAAGACTCACAGCAGCTTTATGACAAGGTAGGTGTTTATGATCCAGTTCAGGATGGGGACTAACCCAGTCCTCCCTGGCGGGGGCATTCTTTCCATGACGGGGCTGATGCTCTGCCAATAGGATCCCAGTGAGCTCAGGGAACAGTGTCAGGTTGATTCAGCTGAGGAAGTCATGGCCTGGATTTAGCCTTAAAAGGCTGAGGTTCCGGTGGAAGCGAGTCTGTCTCAGCATGAAAGCCCAAGGCTCTGAACATTCCCAGATGACATCTGTGATTTTTCCAACACACATTTGGCTTCCTTGGTTCCTTGCAGTGCTTTGATTGTGCAATCACCACTTGGCAGGTTCTTCGTCCTGTGAAATCTGTACATTTTCAGCTCTGACATCTCAAAAATAATCATTGGAGCCTTTTTTGTCAGAGTGGTTTATCGTAAAACAACCACTCCCACCGACATTTCTTGTAACCAGTACTAGGAGAGTGATGGCTTAGAAGGCCTTTTGAGGAAGGTGTAGTGGAAGAAGGGCTGGTTTCAGAATTGAACATACCAGGGTTCCAATTCTAGCTTCCTTTTCTTACATGTTGCAGGACCTTAGGCCTTCAGGGGCTCAGTTTCATCTTCTGTAAGGTAGAGAAAATAGTGTGTACCTTGCAATGTAGTTGTGAGGATTAGATATCATTAATGTAAGCTAAGTGTTAAGTAAATAGATGGACTCAGTACATTTTGTAGGAATATATGAGTGGTGTGTGTGTATGTGTTGTGTAGTGTTCCTAGTTTAGAGGTGAGAGTGGTTAGAAGTTTATCATATATTGAGGGAATATCAGCTCTCTTTTTAGCCCTCAGTAAATCACACACAGGCACATACACACCTCACGTGTGCATACATTCTTGAAAACCTCGGCTTTTCTTTTTGTTCCTTGATTTTGAGATAGCTGAAGATTCCTTTCTTTAGATTTTTTTAAAATTTGTAGTCATTATGGATACATAATAGTTGTACCTATTTATGGGGTACATGTGATATTTTGATACAAGCATACAACATGTAATGATCAAGTCAAGGTCATTGGGATATCCCTCACATCAAACATCATTTCTTTGTGTTGGGAACATTCTAATTCTTTCAGTTCCTTTGAAATATACAGTAAATTATTGTTAACTGTAGTCATCCTAATGTGCTTTACTTTGATAAATAATTTGCTTCTGAGGTTGGTCCAAGACCACATGCGTGTGAGCTAGTCCTCAAACCTCCGTGCTTGCACGCTATCTGGGAATGTCTGAATTGAGTTCTCTGATGATATCCATAGGGACAGTCCTAGAGCTTTTCTTTTTCAGCCATCAACTGGCAGCATGCACAGTTAAGAGACATTGCTTCTTACTCTCACTAATGTCTAAGATCTGAAGACAGAAATAATTCTGAATCTTAGTTTTAGAGGTCTGGGAGAGAAATACTTTTCCTCCAACTCTTGGACTATTTCCCTATTACTGTAGTATTCATATTGTTTCTGAATAGAGTTTATGACAGACCTTCTTTGGCATAGTGAGAAAATATATTGTCCTTTCCCTTAAAAAAGATCTATGAGAAAACATTGGTCACCAGCTTCTTAGCACATTAGTAAAAGGCTTGATGTCTCATAATCATAAAATGGGACCCAAGCAATATATTGAAAACAAAAACAAACAAATCCCCCCTGGCACAAACTTTGTAAATTTGCCTTGTAACTTCTTTTAGCTATTCATGTGTTGAGCTTCTAGCACTGGGGAAGATATGAAAGATTCTTTTTTTTAAGACAGGATCTTGCTCTGCCACTCAGCCTGGAAGGCAGTGACATGATCATAGCTTACTGGAGCCTCAACCTCCTGGATTCAAGGGATCCTCCTGTCTTGGCCTCTCAAAGCTAAGACTATAGATGTACACTGCCATGCCTGCCTAATTAAATTTTTTTTCTGGTCAAGATGGGGTCTTGCTATGTTGCCTAGGCTTGTCTTGAACTCCTGGCCTCAAGCAATCCTTCTATCTCAGCCTCTCCAAGTGCTGGTATTACAGGTTTGAGCCATTGTCCTTGGCTATATATGAAGGGTTTAGAGTGTGCTTATGTAGGGGAAGGTCAGCAATTCATTTCTGAAAGATCAGTCTGGTGGCAATGTAGAGAATGGTTGGAGGGCCTTGAGTCTGGACACTGGGAGGAGATTTGGAGTTCATTGCCATGAATCAGTGGAGATGGTGGTGGTCTCACTTTGGCAAGGGAATAGAAAGAAGTGACGGATCAAAAATATTATTTAACAGATAGAATCAGTAGGACCTGGTAATATATTGGCTAGATAGACTGAAGAACAGAAAGAAGACAAGGATGGTGTCAATTTTTCTATTTTGAGCAATTGGTTATATGGTGGTGCCATTTACTGAGGAGCATAGAAGGACAGGCGGTACAAGGAGAGGAGCAGGCTTAGGGAAAAGAGTAAATTCACTCTGGACATGCTGAGCTTGAGATGTCTGTGAAATCAAGTGGAGATGTTGACTACGTAGTTGGATATTCAGACTTGAAACTGCAGAAATGCCAAGCCTGTAAATATAGATTTGGAAGTTACCAACATAGAGTTGGTAATTTACATCATGTGATTCACCCACCAAGAGATGAGTGAGAAGTGGAACAAGATCTCTGAGGAATGCAGCACCTCAAAGCTGGGCAAGGGGAGAGAAACAGCTGGAGGAGACAGAAGGAGCAACCAGAGAAGGAGGAGAAGAATGGGGAGATGTGGAGTGCTGGATAGTGGAGAAGACAGGGTTTCAAGGACATGTGTGTAATGCAGGATAGAGATCCAGTGGGATACTGACTGAAGTGTCCTGCGGACTCTACGTAAGGGGGCCATATGCATCTGGGCAGTGGTGCTTTAGGTGAAGTAGTAGTGATAGAGGTCAGATGCCAGTGGGCTGATGAGTGAGTGGGAGGTGGACCAGTAGATGAGCATGTGAGGGTGAAAAGATAGGGCAGGGACTATAAGGTCACACAGAAGAGCAGATTTAGAGTTATTTCCTTCTTTTCCTTAATCTATTTATTTTCTAAATTTAGGAGAAGCCCAAGGTATTCCTCTTACCTCAGCCTCTTGAGTCACTGGGATTACAGGTGTGAGTCATCATGTTAGGTACAAGGAGAGGAGCAGGCTTAGGGGAAAGAGTAAATTCACTCTGGACATGCTGAGCTTGAGATGTCTGTGAGTTCTTAAACATATATTTTATTATTTGGAAGCCACTGAAATTTAATTGACTTTTATATTCTTTTTTTTTTTCATGGCTGAATTCATGTTTATTTCCTGGGAACTCTTCAGGATAAAGGGCTAATTCATTACCATGGTTCACTACAATTAACCATGGTAATGTTACCCCAGCCATATTCACTACCCCAGCCATATTCAACAGTGTGGCACTTGGACAAAAGAAAAGAGGCTATCTCTGGGGGAAAAATTTGGTTTCCATGTAAGTATCCCCTGTGGAGAAGATGGAAACCAAGGGAATGTATTACTCTGAGGAGTCCAAACCTCATTTCAATAGTATTTGAAAGCATGATGTTCAAAGATGAATTTAGAAATGGTTTCATTTTAGGACCAGCATTACTGAGGAACTGGGAGCTAAGGAGGGACCTCATGTAAGTCCAAAATATCTAGAACGGTGTGTTCTAATTCTATATTGCCCAATTTTAGCATGCCCACGGAAATGAATCAAGTAACTCTGTAGTAACTCCCAGGTTTCAAATGTTAGCATGGCTTGAAGTCTTAAAATCTGTATGGGCTCTATAGGAAAGAACTGAGAACCATTTCTGTTATAAAGTGATGTGAACTATTTTTTTTTTTTTTACAGTGAAGTAAATAAAACCAATGCATATTTTCTTATTTCTTAATACTCAGGTACATTAATCTGGTGACAGTGTGGCATCTGGAGAGGGAATCAGGGAGGACTTAAGGTCTGAGAAGCCTTCTTTGTGACTTGAATAGGTCTTGTGATAAGCATTATACTTGAATATTCTCCCTTTGCCTTCATCCAGGCCCCATATTTCTTCAAGGCTCTTCACAGCTTTAATAAAATGGTAGTGAGAAGAAGCCTTAGTGTTTTTATAGATAAGCTCTTCCAAACTGAGTGGTTCCTCAGAAGAAAATCTTCATATATGGAAAGCAAGAACTTTTCCTTGGTGGACAACTCTTTTTGTTGTTTTAAGTTCCAGATTGTTTATTTGGTCACGGAGTTACTTAGTTTCCTTTTCTTCTGTGGTATGCTTATGGTTGATTTTGTAATTTTCTCAGCCTTGATCATTCAGGGCCACATTCACATTTAAAAAAGAATGAGGTCATTTTACAGCTCTTCTAGTCTTGCCCTCTAGGAATTGCATTAATCCATTTCTCAAGCATACTTAGAGAAAGAAGACATGGCAGCTCATTAGCTCCTTTACTGCACACAACTCCAGTGCCTTTGGGAGCCTTGGACTAAATGTGGTGAAGACCAGTGCTCCTGCGAATATGATCAACTTGAAAATTCTTCCTGATGGAATGGAGATTGGGGTTTTGCACAGGAAGGGACTGCTCTCATTTTATGTATAATTCTACCTGCAATGTCTCATGAACTGTCTCCTGGCAGCCATTCAACATTAGGGCTTTCTGTAGAAGAAAACGGGGTCAACACAAACATCTCCCAATCCATTGAGCTAGAAACCTTGGCAATGTGAACTTATGGGAGGTCTTTTAGGTTTCTCAGAGAAGGGGCCCAGTGGCTGGGGTACAAGGCAAGGTCTGAGTCACAGAGGAACTGTGGGAGCAGGCAGCAATCCAGTTACAGGAAATCCATAATTCAAGGCAAAAACGGAACTTGCAACAAGATCAACTTGTGCTGCACTGATGAACTCTTGAACTTCTCTTCTTTCCTTTGGTACATGTTTAAGGGAGGTTTGACTCTACCAGTGGGGATTACGTGGTCCAGCGGTGAAGGTCAGGAGATAAGTAAATCCATATATACCTGTAATTGAAAGGTTCTTAATCTTCTTTGTGCTGTGGACTCTCTGATGTTGGAGAGGTCTATAGTGCCCTACTTAGAAAGATTTTAAAAAACGTTAAAATAACATACATAGCATTGCAAAGGATAATTTTATTGAAATACAGTCGTTGAAATTATAAATTGTAACATGGTAATGTAAGTACCTCTTCATTGATGCATGAAATAGCAAGATCTTTCAGTGCATCCTATGACTATTCTAATTTCAAAATAATGATACAGAAACATGGTATCTGGAAATTTCTGTGGCAACTGTAATGTAATGTGAAAATACCTATGATTTTCATTGGTGATAAAGTCACAAGGACTATTAATACTACTAGGGTGCACTGCCTGTGCTCATCATGGAAAGAGAAATGTTAAATTTCAGGTAGACATTAGTGAGGAAAAAGGTGTAATAGATATTATTATTTTGAGACAGAATCTCACTCTGTTGCCTAGGCTGAAGTGCAGTGGTGTGATCTCGGCTAACTGCAGCCTCCGCCTTCTAGCTTCAAGCGATTCTCCTGCCTCAGCCTCCTAGGTTCAAGTGATTTTCCTGCCTCTGCCTCCCAAGTAGCTGGGACTATAGGTACACACCACCACGCCTGGCTAATTTTTGTATTCTTAGTAGAGATGGAGTTTCACCACGTAGGCCTAGCTGGTGTTGAATTCCTGACCTCAGGTGATATGCCCACCCAAAAGTGCTGGGATTACAGGCGTGAGCTATCGTGCCAGGCCTAGATATTTTTTTCATCTAGGTTTGTAGCCCTCCTCAATTCCATCCATGGATCCCATGAGGTCTGGCACTCCACGTTAGAAATCCCTGCTCTAGTTTAAGCCTCTGGTTTGCTCCCTGATTGGGATGGCCAGCTGGCCTGCTGACTTGTGCCATGTGCATTTCTTAGGGACCAGGCTGGGGAAGGGGGCTGTTGTGGGTCACATCCCCCAGCAGGGGGGCTCTGGGAGCAGGAACAGGAGGGTAGAGTTAGGAGTAAAGGTGGCTTTCTGAACCAAATGTCTGGCCTGACCCCCGTTTTGGTGTTGGAAATGCCACTGTTGTCATTCAATCCTTCAGGTTCTGAAGGATCTTAGCTTTAGGGTCACCATTTGAATTCAGTGCTTCTATGTAGACCAGGCCCTTTAGTCTTTCCAAAGAAGGTGGGAAAGAGCAGATGGGAAGCGAGAACCTGGGACCAGGACACGCAGAGGCCCAGGCCCAGGGAAGGAGACGAGAATCAGATGAGGGAGGAAAAGGGGTGAGTTTAGAATTTTGCCTGAACAGCATCTTCTTCTACTATGAAATAAAAAACTTTTGAATAAGCCTAGGATTCTTAATATTCCTGGAATCATTTTCTAGCCTCATTTCCCCAGGATTAATGATTTGAGATTCTCCTCAGAGGACCTGTTTCTTCTTTCATTTGAGGTTTATTTCTGCTGCTTCTCTAACAAAGCCCAGTTTAAAGTTCAGGCTTTACTCTGAAGACAGATTCTGGAGCAGAGAGAGCGAGGCTCCTGGGCTCTGAAAGCTGCATTGCAGAGACATGGCCCATCCAGAGCATGACTAGGCCTGACCCTTCCAGCTGCCACTTCAGAGCGTCTGTGAGGATGGAGGCCTGAGTAGTGGCCCAAGGTCAGGGCTTCCGAATGCAGTTGCAGAGATATGTGTGGGACTGTGGCCTCTTGGCCTATGACACAGGCTGTCTCATTCAGTGGGTTGGGATGTACGTGTGCTGAAAATGTTTGATAGTTTCATACCAAATGGCTACATTTGGCATTTGGTTTCCTAATCTGGGGAGGGATTTCTTTAGTTTATGGTTTAATTTTAACAAGACATTTGGAAAAGATTAAAAATTAGAAACTAAGCCCCTTGTAATTGGCAGTTAAGTTAAGATGATCTCTTTCCTTGAGAATGCTGGCTGCAGGGACACAGAGCTGAGGGTTCGAGCTCCTCTGTTCAGAGGAACCCTGATGGACAGAGTAGTTGACCCTAATATCATTTAGCAAATAATTTCTCTGGATTCTGTTCACTGAAAACATGGGCAGGCTTAAAAGAGTTGGGAAAAGTAGCTCCAGCCTGCAGTGTCTTTGTGCGGCTCATGAGGAGACAAAATATGCACAGGTTAGCCATGGGGAAAAGCAAGGCAAGGCTGTTTAACACTTACAAACAAGGATTTGTTTACTCGAGGTTCACATGACCTGAGATGATTGGGATTTTGAAGAGAAAGAGATGAGTGAAAGAAGAAACAGTTGGAGTAGGCCCTCCAAGCCACAGCTAGAAGGGAGTTTTGGGTGTAGCCAATGAGGAGAGGCCAAAACAAACCAGTTCCCAGCCCTCTTAGAGCTACAGACCACAGGAGTCAGAGGGAAAAGCTTCTAGACCCTCCAAAGCAACCCCTCACCCTCCAGGAGAATACTAAGCATCAGGTAGGTGCAGTGCAGTCCCCAAGGTCACAGGCGTAGAATCAGGTCTCCTGAACTGGTGCTCATTTCTATGTCAACATGGTTTTACTGCTGTGCATATTGGGGTAGTTGTGGGAAGTGACGTTAGATGGTGTGGTGGTTTTAAAAAGAGCCACGTCCACAAATTCTTCAATACTGCTCATTTCAAGAGGGAGAGCTTAGTTCCTCTCTCTTTAAATGAGGGCTGACATAATGATTTACTTCTAGTGAGTAGGATGGAAGAGATAATATATGATTCAGAGACTAGGTCATAAAAAGGTGTTGTGTCTTTGGTCCCATTTGCTTTCTGTCTCTCTCTTGTTCTCTCTCTGATCAAGAGAAGTAAGCTTCTAGAGAAGCTTGCTCTAGAGAAGTGAGCTTCAGCTATCACATTGTGAGGATACTTAAGCAGCCTATAAAGGGGGCCATGAGGGAAGGGATAGAGACCTCTTGCCATTATCCGTTTGAGTGAGTCATTTTGGAAGCAGATCCTCCAGCCTCAGTCAAGCCTTCAGATGACTGCAGTCCTGGCTGACCTCTTGACAGAAGACCAGAACCGTCCAGCTAAGCTGCTCCCAGATTACTGAATCTCAGAAAAACTGGGAGAAAATAAATGTTTGTTTTTTAGGCTGCCAAGTTTTGGGGGTAATTTGTTACACAGCAATAGATGTCTGATACAGATAGTGAAAGGGAAGAAAGATAAGGTAGAAGCCTAAAAACCAGCCTGCAGGGTTTAGATTTGATCTATAGGGAGACACTGGTTTTGAGTAAGACATTTTAGGAAGGTTAAGCAATTGGCAAGGTTACAAGTAGTTGGAAAGGAAAAACATTGCACTGAAGAACTATGTTCGAATCTCCTAGTGATGTTCTTTGAATCTGCATTGAATAGATAGCTTGGATGGTTGTTTAGTTCTTCCCTTTACCTTGTCAAGAAAGGCAGCATAGAAGAACATACCGCTTAGGGAGAGGCAGTTCAGAGTACTGAATATGAAGATGAGCTCTTGGGGGCAGGGAGCTTGGGTCCTAATCCTGGCCCCCTTACTCTGTTTTGTCATCTTTAAAAGGGGGAAAATAATAGTGCCTAATTCATAGTTTTTAAAAAATGAGAATTAAAGGGTTGATTATTATAAAGCATCTAAGAAGAGTGTCTATACATTATAAACACTCTCTGTGTTTATTAGACAAACTTCACACGTCTTCTAGTTTAACTTTTCAAATTGACAAGTAAAAGTTGTGTATATTTATGGTGTACAACATGATGTTTTGATCTATGTACACACGGTAGAATGGCTAAATCAAGCTATTTTACATATGCCTCACCTTACATACTTATCCTTTCTTTTTGTGGTGAGAGCACTGAAAATCTAAGCAATTTTCAAGTACACAATAAGTTATTAGCTGTTGTCAATGTTGATGTACAACAGATCTCTTGAACTTTCTACTGTCTAACAAAAATTTTATATCTGTCGGCCAGCATCTCTTAATCCCCTGAAACCCAGCTTGTGGTAACCACAACTTTTCTCTCCTTTTCTGTGAATCTGACTTTTTTTTTTTTTTGAAGATTTCACATTTAGGTGAGATCTATGATATTTGTCTTTCTGTGCTTGACTTATTTCACTACTTAATGTTCTGCAGGTGAATCTATGATATGACAGGATTTCCTTCCTTTTTAAGGCTGAATAGTATTCCAGTCTGTATCTGTTGCACACTTTCTTTATCCATTCATCTGCCGATGGGCACTTGGGTTGATCCCATGTCTTGGCTATTGTGAATAGTGCTACAATGAACATGGAAGTATAGATATCTCTGACATACTAACTTCATTTCCTTTGGATATATATTCAGTGGTGGGATTGTTAGAATTTTTGAAATCTTGAGTTCTACAGCTTTAGTCTTCTAAGAAACTGCAAGGATTGATATTATGGGCTGACTTGTGCCTGCCCTCCTGCATCAAATTCACATGTTAGAGTCCTAAAAGTCTTAACCTCCAATACCTCAGAATGTAACTGTATTTGGAGATAAGGGCTGGGAGAGGTAATTACAGTAAAATGAGGTCATATGAGTAGGCCCTTATTCAATATGACCGATGTTCTTGTAGGAAGAGGAAATTAGGACCCAGAGACACACAAAAGGGAGACAGTGTGTAGATACTGGAGGAAGATGGCATCTACAAGCCGAGGAGAGAGGCCTCAGACAAAACAAACTATAATATCTTCATCTTGGACTTCTAGCCTCCGGAATTGTGGGAAAATAAATTTCTATTGTTTAAGCCACCTAGGCTGTGGTACTTTGTTATGACAGTCTTAGCATACTGGTACAAGTATCTCCCTGGTCTCACTAGAAGCAGTCCCCAGGTCCCTCTCCTCCCCATGAAAGAGCAAGATATTCACAGAAATGACCACCTGCCTATTACAAGCATGGCTCCTTCTGGGTAGTAGTAGTGGTCTATGGATGAATGTAACTTTTTTTTTTTTTGGTATATTATTTCTTCCTTATTTTTTTTTTTCTGGCGAGAGAGTTCAGGGCTTCTTCAAGATTGACAAAGGGGTTAATGACTTTTCCAAAAGTTTAGAGCTGCTATTTTAGACTGTGTCTTATAATTCTGGGCCTTTCAACCTTGGCTCCAGCTGCACATAGAACATACCTTGGCTCTAGGGACCATCCCTGCAGTTGAAATAGTCAATTTATGCATTTCCTATATGTGGGGCTTTCCTCGTGATCTGGAAAATATATGAAATCCAAGAGAACAAAGTGAAGGCATTCATTCAGCTGTAAGTGTAGACATGGGATTAGGCATAGGGAAATATAAGGATGTATAAGGTAATATTCCTAACTTCATATTTTTAGAAAGTTTCAAACCTAGACATTTTCTTTCATGACTCATGGTGGGTCATGGCTGTTTTTGGCTGAGGCTAGACAGACAGCTCTAATGTTCCTGACCCTGTGATCTGCCATGAGCTTGCCAAGCCTACAGTCTTCCTGTGGGTCTGTGGAGTCCCACCCCTTCCACAGGAGTATCTTTGGATAGGCAGCTTCGTGATTGTGGCTCATCTCAGGGAAAGGCTAGAAGACAAAAGAGAAAAAATTTTCTGACAATACCAAGAAGTGGTGAGGATGTGGAGCAACTGGAACTCTCATATATTCCTGGTAGAAATGCAAAATTATGCAGCCACTTTGAAAAAACAGTTCGGTGGTTTCTTATAAAAGTAAATGTACACTGACTGTATGACCTATCAATCCCAATCCTGTTTGTCCAAAAGAAATACAAACAGATTTACATTATACTTGTATGCAAATGCTTACAGAAGCTTTTTTAATAATCACCCCCAGATGCAAAACCACCCAAATGTTCTATAACTTGAGAATGGATAAAGAAACTGTGGTACTTTCATACAATAGCATACTATTCTGCAGTAAAAAAGATGAACTATTCATATGCAAAATGGCTTGGATGAATCTCTACTGCTTTGTGTCACATGAAAGCAACCAGACTCAAACTTCATACTGTATAATTCCATGTACATGACATTCTAGAGCAGGCAGAATTGTGGAAACAGAACTGGTGGTTGGCAGGGCTTCAGAGTGAGGGGAGGGTTTGACTACAAGGGGGAATCATGAGGGGGCTTTTTAGGGGTGAAGGGAATGTTCTGTATCCTGACTGTGGTGTTGGCTACCTGTCTCTAGGCATTTTCCAAAACACAACTGTACACTAAAAAGAGCTAATTTTACTGCATGTATATTTTACAAATAAATTCTAAAGAAATCAAACAGGAAAGAAAAAAGTGGAGCAGTGTTTATTTCAGAGCCAAGACAAGGAGCTCAAGGTCACTAGGGATGTTCTACTGGCTACTGCATGTTCCACTGGCCTTAGCCCAACCCGTGGGAAGGCAGTGGGAAGAACAAGGCTCTCTTCAGGGTGCAGGAGCCCAAAGTTTTGACTCATGGAACGAGGAATAGGGATAAGTCTTGGGAAAGAGCTGTTGTGTTGAAGTTGACAAATTAGTCTTCAGAATGAAGTTGGGGACAAGTGTTTTGGTGTTGCCTCTTTGAGAATTATGCAGGCCAGCCTTCGTGGTATTTGGCCAAGAGATCCAAACAGCTGCTGGATGACTTCTAATGCTTGGACTCTTCATGTCTTTCTTCTCTGCTAGCAATTCAGTAAGTAAAGGCTGTATCCGTCAAGGGAAGCCAACTCTTTGGAGCAACCAGGCTTTATAGCAGCAGTCTTTATGCATTTATGTAAGAGTTGATGAATTCTGCTTTTATCCTCAACATCAGGCAGGCAGTAAACATGGTGGAGAGAACAAAAGGTTTAGCTTATCTGGGTTACAACAGGCTGTGTAACCTTAATGGGGTCACTTACCTTCTCTATGCCTTCGTTTCCTCCTCAGGGACATACAGTTTTTGTGAGAATCAGAGATGAGGTAGAATGAACTGAGAATGAATGCATTCCTCCCCCCAACACTGTGCAAACATCTGAGATGTCAGGAGAGTCATCCTCAGCCAGTGTGCATTGGGAACAGGTTGAGAGCAAAGCCACACTCACAAGAGAATAGCCATTCCTTACATAGGGCCAACACAGGGGTAAGTGGCATCTCCAGAAAATGCAATGCCCACCATAGTGCAGCGGCATGCTTCTTAGGGTAACTAGTGAGATCACTGTAGCTCTTTCCAGCAGAGCGTTGGACGGTAATGAGAGCCCCTGTTATCCCTTTATTCTTAGGAGCTGCGTCTACCCATTCGATTTTGGGTTTGGCAAAACTTGGGCAGAGGCGGGACCTCAGTTTGTTTCCTGAGCAAGCTTAAGGACTACAGTCTGGAAATCCCTGTCTTGTACGGAGAGCTGCAGGCTCTCTGGATATGGATGTAGGAATGAGGGAGTGAACTAGTGGTGGTTTATGAGAGGAAGAGACAGGGTGTGTGTGTGTGTGTGTGAGAGAGAGAGAGAGAGACCCTTTGTAGGCCTGAATGTTTTTAACCTCTGCATCTGTCTTCAAGCTCTCTTTCCTTTGTGTGTTATAAGGGAACTAACAAGCCAGAAAAAAGGACGTTTCTTTTACAGTGACTTGCTCAGCATAGTGGTATGAGTGATCCTTCATCTCCATTTGCACACTTCCATCACAGTTCCATGGTGTGCTGGGTCTGAGGAAGATTAATTAGGCAGAAGTACCTAGTGACAGGGACCTGAACATTGATGTACTCATCATGATCATCATAGTTAAGGTTTACTGAATACTTACTACGTGCCAGGGCCTGTTTTAAGCTCTTTAATCATTTAAATTTGTATTTAATCCTCACATGAACCCCAGCTTGGTACTTTTTAGAGATGAACAAAGGCGCTAAGTGCCTTGGCTTCGGTCACATGGTGAAACCTAGGCCATTTGGACCCAGAACCTATGCTTGGATCACCATCCTATACACAGTGCACCCCCAGCCACCCCTTCCCCCACATGAGAAGCTGCAAAATTCTAAGACAGGTATTCACAGGTTATCAAGGAACCTCCTTTGGCTTTGAAGCCAGTGAGATGGATGTAGCAATAATTCGTGGCTTAGAAGGGTGCCCAGCACATCCTCCGTGCCATTAGGGTCAGTATGGCCACTGTAGTCATCATTAGCTCTGTGCTTCAGAGCGACAGTGATGTGGCCTTTACTCCTGTATTATTTTCGGGTTCTCTCCATGGCTATAGCATAACAAATTGCACTTTGGTTAATTTTTGACAATACAGATGAACTTTTCATTAAAATGAATTGACTCAAAAACAAGCTGAATAAAATGAGAGCTTGTTTGATATTGGCAATTAGTGCTATGGACTGAGGGTTTACGTCCCTCCCCACCCAAATTCGTATGTTGAAGTCCTAATCCGCAGTGTGATGGTATTTGGAGATGGGGCCTTTGGGAGATGATTAGGCTGTGAGGGTGGAGCCCTCATGAATGGGATTAGTAAAGAGATCTTAGAGAGATCCCTCAATCCTTTGGTCACATGAGGACACAGTGAGCAGATGGCCCTATATGAACCAGAAAGTGAGTCCTTACCAGACACCTAATCTGCCAGTGTCTTGACCTTGGACCTCCCAGATTTCGGACTGTAAGAAATAAATTTCTGTTGTTTATAAGCCATCCTGTCTGTGTTATTCTGTTATGACAACCTGAATAGACTAAACAGTTAGATGACATAATAATTCCACATTCAAATGTAATAATTAGTAATAAAATAGAATAAAATATCTAGGAATACAGCTAACCAGGGAGGTGAAAGATCTCTACAAGAATTATAAAACACTGCTGAAAGAAATCAGAGATGACAAAAACAAATGGAAAAACGTCCCATGCTCATGAATAGGAAGAATCAATATTGTTAAAATGGCCATATGGCTCTAAGAAATTTATAGATTTAATACTCTTCCTATCAAACTACCAGTGACATTCTTTACAGAATTAGAAAAAAACTATTTTTAAATTTGTATGGAGCCAAAGAGACCTTGAATAGGCAACGCAGTCCTAAGCAAAAAGAACAATGCCGGAAGTATCATGTTACCCAAGTTTATACTGTAATAAAAGGCTACAGTAACCAAAACAGCATGGTACTGGTACAAAAACAGACACATAGATCAATGAAACAGGATTGAGAGCCTAGAAATAACGCTGCACTCCCACAACTATTTGATCTTCCACAAAGTTGACAACAACAAGCAACAGGGAAAGAACTCCCTATTCAATAAATTGTGCTGGGATAACTGGCTAGCCATGTGCAGAAGATTGAAACTGGTTTATACAAAAATATAGAAAAATCAACTGAATATGGATTAAAGGTTTAAATGTAAAACGTAAAAGTAAAAATCCTGGAAGATAACCTAGGAAATACCATTCTGGATATAGGACCTGGCAAAAATGTCATAACAAAGAAGCCAAAAACAATTGCAATGAAAACAAAAATTGTCAAATGTGACCTAATTAAAGAGTTTCTGCAGAGGGAAAGGAACTATCAATAGAGTAAACAGACAACCTACAGAATGGGAGGTGTACTATCCAGAGAGTATAAGGAACTTAAGCCAAAAACAACCCCATTAAAAAGTGGGCAAAGGACATGAACAGATGCTTTTCAAAAGAAGATATACACATGGCCAACAAGGGCATGAGAAAATGTTCAACATCATTAATCATTAGAGAAATTCAAAGCAAAACCACAATGAGGTAGCATCTCACACCAGTCAGGTTCCCTATTATTAAAAAGTCAAAAAATATGCTGGTGAGGTTGTGGGGAAAAAGGGAACACGTATACGCTGCTGGTGGAAATGTAAACTAGCTCAGCCACTGTGGAAAGCAGTTTGGTAATTTCTCAAAGAACTCAAAGCAGAATACCATTGGACCCAGTAATTCCATTATTGGGCATATACCCAAAGGAATAGAAATCATTCCACCATAAAGACAAATGCATGTGTGTGTTCATTGCAGCACTATTCACAACAGCAAAAATGTGGAATCTTGCTGCCCATCAACAGTAGACCGAATAAAGGAAACATGGCACATATATACTGTGGAACACTGTGTAGCCATAAAAAGGAATGAGAACATGTCCTCTGAACAAATGTGGATGGAGTTGGAGGTCTTAATCCTAAGCAAACTGACACTGGAACAGAAAACCAAATATCGTATGTTTTCACTTATAAGTGAACCTAAACATTGAGTACACAAGGACACAAAGAAGGGAACAGTAGACACCAGAGCCTACTTGAGGGTGCATGAAGGGAGGAGGATGAAAATCAATAAACTGCCTGAGATGTGCTGTGCTTATTACCTGGGTGGCAAAATAATCTGTACACCAACCCCTGTGACTTACAATTTACCTGTACAACAGACCTGAACATGTACCCCTGAACCTAAAATAAAAGTTAAAAAAATTGTGATTATACACACACACACACAGAAATATTATTCAGCCTTAAAAAATAAGGAGATTCTGTCATTTGGAACAACATGGATGAACCTGGAGGACATTATGCCAAGTGAAATCGGCCAGAAACAGATATAAAAATACTGTGTGACTGCACTTACAGGTGAGACCCCAGAAAAGCTGAATGTAGAGAAAAAGAGTGGAGTAGTGGTTACCATGGGCAGCAGGGAGGGGGATGGGGAGATGTAGGTTACAGCGTATGAAGCTGCAGTTATGTAGGATAAAAAAGTCTAGAGAGCTAAAGTACAGCACAAGGGCTATAGTTAGTATTGTATAGTATAGTATAGTTAGCACTGGAAATTTGCTAAGAGAATAGATTTTAGGTATCTTATCACAAAAAAGGTAACTCTATGGGAAAATAGACATGTTAATTCATTTCACAATAGTAATGATTTCACTATGTAGATGTATATCAAAACATGTAAAAAGTTCTGAGGAGCCTTGTGTCCCCCCATTCATAGAAAGACCTCAGTTTGTTTCTTAAGGCACACTGAGCATTACATTTCTTATTTCTTACAAACAAAAGATTCTTGGTGACTTTCCTTCTACTCACACACCTACTTTGTGCCTGGTGTGTGCAGAGCAGTGAGCTTGTGGGGCACAGTCCATCCCTTCAGGAAGATGCTAGAGGTAAACCTTAAAGAGTGCAACATGGATATGAGGCAGAATGTGATCAGGCTCTGGGCAAACAGGATGAAATGTAAACTGAGTGTCCAGTGGCCAAGTCAAGGCCTTCTCTTCCCAGCTGGGCCTCAAGTCCCTGCGTGGACAGCTGGTCACCACCACTCTCATATCTTCAAGGCTGTGAGGATGGAAGTCCTGTTGGGTGGTTTCTGGGAGTCTGTTGATGGAGCCCTTGCCTCTGTAGCTTAAAGTAGAGTCCGAGTGTGAGCCAATCTTCCTGATGGTTAATACATAGATGCAAATCCTTTTTTCTGAACTTACTGTCAAGTGTTATACAACAAGAACTCTTTGTCTCAGGGCTGCTTTACTAAGAATATATTAAGCCCTTAAGGACTACTGATTTATAATATTCAAAACATGATTAGGTAAGAATTCTTGTTGCCATACATATTGCAAAGTTCTCACTGGGCCTGCCAGATCAGAACTATAGTCTCTGCCAGAAAAAAACAAAAAACCAAACCACTCCCACCACTGCCACCGCCAACAACAAAACTCCAGAGTGCATGCTTGCTCTATTGCAGCAGTACAGTGCTTCTTCATATGAGAAGCAATGCCTTCATATAACTTCACCTTCAAAATCTGGAGATGTAGGTCCGATTATCTCTAGACTTGATTCTTGAGATGAAACATTTGCAACTCTTCACAATAGTAGTTGACTTTGCCGGGATTTAAATTCTGCCACTCTCCCATCATGTCACACTTTGGCTTGCTGACTATATCCGCCTCTCACACTCATGATGCACGCAATACCTTCTTCATGCTTTGCTGAAGCTATAATCTCCATGTGGGAGTGTCTACCTCCTCTTACATCTTCATGCATGTGCCTGAATGTGTACACACACACATCCACATGACTCCTGACTCTGGGAAGCTTGACTATGTGGTGACAACACATACAAAGATGTATTGCAGCCTCTTATGGTTCTCTTGTATAGCTTTTACATCTGTGTGAACTTCTGGTGCAGGAAGGCTGGGTTTTTCTGATTTCCATTGTGCAGTTGGACAAACCCTTACTTCTTTGTTTTCTGTAAAATAACAATAATTCCCTTCATCAGGTGAAGTTTACTAAGTATTTGTGGGAATTCGCAGATAAAAGAATTGATTTAATGGAATGAGTGTTGTGTAACTTGCCCAATGAGCCAAATACCTTCTTGCCTTTGTTTCTGATTTTTGTGTGGTGCATGTGTGTAGGTGTTTGTGAGAGAAAGGCATAATGTGGAATGTATGTCGTTTCATGCTTTCCTGTGAGCTTGGCCAAATGGACTTTGTGTGATATTTACATTTCATGATGTGTGGTATAGAAAACACTGACTGGTCAGTGACACATTTCCAACAAGTGACAGCTCTGGGAGGAACATGTTTTTAGGAATGTACAAGATCGCACAGGAGAGCTATAAAGTTCCATTAGTCCATATAGTACAGTGTGCACTTTGCAAACACAGACAGATGTTTGGCTCAATTTCATTTAAAAGGTATTTTCCTCAGATCTATACACTGAACCATATGACTGTGTTTTTTCGTAACTCTCCTCCCCCATGTGTTATCCATTAGGGATTGAGAGGACTGCAAACCCTGAAGCCAGCGTGAGTCAGCAAAATTTATATGCAGATCGTACACCCACTCAGTGGGGCTTCCCCCAGTGTGTCCTGACCATCACACCCAAGATGGCCCTCCAGAATTTGGAACTAGATTCTTGTACTCTTGGATGTAAATGCTAGGCCATCAAACTGGGTCTCTTGGCTACTATTCCTTTTGGGCCTTTTAGTTACAGTCTCATGCCGGGAAGCATCCAATTATTGACTAGAAAAAGACACTTTTTAAAAAAGTTTGAGATAAATTATTTATCATTACTCAAATATTTGTGTATCTCCTATGGACTAGGCACTGTGCTGGGTACAAAGGACATAAAGGTGAACAAGAAGAATCTTTGTTCTTCAAGATGTGTGGCTAACTGATGGGTGTAGGAAAGGCTCATTGAGAAGGTGACATTTGAGTTGGGTCTCGAATGGTGAGGAGTGTTTCACTGGTTCCAACCTTATAGATAGAAGCTGAAGATGATCTTGCTTCATTGCAGATAGAATACATTGATGTCCCAAAATCTAACTTGTTTGGCAGAGGGTAAAACATGAGATTTATTGGATAGTTCCAAGGCAGTCAATGATCAAATATCAACTACTCTCTGTGTTACAGTTATAAGCAAATATTGATAAGACATGTTTGTGTTCCTATCTAAGAATTTCCCAAAAATAGGACAATAAAGAAGTCATAAGAGGTGTCAGGGCCCATTAAAAGGCTTCTAGCAGAATATTTCACGGTACAGGCAGCTCTCACGTTGCACAGTTCTGATATGTGTGAATTTCAGTTACCACAGTTGGCTTAAATAACACCAGTCCCTAACAGCATGGTTCAAATTTCAGTTACCATGGTAGGTTAACCATGGGTGATTGCGTGAAGCTGACTTTGCTGCTGCCTCTGCAGAGCAAAAATCACTACATCAATGACAGATGCCCTTCGTGATCGTCACCAATCTGTTATCTCCTTGCCACTAGTAATAAATTCATGGGACATTTTATAAAAATGAATGTTAGAAAATAGGAGTTGGCCACTAAAGACAAAAATAAAGTAAAGAACAAAATTTGATAATGATGAATGTAAAATTTGAATCAAGTGTCAATGGAATTCGAAGAAATAGCTGACTGTGGAATTGGTGACCTTGCTGCTGACACTGTAAACAAGACACTCACAAACTTAGTAAAGATGGACTTAGGCACGTAAAGGAGGAGAGTGGCTGTGACGCAGAAGATGAAAATGTCCCAGAGGAAGTGATGGTCAAAAGAAATCACTTCATGTAAAAGGAACTCTTGGAGATATTTCACAACATTGAAAGCACAAAGGATAAAATGTTGGAAACTAACCCAAATTTAGAAAGAAGCATGACACTTTGCCAAGGCATAGAAGAGATGCTCCCTCCTTAATTGTACTATGAGAAAAAGAAGGCCAGTCCTATTCAAACTACTGTTGGTAACATTTTTTTGCAAAGGAATAAAATATTTCAATTCTCATTATTTCTAATATTTAAATAGTGTACTAAATAAATGTTAGTTTTATGTTTTCATTTACATATATATAACCAACAGGAGGGGTTTTGAATGCTTTGACAACATTTTTTAAAGGCTGTGGAATAATTATAATTTTCCTTATTGATTATTCAGATCACTTTACGTGGTTTCATATTGCATAGTCATGTCTATGGCCTGTGCTGTTGTGCAAAGCAGGGACTTCCTGTATTTTGATTAAGACCAAAGACATGAAGTACCAGTAAAAGCCCATAATGGGGAAATATATGAATCTGCTTCTGTTGACAATTTCATTTGTAAAATGAAGTCTCTGTTTACATAGGGTGCCTTGCCTTTACATTTCAGAGCTCTTGCATTTCACAGAGCAGGGGACACGTCCCTGATGCAACACCATTTTTAACAAATTGTTTATACATTCTGCTGAATGGACTGTTTTTATTTGGTTTCCTAAAGACTTTCCCAGTTGCTATTTGGCTCTGTTACCAGTGTTCACCTTCTTGAAGGGCAGCTATATGTTCTGTCCAGGATGGAATTTGCTTTTCTAATTACAGGTCATGTACTTGTGGAGTCACTGTTGTAAGGGACACCTGTTCTTGCCTGTTCAGGGTCCATTTTCCAATAGGCTGGTAATAGTCACCCACTTTGGGTTATGCATTAGTCCCTGTCTGCCTCACTCTGTTTGCAAAGTACACAATGTTTCTCCATTGTTTACAGTACTGGTGGGATTCTGTCCAAATTCCTCACACTTCCTTAGCCTTTCTGTCTGGAATTCCAATACTGAACAGAGTGACCACTGTGGCTGTTTCCCAAGCAGGTGTACCCTGCAATGCTATCCATTGCTTTTGTTCCCTAGATCCCCAGAAATACCTTAATTTCCTTTCCTTCTGAGTCCATTCTTCAATTTTCCCTTAAATTTTCTAGGCTATCTTGTGTTCTGCCAATAGATTTCTATTTTTGTTTTCCCATCTTAGGAGGCCGAGGCAGGAGAATTGCTAGAATCCAGGAGGTGGAGGTTGCAGTGATCCAATATTGTGCTACTGCACTCCAGCCCGGGAGACAAAAACGAGACTCCATCTCAAAAATAAAAGTAACCTGTGTTTTGTTCTTAAACTGGGCCTAGTTAAAAAGTGAAGGCAAACCTTAAAACTTTCATATAAAATAATAAGCATGAGATACGTTTCAAAACCTTTTTTTTTTTTTTGAAACGGAATCTCCCTCTGTCGTCCAGGCTGGAGTGCAGTGGCGCGATCTCAGCTCACTGCAAGCTCCGCCTCCCGGGTTCCTGCCATTCTCCTGCCTCAGCTTCCCGAGTAGCTGGGACTACAGGCGCCGCCACCACTCCCGGGTAATTTTTTGTATTTTTAGTAGAGACGGGGTTTCACCGTGTTAGCCAGGATGGTCTCGATCTCCTGACCTCGTGATCCGCCTGCCTCGGCCTCCCAAAGTGCTGGGATTACAGGCGTGAGCCACCGTCCCCGGCCTGTTTCAAAATCTTAACAAATCAAAGGTTAAGAAAGTATCAGAGACATCTGGCTCAATTCAAGAGATTTCATCCTCTTTCTCCAAATGGAGAGTTTGGCTGGGGCAATAACCCCAAATTCACAAAAGTGTAACTACATTCTAAAAAAATGCGAGCATACTGGAGATTCAGTCTTTTGTTCACTCAAGGTCCGAGTGACATTAGAAAGAAATATCCTGCCATAGATTTTACTTACTCATTAAATTATTTGTTGAACACTTGCATGGCAGGCACTGTTCAAAGCACTTAGGACAATTCAGTCAAGAAACCAGACAAAAATCCCTGCTCTGTATTAGTTCCCATTATAGTTGAGTGAAAACCTAAATGGAAATTTTCTTGGTCATCATTAATTTGATCTAGAAACTATTGGGTGTAGACCAACTAAAATATAGATAAAAGTCAAGTAAAATTTTACTTGAGATTTTGACTTTTACTTCCAATAGAAACCAAACCCAAACTAATAGCTTTCAGAAGTGTCAAATTCTCTTCACGTTTCTGACTTTTCCACTGATTTTTCTCTTTTATCAATCATGGCCAAAATTGGAAGACAATCATGTCTACCCCGGGTGAATTTAGAATCTCAATAAGAGATTCTACAGTGTCTGGTGCCTCGGGCTTGGCAAAAGGCGCTTTGCACTTTGTTGCTCAATCGGCATTGAATGGTGGATTTTTCTGTTCTGAAGATGGATTTCTCAGTAGTGGAGACTAGTAATCCAGCCCTAGGAGGAGAAAAGGGATTTTTCCTCCTCTTCCTTCCCCAGTTTCTGGACTAAAGGGAAAATGACTATGGAAATTAATAACCAGAAGACATTTACTGGCTCAATTTCAAGATATTTAAATAAGGGATGGGTTCTTTGGCATTCAATAAGAATTCTAACATCTCTGACTGCATGTGGACAGTTAGCTCTTGCTATTAAGAGACAGCTGAATATAAACAACTTAGTTTTTCTGAAGCTGCCAAACTCCATTATGAATAACTAAAGGTATATATTTTGAAAACAACCCATTGCCCTGCTTGAAGAATTGTGTCACTTACACCTTGTTCAGCAGAAACTGTGAAATCTGATGTAAGACACCGAAGATTGGAAGCTAGTGGGCACCTAGAATTTAGTTCTGGATTTGCCAGTAATTGGCTCTTTGATGTGCGGTGTGTCCTTCACATAATCTGTGTTTTAAAAACCTCCTCTGCCAAATGAATATTGAAAAAAAATCCTACTCTCCTATTAATGTTCTTGTGATGATCATATTAAGCAATAGATAATGCTTTGAGAAAGTGCCAATAAAATGTAAGGCATTATTTTGCTATAGCTTAATGTTGTCCTATTATGGTGAAAAGAAAAAACCATTTTTTTTTTTTTTATGGGAAGCAGTATAAATCAACGGTACAGAATTAGGTGAAGTCAGGGTGCCCAGGCAAAATGGCTGTTGCTATACATGTGTCAGAATTCAATCTGGGTGGAGTTTGCTATACACAGACACATTCAATGAAGCCTAGTTATCTTGGAATAGATGTAACCTTCTGAGATTTTAGCTCATGTGAAGGCTGCAGAAATGAAAGCTTGCGGGGCAATTTTTCAGTTCATTCAGTGGAACTTTGGAAATCTGGTTCTCACGCTATAAAGTAATCAAATCCAGTGGGGTATTTACACTATTTCTCTTTGCTTGCTTGCATTTCTTCCATCTGAGTTTCCTTTAGGAGTTTGGCCACTATGAAAAGGATTATCTCGTGGATCTATTTAAACTGGATGGTTAGACTGTTGTCATCTTGGGCTAACTGTCTGCTGTCTAGGCACATTACTTTTCCACTTAGTTTTTGTTATTGATTTGTAGAAGTTCTTTAGAGCTTACTGATATTTATATTTTATCTGTTTCTTTATGCTGCAAATACCTGTGTTGTCCATTTGATATTTTACTTTTGTGTGTATGTAGGTCCCTTTTTCCAGGACGAAGTTTTAGTCAAATCTGCCAAGCTTGCCTTTTTTATTATCCCAAATGATCTCAGATTTGAGTTATACTTAGGAAAGCCTATTTCTTCACAAGATTATCTATAAACATTTTTTCCTACTTTTACTTGGCTCTTACTGTTTTTATATTTGTATATTGAATTCATTTGACATTTGTTTCTGTGCAGAATGTGAGGCGGTGTATTGAATGTAGCTCCTGGGCTTCGCGTATTCTCTCAGCCTCGCCGGTCTCTGGGACCCCAGTCACTCCCCACCTCAGCTGTCATGGCAGCGTTTGTACCGTCTTCGAGGCTCGCATTTGGAGCTTGAGCTCTGGCTTCTCCTTCACTCCCAGACTAGGAAAGGAGTATAACTGGTGTCCCCAGAAGTTGTAGGCTTGGCCAGGGACACAACCCAGAAGCGAGGAGCCCATGGGTAAGAGCAGAGAGGAGGAAGTCAGAAGATAAACTCTCCCTCCATGTGTTCTTCCAATGGGCTGATAGAGGCACTGTTTTTTATGTAGTGGGTTTGTGGGTGTCCTGCCTGGCTATGTGACCAGCTGTGTCTCTTCATAAAGCAGTGGCCGTCTCAGTATCCATTGCCTCATGTTGGCCTTCCATCCTTCCTTATCTCACCTCTCTTCCCTTACCCTTACTCTCCTGGAGTTGCACTTGTAACAAATACTAGCACTTAAGCCTTGCTTTCAGGTACTGTTTCTAAAATACCCAAGTTAAGACAGAAAGTGATCCAAATCTATTTCTTTCCACATGGATAGCCATTTGTCATCAAACTATTGTTAGATAAGCCATCCTTCCTCATACATAGACCTGGTACTATTTCTGGGTTCTGTTCTCTTCCATTGATTTATTTGGCATTTTCTGAATTGTTATCAACATTTTAATACTGTGGATTTAGGGTTTAATGTCTCGTTAGGTTCTCAATAATTCTTAAATTCACTATCAGCTTCTTTTCTTCACTCATGCCCTTGCATTCAGCTCTGTTTGTTTTTCTCTTTCAGCTCATTCTCTTTCTCAGCACACAGTCTGCCACCTGCTCCTCTGATCTACTGCTGGCCTTTCAGCCAGCCTCATCTCTTAATTCAAAATTTGCTGTGATTTGAAAATGTATGAGAATAGCTGGTCATGTGAAAGAGATTGCTGGAAATCCCCTAATATCTATTCTCTCCTTTTTCCATGATGAGAGATCCTCTGACTTTTGACTGGACCTGTAATCTCCAGAATGGTGATACCATTTCCTAGACTCTCTCATATCTAGGTTTGGCCAGGGAACAAAGTTTTGTTCACTGGGATTTTAAGCAGAAATGTCACATGAATGGTCCTGGTGAAATTCTTAAGAGACAACATGAGTTGCCCTTTGTCTCTCACCTGTTGCCTGAAGTGTAACAGCCACTATCTTGGATCATGAAGCCAAGGCCGTGGGGCAGTGAGCTAAAAGGGACCTAGAGCTCTGGCTTTGTGAAGAACCAGGCCAGTCTTGAACCTCTTACACAGAGACATAAGTCAACTTTTATATTATTTTAGACACTGCTATTTTTGGTCTTCTGCCATTCACAGACAAATGGAATCTGAGCTACTATGTTGGAAGAATGCAATGAAGACTGAAGGGCAGAAGGAGGGTATTGGCTGGAGCTGTGAATTCAAATTTCCTCTCCTAGTCTTGTTTAGAAATTTAGAAGAAACTTAGGTTTGGTCTAGTATGACCCTTGTAGACTTTGAGAAAACAATGTGATGAAACAAATGATTAGAAGACTTAGAAAGAGTCGTCTAAACCTCACAATAGCTCAGAAGCTTAGAAATCTATACCTCTAACCCCACACTGAATCGAGTTATTGTTTCACAGAAGTTAAATACCATTTTTACATGGATTCTCGACAAAGGTCAGTGAAACGGAAGTACACATTTTCTGGTTATATGATTAAAATATTCCAGAAAGCTCTGTGTGTGTTGGGGGGAGACTGGCTGAGAATTGCTATTAGATACTGGTGGTGTTGAAGTTATGATACATGCACACTTGGCTGTTGCAAAATAAAAAAAAATACATTAATGAGGATTATCTTCTTATAAAATCAGTACATTTTGGTTTTTGTAAGTTATCTCAAAGATGAGCATTCTCTTCAGCCGTGATGCTTGGCTCAGTGGTGGGTCAGCACATGCTGGTGTAAGACTCCCTCTGCAAGATTCAGGAAACCTTTTGTGACAAGTGTGAGGGGTTTTGCCTAGTGAAGGGAAAAAGTCCTGGCTCTAGGGTCAAGGAGAGGGAGGTTTAGTTCCTTTCTTTGGAGCATATGTTTATGTGGACTCACACAAAGGCCTTGATCTTCCACACACCTGCAGATCTGGTTACACAGAAGATTCCAGGAAGCCAGAGCTAAATATTTTCCTATTTATATAATGACCATCGAGTGAAAGTACTGGATGCAGGAGAGAAAGAAGGGCCAAAGCTCCACAGCTCTGGACTCGCTGGAGAGTTCATTCAAATATCAGAATTATTCAAGTTGTGGCTGGCATAGGAAAAATGGCAAGGGCCAGGAACATGGGATACATAAGAGTATCAGTTGAAATTAAAACCACCAAAAGTAAAACCAAACAACCGAATGCTTGTTTTGGTGATTTTTTTTTGTTCATTTTCTCTTAAAAGGCTGCTGGGCATAAGAAGGAAGAAATCAAAATAATAGGACAGGGCTCTGCAGTCATAATGCGGAGGTTGATGGGCCTCTGGGAAAGGCCATCCCTCCCTGGTCTAGCCTTGCACCATCCCCTGCATGGAACCTCATCCATGGGATCTTTAGGTTAAGTTGTTACTCTAGAGTACTCTGCTTAAAGGTAACGATGGAAGCTGAGAGGATTATTTCATCAGTTCACTCTCACAATGAGAGAGGAACTGGCTAGTTTAGGAGTTTGGGACCTGTGGGAGTTGAATCTAAGATATGTTTTGAAAGGTGTTGAGGGCCAGGCCACTGCTGGGTTAAGACAGGGATGTCAGGGCAGTGCCCCTGCCAAAGGCAGGGTGAGTAGTAAGGCACAGTTTTATATCATGGCAGCTGTATATTCAACGCTTCATTGAGAAACCATATTCTAAATCCCCAGCCCTTTATTTACTAATTTACACCTTTAAAATGATGGGCTTTGGGGATAGTGAATATCTGTTCTTTTCATTTATGGTGTTCATATTCAGAGTTTGAGGAATCAGTTAGGAAGCAAAGGAGCTGGAAAAGTTTATTTGTATGTTTGTGCATGGGGAGGTCTCAGTTTGATTTTAAGCAGTGTTCTTTTCTGGAAGACAGGTCAGGACTCCTGGTGAGACAGAGTCTGCAAAGAATGTATTTGCATGAATGCTTGATGAGGCTGCTAGGAGACAAGTCATCCTAAGGGGAGAGGAAATCAGGTATGCTTGATCTAGTGAAAGAACATGCATCTTTGGCTTTCAGAGGGGAGGAGAAGGCTTTTGAATAGTTTACACTGTATAGTACTTGGCTTTTTTTCTTGCCCAGCCTTTCATGGAGTACTGCCTTAGTCCCAGGAGAATGAGACAGATGGTGAAAATGGAGTCTTTCATTCAACTCTCTGTAAGCCAACCTTACACAACGGTATTGTGTTAGTCTTCGGCTGGGCAAGGATTGTCCACAAAAGAGGTGTGGATCTCATGTCTGTGTGGAACACAGTGTGGCTTTTGTGGACTGAGGACACCAGAGGATACTGCTTTGGAAACTTGAGAATTTCAATATATTGGTCCCTGCATAGGTGGTCCTCCAAGGAGGTAGCTGCAGTGCTCAGTAGAAACCACAGAGGAGAAAGTGATATTCAGGAACCATGCAGGTAGGGGCTGGGTAGGAGAGAAGTGGAAGAAAAGTAGGAGATACCACATGGCAGAAGACCTGACTTGTTTGTGATCAGAAAAAGTGGTAATCTGCCCTCTTTATGTATAAAGACACAAAATCTGTCAAGTAAACATTCAAAAACTTGTAGTCCCAAAAGTGAAATGATTTATCTGGCATACTCATCCCCCAACACACATACTCACATATTTTCATTGAGCCCCTTGCTATGACAGCACCCATCTGTAAGAAGGTTACACAGATTGGCCATGAGATCTTTTGAGACAGTTGTATCTTGTGAGCCTGGGACCCCTTGTTGTTCTTGGGGAGAGGGCATCAAAGATGCTGGTGTGATGCAAAGGTCCGTAGAGCCCTGTGTGTGTGTGTGTATGTGTGTGTGTGCGCACGTGCTAGAAACAAAATAAGGTTTGATTTTCTTACCGGTTTTATTTAGATCAAGATAATTGATCATATTATTCTACTGTAACATACTGTCATCAGTTACAATTGCTCACCATGACAATGATTGTTAATTGTTGCCCACTGAAGAGTGATGGGAGAATTCCTCCTTAGGTGAGAGTGCAGCCAACTCTCTAGTGAGATGTATGTGATCAGGAGAGTCCCTGCAATACTTCTATTAAACTTTCTGGGGTGTGTGTGTGTGTGTGTGTGTGTGTGTGTGTGTGATCTGTCATTGATTTAAGTTGCTAATTGCTTAAAGTATCTGAGATCCTTCCTAAATCCAGATTTCCAGGGATGCAAAGTCATAGAACCCATCTCCACAGTCGCAGATTTCAGATAACTAGCGCTCATAATGTCTGTCTGACTCCTGCCCGATGGCATGAGGTGCTAATGAGCCCAGGGTTATGGGTTCAATTCTTGTATAGGCTCATGAGATACAACTACCTCCGTAGATCTCATGCCCCCCCTCTTTAACCTTCTTACAGATGTATGCTGTCATAGCAAGGGGACTCAATGAGAATGCATGAGTATGTGTGTTGTGACATGAGTACGCCAGATGAATCATTCTACTTTTGGGACTACAAGTTTGTAAGTGTTCACTTGACAGATGTTATATCTTTACACATAAAGAGGCCATGTTACCAATAATAAAACCAGCGTGCAATTTATTGAGCATCTATATAAGTACTTCACACAGATTGTATAAAACCATATTACATAGGTACTAATATTATCTTCATTTTATAGATGAGGAAAGGGTAGTTTAAAGTGATAAAATAACTTGTTCCAAAATGCTCAGCTAGTCGCAGCAGAAACAGGTGTAACTGAACCCATACTTCTAAAGTGCGTTATGTTCTTAATTTTTGTGCCGTGCTACCTCATTTTTTAAAAAGAAAAATTTAATCTTTAGTTTGTTATTACAGAATCTTAAGTTAAGGTTTTTAATTAAAATTTTTATTTTTAATGCTACCTCGTTTAAAGAAATTTTTAAAATTTTAAAATATTAAGCAAAACATTATCAGGTCTATAAATATGAAAATATGGACTAATACAAGAAGAACACGATTTTAAAAAATCTTCAGTTCTACACTCTCTCCGCATAACTGTGAGTGTTTGAGTTCTAATGTGCTTTGGTGAGCTACTTCATGATTCGCTTTGGTTGATAGATGGATTAACCAAAGGCCAATGTGAGGACATGCAGGATCATCACTAAAGTCACTCTTGCAGGTGATGCCAGGAGAGGATTTCTTGGTTGTTCAACTACTGAGGAAATTAGATAAGACAAATAAAATTCTGCCAGGAAGCTGAGTTTGGGGCCATTTCTACCACAGCTAAGACCAGAAAACAGCAGGAATTTGAATCAATTCATCCCTCAGAGAGCCCCAGGGAGGCAGCATTTTTCCAGTCTGCTGAAGAGTCTAAGGGACCACAGCTTAGGGACTTTTCAGTACATGAAGGAGCTGTTTACAGGCTCTCCCATCCCAGGTAATGCTACTTTCCCCCGGGTCCCAGCTTGTTGAAGTCTGCTTTTCTGCGTCACCATTATGAATGTTTGTTCCTGGATTCTTTTTACCAGATCTTTTTCTCGTTCCCTTTTGGTAAGGACTTTGCAATTGGGAGCATTCCAAGCAGAAATCACTCTGTGCAGCTCTGTAATTCTTGAGAGAGAGTGTGAGAAAAACCAAATCTCAACGATGAAATGCACATGCTCTGCCATCTCCCTCAGCAGCAGGCTCTGTATAACAGAGTCTGACGCTCCTGTTGGAATGCGTGTCCGGAGCTGGAAACAGTGCTCTCTTTCCCAGTGTCCACTGGGAAAGCAGTAAACGTCCTCTCCGCTGAGACGTGAAATGTCAACATAATGGGCAGATTGGGATTAAGCTGGGCTCCTGGTAGCAACGGACCAAAATAACTTCACTAAATAAATGGAGATAAGAGGATGAAACTGGCGCCCTTTCCCTGGCTGTCACTGACAGCCTTGGGGAAAAGATCTCAAAAGTTGCTGGGCTCTTACCTTTTCACCTCTTCTGAAAATTGGAATCTGCACTTCCTTCATAGGAATACTTTCAGATTAAGAGTTCTCCTAGGGCTTTTGGGGGGCTGACATGCCCACCTGTTGCCACTTCAGGCCATCAGGGAAGTGTTTGTGTAGGTAGCAGCACTGGTAGGAGGGTTTTTCGGAAGGTAATCTCCAGACCACCTGGACATATGTCATTGTTTGTCTAAATGAATATTCCTGAAAGATACAAGAAGAGTCTTGTATCAAATGAATCAGAGGGCTTGAGACCTGGGAATTTGTATTTCATCAAGCTCTAGGTGATTCTTATGTCAATTAGAATTTGAAAACCATTGACATATATTCATAACATGCACCAGATGCCAGGCGCTAAGGTGTATCATGTGCATGATCTTATTTAATCGTTGAAAGTCATCGTATGTGGTAAGAATTCTCATTGTCTAAATGAGAAACTATGTGCAGAAAGTTTAAGTAACTTATTCTAGATTGCACACTAGCAAGTGGTGAAGGCAGAATTGGCACCCAGATGTTTCTTCATGCTCACAAAGGTAACACTGTATCATTAAAAGCCACACTGAAGAGCAGACAGCAATGTGGGGCAGTCAGGGTGACTCTAAATATGGGGGAATGTGAAAAATGTGCACAGGCATGATGAGTGTTCTGCTTTTTGAAGTGATTTTAAAAAACAGGAAGACATTACTCAGTAAGTTTCCTTCAATTGTATTAATTGCCCTAAATATTGTCTTGGTTGCATCCCATCTGTGGCTGGCCACGTGTAGAAGAGTAAGTGATAATTTCAGGCCTTGGAGAGCACCAGGGAAGGGAGTGAGGGAAACTGGGGACTCCCACTAGGGTAGGTAGGGGTCACAGAGCCTTGGTTGAGTTTGATTTTATCCTACACTTCCCATGTTGTTGAATATTTAGAACCCTTTGTACCCTATACTTTTGGGCTTTAAAGTTATTATGGACATGCTGTTGTCATGATAGTATAGTTCTAGACTCCCAGATGTGAGGATTCAAGGGATAGTTGATGTTTCATTTTTTTTTTTTCCCCAGATCCAGGTTAGCACCAACCACGTATCCTCATGGTGGGATTATTGATCACCACTCTGAGATGAGAGTCTGATCCTAGAAGGCAGAATTGGCATCTAGATCTAGGATCACCTTGAGATTACTGGCCGCCTATCTTCTCTGGCCTTGTCTATTTGTTGTCATCAATATCATTTTGGAAAATACTTAGTTCTCAAATATTGCTCATTAAGGGGAAAATGTCAAAAGAGGCAGCCTGTTTTCTCCTTCCTGCTTCCTGCATTCTTCCTTCTTTCCTCTCTCCATTCTTGTCTTCCTTCTTTCTTTTTTCCTGCCCTTCCAAAACAATGATATTAGTTATGGCTTCCCTATAGTTAATGCTATAATGTGGGGTTTAGATAAGGGGAATGATGTCAAGTTTATCAGCAATGAAATAATTTTTAGGAAAATATGTCTGACTCATCTGATAGAAATTTAAGAGAAGTGACAAAATACCATGTTCTGAATATTGTGAAATCTTCCTCAGGTCCTGCATAGTTAGTATGAAATCAAACACTGAATAGGATAGATTTTGGTGGTCACAACTCCCTTGTCATTTGTGGGTATACGTTGGAGATGCAAAATAACTGAGGCTTCTGGATTTCTGAAGGACTTCTTTTCTAATCTCATAAGGAATCTCAAAGGTACACAGAATTCTCACACACACACACACACACTCTTTAGTGACCCAGGCCTTTTGGGAAAGGGAAGAAAAAAGCAGATTTAGAGATTCATATCCATCTTGCCCATTCATGCTATGAAAATAGATAAAGTCTTCATGTCACTTTGAGGAATCCTGTTTTGTTCCTCCTGCTGCTTTGTAAATATGTGAATTCTGAGTAGGATCTGCAGTGCCTTCATGCTAACCTTCTCTGTATTCTTCAACATTTGTACTCATAAGAAGGGCTCACCCTTAATCATTCCTGAAGATTATTTTGCAGTGAGAAGTGGTCAGAGTCTGTCCTATCAGGTCAGCATGTAATTGTTGCTGGCTGGATCTGACATACCTTAGCCACAGCCTGCTAGCGTTTAGAAATTCCATCCAGCAGAGTGAAGGACACTTGAGTTGGGAGTTAGGAGACCCCTGCTACAGGTGGGTCATGGTGCCAGCCTAGGCAGGTGTATTCTTCTCTCTGGGTCTTAATTTACTCCATTGTTTCAATAGTTCTTTCCCCCAGGATAGTTCCATGCAGCTGCCAGAGTAGCCTAAATCACATAAACTCTTTGCTTCAGAAGCTCCCCATAACCCACAACAGTGGCTTTCAACCCTGACTGTGACCCTAAACCAATGGTGAAGCAAATCACAACTTCTGAACATGGCTCCTGGGCAGCTAAATTTGCTCAGAAAGAAATCTTTTAGATCCCTGGATGCCTGCATTCCAAAGACATTCAAATCCCTCCCCAATCTGGCAGCAGATTCCCATGTCAGCTTCCTAGCCTGCAGGGTTCCCCAATGGGTGCCAAACTCAACAGTCCCATGGCTCTGTCTTCAAAGCCACACGTCCTCAGACCCTCCCTAAGCTCGGATGAGCCCTGCCACCTTTCTTCCCCAGAGAGCCCCACTCTGGCTCCATATACCAGCTTATGTGTTTCACAGGCAGAGTGGGGGGCCCCTTCCTGCAATCCTACAGCACTTCATATTCATATTTTTATTTAATATTATAACTAATATGTACTTTATCAAGCTTTTTCATTTTTATATCTATTTCCCTTAAAAGAATGGGAAATACTTGGGAATAAAAATATCATAAACAATTGTATATGCCTTACAGCCTGCACCAGCAACACATCGTTTTAACATTCCAATTATAGGTCATCGCGTGTGTAAGTCCTCCCTCATTACATGTCTTTTTCATAATTTTTATGGTTACTTCATATATTTGTTTCACTATGAATATCATAGTCATTTAAAAAAATTCGACAGCAACAGCCGCAGCAAAGAACAATTAAAAACAATAGGTGGGGCGTGGTGGCTCATGCCTGTAATCCCAGCACTTTGGGAGGCTGAGGCGGGCAGATCATCTAAAGTCAGGAGTTTGAGACCAGCCTGACCAGCATGGTGAAATCCCGTCTCTACTAAAAATACAAAAATTAGCTGGGCACGGTGGCAGGTGCCTGTAATCCCAAATACTAGGGAGACTGACGCAGAAGAATCGCTTGAACCCAGGAGGCGGAGGTTGTAGTAAGCAGAGATAGCACCGTTGCACTCCAGCCTGGGCAACAAGAGCAAAACTCCATCTGATAAAACCAAACCAAAACAAAACTGAAACAATAACAGAAACAGCAGCTTGGTGGGGTTTGGATGGACTTGTGTAATATTTATTGTTCAGTTTATTAATAATGGCATGCTTTCGGTATTAAGTTTTTTCATCTTGAGTATTGAGTGTTTATGCATGAGTTCAATTCTCCTTTTATTTCCTTCAGTTATTTACAGTTTCTTTTTTTAATAAAAAATAGGTATTTTACATTTCTTGTTGAGTTTATTCTTAGCTAGCTTCTCTTTATTACTTTTTAAATGGATTTTTCTGTCTGATTTTTAAATTTGTTTTTGCAAGTATGTTGAGGAGGTATTGTGTTTTATTTTCTAACCAGCCTCTGTCAGGAAATTTTATTCATTCTAATGGTCTTTTAGTTGATTCTCATAAATTTTCCAGATGAATAATCCAATCTTTTGTGGAGAATGTTACTTTTATCTTCTTCTTTCCAATATTAATAGCTCATTTGACAATTTTTATTTTCTAGCAATATAAAATAGAGCTTCTGAAACAACGTATGACAATAGGTGTGGTGGCAGGCATCATCTCACATCTCTCTAATGTGAGACTTTGATGGGAGTGCCTTAGCTTGTTGGTTTTCAGTAGATAGACTCTTTATCATTTTAAGAAATGTCTTTTTCCAACTTCACTATAATTTTTTTTTTAAGATAGAGTCTCACTCCGTCACCCAGGTTGGAGTGCATGAGGCATGATCTTGGCTCACTGCAACCTCTGCCTCCCAGGTTCAAGCAATTCTCCTGCTTCAGCCTCCTGGGCAGCTGGAATTACAGGTGTACACCACCACACTCAGCTACTTTTTTTTTTTTTTTTTTTTTTGTATTTTTAGTAGAGACAGGATTTTACCATGTTGGCCAGGCTGGTGTGGAACTCCTGACCTCAAGTGATCCACCCACCTCGGCCTCCCAAAGTCCTGGGATTACAGACGTGAGCCACCATGCCCAGCCTAATTTTTTAAAATGGAGAAATGAAAGTTATGTTTTGTCAAATGTCCATTAGGCATTTGTTGAGCTGGTCATCTGTTTTCCTTTGACCTACTAATGAATTATACAAATAGAATTCCTAATACGGAAAGATCTGTGTATCCTTGGAATAAAACTTAACCATTTTGAATTATTCTTTTAATACTTAGGTTGATCACATTGAAAGATGTATTTATGATCTCTGTATATTATACATTATATTAATGGTGTCTATAGTATGTGGCCTGTGTGTCTGTGTGGTGTGATGTGTATGTATGTGTTGACTTTGTCAAGTTTTGAATATCAGGCTTCTTCTAACTTTTTAAAATTAATAAAAACCTTGCCATCTTTCCAAATTCTCTGAAATAATCTCAAAAGCTTAGGAATTACATACCATCTAGCCTGGTAATTTTTTATCATATTATTTTAAACTTTTTTTCCTCCAATTTCATTTAGCATATTAATGTTTCTATCTCAGTCAGTCATTTTGTCCATTTAAATGTTCTAGAAAAATTTCTAATACTTTCAAATGCGTAGAATTTAAATAGCATAGAATTATATGCATTATTGCCTTGTAATATTAATTTTTTAGTTATAGTTATATATCTCTTTTCTCTTTCTCAAAGTTATTCATTAATATTTTTCTTCTATTTTCTGCTCAGCTCATTTCAATTCTTTTTAGTTCAATATTTAAGGCATATATAAAATTGCAACTTTTTTCTAAATAAACTTTGGTTGCAGACTATGCATTTTGATATACAGTTTTGTAAATGTCTCTTTTTTTCCCCTCTAAAAACTCTTAAACTGCAAATTTGATTTCCTCTGTGACTCAAGAGTTATTCAGGGAAGTGTTTTTATCATCATCTTTCTAACACAGACCATTTTCCTGCGGTAACACGAAAGGCACAGCACGTGCATTTTCATAACGGAGGATGTTGGGGAAAGTCTAGACTCAGGCAGTACTGATAAGGGTTGCGTGGGCGAGGTGGTGGATAAGCAGTCTGGGATTCCTCAGAGAAGGATGCAAAACAGAGGGCAAAGGATACTGAAAGTACACTTGAGACAATTAAAAGAAAACTCCAAGATTTCATCAAGGGCTGGCCTTGGTTCTGGCTACTCCACAGGTGCTGGGTGATAGGTGCAGTTCTCCCCCTCGACCATCTCTCTGGGCTTAGCAGCTTGGAGAGCTGCAGGGGGCATTGAGATTCATGTAGTCACATCTCTCCTTCTCAGAATGTGCAGCATCCACTCGGGAAGCCAGCCTGACAGGGCCAGGTGCATTTGTCACCTGGGCAGAGGAAAACTTAACCGCACCTTCCTTCTTTCCCCACTTGAGGGATCTCCTCACAGGAAATATGTAAAGGGTCTCCCTGTCAGTGGCGCAATGTGGAAAAGCTGGATATCACATTTCTTTCTCTCCCATACTTGGATTGCACCAGCAGCACCTGTGCCTGCTGCTACACAGGACAGTGCTACTCCCTTTGGCAAAGATGGATTTCATTTTTGGGTCCTGTTTTTTTTTTCTTTTCTCTTTTTGGTATGGCTGAGAAATGGACTATGTGCAGTTTGACAAGTAAACCTTCAAAATGACAAGCAGTGGCTTGGAGGAAGCCTGAAATAAATGGAATGTAGGGTCAGCCTGTACCTTTTTCTTTGCCACAGGTGTCTGCATTCATTTTTCCTTTTGTTTTTGTTTCATCTGGCACAGGTTTGGTGAATTCTGAGTGTGGGGGGAGCAGGTCTGCCCACCTCTTTCCTGTTGTTTCTGATTTGCAGACTGGGTAGAGCTGTCTGAGCTTTGGCTGAGGCAGCACTGTGCTCTCACCCCGTGTGAATGGCTTTGGAAGTGAGCTTCCTGGTTATTCTGACTTGCGCTGTCACTTCTGTGTCACAGACGCACAGCAGGACATCACAGGATGGCTGGTAGCCCACGCCAGACACGATCTGAATTTTAGTAGGAAGGTCATGCCCTTTGATCTGGAACCAGACTAGGGACTATATGAATTTTGGAAAAAACAAAACAAAACAAACCCAAAACTCTATCAGGTAGTGTTGGTCCCAGGAGAAGTTTGGGGACGTCTGTTACCGGCTCATTCACCTCTTTTTTGGATATTTTCTCCAAATATGATGGTGCCTTCATTTTCCCATTACTGAATTCATTATTTCTTCTCCCAGTTCACATCTTTTCTCAAGAAATGGTATGTTAGACTCGTTCATCCTGAGGCAGTATTTCTTCATTGTAGTAGAGGATGCTAGTCATCTCCTGGTACCAGTCCTTCAAGCACCAGGATGCTTGAATTTTACCTGGGCCCACGGCTTCCTACAATAAAAGACGACATTTGTCAGCCTCTCCTGCAGCTCCTCATCCCCAAGTGACTCAGTTCTGGCCTGTGCTGCCTCTTCCCTGCCCCACCCCTCCTGTCTCTCTGAACTGAGTGCAGACATGCTGGGGCCTTCTTGGGCCATGTGAAAGAGGACAACAAACTAAAGATGCCAGAACAATAAGATGGAAGGGGCTTGGGTCTTGCCATGGAGAGGCTCCCATATCAGCCTTGTTTATGCTTAGTCTCTGGGGTTTGGGATCTGTTCCAGAGTTCATCTTGATCCTGATGAAAGTGCCTATGAGACGTGACATATGAGTGGTGCAGCAGCTCCTGTTCTGCCAAAGGGAATCGGTGAAGGTAGTTGTCTGGCTTCACTCTGCTGCTGCAGACACTTGGTCACCTAAGCATACCGGTGTCCAGTGACCCCTTTCACACTTTACATTGATAGACTTTCCTTGTACGTTTTCTGATTCTGAGCTCCCTCCAAGTCTTACCGAACATAGCATATATTAACAGGAGAAAGCTCACTCTCCTTTCTGAGCAAACATTTTGAGAAATACAGCTGTCCTTTAAAACTGTGTTCTGTACGCTTTTACACTGTTGGTGGGAGTGTAAATTAGTTCAACCATTGTGGAAGACAGTGTGGCGATTCCTCAAGGATCTAGAACCAGAAATACCATTTGACCCGCAGTACCAGAAGTACTATTTGACCCAGCAATCTCATTACTGGGTATATACCCAAAGGACTATAAATCATTCTGCTATAAAGACACATGGGCACATATGTTTACTGCAGCACTATTTACAATAGCAAATACTTGGAACCAACCCAAACACTCAACAATAGACTGGATAAAGAAAATGTGGCACATATGCCCCATGGAATACTATGCAGCCATAAAAAAGAATGAGATAATGTCCTTTGCAGAGACATTGATGAAGCTGGAAGCCATCATTCTCAGCAAACTAACACAGGAACAGAATACCAAACACCACATGTTCTCACTTATAAGTGGGAATTGAACAATGAGAATACATGGACACAGGGAGGAGAACATCACACACTGGGGCCTATTGGGATGGGAGGCAAGGGGAAGGTGAGCATTATAACAAATACCTAATGCATACGGGGCTTAAAACCTAGATGACGGGTTGATAGATGCAGCAAACCACCATGGCACATGTATACCTATGTAACAAAACCGCACGTTCTGCACATGTATCCCAGAACTTAAAGAAAAACTGTGTTCTGTATGTTGATTTTAGAATTGGCAATAAACTATTTTCCTTGAGTATGAAGATCAAGTGTTCTCTCTGTTTCTATAAAGAGAAGTTGCGATTTTGGATACTTTCCTGGCAAGAGATAAACAATTAGAGACCACTTGTTTGAAAATAAGCCTGTGAAATAATTTAGGGCAGGGGTTGGGAAACTCAACAGCCAGCTAGTCAATGCTTTAGGCCTTGTATGGGCAGTATAGTCTCTGTTGCAAATATTCAGTTCTGCCATTGTAGAGTGAAAGCCGTCATAGACTATATCCTAGTGAAACTTTGTTTACAAAAACAGGTAGCAGACTGGATTTGGCCTGTGGACCGTAGTTTACTGACCCCTGATTTAGGGCCCTTTTAAATTATTCACTTTTTAAGGAAGTTGTATACAAGGTAATTTAAATGGTTTTGAAAAAAATACTCTGCTTGTCTTGAGTCAGAACTATTTTGACAATTGCATCAATAATCTTTTTTAAAATATGTGAGCATTTTGTTTGGCTCTTTGCTTGGACAGCAACTGTCTTACTATTTGCAAATTAGAAGAGCTGTCTCTGACAGCCCAACTCCTCACACTGACGGCACGATATAAACACTCGTTGATAAACCAGCAAGGGAAAGGCAGAAACTTGGGTTAGGAGTCTAGGCTCCTAGATGTTTTGGAAATATTTTGGAGGAAAGTAGATTGACTGAAGACAACAAACATGAATTTTCAGATCTAGATGTTTTTTATCTTTAATGTTACTTCCAAGAGTCAACCAGAAGATACTGAGGATAGAAAAGGGTTCAGTGATTTGTGTGTATTTTCTTTGCTTTCATAGTTAAAATTTTAGTATACGCCTTCCAAAGTGGGAAATCAAGGATTATTTCTAGGCCCTTTTCCCCACAAGGGAAGAACTAGAGATGATTGGGAATTTTTGTGCTTTCTTTTATATGTAGGAAATCCTGACACGAAAGAGGCACACCCATGAAAAATTTAGCAAAACAGAGAACCATGCCATGTAATGGAGGATTTATGTACGTGCTTCTGAGGTACTTTTGTAGTAAAGTGTCCCTGTGGTTTTGGAATGAAGAATGAGATGTTTATTTTCCTCTTGGAAACCTGTGCCCATGCTTTGATTTTAATTCCTTTAAATTCAACAAGTCTTCATTGAATACTTTCTATGTGCTCATGCCATATAGACTGGAGAGGAAAAAGAATGGGAAATCCAAGAGCTTCCTTAGAGAAAGGAGGCTCCTGTTTTTGGTTTGGAATCTTGTTTGCATAGATCCGCATCCCAGTGCAGAATAACCCTGGTGGTTTCCTCTGCTGTTATTTATCAGTAGCTAAAAAGAACATATGCAACTTTGGTCCCTCATTCCATCCAAAACAGTTAAGACTTTTCCAGGTGTCTTCTTTCTTTCAGATGTGACCTGGAAGCACACGATTTTTTTTTTTTTTAAATTAATTTTGTCACAGGTACCCTCAGAAAAGCATCTCTGTGGTAGTCAAAGGGATCCAGGCTCACTTCATCAAACTCCTGTTTCAGGCCCAGGGAAAACAAAGTGTGTGAACACAAGATAACCCCTCTGCAAACAGGGTGCCCTTTGAAAGTTAACACAGCAAATATTCGAGGCACTTTCCTTCCCGCCTTTCCTCTCCTAAGCCATATATGGTAGAGGGACCCAAAGGAATAGCCTTGCTGCTTTAATAAAAGGAATTCTTTGATGTGGGAGACTGAACTGGGCTGTTTGCAGTCTGTGGTGGGAGGGAGTCAAGGAAAGGGGAATTAAAGTTCATGGAGGAAGCTGTAGTCTTAGGTCAAGCTGAGATGTGACCTTTGGAGCTTGCCAAGTCCATGAGGGAACATAAGTTGCCTTTGGACAGCTTCTCAACGGCCCCTCTGTGGCCCTGAGTCTTAGGCCCTGGTAAGACGATGCTCTCTGATCTGATCTTGGGGCGTCAGCCCACTCAGCAGGGACCCGCCCTATCGACACGGGAGGCTAATCAGTGGCATCTTTTGAGCAGAGGCACAAGACTCTTACTTCAAAACTCTAGCTACTTACCTCTGATAGTTGGCTTTTTTGTTAACCAATAAAGAAGAATTTTTTTTTTTTAATGTTTCTGTTCCTACAGAATTAACTGGGGCGAGGTAAATGATCTTTTACTACTTTATTTGGAAGCTTCCAGTCCTTCCCGAGCTCTGTTGAAATATTTCAAAATGTGTCTTGCTGATCCCAAGTCTCTGAAAATGACCATTGCTTTCTCTGACCCAAACTCTTGTTTGTTTAACCCTCTTGAAAGTTGGAAGTGTTGCCAAGCCATAGTTTTTGTTTGACTTTATGTTTTCTATTCTCCCAGAGACACGAGCAACATCAATTTTAAAAGGGACCGTGTTTATGGTTATTGTCTAGTTGGTTTGCCTTACTGGTTCTCAGGCACTGACCTAAGACTGTGGTGTTTGGGTTCCCAACACTACCAAGAATGTTGACATTTTAAAGTCCCTCTCAACTCTCTCTCTTGCTCTCATTCTCCTTCTCATATACACACAGGCATACATACTCAGTGCTAAAGGAAAAAAGGCTTTACTTAAAATATGCACAGAAAAAGAGATTTATTTTTATTTTGTCTTTGTGTCACTAGCGTATTTTTAAGGCAATGTTTTCTTTTGGAATTTCCAATTAGTTTCTGGAGCCTCGAAGTTTGTGGTGACATGTTGGTGGCCAGTCAGAATGCCTGGGAGAAATTTTGAATCAACAACCATCGTGTTCTTCCAATTTGGTTCTTTTCCAGGTCTCTTGAGTTTGGAAGCCAGGTTAGAAGCCTTCTGAGCCTTAGTATTATTTTCTCAGGAAATTTCATGGGTGAAAACAAAGACCTTGAAATCAGAAAGTCTTAGGCTAAAATCCTCCCTTACATTCTGGCTGTGTGAACTTTAAAATCTTATTTGATTTCTCTAAATCTCAGTCTCTTCATGTGCAAAACACCCTGCTTCTGATCCTTCTGAAGATTAAATGCTTTAATATCTACAAAATGGCTATGCCAGTGTCTGATGAAAGTACACAAGTGATGTTTCCTGCTCTTCCCCAATGTCCTCCATGCCTGTCTATTGGCTCCTCTGCTTGTGTGGGATGCAGAAGAAAGGCAAGCTAGCCTATCACTCTATAGCAGCTCCCCTGAGGAAGGGAAGTCAAGACTCAGCATCTGAGGCTGCATGTCCAACTGAGGGAGGGCAGAGAGACTGCCTCCTGGAAGTACTGAAGGCAGGGAAGGCAAACTCACCTTTGCTGAGATCTCTCATGCACCAGGCTCTTTAGGCCTTTCATCTGTACATTCATTCATGCTAGGAATCAGTTGGGAGACTGAGCTGATGGAGAAACTGAGCGTGTGGTCGGGTTTAGCTGGGTGGTGCCTGGCTGCTGGACACAGAACAAGAGTGAAGGACAGCACCTACTCCTGATGATAAGGTGATGCCCACAGAATGGACCTCAAAGGTCAGCTATGTAAGAGGCCCACCTGTTCTTTTTTGACCTTCCTTACTTGTAGGGTGTGAGAAACGATACTACACACAATGTCCTCTAGAGGCAAGAGGCCAGGTTTTAGGAAATTTGCCAGTTCCCTTTAAACATTCAACATGATCATACTTGAGGACAGACTCTTTGGGTATTTTCCACAGTACTGAACATATTGTTGGCATGAAAAAGATGAGTTGTGTTGAATAATCGAAAGACTAATCCCTCTTCCTAATGCTGCAATGCTGACAGCTCCTCTTACCATACACTATTAACAGGGTGGCATGCTTTCTTTTCATCTTCGTTCTCAGTCTTTCAGAGCACAGTGTTGTAGCTAGCAAGTCATCGGCCACTGTGTTGAGTGGCCGATGACTTGCTAGCTTAATTCACAAGAAGCCAGTTTTCTGAGGTAAGTGTACTTATGTTTGCTCAAAAAAGCAACAGTGGTACTCTGAGAGAACTTTATTCATTGTACCTGGCCTCTATTTGCCCGAATTTATGGATTTTCTTTAAAATTCCTTCCATAATTCTTGACCTTTGGACTATAACTTCAAATGATTATAGACACTGGCCTGTGCTGTCTCAGCTTTCTTTTTATATATGAAAGCAAAATTAACAGTGCAGACCACAGACCCAGGTCTTAAATAAGCTCATTCCAAAGAAATCAAGTTACCATTGAATGAAGACATATTACAATTTTAAGAACATCACCATCACACTAGCAGCACATTAAGGCCACCAGTGCTCAAGGATCTTGGCTGTCCCATTGCTTTGACATTGATGTATAGGCTAAGAATGTTGACTAAATTAACAGACTTTTAAAAACGTATCCTTTAATGTAGGAAGCTATCAAATACTTCCACTGAGCTTGTAAACGATCCCCGGAGTGCTGATCCTGACAATCTATTAATGGAAATGTACACATGAAATGGCTTGCTTTCTTTATGTAGATGCTTACTCAAGAAGATGTTGGACACTGGGGACGTTTTGTGACCAGGAAAATACAGTCATCTGAAAAGACTGGCAGAGAATACTGCCTGGAGGGGGATGTGCTCCTTGTGTGACTCCTTTGAAGATCAAAAAAATAGCGGGAGGACTGGGAGAGGGCTGAGCAGGAGACAGCAGGAAGGAGACACACCGAGCTGGTACACATCATGGGATGAAGGCCAGGAGAAACCAGGCTGCAACAAGTTAGGAGTCTACAGAGAGGGAGACCCTGAGAGTCATTTTGTGAAACTTTCCCCTAAGAATCATGCTTTGTGAGGTAGACTAATGGGGGGATACCACAGGTTTAATGGGAGATCTTTCAAGGACCTCTTGACTTGGTGCACCTATTCATCTCATCAGTGATTATTCTGTGCCCAAGACACCATGGTGTCCTGGATTTACAAAAGATAGGCATGAGACTGTCTCTACTTTTGTAGAATCCACAATACCTCTGAAGGACCAAACCTACGCAGAGACATGCTCAATTTCATTTATTTAGTGATGGAACTTCATGGAAAGATGGCTAATGCAACATAACATACACTACATGAAGGATGAATCAGACTTCCAAAACATAGTCTAATTCACTACTTGAAAATATTCTTTTTTCTTTTCTTTTTCTTTTTCCTGTGGCCCAGGCTGGAGTGCAGTGGTGCAATCATACTTTTGTAGTAAAGTGTCCCTGTGGTTTTAGAATGAGGAATGAGATGTTTGTTGTCTTCAACTCACTGCAGCCTCAACCTCCTGGGCTCAAGCCATCCTCAGGCATGTACCACCATGTCTAGATAATTTTCTTTTTCTTTTTTGTAGAAATGGAGGTCTCACTATGTTGCCCAGGCTAGTGTTGCACCCTGGTCTCAAATGATCCTCATGCCTTGGCCTCCCAAAGTGCTGGAATTATAGGCATGAGCCACTGTGCCTGGCCAAAATATTTTTCTTAAACAATGAGTTCTTTTTCAAATTACCATGAATTTAAAATTTCTCTGAAATGACCAAAGACTACTTTTTGTTTTCAAAAGATAAATATATAGTACATCCAGGGAGCTGGCTTCCAGGTTTCTATTTTCTTTGCTCTTAAAGGCAACAATGGAATAAGACTTCAGAGGGTCTGTGTGCTCAGGATGGTGAATGACGTAGGGAATAACTCCATACTAGGGACTCTGGGGCAGCTGAGACATTGGTACATTGCTTGTCCAGCCTAAACCAGTGGGAACTATTCTCTGGATGCTTTTCCCCTTACATTTTTCCGTTTATTGCCCTTATGGACAAAATCATGCATTGATTTATTCAGCACATATTTTGACCTCCACCTATGTGTTAGGCACAGTATCAGGCACTGGGCACTCAATTACATACAGGTCCAAGCAGTCCCTGACCTCAAGGAGTTTAATATCTAGCCAGAGAGACATTATTAGTTTAATAATAATTATACACATTATTTTTGTTGTGTAATATTACTGCTTAAAGATTACAATTAGCTCAATTATAAGATAATTTACAAAATGCCCAACGACTAATGAATATGGGTAGTCATTGTCCAAATAGCTGTGCACACATCATCATTTAATTATAGCACTGATGAGAGCTGCCCTGGCAAAGTGCAGGGTGTGATGAGAGTGGATAATGGGGCCAACCTGCCCTAGCCGCAGGGGTTGGGGAAAGCTTTCCTGAGGAAGTGGCTGTTAGCAAAAGACTTAGAGAGGGAATCAAAGTTGGCCTGGGAAGAGGAAGTAGAGAGGAAGGACAGAAAGTGGTCCAGGCAGAGGCAACAGGACAAGCAAAGGTCCTGGGGCCGTTGAAACCCAGTTCCACTCTTGATTTGCAAACCTTTTTAGGGATACTACAAACTAGTCCTCTTACACTTTTCAAACAAAGAGAGTTCACAGTGCTTTCAGTTGGCCCACCTTCATATGCTGTCAACATATTCCTAGCTCTCCCCATTTTCATTTCCCCTATCCTCATTCCTCTGCCCACAGTGTTCAGTCACACAAAAGGGTCTACGTGTTTACCAGCCTCTTCCATGACCCTGATCAGCAAGCTTTGGTGGAAGACATCTGTGTCTAGACAAAAGACTGGTTAGTCTTTGTGAAAGTAAATGTTCCAGGTCTGACTCAACCTGACCAAGAGCCAAGAAAAGGATGATAAGGCTGATGGAAAAGATTTTCTTAATGAACGGCAATAAAAAACAGCCCAAAGGTGAAGGCAAGAAACAGCCTTGGTGTTTCCTGGGGCTGCTGGTCCCAGACAGGCTCTTGAAAGCACTCAAGGATAAGAGGTAGGAAGGTTATTTCATTTCCTCTCTGCCTCTTTCTATTTTAACACTTTCCTCCCTCTCACACTAATCTCTATTCCCCACACCTCGTGCTCAAAACAGTCACCCTTTAGGTTTTGGGGGGTAAATATTATCCCTTTCAAGTGGAATAAAATGTCTGGAATGGAGATTATTAAAGAAAGCCAACTTTCCTGATTGTACTTTTTTTTTTTTTTTTTAACTCTTTCAACCTCAGTATGTTGGAAAGTTGAGCCTATGATATCACCATGAGGATTGAGAGTTTAGACAACAGATTACAAATTATGTGGAAAGTTGGACATTAAAGAGGAGAGTTCCGTCTATTCTTCCCTGGCATCTCTGGGTGGCTGTTGTCCACGGTGGACAAGTTGTCATCTTATGTGCCCTTAAGGGGCCTCCCCTCAGGAATCAGCAGTGGGATAACCTTGCTGGTGTTTTTTGTTTCTTCCCGGAAATAAGAGACATAAGCAAGGTTTAAATTAGTAGCTAAGTAACATATTTTGCTGTCAAATTTAATGAGAAAATTTTAAAAATTAAAGCCACATCTAATTTTGAAAATACATGATTATGTACTGAGTTCTTTCAACACAGAATCGTACGTAGGTCTTCTTTTGTTTTACAATGATCCTTGTGAGGTAAGTCACACAGCTGTTTATTTTACAGAAAGGAATTTGAGGCTCAAAGAAATTAAGTCTCTGGCTCAGGATCATAGAACTAGTAAGTGGCAGAACTGGGATTTGACAGGTGTTTTGATTTTAGGTCCAAGGATCTCTTTGTTACACTCGCTTCCTCACCTGTGGGCTGTGACGGACTTTGTTGCTTAAATAAGCCAGGGCTCTAAGAACCCAAGCTTCTAGGATAAATAATAACCCAACCAATGCAGGGTGTCTGCTATGATGCACCATGGCATCCTCACATATTTTGGAAGACAGCAGTATTAGAAGGACAAGATTTTTTTTTTTTTTTTTTTTTTTCCCTCTAGGATCCTCTGGGAGGGCAACTCAGGTCCTATAAAGAAGCTCCTGATTTTCACCCAGTGGCTGAGAATTTGATAGGTACCCCTAACATCTGCAAAGGGATGAGACTGGAACTTACTCTCCAGTTCTGTGTCTAGGGTGGGTGGAGATCCATATTTCGGGAGAAAAATGGGAGCATAATGTAGAGGAGAGCCCCTGAAGGTTTGGGTTCCTTGTGCCGAGACCTAACATCCTACAACATCTTTCTCAACTGGGAGCCCTCCTGAATGTTTAAAAACATGTGCTCCAGCTGAGCAGTCGAGGCTCAGAGGACACTCTTGCATGAGGTTGGAAGGCTGAAAGTCCTGGCCTTCCTTCTCCTTGTCTCTTGACTTCTTACCGCAGGGGGAGAGATGGTGAAGTGGAATGATAATGGACCTTAGGGTCAGACCCAGGTTCAAATTTGCATTCTACCGTTTTTATGGTGTGTAGTCTGAACTTCAGTTTTCCTATTTGTCAAGAGAAGCTTAATAGTACCTCATAAGAGGATTTCTCCGAGGACTGCATGAGCGAATAAGGGTTCTACACACTGTATGTCAGAGCTGGTGCTCAAACGTTGTTGGTCCTCACATCCTGCACAGAGGACCTCTTCATATGTGATTATTTGTTTTATTTTACTATCATTTATTATTTGTTTATTGTGTGCACCCCATTAGAATGTAAGCCCTAGAAGGAGTTATATAATATTTGTTGAATAAATAATATTCAAAGTAGTACGTTCCAGGCACTGTAAAAGTTCCAGCAACAGTTCCAGGCATTGTTCTGGTGCCCAGAACATGGTAGATATGAATAAATATTTGTTGAATAAATAATATTACTGCAGTAAATGCATATGTCAATGTTAAAGTGGAGAGATAGAAGCACTCAGGAAGCATAAAGAAAATTCAGCCTCTTAAAAATCTGGGACACCTTGAAACCATGAGTGGCTCAGAAAGAGGCAGCAGTCTCGGGCTGTTGCTGGCTCTGCTGGGCTGCACCCCTAGATGCGCTAGGTTAGGACATTCTGTAATGACAGATGACACAGAGGGGACTACTGCCTGTTCTGGCTTCTTATCTAGAAGCCCTGCACCTCTACAACCCCAGGGCTGTTCTTGGAGCTGGGGCTCAGAGAGTCAGGCTGACAGCACAAGGACAGGGAAAAAGGAGGTCCTATTCTGACATTCAGAGGATCCGTCTTTTCTCTCCTGGGTCTCCAGGACCCTGTTCTTCTGAGCTGATGCACCTACGTTTTGAAAATGAAGATGGGTAGCTGTGCTGAGGCCCTTGCCAGCATGCAGTTGAGATACTCTTTGGCCAAAGCAGAAATTGGTTGGAATTCTGGCATCCTTGACTTAGAAGAGAGCCTGAGCAGGTAGATTTTCTGCTTGTGTTTGCTTATGAGAAAGCCCAGAGTCTCTGCATGAGCTTCTAAAATGCCTGATACTTCTTACACAATTTGAGTTGAAGGGCAAGCGTCAGTGGTGCAGGACCTTCAGACAGCATTTCCCAGAAAGTACGCTGCAGATTCCGTGTCTTTGTCAAAGGCGGCGGCACTTGTGCAGCTGTGATGACAAATGCAGCGGGTGTTGCTAGTTGCTGAAACACAGCTAGGGGTTTGGTTAATCACAGGAAAGCTGGGGTGAGGGGCAGTCCCTCCCTGCTTGTGTTCTCTCCCTAGATGATTCAGGGTGGTCCCTAGTTCAGCCTCACACGTGAAACCCAGATCTCTGCAGGCTACCTGTTGCCAAGCGACGGGAACCATTTGGCACCAGCCATAGAGAGCGACAGAATGGGCAGAGCAGAGAGGTGGAGCCCAGAGGACTGGAAGATGCTGCCACAGCCACATGCACTCTAGCCTGATGCTAGAGGTCTGTCACTGATGATCCTAAAAGGCATGTGGTTGACATGCTATTTACAGTCAGGACTGAACAGACTCAAAGAAACCCAATTCTATGCCAAACAGTCAGGGAAAACAAAGCTAGAACACCAGCAATTCCCATGCCATACCATTTATACATATCTTTGTGTTTGGAATTCACTTCCTCTTGTGGGCTGGCTGGTGTAAGACGTAAAAGTCAGCTCTGGGTTGCTTTGGTCTTTTTTGATTCAATTTGAGTACCTTCCACGCCATGATTGTCCTAGTCACTGGAGAGAATGTCTGTGCCCCTCTATCAGACAGTGAGTTCCCTGAGGATGAGAGCCTTATGAATTCATTGGCGATGTCTCCCCAGCCCATCCCATCCCACACACACAGTGCCTAGTGCACCACTTTGGGCATTTTGGCATTTGGTAAATATTTGCTGAACTGAAGAAAACTCTTTTTTCAGTTCTCTTCTGCTGTCACTGCTAGGCATTGTATGTCTTAACAGGTACGTGTTTCTCCTCTTCTCCTGCTATGTGTTGCTGTAGTACACTGAGTTGGCTTTTTGTCCAGGATGCCCCTGAGTTTGGTATTAGAAAGCGATTTCCAAAGAAGAATTCTTTGACACTAGTCATGGAGGGCGATGAAAATAAGGACAGAGGGGCCCAGGGACTCTGTGATGTGGTCCTTAAAGCAGCCATTCCTACCGTGTCTCCTGTCAGTCAGAGTCCATCAGCAGCTGTCACAGGACCATCAGCACCAGGAATGGAAACAGCAGGACTGGGATTAGCACACCTAGGCCCTGGCAGGGGCCCTGCCACTGACGTTGGGCAGGTCCCATCACATCTTTGGGGTTCAATATATTCATCTCTAAAAGGAAGCCATGGGGTTGATGATCATGATGGTGTTTTTTAGCTGAACTATTGAGTATGCCATCTCCCCACTCAATACTCCACCTCCCCTCATGTGAGTATCTGCCTACACCTCTTGGCATGATGATTTCCTATGAAATCATCATGGTGTGGTGACTTTTAGAATCATCTAGCAAATGACTTGATTCTTTTCCTCTTGTGTCTCATGGAAAAGGGCTAAGTCTATGAATGCAGGCCTAGTGTTGAGAGAGGATCTGGGGACTTACACAGCATGATTTGCCCTTGCTGTCACTTAGCAAAAGAAGTTTTGGAATTCTCAGGGCTGTCCCCTTTCAGCTGTAGAATTTGTATATGCAGCATCTGATTGGGCCTGTCATGCCTGCATGAATCAGACTAACCAACCACAGCAAGGTAGAAACAGCAAGGCAGAGACTTTGTATCCACATGCCTATTTCCTTTTGTCAAGCTTGGAGAAAAAAGTCTAATGAGATTTAAAATGATATAACCCATCTCTTACCTTATAGAAAAATCAACTCAAGATGGATTAAGGACTTAAACCTATGACTTGAAACTATAAAAATTCTAGAAGATAACATTGGAAAACCCCTTCTAGACATTGACTTAGGTAAGGATTTCATGACCAAGAACACGAAAGCAAATGCAATAAAAGCAAAGATCAATAACTGGGACCTAACTGAACTAAGAGCTTTTACACAGCAAAAGGAACAGTCAGCAGAGTCCACAGACAACCCATAAAGTGGGAGAAAATCTTCACAATCGGCCGGGCGCGGTGGCTCAAGCCTGTAATCCCAGCACTTTGGGAGGCCGAGACGGGCGGATCACGAGGTCAGGAGATCGAGACCACCTGGCTAACACTGTGAAACCCCGTCTCTACTAAAAAAATACAAAAAATTAGCCGGGCGAGATGGCGGGCGCCTGTAGTCCCAGCTACTCGGGAGGCTGAGGCGAGAGAATGGCGTAAACCCGGGAGGCGGAGCTTGCAGTGAGCTGAGATCCGCCACTGCACTCCAGCCTGGGCGACAGAGCGAGACTCCGTCTCAAAAAAAAAAAAAAAAAAGAAAATCTTCACAATCTATACATCTGACAAAGGACTAATAATTAGAATCTACAACAAACACAAATCAGTGAAAAAAAATCCTATCAGAAAGTGGGCTAAGAACATAAATAGACAATTCTCAAAAGAAGATTTACAAATGGCCAACAAACATGAAAAAAAAGCTCAGCATCACTAATGATCAGAGAAACGCAAATCAAAACCACAATGTGATACTACTTTACTCCTTCAAGAATGGCTATAATCAAAAAATTAAAAAAAACAGTAGATGTTGGCGTGGATGTGGTCATAAGGGAACACTTCTACACTGCTGGTGGGAGTGTAAACTAGTACAGCCACTATGAAAAATGGTGTGGAGATTCCTTAAAGAATGAAAAGTAAAACTACCATTTGATCTAACAATCCCATTACTGTATATCTACCCAGAAAAGAAGTCATTATTACACATGTTTATAGTAGCACAGTTAACAATTGCAAAATCATGGAACAAATGCCCATCAATCAATGAGTAAAGAAACTGTGGTATGTATATGTGTGTGTGTGTGTGTGTGTGTATACACAGAAACACACACACATATATATGTGTATATGAATAGTTGTGACATTTATGTGTGTGTGTATATATATATATACATATATACACACACACATACATACAATGGTATACTACACAGCCATAAAAAGGAATGAATTAACAGCATTTGCAGTGACCTGGGTGAGACTGGAGACTATTATTCTAAGTGAAGTAACTCAGGAATGGAAAACCAAGCATCGTATGTTCTCACTGATACATACATGGGAGCCAAGCTATGAGGACGCAAAGGCATAAAAATGATACAATGGACTTTGGGGATTTGGGGAAAATGGTAGGAGGGGGCGAAGGATAAAAGACTACAAATGGGGTGCTGTGTATACTGTTCAGGTGATGGGTGCACCAAAGTATTACCAATCACCACTAAACAACTTACGTAACCAAATATCACCTGTACCCCAATAACTTATGGAAAAATAAAATAAAAAGTATAAATAAAATAAAAAATAAAATAAATGCACACTCCAACCCCATGCCAAAGAAAGAAAAAAGATACAATCTTACAGATTTAGATTCCCTGGAATTCTGTGTGTGTGATCATAGTTCATAGCCTTCTGATAATATGTCCATTTTAGTCCACCTGTGGTTCAGATTTCTCTAGGCATGGATCCATCCACCCCATGCACCCCTCCTTCATGTCTGCTCTACTTGCCTTCATTTGTCAGATGGAAACACAAGTGATGAGTGAAGACCCAGGGACAGGCAGCTTTGCTTCTTCCTGAACCTCCCTCAATTCACCGGGGAGAGAAGTAAAGAAAATTTCTTCCCTCCAACACTTTGTTATGAGTAGTTTCTACAAAATCTGCAAGGCAATTGGCTGCTATCTAGTTCTTTAATCTGCCTATTTTGACTACTAAGGACCATTGCCAAGAAGCGCCCATGATCTGAAATGTTTGAAATGTTTCAATGGCAATGCAGAATGACTCCTCAGAGAACCTGTGGTCACGTGCGGATGGTTGGTTCGGGTCCCCATGTGCAGAAAGGCTGAGTGCACATCCCACTTCTCCAGCAGTATTCTGGCTCTCCACGAGATGGAAAATGCATTGTTGCTGAATTGCCAGTGATAGGATGAGTGTGCAGTAGGGGTTCTGTCCAAAGTGGGGGTCATTCCAGGAAAACTCTGCTTTCCGACATAAGTATTACGAAGCTTGGCATTTGATTCAACACTTCTCTTTGTTCTATTGTAACACCTGGCAGAGATATAGTGAATGATCATCTTTTTTGGAGTTTATTAATTCCATAAGCCTCTGTTTATAAATGGCTGTTTAAAATAAAGAGCAAATAGATAAAAGTGAGAGCTGACAGATGGAGCATCAATCCTTTGATGTCATCCTTGGATCACACAGGCAAGTCCTCATGAGTAACTTTCCAAATTAGCCCAGCCAGGCTTGGTGGAGTAGGGCATATGGGCCTTTAGGGAAGATAGCTAGCCCTGTTTTGCAGGCCCACACCAAAGCCCAACTCATACCCACTCTCTGGGGACCTATTGAAAATACAGATTTAGCAACCTCTTGGACATAATGTTAGGGCTGTTTTAGACTCTTCTGGAAGTCAAGGTAGGTTTATTGGTAGTTTATGAAATATTAACATTTCACAGAGTTGAGAAGTTATACAAATTCATCAGACACATGCACAGACACACACACACACACACACACACACAGAATCTAGAAGTTATATCTAGGTTGGCAGAGAAAACTTGCTGTGTCATCTTTGAGGTGTGGTCTGCCTCAACATCTGGAGGTTTTTATCTCTTGCCAAGAATTCTCTTCAGGTCTTTGGAAAAGCCATCTGTTCATTTGTCTTGAGCCTTATCTTCCCATCAAGACTCTAACCTTCTTGAGGAACAGTGATCTTAATCTACATTCTCCAATGAAGCAAGCATAGTGCTTTGCAAAGAAGATGCTAGGTGATATAATTGAGGCACAATAAACCTGCTGTTTCTTAGTATCCCCAGTGAGTCCATGCAGATGCACCAAACAGATAACTCGGACATGTCTTTGACACTGTGTCAGCTGGATTCCCTGGGAAGAAAATGCTGAGATGGAGTTAGAGGTTTATGTAGTGGAGGTATATGCCTATAAAAGGGGAAGAACACCAGATTGGTCAGGTGAGGCTGACCATGCTCCAGCCTCACGATGTCTTCAGAGACCCATGTGAATGTCATACCTGTGGAAGGAAAAGGGGAGGAAGTAGGACTAATAATCAGGAGTCTCAAACTATAATGCAGATCTGACAAAGTCTAGGGAAACCCAAAATGGAGCTCCAGAGAAAACGATTACAGGAGTCCCGCTTTAGATAGAAAGGAATGGGCCCTAATATCTCTGCTGTGTGCAGTCATTGGCTAAGAGCTGCCTAGGGAAAGTGTAGCTTCAGCACAAAAGCTGAAGCAGATCCTGAAGGTGCTAGTGGCTGGAGCTTATCAGCTAACTGCACTTCTTGCAACTGAATAGCAAGCTCTTTCTTGAAGGGACACCTGGCAGCATGCCTCCGTGCACTCACAGGCATCCTTCCGTATGTCCCCATCTTGCTGCATCATACCCATGCTTATCAAATCCATGATATGAAGTTGTTTTAGCTCCAAAACATTTTTCAAGTTGGTTTATTTCTTCATATCTTAGACACTAGACCAAGTTACTATCCTCTCTGTCCTGGACCCATGACCAACGTGATAAGCATGTGACCAGTGCAGTTGTACAAGGATCCTTACTCCAAAGGACCCTCCACTTGGGGTCTTATGCTCTGCATGAGCTGTCTTGCACTGCTTAATGCCAATTTTATCTCTGAATTTATATTTTGTAAGAGGAGGGTAATGGGACCATGTACCTTGGCTCATACACTGTTCCATCTCCTGCTGCCTCTCCACTTCCCTTAAGGGTTCTTGGCTACCCACTCCCTGGTTCCTGGTGCCCCAGGCTACATCTAAGCTCCTCTTGCCTACCTCCATGGCTGCTGCCTCCTCCTGCCTCTGACAGGTACCTGGCCACAGGTGTGAGGAGGGTTGGGGTTGGGTGTGGGTTCTTGGGGCAGAACATGGTGATGACCATCCCCGCCAGGGACTGGCAATGCCATGGCACATTTGGCAGATGACTCAGCAGGGGTGTGCTTCTTGCACATCCCAGATATACGTCCTAATGTGGAGGTTACAGTTCTTTGTGAGTTCCCCTCTCCTGTGTGTTGGGGAGGCAGGCCCACGGGAAGGGGAGACACCGGGCTCAACTTCCCCACTTCCAGCTGGGGCATGGGACTTCAAGCTGGTGGCTGACCCCGGAGCAGTTGGGCCTTGTCACAGGGTGGTACTCCCTCCTGGGTGCCAGGGAGAATCTGCACTCACCCCAGGAGTATTCTTGTGCCCAAGAGAGCATGATACTAAGTAGCAATTTAAAAACAACAGGATCCATTAGCACAGGAGAAAGGAATAAACTTAATGTTTTCCTACCTTTAAAAGCACTTTTTTCCTGCTTTGTGAACAAGGGGCCTTTCATTTTGCTTTGCACTGGTCTTTACACATTATGCAACTGGTCTTGCCTGTGCTAACTTCTAGCTGCCTCTTGACATCCGCCCTCCCCTCCCTCCAATCTGTTGTCCACATTGCAATGTTCCAAACCTATATCTGATCAGAATACAGCCTCACCCCAGGTAGGGTTGCTGCATAGCTCCCCATCACTCTTAGGGTGGAGTTGCCTAAGGCCTGTAGCACAGGCTGACCATGCTCCAGGCTCACGACGTATGTGGCAGTTCCCCCACATGCAGAGAGCTCCTGCCCTGGCATGCTCTCTCCCAGGAGGCACACTGAGGTCTCCAGGAGCACCCCTGAGCCTGGGGCTTGGGAATGAGTGGCCCACCTTTCTTGTCCCTCAGTGAGACAACTCTGAAGTATGTTTTACATGAGATCTCAGAAGTTCTAGCGGGATTGAGGCCCAGTTGCTCATGTGGAAATCCATTGTTACTGTCCTCCTCTCTTCTCTCACTTTCCTCCTGCCTCCCTGAGTTCTCTGAAATCATCTGCTAATTAAACTATACTTGAACCCAATCCTTGTCTCCGAGTCTGTGTCTAGGGAACCCAACTCAATCTGGCCCCATCTGCCCTCATCCTGCACTGTTCTCCCTCTCGAGGTCCCTCTGTGTTTGTTGACTGTGCCACGCTCCTTCCTGCCATGGCCTCTGCAGGCGCTGCTCATTCTTTGAGATGTTTCCCATCTTCTGTGACCCCGATTCTGCATTAATCATTAATTCCCAACCACCCCGAAGCCTTTCCTAATATTTTCAGAGCCTCTGTTTCTTGTGCGTCAAGAAACAGTTTGTACATTTATGGTCATTATGAGAATTTGATTAACATCTACCTTGTCCAGTAGCCGTCAGCTTCCTGAGAGGAAGGACCACATACCTTACTGCTTTCCACTTTCTCTCCAAAGCCATCACAAAGCCTGAGTCATTACTGGTGCCCAATAAATATTTACTAGAAGCCTGATGCATTCAAAGACGTTTTAAAATTGTCACAGAGGCCACTCGCAACTTGCAAAACCTCTGAGTCATTTAAGCTGTGTGACATGGGGCAAGTTCCTTAAATTTTCCAAGCCTCAATTTCCTAATGTGAAAATGGGATAATAATCATACCAGTCTTTTAGGGTTCTCCTAAGAATTAAAATGAGGTAATGCATGTAACGGGCTTAGCAAAGTGAGTGCTAATTAAAATGCTGTTTGTTTATGTATACAATTGGTGAAAACATTAGGGATTATATGGAAGGATGAAAATAAAGTAGAAAATAAAACCTATGAGAAAAGATAAAAGGGAAGGAATCAGTGTGTCTGGTAAAAAAAGATGAGGGACTGTGAAATGCTATCCTAAAATATATAGACTTATTCCCGAGGATTGGGGCTCTTCCGCATCTTCACTGAATATAGGATACAAGAAAATGTTGACAAACTGCAGCACATTAGATAAAAATTAGCTGCAAAGTTGAATTTCCACTAGGGCCCCAAGTTTACCGTTGTCTCCCAGTCAACTCTCTCTATTCTTAAATACTGTCATTATAATTTGGTCATGTTTAGCCTGCACTGTGTGTTGCAACAGGTTTGTGATGTGTCACTAGAAGCTGAAATCAGTGTTTCAGGGCAATGTATTTGTTTCTACTCAGGCAAAACTAGCAACACATCCTGTCTTTGCGTGTTTTCTGTTTCATGTGCTCTCCAGATGAGCAATTAACATTTAAATGCTCATTTTGGCGTTCTTTTTAAAAATGAGGAACTGTCAGACATTGGAACATACTTGTGACATGATTCTTAGTAGTAATTGAAAATTGAGATGGGTGAACTGTTGCCCAGGACTTGAATTTCTACAGGCCAAGCCTTACTTGTGTATTTATTTAATATGTAATATATTTATTTTTGTATTTACATATTTATGTAATTATTACAGTATTTCTATACTCTGTGTGTGTTCATTTAAATATTTAGACATATAAGCAGTGTTCATTAAGCACATTCTAGGCAGAAGTGATACAAGATTCAGAGAAGAGCTAAAGATGTTTCCAGTTCTAGAGAACTTGGATAGGAGAGTGGTGAGTTTACAGCATAGATAAACCCTCATTTGATCAACAACTATTCGTTAGCACTTGCTATATTCCACTTTTCTAAGGTACTGGCCATATAGCCTTGAACAAACAAGAGTTTTACTTTCTTAGAGCCTATGGTGCATAATTCCAGATAATGGTGATAACTGTCATAAGAGAGGAATAGCAAAGCATTCTGTAAATTTAGAAAGAGCAAGGAGCACATCCATCCAGGAAGCTCTCAAGGAGAAGATGGGCTTTAAAGTAAAGGCAGGGGTCAGACAGCTAAAGAAGTCTAAGGCTTCCAGGTGGAGAAGGGGGTCAAGGAGGATGTCCTAGGGTTTGAACACATAAACCATGTTTAGGTATAGGGCATTGCACATCATCTATTAAAGAGTCAATTGAAAAAGAAAAAAAACCACAAAGGAGTGGAGAGAAGCCTGCAGAACAGGATTCTTTAGCCTCAGCAGTACTGATACGCTGGATTGAACAATTCTTTGTGGCAGGGGGATGTCTCGTGCATTGTAGGATATTTAGCAGCATCTCTGCTCTTTATTCATTAGATACTACTAATACCACTAGCATACTTGGAGTCATGACAAAAATGTACCCTGGATGCAGGCATAATGCACCTCCCCTTCCTCTTAGGGACCACCACAGTAGAGTGTGACCAGATTGTGAGGATCCTTAGCTAGCACAGTGAGAAGTACTGATTTTAACTGGATGTCAAGAGTCCACCAGTAACAGCTGAAAGGTTACGCTGTTAGCTTTGTGCATCAGATTGGGGTTTGAAGATATTGAAAGGGTGAGGGGAGATTTTTGAGGGAGAACTAGTAATAACAGATTAAGTAGTGAGAGAAAGGACAAAAAGCAGATGGTAGAAATTGTATTATTAATCTGACTTTGCCACTTGTTTCCAGGTCTCTTCCATCTATTGTTAGTTTGTGTTATTTTTCTGATGGTTGAAGTGCTCAAAGCCTAAACTTGCTCTTTGAGGGGTGATACACGGTGTTATAAAACTTCAGATCATTTATTTGTCATAGGTGAATTAAGTTCCTCAAAAGATAGTTCTCTCTTGGGAAAGTGAAGGATGTGAGGAAACTTGTAATAATCTGGGTTGACTTTGGATTATGGAAAGTTGAAATGCAAGAGGTTTAGCTCCTTTCAGTGCTCCCTCGAGATAGTTTCAGGCTGGCAAGAACTGAAATGATATGCTCAAAGATAAGAGAAATAACTAAGCCTTCAGCAAGTTTATAGAGGAAAGAGCACATTCATCCAGGAAATTTTCAAGGGGAAGACTGTATATTTATGCACTTTTATAGACAACTTGGGAAGGGCAACTTAATGATGCCCACATTTTTCAGTAGTATGTGGAGTGTGTGCGTTTGTGTGTGTGTGTGTGTGAGAGAGAAAGAGAATGAAAGAGAAAATGTGAGTTTGCATGTGTGATTCCTTCCTCCTACCTTACCATCAGGGCTTGAGCTTACTCTGTGTGCCTCTTGAGGATTCTCACTCTTAGTGTGGTCATAGGCAGGAAATGGAAACCTAGTGATTTCCAAACCCATCGCTTTTGCTGATACACTGTGGGATGTTGGGTAAACCATTTCACCTCCCTGTGCCTCTGCTTTAGGTCATTGAGAATGAGGAAGCAAGATTCCATCAAACATTTAACTTTCAAAATCAGTTGTGGTCCAGGAGGTTGAGTGTCCTGGCTAATTGGCTTCCTCTTATTTAATCTCCCATTTCTATGTTATGATCAAACTTTGATTGTGGTAGAGTCAATGGCTGCTCCGTGTCTGTCTGTGGTTTTAACACAAGTCTGATCTTGAGTCTGGGTATGTGCATAGGTCCAAATCTTAGCCTGTAATAAGCCCTCTCCAAATCCTTCCTGAGGCTCTGGGCTAAATATGCCCTGGAAGTGAGTAGAAAGGTACAGGATGCCAGGGCAAAAAGAAAACACCACCTGAATAATCTGGTAGGTAGAGTCAGCTTTTAAAGATAAGTTTGCCTCCCTGCTCAAACAATTGATCTCTGCAATCAAAAGCAAATAAGTCTGTCTTACACATTTTTGTTTTCTTTTTTTGTTTTAACTCGAAATATGTTTTGATGAAGTGCTTCCTAGGTCCGGGGAACTGGGCAATTGCAGAAAACAAAGTTCCTCTTGCCAGGGAGTTACATTCAAGTGTAATCTGGGAGGAGACCAAAAATGGAGAAATAGATTTTTTTCAGGTGATTAGAAATGATAAAAAATAAGATAGAGGAGTCAGGGTGATGGTGAGATTTTAATCTTTTAGATAGGGTGGCCAAGGGGAGCATTTCTGAAAAGGTGGTATTTAAGCAGCCATCTGAATGCAGTACACAAAGGAATGCCACAGCCGTTTTTAGGGGGAGCACCCCAGGCACAGGGGAGCAGCAAGTTAAAGATCATGAGAAGAAGTGAGCCTGGAGTATCACAGAGCACAGACAGCCTTTGCTTGAGATTTAAACTGTCCAGAAATAGGCTGAGGAAGACCCGGTGGTGCTGGGATACAAGAAGAGGTGTTCAGTTATTCTGTTGTACCTTTCCACTTTTAATACTTTCAACTCAGAAGTGCGCAACAATGCTAGTTGCCCTATAGTTTACTAGAAAAGCTAGATTGTACTTCTGGATAAGTCAACCATCTTGAAAGGAGAAATCGGCAGAGAAAAACTTGAATGAGGTAGCTCTGCACCTACTGGAATGGGAGCCAATACAAATGGATTGTGTGATTGGGGTCGGAGCACTGGGGCCTAAAAGATGCTTGAGAATTGTAGTTACTATCTATGATATCAGCTCCAGGACACTGTGAGGCTTTGGAGTGTCCTCTTGACCTAGGGACTCCAGAGAAGTTTAGCAATAATTAACACGTGGCTCCAAATCCATGATATTTCATTTCCTTCCAGATGGGGACTGTGTCTTCATTTATTGCCATTCCTCATTGCAGAGAACACAGCAACAGGAAAATCATGTGCATGTAGTCAATATTTATTGAGCATGTTGTAATTGAGTCATAGACCTCGGAATCTGGTGAAACTGAGAAAATCTTGGAGGCGCTTCAGGTCCTAGCCCCTGCTGATGAAAGTATGAGTTTCTTCAAGACCAATATGGAAAACATCTTCTAAGCTCATATCAGGATGGACTTAGCAGTCATAAACCAATCACTTGCCATAAACCAGTGAGAGATATTATTCTGAAGGAGATTTGTTGCTAGAGTTGTTGTAGTCACAGGATTCTAGGCTCATGTTAACAATGACTTTTTGATGACCATATCCATAAAACATCCATATACTTGCCAAAATTGAGAAACATATTAGAGAACATGGCTTTTCCATTTGCGTAGGCTGTGAGATCTCACTAAGGTATTCTAGATAACATTCATTGGAGTTGAGTATCTCTATTTCACATTTACCTATCTTTTTTGGAGAAATCTCGAGATTCTATAACGTCACTTGCAAATATGTAAGGAAATCCTGGCTTTTCTTTATTTCCCTTAATTATTCTTCTATCATCATTGTTATTATTATGATTCCTACTAGTATTATTTAGACATTTTATTGCTTGTAGTGACCTTTTCTTTATTTTCCTTCCAGATATGTTACTGAATATCCTATGCCATGGGATAGGTTAGTAGATTTCTAGTTTTGTTTCAAAGGAGAATTAATGATTCAAGTTTTATTTATAGGGATAATAGTCCATACATACACGATACTATCATCCCTCTGTCTTGCAAAAGTAACAATGCATTTGTTTGTTATTGTTTGAAATATCTTACTTGCTTTGTGGTTTGGGGCATATTTCTTAGCTTCTTTAAACCTCATTTTCGTATGTAAAATGAGGGAAAATTAATAGTAACCATATTAAAGGTTGTTCTTAAAACTACCTGAGATTTTGTGTATATTTATATCATTTTATCTATATTTATATCATTCTATCTACCTACCTACCTACCTACATGTCTACCTACCTACCTACTTATCCACCGACCCTCCCACCCACCCTCCCACCCCTCCATCCACCCGCCCTTCCACCATCCACCCACCCTTCCACCCATCCACCCCTCCATCCACCCACCCTCCCACCCATCCACCATCCATCCACCCACCCTCCACCCATCCACCCACCCATCCACCCATCCATCCACCCACCCACCCACCCTCCCACCCATCCACCCATCCACCCACCCTCCACCCATCCTCCCACCCTCCCACCCATCCACCCATCCTCCCACCCATCCTCCCACCCATCCACCCATCCTCCCACCCACCCATCCACCCACCCATCCACCCACCCATCCATCATCTATCCATCCATCCATCCATCCATCCATCCATCCATCCATCCATACATCCACCCACCCACCCACCCATCCACCTACCCACCCTCCCACCCATCCATCCATCCATCCACCCTCCCACCCATCCACCTATCCACCCACCCACCCATCCACCCATCCATCCACCCACCTTCCCACCCATCTGTCCATCCATCCTACCAACCCTGTATCTGGCAGAAGTTGGTTTCAGTTAGAAAGAGTTGGAATCATTAGCTATGATAATAAATAGAGCTGGAAAAAAATAGAAAGTAACTTTAAGATACAGCATGTCTACATCAATAAGCTCACTGCTTAACTTTGTATAAATTCAAAGAACTCCTAGGTAGACTAGGTTCTTCAGAAATAAGACTTATCTCCATTTGTTTGGACCAGTGTAGGTTCAGTGATTTAAACATTTTTTTCCTTCTAAACAGTCCTCACATCCGATATTCCAGTTATATATTTGTTCTTTTTTAGCATTATCATCCAAAGTATTTAATTTTTTAAAATTTTACATAAGAAAAGATGATCTCTACAACCATGATTAGATGGTCACTTGGATAATCTAAGGGCTGCCCAACTATGAGACTCTATAAGCCTCACCCCTCATGTAGTACCATTGGTTGGTATATTCAATCATAGCAATTATTGTACCCACTTTATAGAAAGGCACACTGAGATGTAAAGAGGTAAAGTAATACCTCACAGCACAAGTTTGAATATTTAAGTGATATTCATACTCAAGTTTACCTGGCAACAATGTCGTTTTCTTAAATACAATACTGCCCATGTTGGTGGAAATTATAAAACCCTCAAAACCTCTCAAACAGTTCAAAATAGCAATGTAATCCTAAGTCACAAAATAATAGGGATTTAGAATAACGTATTTCATGTAATACCTAGAGATAAGGATGTGGGGTTGGAGAGAAGTAACAAACCAAATAATACCAAGATTTTTCAATAATGTTGTCTTCTATTACTTTAGGAACAAATTGACAACCACAAATTATAAGCTAAGAAGAATAAGCAGTTCATCTTAGCATTGTCATTTAATAAAACTAACAATTTGGTCACATTAAATTATACATTACTTCTGTTGTATTTGCTTGGCCATACCTTGATGGGAGTATGGTTATATTTCATATTGCAGTGGTCACATTTAGTATTACTTTTATGGAAAAAATAGAACTATTTTTCTCCCGTTGTTTAGTCCACTGGTACTAATAACTTGTCTCATCATGAATAATTTTCCCCGATGCTGCGTTCTTTTTCTTTGTTATCATCACCACCTATATGATCACACTCAGATTCTAGATCTTACTCCCAGTAATGTTCTCTTGTCCTTGATCTTGGCTTTCTTTTCCTTGAGCAGGGCTGGGCTTTTTGGACCCCACCCTAATGCTTCAAGCTGCCTGGTCTTCTACTCAGTTGGAGCATGCCCAGTATTACGATGCAGGCATAATTTCAAACATTCTTTCAGTTTTTTTAGATTATGGGTTGGCCCATGGATCTCGTGCAGAAAACTAGAGTCACCATGCCAGACTGGGTTTAGTCCTAGAGAACTAGGTGATTAGGAACCTTAGAAGTTGAGCTTCCCTAAGGAATAATGTTGCAAGGAAAGCCCATGACCCTTTTTGAGGGAATTGGGTTGTCCTATTTTGGGATAGTGGCCTTAGGAAAGGTAAAGGCTCAGTCAGAGTGAGCCCTGCACCCTGAGCCTGGCCATGCAGTAGGAGGAAGATAGAAATAAACCAGGCACCTCCTTGTTCCTTTCAGGTAAGCATTCTGTCACTTCTTGCTGCACTCCAACCCCTAGACCACAAAGCACAGGAAAAGTTTGTATAGGAAGTTTTGGTTTAAAATCAGTTTTAGGTGTAGTGAGGTGTTAAGGGTGTGAAGACTTCTCTGCCTTTCACGGAACTCTCCTGCCAGAAATCTCCCCATCTGTTTTCTATTGTCTGAAGTTCCTTAAACAATATGTCTTTAATTGCACAATACAAGATTAAAGACTTAAACATGCAAATATGGTAAATGATGAGTCATTTGTTGAATTTGGGAAGGAGACTGGAAAGAGAACTTTGGAGATACAGAAACAAATGCCTGACCTTTGTGATGTTCTTTGGGCTAGTGCTACCTATTTTTACCTTGGTGAGAACTTCTGTGTAGCAACCCGGTTTTTTTTGTAGAATGTTTCTTCACCTTCAGAACCTCTAATCACAAGTCATCACCATCTATCCTGATGCTCTTCTCTAACAGTGATTTCTGTTGTCATCAGTGAATATGTCTGACACATTGTATTATTCATATGTTTTTTCTAAAGGTCCTGTTAGATGGCTTGTATTATCTCTGATAGGTGACAATAGAACTTAAAGCACCAGCTAAGTAAATTTGGTAAGGGGGCAATTGGGGTATCATCTAGGAAGCAGAGACAAAAACAAGGGAAAAGAGGGACATTGTCCTACATTATATGAACTAGCTGCAAATTTTGGGTTGAACTTAACATTTTATTTATTTGAGTGTTCATACACTTAAAAATACCCATTTCAGTGCCTGTTATATTCTAGAAATTGTACCTGGTGCTAGATTTACAACAGAACAAGAAAGATGTGGTTCCTCTTTGCATAGAGCCACGGTCTAGTGGCTAGAAGTGTAGCTACAAGAGACCACAAGACCATCTAGTAAAAACCACCTCATTTTACATATTAGAAAATGGAAACACCAAGATGGGAAGGAAATCGCCCTTTGTTACAGCTGATTAGTAGCAGAGCCAGGATTCTAACTTGGCTCTTCTGAGTCACAGCCCCAGTTACCTGGTTAAATTAACAAAGTGAATTAATGCAGGTCTGCAGACATGATAGCTACAACCCCCTCAACGGTCTCCTGTCTGTGGCCTAAAAGTCTCTGCCTTTCCGCTAGCCTCACAGGTACCAGATAGGGACATAAATATCAAGGTGAGTTTTAGTTGTGATGTTAAATTAGATCATGTTCCTGTATGAAGAAGAAGCAGAGTGATGGAGCATTGTTCCCTTTGGGTGAATGTCATCTTCTCCCTCTACCCCTCAGTGCATTTCTGGGCCTGCCTGAGCAGAGAAGTTTGGCCAACTACTGGATTTTTATTAAAACTGATAATTAAAGAGGGAGCAGGAAGGGAGTACGTTCCAATATGATCCAGAAGAGTCAGCACTTGCTCTGGATAATAAATTCTTTATACCTCAGGTTATCACTCAACCTGTATTTCAGGTTCCCTTCTGGAATCAATAAAGGGACATTCTCAATCTGTGGATTTAATGACTGACTTTTTGCTTATAGAGCTAATATGTTAGAACCACGGGAAGGTAGGTGGTGGTCTGGAATCATCCACAGTGTATATGCTCCTGCTTTTTGTAAGACTCTTGCAGGCAACTTTTAACCTTCTTTCAAAATTGTCTTTAAGAGAGATCCATATTTCTGGAATTTTCCTGGAAAATAAGAGTTTTAAGAATTTATTGGGAGTTTTTAGACTTGTTTCATATGACATTGGAAATGCGTTTTAATATGGAATGCTGGGGTTGTTCCTGTAGGCCTCCCAAAGTCACCAAAAAGAAGCATCCTTCTTCAAGGCTGCTGACACATTTCACTGATGGTCTTAGCCTGTGTGTGGTGCCCACCCTATGTGAACCCAGGGCTCCTGCAATGACTGGACTGCAGCTGCCATTCTCCTCCTTTCTCTCCCGTTCAAGGAAGCATATGACCATGTTTCCCAAACTCGTTTTACCTGGAAACTTTTTTTTTTTCTTCAGGGATTCCCTGTTAATAATTTATGGAACTATTCTGTAGAATAAAACTTGGGAAACAGTGACATATAGACAGGAAAATGAGTGAATGCAATGATGTTGCAGGGCAAATCTTGCCACAGTTCAATTTATAAAAGCAAAGTATGTAATTCCTCAACTTCTATACTTTAATTTTTATTGATCATCCAGCACTGGAGTTAATGTAGATTTCAGGAGTGAACAGAGTGTTGGTTCTGTTCCCTTGGTTCTGACTGGAGAAGGGGCTGAAGAAAATGGTGAGCCCACTGAGCTTGAGGGTAGCATCACTTCTGCCTCAGAAAATGTGTCCCAGGGAGGATGCACCTCAGAACAGCAGGTCTTTCTTAAGTGTGTACTTTCATTGATGCCTCATTTCTGGTCAGCATGAGGGGAAAAGTGGCAAAAAGATAGTCACTCAAGTTAGTCATGTTGGGAAACTTATCTGTTTTAGGCAGTGGTTCCTCTCAGCAAGGGGTGGAAGATACGTGGTCCAGCTTCAGGCTAAAACCATTTCCCAGTACTATCACTAATACTAGTCTTGTGCTATTTCCAGCTCGTCATTTGTCTTTTGGCTTGTGAAACTACCATCTAAGAGGGCAAAAGCATTTCTACTGCCTTGAGCCATTTCCGCCTGACATTCTTTACTGATGACCTCTGAAGCAGCTATGATCACTTCTTGGCATGTCAGACCATCATCTATTGGCTGTTTGTCTCACCAGAAACAGGCCAGTCCCAGCTGGTCCCAGCAATATGCGTGTGGGTTAACTTCAGGGATACAGGGTCCTGGGCTGGCTCCCAGCTAGTCTGCATTTAACAAAGCAAAATTGGGGGTTGTGATGAACTGGAGGTGTTCTGAAGGGATGAACTGGTGGAATTACAAATTACTTAGTTCATTCCCTGCCCTCTAGTAGAAATGAATCTAAACTAATCCAGATTGGTAAGAAGAATAGATACATAGTATTAAAGGCCTATTACAAAGAAGATTCTATAGCCACTTTCCTTCATTTTGGTGACCCCAAACTTTGATGTTTCTTGGTGATGGAAGAACCATGACTGTCCATCTTCCATTGAGTTTTCCTTAGGATCCAGTGAATTAATGTACACATGCATGCACAAACACACACACAGTTTACTATTACTGTTAGGCACTGTGGTGCATATGGCTATGTGTGCTGAGAGAATAAAAAATGCATAATAGTCTGCCTCCAAAAAATGTATTAGATATAAAACATATGCAAAGACGCATATGATAAGAACCATGCAAGTATGGACCATGAGTTAGAGTTATGAGTGGGGGGTATTATGAAGGAGGTGCATCTTCAGCTGGACATCACAGTACAACAACAACAACAACTACTACTACTACTACTACTACTACTAGTACTACTACTACTAGTACTACTACTACTTTTTAACATTTATTGAACAGTTACTACATTCCTGGTATGGTTTTAAATACATTGACACAGTCTTCTGAGTGCTTTATATATGTGTTTAATCATCACATTCCTCGAAGGAAGACAGAGGAGGAAATTGAAGCGTTTAAGTAACTTGCCCAAGGTCACACAGCTGGTTAATGGTGGAGCTAGATTTAAATCCAAAGCAGTCAGGTTGCACAGCCTTGCTCCTGTCTCCCAAATATGCTGTCAATAATTGAGGAATTTCAATATGCACAGAGAAGGGCAAAGGCTTTCCTGCTGAGAAGAGACTGGTCAGTAAAGGAGTAGGAGTAGTAACATTTAGATGGGAGCACCCTGGCTTTTGTGGGTGCTTAGTGTAATGATTGGCACAATGCCTGGAATGGAGTAAGTGCTTGTTTGTTGAATTATATGAATTTGAGTTATTGACTGAATGGCTAGAGAGAGATAATGTTAGAAAAGTAGGCTGTTATCAAATTGTGTAGGGTTTTGAATTACAGCCTAAATGGTTCAAACTTAGTACTGTGGATGATATCTTCTCTATAATGCTGGATTTCTGAAGAGGCCAATACACTAGTCTATAAATGTGCTATTCTATACATTCTTCTGTGCATTTTCTCTTTTTCAGTGCTTTGTATACAATTGCTAGAAAAAAATTGAAACCATGCTAATCGAGCCTATTACCAAATGCTCACTAAATTTTACTGAGTATTTAACTATAGAAGTTGTATTTTAGCTCTAACTTGACAAGTCAGTCTATGCTTGTGATGCCCGTAGTCCCTTCTAAATGTATGGTAATGGACAAGTCTTTAGCCCAGTTATATATGGTGTGACCCTACTCTCTCTTTGGCTTCTGGTGGGCATCATGACATGACAATGTACTTGCTTTTGAAATATCAAGAGTATGGAAGCATTAGCAGTGGATGTAGAAACTGAAAGATTATGCTGAAGAGAAGAGCCAAAGAGGATGCAACAAACTACATATGTAGTGAAGTTATGAGGAAGGAGAGATAATGTATAGGGAGAAATTATTTTATGTATCTTGAGCCCAGATGTTTTGATTCCAAATTCAGTTCTGGATGGTTCCTGAGATTTTCTCTATAGTTAAAAGTCTTACCGCCCCTTTTCAATATTCATTCTCCTTGACTTTTCTGCTCCTTTTTACATAATTGCTCGTTCACTTTTGTTTTTTTGGAAACTCTCCTGAAATGCAATATTCTGCTGGGCCTTTCCCTTCTCTACCGCTCCTATTATCTTCTTAAGCACCTCTCCTTTTGTGCTCATGCCTTTGCTGAAACACATTTCTTTTCTGGCTTTCCCTCTGCATAACGTTATCCACGTCCAGGCTTTAAACTTTCTTCACTTTTCGTATGGTACCCCAAAGTATGCAGACAACAGAGGCATCTTTTCCAAGCTGTCATGGGAGGGTTCCCATTTCTAGTTCTTTGCACAGTGATTCCAACTGGATGACACTAAATCAATTCGAGAAAGCTCCATGTAGTTCCGTGGATGCCTCCTTGGTTCAATACTTTATTACCTTTTACCTGGCATCTTTATTCCCAAAGGATTTTATGTGCTGCTGCCAGATGAATCCTTAAATCACAGCTGTGATTTTGTCACTGAAGATTTTGGGTCCTAAATCTTCAGTGACTCCTGATCTACCAGAAAAAATGTACATTCCTTAACTTCATACTTCAGTGCATCTTCAATATGGTTCCACCAGATGATGCCAGAATGTCTACATGTTTTTGCTTTTGCAAGTAGAATCCTTTCTATTGCTCCTCTAGGTTTTGAAATTCTATTGTTTTTCTCCAAATTTCCAGAGCACTGCCTCTTTCATAAAGCATCAGTCATTCTAAGTGGAATTGATATATCTTTTTTCCAAATGTCATGAGGTTATTATTATTTTGTTGTTGTTGTTGTTTGTAATTCAGTTAAGGCAATATTATAAGGTTATTGAATATTTATTTTACTTTCCCTGTGATAGCACTAATTTGAATTTGGCTGTTATATAGTTGTCAAAGCTCTCTATGTATGGCCTGCTTGCTCTCAAACCCTGGCCTTTCCCTGATCTGCTCTGTATGACAGGGGCCGACCCTAGGGCTAAGCTGTCCAGATTTTTGTGTCAACTGGTTTCATACTGGGTGGTAACAATGGCAGGTGCTAGCACGAGAAACCAGGGTCTTCTCTCATTCCCCTCTGCCTTTTGGAAGCTGTGTCAATGGAGCTGAATCTCTTTTGAGACTCCACCTTGCACCTGACGGTTTCAGCCTCTAATGGTGGTCCCTGCCCTTGGGTTCTGGGAGCAGTCTCCTGTTTTCCTGCCTAGACATGACAGTGGTGCCTGCTCTTGTTTATTTCTGGTCTCCTTGTTCTTGCAACACATGTGTAGTCAATTCCCATATATTACATTTCTTTTATTTTGAAATACAAATGGTTTCTGCTTTTCTAGGATAGGCAATGATGAATGCACTCCCCTTCTAATTTTCATACCAGACGCTGTCTTATTCTTATACATGTGCCATGGTGCCTGGTTCCATGATTTGCATACTGTAGGTGCCAAAAAATATTCAATAAATTCATAAGTAGAGGAAGAATATTGCTGTTTAAAAATAGCTGTTAAGTTTTAGAGAAATCACTCAGAAAAATTTAAGAGGCACTAACTGTATTAGTTGCCAAGGAGAGATACCAAAAACAAAAAATTGAAGACAACATCCCTGTCATCGAATATTTAAAAGGCTACTGGAAGACTTAAAAAGGACGTTCAATTTTGCAATAGAAAATTTAGTGGACTGGAAAATATCTACTTAAAATTTTTCTTTGTCATGTTTTCTTTTCTTGAGCATTGAGGAATGCTTGTGAAGTTACGGGCTTGAATTGTTCTTAAAATTAGCTATCCAGTGTCTTTTTCTAATCCCAAATGTCAGTATTCTCCAGTTTGGCCCTAGGAAATTAGGAAGGTGTTAAAATGGTTACTGTGTTACATATTACATTGATTTTGAGTATTTTGTTTCTTGAGGTCCTTGAGCCTACCAGAACTCATGTGTTCTCTGAGTCACTGTCATTGCCACTGCTCGGTCGGCTTCCCACTCCCAAGAACTGCAATAACAGGGATGACTATGCAGCAATGTGTGGGTCGCAGCTGGAGTAACAAGCCAGCACTTTCAGACCCATCCTCATGGCAAAGGAAGGTAGATTTGTGCTTTAAATTCTTAATGGAGTTCCCTACTCTGCCTTTGTACTGACTCATGGCCTTGAACCTTCTCTCCCAGTTTTAATTTCTTCACTCTTTTAAGAAAGCACACCAGTGATGGAAAGAATTCTGTGAGGAAATGACTTGATAGAATACAGGATGAGCGCCAAGGGAGGGAGAATTTAACCATTGCCACAGATAGGTGCTGCCACACAAAGTTGTTGTGAGAAGTAATTAGTTCGGCGGATCTGGGGAAGAATGTTGATTTGTTCAATCAACAATTATTTATTGGGTATCTACTACATTACCAGTGACAAAGACTTTCCCTTGATCAAAACTTTAGTCAGGCTCCTCTGAGTCCTCTGATTGACCTTGAACTCTGCCTCTGTCCTTATAGAATCCCATTTGAGCAACAATCCTCCTAAGTCAGGTTAGAAAAAATTATCTACCCTTAAGAATCCCTTGATGTCTTATCACCCTGACCTACCTTCGGCCATAATCCTATCAAGTTGATTTAGCCAGAACCCCCTTATCCTTGATATTTCCTGTTCGTAATTCTATCCACTGCCCCCTGCCCACCCTGCTCCTTGGTGATAAATCCTCTCGTGTATTTGTTGGAGTCAGAGTTGAGCCAGCCTCTTTCCCCTACTGCAAGACCCCACTGTGGTGGTTTCTGTACTTGTAGCCATGCCCCTCGCCCCTTGAATAAAGTTTGCATTACCATCTTTAACAAGTGTTAAATGTGTGGGAGGCCATTGATTGGACTGAGGTCCTGAACCAGGCTCCAAGAGACCAACTAAAATGGAGTCGCTCAAGCTAAGGTTCCATGTCACTAAACTGAAACCTAAGCTGTTCACTTGTTTGGAGAAATCAGGAGAGATTATAACCAAATCCCTAAGCAGGAAAGTTTTCTGAAAAAATAAGAGATTCACAGCAACCAGTCAAAAGGAGCCCTGTCAACCTAAGCTAGCATGATAAGGCAGTCTCCACTGCTTTAACCCATAAAGGAAAGTAACCTATAGTAAAATAAAGGAAAGTAACCTGAGGTAACCTGATGTTAACCAATCCAGTTTTTGCATTAGGCTGTTGCCTTGTTCCTGCTCAAGCTACCTTACAAAAACCGACAGTTCTGCCACCTCCAATAGAGCCCTGTCTATTTCATAGACTGGATGCTGCCTAGTTCATGAATCACTAGTAAAAGCCAATTAGATCTTTAAAACTCAATTTGTTGACATTGTGTTCTTTGACACAAGTGTCATGAGCAATTTTTTAATTTAACACCAGTGCTGTGGTTGGCAGTAAGAATTCAAAAGAAGTTGCCAACAAGCTTCTGCTTTTATCATAAGAGAATAATATTATTCCTGTTGTCCTATTGTTAATCTTTGAAGACAAAAGATCAGAATAACCTTTTCTGTTTGTTCAGATTCTTGGAGTTGAAAGAAGTGGGGAAAAGCACACATTCGGCCTATTGGAGTTAGTCTTTTACTGCTTTGCATGCAGATGTGGTTAACTTTTTATTCATGTAATAATGCATAGTGTCTAAAGTCTCCTTAAAATGTCTGCCTGAATTGACTGGGAACACAGACATTTTAAAATAAGTTAGTTTCCACTTGGGAGAGGGTCCTGAGGGAGTAGAGACAGAACCTCTAGCCTGGAAGGCTGGCCTGGTAATAATTTGTTCATTGCTGAGTATGTCAGAAATCAGCTGGGACTTTAGTTTTAGTACAACTTTTTTCTTTTTTCTTCCAAAGGAGAATGTGTCCATGACTATTCACCTTAAAGGCATATGGTTTTGATATTAGATATTTCAGAGAGTTTGCTATTTCCCACAGCAGAGAAGCCTCAGCTGCCCTTATCATCATGAGAACAGTAGGCTTAGCTCTGCAGCCTGGGACCTCACACCTTGCTTGGAGTCTCTGCTTTTTCCTAGGCAACTTTGGGAAGGGTATGATTCCCTATCTAGCACAAGACACAGCTTACATGTGCTCATTTAGAATTGTTTGCTTAGAGGTTACTGGATCTTCATGGCAAACATAGCTCAAGGGAGGAGGCTGAGGGTCTCCAAGCACCTGGGCATGGCTTAGCTTTTCCTCTGCCAGATCACTCATTTATTTAAGGAACATATCTTGAGTACCTATCATATGCCAGGCCATTGCTGCTGTTAAAAACAAATAAATGACTCAAAGATGGTGTTAGACTCAAAGAATTGTGGCTATAATATACATGGCTTTTAAATTCCAATCAGGTAATTTTACAATTTTTAACATCAGCTAGAAGATGATGGATTTTAAAACCCCCTCTAGGAATACTCTTCATAGGGTAAGGTCAACCTCATGGGGAGGTAACCTCATAATGGGAAGAGGAGGGATATCACTGACAAAAGATCCTATTCCCAAAAGTGACTCCCTTAGATTTCTCAAGTTCTCAGTATTTTTTCAATTTGTGTTTTGGGCAACAAAGATTTTAAATCTGCAGATATCTTTGAATGACCAATTCATTAAGCTTATTACAATGGCAGTTCAAATTGAACTTGAAACTATTGTAAATTAAGTTTAACTTAACTATTAAAATGTCAGTTCATCAGTTTAACTTCCTGTTAATGCTCTAGAACTTTCCTTTCTGAGCCTGGAGAAGTTTTCTTTTTCTTCTTCCTGCCCTGTGGCTCTCCTTCTCCTAGGTGCCTACTTTCTGCTAGGCAAGGGAACAAAAAAGCTCTAGGCAGGGGTGGGAGCTCCCCAAACTCGAAGTGGAGGAGGAGAGAATTGAGACAGTACCCCGTGTGGATTTGGTCACAGTGTTGTGGTGAGAATTGTGACCATCTGCTAGCGGTGAGTTAGCTGCTTAGTCAGGTGCTGAGACCAGGTTGGGGTGAAGGGGTTAGCAACATCAAGGGCCCAACTGTGGCTGCAGAAAATGGAATTTGTGGTTGAGTCAGTACAATTTGGTCATTTCTGGTACAAACAGGTAGCTGGCTTGTGTATGCATGTGTCCAGGTTCCTGAGCACTTGTGTGTGTGTGTGTGCGTGTGTGTGTGTATGAGAGAGAGAGAGATAGCTAGAGAACAGAAAAGGTGTAAGATGCCTGGCCGTTACTTATCCAGCTGTGGGAGCCTCAAATAATGGAGCTCAAATAATGGAATGACTCAAATAATGGAACTTTCGAGTTAGAAAAGAGAGGAGGTTGTTGACTTGCCCGGGTGGTTAGGAGGTGCTTCTGGAGCAGTTGTGACTTTATGGTGCCATGAAAAGACGGCTTGAAGCCCTCTGAGAGCTGAAGATACCTGAAGGTTTTCTAGATTGAAAAAGACGAGGATCATGTTGGACCATCTCAAAACCCTTGGGCCTAACCTAATGTAGGCCTTGAAGAGCTTGTCTGAGCCCAGTACATTGGAGTGATACCAGCAGAGCTATGGTCGCCATATTGCAGGCCAATTGCATGGCACACCCCAGACTAAGGCTTGTACCTACATGATTTCATTCAATCCTCTCAATAAGCTCATGAAGTAAGTATTATTAACCTTGGTTTATGGATGAAGAAGCTGAGGGTCAGAGTGATGAGATAACTGTGTAAGATCTAAAATCAGAGGGTTTTGATGTCTCTATTCTTCATTGACTTGTGATTTTGCTTTCGTGACTGGATTTATGATAATGATTCTCTATTCTGTCCTGTGAGAAAAGGTCACAGGGCCTCCAGGTCTTGGAACTGAACACTCCAATATGACGCAAACTAACGGCCTGAACTTCCACATTGCTGGCTCTCCTTGCGTGTTAGATTGCTATCTTTGGTTCTGTGATGCAATGTCCATCTTCTTACTCTGCTCATAATTTGGGTGCTATCAAGGGAGGGGAGAAACATCTGCCCTTCAAAGACCACAAAGGAAGCTGTCATGTTCTCGATGACAGCACAAGTGGCAGTGGAGAAAGCTAGGAGCTGCCCCAGCCTGTGGAATCACAATGTTAAGTATTAGAGAGGTTAAGAACGAATTTCATTGATTTTGATAAAGAAGTTGCTGGTTTTGTCAATTTTGGCTTCCCAGTTGACTTTTTATTCTATATAAATAATTTGTTTTTTGTACAGAGCTTGCACGCATTTTCAATTGCTGAATTTGCACACTTGGTTGATAACACTGAAAATGATCAATCTACTTAAAACAGCAAAAGTCAACCCATGTTCACATTCACAGCTGAAATGATACCTCTTCTCAAATTATGCTTATTGTCCCATCATTCATACACAATTAGGTGCTACTCTTTATTCTGGTATAACAGATTTTATTTCTCTTTGGGTTGTACATCTTGAAAATTGTTTTTAATGTAACAGTAATAGCTGCAGTAGCAACAATAACAATAAACTCTCTCTGCTCCCATTCTTTCATCCCTGTGTCCATCATCAATTCTTCCACCCCAATCTTCGAACTCTCTTTCCACAAACACTCCCTGTGGAGCCTCTCTTCTTCAGCCTTCCAGCATTGCTCCCTTCTTGGTTTTCTTATGATATTTTATATTGGAAAAATGCAATATTGATAGTTCTGCCTTCCCACCCAATTGCACTTTAAACTCTGAATCAATTAGGGGCCTGCCACAAATAGAATTCACTCACATGGTTGAACAGAAGAAATTTTAATGAAGACTATGCAGAATGCTTTAGTGCAGGTTTAACGGAAGTTGAGGTAGTCAGACACTAGCAAAGTGAGCAGTCATTGGCACATGTGAGTCTGGAGGAGTAAGTGGGGAAAATGGTGTTACTGAATCTCAGAGAGGCCTGGAGCCACAGAAAATGGGCTGCTGGGCAGGAGCTGTACCTGTGGAAAGAGGCTGTGATCATCATAGCCAGCCTCGGAGATGGAGTAAGGAGGAAATATGAAGGGAAATGCCCCAACCTCTCTCTCTTCCTATTTCCAGCTTCTCACAATTGCCTCCCATTGCATGAGTGGGATAGATGACCAAAAGGCAAGAATGCTTGGCTGATGCAGGGCACTTGGGCTCCTGGAGAAGGGATGAGAATGGATTTGACATGTGGGAGCAGCAAGCGGAGAATAACCAGGACGATATATTACTTGTCTTTGGATCCCTGGTGTCTAGCATGGTGCCCAGCACTGAGTAGAAAGTTAGCAAATGCTTTTAAAACTGAACAGGACTGAAAGAGATCTCAGAGCTCAACAGGTTTAGCTCTCGTATTTTAGAGAAGAGAGCACTGGAATTAAGAGATATCAAGATGACTTACTGAAGGCCATGCTAGCAGCTAGTGGCTAAAGGATCGTGGAAGAGTCTCTGGACAACCTGTTATGCCATGGCCAGTGCTGGCCTGGATTATTTTCCTCATCTCATGTCTCTGCTCCTCATGTATTCATCTCAGGCTTCTTCATTCTGTGATCCTTCTTCTCACTCTGACACCTGGAACAGCTTTCCTTTCCTTCCTCTCAATCACACACATTACTGAGCACCAGATCTGAGTGTTTCAGGTAATGCACTCAGTCCTAGACTCAGAAGTGAGAAGACATGCCACCTGCCACAGTCTGTTCACATCTCCTTTGTACCGGCCCTTCCCTGTGCTTGGAATGGATTTCATCTCTGTGACCCCCTGGTCAACTTTTGTCCACCACTCAAGGCTCAACTGTTGGTCCATGCCTTCTGAGAAGTAGCCTTGACACCTTCTTCCCTGGCTTTGAACTCATTACGAGCTATTCTGTATGCAAGTTCTTGCTCCTTTATTTAAAGATCAGCTCTCGGACTCTAGCTTGATTCCTCTCACATAGTGAGTGACTGAATAGAGGCTGAAAGAATGGGTCCATATAGGAGCTGCATTTGAGACCATTTCCTTCCTTTTTCGGCTGCCATTGTTACACTCTCAGAAGATCAACACATTTCATTTTTAGTGGTGTTTCTGCTGATTGTGGGGCACCTATGCCAAAAGCTGCTGTATTCCCCATTTGACAGGTACAGACGCTGAGCTGCAGAGCAAACCAGCTTGCCCCAGGTCCCATGGCCCAGGGATTTGTGCTGAAATTTGACTACAAGACTGCCTGACTCTGAACATATTAACCATGCTGCATTGTCTCATATACTTGATGTTTATAAGAATACATTTGGCTGGGCGCGGTGGCGCAAGCCTGTAATCCCAGCACTTTGGGAGGCCGAGACGGGCGGATCACGAGGTCAGGAGATCGAGACCATCCTGGCTAACACGGTGAAACCCCGTCTCTACTAAAAAAAATACAAAAAATTAGCCGGGCGAGATGGCGGGTGCCTGTAGTCCCAGCTACTCGGGAGGCTGAGGCGAGAGAATGGCGTAAACCCGGGAGGCGGAGCTTGCAGTGAGCTGAGATCCGGCCACTGCACTCCAGCCTGGGCGACAGAGTGAGACTCCGTCTCAAAAAAAAAAAAAAAAAAAAAGAATACATTCATTTATTACCTTGTAACATTGAAATAATTAAAATGATACATGAAGAGCATTTTCTCCAACTCACACACATCTCTTCTGCTGTAAATGTAAGCAGCTGCCTTTCACTACTTTTTTTTATGGCACCTAGATGCTGATCATGCCCCTTGCCAAATTACTTTCAAACATTAAGGGAAATACCATGTTTTATATTTTCTTTAATTACATCTGGTAGCTATATGTACACAGTGAGCAGATTTTATGATCTTGTGATATTGGCAAGAGATTGAAATCTCTGTTTTTGAAAGACAGCCAGATTGAGCTTGGTGCAATTAAGCAATCCACCCAAGGTCTCACAATGAATAGTGGCATAATTTTGACCACAACTATGAGAAAAAATTAGAAGTAAACACAATTTGTTTCTTCATCTCCTTATCTCAGTATCAGACCTTTCCAGGCTTCAGTTAAACATTGAATGAAGCTATGAGGTGTGGTCCCTCCTGGGACAAAATGCATTTTTATGGGTATCTTTAAGACTGAAAAAAACATTAAAACTCAAAAGTGTTAAACCATAATGGTGGAAATAGAATGACAGGTGATTCCATCAGTAATTTGGGCAGCAACCAGCTGCTGGTATTGTGGAGTGACAACACAGGCTTTCCTAATAATAAGATCCAAGTTTCTCCAATTATCTGATTTCTTACTAACCTCCAAGGGGATGATGATGATCCCAGTTTCCACTCTTGATTCTCTTTTTCCACGTCTTTCTGGATGTACACAGGTGCTGTGGGGTGACCTCCAAAGTAAACTCAGGACTGTCCATGGCCTAACCCAAGAGACCTAGTTGGATTTGTACTTGGAGGAGACATGAAGCACAGTCCTGCAGGAGCAAACTGCAGTGTGGACAAAGTTTACTTCAATAGTTTGATCCTGATTGTGACTCATATTTTATGTGGAAGACAAACCCGGAGATAAAGTATTTGATAAGAACTTGCTTTGATATATTCCGAAACTGTAGTTGGTTATATAATTCCAGAAAAAGCAAAGGGACTCTTCAGGTTTTCCGACGTGTGTATCCTTAGATAGAGAAAGAGAGAAAAGTCAAGTCATTTTTGATCAGTACTCCTCTGGTCCTTAACATTGAGATATTATGTTGTCATTCTGGTGGGTCGCTGACAGTCGCATCGGACACCAAGTCAGCTGGTGCTGTGCAAGGATGGTGCATCTGTGAAAACTCACAGAGGGGGTTCCCAACCGTACCTCTGGAGCAGTGGACACTCAGGATTGGTTGCTCTGTGGGGAGGACGATGGAGTCTGATGTGGCTTGAGCAGGAAAGGGTTTATATACAGGTGTGAGCTACCACTGACTTGCTGGCCTGTTTGCTCTCTGTGGCATGTGCATATGTGTGTGTGTGCATTATATCTTTCTTTCCCTTAATATTTTAAGTGATTTATTGTGTATATTCTGTCCCTGAAACTGCCACAACACTAAGCTTATTTTTCCATATCTCATCTGTACTTCATATTACTAGGTATTAGAAAATAATAAAAATACAGACACTGGTGTTTCTTATTTACTCAGCTTCCTTACTGTCTTAATGCTTTTCGGGGCTTGTCCTTTATTTGCATTTCCCCGCTATCATTTTATGTTGTTGTTTTAGCATCTGGCAGACTCTCCAGCACACTTGTAGGATATATATTAAGAAAATGGTAAATATGTTCTTAATTGCCGTTTTCATATTTAAGTGCTATCCCTCTATCATTGCACTACAATGGTGTATCTGCAGACTATGGCTATGGTTATCACTGGTACACGGACAGAGCAGAGATCTTTGGGCTAGAAGCCAATTTCCAACAATGTTCACACCTTCTCTAGGACTCCAGATTCCTGGAGTACAGACAGAAACTTTTGCTTCATTATATACAGCTTAAACCTCTCAGAGTGCTGTTTTATTTTGGTTTGGTTTTGATTTGGGAGGTTAGAGGTAGATTCTAACTGAGATCATTATATTTTCTCAACCAACATGTAAAATGCACTTTTTAAAAGTCAAAGACACATACTACTTTGTAAAAAGTGGGTTTCAATATTTGAAGTCATGAACTAAACTTTTAGGCATAAATGCAGGACTTTTTCATAGGCCTTGTTCAATTCTCAGATTATAATACAACATTTATGGAATGGCTATTTTTATGCAAGACAAGCAATTTATTTCTTATTATTTGGTATCATTTCCTGAGGAGATGAGTTCTGTCCTTATAAACCAGATTGTGGGTTACCCTGCAGATGAGGAGCTGCAGATGCATATAACCCAGATTGTAGGTTATCTTGCAAATGAGATGAGTCATCTTGCAGATGAGACGCTGTGACACTAGGCTGGCGTCTGATAGCGGACTGGAGTATCTACTCAATGCAACGGGTCGTTCTGTGCCTGGGAGTGAAAATTTGACATGTAGGGATAAGCTGTCAGTCCAGCAGGAAACCTATTTTGAATTCTCTCTAGATTTTTAGAATTTTAAAAAATGTTTTTCAGAGAAAGGTTAACCATGTTTATCCATTCTTATTTGCTCAACGAGTATTGACTGAACAATTTAATGTACGAAACAGGAATAGAGCAATGAATAAGATGGTCATTTTCTCCTGTTCTCATAGTTTACGTTCTAGTAGGAAAAACAGACATTAACAGAGATCTGAATACTTAATTATTACATTTTAATTGCAGTTGTCTTAAAGGTGAAACAGTGAGTCCCATGAGAAAACATAATAGGAGATAATGTATTCACAGCATTTCATAATTCTGCAAAAGTGACATTTAGACAGAAATATGGTGAGTGAAAAGAAATGAGCTAAGATGGCGGGGTGGGGATGGGGAGGAATATTGTTATTCAGGCAAGGACATGACATGTGATGGGGTCCTGATGCAGGCAGGTTTTAGGTGAGGGACCTAAAAGAAGGAAAAAGGAGAGCTTAGTGGGTGGAAAGGAGAGTGGAGTGAGATGAGGCTGATGGGGGCAGCTGGTCACGACTTTTAACTTTATTATTAGAACATCAGGAAACCACGGATGTTTTTGAGCTGTCGCACAACAGAATCAGACCTGTGTTTCAAGAAGGAGGGCTGGCCGCTGGTGGAAAGTGGGTTGAAAGGTGGTAAAGAATGAAGGGATAGCAGGAATGAGGCTACTTCAACAGTCTAAGCTGGAGATGAGGCGGTAGTTTCTGTGTGATTTAATGCTTTAAATGCCTGCTGTATTTGGGGTGTTGGATCAGCCCTAATTGGTACTAGCTAAGCTGTACATCTCCTGGCAGTTTCTCAGTGTTAAAGTAAGAGCACCCAGTCCTCCACACCAACTTTGTATGTCTCAGTTGGGTGTGTATTTAAGGCTGGTATGTGTCATGCTGTTTCCTTAGGGCTTAGAACCCTGTAAAATTGAAGGTAGCAGCTTCTATGAGCTCTGGCTTTTGTAAAAGGCAGTGATTTGATTATTTAACAACCTTCTGGCTGCACCTATTCTTGCTCTTGTTTTTTATTTATTTATTTTTGACAGTTAGCGTGCCATGCTTTGGAAATGCCATATCTGTTGTGCAATATCAGGGTGACTAAGTGAGGCAGGGTTTCTCACATTAGGGGAAACACTCCAGCTCGTGGGGAACGTGCCAGCGAAAGGATCAGATGCATCCCAATCCTGTAGGTCAGGTGCCCTGTCTTCTTGATTGTGTGCCAGATGCTGCTGCTAATGATATGAGCTTCACAGTTCTGCTCCCAGAAGCTGCTGCTAAAGCCGCTGATATGCAGCTCTCCAGATACAGAGGCCATCTCATAATGGGAAAGTCTTCTCACTTAGTCATTTATTACATTGCACCAGGTTTTCACATCTTTTGGTAGGCTATAGGAAACATTAAATAGTGGACACTTTGGAGACAGACATATCTTGATTGTACTATGTGGAGCTCTATAGCTTTGGGCATTTTAACCTCTGTGAACCTGATTTTCCTCACCTGTGAAAAGGAGATAATTTATAACACTGGCCTTCTGAAATTCCCATGGGAACTAAATGTGATGATCTATATAAAGTGCCCTGCACACGATGGGGCTACCACACTGTAGGCATCTGATAAGTTTCCTTCCCGATATTAACCACGTAATAACTAGCTTGTCTGATGTCACCCAAGGGGTCCAGAGTCTTTCTGCAGTAACGGGACCATCACTACATCTCCATATTTTGTAGCTGATTTCGTTGTTTCACTTGTCTGTGCTGTTTCTTTTTTCTGAGGGCACAGATAACTAAATTTTCAGTAGAAGGATGAGGAAGGTAAGACTATAAGCTCTGAGTATACCTGACCATAACTTGTAGACAATTAGCAACATAATATATGCAGTCTGGTATTTGGTCTCAGACAAATACATGAGATGACATGATGGTGTTCTCAAATGGTAAAGAGAATGGATCCTTCATCTTTGAATTTACTGAAACCTCATTTGAAGCATTGATGATCATCTATTACATCTTTGGGTTAATAGGTCCATGAATGTCTTAACTGCATTCCAAGAAGTGCTTTTCCATTGTGTTCAATTTGTCCTTTTACTAACCTTAAATGGTGCTTCTCTGTTCTATTGTTTTTTTGAATTGGGCAATAAATTGTTTTCACCAATAAATTGTTTTCACCTCAAACCCCTGTTTTCGGTTTAGGCATGTGAGCCTAAGTGAGCCATGGTGAAAAAGCACTGGACCTGGGCTCAGAACGTTGGTGCAGAGTCTCATTTCTGCCACCTGCCTTTTGGATGGATGCCATTTCTTTGAGCCTCAGTTTTCTCATATGTGAAATGGTGATAATTGCACTCTGACCCCTTTCTGTTAGCTGTGAGGATCAAAGGGTATCGTTGAAACGTTCATAACCTGTAAAGCACCATACAAAGGTTCTCCTCCAGTTCTACTGAATTAGAGTCCCTGGTGATGGGACCCAGACACTATTACTAAAAAAAAAAAAAAATTACCCAAGTGGTACTGATGTGGAATAAAGTTCAAAATCCACTGCTTTATAAAAATATAGGATGATATCCCCATTGACAAATTACAGATGTCGTTTGTCTTGGACTCAAATAGTTTTGGTGATTTGATGAATCTGATGTTCACTCCTTACCCCTTCAGTGATTATTTTCAGGCCTACCATTGTCCTCGCCTGTATTATCTTTCCACAACCTGGTTCTCTAGCCACATCAGACTACCTGTAGTTGCCAGTCACTGAAAGGCACATGACTTCCCTGCCTTTGTGATTCTGCTCAGTGATTTCTCAGGAGAATATTCTTACTGTAGTGCAGGGACCCGGCCTTCTTGTAGCACAGATAGAGACATAGACATAGGCACATAGGAAGTGACCTTAGGACCATTCAATTTATCTTCTGCTTTATAGAGGAAAACCTTGAGACCCAAAGAATGTCAGTGTTTTTCCTGAGGTTACACAGTTAATGATAGAGTCAGTATTAGAATCCAGGTCTCCTGACTCTCAAGCCAGTGCTCTTTATACTATACATCCTTCTAAAAATACTAACTGAAGCCGGGCATGGTGGTTCACGTCTGTAATCCCAGCACTTTGGGAGGCTGAGGCAGGTGGATCACTTGAGGTTAGGAGTTTGAGACCAGCCTGGCCAACATGGTGAAACCCTATCTCTGTTAAAAATACAAAAATTTGCTGGGCATTATGGTGCACACCTGTAATCCCAGCTACTCGGGGGCTGAAGCAGGAGAATCACTTGAACTTGGGAGGTGGAGGTTGCAGTGAGCCAAGATCGGCCACTGCACTCCAGCCCAGGTGATAGAGCAAGATTCCATCTCAAAAACATAAATAAAAAATAAACATACTAATTGAGCACCTATTATACACTGGGCACTGTTGTGTAGTTGTGCTAATAAATAAATATGCAGACACTCATGTATCCCATGCCAAACTTAAGCAAGTGCTTATAATTCACCAAATTTAAGTAAGTGCTTGTAATTTAGCACTTGTGATTTTTAAAACAATCTTTTCTAGTATACTGAAACACATACTCAATCTTCAGATCTTTTCAGGACATTATATTTTCTCCTTTAGTGTGTCCTTCTACCACCCACAACCCACGCGTGTTTTCCTTGCGCTCCACATCTCACCTGAGCTGCATGAAGTTAGGGCTTCCCCCAGGGATTGCGGTCACCCTCCTCCTCCAGGCTCAGAGCACCAGCAGGCTGCTTCGGGCCTATTTCCCTCATCTCAATGCTCACTTTTGGCTGCCTCACCGTGGCTCCCTTGGGTTGCCAGGGGTAGTCTTTAGATGGATCCTTTAAGTTCACATCTGATGTTGTGACATCTGTTCCTCAGGACCGTCACTCACCTGGGATTTGTACTTGGTGTTTCACTTTGGGAGATATTTTTAAGTTGTGATCGGATACAAGGATTTTGTTAGAATGTACAAAGTACATGCTTGGGCCAACATACCCAATCTAATCTTCAAAGTGTCCCTGTTTACAGTTACGGAGCCAGGCAGCAATCTGATTCTCAGCCAGCTCAAATGGCACCCAAAAACTCCTACTGAATATATAAAGTGTGCAGAGGGATAAGTGCAGAAAACTGCAGTTCTCTTCTCTTCCTCCTTAAATTTGATTTAAGAGCAGAGATTGGAATTGCTGATCACTAGAGAGTTCTTCCTGAAAACAAAAAGAGTGACCCACACTTCTCTATTTCACAACCCAGTATCCGAAGGACTACATGAAGCAACATGAGCAAAGCTCATTGTCCTTTCAACATTTCCTCTGCTTCCCTGCATTTCTAAGGCCCCTTTATTTCCAGCATATCAGCAACATCAGATTAGAATTCAAACAATAGTGATGGATCAGTACTCTATGTCATAAGATCAAATATTGACTGAAGTCTACAGTAGCGAAGAAAAGTTGGCAAATCTATGATCTCCCTTGTTTCTAATGCCAGAGCCTATCATGTGTTGTTGAAAATAAAGTTTACTTTATGAAAACCACTAGAAATTGTAAGGAAATTATTATGTTTGAAATCTTTCAAGATCTGTATTTCCTTCTAGGGAATCAGAATTAGGCAAATATTGAATATTGATATAAACAAAGGATATACTCTCTTAAGTTATTATTTACTTTTTCTTCTGGAAAGAACTATGCATTTAGTAGACATGTATATTTTTGCTATGGACAGTAGTTAATGCTTGGTCTTTAGCTACTTCTTTCTTATGTGGCTAAAGACCGCCCCCAATCTCGCCTGCCTTTTAAGTCCAAAAAGCACATATTGAGTATCTACAACACGCCAAGCATGATTCTAGGTGCTGGGGATACCACGATGAACAAATGTGTTTCTGCTAGTGCAGGAGACAAAGACTGTACCTTTCAAAACGTTTAATGAAATTGAAAAACTTTTTGAAAGAAGTGATAAAGGGAGAGTAGAGGGAGTAAATGAAATGAAAAGGAACTATAACCACACATTCTGCATTTATTAAAATAATACTTTGTATACCTATATACCATCAAACTAGGAAAAAACTAGATGAAATATATATACATAGATTTTTAAAATATGATACTAAAACTGACTAAAGAAGAGAGAAAAAGTCTGAATAATACTGTAACTTTTAAAGCAATTGAACTAATTATTTAAAGTCTTCCTACAGTGAAAACATCAACCCCACTAGTCTTAGAGGTGAACTCTACCAACCATTTAAGGAACAGGTAATTTCAAACTTTCAGGTAATAAAAAAGAGGAAATACTCCCACCTTATTTCATGATGTGTATAAAAATTTGGTGTCAAAACCAGATTAGGACAGACAAAAAAGGAAATTACATAACAGTTTATTTTGCTTATGAACAAATATAAAAATGCTAAATGAAAATGTTAGCAAAATGAATCCACAATATATTAATAAAATATAAATTATGATCAAGTTGGATATTTTCCAAAATGCAAGGTGAGTTAATGTTAGAAAATATATTAATGTCATTCACTATCTTAATGTGAACAAAAGTATGGCTATCTTGATAAATATAGGAAAAGTACCTATAAAGTCTAACAACCATTCATGATAAAGATTTGTAGCTACCTAAGAATGCAAATTTCCAGAACTGTTTGAGAGCAGCTAAAAAAGACCATCAGCAAACGTGATACTTAATGGCAAAATGTTAAAAAATATTCTGTTTAGGATACAGAATAAGACAAAAATGTCGGGTATCACTGACTTTATGCAAATTCTAAAGCAAGAAAAAAATAATAAAAGGTGTTGTAAGGATTAGGAAAAAACAAAAAGCCATTATTTGTGAATGATATAAATTTTTGCATAAAAATGAATAGAATCTACACAGTTTATGGTTGTATTTCAGGCATATATTAAAGTCCTTGGATTCTCAAATGTAGCCTGGTTGATGGAAAGGTTAAGGGTTAATATATGTTGAACCTTAGCATTCATCAGGTTCAGTGCTAGATTGCTTATTTAAAATAGTAATAACAATTATTATTGCAGCTACCATTGATAGAACTCCAACTTCCCTGCTGAGAACTAGATACATTTTTACAGTGAATATCTCTAATCCTCACACATACTTCAAAGTACTATTCAAGGTATCATTATCTCTCTTTCACAGATGAGAAAACAGATTTAGAGAAGTAAGATAACTTACGAAAGTTCACACAGCAAGAAACCCAGTACCTCAGAAACCAACAGGACATCCCCTCCTCCTCATTTTCCCTTCTTCCAAGAACTAGCCCAGGCTTGCTGAGTGGGAGCTGTAAAACGCCTACCAAGCTGGCCATGCATTAGTCAATTCCGACAGGACAATAGAAACTTAGAAGCGGTCTCATTCTCAGATGGATTTGTACAATAATAAAACTTTGACATTTCATGAGAGTATTTTTAAGCCTGTGTTTTGGCATTGCAGGGGCCACAGAGAACAGAACATGGGGATAAAAACCTGCATTATCAAGCTGGACTTACCTCTCCTGCTGCCCTCCCCAATTCTTAGCCCCTCCCCATGTTCCCTTCAAAAGAGAAACAGAGCTTTCTTTTTGGAAAATAAATCTAGAGGCAACCTTGAATCCAATCCAAGGGCAGTTTCCCGAAAAGCCAAGCCACCATTTAGTTCCTTCCCAACCCTTCAATTTAGTGAAAATGTTGCAAACCACCTTTACCTGACACATCGAGACTGCAGTTCTCCAGGTTACTGCTGTGGTCATCACTTGAATTGCTGTTGACTTTACATCTGGAATTGATGAACTTGTATATAGTTGCATTTTTAAACTGCCTTAGGATTGTACTCACAAAAAGGTTCACAAAGTGTGGGGGAATTGGGGCTGAGTAATAGAGTAAGGTTAGAATAATATTATTTTCATATTATTTCTAATCTCACATCTCTGGAATACACCCACCTTTGTCATAATTCATTGTGTCTTTTGACTCAGGGCTAGACTCAGAATACAGCATGGCCCTGAATGTCACAATGATACTTAAAGCATCCCAATGATATTAGAAGGGAAATAGTTACAGTTTCATTTGATGGAGGGGGCATGAAGGGCAGTTAACATTTATCAAATGTTTGCTGTATGCTTGGCACTATGCTACTAATTTTAAATTATTTTATATAAAACAACATGGTGCTGGCAACATGTACCACTAAGACATACCACCAAACATGGTTCAAGGCTTGGAGCAAGCCACATGAAATGCAGGGTCCATGATCCACTTACATTTTCATGTCTCCCCTTTTCCCACCTTACCCACTACAATGGACTGAATGTTAGGGTCCCCCCCTCCAAAATCCACATTTTGAAATTCTAATTCCAAGTGTGAGAGTATTAGGAAGTGGGGTTTCTTGGGAGGTAATTAGGTCATGAAGGTGAAACCCTCATAATGGGATTAGTGTCTTGATGAAAGAGACTCCAGAAAGCTTTCTCACCCTCTTTCTGCCACGTGAGGATACAAGAGAAGTCAACAGTCTGCAACCCAGAAGAGGACCCTCCAGAACATGATCATGTTGGCACCCTGATGTAGGATGTTTCTTCTCTAGAACGATGAAAAGTACATTTCTTTTATTGATAAGTTTATGTACAAAGTTGATGGTATTTTGTTAGAACAACCTGAGCTAAGATACCCGTGTTTCTCAAAGTATTGCCTTTTGGTTGCAGAATATAATGCCAAAAACTGTATCTGCCTTTTTCGTTCTGATTTACTGTTCACAATGAGGAAGCCACTTGCTTAACCTGTTTTGTTTCCTCTAACACAAGCTTCTTGACCCCCCTTCTCCCCTTCCCCACTCCCTCGGTCTTTCTTTACTGGGGATATCATGAGGGTTGTGTGAACACTTTATTAACAGAACTTTAGTTCCTTGGAATTAGAGTTCTTTCAATATATAGGGAATAATAATTGTGTCTTTGAAATTTGTTCACTCAGATATAACCTCTGAAAAGTCATTGGTTGGTATCTTTCTGTCTCTGCCAAACAGGTCACTTCTCCGTGCTCAGTTTTCCATATCTATAAACTGGGAATAATGATACTTATGCCATAGGGTTAGAGAAGATTACCAGAGGTCTCATATGTGAAGCAGTTAGAACAGAGCCTTGTGCACTTTGGGAGGCCGAGACGGGCGGATCACGAGGTCAGGAGATCGAGACCATCCTGGCTAACATGGTGAAACCCCATCTCTACTAAAAAAATCTACAAAAATCTAGCCGGGCGAGGTGGCGGGCGCCTGTAGTCCCAGCTACTCGGGAGGCTGAGGAAGGAGAATGGCGTAAACCCGGGAGGCGGAGCTTGCAGTGAGCTGAGATCCGGCCACTGTACTCCAGCCTGGGTGACAGAGCGAGACTCCGTCTCAAAAAAAAAAAAAAAAAAAAAAAAAAAAAAAAAAAAAACAGAGCCTTGTGAATTTCAGTGCTACATATGAGTTTGATATAATAACATATTTTTACTGCTGCTGCCAGCTGTGAGACATGCAATTTAATATCACAGTGTTTGCCGCAATACACACTACAAGTGTAAGTGTGCTATCTTGAATTATAGCTTTGCAAGTAAAGATCAGATAAATATTTTATTAGAAAAAGTTTAACTCAGTGGGGACTTTTTAGGAGCACAGGCATGGTGGTCATACCTCAGTCACTCTTGAAAATAGTTCCTTAGAACAGACAGTCTTGATTATTTTTTCTTTCCAATTTTTATTTTAGGTTCAAGGGGTACATATACAGGTTTGTTACACGGGTACATTGTTCATTGTGGGAGTTTGGTGTACAGATTATTCATCACCTATAGGTAATCAGCATGGTACCTGATGGGTAGTTTTACAATCCTCACCCTCCTGCCACCTTCCACCCTCAGACAGGCTCCATCCAGTGTCTATTGTTCTCTTTGTGTCCATGTGTACTCAATGGTTAGCTCCCACTTCTAAGTGAGAACATGTGCCATTTGGTTTTCTGTTCCTGCATTAATTTGCTTAGGACAATGGCCTCCAGCTGCATCCATGTTGCTACAAAGGACATGAGCTCATTTTCTATAGCTGCCTAGTATTCCGTGGTGTATATGTTCCACATTTTCTTGATTCAGTCTACTGTTAGTGGGCATTTAGATTAATTCTACGACTTTTCTATTGTGAATAGTGCCAGGACGAACATACGCATGCATGTGTCTTTGTGGTGGAACCATTTCTATTCCTTCAGGTATGTACCCAGTAATGGGATTGCTAGGTCAAATGGTAGTTCTGTTTTAAGTTCTTTGAGAAATCTTCAGATGGTTTTCCACAGTGGCTGAACTGATTTACATTCGCTCTAGCAGTGTATAAGTGTTTCCTTTTCTCTGCAACCTCATCAGCCTCTGTTATTTTTTGACTTTTGAGTAATAGCCATTCTGGCTGGTGTGAGATGGTTTTTCATTGTGTTTTTGATTTGCATTTCCCTAACGATTACTGATACTGAGTATTTCTTCATATGCTTGTTAGCTGTGTGTATGTCTTTTTTTGAGAAGTATGTTCATGTCCTTTGTACCCTCTTTTTAAAGGGTTTTTTTTTTTTGCTTGTTGATTTGAGTTTCTTACAAATTCCAGATATGAGTCCTTTGTCAGAGGCACAATTTGCAAATATATTCTCTCATTCTGTAGGTTGTCTGTTTACTCTGTTGATAGTTACTTTTGCTGTGCAGAAGCTCTTTAGTTTAATTAGGTCCCACTAGTCAATTTCTGTTTTTGTTGCTATTGCTTTTGGAGTCTTTGTCATGAAGTTTTTGGCTGGGACAATGTCCAGAATGGTATTTCCCAGATTTTCTTCTAGGATCTTTATAGTTTTAGGTTTTACATTTAAGCCTTTAATTCCTCTTGTGTTGATTTTTGTATATGGTAAAAGGAAGGGGTACAGTTTCAGTCTTCTGCATATGTCTAGCCAGTTATTCCAGCAGCATTTATTGAATGGAGAGTCCTTTTCCCTTTGCTTGTTTCTGTCAGCTTTGTCAAAAATCAGATGGTTATAGTGTACAGCATAATTTCTGTGTTCTCTATTCTGTTCCATTGGTCTATGTGTCTGTTTTTATACCAGCACCATGCTGTTTTAGTTACTGTAGCATTGTAGTACAGTTTGGAGTCAGGTAATATGATGTCTCCAGCTTTGTTCTTTCTGCTTAGGATAGCTTTGGCTAGTTGGGCTCCTTTTTGCTTCCAAATGAATTTTATATATTTTCTTCCTAATTCTGTGAAAAATTTCATTATTAGTTTGATGAGAATAGTATTGAATCTGTAAATAGCTTTGGGTAGTATGGACATTTTTTACAATATTGATTCTTCCTATCCACGAGCATGGAATATTTTCCCATTTGTTTGTGTCTTCTCTGATTTCTTTTAGCGGTGTTTTACAATTCCGTTGTAGAGATCTTTCACCTCCCTGGTTAGCTATATTCTTAGATATTTTATTCTTTTTGTGGCTATTATGAGTAGGATTGCATTCTTGATTTGGCTCTCAACTTGGACATTATTGGTGTATGGAAATGCTACTGAATTTTGTACATTGATTCTGTATCTTAAAACTTTGCTGAAGTTGTTTATGATATCTTGGAACATTTGGTCAGATACTGTGGAGTTTTCTAGGTATAATGTTATATCATCTGTGAAGAGAGATAGTTTTCCTATTTGGATGCCTTTTATTTCTTTCTCTTGCCTGATTGCTCTGGCTAGGACTTCCAGTACTATGTTGAATAAGAGTGGTGAGAGTGGACATCCTTGATTTTTTTCTGGTTTTCAAGGGGAATGCTTCTAGGTTTTGTCCATTCAGTGTAATGTTGGCTGTGGGTTTGTCATAGATGGCTGTTAGTATTTTGAGGTATGTACTTTTGATGCCTAGTTTGTTGAGGGTTTTTAACATGAAGGGGTGTTCAATTTTATCAGAAGTCTGTTCTGCATCTGTTGAGATGATCATGTGGTGTTTGTTTTTAGTTCTGTTATGTGATGAATCATGTTTATTGATTTGTGTCTGTTGAACCAATCTTGCATCTCAGAAATTTGAACCTGGTGGATTAACTTTTTGATGTGGTGCCGGATTCCAGTTGCTAGTATTTTGTTGAGGATTTTTGCATCTATGTTCATCAGGGATATTGGTCTGAAGTTTTCTTTATTTCTTGTGTCTTCGCCAGGTTTTGGCATTAGAATGATGATGACCTTTAAAAGGTGTTGTGAATTTGAAAATCACCTCTACTGATAGGCCTTCCTTGTCCACTCCCTTTAAAGAAGCCAAGCAGTATCACTCCACCAAATCATTCCATTTCATTATCTATGTAGTACTTTTCACAACCCTGTATTTTTCTTGTTTGTTACTGGATCCGCTTTTGGAATGCAGTCTACCTTGTTTTCTGCTGTATCCACAGGGCCTCAAACAGTGATGAACACAGAGTAAGTTTCAGTGGTTATTTGTTACATGAATGTGTTTATAAAAAGGCAGACAAATGATGTTAACCCCACTAACGGCTGACTGGTTTGGATTAGATTGTGATATTTGAATCAAAGCCCTTGCTGATGGTGGCAGACATCTCAAGTTTTTCCCATGAATTCATGATGATATAAGGCTGAACTTACTTCTGACTGCCATTGTAATGCACAATATCAGCTCACTAAAATATGCTTTCATTTACCCGTAATTGAGTAGGGCACTAGCATCAGAAACAGTGCAAGGTACTGCAGAAGCGGGAGTAAACTGTTGAAAGGGCTAACATTTATGGAGCACTTATTATATGTCATGAACACTTGTGTAAATTTTTCTACTCTATTTTATTGCTTGGCTATTACACAATTTATTGATCTATTCTTCTTTTGATGAACATTTCCTATTTATACTGATAAATATTTTTACTCGTGTCTCCTCATGCACACGTGCAATGATTTCTCTTAGGGTATTGGTTCTTCATTTGTAGTCCTTGACAAGGAGCCTAACCTCTATTAGATTACTGAGTCAGAATGTCTGTGGATGGGACCCAGGATCTGGGTTTTAATAAGCTCTCCAGGTGAGCATGATGCACATTGGAATCACCTGGAGAGATTTTAACAAAACCTAGGATTTGAGCCCTACCCAAGACAATTACATCATGATCTTGCAGGATGGGGTGTTGTGAGTCTTTGTTGTTGCCAGAGAGCTATGGCTAATAGTTATGTAAGTAAAAGTTGGATTTCCGGGTCCTAGGGGATGGGGTTATTGAATTTTACTCAGTGAATTCAAATTGCTTTTCCCAAGTAGTTGTTCTGATTTATGCTCCCACCAGTTCTTGATGAGTATTTCCGTTGCTCCACGTCTTTACCAAAACTTGTATTATTTGACTTTTTAATTATTGGTGTTTTGATAGGTGTGAGATGGTATAATTTTAATTTGTGTTCGTTTGATTAGTAATGGGATTGAGCATCTTTTTGTATGTTTAGAGGTTACCAATACTTTTTTCTTCTGTGAAATGCCTGTTCGTGGTCTTCTGCTATTTTTTTCCTACTGAATTGTCTTCTTACTGATTTGTGATAATTCTTTGTGTGTCCTGGATACTAATTCGTTATTCGTTATGTATGGCGGAACTATCTTCCTTTTCTACATTTTGGCTTTTTATTTTCATGAGGAGGTACTTTAACAGAAATTGTAAATTTTAAGTAACTGAATGGTTTTTTGTCCTGTTAGTGTTTGTGGCTTTTTTTTTCTTTTTTCTTTTTTTATCCTGTTTGAGAAATCTTTCCATATCCAGAGTTCAAAAGAGATTCTTCTGCACTTTCTTCTAAAAGTCAGACTTTTACCTTACACATTTAGGTACTTAATCCATTAGTGGTCTGAAGTAGGTCTCTGTTTTCACTTATTTTCCTTATGAGTTAACAACTGTTAACTGTTTACTAATTAACCCATCTTTTCTTGTCAAGCTACCATGCCAACTTTGTGTATGTATTTGTTTTAGATAAATGCATGTGTTTTTCTAAACTATCTATTCTATTGATCAATTTGCTTATCCAAGAGCTAGTGCTTCATTACTTTACTCAATATAAGTTATGGATTATAATCAGCCCTGACCCATGATAGAGCAAATCCAACTACTTAGTTTTTCTCCAAGAACATCTTGCATTTCTTTTTCTTTTTTAAGAGACTGGGTCTCGCTCTGTCACCTAGGCTGGGGTACAGTGGTACAATCATAGCTTACTGCAGCCCTGAATTTCTGGGCTCAAGTAATCCTCCTGCCTCAACCTCCCAAATAGCTGAGATTACAGGCATGCACCACCACATCTGGTTAATTTGAAAATTTTTTTTGTGAAAATGAGGTTTTGCTTTGTTGACCAGGCTGGTCTTGAACTGGCCTGAAGTGATCCTCCCACCTCAGCCTCCCAAAATGCTGGGATTACAGGCATGAGTCAGCATGCCCAGTCACATCTTGCACTTCAATGGCTTAACAATTAGCTAGTCAGGTACCATGAAAAGTGTTGCTAGAATTCTGATTAAAAAAATGCATTAAATCTTTAGTTCAATTTGTGAATATACATCAACTCTAAAAATGTTGAACTTCCCAATTAATGAGGATAGTATGGCTCTATTTAGGAGTTCTTTAATGTCTTTTCATACAGTTTTATATTTTTGTACATATACTCCTTCCAAAATTTCTGTTGGATTTTTCTGAATTTCTTATATTTTTGTTGTTACTGTAAATAGTATCTTTACTTTTTAGTTGCAATTTCTAACTGCTGGTATCTGTATATGAAAATGAAATCGATTTCTGAATTAATCTTATGTGTGGCAACCAACATAAATTCTTTTATTAATTCCAATAATATCTTATAGATTATTTTGAATTTTCTGTGCAAAGTTACATCATCTGTAAATAATTGTTTTCTTTCTAATCCTTTTACAGTGTGTGTGTGTTTATGTGTGTGTGCACATTTTGCTTTACTACTTACTGGGGCACTAAGTTGCATAAAAGTAGCATAAATGTAGTAATAGTGAAGCTTTGCCTTGTTCCTGATTTTAAAGGCACTGAGGTTTTCAACATTTCATCATTGAGAAATATATTTGTGGCAGGAATTTTTGTTATTTTTTTTTCTCTTATTCTCTCTGTTTTTAGCTAGTCTTGAGCAGTTTAAGAAAGTTCCCTGCTATTCCTAGTTAGCTAAGAAATTTATCTTCTGTGGTTGAATTTCATCAATTGTTACTTCTGCTTGTTTTGAGATAATTATTCAAGGTTTTCCCCCACCTTTAGTCAATTAATAGGTTGAATTACTTTAATACATTTTCTAATGTTGACTCAACTTTGCATTCTTAGAATATACCCCCACCTGGTCATGATTCATTTTCTCTTTTTACATTCAACAATCAGTTTTTCTAATGTTTTCGTTGAGGATATTTTTACTTTATTTTCACAGGTCAGATCACCATGTAATTTTTCTTTTTTGTGCTGTTCTGTCTCACATTGGTATTAAGGCTTTCCTCACCACACAGAATATTTTAGGAGAGTCACCCATTTCCTACTCACTGAAAAGCTGGTATAAGATGGAAATTATCGGCTGTACCAGGTGGCTCACACCTGTAATTCCAGCACTTTGGGAGGCGGGCGGATCACCAGGTCAGGAGATCAAGACCATCCTGGCTAACATGGTGAAACCCTGTCTCTACTAAAAATGCAAAAGAATTAGCCGGGCGTGGTGGCAGTTGCCTGTAGTTTCAGCTGCTTGGGAGGCTGAGGCAGGAGAATGGCGTGAACCCCGGAGGCAGAGCTTGCAGTGAGCCGAGATCCAGCAACTGCACTCCAACATGGGCAACAGAGCGAGACTACGTCTCAAAAAAATAAAATAAAAAAATAAAAAATTAAAAAAAATATAAAAAAAGATGATAATTATCTGCTTTTTAAGGTTTGCTAGGATTCTCCTCTAAAATACTGTGGGCCTGATTCTTTATTTTTGTAAAGATTTTGCTTTTGCTCATTTTACTGAAGTATCACATATATCCAGAAAAGTTTAGCATTCAGTGAATTATTATAAATTGAACACACCCCTTTAGCACCCAGATGGAGAATCCAAACGCTGCCAGCACCAGAGAATTGCCTTGCCATACCCTCTTACAGTCACTCCTTCCTCACTCATAGTTTGAAGTAATCTAAGTTTTAACACCAGGTATTTTTGGTTTCACCTGTTTTTAAACTTTACATTAATGAAATTATATAGTTTGCATAAGTCAAGATGTTTTGAGAACTCACAAATTTCTTTAATGGCTATGGAGTTATTCTGACATTTTCTTTATCTTCTTTTTGATAATGTATATTTTTGCTCACTAAGTTTTCAAATTTGTATGTGTACAGCTGTTCAAAGTATTTTTTTTAAATCAATGCAGTATCAGTGGTTGTTTCCATTTTATTTCTGCCATTTATTTGAAAAGATCAGTTTGGTTAAGTTCGCCTATTTTTATTAGTCTTTTAAAAAGCCAACTTTTGACTTTCTTTGCTGTATAGTTTCTATTACATTAAATTCTGTTTGTTATATTTTTCTTTCTACTTTCTTTAGGTTTATTCTATTGCCATTTTTGTCTCATTAATTTTAACTGTGTATTTTCTGCATAAAGATAATTTTAAAATAATGAGGTTTCTAAATATCATTTTAGCTGCATCCAAAGGGTTAAGGAGTATTTTTATTATAATTTAGTTTTGTGCTTCCCCTCCCCCATTCTTTTCTCACTAATTTTAACTGTGTCTTCTTTTTTACATATTTAAAGATAATTTTAAAATGAGCTTTTCTAGATATCATTTTAGCTGCATCCAAAGGGTTTTATTGAGGTGTATTTTTATTATAATTTAGTTCTATGCTTCCCATCCCCCAAATTTCATTACATATTCTTTGACATATGATGTGTTAAGACATTTTTTCTAAATAGAATTGTCTTTTTGATTTCTAATTTTATCATGAATATATGTGGGCTGTACAATACTGAAACTGCAAAATTTTGGGATTGCTTTGTGATCTAGAATGTATTTAATTTTTAAAAATGGTTTATGTCTACTTATGTAGCATGTCTGTTTTCCAGTTGTTGAGTGTGGTGTCCTAAATACTATATTCACTAGATTTATCTTTTTAATTGTGGCAGTTAATCTCTATCCTTACTGTAATAGTGAGAATGGGTTAGGTTATGCAGCAGTAACACACAAACTCACAATTAAAGTTTATTTTTGGCTCCTGTTCAATATTGTCTTTATTGAGGAACCAGCCTGACAGATGATCCCATTCTTTGCTTTCAGCAGGGAAAAGACTTCTGCAATCTCACCCCAGTCACTACATGCTTTTCTCTGGAAGCAGCACATATACTTTCTGCTCATATTTCATTGGCCAAAGCAAGTCATATAGCCACAAAAGCCCCATCTGACTTCAAGAGGGAGAAAAGTATTTTCCTGTCATGTACTATGAAGGAGTAATTTTTGTGAATAACACAAGTGACTACTACACTTTCTGATTTACTGTGTTCGCTTCATCTATTGACTACTGAGAAAAGGGGTTTAAATCTCCATATCATGATGATGGAATCATCATGATATTCTTATATATGATTACGTTTTTTTCTTCATATAGTGTAAAACGATATTATTGAGTTGCTGTAAGTTAAAATTCTACAACTTTCAGGGAGAATCGTATAGTGATCATCTTTGCGTTTCAAAATGTTCTTGCTTTAAATCCATTTTGTTTGTTATTAATAGATCTCTTTGCCATTTGGGGAGCTCCATAGCTGCCTGGCATATAGTTCCCCTCTTTCTATTTTCAATGTTTTTATTTCAAGTGTATATCTTGTTAAAAAGTAGTATAAAAAATAAACTACTCTTGGATTGTTTTATTGTCCTAAAAATCTCTACCCTTCAAGAGAAAGCTTATTTCATGTGCATTGACGGTTTTTGCTGGTATGTTTAGAATTTTTCTACCACCTAATTTTGTTTTCGATTTATCTAGCCATTCCTTCCTTTTCTTATTTCTATTCTCCCACCCTCTTCCTTCCTTCCCCCTATTTTCCCTTTGTTTTCTTTTTTCTCTTCTCCTTTCCTTCCTCCTTTCCTTTCTGACTCCCTGTCTTCTTCTTTGTTTTGGATCGATTGAGATCTTTTTGTTTTTTTGTTTTTTTTTTAATGTATTAGTTTTTTCTCCATTAGTTTGGGACTGTATAGTATTTTAATCTTTTAGTGTTTACTGTATTTATTTTAACATGCATATATGCTAACAAAGTATGAATTTAACAATCTTGTAACCGTACTCTTCACTAATAAAAGGATCTTAGTATCTTGATAGTCAAAATTTGAGTCATATGTATCTGGGAAGTTTATAGAGATAGACAGTTTCCACCCTAGCCCTACTGGCTCAGAACCTACATTTTATCAAGATCCCCTAGTAACTTGTATGCATATTAGAGTATGAGAATCTCTGCCTTAGAATATATTAACTTCACTTGTAGTCCTTTTAATTTATATGCTTTTGGTATCTAGAATTTAACTCGATCTGGATCATTTTTCACTCTCAAATTAGATTTTATTATTTCCATTTTATACAGTTAACATTTGTTTACCACAAGTTTGCCATTTTACTTGCTCAGTATTCCTTTTTGTCACATTAGATCTTCCTTCTCAGAGCCTTCCCTCCTGTCTAAGGCACATCTTTTAGTCATTCCTTTCATAAGGTGCTATTGGTATTGAACTCAGTTTTTGTTTATTGAAAATGTCTTTATTTTCTATTGTTTTAAAAGTATCTCTTATTGGATAACATTTCAAAGTCAACAGTTATTTTTTAATTTTATTTTTTTCTCAGCATTTTGAATATATTTTTATTGTCATTTGACTTTCTTTATTGTTGAGAAGTCAGCTGACAGTCTAACTGTACTTCCTTGGTAATTAATCTCTCTCTCCCTCTTCCTGCCCTCTTTCTCTTTGCCTTCTTTGAAAACCTTTTAATGCACACACACACAGACACACACACACACACACACAGTTTTCCAGATCTGATGAAAGATACCAATTCCAAGGTTTAAAGAACATAATAAATTGTAAATCTGAATATATATATCCATTAGGTCTCCTGAACCTAAGCATAGGTATCTTTCATTGAGTCTGAAAAGTTTCCAGTCATTGATATGGTTTAGATCTGTGTCCCTACTCAAGTCCCATGTTCAACTGTAATTCCCAATGATGGAGGTGAGGCCTGGTGGGAAGTGATTGGATCATGAAGGTGGTTTCTAATAGTTTAGCACCATCCCCCTAGTGCTGTTCTCATGATAGAATTCTCATGAGATCTGGTTGTTTAAAAGTGTGTAGCACCTTCCCCGCTGCCTCTTCTGCTCTGGCCATGAAAGATGTGCCTGCCTTCCACCATGATCAAAAGTTTCCTGAGGCCTCCCCAGGACCTGAGCAGATGCCAGTATTATGCTTCCTAACAACCTGCAGAACTGTGAGCCAATTAAACCTCTTTATAAATTACCCAGTCTCGGGTATTTCTTTATAGCAGTGTGAGAATGGAATAATGCAGATAATTGGTACTGAGGAGTGGGACCTTGCTATAAAGATACCTGAAAATGTGGAAGCGATTTTGGAACTGGGTAATGGGCACTTTTAAGTGTGGAGGGCTCAGAAGAAGACAGGAAGATGACGGAAAATTTGGAGCTTCCTAAAAACTTGTTAAATTGTTTTGGCCAAACTGCTGATAGTGATATGGACAATGAAGTCCAGGCTGAGGAGGTCTCAAATGGAAATGAGGGAACTTACTGGAAACTGGGGCAAAGTTCACTTTTATTATGTGCTAGCAAAGAGGTTGACTGCTTTGTGCCCCTGTTCTAGGAATCTGGAATTTTGAACTTCAGAGTGATGATTTAGTGTATCTGGCAGAATAAATTTCTTTTTTAAAATCTTTTTTCCTTTTTTATTATTATTATACTTTAAGTTCTAGGGTACATATGCACAACATGCAGGGTTGTTACATATGTATACATGTGCCACATTGGTGTGCTGCACCCATTAACTCGTCATTTACATTAGGTATATCTCCTAATGCTATCCCTACCCCCTCCCCCTACCCCATGACAAGCCCCAGTGTGAGATGTTCCCCATCCTGTGTCCGAGTGTTCTCATTGTTCAGTTCCCACCTATGAATGAGAACATGTGGTGTTTGGTTTTTCTGTCCTTGCGGCAGTTTGCTCAGAATGGTGGTTTCCACCTGCTTCCATGTCCCTACGAAGGACATGAACTCATCCTTTTTTATGGCTGCATAGTATTCCATGGTATATATGTGCCACATTTTCTTAATCCAGTCTATCATTGATGGACATTTGGGCTTGTTCCAAGTCTTTGCTATCGTGAATAGTGCCGTGATAAACATACATGTGCATGTGTCTTTATAGCAGCATGATTTATAATCCTTTGGGTGTATACCCAATAATGGGATGGCTGGGTCAAATGGTATTTCTAGTTCTAGATCTTTGAGGAACCGCTACACTGTCCTCCACAATGGTTGAACTAGTTTACGGTCCCACCAACAGTGTAAAAGTGTTCCTATTTCTCCACATCTGTTGTTTCCTGACTTTTTAATGACTGCCATTCTAACTGGTGTGAGATGGTAGCTCATTGTGGTTTTGATTTGCATTTCTCTGATGGCCAGTGATGATGAGCATTATTTCATGTGTCTGTTGGCTGCATAAATGTCTTCTTTTGAGAATTGTCTGTTCATACCCTTTGCCCACTTTTTGATGGGGTTGTTTGATTTTTTCTTGTAAATTTGTTTGAGTTCTTTGTAGATTCTGGATATTAGCCCTTTGTCAGATGGGTAGACTGCAAAAATTTTCTTCATTCTGTAGGTTGCCTGTTCACTCTGATGGTAGTTTCTTTTGCTGTGCAGAAGCTCTTTAGTTTAATTAGATCCCATTTGTCAATTTTGGTTTTTGTTGACATTGCTTTTGGTGTTTTAGACATGAAGTCCTTGCCCATGCCTATGTCCTGAATGGTATTACCTAGATTTTCTTCCAGGGTTTTTGTGGTTTGGGGTCTAACATTTAAGTCTTTAATCCATCTTGAATTAGTTTTTGTGTAAGGTGTAAGGAAGGGATCCAGTTTCAGCTTTCTACATATGGCTAGCCAATTTTCCCAGCACCATTTATTAAATAGGGAATCCTTTCCCCATTTCTTATTTTTGTCAGGTTTGTCAAAGATCAGATGGCTGTAGATGTGTGGTGCTATTTCTGAGGCCTCTGTTCTGTTCTATTGGTCTTCATCTCTGTTTTGGTACCAGTACCATGCTGTTTTGGTTACTGTAGCCTTGTAGTATAGTTTGAAGTCAGGTAGCATGATGCCTCCAGCTTTGTTCTTTAGGCTTAGGATTGTCTTGGCAATGTGGACTCTTTTTTGGTTCATGTGAACTTTAAAGTAGTTTTTTCCCAATTCTGTGAAGGTCATTGGTAGCTTGATGGGGATGGCATTGAATCTATAAATAACCTTGGGCAGTATGGCCATTTTCACAATATTGATTCTTCCTATCCATGAGCATGGAATGTTCTTCCATTTTGTTTGTGTCCTCTTTTATTTCATTGAGCAGTGGTTTGTAATTCTCCTTGAAGAGATCCTTCACATCCCTTGTAAGTTGGAATCCTAGGTATTTTATTCTCTTTGATGCAATTGTGAATGGGAGTTCACTCATGATTTGGCTCTCTTATTAGTGTATAGGAATGCTTGTGATTTTTGCACATTGATTTTGTATCCTGAGACTTTGCTGAAGTTGCTTATCAGTTTAAGGAGATTTTGGGCTGAGATGATGGGGTTTTCTAAATAGACAATCATGTCATCTGCAAACAGGGACAATTTGACTTCCTCTTTTCCTAATTGAATACCCTTTATTTCTTTCTCCTGCCTGATTGCCCTAGCCAGAACTTCCAACACTGTGTTGAATAGGAGTGGTGAGAGAGAGCATCCCTGTCTTGTCCCAGTTTTCAAAAGGAATGCTTCCAGTTTTTGCCCATTTAGTGTGATATTGGTTGTGGGTTTGTCATATATAGCTCTTATTATTTTGAGATACATCCCATCAGTACCTAATTTATTGAGTTTTTAGCATGAAGGGCTGTTGAATTTTGTTGAAGGCCTTTTCTGCATTTATTGAGATAATCATATGGTTTTTTCTTTGGTTCTGTTCATATGATGGATTACGTTTGTTAATTTTGCATATGTTGAACCAGCCTTGCATCCCAGGGATGAAGCCAACTGCACATCAAAAAGCTGGCAGAGTAAATTTCTAAGCAGCAAAGCACTCAAGATGTGGCCTGGCTGCTTTGAACATCCTGTAATAATATGTATGAGCAAAGAAATGATCTGAAATTGAAACGTATATTTAAAAGAGAAGTAGAGCATAAAAGTTTGGGAAATTTGCAGTCTAGTCATGAGATAGAATAGGAAAACCCATTTTCTGGGTATGAATTCAAGCTGGCTATGGAAATTTGCATAAATAAAGAGGAGCCAAATCTTAATAGCCAAGACAATGGGGAAAAGGCCTCTAAACCACTTTAGAAACTTTCACAGCAGCCCCTCCCATCACAGGCCTAGGGACCTAGGAGAAAAGAATGGTTTCATGGTCCAGGGTCAGGGTGCTGCTGCCTGTACAACCTCAGGACACTATTGCTTGCATCCCCGCCACTCTAACTCCAGTTGTGGCTCAAAGAGGCCCAGATACAGTTTGGGCCACTGCTTCAGAGAATGCAAGCCATAAGCTTTGGTGACTTTCATGTGGTGTTAAGCTTGTGAGTGCACAGAGTGTAAGAGTTGAGGCTTGATAGCCTCTGCCTAGATTTCAGAGGATATATGGAAAAGCCTGCATGTCCAGGCAGAACCCTGCTGCAGGGGCAGAGCCCTCATGGAGAACCTCTTCTAGGGCAGTGTGCAGGGGAAATGTAGGGTTGGAGCCCCCACACAGAGTCCCCACAGGGGCACTGTGTAGTGGAGCTGTGGGAAGATGGCCAACGTTCTCCAGGTTCCGGAATGGTAGATCCACCAACGGCTTGTACCATGTGTCTGGAAAAGCTGCAGGCACTCAAGGCCAGCCTGTGAAAGCAGTTGTGGGTGCTGTACCCTGCAAAGCTTCAGGGGCAGAGCTGCCCAAGGCTTCAGGAGCCCACCCCTTGTACCGGTATGCCCTGGATGTGAGACATGAAATCAAAGGAGATCACTTTGGAGCTTTAAGATTTAATGACTTCCCTGCTGGGTTTCTGACTTGCGTGGGACCTGTAGCCCCTTTCTTTTGGCTGATGTCTCTCTCTTGGAATGGGAGTATTTACCCAATGTCTATACCCCCACTGTATCTTGAAAGTAAACAACTTGTTGTTGATTTTGTAGGCTCATAGGCAGAAGGGACTAGCCTTGTCTCAGATGAGACTTTGGCATTTGGACTTTTGAGCTAAGACTGAAATGAGTTAAGACTTTGGGGGACTGTTGGGAAGGCATTATTGTATTTTGCAATGTGAGGAGAAGAGGTAAGGGGTAAAATGATATGGTTTGGATCTGTCTTCCAACTCAAATCTCATGTTTAATTGTAATCCCCGATATTGGAGATGGGGCATGGTGGGAGGTGATTGGATCATGAAGGTGGTTTCTAATGGTTTAACACCATTCCCCTAGTGCTGTTCTCATGATAGAGTTCTCACAAGATTTGATTGTTTAAAAGTGTGTAGCACCTTCCTTGTCCCACTCTCCTGCACCAGCCATGTAAGGCATACCTTCTTCCCCCTTTGCCTTCTGCCATGATTGAAAGTTTCCTGAGGTCTTCCCAGCAGGTGAGCAGATGCCAGCATCATGCTTCCTCATAGCTTGTGGAACTGTGAGCCAGTTAAAGTCTTTTCTTTATAAATTACCCAGTCTCAGGTATTTTTTAGAGCAGTATGTGAACAGACTAATACAGTCATTATGTCTTTGAATGTTGTCTTTCCCCTATTTTTTCTCTTTTCTCCTTCTAAAATTCTCATTATGTGATTGTTGACTCTTCTACTCTAGTTGCCATGTCTCTTACTTGTATAGTTTCCATCTCTTTGTGTGTAGCTGACCTCTGGGTTATAGCTCATATCTGTCTTTCAGTTTACTAATTCTCTCTTCACCCATATCTTCTGGGTGAATACAGCCTGTAGCCCCACTCAAATGTGCAGGTACTCTCAAAGAATATGTCAACCCTAGCCTTGACATACTCTCTAATCTCAATTTCATGTGACTTTGGGGCAATATTTTCCCTTTATTTTATGTCCCAGTTAACCATGACTTTGAGAAATGTTTATTATATTTTATCCAGTATTTTTATGTTCTGTACTAGATTTTTCTACAAATCTATTTCACCATATTTTTATATATGAAAATTTAAATTTTGCTTGTCACTGATTCTATTATAACTAGTATATTCATTTGTTTTTTGAGATAGGGTCTCACTCTGTCATCCAGGCTGGAGTGCAGTGGCATGATCACAGCTCACTGCAGCCTTGACCCCTTGGGCTCAGGTGATTCACCCACTTCAGCTTACCAAGTGGCTGGGACTACAGATGCATGCCACCATGCCTGGTTAATTTTTTGTATTTTTTTTGTAGATACTGGGTTTTGCCATATTGCCCAGGCTGGTCTTGAGCTCCTGGGTGCAAGTAACCCACCTGCCTTGGCCTCCCAAAGTGCTGGGATTATAGGCATGAGCCACCATGCCCAGCCTATTCATTATTTTTGTACTATGATTTATCATTTTTGTTCAGTTTTATCTGCTTGTTGGCATATTCCTATCTGATTCATTTTGAGGTTCTCAAGTTAATTTACTTAAACAGTATTTGTTAAATGAATGATGACAATAGTTGATTGAATCTTATTATATTATCTAAGACTTCATTGTGGGGAAGTACTCAAAAAGGTAGTCCCATAAATTTAACCATTAAGGACTCAAGCAGATAGCCAGTATGGTAGGAGGAAATGACGGTTCAAGTCTTAACTTTTTTCATCTCCTGTTGGACATCTTCCTAGATTGCAGAAAATGAGAAAAGCAAGATATTTTCTCTAGATGCTTCCAGAATTGTAGAAAGATTGTGTTCCACGAATTTTTTTGTCTTGAATTCTTTTAAAGAACTATTTATGTTCAAGTTCCAGACCACAAAAATGTAAATGCAAATAAATAATGTGATTGAAGAAGACACTGAAGGATAGATGGCAAACAGTCTCAGAAAATTATCCTCTCTTACCGCTCTTATCACATAGCAGCCGTTGGTCACATAAATTCTAGTTGAATATGGGCTTTCCAATTTTTTCCACATTTAATAAATTAAAGAGTAAAAACTAGACATCTACGTAATATTTGAGCCAAATATGAAAATTTATTATAGTCAAGAAAGGACAACTTATTAACATTATCCAAAGATGACTAAGCCACTCAAAAGACTAGGTGCATCTGTCTCCTCATTCCATGATTTAGAGGCTTAGATAAATCTTAGTTCAAAGTGAGTATCCACCCTCAATCTCCGAAGACTACCACACTTGAAGGTCATTTCCATGCATGAAGAAACAATAAAATTTTCAAGGCTACAGTTATGGCAAAAATAAAAATTATATACAATCCTTAAGATTGGGAGGGGTTTTTACCCAGTTTAAGGATCAATGCTTGACCTAAATGAACACAAGGTGAAGCATTCGTTAAGACTGAAAAGACATCAAAATAACATTGATGAGTCTGTCAATAATGATATTTATGTTTCTATGTATTTCCTTCTGGCTAATTAGATTTTAGGATGCTTTGCAAAGTGAAGTTTAGCACTCCACTGACAATATTGAACCTTTGATCTCTCCTTCTATTCAGTTTCTGCAGTATCTGACAATACTGGCAAAGACCAGCTCATCAAAGATACTCACTTCTTTCCTGGTTTCTATGTTGGTGAACTCCCCTGGCTCTCTTCCAGTCTTTCTGTTTACATCTTCCCCCTCCTCCCACTCTCCACACCCCATTCCCAGCCTTTAAATTTTGGGATAATATGAAATTTTGAAGTTGGCCATGAGTCATTTCATTGGATATCACACTCGAATTAATTCCAAATATTTACCTCTATTTATTATCTCTCTTATTTCTCTAGGTCCACGTTTTTAATAGTCTACTTAATACTTCCAGCAGGACATCCCACAGATAACCTTAATTCACTGCACAAAACAGAAACCATAATTTTCTCATTTCATACCTATTTGCCCCATCTAGAAATCTTAGCTTTCTTGAAGTCTCACCTAATGTTCCTTACCATTCACATATAATTATGAATAAAATCTACTTAAATATATAACCAACAGTTGTATTTCTCTGTTTTGCTTATGATATTTCTTCCTCTTGATACTTTAATAAAAATCCAGCTTATTGTTCAAGAGTTAACCCCAAAACTCATAGTTCTGTAAGTCTCTCTTAATATCCCTCAATGGAATTAATCACTTACTTTTAGCTTTCCTGTTTTTTTTTTTTTTTTTTTTTTAACATATCCCTCTTAAGTAAAATATAATTGACACACTTTAGGTATGCAAGCGCATATAAATCCTTTCGGATGAATTGTAAGATTAAAGGTTGTCTTTTATTTTTATTTATTTATTTTTTTGAGACGGAGTCTCGCTCTGTCGCCGGGGCTGGAGTGCAGTGGCCGGATCTCAGCTCACTGCAAGCTCCGCCTCCCGGGTTTACGCCATTCTCCTGCGTCAGCCTCCCGAGTAGCTGGGACTACAGGCGCCCGCCACCTCGCCCGGCTAGATTTTTGTATTTTTTAGTAGAGACGGGGTTTCACCATGTTAGGCAGGATGGTCTCGATCTCCTGACCTCGTGATCCGCCCGTCTCGGCCTCCCAAAGTGCTGGGATTACAGGCTTGAGCCACCGCGCCTGGCCTAGGATTTCAATAAATATTTTTTAGGATGAAAAAAGAGTTATGCATGGTTATATATTTTTTTCTATTTCAACCTCAACTAGAAAAATCTCTCCTGAAAAAATAGAAGACAGGTCTTAATGGGAATTACTGTGTGACTGCTGCTTTTAAAAATGCCTTTATTTATTACAGGCTCTAAAGTAAGTAGAAAAAGCATGTTTAATGTGTATCAGCTCTTAAACAGTGATGAAGCAAAGCAGGTAGAAACCAAAACACTGCTCACTGCCCCCCCAACCCACCCCCCTCTTAGTTTGGCCAATGCGAGACAGACCAGTATCAATTTCAGTTCAATGTAACATCTTTTAGCATTTGTTATTTACAAGGCATAAAGGCAGAAAGTACAAATGAGACACTTTTTGAAAGAGTTCTTTTTGTAGTTTTTGCTTTACCATTTTTTTTCTTAAACTCAGAATGACTCTTGTCCACAACCAAGCAAATTTTGACATGATATTATTGGCTACTGACAAGACTTTCATTGATAATGTTACTGGCTACTTGCAATATAGTTGCATTTTCAGAGACAAGCTTGAAGGTGCTGTTGAAACAATGTATAAGGACAGAAATCATATGGATAGTTCTCATAACCTTAGGAATGTTTCAAGATAATACAGAGTGATAAAGATTCATTTATTATTCATAAAAGTATCCCAAATACCAAACTTAATTGAACTTGAATACTTTTAAAGTAACTTGTCCAAAAGAAGTAAGCCACAAACTTTCTTTAATGATTCCTAAAGCATGGGCACAATAATCGTAAAGTTCTCATAAATTCTCAGAAAATTCTAAGTTACATACAAAATAAGAAATAAAAATAATCCTTTTAAATTTACTGTTTGTATTTGCTACCTACTTTGAGGATCTAACAACATAACACACTTTTATTGCCTCTGTGAACCACAATGCACATGCCGTACTGTCTGCCTCCAACAGGAAAAAACTACTTCTTGACACATGCAATTTAACAATAATTGCAGGGACCATTTATGTCTGAGTCCTAGAACTGGAATTTCCTGCATTATGGGGATATTTCTTGTAGGAAATGTTGCTGGTTTGGCAGAGTAAAAAATAGATAGCTTTGGCTCTGTTGGGAAGTAACACCCTGAATGGGATCACTGTGACATTCTAGAGGTTTAACGTCTACATTTGGTGAACTGAATTCTGGAAGATGAGAATCTTTGGTAGGTATCTGTAGATGTGCTCTAAAAGAAAGTTATAAATTGGCTGTACATTTTTAAATGCTTCTTGGGAAAAAAATGAAAAAAGCATCTAAGCTATTAATTTATGTAACAATGTATCTTACATGATGGTGGTATCAGTAGTTGTCCAAGAAGAGACAGCTTTGTCACATGTTATGTCTATCAATAATCAAATAATTCAGTCAAATCCTTGTGATATGATGAGCCCGTGCTAGGGATGAGAACACAGTGTCCGATAAGACAAAGTGCAGTGCTCCAAGAGATGATACATGAGTGAGTTTAGCCTCAGCAAATCTTTCAATAGTCATCAAGTTAGATATTACTTGTGAAGGTGGGTTGTATGCTAAATTAAAAGATAATTGAGCTCCTAAACTTGCATAACAGTGTGGCAACTTCTACTTGGCAGATATTTAGAACTAGGGTGATCATATAAGTTATCACCTAAACTGGGGTAGCTTTGGATAGAAAGGAGGGTCTACTCATAATTATTCTGGGGTGGGAGGCGTAAACCAGGAAAGTACCAACTTACATATGGTCACCCTATCTAAAACCAGAGATCTTTGTTTAACTAATAATATATACTACTCAATTTGAAACTTTCAACAGGCAGAGAAACACCAGTTTATCTGTTTTCCTTAGTAACTGGCCAACAGAAGTGACATTTGATAGAAGTATGATACTCATTCTTCTAGGTGTCTCAAGTTCATCATTTCCTGATGATCAGGAAAGATCAGAAATCCACATAAATGAATCACATTAGCTGTCTTCTTAGATGATACTTTCCTGCTTGGAGCCTGTATTAAATGTCAGTATGAGAGAACTGTGCAACCATGTGACTTTGCATCTCTGTTTGTGATAAAAATATTGTTGAAGATTTTTCCCATTGTGTCATTTAATGGCACTTAAAAGAGTCCACATGATTTCTCCTAGAACGTTTGTTCTCTTTTCAAGAATAAATGAGCTTCTTTCTGTCAGATAATGATTTATATAGGCTTCCCGTTTGTCCTTTAATGCCTGGCTCCCAGTGGTCAGTCATAAGAATCCATCGCTGAGGTGAAGCATTCCTATTTTGCTAATTTCTGTGCTTGGCTCTCTCTCTCTTTTTATGGGTCATTGTGTTTCTTCTGAATTAGTTACATTCCTGAAGCTTGACCTTTAGTATTTAATGTTGCTTCATCATCAAATAAAGTTTGAACTTTTTGACCTGGTACTCCTGGTCCCATGTCTCTGATCCCAAACTCCCGGTCATTCTTATTTGCTACTGCTGCTCCTTATGTGCTCTTTCTCCAACTGAACTATTTGCTCTCCCCAGTACCTGCCTCATATTTTCTTGCCTTCATGCTGATGTTCATACTATTGGGGACCTGAGGAAAACTGAAAAGTGTATTAACAGCTGCAGCGGGGTGTAAAGTAGAAAGTTTGTTGGGGAAGAATAAGATTGTCCATCAGAACATTTGGAACCCATTGGAAGAGAAAATGTGTAACACCCTGAGCTCTTCTTTACTGCATATGCTCTGGCATAATGCTATTATCCTTTCCATATGGGAAGACTTGTACTTGAAAATTCACCTTTTCAATGTGCAGAGACTCATTTCTGTTCTTATTTGTCTGGGGTGTGGGAGAAAGGGAGTGGCACGGACATGGTGTTGAGGGGGCAGGAGTCACACATCACGTGTTGGGCACAGGTCTGCTAAAGCCATCTGCTTCTCTTTGGATAGTCATTCAAAACCTTTTAGGCATTTGCCACCCCACACCCCACCTCCCAAAGCCAAAAGCTTGGGCATATGCCCCAAGGAATAGAATCATAGGAATTTACCTCATGTTTATAATCCTATAATCTTCTTGGGTGGGGAGGAGAGAATGGGAAGCCATTGGAGTTATTCCTGAATATGACCAGGCATTTGGGGCCTGAATGTTTTTAAGAAGTCATGAGAGAAAAATGTAAAAAGAAAATATGTGTGGGGCAATATTCACAAACCCTAATTTTTTCCATGACCCCTTATTTATTTCCTCCCTTTTTGTTTTTCTTGTGCATTTTGTAGGATAGGATCTTGGCTCTATTTCAAGCACATTGCAGAGGAATGGTGGAAAGGGATTGCGGTTAGCTAGGTTATCCTGAAAAACAACAAAGAAATTGAATACTCAACTTGGCAGTGGCCCAGACGTCTTCCAGTGGATACTGATCTGCTATAAGCACAAAAGACCCATGCACAGGGGCTTGAAAATGTGGTTAGGCCTATTTACTTTCCAGCACAGAAGGAAATTAGAAACAGAAGTTTGGATTGCCACTGAGAGGCAATTTTGAGTTAATTAATCAAGTGAGGGAATCCAATGGCAGTAACAGAGTCAGTTTTCCACTTTGGACTTGGAAGCAGGACCTCAAGTGATTCTAGTAATCAGAATCTTGTGTGGCTGCCCAGGGGACTGTCTGCCATTTCAACACACCTGGTTGCAGGATTGTAGAATGCAGACTTCCTTACCTGTTTTTGCATTGTGCTGTCACTAGTGGTTAGAAAATATTTTGCTGAAGGTAGCTGTACAGTGACAATGGCACTAAGAAATACTTACATGTTAATTATGATGACAGCAGTTAGGGTAATGGTTAAATGTTAGAGAGAAGTCATAAGACCAAGACTGTGAAATAAGACAATATTGATACTGAGAGAGAAATCTTAATCTTTCGACTAGTTTGGCAAGTTCACTATAGATAGAGGTCACGTCCTGCTCAGCTTTGAGCCAACAGTGCCTAGCACACTGAAAGTGTGAGTAAATCAGTGAAACTCTTCTCATTCACTTCCTGGTCCTTGAATTGTCCTTTCACAGGTGTGCATCTAGTGGTTAAACTACTTTTTTTTTTTTTTTTAAAGACAGTCTCTGTCACCCAGGCTGGAGTGTAGTGGCACTATCTTGGCTCACTGCAACCTCCGCCTTCCAGATTCAAGTGATTCTCCTGCCTCAGCCTCACTAGTAGCTGCCACCACGCCCAGCTAATTTTTTTGTATGTTTAGTAGAGACGGGATTTTACTGTGTTGGCCAGGCTGATCTCAAACCCCTGACCTCGTGATCTGCCCACCTCGGCCTCCCAAAGTGCTGGGGTTACAGGCATGAGCCACCACGCCCGGCCCGGTTAAAACATCTTAAAAACATCTTTGAGAGAATATTTTATAGCCAACTCAGTAACTTCTACTCCCAATGCTTATATTCTTAAAGCATTCATTTTGCATTTTAACCTACATCCTACCTGCCGTTATTCAAAACTTTTGTTCTGTCCTTCATGAAACTGAACGTCTCCATCTTCCACATAAAGTGGTCTCCTAAGGAAGCAAATGGTCCAAGTGAGCCACTGCTGTCCTCAGACAGTGAGAAGACCCACTATACATGAATCACAAAACCACATTAATGACACACAGACACATACACACACGCACAGCGTATTCTAGAGAAGTAACAATGAAAAACATGTACATGACTGTGGATATTTCCTTGACCAATGTGTTTTCCTGTTGATGCTTTGCTTCTAAATAATACTGAGCTCCTAACCTTGCATATAGCAACCTTTTAACTTTTAAAAGTTAGTTTTTAATTTTCTTGTACCTTTTTAATTTGAAAAATGTCAAACTTAAAAGAGGAAATTCCTATATACTCTTCCTCTCCCCAGGTTATCACCATTTCGTTTGAGTTTGTTCTCTCTTGTCTCTGTCTCTTTCTCTGCATGTGTTTTTCAATCTCTTATTTTCATTATTGCTCCCTCAAGGAGGCATTTTAGACATTTTTTTCCTAATTACCCCACGGAAGTTCAAGACCACAGACATATTGTGTATCTGTTTGTACAGTATGGCCTTTTGGGGAGCCACAAATCATTGTAATATCTAAGAAATTTCTGCCCCCAAGAGCCAATGTTTACTCTCTAATTTTTCTGTATCACTTGAGAATAAGTTGGAGACATAGTGTACTTTCCCCTAAATATTTCAGTACTTATTTTCTAAGAACAAGAGCTGCTGCTTACATAACCAAAATACAAATATCAAAATCAAGAAATTGAACGTGGACATAGTATTGACATAGTATTATTATTGAACCCACAGTCCATATTCAAATTCTGTCCATTGTCCCAATAATGCCCTTTATGGCTATTTTTTTCTCAGCCAGGATTCAATCCAGGATGCATACGGCAGTGAGTTGTTGTGTCTCTTTAGTCTCTTTTATTGTAGAATATTTCCTCAGTCTTTCTTGATCTTGACATTTTAAAAGAGTACAGAATATTCTGTAGAATGCCCCTCAATTTGGGTTTGTCCTAGCTTTTTGTCTGGATTAGATTCAGGTTATACATTTTTGGTGAAAATGCCATTAAAATGACGTTATGTCTTTCTCGGCACATCGGGAGACCCATGATGTCAGTGTGTCCCGTTACTGGTGATGTTGACTTTGATCATGTGCTTAAGGTGGTGTCTGCCAGTTTTCTCCACTGCAAAGTTACTATCTTCCCCTGTAATTAATAAGTAATTTGTGGGGGAAATACTTTGATACTGTGTAAATATCCTGTTTCTCATAAAACTTTGCCTGCTGGGTTTAGCATCTTTGAATGATCTTTCAGCCCCACCATCCTTCTATACTTTTTAGGTGGAATTCTGCTGTAGGGAAGAACTTTCTCTTTGCCCTGCTTATCTATTGGACTCCTGAATTCTAATTTTATTCATTAATTCATGACCTGGAACAGAAACCTATAGTAGTGAACAGAGGCTAAAGGCAATTAGCTCATAAGAAACACACAGAACATATCCATACACACATACTAAATGTGTGTACACACAGGACATATACATACACATATTCTAAGCGTACACACACACACACACAGACTCAAAAACATTGGAGACAGCTTCTAAGACCATTTGCTGATGAAGGCATTGCTTATTCCACAAAAGGCAGAACACCTGTGAAGGACTTCTCAGAGAAAGCTGAAATCAGTGTTCACAGCTTCTAACAGTAAATTGAACATGAAAAACTCCACTAACTACCCATTATTGGGCCTGATTGCTTGTGGTTCTGGGATGGAGAAGAGACATCTGCACAGGAATCGGAGCCAGGCCCTGCTGCATGCAGCCACCAGCCTCAATGTGGCACTGTCGGTGTTGGCTGGGAATAAGACACTACATCTTGGCTTGGGGACACAAACCTGGAGTGCCAGGGTAAGGCAACCAACCCAAAGGCGACTTGACAGAGGGGAGTCTACCAAAAAGAAACAAAACAAACAAAACTCCCAAACAAGGGAAGCTTTCAAGAAAAATTGCAACGCACACAAGAATATTTTCTGGCATGAGGATAGTCAATAGACCCAAGAATCTGTGGACTCCATGCATGAAGAACCAGACATAATGGTGCAATATAAAAAAATGTTAAAATAAGAATTCTTGAATCATCAAATAAGTAAAAGAGGGAAGGGGAACAAAGAATTCTTAAGAATAGATATGGATTAAAATATAGAAACCTTGGAGGTGAAAAGTGTAGTCATTGAAATAGAAATTGTAAGTGATAAGGTGAACTGTAAGCTAGACATCTGGGTCAGTCTAGGGTGAGGCAAGGAAGGTAGCCAGCGTGCAAAATGTAAGAAGGCACTCACTGTCGCTGCCAACCCTGAACTAGCGCAAGCCCAACAGTGAGTGACTTCTTACATTGTATACTCTGAGTACCTTGCTTGTCTTACCCCTGTCCCAGCGCTGGTTGACATGGTGGAAGGGAAAATTATGAACTGAAGATAAAACTAAAGGAATGACTGGGATAGCAGCTAAAGAGGTTTAAAAATGAAAAGAGCAGCTGAGAGATCTGGAAGAAAGCTCCAAATTGTATTTTTAAAATCCCAGAGAGAAGAAAAATAAAGAGTAAAAAAAATATTGAGAGATAACCTGAAAAAGTTTCTAGAAGTAAAGAAAGATGTTAATCTTTTGATTGAAAAATTTCATCCTTATAAATGAAACTTTAAATGATTTATGATTCACTGCTGAAAATATGAAGGACCCAAATTCCTAATGATCCCCTGACCCTGGCCTGTTTAATTGGGTTGAGTAAATTCTATTTAATCTCAGGGCATTGGCTCATTAAAGAGAATTATGTATGGTACAAAGATTATATTCTCAGTTCTGCTTGTCTGGTTGGTAAACAGTCTGTGACTGGTTTTCAGTACTCAGCCACTTCCTAGCAGCAGTGGCTCTATAGTGACTCGACTGTATCACCACTCACTGAGGGGAGGTAAAAGCCTTTTGTCGGCAGCTGTAGTTCAGAGTTAGGCTACATGTGTGTTTGAAACCATCCACCTACAGGTCTTTCCTCCTTGCTACTGTGTGTGAAATGTTTTCAGCTCCCTGTGCCTCTGCTCTGGTAATAGACCTCCTCTGGCAAGGGAAATGTGTTTTGCTTATCAGACTGCAACACTAACAGCACAAATCATTCAGTAGAAAGTATGCTTTAGTCCTTGAAGCTGTTTGGTTTTCTTTGCTCCTTATCACAACTATGTAGCTACAGGCAGGAAGCCTGACCATTTGGGCCAAGTCAGTGCACACTTAGCCAGAGAGATGGGTCATTGCTTATTTCTGGGCTCTCTTGAGTCCTCAGGCCAATTTAGGACTAGAAATGGATGCAAAGTTTACCTCCCCATTTTTATGGGATTTTTATCACATGGGTGGTAAACAAACGCTCACTTCATGAAGAACTTTAGGGCAGGTGGAAATCCTTAGGTATAGGGGAGGGAAATTTTTGAAAGAACAATTTGAGTAACAGTTGTAAGGCTCCTTGTTTTACTTCAAGATAATTAAAATGTCCTGGTTGAAGGAGAAAAATATGCTTTGAGAATTACGCATTTGGTGTTTTTAAATTAAGGGTTTGGCATCTCTTTCCACCAGTGAATAATTTTTTTTGCCGTGAGTGTCCATGTACAGATAATACACCAACAAAATAATACAGAGCCTGCAGTTGAAACGTGCCTGGGAAGAAGTGCAGAGTGTCACATGTGAATTGTGGCTCAGATGCTAAGTCAAAAATCTCACTGGAAGGCTTAGGATCTAAATTACGACACTGAAGGATTGGATCGAGGTGTGTGTGTGTGTGTGTGTTTGCATAAGAGAAAAACAAACAGTAAGAGGAACAGAGACTGAGAAACCGAGAGATAGGGAGACCAAAAAAACAAGAGATGGGAATAAAAACAGATTACTCTTGAGAATTCAGTTAAAAATTGGAAGACTGAACTAGGTGAGAGAAAAATTGCCTGGTCATCATCAAAGTCCAAATATAAACCTAAAATAAAGATCATCCATGTGTCAGCTGTACTAAAAATGTAGACATTATACAAAGGGCTATCCCCTGTTCTAAGCAAGTGGAATGGGGTGTGGAGAGAAGTAAGGTTTGTTGTGGTTGTGTAATACATAGGATTACAGGGAAACGACCTTTTCTAGTGAGATCCTGAGACCTTACTTATGAAGTCTCAGGTACCCGTTGTATGCGGCTTCACTGAGTGTCATCTTAATGCAATGGTGTGGTCTGGAGAGCCTCAGAAGTATTTAGAGATGAACACTATTTAAATGTTCACCTTCCTAACTTACCCCATCTCAAATAGAAAATGGATATATGCCAACTACGCAGTATATTCATTTGGACTCAATACCAATAGGATATTAGGATAAGGTTTTTACATTTCAAAAGTTGCTTTCACTTCTAGTATCTTCTTACATTTTTAAAACAAGTCTGTGCTGGGGAGGTATTAACCTTTCTCAGACAAAGAAACTGAAGCACAGAGATGCAAAGTTCCTTGTCTAAAGCCACAGAGCTAGAAAATGGCCAAGCAGGCCTTGAATCTAAGTTCACTGTTCTACTGTGCCATGCATCTGATTGCCTGCTATGTGAAATGTTATTTGTGGTTCTGCATTCTGTTCAATTTTCCTTTACAACTGTGTTAACAAAAGAATGTTAATGTCCAGATTTATAGAAAATTACCATATCCAAATCCTCTGCTGGAAGTTAAGGGAGATCCCTAATTAATTTTTCTTTTGCTACACCTGTGGCTGGGGTCAAAGAGTATGCATTTGGGAGGAATTTTCTCACTGTTCTAGGCTGAATGAGTAAATTCTAAGGTTTGGTGACCTTACACGTTGAAAATCATTGCTAGATTAATTATGTAAATTTAGTAGGTTTTAGGGGGCGTCTTCTGAGATCCATTTAAGATTGTTTCTTGCCAGTTTGGTGAGAATTCATTTGACTTTCTGTTAAACTTCATCCAACCGTGACAGAGTGGCCAGTTCCTGGCTAAGCAGAGTGGTCAGGCTGGGTTTAGCTCATCTCTGGCTTGTTTGTATAGTTGGAGGGAACACGGCTCAGAACGGAATGTGAGAAGAGAGCTCCACATGATTCCACTTCGAGAAGGTTTATTTGGGGATTAGAACGAGCCTTATTCCATGATACACTCCCTAGCTCCATAATCTCAAAGTCCATTTGAAACTCAGAAATAGACTCAGAAACAGATATTTTTGAGGATCAGAAGAGGCTTAATGGAGACATAATTATCTTCAATTTGGCCTAGCACATCTTAAATATGGAAGTAATAGATGAATGATTGGGTGATTAAAAACTAATGTTGGCCTATTGTGTGGTATTACAAATGAAATTTCCCAAATACTTATTCCATGGGCTATGGTTTCATATTGATGGATACTGATGATAAATAAAATTGGACAATTATTTTTCTTTTTGATCCAGTAGCTGATTTTGGATAAATGGCTCTCACAGAAACAGGGAAGAAGTAATCTTCTTTTCAAATTTCCTGTGTTTAAAGCTTTGGTAGAGTCATCACCAACCCTGACATTCAAGTCCCCTAAAATCATTTTGCTTGCTATGGGGTACTTTTTAGAAGACAAGATTTCAGAAGGCTGACAGATTGGTTCCATGTATCTGAGGAGTTTGCATTCATATTTTTAAGAGGGTCGTACGTATGTTAAGGCATCTCAGGGTTGTCTTGCCGGAGAGCTGGCTCAGGAGGAGTAAGTGAATGCTTTTCAGTTCAGTAAACAGTAATTCAGTATCAGTTATATGTCTGGATCTCTGTTAGGTGATTTGATATTTCATTTTCTCATTTTTTGTTGGTATTTTGAATGATATCACGGCTTCCATTTCATAGAGTAAGAATGTATTAGGCCGTTCTTGTGTTGCTATAAAGAAATACCTGAGACTGGGTAATTTATACAGGAAAGAGGTTTAATTAGTTCACAGTTCTGCAGGCTGTATGAGCCTGGCATCAACATTGCTAGACTTTTGGGGAGGCCTCCGGGGAACTTTTACTTGTGGCAAAAGGCACAGCAGGAACAGGCATATCACATGGTGAAAGCAGGAGCAAGAGAGAGAGTTGGTGGGGAGGTGCCATGTACTTTTAGACAAGCAGATCTTCTGAGAACTCCCTCATTACTGTGAAGACCACAGTAAGTCATGAAGGATCCACCCCCATGATTCAAACACCTCCCACCAAGCCCCACCTCTAGCACTGGGAATTACATTTCAACATGAGATTTGGGCGGGGACAAATAAACAAACTATATTAAAGAGCAAAGAGGCTCAGTAATGAGTCCTTCCTGGCACAGGTTGTAAGTGGCAGAGGCAGGATTCAAATCCAGCCTTCGGACATGAAGTCATCTATACTCTGTGTTACAGCCCTGTGGGCACACAGGTCAGGGGACTCTGCAAGGTCTCAGGCCAAATGAGCTCTAAGAGGATCTTTATTTCTTCCACATTTATTTTTCCAGGCTGGAGATTAAGTATCGCTAGCATTTGTGCATCATGACGTTCTTGTTCTATAAAACAGACTTCTGATGCAAGGCCTGGGAAACAGGTTTACAGGTCTTTTATAATCAGGGGAATTCAGGTCGCCGCCAAGTATGGATCTAAAATGCTCCCCAAGGGATGCTTGTAGAGAAAAAATAGAAGCACTAGTTTATTTAATTTATCCAAGCAGAAAATGATATTGAGAAGCACTTTACAAAACAGTTTTAGGGTATGGGAAGACTTTGTATGCAATTCAAATAGCCAAATAAGGTGGGGGGAAAGAGTTAATTCTGGGAGGGAAGTCTAAGAAATCAAAAAAGCAATCATCATATGCTCCCTGGCTCAGCAATGAACTATGTTTACATGGTCATAATAATAATGATGATAAAACTCTATTAGGAAGATGTGTGTAGAAACGAAGGTGGGGAGGTGACATTTGGGTCCCTGAAGTGGCTGCTTTTATCCAAAGGACTTGCTCTATGAGTATGGTTTTTGGGTAAAATGTCACCTCCAAAGAGTCAACGGCCTAGTCTCTACATGGCTCAGGAGAATTTTTCTCTTTTATTTTGTAATACTCTTCAAGGCCATTTAACCCTTAGAAAAGGATCTATAATTTTTAACTTATACTCTGAAGCTAGAAAAATGCCTCTAATGTAATTTTTCTACAATTTCCATTTTCAAAAACTAACCAGAGATCTTACTATAAAGTTTGTTATTTGTTTATAAAATAATACTAGATCTTTAATTATTAAAATGGGTACAAACTCCAATTTCACAAATGTGCTGGTTCTGATGAACTTTTCTGATGGAAATTTGAACCATGAAGTAGCCAGGACAGTGATGAGAGACATGGCCTCTGCAGAGGCAGGTCACGTCCTCTTTCCTGGACTAATTTCCTCGTTGGAGGAGCAGAGTAGCTGAATTGAAAAACTTGACAGATCTTTCCAGCATCACAATTTATGGTGATAAAAATGGAACCCCCCAGCTCTGCTACCCTCCTCCATGTTTCTGCAGGTCCACTTCCCTGAGTGCCCCCTTAGTATACTTCTGTGGGGAGTATACTCTGGTCTTGGCAGCTCCCAGCCAGCAGGACGGATTCCTCTGAGGGCCTGTGAGGAGGAGGTATCCCGTAAAGTGGAGCTGGATTCCTACGGCAGATGTGACTGTTGTCTGAAGGATGCTTGTGTCCTAGCAGGCCAGCCTCTGGGGCAGTACTTTTCTGGAGAACAGTCTTCCTTGTTATCAGGAAAAAGAGGCTAATGATATCCTTATGTGTTCATACTTGGCCTCCATCTGGATAAGTGATCCAGCTTGCTGAGAGTGTTTACAGTCCGCTGAGACAAAAGAGTCTTTTGGAGCCTGAGGTGAACACAAAATGGCAAAAGGCAAAGCTTTTCAGAATTCCACTGTCAAATCTGGGGCTAACAGATGCAGCCAGGAATGCTTCCACCTACCAAGCTGAGGATCTCACAGTTTCTCAGCTCAATTCTTTCGACCGCTTACATCCCAGCAAAGGCTCAAAGTGACCTATTGGTATCGAGGACTCTGGTGCTGTGCTGGTCCCAAGGCCCCCGAGCCTGCCATCATTTGAACTCTTCTGCTAATTTTGTTACTGCTTTCAAACTGTTTAACTAGAGGAGAGGGCTGCCTCCAGTGCTCTCTCCTGAGGCCTTGGAGAGCTGAGTCCCTCTGGGTTGTGGTGCTGATTTTCTAAAAGTGATTGAGAGCTGGTGTTTTGATTTGCAGGGTCATCCCTCAGAGATGGGAGAAGGCAGTGGGAGCCAGGGAGGCCATTCCTACCTGCGGTTCTAGAGCCAACCATCCTGATGAAGGACTCTATTTAACTTTCCTTCTTATCTTTCACATCCGCCATCTTCCTCTTCCTATCCTTTCTGTGCGTGCTTCATTAAAACAGGATGACTTCCTGTCCCCAAATTCCCTTGGCATTTCCCACGTTAGAACCTTTGCTTAGGGTAGCCTCTGTGCCTAGAATGCGTGGAATTTCTTCCTCTGCTTTCAAAGTCTCTGATTCCCTCCACATTTTAACTCTTTCTTTGTTTTTTATTTTTTTTTGTTTTGAGACGGAGTCTTACTCTGTCGCCCAGACTGGAGTGCAGTGGCACGATCTCAGCTCAGTGCAACCTCCGCCTCCTGGGTTCAAGCGATTCTTCTAACTCAGCCTCCCAAGTAGCTCCCAATTACAGGCATGTGCCACCATGCCCAGCTAATTTTTGTATTTTTAGTAAAGAGAGGTTTCACCATGCTGGCTAGGTTGGTCTCGAACTCCTGATCTCAGGTGATCTGCCCACCTTGGCCTCCCAAAGTGCTGGGATTACAGAAGTGACCCACTGTGCCTGGCCAAAATATTAGCTTTTCATGGAGGTTTAGTGCTTCAGGCTATTGGAGCTTGTGTCAAGCAGCTGGCCTGATGTCTTTCGCCTCTCTGCTTGGGCCCTATGCTGTCTTCTAGCAGTCCCTCAAAAGAACCACATTAATTCCTACCTTTTGTGACAGGTCCTTTATTTTATACATGGTGTTCTCCCTGCCTGAATGCCCTACCCTCACCATTCCCACCACACCCCTTTTGCCTGGGAAATGATGGCTTGTCCTTCACTTCTCAGTGTCAAGGGGACTTTCTCAGGGAAGTCTCCTCTGAAGTCCCATCCTCCAGCTCTGTGCTTTCATAGGACCCTGTACTTCCCTTCATTGCATTTATCAGTATTTTAATGGATTACTTAATTTTGTACCTGTTTGCTTGATGACTATGTCCCAGACTAGATTAAACTCCATAAAGACAGTAGTATATATTTTCATGGTCTTCCCTGAATTCTCAGTGTTTAACAGGTAGTAGATGGTCAGTAATTTCTCTCCGAATTAATGAATGTTAAATTGTGTTTCTCCTGTTTGAGTCTGAGTTCCTTCACCACAGGTGACTGCTTCTGCTGCCAGGGCCAGGTCTAGGGGCTCTGGCTGGGCTTGGGGGATGGATATATATGTATATATAGTATTGTGATGATAAACATAAAATTTATCATTTAACCATTTTTAAGTGTCCAACTCAGTGGCATTAAGTACAACCATGTTGTACAGCCATCACCTGACCTGAGACTCTGATAGCCAGACCTGTAAGAATCTGTATGGGAGAAGCTGGAGGCAAACGGGAATCAGAGTGCAAGGTCAAAAGGGAGCTTTTGGAATTAAGGAAGAAGTGAACAATGCAAAACATTAAGTCAGTAAGATGGGCAGTGCATAAGAAAATCTAGATCTTGGGGTGGGCACCATGGTTCATGCCTATAATCCTAGGACTTTGGGAGGCTGAGGCGGGTGGATCATTTGAGGTCAGCAATTCGAGACTGGCGGCCTGGGCAACATGGTGAAAATCCCCTCTCTACTAAAAATATAAAAATGGGCCGGGTGTGGTCATGCACGCCTGTAATCCCAGCTACTCAGGAGGCTGAGGAGGGAGGAGGATCACCTGAGCCTCGGAGGCAGAGGTCGCAATGAGCCAAGATCACGCCACTGCGCTCCAGCCTGGGTGACAGAACCAGACACTTTCTTTAAAAAAAAAAAAAAAAAAACTCTAGAACTCTACAGAAGTAAGGTCAGAGAGGCAAAGAAAGTGGGTTCTAGAGGGAGTTTATCCCCAGAGGGATAAGTGTGGTGATGGGAAGCCTTCTGTGGGCTTGTAATTGAGTTCATGGGTGGATGTGCTGGGATGCCAGGGCTGCTGTGACCCCAGGGACCACTTCTTCACCTCTCTATAGTTAGAATCTCTCGCAGAGATTGGTGCTTGAGAAGGCATGTAACAAAATGTTTTAATTAAACTTACGCTTCATGGCAATTGTGAAGGATGGGGTGGATGTTTGGGATGTGGCTCCTGCCTCCTTAACCCATAAGTGAAGGGTTTCTGCAATGATCAGTTGCCTCTAGCCTCAAACACATGGGCTGTAGCATCCCTGAAAAGCTGTTCCAGCTTCTTAGCTTTCAGATGGTAATAATGCTGAGGGGATTGAAGAACCATTGTTGACAAAATACAGGTTTGCCAAATTCGCAATTTTTACCGAAAAAGCAGGTTGGCTGGGGAATTAGGAAACAAATGAATGCTGGTGTCCTTTTGCTAACCTCTGGCATAGCAGAGTCTGTGAGCCTCCTTGCCGTTTTCACCTCCTGCCCTGCTGAACTTCGGTGTTGTGGGGTGGTGCTGGACGAAGGACCTCTTTGTAGCCTCTGACAGGTTTTGCTTTCTGCCCTTTGGCTCTGTTTGCATCGTTGACAGACTTGCGTTCAGTTGCCAGAACCTTGGGATGGAGAGAGCACATCCTTTCTCTGACACTGTGAGAAGGGAGGGGCAGTGAAGGCTTCTCTGAGAGAAGGCAGGGAGAGGGATGGCTATCATCCTGCAACTGCCTTGTTTCTCTGGTTGGAAAAGCTGCTGCAGCCAAGTGCAGAGTCAAGGCCCTCTGGATGGGCAGGAAAAGACAGGCATTTCAGACAATAGGACAGTGGGGATAAGTTTGTGAAGATGGGAATTAGCATAGAGTGAGGAAATGAGCCTGAGGAATACAGAGGAAGAAGGTGGTGAAGAAATGAGAAGTATGGGTAAACAGACAATCTGTGGCCACACGGGAACTAAGCAGAGATGTAGAGGTTTGATGCCACAAGTTATAGGGAGATATTCAACATTCTCAAGAATTTATTAAATGAATTTTCTTGGAAGCTATTGTATTTCATATACTGATATAGGCTCTGGGATATGATGGTAGGAGAGATTAATGTGGGCCTTCTCTTAAAGAGCATAGAGTTTAGAAAGGGGGGCAGTTAAGTACCAGAGAATTGCAATGCAGTGCCTACATGAAAATGTACCTCAAAATTAATGTAAAGAAATGAATGAATTAGAAGGTATAGAAATCAGAACCATGGAGGCCTGATATGAAGCTTTTACAATAATTGGATACATGTTATGAAGACCTTGAGTGTGTAGTGGTGGGAATAAGTAAGAATAAACAGAAAGAAGGTGCATTTCTGAGAAGGGATAGTACCTGAAATGAGGTTTTGTCTAAGTTTGCATTCGATATAATATTTGAGTGAATGAATGCTGAACTTTGTGACTCTGGGTTATTTTAAGAAGGTGGCAAAAATACAGCCACATGATTTTGAACTTGGGTGACAGAATGGAGATACCAGCAACAGAATAAAGAAGCTGGGAGAGAGGAAGGGGAGTGGGAAGAAAGGAATATGCTGTGGTCTGAATGTGTCTGCCAAAATTCGTATGTTGACACTTAATTGTCCATGTGATAATATTGAGATAGAGCCTTTAGGAGGTGATTAACTTATGGGGGCAGAGTCCTCACAGATGGGAATAAGACCTTATAAAAGAGGTTGAAGGGGAGCACTCTTCTGCCCTTCCACCCCTTCTGCCATATGAGGACACCTAGATTGTACCATCTATGAGGGACGGATCTTCACTGGACACTGAATCTGCTGGACCTTGATCTTGAAATTCCAAGCCTCCAAAACTATGAGAAATTTCTGTTATTTATAAATTACCCAGTTTAAGGTAGTTTGTTGTAGCAGCAGAAATGGACTAAGACAGAAGGGAAAGGAAGGTGTTGGATTTGGCTTAAGAAGACATGTTGAGTTTAAAATGATGGTGGAACATCCCAGAGGAAGTGTCTAGTTTGTAGTTAGAGAACAAAGCAAGCAAGCAAAGAAATAAACAAGTATTGGAAAGGAGTGTTGGAAACTGCATGTTAGAACGGGCTGCGAGATATTCATTTGGAGTAATTAGTCAAGTAATAATAATGGAATACATCAGACTGAGTTCCGTGAGAAAGAAAAATAAAACTATAAAAAAGAGCAGAGAATTAAGGCTCATGACTTAGAAATTACTCACACTTTTCTCCCAATGATTGGGTTCTGGATTTGGCCTTGCTGCTGGACTTCTTGGTCCCATATGTCTAGGGTGAGGTCTTCTCCTGGCTGCTCACCAAGTTCATCCTCACCTCCTACGTCTTTCAATGTTGCTTATTCTATGCTGGGGCTTCAGCCTCTACCCAGGTTTACACACAAGTAGCTGAACGTCAGCTAGTGTTTTCTAGGCTTTTCTTCCCAACAGCTAGACCCTAGCCCAGGGTTACTTAACTATAACTAGAATCCTAATTTAAATTAGATTAAAACTCTCTCCCCACAAATTCTCAGACTGTGCCAATTCCAGACACCTGTATTTCACCACGGCCTAGATATTTCTTCTGTTGTTCTTTTCACACCAGACCAGATGGACTGGACACAAATGCTGGGACTCACCGATATGATCTGCTTGCCTTACTGCACCCTGTCCCTTGCCCCATTGACGTTCACGTCCACATTTCAGACCTGCCCTGGTTTTCCTCGTATCTTTTCCCTCCGGCCCCAGTTAAACTGCTCTCTTACCTCCAAGGTAGGGGGCAAAATAGAGAATACATGATTCTTGGCATGACCTTCCTCTGGTCCTAGAGAAACGAGTCCCCACTAGGATTCTGTGAATCTGTCTGGATTATTTTATCTTCTTCCTTTTTTAAATTTGGTAGTCATCTCAGTAGCTTTTGAGAAGAACCACCTTTTTTTATTTTATTTTATTTATTTATTTATTTATTTATTTATTTATTATTATACTTTAAGTTCTAGGGTACATGTGCATGACGTTTATATCACGTATAACTCCCCAATGCAATCCCTCCCCCCTCCCCATGATAGGCCCCAGTGTGTGATGTTCCCCTTCCCGAGTCCAAGTGATCTCATTGTTCAGTTCCCACCTATGAGTGAGAACATGCGGTGTTTGGTTTTCTCTTCTTGTGATAGTTTGCTAAGAATGATGGTTTCCAGCTGCATCCATGTCCCTACAAAGGACGCAAACTCATCCTTTTTGATGGCTGCATAGTATTCCATGGTGTATATGTGCCACATTTTCTTAATCCAGTCTGTCACAGATGGACATTTGGGTTGATTCCAAGTCTTTGCTATTGTGAATAGTGCCGCAATAAACATACGTGTGCATGTGTCTTTGTAGTAGAGTAATTTATAATCCTTTGGGTATATACCCAGTAGTGGGATGGCTGGGTCATATGGTACATCTAGTTCTAGATCCTTGAGGAATCGCCATACTGTTTTCCATAATGGTTGAACTAGTTTACAATCCCACCAACAGTGTAAAAGTGTTCCTATTTCTCCACATCCTCTCCAGCACCTGTTGTTTCCTGACTTCTTAATGATTTATGATGTTCCCACACAGCCTGGAAATCTTTGCAAAATGTTGTGGCCTTTTTGACTCTCAATTATCATCTGAAAATTCGTCAGTGCTTGTCACAAATGAGATGACAATCTAATTTGGAAGCTTGACTGTTCCAAGGATGTCAACTTTCCAGAATAGAAACAAAGGAAATCATCATGGAAACAAAAAGCCATTATGTTTTAGATTTTCTGAAAAAGGTGTAATGTAATTTTTTAAATTAGTTGTGGATTTTTCTGAATGTTCCAGTCATTATCCATCAGTGAAGTAACCTAAAGTTGTGATGGGAAATCTCATTTGTCAATTTTGCTTATAGAAAATTATTTTTGAAATGTTTATGAATAAAAATTCAAAATGAACAAAAGAGTATAAAATAAAATGTAAGTCTTGTCACATCCCATCCTCCGGTTTCCTAGTTCCCTGCCCCACCATTGTTACCACTTGTATAATTCTTTCAGACATGGTCCTAATGTGCACGCACACACACAGAAATACAAACACACATATCATCTCTTTATTTTCCTTTAAATAGTGTATTATGCAATATTCTGTTTGTTTTTGGTTTTGCTTTGTTTTTACTTTCCTGTATCTTAGGGGCTATCATTAGTAGGTTTACACAGTGCTGCTTTATTGTTTTCAAAGCTATAAGAGCATTCTGTTATTTGAATACATATAATTTAACCAATTAATAAATGTATGTGTTAATGTATTGAAGAGCATTTATATTGTTTACAATCCAGGCTATTAAAATAATACTATAATTAATATTTTTATACTTATTAATAGATGACCAAGGGAAAGTAAAAATAGTGTACCTATGCAAGTGTTATTATAGGATAAATTCCCCAAAGTGTAATGTTTGAGTACAGAAATGAGGACATTTTAAATTTTCATGGATACTATGATTACCCATTTATACTCCATCAGTTCCTACTGATGTATGAAATCTGTTTCTTTGCACCACTGGACAAATTTACAACACAAAGAAGCTTAACAACAAAGTTTCTATGTGAAACTTTATCTTAGTAGAATAAGCATTAATATTGCCAAATAGCAGAATATTTCCATTAAAAAAGGTAGACATTTGGCCTAAGACCATACAGCCCTTCCCAGGTAACTGTAGGGGACCCTTGTGGATACCAAAAATTCATGGATTCTCATGTCCCTCACGTAAAATGGCCATAGTGTTTGCATGTAACCTATGCACATCCTTCTGTATATTTTCAATCATCTCTAGATTACTTATAATACCTAATACAATGTAAATGGCCATGTAAATAGTCGTTATAACCATAATATACTTCTAATTTGTATTATTTTGCATTGTTACTTTCTAAATTTCATTTTCAATTTTTTTTTTTTTTTTTTGAGATGGAGTTTCGCTCTTGTTATCCTGGCTGGAGTGCAATGGCATGATCTCAGCTCATTCCAACCTCTGCCTCTTAGGTTCAAGTGATTCTCCCACCTGAGCCTCCCGAGCAGCTGGGATTATAGGCATGCACCACCATGCCTGGCTACTGTTGTTTTTTTAGTAGAGATGGGGTTTTGCTGTGTTGGCTAGGCTGATGTGGAACTCCTCACCTCAGGTGATCTGTCTGCCATGGCCTCCCAAAGTGCTGGGACTACAGGTGTGAGTCACCATGCCCGGCCATTTTCAAATATTTTTAATCCATAGTTGAATCCACAAATGCCAAACCTGCAAATATGAACGGCCAACTCTAGCTGCAAGCATGAAAAATAGAATAAATAGCTGTCCATAGTTTGATTTGAGAGGCTTAGAAGACATACTTGGTATTTTTTTCTTAATATCTTATTGGTGTTTTCTACCAATATTGTGTAATAAATATTTGATGGTTTTCAATTAATAAAATCCACTTAACCTATTTTATGTCGTATTTTCCTCACAAGAGTCGTTGGAAATAAACAGGGCCCTGTATTTAAGTTCTTTTTGCCCAGATCAAGCACTTGAGGATTAAATGCTTGTTGATTTGTTGACAGTCAGCAGACCAAGAATTCAGGAATTCTTTCTTCTGTGTCTGTGTTCCATGCCTTTTTCCTTTTGTGTTTGGGATTAGACTTGCCTGAGGCATGCGAAAGGAAAGAAAATATTATTTCCTAGTTATTTTCTTCATCTTTCCCATAAGTGGTGACTTTAACATATTATATTTTAAGGTATACTTTTCTTTTTTTATTTTTGAGACAGAGTCTCCCTCTGTCACCCAGGCTGGAATGTAATGGTGCGATTTTGGCTCACTGCAACCTCCACCTCCCAGGTTCCAGCAATTCTCTTGCCTCAGCTTCCAGAGTAGCTGGGATTACAGACGCTCGCCACCATGACCAGCTAATTTTTGTATTTTAGTGCAGACGGGGTTTCACCATGTTGGCCACGCTGGTCTTGAACTCCTGACCTCAGGTGATCCGCCTGCCCCAGCCTCCCAAAGTGCTGGGATTACAGGCATGAGCCACTGCGCCTGGCCTAAGGTATACTTTTCTTAATGCGCAAAGTGTCCTAAAAGGTTGAAAGTAAAGGCAAATTTTATGAATTGAATAAAAAAGCTATCAGGGTTGCTCGTTTTTCTAAACAAAGACTCTAGTAAATCTTTCTGGAAAGAAATATTTTCCAAAGAAAAAACTCCCTATTTTACTTGTAGTGCAAATCTGAATTACAATATGTATTTCTTATAACTTAAATAACTAAACACTTGAAATGTTTTTTCTTTATGCATTTTTCTAATGTTCCCAATATAGTCCTTAGAAAAAAATGGGTACTTATTAAACATTGTCTGACTACCTAGATTATTTTATGGTTAATTATTCTCTATTCTTTTGCTCTTATGTATATTTAACTTTTGGGACTATATAGTGCATTAAGAAAACTCTGTCTTTTAATTTAAAATAATGATTAGATATCATCATATTGAAAGACCAGAAAAACCCCACCATTTGCCACATAAGAGGGATTCACTAATTACTAAGTTTTGTTGACTAGTGGAAGACTGATCCAGTATCATTTGTGATGTTATCTTTTTTTTTTTTTCTGGAATAGATGCAGATTTTACCATTTGTTTCTCATGACATGTTGATATTCTTTGTGTACCATGTCATGCAGCAAAAATGAATAGCAGTATGAAAGCAGCACATTTATGTGTTTAAAGAGTAAGTTTTGGTTTTCTCCAAATTACTTTATCCTTTGGTGTTATGAAACATATTGACACTAGAATTCTTTCTAACAAGAATTTCCTCCTTAATGGGGAGAAAGCATAATGGCAATTGAAAACAAATGTTGCTTAGGCATTTTACAACATTGTAGAATTTCCACTTAGGGGCACATTGGATTTTTTGACCAATTCGGCTCAAGAGTTAGGGATGCTTTGTTTTGAGAACAAAGACATTAGGAGAGCTTTACGTGAGAGGCTCTTTGTTATGGCCTAAGCATCTGCTGAATTGTCACAATCCACTTGGCTAAATCACTGTTTTGTGTGAGTTCAGTAAACTTCTGTTATTAAAAAAAGAGGCAATGAAAGCACCGAAATTTAGCAAAAGATTTAACCAAAGCCTCTGGGAGACAGGAAAAAAATGGAGAACACAAGGTGATTTAGAAAAGAGTGTCAGCTCTGGAGAGTTGAGCCCTCTCATTGTGACCTTTGACTATAGACTTGACCATGTTTCCTCATGAAACAAAACAAAACAAAACAGTTGTTTTAGTTACCTGATGCCCCTGGTATCATCCTGTTCCTTCAACAACAAACTTGAAGAGATTTCATTTGCATACTCGGTGTGGGTACCTTCTGGCTACTCTCTAACTATTTATCAAACTTTGTGTTTTAGAGCAGGGGTTGGCACATTTCCTGTAAATGACTGGACAGCAAATATTTTTGGTTTGTGAGCCATATAGTCCCTGTTGCAACTCTTCAATTCTGAAAGCAGCAGACATTGAACTCTGAAAGAGATGATTTGTAAACAAATGAACGAGTCTATGTTCAATGCATATTTACTTACACAATTAATGAGTGAGCTGGATTTGGCCCACAGGGTATAGTTTGCCAACTTTTGTGTTAGAGGATGGGTAACTTTCCATTTATTCATTGTTGACTTATTCATTAACTTAAGTCTTTATTGGGCACTTACTAATTGCCAAATACTGTAAATAACTGTATTCTAAACTTCACTTTGCTTTAACGAAGAGAACCAGCAAAGCAAACTTATCAAGCAAATTAACAATGGCAACACTACCTGAAATAATTAATTTTCACAAAAACAGAATGTAGAAAATGGAGTATTAGCCTGCATTTATATTGAAATAAGTTCTTTGGGTAAAAACATAAAATGATTCTCTATATAGTTAGAATACCATCAATCTGTATTGAAGGTCTGCTTGAATACAGCAGAGCAGGATTAGATATTTTGAACATATCCTATATAACTCAGGGGTAGGTATACTGGACAATGGAGTTAATAGGTATGGAAATACAAAGACAATTTGCAATAAAATACAGTGTTATATTTTAAGTCTATTCACATGTTACTATTAAGGACAAAGCATGCACGCACATACAATCACAGATTAAATAACATGCATGTGAGGCTTATAATGCAAAGCTGGTGGACATATTACTAAATTAAGTTTTTGAGAGTGTTCCAGATCCATGAAGTTGGTTTTATCTCAACCACCTTATCCTCTTATAGATCAATGTATTTCCTCTGAAAGCTAAGGTATGTATGAGAAAAGAAAAGGAAGGAACATCTCCATTTCTGTGTAAAATGGAGAGGGTTGAATCACAGTCTTTCCAAAGTAAAAAAGGCAAAACTCTTGTCAACCTTTTTATAAAAATGGAGTGTTAAAATGGATTACAGCAAACCTTGATATAAAAATTTTACAAATATGCTAAAAAAAAAGTCCCAGGCTAACTTCTGTCATTCATAAAAATACTGAATAAAATATTAGCAAAATGAAACTGTGACATTTGAAAATGATGTGTCATGAACAACTTGAGTTTATTTTAGGAATGCAAGGTTGGTTTAACATTTAAAAATTGATGTAATTGGCCGGGTGGCCTGGCTTAAGCCTGTAATCCCAGCACTTTGGGAGGCCGAGATGGGCGGATCACGAGGTCAGGAGATCAAGACCATCCTGGCTAACACGGTGAAATCCTGTCTCTACTAAAAAATACAAAAAACTAGCTGGGTGCCTGTAGTCCCAGCTACTCAGGAGGCTGAGGCAGGAGAATGGCGTAAACCTGGGAGGCAGAGCTTGCAGTGAGCTGAGATCCGGCCACTGTACTCCAGCCTGGGCGACAGAGCGAGACTCTGTCTCAAAAAAAAAAAAAAAAAATTGATGTAATTTATTACATAAGCATGTATTACAAAAGAAAAGAACCATATGATCCTATTAGTGGATGCAGAAAATATTTGATAAAATTCAATAGTCATTGAAATGGCTAAAATTAAAAAATACTCTTAGCTTTTAAAAAATCTATGGGAAACATTATTGTGGTTAATTGTGAAATAATAGATATTCTACCTGAAATTGGGAATGAGAGAATGACATAAATTGTCACTATGTCGATTTAACATTGTACTAGAAGTCACCAGTGCAATAAAGCAAGAAAAATATATAAAGAGTGAAAAGGGAAAAATAAGCTGTTACTATATGTGTATGTAGAGAATTTGAAGAATCTGCTGATAAACTATTAAAATGACCAAGTGATTTTAACAAAGTCACTGAATACAAGATGAATATATAACAGTTAGTGTATTTCTATGTATCTACAACAAACAACTAGAATCTGAAACATAAAGTGATTAATACCATGCCAAAACCCGTAAATATCTAGGGACAAATGGAATAAATGTAAAACCTCTAACCAGAATATTTAGAAACTTACAGAGAAATTAGAGACCTAAATATATGGGAGGAAATAATTTGTTCATGAACTGAAAGACTCAATCACTTATGTATTTCCCAAGTTATATATGCCTTTCTTGAGGGTGAGAGAAAAAAATGTTTTGTTTTGTTTTTTAAAAAAAGAGAAGGGTAAAGGAAAGATGTTACATGCTCTATCTGTGCAATTTGAATATCCCCAGTTAAACGATCATATTGCTAGGATGCTTACCAAGTTTTGGGCATTTGGAATTTAGAGATGAATAGGATACGGCCCATACCCTTGAGAACCTCAAGAAGTATGTATATGTGTGTAAACTCAAATAACGTAATAGAATGAGATTGGTGAGACAAAGTGGGATGGAAGGTTCCCACTTTGTTATGGGGCTTTCATCCTTGTTGGCAAACTTTTCTACTCATAGGCTGCTTTTCAAATTGGAATATGCCTAAAAGTTATTCTAAAATGTGTTTAATGTGCAGATTCCAAGGCCCTCTCCCCAGAGATTCTGATTTGGTGGATCTGGAGGCTCAGCAAAATTAGACCTCAATGGCTGCTGAACAGCAGTTTGGGAACTACCCTTGCAGGTGTTTTAACAGGCTGGTATTTTAGAGACAACCCTCACAAGGGTGTGGAAGATGAACTGGAAGAAAGGAGGAAAAGAGGGTACAGGGGGAAATCTCATGCAAGAAAGAACATGAGGAGATGATTGCAGAACATCAAGAGAGAAATGACTTTAATGGATCACTTCTCCTAGAATTCCCTGTGTCTGTGTGAGTCTGGTGGCGCCCTTTGTGGTGAGCATCCTGAGTATGAGAAGCTCACCCTTTTGTAACTTTCAGTGCCCAGCATGGTGTCCTGTGATTCCTCAGCTGGTGCTTATGAGTGAGTGAGAGATCTGGCCTACCCATGCAACCTTTCTGGGCCGTGTGCATTTTGTTTTTGGGATGCTTCAACTCCTCCTCATTTCTCTTTTGCTATCTTGGATTCTTTGATACCACCTTCCATGCAACAATGCCTTCAGTTGTCCCTGGTTTGTCCTGGCCTATTGTGCCCTGGTAAGTCTCTCTCTGTCTCTGTCTCTCTCTCTGTCTCTGTCTGTCTCTCTCTCTCTCTCTCTCACTCAGTGAGTCACGCTCTCATTCTCACTGATACAGTATCCTCAGTGTCTAGCTCCATGCCTGACTCATGGGTGTTCAAGGAAGAGACAAATAATTCATGATTAAAAATACGAATGAGTAAATGAATGAGGGCAGGCAGGCGGCAGGCCTTTGAGCATGTAGACTTTCCTCCTACGAAACCAGCAAAAAGTCTGCTCTGAAGGCAGTGAGTGAGAGGATTAATTCTAGCAGCAAGGCTACCAGTGCCCCCAGCCCAACTGAGCTAAAATAGCTCCCTCCTGCCAGTCAGTTAGATCCAAAACCAGAGAGGGGAGGGCGTTCACTCCAGACTGCTCCCTGAACAGACACACGCCTGACTTTTGGGAATGACAACTTGTCTATGAGGCAGGACATAATTTATGGAGATTCGCTGGGTTGGATGTTAGATATTTCCTAGGATTTTGGAGTCCAACATTTGTTCTTTGGATTTAAAGGAAAAATAATGAAGTTATAATTCAGAATAAAGCTCTGCCTCTGGGAGAAAAATAGATGCAAAAGATCCCTCGGTAAGTGCTGCAGAAGGCAGGGGCCGGCACGCTGGCTCTTGGCAAAGCCAGCTTGGCCCCCGTGCAGGGATGAGCAGCCAGGGAGACCTGTGCAGGGTCTCAGACCCCAGCTTACACAGGAGAGGCTGAAATGTCCCTGGGCTCCTCTCTGCATTCTCTGTGGCAAATTCAGAAAAGGGATTAAGTAAGAGTTTCATCCTCTTCTTCCTGCTCCCCAATTTAGCCACTGATATGGAAAAACGATCATTTGAAATGAAAGCCCCTTAATGAATATTTAGCTTTCTCTGTTTTTGCCACAAATTATTTTAACATTCCTTGGAGCCTCCACCTCCCTCCTTATTTTACGAACTTTCACATTTTAATGTCAAAACAACTCTAAGAAGCAGAAACAGCTTGCCCATAGAGCCTGGCTCTGGGAAGCTAACGTATTTTGCAGTCACACTCCTGTGGTTTGGTGATTGGGGTCAGTTTTAATGCGCTGTGTCTTGAATCCACATGGGGTTTAATTTTCCATTTCAGAGCATATCACCAGTTTCATATGGATTTAATGTTACTGATCTTTCATATTACTTTGATTTTTTTTCTCAAGTAATTTGTCCTCTCTTGGTTCCTACTCGTAATCCTGTTTTTTTAATATATTGTTTTATTTTTTACCTATATCATCCTCAGTTTCTCCATCTATGGAATGTAGACAACATTGCCATTTTCGTAATTTGCTTTGAGGATTAAACTAAATTAATATATTTACAGCACTTAACATAATACTTGGCACACATAAGCTTCTCACTGACATTGGCTCTCAATTTTGTCCATTTCTACCTAATAGAGACACTGAGCCGAACACAATACTAAATAAAATTTTTCATGAAGAAAAATATTATACCAAGTTTCATGGTGTGTCCTCAAAGCTCATGCCACTTTGTCATATACTTGTTTGCAAAAATGTGCGTGTGTGTGTGTGTGTGTGTCTCTCTCTTTCATCAGGCTGTCTTCCTTCTGGGCAAGACAGCATCTTACTAAGTCCTGAAGGCCCAGCAGGTATATAGAGCCAGCACCAGGTTCGCATATAACAATTATTGGGTTACAAGCAGAAGTGCAGGAATCAGAAAGGCCTGGGCTTTAATCCTGGGCTGTGGATTCCTTGGCTAGTTAATTCTCTGAATGTTGATGTCCTCATCTGTAAACTGGAGATAGTAATGCCTGCCTTTCTAAGTTGTTCTGAATATTAAAGAGTCAATCAATGGGAATGTTTAGTCAGGCACTGGCTCTTAGGGTATGTGCTAAATCAGTTATAGTTTATTAAGACATAAGTTGATAGCATATAATTTTTTTTTAAACCAGTATGCACTTTCCTTTCCACTCCATAACCACTTTATTTTCATTGATATGAGAACCTGTCAGAGTCCTGCCTAAGGGAAGGGAACCCTTCCTTCCCTAAGTAACACGCTGCACATACAGGACCTCACGGGTCCTTGGTGCTGACCAGTGAAGTGTCTGCCTCCAGGCTCCTCCTCCATGATGGGCCCTTCTCCATATAGCAGTCAGTATGGCCTTTGCAAAATGTTGATCTGGTGATGCCACCGCACTGCTTTACATCTTGGAGTTACTGTCCATTGCTTTTGAGATGAACAGAACTCCACAAGGCTCCACATGGGCCCTATACGCCTTCCTACTTCCTCTCAAGTTACTTTCTTTCTCTTGTCTCCTCTCTAGCCACACCTCGCTTCTTTCAGTTCTTGCTGACACAAGACATTTACATGTTTTTCCTTCTGTTCAGAATGCTGTTATTCCCTCAGTGGCTTGTTAACTCCCAGTCATCTCAGCTTTACTTAGCCTAAACCTCGCTTCTTGGGAAGCCTTTCCTGAGCCATCTAATAGGGTCAAATCTAATATCGCATTCTCTCCTTGCAATGAATGCCTTTCTTTGTAATATCCTGTACAGTCACAGTTTGTTTGGTAATCTTTATCCCCACTGAGACCTTACAAAAGCTCGTGTGATTATTCAATTAATATATATCTCCTGCATTGTACTGTGGGGTCCTCGAGGTAGAGGACCGCCTTCTGTTTTGTGCATTATTATATCAAGGACTCCTATTCAGTTGGTTTACACTGGCCTGGCCCTGCCAGTTACTAAACTGACACAATTCCATATGAGTAGGCAAATAACTGACTCCTATATACCCTGAGTGCCCCTTCTGCCACCCCAACTGCCCGCCTGAAAACTGTGCCCACATCCTCCTCACACACAATTCAGGAACAAAAGGTGCAATACGTGGCACAGCAGGACTCTTCGAAACCCTGCTTCAGCACCTCGACTGGCGCCCATGCCATGCCCATGTCTTGCCGTTCTGAACTATTTTGAACATCACATGGCAAGTGTTTGGTAATGTCACTTGATAAACATTTATTGGATGAAGAGGATGCTTGCTGAAAGGAAACTCAGATGTTGTTTCAGAGTGGGGCTCAGCTTGCCCTGCAGCTGTGGCCTGGGCTGTAGCCTTGATCCTTTATTCCCAAGTGCCCAGGGAGTTTCTTCACCAGAGGCCTTTCTTCTGACTGAGTGCACCATTCCTGTGATGGTTGGGATTTGAGACCTGGGATCCAAACTAGAAAATGTGGCAATTGGGGAAAAACAACCCCCAAACAAGTTCATATTCTCTCCTTCTCTGAACCTCTGAACATTTGCTCCACGATGGATGGGTTGATAGAAATAAGGAGAAATATGGTTGGCAAGAGTTCACAGAAGCACTCACTGTGTCTTCTCTTTCCACCTTAGGCCAGCCCTTTTCTTTTCCTGTGTAAAATAATTAAATGTTGAGACAAGAAATGAATACTTTTTTCTTGTTTCATGAAATAGGGTAAACCCAGAGCCCTTGCTACCCAGGGGGTGTTGAAAATGGGAAAATAAAGATGATGGTGCTGGGCCCTTAATGGGGAAGTGTGCTAATTGTGATGACACAGAAGACAGAGGCAGGCAAGGAATTTGATTGCTCCTCAAGGGAATCTCTATTTCACAGTTCCAAGAAGCAAAGTCCCTTTCCCTCAGCCCTGCTGGCCTGCCGTGGCATTTGGGAGTTGTGCAGTGGTAAGGCACACGTTAAGGCCAGTGAGGGGCCCCAGCTCTCAGGGCTTTGACTGTGATTCACCAGCATGGGGTGAAGTGGACGGAAGGCATAGGTCAAAACGAAACAGTAGCACCTGTGCAAAGCAGTATGCCACCAGGTTAAACCTCACTAGAATGTTACTGATTCCTTCATTATTTTAAGCGGGGATAAAAAGGCAAATGGCATACAATGTTTTCCCTTATTTTGGCTTCAAAGAGAAGATAAAAATGTGCAGAAATAACAATAATAAGTAGAATAGAAAAGTGCTCAGGGAATTTAGAAAAAGAGATTATTTTCTACAGGGGTAGACACTGTTTCATGGGGAAGGTACAATTTGGGGTTTGAAGGGCATGTAGAACTTGAACACAAGAAGATGAAGAAATGATTTATCACAAGTGTTTAGCAGAGAATGATCTAATCAGAGCTGTGACAGTGGTGTGCTGGGTGAGTTCAGGATGAGAGGTGAGGGAAATTTGGGCAAGGGGATACAATTCTATTGTTTTGGGCCGTGGTGACTGAAGGCATAGAAAGGTGGTGGTCAGCAAGAGAATTGTCTGTTCACAGCCTCTGGAACGTGAGTAGACTTGGAAGGCAGGCTATGGAGAAGTGGGCAGGGGAGGGGAGGATGACAGAGCCATTAGCATAGAACTGGTAAAAAAGAATAGGTAAAGAGGGAACATCAGGTTTAGTTTAGTTTTTCTGAGCTTAAGAAGCCAACAGGAAGGAGGATATGGACATGAGATGGACAGTTAGAAAGATTAGAGCTGAAGGTGAAGGTCAGGACCGAGCTATAGATTTGGGGGTGAAATTTATGAAGGTGAAGGGAAGCCACAAGCAATGAGGAGATTGCCTGCCGACAGACTTTAGAGAGAAACTGGGCAGTGAGGGGGTACTGACAGCAAATCCAAAGGAAACAGGGGTAGTGATCTGGGAATTCCTTGGGCGCCAGCAGCTCCTGACTTTGCATCCAATGATGCAGTTGAGCTGAGTAGAGAGAGGGAGGCCTGTGTGAAAGGGTGAATGTTGACTTTTAGACTCTGCTAGTCTGTGTCTAGGCAATGTCTAGTCCCAGTTTGCTGAGGACTTTCTTGATTTTAGCATGGAAAGGCCCCATCTCAGGCAAACTGGTACAGTGGATTACCCTATATATCTCAAATCTTCCTGCTATGAACTTACTGCATGCATAATATTTTTTTACTTTTTACCAGAGGATCAAATCTTTCCCGTTGAGGCATCCGTGCATGGGAAGAGCACTGTCATCTGCAGGTTGCTCAGCAACCCTGCTGTGTGTTCAAAACACATGGTTTTACTTGGACCAGGCTGGCCAACTTTGCCCCGTAATGGGTCATGTTTATACCTAAAAGTAGCCCAGTGAGCTCCAGCTTTGATGAAAAATGGACAAACCATTTTGGTGCGGAAGTTTGAAGCTGTGAGCTCGACGAGAATGGGCTCTATCACTATTGGATGTTCTTCATTTGCTGTGCATGTGACCTTGGAATATGGACTTTGGTCATGGGTGAAGGCAAAAGAGAGAAGCATCAGGGAATGCCTAGTTTGATATGTTATTCAAGGCTTCATCTTGAAACTGGAAACAGGTGTCCTTGAGTCTAAGCAGATATATCTAAACCAAGGCCCCAAATAACTGAATGCAGATACACCATCAACTCCCCTGTATGGACAGTGGCTCTTGGGAAAACTCATGTCAAATTATCTACCAAGGTGCACACTAGATATTTATGAAATATTCAGCTCTGAACTTGGCTGTGCAGGAGAGTCCAAAGAAAGAGCCATTACAGTTCTTGTTTTAGGGGCATCAAAATTCAATCAAGAAATAGAGGCAAATACACCTGAAAAAAAAATCTGAAAAAGCTTCACATGGTGAGGCATAAAAGTAGGTATTCTAGAAATTCAGAAGAGGGGATATGGGTGTGGGCAGGAGAAACTCAAGAGGGCTTCATGGAGCAGGGGCTGCTTCTGTGGGGGATTGAGGAATAGAGAGGAGACAGTGTCTTCACAGAATCATAGCCATTAGTGAAGGCTGAAAAGTCAAGTCTCTTTCTCCGGGAGCCCAGTATCACCTCCATTACTTTACTCTTGCTTCTGTCACCAAAGGCCGTATTTAAAACATGATAGGTGAGCAAGAGAACAGACATTTCACCTTCTTTCCTCTCCTGTAGTCACTTTTTGATTGCTGATGGCAACTGTAGTTGGTTTCTTGCTCAACTTCCAAATTCTCAATCCCATCACATGTCTCTGGGTCACGTCACTGGTGTCCTGAGTTCTAGTATTATATTATAGATTATGGGCCAGGCGCGGTAGCTCACGCCTGTAATCCTAGCAGTTTGGGAGGCCGAGGCGGGCGGATTGCCTGAGCTCAGGAGTTCGAGACCAGCCAGGGCAACACATGAAACCCTGTCTCTACTAAAATACAAAAAGCTTACCTGGGCATGGCGGTGTGCACCTGTAGTCCCAGCTACTCGGGGGGCTGAGGCAGGAGAATTGGTTGAACCTGGGAGGCATAGGTTGCAGTGAGCCAAGATCATGCTACTGCACTGCAGCCTGGGTGACAGAGCAAGACTCTGTCTCAAAAAAAAAAAAAAAAAAATTATGAGGGCTGTCAATGTTTATCTTTTCTTTTTACTTTTCTCATGTACTTGCCAAGGCAGAGGAGCTGAAATAATTTTTCTAAGAACTGTTAAATTTTCTGCTACAGTCAAATAAGGTGTGGTAGGGTTTACTCTTCATCCTGTCAGTGTGGTAATTTTCCAAATTCTACCAACAAAAAGCATGGGGTTCTGTTTGACCTGTTTGGCTAATGTTTCCAGGTGCCCTAACATTTAGGAAGGACCTCCTCAGGCTCCTCTGCTTGGACCTTGGTTGGACTCCTTAGGATTTTGGATTTAATAGCCTGAAATGCAAAGGCCAAGAGCTCCAAGTGATTCACTCTGATTTCCTTGCTGGGGGCCAGTTTGCAGCACTTTCCTGGCAAAGCAAACCTCTAAAGCATGTAGCAATTGCTGTGTACTTAACTTTTTGCAGAAAAGGGAAATGCAATTGGATGTGTAGCTTCTTGGAGGGAGGTTTTGGAAACAGACTGAATATAGAAAGATGAGTGGCAGGAGCCAGCTCGGGGATGGATGAGGATGGCAGGTTGTGGGGGCTGGGAGAGGTGAGGGGCCATGAGGAAGAGTGGTGAGAATGAGATGGCAGCACCTCCGTCCCAAGGAACTTTGCACATAGTGATGAAACAGTCTACCAGTGATGACATAGTCTACTGTGCTATGTCTTGTACTGAACTTGGCAGTTGAACAGATGGTACAGTTCCTCCCTGTAGGCTGGTGTCCCAACTTTTGTGTTAGTCTAGTGTGGTTGACGTAGGGAAATATTAAAAGTAAAGAACTGTGAGGAGTCTTGATTCCAGGCACTGCTCAAAAGCCACCCTGACCAATATCCCTGTTTCTGACATTGCAAATTCTGTCCTATTCATCCTCAATGCCTGACACATAATGAGTGTTTGTTGATCAAATGAGTGACCACGTGGGACTCACTGAAGAGCTGTTTTGTGAGAGAAAGGGAATACATAACAAGCTTTCCCTTGTCTTGGCAGGTCTTATCATGACAAATCTCAAACATAAAATTCAGGCTGGGCACGGTGGCTCATGCCTGTAATCCCAGCACTTTGGGAGGCTGAGGTGGATGGATCACCTGAGGTCAGGAGTTCGAGACCAGCTTGGCCAACATGGTGAAACCCTGTCTCTACTAAAAATACAAAAAATTAGCTGGACATAGTGGCAGGTGCCTGTAATCCCAGCTACTTGGGAGGCTGAGGCAGGAGAATCGCTTGAACCCAGGAGGCAGAGGTTGTAGTTAGCCGAGATCGTGCCACTGCACTCCAGCCTGGGCAATAGAGTGAGACTCCATCTGAGAAAAAAAAAAAATCAGTCCAGTTTTTCAGCCATTTTAGTGGCTCATCATTACCTTCCCCATCACTGCCTTCCCAGTCTCCAGAGTTAGGCATGCTTAGTTAGGCAAGTGAGGATAACTTGCAGTATCTCAAAATGTGACAAATGGGTCTTCGATCTAAATAGTTTCTTGAGCTAGAAGGCTGTGAGCAGAGAGGATGGAACCCTGACTTCTCCATTGCTGCTTGCACTGGGGAAAAGCATTAGGAATTCAATGCCCTCTGTGTTCACTGCAGGAGTTGTCCTGCTGCCACGTTATACTCCTGTCTAGAATTGCAGAGAAGAGATGTCAGGACTTGAAAAATTGCATATGCCGACATGTTTGGAGTTATGTTATCACTCTGTGGAAAGCCTTCCACTGCTCTTAAGGTTCGTAAAAAATTATGCTTTCATCACCTCAGAGGGACCAAGCCAAACATTTGGTAAATTTCTGTGTCAGTCTGTTTGTAGATTGTTGATGAAATGAAAGATGCCTGCTTCAAAACCTCATCACTACTGGACCTGAGTGGGGATGTGTTTTGCAGTTTCAGTACACACACACACACACACACACACACACACACACATACACACAAAGGCACACAGAGACACAGACACATACACACAGACAGACAGACACATATTGATAAATATGCAGGTGGAAATGGGGAGAATAATCCCTGACAGATACAGAAATTTTGTTGAAAGGTATCCTTGTGCAGAAATAACTCCTACAAATAAATAAATATCAAACAAATCTGAACAGTTGGTGAGATACAGGCTTGATCAAAGTTCTTTCTGGCCTAGCCAAGCAGACCTTCCATTGGATTCTGGCTGGATTTAACTCATATGCAAGATGACATGGGCTGGATATGTGTGTGCACCCTGACTCGTATTATGAGCCTCTATTTCTGCAACAAAACCTAAATCAGGGAGAATGGAAAGCTCTGGGTCTGAGTTTAGTGACTGGGCTCAATCTATACATGAATAACACTGAATTTATGTCCAAATTTTGCCAGAGACAATCAGTGCTTTTTAGCAAATGCCAAACTAAATAAGCTCTTGATATAGGGTTTTGCAAGGTATCCCCCTAATCTCTTACCCTTTAGAAAGGACTTCCTTAACATTTTTTCAAAGGGACCTGATCATATTGGCCTGAAATTACCACATAGGTGACACTTTGACTTGCTATATTACCCTTAAACAAATTTATTTACTTCTAATAGAACAAAACTAAAATACATCCAGTGCCTGAGGGCATCTACGTAGGAGATAATCAGAGCAATGAAAATGAATCTCTTCCTTCAGTCTCCTTGGACTGTAAAGGAAATGGCTCAGAACAATGCCTCTGAAGGTTGCCAGACCAAAAGGATGAACCTTGTCCATTGTTAAAAGCCTCCTGGTCTGGATGTCTGTTTATGTTTTTCATATGTGAACTTGTGACCCAATAATAAACTACCTGGCTCTCAAATCCATTTCCTATCATAAACCTTTCACCTGGGCCAGCCGTGGGCAGGTGCGCTTCTGCCAGTCGCCTACCCCTGCTGCTGATTCTAGCCATGAGCATTTGTTCCAGGGCGCAGCCAGCACCCTTTAAATTCCGTTTGAACACCTCGTGACTGGCTGCTGTGTGAGGAACAAGATAAAAGTCCTCCCAGCTGCCTCCAGCTGGGTTGGTTCTGACCCATGTTTCTCCTCTGGGCGTGAGGACGATGCTTTGTGTGTTCAGTTGAGCAGCCACAGTGGCCTTTCTATGTGAGGCTGAGCCGATCATGGGTTCTGGTTGGCTCTGTGTCATTCTGCCATACCCAGAAACCCATGAAGACCCTAACGCCAGAGAGTTACAAACACACCTCAAATTAATTTTCTTTCCTTTTCTTCCACTTCACTTTCAGGCCAGGCTGTGCAACCCTTGAGTGTGCACATCTCCTCTGAGGTCAGGCTCTTGGTGTTTTCTCCTGGTGGACTCCCAGACTCCTGAGGATTTCTCAGGCCGCTTCCCTGCCTGGAACACTCTTCCTAGCTGCTCTTCTTCTGGCCATATCCCTCTTTCCTTCAGGTCTCAGTGTTTTTCTAAAACGCTTTAAGCTACCAGCATGGTTTGTAATTTTCTACACACACATCGTACTCATTTTCTGCAAAACACTTACCAGAATTAGTAAAGATATATGTGTACTTATTTACTGTCTTTCTCCCAAAATAAAGAGTAAGCTCTATGAGAATTAATACCACATCTTTATTATTACTTTACATCTAACACTTACGTTGCTGTAGATTGTCAATAAATAGACTGTGATCGAATCAATGAGTGAGACTATTGTCAGATCCTGAAAATGCCCTGGACTCTGCATTAGTTTTCCCAGAAAAGGTGAGAAGACAACAAACTTTGCCTCTCTTCCTCTTGGAAAACTAGGAGAGTCAAAAGGAGAGTTAACATGACAGGGAATAGAAAGGTACATCCAGCAAGAGTTTCGTTATTGTCCAAGAAAAATATCAGTAGGCTAAGCTGACACCTTTGTGCTGAGCCCAGACATGCCTGGTCCTACCAGTTACCTTGCCAGCATTTCCCGCTCTGCCTGGTCTGACAGTCCAGGTCAGAGCCTCCATCTCCCTGTATGGTTAACTATTAGAGTTACTGTAGAATTGTTGGCACATCATTTATCCCCTGGCATCTTCTCAACAAGGATTAATCATCCCCATGGGACTTGTTTATGTACTTGATTGGTTTTGATAATTCTTGGTGCCTTCTGCAGGGGCAAGCCCTTTGCATAGAGCTGCTTATGGAAGGCTAAGATATCTGCTACCTAAGTTGCTCTCAGTAAAGTCAGTTCAGTTCCTTTCAATTCCATTCCATGCAATTAATCTTTGCTTGACTATAATGTAGATAAGTAGTGGTTAATGAAACCATTCCCTAAGCCACTTAAGGAATTTCCTCTAATAGGTGGCGTTGGTGTTTTCTGGTCTCTTTGGGAACCTCTAAGTGTTGCTGCACAGGTCTCTAGATCTTTGGAGGTTTTTGATGGGGTTGGGGAGGAGTGATGCTGGAATGGCTTATTCACCCACGGCTTCCAGAGTGACCATTTCAGGCAGGACACCACCCAGGCGAGGTTACCTTTGCCAACGACCTCTTAAATCTTTTTTAGTAATCCTTTTTGTCACCGTTTATCTTTCATGTGTTGTCTCCTGTCCTCATGTCTTTCCTTCTCTCTCTGCTGTGTTGGTAAGCATGGACACTGACACACTCAGGGGTATCAGTTTCTACCTGGGCTCTGGATCTAGACAGTTGGTAGGATCTGATTTGAGTCAGGGGTGTTATTTCAATACCTTATTGCAGTATTTTCTTTATTATCATTTCAAGTGATTCCTTCTGTTATAAACTTGCTATGATTGCCTTAACTGAGCACCTACTACGGGCCAAGTGCTCTGAGCCCTGCTTTCAAAATAATTCATAATTCATTACAGAAAACAGATGCTTGAGTAAACATAAAGCAAAGCAATGTCTCATGTTGCATACGTGTGTGAGTGTGTATGAGTGTTGTATAGGGATTGCTGTCATACCCTGATAAGGACCAAGTCCCTGAATTAGTTCTTGTTGTGTTTCTGATTGGTAAGAATTTGTACATTTACGTCAGGGGTTGCAAATTCAAATGTCTGTGATTCAGGAAGAAAATATGTATGAAATAAACTGTGGGACTATGATATATTTGAGAGAGCACGCCCACTCTAAGGAGGCTAGTGGCTATGCAATATTTTCTGATTACTGCTATTCAAGCATGAGGAACCAATGTTGTCTGCTCTTTTGATTATTCAAGAGAACATAAAAATCCACATTTCTTATGTGACTTTTCCCAATGTTTAAATCATGCTGTTGGCCAAAAAACATCCAACCTACTTCTGAATGCAGTTCACAGCCACCAATTTATAAAACTGGTTTGCACCAGGAATGCAGACTTTTTGATGAATATCTTAGCTGAACTGAAATTGTTGGGCCTAATTTTGGGGGCTTTTAACTACTGTGTTATCAGTTTATCTTCCGTGGTGCTGATGGCCTTAGCTATCATGGGTCGCTGTGTACTCTCTGATGATCCATTATCCTCTGGAAGATTCACCCTATTTGTTGCTGTGCATGTGGAGAGAACTTCACAAGATGCCTGCAAAAATCACTGAAATCTGTTGCTTTGAACGCTGCTGGGTTGCCCTGGTTTCTGTTTCCTCTTTCATCCTCTCTGCCTTTATGTGAATTCTGCCTTCCCTAAATTCTGTTCTTTAGAATCTCCTTTTCTTTTTCACATCTCTTCTGTTCTCTTGACCCTCTGGCAGAGACTAGATTAGTTGTTCATGAAAACAGTTTATTCTTCTTCCTAGGCATATAACTGGAATGAGACCCCCCAGCCTTCTCCCTGCAGCGAGGGAAGACCATATGACTGACCAGTGGAGTTTGCCTGGACTAACTTTGACTGTCTCCTACATGCAGGCTTCCCAGCCCTGTAGTTCCTTACCCAGTAGCTTGATGCAGATAATCACGGCGATGTTAAAAGCCATGTGTTGCATATAGCAGACCACCAAGATGGAAGGACGATCAATTCCTGCATTAATACCTGGGGAGAGTTTTCTGTTTGCTCAGAAACACCTGTACTTTACATGAGTGAAATGAACTGATAGTGTATTTGAGTCATTATCTGTTTTGGTCTGTGCTGTGGTTTGGATGTGGTTCGTCCTGCCAAAACTCACACTGAAATCCGCACTGTGGCCATGTGGAGAGGTGAGGTCTAATGGGAGGTGGTGGGTCATCGTATGGATCCCTCATGACTAGGTTTATGCTTTCCCATGTGGGTGAGGGAACTCTCCCTCTAGAGAGATTGGATTAGTTCCCACAAGAGCAGGTTGTTAAAAAGAGACTGGGGCATCCTCACTTTTTCTCTCTGGTTTCCCCTCTCACCATGTGATCTCTCTGCCTGTGCCCCCTCCCTTTCCACTTTCTACCATGAGTTGAAGAAGCATGAGGCTGGGGACAGTGGCTTATGCCTGTAATCCCAGCACTTTGGGAGGCTGAGGCAGGAGGATTGCTTGAGCCCAGGAGTTTGAGACCAGCCTGGGCAACATAGTAGGATCCTGTCTCTATGCAAAATACAAAAACAAAATTAGCTGGGCATGGTGGTCCGTGCCTGTAGTCCCAGCTACTTGGGAGGCTGAGGTGGTAGGATCGCCTGAGGCTGGGAGGTTGAAGTTGGAGTGCATCATGAATGCACCACTGCATTCCAGTCTTGGTGACAAAGCGAGACCTTGTCTCGAAAAAACAAAAACAAAAAACAAGAAGCAGCATGAGACCCTCACTAGATACAGCTGTCCAATCTTAGACATTTTAGCCAGCAGAACTGTGAGCCAAACAAACCTTTTTTTAAAATAAATTACTCAGCCTCAGATATTCTGTTGTAGCAACACAAAATAGACTAAGACAGGGTATGTCAATGGACTGTTAGATGTCTGCTAGACTGTAAGCCACATAAAATCAGAGTGAATTCTCTAATTGTCTTTTCCAACCTGTGTTCCAAGAACCAAGCATAGAAGCAAACACACCATAGGTGTTCAGAAAACGCTTCTGGAATAAATGAATGAAAGAAAGAATTTCTTCATAGAACTTTGTTAGGGACTTAGGCATCATCCATCCATCATATAGATGAATGAATGAAAGAATTTCTTCATAGAACTTTGTTAGGGACTTAGCCATCATACATCCATCTATCATATACCTCAGTCTTCATAGCATAACAAATGAACAAATGGAAGCTCACAGAGAGGAAGTGACCGTCCAAGGCCAAATATCTAGTTAATCCCAGGACACAGATCAGCAAGCACAGAGTTTCAGTCTGTTGCTTTTTTTCATCCCATCTTCCATCCACAGTAACCATATTTACATCCACAGATGCTAAGGAAAGAAAAGCAAGATTTCATGCCTTTGCTTCTAACCCATTAATCTCAACTAGAATGAGTTGCCTACTAATATAGTTTACATGTGAAATAAGTTCTGAATGGGCCATATGATTTGCTGGGGATTCATGGGAAATCTGTTTTGGAAATCAAATGGCAGGAGAGACATGTAACTGTCATTTGATCTGTACCTTATGAAGTTAAGAAAGTCGTCCTGCAAGTAGTGAACTTGAATTGGATTTTTTTAGAATGGGATGTGTTTTGTTTGGAGAATAGGATCTTGGAATATGATACTGGGTGTACCGAAGCTCAGAGTCAGCAAAGGGTACAGTGTGTTACTGGGTGGTCATAGCTAGACTGAGGTACAGGTTGAGAAAAGCTGAAAGGGATTTCGGGAGCTTAGGAACAACAGGGCAGGTGGATAAGCAAACCTGGAGATTGTATTTGATAGTTCGTGCTTATATTTCATTTATTTGAATTAAAATACCATGCAGGTAAATATAAACTCCAGTTTTAAAATGTTTCTGTAGAACAGCTTCCCCCCCACCCCCACAGGTTTATCCCAGCCCAGTCAGTGACAAACTATTTTCCACACAGACCTTTCAAAATTCATCGCCATGATGGAATGACTGAAAAGGACTCTTCTGGGTGGCCATTGCTGTTTGTTTCTGGTTTTATAAATCTATGATTCTGTGCTATATGCCTTTGCACTGTCTTTCACAAGTAGGCATATCCCAAGAAATCCTGGTTGTCGCATTAACTCTCACGGTGGCATTCACTGTGCCTGGCATAGAACCTGTCTGGATGGGCAGGTTTAGGTGATGGAAGAAATGTTCATACTATCCTTGAGTGAGGTTTGGATGAGTTGAGGTTTCATGGAATAAAAACTTTGCCAACTTCTTCTCTAAGAAAATAACATCAATCTAAGAATTCAATTGGAGGGCAATTTATTTTTCAAAAGTTGCTTTGTGCTTGCAAGTTATTCTTTTGAAGATGCAGTGACTCTATTCTTGATCAGCAATGCTGGAGAAGGAAAGAATACAAGGAATAGGGATTCTGAGTCCTCAGAAAAGACTATATCTTCTGTACTCACTTTCAAAGTCTTGTGGGCCAAGATTAGGCTGACCTCAACTGATTGGCATTTTAGCCCTATTGGAGGAATGCACAAGCCCTGTGTCACTTGTCACTGTTTGCCCTAAGTCAATGGTCATGCTCCCAGGAAGCCAGAATATAGTCTGGCCTCCAGAAGGGCTTTCCCAAGGCAGCACAGGTGAGGATGCCTGAGAGTGGTGCCAGCTGAGCCATCACACAGGATTGCTTCAGTTCTAAGACTAACTCAAATGCTGAGTATAGCCCTGGACCGTGAGAGTCTGAGGGATTGAGTTAAGGGGACTATATGCAGTCCCATTCCTGGGAGGACTACTCTCATAGTTTACCCTAAGAATAACAGTTGTGAAATAAGTGCATAAAAAGCTAGCTGTCAGATCCTCAAAACATGTGGGATTTTCCTAGGAGGATCACTTGAAAAAGAAGACATAGTTGAACTTTGAGAGAGAAGTATGAAAAGAGAAGCAGGTCTTTGCAATGCTGTGGAAGTGTTTCCAGCAGCCAGAGTTGCTCTATGCTTATGGGCATTATGTTATGTGTTCACAAGGGAAGTTATCTTTCCTGTGAATGTTGGTCTTGACTTGTCCTTTTGGACAAAGGGATGGGTCCTGGAGGGGAGCAGAGGACTGAAGTAGAAGATCTTAGAAATCATATTTTAAAGGGAGTTTTTAATATTTGATTTTAAACAAAATGCATAGAAAGTTAACCAATTGCACAGACGAAAAGGGGAAATCCCTACATCCAAGTTTTGTCACTGTGGTATTGAGCAAAGTGAAATTTTTGCAGTTTCAAGGGGGTGTGTACAAAGCTCTTCTCTCTATGTATGGGACAAAAGCTGCTTCTGCCTAAAGCGTTTTGAGTTGCTTCATAATTTTCACACATACCCCTCTCTCCCTATCAGATACAAGCTGCAGCACCACATGATTGGGCAATGACCTTTTCACACTTTCAAGTCATGCTGGCCATTTGGCAATTACAAATTTAATAGATAACATGTGCGTCAAAATCAGCTTTGAGCCTTCCTGTTTGACGGAGTTTTTGGACAAAGAGCTGTCCTTCTGAACTAGTAACATACCAAGTACGCAGGTAGCATCTAAAGTTATTTTCACCTTATTTATTTTCACAGACTGTATTTTTTTTTTAAAGAATCAAGTTAAAAAAGAATACATTCTGTCACTCTTACCTCATGCCAAAGCACTGCAGACTCTACAGTGTAATCTGCATTTGGGCACAGACAGAGCTTGAGAGGTTGAGCTCAAAGGGAAAAAAGGGTTTGTGAGAGTTATGAGCAGATGGAGGGAGGGTTTTATTTTTAATTAGGAGCTCATTTAGAATGGAAATCTGTATGTAATCTGAACTACAGTGTGTATGGTGGTGGACATTAACTGGGAGAACAATGAGAACCTCTGTTGAAGCTTTATCTGAACTGCAACTCTGTTTTCCATACCTCAGTTGTCCAGGTAACGATATTGTCAAATCCAGTGACTTAACCATAAGGGGACTCTCAGATGGGGCACAGGAAAAATGTACACAATGCCTGATGATGGGGAAGTGAGGAGAGAGAGCCTGTGAGAAAGAATGAATGACTGCTGCAAGCTGAGATGCTTTTGTCCCGCCTGCATTAAATGCTTGTTTCCAAGACTGGAGTAAGTTTATAGAATTCTCTTAGTCTTTTCCCTCTGCGCTCTCCTAGTTCTTTGTCATCTTAACAGCTTTTGGAGGAACCAGTCAAATAGTTAAACTGAGAAATGGTTCTTCTTCTTTTCCCTTCCACAGGAACAAGTTGCACTTGGTAGCCATGTCATAAACCAGTGTAAACACATCTCCCTTTCTGTCTTAAGGTTCACATAACTTTCTTGACCTACTTTACATACAATAACATTAGAGCCAAAAATGTACTTTGCCTCATCAAATAGGGGCTTTGCTTGCCTGGTCCTGCCTCTTTTCTGCCTATCAGTATCTCTTGGCAGAGGTACTTCCATTACAACCTGGTGTCCTGAGGCTGGAGATAAAAACACCCAACATGTAGCAATAATGGATGAGCTAAGTCTGACAGATTACCTCATCAATGTGGGGGTTTGGGTGACGATGGTAAACATATAGCTGTACTTTCCTCAATCCCATTGTCTTATGAGCACTTCTCTTCTCTTGAAACACTTGAGTTCTTTCTAAATAATGCAGAATGTGAGAAGAGAGCATAAGACACCATTTGAGAGAAATCCATCAAGGTACAGGCAGACCTTGAGAAGAATTCAAAAAGTATAATTTCAGGGTGGTGATCATAAGTTTTTTAACAACTTTTTTTTGTTGTTTGTTTTTTTTCCAAAAGAGCTTCAAAGGAGATGGTAATATTTTTAACTGAATTTGATCTAATTCTTTCTTGAAGCTCACAGAAGAAACTCAGTGTGAGGTCCAGGAAAAGAGGGTTTTCCCCTCTTTTGGGGAAGGAGGTACATGGGACATAGGATAGCAACCTTTCACAGAGCTTAAGAATGGCACCAATGAGATGCAAAGGGGAACGGGGGAGGCATGGAAATGTCAAAGGGAAAATCAAGACTACATATGCTTTTAAAAATTACTTATGGGCTGGGCATGGTGGCTCACATCTGTAATCCCAGCAATTTGGGAGGCCGAGGCAGGTAGATCACCTGAGGTCAGGAGTTTGAGACCAGCCTGGTCAACATGGTGAAACCCTGTCTCTACTAAAAATCCAAAAAAAAAAAAAAAAAAAAAAAAAAAATTAGCTGGGCGTGGTGGTGGGTGTCTGTAATCCCAGCTACTTGGGAGGCTGAGGCAGGAGAATCGCTTGAACCCGGGAGGCCAAGGTTGTAGTGAGCCGAGATTGCGCCGCTGCACTCCAGCCTGGGGGACAAGAGCAAGACACCATCTCAAAAAAAAAAAAAAGAATGTTTTTTAAAAAGCATTTTTTTCGCATTATAAAAATGTAATATAAAAAACATTTTTTGTATTATTGTCCATGGATTGGGGCCAATTAACTTATGACAGGTAGAATGAAGTGTAGTAAAGAAAGCGCCAGTGGAAAAGAGAACAACCCTTGGGAAGGAGGGGAAGACTGAAAATACATTCATCCATGAATAAATCCTTCTGCTTATGAAATTTAAAAACAATTTCACACATTATTACTCTCTTTGCACAACTCAGACACAGTTACTATTCCTTGTGGTATGTAGGAAAGGTGGGTCTGAAAAAGGTATTCCAGATGTGAAATTCAGATTGTGTTGGCTGATAATTCTACCAAAGGCATTTACTTTCTGTAGTTTTCCAAGCCATGCTCCTGGAAGGACACACCTGAGGGTGGGCAGATGCCAAGCGTGAGGTGAGAGGAATATGGAAACCCGGCTGGTTTGTCGAGAGAAAAACAGTCTCCTTTAGAGTTTTGTTTGGGCATATTCATGAGGGCAGCCCTGCCCACCTTGGGGGAATCTTGGGAAGATAAAGTGAGGAGTGAATGCTGGGTATTTTTACATGGTAGTACACCCTCAGGGGCAAAGCAGATATGTCTTGTGGGATTGGATTATAACATCAGATAGACTCAAATATCAAACAGAATTTCAGGATCAATGTCCCATTTGTGTGCATTAACAAAACAATTAAAAGTTATAAATAGTGAAGGCGGAGGCTAATATTTTCATGTCTTAATTGGTCAGTTCACAATGTTTATTAATATAGTCATGTTTGGAGGTGGAGAAGCCAGTAGATGAGGGAATAATTTAGATTTCAGTTTTGAATACAACTTTTTGCTTTATTGTAATTCAATCTTTTAAGGCTTCTGTGTTTCCTTTATGATCTGGACACTTATCTGTATTGCCTCTTGCATTTATTATAATTACTAGTAACTGTTCACTTTTGTAAGATCTTGTGTTAGTCGAGAAAGAGAGAGAGAGAGAGAATGAGATCAACAGTGAGATCCTTACCTATAGGCCAGACCCAGGTCAGCACCTGGACATCTTGTGATCAGTAAACTCAACCAAGTTTGGGACTGAAGGCTTTAGCTGGCTTTAAGGATAATCATGATATCAACTGAGTATTTATTATGTGATAGGTGCTTAGTGTGTTACAGGTACTATCTCTTTTAATCCTCCAAAGCCACCCCGGAAGTAGAAACATTGTTCTTCCCATTTTACATGCAGGAAAATTAAGCCCTAAAAGGCTTTAGCAACTTGTGTGATGTTACACTGTTGGCAAGTGCAGGGTTGGGATTAGAATCCTGCTCTGTCTGATTTTAAAGTGTGAACTGGATTCCAGGGGGTGAAATCACTATACTTCTAATTTTATGAAGATTGATGTAGAAGGCACCAACTGCCCATAAAACACCTTCAGATAAATCCTCTAAGCATGGATTTAGTTCTCTGCTCGAGTTCAGTTACTTAGGTTATGGAATATTAATTACTGACATAGCTCTTCTTTTCCCTGTTCTTCTTGAGCAAAATCCAAAGGCAAGTGAGAGCCAAATAAAATCTAGGCACTAGAATGAGCCCCAGTTAAGTGCTACCCCTTTCTTTCTCCTGAGAATGTGCCCCAGCTTAATGTATTTCTACAAATATTAATTAAAAAATAAATGCCCCATCCAGTACTATGATAAGTACTATGGTTAGTGTTGTTAAAGAAAATTAATAAAATCAAAATACACTTGAGATAACTAGGTAAATATAAGAGACCACATTTGTGTCAAAATAAATGATATGGTTTATTAATCTATTAATATTAAATTTTTATAATTAGTATTAATATAGTAATATCAATATATTATAACTTGTGTCAAAATAAATATAATTCAGTGCTCTGCTGAATTATATATTGTGAATTCAACACAATTATTCTGTTGAAATAACATTTCTTTGATTTCTGGATGATCTGATAAAGAGATACTTTTTCAAATATTTGATTTGAATATTCGCTTTTACCACCACTGGACCAATAGCCACAGGGAACTAGCTGAACCATGCTTTGATCCTCATACATGGTGCTCAGTAATTATGAGCCCACTAAAGAACATCTCATAGGTCAGAATAAAGCTCTTTCTGAAATAGCAGAGAACCTTAGGACAGACATCAAAGGTATTTTCTTTTCTCTCTGGGATGGTCAATATCTGAGTATACTCAGGTTGTACACATATCACTGTGATGAAAATAGACTCCTCAAAGTAGCAGAGATCAGTTCCCTGCTAGACATACAGGCAGCATGGAGTAGTTGCTTTGCGTATTCACAAGAAATTTGCAGTTAATCTGTGGGTAGAAAATGGGTGATCATTCTCCATTTAAGCAGGATTATGTCCCTTTCCCAAGACCAGGTCTGGCTGTAATAACTTTATAATTCAGGTAGTTAGTTCACTTTTAAAATCTTGTAGATGATTTCATCTTTCCCCCTCCACATGCCCCTTTGCGTATGATTCAAGATTCCTTAAATAAGTTATTCTATCAAATGTCCATTTGACATTTACAGAAATGTCTTCCTCCCAGGGCAAAGACAGGTACCCTTCTCGTATCTTCTAGAACACTAGACAGTAGGAGAAATGGGATCAGATTCCAGTGAGACAAACATAGCAACGAGCTGGATTAGTGTTTTCCACATGGAAGGGCTTGGGGTCAGAGCTGTGTAGCTATGAGGGCATATCCTTAAACTCTGCAGTGCGGTGGAGGGAGAGGAGGGCTTTGGGATCATGTGGGAAACCCCTGGAGCTATATTGGGAGTGAATGAATCAGTAGGAACCCTGTTTCCAGTGTTAGAGATCCTGACTTGTCAGAAATTCTGTCATTGTGCAGGCATATTCCAAGGCATCTGTTTATGCCTGAGCCCTCAGTGGGCCCTTCCCTAAGTTCTTGTCACAAAAGCCAAAAATAAGCTGGGGAAGTATATCACAAACTATGTGAAAAACCGCTCCAGATAATTTGCATTTTTAGATCACCCATTCAAATGCAACCATATCTGTGTGTTGACTTTGGACCCTAGATGAATTCCTGTGCTTCAGGGTTTGAGTATCTTTGGCATGATCTTTAGAGCTGTAGATCATTAGAGGTTGTCCTAGCAATGAGGGGTTCTGCATTTGTTTACATTTTGTAGTGTGTGAAAGCAGAGGACAAAATTGTCTATATTTTATATCTTATATCTGTTTTTATTTTTTATTTTTTTATTTTTTTATTTTTTTTTTTTTGAGGTGGAGTCTTGCTCTGTCGCCCAGGCTGGAGTGCAGTGACCGGATCTTGGCTCACTGCCAGCTCCACCTCCCGGGTTTACACCAGTCTCCTGCCTCAGCCTCCGGAGTAGCTGGGACTACAGGCGTCCGCCACCTCGCCCGGCTAGTTTTTTGCATTTTTTAGTAGAGACGGGGTTTCACCGTGTTAGCCAGGATGGTCTCGATCTCCTGACCTCGTGATCCGCCCGTCTCGGCCTCCCAAAGTGCTGGGATTACAGGCTTGACTGTTTTTATTTTTTTTAAGTGATCTGACATAATGTACATTCAAGAACATTCAAGAATGTTCTCCTTGGGCTAGAGTTTAGTTGCAGCCATCATTATTCATACTCAGAGTGACCGGGAAGAACTTCTCCTTACCCCCACGATAGACCAATTGATAAACAATAACTGATGCTTCTCCCTGAAGAGCAAGATTCCACGAGTCACGAGTTGTCAAGACCCAGATTGATTTTGGCTTTTCATTATTTTGACATTGATTTTACTGACATATACTTAATAACTGATTTTGTTGAACCGATACATAATGCTCCACAATTGTGGATTCCTTTGGTATTTCTTCCCAAAACAATTATGGAAAATCAAATAAAAGGAACATTAGACTCATTGCATTTAGGAAAAAATGGCCCAGGCTCTGTGCCGGGGTTGAGGTTATAAAGATAAATAGGTTGTGGCCCCATTTTCATAAAGATCATCATCCACGTGAGGAGGGATATAGGGGGTTGAGACATATAAATAAACAATCTTACAATGAAGGAATAAGCCACAAAGAAGTATGGTTAACCAAAATGGAGGTTGATTATGCTGGGATGAGGGAAGCTATGGCAAGTCCAAAAAGTGACACAGTGGTTGAATTTTAAATATAACAAAGGCCCTGACAGATGCATAATGTGATGAAGACCATTCCAAGCAGAGGGAAAAACAAGAACAAAGGTACATGTGACATAAGTGGAATCTTCAGAGGTATGCGAACATTGAGACATAGCCGAGAACATAAAATGTGTTGGGAACTAGATGGAGGCAAGACTGAAAAAGTCAGGGAGGGTGAGATTGTGGCAGATTTTCTATGCCTGTTCTTAGAATTTTGAACTTCATTTTCTAGGCAGAGGGTGGTCATCACAGGGTTTTAAGTGGGAAAATTTTGTGACTACTGTTGTGCTTTCTATGACTGACTTGCCATTATTGACATTTGTCTTAGACCAGTTAGTGTTGCTATAACACAATACCTAAAGCTGGGTAATTTATAATGAAAAGAAGTTTATTTGGCTCATGATTCTGGTGGTTGCAAAGTCCAAGGTTGGGCAGCTGCATCTGGTGAGGAATTCATGCTGCTTCCAATCACCATGGAAAGTGAAATGACAGCAGGCATGTGCAAAAATCTCACATGGCAAGAGGGAAAAACCAAGGAAACCAGACTGTTTTTAACAGTCTATAATTGTGGGAACAAGTCCACTACCCCAAGAGAAAGAACTCCCTCACTCCCGTGGGAAGGCAGTAGTCTTTGCATGAGGATCCACTCCTATGACCCAAACACCTTCCATTAGGCCCCACCGCCTAACACTGCCACCTTGGTGATCAACTTTTAACATGAATTCTGGCAAGGAAAAACTACATCCAAACCACAGCAACTTCAGCCTTTCATGCCATCCAAAATCTGAAGGAGATATGAAAACTTTATGGACTCAGTCATCGTAATAAAATTTAAAAATAGCCTTTCTCATATGATTCCATTCTTATTTTTCTTTTTTGTTTGCTTGTTTTTTTGAGACAGGATCTCACTCTGTCACCCAGGCTGGAGTGCAATGGCACAGTCATGGCTCAATGTAGCCTCCACCTCCCAGGCTCAAGTGATTCTCCTGCCTTAGCCTCCAGAGTAGCTGGAATGACAGGTGTCTAACACTATGCTCAGCTAATTTTTTATTTCTTTGTGAAGTTGGGGTTTTGCTGTGTTCTTCACACTAGTCTTAAACTCCTGGGCTCAAGGGATCTTCCTGCCTCCCAGAGTGCTGGGATTATAGGAATGCGCCATTGCACTAAGCTATATTTTTCTTTTTTAAGAAATGTAAATAAATTATTTTTATTTTGATAACATTGAGGCACTAATTAAAATTAATATTGACAGCACTCGGGTACTATTGGCAATAGGTAACCTTTTCTTTTCTTTTATGTTCCTACCAACTCTTAAGATTGAATCATAGGAAGGTGAGAGGCCACTTGATGCCCTGAGGTAAATCTACCATAGGTAGATTCAGAACAGAATGTACAAAAGGGCTCAACATTTTCCCATCCAACAAAATCAAAGCGGGAACCAATCCTGAAGCCTTTTGCTTTGTATAGCTGCCACCAGGAGACCATCCTTGTCTTTTTGTAGGCGAAGGAGTGTGAAACTGGGTGTCAGGCGGGCGCGGTGGCTCAAGCCTGTAATCCCAGCACTTTGGGAGGCCGAGACGGGCGGATCACGAGGTCAGGAGATCGAGACCATCCTGGCTAACACGGTGAAACCCCGTCTCTACTAAAATACAAAAACTAGCCGGGTGAGGTGGCGGGCGCCTGTAGTCCCAGCTACTCGGGAGGCTGAGGCAGGAGAATGGCGTAAACCCGGGAGGCGGAGCTTGCAGTGAGCTGAGATCCGGCCACTGCAGTCCAGTCGGGCGACAGAGCGAGACTCCGCCTCAAAAAAAAAAAAAAAAAAAAAAAAAAAAAAAAAAAAGAAACTGGTGTCGAGGCTGATATCCTAATCCTATTTCTTAGGTTGACTTGTTGTGTAAGGTTGGGCAAGTCTATTAATTTTTATGAATATCTAATGTCTTTATATTTAAAGTGTATGAAATACTAGCTGGTCTTACTCACATGATAGTGTTGTTTTTAAGGGGTCAGAAAGATAATGTTATTTTCGGAAACATAAGTCTTCCTGTAAACACAAAGTATGTAGAATGGTCATTGTCAAGGTCAAATGTATCTGACTGAGTCCTGGCTTGATGGTCTGTTCCCTTCACTGGCCTAGATAGCACATGTGAGTCTCCAGGATTAATCTTTTTCTTAAATGTAGAGCAACCCATTTTTGATAATCCACTCATGTGTGTTAACCATTATATTATTTTAAGGTTGGTTATAAACATTTCTAGATTTTATCAATATCTTTCTGCTCTACTTGTGGACGCATGGAGTACTTTACTTCTGCATCCCCTTGCATCTTCCCCCATTATTAGATCAGATATTCTTCTAAGGATGTAGAAAAATCTGTGAGGAAAGTAGTGAGCCCAAGAGCCCCAGAGAAGACCATGCATTAGTAAGAGGTTAGAAGGGATTATGTATTAGTGTGTCTATAACTTCAGAGGGTAGTCCATAACCACCACTTCTGGGGTCTCAAATGCAGGAGGAGAAGGCTGTCCATCAGTTCCTTGTATTCAGACATGGGTGAACTGAAATGCCCACTGTCTGTCTTTTACTAGCTTACTCTCTCTCACCTTCATATACCATCAAGAAGCCCCTGTTGTAGTCACATTTTGCTCATGCAACCCTTCAGTCAGTAAGCAACTATTTTAAAAACTGCCTTACTTTTTAGTTTCTCTTGCTACGTGTTATTTGTATTCATTGTCTAACTTTAGCATGTTGTTTAATAATTCTTTTATATCAGAGTTCATGTTTGTTGCAGTGTAGAAGGAAGATGTAATAATATTCAAAAACTGTGTATTACTGTTCATCTGGCATATAAACATATCCACTAAGGAGCATATTAGGTAATAAATAATTAGACAATTGGTAAATTGTTAGGTAGATGTTGCAAAGTGTTTTAGTGATGCTTGGGGGCAATTGGTTGGAATTTTTAGAAGGGTTGGGAACACATTGCTGTTTTATTTCCACTTAATGAAACATACAGTCCTAATATGTAAATTCACTAGCAGGCTTTCTAAGATAGTTTAAATCTGGATATCAAGGCATTCCTGCATTCAATTTATGAATTTTAAAATTGTAAGCAACACAAATCTGTTGCTAGTTTCGACTTTTCCTAACAATATATTTAACTCAGTTACATCAGAAGGGCTAGGAGCAGAATGAAATCCATCAAATGTATTTGTTATTTTGCTTGTCTTGTGAAGAATATTTAAACAAGATCTGTGGTTGGGGAAAAGTAAAGAGGAGGAGGAGGAGGATGGGGAAAGGGAGTGAATTCTGGTAATCATTCTCAAAATAACTGAGGACGGAGCTGACATTATAAAGCTTCAAGGATATTAGTGGAGAATATATACAGTGGGTCCTTTCCAACAACTCAAACATTCAACTTTATTTTATTTTATTTTATTTTATGTTTGAGATGGAGTCTTGCTTTGTCACCCAGGCTGGAGTGCAGTGGCACGATCTTGGCTCACTGCAACCTCTGCCTCCTGGGTTCAAGCAATTCTCTTGCCTCAGCCTCCCAGGTAGCTTGGATTACGGGTGCCCACCTCCATGCCTGGCTGATTTTTGTGATTTTAGTAGAGACAGGGTTTCACCATGTTGGGCAGACTGGTCTCAAACTCCTGACCTCAGATAATCCGCCTGCCTTGGCCTCCCAACATGCTGGGATTATAGGCGTGAGCCACCATGCCCGGCCTCAACTTGATTTTAATGTGAACTTTCTTTAGTGACACTGGTTTGGGAAGTATGTTCTGGCATCCTCTGTTTAAGGACTTCATGGAGTTTATACTATTAATAGTCTCTATGCTTATTTTATTTTATCCTTTTCTGTGTACATTCCCCAGTCAGTTTGTGGAAAACACTTATGGGAAGACATAATGTTTCTCACATGACTAATAAGTTAATATCCTATTTTGAGTGGTTGGGATTTTGAGTATTGCCAAGGCTGTTAGCCCAAGGTTATTTCTTCCCTTTCCAGCCTTGTTTGGCCTTAAGCAGGTGGCTACTTTGACATACACATTAAATCAAGAATATCAGCTTGTCAGCTTGTTAATGAATGAGAAGTTTTGTTGAATGTGTGAAGTCAAGTTGTGTCTTTCTACATTTCCTCATGGTTTTTTTTGACTTTTATATTCCACATCAGCCTCATTTCTCCTCCAACCTTCTACATTGCCCAGTGGCATGAACTCTGGGAAGGAAGTTTGGTATTACCTCAAGCAAATATCATAAAAGGTTGAGGCAAGATTTGTGGATAGGAAGCCTGGTTATGAGAAATCAGGTTTTAAAATGTTAGATAATTGCTCAGAGAGGAATGAAGGAGTGACCAACCAAATCGATGGCACTTAGGAAACTGGCCTAATAAAGGGTCCTTTTCCATAGGGAGATGGCTACCTCTCCTCCTGTTTATTACACTATGTGGCTAATGAGTCTTTATTTCCATTTGAAATCAAAAATCAAATTCAGAGTCATGGGTGAGATAATAGTATAATAGTGCATGATATTTACACTTGCCTTTTATTTTAAAAGATATTGCATATTTATTATTCCTTTTTGAGCCAGTTTGATGAAGTGGAAAGAGCTAAATGATCTGGTAAAATCAGCTAGTGCATCTCTCACTGGAGCATCTTGAGAATCTAATGAGATAAAGTTGCAGTTCTTGTAGTTTTTATCAAGCTGAAAGCTTTGCGTGGGTCCCTTAAATTCACTGAGCTTTGATACTTGGGGTTAGGTAGCAACTGGACAATCTCTACCTTTCTCACTCTAGTAGTTATTGTTATAAACTTTGGTTAGTAAGTAGAGTTGGATTTTTTTAAAAAAGTTATTTCACTAAAGAGGAACTAGAGCAAAGAAATAATTCAAGTGGCTTGACCAACTGAGGAGGAAAATCTGAACAGTCCAATACTTTCCCTACAGCTGTGCTTCCCTCATAGGTGTTAGAGGCTGATGGGGCCAGTTGTGGCCCATGAGAAAGGCCCTGTGGCCCCAGACATGGACAATTATTCACTTCCTACAAATTAGGGTAGAGAACAGTAAATTGAGGCCCCAGCTGCACTGTAGGGGAGCTCTGATCTCAAAGAGAAGTTACCAAAGCTGCTTCTCTGGGTGAAATGGAAATTCTTGGAGGTCTGAGCGGCTGGTATGTTGTAAAGAGCTGTATGGCACATGAATAAGAAAGAAGAATGGCCTCCCAGAGAAGGCAAGACTTACCAGTCATCCAGGAAATGGGACTCGGAGAAATTTAAGCTTTGTATTTTGTTTCAATTTTATTTTCCTTTAAAACAAGTGGTTCTTGTCATTTCAAACTATAGATTGCTTTGAGACTTTGATGACGATGAATAGGGTCATTTTAGAAAAATGCACTTTGAACTATCATGTATTTTTGCAAATAATTTTAGTGGATAAGAAAATCCCCTAAAGACCATATGTTGGCCTCTTAAGTCTAGGTTCTGAAGTTTTATCAACCACAATAATAGTGGGACTCCATTCTCAGAAATTCTGATTCATCAGATATTACAGAGTTAGTCCCAGGATTCTGAATTTTTAATAAGCACTCAAGAGAATTCTGGTTTAAGTGAGCTGACTCAAATACTGAGAAACATTGTCATAGGGATCTCTGGCTCCTAGTTAAAAGACATTGCCTCAGACTGCCTTAGAGCTCCAATGTTTCTGTATATATTTGCAAAATTAATTATTATCTTTCTCAATTTCACTCTATAAGGAAAACTCAAGTTCCCCATCAAATGAATTAGCCATTTTGGAGCAAAAATCAAACGAAAGGAAAGAAGATTTTTGTTCTGACTGAGTCAGCTTGGCTGGCTTCCTACGCTGGCATCACCAGTTGAGTATTAAATTTCCAAGTCACTGGGTGACAGTATGCCTGACTTCATCCCAGTATGAGCATTTATCGACTGCATAGTATGGGCATTTATCGACTGCATTGTACAGTAAGTACATTAAGAACTGTCTTGTAAGAATGGGCTAGACTTAGTGAGACAATCCTGGTTTGTTCTGAAGAGCATAATCAAATGAGTGATTGCAAATGGAAGCTGAGATCAGAGCCAGAAAAGGGGTCTTGAGCAGCAGATTTGTAATCAAGGCAGTGCTGCCCATAGAGGGCAAATTGAGGTTTCAGGAGGACTAGCATTCAGGAAAACATTAGGTAATGGAGCTTGAGTTGGATGAAGGCAAGCAGTTCAGGATGGAGGCTGTGAATAGACAAAGATGTTGGTCTTATCAAATACTGGCCAGTTTAAACACTGGACAAAAAATATTCTACATGGACAAAAAATGTTCTACATGGACATTCACTGATGAACCCTTATTACATAGAAGTCCAAGAAATCAAAGCTCATGTATGGTAAGATATGTCCATCTTATTTCTGATGATCATTTTTTTGACAGTGAATTTACATAGAAATGATGAATAGCTCTATGTAGTTTTCATTGGTAATATTCTTTACTAGGGTATTATCTGGTTCAGTGGTTGGAAAACTTGACAGAGACAGAGGGTAGAAAATTTTAGACTTTGTGAGCTATCATACTGTCTCCATTATAAATTCATTTTTTACATAATCCTTTAATAATGTAAAAACAATTCTTAGCTTTCAGGAAGTACAAAAACAAGGCAAGAACTGGATTTGGCCCTAAAGCTATGGTTTGCTGACCCTCTTGTAGATTATCTCAACACTAGGGTTATTTTATATGTACATAGTATTAGGTGTTTTCTGATAGGAAATATAGGTTAGTAGAAGAACAGCTATATTTACTTAAGTTTCTCACTGAGGATATATCCCCTTCCTTATTTACTGATAAGGAGGGCTTAATACCATAAGCATGAGAAGTAGTATTTTCTAAGCCTGAGTCCTCCTGTAGCCATCTAATATTAAAACCCATAAGGAGAGAGTTGGATTTCAACTTGGTTTCTTTTGATCTATAAATTCAGGTATAATGGTGGTCTGGCCCTTTTGGGATCTAAATTTAGCAATTAGCTTATTTTTGTTTATGTTTAACTATAATAAGCACCTTCTGGATTATCTGGATCATTATTTTATTGCCTGTGTACTAAAATGAGATTTAAGTCCAAGTAGACATTTGAACATAAGATTCTTTGGGTTCCAGTAGGACTACTTTAACTGTTTCCACATAATGAGACTAAAACAGACGTAAACTTCATAATGGCCAAATGACGCCACAAACAGTTTGGAAGGACTTTATCAGAGAAAACATTGATTGGATATTGAGTCATTGCATGACACATGGTCTATATAGTACAAAACTAGATAGATCTTGTAACATAGCTGTCAGCTCTTTATCCTCCGTGGAGCAGAAGGGGTTCAATTTCAGTCAAACAGCATGTTGGTCACATTTGATTAATGCTGTTCATTTGAATTTTGATGATGGCACATTTTATTTGTAAATATGCATAAAGCTTGTTCAGCTATGAATATATGTGTGTATATGCAGTTTAAATTACCTCTAGGAGTGTTAGGAGATGGTCATAGTGGTCAATGTATAAATAGTAAGGGCCAAGAACAAGGTGGTTGCAGTTAAGATGGTTAAAGCAGGTCTGTGCTGGTCCATAGGAGCCCATTCAGTATCATAGAGAGATGCCCCTTCCTAAGGCAGGTGCAGCCTGGAGCCAGGGCACAGGGCCTGGCCAGTAGTGAATGGCTGGGTTTTAGCCTCACTTACCCCCTCAGCTGAGCACTATTGTTCAGGGGTATGTTTCTGTCCTGAGTAAGAGGGGGTGTGATTTAAGAGATAATATGAGATAATAATCTTTGGGACTTAGTGGCCAATTAAGTCTGGAGATGAAGAATTATTTCCTAACTTCCTCATTGACTGTTATAAAACAATCCTCACTAAGCCACGTGGCTTTGGTGATGATTGTTTTAAAACAATATCTGATTTACTGAATCTTTCAGAAAAGTTTAAATAACTGATAAGAATTTTTCACAAGCTTTGATACAGTTAAGAAAAACGAAATGTAAGAAAAGAGTATTGAAAGAGCTAAGCAGTGGCAGCAATAGGCACAGACAAGAGGTAGTGCACTACAAACTCGAGACCCATGGACTTAGGCACTTCCTCTTTCCCATGGGTGTGCCTATTTGGGGGTGTCATGGGCATGAGTCCACAGTGCCCTCTACTGCTTCCCAGTAGGTCTATTCTAACATGCAACAGCATGGTGGTCTCTTGTCACCAGAATGAAGCAACTTTTTTTTTGTAATTTATAATTTTTTTTTTTAGACTTTAATTTCTGGGGTACACGTGCAGAACATGCAGATTTGTTACATAGATATACATGTGCCATGGAGGCCTGCTGCACCCATTAACCCGTCACCTACATTAGGTGTTTCTCCTAATGCTATCCCTCCCCTAGCCCCTCACCCTGGTGTGTGATGTTCCCCTCCCTGTGTCCATCTGTTCTCATTGTTCAACTCCCACTTATGAGTGAGAACACGTGGTGTTTGGTTTTCTGTTCTGTTAGTTTGCTGAGAATGATGGTTCCAGCTTCATCCATGTCCCTGCAAAGGACATGAACTCATCCTTTGTTATGGCTGCATAGTATTCCATGGTATATATGTGCCACATATTCTTTATCCAGTCTATCATTGATGAACATTTGGGTTGATTCCAAGTCTTCGCTATTATGAATAGTGTCACAATAAATATATGTGTGCATGTGTCTTTATAGTAGAATGATTTATATATAGTCCTTTGGGTGTATACCCAGTAATGGGATTGCTGGGTCAAATGGTATTTCTGGTTCTAGATCCTTGAGGAATTGCTACACTGTCTTCCACAATGGTTGAACTAATTTACACTCCACTAACAGTGTAAAAGCATTCCTATTTCTCCACATCCTCTTGGCTAAAATCAAGTATAGCACCTGTTATCAGTTTAATGGAGCAACTTTTAAAGGCAGTTTCCTTCTAGGTGGACCCCTTGCTATGGTGCAGAGAAGCAGGGAGTGACTGGGTGGAACTGCAGGGCTGCTTCAGTGGGCAGGGAGAGAGCATCAGGGAAACCACTCAGAATGCTGGACTACTCATCTGTCTCTCCGTTTCACAGGAGAAGCAGGGAGCTATTGGTTTGATTGACTTAAATAAATTTTTATTTAATTTATAGTAAGTGCTGGGCATTGCTAGGCCTTGCAAAGTCAAGGGTATCAGGAATATAAGGACTAAAAGCAATATTCCTCATGCTTCCAGAGCAGATGCCTAACTGGGGAGGAAGAGCTCAAGTGTGGTACACTGAGAATGCCTAGGATGCAAACACAGGTGGATTTGTTTATTACTAATGTGGCCCAGGGAACCTTCTCACAGTGAGAACATACTTTGTCTGTAGGAGGCGTGCCACATTAGATGAAATCAGACTGTACACTTGCATGAGTGTTTTCTGTTTAACTTGGGGGTGAAGATTAATTTTCAAAGGGTCCTTAGAGGCAGGTATATGACATCCATATTTTTGAGTATGAAGAGGAAGAGGCAAGCAATGCTTAGTGGAAACAAGACAAAATTCAGAGAGAATGCAAGTGGAGTTCAAATATAGTAAGAAGAAAGGTTAATGGTATGTGTCTCTTAGCAGGGAAAACACTACCACACTCGTGGGAAATGTTGCCCCAGGCACTGGAGCGTGGAGGTGTGCTGCCCCGCTAGTAGGGGGTTCTCAGTATTGAGCCACGCTGTGGCTTGCTTGAGGCCTGATTACTGTAATACTTGGTCTAATTCTTCTCATCTTGGGCCACAGCCTTAGGCATCGCTGAGCAGCTGCTGTGTGTTTTTGTCCCCTAGCAATGGTGAGCACTTTAGCCATGATTCTTTGAAGCCTAAAAACATATGGCAACAGGTCTCAATCAGTGTCCTGGAGCTCTCAATCAAGTTGATGTTTTGTGTGGTTGTATTAAAAATGGATTTGGCCGGTGTGGTGGTTCACACCTGTAATCCCAACACTTTGGGAAGTCGAGGTGGGTGGATCATGAGGTCAGGAGATCGAGCCCTGCCTGGCTAACATGGTAAAACCCTGTCTCTACTCAAAATACAAAAATTAGCTGGGCATGGTGGCAGGCGCCTGTAATCCCAGCTACTTGGGAGGCTGAGGCAGGAGAATCGTTTGAACCTAGGAGGCGGAGGTTGTAGTGAGCCAGGATTGCACCATTGGGTTGGGTTCTGGCCTGGGCAACAGGGCGAGACTCCATCTCAAAAAAAAAAAAAAAAAAGGATTTAAGGACAGTTTTCATGGCATCCTTTCCCCATAATTGGAGATATTAAATGCGGCCTGAGAACAAATGTTAAAACATCCTCAGAGACAGTTTAGTAATGAAACACCCAAGTCTTTCGGACCTTAATAGGCTTTAGTGGGATTAACTTAGTAATAGTTATATAATGTGTGATTTGTGGCAATAAAAATGCTAAAAAGGCCAATTTCCACATCATAATGGACACACCTTTAACATAAAGATACATTTGTCATTTTGTGGTGTTCATCTATATTTAAATGAGGGATAATAATCATCAATGTAGTGGCAACTTTAGCTGTCAAGGATCTTGTTGCAGCTCTGCCTCAGCTGGTCTGTGCACAGAGCATGGAGCACCAGGGCTGTGGAGCATGTGGGCTGTGGAATAGGGTTGCCTGTTTTCATCTTGACTGCATCACTTTCTGGGCAATTTTGAGTAAGTGGCTTAACCATTCTCTGAGCGTCAATTTCTTCACCTATAAAGGTGGGGGAGGGGGAAGGTCATGCTAGTGTGTCCCTGTAATGATGGGAATTAATGGAGATAACATGTAAATCACACATAGCAATGTTAGGCATAAAGTAAGTGCTTAATAAGTATCGGTTTCTCTCTTGTTGGATTTGTTGCCATCTTGAGCTGCATATATCCAGAATTGAAAATGGAGGTCATTCTTCCCAGCAATGTTTTAAAACTTGTAGAGCTGAGTTCTTCTAGGAAGACAGAGTAAAAGGACACCATTTCAGAAGAATTATTGTATCTCAGGAACCTGGGACCTATGCTGGTCATGGCCTCTGTCTATTTCTGCTGTCGAACACACGTTCCACGTGTGTCCAAATTTTCTTCCTCCACCTCCAGGAACATCCACGTATTAGGAGGCCTAAACTGAATTGCCATCATTATTTTGCCAAGGCCACCATTCCAACTAAAAATTCATTAGTACCAAGGGCCTTAGTCTGAAAATCTGACATGAATCTTTTTGGTAAGAGAGAATCTCTCAGAAGTGATTCTCAGTAGTGAGATGTTACTGGGGCAGTAACATGTGTCTAAGTCCTCCTCAGTTCGATGTGGGCCAAATATAAGATACTTGAGGATGTCAGCCAGACTGAAGTGAGGATTATTCTGGGCAATCCTGATCATAGGGTCACATCCCATTCCTTTCACCATTGGAGTTTAGCACACATCTACCTTTTGGGTAGAGTTTTATTCTCACTACATAGTGGACAGCTCTTCTGCCTGCCCACAGGCAGACTTTGACATTGCTGATTCTGAATGCTTGAAAGGTTTGGCTTTGCAGTCTGCTTCTGCTGAGGATTTCTACTCCTGAGCCCTAGAACACTCAGATGTTAAGATGCCAGGAAGATGAGGAGGAAGCAATAAAGAAAACTGAGAAGCAACCAGTCAAAGGAGGAAGATCAAACCCTAGGAGAATGTAGGATCCAGAAGGCCAAGGGAAGAAAATATTTTGAGAATCAGAGAGGGGTCAAGGATGTCAAATGCTGTTAATAGATGAACTAAGAATGAAGACTATGCATCATTTGTTTTTGGTAATATTGATTATATTAGTTTGGTGCATTAGTTTTATTCTCCCTTTAATTGTAAAATCTCCATGGCATCAATTATTATTAAATTTTTTGCAAGCAAAGAAGAAGCTAAGATTCAGGATATATAAACTGTCGAGATTCACAAAGATGGGGGAAAGTCACAGAATTGAGGTCTGAACTCAGGTTTTCTAACCATGATTTTCATTATCTCTGATATCAGATATTTATACTTTGGTTTAACTTTAAATCATAGATTTTCTAGGAAATAACATTTTAAGACACGTTATACATTGTGGATTTTGTTCAACTTTTAAACTTACAAGTATCAGGAATCTGATGGGAGAGTATTTTTAGAAAATTCCTGCTCTTGCTGGGAATAAAGCTAGGCCTGAGCTCATTGACCACCTTCAACATTCGGCACTTCTGAGAATGTTTGAATATTTTGTGGAAAGTAGAATGGGAAGAGAAAAACAGGAAAAGTAGAGGCCTGATATGTCCTTAAGTGACTCCTCTCCCTGATCATGTTTAGCTAGCTTCCCCTGAAGAGACTTCTGAGCAAGTCAACATGTATCAACCAGGGTCATTGAGCATTCTGGGCAATGCCACAGGCATTAATTCCGGGACAGACTAACTCAAAGGTTATTGAAGAAACAAGACCTGGGCGCAGAATCAGATTCTATTGTTTCTATTTTGCTGTAAGAAAGCACTTGTATGTAGACTATATCAGGATCACCTCAATTCTACCTATTGGTCCCTTAGTTTAAGATTATTTTAAGTATTTTTAAAGAGTAGTGTACATGCAAAGAGTTTGGGTGAGAATCTGTGTACCTCATTAAAGTACTGGAATTTGGACACTAGCATCAAGTGGTTCTTCTGTAGCTCAATGAATGATATCATAAAAATGGAACATTCAAATGAGAATGTCCAAGGACCTGCTGACTTCACTGCTGAATTCTACCAAATATTTAAAGAAGAACTCACATTTTCCAAAAAATCAAAGAGGAAAGAATACTTCCAAACTCTTTTTACAAGGCTGGCATCACCCTGATAACAAAACTAGACAAGCACACTGCAAGAAAAGAAAATTATAGTCCAATATGCTTCAAGAACATAGATGCAAAAATCTTCAACAAAGTACCAGCAAACCAAATTCAATAGCACACTAGAAAGACCACTCACCATGATTACATGGGATTTATCCCTAGGGTGCAAGGATGACTCAACATATGCAAATCAATAAAGGTCACACACCATATTAACAGAAGGGATAAAAACTATATGATCATCTCAGTAGTTTCAGAAAAAGCATTTGACAAAACACAACATCTTTTCCTGATTAAAAACTCCGAACAGATTCTGTATAGAAGAAATGTAGCTCAACACAATAAAGCCTATATACTGCAAACCCACATCTAACATCCAACTTAGTGGTGAAAAGTTTAGAGCTTTCTCCTTTAATATCAGGATCAAGACCAGGATAACCACTCTCATCACTTCTATTTAACATAGTACTGGAATTACTAGCCAGAGCAATTAGGCAAGAGAAAGAAGTAAAAGGTATCCAAATTAAAAAGGAAAAAGTTCATTGTCTCTGTTTGCAGACATGATCTTATATTTAGAAAATCTAAAGATTTCGGCAAATAACTACTAGAACTAGTAAGTGAATTCAGTTAAGTTGCAGAATACAAAAATCAATACACGAAAATCAGTACCATTTCTATACACTAACAAAAAAATTACCTAAAAAAGAAATCAAGAAAATAATCCCATATGTAATAGCTATAAAAATATTTAGGATTACATTTAAAGAGGTGAAAGATTTGTACACTGAAAACTATAAAACATTGATGAAAAAAATTGAAGACACAAATAAATAGATATTCTGTGTTCATGGATTCAAAGAATTGATACTGTCAAAACATCCATACTACCCAAAGTGATCTACAGATTGAATGCAATCCCTATAAAAATGTGAATAACATTTTTCACATAAATAGAAAAAAATCCCCAAATTCATATAGAACCACAGGAGACCCTGAATAGTCAAAGCAATCTTGAGCAAAAAGAACAAAGCTGTAGACATCACACTATCTGACTTCAAAATCTATTACAAAGCTATAGTAACTAAAACAGCATGGTGCTGTTATAAAAGCAGACACATACACCAATAGGACAGAATAGAGAGCCCAGAAAGAAATCTATGCATTCACGGTCAATTGATTTTTGACAAAGATGCCAAGAACACACAATGGGGAGAGAAGACTTTCCTAAATTGTGCTAGGAAAACTGGATATTCACATGCAGAAGAATAAAATTAGACCCCCATCTTACATCAGAAAAAAATCTACTCAAAATGGATTAAAAACTTAAACATAAGACCTGAAAATGTAAAACTACTAGAAAAAAAAAAAACCTAGGAGGAAAGCTTCATGACATTGGTCTGGGCAATTATTTTTTAGATATGAAATTAAAGCATAGGCAACAAAATCAAAACGACACATGACATTATATCAAACTAAAAAGCTTCTGCACAGGAAAGGAAACAATTAACAGAGTGAAGGAATGATCTACAGAATGAGAGAAAATATTTGCAAAGTATACATCTAATGAGGGGTAATATCCAAAATATATGAGGACCTCAACTCAATAGCAAGAACACAAATAACTTGATTCACAAGTGGACAAATGACCTTAGTACACATTTCTCAAAAGAAGACATACAAATGGCCAACAGATATATGAAAATGTGTTCAACATCACTAATCATCAGAGAAATGCAAATTATAAATGCACAATGAGATATCATCTCAGAACTATTAGAATGGTTATTATCAAAAAGATGAAAAATAACTGTTGGGGAGGATGTAGGGAAAAAGGAACCCTTGCACACTGTTGATGGGAATGTAAATTCATATAGCCATAATGGAAAATAGTACAAAATTTCCTCAAAAAATTAAAAATAGGATTACCATATGATCCAGAAATCCCACAACTGGGTATATATCCAAAGGAAATAAGTATGTTGAAGAGATACCTGCACTCTCATGTTTATTGCAGCATTAGTCCCAATAGCCAAGCTATGAAATCATCCTAAATGTCTAAATGCATCAGTGGATTAGTGGATAAAGAAAATGTATATATACACAATGGAATACTATTTGGCTTGAAAAAAATAAGAAAATCCTGTCATTTACAATACAAAGATGGACGTGGAGGACATTATGTTAAGTGAAATAAGCCAGACATGGAAAGACAAATACCATATAATCTCACTTAATGTGTGGAATCTAAAAAGGTTGAACTCATAGAAGTAGAGAGTACAGTGATGGTTACCAAGGTCTAGAGGAGGGGGGCATAGAGAAAATATTGGTGAAAGGGTACAACATTTCACTTAAGAGAATAAATTCAAGAGATCTGTTGTACAACATATACTGAAAAATCACTAAGGGAGTAGACTTTAAGTATTCTCAGCCCCTAAAAATGATAAGCATGTGAAGTAATGCATATGATAACTAGCTTGATGTAGCCCTTCCACAATGTATACATACTTCAAAATATGTTGTATACCGTAAATATATTCTATTTTTATTTTTTAATTAAAAATAAATTTTAAAAATTGAGAATGTATGCATGGCTTTGGAAAAATGTGAGTAAGGTTTCCTTGTTAAGGGACTAATGAATGTTTTTGTTCATGGGCCCAGATGGTTAGGTGGGCTGAGGAATTCCACAAAAACGAAATACCTGAGGAGAACTGAGAGCACAAGGGAGATTGATGTGGCTGACCCGCCGTCGTCCTTGCTTTTGTCCAACGTAGAGATTTATCATTACTTATTTTTCACACTGAGAAAGACAACCTACAGTGATATTAGAGATGTAGCGATGGTGCAAAATTGCTGGAGAAAATAACCTGAAGGTAATTGGAATATGATTTGCTTCACACAGATATCAAATTCACATTTACCCACCAAGTAATTGCAGATCAGATGCCTTTTTTCCTGCATTTCCTTTGCTTTTCTACAAGCCACAAAAGACAGCTGTCATCATGAGCTTCATCAAACCTGAAAAAAGTCACTAAAAATTTGGCATCATTGACATCAACAGTAACTTGTAGGCTATTCAAGATGGAAAAGAATCTCTTAAAATTTAACTTTGAGACATAAGGTAGTGGAATTCCTGAATTTCAAAATGCTAACAAACAGAATTTATTAAAAACCCAAGGTTAATTAAAACAACCCTAGTCATGAGCCATTGTTAAGTTTTACAGGGCTGTTTTGAATTGTTTAAAAGTAGAGACTGCTGCAAAGTCAAAGTACCCGGTCCATTTGGATCCCTATGAATGTCCAAGACAACCACAAAAATGCTGAGAAGAGCCCGCAGCTTTGCATTCAGAGCCTCCATGACTGTGCCTATTGTTTGAGAATGTGGGTGGAAACTGGAGCCCAAACCTCGAAGAATAAAACCTGCCTGATACAGAAGGTACCTTGAGTAGATTCTGGAATGGCAGTGACCCAGACAAATTCTAGAGGATTGAAAAGACTCCGGGATACACAAAAAGTTCAAAGATGGGTGTTAAGTAGCTTTATGCATTAGGGCTTGATGAATTGGTGTGTGGGGGGCAGGATGTAAAGTCTTCAGTTCAAGTGGAAAGAGGAATTTATCTGTGATCTTGCCATCAAGTAACTGCACATCCTCTTGGGTCACTCTGAATCTCTCTGTGGTTCTGTTTCGTTATGGGTAAAATGTGGGGAAAGTGATTGTCACTGCCTCTCCCAGAATTAATGAGGTGGTATTCACAAAGAGCATTGTACTGTTAGGAAGGAATGCTCTGTGGCAAGACATTCTAGGGCAGTAACATCAAGCGTGTTTTAAACGTGTCCCTGCTGTTACCAAGTGGGTGCTACGACTCAACAGTCTTATATATCAAATATAAACCCATGCATATGGAACTGTTTAGGAATAACAGAGGATGAGCTGAATAAATGAGATAGTTGATTTTATATTAAAGCTAGTTCATGCTTAAAAAGTGCCTTGTGGCTGCTATTTCATCTTCAATACAGTAAAGACATACTTGAGCAATCCCATTTAGATAATCACTGGCCATTGATGGTGGAAATCAGAAATTCAGAAAAAGATTGGGTCAGTGAGTTTGTTTCCTGGGAGACAGCAGGGAAGAAGCAATTTCAGCAACAATGCTGGAATACTCCTGCTGTGTGTTAAGCCAGCTTCACAAACTTGCCTCTGTAACTGTGGCTGGGATACATGCCCAGATAGAACTTGGGATTGGCTACCCCTGGACTCACTCTTCACAGTTGCCTAGAATCTTTTATACCAGGACCATGTCAGAAACCTCTGGGATCCATAAGTAAATAACAAGGCTCTGTGCTCAGAGTGGCACCTGCAGATCTTCCACTTTGCTTCTGCAAGTTATTCAGATACAACATTTCCATTCATCAGGAAAATAAGCCAACTGCCTCCTAAAGAGCATCTTTTCCTATATTTGGGGATTCTGGGATCCACTTGCTGAAATCCGATAACTTCACTACCTTAACTTAAATTCTCCAGTGGATTCCCATTACACTTAGGACAAAGATCCCATCTCTTTACCACAGCTCGCTTCTAACCTCTTGGACTAGGGATGCCCCTTGTTTGCCATGCTTTAGGTGTAGTTTCAGACTCATTTCTACCCCAAGCCTTAGCTCTTGCTGGTCTTTCTGGCTAACGTGCTCTGCCCCAAATCTCCAAGTGCTGGTAACTTCATGTCCGGTTCAAATGTCACTTACTTAAGGAGCCCTTCCCTGATCACCTGATCTAAAGTCCTCTTCCCTACCTATTCTTCATCTATCATCTTATTTTATTGTGTTTTTGCACTCACACTAACTTCTATTATCTTGCATATTTTTCCTTGGTTATTATTTCCTCCTCATGAAAGTGGAGAGCTTGACTGTCTTTACACTCTTGGGGCTCTTGTGTCTGAAAGAGCACCTGGAACATAGTAGATTCTAAGTATGATTTCAGTGGATGAACTAATGGACAATAATTCACAATTTGGACTTCCAAATTCTGTCTGGGATTTTTAATACTAGTAGCTGTGACTAATTCTACATAGTGATATGTTTGCTGGGAGGAAGTCTTTTGTCTAATGTGTAGTAAAACTAGTCTAGAATTATTCTATTGATTATGACTTAGCTTTAAGGGCAAGTGAAATTCTAGAATTGCAAAATACTAGCAGAATTTATTAAAAACTCAAAGTTTATTAATACAACCCTAGTCAGGAGCCATTGCTAAGTTTTACAGGGCTGTTTTGAATAGTTTAAAAGTAGAGACTGGGGCAAAGTCAAAGTACCCGGTCCATTTGGATCCCTATGAATGTCCAAGACAACCACAAAAATGCTGAGAAGAGTCCACAGCTTTGCATTCAGAGCCTCCATTGCGGTGCCTATTGTTTGTGAATGTGGGTGGAAACTGGAGCCCAAACCTCAAAGAATAAAACCTGCCTGATACAGAAGGTACTTTGATTAGATTCTGGAATGGCAGTGACCCAGACAAATTCTAGAGGATTGAGAAGACTCCAGTATACATACAAAGTTCAAGGATGGATGTTAGGTAGCTTATTCTTTAGCGCTTGGTTATGGTCATCATCCTCAAGCAAGATGATGTATGTTGGTCATCATCAAACACTAACAAACAAGCTACCTTATCATTATCATCTTTTTGTGTTGAATCACTCCAAAAATAGCTCTAATACACTAATTAGTGCAGACTATGGGATCTAGAGGAACAGCTATTTTTGGAGTGATTCAACACAGAAAGATTTCTTACTAAATTATGTTTCATTTTCTTGATACATAGAGAGTGGCACAAGAATCCAGAGTTTCAATCTCAGTTCTCATCCTTATTAACAGAATGTTTGAAAGAAGCTTAACCTTTCTGAGTTTGTGGTGTCATAAGTTACCTGCCTGATCTATATCTAAAGGATGTTATGAGGATCAGGTGAAATATGTGGCTGAAAATTTTCTGAAGCCTTCAAAGTGCTATTTGGATGTAAGATATCAGTTTATACATGAGCACCTAGAGTGATACATCTGTTGATTCCTATATTTCTTACCAGGTGATATATTTTATTCCTTTCTATATCTGCAGTTCCCAGTGTAGTAGGTATTTAATGCATTACTGAATGAACGAATGAATGAATACTATTATGATTTATTTCTTTTTCTTGGCCAACTTCTCTTTCCCCATTGTAGTAATCATTATTAGATTTGTATTTATTTTTCACTCTCTTTTATAAACTGTTAGCCAACAGTTTATTAAAGAGAACAATTTCATAAAGTTCATTTCAGTGTGATTTTCTTTAATTTTTGTCACTGCATATGGTCTGGACATGGGTCTTCAGCATCGCGGTGCATGGATGAGAGCGAGAGAGAGAATGCATCTGTTCAACAAATAGAGTGAAGGGTAAGGATCACATTGACGGTGGCCATACCCTTCTGGGGTGTGGACTCAGGCATATTTGAGACTTTTTACTATTAATACTAATCACAACCCTAGCCCACTCTAATCTGTGCCTTGGCCATTGGTATAACTCTGAAGTCAAGACCTTAGTGAATCATATCCTAGTCTGTTGGGCAATACCTTTATTTTTGGATTTGGGTTATTTGTAGATTGCCTTTTTTTGGTATAAATGAGCAGTACTGTTTATTTCCATTTTGCAATAAAAAGCTACTGGCTATTTAGCCAGAAAGCAAATATTTTCACTCTGAATTGCTTTCTGGACATTTTTTCCAACAGTCTTTGATTTGAAGCTGTGAAACACATTACTCCCCTTCCCTCCTCCTATCCCCTGCCCCTGCCATTTCCTCTTAGGTGGATCAAAACCAGTGCTTCAAAAAATAAAGCCAGTATTCTTTGATTGCTCCTTTACCGTATGAAAGCATCAGAGAAGCTGAAATAAATGCCTGTTTGGTCCCAAAACACTGCCATCCAGGAAAGCCTGCCAGCCAACCAGGTGTTCCAGAATATTTTGCCTGAGGGCCAGCTTGCCCAGGAACTGGCATTGAAATATGTCTGGGCTTTGGTATTTTCTGTGTAGCTAAAGGTGCTACCTTTGGGCACGTTTATTGGGATGCATAAGAAATAGTGTACAATCTGCATAGTGATAAAGTTTTGTGTGTCTTAGACATGTTCTCCAGTTGTAGAATATTTCTTTTACAGACCTTTGGATCCCTCAGGTTGTTTTTTAAAGCTAATTTTGTATTTTTCCACCTGAATGTCTTCTCCACTCTCCATTTATTTAACTGAATTTTTAAATCTTGTTTGTTTCCTTATCCATTGAAAACTTTACCCCCAAACCTTTACCCTTTATGCAATAACATACTTATCCACTCACAAACACGCACACCCCCACCCACTCACCAACACACCAAAACGAATTGTAAAATCTTAAAAGTTTAATTTCATTTCCAGCTGTAATGTACTATCAGTAGCCTGGTTGTCCTTCATTTTAGTCATTTCCAGCCCTGCCTGGTTAAACTCAAGGCGCTCAACTCCCGATGGACTCATAGTCTAGGCATTTGGTAGGAAGATTTGAATCTTTCTTTTTCGTGTTGGTGACATTGCCTAGCTGTGCTCTGCCAGTCTTTAGGCAGCTGATAATAGGGCTTTTTTCTTTTTAATAACAGCAAACGACAGTAGTACAATTAAAAAAAGAATGAAAGAGAAATAATAATTTCAGAAAGAACCAGTATCAACAAAATAGCAATGAATTGCGAATTTGTAAAAATAACTTGGGTATGAATATATCAGATTCCTAAAAAGTGAGTGAATGTTTTCTTCTCATTTTTTCCCAGTGTCCTGTAAGTAGAAGATGAAGGAGGCTTTGCAGGTGACTAAAATGCACTGCCTTGTTGTTACAGGGAGCTGACTCAAACCTTTCAGCTATTTTAGTGGCTGGGAAAAAAGAAACACAAAACAATTCTATTTTCTGAGTTTTAAAAACATCTGAACCCATGGAAGACCCAGTCAGACCAAATGCACTGGATCCATAATGTACAGTGGCAAATTAAAGGGTTTGAGAAGCTTTGTAGGAAAGAACTCTGTTTAACCTGATATTTCACACATTTATTAGACCATGAGATTGTCTTCTTGTAGAATAAGAATTAACATCTCATAGAAAATTTCCAGAGGCCACAGTTAAAGAAAGGTTCTCTGAAGCCTTTTAAAAGCAGAGAGTTGGCAGCCTGAGGTACCAACTCTAGTGTGATCAGCAGAGGAGGACAGAATTAGGAGAAGCAGCAGAAGTCTATGACTTCCAACTGGAACCTAAGGATAAAAGCACAAGAGATGCTGAGTGGTGAGCTTCTGCCCACAGAAAGGACAAGACTGAGGGAGAGTAAAGGGGCTAAGATGTCCCACGTGACCTGAGCAGGCATGTAATAGGCTCATTCCTCAGTTAAGCCAGGCTTTTCCAACTTTGTTGGATATTTGAATCATAGTTCTTTTGTTCAGCCATAAAGACAATTGACTGAGTTTTGACTTCCCAATGTATGTGGAGAAAAATAACCTTCCTGACTAATTAATTCAGTAATTACTCAGTATATCTCTGGTGAGTATTCATAATCATATTGTTGTAAATAGGTTTGAATGATCTGTCTTATTTTCAGTGGAAGTTACATCAATTAGGTTGCCTACAAATTACACCCCCACCCTCTGCTGCCCCAACTCACACACACATATCTGTTTCTCATTCTGTGGTGACACGTAATGAAAGCTTATTGAGAACCTGGTCTGTGTAAGACAGCTGCCCTGCAGATGTTCCAGAATTGTATTAAATGCTCTACACATTAATGTTGACTTACAGGAGTCTGAAGTTTTCACCCCAATCTCAAGCACTTTAACTCTTCATTCCACTTTCAAACTGAATGATTAATAAACAATATAGAAACCACATGTAAAATGCCCAGTGAGTTTTCTTTCTTTCTTTTTTTTCATGTACAAAAACAATGGAGAAAGCCAATGTAGAAATACCGAGGCCAACCAGTGGTTTACTTTGATGCTTACCAGGGAACACTAGGGAAATTTTTGCCAGTACATGGATCCTGTTTGGAAGAATCAGATCAAAGGAAGAAATACAGAGGGTCAGACACTGGCACCTCCCAAGTTTATATGTTCAAAGTGCAGTGTCTAAAGCAATTTTCATTCCTTGTCCATGTGGCATTGTGTGTCACTCTTCTCTCTTAAAAAGTCCTCAAAATGAAAGGCCATATGTTCAGTGTGAACAAAGATGTAACAGAAATGGAATTCTCAGGTAGCCTTGGATTTACATTTTATTTGGGGATTTATTGATCTTTGGTAAAGGTTTAAATCCCTGATAGTAATGTATTTCATGTCCTTCACCCTTTTTAAGAATATCCTCAATTTCATTTCATTTTTAATGATCATTTTGTGGTTATATGCAAGAGCCCCTGAAGAAATAATTATTCATGTAATTAGAGTCTATAAATATAGTTTATATATAAGCAGAGTCTATAACTCTACTCTTCTCAGAGGCAATGAAAGAAAGGCTAAAAGGAACTCTGGAGAGATTGTATGAAAAATGGACTGATATACAAGTGGTCTAGACTTTGTAGCTGCTGAGATGTCAGAGCTCGTGGGATGATACAGGGATGTATGAAAAGCCTGTGATCTTCTGAAGTTCCAGATGAGGGTGTGGAGTGCTCTTGGTGGCAACATTTCACGAAGGGTGCTTGACATTTGTACTTCAACCTCTAAACTTGGCAAAGAGCTCAAGTATGATGAAGACAGAGAAAAAGGTCTGCATCTTCATCATCTATGGTTTTCTGCCCTAATCACAGACCCTAAACCTGTATACGAGTAGAACCACCTCATGTCACCTTCCACTGCCTTCTGCTTCTGCTCCTTAAAGAATCTGGGAGGAACTTATAAGTCTGGTAAAAAGGGTGGATCGTACATATGTTTCTCACTTTGTGTCTCATAATAACATTCCTCAGGCTTTCTAAAAGACCAACACCTTGAAAAAGTATGTCAAATGGCTTAGCGTTTTGAATGTTTTAAATGTTGGAGGCAGCTTTGCTTGGTTCTGATGGCGCATTTAGCATTTAATAGAAAACCAATTTCCCTCCTTAATTACTTGAAGGAGATTTGGTCCTAGACAACTGTACTGCAGAACTGGGGGGACTTTCAAAAAGGAAACATACTCCCAAGATTTTGTTTCTACTCAAATACCAGGGCAAAGCTCTGACCTCATACAAATCAGTTGAGACAAGTCCATTTCTGGCTGTGTATTTGGATCCCAGAATATTATTTCCCCTTGCATTTCATGAGTCCACCCCTCCAGATTTGGAGTCATTCACTGTATGATATTCAGGTGACATCTTAGACTTCAGTTTCCGTAATGAACCCATCTGAGTTCCAGCGCTAATTTTCTTTTCCCTGGGAAAAACAAAAACCACAAAACCATTTGTATGGCCCCTTGAGTTGTCACTTCATCAATATGCGAGGCTCTGTTCTTTGGGATAGTTCAACAAATAGTTTTGCCACTGACCACAGATTTGGATGAAATGATCCTTTACTGCAGACAGCACAGGAATGATCCAAATCAGGACATATGGGGAATGGTTTTTCTTGCCATGTGACTTTTGCATAGGATCATACAACCACCAGGCCAACAGGCCCACTCTTTAACCCCATCAACTGCAAATAGAGCGAATCTCAGGAAAAAATAGCTAAATTCAAACTACGGAGATGGCTTCTGTTTTCTCTTGTCATTATATCTTTGGATCTTAGGCATTACATTAAAATCGGTTGGATTTTATTTTTTGGTCAAAAACCTCCTCAGATCTTTTCACTTTAAAAGTTTCTAAAGCCTCTTTACATGTCTATGGTTTTTGTTTAGGAATTTAGAAAACAATGAACAAAAAATTTCCTCCCCACCCAGTTCAAACTTTTTATTTTGTTAAGCTTGTAAGTGCTATTACCTTTTTCACTAGGGTTCATTTGAATTAAGCCTCAATGATTTGGAGTGAAATTAATTAATTAATTAATGTAAATATATAAAAGATCATGTCTATATATAAATCTGTTTGTTTTGACTACATGAAACCTTAGTAAATGGAATAAAAGTTTTGAACTCACGGAATAACCAATTATTCGAGGATGTATATCTTATTAAGTGTTTGGGTGAAATCTCTTCTTTTAGGTTCCACAAATAAATGAACAAACATAGGAGTGAGAGGGAAATGCAGCTGAGAATAGTTACATATTTTGTTCAATTACTAAGAAACCTGGCACTGTGGGACTAGTGCTGTACTCAGGTCTCATTTGCTTTTCCTTGTCTTCAGAATGCCTAACACATTACTCCGGTGGGTATTCTACTCATTAACACTCCGTTCCACTTGGTATTTGAGTCCTTTGAAATTCAATTTCATTTTGTGACAAGGCTATTTATGGTGGCAACCGACATGATGAGAAGAATGAATTGTGTACATAATGTTTGATTTGTACCTTCGTGTATTCTAATAGTCCATGTATTGACGAGTGGTAAGAAACCAGAGCCGGTGGCAAAGATTAGTGGGAAGTTGTTGCCTGCTGCTGCCTGTGTAAATTCTCCCACAAGGGGCCCTTGCAGCTAGCAATTTTAAGTGATGCTTTATTTGTGATTGTGATGGAAAACCAGAAGCAGCATCCACTTGGAAATCCCATAGCAACAGCTTCTTTTTCACTTGTTCTTTTTCCTGGGACGTTCTAGAAGAAAGGGATAGGAGAGCATGCTGATTTTAAAGAGGAAAACTGTTCAGTCTGTCTATCAGCACCTCAAGAATCAACCTGTAGTCTGTCTTCCGTACCCTAAAATGTCTTAGCACCCATGTGCTTAGTGATACTGAGTTACAAAAATTAAAGTCAGGTCTGGCATAAATGTGCATTCATCCTTCCTTAGATTGTGAGACTTTTGGGGGCAGGATTTGTGTTTTATTTTCTCTGAATCCTGCAGAGTGCTTCATAGTAAAATAATGACAATAATAGTAATAATACTGGCAGCTAACAATTGTTGAGTGTTCACTATAAACCAAACAATACATTAGGCACTTTGTATACATTATCTTGTTTAATCTTGATTATAATCCTAGTGTTGTTATTATTAACACTTTATAGATAAAGGAATTGAGGCTTAAAGTTTGTATAACTTGCCCAAGGTCATGCAGCTGGTGTAGTGGGTTGAATAGATTCCCATAAGATATGTGCAAGTTCTAATCCTTGGTACCTGTGAATGTGACCTCATTTGGAAATAGGGTCTTTGTTGATATAATTAAGCTAAGAATCTTGAGATGAGATTATCTTGGACTTAGGGTGGGCCCTGAATCCAGTGATTGATCTCTTTTTGAAAGAAAAGAGAGGGAGATTTGAGACACGTGTAGAGAAGAACACCATGTGAAGATGAAGACAGAGATTAGAGCAATGCATCTACCAGAGAAGGAATGCCAAAAATTGCAGACTGCCACCCAAAACTAGAAGACAGGCATTGAACAAATTATCCCTCAGAGGCTTCAGAAGCAATCAGCCCTTCTAACACCTTGATTTCAGACGTCTGGCCTCCAAAACTGTGAGAAAATAACTTGTTGTTTTTAAGCCACTTAATGTGTAATAATTTGGTTCAATAGCTGTAGAAAACCCATATAGCTAGAAAGTGACAGAATTTATACTCCATTACTGGAAAAATGGCCCCAATGCCTATGTTTTCTGCCCTAGCCTTTATATGCTCCCAGTATCGATTAGGCCAATGTTATGTTTATAATAAATATTTAATAAATAGTGCTGGAATTTTTTTCTTTTTTTTTTGAGACGGGGTCTTGCTCTTGTTGCCCAGGCTGGGGTAGAGTGGGGGTGATCTCAGCTCACTGCAACCTCTGCCTCCCAGGTTCAAGGGGTTCTCCTGCTTCAGCCTCCCGGGTAGCTGGGATTACAGGCATGTGCCACCTCGCCTGGATACTTTTTTTGTATTTTTAGTAGAGATGGGGTTTCTCCATGTTGGCCAAGCTGGTCTTGAACTCCTGACCTCAGGTGATCCAACTGCCTTGGCCTCCCAAAGTGCTGGGATTACAGGCGTGAGCCACTGCACCCAGCCTAGTGCTGGATTTAAGTTTTTTTGAAATAATACAGACAAATAAATTTTGATTCTTCTGATTTCTTTGGAAAAATGTTGGTGCAAGAATGCATGTGAAGTAAGAATAGCTGTCTTTTTTGGTGATAGCCATTTGGAACAACTATGGACGTGCTCCCAGAAAATTCCACCTTAGTTCACATATGTAGCAGACAATTATAATCCCTGATATTTATTATTTTAGATTCATTGATCAAGTGTTTGCTAAAATCCTCCTAAAATCATAAGGCCATCCTGAAGCCCACCAGCCCCAGTTAGTCCATTGGTGCAGTCCCAACTCAGGAGGCTCCCCAAAATATCTCTCTAGGAGCATCCCTCCCACAGATAGCTTATTATTACTTTTTTTTTGGTGGAGATGATTATCTTAGTTTAGAAGCTCCTCATTTTAACTGGGCCTGCAGTTTACTCTGCAGAAGTATAAAGGGGTGGAATAAGTTAATGTTGAAGTGAATGTGGAGAGGGAAGACAGAGGATGGAACCTCAGATGTTTCCCACAACTGGAAGGTAAGTGTGAGACGAGAAATCATGGCCCAGAAAAATCACTAAAAGAGAAATATAACATTCTGCTTGTGGTACATGTTTAACTAAAACAGTTGACTGGAATTTTTTCTGTAATCAATGATTACACTAAAAAAAAGTGGATTTTTTTAAAAGGTAGTTCCTATTTTTTTCTTAAAAGAGCTAGTCCTGACAAATTCACAGCTAAATTCCCCTGGATGTAAAAAGAAGAGCCGGTACCATCCCTACTAAAACTATTCAAAAACAAATTGAGGAGGAGGGACTTCTCCCTAACTAATTCTATGAGGCCAGCATCATCCTGATACCATACCTGGAAGAGACACAGCAAAAAAGAAAACTTCAGACCAGTATCCTTGATGAACATTGATGTAAAAATCCTCAACGAATGCTGGCAGACTGAATCCAGCAGCACATCAAAGGCTAATCCACCATGATCAAGTAAGCTTTATCCCCAGGATGCAGGGTTGGTTCAACATATGCAAATCAATAAATGTGATTTGTCACATCAACAGAACTAAAGACAAAAACCACATGATTATCTTAATAGATGCAGAAAAGGCTTTCAATAAAATTCAACATCCCTTCATGTTAAAACCTCTCAATAAACTTGCTATTGAAGGAAAATACCTCAAAATGAGCCATCTGTGACAAACCCATAGCTAACATCATACTGAATGGGCAAAAGATGGAAGCATTCCCCTTGAAAACTGGCACTATACCAGGGTGACATCTCTCACCACTCCTATTCAGTATAGTATTGGATGTCCTGACCAGAACAGTCAGGCAAGAGAACGAAAGAAAGCGCATCCAAATAGGAAGACAGGAAGTCAAAGTATCTATGTTTGCGGACAGCATGATTCTATATCTAGAAAACTCCATAGTCTTGGCCCAAAAGCACCTTCAACTGATAACTTCAGCAAAGTTTCAGGATACAAAATCAATGTACAAAAATGACTGGCAGACAAATCAGGGATGCTATCCCATTCACAAATGCTTCAAAAGAATAAAATATCTAGGGATACAGCTAACCAGGGAGTTCAAAGAACTCTACAATAAAAAGGGATGCTGAGGCAGGTGGATCACTTGAGGTCAGGAGTTCAAGACCAGCCTGGCCAACATGGTGAAAGCCAGTTTCTATTAAAAATACAAAAATTAGTTGGGCATGATGGCAGGTGCCAATAATCCCGGCTACTTGGGAGACTGAGGTAGGAGAATCGCTTGAACCCAGAAGGAGGAGGTTGCAGTGAGCCCAGATTACACCACTGCACTCCAGCCTGGGTGACAGAGTGAGACTCTGTCTCAAAAGAAAAAAAAAAGAATTACAAAACAATTCAGTGGAATCAGAGATAACACAGACAAGTGGAGAAACATTCCATGCTCATGGATAGGAAGAATTGATACCATTAAAAGGGCCATTCTGCCCAAAGTAACTTATAGATTCAATGCAATTCCTATCAAACTACCAATGACATTCTTCACAGAACTGGAAAAAAACTATTTTAAAATTCACATGGAACCAAAAAAGAGCCCAAATAACCAACGCAATCTTAATAAAAAAGAACAACCTGGAAGTATTAACTTCAGTGTTGAATCATATCTAACTTCAAACTACAATACAGGGCTACAGTAACCAAAACAGCATAATAATGGTACAAAGACAGACACATAGACCAATGAAACAGAGAGCTCAGAAATTAGGCAGTACACTGACAACTATCTGATCTTTTACTAAGCTGACAAAAACAAGCAATGGAGGAAGGACTTCCTACAATAAATGGTGCTAGGGTAACTGGCTACCTATATGCAGAAGCCTGAGACTGGACCCCTTCCTTACACCATATACAAAAATCAACTTAAAATGGATTAAAGACTTCAATGTAAAACCCCAAACTATAAAAACCCTGGAAGACAACACAGGCAATACCATTCTGGATACAGGAATGGGCAAAGATCTTATGACAAGGATACCAAAAGCAATTGCAACTAAAGCAAAAATTGACAAATTGGGTCTAATTAAACTTAAGAACTTCTGCACAGCAAAAGAAACTATCAACAGAGTAAATAGAAAACCTACAGAATGGGAGAAAATTTTTGCAAACTATCCATCTGGCAAAGATTTGTTATCTAGTATCTGTAAATAACTTAAATTTACAAGAAAAAAATGACCAAATTAAAAAATGGGCAAAGTACACGAACAGACATTTTTTGAAAGAACAAGTTCTTTTGTAGCCAATAAGTATATGAAAAAAAGCTTAATATCACTGATCATTAGAGAAATGTAAATCGAAACCACAATACTACCTTATACCAGACAGAATGGCTATTACTAAAAAGTCAAAAAATAACAGATGCTGGTGAGGTTATGGAGGAAAGGCAGCACTTATACATTGTTGGTGGGAAGGTAAATTAGTCCAGCAACTGTGGAAGGCAGTGTAGTGATTTCTCAAAGAACTAAAAACAGAACTGTCATTTGACCCAGTAATCCCATTACTGTGTATATTCTCAAAGGAATATAAATCATCGTACCATAAAGACACTTGCATGTTTATGTTAAGTGCAGCACTATTTACACTAGCACAAATATAGGATCAACCTAAATGCTCATCAATGACAGATTGGATAAAGAAATGTGGTGCATACACATGATGGAATATTATGTGGTCATAAAAAAGAATGAGATCATGTCCTTTCCAGGGACATGGATGGAGTTGGAGGCCATTGTCCTTAGCAAATGAATGCAGAAACAGAAAACTAAATACTTCATGTTCTCACATATAAGTGGGAGCTAAATGATGAGACACATGGACACAAAGAGGGGAGCATCAGACACTGGGGCCTACCGGTAGGAAGAGGGAGAGGATCAGGAAAAATAACTTACGGGTGCTAGGCTTAACATCTGGGTGATGAAATAATCTGTACAACAAACACCAATGACACACAATTACCTATGTAAAATACCTGCACATGTACCCCTGAACCTAAAATAAAAAAAGAACCAGTCCTGAAAAGACTTAGAACAGAGGCATGGATCATCCTCCTCAATTTACATCAGATTTGGTTTTGGTAAGAAGTATTCTTGCCCTGTGCTTTTTGTCAGCACCATCCAGTGGCTTGAAACATCAGGCAGAAAAGCCACCAGTAACTAACCCTTGGAAGAAGCTGGAACTTTGTCTGAGTAAAGACTATGACACTTCATTCTGCTAAAACCAGTGACATTTTAAGGTTGGCATTATTGAAATGGTAGGACATTTGGATAGTTCTGCCCACTCCAGAGCCATTTCATATCCTTTTCTGTAAAGTGTATTCCTCTTTGTAACTCCATAGGTTTGGCATTATTATCTCTCTTTTTTCAGATGAGAAATCAAGGTGTGGGGAAGTTAAGTACCTGCTGCAGATCATACGGCTTTCAAAGAACTCCAGTCTCTGGGGATATTTCCCAATACTTCCCTAAGTAGATGAGTAGTTGGGAGCTGAGAGCCTCTGCTTTACCCCCTTGGCCACGTGAAGCTTATCTAAGACTGGTGCCATTCCTGACAACTAGCTGTGGAAATGCTTTAAGGGTTGCATGCTCTGGTAGACTAACAGCACAGGGAAGGAAAATGAATTAAATATCCATTTCATTCCAGGACAGTTATGTGTCTAGTTATAGAAAATGCCCTGGAGCCGCCAAGGGTTAGTTTTTATTCCTCATCTCCTTGGGGAGGATAAACTAGAGATTTTTTTAATAAAAAATACCGTCGACATTGTTGAATTCTAAACCTTCCTCTGCTCATACCAGCAACTTTCCAATAGCTAAATATGAGCAATTTAGGCATAGGTTCGTAAGACAAAGTGAATCCACTAATATACAGTTGTCCATTTTCCCAGCTGTTAAGGTGCAGATTTCCAGGAACTAAATTGAAATTGAAGATTGCCAGCAACTATTTCCAACCAACTGTGTCTTGGTGCTTGAGTTTAGGGAGGATGTGGCTAAAGAACTGTAAGAATATTTGTTATCCTAGTAGAGGAATGCCTCTTTAGAGACATAGAGAAAATACTTCATTGCTTTTAATTATCTTACTCTTTATTATTTTAATAACATTTTATTCAATTAAAAAGTTGAGCTACTTTAGATCTACACAAAATGATCTGGCTTTTATAACACATAAAAGCCTAAGGAAGAGAATGAAAGTTACTTGTAATTCCACCATTCAAAGGTAACCACTGATAGAATTCTGAAATATATCCATCTAGTTATTTGTAAGTGAATGCGTGTGAGTGTATGTGTGTATGATTTTGTGAAATCAAGACCATACTATTTTTAGAAATGCCTTTTTTCACTCAGCCATATATTATGAACTATGACCCATATATTTTGATTTTTCCTGCATCATCATTATTCTGTGGCATTAAGTGACTTCATCAATTTACTCAATTTATAAATGGTTTTACATTGTTTTGAAATATAAACAACATGCTATTAATGTCTACATATATAGATATAAAAGAAAATGTATCTGATTAATTTTCTTGGAGGAGCTTCTGATTAAAGTACAGTTTTAAGGCTTTAGATCCATATTCTACCCTCCTAGAAGGCAGGAAACATTGTCACTTTTTACCCATAGCAAATTAAAGTCCCCATTTCCTTGCACCCTGATCAGAACTTCTTGTTTCAGTCATTGCTGATTTGGTAAGCCAAATATGGTATTTCATTGTTTAAATTTGTCTATTAGGAAGGATAATAATTCATTCGTTATTCTATCATTTCTTCATGAATTGTTTGTTTATTATACTGAGCATATTTTTTGTCTATTTTTGTTGTGTCTGTTGCTGACTTCTAAGAGCTGCATAATTAAATACCTTAACTCTTTTCATCATGAATTTCTTTTTCATTATTCTTTTTGTGAATGCATGTGAAGTTCCCATTTGTTTTAAATGTTATTGATGGCACTTTTTTTTTTTTTTTTTTTTTGAGACAGAGTCTTGCTCTGCTGCCCAGGCTGGAGTGCAGTGGCCGGCTCTCAGCTCACTGCAAGCTCCGCCTCCCGGGTTCACGCCATTCTCCTGTCTCAGCCTCCCGAGTAGCTGGGACTACAGGCACCCGCCTCGTCGCCCGGCTAGTTTTTTGTATTTTTTAGTAGAGACGGGGTTTCACCGTATTAGCCAGGATGGTCTCGATCTCCTGACCTCGTGATCCGCCCGTCTCAGCCTCCCAAAGTGCTCGGATTACAGGCTTGAGCCACCGCGCCCGGCCTGATGGCACTTTTAATGTTCAGAAGTTACGCTTTTTAAGTAGTCAGATGTAAGTTAATTTTGTCTTTAAATGGTTGCTTACTCAGAATATCCTTCCTCCAAGATCATAAAAGTGTTCATAGTATTTTCTACCAGATTTAAAAAAATGTGCTATTGTTATATTTAGTTCTTGAGTATGTCTGGAATTTGATTTGGTGTACATTATGAGGGAGGAAGTTAACATTCTCCCTTGTATTTAGCCCTTCACCTAAATAATATACTAGTCTTCTAATGATTTTACATAAAACTATCACAAATCATATTTTACATGCACTTGCATTAGTTTAGAACTTTATATTTTGTTCTATTGATCTGTTTATTCCTAGACTTCTACCACAGTATTTTAATTGTTACTGTTTTATATGACTTGATGACTTTAATGAATTCCCTCTGCTTGTTATCTTATCAATCTTATTATTTAAAACTTTTTTCTTGGGTACTTTTATAGTTCATTCTCCTAGGAAAATTTTAGAATATTTTGTTAAACATTTTTGAAAAAGAAATATCTCATTGGTATATTATAACTTCATTTAATGTATTATAGGAATCTTGGGTAACCTGAGTTCTTTTCAGGATTTAATCTTCTTATTCAGATGTGCTTTTTACTTGTGAAGTAGCTTTACTCTCTACAGACATTTTCTGAGGTTATAATAGTTATGTCTTTTTTATTATATTTCTTTTATTTCCGTAGATTATTGGGGAACAGGTGGTGTTTGGTTACATGAATAAGTTCCCTAGTGGTGATTTGTGAGATTTTGGTGCACCCATCACCTAAGCAGTATATACACCGCACCCAAATTGTAGTAGTCTTTTAACCCTCACCCCCTTCCCACCCTTTCCCTCGAGTCCCCAAAGTCATTGTTTCATTCTTATGCCATTGCATCCTCATAGCTTAGCTCCCACTTATGAGTAAGAATACATGGTGCTTGGTTTTCCATTCCTGAATTACTCTTCACTTAGATGGTCTCCATTTCCATCCAGGTTGCTGCGAATGCCATTAATTCATTCCTCTTTATGGCTGAGTAGTATTCCATTTTGTGTGTGTGTGTGTGTGCATGTTTATATATATATGTGTGTGTATACATATATGTGTATATATGTATAGGTATATACACATATATATCACAGTTTCTTTATGCACTCATTGATTGATGGGCATTTGGGTTGGTTCCACATTTTTGCAGTTGCGAATTGTGCTGCTATAAACATGCATGTGCAACTAATTCTCCACAGGGTTAAGATGTAAAATGTTCTATATTTATCAATTTTTTTTAACTGTAGTAAATATATTTGTTGTTCTTACTGCCAATTAATCATGGACTCATCATCCAGTAAGATAAATGTTTAAAGGGTGATTTGGAGTGGGGGTTGCTTAAAGCATTAATAAAAGAAGTAATTTGTGACTTCACTGATCTACGTTGATCTTCACTTTAGTTTTACTATGGCTATGATAACATGGGTTTATACATAATATACTATGAGTATTTTCTAAATTAATTTCTGCCACAATAATTTTTATCTTGTGTTAAACTACTATTTAGAAAATGGGTATTAATTTCTCCTGTTACTTGGTGGAAACTATAAATACAAGATTTCTCCCCTTAATCCATCCCTCTGCCATCTGAAACCTCACATTTTTGTAGCCCCTTGTTTTCTGCTTTCCTGGCACTGAATTTCCCTCTAAAGGGATATTCAGAACATAATGTTGTGTGCCGTTGTCCATCAGTCATTCTCTCCTGAATGATTTGCCTGGATGAAAGGTGCAGCTGTTATGCTACTACTACTTAAAGGGGAAAGGACCTTTATCCTTTCAATAATTGCAGATACTTCTAACAAAATAAACAGGTAACAAAGTGAAACTTGCTTTTCATGTGTTCTCTAGGATTTCAGAAAAATATAACATTAGCATAGTTTATAGGGTAACAGATTTCTCCCGGAACAAGAATCTATTAAAAGTAGTACTGCATTTTCATGTCTCTCTAGCAGTGTCCCGACAGATGCTTAAGCCCATGAAGGAGGGTGGAAATGGCAGGGAAGCCACAGGAAGTATAGCGAGTCATGGCACTCCAATTGTGAGCCCTCCATAGAATCCTAAATAAATATAGTTCACATACTTTGCACACTAATCACCTTTAGTAGTGATATGACTCTTGGATATTTTTAGAACCCTTTTTCTAGGGCTTGTTGCACCTGGGCACAGTAGAGCCAGCATTACCTGGCTATATGCCTTGTCCTGTTCGGAAGACAGTCGTGCGGGTGTCTAACAAAGCCTATGTCTCTTGGCCTTTTCCATGGGTCCTTGCCCAGGGCTACCTGTTACTGGTATTTGAGTAATTTTAAACAGTGCACGATATCAGGATTTTTCCTGAATGGTCTCAAAAATGGACTCATTCCCTGCCTCTCTCAGTTATTCTGGAGAATTGGGATGGATGGGTAGATTTGGAAAATACAGTCCTTGTTTTCTGCCTGGAAGTAGTCCTAAAACTGTCTTACTGTTATCAAATTAGCCATCTGGCCACTTTTATCTAGAGGACAGGATCACTGAAGGTTAAGAGTTAAGCTAAAACCGTAGAAAAGTTGCCGTTATTTTTTCCCATAGTGCCAAAATGATAATGAGAAACATCATGTATTTTATCTTTAAGGGAGCCCACATGAATTTGGGCATCTCAGATTTGATTTTCTGCTCTGATACTGTATTCTAGAGTCATTCCTTGCCCTTAAGAAGATGATTTCAAGGCCAGCAACCACACAGAAAAGAATAACCAGTCTCATGAATCAATTCCATGAAAATGTTTGTTTAAATTCTATGCTTTTAGAAATACAAACCAATTAGTTGTTTGAGAAACGTTCTGAGAAAAAGGAGAATCATGGGGATATGAGGAAAGAAGGATGTGGTGACAGATTTGTCTCTGCTCCTTTTTCTACTCTGTTTGGCATAGACTATACTTTTTGAAGTTCATGATATGATAAATCACTCAAATGTTTTTCGTGTTGTGTTTATCCTCTGCTCAATGTTTCTGCTAGTTGGATTGGAGTCTGCTTTTGTGAAGAGTTGATTCTGGGGTAAGATGCTCAACATTCGGAGGATAAGTGCACTGGAGGAGATGCAGGATGGAGGGCAGTTTTCTCCATCATAGCCAGGGCGGGGAATCAGAATAAAATCAACATTGCTAAATTGCTGTCCTTCTGGGCTAGAGTCTTACCTCTTCCTTTTTGAGGTGTATAGAAGAGTCATTGTTTGATTTTCTGAGCTATGAGCAGCTCTCAAAAACAGGGATTTATATTTGTGGTCTCTGCAATGTCCTCATTACGGCATGAAAACAAAGTAAGATCACAAGACATGGAAAATGTGTTTCTCTGGGAAATTCTGGATATGAAATAAAAAGAGAAGTCCTAGATCAGGAATTTTTAAATCTTCTTGAACAAAACATAACTTTAGATATCAGAAGCAAAATAATAGGGTTCAAACCCAGTCCTACTTCCATGTGGTCTGGGTATTGGAGCATTGAGAAACTTTATGAATTTCTGCTGGAGAAAAGGAATCATAGATTTGAAATTAACAATGATAAAAAGGATAGATAGGTGCAAAATAGACAAAAATACGTTACACATGCAGAAGCAGGATCCATTCATTCTAATTGTAGGGAGTAACGAAGCACTCTAGAGAGGAGGTGGTATTTCAGTAAGATTCCAAATATTTCAACAGGTTGAGAATTGGACGGGGGGAATTATTTCAGAGGGAGGCAATACTTAAGCACAAAAGCATGAAAGGCCTTATTGCTGAGAATACTCACTTCCCAGAGGCATTGAATACAAGTGGAATAAGTCCCGGGTTTCTTTCTCAGACCTGACCTAACAGCAAAATATGTGATCTGCATCAAGTCAGTCTCTTACGTGCAAACTCAGATGCAGATCGCTGGCTCAGGATGACACCTCAAAGTCTTCAGACATAACAAGACATATGCAGTGACCAGAAATGAACAGAGCCCTGGAAGGGAGAAAAGGCTTCAGTCAGATTTTGTCCTATTCTATAAATAGATTTTTCAGATTACTTAGAATCTTAGAGTTACTTTTTTTTTTTTTTATTCTGAGTATCATTCATAGAGGTTGAAAATGAAAAAAATGTTTCTTAGAACATATTACATTTGGAAAGAAGCATTGTTTTGCGATTATTAGTGATCCTGATTATTGATTACTACTCTGAATTTTCAACAGTGGGCATACTAAACTTTCAGTACTTGTTAACATTTCAGTTAAAACAGGCTAGGCAGAGACCTAGACAAGACAGAGTTGCTCTGGAGTACAGATGGCTTTTAAAAGCATCTCATGCTTTATGCTTCCGTAACAGAAAGACCAGGAGACAGTTTTTACCGGAAAATGAGATATCTGCCTTATGGTATCCAGATGTCATTCTTGTTTTACATAAAGTGTGTGAGCAAGATTGCTTCCCTCTTTTCGTGTGTGTGTGTATATTCATCATCTGGCTGTTATCTTTGTAGAGGCGCAATCTCCTTAAAGGTTTTCCAAAAATAACAAATGAATGAAGGGAAGAGGAGGAGGATTAGAAAAGTTTTCTGGGTTAACCACTCAGCTATATCAACACTTGAGTACTACATTCTGGATCAGGGAGAAATACTGAATGCATAAGCAAAGAAGCAAAATGGAGTATGGAAAATGAGTGCCCACACACTTGTGAATGCAAAGAAGTGACTACCTGCCACAGGTGATAGAGTGGAGGAAAAAGTTCAGCTGAAAAGCCAGTGAAAATGCCTAACTATCTACCTGTTTGGATTCCTTTCTTCACTCGAGATGAGTGGCTCCAACAAAATCCTAGCGTCCTCAAGCAGTAAGGGATCTTTGGGTTAACTAAGTTCCCATATCAACTAATGACTAGTTCTGAAAGAATTGAATATACCAAGTACATTTGTTGCAGTAAGAAACACTATTCCTCTTTTATTTTTATTTGGTGACTCAAAAGCAATTTAGTTGGATGATAATATTTTGTATTGCACGGAGTCAGCATTAGGAACATTAAGATAGTTATAGTTTTAAAAAGGAATGCAGATTTTTATGCAAAGGAGGTTTAATTTTATTGCCATAAAATGTCAGAACAACTTGAATTTGGTGAATGCCTGCTTCTTCTAAAATTTAAAGTTTACTAGTCCATCACTGCTTAGTGCCTTAGGGAAGAAGTATTATCTCACCAACTCAGGGGCGAAATACTTAAAATGCCTCTTCAATTGGTGTGCAGCAAAGCTAAATAAAAAGAAGGAAAGATTTGTGTTGTTTACATCTTGATTCAGAGAACTAACCACAGAAATGCATTGTCTTTGACAAAATTTGGCATTAAATTTGTGCATCCCCTTATAGAGTACAAAACACTGTCATTCATATTTATTATTTTTTATATCAACTCTCTGTGCTGCATTTCACATATATAAGTCTTGAGAAGATTAATGATGGAGCCCAAACTAAGCAGCTATTAAATGGCCATGATGTGACCTGAAACAATTACTCTCACTGTAGGTACTATACTTTTTCTACTAAACCTCATGCTTTAACTTCAAGTTTTCAGCAGAGATTTGTAAATTTTAAGAAGTTTTCCAATGGAGAAGATCTTGGGGGCAAGTTCATAGACTAATGAGGCAACCATCTCCTATTTCCTGTTTTGATTGTGATTTTATTGTTAATTTTCTCCTTCACCTCTTCCTTCTTCTCTTCCTACTTTTCCATCATCATCATGTCGTCATCATCATCATCATCATCATCATCATCATCATATCTCATCATCAAGCTTAGCTTACATATGGGGCAGAGGTTGTGATGATGAAGTAATCATTCTATGCCATCTCCTTTCCTCTTCATTTGTGTTAGAATTTATCTAGTTATTATGGATAAAGAAGAAGAAAAATATATCTCTCTTATTCTTTATCTCTCTCTCTCTCAAATAATCCTCTTCGTTCTTTGCTTATTCACTTTATCCTTTGTATCTTCCCCACTTTATCAACTCTTCCACCAAATATCTAACCACAGAAATTCCAAAGCAGCTGTTTTCTGGGACAAAATGATCCTCTGCCTCCCTGTTTGGGCACCACCCTTGCATACCAGAGATAGACAGGCTGTTCTGATCTCCCTTTGCCTAAAAATCCAGTTAACCACCTTCACAGGCTTCATTCCACAGGCCACACATCAGCCCATGGCTTCAGTAATATGGAAAGACGTAATTGTTAAATTTCAGTGCAGAAGCAGAAACCAGTATATTTTGCCCATAATGGCAGTAAATCTAACCCCTCTACCACCACACACACAAAATCGCTTTCAGCTGTGTCAACAAACAGAGCTTTAATTTAAAATCCAAACTCTGAGATCACAGTTTCTCAACTTTAGGAAGTCTTCTCCTAAACTGGGCAATATCAGGCTAGAAGGAGCAAGGTGGGTGGGGATTCTCTCTGGGTAGGGAAAAAATGTATTCTCCCACAGATGTGGGATTGCCCTTCAGATCCATTCTAAACAGCACCAATGATCCATATAAAAAGATAGACATGATAGACATACTTGAGGGAGTAGAAATTCAAATCTTCCAGAGAGTCACAGGCAAGCTAAAAATAGTAGCAAGAACAGAAACAAATGATAGTTTAGGTTAACTTTGGTATTGTACATCAACTGCTGTGGCTATGTAGTCATTGGCCAGTTTCAAGGAGAGGTTCAGAATCTCCGAAACTGTAGCATGGAGGTGATGGTGATCTACTCAAGTCCCATGTGAAGACTGAGGTACTCATTCCTCCACCTGTAGGAGTATGGCAGTGGATGGCTCCCAGTTGATTCTCCTCCAAGAACTGGCCTCGGCCATCAGTGCTGCCTTGCCCAAGGTCATGTCCCATCCCCAGGGTCTTCCCACACCAAATGGCTGTCCAGTGTATGTCAAGGCAGCACAACTGTGGGGGCCACCACAGCCCCAGGACTTCCCATAGGATGGCTGGGGCCCCTGCTGCGCATGCATCACAGTCCAGCCTCTCTTGGCCCAATCCTAAAAGCAGTCCTCCATAAAACTTTTACATGCAATCACAGAGCCTCAGAGTCTGTCCCCTGGAGATCCTGATCTACCACAAATACTTTCAAAACAGTTAAAGTATGTTGGGACATGCTGGAGAAAACAACCCCTGGATATCTGCCACAGCTATTCTCCATATTCCAGGAATAAAACAAAACCACCTCACTAAGAATCCTTAGAATGCCCCTTGCTGTGAAAGAACCAAATTTTATCTCTAAACAACCCACAGAGGTGAGATGTCAATGGCTCCACCAGGTACACCAGTAGTATGTGTCATTTTCCCACTTGTCCTTACCAGTTCCTTTAAGTGAGGAACATTTTGAGCAACAGGTTTTTTAAAGGAGTTGCAGAGTATTCTCACATTAATATCTATAGAATGATAATTAGAAAAGATAAAATGATACTTTTATCATATGAATTAAGTGTGATCTCAGCTCACTGCAACCTCCGCCTCCTGGGTTCAAGCGATTCTTGTGCCTCAACCTTCTGAGTAGCTGAGATTACAGGCACATGCCACCACACCTGGTTAACCTGGTTAATTTTTGTGTTTTTTGTAGAGACGGGGTTTTACCATGTTGGCGAGGCTGGTCTCGAACTCCTGACCTCAGGTGATCCACCCGCCTCGCCCTCCCAAAATGTTGGGATTACAGGCGTAAGCCACTGCGCCCAGCCATATTTATAGTTTTAAAATCCTTTTTAGTCACTGTGCAGCCCCCATGATCCCATGTTCTGTAGCTGACTAGAGGTTTATGAACTTTTTTAAAGGTAAGTTATGATGGCTATTAGTGGGTAAAACTTTCTCTTCCAAACTCTGTGGGTGCTGCTCATAATCCATGGGACTTGTTCCTCAAATAAATGCTCAATTTCTTGATTTGCAATTTGGGATTTTCAAATTTATGGCTTCCAAGTTCTACATCAGATACTAAAATCAGGTTATCAGATAGGCAGGTAGTTTAGCAAAGTACATATGCTTATTTTATTTCTTAGGTTCTAGAAAATCTGGTCTAAATCTAAACCTGGTCATTCTTTTATGTTTGGAAAATGCTCCTACGTCAGGAGATGGGGGATGACCATAGTCAGGAACCGAAAAGAATGTTCAGAGTTGGGAGCTGAGCAGAACTTGTGGTATTGAATCTATACCTTCCTTTCTTCAGTAGCTTTGAAGGGAAGTCACAGTCAATGAAATGAAGAAAAAAAAGGAAGAATGTGGGGTTTGGGGGGTATTTTTATTGAAGTTTATTAAATTACATTACCTAAAAGTAATTATAGTCAGATGCACATTTCTCAAATTGTAATGATCCCAGTTGAGACACAGGACATTTACATAGAACTTTGCATCACCCAAGAAAATTCCCTTAGGCTTTTTCCCAGTTAGCCCCCTACTCCCTCCCCAGAAAGTTAATCTCTGTTTCCATATTATCCTGACAAATTAGCTTTGCCTGTTCGCCTATTCTTTTTATTTATATATTGTTAACTTTTCAATTTTTAAAATTTTTGTGGGTACATAGTAGCAGTATGTATTTATGAGGTGCATGGGATTTTTTGATACAGTCTTGGCCTATTTTTGAAATTCATATAAATGGGCTTATGTGTCTGGCTTCCCCATCCCACCTCTGACCTCAACATATTATCTTTGAGATTCATCCACGTTCTCACATGTGTCGGTAGTTAATTCAGTTTTTCTGCTTTGGTTGACTCATTTCCCATTGTATAAATATACCACAATTTGTTTATCCGTTTTCCTTTTAATGGACATCATGTTGCTTTTAGTTTTTGGCTATTGTGAATAAATCTGTAAAGAACATTCTTGTACAAGTTACTTGGTGGACATATGTTTTCATTTCTTTTGGGTGAACACCAAGGAGAGGAATTGCAAGATCATAAGTAACATTAGGCATTTTTAAGTTTTTAAATTTTAACCATTCTAGTGGTTGTATAGTGGCATTTCATTGTAGCTTTAACTTTATTCCCCTGATTACTCACAGTGTTGAGTGTTCTTATATCTTCTTTTGTGAAATGTCTGTCCAAACATTTTGCCCATTTTTATTGGGTTATTTGTCTTGTTTAAAAACTACTTAATTGCAAGAGTTCTTTATATTGCCCGAATACATATCCTTTGTGAAACATACGTATTTTTAGTGTTCTATTTTATACCATTTCTTGGCTTTTAATTTTTAGCCTTTTGCTTTATTCTTCAGTAGTTGATCTAGGGACCTACCTACCTACCTACCTACCTATCTGATATGGTTTGGCTGTGTCCTCACCCAAATGTCATCTTGAATTTTATCCCTATAATCCCTACATGTCTAGGGAGAGACCTGATGTGGGGTGATTGGATCATGGGGGTGGTTTTCCCCATGCTGTTCTCATGATAGTGAATGAGTACTCATGAGATCTGATGGTTTTATAAAGGGCTCTTCCTTCTTCGCTCCTCATTCTTCTCTCTCCTGCCGCCATGTGAAGAAGGTCCTTGCTTCCCCTTTGCCTTCTGCCATGATTGTGGGTTTCCTGAGGTCTCTCCAGCCATGTGCAATTGTGAGTTAATCAAACCACTTTCCTTGATAAATTACCCAGTCTCGGGTATTTCTTTATAGCCGTGTGAAAACAGACTGATACACTATCTATCTATCTGTGTTAGTTTGTTCTCACACTGCTATAAAGACATACCTGAGACTGGGTAATTTATAAAGAGGTTTAATTGGCTCCCCATTCTGCAGGCTAAATAGGAAGCAAGGCAGCATCTGCTTCTGAGGAGGCTTCAGGGAGCTTTGACTCATGGCAGAAGGCAAAGCAGGAGCAGGTGTATTACATGGCAGGAGCAGGACCAAGGTCGGGGGTGCCACACGCTTTTAAACAACCAGATCTCATGAGAACTCACTTACTGTCACAAGAACATTGCCAAGGGGCATGGTGTTAAACTATTCATGAGAAACTACCTCCATGATCCAATCATCTCCCACCAGGCCCTACCTCCAACGTTGGGGATTACAGTTCAACATGAGATTTGGGTGCGGACCCCCATCCAAACCATATCACTGTCTATCTGTATATCTCTTACTATAGTATGTCTTGAACTTTTCATGTAATGTAAGAGGCTTACAACAGTATAATGCCATTTGCCTTCCCAGTCTTTTTTGCTATTACTGTCATACAATTTGCTACTATATAGATTACAAACCCCAAATTACAAGGCTTTTATTTTAACTTTAAATCTATTTTTTCAAAGATATTAGGAAAAAATGGTATTGTGTATTTATCTACTTCTTTACCATTTCAGGCACTTTTAAAGCTTTCCTGTAGAACAAAGTTACCAAGTTTCAGACTAGTATCATTTCAGCATGAAAACTTGTTTTTTAGCATTTCTCACAGTGTAGGTCTACTGGCGAAGGATTCTCTCAGCTTTAGTTGGTATGAACATGTCTTCATTTCATCTTTGCTTTGAAGGCTGTTACTACTAGATACATGTTCTTTTTCAGGATATAGAGAACTCTAGGTTGACAGACCATTTGTGTGTGTGCGTGTGTGTGTGTTTTGAAATAAGACTGCACTATTTTCCTGAAAGGTCAGCCATTATTTTTATTGCTGTACTTCTACATATTGTTTATTTGTTTGTTTTTAGGATATTCTTTCTGTTCAGAATGTGTTATTATGTGCTTACAATGTGTGGCCATTATTCCCACAGGCTTTTTATTTTTTCCTATCACCTTCTTCTTCTTCTGAGACCGAGTACAGAGACAACTACAGCTTGCTGTTTTCTCATAGGCCTCGAGTGCTTTGCTCAGTATTTTCTTCAGTCTTTTTTTTTTGCTTCATTTTGGATTGTTTCTTCATGTGCTAAATCCAACATTAGGGCCTGCTCCAAGACAGTTTCTGTTGACTGATATTTTTCCTGAATATAGGTTATACCATCTTATTTCTTTGCCTATCTTATATTTTGTTGAAAACCAGTCATTTTAGCAAATACATGATGTCAAAATTCTGGATTCTGACTTTCCCCTCAAAGGTTGCTGTCATTTTGTTGTTGCTGCTGCTGCTCTTGTTGTTTTAGTAAGTTGCTTAGACTTATTCTGCAGAACTTGTTTCCCCACTGATGTCAGGCAGCTATTTTTTTCTTTTTTTTTTTTTTAATTCTTATTTTCATTTTACTAGTCTGGGTTCCCGTGGGATTCCCCTGCATCTCATAGTTCAGTGGTCACCCAAATGTTGTGCTCAAACACCTCAAGCCAGCAGAGCTTCCACCTTCTGCTGATAAGCCTGTGTGTGTAACAGGAGCATGTTCCAAATTCAGACAGTTTTCAAGTCTTCCCTTGATTTTACTTTCAACTGGGCCCCTCTGGGTGTCCCCTGAGCGTGTGTGTAGCATCCCGTCTCAGTGTGCCTGGGGTCTGATCTAGGCTTTCTGCAGTGCTCTTATTTCTAGGATCTCCCTGCTACATGTCTGGCGAGTCTGCCAGCCTGAAATGCACCCCATCTGTGAGAGCAACCTCAGGCTATGAGGTGTGTGGGTTACTAGCCTTATTACTTTTACTGACAGTCCCACTAGACACGAGTGAGCCCTGCTAGCAATGAAGCTGCTGGTTTTCATGATCAGCCCTGCCCTAGTAGAACTACCAAGATCCCTGAGCTGGAGAGATGATGGGAGCAGCCTCAAGCAAGAATGCTATGGAGGCCCACAGTCTATCTGTCTTTTATTTAATGAGTAAATGCTTCTCAGTTGGTTTATTGGCTTATTTTCTTGTCTTTGCTTAGTTTCCAGAGGCCTCAGATTGTTATTTTTGACAACGTTATCCAATTTTATAGTTGTTTCTTGGGGAGATTTACTGATTATCATGGTGAGAAATCTTGCTCTGACAGATATATCTTGACAAAGGAGAGATGGAAAAAGACAAAGGCTATGATAGCATGAGAAAGCTACTAGGAACAGTTTTCCCTGTGATTTGTAAACCAGTAACTAAACCTCCAGGCTTTTGGTTCAAGGAGCTGTGAGGATTAAACGTCCCTGAATAGAGTTATTTTAACTAAATGACTCAACGATGAGACATGTTTAATAACATGCATAATTATTGTGTCAAGGGAATTAAATACTAGTGATAATTTATAGAAAATATATAACTATATTTTATACATATGTATATGTATCTTTTTGTAATATACATGATATAAACTATGAAAATTATAATTATTACCATATCTAGCTCAGAAAATCTTTATTTTTAAATTTTGAGAATGATTAAGGATCCCAGAGACTATCAGTATCAGCATTTTCTCTTGATACTTAATGAAAATTGATGCCATCCTAAATTACATGTTCAAATGTAAGTGTTCTATTCCATGCTCTTTGTTTCTGTCTGATATTAGGGACAGAGAGAAATTATCGGCCCCTCCATCTCTGCTCCAACTCTCTGAAACCTTTACGAGGACCTCATGTTCCCCTAACTGGAGGCAAAGCCCTTTCCTTCCAGCAGCAGCGAGGAGAGGTGGTGAACACGCAGGGTAACGGCCTCTCAATCCCCTGCCATGTGCCTGGTTCACAGCCTTCTCAGCCTGTGTGTAAAAAGGGAGTTCATGGGCCACCTGATGGCTCTGGCTCTGAAGAGATGGAAGAAAAAAAAGGGGTCTTCTGAGCATCAGGAAGCTGAGGCTGTCTGCTGGGAGGCTTCTCTGACATCACTCCCTCACTTTCTACCACCCTGCTCACCTGCCTCCAGGCTCTGGCAACTAGGCTGCTTGCCATGGGCCTCCAGGCCAGCATGGAAATCCCCACGGCAGAGGGAAATCCCAGCAGAGGCCAAGGGTCCCGAGGATAGCACGTAGGCTTGGAAGGGCTAGGGAGAGGGGCAGGAGGGCCAGCTGCTTGGGGCAGAAGTAGACTAGCCTAAAGACCTCACTGATTTTCACTGAACTTCTGCTCAGCTTCTGTTGGCCCCTTATCTTCTGATCTCCTGTAAGGTTTTTTTTCTGGACATCAAGGAGTGCACTAATCAAGCTTCACCTTTTGTTTTTGTTACTTGTGTGTTTCGTCTTTTTCCTCAGATAGCACGTTAGGATGTGTGGTGGTGGCATTACTTCTTCAGCCATTTATCTTTCTATAATCTTTCCATAGTCCCCTCCCTATTTCTCTGCAGGTTCAGTTTTTTTTTTTTTTTTTAGACAGGATCTTATTCTGTCACCCACACTGGAGTACAGTGGCACAATCATAGCTCACTGCAACCTTTGCCTCTGGGGGCGCAAGCCATCCTCCCACCTTAGCCTCCTGAGTAGCTGGGACTGCAGGTGCACATCACCATGTCTGGCTAATTTTTGTATTTTTAATAGAGATGGATTTCACCATGTAGCCTAGGCTTGTGTTAAACTCCTGGGTTCAAGTGATCTGCCTGCCTCAGCCTCCCAAGGTGGTGAGATTACAGGCATGAGCCACTGCACCCGGCCTCTGCAGGTTCAGCTTTTAATATTTTGCATGAGTTCATCAGGTCAAATTTTAAGTGTGTTCCAAATAGAATACAAAACATTCTGGTAATTGACCAGTACAGTGTTTCTCAATCATAGCTGCTCACTAGAATCACTAGGTGGACGAGCAATTTGAAAATCCTGGTACCCAGGCTGTACACTCCCATCCAGTGAGACGAAAACCTCTGATGGTGCAATCCAGGTAGTCTGTACTAAGAAACAATGCTCTCATGGCAAGTAATACCTTTATGTGGCACACTAATATTTGTCTTTGCTGTTTTATCTTAAACCAACATTTACCACATCCTCAAGGGATACATTAGAATATTAATTAGCAAAGACTATAGCCACGCAGAAACTGAATTATATCATGGTCTCCATTATAGTCTGTAAATACTTCTGAGGTCGTGTTGGCAGAATGCCTTTCAGTGTCCTTGTATTTGCTAGCCGCTTTGGTGGCTGACAGCCTGAGAGAGACTTGCCTCAGGAGAGCAAATAAGAAAAAACAAATAAAACTGTAGATATGAATGTCGTCACATTTCAAAGACTGCTGGCCCATTATGTAAAATGCAGTGACACATTATTACAAATATTTACCTTAATTTTTCCCCCCTGTAGTCTTTGTTCTCATTTAAACACTGAATGGCCATTGACTTCTTTTGAAAAAGAAAAAAGTGGTAAGTCTTTCACTACCTTTCTTTTAAGACTCAACTTAGATTTCCTAGTTCTGCTTTTTGAGATGACTTGATTGCCTCTGTTTCAAGCTCAGTAGTTCATTGCTTCAGCCTCTACGCCGTTTCAGCTTCCTTTAGGCCATGGATAGAAAGCTGGTGAAAGTCAGCAAATATTTTGCATAAATAGTTGCTGGACCCCAAACCTCCAAACACCAACTTTTGAGGTTTTTTTTCTTTTTAAGGAGAAATGGGTAGAGAAGTGATCATCAGTTTTAAGGATTTGGTGCCTAGCAAGGTGCCAGCAAGCAGTCTGACAGCCCCAGATGTTTGTTGAGAACCTGAAACACAGTGCTTGATGGAGTTCTCCTCTGTTTCTAATTGAGGATGGTATTTGGGGGTTAGCAGTCAGAAAGAATTTTCCAGTATGAGAGGGGTAAAAGGGAAGAATGTGTCATCCAGTAGAATTTTGGCAATTCCATTTTAGAATTTTCTTTTAATTGGAGAGACATATTGTTTGTTTGCTTTTTTTAAAAAAAGAATCACAGTTATTTTAGGATGTGTGATCCTGGAAGAGATTATATTCAGATCTATTTAAAAGAAAAACATTTAACTTTTTTTCAAGACTCAATCCCTGCTTCACGTTTTCTCACAGTGCGTAAGTTTGTCGGGCGTGTTTCTATACTCATTGGAAAGAATAAATGACAATTGGAAATAGAAGGACCGGGGCAGCTGCAAATGACAGGCAGGTTGCACACTGGAAATGCCATGGGGTACCATTCCAGAGACTGCAATACAAGCAGTATTCCCTAGACCTGTGAACTTCAGTGGTCCTGAGAAACAGATAGGACCTTTTTCATGCCAGTAATGACAGTGAAGAATCAGAGCTGTCATTGCCACCTCTGCTTACAATATTCAGTTGACTAGTGTTTAAGGTTATTTAGTGTTTTTATTTTCAGATCTGGTCTATGCGTTTCTACCTTAGTCCATTTGGGGGGTAATAGCATAGGCATAGGAAGAACATCTACTGACCTGGTAGAAAAGATGCTCTGATAACATATGCATCGTTTATTTGGACAATAATAACATTCCTAGGAGCAAAGGGCAGACTGTGCCTTTCATAATTTTCTCAGATAGTCTTCTTTTAGCCACAGCACCTCAGCTGGGGCAACCATGAAGTACAACTAATTTTCCAGTAGAGGACAGAATTATGGTTTGCTATGTAGAATAATCTCAGCCTGCTATAATTTATGTTATTTTCCTCCCAGTTCTTCCTGTCATTCCCATCATGATATAATAGCTCGGTACTACCCAAGAGTCATGGAAAACTAGATGGAATTGCTTGGCCTGGTCCTCTGGATAAACATCTCTTGCCATTGTCAAACTGAGGGTCCTCTCTTAGCCCAGTCACCTGGATACTCCATATGATTCTGGAATCTGGGTGTCCGTTGAACTCTCACAGAAGATCCTCTGGAGGGAAGACCATCCACTCAGTCCACAGCCAAACCAGGATAGGATAGGTATGGAGAGTGCTGGGTTTTCAGGAAGCAGGAGAAAGATCACTAGGCTGAAGGGCTTCTCCAGGTCCTTTCTGAAAGCAGATATGCTAGATCATCATGCCAGTGCAAATTGTTTAAGGACTTTTACTCATATACTGAATATTATAAGTCTCTGTAATATTCAGGGGAGTGGACAAGGTATAGAACATAACATCAGACACAAGTCTCCCCCATTCTGGGAAGTTATAGCCTGTTGAAAAAATCTCCATGAAATTATTAAACACCAGTGTCTTGGAGGATGTGTCCAGTGTATTTGGAATGACCAGGAATATGCTGTGGAGGAAGCAGGATTTGAGTTGGGCCTTGAAACCTGTATGGATTGTGCCTGGGTGGAGGGAAGGGACGAACTAACTGCATAGTAGTAGACTGCAATAGCTTGGACCAAACCTGAGGTTCAGAGCTCATGCCAGGAAAGGACCCACTATAGTGACTTGTACACATTTGTCCAGGGAGAGAACGACTGTGCCTAGAGGACTGGCAAGGCTTTGGACTTTCACTAGAATATGTCCTCGGACCCACTGTAAACCTATTTCAGCATGTTTTGCTAAGGGCAGGATGTCCTGGAGCATGTGTAGCAACAGACAGAATGACAGAACAGGACACAGGGAGCTGTCTATTACCATTCATACTAACAGCATCCTGCTTGTCATTTGGCTTGACTTAATATCTTTCGAGCTCTGTGCCTATCTGTGGGTTGGAGACAGTTTGTGCTGTTGCTCCTTTGTGGAGCTTCTCCTCCCCCCGAGGAAGAAAGCGTCATTTATACCCAGGACAGCTCTCCAGATTATTCCGGAGACAGCTCAAAAGACCTGTCTCCTCAGGGAGGATGCCTGATAAGGTCCTCTTCAGGGAAGGGCTTCTCAAATTTTACCATGCATAGGACACACCTGGGGGTCTTGTTAAAAAGGTCTTAACTCATTAGGTCTGAGATGTCACCCAACATCCTGCCTTTCTAATAGGCCCTCTGGTGATGCTGATGCTGATGGTCCAGGGACCACACTTAGTAGTGAGGCTTGCGGCACCGTACGGACGTTTATGGCAACAGGATGGCTCAGGAAGGTTGAGCGTGGGAAGGAGCAGGATGGAGCAGAAATACTTTTCATATGAGACTAGAGCCGCCCAGGCTCCCACACAGACTTTTCAATGAGTCATGGGCACTATCCACCCAGGCTCACACTTCCCATTAGAAAGTGCTCCCCGAGGATGTGCCTACGCTGAAGCCTCAGGAAGACCATGCCTTTCCCATAAGAAGCCCAGGGAAGAAGCTTATGCCTTTCCAGCAGAGAAAGGCAGCAGCAAGCTGAATGCTCGAGTGGTTTCGCCTTTTCTCCCCATCAATGGCAGGTTGGAAGGTGGAGCTGGTGGCTTGTTCCGCTCTGTTCAGCTCAGCTGGTGTTTATTGCCTACCTGCTCTGGGCCCAACGCTGTGCTAAGTACGTGGATCTCTGGTGAAGGGTGAAAAGTGGTCTCTGCTGCCCAGGGGCTTACTGTATGATTGGGACAAATAAACTGAACACTTACAAGCAATGAAAGAAAAACATGAGTAGGGATATAATTATGTGCTAAATTGAATATAATCAAGTGCCAAACCCATGACACAAGCAGTAAGTGCTGTGAGAAGTCAGGGAGGGTTTGGATGTTGGCTTAGCTCCCTGAATCCAGAGTTACAGTTTCTAAATTGAGGGTTCTATTGTTTGACTTGCATTGGGTTTTAAAGATCGTGTGGATAGAGTATTGAGAGCTACTGGGTGGGGCAAAAAAAAAAAACAAAAAAACAAAAACAGCAGAGTCCAGCACAGAAACACAAGCCACTTGTTTTAGGTACTAAGAGTCCCACAATGAATGCCAATCATACCCCCACCCACCACCCCAGACCTCCCATCCCTCCAGTGAATGAAACATTTCTTTAGATGGAACCACCACTAGATAATGATGTCATTGCTACACTGTGCTGGGGTTGACTGGACACTCTCACAGCTTGTAGAGGATTCAGCCTAAAGTGAGTTCTTCCCATAGAAGGTTAATAATAATGAGGCTTAAAGGGAAAGGCCATCTTGGGATCTCAGGGCAGATACCTTATAGTTTGTGGATGGGACAGACAAAATAAGAAGGGGCTGGGAAGGGCCCTTGAAGGCAGAGAGGGAATTCCTGTCTTTCATCTTGTTCATGAAAGCCCTGTGGAAGAACAATGCCATTCAGCACTTATACAGCGCTGTAAACTCTTTCATAAACATCAGGCGGTAAAGTCACTTGCTCCTCCTGGAGCATGAATGCACATTGGTCTCCTATTTCTGAGAATGATTATGGGCACACCGACAGGAAACACTGGTGCATCCCTTGCCCTGCCCAACTGGGAGTACAGGCTAATCCCATCATGGCTAAATCTATCAGGCGGCTCAGCTGTCTCGTGTGTGAACCAAGCACCAGTCCTCCATAGCTCCCTGGGGAAGAAACATACATGAAATTCTCTAACATTTCCCATGGGAAATCTCTCTCCCAACTAGGATGGAGGGAAAAGGTGGCACCTCACCTCCTTCCTGATGGTGAGGTCAGGATACTCACTCCCCGCTCCCTTCAAAGAGGTCCCCATATACCCTCTTCTTTTGCGCTATAACTGGGTCTATATCCTTTTCTGGACTAGTGGCCCTGAAATCATGGGACCCCTTGTTGAACATCTCCTGTGTGGAGTCTGTTTCATGCTCGTGTTGGTATCTGAGACTGACTGTGGGGTTGCCTCGGGCTAGACAGAGGCAGGAGGAGTGCTCCTGAAACACTGGCTCACACCAGCATCTGTTTTCCATAGATGGAAAAACGCTGATAGGAAATTGCCAAAATCCACCTGCAGGCTGTGCTTGAAAGAAATCCTTTGCATCTGCTGATCTCACTTTCGCTATCAGTAGCATGTGGAGCCCCAGCAGTCCCCAGTTGGGATTCGTGGGCCAAATTTAGCCCACAAATGCATTTTCGTTAGCTGGCCTTGTGGCTTGTAAAAATCTGAATTACTTCTTAACATTTTTAAATGAGTGTAGTTCTCTGTAAAAATCTGGGTTTCTGGTTTCTCTTGAAAAACTGCAAGGGATCTGGCAACCCAGGCCATGCTCCTGCTTGAGCACGTTGATCTGAAGCAGAGGTAACCCTGCACGCAGCTTGTCCCTGCACCCATGTGCTCTCCCAGCCCAGCCTCTGTGAGCATTTGAGTCTTTGACCTTGAGTCACAAGAACAGCCTGGATTTACTTCATGTTGATTTTATGGGTGATGTTCCTCAGGTAGGCAAGGAGTCAGGGTAGGGTGGGGCAGGCGTAGTTTGGGAAAAGTAGAATGCTGATTTTAGGATAGCTTAGAAATGATCTAAAGGCAGAGAAATAATGTATGTGCTTCTCAGATCATCCATGGAGAAGGAGCAGTTTGTTTGTTGCTTTCCAATCCATCCCAGATCTGTGCTTTTGTAAAATACAATATGAATTCCTACAAAAATGAAAGGGATAGAAGACATACAAGATACAAGGCAAATTTTATTATTAGATTTTATAGACACGAAATTCATTTTAACGAACATGATCCGAATAAGCATAGGAAAAAGAAAATATTTAAAAATATGGTGCATTTAATGTATGCAAATATAATGTAACTATAGAGGATCACTTTTGTACTAATAGCCCCTTTTCTCTCTGCAGTGATAAACTAAGGAAATGATGAGTAAAATAGCAATATATCATGTTAAATACACATAGGCATACTTTTAATGTACACAATGTATGCCGGTATTGAAGGTTCTAAATGCAATGTATGAGCGTGCTTCTTGCTTGTCAGTTGATGTAGCATAACTGGATTGACAGTAGCACCACTCATGCAGAAGATGTTTCTGTTCTGTTCGGTGACATTTAGAGTAGCTTGAATCCAGTCTCACAGAGTGACCTTGACATGAAAGAGAATAAATACCAAAGTAACTTCAGCAATCTCAGGATATTCATTTTTAACTTTTTGCAGAAATGAAGTGATACAATATTTCCAAAACTCACCTTTAATCCTTCACCAGTAGCATATTCGAACAATTTATCCTTTAAAGTTAAAATTAATTTTAATGAAAGAAAGGGATTTTGGATTTATGAATTTCCTATTTGTAAAATATCCTTATGATGAAAACTTAAATTTAAAACTTTCCACAAACTTTCTAAGGTATAGGGCAATATCCTGGCAGATGTAAAATATTCTTAGGATGGAAAGTTACATTTAAAACTTTCTACAAAATTTCTAAGATATAGGGCAATATCCTGGCAGATGTAAAATATTCTTATAATGGAAAGTTAAATTTAAAACTTTCTACAAAATTTCTAAGGTATAGGGCAATATCCTGGTAGATGTATAATTTCAAGATCATCACCTACTTCATTATTTATTATTAACTTATGGGACTTTCAACACTCTTTAGAAACTCTGTTTGTCCAAGCTTCTAGCTTTTGGCACTTTAATCTTATCTGCCATTGAAAACATGTCACATTCTTTATTTGCATGGAAGTATTAAGATCTCTAAAAAATATCAACGTTACCAAAGAAATAAGCGTGACAGACTGTCTAATTCATATCTTTGGAATGTTGAGGCTTGTTTCTTATCTTGTCTGGAACACAATAGGGTTTGTTGAATAGTTCATATATTACTGATAAAACCTTTCTCCTCGATAACTCATATCCCAGTAGTTGTGTATAAGCAGTTTCCATATCATTACAAATAAAAAGAATAATCTCAAATTTAGAGCATTAGCTTGTAGTTAACTTACAAATTGCATAAATACACCTTTTAGTCCTGCTAACATTTCTGTTTTGTAACAAGACTTTCTTGATAAGGAAGCAATTCATTGATTTACATTGTGGTATAGCAATTCCAGAATGTTTTTCTGCTATTGTAGCTATGCCATCTGAACATAATCCCAAAATTTAAACTCTAGGTCATATTCGTTGATTATTCCATCATGGTTTTATATAATTTAGATCTGGTTGTGTTATTGGAAATGAAACTTAGAAAACAAATTATTTACATTACTGTCATGTTCAGATTGCACATATATTGAAGGGATTGACATTTTAGCAATACTTATGCACCTGTCCAGTTGACGTGAAAGTTATATTGTTAGCTGTATTTTAAAAAAATATTTGCTTGTCATTATTGGCCTGCATAACATTGTGCTATGGTGTCACTGGAAAATGGCAGTTGTGCTACCTTGCCTCATGAGATTCTCTTAGTGTTTCCAATCCAACATCTTTGAGGCAATCTTTTATTAATATTTCAACAAATGCATGTGGGTCTTTAGATTTAGCAATTCAAAGTGTTCTTTCATAAGAAGCCCACCAAATGCATTTGTTTCTGGTGACTTTTTAATGCAATCCTCTTTATTTTCTAAATGATTCTTTTGGTGTTGAGTTACTTTTATAATTTGGAGGTCAACATGCCTTAGATTTTAATGTTTTCATTGCTTCATTAGTAAATGCATCTCTTCAAATAACACTGTTGTTTTAGCACTTAAGTACCAATTATGGCAAAAACAACAACAACAACAAAACTGAATTCAGTGCATGAAAGATCATACTTCTTAGGTACCAGGAACCCCACAATGAATGCAAATCATACCCCCACCCACCACCCCAGACCTCCCCATCCCTCCAGTGAATGAAACATTTCTTTAGATGGAACCACCACTAGATAATGATATCATTGCTACACTGTGCTGGGGTTGACTGGACACTCTCAGAGCTTGCAGGGGATTCAGTCTAAAGTGAGTTCTTTGTGGGGCTCTTAGTACCTGAGTAAAACTAGTACAGCTTCATGATTTCCACTTTTTTAGAATCTTGTCTATTGTTATCATTTAGTTAACAAGCACAATCAGGATAGGTTGGTCTTCTCTTAGCACAATAGTTTAGTGAAGCTTGTTTTCTATCTGTAAATTGGGATTACCATTAATAATATGAATTTCAGTTCTCTGATTTAGCTAATGACAAAGATTTCAGACAGACTTGGTTAAAATTAAAACTAGTATAAGCAAAAAAAGTTACATATCTCATATATATTTATATCTTTCCTGATTTTTAAACACTTTTTGGGTAACAGCTGACAAAAGTATCCTTAAAAGTCACACTTCATGAAGTCCTGTTGTACATGACTAGTAGGCAGCTTGCATTACATGTGACTCACTAGGAAAGGGTAACAACTCACGCTGTTTTAACGATAAGTGTGAAATTGCTATAAAAGCATCTAAATGCTTACTCTCAAATGTCATAATTATCTTGTCACAGACCCATAACAAATAGCTTGTGGATTGTCACTCGTCCATGAATAACATTTTGCATAGCACTAAAATAAATTCCTCCCCAAAGGCCCTTATGAAACCATTATAAATTATGTACTATCTCCTGAGAGATGCTGGACTGATAAACTGCTCTCTCAGACACTAAGATTACAGATTATATTTGGCCATGATTATCAAAACAAAGCAAAATAATGCCATTTACACAAGACAGCGGTTATTTTCTCACATTAAAGGAGTCTGAATTGGAGGTGGGAAAGGTAGTCGCTGATTCTTTGCATCAGGGATCCAGGGTTCTTCTATCTTGTTGTTTCACTGGACATGGCTTTCTTAACTCAAAGAACTTCATCATTCAAAATGGCTACAGGAACTCCAGCCATCAGGTCCACATTTCAGCTAGCTGGAAGGAGGCAGGTGGGTGGGTAAAGCAACTCCTCTTTTTAAGGAACTTCTTGGAAGTTGCATTCACTATTCTTCATATGTTTCATTGGCAGAAGCTTTAGTTGCTAAGCCATAAACTGAATTGTAAGAGATGCATTCAATTGTCTATTGGTCTAGTGTTATTTAGTTAACAGATGCATTCAATTTAAAATATTATAATCGACTTGCTTTTTTTTTGCGTAAGAATATACTCATTATGTGAAGGTTTCGAGTCCAGGGGTTAGGCTGGAATATTTTCCAAATAAAAGCATGAATAACTTTGGAAAATGGCTATTAGGAACACTCATGACCAAGGCTGAAAACCTTCAAGGGGAGATCTGCCTGTGCTAGGTGCCAGGTATATGGCAGTGGACAAGCCAGGTCTAGTAGAAGGGTCACAGGCAAACAGGGAATGGCAACATGGTAGGAAATGGGGTTTGAAGGATACTGCTGGAGTGATTTCACAGCAAAATACAAGATTTCAAATTGGAATCAGATGCAGGCCATTCTTATGAAAGTGATATGTCCTGCAGAAGTCCTGCTGATTAGCTAAAAATATACTTGAAGACAGACAGATTGGCATTACATTTGTTAATATAAAACTGCCAGTTTGTTTCCCCTAAATGCAGGTCAAGCCTAGGTAGGAACATCCATGATTAGAGAAATCCCAGGTCTTAGATATCCTAGAAAGAAGGCTCTCTGTGGCACCACATTATTAACAGGAGTTTATGTCTCTCTACATAAGAAAACATAAACTAGGAAAAGAGACTTTTTGTTCTTTAATCATAGATGAATGTGGTTTTATCAGTAGAAGTTACTAACCTATTTAAAAATGTCCACTTGTTCAGATTAATAAGTTAGAATCAAGGGACTTCTCAAATGCTTTGATGTTGGTAAATATGTAAGTATAGACATAGATATGTAGATGTTATCGCCAATTATATGTATATATGTATACACGTGTGCACGCACACACACACACATATGTATATATACACACACACTAAGTTCTAAGGTACATGTGCACAACGTGCAGGTTTGTTACATAGGTATATATGTGTCATGTTGGTTTGCTGCACCCATCAACTCGTCATTTTCATTAGGTATTTATCCTGATGCTATCCCTCCCCCAGTCCCCCAACAGGCCCCAGTGTGTGATGTTCCCCACCCTATGCCCAAGTGTTCTTCTTTTTAATGCCCACCTATGAGTGAGAATGTGTGGTGTTTTGTTTTCTTTCCTTGTGATAGTTTGCTGAGAATGATGGTTTCCAGCTTCATCCATGTCCCTGCAAAGGACATGAACTCATCCTTTTTTATGGCTGCATAGTATTCCATGGTATATATGTGCCACATTTTCTTAATCCAGTCTATCATTGATGGATATTTGGGTTGGTTCCAAGTCTTTGCTATTGTGAATAGTGCCGCAATAAACACACGTCTGCATGTGTCTTTATAGTAGAATGATTTAAAATCCTTTGGATATATACCCAGTAATGGGATGGCTGGGTCAAATGGTATTTCTAGTTCTAGATCCTTGAGAAATTGCCACACTGTCTTCCACAATGGTTGAACTAATTTACACTCCAAACAACAGCATAAAAGTGTTTCTATTTCTCCACATCCTCTCCAGCATCTGTTGTTTTCTGACTTTTTAATGATTGCCATTCTAACTGGCATGAGATGGTATTTCATTGTGGTTTTGATTTGCATTTCTCTGATGACAGTGATGAGGAGCATTTTTTCATGTGTCTGTTGGAACATAAATGTCTTTTGAGAAATGTCTATTCATATCCTTTGCCCACTTTTTGATGGGGCTGTTTTTTTCTTGTCAATTTGTTTAAATTCTTTGTAGATTCTGGATATTAGCCTTTGTCAGATGGGTAGATTGCAAACATTTTCTCTCATTCTGTAGGTTGCCTGTTCACTCTGATGGTAGTTTGGTTTTTTTTTTTTGTTTTTTTTTGTTTTTGTTTTTTTGCTGTGCAGAAGGTCTTTAGTTTAATTAGATCCCATTTGTCAATTTTGGCTTTTGTTGCCATTGCTTTTTGTGTTCTAGTTATGAAGTCCTTGCCCATGCCTATGTCCTGAATGGTATTGCCTACGTTTGCTTCTGGGGTTTTGATGGTTTTAGGTCTAATATTTAAGTCTTTAATCCATCTTGAATTAATTTTTGTATAAGGTGTAAGGAAGGGATCCAGTTTCAGCTTTCTACATATTGCTAGCCAATTTTCCCGGCACCATTTATTAAATAGGGAATCCTTTCCCTATTGCTTGTTTTTGTGAGGTTTGTAAAAGATCAGATGGTTGTAATGTGTGGTGTTATTTCTGAGGCCTCTGTTCTGTTCCATTGGTATATATATCTGTTTTGGTACCAATACCATGTTTTGGTACCAATACCATGCTGTTTTGGTTACTGTAGCCTTGTAGTATAGTTTGAAGTCAGGTAGCATGATGCCTCCAGCTTTGTTCTTTTGGCTTAGGATTGTCTTGGCAATGTGGGCTCTTTTTTGGTTCCATATGAACTTTAAAGTAGTTTTTTCCAATTCTGTGAAGAAAGTCATTGGTAGCTTGATGGACATGGCATTGAATCTATAAATTACCTTGGGCAGTATGGCCATTTTCACAATATTGATTCTTCCTATCCATGAGCATGGAATGTTTTTCCATTTGTTTGTGTCCTCTTTTATTTCGTTGAGCAGTGGTTTGTAGTTCTCCTTGAAGAGTTCCTTCACATCTCTTGTAAGTTGGATTCCTAGGTATTTTATTCTCTTTGTAGCAATTGTGAATGGGGGTTCACTCATGATTTGGCCCTCTGTTTGTCTATTATTGGTGTGTAGGAATGCTTTTGATTTTTGCACATTGATTTTGTATTCTGAGACTTTGCTGAAGTTGTTTATCAGCTTAAGGAGATTTTGGGCTGAGATGATGGGGTTTTCTAAATATACAATCATGTCATCTGCAAACAGGGACAATTTGACTTCCTCTCTTCCTAACTGAATACCCTTTATTTCTTTCTCCTGCCTGATTGCCCTGGCCAGAACTTCCAACACTATGTTGCATAGGAGTGGCAAGAGAGGGCATCCTTGTCTTGTGCTGGTTTTCCAAGGGAATGCTTCCGGTTTTTGCCCATTCAGTATGATATTGGCTGTGGGTTTGTCATAAATAGCTCTTATTATTTTGAGATACATATTGTCAGTTTTTGTTCAGACTTACTTCTTTGTGGATAAGACCTTGCTGCTGAGGTCTGTGAACCAGACATTTATAGTAAAACAGAAAGCAGCTACCTTCACATATATCCAATTATTGAGTTCTCTCAAACAGGAATTTTTTTCTAGTATTTTAAAGCTTTGTTTTTCATAGATCTTATCTTGTTTTCTTACAAAGGTTTCATTCCATTTCCCTATTGTTAAATTCTTCCAGATTGCTATTTTTGAAATCTGCCTCAGAAGAAAGCTATTATAGAGTCTCATATTTGTGGGATTATCTAATATTTCCTTTATATAGCTTTTCCCAATAATTTTAAATCAAATTCATTAGCTTTTCCTTTGTCAGTCTCAGGGCAATAGTTTTTCACATCTCTTTTGGAACTCCTATCAGGTCAGGTGCTAAAATTCTGCATGGGCGGTGTTGGTTTCCACCCCCCAACCCACCTCTAAATTGAAACATTTTTAAGAAAATCAGTGTCTCATTTATATTCTCTCCTTTATCATCTATTGTGAACTGGATTGTGCCCTCCCCCATTCATATTTGAGACCCTAACCCCCATTGTGACTATTTACAGACAGGAGCTTTAAGAAGGTGATTAAGGTTAAATGAGGTTAAAAGAGTAGGGCTCAATCCAATAGGAATAGTGTCTTTATGAGAAGAGGAAGGGGCACCAGTAAACTGTCTCTCTGTCCGCCCCCCTCCTTCTCTCCTCTCCTTCTCTCTCTCTCTCTTTCTCTCTACCTACAAAGAGAAAAGTTCATGTGAGGACACAGAGAGGTGGCAGATGACTGCAAGCCTCAATATAGACACCAAATTTCCCAGCACCTCGATCTTGTACTTCTAGTATCCAGAACTGTGAGAAAATGAATTTAAGTTGTTTAAGCTCCCTAGTATGTGATATTTTATAACAATAGCCTTAGCAGATGAATACATTATTCAGCATATAATTCCTAGTCAATAGGTATTTGCTTGTCAAATATTGATTATAACTCATTTATGATGGTTAAAAATTAGGTTTATAATTATCTTACATTCTTGTCATAAAAAGCATCTCTAAGAGCCAATTTAAATGCTTTTCCCCAACTGCTTCCCATAAACACACACACACACACACACACACACACACATGCACGTGCACACCAGGCATTAGTCATTTTGAGTTCAAACAATGGCCAGTACATTGCTTTTCATAATCATGGAAATTTCCTAATTACACACTTTGGATAGGAGAGATATGTTTCTCAAGAATCCTATTCCTTGGAAGATATGTCATTCTTTTATGTTTGCCTTTGATTTCTGATTCCATAACTCTTTGCTCAGTTGTTTGTCATTGGAGGGATCCCTGCACCTGTCCACACAGGAAGGTGGAACAAAGGGGAAGGGTGTATTTTAAGCAGCATGTATTAATTTATTCATTCACTTAATTATTCAAAACACTTTTATAGTATCTACACTGTTCCGGTCACTGTTCTGGGAGCTATAACTACAAGTCTAAAAAGACAATATGTCCCTACTTTCAAGTTTACAATCTAGTGGTGGATGAAGTAGGCAATATACATATGAACAAACAATTAAACAAGGTAGGTGTAGATAGTGATAAGTTCTCCAGAACTCTAAGGACAGCTCTCCTCCACCTTCCAGAAACTAGTAGGGGCCACCAGGTTAGGAGCCATAGATCGTGAGGGGACCCAGTAGTCTGTGAGTTGCCCCCAGGATCTGACACATACAATTTTTCAGTTTTAATATTTTATCATTTTGGTTAAATACGTATCTCATTTAAGTAACGAGTGCCTGGGGTGCTACTTTTAGCAAGTTTATAAAGAGGAAAGTCAACTCATTCTATCTAGAGGAGAGATCTTAAAATAAGTTCTATTTATTTAAGAAAGGAGGTGCATATTCTTGAACAGAAAATTCTCTGGGCAGCTAGATAGATGATTATACAGTTACACAGATAATCCTCATCTTAGAACATTATTTTAAACATGAAAAATTGCTACATCTGTGAAAGGTGAGATTTTGGGGCCACATGATAGAGTAATAGATAAATTCATAGGCAGAATACCAGTGCAATAATTGGAAATACATCCTCAAGACCCCTTTTTAAAAAATTTTTTTTGCAGCAAGGGTATGTATCTCTGTGTTTGTCTTTACTTGTGAAAAATAATTAAAATTTGAACTGCTTTTAATTACACTTGGTAGACTGATTCTCTTTATATGCAATTTTATATTTAGAGGTAATTACATGGAGGCTTTCCTTTAGAGTTACATATGACTTTCCACCATTCTGTGTTACTCTCTAGAAAAGAGTTCTGGGCATGTGGAGCATTTTAAATTCAGGATTTGTGGAAGATTATATTCTTATACATGACAATCGAAAGACAGACATCTCCAAATTTTCTAATTAACCACAGGTCAGTTATATACCAGAAAAAAATGGTATGCCTTAAATTTTGTCAGTATTTTTCACCGGATTCATGAAAAAGTTAGATACTAAAATTTTTGGTAGAATGCATGGGGGCGGGCAGTAGGTTAAAGACAATCTAAGATTGTGAATTTAGTAGTTACATTTGAGTTCATTGTGTGTTTAATAATTCATTTTTAATAATTATATGCTCAATAACTCAACATATTGAATATAATAGCTCATTGGCAGCATGTTGCCTTACCTTTCAAGCCTCAGCCTACTAATCGATTGTTCAGGAAGCATAGTGCACTTGATCCTGTCCTGATTCTGTTACTCAAGAACCACATGCAAAGGAGTGAAAGAGAGAGAGCATTGGGATAAATAGCTAATGCATGCAGGGCTTAATATTTAGGTGAGAGGTTGATAGATGCAAACCACCGTGGCACACGTTTACCCATGTAACAAACCTGCACATCCTGCACATGTACCCTGGAACTTATAAAAATAAAATAAAGAATTCAACAATTATTCACGGTTTGAGAAACATGCTGTCTTCAGTATTTGGTATTTTTTCTATTTCCCCACTCCCTGCCAAAAGTACATTCAGGCACCTCAGAAGCAACCAAGTCACATCTTTTTTTCCTCTAAATTAAATTATCAGGGCAGGTGTCTCATTTCTCTACTTACTTTGCCTGAGTAGAAAAGGTAACTCAACTAAAGTGCTGTGTGTGACGTGTCTGGGAAAGCTACATGGGGGAAGCAAACACACCTGTTATGGAAACATCTGTGACTTTCCCCAAGGACAGCAAGAAGCACTTGTGTGTCCGCAACAGATGGTACTCCACCCCCTAACCACAGAGTCATGCCCATCTGTCCAACATAGTACAATTGCACCCCCCAAATTTGCTCACTTTAGATTATCTGATCCTGTTGGAACAGTAGGCTATGGCATTCCTGTGGGAAAGTGTATTGTGTACTACAGTGGTTCGAACTATGTACTGGAATTTAGTAAGTAAAATCCTGGAATAACCAACTTGACTCATCATATGTCCTAATGACCCGTTTGAATCTCATATACTGTTCTTGTAAAATGGTCCGAATGGCATTCCTGGAGGGGGTCCATAGACTATACAGTGTATTAGTCTGTTTAAGTTGCCTTAACAAAATACTGAGTAGCTTAAATGACATAAATCTATTTTCTCACCGTTCTGGGGGCTGGAAGTCCAACTTCAGGATTCCAGCATGATCAGATTCTAGTGAGGGTCCTCTTCCTGGCTCCCAGATTACTTCCTTTTACTGTGTCCTCACCTGACAGAGAGACAGAGAGGCAGAGAGAGAGAGAGAGAGAGAGAGAGAAAATCAGTCTCTTCCTTTAATAAACCCACCGGTCCTATTGGCTTAGGGTCCCACCCTAATGACAGTGACCTCATTTAACCTTAATTAGGTTCAATGTTCCATCTCTAAATAAAAGCCCTATCTCCAAATTCAGTTACATTGTGGGAAAGTGGTTAGGGCTTCAAATAAGAAGTTTTGGGAGGCACAACTCAGTCCATAGCATATAGGTATGTGAGGATTAAGTGATGAAAAGGTCAATTTTTTTTTGAATGCCTGTTTAAGAAAAGTCATTTAGGGGTTTCATTTTCTTTAACATAAATCACAAGTTTAAAACGTGACTTTAACCCAAGTCACATTTTCTTTAACTCAAAACTCTATAAAAGTTCTCGGTCAAGTATTATCGTTCATTGAATCATTTTTCCTTGATTTAAAACTGGTGAAGGGTGATGGGAGCTTGAGGTGAGTTAGGGAGGAGAAGGGGCACAATCTTAGCGAGGAAGAGGGAGGAGCATAATGGAAAGAACATTTGGTGCAATATTGGCTGAGTTCTAGCTCAGATTTAATCTAAGTTTTGTCAGTCAAATGGAGACCTTGATAACTACTTTTTAAAAAAAAATGTTTTATTGTAATTGACAAATAATGTTGTATATTTATGGGGTACAATGGGACTTTTTGATACATGTATACATTGTGGAATGAGCAAATCAGGCTAAGTAGCACATTCATTTCACCAATAATTTTATTGTGGTAAGAACAATTAAAATTCTCTTTAGCTGTTTTGAAATATATAGTACATTGCTATTAACTGTACACACTGTGCTGTGCGATAGAACACCAGAATTATTCCTCCTATCTAACTGAAACTTTGTATCCATAGACCAATGTGTACCCTTTCCCTGTCTAACTTCCCACAGCCAATTGGGTGTATACCCAAAGGAATTTAAATCAGTATTTTAAAGGGATGTTTGCACTCCTGTGTTCTGTTCATTGCCACATTATTCACAAGAGCCAAGATATGGAATCAACCTAAGTGTCCATTAGCTGATGAAGAGATTTTTAAAAATGTGCTGATTATACAAAATAGAATACTATTTAGCCTTTAAAAAAAAACAGGCAATTCTGCCATTTGCAAACATGGATGAACCTAAGGACATTATGCTAAGTGAAATAAGTCAGGCACAGAGTGACAAATACCATATGATCTCACTTACATGTGGAATCTAAAAAGGTAGAAATTGTAGAATTAGAGAGTGGAATAATAACTGCTTCTTAATGTGTATTTGGAGTTTGAATGACTAAATGTACATAAAGTACTTATCTTTGAACATATGAGATGTTTTAGATATTTTTTCTCTCCCTTACCCCATCTTTCCTAGTGTAATAAAGTTATGCTACGAGTTAGTCACTTATGAATTCCAATTTGAGGGTTCAGTTTGTGACTTTTGCTGGCTCCAAGAAATCAAGACATACTGAGCCACTGCATGAACAGTGTCACTAAGTATAAGAACCTGAGAAGTTCAGCTTCAACAATTCTTGAAGTCTCCCTTGAGTAGAAGGTGAGTGAAGTGTCACAGTTGGGCAAGAAGTGAGTTAATTCTGATTGCAACAGTAGGCAGCTATTAAGAGATGACTGTAACTCTGGATGGAAGTTTCTGTGGTTTCTGCCTTCAGCCCTGTCATGTTCAACATTCTATTCAAGACCTAGATCAAAGGAGAAGTTGATGAGCTTAGTATTCAGCTGAGAGAGATGGGCTATGTTGGCTAGAAATTAAGCAATGAGCTCAATCTAGCAAGATGCAAGTTCTGAAGTTGGACTCTTAGAAGCAACTGAGGCTCAAGGATTTCAGTAGGCACTACATTCTGGGTAATTTTAAAAATGTGTGTGCTTATCCTCACATCCTTTAAGCTCAGCCAAAATCTACTCTGCATGCTTGAACCCTTGCTTTGAGCTAAGTGTTCTGACAATTCCAACATATATACCTGTAATAAAACTGCTCAAATAATGTTAAAGACTCTTTAAAGCCAGGATCTTTACCGTATTAATTTTCATACTCCCAATGTCTAGTGTAGTGTCTGGCACATAGGGAATTTTCAATAAATTATGGGCTGTTGCTAGAATAAAAATTCAAAAGTAGGCAGTGTTGAGTTGGCAACTTAATTTCCTAAAAAGTATTAATTGCCTGCCCATGTGGACAATAGAAACAACAACAACAAAAATATCCTGCCAATAAATCAGGCTTTTTGGCTGATGCCTTGCAGTGCCTTGTAAATATGAGTAAGTATGTTTCCTATTCTAAAGTAAGTTAAAAAAAAAAAAAAAACACACACACACACCTAAAACCTAAACTCATTAACTTCATTTCACCGTCTTGAAGAGCCTGCAGTTCCTTTATATTTATAACCATTAGAGTGAGGCATGTTAAATAATTCAAATGAGAAATCCTAGTTTCCATCTTTATGTGTCTCTTGGGTTTTCCTTTGTTCACCCAGTCACCTGCAAAAATCATCAAATGTTCAAATTTATAGTCTGTGACTTGGTCACCCCGAACCTCTTGGTGGCCTGGAATGAGCATGAGATGCTCTTATTTAGCACTTGGAGCTCAGTTAGATATTAGTCTTCCTGTAGTGCAATCCTCTGATGCCAGTGAGGAAGGAAATCAGAAACAGGAATCAGACGATTCTGGCCAACCCTCCCAATACAAGGAGAGAGTCACTGACGGAAATGGGTCTGGATACTGGGTTTCTCTCTCCTAAGTCCTCTGATGCCAGTTATTAAAACGGGTTACTTCTTAGAGCCGTGATGTGATGTTGAACAGCACTTCATTGAGATGATGCAGGATTTGGACTCCAAAGCGTCCCCTCTATCCCCTGTCAGCAGCATGAGCCTCAGGAGGGCAAGAGTCAGCCAGCATAGTGCACACACCCTCTGTTGAACTCATGTTCTTCCACCCAAGAAACTGAGGTTTCTGTCCTAAGAGCAGTGCCAATCCGCTGAAAATCATTGGGTTGTCTGTTTCCTTGTTTATGACTTCTCCATATAGTTGATTCTACTCCAACTTATTTGAAAGGGACATCTGTTGGATGATTTGATGTGATGTCTGTGTTCCCTGAAAGTCATTTCTGACAGGGCGACGTAAAGGAACCTGAGAGGGAGCTCCCTCATGTGATGAGTGGCTCTTAAGTGCAGGAACAGATTTGAGAGGATTATCCAAGACAATAACTTCAAGATCAAACTAGGCCATGGAGTTAGCCATACGGCTCTGCAAATTCTTTGCGGCTCAGCCCTCTGGGGTCTCCTGTCACCGTGCTTGCCAATAATGAATTTCACTTCCATGTGGGATCTTTCAGGTCTTCTTGACACACTGAAGCCATATGTGTTTCAGTCACTTCAGACATCATCCCGCTGTTTAACTTGAAGAACAGTCTAAGTCAGTGAGGTTTGCCATGGCATCAGATCTCCTTTTAAACCCACACCGCTTGAATAATAACTATGATTCTGGATAGTTGACTCATGAATGTTTCCTGCGAAGGAACAATGAGGGTGTTCTGAGGAAATGAAATCCATATAAGTAACTCCCAAACTTTATTCATGTTTGAATACTTTCTAGCTTCAAATGTTTTTACCAGACTGGTAACACATAGCAAAAGCAACTGGTAAGATTGTCCCCTTTTCTTTCTTCCTCCTCCTCTACCTAACACTTCTCTAGTGTGGTACTAACTGAAGAAGGCACAAAGAGTAAGTAGAGGGCAAGGGAAATGAAAAATCAAAGAACCCTATACTCTTTGTTTGTAAATTTTCCCTCTCTCCTGGTAATCCTCCTTCAAAGGCAGTGTCCCTTTCTTAGGCCAAACCAAACTCAGAGGGTGAAGTTGGAAAACCCCGGCAACCCTATGATACATGATAAACCCATGTAAGGAGGTGGTCCTTTACAAACAGTTGACTATGAATATCTTCTTTAAAATGGTCTGACACTCGTGGAGTAATTATTTTTGTAAGAGTCCTCAGGAAAGTCTGTTTTGAGATACCCCATAACTTAAGACTACGATAGTACCTCACATAGTTCAATATAAAAATACGTGAAGAAGACAGGAAGCGAGAGGTGATGCTTCTCTATAGGAAAATGACACTGCAACCAGCCCCGCTGAGTCCTGAAAAGACCCTAAATATACCACCCTTCCTTCCCGACAACTACCCAAGTCATACCCTATGAGTGACTGGATTCTAATCTATCAAATAGTTTCTGTACATGAAAACAATCAATTTTGGAATAAGAGTTGCCAGCAGAAAGATTTCCATTTATTAGGCACCTACCAGATGCCTGACTCTACTGGGTCCATTAAAGATATTCTTTCATTTCGTTCTCACCGGGAAACTTACAAGGCTTGTTCACATTTTACAGATGGGAGAAATAAGGCAACAAGAAGGTTAAACAAAACAATCCAGGCCAACTCAAGTGGAGGGATCCGTGGCTGAGTTCAGGTCTGCCTGTAAACTCCTTGAGGCCAGAACCTTTACTGTTTTGCTCACTGATGTATCCCAAGTGCCCAGAAGAATGCCTGGCAAATTGCAGCTGCTTAGTAAATACTGAATGATCACCTTAATGAGAGAACCCAGCACATGTACTTCTAACCATTATTCTCTACAGTTTCCCCTCAGTCTCCTCACTCCAGTCCATTACCTGCCACTTTCTCCCATCCTGTTTCAAAGAGAAATGGAACCCAGAGCAGCAGACACTGTAGAAAGTTACATCTTTGTGTACATCGTGCTGAAGGAACGGAGCGATTGTCAGGGTGCTGTCTCCTTGCGTCTGAGGCCTTACTTCCTTGCTCTGTCCCTTTCTTCTATCTCCTCCTTCCTCCCGCAAAGATTTTCTGAGTCCTTGCTGTGTGCTGAGCACTGGAGACTCACTGTAAACAAAGTTGGCATGGTCTCCGTCCTATGCAAATTAACTGAATAAATTATAGTTACAGTGAGTGTTTTGACAGAGAGGTAAGGATGCTGTAGAAACATATAAGAAGAGGACTCAGACCTGTTCTTTGAGGTCAGGGAAGACAGACATCCTTGCAAATTTTAACTTTAAGACAAGACATAAAGAATCATTAAGAGTTCCTAATGTATACCTTGGGTTTCCTGGAGGTCTCTGCCTAAGACACTTTTAGGGGGTTCAGGAGTTAAAACTGTTTCCCTATAATACTAAGAAGTTATTTGCCTTTTCATTCTTACTGCATTACAAGTGTACAGTGGAGTTTTACAGAAGCTGCATAACATGATATCACAACAAATTGAATGCAGAAGCAGACATGAGAATCCATTTATACTTTAGTAAGCCAGATATTGGTAAGATTTGCAAGAAAATGCAAAACAGTGCTACTAGTTTCACTCATGTATTTTTGGTTTTGGAAAATGTGGCTATGTTTTTATAAAATGTTATTTGTGTTAAGGTATAATCAGTTTACTGTGTTGTTTTAAAATGAATTAAATATTTAAACATTTCTTGGTTCTAATTTACAGCATAATATAATGATACAATCTACCTTTTTAAAATGAAAAGATCTTTGGGGTTCTTCATAGTATTTCAGAACACAAAGGGGCCCTGAGCCCCAAAAGTTTGAGAATTGCTGAGCTAAGAAAAGAGGAGGAGGGAGTGTTCCACACTGAGTAACAGCCTGTGTAAAAGCCCTTCCCTGGTATACGACTTGTAGTTTTGAGGATATTAAAGAAGTCCAATGTGGTTGGAACATAGAAAGTGAGGGAGAGAGAATATAATATGCAGACCAATGGGTAAGCAGTGCCACATTTGAGGGCAGTGACTTAATCTTAAGTCAGTGGGAAGTCACTGAAGGGTTTTAAGCAGGTTGGAATTGATGAGATACATGTTGAAAGAGGAAGGAAATGGAAAGAAGAAAGGAAAAGAATGGCAGGCAGGACACACAGAGATGGGAGGTCAGTGAGGAGGTATTTGGGGAAAACTTGCTAAGCTATGAGGGAGGGACACTAGGGTTGGATAAAGAGGATAGATTTAAGTAATATTCATGGAGAATCTAGAGGACTTGGGTTTGATTGTCAATAGGGAGTGATTTGTAAAAGAAGGAATGAATTTTCTCATGGTTTTTTAGTTATACCACTTGATTTTAAAATCTAGTGCTACCTGATTCTGTGACTGTGAGCAAATTATTTAAACTCCATAAGCTACAATTTTCTCGTCTGTAAAAAAATAGGAATAAGAGCCACAATTTCGTATGGTTGTTGAAGTTATTTTAAAAAGCACACATATCTAATATAACTGAAATATCATAATTATTTATTTGTTTCCCTTACCTTCTCTTTAACTTTCCTTCTTACCATTTTAAGATGGAGGGGGAAAGCTGGCAGTGTTCTTCAGGAAACGTAAATTCTTGGGAAGGGAGTTTGAACACAATATGCAAAATCTCCTCCTGTGATTCCTACACACACTGGAGGTGTGCTTTCCTCAAGCACTTGAAGCGAATGTGTTCTCTAGTCTCTTCTCTCTCTCGCTCTCTTTTTTTCCTGAGGACTACTCTATCATTTAAGTTCAGTTATTTTTGTCTTATCTGCTCCCTTTGAACTTGAAACTTTGTCCTGTTCTTCTTGTTCCATAGTCTAATTCCTACTATTTTGTTCCTTCGCCTTTGTCTTCCCAAAGTCTTGGGCTAGCCTTCTCTATTTCTCAGCTTTGTCATACCCTTGACTTTGCAAGATTCTCTTTCCTGGCAACCACCATCTACAGACAAAATATTAACAACTTGGGAGGAGTTAGGACAGAGGCATTACAATTATTATAAAGAAAACCAGGTAGTCCTTATGACTGGGGCCTGAACTACCTCCTGTTATTCTTATGAGTATCTTTTGAAAGGCTGTTCTCAAATGCATTGATTTAAGAATTTAGAGTAATATTCTTTCGGGCTGAAGGGAAAGGAGACAGAGAACTACAAGGTCATAGGACCACGACAATATGTTGCATTTTGCCAAGTGGCCTTTATTAAACAGCCCAGGAGGTGAGTGGAGGAGAGCACGGGTCTGGCAGTCTGCCGTGGGACAAGGAGCTTTGTCTGCACGCAGGTTCCCAGCTCACAGACGGTCCACATTTGAATAGAGCCCATTGTTTACCACTTGCGTGGAAAACAGAGGAAACAGGCAATGAGTCAGGCACCCACTTGTTTCAAAAGGAATTTTTAAAAGAGTTTCAGAGAAATCTAAGAAAAAAATAGAAGTTTGAAGGAAGATGAAGGAGACGAGCACAAAGTGAGCATTGCTGGATGCTAATGATGTGCTTGTCTTTGCTGACAGCCTATCATTCTGGATCTGTGGGTTCCAACCCTGAACCTGAACCCAACAGGAAAGGTACTTCTGGAGAAGAACTTCTACTCTGGGGAGACATTCTGGCTAAGATATAATCTGAAGTAGTTTGGAGTAAATTGATCTGCCTCCTTTCTCCATTTAAAGGATATTTGCTAAAAATGCCTTCCCCTTCCAAGGGCCTGCAGACCAGAGAGGGGGATTACAGTGTGTATAATTTTTGAAATACAGTAACTGATCAGCAAATGGCATAAACTTAGAATCTTATACAGGTCCTGTTTTCTGTGACGTGATTTCCTGATCTGCAGTTGCCCTGACTGACATTCCACTTTCCTACGGCTCCATGCTTGGTGTGGAGATGGTCTTTCCATTTTGTCATCTCATTTGGGAAAAAAAGCATGATAGTGGTATGAATGCCACAGAAAGGAAGGAAATGAGTTGGTGTCTATGGCAAAGACTCAACTATGTTCTGCTGAAAGCTCTGGTTTGCAATCCAAACTTGATATATTATCTACTTTTTTAATTTTCAGAAACCTTAATTTTTTCTCCAAATTTGGAAAGAAAGGAATAAAATTCAGATATTACAGAAAAAATCTCAAGGAAGGAAATGAAAACAACCTGTAATCAGATCCCCAGAGTTAACCAACATAGTATAATGCTGTGTATCTTTTGATATGCAAAATAGCAAGATATGTGTATATGTGTGTATATAAATAATGGAATAATTTGTACATACTGTTTAGTAACCTAAATTTTTCATCTAAAATTTGTATCACAATTTTTATGTTATGATATATCTTATTCTTAACATAATTTTGGAGGTTGTAAAACATTATTAAATAGTTCTCTATTTTTGAACACTTAGATTAGTTTCAAGGTTTTACTATTAAAATCCTTCTTACTAAAGTTTTCTAACAAATGTTCATTGATTATTCAACAAGTATTTCGTGAGCACCTACTATGTTCAAGTTATGAAATTAGGCAGTTTGTTGGGGGCAAAATGATAAAACACAAATAGCCTCTTTCAAGGGACTTACTGAAAAGGAATAGATTTCTCCTAAATAATCGTGACTGTTTAGGAAATGAATTTCCTTTTCCTATGGGTTTCATGTCCCTTTATATTCTCTATAAGTCTGGTTCATACAGCTAATTTTTGTGGCTGGTTTGTTAAAGATTTTGTTAACTTATAAGCTAAATATATAAGTTAGAAAGCACTGAAAATATTATCACAATGATTATGACTGACAAACTTTTGTAAAAATAAATAGGAACTGCACAGAGAAATAGCTGAAACTGGACTCCATTATAATCAGAAAATCAGCTTAATAATATTGAGCTAAAAAATTCTAGTCTGCACAGTATAACTGAAGTTGTGCTTGGAGAGCAGCAACTCAGATGGTGGTCACAACCTTACTTTATTGGGACAATGAAATATTTTAGTGGAGTCGTTGGCATCTCACTCTACTTCTGAAATCAGGGCCACCTCTATTATTACTTTCCCAGTAGAGATGACTGGTTTGCTCATTTGGGTAGCATACAGTTTCCTCTGAAGTCAAGACCGTGGGATTGATTCCATTTGGTTCAGTGATTCTCTGACTACTTCAGGACCACTTCAGGTTGCATTTCTCAATTCTAAACATTGCTGGTAGAAAATCATATCCTTGTTACAGACAAAAAGATGTAGAATGCAGAAATATTTGATCAAAAGTGTCAGATTCATGGTTGTCAAAGGCATAATTTTAAGATGACTTCCGTGAACTTGGTATTATGCCCGTATTAGGGTGAAAGGGAAATTGTCCGGGTAGGCAAAACTAATCATGCTTTTAAAAACAGAGATTTTTCTCTGGCTGGGAGTAAACGAGGGAGTCAGAGAGATCTGAAGCATAAGAATAATTCAAACTGCCATTGTTGGCTTGAAGATGGAGAACCCACTTGGAGAGGGTAAGAAGAAAATGAATTCTGCCAACAGCCAGTGAGCTTGGAAGAATTCCCCAAGACTTATATGGGAATGGCAGTTGGCTGATATCTTGAGTGTGAGACTCTGAGCAGAAGAGTTAGCTAAGCTTATCTGGAATTCTGACCTATAGAACTGTGTAATAATAAATGGCTATTGTTTCAAATTTGCATTGCTTGCATAATTTGTTATTCAGCAGCAGAAATAAAATACAGTGGTCAGAACAACCCAGATTTTATGCCTTACTGATACCAAGTTTGCAACCTCTTTACCTACCATCAACCAAGGGCACGTTTCTTGCCAAGTTTAAACAGGTAAGAATGAATTTTATGAATCTCTAAACCACCAAATAATAGAAGAACATGGTATCATCAAAGGTATAAAACCCATAATACATGCACATTTATTGATATTAATGAAAAGCTTCTTATGATTTATAAAAATCAAACCTATGATAGTTTAACAAATAACATAATAGAAATATATGCAGGCTGTTGATAGGGTATAGAGGAGGCTCACCTAACCTCACCTGGGCAGAGCAGGAAGAGTTTTTCCTAGAGGAAATGGTGATTGTCAAAGGAATGCAGGAGGCAATAACTTATGTTTACAGACCCTGTTCATGTGCGTAAAAACATTGGAGGAGATATAAGTCTACTGTGATGAGCCAAGAGGAGGGGCTAGGAGGTGGATAAGGCAACTTGGGATTTCATTCCCTTTCCTACTCCAAGTCTTACAGTGATCATCTCAGAGAGGAATGTTCTTATCAAGACCCTCACTTAAAAGCTTGCCCTGGTAGTAGAAGGTACTTCAATGACAGGCTAAGGGCGGCTTTTCATTACTCATCTAAAGTTGGAAAGGCTTTAGATGTGAGTTAAGTTTAATGGAAGGTATCTCTACTGGGAGTATCTAAACCACAGGCATCTGAGACAACCTTAGGTGAGGGCTGAATGCAAATAACTATAGTGCTCAGAATTTACAACCTAGAAAGGCTAAAAATATTGCAGTAATTATTAGTACTGCTGTTTCTTAAATTCTTCATTTACAAAATCAAAGTAGCACCCATTCCTGTCTAATTAAACCAATACGGTGACAAAGAAAAAGTTTTGTTCTGAATGACTTTTTATTTCATTATCTCTTATTTCTTTGAACTATATTCACTGAATATGCTTTAATTTGATGTCTCACATCAGTTGAAAATGAATACAAACCATGTGTATTATTACATGCGTGGTTGGGGACCAAGAAGAGCCATCAATGCATCACCAGATGAATTGGCTCACCTCACTGGCTCATGTGTGAGAGTAAACATAGATCTGCAGGACTTTTATACTTTCTGTCAATCTGGCCATATAAATTGACAGCTAGAACTTAGCAAGTTCCTCAGAGATTAGGCAGATCCAATCGAGTTCATAGGTGAAAGGGTCAAAATGAAGGTCAGAAGATAGTTCCTCTGGTATCCTCATGTATTTTGAGAAAGAAAAGGGTCTAGTAAATGACAAAGATCCTTTTGTGGAAAGAACATTATATGACAATGTACAAATGGAGTCATTTCTTGGGGAGGTGTCTTGGAGTCCTGGGAGGCTACCACACTTCTAAAATCCTCAGATGTCTTCTATGCTTGCAGTGAGTACACCTGTTGAAACAGGTGGAACAGGTGGATGACTGTGGGGAAAGCCAAGGTGTCTTTTGGAGGATCCCACTTCTATTAACTTATGATTGATACCTAGGAGTTATGGGGGAGACAGAGGATTTGTACTAATGCCAAACAAAAGACCAGTGCATTCACGTGGGCATGAAGGGAGGCAAATATAATCGAGTTACATGTCACTCACTCTCATTGTGCCATCACCCTACAAGTGATAGCGAAAGTAACCCCTCCCACAGCCAGATGGCCCTGTCCATCAGGAATCATATTAATGGCTGGTGCCAACCCAAATGTTTGCCTTTATCTTGTGCCACCATTGACTATTTTTCAGAAATCAGGATGTTGTTTCCCACTCTGAGATGTCTGGTTGAGCGGGTTTCGGTGTGATCAAGGAAATACGGCTGCCCTCACTTTCACTATTCCAGCTGCCTTGGCAGCCTCCTGGCACATCCCAAATGAGGTCATATATTTAGTAAGGCAATGTCTTACCTAAGAGATCTGAGACAAATAGAGACATTTCTATATCTGACATTCAGAAAAGCTATAGGGAAGAAGCTTTAGGGTATAATGGAATATAGAGAGAATTTCAAGGGAAAGAGACCTGAGGTTACTGACTGTGTAATCTTGAGAAAGCTACTTTATTTCTCTGATTTGTCAATTCCTCTGATTTATCGACAAAATTGCCATGCATATTGCTTGGCATAAGGCATGACAGAGTATTAGCTCAGATAAATGTCAGTTATTTTCCCTTCCTTCATCCAGTTTTGAGGAAATTTGACAGTTGATATAAGTGTTCAAAAGAATTACACAATTCCTGTGTCCTTTGAGGCAAGAAACTTTGCATAATTCTTTCACCCTTAGCTCAGAATCCTCATCTCCTGCCTTTTCATTTTGGAGCTAGCAGTCACAGGAATGCCAACTGGCAAGGTGGTGCTGCTAAGCCTGAGACAGTGAGATGGATAGCTTAACCAGTGTGTCAGAATGGAAGCTTCAAGTTATTCATCTTGAAAGTCTGCATACTGTCTGAAATCAAGTGACTACTATTTAAACCAGTTTTGGAATTTTTCACTTCCGAGCTTTTACATAAACCTTTGGAAAAAACTTCCGTGGGCCAGGGTGCTAGGTATGATACTCCCTCTCTGATCTGTTCACCAAATAATATTTAGATAAATACAGCTCTACTTTCAAATAGTACTCCACTGTTAGGGACCAAATGTTTGTGTCCCCCAAAATTTATATGGCAAAATCCTAACACCCAAGGTGATGGCATCAGGAGGTAGGGACTCTTGATAGGAAAGTAATGAAGCCTTGAAGATAGAGCCCTCATGATTGGAATTAGTGCTCTTATAAAAGAGACCCCAGAGAACTCCTTCACCTTTCTGCCACATGTGGACAAAGTGAGAAGACAACCATCTATGAACTAGGAAATAGACCTTCACTGGACATGGAATCTGCCTGTGCCTTGATCTTGGGCTTTCTAACCTCCATAACTGTGAGAAAGAAATGTTTGTTGAAGCCACCCAGTTTATTGTATTTTTGTTGTAACAGCCCAAGTAGTCTAAGACACCACGTAACTGCCTACAGCAAGAGGAAATGATACATGATTTTGGAGCCCAAGGACAAATAAAGTAGACACATAGACATTCATTTCCAAGAAGAAAAATGAAAAACGCATGTCTGTGTGTGAAAGCTTCAACCGAGCTTTTGCGTATTGCCCTTCAGAAGGGCTTATCAGCATTTTTGTTTGTTGGTTGTGTTTTGTTTTTTTCTTCTATTTTATATAGTTTCTGTAAAGAAGCCAGGATGTTCCCTCACTGGTTTCCTGAACAATGTGATCAAGGACCCACATCGTCCCCCTGGTCTTGAGGATCCCATGAAGATCAGGAATGTGGTGGTGTTCTCCCTGTTAGCCTCTTCTGACCAGCAAAGGCATTTTTCAGATGAAGGGCCTTTCCAAGTCTGATCTCAGACCTGGCTGTGTCCAGATTGTGTCACAGGCTGTGTCCAGATTGTGGTTTTGGGCACTTGTAGTTACCAGCTTGGTTTTGGCTGGAGAAAGAAAAATTCCTATCATGAATACACCCAATTACCTCATGATTCAAAGATGGAGGCAGACATGCACAATTAACTTCCTTCTTACCTGATTCACCTGCCTCTACTCAGGAACTAGAAACGTTTCACTGTAGGTCTTTCATTCTTTCAGAAAGTTTTTTGTTGTTGTTGTATATTTATGGGTGCTTAATGGAATTTCCATGAAGCTATTTAACTTTGTTCATGATCATCTAATATTGTCACCATATCTTAGGGAAATTTCTAGGCTCAAAAGTCTACCAATTTATGTGGTGTTCCACATACACAGCTACATTTGACCATTAGGAAGCCAATGGTTTTCCTAGAAGAGTTTGCAAAATTCTGCAGTGTTATAGATATTCTTGCTTTAAAAAACTTGTGACAACTTCTAAGCTAATAGTAACAATAGTAACAACAACCATGAGAACATCAACAATAAATGCTACCTCTTGATGAGCCCTTATGTATTTTTAAGTACTATGCTAATGATTAACACGAATTACTTTAATCCTTACAAAGGCCTAGTGAGGTAGGTAATTTATTTTCTCCATTTTCCAGATGAAGAAGCTGAGGCTAAGAAAGATTTAATGACATATTTAAGGTCAGAGAACAGATAAGTGGTAAAGATATATTTTTATAGGAAGGCGAATACTCCTATTATTCAGCTCTATAATGGAATGAAATTGACACATGCTACAACATGGATGAACGTTGAAGACATTATGCTAACTGAAATAGGACAGGCATAAAGGACAAATACTGTATGATTCGACATGTGTGAGGTACACAGAGTAGTCCAATTTTATAGGAACAGAAAGTAGAATAAATGTTGGCAGGGGCTGGGGGCAGAGGGAAATGTGAATTTATTTAGCAGGTACAGGGTTTCAGTTTAGAAAGATGAAAAGTTCTGGACATAGATAGTGGTGATGTTTATACAACAATGTGAATGTACTTAATGCTTCTGGACTGCATACTTTTAAGTGGTAAAAGTGTAATTTTAATGTTATGTAATTTTACCACAATAAAAAATTACTAGAAAAAGATGAAGAAAAAATTTTAAACAATGAATACTGACCAATTAGTGTGCCTTCAAATGAAGGATTCATTGTATATTTTAACTTAAATCAATAAACTCTAAGTGTGAAAATGATGAATAAAAATAGGCTACCTTGTAGGAGAAGAATCCTTCTCTCTTTTCAGTGGAAGCATTGTTTGACCTCTTTCCTCAGGGCTTTGGTCCTGTTCTCCTGGAGTCTTACAGAAGAGAGACAAAAACAAGCATGGTGTCTTATGTGATCACTATTAGTTTTGCTTCCTCATCATCTCCTTTCAGCAAAACCATCTGAAGGTCCACTATCCATTGACTTCCATGGGGTGACAGTGTTATAAGTTTTTACTTTCACTGGTCTGAAGAAGGTGGAGTTTTATTTTTTTCTCTTGTTTGTGTCAATCCCTCCTCCAACACCCATAGAATTGGCCCCAGTCTAGGTGCCAACATGACACTTGGTTCAGTTTTCATTGGCCCACTATTCAGTCCCTACCACCTCACCTCCCTCTCGCTTGCTTAGAGTATGTGACAGTTGGCATGTCAAGGACAACAGCAACAACAACGTGACCTGAACTCTTTTTCTGGGGGTCCATACAACATAGGTTGTAGCCTTAGTCTTCTACATTTAAAACAATGCGAAGGCCGGGCGCGGTGGCTCAAGCCTGTAATCCCAGCACTTTGGGAGGCCGAGACGGGCGGATCACGAGGTCAGGAGATCGAGACCATCCTGGCTAACACGGTGAAACCCCGTCTCTACTAAAAACTACAAAAAACTAGCCGGGCGACGTGGCGGCGCCTGTAGTCCCAGCTACCTGGGAGGCTGAGGCAGGAGAATGGCGTGAACCCGGGAGGCGGAGCTTGCAGTGAGCCGAGATCTGGCCACTGCACTCCAGCCTGGGTGACAGAGGGAGACTCCGTCTCAAAAAAAAAAAATAAATAAATAAAAAAAATAAAACAATGCGGTTAACTCTTGCCTTTAACAAACCTAATTAAAGGTAATCTTTGAATGGGAAAAACTGAAATTGAGATGTTTTGGCTTTACCATTAGCTAGACAAAGCTTGCGCCAAGACATTCTAACAGATCTGGTTTTGTTAGATTGTGGCTCTCATGCTAGTTCATGGCAAACCCTCTCCTAAATAAACATGGAAATCTAGACTACCTGGCCACACTTCATGTCCTGCTACTACCCAATGCAATTTTTTTTTTTTTGAGACGGAGTCTCGCTCTGTCGCCCAGGCTGGAGTGCAGTGGCCGGATCTCAGCTCACTGCAAGCTCCGCCTCCCGGGTTTACGCCATTCTCCTGCCTCAGCCTCCTGAGTAGCTGGGACTACAGGCGCCCGCCAACGCGCCCGGCTAGTTTTTTGTATTTTTTTTTTTAGTAGAGACGGGGTTTCACCGTATTAGCCAGGATGGTCTCGATCTCCTGACCTCGTGATCCGCCTGTCTCGGCCTCCCAAAGTGCTGGGATTACAGGCTTGAGCCACCGCGCCCGGCCATGATGCCAGTTTTAACACAGCTTCTTTTTATGACATAAGAACTTCTTATTCAAAAATTTACAAAATACACAAAATTAGTATTTCAACATGATTTCAAAGAAAGACACATTCAACATAGTAGTTTCTAATCACAGAATATCACATGGAACAAATTTGAATTGCATACCACATAACCAAATGTTCTGCATTGCCTGTGTATACTAAGTGAGAAGGATGAAGAGGTAACCTCTTTTAAGACATTTTGATCTGTTGTTTACATGTACTATTTCCACATATTTTGAAGTACTTTAGTGTTTTTCTAATACTATGACTTTATTTTGAAGGCATTTTGGATACAACATGACTATAAGGCCTGTAAACATTGAAAAACTGGAGAAGAAAATGATATAGGAGAAAAAATATGCCTTCCACAAAAATGACTTTTCCTTCACTGTCAAGTCTCTCTGTCTCTCTCGTTCTTTCTCTCACTCTGTATGTGTGTATTGTTTGGTAAACATAATAAACCTTCATGAGATTACATTTTATTCACAAACTACTTTTATTTACTTCTAAATAATTGCTTATTATATAAATCTTCAAACATTCTTCAGTTGATCTATTTTTCTATCTGTGATACTTATATTCAGAAATATTAAGTTGAGATGGACCATATTATTTTTTCTGTCAAATAGGGTTTACTTAATGGATTTTTAATTAGTTACCAAATTTTCAGTAATGAATTAAAGGTTTTAAGCAAGGAATGGAGGAATAGGTGTATTTATTACAGATCCCTGTCTGATTATCCTTTCTATGCTCAATATTATATTCCCAACTGTCCTTTTGGTTTAATGAGTGCTATAAATTCACCCATTAAATGAATGATTTTCAGTTTATATAAAGAAGGAAAGACGTATAAGGTCAGATGTTTTCTGACCTAGAAAGATAGTAGGCCAGGAACTTGGATGCGACTTTGTATTAGTCTGTTTCCAAACTGCTATGAAGAACTGCCTGAGACTGGGTAATTTATAAAGGAAAGAGGTTTAATTGACTCACAGTTCAGCATGACTGGGGAGGCCTCCGGAAACTTACAATCATGGAAAAGTCCCTTTTAAAACCATCAGATCTCGTGAGAACTCAATCACTATCACGAGAACAGCATGGGGGAAACTGCCCCCATAATCCAACTATCTCTACCTGGTCTCTCTCTTGACATATAGGGATTATAGGGGATATAATTCAAGATGAGATTTGGGTGGAGACACAAAGCCTAACCATATCAGACTTCCAGAAGTTACAGAATTCATGTATCTACATTCATTCAGGAATTAAAGTATATAACATAAATAAGAACTATAATTTATTGAGTTGTGATTTCGGCTCTGTTTTAGGCACTTTATAGATGCATTTGAATTCACAAGAGTTCTGTAATATGTGTATTATTTTATTGATTTGGGGAAACTGAAGCTCAGAAATCTTACTCATTTGTTTAATTTGTCTCTCCCTTTCCTCCACCACACTACAAAATAATTTAAACCAACGTTCAAAAAGAATGACTTGCCCAAGGTCACCCAACTAAAAGTGCTGGGTCAGTTTCCAATCAAGGTTTTTAGAACTCCAAACTGTATTCATACCCACCCCTCTCACAATGTGCCACAGGGTTGAGGGGGATACTCTCCCAGTTCTTTAGGACTTTGAAAATTCTACTAGTACTTCAGTGCAGTCTCTTACCAGCCAGGGAACAAGTGGTAACTCCATGGCAGGATGACAGGCCTCCTGGGGCCCTGTTGGGATAGTGCAGTCTCCCTGATCCCTGTAAGGAGCCTGAGGGATATATAGAGCCCTGGAAATGGCTGAGTTGAGCTTTTCTGTCCTTGATATTCTTAAAAATGTTGGAGGCACTTCCTGAGCTAAATTAGACATTCCAGGAAAGCTAAGCCAACCTAAAGCTCAAAAACAATTTTTAAATAACTCTCTCCTCATGTGTGTCTCATTTTCTTAAGGCAGCTAGAAAGACCCTTTTTTATTATCTGTACTGGGACTATCAAGTAGATTAAAGCAGAGTCCATTTGTGGGGAGGAAGTCGTTCCTGAGTGCTGGGCTGTCCTTGGGGGCAGATGCTACCACACCAGATTAACCTCACGTGCAAGAAGCCTAACCGATAATGACTCTGAGGGAGTGGGTTGGTGTCATGGCTGGAAAGCATTAGCAAGTGTCCTGGTCTGTGGTAAATTAGAAGTCATGTGTTCCATCTAAGGGATGGGCTGCTACTTTCTTTTGTTGGATCTCCTGATGTTTTTTCAAAGTCATAAATCTAGATTTTTAAAATAAACATTTTAAATGTTTGTATTAATCTATTCTTACACTGCTATAAAGAACTACCTGACACTGGGTACTTTATGAAAAAAAAAAAAAGGTTTAATTGACTCACAGTTCCACAGGAAGCATGGCTGGGGAGTCCTCAGGAAACTTAAACACAGCAGAAAGCGAAGGGGAAGCAAGCACCTACTTCACATAGTGGAGTGGCAGAGAGAGAGCGTAAAGGGGGAAGTACTACACACTTTGAAACAACCAAATTTCATAAAAACTCACTGCCACAAGAACAGCAAGGGGGAAATCTGCTCCCATGATCCAGTCACCTCCCATGAGGCCCCTTCCCCAACACTGAGAATTACAACTGGACACGAGATTTGGGTGTGGTCACAGAGACAAACCATATCAATGTTGGATCTATTTTTTAAGAACTGTATTGATCAAGATAGGCCTGGGCTGAACTAGGCTCTGAAGCATAAAGAAGCTTGACAGATAAATGATAAATATCTCTTAATCGTCATTGTAAAAGACAGAACAAGTGAACTGACCTGACTCTTCCTGTGTCTCAGAATGATTCAGTCCTTCTGCTGACCAGGAATGGATAAAATAAAAAGAAGTATCACTTTGAATTGCTTTGGAAAGCTAGAATGCATGTGTAAAAAGGCTGGATTTCAAGGGATGGAGTAGAAACCCAGTTTTTCCTTCCATAACCAAATTTCATAAGGTTGTTAAATCGTGTCTGCTTTAAGTTCTAAAATGTTCTCCTGTCTGTTGGACAAAAAGGCCACAGAATTTATCAAGACTACGTTGGTGGACAGAAGCAAATCCTCTTTTACTTATTGTCCATGAAGGACCCGGGAGTTCTTTCTGGAGAGGAAGAGCATTGAGAATATTTAAAAAGAGCTGCCCAAGCAGCCCTCCTAATTGTCCAAATCTTAGACATACATTTAAATATATGTTTCAGCATTTTTCACATGTCCTGAAAGCCCTAAGGAATTCACAGTTATCAGACAACCTGACTACCATCAAAATACAATATTTAAACACCAACAAAATTCCTCTTATCCTAGGACTTGTAAGAGGCTCATATTAATGGTACGGATCCCATGCATCAGAATATTTTCTCCAAAGGTAGTATGCACATGCTGACTTAATGGATCATTAATTTCTCTGCTATCATTGATGGAGGTTTTAGGCTGCCATTATTTATCAGTGATGCTGGGGACCAGTGGTACAGCTCATATAGAAGTCATCTTTGAATTTAGTTTGCTTCACATCATATAATGTCTCTCCATCTAATTGTCTTCTTAATTGCATTTCCCCAAGCTGAATAGTAACATTAGTACTCATTTTCTTAGCATATCAATTGTTGCGTATGAGTCTCAGTCTACAGGATCAAGTGTGCCAAAGAATAACACAGGTACTTATTTTCTAAAAATCAACTTAATTTCATATCTGATTCTTTTCGTCTGGCTAAATTGAATCCACTTTAGCTCAGTCATTTTTGGTGTCACCTCTGTCAAAAGTAATAAAACCCAGGTACTAGTTGAAGTGGTAAGGACATATTTTAATCAGTAATAACTATTAAAATAGAGAAGAGAGCCCAGTGTGAACTAAGCTCAACTTTCATTCATATAGAGGTGATTGGGTATTCTTTTTTTTTAGCTTCTAATTATTTTAATTTTTAATTTTTGTGGGTACACAGGTGTATATATGGGATACATGAGCTATTCTGATATAGGAATACAATGCATAATAATCACATCAGGGTAAGTAGGGTCTCCATCACCGTAAGCATTTATCCTTTATTTGTGTTACAAACAATTCAATTATACTCTTTTAGTTATTTTTTTATTTTTTATTTTTCTTATACTTTAAGTTCTGGGATACATGTGCAGAACGTGCAGGTTTGTTACATAGGTGTACATGTGCCATGGTGGTTTGCTGCACCCATCAACCTGTCACTGACATTAGTTATTTCTCCTAATGCTACCCCTCCCCTAGCACCCTACACCACAATAGGCTCTGGTGTGTGATAGTCCCCTCCCTGTGCCCATATGTTCTCATTGTTCACCTCCCACTTGTGAGTGAAAACATGCAGTTCCTGTGTTAGTTTGCTGAGAATGATGGTTTCCACCTTCATCCATGTCCCTGCAAAGGACCTGAACTCATTCTTTTTCATGGCTGCATAGTATTCCATGGTGTGTATGTACCACATTTACTTTATCCAGTCTAACATTAATGGGCATTGGGGTTAGTTCCAAGTCTTTGCTATTGTGAATAGTGCTGCAATAAGCATACATGTGCATGTGTCTTTATAGTAGAATGATTTATAATCCTTGGGGTATATACCCAGTAGTGGGATTGGGTGTGGTGTTCTGAAAGGGAGAATGAGAAAGTAGGACACGGGAACAGTGGGGACTTGAGTAGAATCAGGGAAGTGGAAATTCTCGAAAAGCAGGAAGGCAAATCTGTCAGTGTTATTAGGCCATTTGGCTTTCTTAACTGGCACTTATGGGAAGTAGGCTCCTAACCTCCTACAGAGACTGAGAGATGGGGAGACACCACCAGCACATCTTCAGGTGCTGGAGAAGCAGTCAATTCTTTTGACAGCCTTGAGCTTTCCCAGGCAGGAATTTAAAGGAGGTAGAGCTGTCATTCTAGGGACATGAGCTTGTGTTGTTAGAAGCTCACTATGCTAGTGTGTGTCAGTGTGTGTGTATGTGTGTGTGCGCTCCAGGGACTATGGACAAAATCATTTATTTTGAGAGTAGTTTTTGTAGTTTCTGTAGTTTTTATAGGCTAAAGTTGAGGTCTCGTGGAGAAGAGGGCTCAGAGGGTCCTAACTAGAGTCTGGTCAAGGAGAGAGTCTTTGTCCCCACTCTGACAGAGGTCATGGCAGTGCTGCAGAATCACCCGTGACCAAGCATCAGGCATCAGGCATCGGGGTGCTGGGTATACTCTGCACTCTCCCAACTATTCTGTTCTGTGGTCCCTATCAACATCACGTTTCAGGCCTGGGGATCTCCGCTGCTCCTGCCACTCCCAACACACAGGAATGTTCTTGAAGGCAGGAACTCTCAGTGGCCATTGACTCATCCCCTAGAGACAGCTGGGGATCAATTCTGGGAATATGCAACACCAAGAAGAGGCCTGAGTCCTGCAACCCTGCCTCTGGGAGGAGATTCCTCTCTGTTAGTTGAAGGGCAAAACTCCTCTCTCTCATCTGCTTTTTTCAAACCTCCATGCTATTTTCTCCAAACTCTCTTCCTTAATGAGCTTAGGCTTTTGAAGATACAATTTAGGAAGTTTTGTGGGCTACTTTTATTTCTGCTCAGTCACATCTCTCCCCGAGGCGTTGAAACACAAAGCCTGCTGTTAGACTGATTAAGGGGGAAGGGGAAATTCAGAGAGAAAAACAAAAACGAATGTCTTAGAATATTTTCCACTAACACACACTTGTTGGCATAGAAAGATGAGAACCTAGATTTAGAAGTTCACCCTGAAGAAATGGTCGTGTATAAGAGGGGCTCAGTTTTGCATCACTGATAATTTGCTTAAGTGAAGATTGTAGGAAGCACACTGGTCAGGTCATAAAGTGGGTGTTCTGGTTTCTCTCTTGCCTACTGTGCCCTTACTGCCAGTCCTTACCTGAAATCTCTCTTCCAGCAATCGTATTTTTAAACTTACAGCAGTAACGAATCCTCATGATACTAAATGTACAAGTAGGTACAAGTAGCATATACATTATTAGCTTGATTAGCACCTAAGCAATGCTTTTAGGCTTTTGAAGACAGAACTCAGGAAGTTCCGAGGCTACTTTTATTTCTGCCCAGTCCCATCTCTTGCTGATTGTCACATATCTAAGGAGGCTTTTGCCTGACGCCCAATACTGTCCTGAGTGGTCATCCCAATCACTTCAGAAAAAGTCTGACAAACCAGTTACTCATGTCAAAGGCTATCCTTTTCCAATTGAGTTTTGGCTTTTATTGCACAGTACAAATATTCCATTCTCAGACATAAATGGGATATCACCTTGCCTCTGGCAATTGTCATTTGCCCCCATAACTTCTCTCCCTATTCTTCTGAAACCAATTTCCAGGATAACAATAATTTTCCTTCTTTTAGAAGTATAATTTTTTAAAGCAAGATAGAGCTACAAAGTCTGTTAATATTTTGACCCACTTTTTTTTTTTTTTTCACAAAGTGGCCTGGTCGGTGGCTGGGAAAAAGATAATTAAGCAGGCATGGTGACTCAGGCCTGTAATCTCAGTGCTTTGGGAGGGCAAGGCAGGAAGATCACTTGAGGCCAGGAGTTTGAGATCGGCCTGCACAAGTTATTAAGGCTCCGTCTCTACAACATTTTTTAAAAAAACTAGTCTGGCATGGTGGCACGTACCTGTAGTCCCAGCTACTCAAGAGGCTGAGATGTGATGATCTTTTGAGTCTAGAAGTTCGAGGCCGTAGTGAGCTGTGATTGTGCCACTGCACTCCACCCTGGGCACTGGAACAAAACCCTGTTTCTGTTAAAATAATAATAAAATTTTAAAACATCTATCTAATCAATACAGTTTCCATTTTGAATGGAAACACATTAAAATCCATCTTGTAGGTAAAAAGACTTAAGCCCAAAGAAGTGCTTTGAAACACCATTTGAATATGCATTTGGAGGTCTGTTGGCAGGTCTCTCCCAATGTCTCGTGTCAGCACAGTCTCCTCCCTCTCTTTGTTATGTAACAAGAACAGTCTAAAATGTCTTCCACTGCAGTCAACATTTCATTCATTTTACATGTTTTTTCCTTTCTCTCACTTGGCACTTGGCAATATTGCTTTCCTGAAGCGGTTGATCATGTAGAAGGCGAATCTGTTCCATGGGCCTATTCCTGCCTTTTCCCTCTGAGTTGCAATGTGCACAGTTGCATCTGATGTAATTTGTCATAAGTGAATGGCTGTCAGTGTCCCATGCTGCCTTCCTTCTCTCCTTTTCCTTCCCTTGTGGTTCCCTTGCCAAGAACAATGTATGTGTTTCGTGAAGTTTGTCTTACCCAAGGCCAGATGCCCTTGACTGAAGTCCAGGATGCATCCTGATCCTGTTTACAGGCGAGGAAGGACCAAGTCTGGGGCGTTGGAGAGATTGTGGGGGCATGAGAGTTAATCGTCATAGGCACTTGACACATCAAAACAAGCCCATCCTTACCCGGCTTCCTCTGGAGTCTGATGTCACGATCAGTGTGTTGTTTCCTGATGCGGAAGCCACGACAGGTCTATATTGTATTTGTTTCCATCTCCTGAATTAAAATTGACTCCTGCAAGGAAACAATGAATACTGAGAAGGCTGAACATGTTACTGGCCACATGTTCTTTCTCGTCTCTGCATACTTCTAAAATGGAAACGGACCAATTTTTCTCCAGTGCTATTCCGTCCCCTGAACTACCTCTTTGTAAACATTTCCTAAGGGCTTTCATTTAATCAGAAGCCTATTTCCCAGGGATTTCAAGTGTGCACCTGACCTGGGTTTGTGAGCAAGGAAACCCAGACAGCATCAAAAATATTTTAAAAAATGAATACATAAAAGCTTGGATTTGAGAGCCACACTTTCTTTAAAACATCAGTGATGATAAATGTGTTTTCGTTTTGAGAATTGGCTTTTCTTAAATTTAATAACACTAAAATGACTTTAGAGTGAGAGAAAAATAAATACGTGGCTGAATCCTTCAGGTTTCAGTCCTTCATTTATTCCTTTATCATCTAATCAGAGAATATTGTTTGAATATTTGCTACCCGCCAGTCATTGTGCTAGATGCTGGGGAGAGTCAGTGCTGCCAAGCAATATACAGTCAACATAATTTGTTTAATTTTGCATTTCATAGCCCTTCACTGAGATTTTTAAAAAATAGTTTAATAAAATGTAATAAACATCTGTTGGGAAAAATAAAGATAGAAAATTATATGAAGTAAAAAGTAAAAGTGTCTCCTCCCCAGTTTCCCTAGAGTTAGATTTGTTGGTAATTTGAATAATATTTTTTGTCTCAATATACTTTCTATATATTTACAAAATTCCAGAAATTTTTACACAAATGGGTCAATATTATACAAAATTGTCTGGAAACATTTTTATTTACCAATGTTTTATGGGCTTTTTGTACTAGCAGACTGTGATTTTCTTTATTATTTTTAACGGTAGGCAATATGCCTTTGGGTGAATGTACTGAAATGTATTAAACCTGTCCCCTATAGAAGACAACTCAGCTTTATTTTGCCCCTGTTGCTGTTGTTCTTTTCTTTTCTTTTCTTTTTTTTTTGGTTTCTTTCAACTTGCAAGCAATACCACAATGAACTTCCTTGCACACTTATCTTTATACACATTCCTAAAATTGTAGAATGGTTGGGTAACACACGTATTTTAAAGTTTGACAAAAACTGTCCTCCAAAAATTTGCATTGATATTATTGGTGTATGAAAATTCTTATTTTCCTGTAGGCTCTCCAATATAATTTTATATAGCTAATTAATAATTTGATAGTTTCAAACTAATATACAGTTTTAAAATATTTGTCATTGTCTTAGTCCATTTCGCTACTATAATAGAGTACCCAAGACTGAGGAATTTATAAATAAAAGAAATTTATTTCTTGCAGTTCTGGAGGCTGGGAAGTCCAAGATCTATGTACCAGAAGGTTTGGTGTCTGGTGAAGGCCCAACCCTCACAGATGGTGCTGTCCATGTATCCTGGGATGGCAGAAGGGACTGGAGGGCAAAAGGACCAGGTCATTTTTACCTCCCTGTACGTCTTAACTTTAGTTCATCTCCCTGAAAGCTATTACATTTAAACATCATTTACACATTGTTCTAAGAAAATAAGCACTTATCTCTATTTCTTGATTTATTCATTTTTAATAATATCCATTCTAGTTACAGAAGAGTAAGAATTTAAATCATTCACGTGCCCTTTTCCTCCCCACATTCCTATTGTTAATTTTTTAAAAAATAATTTAATCAAGTAATTCAATATTTTATTAACTTTTATTTCTTAAGCTATTTATATTAGATACTGTCTTTTAATTCTCAGTATGTAGGAAGAAGTAATTAACTGCCCTCTAAATTCATCCATCTAGCAATACTTTTATTCTCTCGAAGTTCTTTTTGAACCTAAGGGTTCTGTGCTTTCCCTTACATGGATCTTGAAAATTGAAAGCCAATAAATAGAAATTGTAATATTTTAATTTCAAACTATTGTTTGAGATGAGCTAATTAAACCTGATGATTTGGGAATGTAATACGATGTCGTCAATCTATGCCACACAAATGAGAATGTTACAAGTCTCAACTTCGAAAAATTCTCTTTTTGTTCATTTTATTTGTGTAACCTTCAAGTACAGCTTTTTTTTTCTTCCTCCTAGAGTTTCTAATTGCCTTTCTTTTGTCTGATTAAATAATAGCTTATAATTATATTTTTCTTATCACCTTCTCCACTGTTCTCTTCCTGAAATTTATCAATGGAGAATTGTGGTATATTCAGGTTTTCTACATCTTCTATAGTCTTTCTTGATAAATTAAATTTTAAAAATGATTTCACCCATATCTTCAATTTATGTGAATACAGTAATTCCTCATATATCCTCTGTGTCTTTGGTTATGCTGTCTTTCACAATTTTACTTTTGCGTAATTATTTCATTTCTTTCTTGAGCAAGCTAATATTTATTATTCATGTCCTGAACTTATTTTTCCAGTCTATTTGTTCCTATTTTCTCATTCCTTCATTTCTGGTTTTGTCTTTATTGTCTCTTTCATTTTTCTTGAGCTCTTACTGTTGTTATGTTTCTAACTTCTAGAGATAATATGAAGTTTTCTATATACAAGTAGTATCTGTGATATTGTGATATAATAAGAAATATATATTTGGTCTCTGCCTCTAGTATATGGCACAGTATTCTTAAAACTCTTGTAATTTCCGGAGTGATAGGAGTGCTAGGTGCATCTTTGGTTCTAATAGTTGATCTTTGACCCTGGTTCCTGACATAGAGCTCCTAATCCCTTGGAATTTCCTGGGCGATAGGAGTGTCTCTTGTTTCAATGAGGCAGTTTTTGGTGGTCTTTGGGGTGAGAGTTGGTCACCAGAAAGACCAAGCCGTGACCGGAAGTTTCACCACCACCCACCATCCTCCATGAAGGGGAGAGAGGCTGGAGGTTGGATTAATAATTGATCATGCCTACGTAATGAAGCTGCCACAAAGATCTCTGAACTACAGGGTTTGGCAAATTCCCAGGCTGATGAACACAAGGAGGTGCTGGGCAAATGGTGTGTCCTGGAGCAGACATGGAATCTCCACGCCCCTTCCCCCATACCTTGCCCTATGTATCTCTTCCATCTGACTGTTCATCTGTATCCTTTGCAATATCCTTTGTAATAAAAGTAGAAATGTGTTTCCTTGAGTTCTGGTGAGCCACCCTAGCAAATTATAAAACCCGAGGAGTGGGTTGTGGGAACGCTGAATTATAGCTGGCTGACCAGAAGCACAGGTCACAACATGGAACTGGCTGTTGGCCTCTGAAGTGGGAGCAGTTTTGTGAGATTTGTGGGACTAAGCCTTTAACCTGTTGTATTAGTCTGTTCTCACACTGCTCATAAAGACATACCTGGGTAATTTATAAGCGAAAGAGGTTTCACTGACTCACAGTTCGGCATGGCTGGGAAGCCTCAGGAAGCTTACAATCATTGCAGAAGGGGAAGCAAACACTTCCTTCTTTACGTGGAGGCAGCAAGGAGAAGTGCTGAGCAAAAGGGAGGAAAGCCCCTTAAAAACCGTCAGATCTCATGAGAACTCACTTACTATCATGAGAACAGCAGCATGGGGTAATCTATTTATTCCTATTTTCTCATTCCTACGCAGTGCTTCCCATGACACTTGGGGATTATGGGAACTACATTCAAGATGAGATTTGGGTGGGGACATAGGCAAACCATATCACCTGTGGAATCTAATGCCAGGTAAATAGCATCGGAGTTGAGTTAAATTGTAGGACACCCAGCTGGGGTCCAGCTGGAGAGTTGCTTGGTGTGTGGGGAAACTCCCTGCTCTCCTCGTGTGACACCTGTTGTTAGAAGTGTTCTATGTTGAAAGGTGTGCTTTCTGATATCAGAAAGGTGGGTGTGAGAGTGGGAGAAACAGTTTGGTTTTTCCTATCTCTTGGCAGTAACCAAGATTGATCTCCAGACCTATGAGAAAAAACAAAAATACACAGGAAATTCTATGTAGCATGACAGAGATTTTTAAAGTATATATATTTTTTCATACAAGATCTCACTCTGTCACCCAGGCTGAAATGCAGTGGTGCCATCATAGTTCTCTGTAACCTCAAATTCCTAGGCTCAAGCAATTCTCCCACATCAGCCTCCTGAGTAGCTGAGACTGCAGGTGCACGCCACCATGCCCAGCTGATTTTTAGGTTTTTTTTTTGTTGTTGTTTGTTTGTTTGTTTGTTTTTTGTAGAGACAGGGTCTCATTAAGTTGCCCAGGCTGGTTCAGCGGGAAACATTAATCATTTATGGGTACAACAAATACATTGCACCCCAAACACCTTTCGCACTGGAACAGGAGGGATATTGAAAGGATCACATTCAGGAACTCTCCCTCTGCAATGTGCTGTCCTATAGGCTAACCCTTGCCTTTCCCCTTCTGCTCTCACTCCTCTGATTTGCTGCCTGTGATTTGAAAATTGATTATTATAATTGTTCATTATTTTTCTTCATGAGAGCAACCCCAAAATATTATTTTGGAAATCATTCATGGCTTTGGATTAAGCCTTAATCTCTTATCAACTCTATCAGGATTTTATCAAGAAACATACAGAATAGTAAAAATAGGCAATACAAAGAGAATTTGATAAAGAGAGTTATTTACAAAGGTATGGGTAGCGTGTCACAAAATGACAAAGAATAGTTCAGAAGCTTGAGCTAATGGTCATACTGCTACTATCTCCAGGCCTGAAGGGGTGAGGCAAGGCAGAGGTTACTAGGACCTGAGACAGAGAGTACTGTGTGGAGAGGGTCAGCTGACAGGAATTGTGCTCTCAGATTCAGTGGATCAGCCAGCCAGGCTTGGCCCTGCAGGGAAGGAGCCAGTGGAATAAATACCCTAATTTACTCTCCTCTTCAGGCTTCTGTCTGTACTTCCCATGGTCTGACACTGATGAAAAGCAAGAGAGCAATAGTGCTGTTGACATAATCTGTGAGTTAAATGTTATTTATTTATTTATTTATTTATTTATTTATTTTTGAGATGGAGTCTCACCCTTTTGCCCAGGCTGGAGTACAGTGGTGCAATCTTAACTCACTGCAACCTCCGCCTCCTGGGTTCAAACGATTCTCTTGCCTCAGCCTCCCAAGTAGCTGGGATTACAGGCACCTGCTACCAGGCCCAGCTAATTTTTGTAGTTTTAGTAGAGATGGGATTTCACCATATTGGCCAGGCTGGTCTCGAACTCCTGACCTCCTGATCTGCCCACCTCAGCCTCCCAAAGTGACGAGTAAAATCTTATGGGGCAGAGAACAAGTTGGAGAAAGAAAGGGCAAACGAAGATACTCAGTATACCTTCCCAGGGATCACTCATTTTAATCCTGCTCAGTCTCCAAAATTCACCCACTCGACTTGTCTGCAGTAACCTTGTGGAGTTCTCTTACCACTTAAATTCTAATAATTACCTTCCTCGTGAAAAAATGTTTGGTGACAAGTTCAATTTTTTTAATAGGTATATGGCTATTCAGATTTTCTATTCCTTCTTTTGTCTGCTTGGTTAAGTTGTTTTCAAGGAACTTACCTGTTTCATCTAAGTCATCCAACTTATTCCACGGGGTTGTTTATAACATCCATTTATTATACTTTTTGTTATGTGCAGGATCTGTGGTGATACATTCTCTCTCATTTCTGATATTGGAAAGGTGTGCTTTTTTCTTTTACCTTGATCAGTCTTGCTAGATGTTCGTCAATTTTATTAATAGCTTTGAAGAACCAACTGTTGGTTTTGTTCATTTTCTCTATTATTTGTTTTCTGTTTCCTCAATATCTTATCTTCACAATTTCCTTTCTTCTACTTAATGTGCTCTTCTTTATCTAGCTTCTAAATGTGGGAACTTAGATCATTACTTAAAAACCTTTCTTCTTTTCTAATATAAGCATTCAAAAACCATAAATTTCCCTCTAACTGTTGGCTGCATAACACACATTTTTATGTATTGCATTTTCACTGCTTTTTAGTTTGAAATATTTTCTAATTTGTCTTGTGATTTCTTCTTTGGCTTGTGGGTTGGGTATAAATGTCTTGTTTAATTTCCAAATATTTGGGGATTCAGTAGAAATCTAATTTATATTGATTTCTGATTTAATTTTCAAGATTTCAATTATTTGAAATTTATTGAACATTATATTTTAATGGAGCAGCAATTTTTATCTTGGTAAATGTTACAAATATTCTTGAGAAGACTATTCTTCTCTGTTAAGTGCAGTATTCTATACACATCAGTTAGTTAAAGGAGATTGATAGTATTGTTAACAACTTCTATATCTTTACTGATTTTTTGTCAACTTGTCCTATAAATCATTAATGGGTATTCTATAAATCAATAAGTAGGGATGAAAATGTCCAAATATAATTGTGGATTTATCTAATTATTCCTTTAGTTGTGTTTGTTTTTGCATTATTTCTTTTGAAGCTCTCTTATTAGGTGCATGAATATTTAAGATTGTTGTTTTCTTGATTGACTCCATTATCATTATATTTCCCTCTTTATTGCAGTAGTAAGTACTATAGCTACACCATCATTCTTATACTTATTGTTTGCATGTTATAACCTTTCTTCATCCTGCTACTTTCAAGGTATCTGTATCTTTATGTGTAAAACTAAGCAGTTGTAGAGAGCCTATATTGAGTCTCATTTTTAAATCCACTCTAATAATCTCTGCCTTTGAAGTGTTTGCTTCATTTCCATTTTATGTAATTATTGACATAGTTGTGTTTAAGTCTAACAGCTTGCTATTTTTTTCTATTTGTCTCATGTTTTTGTTCTGTTCTTCTTTTCCTTTTTAGGGGGACTTTTAGGGCCTATTGAAATAGGTATTTTAGTATCCTGTCCTATCTCCTCTATTGACTTTTTAGCTAAAACTTCTTGCATTTGTTTATTTAGTGGTTACACTAGGATTTAAAATATGCATGCTTAACTTACTCCTTTCTACTTGGAGATACTGTTGTAGTACTTCAAATAAACATGAGGAAGTTATATATAATTTAACTTTAGGACTGAGAGTTAATTCCATCCTTTAGTTAATGTTACCATGTATTTGCTTTTAAGTACGTTATAACCCTCCAATTAAAATGTTTATTTATTTGCTTTAAGGAACCAATTTTCTTTTTAAAATATCAAGAGAAAAAAAGGTATTTTATATTTATAATTACTGGGGTTTCTTTTGTTTTTTTGTTTGTTTTTTTACCTTTCTGTAAGTTTGGGTTTTTTAAAAAAAAAGTTGTTTAAAAAATTTTTTGTGGGTACATATTAGGTATATATGTTTATAGGGTACATGAGATACTTTGATAGAGGCAAGCAATAAGTAATAATAGCATTGTGGAAAATAGGGTATCCATCCTCTCAAGCATTTATCCTTTGTGTTACAAACAATACAGTTATACTTTTTCAGTTATTTTAAGATGGATGATTAAATTATTATTGACTGTAGTCACCCTGTTGTGCTATCAAATACTAGGTCTTATTCATTCTTTCTAACTATGTATTTTTTGGTACTCATTAACTATCTCCACTCTGCCTCCCTCCCCCAACCTTCCCAGCCTCTGGTAACCATCCTCCTACTCTCTGTCTGCATGAGTTCAATTGTTTTGAGTTTTAACAACCACAAATAAGTGAGAACATGTGAAGTTTGTCTTTCTGTGCTTGCCTTATTTCACTTAACATAATGATATCCAGTTCCATCCATATTATTGCAAATGACTAGATCTCATTCTTTTTTATGGCTGAATAGTACTCCATTTGTATATGTACCACATTTTCTTTAATCATCTGTTGGTGGACATTTAGGTTGCTTGTAAATCTTGGCTATTCTGAACAGTGCTGCAACAAACTTGGGAGTGCAGATATCTCTTTGATATACTGATTTCCTTTCTTTTGGGTATATACCCAGCGGTGGGATTGCTGAATCATATTGGTAACCCTATTTTTAGTTTTTTGAGGAACCCCAATCTGTTCTGTATAGTGGTTGTACTAACTTACATTCTCACCAACAGTGCACAAGGGTTCTGTTTTCTCCATAACCTTGCTAGCATTTATTGCCTGTCTTTTGAATAAAAAGACATTTTAACTGGGGTGAGATTATATGTCTTTGTAGTTTTTATTTGCTTTTCTCTGATAAACATCAGCGATGCTAAGCACCTTTTCATATGCCTGTTTGCCATTCATATATCTTCTTTTGAGAAATATCTATTCAAATCTTTTGCCCATGTTTAATTTGGATTATTATATTTTTTCCTGTACAGTTGTTGGAGCTCTTTACATATTCTCATTATTAATCTGTTGTCAGATGGGTAGTTTGCAAATATTTTCTTCCATTCTGTGGGTTGTCTCTTCACTTTGTTGATTGTTTTCTTCACTGTGTACAAGCTTTTTAAGTTGATGTGATCCCACTTGTCCATTTTTGCTTTGGTTGCTTGTGCTTGTGGGATATTACTCAAGAAATTTTTGCCCAGACCAATGTTCTGGAGGGTATCCCTGACTTTTTCTTGTAGTAGTTTCATAGTTTGAGATCCTTAATCCATTTTGATTTGACTTTTGTATATGATGGAGAGATAGCCATCAAGTTTCATTCTTCTGAATTTGGATATCCAGTTTTCCCAGTATCATCTATTGAAGAAACCATCATTTCTCCAGTGTATGTTGCTGGCACCTCTGTTGAAAATGAGTTCTACACTACAGTGTAGGTGCATAGATTTGTTTCTTTGTTCTCTATTCTGCTTCTTTGGTCTATATGTCTGTTCTTATGCCAATACCATACTTCGGCTAGTATAGCGCTATAGTATAATTTGAAGTTAGGCAATGTGATTCTTCCAGTTTTGTTCTTCTTTTCCTCAGGATAGTTTTGGCGATTCTCAATTTTTTGTGGTTCCATATCAATTTCAAGATTGTTTTTTCTGTTTCTGTGAAGAATGTCATGGATATTTTGATAGAGAATGCATTGCATCTGTAGATTGCTTTGGGTAGTAGGACATTTTAACAACATTGATTCTTCCAATCCACGAACATGGAATATCTTTCCATGTTTTGGTGTCCCCCTCAATTTCTTTCATCAGTGCTTCATAGTTTTCACTGTATAGATCTTTCACTTCTTGGGCTATGTTAATTTCTAGACATTTAATTTTATTTATAGCTATTGTAAATGAGATTATGTTTTTGAGTTGTTTTTCACATTGTTCACTGTTGGCATATAGAAATGCTGCTGATTTTCATATGTTGATTTTATATCTGCAACTTTACTGAATTTGTTTCTCAGTTCTAATAGTTTTTTAGGGGAGTCTAAGTTTTTCCATATGTAAGATCATGTCATCTGCAAACAAGGGTAATTTGACTTCTTCCTTTCAATGTGGTTGCCCTGTATATCTTTCTCTTGTCTGATTGCTCTAGCTGGGACTTCCAGAACTATGTTGAACAGGAGTGGTGAGAGAGGGCATCCTTGTCTCATGCTGGTTTTCAAGGGGAATGCTTCCAGCTTTTGCCCATTCGGTATAATGTTGGATATGGGTTTTCATAGATGGCTCTTATCTTGAAGTATGTCTCTTCAGTGCCTAGTTGGCTGAGAGTTTTTAACATGAAGTGATGTTGAATTTTATCAAAAGTCTTTTCTGTCCATATTGAAATGATCATGTGGCTTTTGTTTTTAGTTCTGTTTAAGTGATGAATCACATCTGTTGATTTGCATGTATTGAATCAACCTCACATCTCAAGGGGGAAAGCCTGTTTGATTGTGCTGGACGAGCTTTTTGATGTGCTGCTGGATTCAGTTTGCTAGTATTTTATGAAGGATTTTTGTATCTGTGTTCATCAAGAATATTGGCTTGAAGTTTCCTTTATTTTGCTGTGTCTAAACTGATTAATTAAAAATAAATGGATTTCCTATAATCCCAGCACTTTGGAAGGCCGAGGCAGGTGGATCACGAGGTCAGAAGATCAAGGTCATCCTGGCTAACATAGTGAAACCCCATCTCTACTAAAAACACAAAAAATTAGCCAGGCGTGGTGGCGGGCACCTGTAATCCCAGCTACTCGGGAGGCTGAGGCAGGAGAATGGCGTGAACCCGGGAGGCGGAGCTTGCAGTGAGCCGAGATCGCGCCACTGCACTCCAGCCTGGGCGACGGAGCGAGACTCCATCTCAAAAAAAAAAAAAAAGAAAAGATAAATAAAAATAATAATAATAAACGGATTAATAGCAGTGTTTTAAGACAAAACTGTAACCTATATGACTAAAAGTTTTATATGTTTACTTAGTATTTCTCTTACATGTAGTTTAGATTTTTCATTTCTTAATAGCAGAATTGCATGATTTTTCCCAAAAATCAGTTTTCATTTTGATTGATATCTATATTGTGTATTTGCTTTATTTACTTGGTATTATTTATGTCTTAAGAAATAGCAAATTTCTTAAAAGTTTGGATTATAAACTTCTGTGACCTCTTCTCTTCCTTTTGTTCAAGAGGAATACCCGACACTGTCTTTACAGCCAGTATCTATGTAGTAAGGGAAGTAAGGAAGTAAGTGTGTAGTAAGGGAAGTGTGATCCTGCAGGGCTTCAGCATTTCGGTCCTAAACCAAGATTGTCTGGATGTGAATCTTACTTCTGGCACTTAGCAACTGTGAAATCTTGATCAATTTTTCTATTTTCTTTAAGCCTCATCCATAAAATAAGGATAATCATTATTCTGTCTCTTAGTAGGTGTTTTAAAAGATGGTCTTAATCCATACAAAAGCACTCGACTTAATGTCTGGTACGTAGAATGTATTAATAATATCCGGTCCTTAAAATACTGTATTGATTTATTATATAAAAAAGGAAATATAAAGAGGTAGCATAGGAGAATGGAAAAGAGAAAGTATCTGTTCTACGTCTCACTCTGCCTCTTATTATTTGTGTGATCTCAGCTAAACCCTTTAAACTTTCCAATGTGCACTATCTTGTAAAATGAGCAGAAAAGGTCATCCTTGGCTGCTTCACAGTTTTGTGCAAGAATCAATCAGGCTAGGATTTTATACCTTATATAATAATAATAAAAACAAAACTTTACACAAAAAGGGGAATGCAAACAATTTAATAAAACAATGGAGCCGTGAGCAGTGGCTCACACCTGTAATCCCAGCACTTCGGGAGGCCAAGGCGGGTGCATCACCTGAGGTTGAAAGTTTGAGAAGAGCCTGACCAACATAAAGAAACCTTGTCTCTACTAAAAATACAAAATTAGCTGGTCTTGGTGGCACATGTCTGTAATCCCAGCTACTCGGGAGGGTGAGGCAGGAGAATCGCTTGAAGCCAGGAGGCAGAGATTGTGGTGAGCTGAGATCACACCATTGCACTCCAGCCTGGGCAACAAGAGGGAAACTCCGTCTCAAAAATAATAATAAGAAGAAGACAATGATTTGATAAATTCAATGGGTCAATCCTAATTTTTCTCTACCAGATAGAATCACTCCACTGTCAAAAAAAATAAAAAAGTTTATTTCCTCAGCTTTGTCCTGGGATGGTTCCCCTGTGAGCTGCCATAGTTTCTTCTGGGTGAACCACTGCTTTGTGAGGAAAGATATACTTAGTCTTGTCTGAAATTTAATGAGGATTTACATATTTCTTTAGAAAAATTATAAAAAAGAATAAGTCACACATTTCAAGTACGGATACAACACATATGCTTCATATGCACGTGGCACACGTATGAGCATAAATGTGTGTTTCTGTTTAATGAACAACATACTTGAAAAAGCAAAATGTAGTTATAAAGCCCAAATTGTGGAAATTTAAAGTAAGGGCTGGACTCCGATGACATTCTTAATTGCTCAAAGTTCTTTCAGGATCCTGCCAGATGTTATGACCTCTTGCCAAAGGAATCTTGATTTTTCCAGACATGTGTATATGGTGTAGATATTTTGTCTCTTTCTCTAGGAAGAAGCGTTCTTGGGATGATAGTTCCAGAGGGAGAACTGGGGCACCACTCAGTACCTGCTCTGCTCTGTGGCATCCAGTCAGGTGGTAGAAACCACACTAGTAATTTGAAGAAGGAAATTTAATATGAAGAGTTGTTAACTAGGTGAACAGTTGAGTTCAAAAAGGAATATAGAGATTTCTGTGGTTTAGCTGGGGTAGCAACTATAGAAAGTAATCACTATCCCTAGGGTTTAGGGAAAAATAAGGGAGGCAGAAAGGGTGGGTGAAATTTTAAAAGGGTAAACGGACTGCTGTTTTTAGCATAAGAGTTGTCTGTGTGGCAATTGCTATGAAATATGACATTCCTGAGGCCATTTTATGTCTGGGAGTTTCTGGAATACCACCTGAAATTACTACTTTAGGAGGAAATAAGATATTTTCCCTCAAAATGTTTTTTTTTCCCCTAAATCTAAGCAATGAAAACAATTATCAGAACTACAAACTGTGTGCCACAGAGTTTCACTTACCACATAATGAATTCATGGATTCCCAACTCCCCAGTATTCACTGACTTGAATGTAGAAAGTTCTAGGCTGTGTCCTCTGCGAGATATAATGAGGTGAATTCCTTTAACTTGGTATCTCTAAGAGAGAAGAAAAAAACTTAGTCACTGTAATACAAAGTAGAATGTGGTTAAGAGTTACATAAAGATAGTAGATGCATGCAGAAGAAACGTTATGATAAGAATTTCTATTTGTCTGTGGGCTTTGCAGTCTTCATGGCACTTTTCATACAGTTCATCTCATTGGAATTATCAAAATAACTATGAATAGGCTAGATATTATTATCCCTATTTTACAGATGAGGAATACGAGGTTTAAAAGTGACTTCCTCCCAAACCTGACAGGTAATAATTGGCAACCCAGCCACTTGGTCTTCCTAAAGCAACTCAGTACTCTCAGAAAAGTGTTAAACTACTTATCATAAGTAAGACTCCATTTTGATTTTGAAAGACACAATCCATTTTCTCATTCAGAGGCCCCACAATTCAAAAGTTAAATGGGGTAGAGGAACATGTTAACTAATAGAGAACCTGCACAGAAAAGCAAGTAAAGTCCCCATTGAGGTGAAACAGGAGGAAATTTTTTTAACGGCTGAAAATGATCCCTGCAGAAGAAGTGAATAAAACTCTCAGGCTGGGGTGGGCACAGCTGGATCTCCCTTGCTAACTGCATGATTTCTGGCCTCCTTCCTAGAAACTCCTTGACATGTTTCTGGAAGCTCAGTCACAAAGTCAGGGGAAGGTTATCTGAGACAGAGCCATTCTCATGTACTTGAAAGGATCTTCTCTTCCCCAGCCAATAGCCTGTCTCACAGCGGGTATCACAACTGCTGAGTCACTTGCTGAGCGAATAGCTCAAAGACAAGTTCCCATTGATCAGGCTGCTCAGAACAAAACCATTCCGGTTCCTCAAGAATTTAAGCCACTTGTAAGCTGCATTCTTTACATTCAGCTCATAACATAGCACTGCGTAGGTCTCCTTGCTCCGTGTAACACTTTAAATTTCTGGTCATGGGCACACACGACCTTCTGCATTCTTTCCCCTTGAATAGATGCTTTTACTTTGGAGAGTTTAAGTATGTTCTTATCTAGTTCATAGTGTTACCTGCATGCAGCCAAGTCTTGTTCCTTTTAGGGAGTGGTAGTTTTTCACCGTGAACAGTTAGCCTTTTCTTTTAGTAGTGCCTCTCCCCAGAGCACAAGAAGAGGCCTCAAGGAGAGGGGCTTCAGGAAATCCATGACTGTGCATTACCTCTTTTTTGTTCATCTCTCTCTCCTTCATCACATCTCACAGGTCATTTGTCCTGTTGGACCAAAACATCGCCATGGTAAGGAACTTTTCAGCCGGGGACATGTTGGCTAAAGACAGTTGTAAGTAACTGTTACTGGCCCACATTTTATTTCAAAGATGTCTGGGTCAGACTTATTTCACCCATCCCAAAAAGTTATTCCCTCTAATCCCATTAATGAATATGCTAGAGTAGAAGGCAAAATTCAGAGCCGACAACAAAATGTATGCAGTGGGCACAGATTAAATACTGATTCAACTGGGTTTAGATTCAGTTAAGTTATCAATTTTGAAATAGAGGTTTTCCACTATGGAAAATATTTTCAATTATAAATTCTTAATGAACATACTCACTGTAACATTTCTGGTTTTTTTTTTTTTTTTGAGGCGAAGTCTCGCTCTGTTGCCCAGGCTGGAGTGCAGTGGCGTGATCTTGGCTAACTGCAATCTCCACTTCCCAGATTCAAGTGATTCTCCTGCCTCAGCCACCCAGGTAGTTGGTACTATAGGCGTGCATCACCACACCTGGCTAAGTTTTGTACTTTTAGTAGAGGTAGGGTTTTGCCATGTTGCCCAGACTGGTCTTGAACGCCTGAGCTCAAGTGATCACCCCGCCTCAGCCTCCCAAAGTGCTGGGATTACAGGTATGAGCTACTGCACCCAGACACTTTAACATTTGTTTTTTTAATGGCACCATAGGGCTTACAGATCTTTGCATGTAGTAGATACTTACTATGTACCCATTATACATGAATGAATGGGTGAACTAATGACGAATGTAAATTCCCACGCATGAATCTGAATAAACTTATAGACATAGGATAGAGAGATGCCTTGATAGAAGCATTTCTTTTAATTATTATTTTTTAAAATACAATGTATATTTTAACTGAATACAATAGTGCAGATATATTAGGTCAATGCTTACAATATACACATTCTTACTGTGTGTCTCACAGTATGTCAAACATTGTAATAGGTTCTGTGGGGACCTCAAAGATTAAACAGACACTAAAATTACTGTAAAGCGACTTAGATACGAATCACATAATAAAAAGGGAGGATGATCAATGATTTAAGGGGTCTGTGAAGCATCTCCTGCAGGAATTGGACATCTCTTCTCATCTTGCAAAGCTTTGAGATTCCTGTGCCCATCACAGGCAATAGCGGCAAAGCAGTTCATTTCTTCCCTCTCCAGTCACAGAAATGTCTGCTGTTAAATGAGCTGTCATTCTCCTCAAAAAACAAAAACAACCTGTTCTGCTGTGTCTGTGAGAGAACTCACACTGCCTGGCCATCTTCCTGAAAAGTTGTTCTTATTACCTCATTAAATGATATGATATCCCTTTTCTGTGTAAAGTTCTTTGTCACCTCAAGTGATATATTTCAGTGTCTAGTGTCTCCCAGTCTAGGATAACGAATTTATTTTGCACTTTCAGCTTCAGTGCGGTGTAAGCAGATTAGGGTCCATCCTCACACCTAAACAGTAGGATGTAAAGCAGAGCTTTTCTGTTTTCTCTTCCACCACATATCACATGCTTTGTTAGCTCTTTGTCAATGTGATTAGGAAACCACACCGCTAATCTAGTGGGAGTGCAGGTGTTTTTTTTTGATGCAATGCCAATTGATTGATGGCTAAATATTACTAAATATCCCTAAGAAAACATTACCTCATACGAGGAACAAAGTTATAAGCATTGCTGTCTTTAACACACAAATTCCATAAGAAACTTCTTTGTTCTTCTTGACAGATCTTGACTAATTTCATTTTCATTTTTCATAATAAAAACTGCGTATCAGTGTTGGTTATGTTCACATAACATGGAACATAATGAATGGTTACCTTCACAACATGGAAACATTCAGAACATTTACTTAAGAAAATAGGTTGTGTATTTTCCCACTACCTACACATTATGGACCAGGTATCTGAAACGTGCTGTCAGAATTCAAAGACCAGGTCTACCATGGCTGGTAGACCTGGTTTTTCAGTGTAATATGAGTAGGCACATGTATTAATTGTTCCCTAGAACAATTATTAATGGAGTTTACAATGTATGCCACTTTATTCTCACAGTAATTTTTAAATAAAAGGAATGAGCAGCAGGAGTATAAATATACTTATATATTGTTTGCCAGAAAAGCTTTCATCCTTAGGTGATGTCCCTTCTAGAATCCATTCTCAATGTCAATGTTATTCTGTTTTCTCTTCTTTGATACTTCTGTCTTTTCCTCATTGGGTCTCCTATGTCAGAAATATCCAGCAATCTGGGACATCAGAAAAAAAAATTTTAGATTACTATGACCCTTGGACCAGACTTTGAAAGATAAATTATTGTCATCTTTAATCCCAAATATGCCAAAGCCTTCTCTTATATTTAATGGGAACTTCCAACTTTTATTAGATATTTTTCACTTTGGGTTTTTATTTTCTATTGCTGTTATGTTTTTAAAAAGTCAAAGAATCAATTTCTTTCCATAGGAAGTTATTCACATATTGTTTTAAATCCTGTTATGTGGCTTTTCACAGCTTACGTGACTTTTCATTGCTAGAGGTGGGAAGAAGATACGCTAAAACTTACTACTTTGATTTAAAGTGACTCTAGAAAAATGGTCAGTGGTTTATGATGTTTCCCTGTGTGTGGAATGATGATAGGCCTGGGAATTGTATGAGAGAAGTTCAGGTAGGGGAACTGAGAGACTGAAAAGATGGAAGTTGCTAGAGGGACGAGAAGGGAGGTGAACTTCCCTTTTATAATGGGGTGGAGCTGTCTGTGTGCTGAATGCAGTAATGCTGTTACAATTCATGATTAGCATCTCCTGAGAAACTGGTTTGGATGGTCTTCCACACCTAACTGAACTGCAGAATTCCAGATGCAGGAGCATATTTTCTATAAACTGTAGCCTAAGGTCTAATTAAGTGAACTTTGACATTCAATTCAAATTAGTTTTTTGGACTTCTACCTCTGTCTCAAAGAGTACAATTCTAGCCTTGACAGCTTCCATGTATATGTATATGTATATGTATAGTGTGTGTCAAATCTTTGCAGGGCCAAGAAGTCAGGTGAGTTTTTATCACCAGAATTTTCTTCAAAGGCTTAAAGAGTTATTAAACCCATAAATATGACTGAGCTGCCGTATTTGTATGAGAAATCATATAACCATGACTCAGTAACTTCAACTTTGATATTTATGATGCTCAACCATGAAATCTCTTCACCTCCTGATTCCTATGACATACATTCTTCTCTACTTCAACTATTATGAGCCCCACCTAAGAGCTCCTCATTTTACTGAGGCTCTAGACTCATCTAAGATCTGATAATAAACTCCTTAACTATTTCATAGTCTCCCATTCCTAACATAACTGTGTTTTCTGACCTCAAAATATATTGAGCACCTACTCTACACCAGGCCCTCTTCTAAGTGCCGTGAGCATGGTGATGGACTTAGGACAAGTCCTTTTCATGACAGAACTCAGAGCCCAGTGGGAGGAACAGACAAATCAATATTTTATCTAGAGTGTTACTTATATATAATCCACACACATATATAAAAAATATATGTGTATATATAAAGATGTATATAAGGAGATATATGTATGTATATGTACATGTATATATACACATATTTTTATATATGTGTGGGTTGTCCTTACGTCCTTATATATATACACACACATACACATATAAGGATATAAAGATAACACACATAAAATGTGTGTATTTATATATGTGTGTATATATCCTTTTATACATCTGTATATACATATCCTATATACATTCTTATATACACATATGTATATACACACATACACATATATGTATATATACACATATGTATATACACACATACACATATATGTATATATACACACATATACACACGTGCATATACACACATATGTATGCACACATGTATATACACACATATGTATATACACACATACACATATATGTATATATACACATATGTATATATACACATATGTATATACACACATATGTATATATACACATACATACATGTGTATGTATACATATATATATGTATATACGTATATAGACACAAACATACATATATACCTATCCCCCCTGGGCTTTCCTCTGTATATCTCTTTAAGTGTTTCTGCAGGGAGGCCCAGGGAGTCAGAAGGAAACATGCCAAGGGCTTGGTGGATTGGTAAGAAAAACAAGGCTCCCTAGAGGAGGCAATAACTAAGCTAAGACCTAGACAAGGAGGAGAAGGAGTCACAGGTAAGGCGTTGCCTAGAAGTTGTTCTAGGCAGAGGATTTTTCATTTCCTGATCCAGGGTCTGATGCTTCACCGACCACTATGCACTCACAAGGCCCTGTAGTTTGCATTACGGGTATCTCATGGCACTGTCACAGAATGAAAATTGTAAATTCTGACACTCAGAGGCTAGTGGGAAATCTTGCTTATCTGTTTCAACTACTGCTAAGATAGAGTTCAGAGACAGGGTGGGATCTATTTGGAAAGTGATCCAGCTTGCAATATTAATTACAGACACTATTGTCCTAGTAGATCCCTTCCTCTTCTGGGAGAATACTAATCACAGTGATGCTAACTCACACTTATTATTTACTGCTAAGGCTTTATGTGTATATTTTCCTCTTTTAGCTTTAGAACAGGTCTGTATAGTAGATTTTATTGTTATTTTACAAATGAGAAAATCTGAAGCTCATAGAAGTTACATCAATAGCTAATAAATGGCTAATAAATAGGAATTAATATTTACAACCAGTCATCCCACTTGCCTGCACTGTTACCTACTAGATTCTGCAGTAAGGAGTGGTTGGGTACATTTTATCACTTGAAGAGCTAACTAAAGATTTTTCATGTTCAAGGAGAATACATACTCAGGCTTCAGTGACCAACTCAAGTATTATCTTTTTAAATACATTCCCTGCTGTGTCAAGTGAGAATTATTTTGTTTATCTTCTTAACATGGGGTGTGACACATACTAAGGTGGAGTATTAGCTGAATGCTAAGTGAATAAATGTATTTCTATCACACTTAATATTCATTTATTTATTTATTTTTTTTTTTGAGACGGAGTCTTGCTCTGCCACCCAGACTGGAGTGCAGTGGCCGGATCTCAGCTCACTGCAAGCTCCGCCTCCCGGGTTTACGCCATTCTCCTGCCTCAGCCTCCCGAGTAGCTGGGACTACAGGCGCCCGCCTCGTCGCCCGGCTAGTTTTTTGTATTTTTAAGTAGAGACGGGGTTTCACCGTATTAGCCAGGATGGTCTCGATCTCCTGACCTCGTGATTCGCCCGTCTGCTGACCTTACATTGAATTATGAATATGGTAATATACATTTATTTGTATGTTAGACTATGAACTTCTTGATGAAAAAGATCTGTTTTAGTCATAGTTTATGCCATCATTCTGCACAAATCTTGGCAGATAGGTATTTAGTAAATGTATAATAAACAAGTGAGTGACTTGGAGAATAAATGAGTCAATGAATTCGTGAATGAGAGGAAAGGATCTTAGAGATGAGTGCTAGCATGGTCAGAAATCTAAACAGTGTCAGTGTGTACACTAAACATTTCTGAGCGCTTCTCATTTTCTTGCATATAGTAGCTCTGAGAGAGGCCTATGTATATAGGATATGTATATACAGATGTATAAAAGGATATATACACACATATATAAATACACACACATTTTTATTTATGTGTGTTATATCCACTTCTCAAGGATCCTTGTGATTCTTTTCAGGTTTATCAGGCTACATGACTAGTTCTGGCAGTAAATGAAGTGGAATGTGTCACTTTCGGCTTAGGTAAAGAGGAAGCACTGGACAGGGACATGCAGGCCTGCTGAATCTGAAGAGGCAAGCTTGCTCTTTGAGACTGTGGAGGAACTAGCCCTACCCCTGGGCCTGTGATGGGAGTGGCAGCCCTGATTATCCCTGAGTAGCCTTCACATCATTCTTCTCTTTTTTGAGGAATAGCACATATTTGCAGCCTTCAATTTTTTTCCTGTATTTTACTATAAACATTTAGGAGGAACCAAGCCACTCCTTCAACACTTTTCTTGGAAATCTCCTCACCTAAATATCCAATTTCATCACTCCAAGTTATATCTTCCACAAAACACTAAAACACAAATATAATTAAGTCAAGTTCTTTGCCACTTTATAACAAGAATTGCCTTTTCTCCATTATCCAATAACATGTTCCTTGTTTTCACCATAGACCTCATCAGAACTGCACCTCCTGTCCATATTTCTACCAACATTCTGTACAGTATTAATGTATTCTCTAAGAAAATGAAATCTTTCTCCTCTTTGAGTCCTCACCAGTATCACATTTAACAGCCCCTTCATAGCAATATTGGTTTTCCTAGCATGTGCCTCAAAAAAACTCTTCCAGTCTCTACCCATTACTGAATTCCAAAGCCTCTACTACATTTTAAGTATTTGTTATAGCAGCTCTCTATTTCTTGGTACCAACTTCTGTAGGCAGAGTTCTCCAGAGAAAGAGAACCAATAGGATGCATGTGTGTGTAATTCCTTATAATAAATTATATTATGTAAATTTATTATAAATGTATAAAATTTATTATAAGGAATTAATTCACATGATTATGGAGGTTGAGATCCCAAGATTGGCTGCCTGTAAAGATGGTGGCTCAGGAAAGCCAAGGGTGTGATTTCAGTCCAATTCCGAAGGCCTAACAAAAGGTTGCTGATGGCCTAAGTCCCAGTCCAAGAGCAGGAGAAGTCCAGGGTCCCAGCTCAAGCAGTCAGGCATAGAGAACAAATTTGCCCTTCCTCCCCTTTTTTTGTTCTGTTCAGACCCTCAAGGATTGAATTATTCCCAAGCACACTGGGAGGGCAATCTACTTTACTCAGTCTACTGATTCAAATGCTATTCTCACCTGAAACATCCTCAGAGAACATTAAGAAATAGTGTTTAGCTGAATATGTGGACACTCTGTGGTCCAGTCAAGTTGAAACATAATGTTAATCATCACAGGTTAATGTAAGTATTCAGTTACTGTTGAATGAAAGAACAGGTACCACTATTGCCCATGGCATTAAAACTGACCTCCCTGACATATGGATCATGGCACCAAATTTTGTTGCATACCCAATAGTTGAGAGATGTGTGGGCTTTTGAAAACAACTGTGGTGAAGCCCTGGTGTATTAGGCAGTGTCTAGAAATGTAAACGTTCTTCTGCTCAGTCCTCTGACCTGAGTAACTGCAAAACATGCAAGTTGTACTATCTCCTTGTTAAATTATAAGAAGGCTATGAAAATAAAACAAAGCAAAGCAAAATCTCCCTGGAGTTAAGTGTGAGTTGCATGTTAACACTGGCATATTCGTTGTTTATACCTTGCAAAGAGCTGTAGCAAACAATCTTGCCTAAAGTTTAGCCAGTCTTCAAACTGAATGTTTGGCTCGCACAATTACCTGCAGATCTGTGCCAGTTCTCATCAGCATGAAGTCATTCATTTGTTCACCATATATTTAGTGAGCACTTACTCAGGAATACTAAAATGGCTACACAAGCAAGATTCATTAGAATTTTTGTTCATCCTCCTCGATCTTTGAACTTATAGGCCAATTTTAATTCAAAGCAATGAAACTCATGCAAGGTCTACAAGTAAGGGATAACTCTTACAGCTGACATGGCCTAATTGTGGTGTTTCTCTTTCTTCTGTTTATGTTCATGATTGTGGTTTGAAGGTACTTGGAATCTTAGTTTTCTTATCAGAGATCTGATTTATTTGGAGAGTTGGACCTCAGTTTTTATGAAAAGCTCAAAGGCATTGGTTTTTTAAAGCATTAAGCAAAATCACCCTGAGGATCTCCCATTAACCCTCTGGCTGGCTGAATTGCACTAGTTTGAGTACATAATTCATTCTGATGGAATAAATTTGTTGCAACTTGTTGAATGCTTATTCTTTAGCAATAAAGGACTTACGCACATCCTCAGTGATTTTTTGATGAAGTCTTCATGTTTCTTGGCTACAATTATTGCTATTTTCAAGTACTATTTTTTAAAAAGGTGTGTGTGTGGGAGGGTGGGGGGGTGGGGAGTGTTTATCAGTTCTATTTCCCTTTGATTTTAAGGTGTTGGGACCTGGTGGTGCCTTTGACTAAATCATATCATATGACCCCATAGGGCTCTAAGGCTGTGGCAGGAGCTGCCCTCCAGCTCAGGGATCCCCACTAAAGAGGTTAGGCAGTCAGGAAAAAAAGGAAGAGGTATGTTTATTGCCTGTGTTGGGTAATCAGATGCCTTGGGGTGAAGTGAATAAAAGTCAGACAACCTTTCTATAAGTTCCTTTGGATGGGAGCTGGCAGAATCTAGAACTGGCAACTTTGCGTCATGGAATGTCCATTAACCTTGTTTATCTCTGGAAAAACACTGCTCTATTTCCACAGACTGTTGCTTGTCAAAGAATGATACAAGAAACCATCATTGAGTTCAAGGGAAAGGATGAGCTTTTTAGCCCTTGTGAAAATACAGTCTTGAGGTGCTGATTCTTCCTCTTTGTTCTGAGGTAGCAAGTGGCATGCAACAGAATATGATCGGAACACAGATACCTGATTCAGAGAGGTCCTCCTTAGATTCTGGTAGCTATAAACTGGAGACCACCTATGGCCAGAACCTAGCTTATTCTGGTGTCTACAGTTGATATTTGTACTTTGGAAGCTAAAGCTGAATGTAGGATACAAATTCTTACCCTGACTTCCAGTTTTTTTTTTTCCTTGACGTTATGTCCCAGAACAGTGCCGCTGGACTGCGAGACTTCTAGTTCTTTCTCTGTGGTTCACCCTACATCTATGTGTGACATTTCTGTATACTCAGAACTATAAAGCATTCTCATTTGTCTTCAGAGCAACCAACATGTGTTTTATGTGACTGTTTATTAATGATAGACTCTGTATTAGAGTTTACAAAGGGAGAGTTTGATTAAACTTGTGAAACATGTTATTCACGGTAACAGGTATTAAATGGGAAAGTAGGCTACAATATGAGGTTTTAAGTCACCAGATGTAGCAATTTTCAAAAAAGAGAGAAAATCCTTTTATTGAAGGATTAACTACTATTTCCTCTTGAGACAACTGACGTGGTTGAAGGAGGACGCTGTTGAATCTGATGCAGAAATTCAAAATTCTCTAATTTAAATGTAATTAATTTATAAATATGCCCTTTCAGAAAATACACTGAAAGATAGAGCTTAATTTAAAAATATTTTAAAATGAATTATAGAATATGGACTTGGACAAATAATATGCAAGTTATATACTTTGCCCTTCCAGTCTCTAATCAGCACAGATTGAGTCAATTTTAAATAGCAATTCTTAAAACAAAATTCGAGGAAGAAGATGCCACAGAATTCTGTGGTATGTTGCTTAACAATGATATTATAACAATTATATCAGGAAACTTTTACTTATACCTAAACACAAGCCCAGTATTCTACATATTAAATGTGTTTTTCTCCAATAAATGGTCAAAAAATCATGTTTATGTATAATGCAATTAAATATAACACATAGTTGTGTATATTGCCACACACATAGGCTTGATTGTATTAAAATGCAATATTAGAAGAATAGCATTCTTTATAGTTGCGTATTTTTGCTTGACTGGTCACATTTGATGAATACAGAGTGTTTCAGTCTTCAACATAAGTTTATGTTCTTATGCTATTGGCTGTCTTATTAAATGTCCATGAAAGGCAAACTTAAGGATATATAAATCTGGCTTTGAATATATATGGAGCATTTTCAGTAAGCCAATCATTGTACTGATTATTTTCACATATTACATCACTTAATTTCTATAATATTCATGTGTTACAAGAATTGCCAATGCCATTTTATAGACATATTCCATACAGAACTTCCGTGCCCACGTTAAAGTCCAGCTAGCTGAAGAATTTTATGCCGAGAAATGCAAACACAAAAACAAAAGGTCGTAAAGAGTGATAAAGACTCTTGTGTGACTTAGCCAAACAATTCTGTCTTCATGATTGGTTCATTTCAAAAGAAAATGAAGCAAAAAATCTCAACAAATAAAAATAAAGTCTTCCCTATTTGGGAGATCATTGGACTGGAATGAAAGTCAGGAAATAGAGTAGTACCTCAACTCTGTGACCAACTCTGTGTGCTGTATGGAGCCACAGTTTTTTTCTCCATCTATAAACCCAATATAATGGCCATAATTAATGTATTTTAAATGTTTTGACCATGACCTATAGTCATAAATGCATTTTATATTGCCACTCATTAAAATAGACTCTCTCTCTCTCTCTCTCTCTCTCTCTCTCTCTCTCCTTCTCCCTCTTCCTTTCCCTCTCCCCCACCCTCCCCAAAAGTTTTACCAAACACTACGTACTCTTACTATGTATGATGCATTCTGGTATTTTCTACTTTGTTCTATTTCACCTTTAAAATTCATGTTTGTGACCCACTAAAATGATTTCACAACCCACTGATGGATCTCATCTTGAACTTTAAAAAATGCTTTTAGCTCTTAAAAAAATTATAGTATATTAATCTTGTATTTTATTATCACTCAAAAAACAGACCCATCCATGCCAATCCTCACTCCAAGAAACCACCAATGGAAATAACTGCTCTATTTATATATGTTCGAAAAACTAGAGATAAAATTTAACTGATGTTTTCTGTGTTTGAAAAATGATCTATATATTTCAGGGAAAAAACAGTGAAACCCTGACTTATTGAGTAATACAAAAGGAACAAAAGTCAACGTTATTCATTGAGCAAATATGCTTATAAGGTATCTGAAGCATCATAACGGGGTGGCTATAAAGAGTGGGGAACACAGTGTTTTATAGTACACATCGTTATTAATGGCAATAAAAGAATTGATGGACTCTTTCACTACATCTTTAAAAAGAGAAACAAAAAAGGAAGTGATCGTTCCTTCCTTATATACTTGCACAATATTTGTAAGAGGAAAACTTTATATTTCTAATAACATGAAAATAGACATTTCAAGAATTAAAGCCAATTTCTTCAAGAATGTAATCTTGTTTCCCAAGTAACTTTTATACTCTTTAATATGTGTTTGCGTCACTAAGAAATCTGAGTTTATCATTGAATACTGGATCAGTTACCCATTCCACAGTGTTTGTTGAGCTCCTTCTGTCTGTCCAAAACTGGGGATACAAGATAAAAAGAACTGATGAAATTTCTGCTTTCACTAAGCTTACATTTCTACGTAAGACTCAGTGAGTCTTCACATCTTTTCAGTAAGATAAGTTGCTATGGCATTTGTTTAATTCCAATTTTTATTTTAGATGCAGGGATACCTGTGCAGGTTTGCTACATGGGTATGCTGCACCCAGGTAATGAGCTTGGTACCCAATAGGTAGTTTTTCAACCTCTCCCTCCTTCCCTTCTCTAGTAGGTCCACAGCATCTATTACCCCCATGTTTATGTCCATGTGTGCTCAGTGTTTAGCACCCACTCTTCATTTTCATACACACATATAGACTAAGAAATATTAACCATGTACAATTTAATACATAGTGAATAAGCCTCAGAACTTGGAGCAATCACTTAAGATGAAGGAATTGCATGTGGGCAAATCTGAATATTTTGTGTATTACAGTTAAAAATATGATTTACTTTGGATAAAAGTGGCTCAGCACTGAGGAATGATGAAGAATGAAACCAGTGAAGTGTTAAAGACTGGAGTGATGTCTGATAGATAGATGGTGTAAGGGACAGTAGAATAGCGGGTATTCTTATGGCAGATAAACAATAGACAGCCACTCTAAGACTGGGACTTAAAACTTGGGTTTCCATGGAGGGAGTTCATGCATTTGGAAAGAAACATATATTTCACTAACCTCTAACTGAAATTTACCATTTTCTTCATTTATGAATGTGGGCAACACATTACATCTAAATTACTTCCTATGACTTTGTTACAAGTACAGATCATAGATCTTTCCATATTCTGTTATGGCGGCTAGAGCTTTCTTGAAATATTGTTTGTGCTCATCAGTGTGTTTGAATTATGGTACCTATAGGTTAAGTACTAAATCATATTAATGTAGGAATAGAGATTCATATAAATTATATATGAATTGTATATTTATACATCCCCACAAAAAGCTCGATATTTCTGTATTGATTTCCCTGCAGATTTTTTAAAATTATAGCATTCACAGCTACAGAACTAATTATGTTTTATATCGTCTTTGAAGCTACACTAATTCTTACCTTAATTATCATCACCTGATAAGGCTAAATTTTGTTTTTAAACATTTTTGAGAACTGCATTTCAGTGTGATTATTTTACTTTGTAATCTTGGGTATTTTATGTTATATATTTAAAGATATTATTTCTGAAAGGGGTCCTTAGAGTCTTCCAGACTGTCAAAGGGGTTTGTGTCACAAAAAGGGTTAAGCTCTTCTGCTCTAAGCAAAAGATGACAAACTCAAATGCCTACAGCACAGGTCTCAAGAACTGACTGGAAAAAGAGACCCACTAGAAGGCCAGTATAACAATCTAGAGAAAAAAAAAATTAGGGGGAGTTTCATGGGATCCCAATAAATAACAGCCCCATTTCTCACTTAAGTTTGGATCCAACTGAAAAAAGAAAAGACAAAATAGGTCAGCTAGAGTTCAAAGTATCTCCATTTCAATGAACAAACCTGATATTAGAGAATGTGGCTTATCTCTTGGCTGTCACAACTCTAGGACCCCTAGGTGAGAGAGGTGAGAGGACTGCAAAGTGAAGAAGACTCCTGGAGTCCTGGAGCTTTAACCCATTCAGCAATAGCATGCTGCAGCCTGCTTCATCTCCACCACTACAGACACTGATTCCCGCTGGACTTAAAGCAACTTACCCAGCAGAGCTGGTTTGGGCAGGCTTCTTCCTGCTGAGAGGAGATTTTTCCGCAGGAGGCTTTGAAATGGGTCAGAACAATGCAGTAGTTAAATGGACTCCAAGGCCAAAAACGTTCTTTCTATGCTGTTTCCCTTGCTCAGTGCTGTCCTGCTACAACTGTTCAGCATAATCTATTGGACGTAACTGTCCAGTATAACCTACTGGAAGTTATGAAGTAAAATTAAATGAAAATGCAGAGAGAAACTCCATGCATAAAATGCCAACAAAGCGAGGATGCCCCAAATTTGAATATAATTCCTCCCTCTGTGAAATTATCTCAGAAGAATTAAAATCTATACACTAATCCCTTCACGAGTTTAAGTCTAATGTTGACAAAACCCAGATGAATTAAAGTCTGAATCAAACTCTACTGCTTTGGTGAATTAAAAGCCCAAAGTGACGAATGACATCCTGACTTCCTGCTAAGTGTTGGGGTGAGGGGTCTCCCCAGTGTTAGCAGAGCAAGGGGTCCTGCCAGGGCTTACAGCTGGGACTTGCTCTCCTTGAGGCTGGTGTGGTTCCTGCAGGGCTGCAGAAAATATATGCTGGATTTCTGATGACTTTACTGATGAAAAGTTGCAAGCAGTTATTATTTTCACTGGTGGGCCACACCCACCATATTGAGAAAAGAAGCCAAACCTCACCCTCTAAAGCAATTATCCCAGAAAAAATTACATTCTCAGAATGTGGGGCTTTAGTATATTGTCAAAAACTATGACCTCAGATGCAATGTCAACGTGAAGGGGAGGCTGAATGAGTCCTGGCATGGTAGGTGGAACCATGGCCCTCCCAAAGATATCCACGTCCTAATCCCATGGACCCTGTGACACATTACTTTGACTTTTCAGACATCATTAAGGATTTGAGATGGGCAGATTATCTTGGATTATCTAGAAAGGCTCCATATAATCACAAGGGTCCTTGTAAGAGGAAGACAAGAGGGTCAGAGTCGGAGAGAGCTTTACAGGTGCTACGCTACTTCCTTAAGGATGAACCAAGGAATACAGGTGGCCTCTAGAAGCTGGAAAAATCAAGGAGATGGATTTTCTCCTAGATGCTTCAGAAGACATGCAGCCCTGTCAACATCTTGATTTTAGCCTAGTAGATCCCACTCGGGACTTCTGGCCTCCAGAACTGTAAGATAATAAATTTGTGCTGTTTTAGGTCACTGAGTTCCTGGCAACATGATACAGCAGCAAAAGAAAACTAATACAGTTGGTTGAGAGCTTGTATTCTGGAGCAAATCAGCCTGTATTCAGATTCCTGCTCAGCCACTTACTAAATATGTGGCCTTGCTGCCTACTAGCACAGGCTGAGGTTCCTGAATCACTAGCATGTGTGTAGTAAGACAAGTGGCTTGTACTGTTTAGGGGCAAGACTTCACCATGAGATTCCCTGCATCCACTAAAGCCAGGCCTTTTCTAAGTCTAGTGCAACTGGTGTCTGCTGATGTCATTCCTCACATGTGACTTGGCTGAGCCCCAGGCTTTCTGAGTCCCCCAGCCACCACATTTTCAAAGCTGAATTGTCCTGGTATTTTCCCTGAGTGTTATGTCTTTGTTGAGGGCAATGGAATCTTGCTTTAGGCTGTCACAATCTATAAAATAAACAACCGCATATAAAAAACAGTCCATATAAAGCTACCACTGGACAAGCTGTAATTATCTGTCGGGGTTGAAATATTATGACCTGGAGCCTAAGGACCATTTTCCAAGTCATAGCATTTTTAAAGAACCAAGTGTGAAATTATAAAAAGCAACCTCATGAGCTAATAAAAGCCTCCACAATCCACTAAGGTCAAAACATCTCTCTCATGCACACAAAAAAATCCAAAGCCCAGAACCCCTCAAGATCTTTTAATGTTTGTTTTATTTTCCCCACTTCAGCCATTTGTTATGTTTCTCAGTGTTTCCAACCAATCCACCAAATGTTAGACTATTCTAAGGAAAGTCCTTTTTTTTTGTGGCCACATTCAAACACAATTGAGAAATAAGACAAAGGAATAAGGCAATCATACACCAAAACATCATCTTTATTACCGATAAAGCTGAAGTTACAGGATGTGGCTTATATATGCTGTCAAGGGGTGAATGAATGGGACTCCGGTGAGAGGCCAGAAGTGCAGTGATAGTGTGTGATCCTCCACGTGGAAAAAGAGCAGCAGTTGCTAAAGCTTTCCCCCGTGACGGGGATAAAAGCCCGGCTTAGTCTGCTGTGGTTAAAGAAGACTCAATTCAGGCAAGAAGTTATATACAGTGTTGAGGTCAATCAGGTGCAATGGTTTTGACTGACACACAGCCCACTTCAAATGACCCAAGCACCCATCCCACGGACTTCGAGTCCCTCTGAAATCATCTTGTGAGATCAGTACAAATGTTCTAGTGTAGTGGAAAGAAAGCTTTGTGATACCAGTCAGGTGATGATTGCTTTTTACTATGGCGTGAACAAACAATGAATCCAGGAAGCAGCCCTTTAGGTATTGTTATGTAATTAACATGACTAATAAAGACATAAATCACAACTACCTGGAAGATCCTGTTGGAGGTGACACTGGATTAGCTATAGTATTTGCAGAATCCTCATGAACTATAAAATAGCATAAAACTCATTGCGAAAGCTCATTTATGAGGTGAACTTTTGGCTTTTGTTCCTATTCAGGAAGAGAGTTGCCTATTTTTACATAGAATTTGATTTTCTAGTTCACATTCATTTCATTGCACAGTGAAGATATTAGCTGAAGTGTGAAGGTCAGTTTACGTGCAAGTGCCTTAGTGTGGAAGTTTGTGGCAAGCTATGCAGGTGATGAGTTTGTCAGTCCCCAAAGAGCCTGGAACTGGTTAGGATGGAGCTGCTAAGAGTGTGTTGTGTTTACGGCTGACATGCTTCGTCTGGTAACTCTGGATCATGCTCACTCCAGAAAAGCACACTGCTCTGCTTTATAGGTTGTGCTTCTCAAGACTTCTGGGGTTATTTTCATTGTCAACTACAGCTTGAAAGCTTAGCTATGACTTGCTGATCTGATGCGCTATCCTATTTGTGTTCTCTGGTGATGTCTCAGAATAATTCACGCTGCTGTGCTTCCTGCATCCACAACTCCTTGGTACATACGGGCTCAGCAATGGACAGAGCTCAGGTGTAACCAAAATCCAAGAAAGCAGCTGTTTTGCTGACATAAATGGAGGATGTTGATTTCGAAGAAAAAACTTGGATAGCTTAAAAGAAATCCATCACCGTCATTGAAAAGCCTAGACAACCTGTGTGTTCAACTGATAGCCAGGAGCTGTCTCTCCAGGAATCCAAAAGAATTAAAAGGAGGCATTGTGCTATTTAGAATTGTATTTTAAAAGCATGAAGCCACTGCTTTAGATCTATAGAACCTTTAAAATTCTTGCAATATTTTAGGTTATATCTTTATGTTCTTTCAAATGGGTATAATATTTTAGATTTTATTATTACATTATTTGAAATGGTTGCCCTATTTTAGGTTTTATCTCTCTGTTTCTTCACTTCCATTTTTTTTTTCCCCAGGGAGGATTGCTGGTGATGCAGATTCCTTGTGAAAATTATTGATTTCACTATATTAGGAAAGGATGAGTTTTGATGATCATTTCCTGTGCCTGGGGTACAACTTCTTTATTTTTTCCTGGGAATTTTTCTTGTGTAGTATCCTCAGAATCCAATAGAACTAGCATTTTAAATAGCAGTGCAAATGTAAGAGCAAGGGCTGAAACCAACCAGGTTGAAATTCCACAACCTCCTCATCCCACCAATGACAACTTGATTTTACTTCAAAGTGGCCATGGCTCTTGCAGTAACATACTACTTCCAGGCCTGGTTTTGTGTACCATGATCTCCAACTGCTTCAAATGAGCACCTATTGCCGTCACCCCACCCAGATGTACCTTATTGTGCTGGAAACCTGTGCTCATTTCTTAGATATGGTGATGTTTGTGGACTGAATCATTCTGACTAGTTACTCTCCATCTGGTGCTTTGTCTATTTCATTTCCTCTTTTGGTTCAGTCTGGAACAAGGCCAAGAAACCAAAGTTCTTCTCTGGAATGGACTTTCTCTGCCATGGCAGGGAGCAATGGGTATGTCTTCATATAGTGCCTGGGGCAGAATGATATCCTGGTAGGGTGTGTGGCTGTCCCTTCCAGGGAAATAGCTATGGGTTTGTTCTCTACATCTAGGGTTGGAGGATGACTAATCACACAAAAATTTGAAATGATTACTAAAGAGACAGACAATACTTTGGGTGGCTTATAAGAAGTTACCATTGTTATTCGAGAATAGTGTCTTGGACTGACTCATGATGGCTTTAGAGGTTGGGTTAGAGTGTCTGCCCAGCACAGTGCTACCCGAAGCATAGTGCTTAGTGTTGCTCCCTTAGAAATTCTTCCCTCAAAGCATTTTGGGGAAGTCAGCTCAGCCTCAAGTCATTCTGGGACCTCAGGAACACATTTTGGGGGTTGGTAAGAAATGGCACCCTGGTTGGGTGCGGTATGACCCCTGAGAAAAGCAGTCAGAAGTCCAGAATACTATATCCAAAAGCACTGGAAATCAGGCTGACTTCACTGTTTTTGTTCCTGGGATACGATCTGATAAGTAGGGATTAGTAGGAAGGGTTCTTGCAGCAAGAATACTGAAAATTAGATGAATTATGGCTTTGTGGATCTATATAGATAGAACTCCAATTGGAGATCCAGGTGAGGGGCCTGCCGTAAACCAAGGTATCTGACAAACAGGCAGGGCCTGAGGCGAGACTCTGGACTCAGCAGGGAAACCAGAGCCTGAAGCAGGTGTATGAGGCAGAAATCAAAGGACAAGGAGAACACAATAGGGTAGTAAAAGAAAGCTTGATTCAGTTTGTGCGTCAGTTCCCATGCCTCATCCCTGGGACTAGGTCTACAGTAGGGCTCCTCAAACTTGGTACTGTGAATAGCTGGGGCTGGACAGTTCCTTGTCGTGGGGGGTTACCCTGTGCATTGTAGGGTGTTTGATGACATTCCTTACCTTAACCCACTAGGTGCTATTGATTAATGCCCTCTCAGCTGTGACAACCATAAATGTCTCCAGACATTGACAATTATCTCTGGGTGGAAAAAATTGCCCTAATTGAAAACCATTAGTTGACAGCAAAAGACTAATTCCTGTCCGCACTGACTGGTGGGACTACTTTCTTGGTCAGGAATGGTTCAGAAATAGGCACAGTTGAATCTATCAATTAAGACTCTCAGGATCTGCAGACAAGTAGGGCTAGTACTTGACAGAAACTGTCCAAGGACCTCTAGCACTAAAATGAGAGAAACCATTAAGTGTTAGAGAGGAGAAAGCTATCATTGTGTTTGGAGTTAAGAAGAGGGTGGAGAAGGAAGATGAAGAAGTCAGGGTGAAGTTAGATCTATAAGTCTGAGCCAAGCTGAGAGCTTACGGGAGAGGCCATGCCTGCTCCCTTGGGCTTGTCTAGAGCAAGACCTATTGTTCAGAACCCGCAGTCCTTGTCATCTGGTGCACTTTGGGATCCAAATCCTACATTTTGATTGAGCACTGAGCAAAGGCCCAGGTGGATCTTTGATGATGAAGTCCGTGCTTGTCACTCCACCTTGATGACCCACTCTCTTCCAGATGGCCGTCTGGTTCATTATGAGAAGGCTTACAGGATGCTACAATGGCAACTTTCCAGCAGTAGAAATGCTTTGAAGGCTCAGGTGAACTCTGTTTAGAGAAGAATGCCCAGCAAGGTCCAGGATAATGTTTATGCTGAATCTTGTCCAAGTTTCTCTTCCTGGGAGAGATGTTAGCTGACTCTGGAGCTAAGTCTAAGTTGAGGCCAGTGAGACCTGTCCTGTAGCTTCATCCCCATAAAGATGGTTGATACTGGCTTTATTCATGGCTTCCTATCTACTGTTTCTGGAGATGATCTTGCACAGTCTTCAATAAGCCTTCAACTCTCAGGAATTTTACCATTTCTAAATTCAGGATTTCTGCTACTTCCTGTGGTCATACTGGCCCTATAAACAGCACATCTTTCTTTTCAATGAGTAAGTTAAATGTCACACAGTCTGAGAAAAGAGCCAAGTTCAGGGCAGAGACTACCTTCCTGGGTACCCCCCAAGAAGGAGTCTTGATCACTTCTCTACACATGCCCTGGATGTTGCCAGAGCTCGTGAAAACGCTGCCCTCTAATGGTGCTAGCAGCTCTGGTGAAGGCTAAGTCCAAGCTCTGAATTTAGGGGAGCAGAGCTGCCTCCCGCTCCCACAACCATGGTTGTCAGGTGGTAATGGTGAGCATGGCATTTGAGCACAGTACGTGGCAGATGGCAGGAATGTAATGCATACTTTTGTTTGTAAATTGAAAATGAAGTAGTGTTCCTTATAAGACTTCAGGGTATTGGGAGCTTTAGGTAAGTGCAAATGAATTTCATGGGGTTTTGTGTGGGGTTAAGTTTCTTTCTACCTTCTAAGAAGATCCAGAGCAGCACAAGCTGACTTTTCTTAACTGAGATCAGGAAGTCATCAGCTAACAGGGTGGTGGCATTTTGCCTCTGCTATGTATTGTCTTTATGTTTGTTTGTTTGATCCCTAGGATTCAGTGGCATTTAGATAGAGGAAAACATTTTTTCTACTTGAATATGTTTTTATAAGGTTTCTGATCCATTAGACACTTTCTTCTTACTGATAAACATTTGCAGGCAGATTGTAAAACTACATTTGGAGGGGCAATGGGGGTAGACATTTGCTTAAATTTTGTGCATTCCTTATTTTTGTACTCTCAAAATTTCCTACACTGTAGATTTATTTAGAGTTTATGTATTTAAATGCCTATGTTTTCTTTAAGTAATTTTTTGTATTGGTTTGAAGAGTGTGTATGAGAGAGAAGGAGGGAGAGAAAGACACACAGAAAGGGTTTTGCTTTCAGTGCCTCAAAAGGCTTAACTTGGTTATTCAGGAATGATCTCAATTTTGTTTTGCACATATTTCACTCTGAATTTTATCCAGAAATTTAAGGTTGTAATAACTCTTCTGTGGTTAAAAACTCTTTTAATTCTAGGAACCTCAGTCTGAATATACTTTAAGGAAAGAAAAAGTCTAATATATTCGGTACTGAACACTTAGGTCCTAATTTTCTGTTCTGCCCTTATGCATTATGCAATATTTTCAGTGGGTTGGCATTCTGCTTGGTGACCTTTGAAACATGCAGGCACCATCTTGAAATGAGCACCAATAGAAGTTCTGTCTTTCCTGTTTACTGTGCTCGCTTTCCAGGACTTCTTCCTGACAGTATGTCTCAAACCCTGAAGCTTGCCAATAAACACTCATAGAAAAAAAGACAGAAATTTGTTTGTGGAAGTGGGTATCTGAAGGGTTGCAGTTGATAAATTGTTGTGAAATGGTGAGGAGATTATCTGAAATTGATCAAACATTGTAACGATGGTTATGGATGCGTGTGGCCCATCACATACATGGTGAACTACACTAGCTGGTAGGCTTCTCAGGTTTGTGAATGTGTGGATTTTGTGTATCCTTCACAGCTTAGTTCAGCTGGGTGCAGTTTCTTGGGTTCACCTAATATTTTTTGCAGATAAAATTGCAGAGAGTAAACTTGACATTTACATTATGCTCAAATTGTTTCCTGATATTTCAATTACACTGAAACGAATGGATATTTTCAAAATAAGAATTTATAGCTAAACCAAGCATATAACTATGATGATAATAGCTAACATATCTTGAGCCCTTGTTATGTGCCAGGCACAATTCCAAGCTTCTGACATGTATTAATTAACTCATTAAGTCCTGTTAACAACTCTTGAAGTAGGTACTATCGTTACCCTTATTTGTAGATGAGTACACTGAGCCACAGAGGGGTGAAACAGCTTGCCCAGGTTCATAGAACTATGTGGGCAAGACTCCAGCTCCTGTTTTATTCACTCTGCTTTTCCTCCTTCTCTAATGAAAGGAAAGAAACTACTTTTGGATGCTAAAGCTCAACTTTACAGAGCAGCAAAAACTATCAGATGTTCTTGGCCTATCATTTGCCACCTGATATTAATAGCAAAATGCCTTAACTCCTTCCAACCAGCAGAACACTCACTGAATATGACTTAAAGGGCTTGACGATGGAGGAACTGTCTAAGCTATGTCACAAGAATCCAATGTGTTAACTCAATTTTTGCTTTAGTCTCTTTTCTTTCCAGGGCAGGATTTTCACAATGTGCTAATGGAAAGCAGTGGGCAGGGGAAGGGCAAATAAATGACTACACAAAGGTACATACCTGTACTTGGCCAGGGTGAATCTATATTTGGTAAGATTAAACCCTATTGTATTTTCATGCCTAACAGTTACAGAATTGAAACTTGTCCCTCAGGACAGGAATTTGCCACCTACATTCCAACATTCCTTGTCTTCTGAGCAAAACCACTGCATTGATGTCATCTAATCCTCTTGTTTTTATATTTTCTCTCTTAGCTTGGTACTGTCTCCTTTCCTCTCTGGCCATTCTATCATACTATAATGGAAGGTTTTTGTTTGTTTTGCTTCATTTTGTCTCCCCCACTCCTTTTAATTTGTCTTTGCTGGTGAGGGCAGTGGTAGTAGGAAGGGGTGCCCTGGGAAGAGCAGAGAAACAGAACCATTCTAGGCTTTGAGAAAATTAAAAATGTGAGGTCCATTCTCATTTATCCTTCTTGTTAAAAATGTATCTTTCTTTGCAACTGTTATGTAAGTCTCAAATTACTTAAAAATTAAGTCTCAAAAATGTCCTTTGATTATATAAAGGTTAATTTTTTTAAAAAAAAGTAAATTTTTTTAAAAAAGTAAATATTCTCACGTAGAACCAGAATTGATAACAATTGCCCAAGCCCAGTGGTTCTTAACTCTGCTTGTAGGTTAGAATCAATACTTGAGGATCCTTTTTAAATTACTTAAGAAACAATATCAACAACCCCCCTTGTTCCTGTCCCCTGACAAAGAACAAGAAACTAAGGTAAGTTGACCAGGGCAAGGATTTCTGCCTCTATTACTATACAAGGAGTGCACTGGATAGCATGTTCATTCATTCATTCATTCATTCCTCATTATTTACTGAGGACTTAAGAAGTGCCAAGCATGGGGGAGGAATGATGTGATGATTACATAGGCTCTGGAGTGAGAAGACACAGAGATCTGAAGGATGTGCAGGAATTAGCAGGGTGAAGGCAGGAGCAGCATGAGGGAAGGTTGTGGGAAGAGTAATCTGGGCAACGGGTAGAACTCTGGTGGGAAGGAGAAGACTTCAGAGGAAGTTTTCAGAAGGAAGGTGTGGCTGGGGAGGGGTGACTGGCCAGGACTGCTCTGTGAGACCTTCCTGTCTAGTCTCCGATCTGCACTTACTGGCAGCCTGGGGAATGACCAGTAGAATATGTTACCACTGCTGTCCCTCAGTGCCTCTCTCAACAGTCAACTGCAACAGCCGCTCTGTCTTCACTGACTTCACCTAGGCCTTTCTCTCTGCTGTCCTGTCCATATGAGGTTTCCTCTGTGGTCACTTCTTGTGTAGCAGCATCTATTCCTTAATTATTTAAGAAGCCTTGGCCAGTTTGAGGCAGGGACGATGTAAATGAGGTCAAGGGAGGCTCTGGGGATATGGGTTCTGGTCTTGGCTCTGATACTAAGCAGCTCCGGTGTGATGAGTAAGTCCTTTCTTTTGGGGGACCCCAATTTCCTCACAGGATAAGAGAGTACGCTAAAGGGTCTCTGAGGCTCCTCCAAACTAAAAGCTTACCTTCTAGAGAAGCTCTTCAAGCCAAAGGTCTTTACCTTGAGTACCAGACTCACTAGTTAATTTAGTTAAATTACACTTTTAAAATAACCATTGCTACGACATAAGACTAGTTGAGAAATACATATTTTATGGCATATGGATTCAGCCAAGCTTGGAATGTCCTATTTCTGTAGAATAGCATAAATATGGATGTTATATTCCAGTGGCCTTAACTTTCATCGATCCAGATGCTGCATATACCAAAATTGAATAATAAAATGTCCTCAGACACATAGTTTGAATATATGAAATATTCATGTGTGTTAATATGAATCCTGAGATGAGTCTTTCAAAATGGTGGTAATCTGATTATATTAAGAAATAATTTACTTACCTAAAATGAAAAAAAAAGAATTCTAAGAATACCTAATGTTGGTATTTCTCAGGCTCTATTATTGGCCATGTCAATTGGAGAAACCGTTTGGAAAGTCATTTGGCAACATCTCTTAAAGCTGAATATACATAAAGTCTAGGAGCCAGGAATTCCACTTCCAAGATATGCCTAACAGAGATGAATACATATGTTCAGCAAAAGGCATGTCCAAGCATGTTTATAATTGTGAACAGACCAAAGCTAGAAACTACCCAAGTGTCTGTCAATGGAGTAGGAGGTAAAATCTCTTCATACAATGGAATTCACACAGCATTGAGAACAAAGAACTTACAGAAGCACACAGCAACACAGATGAAATTCACAAGCATAATTCTGAAAAATAAAATGCCATACACCAGAAAGCTTATAGCATATGACTCCATTTATGTACAGTAGAAAAACAGGCAAAACAGCTAGACTGTTAGAAGTCAGAATGGTGGTTACCCTTTGAGGGGCTGGCAGCCATTAGGGAACATGATGGGGACTCATGGGGTAATGTTCATTCAGTTTCTTGAACTGTGCACTGATTCCACTGCTGTGTTTAGTTTGTGAAATGTATTCACATATATACTTATGCGGTTTTCTGTATGTACATTATATTTCAATAACAACATTTTAAGAAAGTGTTTTGCCACTTAGTAGTTCATTTGACCCACATAACAATTCTAGGAGATAAGAAGGCCAGGTAACTTTTCTTCAGATTTATAGAAAGAAAGCAGACTCAAAGTTTGGTCCAAGGTCTCAGTGCTAATTGGTGGTAGAATCAGGTTAGGTATGTAAACCTCCTCACCCAAGAAAGATAGTCTCTGTGGGAGTACGTTGCACAGTGCTTGATGCATAGTAGGTGCTCAATAAATTTCATCTGAAGCTGGATCATAGAATGGTGGTCTTCTAATCCCACAAGGCAGTTATCCTGCTGTGGGAGTAACCATCTTCTCTGGTGGTCTGATGTCCCTCATAGAACGTGCTTATTCTCTCCTAAGAGAAGAGTGGAGATGAGGCCTGAGTCAAATATCCTAAGAAGCTGCCAAAATACCTGTGGAGAATTGCATAACCTGGTCCCTCTAGGGCTTAGAAAAGAATGAGTCAGACAGCCATTCTCAGACACGATGCCCAGGAAAACAGGAAGAAGGTTCACTTAGGCAGAAATCCATGTATGTGACCTTGGATACATCACTGAACTTCTTCAGGGGCAACAATTTGAAAGACAAATTTGAGACACTCTGCCGAGGATGACGTGATCCTTCTGTGGCTGATCTTCTGAGAGCCCTGAATTTTGTGTACTATTTTCTAATTATATTCTCATATTTTTCAAGGGTATCAGACTGCATTTCAAACTTGACAGTTCCTTTGCTATAATGTCAGCTCAAAATTTGACTAATTTATACTTTAAATACAAATATGCCCAATTTTCTGCTTTTCATCATAGTTCAGAACGAAGTTATACCAACCATGTTATATAAAGTAACCAGGGGTCCTATTCAGCTTGTTAACCCCGTTTCTTAAAAAAAAAAAAAAGTACAATAGAACTTTCCTTGTCAATATAAAATTCGAGTTATTTATGATGTGGCTAAAGATATGATAAGAAGTCTCAAATGGAATCTGTTATTGCTTGGAAAATAAAATCTCAAGACCTTCTTTGGAAAAAAATGGAGAGTGATAAAATGCTTTCATTTAGGGCTTGGCTGTGATGTCAAGGTCAGCCAATGAGCTCAGAGGGAATCTGAGAAAAATAAAGAGAAAAATAGAAACAGATGTCTGGAAAATCTTCTTGAATATTGCTGGTGAAATTGTATGGTTAGAAGACAAAATTTCAGTGTTACATCCATCATCCTAAAGAGGTTATAATGAAAGCCATTTAAATTGGTGTTCAAAAACCTTGTGAGAACTTTGGTTGACTGTATTCCACCATAAAGTGCGTTTTGATCTGAAGTCCTGATTAGGGTATTCCTCCAGTAGGTCAGCTGCCATGGGCCTCCTATTAAGTCAAAGTCTCTATTTCAAATTAGCAAAAGAGAGAATGCTGATGAAAAGTGGAAAAGAATAAAGCTAAAAAATTGTTTTGGCTTCTGATTGATCAGTATCTATGTTCTCAGAAGCAAATTTCTTTTTGTTTCTAGTTGCTGCTGATGGTAGGAAATAGAAAAATACCTGTCTTAAAAAGTTGCCAAAGATGGTCAGTTGAAAGGGTTGAAGAGTCTAACAGAGGAAATAGGTCACCAATAACGGAGCTAAAAAGGAATGAAAGTAGACAGCTTAGAGATAGACCCTTGGAGACACTCAGATGGAAGGGTAGTCAAAAGGCTAAGCACAAAAGACCAAGAAGAGCTATAATTCTAATTAAGGTCCAGGATGGTTTAAAAAGGAAAATAATCAAGATTGGTAAGAAGGGTTTAAACTATAGTAGTGATAATGATTTGACAGTTTGCTCTAGAATGTCTGTATCTATTTTACTGGTTTGTTTTCAAGAGTGCTATAATTCATACTAGCAAAAGTGGAGAAAGCATGATTATTTCTAACTCAGTACTACAAAGGCTTTACTTAATTCTGTTAAATTCCTGCTTTACTGGGAATTGTATGACCTTGGATCAGTTACTTCACCCCTCCAAGCCTTACTTTCTTCATCTGTAAAATGGAACAATAGTAGCACCTGCTTCATGACATCACTTTGAGGCCTCCATGGTGGATATGAATTGTGTATTCCAGAGCTTAGATTATATTAAAAGAGTACGAAATGGTTTTCGTTGATGGTGGTAGTGATGATGTCCTTGAATATCTTTAAATTGAGGAACTCTTTCTTACTTTCCTTTTTTGTTTCTTCCTCTGCCTTGATTTCATCTCTACCTTGTCTTTCAAAAGATTTGAAGTGTCTTAAAAAGTTCCAAATAACTAAAATTTTATTTCTTGTTTATATCTTGCCTCCCTTAAAAGTGACACTAAAACAAAATGTTTATAAGGATATTTTAAAAGTAAAAAGGGGCTAGACACAGTGGCTCATGCCTATAATCCTAGTGCTTTGGGAGACTGAAGCAGGAGGACCACTTGAGGCCAGGAGTTTGAGACCAGCCTGTGCAACATAGCAAGACTCCACTGCTACAAAAAAAAGTACAATTAAAGAAAAGAAAAAGAATTAGAGAATTTACAAGAGAAAGCCTAAGTCAGAATAAAAGAAAAAGTACAAAGATGTGAACTAGAGAGTCCGTTTCAATCAAAATCTTAAACTGTGAATGACTCATTCAAAATAGGGTAATATAAGAAACATTTATTTTTGAAGACTATTTACAAAGGTGGGATTGTAGGAGATCTTTAAGAGATATTACTTCTAGGCCTGAGGAGGGTGGGGTTGCTGGAGCCCTGAAGAGAGGGTCCTGTAGAGCACACTAACTTGAGAGGACCACAGGTCTCTGTTGAGAGGCACAACTAGCCTGAGGTGACCTCATGGGGAAGGACTGGGGAAACACGTTCTCTGAATTCACTCTCTTTCCTCTTTCTCATCTCCTGCTGTGTCTTCCCATTTGCCCAAAGAGAACTGGAAGCCAAAGGGAGTACAAGCCATTGATATTATTTACACAGACCCATCTGTCTCCTGGAGCAGAGGAAAAACAGAGAAGGGTAGGGAGTGGATCCAGAGGAGCAAACAGAACATGTTGAGCAGAGGGTCCCAGAAAGTTGATAAATCAACACTGAAATCTCAACCAGAATCCAGAGCACAATGGGGAACAGGATCATATACACAAATCATGTCATCAACAAATAATAAAACACCATGCCATTTCCACTGGAGCTTTTCTAGAGAATTCCACTTTTAAATGACATTCTGTAAAATTGTCCAAGTTGCTAAACATTATATAAAATTGTTGGATATCAATTTACATCAAGTAAATTTGGGGTGCATCTAGGAAGAATAATAATTTTGGCTTTAGAAATTGGTCCAATCTATTCTTTCTGAAAATGAATAGATAATAAAATGATTTATGAAGGCAACTTTTACATCGTGACAATAAAATGTCTTCTTTTTCATTAAGATTATTTTTAACTAACTATCATGATTGTTAAGTAGATAGCTCATGAAAAGGGTTCAGATCATTAAGGTAGGTTTAAAAGAAAGAGGACCAAAACATGCTGACTTACTCCATCCAGAATTGTTCACTGATACATTGGGAGAAGATCCCTCAGGGTTGAGTTTCATGGTGGTGAAGTGTGAGAGAAAGTATTGGGAATCAACATTCTCAACCGAGCACACGCAGCTTGGCCCACCAATGGTTCTTTCTCACAGAGATGGAATCTAAGAGGAGGTGAGAAAAAGCTCCAAGTCACCTTAAACTGATCTGGACAGATTGTTCCCTCTGGGTGAAAAGCTGGCCAGAGGAGTCAGTGGTTGGAAGCAATATTCTCCTGTTTTGATATTTTGAAAGCTAGATCTCCCCAGAGATATAGCAAATAGACCAGAGATTTGCATAACTCTCTTTGGTAAAAATCTCTACTTTGTGTAAATATAATATTGGATGGATGGGGCAAATCCAATACTAGTTGGTTGTTAGTACCACTAAAAAACAACTTTTATGTTGTTAAACTTTATAAACACTTCATAGAATTACATAAACCTCAGAACAACATTGTGAGGCGCTTTCCTCTTTAGAGGATAGAAATGTAAAACTCAAGAAGATTGAGAACATTCTCCAGATCACCAACTGCTAGGATTAATGTGAGAATGATGACTGGAGGGGGTGATAATCAACAGTCTTCTAAACATCTTTGTTACATGAACAAATGATACACGTGAGAACACAGTCCCTTGCTTGTTTAGCTCCTGAGAACGCAGACGAATTTAGAGGATGAACAGGGTGGGACTTCCATCTCTATGGATGTAGATGAGGATGGGGAGAGGCAGTGCCAGTGGCAGAGCAACAGCAGGACCTCCTGGTGGCCCAGGCACCCGGTGGCTGTCAGAGCATGCCATCCTGCAGGAGCCAGACATGCATGGGTGGTTTGAGGTAAGTCCATGTCTCACGGATTGCCTGGGAGGCTTGGAAGCTAACCACCCACAATGACAGGCCCTGACAGTCATAAGCAGGCATCACTAATCTGGGTCACACCGCTCCATGCTCACTGTGTCAAAGGCTGCAGGTTAGTTGATGGCCTGGCAACCCTAAATTTGGAGTGCATCTAGGAAAAATAATATTGTTTTCAGAAGTTGGCCCAATCTGTTTCTTCTGAAACTGAACAAATAATACAATGATCTACAAAGGCAACTCTTACATTGTGACAGCAAAATTGTACTGTCAATTTTATTGCTATTACTCAGAGTGAGTCATCTGTGTGAGGTGTCATCAGCAGGAATAACCAGGGTCATTGCTTTCCCTGTTTGGATTTTTTGCGCTAGAATCCCCTTGAGCTATTGTCAGTATGTGTTCTCCTCACCTTAGGTAAGTAGGACCTGGGTAATCACCCTTTACACAACCTTAGAATTTTACAGAACAAATGGACTCAGTTAATAAGCTCACAGCATCAGCATGCCTGGCAAGGAAGACCCCTTATTTCCCTTGGTAACAGGCCTGTAGTGGGTACTCAAACAACCAGACTGTCTCTTGGGAATGTCTTTGCCTCATGAAACCTAGAAAATGTCTTCAATGACAGGTGTTTTCGGAGGTGAGTTAAAAAAATAGCTCCTTCTCAATGAATGCAAAACACGGCCTCTCGTTCCATCATGCAGCTCCACACATTGCATCATGACGTTTGATCAGGCTTCTGTAGCCCCAGAAGGGTACACTTTGGCAATAGGACATTGCCCTCTTCATTGTGCTTGGCACAAAGCCCACTTGAGAAATGAAAGCTCCACAGAACCCCTCAAATTCATATGCTGGGCTCCCCTAACTCTAGTGTGAATGAGAATGACCACAATGTGATAAAATCTTGTAAATACCTGACTTATTCCTCCTGAAGACCCTGAACACATTTTACACTGAGAAATATACTCTGGGCTCAATGTAAGCCATGGACGGGAAGCACTGCCATCAGCCAAGAGTAAGATTCCAGGAACTTCACCTGAAACCACTGCCAGATGAAAGCCACCTTGATTCTGTGATCATTGAAGACTTGGTTTCCTTAGTTGAATAAACACAGAATGTGGAGCTGGTAGATTCAGGATTAAAGCCCTCCACTCCGATTTAAGATGAATAGGGTTTTAGGTAGTCTTCTTAATTTCCTGAAGCTTCACTTTCTCATAAACCTGGAGATACCAGTGCCTGTCTTATAGGGTTTCCAAGGTGATTAAATATGCACTCACAGAGAGGATGGGGACAAATAGCTCCTCAGGCATTCCTAACTGTGGAATCTAGATGGCTTCTGATCCTTGTAGCATCTCTTTAGGTGCCCAATGGCTTTCACCTCTGCGGTTTCCTTGAGCCTCACACCAATCCCATGAAGGGGTTACGAGCAGCTCTGGAACACTATTGTGTAAGAAGAAAAAGGCACAATACTGAGAAGTTTAATGACTTTTTCCTAACATCATAACAGGTGGAACCAGGACTGATTGTCCTGCCCAAAACGGTATCCAGGAAACTCTGCCAAATCGTATTTTGTAAACAGTCTTACAATATCTGAACAGCAGATATTCAGGTGAGACACAAGGAAGAACAGCTGTTCTACCCTGAAAGTAGCCACAAATGAGAAGTTCTAGAATCTTTTCTGAGGCTGAAGGATTTAGAAATGCCAATCATGCAAATGGCATTTCTGTTGAGAAAGTAAGGCTTCTTTAGCCACACCATTAACCTATTTAAAATGATACAATAAATTTTGCTGTTAGAGTCGTCTGCTATAAATTATTGAGAAATAATGGCATTATGAAATATTATGAAACCATTAAAAGCAATGAGGCAGATCTATATGTGCTGAGATAAAAGGGTATCTATGAGATAGTGTTTACTGAGAAATGCAGAGCAATATGTATAGTGTAATTGAATTTTTGTAAAAAGAATATATACAACTTATGGCATACCTGCTATAAGAGATCAGTAAGATTATATATCAAACTGTCAACTGGATTTATCTCTGAGAACGTATTTGGAATGGGGATCAGGTAAAGGAATTTCAATTTTTTAAAAACATTTTTCCTATTTAAAATTTTACAATGAAGTGTATTCATCTTTTTAAACTGCAGAATATCAAAAACTGGGAAAACAAAAAAATCACATATAGTATATATAATAGATATTGAATAAGAACTTAGTGAGGTTCATAATTTTCTTACAAAATATTACTATTATACTTCATATTTAATTCTGCTTTATAACATATATATTTTTAATATGCATGATGCCATTAGGGTTTTACACAACCCTCTGAGTTGGGCAGAGAGCATCTTACAAAATAGGATTTTGAGGCGCTGAGAGGTCACATCACTTTTCCAAGGTTATACATAACTGATAATTGGACAATCTTCTTATTACTTGACTTTTATTCTTTTACCTGAGATTTTTTGGGGCCCCTCTATGTGCTAGGCCCACTCTTCTCCCCACTACACTATATGCACTGCAATCTGCAAATAAAGATTTGAAAATATACAAGCACCATATAACTCAAAGCCTGAAAATGATAAATAAAAATTTCTAACTAATGGATAACTGTTAGATGCAAATTTTATTTTGGTTACTCTCCCTATGTGCTTTTCTAATATAAGCTATAGCAGATTTTATTTATTCAACCAAAGTTTCAGCTTGCTTTTCTGAAGAAAAGATTTGCTAGTTTCAACTTTAGCCTTTTTTTTCCCCCTCTACCATTCACTTAAAGAGGCCATTAAATGGTTTTTAGTTCATCTCCCACTTTAAAAGATAATCAAATGTCTCCATAGTCCTTTGTTTCTTTCTTCTATAGCAGATCATTTTTCCTTCATTTTTGCACAGAGAAAGGATTAGGCAGAAAAGATGTGCCAATCATCCCAAAAGACTGGAGAAGCTTATAAACTCATCCCCAAAGGAAAATTCTTTTGCCATAATGTCTCAATTAACTTAATTTCTGTGGTCTGACTTTGCAAACAGAAACTTGAGTCCATCGATGTGCTCAAAGTTAAACACCAAACAACTGCAAGCTTTAACTGTGGGGTGTTGGCTGGCTGGGCTCACACAGAGAACTGCAAGGAGAACTCTGTCCATAGTTATCCATTAATGAAAGGCAATGCTGACAAATATGATTCATGAGGCTCCTGCTACGGAGGGATGGGTGGGTAGGAAATAAAGTCTTCTAAAGCAATTGAGTCAAGGAGGCCTGGGATCTGGGGATAGCATTTGTTTACACATTTATTCTTTTATCCTATTTATTATCTGTAGGTACTGCCTGTGATACAGGTATAAAAATGATTAACAAGTAGGGTTACTGCTTTCCTGGAACAATATTTCAGTGTGAAGATGGGCCAACAAACCAATTTTAAAAAATTAATTACACCTGTAATCCCAGCACTTTGGGAGGCCAAGGCTGGCAGATCACGAGGTCAAGAGATCAAGACCATCCTGGCCAAAATGGTGAAACCCCGTCTCTACTAAAAATACAAAAAAACAGCTGGGTGTGGTGGCAGGCGTCTGTAGTCCCAGCTACTCGGGAGGTTGAGGAAGGAAAATCGCTTGAACCTGGGAGGTAGAGGCTACAGTGAGCCGAGATCGCACCACTGCACTCCAGCCTGGTGACAGAGCGAGACTCCGTCTCAAAAAAAAAATAATAATAATAATTACAGATCGTAATAAATGCTAAGCAGAAAATAAGCATAATGCTATGATGGTTAATATGAATGATGGGGGAAGGCAGGAACCTATTTAGATAGGGAGGTCAGAAAAACCTGAGAGGCAGAATCATAAACTCCTGTCATACATCATCCTAATCCCTGCTGCAAAGCAGACACAACCCCTCCCCTCCCCTCCCCTCCCCTCCCCTCCCCTCCCCTCCCCTCTGCCAGATCTTAATACAACTCTCTTAAAAAGGCTGGGAGTAAAATGCCAAATGGAATAATTTCTCCAATGTCATATAATCAAGTCCTGCAGTGTGTTAGCTAATTTTGTGCCGTAGCATTGTCAAAAAATGTTTTCTGTGGCTGAAGAACGCCTATTTTCTTATTTTTACTCTTCTCCTCCCTTCTAAACTATTGCCATTTTCATTCTGACCTCCCACAAAGCAATGAGTTGAGTTTTCTCTGCAGTGACCATTGTGCAGTTGTAAGAATTTGGAGAGCAGCAGGAGCCTGCTGGGGCTGTGACTTTGTCTGGTGGCCTTGTTCTCAGAGAGAGAGAGAGGAAAAAAAAATGGGCTTAAGAGGAAGGATATAGATTGTGAACAAAGGAAGCCTTCATGGCTGCAAAAAAATAATGAGGACACACGATCAATGGCAGCATAGAGCTCCTTTCCTAAATATTTAAGACGGTGAATTCTCTGGAATTGTTTTGGTACAGTCTTACCTTGAGGCACAGGACAACCCCCAGCAGACTTAGGATGTCTCTTCATGTCCCAGGACACTATAACACAAAGTCTTTTAAAAAATTTGTCCCTTGACTTATTGTGTTCAAATGCTCTCCATTAGATACAACCAGCAATGCAATGCCAAAAAAAAAAAACGTATATTTGGAATTCCTTCAGATGATCTTTTCTTGGACATACTATTTAATTGCATGAGCTTTTCCAGATGTGAAGCTCACTCTTTGGGAAATGACAAAGAATTTGTGAATTAAGTAAGTTATCCTGCTTTTATGCATTTTTTCCCCGTGTGATTATATATTATCAACAGAATGTTGAGGTTAATCATATGAATTTGTCAGAAAATGCACTCTCAGAATTGTTTTGCTTAACAAAAGTCAAAATTTCTTAAAATGAAACCAGCTGTTGTACATTTATACCAAGATCAGGGTTAAATATTTAAGATCTCTTTATTGAGTCATTCCAAATGAGGTAACCAGTTCTCTTAAGACTAAATAGCATATCTCAAAAGCTATAATACATAGGAAAGAGTTTAATGTAAATTATACATTTACATTTACAAAAGAATTTCAACTGCTATCTCTTTTTCTTCTTAGAGACCTGCCTGTTTTTAGCAAACATTCTGCTTTAGAAAAATTACACTCATTTACTTTCCTAATCTTTTTGGCTTGATGCAATGCTAATACTATGAAATTCAGATTTGAAATAGCTGCATTTCCCTGGCCTGATGACAACCCTTATAGTCCATTTAGATGAAAGTAGCATTTGGAGCACTTTTGGTGTGAATTATCCATACAGCCACTCTCAGCTACTGGTCCCCATGCCACGTAGGAGTCTCTCCTCCTTCACCAAAGGCATTTGCTTCCCTTGGATTGTGTCTGGAAAGCTTACCTAGCCACAGGGGGCAATAGTGTCTCCAGCAATTCCTCAGAGAACACCCAACTTTGGGACAAAGTCTTAGACATTTATCACTCAGGAAGACAGTTATTTTATTCTACATAATTCTCAAGACAACTGAATAGATGATCAGCTTGGAGTGATGCTTCATGACCTCCCTTTTCCTTCACACTGGCTTCTAAGAACTAGCAGAAAGCTGGAGAAAACATTTTGCCTACAAAGACCAGGAGCACTATTTAGCCAGGGCTGTGATCACAGTTGTGAAAATATATATTCACTGGGTATAGGGAGCCGAGTCCTGGAAAAGATCAGAGATCAGGAAGTGAGATGATGGCATCAGCATAGAGACTCAAGGCGTCAAACATCCTCAGAGTCTTTTATAGTTTCTCTAGTGCATTTGCCTGGAGGTCTTTATCTGGATATTCTTCTCCTGTCTGTTGAAATAAGGGATAGAAAAGGGGAAGTAGTGCCCTTGGTAAAATAAATGCTAGTTTGGTGTGTAGGTAAGATGTCTGCAATCTGGAGAGTTTGAGATTGAGGTGGAAGAACCATATTTGAGCTACCACATGGAAAAAACATATCCGTGCACCTGTATTCATATATTTTCATAAGGTCTCCTGGTTTCCTACCCCAGGGAAGAAAGATAAGCATGTTGTCATATGGATTAGTTTGGGAAGAATACAAATGTTTATGAGCCATGTTTTTCCATTAAGTGAAAGTTTACTTAATGCTGTGAAAAAGTAAATATTCTTATAATTTAGATTATTAACTCAATGGATGGGAGAACTTGAATGAGAATTTGGACACTGCTTCTTATTTACTAAAATATTAACAGCTGGGCAGCTTTGAAAAGAAGTAGAATAGAGGCAGCTTTCTTATTTTTTTTTTTTTTCCTTTTGTGGCTGGAAGAGGTGCAGGCAGCCGAAGCTCATTACTATACGGGCTTCTTTTCTTGCTCTTTTGGTTGATTCCTCGCCTCTCCTACTAGGGAGAACTTGTAATCAAACTATACACTTTGCCTCTCAGGGACTCAGTTTCTTCCTCCAAAAAATTACTGAAAATCCCTTCCATCTGTAACATCCAGTGCTTTTATGGCTTAAAAGAAAAAAATCAGAGTCATAATTGCCATCATTAGGACAGGCTGCCTCAATCAACGTTTATTTAGTGCTTCTTTGGATCCTAACAGCCCCCCCACCCCCACCCCAACAAACTTGACCAGGATGGGATTAACTGAGGGGAAACCAGAGAGGAGAGACTGCCAAAGACCTGACATGCCTGAAGTCAGAGCATGGACTCTGATAGCAAAGCAACCTGACCTCGGCAAGGCTTCTCATCCTGCCTGGAAGGCAAGCCCCTCCCATCCTCGTTCCCCTACCCAACCCATAACTTGTCTTGATTTTGGTATTGAGATAATGAAGGGGAAAAATCAGATATGTAGCTATACATAAAGACTTTGATCCACCTATTTATCAATGAGGTAATGGTCATTATTTTTTATATCATGAGAAGGCCTACAATGACCAATGAAATGTATAAATGAGGTGGGGGAAGTAAAAATCTTTCAATTTTGGAAATGAAGAGAGACAGCTCTGAAAGAGATAGAGACAATGGTTAGCATTCCTAGTTTCTCTGCTGATGCCCGTTAGACCTGCTTCCTGACTTCTGCCAGGACTTAGCTCCTGCCACCAGGCAAATGTGTTCAAGAAGGCGTCTACGATCCTGCAGACACATCCACGTATCTGAAACCTGTGACAAATGAGGAAGTGAAGGGGATGCAATGATAGAGGTCAACAAGGCCCTGATTATGGGATCTATGCCAGGCTAGCCAACAGGCCCCCTCCCCTTTATTTGTAAGTTTGGGGCTTTATGATCAGATATGTCTTATGGAAGATCACACTGACTCTGATGGTGCTGGTTTGACTGAATCATTTGACTTTCTAGGACATACCTAGCACAGTAAACAGAGCATTACACCTACACTGAGAAATAGGTGAAAGAAAGTGCTCAAGAATCTAACATTAATTCCTCATGGCAGCACAGCTACAAGCTCAAACATAAAGACAAGTACGATGACTCTGAAAAAATAAGAATGAGTAGCATGTGCCCCTCTCCACACCAAGGCTGCGTACTTATGCTTTACCATTGATTATCTACTGATATGGGACCAATGCATGGTTTTTATGCCCTTATACCATTGAAATAGAAAAATAATCTTTCTTTCCCTACTTCGTGACCATGGATGAATCAGATCACCTTGTTACACTCATGCAATGGGCATAACTCAGAGAAACCCACCCAGTGTGGGAAACTGAGAGTCAAGCCCTTGTTCTGACACGAATTGGAGAAACCACAAAAATTGGCATGGCTTGTGCCTGCCCAGTTGGCATAACTGCTCTCAAATGGCCTTTGACACGCTCTGCTCCTGCCTCTGCTTGTTGGCGAGTTAAAAAATGCTCTGGATGAGTCAGCTGACTTTCTACTATAGCTTTTAGCATGGGCTGGGCAATTCTCTTGAAAAGGCTAAATCTGACTTCTACACATGTCAGTTTGATAAGGGCATAGGTGTATACTTCCCTGCTCTGTCAGGATAAACACGTGTTATGAAGTGAATCACTAGAGAAAACATCATGTTGCCAATAGTGTTGTTGCTGGAAGTATTACTTCTCCAATTAATGTGGGAATGCCTATATTCCCCCATTACTCTCCTGTTCAGCTCTGGTCTTCTGAAAAGCTGGTTGTCAAAATGACAGTTAGCACAGCTTTCCAAAATTGCTCACTCGTTGTGATTAGCTGCCATTGATTGCTGAGAGAGTCACTAAATGGATCATTTGATGACAACAACCATAGACGTGGGGGAAATGACTTCTTTCTTTTCTAGCAATAGGCAGCCTTTGCAATGGCCCAAAGTGATGAGTAACCAAAATGCTTTAAAAAAAAATTGACTTGTCATCATTTTCTTTAGTGACAGCACATTGCTCTTAAAGTAACAAACACATGTCAAGGTAGATTTTTTGAGCGTAGTCAAATTATAAATTGGGTTAGACTGTGGACTGAACCCCATTATTTCATTTTAATCTAGGGATTAATTCCTATTTCAATGGTACTCAAAATGTCATCCACAGATCCCTGGATGTACCAAGATCTTTCTGGGTGGTGTATGAGGTCCAAGCTCCTTTCATAATAATACTTACATACTACTTGTGCTTTAGATCTGTTGGCATCTCCACCGACTGCACCAAAGCAATGGTGGGTAAGACTGCTGGTGCCTGAGCGGAAATCAAGCCAGTGGCACAAACCATGCTAGCAGTCATTGTCTTCTTCACTACCACATGCTTGCAGTAAAATATCAGATGGCTTTTACTTAAAGATGACCTGATGAAGCAGGAAAAATAAATGATAAATTTTGTTAAATTTTGACATTGAGAATACCTTTTTTACTATTCTGTGTGACAAAATGGGAAGTAACACATAAACATACACTTGTGCTGTAGGTTGAAGTATCATGGTTGTCTAAAAAAAATTGTGTGCTTATTTGAGTTCCAAGTCAAATTAGGTATTTTTTTTCATGGCACACCATTTTCGTTAAAAGAATGACAAATGATAGCTGTTCTGACTTGGGTCTTTCGCGGATATTTTCTCAAAATTAACAAAGTTAGCTTGTTATTTCAACAGAATGGAATTTGTTGCCAATGACAGAATTTAAACTTTCAAGTAAAATTATGTTTTAGAACTTACATCTGTCACCAATAGCTTGACAGCTTTGCAGCATTTAAATTTGTTCTGGTAAGGTTAGTGGCAATAATAATGAATGTGATTTTTTGATATGGTGTAATGAAATTTGTCAAAATGTTGGAGACCTGCACAAAATAGTGAACAAGTGTTTTCCAAATGACCAATTTATGGTGTTACACAATCCTGTAGGGGTAAAAATCTCTGTTCAAAGTTTAAAACAGACCAGCGAGTTTTAGTGTAACAGAGTATGAATGGTTCACTGACATGGTTTCATGTTCCATATTGCAGCTGATACTCAAGAACTACTGCTTGTCAGATTGCAGTGTCATCATTATCTGAGAAAGGCATTAAAACCCTCCTCCCCTTTCCAACCAGAAGAGCAGATCATAACAGATTAAATACAGAAACTGATATAAGAATCCAGTTATCTTCTAATTAGTTTTTTTTTGTTTTAGAAAATACACCTGTCGTCACAACACATATTAGCTCTGCTGACATATAATGGGTTTATTTTAAAATAAATAATATTTTTAAAATTTAAGCTTTAGTTTTTGGTATGATAAAAATCCACAGACATAACCCACATACACAAAAGTTATTTGAAGTCCTCAATAATCTTTTAGCATGTACAGGGGCACTGAGACCAAAACACTTGAGAAGAGCTGTTTTATTTTAAGAACTGTGTGGTACCAAATCTTACCACAGCTATTATCATCAGCCTAATAGGAAACACTTGTGTTGAACTTAAATTAGAGGCATTCTATGGATTGATCATGTTATATACAACTAATTTTTTCCAGCTGGTCACATGACATCTGTTCACTGGAATATAAATAGCAATTATTTGGGGGACAGTTATTGGAGGCACGGAATAAAAAATCTGATAGTTAAGATTGCACTTATTAGAAACAGGTATTTCAACATTGTTTTAGGCATTTTGAAATGTAAACCTCCTTTAACCTTTAATTCTATAATGAATGACCAAAATTTTGCTGTAGAAGTAGGTATATTTGCTAACTTGGTATTTACAAATTTAAATAACAAACATATGTCTTTACCTCAGCTCTCATTTTGCATTTCTGATTATGACTTTCCTCTGCTCAGGCATACAGATTATCTCCATAAACACAGAGAAAAGTGCATCTCAACACCTTATCACACATTCAAAGTCCTTTGCAAATGGTCCTCACTAGCCTTATGTGCTGCTTTCCTTCTCCCTCTTGTCTACCTCCACTCACTCTGTACAACAGCCATGCTAAACTTTCTCCAAATACACCCTTTCCTTGTATATCTGGGGACGTTTGAATCCCCTGTTTCTACTCTTGAAATGCTTTTACTCCTCTTCTCCATGCATCAAACTCTCAATCAGGCCTCAAAATCAATGATAAATTTAACCTCCAATAAGAAGCTATGTTTTCATTCATTAATTCCCTCAACAAATGGGATTTGCTAGGCAATGGTCAGACATGGTCCTTGCTTTCATGTGTTATGTAAATAATCAATAAATGATAAATGGCACAATTGTGATGAATGTTTGTGTAGAAAAGTTTCAGGATGCGTTGAGGATCTGGAATAAGACGATTTTCCAGGGTCAGGGAAGGCTCACCTGAAGAAGTAATACTTGATCTGAGCACCAACTAATGATAGGGATAAACAGGAAAAGATGGGAGGAAAGTGCCTGAGGTAGGACAAGGCTTTGTAGCAAGAGGAAGCATGTGTAGAATAGGGTCAAGAAGAAGAGCACTGTGTCTGGTGTACAGTGAATGACAGCACAGGACGTTTGAATTTAAAAAGAGTGAAAACCAAAGCAGGCAAGACCATGTGAGCATGGTAATGAGTTTGTCTTTAACCTGAGACTTACGAAACCATTAAACTGCAAGGATAATAGATTCTCAGGTATGCATTTTGAACCAATCACTGTAGTTGTTGTAGGAGAACAGACTGGAGAGAGGTCAGAGACAAGGCAGGGAGATCTGTGATGAGGTTACTGTAATAGTCTAACTGCATAATAGTGGTTGCCTGGATTAGGAAGTAGAAGGAAAGAGGTGGATTTAAATGACTTCAGGCAGTGACATTGAAAGGATGCTGTGTGATGGATTGGCTATGTGGGGTAAGGGAGAGACAGGTGTCAGGGATGATAACTGGGATTCTAGCTTATGCAATTGAATGAGTGAAGTGTTCATCCATTGAGCCAGGCAGGCCCTAGAAGAGAGCAGGCTTAGGAGAGAGCTCCCGACTTCCCCAAGAAGAAGCAGTGACCACTGTAGCCATAGCGTCATACCATTATTACAGCACTTTTCATTGTGTATGGACATTTGCCCATTTTGAATTTGGGGTTGTTAGTATTGTCTGCCCTACAATGGAAGAACCCCCTGTTGTGTGAGCCTTTATAGGAGACAGAACACAACTTCCCAGTACAGAAAACAGAATGAATGAGATGCAATTTTTGTTCAACCCTGACATAAGGGTCTCAGACAGGTAAATTGGACTTTGGCAAATATTTGCTTCCATATAAGATTTCAAATTTTGAGTAAGTGGAGAAAAACTGAATTGATAATTGATTTCACTATAGCAGTGTTCAGTAGTGACCATAGAGGTGAGTAGCTGAGATGGCAGTGGTGTCTACCGTAAGCCGTGGCAGTGGTGCCTGTGGCAGCATTCTCATCAGGCTGTTTCTGCAGCATAAACTTTGCTATTAATCCTGCTGCTCATCCTCCCTTAATACCTACCCATTTTCTGAATCTGCTTCCATGGCCTTCTGACTGAGGATAAATTGATGATGATGATGATGACGATGACGACGACGGTGGTGGTGGTAGTGGTGATGGTGATGATGGTTAACAGAATGCTTAATATGAGTCAGGCCCTGCTCCAGTTAGTTCACATATATTCAATGCTTTAATCCTCCTGCCTTCATCTGACAAATGAAAATCTGAAGCCCAGAGTGGTTGAATAATTGGTTTATAGGTCCTACAGCTAGTAACAGATAAAGACAGAATGGAGACCTCAAAGCCTGGCTCCAGAACCAGCCTTCTGATTAAGAATGGATTCTGTGGCTTGTAACCAAGAACCCTGGCTGGTACATTTGGTTCTGTGGTCTGTTTTCCCCTGGAAGCCCAGAACATGTTAGGGGTAAACATTGGGTATCATTTTGCCTGACACAATACATTTGTAGTTGACATTCCGAGTACTCAGGGTAGCAGTGGGAATGGTTCTCCCGTGATTCATCTCCCCTCCTTCCCTGCGAGCACACATAGCCCTGCTACTTGCCTCTGCTCAACTGCTGCACGGGGTGGGATAGCAGCACCGCACTCTTTGGTAAACGCTTTCTCCACTCCATGGTACTGTTAACCCAGGGTTGCAGGTGCCAAAGCAGGAATGAAAGCTCCCATTGTACAACACTCGTGCAAGGGATCCATGTTCAGGTTTCTGTGGGGACAAGGGAATGCTGAAAGCCAGCTGACAACAAAACAAGACAGAGTGAAACTGTGTAGTTTCGATTCCCCGGGAGTGGGGAAGCCCGTTTTTTCAGAGCAGCTGTAGCAGCTCAGAAACATGTAGTGTCTACATTGCATGTGCAGAGCACTTTGTGCACAGAACCAGCAAAGCAACAGCCCCTGAAGGTGATGCTGACCTTCCCTGGGGACTTCCTGCTGCTCTTTAAGCCTTTCAGTACTGAATTTGAAAAAGGTCAACAAGGCTGAATTTGGGATGAGGGCTCTTTGACCGAAAAGCTCCTCAGAGGACAAAGGAACTGGGAGTCGGGTCTGGGATTACTCTGTGGCTTCCAGGCTACTGATGTGGGACATCACATGGCACAGTCTCTCTGGAGCTTCCTTACCAGAGAGTCAGTGCAGAACTGCAAAGTTTCCCTGATGTTCTTGGATAACTTGTGACCTAAAAACCATTCAAACTGTGTTGGAAAGACAAATTGTTCCTGCCCTAAAATCTTTGAGGACTGCAAGATTCTCTCACTTGAGCCCAGAGAGAAAAAGCAGTTCTGGACTGTCCTTGAAACTTCACTTCCTTTCCTAAGACTAAGACAGGATCTGAGGGAGCAAAAATGCATCAGTGAATGTGGGCTTCCATTCCCATGCACCACCACCCTCACCCCTGTTCTGGAAGGAGGTGGCAGTCCCCACCATTCTAATGTATGTGGTGCTCTCTGCTGGCAGCTAAAATCTTTTTGTTCCCTGAAACAGGATGCCTCTGTAATGCTGAGTCACTAAACCACAGAGAGCAGCTGAGAGAGGATTTGGCTCACAGCCAGTGTCTGGGACCTTACATGCTCTAGAAGACCTTCCTTCACCTGTTGTATGATCAACTACCCTTCCTATCAAAATGCAGTTGTAATTAAAACCCCTGCTTTTCTTCTTCTCTCTCGCAGTAGCTCTCTACTTGGGGTTGTCCTGCCCTCCCGACTGGACCAAAGCTGCAGCTCCTCTTCTACAGGCAGGGTGCCTATCAGGAAAATGGATCTTTTGTTTCTCTGGTTTTTTTTTTTGTTGTTGTTTGTTTTTTTTTCATTTTGTATTGTTTTTCCAAATGGTAGATCCAAGGGCAACAGTGTCATGAGGCAGGGGTAGGGCCAAGGAATGCTTTGATGGGAAGGGGAGGGGGGCAGACATAATGCCTGTCCTTCACAGCTTCCATTAGCAAGCACCCCCACTCCATATATGTGTTAAAACTAGTTGAAACAGTATGTTTTCTACGCAAATACAACTCTAAGACAAGTCCCCCAGCGCCACTTTCTTGTCAGATCATTGCTACTACCCAAGCTCCTGATACAGAAATTCTTGGTGCTGACACAACCACCTGGATCAGAGACCAAAACCAGCTTCTAAAGGTCACAATCTATACCATCACTCATTTTTCATAACTGACTTTGTTAATTCCTACCCATCTCATGTTGCCTTCAGAATGGCTATTCGCCGACAGTATCCATCACAATAATGAGAAATAATAAAAAAAAAGTAGCAGGAAACCATAGTTATCCTTCTTTAAGCCAAGAAGACACACATCAGAAAGGCTGATAGTGGGTTATCAGAAGAAAATGTATTTGCAGACTTACTTTGTAATTAAAATGTGAGAAAAGCAAGGTGCATAATTGTATTTATTTAAAAAATGGCTGGAGGAGTGGAAAAGGAGTATGTATAGCGGTGTGTGTGTGTGTATATATATATGTATATATCTTGCAGATGGGTAAACTATCTGGAAGGATTCACAAAATTAATAGTGGCAAATAATTATTGGCACTTATTTTGTGACAGGTACCATTCTAAGCATTTTACAAATATTCACTTAATTCTCATAAAAACTCCATGTGGGAGGTATTTGATTATCCCCATTTTTCAGGCCAGAGAACCAAGGCACAGAAAGGTTAATTATTCTGCCTGAAGTTACATGTCTGGAGAGTGCAGAGCCAGAATTAGACCTGAACAAGCTGTTGGCTGCCTCTCGGAAGGAGAACTGGTTGGCACAAGAACAGGAGTGAGGAGAGAGACTTTTCCTTTTATATCTCTTTGTACCTTTTGAATTTTGAACCACAAATTTGTAATATATAGTCAGTGCATAAATGAATATATATTTAAATTAATTTAATAAAATAACTTAGAAATATAACATTAAAAATTTATATTAAAAATCAAGGAAAACATTTATGTTTTTTCTCTACCAACTATGCTATCCTAGAGAGTCGGTAATAGTACAGTGGTTAATGACTCAGAGGCAGACTGCCTGAGTTCAAATCCTGCTTCTGCCAATAAACTTGAACAAATTTATATTCTCTCTGTGCCTGTGTGGGTTATTTTAAGGATTAAATAAGTTAATACATGTAAAGTGTTTAAAAGAGTATTTGGCACATACTAGTGGCTAGATATATATTAGCTATCATCATCTAAAGTTAAAAACCTAAACGCATTCAGTCAATAAATATTGAGAGTTTATAGTATACCGGACATCGTTTTAGGCTCTAGATATAAAGCAATGAATAAAACAGAAAAAAAATTTAAAGATCCTTGCCTTTATGAAGCTATTAAGTCCTCAGAGACTGAGAGAGAACATTACATGGGGCAAGAAAATAAAACAGGCACGATAAGGTAGGAGAATAAGTGATTGAAAAAGAACATAGGATATATAGTATCCATTCACATCAGCAAAGTCTCATGGCATGTCACATCTTAGGCAAAGAATGGGATTCACAGATTACATGGTATAGAATCACTTCATTATTCTCAGAATTTATATAAACCCCTAAACCTAGGCAAAAGTAACAATAATTTCTCATATAATTTATTTACACATCCTGTCTACTTCCAAAGGGGATTTACAGTGGAATATAACCAGAAAATTCATTTTGAAAAGAAAAAGATAACTCATATATGTGTACTTTGGAACTAGAAAAGACTCTAGAAAAATTCTAGTAGTAACTTAAATAGCCTTCTGAAAAGTAAATCTTTTCAGACTAGTTTCATTTCTGTGTGACTTGATGGTCAAGAAAGCACTGTGATGTGAATTTATTTCAGAATCATGTCAGGGGAATGTGTTAAGAGAAACAGCCTGGCTGATCGAACCGAGACACACATTCATTGATTTCACAGCCAATATTCCTTTGGGCGTGGTTTCGAAGTTTTGGAAAATAGGAAAAAACTTTAAAGAGAGGTTGAAAAAATCAAGAAGTAAAGTAAGGGCCCGTGGGCAATGACATCCTGAGGTGGAGGGATGGACAGCCTGGGCATGGAATGGCTTCTCGCTCCCTGGAGGGGTACACTTTTCACCTAATCCCAAATGTCTTTCCTAGGCTTGTTTCTCTCTCAAATAATTAGCTTTCCTGAATGCCCAGCAAGGACCATTGTAACTACTTGGTGCTTTCTTTGCTCTTATTTGCATCCACATGGTATCCTCTCTGAGAAGTACTCTGGCTGAGCTCATATGCATAGCAAGACAAAGTAGAACATAATGAGGCTATACATGATAGGTGCATACTAATTTCTGATGTTACTTTAAGAAGATTTCAGAACAGCATTTTGCTTCAGTTTTTGTTACGGGAAAATCCATTTTTGTTGTTGTTGCTACGAGTGAATCCAATTTTTCTACATTAATTAGTAAAATTCTCTCTCTCCTTGTAAATTCTACAAGGGCAAGAATTTTTGACTATTTTCTTCATTGTTATATCCCCAGCACTTAGAGCAGTGCCTAAAAGGACACACCAGATGTTCAATAAATACTTTTTGCATAAATGAAGAAAATAGACATAGAACCCACAAAGTAAACGATGTTAAATTCTCATAAGAGTTGAGGAACCGAGACCCAAAGAGTTTATTGGATGTACCTTGGGCCACAAACTGGAATGCATCCCTGGTCTGTGTGACTCTGAATTCTACCTTCTCTTTGTAATGCCGAACAAAACCATACCAATACTCTCCAGCTTCACCTTAGATCTAAAGGAACAGAATGCCTACATGGGCTATGGTGCTGCATTGAGGTTTAGTTTGTTTGTGCTGTCTTTTCACAGAATTGAGAGATTTTTTTTTAAAATAGAGATCCCTATATTCTGCAGTGCATGCGTCTAGCTCTCCTCTTTTCCCATACATGCCACTCACCTGCATGCAGATAAAATACAGGTGCCATGGAAGATGAACAGCATCTGAGCACCAAAGCAACACAACAGGTGTTTCTAGGAGTCCCTGGACTATATCAACACTGCTAACTAAACACATAGGAAAAGAAACTATGAAACTCTGCGAAAGCAAGGGTTTCTGTTTCTTTTGATCACTGAGAACTACCAAGCACATAGTATATCATCTAAAAAAATAGAGCTGAAATACTAAGGAAAACATAAAACCAAGAAAAATATATACCTTGGTTTTAACTCATTGCCATACCTGAAATAGCCAGTTTGAATATTCATTGATTTCATTTTCCATACTTTGAAATGATTTGCTATGCATTGGTGAACATCAGAGAAAGGGTAATGAAAACAACTCATGGAAAGGTGTAAGATATCTCCTTCTGCTGTTCTGATAAGTAATTTTGAAGCACCCACACATTTTATTATATTCTATTTTGATATACTAAATATGACCAGTAGGAATTTTGCTTGATTTATAACTAATATTTTCTTAAGTGCTCTTAGTTTTGTTGCTTCTGTATCCAAAGTTTGTTTCAATCCTGCTGCATGAGTTTTATTCCTGAGGGCCACTTTCTGAAAGCAGAATAGCTAATTCTGGAACACAATCCCATGGAGGTTAACTGTCCTACAAGCTCAGCACACCAAGGGGAGCCTCACATGGAAAGTGCTCATGCCGAAGGCAGGAATTCATGAGACGTAGCAAACATTTATAAATATTTAAATAGAAACCACTGCCATGTCCAGCCTTAAGCCTTTGCTTGATCAAAATTCTATCACATAGCAGGGGGTTGCTTTTTCTAGCTGTGATAACCAGAACAATTTTCCCATGCTACCAAGTTAAAGAGAAGAGAGCTTTAATATATATATATATATATATATATATATATATATATATGAGGTAATGTGACCAAGAGGTAGCCCCTGGGTGGGGAAAGGAAGTGTTGTGGACTTCGGTCTGATCTGGAATCCATGAGATTTCAACAAAGGCTTTTACCTCTTTCCTGGAAATAAGTGTGATTGTTGGAAAAGAGGAAGAACAGGCTGAGCCCCACCAACAGAACAACAGAGCTCTCCCTCCTTGCTTAGTTTCTTTAAGGATCAAGACCAGTTTTACCGTGTGATAAATGAATGCAGACCTTTCTACCGAGGTAATAAAGAGGTCATTACTTCATAAAGTATGAAGATTTACAAAGTATGGTAATGTCCTAACAAAACCTAAGCAATGTTTCACTCTCATTAGAGTGCTTTGAATGTGAATAAAGAACATGTGAAGACTGATACATTATTTAATCAGTCACAAAGACCACAGTTCAGATGTCGAGTTCACATCTTTTAATTTGATGTCTACAATTATTTGTTCGTAAGACCACAGGTGATTTACTGAAAAGAGCTATGCTTGTTGGAAACTACTTTGTTTAGAAATATGCCCTGTGCTCCCATTTCAAATATTGCATCAGTGAAAAAGAAAGAAAACATTTCATTGAAAATTCCCTTGTGTTTTCTGTTCCATCGATACCATGATTTATTTTCTTCATGAAGAACAAGGAGTCACCAAAATTTCAAAAATATTTTCCATGATACCAGGGCTAATTTTTCCGAGGCGTTTATCTTGAATAAGCCAAGCAACTTCCAAATGCATTTTTATGTCATTTGGGAGTATTTTTCTCTGCTTTTCATTATTACATCTTTTCAATTTTTGCCAACCCGATTGTGAAATGATAAAAGAAAAATCTAGCTCCTGCCATTATTAGTCAAGCAGGTAGGATTTGGATTAGTTGAGGTTATAGAATGCCTTCTAGTATTGTGTTAATCATAGGTAAACAAGGCACTTGTATTTAGAACAAACATTCTAGGAGGGAAATAATATTATTATCTATTTGTTGTAAGTTTTTGATAATTCTAACTCTATCTGATACTTCTTCCCCCATTCTCCTCCCACTGTCTGGAGGTGACTGATAATGTTGTCTACCAACCGTTTTCAAGATCTTTAAATAATAAAATTGTAACATTGTGCTTTTCTGTTTGAGCAGAAGTGCTTCTGTGATTAGTGATGTTTTGGTAGTATGGAAAAATAACAGCCCTGTAACTAGTCCTGTCTTACTGTAATCTATCTGAGGTTATATAGTCAGAGAGTTATAGATAATCCACAATATTTAAATGATATCTTCTCCCTGCTTTGTACTGATCAAGAGGAAAGTTGTATCCAATTCCATGTTTGCTTGAAGAATGCACCTATGTAGAGGTACAGAGCAATTTTTCATGTGTCTGACTTCCTGCTTGGGGTCAATGGTAGATTTATTTTTAGCTCAAATGACTTGGAAGTTATATGTAAAAAAAGGTGTTATTTCATATACACATCAGCTCATTGATGTGCACATATGAGTTAGGAACAATTTGTATTTTGACTTGTCTTGCTTTGCCTTTTCTATATGCTAAATAATGCAAGAAGAAAGAGCTAAACTGTAGCCCTGAGTGTATCTAAACTTCAACTCATTCCAAATTTTAAAAATTTTATTCAATTATTTTCTCAAAATTCTTATGACAAAGCAAATGGCCCTAGACAGTTCTGCTGATGATGGGAAGACAGCAAAGTAAAGAGAAGAAAACAGATATAAAAGAATTTTTCACATCACTCAGGAAAGGTTATCTTTCCTATTCCTCACTCTCTCAATATCCTTCTAGAAGTGGTGCCTAAAATAACAAGATGATAAGCCAGGCCCAACAATGAGCCCAGTGAGTTCTTAGGAAATAAGACCTCTTGGGCAATGGACTCCAATAGGAAGAGTCAGAGACAGTCCCATTGGACTGAAGGCTGCCTCTTCGTATCAGCTCTGACTGCTACTCACATCATGGTCACTGCCACCCTCCTTTGAGAAAATATTTTGTTAATTTTCAATTTGTTTTGCTGACTACTAAAGGAATACCCCAAAAGGTTAAAAAGGATGTGAATAGATAATTAACTAATTAACAAGGAAAGAAATCCAAGTGGCTACAGAATTTTTGAAAAGCCGCTGAAGTCTGGTTTTAAACTGATAAGAACAGATCCTAACCCAAAGGCTGAGAAGCAATTAGGGTCTGGGTTTAAAATGACCAGATAACATTAGACATTTTTTCTCATCTCCCAGAAATCACCCAAATGCAACAGAAGTTACAAGACCCAGATGTACTTACTCCAGTTTTGATTAAACTAACAGACTTTTGAAACTCAGAACCACAAAATAGAAGGAAAGGCTGCCCAAAGTTATAATAGGCAACAGGGAAGTGGGAAAGATATGAAACATTCATGTAGCTGCCCATCTCAGAGAAAGCAGAGCACAATTCTCCTTCCAATGGCACAGCCCGAGGAGAAGAACAACTCGTGACACAGTGGGAAAGCAGTGTATGAGTTGGTTCACTGTGCCTCCCTGGATTTTTTTTTTTTTTTTGGAAGGAAATCTAAAAAATATGACAGTGTGACAAAACAGGGATTTATAAAGAAAAGTCATTTTGGAGGAAGCAGTCTGTGAGACCATGAGAGAAGAAGAACTTACTGCATTATGGGTAATTCTGCAGGGCAGTTCTCAGCTCACTGAGAGAACTAATGGCTAAAAATATTCAATACAGCCACGGCCACATGCCTATATAAACCTGAATTAAATAGCCCACTAAGAGTTTACCTCATTTATATGTGAGTAATCGTCAAAAGGAAACTATCATATGACATCAGAATTTTTCAGAAGTGGGAATAGGATGAGAAATAAGAAAAAACAGGTATTTCACCAAAGAAGATATATAGATAGAAAATAGCATATAAAAAGATGCTGAATACCATGTGCTATTGGGTAATTACAACGTGAAACAACAATGAAGGATTATTGTACACAGAATGGCCAAAATTCAAAACGCTTACAACACCAAATGCTGGTGAAGATGTGGAGGACTGGGAACCTCATTGACTGCTAGTAGACATGCAAAATGCCACAGACACTTTGGAAGACAGTTGGACAGTTTACTAGAAAACTAAACAGTGTTACCATACGATCCAGGAATTGCAGTCCTTGATATTTACCCAAATGAGTTGAAAATGTATGTTCATAAGAAAATTTGTTCACAGGAGTTCATAGCAGTTTTATTCATTATTGCTAAAACTTGGAAGCAACCAAGATATTCTTCAGTAGGTGAATGGATAAATAAACTGTTGTATATCCAGGCAATGAAATACTATTCAGCACTAAAAAGAAATAAGAAGTGACATCAGTAAGATGGTGGGCTATGAAGCTACAGACTCTCTTTTCCCCACAGAGAAACTGAGTTAAAAAAATATACGAACCAGAATACCGCTGTGAGAACTGCAGAGACCAGTTAAGATGCTACAACACCCAGCCATTGTAAAAGCAATAAGGATTCCAGTGAAAAGAACAGAAAAATCTTCAGCATTTGTGCCCCTTCCTCTGTGCAGTGTAGTAGAGAGCTACTGGGAGAAAACTTCCCATATCAGGATTCCTCCCTCAGGGCATGTGTAAAAGGTGAATCATGCATCCAACTTTATGGCTCATCTGGGGGTGCTTGAGGGACTAGTTTCTGTCTTGCCTAATCCAGAGCATTGATGGGATCAGTGCCAGAGTTTGAAAGCAGATGAAAAGAGATGAGCCCACATTGGAGCTGCAGTTCCACAGTTATCAGAAGGAGCAAAAGATCAGAAAAGGTTTGAGAAGTCCTAGAACCTCCAGCAGGGCCGATTGGTGAAGGTCTTCCCCTTTACAAAGTCAGCATACAAAACATGTGAGTGGTGGTGGTTTTTCCAAATGCCTAAATCCCAGCAAAAAATATTATAAGGTATAGTGGACAGATGTTTGTGTTTCCTCCAAAAGCTGTATGTTAAAATTGAAGCCTCAATGTGATGGTATTTAGAGATTGGGTCACTGAGAGGTAACTAGGTCATAAAGGTGAAGCCATCATGAGTAGGATACCCTTATAAGAAGAAGTCAGAGAACAAATTTGCCTTCTGCTGGTCATGTGAGGTTATATGGCTGTCTGCAACTTGGAAGAAGGACCTTGCCAGAGTCTGATCATGCTGTCACCATGATATTGAACTTCCAGCCTCCAGAACTGTGAGAAATATGTTTATGTTCTTGATAAAGTAACCCAATTTATGATATTTTGTTATAGCAGCCTGAAATAAAACACAAGGCATCTAAAGAAGCAAAAAACACATGGCCCACTCAATGGAACAAAATAAAACTCAAGAACCCAACCTCAAAAAACATATACATATATCACCTGCCTGATAAAGAATTTAAAATAACTATCATAAAAAATACTCAGTGGGCTCAAAGAGAACACTGTCAGAAAACTAAGCAAAGTCAGGAAAACAATGCCTGAACAAAATAAGGGTATCAACAGAGATAGAAATTATAAAGAACCAAATAGAAATTCTGTAACTGAAAAATGCAATAACTAAACTAGAAAGTTTACTGGAATGGCTCAATAGCAGACTTGATAAGGCAGATGAAAAAATCAGCAAACATGAAAAGAGGTCATTTGAAATCATTGAGTCAGAGGAGCACACAGAAAAAAGAATGGAGAAAAGTGAAGATCGCTTACGAGACTGTTGAGACACTATTAAGAGTATCAACATACACGTCATGGAAAACTCTGAAGGAGAAGAGAGAAAGACGAAGAGAGCCTTTTTCAACAAATAATGTTTGAAAATTTTCCATATCTGAGGAAAGAAACGTCGACATACAGACTCAAGAAGCTTATAAACTACAGCTAGGATAAATCCAAAGAGAACCACACTGAGAAACATTATAAGCAAACTATGCAAGGTCAAAGACAAAGAAAAAGTCTTGTTTTTGAAAAGCAGAAAGAGAAAAGTGATTTGTCTCATGTAAAGGGGTTTCCATTTACTTATTAGTGGATTCCTCAGCAGAAACTTTGTAGAATGGAAGAGAATGGGGTGATATATTCAAAGTATTGAAGGAGACAAAAACCTGTCAACCAATGGTATTGTATCTAGCAAAACTATCTTTTGACATGTAAAAAATTAATACTTTCTCAGATAAAATGTGAGAGTTCTTTACTACTAGGCTTGCTCTATAGAAAATGCTAAATAGAATCCTTCAAGTTCAAATGAAAGGATAGTAGATATCTACATGCAGCCATAAAAAATAAGGTTCTCTGGCGAAGGTAAATACATAGAAAAATATAGCAACCTGTAGTATTGTCATTTTTGGTACACAGAATTTAAATACAAAAAAACCTGTAAATCCATGTTAATGGGTCTATATTTAAAGATGTAATTTGTGACATCAATGACATAAAATGGGAGATTAGAACTGTAAAGAAGTGGAGTTTTAATACGTGATTGAAGTTGTTATTTTAAATAGAATGCTATAACTTTAAGATATTTTATATATTTTCAATGGTAGTCACAAAGAAAATAACTATAGAGTATACACAAATGGAAATAGAAAGGGAATCAAAGGATATCACTAAAAAGTCAACAAAACATGAAGGAAAGGAGTAAGAGAAAAGGAGGGACAAGAAAGCTACAAGATAAAAAGAAAACAATAAACAAAATGACCATAAATCCTTATGGGTAATTACTTTAAATGTCAATGGATGAAATTTCCCAATCAAAAAACATAGGTCGGTTGAATGATTTTTTTTTAAAGGATCAAACTATGTACTGTCAAAAAGAGACCCATTTTAGATCTGAGGACATACATAGGTTGAAAGTTTAAGAATGGAAAAAGATGTTCTATGCAAATAATAACCAAAAGAGAGCAGGAGTGGCTATACTAACTCAGACAAAATAGACTTTAAATCAAAACGTGGTGCAAGAGACAAATAAGGGCATTATATAATGTTTAAAAAGGTCAATTTACCAAGAAGATATAATAGTTATAAATATTTATGCTCCAAACCTTAAAGCTCTGAAATGCATGAATGAAACTTTGACAGAATTGAAAGGAGAAATGGACTGAAGCACAATCGTACTAAGAGATTTCAGTACTCCACTTTCAGTAGTGGCCACAACAACCCCAATGAAGATTAATAAGGAAATAAAGGACTTGAAAAACTCTACAGACTAACTAAACCTAACAACATTACAGAACAGTCCACCCAACAGCAGAAGAATATACATTTTCTCAAATGCACATGGAACATTCCATCAAGCTATAAAAAGACATGGAATAATGTTAAATGCATATTAGTAAGTGAAATAAACCAATCTGAAAAGTCTATATACTATATAGTTTCCACTATATGAAATTCTAAGTAAGGCAAAACTATAGAGACAGTAAAAATATTAATGGTTGCCAGTGGTTAGATGGGAGTGATGAATAGGCAAAGCACAGAGAAATTTTAGGACACTGAAACTATTCTATATAATAGTATAATATGATACAGAACACAGCACACATGTCATTATGCTTGTCAAAACCCATAGAATGTAAAACACCCAAGAGTGAACTCATGAAATGTGTAATACCAAGAATGTACATTATGGACTTTGGGTGATAATGATGTGCCATTGTAGGTACATCAATTGTAAAAAGTGCAGCATGATAATGTGGAATGCTGATAGTGGAGGAGGTCATGTGTATGTGGGGGCAGGGAAATATGGGAACTCTGTACTTTTTGCTCATTTTCTCTGTGAATCTAAAACTGCTCTAAAAATTAAAGTCTATAAAAAAGGATGTATTCCTATATAACAAAAGGTCGTTCAAGGAATTTTGGTTAATATAAAATAAATTGTAGATCAATATGCTCAGTATTATGTTTTTGTAAAATTATATACATGTATATCTATGTGTATATAATGTATGTGTATATATACACACACATAAATAGTCTGGAAATACAAACTAATTTTTTTTCTAGTAAGCAGAGATCAGGGGAACAAGTGGGGAGATGTCTTTTATTTCATACATTTCTTTTTTTTAATTTTTATTATACTTTAAGTTCTAGGGTACATGTGCACAATGTGCAGGTTTGTTACATATGTATACATGTGCCATGTTGGTGTGATGCTTCCATCAACTCGTCAGCACCCATCAACTTGTAATTTACATCAGGTATAACTCCCAATGCAATCCCTCCCCCCTCCCCCTTCCCCATAATAGGCCCCGGTGTGTGATGTTCCCCTTCCTGAGTCCAAGTGATCTCATTGTTCAATTCCCACCTATGAGTGAGAATATGCGGTGTTTGATTTTCTGTTCTTGCGATAGTTTGCTGAGAATGATGGTTTCCAGCTGCATCCATGTCCCTACAAAGGACACGAACTCATCCTTTTTTATGGCTGCATAGTATTCCATGGTGTATATAGGCCACAGTTTCTTAATCCAGTCTGTCACTGATGGACATTTGGCTTGATTCCAAGTCTTTGCTATTGTGAATAGTGCTGCAATAAACATACGTGTGCATGTGTCTTTATAGCAGCATGATTTATAATCCTTTGGGTATATACCCAGTAATGGGATGGGTGGGTCAAATGGTATTTCTAGTTCTAGATCCTTGAGGAATCGCCATACTGTTTTCCATAATGGTTGAACTAGTTTACAGTCCCACCAACAGTATAAAACTGTTCCTATTTCTCCACATCCTCTCCAGCACCTGTTGTTTCCTGACTTTTTAATGATTGCTGTTCTAACTGGTATGAGATGGTATCTCATTGTGGTTTTGATTTGCATTTCTCTGATGGCCAGTGATGATGAGCATTTTTTCATGTGTCTGTTGGCTGTATGAGTGTCTTCTTTTGAGAAATGTCTGTTCATAGCCTTTGTCCACTTTTTGATGGGGTTGTTTATTTTTTTCTTGTAAATTTGTTTGAGTTCTTTGCAGGTTCTAGATATTAGCCCTTTGTCAGATGAGTAGATTGCAAAAATTTTCTCCCATTCTGTAGGTTGCCTGTTCACTCTGATGGTAGTTTCTTTTGCTGTGCAGAAGCTCTTTAGTTTAATTAGATCCCATTTGTCAATTTTGGCTTTTGTTGCCATTGCTTTTGGTGTTTTAGACATGAAGTCCTTGCCCATGGCTATGTCTTGAATGGTATTGCCTAGGTTTTCTTCTAGGGTTTTTATGGTATTAGGTCTAACATTTAAGTCTCTAATCCATCTTGAATTAATTTTCATATAAGGAGTAAGGAAAGGATCCAGTTTCAGCTTTCTACTTATGGCTAGCCAATTTTCCCAGCACCATTTATTAAATAGGGAATCCTTTCCCCATTTCTTGTTTTTGTCAGGTTTGTCAAAGATCAGATGGCTGTAGATGTGTGGTATTATTTCTGAGGACTCTGTTCTGTTCCATTGGTCTATATCTCTGTTTTGGTACCAGCACCATGCTGTTTTGGTTACTGTAGCCTTGTAGTATAGTTTGAAGTCAGGTAGCGTGATGCCTCCAGCTTTGTTCTTTTGGATTGTCTTGGCAATGCGGGCTTTTTTTGGTTCCATATGAACTTTAAAGCAGTTTTTTCCAATTCTGTGAAGAAACTCATTGGTAGCTTGATGGGGATGGCATTGAATCTATAAATTACCTTGGGCAGTATGGCCATTTTCATGATATTGATTCTTCCTATCCATGAGCATGGTATGTTCTTCCATTTGTTTGTGTCCTCTTTTATTTCACTGAGCAGTGGTTTGTAGTTCTCCTTGAAGAGGTCCTTTACATCCCTTGTAAGTTGTATTCCTAGGTATTTGATTCTCTTTGAAGCAATTGTGTATGGAAGTTCATTCATGATTTGGCTCTCTGTTTGCCTGTTACTGGCGTATAAGAATGCTTGTGATTTTTGCACATTAATTGTATCCTGAGACTCTCCTGAAGTTGCTTACCAGCTTAAGGAGATTTTGGGCTGAGACAATGGGATTTTCTAAATATACAATCATGTCATCTGCAAACAGGAACAATTTGACTTCTTCTTTTCCTAACTGAATACCCTTTATTTCTTTCTCTTGCCTGATTGTCCTAGCCAGAACTTCCAACCCTATGTTGAGTAGGAGCGGTGAGAGAGGGCATGCCTGTCTTGTGACAGTTTTCAAAGGGAATGCTTCCAGTTTTTGCCCATTCAGTATAATATTGGTTGTGGGTTTGTCATAAATGGCTCTTATTATTTTGAGATACGTTCCATCAATACCTAGTTTATTGAGAGTTTTTAGAATGAAGAGCTGTTGAATTTTGTCAAAGGCTTTTTCTGCATCTATTGAAATAATCATGTGGTGTTTGTCTTTGGTTCTGTTTATATGCTGGATTACGTTTATTGATTTCTGTATGTTGAACCAGCCTTGCATCCCAGGGATGAAGCCCACTTGATCATGGTAGATAAACTTTTTGATGTGCTGCTGGATCCAGTTTGCCAGTATTTTATTGAGGAGTTTTGCATCGATGTTCATCAGGGATGTTGGTCTAAAATTCTCTTTTTTTGTTGTGTCTCTGCCAGACTTTGGTATCAGGATGACATTGGCCTCATAAAATGAGTTAGGGAGGATTCCCTCTTTTTCTATTGATTGGAATAGTTTCAGAAGGAATGGTACCAGCTCCTCTTTGTACCTCTGATAGAATTCAGCTGTGAATCCATCTGGTCCTGGACTTTTTTTGGTTGGTAGGCTACTGATTATTGCCTCAATTTCAGAGCCTGCTATTGGTCTATTCAGGGATTCAACTTCTTCCTGGTTTAGTCTTGGGAGAGTGTAAGTGTCCAGAAAATTATCCATTTCTTCTAGATTTTCTAGTTTATTTGCATAGAGGTGTTTATAGTATTCTCTGATGGTAGTTGTATTTCTGTGGGGTCAGTGGTGATATCCTCTTTATCATTTTTTATTGCATCTGTTTGATTCTTCTCTGTTTTCTTCTTTATTAGTCTTGCTAGCGGTCTATCAATTTTGTTGATCTTTTCAAAAAACCAACTCCTGGATTCATTGATTTTTTGGAGGGCTTTTTGTGTCTCTATGTCCTTCAGTTCTGCTCTGATCTTAGTTATTTCTTGCCTTCTGCTCACTTTTGAATGTGTTTGCTCTTGCTTCTCTAGTTCTTTTAATTGTGATGTTAGAGTGTCAATTTTAGGTCTTTCCAGCTTTCTCTTGTGGGCATTTAGTGCTATAAATTTCTCTCTACACACTGCTTTAAATGTGTCCCAGAGATTCTGGTATGTTGTATCTTTGTTCTCATTGGTTTCAAAGAACATCTTTATTTCTGCCTTCATTTTGTTATGTACCCAGTAGTGATTCAGGAGCAGGTTGTTCAGTTTCCATGTAGTTGAGCGGTTTGGATTGAGTTTCTTAGTCCTGAGTTCTAGTTTGATTGCACTGTGGTCTGAGAGACAGTTTGTTATAATTTCTGTTTTTGTACATTGCTGAGGAGTGCTTACTTCTAACTATGTGGCCAATTTTGGAATAAGTGCAATGTGGTGCTGAGAAGAATGTATATTCTGTTGATTTGGGGTGGGGAGTTCTGTAGATGTCTATTAGGTCTGCTTGGTGCAGAGATGAGTTCAATTCCTGGATATCCTTGTTAACTTTCTGTCTCGTTGATCTGTCTAATGTTAACAGTGGGGTGTTGAAGTCTCCCATTATTACTGTACGAGAGTCTAAGTCTCTTTGTAAGTCTCTAAGGACTTGCTTTATGAGTCTGGGTGCTCCTGTATTGGGTGCATATATATTTAGGATAGTTAGCTCTTCCTGTTGAATTGATCCCTTTACCATTATGTAATGGCCTTCTTTGTCTCTTTTGATCTTTGATGGTTTGAAATCTGTTTTATCAGAGACTAGGATTGCAACCTCTGCTTTTTTTTTTCTCCATTTGCTTGGTAGATCTTCCTCCATCCCTTTATTTTGAGCCTATGTGTGTCTCTGCATGTGAGATGGGTCTCCTGAATACAGCAGACTGATGGGTCTTGACTCTTTATCCAATTTGCCAGTCTGTGTCTTTTAATTGGAGCATTTAGTCCATTTACATTTAAGGTTAATATTGTTATGTGTGAACTTGATCCTGTCATTATGATATTAGCTGGTTATTTTGCTCGTTAGTTGATGCACTTTCTTCCTAGCATCGATAGTCTTTACATTTTGGCATGTTTTTGCAATGGCTGGTACCGGTTGTTCCTTTCCATGTTTAGTGCTTCCTTCAGGGTCTCTTGTAGGGCAGGCCTGGTGGTGACAAAATCTCTAAGCATTTACTTGTCTGTAAAGGATTTTATTTCTCCTTCACTTATGAAACTTAGTTTGGCTGGGTATGAAATTCTGGGTTGAAAATTCTTTTCTTTAAGAATGTTGAATATTGGCCCCCACTCTCTTCTGGCTTGTAGAGTTTCTGCTGAGAGATCTGCTGTTAGTCTGATGGGCTTCCCTTTGTGGGTAACCCGACCTTTCTCTCTGGCTGCCCTTAACAGTTTTTCCTTCATTTCAACTTTGGTGAATCTGACAATTAGGTTTCTTGGAGTTGCTCTTCTCGAGGAGTATCTTTGTGGCGTTCTCTGTGTTTCCTGAATTTGAATGTTGGCCTGCCTTACTAGGTTGGGGAAGTTCTCCTGGATGATATCATGAAGATTGTTTTCCAACTTGGTTCCATTTTCCCCCTCACCTTTAGGCACCCCAGTCAGACGTAGATTTGGTCTTTTCACATAATCCCATACTTCTTGCAGGCTTTGTTCATTTCTTTTTCCTCTTTTTTCTTTAGACTTCTCACTTCATTTCATTCATTTGATCCTCAATCGCTGATACTTTTTCTTCCAGTTGATCGAGTCAGTTACTGAAGCTTGTGCATTTGTCATGTATTTCTCATGTCATGGTTTTTATCCCTGTCAGTTCATTTATGGCCTTCTCTGCATTGATTATTCTAGTTATCCATTCTTCCATTCTTTTTTCAAGACTTTTAGTTTATTTGCGCAGGGTACGTAATTCCTCCTTTAGCTCTGGGAAGTTTGATGGACTGAAGTCCTTCTTCTCTCAACTCATCAAAGTCATTCTCCATCCAGCTTTGATCCATTGCTGGCGATGAGCTGTGTTCCTTTGGAGGGGGAGATGTGCTCTGATTTTCTGAATTTCCAGCTTTTCTGCCCTGCTTTTTCCCCATCTTTGTGGTTTTATCTGCCTTTGGTCTTTGATGATGGTGATGTACTGATGGGGTTTTGGTGTGGGTGTGCTTCCTGTTTGTTAGTTTTCCTTCTAACAGTCAGGACCCTCAGCTGTAGGTCTGTTGGAGATTGCTTGAGGTCCACTCCAGACCCTGTTTGCCTGGGTATCAGCAGCAGAGGCTGCAGAAGATAGAATATTGCTGAACAGCGAGTGTACTTGTCTGATTCTTGCTTTGGAAGCTTCGTCTCAGGGGTGTACCCCACCGTGTGATGTGTGGGGTGTTGGTCTACACCTAGTGGGGGATATATCCCAGTTAGGCTACTCAGGGGTCAGGGACCCACTTGAGCAGGCAGTCTCTCTTTTCTCAGATCTCAACCTCCATGTTGGGAGATCCACTGCTCTGTTCAAAGCTGTCAGACAGGGTCGTTTGCATCTGCAGAGGTTTCTGCTGCTTTTTGTTTAGCTGTGCCCTGTCCCCAGAGGTGGAGTCTACAGAGACAGGCAGGCCTCCTTGAGCTGCCGTGGGCTCCACCCAGTTCGAGCTTCCCAGCAGCTTTGTTTACCTACTTAAGCCTCAGCAATGGCAGGCAACCCTCCCCCAGCCTCGCTGCTGCCTTGCAGTTAGATCTCAGACTGCTGTGCTAGCAATGAGGGAGGCTCCGTGGGCGTGGGACCCTCCCGGCCAGGTGTGGGATATAATCTCCTGGTCTGCCATTTGCTAAGACCCTTGGTAAAGCACAGTATTGGGGTGGGAGTTAGCCAATTTTCCAGGTGTTGTGTGTCTCAGTTCCCCTGGCTAGGAAAGGGACTCCCTTCCCCCTTGTGCTTTGTGGGTGAGGCGATGCCTCACCCTGCTTCAGCTCTCGCTGGTCGGGCTGCAGCAGCTGACCAGCACCAATTGTCCGGCACTCTCCAGTGAGATGAACCTGGTACCTCAGTTGAAAATGCAGAAATCACCCATCTTCTGTGTTGCTTGCGCTGGGAGCTGGAGACTGGAGCTGTTCCTATTCAGCCATCTTGCTCCGCCCTCCTATTTCATACATTTCTGTGCTTTTTGAAGTTTATAGAATATTTATCACTATTGCAATTATAAATGCGTATCTGGAAAAATTGATTAACATGCTCAATATAAACAACTGGAAAACACAGAAAAGTATAAGTAAAAATTATTCTTCTCTTCCACCCTGAAGTAACCACTTTAACTACTCTGGCATATTTCTTCCCAATGTTTTGTTTAACATATCTGTTTGTGTGTATTGTGTGCATGTAAATATACAGAGGACATACTGTACATACAATTGAATTCATGTTTTTTCACTTAATACTGTGAATATATCCTCAAAGATATTACTTAATAATACTATTTCATCTTGCTAATGTACATTAATTTACTTAATCATTCCAATACAATTAGGCAATTAAGGTGTTTGTGTATTTTCTATTATAACTATTTCTTTAGGTTACATTTCTAGTAGAGGAATACTAGGACAAGTAATTTGATCACTTTCAAGGCTGCTTTATATTGCCAAATTGCTTCCCAGAAAAATGGTGCCAATTTATACTTTATGGGCATTGCATGAAAATTTTCATCTCTACATATCCCTTAACAAAGTCTTAAACATTTCTAAAGAGTCTATCACATCTGGTAATCATAGCAGCAAATGAAAAATGAAGGAGAAAAGAGGAGGCAGCACTTCTTCAGTGAAGGATAATGTGGCTTCAGCCCTTTTAGAATTAAAATCAACTCTATTCTTGTTCACAGATTCTCATGTCTTTCACCTTAAGATAGTAACTCCAATGTTCCTCATGACCACCAGCATAATCTTGATGATGTATCTTAAATTGGAGAATATTCAGGAACCCTGTGTGCCATGCTAGAGTTTTGAGGTTTTGTTTCAGTGTTCTTTGGAACATTTTAACTTGCCTGTCACCTGGTTTTATTTGGATTTATGTTATTGCTAATATTCCTCATTGCATTTACTTTTCCATAAAGAATAAAATAAATTTAAAAGATTGTCAAATAGCAATTATCTTATGCCCAGCTGAATACTTATGAATGAAGAAAAGTAACATTAGTTAATATGAAATAAAATCAATGGTGCAAGAGATAGAATGTGTTGGAACACTAGGCACAGCAAGCTAACTTTTAAGCTGTTTTAGGGTTATATTTCTCACTTCTCTGGTATACCAAAAGACCAGGGAACCATTTGCTCTAGAGAAATAAAAGAGCCTTTCAGCATCAACCCAACAGAAAGTCAGGCAACATTGTTCAGAGAGGCCACAAGAGTTTAATGCTAGATAAAAATCTGAGTTTACCTCCAGCCCCCAAAACTTGAAATAAATAAATCATTGAAATTCTCACCCCTTAAATGTAGACATGAAAACACCAGTGGGCATCTGTGTGCTCATCACCATGGAGATGTTAGGATTCACATCTCTTTATAGGCAAGCAGGGCTTTTCATCAAGAGCTTGACCGCGGCTTCACCCTTCTTCTAATCTCAATAATATTTCATGGCTGAACTCCAGGAGCTTATAATTTTTGTTTGTGTATTTTTTCTCTTTATTCCCCTTTTGGAAGTTAGGCTTTTACATACACAAGAGCAGACATGATCAGTGGCATTATTTGTATCCTTTTATGTATATATACACACACATACACAAAATGTATATACATACATATATTATATATAATATATACATATAGTATATTTTATATATAACATATACAATACATACATATATTATATAATATCTACAGATATACAGTATGTATACATAATACATACATACATAATTTTATGTATTATATATACATATATAATATATATATATTTTTTGAGATGGAGTCTCACTCTGTGGCCCAGGCTGGAATGCAGTGGCGCGATCTCAGCTCACTGCAAGCTCCGCCTCCCGGGTTCACGCCATTCTCCTGCCTCAGCCTCCCGAGTAGCTGGGACTACAGATGCCCGCCACCACGCCCGGCTAATTTTGTTGTTGTTGTATTTTTTTAGTAGAGATGGGATTTCACCGTGTTAGCTAGGATGGTCTCGATCTGCTGACTTCATGATCCGCCCACCTCGTCCCCCCAAAATGCTGGGATTACAGGTGTGAGCCACCACACCCAGCCTTCCTTTTACATTTTTTGCATGTAAATTCATGATGTGCTGCAAGGGGCAAATTGTATGTGGGAAAATGAAAGATGTGTTGATAACGTCAAATGCCGAGATTATCTTGGTCTTCACTTAAACAGCAATTCCTTATGATGCTTATTTTAAATGAATATAAAATGTCTGTTCCCTGCCAATTTATAATTTATTGTGGGCGAGTACCAGAATCCATTTCCTGTGTCGTTTAACGAAAGCACCCTTGTACTAAATTTGTTCCCTTTTGGTTATTGAAAGTCATCATATAGGAGTGCGCACTCACTCCCTCATTAGAGAAACACTTTAGTTAACAATTCTGCAGGCACTACTATGTTGTGGGCATAAAAGGGGTGGCAAATAAAAGGCTAGGTCTGTGGCTGGTGTCTTTGTGTATCGGTTTCTTCGTAAATAAGGCAGATGCCATCCGCAGTGACTCTACTGACTCAGTGAATAGATGATGGCGGTGTTGTGCCCTTGTGCCTCCTTTTCCTCATTGTCATGCAAAGACTCTGGGTGAATAGCATTATTTGAGACAGATTGGAATTAACAGGCAGAAGAGCCAGTGGCTGCATGGGTCTCTGTTCTTTTGACTTCCTGCAAAAAAGAAATGCTTAGGCTGGAACACTTCTAGTTACACTGAGGATCTGGGTTCCAGAAGAGACTTTTCTGTGGCTGTCCCTTTTTTATAGAGTAAGCCTGACAGCAGCCTGGAATGGAGTGAGTAAGCATTTGAGCTTAAGCGCCTGGAAGCCTGAGCTCAGGTGCCCGCTGTTTAAAGGGGAGTTCTGGGAAAGACACCCGCCCACTAACTAGAGATCTGTGAGAAATTGAGTTTGGACATAGCCTCCTTGCTGACTGGGGAGTCTAGGGCACCTGCTATCTGTTTTCAATAAATTGCTAATTACCCACTGGGGTCATTCATCAGAGAATCCTGTTTGTCTTCATGTCCACTTCTGAACTGGAATATTGTTGCCAGCAGCTATCTTCTTGTTAACCTATTCATTGGCATAATGACACAAAACAAGTAAACGTGATTGATTTTTAAAAATTAGACTCAACTATGATTGAAGTAGAATTCTGGGTCATTTTCAGCACCAGAAATCATCAGCAACAGCCAGTTATATCTTTATTTACTACAATGTAATTATCGAGGGGAGTGTGTTTCCATTTCGATTTTGATGACTTATTTTTGGTTTTCAGCTGTGGAACAGTTTCTTTTTTTTCTATTTTTGCTTTATAATGTAGACTTTTAAAGATCCTACTTTTATAAACATTGAGAAAGAGGAAAGATAATTTCACTGAGAAGAAGCAAATCTGTTCTGCTAACTATGGTAAATTTCTTTAAATGTGTTAGAATTGAATCATCTCATTTCAGCTGCACCAAGATCTTCATTAAAAAGGAACATTTAGGCTGAAACTTTTAGCTTTTATTAAGTGGCAGCATGTCTTTGAGTATTTTTCAAACTATCTCACTTCTTTTTTTCCCTTATAATCAGGTGAATTCTATCTAGGAGACAATGCATACAATTATGAGAGAGTGAATATTAATCCAAAGTCTAAGGGTGGCCTTCCTGAAGTCTCTATGCAAATCTTATCTAATCATAAAATCCCTGCAGAGAAAGATTGTATAATTTATCTTGTTCAGTTGGATTTAGCAACTATTGGCCTATTGGATAGCAATGGCCCTTTGGGGAGTGAGGCTGAGCCAGGAAGCCTCCAGTTATGGCCTAATAACCCCGATGCTGGGTCTCAGGCACCAGCTGACCTCTGAGAAAGAGACTTTGGCATTTAACTTTTAGTCTCAGCTCCAGGGTCAGCTCACATTGGCCAGTCTTTTCAGGGCAGTCTCTGTAATTGACTGGCCTTGTCCCAATTTTTTTCTTATTTGGGGAATTTCCCTTTTTCCCTTCATGTCCTAATAGGGAGGCCTCCCTTTATCCTTATTCAACCTTCACTGACTTTCTTCAGACAACTTAGCTAAACTTGCTTATCTTTTCTGGTTGAAATATCCTCTCCCTGGATGATGATTTATCTGCACACAGAGCTGATAAATGACTCTGCAGTTTGATGTTTGTATAAGTATCCCTTTAGTGAAATTTTGAGAGTCATCAATAGGTCTGATTCCCTGGACAGTGATCCACTTACTCTAGACTGGAGCAACACTAGGGCTTGTAAGGATTCAGCTGATGTCCAAAAGAGAAGGTTCCCAGGGGCAAAGAACACACCATATGCTCTCGCAAGCACCTGAAGTCCTGTATGATCCCTGCATAGAGAAGGATCTCCTTGCAACCTGAATACAGCGTGAGAGATCATGGTCTGGAAAGGCAAGGAGGACCAAGTGAAGGAATTGTTGTTTTTTGGTATTTCACTAGCTTCCAGTATTCTCATTTTAATTTTTGGTCTGATTTTTCATCTGATGACTTCCAGGCCTGACCCGTGCCCTTTCAGCTGCGCTGAGCTGAGATTACTCACTGCATTTGACTTTATTTGTAGAATGTGCTTCAGTCTCAAGGTCCCTGGAGTCCTATGAACTGGCCGCAGAACTACAGAAAGTAAATGAAAGACAAAATTATAAGGAAACAAGCCCTAGACATGCCTCTTGTCCCACCCTGAGAAGGACTTACTTCATCTCTAGTCATTGATCACATGTGGGAAAGAGTAAAGAGGCAATCATAAAACTTCACGAATCCTTCCTAGTGCTGACAAAGGTCTCGATAGTTCTCTGAGAACTGCTTCCTTGAAAGAGTGGGCTGACCTTTTCCCTGTTGATACTGTCTTTACTTAAGAGTTTGGGAGAAATTCATGGCAAAATGATCTTAGGAAATTTAAACATTGTGTTTAATCTAAGAGATGAACTGAGAGAGCTATGGAAATGAGACATTCATGTTCTAAACTCAAGAGAGCCAGTCAGTTGTAGTTTTGTTGAACGCTTTGGCTTGTGTCTCCCCGAAAGGGTGATTAAAACTCATCTCAATGATCTGTAACCTCAGGCAGTCTTCATTGCTTTCTATTTATTAAACAGTTGAAGGTCGCACACCTGAGTACCTGGCCTCTCTGAGCTTGAACAGTCCAGCCAAAGGACATTATTTTATCCAATATGGTAGAGAGGACATCTCAACAAGCCTTTTCAAATCATAATGGCAGGGAAAGCAACAAAAATTCAGACAATTTTGATGATCCACACCACATAAAATCCTAGACAGGATGTGCTTTCTTCAGCAGTTACCCTGTCTCTCCTATCTGAGTCTTTTGGGTATCTTCCTTTTCTTTTTCTTACCTAGGGAAGGTTTACATGTGAAAATTCACCCATCTAATATAAATTGAAATACAGGTCATTTTTCTAGGATAAGGTTACTTACACAAGGTTTCAAGGGCATTATGAGTTTAAATATTAACCCTTTGCTATTTCTTAAAACAAGAATGAAAACCTTACTAAAGCAAGAGCTGTCCATTCTTTTTCTTTTTCTTTTTTTTAGACAGAGTCTTGCCCTGTCACGCAGGCTGGAGTGCAGTGGCATGATCTTCGCTCACTGCAATCTCTGCCTCCAGGGTTCAAGCGATTCTCCTGCTTCAGCCTCCCGAGTAGCTGGGACTACAGGCGAGTTTCACCAAGCACGGCTAATTTTTTTGTATTTTTAGTAGAGACGGGGTTTCACTTTGTTAGCCAGGATGGTCTTGATCTCCTGACCTTGTGATCCACCCGCCTTGGCCTTCCAAAGTGCTGGGATTACAGGCGTGAGCCACTGCGCCCGGCCTCTGCCCATTGTTTTCACAGACCACAGCAGCGTATGTTACCCTACACTCCAAAAAAGGCATGGAAAGATGCAGCCCTGAATCCTTTTGGGAATAAAGGAGGGTATGAGTTAATAAAATATTTCCAACAATCATCAGTCCATCCCAGGAAAGGAATGTTGTATACGTGCATAATTTCTTTCCTAATTATACTCGATTTAGGAAGAACTTTTTGGCTGGAATTAGTTACAGAGATACAGTTGCTTTGTCAATGCGGACATTTACTGGAAGTGCACCCTTCAGGAAACATGAGGGAATGTAACAGTGCAAAATAAAACTGTTTCAAGAAAGGATCAGAGAAAAGTTGGGAAAGAGTAGCTTGGGTCAGGAAAGGAGGAAGGTAGGCGGCACTATGGAAGTTGACCTTGTCAAGAAGAGAATGGTCAGAAATCAGAAAGGGAACTTGTCTCCTAAAGAATAGGTGGCTAAAAGAAAGTAACAGTGACCTGAGATGAAACCAAGTGGGTGACCATTTTAAACTTGTGAGCGCTGGACTCCGACAGCACCCTGGGGTGTGGCTGTACCTTGTACGTGGCCCACAGTTTGTGCCCTCCAGTAGAGGAACCCTGGAGTGAATAACAGCTCTCAGAGTGCCTGGAACCCTGAAGACTCCTTACAGAGGAGACTCACTAAACAGGATGAACAGAAAGTCAATCCCAAAGGCAATCCAGAGAAGGAAATCTTGCTTATTCCTTGTTTGGTAGCAGTAGAACTGACCAGAACCTAAGAGATCAAGTTCCAATCTCTTCCTCTAGAGACGAAGTCCAGACTTTGTTTTGCCAGTAACTATAGGTGAGAGCTGCGATTTCCTCAATCTGACATGGCTATTCTTTGTAACCAGTACTAGCTGCTCTAAACAAGCTACACCCTGGAAGTGGTAATAAGAAGAATTTATATTGTCACTGTCATTTCTCTAATTTTAAGGGCTTAACAATTAACTCTTTCTGATTAAGCCTGTATACACTTCCATTTCCATTTAGAAAACGTGCTCTGGATTTCTTAATTTTGTAGAGATGGGGATTAGGAGGGTTTAATAATGTCACATTCCAAGATGATAATATGTTGCTAAACTCCTGGGTGCTCCAAGTTTATTCCTGATAACAGATTTGGCAGGAACAAAACAATTACAGAACATGTGTGCCTTTGCTGGTCCAGGTGCCAAGAGGAGCAAAGGGCTGAACTAGTGAGTCACTTAATGACAGCCTTGTCTAGTCCCAAACAAGCCACTTATCCTGCTCTGTTCTCCACTTTCTGTATCCATGACAATGGGAGACTAGTGCTTGGATCTCCTATACTATTTCTAGAGGTTGTGAATAATAAAAAGATTAGCAAGGCCAGGTGCAGTGGCTTACGCCTGTAATCCCAGCACTTTGGGAGGCTAAGGCCGGAGGATCACTTGAGCTTATGAGTTTGAGATCAGCTTGGGCAACACAGTGAGACCTCTGTCTCTACAAAAAGTAAAAAAAAAAAAAAAAAAAATTAGCTGGGCATGGTATCATGTGCCTATAGTTCCACCTAGCAAAAAGGCTGATGGTGGGAGGATCACTTGAGCCAATGTGGTTGAGGCTGTAGTGAATTCTGACTATGCCACAGCACTCCAGGGTGGATGACAGAGCAAGATCCTGTTCCAAAACACACACACACATACACACATATATATCAAAGAAGCATTCATCTTGAATTGTATATATTATGTCAAGTGGCCTTAGTCTTTCTTGTGGATATTTATTTTGACACATAAATTAGAAGAGTTGTCTCTGATCTTTTGAATTGTCTACATACAGTGTGACTAAGTATTTCTTTAGTGAGAGTTAGGTAAATATTATGGACTTACAAAAGGAGAAAACATGTCATCGTGGCTGCAATTGTGGATGATAAATAAATATTGTTTTAGCTAGCATTTGCAAAGTGATTCACAATTTATAAAGCCTCTTTATATATCCGTGTTACATTATACTTTCAGGTTTCCAGAAGAGTGTCGTTTTCATGTAATGCAATGTTCTTAGCGGAAGTTTGAAAAAAAATCTATTGCCACTAAGTGATATCCGACCACCCTTCCCTGTCCTCATGGTTCTCCTTCAACAGTCACTGTAACCAGAAAAGAACTAGATTTTTATATCAGTCAGGAGAGACTCTATTAGCTGCAATACAGTAAACCCTCATATATGAGTGGTTATTAACAACAAAGGCTATTCCTTACTGATGCTTTATGACCATCACAGGTCAGCTGGAGACCCTTCCCCATGTCCTAGTCCTCAGGTGCACAGGCTCATGAAGGCTCCATGGTGTCAGGCATTGTCGGTTACTCTGGAAGTGTCAGGGAATGGGGCACCCGCTCTCCAAGGCTTCTGCCTGGATATGACACGTGTCGCCTCAGTCATGTTGTACCTCTGCCTTAGATGTCCCTTAGCCACATATAACTGCAAGGATTTGGAAATAGCAATCTTATTTGCTGGAAAGAAAATGAACTGAAAATATCGGTGAACAATACTAATGATTACCAGAATTTTATTTACAGTAGGCTTCAACTTCGGCAAAATGTGAAGAAAGAAAATTTTATTTTGAGTGTCCCAACTCTCAGTATCATTTTTCTGTGTTCCCTACTCCTTCCTTCAGCCTCTTCAGTTACCCAGGGCTCTTTTCTTTCGTCATCAGAACTGGTTTGATATTTTTGCTAATTTGTCTAATTCTAAGGTCAACATTATAGCTTCTGATACTATTTATATTTTTAGCTTCATCTCTTATGATGGAATAATAAGCTTTTCTTCCAATAATGGTTGAGGGCAGTTTCTTTTCCTATGGAGCACTTGGGGATTGAGAGGTCAGAGCTAAGGGAGAGATCTCTTGAATTCACACCCTGCAGATGGGAGCACACGGGGAGTGGGCTGTGTCAGAGAGCTATAGCCAGCTGTGAGATGACAGTCTCTTTTTTCAATGAGCTTAAATCACAGTAGTGAAGGAAACACAAAGACACACCTATATGTTGAAATGATTCCCCCAGTCCCCCACGAAACACATAAGGCATTTTTTAGTGTGTGATTGAATAATGGTCCCCCAAAGACATCGGCATGCTAATTCCCAGGATCTGTGAATATGTTATATTACATGACAAAAGAAACTGTGCAAGTGTGATTAAATAAGGATGTTGAGATGAGAAGATTATGCTAGATTATTCATCCCAAAGAAATCACAAGGCTCTCCATAAGAGGGAGGCAGGAGGGTCAGAGCTGGAGAAGATTCAGCAACCAAAGTAGAGGTTAGGGTGATGCGACCAAGAGTCCAGAATGTGAATGACTTCTAGAAAGTGAAAAAGACAAGGGACCGAGTTTCCCATAGAGCCTCCAGAAAGAACAAATTCTTATTTTAGTTTCATAAGATTCATTTCACACTTCTGATTTCCAGAACTGTAAGATAATCAATTTGTGTTATTTTTAAGCCATGAAGTTTGTGGTAATTTGTTATAGCAGAAACAGGAAACTAATATATAGAGACTGTTTTAAAAAATGGTTCAGAGCATGAGCTTCAAGGTCAGATAGAGATGAGCTTGAATTTTGGGTGAGCCAGTCCCTCACTATGAGTGTTGGCTCAACATATACAACCTCTCTACTACTCAGATTCCTCGCTGGTAAAAGCAGGGCAACGTTAAGAGCCACTTAAAAAGGTTGTTGTGAGAGTAAATCAAATATTTTTTGTTTGGCCCCTAGTACAGCCTCAGTGCATGTTAAATACAAACATAAACTCATGTGCATTACTGCCTGGGATGCTGCAACATGTACAATTATAATGATAATGCTTTATACATGTATATAAATTTCCATCTTCCAGAGCATTTGACTTATGCAAATTTTATGTAATCCTTAGTTAAACTTCACGAGAGAAGTCAGAACTAGCAAAGGGGCAACAGGAAAGGAGTCATGCTGGTTGGAGACAGGCATGACTGGCATGCTAATGCAGACAGCTTCATGGAGCTCAAGTGACACCTGGGCAGAGATGGATGGAAGATGTTATTTTCAGTTCAAAAATACCTACTGAATACAAAATGTGTATTTTGCAACTATTATGTGACCCAAACTGTGTCAGACCCTGGAATGAAGGTTGCCGCTGTTGTCAAAGAGAAGCAAAGTGTATGAGGCAAGAGAATGGCCTTTGCTTGGTTGACATAGTGTTCTGCCCACTACTCAATGTTCTTCACTTCTAGCAGCTACTGCCTTGAACCTTTAGAACGTTGTCTCCTGTAGGATAATGGTTTTGCAGTTTCAGTGAAAACTATCATTGTGTTCGCCCAAATTTAAATACATTGTGGCTACGGGGAATTCAGGACAGCTCACATGAAACTAAGAGGCATGGAGTTTGAAAATTTATACTCATGGTTAATTGTGTGACTCTGCTATGAGAAAGAACAAGGTTCAAGCTCCAGCTACTGTTTTGCTGTATGTGTGACTGCCCAAAAATGTTATTAACCTAAGTTCCCTCCATGTGAAGTAGGACCAAAATAGAACCTACTCTCTGTATCTTTTTTATACTTATAGTAAGCACTCACATTTTTACTCATTATAATAATTATTCTAAGCCAGAACTTTAAAAAACATATCAGTTGATTAAAATAACGAAAATAGCAAATACTAAGGTAACATTTCCTGAGAGCAACTTATAAGGAGAGAGTTTTCTATTCCCTTGTCCTATTTTGAAAAACATTCTTCAAACACATTTTCTCTCTCATGTATTTCTCTAATACATATATTTGTTTCTTTATTTAGGGAAAAAGTCAAGAAAGCAAAAGACCTACCTTTTCATTTCAGAGATAAAATTTTAAAAAATCAACAAAGTCAAAGGGTCTTGAACAATTTGTTGTTGTTATGCTTTGTTTTAATTGGCTTTTATTAGAAATAACCTTAAAATCTCTTTTCTGAAACTACCACCTTTTTTTATTTCTGATTTTTCAGTCTCCAGATTGGAAGTACTTTATCTCCTAATTGGGACTCCAAAACTTCCCACTTCTGGCTCCCAAACACTTGCTAAACTTTTAATTGCTAAAATCCCTCTTCAAATGTGAGGACATCTGTGGGCACGGATTTATTTGGCTTTCTTCTCTCCCACTTTTGCTGCATTTTATATAAACATTTTCAAGCTGCCTCACACAGATTCCTGTATGGTTCCCCCTAGCAACTTGTTTTGAGCCCGAACACTTTCCATTTATGACTGCTGCATGTTTCCTACCCCTTGGCCAATTTAGACCCAATGCCCTAGTGTTCTTTCCAATCCGTGAGCTGGGTGACAGCTGACAGGAGGTGAGTGACAGATGGGCAGTTCACCTCAAATCATACTTTGGTTTACAACATTGAGAGTGATGATCTTGCAAAAGAAAAAGAAAAGAAAGAGAGCTTTTGTGGGGTCTTTCTTATTTCTTATTTCCTTGGACCTTCTTCTGGGCAATGAAAATACTTCCAGGACGCCAAGGCAGTTGACACAGTGACTTCTCTATATGCTGTTTCCTAAGCTGAGTTTTCTCTGCCTGCTTCTTTTCTTCCCCACCCCCACCCCAGCTTTACTGATGTATAATTGACAAAAATTCCATATATTTAGGGAGTACGATGTGATTATTTGGTATATGTATACCTTGTAAAATGATGACCACATAATTAACACATTCATCACCTCATATAACTAGGTTTTTCGTGGTGAGAAAAAAATAAGGTCTACTCTTAGCAAATTTCAAGTGTGCAATAGAGTTTTATGAACTATAGTTGCCATGCTGCACATTAGATCCCCAGACTTTATTCATCTTATAATTGAAAGTTTGTGCTTTTGGACTGACGTTCCTGCTTTCCCCCCAACCTCTAGCCCCTGGCAATCACTGTCCTAGTCTCCGCTTCTGGGTTCAACTTTTTTAGATTGTACCTATCAGTGAGATTATTCAGTATTTGTCTTTCTATGTGTGGCTTATTTCGCTTAGCCTGATGTCCTCAAGGTTTATCCATGTTGTCACAAATAGCAGGATTTCTTTCTTTTCAAGGCTGGAGAGTATTCTACTGTATATACCACATTTTCTTTATTCACTGATCAAAGGATACTTAGTTTGTTTCCATATCTTGGCTATTGCAAATAATGTGGCAGGAAACATGGCAGTGCTAACATCTCTTTCAGATCTTGATTTTAATTCTTTTGGATATCTATCCAGAAGTGGGGTTGCTAGATCAAATCGTAGTTCTGTTTTTAATTTTTCGAGGAAGCTTCATACTGTTTTCATGTGTATAAGGCTTTTTCTAACAGAAAAGCAGAGACCAGACACTGCTCACTGCTCTGCCAGGCTCTTTTTGAGTATAAACGTGCACGTCTATGTGTTTGTGTCCATGTGATTGAAAAAGGGTTAAAAAAAAAAAATCAGAACCTTAATGGAAACTGGGCAAAGCTTGGTTTGGGGATTTACAAAGAGAGATGCCTCATTTTCTGCTTTTGAGGCTTCATAATTTTGCCTCTGAAGAGTCTCCTCCACAAAGCGTTTCATATGGAGTTTTGGAGATAGTGCCATGTCTTAATGCCTATACTTAGGCTGTGTTCCACACCTCAGTAAAGCACTTCTTCTCAACCCTCAACCCTGTGTGGTTGGACCTGACACTCAGTCTAACGGTCCTGGCAGGCAAAATGTTTGAGAAGACTCACTTTAGAATTGCCCATGGGAAAATATAAAAGTAGTCAATGGTTTTATGATTAAAAATTTAGCTACATTTCAATGGGTCATATTATATTTTGAATTAGCTAAACTCCAAAATAAGTATCAGCTCAAGAAAAATGTAAGTAATTATCTCATTCAGGCCATATATTTCTTTTATAGTTTAGAAAACGATAAAGGATTCCCACATTTCAGAAATAAAACCACTTGGGCTGCGAGTTCATTGCAAACTGTAGAGTCAATGGTTGAGTTGATTCTTGGGGAAATAGTATGAGTAGAGACAAACTTGGCTAATATAGAAAACATGTGGCTTGAGGTTTATGCAGAAATTAGGTAGGGTGAGAAACTACGTGATATTCCTGTTGCTTCTTCTTGCTCTTCACCCACAGAGGCCCTGCTAACCAAGCCCCACGCACTGTGTGAGCATCTGTCTCAACACAGTGTTCTAGGGACCCAGCGAGGTCCCTGTATTTCAACAGAAGTCTGGACTGTTCAGCTAAAGGGTTAAGGTCATTGTCTCCACAGCAGAGACTAGAAGTTTGTTCTAAAGTGAGCCTTTCTCAGGCCATTCTATGCCTCCCATTTCCAAAAACTAGAGCCCAGTGACTCTGGGGCTCTATTTTAATTTCTCACATTTCTCTAATTTATCTTGATTGGGAGGGGAGAATTTGGCACCATTGAAAATAGAAAAAACATATACTGTATTCATGTCAAGCCTTAAATTGGGCATCATATCTCTCAGAAAATCCATTGAGAATTTTCAAATTTGGCTAAGTGTCTCTGAAAATATTCTTCCACTGTATCTCTCATTGGAATAAATGGTCAGCCTGTGTGTCTATCACACCTAGAACGTATGGCCTTTGAAGGCAGGTAGAGTTGTACTGTTAATGAGGCCCAAACTTGAGCCTGAGCTGTGCTTTCCTTAGAAATCAGGGATCCCTGGAGACTAATGGCTAAAGCTCTCTGTTTGCTTCAGTGACCAAGAATTCCCTCAGGAGAGAACTTGCTCTATGAGAAGAGGAAACTAAGATACACCAATTTCAATGACAAGAACTGTGGATAATCCTGAACACTGTAATGGTACTACCAGGCTTTCAGCCCCTCTAGGCTTTTGCTTAGAATAAATTTGGCTTAAAAAAATAAGAGCACTCTAAAACCAAAAAGGGTTGTTTTTCTGAAATCTCTTAAGGATATTGAGAGTTCCAGGTTTTGGTAACATGAGTGCGAGAATCTGCAGGTGCCTTCCCCAACACTGAGCACTGGCAGCCTCTGTCGAGGCCTTAGGCACAGATGGAGATAGAGAGCTCTAGCTCTGTGGCTTGGATCTGGAGAGAAGGAAAAGAGACATTGCATGGCAGCCCAGACGCTCAGTGCACAAAGCACATACGAGGCATTCTTTAGGACTCCTAGAATAGTCTGGGAGGAGTTTGAGAGGGGTTTGGAGCTCCCACAAAACTGTTAGGGGTCAGCACCATGGGAATACTAGTGTACAACTATTGTTTCTCTGTTTTTACCCCTTAGATAGGATGAAATGGCTTGGAAGATGTGTGTGTGTGTGTAGTTATATATTATATAATTAAATATGTGATTAATATTTTATTCATCTAATATATTACATATGTGTGTGGTGTGAATTTTTGGTGTCAAGGATAGCATCTTGTACATAGAAATTTAGAGTTTTAATGAATTAATTGTTGGCAATAGGTATCATTATGCAAAGATGTTTTTAGTAATTTCCATTTTGAATAAACCCAAATTATTTTAGATCCAGAATAATTTCTTTTAGGCTGTAGGCAAAGAGGCCTGGGATTGGTTTGCATGAATATGAATTATGTACACGTTGGGAAGAAGTTTTGGGAGTCAAGACAGCATGATGACTCCACCAGAAATCCTTTTTTCAGAAAGTACGTTTAGACATTTCATAAGCCTTTACTGGTCATAAACAACAATTCCTTGCGCACAATGTTGGCAAGCAAAATCATTGTTTTCTGTAAACTATCTCTTTTAGTACAAAAAAAATTCTGTTCTTGGAACAATATCAAGTTATGTTTTAAGGATAAACTACAGTAGAATGAGTTATCTCACTTTCTTAAAGAGTTCCAGTTCTGAGGCTTTAAGTATATATATATATAAAGCATATATATGTATATATATATATATATCTGATTGACTAAAAAGAATAGAGGAAGAGTCTTTATTGTTATAAGACAAATGATAGAATTTTATGATGGGCTGTGGCTTCTCAGATCTGGCCAACTCTGAGATTCTGCTCAAGTTTACTATGTGAAAGGTCAGATGATTCACATCTTCTCCCAAAAGAAAGCATTCATTGCAAGGTACTGTCATTAAAGGAGTTATTTTATAATCACTCCTCAAATTGAAATAATACTTTATACTTTCAAATTTCCTTTGCATACTTAATCTCATTTTGTACGGTTAAAATTACTGTTGCCATCTTGGCCCTCATCCATCTTGACTGGGGTTCATTGTTTTCTATGGACAGACACTTCAGGTTTGAATAATGTTTTCTAAGATTCAATTACATTTACTGAGTTGGTTTAAGCACACAAGTTATAAATGCTATGCCTTGTATACTCATATTTATCATTATGCATCAGGTTCTTCATTAGTCTATAAAAGTTTGCTGAATGAGGGCTATCTCACCAGCCATAGTCAAATTGAGTGACATTATTATATTTTATGTTCTCCCCTAGATTCACATACACTCTGTACCTATAAAGGTCAATAAATAGAGTAGAATTTTTATATTCTCAGTTTTAGGCATGGGAAAAGCAGTGTAGAGTAGATCCAGAGTCAGATTCCCCCAGTGCTTTATGATGTTTGCCATTGAAGATGGTAGTTTCTCTAAGGTTAAGATATTAAAAAGAATAAGCTCCCCCAAATGAAGAAACATGCTCAATTATTGTGATTTTTGCTGAAATACAAGTGAAAATTTCAGCTGGCACTGTCCTTACACAGTCGTTCTGAAAATGAATCCGTTCGATTGCTGTCTTTCAGTTATCAATTTTGATTTTTTTCAATTATCTTTCAATTTAATCTCCACTGATTCCTAGAGAGACTAAGATGACAAGGGAATTAGAATCATCTAGTCTAGAACTATCTGGTCTGAGGGTCATAACATGTCTCATTAAAGACGCCCAGGATGATATATTAAAACCCACTGAGATAGTAATAAATTATTTTCTAAATCATGCCTGTAATATTATTGTGTGTATCTTCCTAAGAAAAGTTCAAATTACTAAATGCAAGAGGCAGAAGTGTCTAATGGGGTGTTAAATCTATTCATTCAAAGATACCTCTGGGTATACAGAAAAATCCAGTTTAAAGCTTAGCCAAGATTCTTTCCTTTTCTACGCAAAGAAAAGATTTGAAAGATTTGGAAGCAAACACTTTTTTTCTGGGACAAAGCTTGGCTATAAGAAAAAAAATATTCGGTTTTCTTCCCAGCAAGAAATACCTTATAAATGGAAAATATGATCAAATCATTTTTCATTCGTAGTCTTCACTGGCTTCTTGTTGCCTGCAAGATAAAATTGAAACTCCTTTGTATATCACATAAGATCCTTTATGATCTGTGACATGCATTTTACCAGGCCCATCATGGATATGTCACATGTCATTCCTCACTAAATTCTTACAAAATGATGTCAATTTCCCCAGTTTAGAGCTGAAAAAACAGATACTCAGAGAAGTTGCCTGAAGCCACATAGCAGTTAGGTGGGCATAGCTAGAATATTTGATATCAAATATTGTCTAACCATGCTGTGCTAGCCTCCCAACTTCCTTGCAGAAATTGCATTAAACATGCCCAGAAAAGTCAAACACACACACCCACATGCACACACACACACACACCACACACACACACACACTACACACATCCCCAGAGGGAGAGCGACATGGAGAGAGAGTTATTTCCCAATTCAAATGGAAATCTGAAGGAAGAAATGGCTTGAGGATATGGTGAAGATAGTGAAGGTGGGTTAACTCACGGATTTAGGTTGTTTCATTCCAATGATGCCCGAGAGCGTGAGAATCTCTAGAGAAAAATTTAAATCCCTAAAGGAAATTTTCTTTCTTTTTAGCTCACAACATGTGCTGTGATTAATGATCATTCCTCTTAGAGCAGCAGATGCCATTAAAAAAAAAAATTCACAAACTCTGGGCAGCAATAATCTAGAGGAATGTGCTACTGACCCCAGAAAAGAGCAGACATCTAGGCCTGCGCCATCCAATACAGCAGCCACATAACGCATGCATCTGTTCAGCACTAGAAATGTGGTTGTTTTGAACTGAGATGCACTTTAGGGTAAAAGACACTTTGGATTTCAAAGGCTTAGTATGAAAAGTAAAAATTTCTCATTCATAATATATTGATTACATGTGGAAATGATAATATTTTGAATGCACTGGGTTAAATATATGTTATTAAAATTAATTTCACCTATTCACTTTTTAAATGTTACTGTGAAGTTTAAGACTGCATGCGTGGCTTACTTTGCATTTGTTCTGGACAGCTCTAGTCTAGTCTAGGCAGAAGTGGGTCCTTTGCCGATTTCCTTCCCAGGAGGCCTCAACTTGAAAAAAAAATGTGGAAGAGAGGAGCATTTATAAAAATGCAGAACAAATTTGCATTTGTTTTTCAGTCTGAGGCCTACTGGGGACAGCATCTCTTCAACATATGTGGCCCAGGAACACAGCAGATCACAGCTGCTGAACTGACTATGGCCTCCAAGAGCTGTGATTTCCTAAGGGGTCAAGCTGTGCATCCTAGAGGAGTTTTGATCACATTTTTCTATTTCTGTATGTTCAAATCAGGCCAATATCCATAAACACAAGAATATAGAAAGCAGCAACGAATGCTCCAGAGCCTTAAGTAACAATCTCCTGAGCTGGATCCCAGATGAGGTAGGATCACTCATCTGGATGAGAATAGAAATCCATAAAACTAGTTAGATATGTCATTGATAGTCTGCCTTCTGTACCCTTATAATTTCTAGTACTCATATCATACTTGAGAGCTTAGTTTCTGTATTTATCTGTGTGACATAAAGCATATAGATGTAGCCACTACAAAAAATGGCTCAAATATGATAGAAGTTAATATTTCACTGAAATGAAATAAAAAATAAGAGTTTTCAATTGATGGAAGGCTCTTTTTCAGATAGTGACTTGAGACCTTGGCTCTTTCCATCTTGTGACCTGCCCCACTTTGATACATGACCTCCAAGGTCACAGTGTTCATCTTTGTTATGCTGGAAGGGAAAGTGCTTGATGGTCACAATTCCATTCATTAGAATTCAGTTGTAGCCTACCTGTGGGCCCTCAAAGAAAAGGACGATTTTGGCAGACACAAAGCAGTCTCTTACATAGTCGGCTCTTCTCGTTCACCAAACGCCAACTCTTCCTTTACATAAAACACACTCATTCTTGCCTCAAGGGAGACAGCACAAAGCTCTATCCAGCTGCTGCACCAGTTCAAAGTCCATTCTTGCATTACTATAAAGAAATACCTGAAGCTGGGTAACTTATAATAAAAAGAGATCTAACTGGCTCACAATTCCACAGGCTGTATAGGAAGTATAGTAGCTTCTGCTTCTGGGGAGGCCTCAGGAAACATATAATCATGGTGGAAAGTGAAGGGGGAGTAGATACATCCTACATGGCTGGTAGAGCAGGAGGAAGGAAGGGGAGAACTCACTATCACCACAACAGTACCAAGGGGGCTGGTGTTAAGCCATGAGCAATCTTCCCCATGATTCAGTCACCTCCCACCAGGTCCCAGCTTCAGTGCTGAGAATTACAATTCCATGAATTTGGGTGGGAACACAGATCAAAACCATATCACTTCTTAATCATGGAGATTTCATTTGTTTGTTTGTTTGTTTGGAGACAAGGTCTCACTGTTTTGCCCAAGCTGGAGTGCAGCGGTACCATCATAGCTCACTGCATCCTTGAATTCCTGGGTTCCAGCAATTCTCCTGCCTCAGCTTCCCAAGTAGCTAGGACACAGGTACATGCCATCATGCCAGCTAACTTTTTATTTGTAGAGATGAGGGTCTTGCTTTGTTGCCCAGGTTGGTCTTGAACTCCTGGGCTTGGGTGCTTTTCCAATCTCAGCCTCCCAAAGAGCTGGGATTACAGGCGTGGGCCACCATACCCAGTCTGCAGAGTTATTTTTGATACAAGAACAATGGTTTTCATTGTGTAAGTGGTTAATGGTTTCATAGAATAAGTGTATAACAATTTGAGTCAATTACTTGACATCGTATGGGCAAATGTAAGTTTCTACTGATTGAGTTGGAGTTTTGCTAATGATAGCTTCAGTGCAGTGTTTGTATCTTCTTTATACATTCTTAATAGACATTAACCCACCCTTTCCTTCATATTACCATCTCAGTGCCACTCCGCACATCCCAATTCCAGCCGTGGGGTCATGGCAACCTCTGGAAGTCAGGACTAAGCATGGAATAAAACCTTGTCTCAAAGTCTTTTGTTTTCATTCATTTGTTTTTTAAAGCAGTGCTTTGGCCTTTGGGAAGTATGTATGCGAACGGCAGGGCAAAAATGAGCCATCTTTGCTTAAGAAGTAGGGGTATTTGCTGTGCCTCTGGTTTCCAGTGTCTGTTCTTCAGAGGCCTGGGCAGGTGTTCCTGAAGCTAAATACCATCTCCCAATGCCAACACACAGCGATTCCCTTTTCTCACCATCGCCAGCCCATAACATGTGAATCCTAAATGAAAACAAATAGATTCAAACCACTGCTCCAAGCAGGAGTGCACCCAAATCCTCTACTTTCTCTGTACAGAGCTGGTTACATATTATACTCTTTGAACCTCATCTGCAAAATAATGATCATCTCCTTCAGATGTTTGCAGTAAAAAGTAAACAATAAATATCTGAAAATGTAGAGCCCAGTGCCTAATTGGTAATAAGTAATCAATTCATGATCATTTCTAACTTTTCTTACTTCAGCTTCTTTTCAACTCCAACACCTCTGTGCACCCCCACCATCCACCCACCAACCCACACCTTGATTGTGGCTTTCGGTGTCCTGATTGCCAGGTCAAGCTTTCTCACTCTCTCCTGCTGCCCCAGCACTTCTCAGCCCCAGCTGAAGAGGTTTTAGAACCGTCTTTCCCCTTAGTGTTCTGCCAACTCGCTCCACGACTGTCTAGTTCCATCTGGCCCCAGCCCACTTTTGTTTTATGCCTTTGGCTATTGGTAGCAAAAAATCAGTGGCTACACTAGCCGGAGACTGTCAAGGCCAGCCTGAGGAACCAAGAGCAGACTGGGATCTGGAGAGTACGTGTGAGTGTGTATGTGTGATTATGTGTGTTTCTGTGTGAAAGAGAAGTTGGGTGAGAGTGAAGGTATGCAAGCAAATGTGACTGAAAGTATTTTACAATCTGTTAGTAAGAAATTTGAATGTAGTAATACATAAGCCAGAGGATGAACAAATGTGAATGATACAGAAGAAAGGAGATAAAGAGAAGCCAGTGGGATATGTCATTGAATTAAGTTGAAAAGAGGAGAAAAATGTTTGTTAGGAATGTAGTGGGGAAGGAAAAAATAGTATTAAAATATATGGAGATATGTATTATACACACACACACACGTGTGTCTATGTGTATGTATATATGTATAAATTTTATGAACTTAAGTCATGAAAAATAGATTGTTCCAAAGCTTAATAAGTTAGGGGTCAATTCAGGAAAAATCCTTACTGCTCTATATGCAACTCTTCTTCCCTAGGGGATAAACGTAGCCCCAGTCAAACAATCTATATATAGAAAAGACCGGCACCCTTAAGAGAGGAAGGCTTGATTCATGAGTAATGATGGCCAGTGTCCATTCCAGGAAACCCAGCATCTGATCTTAACCACAATCCCTTAAGGCTGGATGCCTTAGCCATATATGGAGTGCTATAGGGAAAGGAAGGGAGTCTCTTTCTGGAGTCTCTGCAGATGCTGTGAGTGGCATCCAGCCTATCTTCAAGTCAGCTCAAATTCAGAGGAAAGGACTTCTGCTTTGATAGGGACCAACTAGACCCGACAGAAGGAAACAGACACATAAGCACAGGCCAACCTTGCTGAAGGAACATTGCTTGGTTTCCTTTTTCTGTAGAAAGGAGCCAGTGTTCTGTGGTGCGCTGCCTTCTGTGTCTCAGAAGGGATGTTTTTTTCTGAGCCTAACTCTGTTATCATCCTGTTTGCACTTGGTGACTCACAGCAGATGCTCTGGCTTTCCCACAGCTGTGCCCTTATCACTGCGGGGCAAGCAGAGCAGGAGTCACATCTGCGTGGTCCTGACCTTACCCTCCTGGGGCTGCTCCTATGCCAGCCATTCCCAATTCAGAGGGGCTGCAATAGCATTTCCATGGTAATGGAGACAATTCACAGGAAAATAGTTTATTTGAATAGCAACTGTTTTGACCAGGTTTTGGACTGTGGAAAGCCCCTAGTGTAGTCACAACATTAACCGCACAAACAACAACTATTAGTACTATTACTGTTATATTATTATTACTATACAGGGAAGTGAACCAATACCACCATGAATCAAACATTCTCCTGGAATTTTAGCATCTGATTTGGAAACATATTTCTTATTCATTGACAGACAAAGGGAAACTTCAGTAATATCTCTATAGCCTTATAAAAAATGAATGCAGAAATATGTTTGAATGTCCTGCTATCCGACTTTCCTCACAGTATGCAACAACACCACTACAAATATTAGAGGAGAGAAAGCAGAAAGTAGCTCCAAGGCAAATTCCAGCCAAGGGCCATTTTATCATATCTTTTTCTCTGTGTCACTTTGGGTTTTGGGAAATCTTTTAAGTTGTATATCCAAAAGAGATTTTTGAAGGGTTAACAGTGTCATGGATTAATCACCCTTCATGTCAATTGTCTCACAATCCCAAGGCATTATGAAACCTCTTGTAAGTAAAGAAATTGTCATTTTATTTTAAAGGTTTCATTTTGAGATAATTGTAGATTCACAAGCAATTGTAAGAAATAATGTAAAGAATTTCCACATTCCCTTTACCTAGTTTTCCCCATCTCGCAAAAGTTATCTGTACAAAACCACAATTAAATATCAACCAGGATATTGGCATTGACACAACCCATAGATCTTATCTAGATATTCAGACTTCCCTAGTTTAGCTATACTCATACTCATGTGTGTATACATTTACTCCTATGTAATTCCATCGCATGTATGGGTTTGTGTATCTACCACCTGAGTCAAGATACAGGACAGTTCACCACAAGGATCTCTTTTATATTGCTCAAAGCAAAAGAACATTTCTCACTGAGTGGTACAAGGGAATACCTGTCGTTGAGGAATTATAAAAAGAGTGAGGAAAAAACTCACATCTTGAGCTTGTAAATCAGTGATTACTATGCTTTCATAGAACATGTTATCAAACAGTTCTTTTTCTTCCCCTTTAATTCACTTAGCAATCATTTTAGAGGGAGGGTGCTAGACATTAAAAAAAAAAATTATTAACACACATGGTTCTGGCCAGGCATGGTGGTTCATGCATATAATCCCAGCACTTTGGGAGGCCGAGGTGGAAAGATCCCTTGAGTCTCAGAATTGGAGACCAGCCTTGGCAACATAGTGAGACCCCCATCTCTACAGAAAATAAAAAAATTAGCTGGGCGTGATGACACACACCTGTAGTTCCAGTTAGGAAGCTAAGGTGGAAGGACTGCTTAAGCACAGGAGTTTGAGGCTGCAGTGAGCCGTGATTGCACTACTGCACTTCAGCCTGGTCAACAGAGTTAGACTTTGTCTTAAAAATAAATAAATAAAGTAAAGACACATGGTCCTTCAAAGGGAGAGGTGTAAACAACCAGTGGTATTTTGATGAATAATAGAAGGATGTACAAAGAACCAGTAGAAACAATATTCAGTCAACATTTGTAAAAAGTTGGGTGATTATACCAATGTGCTAGAATAAATCTGTCCCAACTTTTTCTGGCAGGGACAATGTTCCTTTTCCTCTCTACACAATTCTTATCAAAACTCAATGAGACCCACACACAGGAATGTAAAAAGCTGGGAAAAGGTCACGAATATACCCCCAAACCTGTTTGGATTGAAATGATTTTCGAAGGGTGAAGACTATGAAATTGTTCAGCAAGGACCCCACTATTAAGTCTGTCACACTTAGGGAATTTTTGTATTTTTACCTTCACCATTTTCATAAACTTATCAAATTAGTCAGAACACACATGGTTAGATACCATTGAATTAAAAGAATGGATGCTGCTTTTACCTTGTCTTGAGGAAGTGAAACCCAAATTATCTGGTAGATATCTGAAAAACCTGACATTCCTGTTCCAGAGATAACAGCATTTATGTGTATTTGTTTCTTCCTTCAAAACTGCACTAATAACATCTGTGTTTGTGGGAGAGGGGGCTTCTTACCTGTATAAAAGTAATGGAAACATGGTGCTGTACAGACTAAGTGGAGAGTTGAGGTATTCACATCAACCAGTCAAACAACAGTAAATGTAGCAGGTCATGAGAAGAGAGAAATGTGCATGGCTTATGATATGGGTGAATGAGGGCAGGACTAGAATCCAGCCCAGGTGTTGGAAAGTGAGAGAGCAGGGAGGAAGTATGTCCCGTGAGAGAGAAATTACATAAGCAGGTGAGAAAATGAGAATTATATTCAAGAACAGTGAGAGTCCAGGTCAGTTGAGAGTGTGGAATTCAAATCAGGAATCATGAGAGTGGTGGGCTCTCAGATCAGATGGCTCAGACTCAAATCCCAGATACACCACGTACTGGATGTATAAATTGGGGAATGAATTAACCTCTCTCTGCCTCAGTGTTGTCACTTATAAACTGGGGATAATCGTACCCATCTCATGGGATTATAGTGAGAATTAAAGAAGATAACTTGTAAAAATCACTTCTCAGAGTGCCTTACATAGAAGTGCTTTCGGTATTATGACTACTATTCTAAATATATTTATTATGAGATAATATTTTGTTAAGCCTTAAATGTTATCTTAACAGACAAAAACAACTAAAGATTTTAACTTGTAGCAATAGTATATCATTTTAAATACAGCAGTATGTAGGGAGGTGTAAAAAGGTCTTTCCATAGAGACTGCATTAAAAGAGGATGAGAATTGAGACAGGGAAAAGCTTTAGGAAGAAGGAAAATCATCATAGCATGAGAAAAGGAGAGCCTGGTTTGGAATAGAAGAGAGAGACCTTGAAGGAAAACTGTGTGGAATTAGGAGTTACTGGATACTATAGATGAGAAGAAAGATGCATCTTTCTCTTTTTCAAATTCTGGAAAAGCTTGTATGATGAATTATATGAAATAGGGAGTTGGTTTTGGTGTAGAATGAGGAAAAGGATAATGCGTTTATTCTGCATAAAAAAATTGACAGTGAGAGTAGAATATTCTATATCAGTTGGGGTTCAATCAGAGGAATAGAACTGGTGGGAGCTCTCTCTCTCTCTCTCTCAATATATCACATCTATATATTTTAACACATACATATGTATAAATATTTTATATGCATATGCACATTATATAAATATAGATATGGATTTACTTATTATGTAAGATTAGCTCACACAATTGTGAGGTCTGGCTAGGTAAGCCTGAAGTCTACAGAGCAGGCATCAGGAAGAGATGATCACAAGCAGGCAGGACCCCATGAGCTCCAGCTGAGGCTTAAAGCCCACAAAAAGAAGGGAGTCCAGGGGTGCAGGCCTGGTGGTGTCTCTGATTTTCATGGAAGGGCTAGTCCGTCTCTAAATGACTTCTGCCTAATGAAGTGCAGCACCCAAGGATAATCTCTCTGTTGATGAACTCAAAATCAACTGATTTGGGGCTTTATTTACATCTCCTCTTACTGGAGAATTCAAACTATAGTTTGATTGAGTCACTGGTAGAAGGTGCATGTCTTCACCACTGCCTCCCTCCTGCACTCTAACTCTCAAAAGAAAATGTTTCTTGTAGCCTAACTCTAACTGGAAACACACTAGAAAGGAAAGTCAGGGAAATGTGTTCAGCCTAGCCAAGCTGATGCATCCCAAAGCCATCACACATTACAGTGGTGATGGCATATATGTTATGAGGAAAATAGACTGAAAATGAGTAAAAGATACACAAAGCCGGGCATGGTGGCTCATGCCTGTAATCTCAGCACTTTGGGAGGCCCAGGTGGGCAGATCACCTGAGGTGGGGAGTTCGAGACCAGCCTGACCAACAGGGAGAAACCTGGTCTCTATTAAAACTACAAAATTAGGCCGGGTGCGGTGGCTCAAGCCTGTAATCCCAGCACTTTGGGAGGCCGAGACGGGCGGATCACGAGGTCAGGAGATCGAGACCATCCTGGCTAACACGGTGAAACCCCGTCTCTACTAAAAATACAAAAATAGCCGGGCGAGGTGGCAGGCGCCTGTAGTCCCAGCTACTTGGGAGGCTGAGGCAGGAGAATGGTGTAAACCAGGGAGGCGGAGCTTGCAGTGAGCTGAGATCCGGCCACTGCACTCCAGTCGGGCGACAAAGCGAGACTCCGCCTCAAAAAAAAAAAAAAAATTAGCTGGCATGGTGGCACGTGCCTGTAATCCTAGCTACTCAGGAGGCTGAGGAAGGAGAATCACTTGAACCCAGGAGGCGGAGGTCGTGGTGAGCCGAGAACATGCCTCTGCACTCCAGCCTGGGCAACAAGAGTGATGCTCTGTCTCAAAAAAAAAAAAAAAAAAATGCAGACAGATGATAAGGATTTGAGTAATAACAGAGAGCTGATAGGTGGATTAGGAAGCAGGAATTATTCATCAGGAAAAAGAGAGAAAGAAGTAAGAGTAAACCTTGGGCAGTACCCATAATGAGGCTACATCAGGAAGAACATGAGTAGTAAAGGAGCAGTGAAGCCAGCATGGTAGGAGAGAGCCACTAAAGGTTAGGAATGCAGAAGGCAAGGGCGCATATACTGTCGATTACTCTCCTGCTTAGAACACCTATGAATCCCTGTCACCTGTCAAATAGCAACAGTATACACTGAAACTGGTAGTCAAGGTCCCTCATGCAGTGACCCCACATAGTTTTCTATCTTCGCCCTCAGCCACTCTTCCATACTCATGACCCCTCTGCTCTAACCTTACTGGACTTCTAGCTACTCTCCAGCCACAACTGATGCTTGACATCTTCTCTTGGAATGCTCTTCCTCCTTACCTAGCAGTCACCTGTTTATTATATGTTGTCTGGTTCAAATACTGCCTTCTGTCTTTTGCCTTCTCCAATCCTCATCCTCCATACTATTCAGAAATTAGAATTTCATGTCTTCTTCTGCTAAAGCATTTATGCTACAAACATTAAATTACCTGACTCCTTCACTCAGTTTTAAATTTCTCAGGGATACAACTATATGATATTTGCATTTGATCCCTAGCCTGTAGCACGATGCCTGGAAAATAGTAGATTTTTTTTTCAAATGAATGAAAAAAATAATGATTGAATGAATAAATCCATTAAATATTCAATAGAGGCCCTTTGGAAACAATGTTCTCCCCTCCCCCTTGTTATATCACTCAGAGACTTGAGGAATTGTATTCTTGGCTGCATATGAGAAAGCAAGTCATCATCTATTCATTTACCATTCATTCATTTTTTTTTTTAATGTAAGCTTAGTTTATTGAGAAACATATAGAAAAGGCATTTGAGGGAAGGTTTGGCTTCACATGGTCCCTCAGTTAACCTTAACAGTCAAGAAAGACTACTTGTTAGATGTAAATGAAATCCTAAGCTGCTTTCCAAGTTCTCATAGTAGGTGACTGAATCTAAATGTGAGGAAGGTGTGGACCATATTCAGGTGGGGGGAGTTCAAGTGATCTGAAAGCACAGGCTACAGACCTATTCATGACATCTTGATGCCTTTAGTTTTTGAAGCAGATCAAAAGGACCATGTATAGCAAGCTCTAGAAGTGTCCAGAAACAATTCTGATTTTATAGCCTCCTTTCATCTTTATGACTAAAATTAGCAAGTGGGACCAAGGTTTATGCTGATGACCTCAGCATAAATCCTCAAGGCTGCCATAATCAGAAGAAAACATTTCTAAGTTGACAATTGTCTTGTGTACCTTGTCCCTTCCTGTGGCACTTTCTTGTGCCCATAGTTTGTTCTAACTGCTGCTAATTCCTCATAATTCTATACAGTTTTTCTTCAGCAATAGACTGTTAGACCCTGGTCACCATGCCTCTATGCTGTCATTGTCCAAATACTGTCAAAATTGCAAAGGAAAAACAAGAGATGCCCTGTGGATCATCCAAGTGCCAAATGTATTCTCCCCCGACTCCACTGTGGTGGGGCATTACCATCTCCTCCTTATGATCAAGTTCATTTACCCTACTAGGGTGGTGATTCCTTTTTTCGCCTGCTGGTCCCTCGGCCAAGGAACCTGAGTGACTGGGTGAGAGCCATACCTGAGTGACTGGATGAGAGAAAACTCTTGCTGTGTCTGTCCCCTGGAAGAAATGTTCCTCCTCTGGGAAACACGATCCCCAGTATTGATCCAACTTCACTGGTGATACTGAACTTTATTCTGAGCAAGGTTCACACAAATATATAACAATAATTGGTTCAGGCTATTTTAAAATTGAAAGTCTTATCAAACAGAAAGGACAATCTCAGCAAAGTAAACTCTAGAATCTAGATAGTGGGGCATAGGTGATTTGTCAAGAAGAACCCAGAGACGTGGGTTTGAATCCTCGCCCTGTGGCCTACTGTCAGTGTGAGGGTGGACAAGTTACTAAACCTTGGCTTAGTCTACTCATCATTCAGAGTCAGTACTTTCTATTTGACAGGATTTTTGTGAGGACTAAATTAGAGGGTTGCACAGAAGAACCTATACTAAGTAGACTTCAATTCAACAATGCCAGACCCTTCCACCTTGCTTTCTAAGATTATGCAGGGGGTTCTCAGCAGGAAGATGATGTGCTTGCCATTCTACTTCATCTATGTTTCCCAACCCCCTCTTGCTTCTCACTTAATTACAATCCAGAATGACCTCTGGAAAAGATAACCTAGGAAACCACAAAACAAATATAGAAGTGTTTAAATTTTCTCAGCAACAAAAATAGCTGGGGTGACTGGTCTTTCTCAAGACTCCTTGATGCATGACTAAGAGAATTTTGAAATGTCTTTTAAGTTTTCTTACTAGGGACACTGGTATTTCCCCACCATCCCACTTCTATTATCCAAAGAGTTGTGCCATTTCTCAGAGAAGTTTTCAAACCTTCTTCATGCAGCTATGTTTGGAAATGAACTAATATTTTTAGAGTGCTGAAACATGATATGTATGAGTTTTAGAGTCCCTTGATGACAATGAATATGTAAATGTATGGATACATGCATCATATAAGGCGTTATATACTGGAAGCAAGAATGAAGGTGAGAGTGAGAAAACAAGAAAGCAGGAGAGCTAGAGAGAGAGAGAGAGAGAGCGAGTAATGAAGAGCTTTCTATGATGATACATAGTTTAAGCTGGAGGTGGGGTGAAGTGGCCTAGTGGTTAAAGCTTTGGTCTTGAGTTTATATCCCAGCTCTGCTCCTCACTCTCTGTATGTCCTTGGCACACCTCTGAAACTTTCTAGGCCTTGATTGTCTCATCTGTAAAATGGAAATAATATGACTAACTACTGGCTTCATAGAGTCATAGAGATGTGGTAGATGCGATTATGAATGTTAAATGCTTTGTATGGTGCCAAGCATAAAGTAAGCACTAATTACATAGAATGCATTATCTGTTAATGGCGCTTTCGTCTTCCAAAAAAACCATCCCAATACTAAACTGAATTCTTTTTTTTTTTTTTTTTTTTTTTTGAGACGGAGTCTTGCTCTGTCGCGGGGCTGGAGTGCAGTGGCCGGATCTCAGCTCACTGCAAACTCTGCCTCCCGGGTTCACTCCATTCTCCTGCCTCAGCCTCCCGAGTAGCTGGGACTACAGACGCCCGCCACCTCGCCCTGCTAGTTTTTTGTATTTTTTAGTAGAGACGGGGTTTCACAGTGTTCGCCAGGATGGTCTCGATCTCCTGACCTCGTGATCCGCCCGTCTCGGCCTCCCAAAGTGCTGGGATTACAGGCTTGAGCCACCACGCCCGGCCACTAAACTGAATTCTTGCAAAGGAAGGGACCGGCCCCATCTGAAGTTCCTCACCGTTGGCACATTTGCTGGACAAAGCTTATTTCACCCAACATCCATTTCTACCATTTATTTTACCTATTTGTATCTGGAAGACTAAAAGTAACATTTCACAGACTAATGTGCAACTAGGTTCTGGATGTGATACAGTTCTACCAATGAAATGGGCATTCTACCAGTGTAGGGACTGTCCAAGGGAGCTGGGTCTCCTGATGCTATGGGGGCTAGTGGGCAAAGTCAGGAGAGGGAGAACGTTTTCAGAGGTGGAAATTCACATTCCAGAGCCAGGTGGCTAACCCATGGCAGTCACACAGCTGGGGCGTTGGCCACAGTGGAAGCAGCATAGCAGCTCTTCCCAGTCTCAGCCCTGTAATTATGGTGATGCTACCTTGAATAAAGCAACTTCTCCTCTAGCCCTTCCAAAGATTGTGCAAGCACCATTGTGTGAAATCTCTTCTTCCATATCTGGACCCATTTCCTGTAATTTTACCTGAACTCTGAGTGACAGCACCTATCTGAGCTCTTTCAGTGCCCTTTACCTTGTTGCTGTGGTAGCTGAGACTTTGGATAAAATGGCCCATGTCCTATCTGTTGACTGCTAGGTGAAGCTTATGATGGGCATTGTGATTTAAAAAAAAGAAAAACAAGCAAAAACAAAACCCCAAGCACCCAAATCCAATCCTTTCCTACACAACACTTTGCAGAAATAAGGCATCAGACATGTTAAAGACCTTTGTGCTTTTACTGAACCAGTTGAATTCTTCATTAGCCTGTGGGGACCATTAAAAAATTAGAGTCAGCAATGGGCCACTCCTAATGAACGTGATTCAGTCCAAGTTTGGAGTGAGAGTGTGTACTACTAGTGAGAGGGTCATTGTCAGCATGCTTTAGACTGTCCTATTCTTGTTTGGGAAAATCTGTATACTTGGATATGTGGACTCACCACATACTGTTTATTCATCTGCTATTTTATACATTTATTCAGTAATTCAGTAGCTATTTGCTGAACCCTACTAATATAAATCGTTCTGTCTAGGTACGAGGGACACAGCAGTGGACAGAACGGGAAAAATGGAAAAATCCTTGTTTACATAGATGTTACTTTATAATGGGGGAAGAAAGACAAAATACTCATCAATCAAGCAATTAGTAAGAGAGTATGAGGTAGTGGTAAAGGCTATTCAGAAAAACAAAACAGGTAGGCACAGTGTACTTTTCTTAGGGTGAACAAAGGAAGCCCCTCCGATCAAGGTGGTAGCTAGTCAAAGACCTGAATAAAGATAGGTGGCAAGCCGTTTGTGTATTGGAGGAAGCACACTCCAGGCAGAGAGAATGGCAGCACTCATGCCCTGAGCTGGGAGACTGCTTGACAAGGGTGGGTCAGCCAGAAGGCCAGAGAGTGGAGTGAGGAAGGAGAAGAGCAGCTGGAGAGGATGCAGACACTTATGAGTCCTGGGAGGGACCTTTGATTTTAAGAGTGATGGGGAAACCATGATCTGGAGTGACCTTACCCAACTTACATTTGAGGATCAGCCTGGCTGCTGAGTGGAGTAAAGGTTTTGTATTCAAAGGGAAATAGACTTTGCGAGAGAGATTTGAGTGCAGATGGTTGTGAAGTTTGTTTGGGAACAGATTGTATAAGGGAGTGAAGGAGGCAGGAATGGGCAGAGGAAGAATTCAAACTGTGGTTGAGTTGACGTCTCAATTGGAGGCAAAGGTGGGGATGGGTGGTCAGGCCTTTGTAACCCCTCATCAAACAATCATTAGACATTGGCCACCCCTGGAAAGGAGGTGCAAGCTTGAGTGAGGCAGCTCCCTTTGATGAAGGTCGATTCCTGAGAAGGGACTAAGTTAAGAGCCATCAGGAAGTGATGCTTCCAGCAATTGGGGGAATGAGTGGCTCAAACCTAAATGGGCATTTGGGTATCAACAACAATCAACTCCTGTGCCATCTGCATCCAGCTGCTTCCTGTTTCTTCATCCCATCTGGCAATAGCTGCTCTAGGATTCTTACCAGTCTGTTTTTTCCAGGGGAAAAAACTGGTCTGTTGACTATAACTAACACTGACCTTCTTTACTACCCATTGTAGATTCTCAGCATTTGGCTCACTCCTCTGCTGGCCCAGTAGCTTATGTGATGGACAGACTCAGACACTCACTCCTAAGGGGTCTGAGCTGTGGTCACCATGCCCTTCTGGTTGCCCATGTACTGTCAAATGGGTCAGAGGAGAACCAAGAGATTCCCTGTGGATCACTGGGTGCCAAATATGTTCTTCCCTGACTCCAACACGATAGAGCAGCCCTACCTCCTAACAAACAGGCTTACTTCGACTATGGCAGTGATTCCCTTCCTTATCTGTTGCTCTCTTGGCCAAGAAGCTCAAGGTGACTGGGTGGTAGTTGTACTATAAAGTTTAATAAAACTCAGATGTTCCTTGGTGCAAGTGTTCCGTCTCTGGGAAACACAGACCCACAAAACCTAGAGTGTAGTGATGGGAAGCACAGATTCCCCAAGTGGGTCACTGGGAGTGAAGGTAAGCAGAGTTACTCTTATTTCTACTATGCAGTTCCCACATCCATAGATTCTTCCTTTGTTGATAATACAACATCATGTAATGGTCATTGATTTAAGGTGCGTACTTCATCTGCAAGCTGGCATCAGAGTTGCACCTTCACAAGGACAGTCCACAGCACTGCCAGGCCAGAAGTCTCTGGGTATCTCTGATGCTATAAAGTGGATTCTGCAATTATGATATTGCAATATGTATCTATAATTATGCGACAGTATATTATGTTGGCTCTCATGTTGTTGGATCACACTCTCTCTAAGCCTTTGAATAACAGTGCTGGCAGTGAGGCCCTGCAGGGAGGAAAGGCAAAGTTACTAGCTGGAATATGAGTTAAGTCTAATCAAGCAAAGCCAACCTCTTTCAGGATGAAAGTGATCCAGTGTAGTTAATTCACCAGCATGTGGGTAATTTGTCTCACTTAGGGATGCTACCAAACTGGGGACTCTGGTTTGGTCTTTATGGCTGAAATATTAAAAACTTAGTGGCCCTGGATTTCGAGACCAGCCTGGCCAACACGACAAAACCTGGTCTCTACTGAAAATACAAAGATTAGCCAGGTGTGGTGGTGCACACCTATAGTCTCAGTGAGTCAGGAGACTGAAACGAGAGAATTGCTTGAGCCCTGGAGGCAGAGATTGCTGAGATCACACCACTGCACTCCAGCCTGGGCAACAGAGCAAGACTCCATTAAAAAAAAAAAAAAAACCAAAAAGCAACAACCAAACAAACAAAAAACAACTTATCATGAGGTCAGGAGATCGAGACCATCCTGGCTAACATGGTGAAACCCCATCTCTACTAAAAATACTAAAGTAATTAGCCGGGCATGGTGGCAGGCACCAGTAGTCCCAGTACCAAAATTCCTAGGACAGCAAATAGTATATTAAACCTCTAATGCATCAGAATCATAGATATCTTTAAAAATATGGATTCTAAAGAAAACATGTCCTTGAAATAGACATATATTTATGAAATAAGAAACAGCTACTCAGGAGGCTGAGGCAGGAGAATGGCATGAACCTAAGAGGTGGAGCTTACAGTGAGCCAAGATGGTGCCACTGCACTCCAGCCTGGGCGACTGAGCAAGACTCTGTCTCAAAAAACAAACAAAAGTACAAACAAACAAACAAACAAAAAACAACTTAGTGGCAGTAATAAGCAAATGAGCTTTGGTAAGTGAAATCTCATACTGATGGGACCAAGCATAGGCTCCACTCTTGTGACCATGGCTATTCTGTTAATACACCTATTGTACCAGCTCTAGGGTGGACAGTGACAGAATGGCTGATGTCTTCTGCTCAGTACTTCTGCTGAAGTCATAAGGAACGTATACTTTAGTTCTAAAGGGAGACATCAGGGTAGTGCAGAACAGCATCAACTACACCAGGTAAGGGAGCATAATGGTTTCATGGATTGCTTAGTGAGCAAGAGAAAAGGGAGGAGGCAAGGATGACTCCTAGGTTTTCTACCTAATTATCGTGGTGAATAATGGAGCCACTCATTAGGTGGAAAGACTGGGGAAGTGCAATTTTGGAAATGGGTGAAAGGGTAAATGGACAGAATTTCAAGAATTTGGTTTAGTGTACATTCAGTTTAGTACACATTAAGTTAGTACACAAACATCTTGTGGTCATTTTGCCACTTTTCTGAAGGAGGTAGCATCTTAAAGATCGGTGTCCTAACGGACGTTTCTTTTCTCCCCGCCTAGAAGAATTGAGACTGGTTGATTTTATTTTAAGCCTTTGTATGACTCTTTGTGAAGATAAATTAGTACAAATGCTAAACAAGAGAGCATCACCCCTTTGTTTGGCCTTTTCAAAATTTACATCCATCTAACTTGATCCAAACAAGCAACTTCTCTTTACCAGGAACCCCATAACTTGCTCACTTGGCACGGAAGGACCTCCTGCAGCCCACAACTGAGTTATTGCCACCACAGAAGGAGGAAGGGAAAGCTTGTTTTTCCCTGTATTTTGTCGACCCGCTGCGTGATTTCAGAGGGATTCAGTACACAAAGGTTACCTACTGTATTTAAGGAGTGAGTGACTCATCAGGACAAGAATGTGGGTAAAGGGCCTCTCAGATAGTGACATTCTGCAGTTGTGCTCTTGTCTCTACAGCTGTGAGCTGCAGCTGAAAGAAGAAAGGTGGCTCTCATTCGACTAAAATAGGGACCTGCATCACTTATATTCTCTGTCTGTTTACCCAGGCAGTGGCAATGACTTTGTAGGAGTAAAATGAACATTTTCCCGATCTAATTGTTTTCCAAAATTATTCTCTTTGTGTGAAATAAACCTCATCCTCCTGGCCTTGGAATTTTTAATATACTATTTGCTGTCCTAGGAGTTTTGGTAGTTCCTCAAACTAATTGCGTATCTGAATGACTAAGGACAATTTAACAATAAAATTTCCTGGACTCTAATGCAGGAATTGCTGATTCGTGAAGCCTGGAGAAAAACCCGAGGAACGTATACTTTTTAGGGTAAATTTTGTTTTTTTGAAGTATAACACACAGAAAAGTTCACAGAATTACAGGTGTAAGTTCAAATAATTGTCATACAATGTATATTCTCATTTAATGCTTTTTGTTTCTTATTTCATAAATATATGTCTATTTCAAGGACATGTTTTCTTTAGAATCAATATTTTTAAAGATATCTATGATCCTGAGGCATTAGAGGTTTAAGAAAATCCAGTTTTGAGTATTTGAAATCTGTTAAATAATGTCACATACCAGAAGAAGTATCTCAGGTCTGAGTTAATAATAGTGAGGTTTGGTCCAATGTCAAGAATGTCTTTCCTAAAGCACTAAGTGAAAGGGAGGGGAATTAAAAACCAAGGCCTGATATCATGGTCTGTTGAGGATGGATGGGGTAGGTGCAGAGTAAATGAAGAGTAAGTAACGTTGGATTGCTATGTCAAGAGCAAAAACTGAGGAAGCAGAGCCAAGCAACTTTCTAGTTTTGGGTTCACAGGCTAAAAGGGGATAGAGCAGAATTCCAGAAAGAGAAGAGCCTTGGGCCTTATGGCCTAGGCTGTATCTGGGAGTGTCCTCCCTTGACATGGCTCATCATGATTAACCCCTCTGCACCCTCCTTGCCTGCTTGGGAAAGTGAATTTACACCACTGCTAGTCTATCTGCATTCTTACCATATTTTGGAAAGTTATTCTATTGTTCTATTACAGAGAAATCTTTGGCTAGAATTCAGTGGGATAGGCAGTAAAAAACATGTTCTCGCTTAGGAATGAGAAAAGAACAACAACAAAACTAGTTTTCCATCCCAGCTTGACCACTTATATTTTTCAATAAATTCCTAATTTTATCCTTTTAAACATAAGTAATGGTTACCTTTGGTGCTCCTAAGACCCAAGCTCTGGAGTCAGACTAATAGGGTTCAAATTCTTGCCTGTGATTTTGGGCAAATTGCTTAATATGTCTGTACTTCGGTTCCTTCATCTGTTAATTAGAAAGAATAATAGAGCCAGGCGTGGTGACTCATGCCTGTAATCCCAGCACTTTGGGAGGCCGAGGCAGGCGGATCACCTGAGGTCAGGAGTTTGAGGCTAGCCTGGCCAACATGGCAAAACCACGTCTCTACTAAAAATACAAAAATTAGCTGGGCATGATGGCAGTTACCTGTAATCCCAGCTACACAGGAGGCTGAGGCAGGAGAATCACTTGAACTGGGAGGTGGAGGTTGCAGTGAGCCAAGATTGCACCATTGCACTCCAGCCTGGGAAACAAGAGTGAAACTCTGTTAAAAAAAAAAAAAGAAAGAAAGAAATAAAAATAATATCTATTTATTAGGATTGCCATGTGGATGTAGAATTGTTTGAAGCTCCTGGCACATAGGAAACACTCAATAAATCCTAGCTATTATGGTGCTATACTCCTTGCCTTAATAACATCTGCAATATATTTTGAGTACCTTTAAATAAAAATTATATAAATATATGATTAAAGTATTATATTTCAAGGCAACATAAGTCATAAAATCAGAATTTCTTAAATATTGCCCACATCTATTTTTGGAATAATTTAACCTTCACCACTTATTCACTGCCGGAGAGAACTATGAATATTATCCAATAACTATTACCTAAGACTTACAGGTCTGAAAGAATGTTGCCAGAACCTAACAGACATTATTATCAGGGAAAGTCATTCCTAACTACAAATGACAATGTGACCCTCCATATTAGCATTAAAGAACAGTAGTTACATCCTTGTTCTTCTTCAGGTAATGAGTGAACCATCTCCACATTTTGGTAAAGTAGGTCACTCACTTACAGGAAACTGTGAGACTAAATTCTGATTCCACAAAGGCCGGGAAGACCCACCACACAAAACCACAACTGCTCCCCCTAATGGCTCATGCCTAGAATTTCACGCATACATCTTAGAAAAATCCCATCAGGCCAAAACGACTTTCCTATCAACATTAACAATGTGTCAGTAGTTAACACTCTCCTGTATTTTATAGAGAAACTTTAGGATAAAGGCATCTCAAAATGAAAGTTGAAAGGAAACTATAAAGCTGGAAAATACATTCAGGATGGGAGACACACTGAAGGTCAGCTTTGCTGATTTAATAGTTCTATGTGAATCCAGCACTGGTTACCTATATACATTGACAATAATCATATGCTTACCCTAATATCTAGAATGGAGCAAAGACTATTTTGGGGGCTGGGAAGCCCACTGTTTGTCATATTAAAGACTGTTTGATTATCTTTCGTGACTCCTCATACCATCTGGTGAGTAATAATGAGCTCATTCTACTTCATTGATTCCAACATTTGATTTTTAAAAGTGGTAATAAAGACCTTCGTTATCTCTAGCTAACTTGGATCTGACTATGAACTATACACAAAATTCCAGTTTTCAAAGGGAAATTCTTTTAGGAGAATGCTAGGCAAATGCTGGCCCACGTTGAGAGAATAAATTGACTCTGTACAGTCAGCGAAGTGATTATTTTTGTAATGGAGCCCACAGCAAAAACCCTTTGCGGCACCCAGAAGTCATCAACAGAGCTTGTTCTTGGCAAGCCGGAGCATTCTCTGCTGCAGAGAATTACTTTCTAATTACTAAAAACATGATACGGAAGGAACAAATGTTGGCTCCAACCAAGTGTATAATTGGTGGAAAAGTTCAGTGTAACTGTTCAATGTAACCATAAAGTAGAGTCTATGGGACTGTTACTGGGAACATAGGAGTGAGTGGGAGCCAGGTTTTCTTCTCTTTGTGGGATTTGGGAGTTAGGTTCTATCTCCTGTCTTTGAAAATTAACAACTGTTGATATTCGAGGATAAGCAAGGAAAAGCACTTCCAGGAACGGGAGGGCGCATAGGCTAATTGTATCAGTACGGCCTGTTGCTCTGTGGGCTTTGGCTGCTGCGGCCATATGATCTAAGATGTTAAAATAGCAGATGAACATTTGCTAGATGAAATAAGTTTGTCCTGATGGCTAGTTCCACTCTTCCCTCTCCTGATTGAAAAAAATGTTGGCTTTCTTTCACTGGGGTGTTCACCAGATAGAAACTAAAACCGGCTCTGTGAAGTGAGTGGGAGGGTGAGGAAGGAAAAACAGTCCAACTAAAGCAGCTGAAGTAGGAAAGGGTCATGTGAGGAAGTGGAAGAGGTGAATGCCCTGGAAAAGATGGATGGAGGCATTTTTCTTAGCCATTTCATGGTTGGATTTGGAGACACTGAATTTGGAAAAGCAGTCAGACAGAAGCGTTCTGGATCGCCAGGCTCTTGGCATACCACTGAGTGCCAATTCTCAGGGTGTTACCCAGTCATTCTTGGGGTTTGTTTAAACATGGCAAGAGTTCCTGGGAAAAACTCGAGGCCACATTAGCCATTTGAACTGTGAGTCCAAAGTAATTTTTTAGCCATTACAGTAGCATATGTATTTGCAGAGCAAAGACGAGTCACCAAGTCAGAGGACATCTGTTGTTCACAGTGTCAGTGTGAAACACCAGCGTGCTCCTGTCTTAGTTATGGGAACTGTGGAGCCCTGGTCCATGCTTCAGCTCTGCCATCTCCTAGGTAGTATCACAAAGCTCAATTGTGCCCCTGGACTTCTTCCTGGATGTAATCTAGGGATTGTCCTGGGGATGAAGGCAGAGTTATGCTTATTCCCACTTCTGCTTCTGCCATACCACTTTCTGTGATTACCTCGATGCTTCTCTGCCTACCTCTCCCCAGCTCATTTTATTCAGCTCATTTTCTTTTGACAAGTAACCATTCACTGACTAGCAAGTGCCTGACCAGAGGAATCCAAAATGACCTATAGTAACTTATACTCTGGTAAATCTAGATGACGTGACTATAGAATGAAACTAAACATCAGGTACATCTCAAGCACCATCTTCAGTAAATCTCAAGTTTCTTGACTGCCCACATGGATCTGTTTTTTAGACTTCATTATTTTTGTTCCTGTCTCTGCCACTCAATAGCTGCATGACATGGGTCAAGTTACATAACTTCCCTTTGCCTCACTTTCTTCATCTTACAATTATTATAAGGATTTAATGTAGTATATGTAAGATCCTGTTACATAGTAAGTGCTCAATAAACATTACTATCATGTTATCCTCTTTTTTCACTGCCCATTAAGAAGACACTGTTTTGTTTTGTTTTGTTTTGTTTTTTTGACGGAGTCTCGCTCTGTCACCCAGGCTGGAGTGCACTGGCGTGATCTCCGCTCATTGTAAACTCCACCTCCCGGGTTCACACCATTCTCTTGTCTCAGCCTCCCGAGTAGCTGGGACTACAGGCACCCGCCACCATGCCCCACGCCTGGCTAATTGTTTTTGTACTTTTAGTAGAGACGGGGTTTCACCATGTTAGCCAGGATGGTCTCGATCTCCTGACCTTGTGATCCACTCTCCTGACCTCGTGATCCACCTGCCGGGGCCTCCCAAAGTGCTGGGATTACAGGCGTGAGCCACCGTGCCCGGCCAAGAAGACACTGTTTTACATTAGATATCTTTCTTATTGCCTATCATTTTATTTACCACATGAACTTTGTTATATGTTGCTTTTTTCTTTATTGTTACAGGTGTAGTATCCTAAAACAGCAGCCAGATTTCCTCAACTTGGGGGGAGAAGGATCACAATTTTTATTCTCTCCATATCCTACATACAACCTAACAGTGTTAGACATACAAAGGGTACTTCAAAAACATGTGTTAATTGAATAAAGTATGAATAACAAGGAAGACTCTCTCTGAGTTACAACTCCATTAACATTTCCTCAGCAGAATGGCCCCCATACTTCATAGCTGCCTCTATGTCTTTATATAACACTCTCAGTTCTTTCTTTCTTAAGTCATTTTTCCTCCAACCTCTGAGTTTCTTGGCCCATTACATGGGACCAGGATCAAGTAATATGCTGTACAACATTTGATACCATTTGGTGGCTTCCCGAGTAGTGGTCTGTTTAAAGCCATAAACATACCTTCCTAATCTTGTAGGGCTTTCCTTTCATAGGCTAATCTTAATCAGACTATCTGTGTAGCCACCCTTTATCTTTCCAGCCATATATTCCCACATGCTACTGCCCCAGCTCACACACTTTGGGAGTCCCTAATAATAAGAATATACGTGTCAACTTCGTACAGAACTTACTTGGAGCTGTAAAAGTGTTAGAGGCAGATAGAGAATGGGTCTGAGAATTTTAGAAATTTCACCAGAAACACAGAGCAAATAAGAGGAAGGCCTACAACTCCCCCAGGTTCTGAAACTCGAAGTTTTCTTTCTCCCATGGTAGGCTGTTTCTTATGAAATTGAAAGACTGAGATTGTAGTAAGTAGGATGAAGTCAGGATGATGTGTATCTAGAATGAAACTAAGCTCCAGGTACACATCTCTAAGAATGAGCCCTACCTGGAATACAATTTCTCTGCAAACTTTACCAGCCTCGGAAAAAATTGTTCAGGAGTCTCATAAAGTACTTCCTCAAACCATGTCAGAAAGTGTGATTTCGGAAATGGGAGTGAGAGGATGAAGTATTTGCCTTCTCTGAGGTTTGGAAGCAAGAGAATTATTCCTGAGAAGGAGATTCTTTCCTCGTTAGTGGCAGCATGATGGATATGGATGACCCATTACCCCCTCTCATAAGGTATAGCTGGGCATCTCTGTTTTAGCAAAGAGAATAATTCCTCTGCCATGAATGTCCACGGCTGAAGCACACAGAAAGAGGAGTAGATCTGATCAAAGACCACATCCATGTTCATGGGTAGAACCATGGGGCCAGAGCGGGATGCTATAGTGGACACAGTGAATGTGCTTCCTGCCTCCCTGTCTCCATCTGCACAATTGCCTGACTCTGTGCTCTTTCTATGGCTGTGGAGTCAGGTTGTCACTGCCACCCTCACCCTACTAAATGTCAAGATGCCCCACGTGTGAGGCAGGCTGGTAGATAGACACTGCAACTGCACGCTGACTAAGCTGCTCTTCTGGGCATTGGCTTCCTTGGCTGTTTCCTGCAGAACTTAAAGATGCTCTCTGAAAGTGCCCAGTATCTTTGAAGAAGGCTGGGGTCCCTTGAAGATGGAATAGACTTTTCTCTCTTCTGCCTCCTAGGCAGACTGCTCTCAGAAAGTCTCTCTGCTAGAGTTGTTTAAATTCAAGCAATCAGTGATGCTTGTTACCAAACAGTGCCCAGCTTGCATAAGGACATCCTCATTGTTGCTCCTCTTTCCTCTGTGCTACACTCTCCATTTCCCCCATGCTCCTTAATAACGAGATAGCACATGAGATTTTGCTTTAGGCTTTGTAACTAGGAATATCAGCTAAGATAAGCATAGAGGCAGAAGCAAAGTTGAGATACTGAAATAAAATTATACAGCCTCATTCATTACAACCCAGTCTGCCTTCTACACCTACCACACCACCAATAATCTTTTTTTTGTAGTTGCTTTTTTTTCCTATTTTATTTTAGATTCAGGGGGTACATGTGCAGGTTTGTTACCTGGGTGTAGTGCAGGATGCTGAGGTTCGGAGTACAGATGAAACAGTTAGTTTTTCAACCTTTGCCCTCCCCCTTCCACCTCTAATAGTCCCCAGTGTCTATCGTTGCCACTTTCTGTCCATGAGTACCCAATGTTTAGCTCCCACGTACAAGTGAGAACATGTGGTGATTGGTTTTCTGTTCCTGTGTTAATCTGCTTAGGATAATGACTCCAGCTGCATCCATGTTGCTGCAAAGGACATGATTTCATTATTTTTTATGATTGCATATGCATAGTATTCTGTGGGATGTATATCCCACATTTTCTTTATCCAGTCTAGCACTGATGAACACCTAGGTTAATTCTATGTCTTTGCTATGCTGAATTGTGCTGTGATGAACATGCAGGTGCATGTGTCTTATTGGCAGAACAATCTGTTTTTTTGTGTATATATCCAGTAATGAGATTGCTAGGTTGAATGACATTTCTATTTTTATGTTCTATTAGAAATCTCCAAACTGCTTTCCCCAGTGGCTGAACTAATTTACATTCCCACCAACAGTGTTCCCTTTCTCCACAGCATCACCAATATCTGTTGTTTTTTGACGTTTTAATAAAAGTTATTCTGACTGGTGTGAGATAGTATCTCATTGTGGTTTTGATTTGCAGTGTTCTAATGATTAGTGATGTGGAGTATTTTTTTCACATGTTTGTTGGCAAGTTGTATGTCTTCTTTTGAGACATATCTGTTCATGTTCTTTGCCCACTTTTAATGGGGTTGTTTTTCTCTTGTAAATTTGTTTAAGTTCCTTATAGATTTTGGATATTAGACCTTTGTCAGATGCATAGTGTGTAAATATTTTCTCGCATTCCATTGGTTGTCGTTTTACTCTGTTAATAGTTTCTTTTGCTGTGCTGAAGCTCTTTAGTGTAATTAGGTCTCATTTGTCAATTTTTGTTTTCATTACAACTGCATTTCCAGACTCAGCCATAAATTCTTTTCCAGGGCCAGTTTCCAGAATGGTGTTTCCTGGGCTTTCTTCTAGGATTCTTAGAGTTTGATGTCTTATATTTAAATCTTTAATCCATCTTGACTTAATTTTTGGATATGATGAAAGGTAGGGATCCAGTTTCGTTCTTCTGCACGTGGCTAGCCAGCTATCTCAGCACCATTTATTGAACTGGGACTCCTTTCCCCATTGCCTACTTTTGTCAACCTTGTCAAAGCTCAGATGGCTATAGGTGTGGGGCTTTATTTCTGGGTTCTCTATTCTGTTACGTTGGTTTATGTGTCTGTTTTTGTATCAGTACTGTGCTGTTTTGGTTACGCTAGCCTTATTGTATTGTTTAAGATTGTGCAATGTATTTGCTTAGGATTGCTTTGGCTATTTGGGCTCTTTTTTGTTCTGTATGAATTTTAAAATAGTTTTTTCCAATTCCATGAAAAATGACATTGGTAGTTTGATAGAAATAGCACTGAAACTGTAGATTGCAGTATGGCAGTAGTGGCAGATTGCAGTAGTGGCAGTATGGCCACTTTAACTATATTGATTCTTCATGAGTATAGAATGTTTTTCCATTTGTTTGTGTCATCTATTATTTCTTTTAGCAGTGTTTTGTAGTCCTCCTTTTAGACATCTTTCACCTCCATGATAGGATGTATTCCTAGGTGTTTTGTTCTTGTTGTTGTTCTTGCTATTGTAAGTGAAATTGCATTCTTAATTTGGCTCTCAGCTTGAATGTTATTGGTGTATAGACATGTTACTGATTTTGAATACTGAAACTTTACTGAAGTCATTTATCAGTTCTAAGAGCCTTTTTGGCAGAGTATTTAGAGTTTTCTGGTTATAGAATAATATTGTCCATGAAGATAGATAGTTTGACTTCTCTTTTTCCTATGCAGATGTCTTTTATTTCTTTCTCTTGTCTGATTGCTCTAGCTAGGCTAGGACTTTCAAGTACTATGCTAAATAGGAGTGGTGAGAGTGGGCATCCTTGTCTTATTTCAGTTCTCATGGGGAATGATTCTAGCTTTTGCCTGTTCAGTGTGATGTTAGTTGTGTGTTTGTCATAGGTGACTCTTATTATTTTGAGGTATGTTTCTTCGATACCTAGATTCTTGAGGGTTTTAACAAGAAGGGATGTTGGATTTTATCAAAAGATTTTTCTATGTCTACTGAGATTATTATATAGTTTTTAAAAATTCTATTTATGTAGTTAATCACATCTCTGGATTTGTCTATGTTGAACTAAACTTGTATCCTAGGAATAAAGTCTACTTGATCATGGCAAATTAACTTTTTGATGTGCTGTTGTATTCAGTTTACTAGTTTTTTCTTCTGGATTTTTGTGAGTATGTTCATCAGGGATATTGGTCTGTAGTTTTCTTTTTTTTTTTTTTGTTCTGTCTTTGCCAGGTTTTATTATGAGGGCAATGCTGACTTCATAAAATGAGTCAGGGAAAAACTTCTCCTCCTGAATTCTTTTGAATCCTTTCAGCAGTGTTTGTACCAGCTCTTCTTTGTATATCTGGTAGAATTTGGCTGTGAATTCACCTGATCTGGGCCTTTTATGGTTGGTAGGCTTTTTATTACTTATTTAATTTTGGAATTTGATATTGGCCTGTTCAGTCTTTCAGTTTCTTCCTGATTCAATCTTGGGAGATTGTTTCCAGGAATTTATCCATTTCCTCTATAGTTTCTAGTTTGTGTGCACAGAGGTGTTCAAAATAGTCTCTGAGGATCCTTTGTATTTCTGTAGGATCAGTTGTATGTCATGCTTGTCATTTCTGATTGTGCTTATTTGGATCTTCTTTTTTTGTTAATCTAGCTAGTAGTCTGTTGATTATTGTTATCCTTGCAAAGAACAAATTTTTGGTTTTGTGGAATCTTTATATAAATCTTTGGGTCTCAATTTCATTCAGTTCTGCTCAATTTTAGCTACTTCTTTTCTTCTGCTAGCTTTGGGGTTAGTTTGTTCTTGTTTTTCTAGTTCCTCTTGGTATGGTGTTAGATCATTAATTTTGAGATTTAACTTTTTGAAGTAGGCATTTTATGCTATAAACTTTCCCATTAACACTGCCTTTGCTGCATCCCATAGATTGTGATATATTGTGTCTCTGTTTTCATCCATTCAAATATTTTTTGAAATTTCTGCCTTGAATTCTTTGTTTACCCCAAGTTATTCAGGAGCAAGTTGTTTAATTTTCATATAATTGTGTGGGTTTGAGAGATCTTCTTGGTGTTGATTTCTATTTTTATTCCACTGTGGTTCAAAAGTATGCTTGGTATGATTTCAATTTTTTTGAATTTATTGAGACTTTATGGCTGAGCATGTGGTCAATCCTGGGGTATGTTCTGTGTGCAAATGAGAAGAATGTATATTCTGTAGTTGATAGGTGGAGTATTCTGTAGATGTCTATTGGGTTTAATTGATCAGGTGTCAAGTTTAAATGCAGAATTCCTGTGTTAGTTTTCCGCCTTGATGATCTGTCTAATGCTGTCAGTGGGGTGCTGACATTCCCCACTATTATTGTTTGACTATCTAAGTCTTTTCATAGGTATAGAAGTACTTGTTTTATGAGTCTCGATGTTCCAATATTGGGTGCATATATATTTAGGATAGTTATGTCTTCTTGTTGAATTGAACCCTTTATCACTATGTAAGGTCCTTCTTTATCCTTTTTTTTTAACTGTTGTTGTTTTAAAGTTTCTTTTATCTAAGAATAGTGACCCCCTGCTCTCTTGTCTTTTCCATTTATATAGTAGATCTTTCTCCAACTCTTTACATTAAACCTATAAGTGTTGTTGCATGTGAGATGGCTGTCTTGAAGACAGTAGATGGATAGGTTTTCTTTCTTTATCTAACTTGCCACTTTATGCCTTTTAAGTAGGGCATTTACACCATTTACATTCAAAGTTAATATTGACATGTTACATTTTGATCCATCTTGAGGTTGTTAGCTGGTTACTTTGTAGTTTCTATTGTGCAGTTGCTTTATAGGGCCTATGGGCCATGTGCTTACATGTGTCTTTGAGGTAGCAGGTCTTGTTCTTTTGTTTCCATGGCTGGAACTCCCTTAAGGATGTCTTGTAAGTCTGGTCTAATGGCAACAAATTCCTTTAGTGCTTGCTTGTCTGGAAATGATTTTATTTCTTTTTCGCTTATGAAGCTTGATTTGGAGAGAGATGGAAATCTTGGCTGGAATTTGTTCTCTTTAAGAGTGCTGAAAATAGACCCTAAATCTCTCTTGGATTATAAGCTTTCTGCTGAGAAGTTTGCTGTTAGCCTGATGGGGTTCCCGTTTTGTGTGATCTGCCCTTTTTCTCTTGCTGCCTTTAAGACTGTTTTCTTCATTTTTGACCTTGGACAATCTGGTGACTATATACCTTGGTGGTGTTCTTTTTATATAGTATAAGTGTTCTCTGGATTTTCTGTATTTGAATGTCTACCTCTCTAGAAAGATTCGGGAAGTTTTCTTGAATTATTTCCTCGAATATGTTTTCAAAGTTGTTTACTTATTCTGCTTCTCTCTTGAAAACACCAATAATTCATAGATTTTGTCACTTTACATAATCCTGTATTTCTCAAAAACTTGATCATTTTTTAAAATTCTTTTTTCTTTATTTTTGTGTGACTGGTTTAGTTCAAAAGACAAGTCTTCAAATTCTGAAATTCTTTCTTGTGCTTGGTCCAGTCTATTGATAAAGATTTCAATTGTATTTTGAAATTCCTTAAGTGAGTTCTTCAATTGCAGACACTCTGACTGATTTCTTTTTAAGATGTTTATCTCTTCTTTTATTTCTTGGACGGCTTTATAAGTTTCCTTGTGTTTATTCTCAACCTTGTCCTGGATCTTGTTTAGCTTCCTTCTAATCAATGCTTTGAATTATTATTATGTCATTTCTGAGTTTTTACTTTGATTAGGGACCATTGTAGAGGAGCTAGTGCAATCTTTGGTCATGTCACTACATTCAGATTTCTCATTGTGCCAGAATTCTTGCACTCATTTCTTTTCACCTGGAGACTCTGGCATTTTTAATTTTTGTAATTATTTTCATGTGAGTGGGTATTTTTCTTTTTCTTTATTTCTTTCCATATAATGTTATTATTTTCTGTTTCCCTTTTCACCTCTCTCTAGAGGGTATGATTATACAGAATGCTGGATAGGGTCTTTTGGGTTGTTTCTATAGCCCTGTGCATTTCTTTCAGCAGGGGTTATATTGGGCAGTGCAGTTTGATCCACAAGCCCATAGATGACATTTATTAGTAAGAGCTGGCTACAGCCAATGTGGCTGAGTATATACTTGATTATTCCTTACTGGCAGAAGTTCTCTGTTGCCTCAGGCAATGGGCTGATTCATGGAATACACAGTCATCTGAGCTCCCTGCTTAGCCCCCAGAGCGCAGGGCCCACTAAGTGTGGGACCAGAATAGGTAGGGCTGCCTACAAATTCCTCAGTGGCAGGCACAAGCACCAGCACTGAGGGAGAATGCAGTGGGCATCCATGAAGCACCCAGAGATGTGCCTACACATGGAGTCAGGAAACCTCCTTGGCCCCAAGTTCTCTGCACTCCTGGGTGGGGGATGGCCTAAACTTCTAATCCAGGAGGATGGGTGCTCCAGTTACCTGGAGATCTGCCTAAGCATGAAGCAGAGAGGGTGCCCCGACACCAAGATCTTTGCACAGGAGGAGTGGGGTGACTCGGACTGCTGAACCAGGAAAGCAAAAGCAGTTGCTCTGAGTGACAGGACATCTGCCTGAGCATGGAGTGTAGAGGCCCTCCCCAACCCCCATCCATGCATCAGGATCTCTGCACAGGACAGGTACGGTAACTCAGACTGTTGAACCAAGCAAACAATTCCTCTGAATGCCTGAAGATCTGCCTGGGTGGGAGACAGAGAGGGCTCTTCTGTACCAGGCTATCTTCAGAGGAGGGGTATGGTGACTCAGACCACCGATCCAGGCAAGCTGGTGCTCTGAATGCCTGGAAATCTGTTTGGGCATGCAGAGTAAAGACCCTCACCACACCAGGGTCTCTGCACAAGAGAGGTAGGGCTATTCAGGTTGTTAGACTATACAAGTAGGTGCTCTTAATGCTTGGAGACCTGCCTAGATATGTGTCAGAGAGGATTCATGCACCCCATACTACAACCTATGTCCAGGAAGGGTTGGGTGGCTCAGGCTGCTGAACCAGGCAAATGGATGCTTCAGATACCTGCATTTCTGCCTGCATATGAAGCAGGGAGAGCCCCACTGCACCACGATCTATTTTGAGGAAGGGTGGAGCAGCTCAAGCTGCTGAACCAAATGTCTGGAGATCTGCTTGGTCATGGAGCAGAGATAGCCTTGCTACATCCCAATCTATGTACTTAAATGGTGGCGTGACTCAGGCTGTTGAAGCAGGTAAATGAGTAGTCTGAATGCCTGTAGATCTGCTAGGTGTGGAGCAGAGAGAACCCGACTGCACCACAATCTATATCCAGGAAAGGTGGAGCAACTCAGGCTGCTGGTCCAGGCAAGCAGGTGCTCTGAATACCTGGTTTTCTCTCTGGGGATGGAGAAGATAGGACCCCACTTTGCACCCCAATCTCAGGAAAGCAGGGTAGGTACACCAGCAGTGCCACATACACATCAGTTCCTGGTTGCCAAGCTGGCCTTTGCTGCAAGTCTTGCCACCCAGGAGAAACCACAGCTGTCACAGTTCTACTCCTGCCCCAGGCTTGGGATGTGGGATAGCACATTTCCAGGGTCTACTTCTGAGGCACTTCCCACAGTTCTAGCTGTGGATCTCCCATACCCTGCTCCAGAGCAGGTGCTCCAATTTCTGACCCTAAACCAAAATGCTTGCACAGCCAGGCTGCCAGGACACCAAGGAATGGCTGACTTTGTATGTACCTGGATTAAAAATGGCATCCTGCTTTCAATCTTGGGTCTGGAAAAGTATCTGCAGCTTTTCCTGGTGTCTTTTTCTCACAGAGTCTTCAAGCCTCTCCCAAGTTAGCTGCAGGGCTTGGTAGGAACAGTTGAAAGAGAGCCTGAGTTGCTCCTAGCCCTGATGGAAAGGTGATTCACAGAAGGAGGCTCTCTGCCTCTCTTATGTACTGGGGTTTCACTCACTTTTATCAGTTGATGCTGTCATGTTGGCTGTTTGCTGGCATTCTCCTTTCCAGGACCTGCAGTGTCCTTCCTAATTCCAGTGGACTCCCATTTTCCTTCTTGAATTAAAGCTCACAGAGTTTATCTTTTTGTACTATCTTGCAATTTCCAAGTGACTGAGTCATGCTGAAAGCCTCTAATATGCCATCTTGGGGGAAAAAATCCCTTACTGTCACAAAATCTTCATCTTATTTGATTTTTGAACAGATGACCTGAGCTGTCTAAACATAAACAGGGACATCTTGATCTTTTTAAAGCCATCCTACCTACTGGCTTCTAAGACACCAAATCCTCCTCTTTCTTCCTTTCCCTCTGACCCTTCCTTCTAGGCTTCTTCTCTTTATCTTTCACCTCTGTTCTCTAAACGTTAGGGTAGCCTGGGGCTTAATCCCTCTACATGCTCTTCCTACGTGAATTCATCCACCAGTGTGGCTTTAAATAAATAACTTTTCCACGTTGATACTCCTGAATATTTTCCTTTACTTTTTTCTTGTGTTATAACCTCCTTGCCATCCCCACTTGCACACCCTAAAACAAATACATCTAAAACAGAGCACTTATTCTTCCCCAAACTGCTCCGTTGATGTTCTTTCCCCATTTCAATAAGTGGTGCCTTTATTGACCCAGTTGCTCATGAAGAAGCCCAGGAGTCATCATTTTGACCCCTCACACAAGCCATCAATAGATCATATCATTTCTGTTCTGAAATAGGTTTTGAATTATCCATTTTCACTGTCATGATCTCAGTTCAAGCCACCATGATGTCTCATGTAGATTTCTACAATAACTGGCTAACCGGACACCTCGTATCTATTTGCCCTGTGTCCAGTAATTTCTCCATTCAGCTATCAGAGATATTCATATATATCTGTGATGCATTCCAGTAAAACCCTTCAGTGGCTTACCATTGCATTTAGAATAGAAATTTAAAATCCTTAACATGGCCTACATGACCTGCATCATCTGACCCTCACTCATTTCTTCAACTTCATACTGTTCTAACACTTTCTTTCAATGCACTAGCCATAAGGACTTGCTGTCTGTTTCTCAAACATCTAAGCTATTTTTGATTCAGGGCCTTCAGATGCATTGTTCCTGCTACCTGGAATAGCCTTCCTTTAGACTTTGCCTGTGGAACTACTAATTATCCTGCAAGTTTCAGCTGAAATGTCATTTCCTCAGAGAAATATTCCTTAACTCTTGTGTTAGCCCATTTTCACACTTCTGTAAAGAACTTCTTTGAGTCTGGGTAATTTATGAAGGAAAGAGGTTTCATCGACTTACAATTCCACATGGCTGGGGAAGCCTCAGGAAACTTACAATCATGGCAGAAGGTGAATGGGAAGCAGACACCTTCTTCACAAGGCAGGAGAACAGAGATGAGAAACTGCTACTTATAAAACCATCAAATCTCGTGAGAACTCACTCACTCCCACGAAAACAGCATGGGGGAGACTGCCCTCATAATCTAATCACCTCCCACCAGGTCCCTCCCCCAATACATGGGGACTACAATTCTGATAACAATTTGAGATGAGATTTGGGCGGGGACACAGTCCAGCCATATTAACTCCTAAATAAATTAGATTGCTATTTGTGCATATTTTATGTATGTTTAATACCCACATATCTTCCTAACTACTAATTTTTAAACATTTTGAGAATAAGAACTGGAGGACTGTAGGTCACACTCCTCAGTATATATTATATTTCACAGATAACATAGTACTTGATACATAATGGGTAATGGTTTGGCTATGTGTCCCCACCCAAATCTTATCTCAAATTGTAATCCCCAGATATCGAGGGAGGGACCTGGTGCAAGGTCACTAGATCATGGAGGCAGTTTCCCCCATGCTGTTCTTATGATAGTGAGGGAATTCTCATGAGATTGGATGGTTTAAAAAGTGTTTGGCAGTTCCCCCCTTGTGTGTTCTCTCTATCCTGCCACTTGGTGAGATCTGCCTTGCTTTCCCTACAACTTCTGCATTTCCTGATGCCTCCCCAGCCATATGGAACTGCTAGTCAGTTAAACCTCTTTTGTTGATAATTTTTTTTTTCTTTGAGACAGAGTCTCACACCATCACCTGGGCTGGAGTGCAATGGCACAATCTTGGCTCACTGCAACCTCTGCCTCCCAGGTTCACGTGATTCTCCTGCCTCAGCCTTCTGAGCAGCTGGGATTACAGATGCATACCACCACACCCCGCTAATTTTTTGTATTTTTAGTAGAGAGGGGGTTTCACTGTGTTGACCAGAAAGGTCTTGAACTCCTGACCTTGTGATCTGCCTGCCTTGGCCTCCCAAAGAGCTGGGATTACAGGTGTGAGCCACCGAGTTTGGCCAGGTAATATCTTTATAGCAGTGTGAGAATGGGCCAATAGAGTGGGCACTCAGTGCATGTAAATAGATTGATTGAATAAGATTTGGAAGCTGTAGGGCCTCTATGGAAGACTGTCTGGTTAAAATTACAGAAGGCAGCTATGAATTCCTCTATTCTTTTCTTCATTTTCTGTTCTAATATGATCAGTTGCCAGGTGTTCTGTCTTCACCATCTGTTTGGACTATAACAGTAAATCTTCTTATGAAATTCTTCAGACATAGAATCATAGGGTAGATGGAGCCTTCTTGAGTACCTAGTCAAATTATTATCTGATATGTACATTTCATCTTCAAAATACTCGCTGTGTAACTACCCTTTTTCTGCTTGAAAACTGTACCTGCAGGGACATGGAATGCTTTATTATCTTTGACAGCTGATTGCATCTTTGGATATCTCTAATTGTTATAATGTTGTTTTTAAGCATTCATATCAAGTCAAAATTGATCTTCAATTCACCTGAAACTTCTATCCATTGATTTAATCATGCTCTGCAGAGTCATAGCAAATAACTCTTTAACTATAGTTGTCCTGACTCCACCAAAACTTCTGGTCTCCAAAAAATTAATTGCCAATTTCTTCAACTGTTTCTGAAATATTAATTTTTGGATCAATCTCAGAATTCAATTCTTGGTTTTCTTGTTACAAAACAGTTTTCCAAGGCATTAAAACTTGTGTGACCAAAACTGACCAAAATAGTGGAGCTTCATGACAGGAGTAGAAAAAATCCGGCACCAAGACACTTTTTCTCATGGTACCATTTCTTTAATTGGTAGCATGTGTGGGCACGTGAAGAGGGCACAGTGAGCCTTGTGGGCAATATTGCCTTCTGGATCTTTGGTTTGGATTTGGAATGGGATGTTGATTGTTTGTAGTTTGTAATTTAAGTTATTCCTACAAGGATATTATATGTGAATTTTCATGAAAAATGAATTTAAGTCTCTTATGGCAGTTGTACAGAATGCTGAGTTAAACAGAAAAGACTTTGGAGTTTGCTTCCCTGAAGGGCTTCCCTGTGCCATTCAGTCTCATTTTGTTCAAACATTCTCAAAGACCAGGAGCTCATGACTTTGGCTGGTTCCATCATTCTACCATTGGGCAACTCTGGTTGCTGAAAAGATGTTTCTCAACATCAGCAGAAATCAGCTTCCCTGTATTTCTTATTGTTGGGACTAATTCATCTACTTGGAGCTACACAGAAATACCCTGTTTCTACTTCCACATAACAGAAAATACATAAAGACAGTTTTCACATAGCAAGCCCCACTTCCTGTCAACACTTCTACCCCCTTTCCACTTCCTGCCCCTGCATACACACACACACACACACACACACACACACACACACACACACACATACTCGACCAATTATCTATTCTTTTCTCCAGGCAAAAATCAGCCAGTTATTTCGTATATTCTTCATATGACTCGATGAACCATTGATATGTCACCATTCTGGTTACTCAATCCAAAAATGCTTGAGCCAGCCTCATGCCTATAGCCAATTTAGCAAAGAGGGTTAAGAGTGAGAGAGGAAAGTTGGGGGGACTCATATTTATGGAACACTTACCAGATTCTTCAGATATCTGGTTCAGTTCAAGTTTTAGTGGGCCCCTCCACCCTTGGCCTGATTCACAGAAATCAGTCATACCTAGATACATAAAACCTTCCCTGCTTGATCCTGACTTGCTATTAGTTGACAACCCATGGCTCCTCCTGCCATGATTTTGCTTCTCACTTTAACTTTTCAAGACTTACCATCATTCTTCTTCTGCAAGACAGTTGGATTAAGTTCCATTCTTCCATAGATAACGTGAGGGCTGAATGTAAGAATTTTCTTCTTTTGCATTAAAGCCACAGAGTGGAATTCATATCCTGGGCACTTAGTTGGCAAAGAGCTGCTGAATCCACCATGAGGAAATATTGGCAGGGAGGGGTAAAGGGGGGTATATAGATAAAGAAGGGAAAATTTATCTGTACTGGCCCTGTACTAGTCTTGGGGATAGGCATCAATAAAATATAGTCTCTGCCCTCATATAGAAATCTAGTTCAGAAATGTTAGGCCACTGATCCTCATATAATCCTTCCATAAGAAAAGCAATATGGTGTCATGAAAAGTGCTAAATTGGGAAGTAGAAAACTGAACGAAATCTCTAATAAGTTGTCTCACTCTTCTTGGCCTCCTCCTCTTCCTCATATAGGCAAGGAAGATAGCACAAATTGAAAGCTCTGTAAGGATATTGGAATACTAAGGATTGGTAATTCTAAGGTTTTTAACACATAGGGATTGTAAGATAGTAAGGTAAATTGGAAGAAAAGCTCCAGGACTGAAATAGTTAATTCGTGACTTCACATTAAAAAGCATTCATTGAATATTTAACATGAAGTAGATATTAGCTGTTAATCTTTAGCCGGGCTGGTTTCAATATTTGACATTTAAATTAAATAATCATACCACACTTAATAATAAAGTCACTGTATGTTAAATACTACTTAGTTATTGAAACCATATGTTACTCTAACCACATTGTGAGGGATTCGCATGTTTTCAATAACCATCTGATCTCATTTCATGTAGAGCACAATGCACGTACTATACCATGAAAAGCAGGCTATTTATATCAGCCCCGAATTATTTTAAAATAATTATGTTGAGTTTGACTTTCCTACTGATCCCCCTACCTAATAACCTATCTACCCATTGTTTAGATGCTGTCAGTGAAGTTTACTTGTGATAGACTGTCTGCCTGAGCCCTTATTGCATTGTACCTGCATTACCCAAGTGAGTACCACTAATACCAATCAACCCTTCACTTTGTTCATATGCTGCCAATCTACTTTGTTGAATTGATTGGCAGGAATGCAAACATTTCTATTTTTAATGTTTCTCTGCAATCATAAAAGACAGACATTGCCTTAAACAGAGTGTTCCCATTTCTATTCTTCTCTCACTTATACAAATTCACAGTCACCAAATATGTGAATGAGTTCTTATTGTGTCATCATACTCCATTTTCTCAAATACTGGTAATTTGTGTTTTTGGTATGAGTGTATTGACAATGTCTTTGCAGCCCTAGTTTATACGAATGATGTACTAGTTGTGCTCAAAGCATCTGAGGTAAAGGAAGGAAGAGACAGGGGTGGGAAAGGGTCAGAAGAACAACACACTTCCCTTAAGATATTTCAGTGTGTTTCCCAGCCTGCTTTTGAGGTAGATCTTTTTGGGGAAGGCTGTGTGTTTGCTAGAGTCAACTACCTTGTTGAAGTCCTATACAAAGTCATATAATTTAATCAGTGACTTGGAAAACACTCCTTATTCAATATTTGGTGTTGGGATAACTGGCTAGCCATATACAAAAGATTGCAGCTAGATCTCTTCCTTACACCATGCATAAAAATCAAGATGGGTTAAAGACTTCAATGTAAGACCCAAACCTATAAAAACCCTGGAAGACAACCTAGGCAATACCATCCTGGACATAGGAACAGGCAAGATTTCATGACAGAAACACCAAAAGCAATCACAACAAAAGCAAAAGTCGACAAGTGGGATCTAATTAAACTTAAGAGCTTCTGTACAGCAAAAGAAATTATCAACAGAGTAAACAGACAACCTACAGAATGGAAGAAAATATTTGCAAACTATGCATCTGACAAAGGTCTAATATCCAGAATCTATAAGGAACTTAAACAAATTTAAAAGAGAAAAACAACCCCATTAAAAAGTGGTCAAATAACATGAACTGACACTTCTCAAAAGAAGATATACAATGCAGCCAACAAGCATATTTTAATAAGCCTCAATATCACTAATCATTAGAGAAAAACAAATCAAAACCACAATAAGATAATATCTCACACCAGTCGGAATGATTATTAAAAAGTCAAAAAATAACAGATGCTGGCAAAGTTGAGGAGAAAAGGAACACTTGTACACTGCTGGTGGGAGTGTAAATTAGTTCAACCTTTGTGATATGGCAATTCCTTAAAAAGCTAAAAGCAGAATTACCATTCAACCCACTAATCCCATTGATCCCAGATGAATATAAGTCATTCTACTATAAAGACACATGCATGTGAATATTCATTGCAGCACTGTTCACAGTAGCAAAGGCATGGAATCAACCTAAATGCCCATCAATGACAGATTGGATGAAGAAAATGTGGTACATATGAACCATGGAATACTATGCTGCCATAAAAAATGAGATCATGTTTTTTGCAGGAACATGGATGGAGCTGGAGGCCATTATCCTTAGCAAACTAACACAGGAACAGAAAGCCAAATAATGCATGTTCTCACTTATAAATGGGAGCTAAATAATAAGACTCATAAATGTAAAGAAGGGAACAACAGACACTGGGGTCTACTTGAGGGTGGAAGGTGGGAGAAGGGAGAGGAGCAGAAAAAAATAACTACTGAGTACTGGGCACAGTACCTGAGTGATGAAATAATGTGCACAACAAACCCCCATGGCATGTGTTTAGCTATGTAACAAACCTTCACATATACCCCCAAGCCTAAAATAGAAGTTAAAAAAATAAAATTAAAAAATTTCTAGGAAATATATGAGATCAAGGGATGAATATACATTTTATGTTGTATTTCACATTAGAAATGACAAGCACTGGAAAAAAAATCAGTGGAATGGAGCTTTAGAGACTATCTAGTCCACATCTGCATTTTGTTTGTTTGTTTGTTTGAGATGGAGTCTTGCTCTGTCACCCAGGCTGGAGTGCAGTGGCATGATCTCATATTACTGCAACCTCCACCTCCTGGGTTCAAGCGATTCTCCTGCCTCAGCCTCCCGAGCAGCTGGGACTATAGGCATGTGCCACCATGCCTAACTAATTTATGTAGTTTTTTAGTAGAGATGGGGTTTTGTAATGTTGGCTAGGCTGGTCTCAAACTCTTCACCTCAGGTGATCCACCCACGTTGGCCTCCCAAAGTGCTGGGATTACAGGTGTGAGCCACTGCTCCCAGCCCACATCTGCATTTTAAAGATGATCAGCTATCTAGAACAGTTAAAGATTTGCCCCAAATCACATAGCTGGTTAGTGGTAGAGTTTGCAGTCAAATCCAGGACACATAATTAATTCCTTCCAGTACATTACGGGGCTGTCAAATTCTGCTTGTCTTTTCAAATCAGATTTCTATCCTTAATTTTTCCTTTTCTTAAATCAGCAGAATGGAAGTAGTTGTAGTCCTGGTCTTCTCATCCTGCTCCCACATGGCTGTGAACACTTTTTTTTGTTTGTTTGTTTTACACAGTTGTCATCTATTCTATCCCTTCCTTGAGTTCAGCCATCTGATCATGAGAACTTAGAGAGACAGGGAGGTCAGCATTGACCAAGGATTATTTCCTCCTGTTATCTTATTTAATCTCCTTTTTCTTTTAGGAGGTAAAAGAAGGAAGAGAAATGGATGGGAATGGGTCAGAGGAACAACACACACTTTTAGGAGAAAGGAGATTAAGAAATATCTGCTTCATGTATTCTATTGTGGCCTGAATTTCTCATGAATGTGGGCCCACTCATTGATTCTCTGCAGATACAGCACGTGAGTTATCCTGGGACCTAAGACAATTCCTAAAACTTAGGCTGAATCTATAAAATCAATGGATAAGTCCTTCTAGAACAGTTACAGCTGCAAATTTAGACCAAACTAGTCAGTAACAGTGTCAACTTGGTGACACAATTGAAATGACTGGCACCATTAGGATTCTATGAACGGTGCTTCTCGGCAGAACAAAGCTAAAGTTAGAATTATATTATAGCATGGCACCTGATTCCTTAAACTAATTTATATGACAGCATAATGGATGCCAGGACCGAATAGAACTTTCTCAGAGAGAATGCTTTTGATTAGGGGAAAACAAAACCAAACCAAAGATACTACAACATGATCAGGGGAATCTGAACTCTGACTAGATGTTTAATGACACTAAGAAACTATTATTAAAGTTAAGTTTGTGGCAGGCTGAATAATGCCTCCTCCTCTCAAGGATACCCATGTCCTAGTCTTTGGTACCTGTAAATATATTACGTTATATGGGTAAAAGGAATTTGGCAGATATAATTAAGTTAAGGATTACTCCGGCTTATCCAGGTAGGTCCTACATGTAATCACAAGGTGTATTAGTCCATTTTCACACTGACATAAAAAACTACGTGAGACTGGGTAATTTATAAAGAAAAGAAGTTTAATTGACTCACAGTTCCACATGGCTAAGGAGGCCTCTGGATACTTATAATCATGGTGGAAGTCAACGGGTAGGCAAAGTGTATTAATCTGTTCTCACACTGCTATAAAGAAATACCTGAGACTGGGTAATTTAGAAAGCAAAGAGGTTTAATTGACTCACAATTCCACAGGGCTGGGGAGGCCTCAGTAAGCTTACAATCATGGTGGAAGGGGAAGCAGGCACCTTTACAAGGTGGTAGGAGAGAGAAGAGTGAAGAGCAAAGGGGAAAGAGCTCCTTATAAAAGCATCAGATCTCGTGAGAACTCATTCGCTATCATGAAGCAGATATTACCGCCCTCATGATCCAATCACCTCCCACTGGGTTCCTCCCTTTACATGTGACAATTATGAGGATTCCAATTTAAGATGAGATTTGGGTGGGGACACAGAGCCAAACCATATCACACGGCATGTCTTACATGGTAGCAGGAGAGAGAGAGAGAGCAAGCACGTGAGCGCAAAGGGGAGGTGCCATTCACTTTTAAGCAACCAGATTTCATGAGAACTCAGTCACTATCATAAGAAGAGCAAGCAGGAAGTCACCTCCCATCAGACCCCTCCTCCCACAGGTGGAGATTGCAATTCGAGATGAGATTTCGGTGGATACAGAGAGCTAACCCATATCACAAGCGTTCTTAGAAAAGGGAGCCAACAAGGTCAATGAATAAAAGACCATATAGCCACAGAAGCAGAGGCTGAGTGATACAGCTAGCATTCAAGGAATGCCATTTGCAGGAAGAGGGAAGGAATTTATTCTGCCCTGTGGAGCCTTGAAAAGGAACCAGAACAGGTAACATCTTGATCCTTAAGACTCACTTCCAACTTCTGACCTCCTGAACTATAAAATGATACATTTTTGTTGCTTTACACCAGTAAGTTTTTGGTAATTTGTTACAGGAACAATAGAGAAGTAATAAAATGCAAGAAGTCTATTATTCTGTTTTAACAGTTCTTGTCTTTTACAAGTTCAGAGTATAATATTTCTATATGAATAAAACCATGTCTTAGATTTGCTACAAAATAATCCAGTGTATATGGAGAAAAGAGTGTGTGTGGTGGAGAATATTGATGAAACAAGATTGCAGATGTTGTAATTTTGAAGGTGGATAATGGTTACATGTTTAAATTTCTTTGCTCTTGTATATATTTGAATATTTCCAAATTTAAAATTTTTTAAATTAGGGGCATAATGACAAGTTTTTCCTACTTAGTAAATCTTCCTACAGCTGACTTGCCTAAGATGGTCATTTTGCCTTCCCTCATTCTTTCTGTTTCCTCCATCCTCAATATTCTTAGCAAATAATGAAGGAAGAGTTCTGGTAAGATTTCTAGTGACCTGGCAGACCTGGTTGGCAGGCAGGGTATGTAATTGCTACAGGAGAGTCGGTTCTATTTGGATACAATGTCAGCCTGGATTTCAATGGTGCTGGGGAATCTTTCATACCACTGGTCTCTATTTTTATGCAAAACTGAAAGAGAAAAGGTAGAGAATACCACTGCTTCTGTTATTCATGGTGAATTTATTTAATTTGGCATTTTTATAATCATGTGACCTACACTAGGACAAAAAATAGTTCCATTTTCTTGGTTTCTCCTTGATAAAAATTTTGAGCACATCATCAGAGAAATGTCTGCCTATTCTTCAACCATCTACTTAGACAGTTTTAATACAGTGGTTCTCAGTGGAGCTATGCATCAGAATTAACTGTAGATTTTTGAATTTTAGCATAATTTCCAAGGCTACACCCTAGACAAAAGTTAGAAGCCCCAGAACAATAGGGAAACATTTTTTAAGTAAAGAAGTGGCATGAGTAGATTTTGTTTTAGAAAGTCAATTTTGATAGCTGTGTGAAAGATAAACTATAATGGTGAGACACAAAAGAGAATCCAATTAGGGGAGTATTTTAGTAATGCAAGTGAGATATGATGTGCAGATGGAATAAGGAAATGTTATTGGAGATGGAAAAGAGAAAGTGAATTTGAAAGAGAAACAATACTTTTTAGTAACTTAAATGATGAGAGGAAATAAGTAGTGGAAGATACATATATAAGATATGTATAGGTGTGTGCTTGTATATATACAGACATATATACACATATAAAATGTGTGTGTATATATACACATATATACCCACATATTTGTATATATACACACATATACATATATAATGGCATATTTATGTATGCATATATGTATATATAACTATATATAACTATATACATATACATATGTTATATATACATACATATGTATGTATATATACCAGGCTAATTCTTGGTCCTGTTGTGATAACCAGTAGAAATACAGATATGGCTCTTCTCCACTGTCCCACCATCTTCATCCTTCCAACTGTAAGGAAGAAGATTCCTTCTAAAACATGCTCTTGCCTCTTTTTCCAGAAGGTAAAGAGTGGGACAAGATTTCCATGGTCTTATGCAGTTTGTAAATAAGAAAGAAATAACTGGAGAGGTTCCTGGGAAGAAACACAAGGTGTGGAAATGTGTCTTCACCAGGTCACAGGATCCCTCATTTCTCTTAATTTCCTCCAGTGGTGATTCCAAACGCACATCACTCTCTTCATGCCCATTTCTCCTTTGCTCACCATCAATGGCACCTTCCCAGTCATCCTGGTCTCTGACTAATCTGAAAGATTGCCAGCAACTGTGCACTTTCTGGACCTGGGCAAGACTTTGTCCTTGGTTCCTGCCATTGAGAAACATATCCCCAGGAGGAAAACCAACTGTCTGAGTCTTTTCTTTTTCCTACATAAATCACTGTTCTGTGCATAAAAAAATTAGAGTGAAAACATGTATATTTTATTCCTATATAGGTCATAGCTAAAGAATGTCTCTAAACAGAGAGTTACTATTCACAGCCTCGTAACTCCCTCTCTAAACAGGGAGTTACTATTCACAGAACTCTAATTAACTAGAGTTCTGTATATTCTTTTACTGTCAAATGTAATATCTGAGTTTTCCTTAGTTTACTACAGCCAGGACATCCCGTCAGGAAGAGATGCTGCACTTTAAATTCATGAGTACCTGTGTACTGGATGAATATTCTAGCAGAAGCCTACCATTTGTCAGCATTTTCATAAAAAAGGAAGCTCCCATGACAATATATGATGATACTTAAGCTAATAATTGTCTATCCTTCCTAATGACGAGGGGATTCAGATAGATTATTTGAGTAAAATTTGGTCTTAACATAGGTTTCTTCATCTAGGGAGTTACCCCAAGCTGTAGTAATACCACAGTTACCACTCCCCTTGCCCAAATCTGATGGGAATGCCCACAAGGTGGGAGGGACTCACCAGAGCTGGATGGACACCTTGGGAGTGAGTGAAGGATAGGGAAATACTGCATAGCCATGTCTTGGACCATTCTTTTTGACAGAGGAAAAGAACACAGTGGAACATTTTGTTATCATTAGCTGTCAGGCTGTGGCTATTCCACGGTTACTAGTCAGAAGGCAAGATGGCCAGCTTTGTTAAATATAGTAATATGTTCTTTCCACATGTGTTAGGAGAGGGAAAGTGGAGTAGGTAACAGCATTTGTCAGACTACCCAGTTGTCAGCTTCTCTGATGTGATAAACATTGTCTAAATCCTTCCTGGCTTGCCTTTTCCCCACTTTGAAGGAAAAATATTTTAAAGACAGGATTTCTTAGGATTCTTTGAACAATGGGAGAGCCTTTAGTGAATGCCATAATGCCAAGTTGTGTTTAAATCTCCCGCAGCCCTTAGGTTCTTTACAAAGAGCCCCAGAAACCTCTTCACTAGAATGGCTTTGTTGTGAAGACTGGCCTGACTCGCTCTGTTTGTCACTAAAGGCTTTGTGAACTGGTGCTTCTGGACAATTATAGAAGAAATTGTACAGCAAGACCCCTCTCCAGCACTTTATGTTGGTAATCACAAAAACAAGCCATTCTTTGCCTTTACTTTGCTAACCCATTACTAGACAGTTCCTCTTATGATATCAATGATGTTGCCACTTTTGAGGAGTAACCCATTTTTTTCCCATTGTAGTCCTCAAAATACCACGAGTATAACACCAAGCTTAGTGTGCTGTTGTCACAAGTGCCTGTGTACTAGGTGATTGCTGTTACCCATTCATGCACCTACCAGCTAATACTGTTTTGACTTCTACTGATATCATCAAATAACAGAATATAAAAATGTTACGGCCTCTACCTGTTGATGATTATAATCCAATTCAGTTGTTTCGTAGAGAGTCTGAGTAGGCAAAGCAATCCTAAGCAAAAAGAACAATGATGGAGGCATCACATTACCTGACCTCAAACTAACTATAAGATTACATCAAGCAAAATAGCATGGTACTGGTAAACAAACAAACAAACAAAAACAGACACATAGACCAATGGAACAGAATAGAGGACCCAGAAATAAAGTTGCACACCTCTATAGCCACCTAATCTTGGACAAAGTCAACAAAAACAAACAACTGGGGAAGGATTTCCTGTTCAATACATGGTGCTGGGATAGCTGGCTAGCCATGTGCAGAAGAATGACACTGGATCCCTACCTTGCATCATATACAAAAATTAAATATTGATTAAATATTTAAATGTAAGACCTCAATCTATGAGAATCCTCGAAGAAAACCTAGGAAACACCATTTTGGATATTGGCCTTGGGAAATAATTTATAACTAAGTCCTCAAAAGCAATTGCAGCAAAAACAAAAATTGACAAATTTGGACCTAATTAAACTAAAGAACTTCTGCATAGCAAAAGAAACTATCTATAGAATAAACAGACAACCTACAGAATAGGAGAAAATATTTGCAAAGAATGCATCCAACAAAGATCTAATATCCAGAATCTACAAGGAACTTGAACAATTGAAAAAGCAAAAAGCAAATAACCTTGTTAAAAATGTTCAAAAGACATGAACAGACACTTCTCAAAAGATATTCAAGCCACCAACAAACATATGAAAAAATGCTCAATATCACTAATCATTCTACCAAAAAGACACATGCACTTGTATGTACATCACAGCACTAATTCACCATAGCAAAGACATAGAATCAACCTAGATTCCCAGCAATGCTGAATTGGATAAGAAAATATGGCACATATACACCATGGAATACTACACAGCCATTAAAATAATGAAATCACGTCCTTGCAGCAACATGGGTGCACCTGGAGGCCATTATCCTAAGTGAATTAATGCCAGAACAGAAAACTAAATGGTGCATATTCTCACTTACATGTGGGAATTTAACACTGGGTACTTGTGGACACAAAGATGGCAACAATAGACACTGGATACTAGAAGGGGAGGGAGGGAGAGAGTCAGGCAAGGGTTGGAAAACTGTTGGGTACTATGCTCAATACCTGGGTGACCATTCTTACCCCACACCTCAGTATCACATAATATAGCTGGGTAACAAACCTGCACATGTTCTTCCTGAATCTAAAACAAAGATTTTTTTTCAGTTGTTTTGTGTTGTTTCTTTCCTTCTTTCCTATTACTAAATCCTTTGATTTATTCATAGGGAGAAGATTCCTGTCCATTTTCTGGCTTAAAAATATGAATGAGTTCTCAAGTTAAAGCAAAATTCAAGAATATAGAAATACCTGGAGTCTGGTCTCATCTTGGGCTAATTTTGAAAGTTTGACAAAATTACAGCACTTATTTATAATAATACTGAATTTTAGGTGATATGTAATCAGCTGTTGCTGTTCAAAGACATCATTGCAGCCAATTTAGAAAAAATTTAATACATATTTTTGCTAGTTGTACTCACACCTAATATTACTTCTAATGACACATCTTTTAATCTCCATAATGTTAATTATTGTCAAAGTTATTTGACTAATCACAATGTGTCAGGCACAGTGCCAAGAAACTGATATTTATTATCTTCCGTAATCATCACTGTTACCCTAACAAGTAGGTTCTATTATTATTTTCATCTTACAGATGAAAAAGTCTTAGCAAAGTTAAGCAATTTTACCAAGTTTACATCATTAGACTCAACTGTGCTTCACAATGAACCCTGTGCTTGCTACACTAATGTTTTACTGCTTAATTGTGCAACCAGAAAGTCATTGTCTCACTAGGGTGAACCATAGCAACCCTAACTGCTTAGGAGTGCTAAAGTCTTATTGCTAACCATTCTTGATAGAACTCAGTGCGTTTAAGCATAAGATGATTGGTACACAGAGCAGAAGACATGTTGCAGTAAAGAGCCCTGAGTTTCAGAATCAACCAGCCCATATCCCGTCCCTTCTATTGTTAAACATAAATTCATTATCAAACCCATGACTGCTCCCTTCCTCTAAAGGAGCTGGAGTTGTGAAGGCAGCCTATAGTTTTGAAAAAACAGACTAGGCTTATGCCATGACTTATGGCATTACTTAAAGTGAGCACCAAGTAGTCACTAGGTTCTTTCTAACCCAATTATCATCTATTTCAAATTCATCTGAACTGAACAACAGCAGAGTGCCCAGAAATTTGCAGGGCATTGTAGGCTACATTTTCACATTTAATGCTCATGATTACTCTATCCCTACCTTAAAGAAGAGAAAATTGAATGTTAGTAGTAAAATGACTTGCCCATGATCAGAACCAGTGAATAGCTAAGCCGAACTATGAATTTCAAGTCTAGTGCTTGTCTGTTTCCCACACTGCTTCCTAGGACATAGGTAAATCCCTCTGAAACCTAATATGAACACTGCACATTCTCATTGTTTTGAAGTTTATTGACCTCTCTGGGTATTTGACATTTTGCTAATTTTCTTGACTTTTTTTTTTAAAGTAAAAAAAAAAAAAAATCTTTTCCAATACTTCCACAGGGTAGTATTTTTAGAACTTTCAGTGTCCTGGGGGCCTTAAAAGTTGAAGAAACCGTTAGCAGTTTTACAGTGGTCACATGTTGAGAGCAGGAATCCCATCTACCATTTGCCCTCATGGTATTGACTGGGCTGTAGACCCCAAGTTCAGGGCATTGGAGTCTTCATTATTGCTTTCTATAGGCTGTCCTGTAGAATTGGGCTAAGGTGCTGGCCTGCCTCATGCTTGGCATATTTGTGAGTCAGTAGGATTTGTTTTCTGTTAAACCACTCAATCACAGGGAGGGATAGAGGGTGGCAAACTCACCTTCCATTTAGTGGTTTGACCAGTTTAAAGTGAATAGGAGCCCAGAGAGATTTCTCACTTTCCACATCCTGCTGTCAAAGTAGGCAGTGGATCGGGGGTGTGTTTGGAAATGGCAGCTGTCTAGTGCCTCCAGGGCAGCTGAGTGGGAACAGTGAAAAGAAAATCTGGCATGGAGAGACCCACGAGTGTCCCGTTTCATCCTGAATCCGGGTTGGGCTGTTCAAGGTCGTGCACAAAAGCTGAACCAGTGACCCACAATTTGATTCCTTCAGTTTGGATATTCAGATGTGAAAAGGCTTTGCATTCTCTGCTCTCTGCTTCTCCCTAAACCTCCCCAGGCCTCTCTACTCTCATTCATTCGCACAACACCCCATTCTTTGAGCTGTAAGAATAGCTTCACTTTCAGGAGCCTCAGGGTGCCCAGGTGAACCCATCTTCTTTGGGGATTATTGTTCCCTTTCTGATTAACATCTCCGGACAGTTAAAACCATTTCCTATCACCAGAAATACCTTTAATCATTCTCAGCTTTATTCTTAAAAGACTGCTGTAGAGTTTCCTTTTTTTTAAAGCAAAGATATTAATGAGATGAATCAGCTGGGCAAGGGAGAACTTTCTGGAAGGAATCACAAACAATAAAAATATTTTCTCCTTTATAGAAGTATTGCTGGCTCAAAGAACACAGGTGAGGGAAAAGAAAAGCAGTAACAAACTGTAAACAAAGGAAATCCACTCTGAGCTCACCTTACCTTGCGTAGCTGCAAAAGGCAGTGCTGAAAACTCAAAGTATGCACAAACACTAACTCTGATCCATGGTTTGTCTGATTTATATTATATGCCACTCCTCCAAGCCAGCATGATCTTTCAACCTCAGTCCTGACTGATGCTCATTTTACCTGTGTATTTCTTTGACTTTTTAATCGGTTACTTTTAAAATCTGGTATTATTTGTGACATTCTCTTAGTTATTATATATTCCTTTTAGAATAAGGTTGAAATGCAAACAAAATATATACTATATATGTATGTATATAAATTATAAGTTATATATTTACATAAATATAAAATAGATGAACAAATTAATAGTATTGTATTTTTAACTACCAGTAGTGGCCTTTTTATGTCTAGGTTATATTAAGGCAGTTGTTCTCTGTCCGCCTATAATTCAGAACACTTAGGGAGAGTTCAAATAAACAGTTCCGCAGCCCAGACCTACTAAATTAGAATTGAGATAGTTAATATCCACAGGGGAAGAAATGCCAGGTGACTCCTTATTAGCAGTGGTTAGAGAAAAATCTCTGCTTCCTGCTCTTTTATTCACTCATTATTTAGTTATTCATTCAATTGCATATGAATTCATGCATTCAGGGATATAGAGACCAAGTACACTTTTCGTCTTCTTGAAGAGCTCATTACTTTATGACTCTGCTGAGTCTTCAGAGGACATGGCAGAAGTAATGCCAGTTGATCCTGTAAGAAAAATTCCTGGGCTCATACACTTAAAGGAATTCTGTTATAGTTAATGAACATGGTAAGCAATACCCCTATGACTAAAGTCCTGAGACTCCATTCATAAATTGAGCAATTCATTTGAATTAGTTCCATATTTCTCATTAAATGAGGAAATATTATTAATAATTCCCATTAAACAAACATGGTAAGTATAAAAACAATTTAGACTATAATCTTGTCTCCTAAGTGTTTATCTCAGTCTAGGAGATATTCTATTTGTATTACTATTAGTATTATATACTTTCATAAGAAAATCAAGGTGCTGCCATTTAAAGGAGACTGAACCATTGATCTTCATCATGTTGGTAGTTTTACAATTTGCTGGGGGTCACAAATATGAGTGGCAGCAACTCAGATGAGGAAACACGTAAACATCTAAACTATACAGACCCATTGTCAGGAATGAAGGGGAGTGATAGTTACAACGCAAGAAATGAGATCATTGAAACTGTCTGATGTGGACTTTACCAATTCTTCCTCTGGAATGGTTCTTCATAATCATAATCGATCTTACCCTCATCGATGCGGGGAAGAAATTCATATAAGGGAAGAGAGCTCAGAGGAGCTATTTTTAATTGCCTGGCGTATGTTGTGCTCTTCTGTGATATTTTTCATTCTAAAACCCATTTTAAACACCCTGGCAAACTGTCCAGTACATGCTGTTGCATAAATGCTGTAGAGTCCGATGGCTATGACCCTGATCTTGAGAGTCCACCAGTGCTGGGTTCAACTTGCTGCATCCCTTAATATTGAGAAACCATATTACTAAGTTCTCTCCAAGCCTCAATGTCCCTATTTGTAAAATTCACATGATAATAAGTACCTGCCTCTGTGGTTGTTGTAAGGATTAAATGTAAAGCAGTTAGCATTCTGCCTGGCACATCATGACTGCTCAATTCCTTTTATCTATAATATTATTATTATTGTTGTTTTATTAATACATGTGGCTTGACCAAGATAATGTGGTGACAAACCAATACTTTGTGTACATTTGGAATACTTCATGAATTTCTCTGCATCCACCTTTTCCATACCCAGTGTATATCATGGGAACAGTTACGATTCCGTATTGATGTCACTGGGGGGCCATCTGGAGTGGCTGCTGCCATCATGCTGGCTGCAACAGAGAGGCGCTGGCTGCAACAGAGAGGCACAGCTGGACTACATGCCCTGCCCTTTCTGAGTTGGGGTGGGAGTTCCCCAGGTGCCACTCCAGCTGCCCAAGCCATAGCTGCAGACTCCGGCATCCATGTGCTCTCTGGGCCAGGAGCAGGCAGGACCCCACCCTCCTGGGTGCAGCTGTAGCCACCCAAACCACTGCTGCAGACCCAGGGACCTCCTGCTTCACAGGGCAGGTAGATTCAGGCATTTCTACACTCTTAGGGGCTTGGGAAGGCACCCCCTGTCCTTGCAGGCTCGGAAGTGCCTGCTCCCACTGCCTGGCATCTTCCTGCTGTCAGCACCTGCTCTGATCTCAGAGCAAAGTCAAGGCTGAGCCTGGGCACTGTCACAGCCTTGCTGGGTGTGCACATGCTCAAGGCAGTGCTGACATGTCAGCCTCCTGCCGCGTTAGCCCCCTCCAGACTTTGGGCACTGAGGAGCATGGGAGAGAAGCCAAGGGGGCCTGAGGGCAGCTTGGCACTGGCCTTCAGGCACCCCGTTGCACCCACAGCTTGGGGCTATGAAGGGCAGCAGGAGGTAGACAGGTTCCTGGGCAGAAGTGGGCAGGTTCCCAGTGAGGCCTCAGCTTCAGACCAGGGAGGGTCTGAAGGCTGGGGGCTGGGCTGCCAGTCATGCAGACTGGAGTGGGAACTTGTGATGCCTTTTCTGGACCTGCTCTTGGCCACCCGTGGACCAATCAGCATGCACTTCCTCCCCTCTTAGGCCCATAAAAGCCCATAAAATCCAGGCTCAGCCAGATCTGAGATGACCTTGGGAAGACCAGCTGCAGAGAGGTGGTACCCACTCTAGGGGCTCCTCTCTGCTGAGTGCTGCACAGAAGATGGGATGACCAGCTGCAGAGAGGAGGTACCCTCTCTGCTAGGAGTTGAACACTCATTGGGACACCCCAGTGGTGAAAAAGGAGCCCTATGGGAGAATGAGCCTTTCTATCGCTCAATAAAGCCTCTCTTCCTCTGGTTCCCCCTTCACTTGTCTATGCACCTCATTCTTCCTGGTCACAGGACAAGAACTCAGGACCCACCAAATGGCGAGGCTAAAAGATCTGTAACACAAACAGGGTTGAGCCATGCTGCTTGCTCACCACGTTGTGGATGAAGAGGAGGAGAGAAGAGCTGCAGCCCTCTGGGGAGCCCAAACCTGGGAGCTCCCCAAGCCAGGGTTGTGACTCCCTCTTTAGGGTCCTGTGGTTCCTGGTGTCTCCAAGCTTCCAGGGACCATCACATTCCCTGGTGCCAGCTGTAGAAGCTGCTTGAGGTGTGCCTAGTCCAGCTGCAGCCTCATAGAGAGCCAGCTACCATGCCAGCACCTGGAGCTGCCTTCCCTGAGGTAGCAGCTGGCGTGTCTGACTGTGCGGTGGCCAGACCCCACACTCATTCACATCCTCACATCCCCTTCCCATCCCCCACCCCCCACTGCTCCACACCTGACTTGCAGTCTCCCTTGGAGGCGTGGGATCCAGGCCAGTAGTGTGAGCTGAACACAGGCTGCCAGGCCGTGTGGGTGGAACAAATCGAGTGGGCCCGAGCAAAACTAGGGCAAAGCACCACCAGCCACAGGTTTCTGGCCAGAAAAGTCACATCCCAAAGATCCCATAACAGTATTATATATGCTATTTGATCCATTTTAAAAGGTTTTTCAAGGAAATCCTTGGGGTTGTCCACACAATATGTATTAAGCATGAAGCAGTGTACACACCACAGAAACCATGGCATCTGTAACTCAAACTACCTAAGAAGACATGTCTACTCAGCAACTGGAACCAGGGTAATAGTCTTAGGTTGCCATCCGAGGAGATACTGAGAAAATGTCTTAAGGTGAAGATATATTTTGTTTTTTCTTTATTCTTTGAACATCTTCATTCCTTGCCTCCATTACCTTTTTGTTGTCGTTGAGACAGAGTCTTGCTCTGTCAGGCAGGCTGGAGTGGAGTGGCACAATCTCGGCTCACTCAAACTCTATCTCCTGGGTTCAAGCAATTCTCTTGCCTCAGCCTCCTGAGTAGCTTGGATTACAGGTGTGTGCCACCATGCCTGGCTAATTTTTGGAATTTTAATAGAGACAGGGTTTCACCATGTTGCCCAATTTAGTCTTGAACTCTTGGCCTCCAGCAGTCCACCTGCCTCGGCCTCCCAAAGTGCTGGGATTGCAAGCATAAGCCACCATGCCCAGCTGCCTCCATGACCTTTTATGAAGCCAATTGACGTTGCCAACGACAGCATCTAATTTATGTATTTTCTCCCACACAAAGTCAACATATAGTTTTTTTTCACCACTGATTTTTTGCTTGAGACAGCTAGGAGAGTAATTGGGTTCTTTTCTGCAACAGCATTCCAATTCTGCAGAAATAACTGCTATACCCTTAAAGATTTACTTGCCACTTTTCCATCAGAGCTCTGGCTCTCAACTCATTGTCTTGGTTGTGTGGTGGTGACTGGGGAAAAAAGATTCATCAATAACTAGATTTCAAGGATGAGATAGGGTGGGTTAAATCAAGACATTAACAACCAGGAGATATTGTAAACTGGAAGCAGTACCTGCTTGTACATATAGTAATCCTATTGAAGTAACTATCATTTTTGTGAAAAACAGCAACTCTCCCCTAGTTTAAGTAACAGATGATAGATGATTGAAGGAGGAGGAGGAGGAGGAGGAGGGAGAAATGAGAAAAAATGAAAAGAAAACATATATTTTTGAGGTAGAGAGCTTGCCAAATTCTAAAATTTAGACTAAAACCCCCATCAACTGTATGACTCACAGATAACATTCCTAAAACATCAGCCTATCCAAGTGAGCTGTCCTCATGTAATCTGAGATCTCACTGGCTCAGGAGATTAGCTTCCAATTTAGTCCTTCAAGAATGCCTGATAATTCAATGAAAGGCATTACTTCTGTATTACATTTTAATACAGTACAATAACTCAAAACAAGTTAAATACATTAGTATAGTCATTGTTATATGATATGAGTCATGTACTAATAGTATATTCGTAAGCATGCAGTACTGGAATAGAAAACTCAGGCACTGTATCTGTGGCATGTATACTGTCATGTAAGAGTGTTTTCCAGAAAAAGTCCATGAATTTCATGGGTCCACATATCAAAGGCATGGCTGTCAAAGTAGCAGGAGAATTTTCTAACTCCCAGAAAACATTAAGGTCTCTGCCATTTTTGTAAAGCTACATTCTATCAATTGTATTGTTTTAAACAATGACTATACTAATATATTTAATTATCTCATTTTAGTTATTCTACTGTATTAAAATTTCATGTAGAAATAAGACCTTCATTGAACCATACATCTATCGTAAGAGATCAAAATATGCCACCCAGAAATACACCAGTTTGGCATATTGATTGTTGATATTTGTTAACTCAAAATATTGATTATTTTGAGTTAAAGACTCTTGAAAACAGCAGATTCAAGGTCACTCTAACCTTCCTTATTTTTCCTGAAAGCAGAAACTAAAATCCCCATGTCAAAAGTTCCCTCCCTGTGCCAGAAGAAAGAAAGACATTCTTATCACCAGAGATGGGGAGTCAAGATCAAGAGGAATCTGTAGAAACAAACCAAACTAACCTTTATGTTTTTAGTCCCTTTTCCACAATTAACTTCTTTCCCCAAACCCCTTTGTTATTTCCTATTTTCACAATTTACCACTCTTCATCTAACGTAGTATATAATCGTTCAACCCTAACTGCTATCTTTTGGTTTTCATTTCTCTTGTAAAGGCTCCTATGTACACGTAAAAGTTACTAAGTACAATTTCTATGCTTTTCTCCTGTTAAACTGTCAAATGCCAGTTTAATTCTTAGGCCTAGCTGGAGGTCCCAAGGGGGTAGAGTAGAAATTTTACCTCCCCTGCACCACCATAAATCCCACTTTTAGGTATTGCCTTTCTCAATCCCATTCTTAATTCAAACCGTAGTTTTGACACAGCATGAAGTTGCTTCCAAGCACGGCTTCCTCTCAGAGTAGAACTTTCCCAATGTCCTGCGCTTCTGGTCCCATCATTGGCAAAGGATCTGTGGTCAGCCAACTCTTTTCCAATCTTGACCACTGCGGTTTTCTAAGGACCACCCTTTTTTTTCTCTCTCTCTTCAGTTTTCTTCCTTATTACACTCACATCCTCCTCCCAGCCTCACAACTCTGCTCCCTCCTGCTTTTGTGCTAGAGCTGTGTGTCTTCTGAAGACAGCAGTTATTAGCAATCTGGTGATCTTTTTCTTTCTTTGTGATCAGTACTAGTGCAATGACCGACATCATCTCATTTTGTTTCTAATATTTGGCTCATGAACTATTTTCAGCATAAGGACTGACGAATGGCTTTAATAATAATTTTTTAAAACTTTCAGTATTTGGATGTTGGAGTTTACCAAAAATTAGTATTATATGTAACCAAGAGAAACAATATTAAATAATATTAAGAAAAATTTCCAAATTAACTGTAATACTGTGGACCATGCTACCTGGCTTTCATATTACAAATAATATTTTTCTCTTTTGGGCTTCCTAATGCCAAATCTAAGGCTTTTCTTTCCTCATTACTTTATCTCTGTCTCACACACACATACTCCAATGCAGAGACCTACTTAAAGAAGGATAGATTGAGGAGAAAAAATAATGACGGGAAACTATCTAGATATGAAGCAGGAGGCGGACTAAGCAAGTGGATTACTCAATTATGAATTATTTGGCAAAATTTCTCTCAGATCACAATTCATTCTAAAATGTGTGCGTAACTGCAGGCTGCTACATTGCTTGAACTCACTGTTTGCCACCATCTGCTTTCCTATGAATTTATTTTCTGTGCAACTGGTTTTGACAGAGTCTCACTGTTTAGAGATTGATTTTCTTTATTTTCATGGTTATCTGAAGACTTCCATGATAATGCTTGATTCTATAATTAAGATATTATACACATAAATGTCTATGGAATGGGTGTGATGGATTTAAAAGAAATTTAATATCCAGCTTGCCTTGAAAACAATTCAGTTCTCTAGATGGACTTTTAAAAATATTCCAAGATATTTAAACTACTTTGAAAGGCCATTGGGTGGAGAGGCAAATAGAAAGAACTTATAAGTAATATGTAGATGCTTAGTAAAAATAAAACAAAACACCAGTTGGTAGAGTAAGTGCTGGATAGAGCTTCATCTATTTAGCATTGTCTTTGCTTACGTAAAATCATCATCAGTGGTAGTACATAGCTTTTCAAGAATCTTTACAATGGTTTACAATAAATATCTAAGCCACTTTAGAAACACAGGCCTGGAGAAGAATATCATCATAACCAAGAGAAAAGCTCCAAAATAAGAAATTTTTGATCACCTAAATATTAAAATATGACCCTACTGGTTATGTAATATCAGTTTTTTACTGCATGTAGCTATATTTACTAGATAAAGTCTCTATTTAGATAAGTTTGGCCAAATAGATTAGACTTCAACAATCACAGTTGGGCAGAAACAGTAAAATAAATATTTCCAAATAACTTCTGTATATTTTTCACTTGTCAGATTCTTTGTTGTATAATCAATGTTTTCCAAATCTAGCATCAGTGTAACCTGGGGAGATCTTAAAAATACAGATTCCCATATGTGCCCTAACTCTACTGACTCTGAACCTTCAGGTGGGACCTGAACATATTTATTTTAAAGTGTCTCCAGAGAGAATTCTTATGGAATGATCCAAATGCCAGTCCAAAGAGTTTAGGAATTAATGACTGGACCCTGAAAAACATGTGCTGAAATGCTATCAAGAAAAAGCAGACTGGCTTCTCCGTGCATACATGTGCCCCCACCAACATAGGCACGTGCATGCATACACACACACACACACACACACACACACACCATGCAAAATACATAAATACATGTGATGGTTATGTATGCCTGAGAGGAGGAGGACTGAGCTAGAATACCCATGTTTGATCAGCTCCAATTACAGAAATAGCTGCACATAAATTGTCTGCCCTAAATAAGACAGAACTGCCAATGCTCACTTTACCTTTGCAGTAGAAGTCCTCAAGGGGCACTATGCTTGGGCAAGTTTGCTTTGCATTCAGAGTCCCTGGACTTTGGGCAATATTAGGGTCCTTCTGTCCCAGGGATAGTTCCAGGGCGTGGCTCTTCTCACAGCATTTCGACCTGCTTGTATTGCTTACTTCCTAGCTCCTTTTTTAGCACCACTCCAGAATCCTGGACTGAGAAGCACATGCTCTACTCAGGAACACAGCCCCATTTGTTCATTGCTTCACTGGGAAGCAATCTCTATGAATTCCACTTTAGCGTGAACATGAGGAAGAGCACGAGTGTGTGTTTTTAGTCTTTTCTAACCAACCAAATTACCTGGTTCCTTTTCCTGAGGAAAATTTAAGAAACAAAGAGACTCTGTAGTTCATGACTTAAATTTGACATTTTGATTTGGTGTAAACAGGAGAGAAAGGTGAACAAGCTGCAGTCAGCTTGGAGATCCTCCCTTCTTTGGTTTTCACTGGTCAAGCACTTTGTCTAATTGCTGGGGCTATCTGCCTCTGTGTTGCCTTTCCCTTCCAAACAGATACTATTCCAAACTTCACTGAGTTTTTGTCTCCAAGGTCTTTGTTCACTCTACTGAGGAAAAGGGTTGGAACAAATATCACTAATAATAAAATTTAGTTCCAAATCAACTCTGCTTTTCCTTAGATGCAAACATTTTAGTGGCAGCTTAATATAGCCCAACTTATTGAGAAAGAGATGCTATGAAGGACAGGCAATGAGGCACGTTTTCCAAGAAAAGGGCTGCTCCAGGTCACACAGGCTGCTGTCTACGGATCAATGGACAGGCAGGACGCAGGCAGTCTCTAGCCAGGGGATCAGCCTCGTGGAGGCCAGCCCAGGAAGGCCTGCTCACCGTTGTCCTGCTGGCCATTAGAGGGAAACAGAGGCTCATTTGGCCCAGTCGAAAGTCAACTTTTAGATGGTCTCTGAAGTCTAATCATATCACTTTGGATAGATCTGATATCTGCTCCCATCTCCGATTTCTCATTTTAGACATGCGGGAACATATTTAATTGGCCATATGTCAATTTCAGGCCTCTTAAGTGCAAACGTAGCTGCTTTTGCATTCAATATTTATATATTCTACCTGCACACTTGCACCCTAATTTCTAGATGCTGGGGAAAGAACAGCCATTATGCTATAATTTATCAGGGGACTGGAGCTAAATCACATGATCTGGAGTTTTCTCATGTCTTCTTGCAAATGTAAACTGAGAGGGTCTCTGTTCTTCGCAGTGGCTTAGCTAACATAGAAACAAAAGGTGAGTCAGTGCTACATGTGGATTGCTCTAAATCAGAAGCTGTTTCTAAATGTTCCTAAACTTTCATCTGGAAAAGAAAATATTTAGTTGTTCATATGAGCTGTCTGTTGCATATAAGTGGAAAGAAACCCACAGCCTTCCTCTTCTAAATTCACTTTTAAAAATTTGTTCTGTCCTATTACTATGTGTGTGTAGACACGGTGTTACTGCATTTCAAAGTGTGTGCTCTGTGTATGAACCTGAATTTACACTGTGGGTGTTTATCTCTCCTGGTAACCTGTGCAAAGAACTTCCCCATTTCTCAGTCCACCAGTATTTGAGTAATTCAGCTCTCCTTTCCACTGGGTTTGTTAACAATCGATAAGTCAGATTCTGTTCACCTCTCTGATGATCTCATGTGAAAGCACACATAACAGTTTCTCTTCCCTGACCCACATCCTGGAAGTGGGCCACACTCATCAGCTACTGGCATGTCCTCCCACAGGATTCAGAACGCACTGGGCCCAGCCACGGCTAAGCATTTAATTGCAGACCAGCCATCTGTTTAATATAAACTACATCTGCCAGCAGCCTCTTGGCAGTCTGAGGAATGAATTTTCTAAAGGAAAATGAGAATGGCTCATCAAATGGCAGCAGGGAAACGCTCTTCTTAACGCTTTCCCACTTTGACACCCTTAGGTCTAGGCCAAGGCCATGCTTGGAAAATAACATCAGTGTTACTTGACTTCACAATTCAAAGAGAGTTAAATATTCCCCAGAAACTTAAATCAAGCTGATGTGGATTATTCAGGCATTTTTTTTATCATACTAACTCAGGCTCTGAAGACAGTAAGCTAAACAATGACCTCAGGGACAAGAGCTGACCGAATGTGGGCGTGATCTCCCCAGCAATAATCTGATCATAAGCTCATAGTCTGGAATCAGCATCATATTGCAAAAGGTTATTATATTGCAAAATACCTAGTTCTAGATCATAAGGTTGTTAAGGTAGAAAAAAATAGTAAAGTGCTGGACAGTGGGGGTTGACCATCCTTTTTTTTTTTAATTAATTTTAAAATTAATGAATTTTTTGGAGACGGAATCTCACTCTGTCACCCAGTTTGGAGTGCAGTGGCATCATATAGGCTCACTGCAACCTCCACCTTGTGGGTTCAAGTGAGTCTCCTGCCTCAGCCTCCCGAGTAGCTGGGATTATAGGCATGTGCCACTATGCCTGGCTAATTTTTGTATGTTTAGTAGAGACGGGGTCTTTCTCTGTTAGCCAGGCTGGTCTCGAAGTTCTGACCTCAGGTGATCCGCCCACCTCAGCCTCCCAAAGTGCTGGGATTACAAATGTGAGCCACCATGCCCAGCTTACCATCCTTATTTCTTAATGACATTTGGCAAGTCGATTCTTACCTATTCTTAGAATCTTTTAGGGGAGCTGCTGAGCCACAGCCCTGCTGGAGGTTCCAGCCCAGGCCACCATGTTTAGTACCATTCAGCCTCAGAATACAATGACATCTAATTCGACCAAGGGTGAGTGTTGATGCTGGTAGCCCCAGGCTGGCCAGCATCTTTTGATATGGTTGGTGTAGAAGATGAGCGGCCCTAATCAGCTGCTGCCCAAATTAGGAATAATTCTGCTTCTTTTATTCTAAGGTAAACATTTCCCTTGTGGTAATTATACACCTGAAATCAAGATGTCACACAAGCTACACAGGCATTTAGTGTGACTGTATTATTCTCCCCCTACTAGGTCTTATTAAAATGATGGTACATTATATCGTCAATGACATATTTGAAAGACAGTGAAAACTGAAGCCTACAGAATAGGAGAAGTTCCTTGGGATAGTCAAGACCACTATGGAGAACAAACCAAGAAATGAGTGAGAAGTTTTGAGTTAACAGAGGAAGCCAGTCAATGCTGAAAGGAGGATGAATGTGCAGAGAGACACTGGGCACAGTGGCCTGAGAGGAAACAGAGGGGATAATATCAGGTCTCCAGAGTCTTCTCAACAGCCTTGGCCTTGAGGTTCCTCAACACGAATATGAAGAAGGGAAACTTAACTAAGTCTCTTTTACTTCTTTTTTTTTTTTTTTTTTTTTTTTTTTTTTTTTTTTTTGAGGCGGTGTCTCGCTCTGTCGCCCGGACTGGAGTGCAGTGGCCGGATCTCAGCTCACTGCAAGCTCCGCCTCCCGGGTTCACGCCATTCTCCTGCCTCAGCCTCCCGAGCAGCTGGGACTACAGGCGCCCGCCACCTCGCCCAGCTAGTTTTTTGTATTTTTAGTAGAGACGGGGTTTCACCGTGTTAGCCAGGATGGTCTCGATCTCCTGACCTCGTGATCCGCCCGTCTCGGCCTCCCAAAGTGCTGGGATTACAGGCTTGAAAGATTCTGAGACTTACATTCTCAAAAGACTTTTGGGATATTTGAGAATTATAAGTTTCTATGCCTAGCCAAGCCTCTCATTATCCAAAGTAATTCAAAGCTGGTAGTTCTTAGAGTAGTTTGATTGATAACAAGAGCATAAAGTTGAGGTTCATACCTAGATACAGTCTCAGAAAAAAAAAAAATCCCAACATGAGAGAACAGTTTCCACCAGTGTGGTTGGCCAGTGCTGGCTAGGGTGGAAGATGGGCTTTTAGGTGATGTTAATATGTATGATGACAGAATCTTTTGGCCCCAGTGAGCTGTTTGATAACTCCCTTCCTGTGATGAAACACTGGCTAACTCAGTGAGGTAATTCAAGTTGAATCATACGTTGATATTCACAGGTTTCTTTAGACAATGGCTTAAATTGTCTTTTGCTAATTACTGTATTGCAGCAACATGTTTATTGCTTTAGAACACTTACCAAGATGTGTTTTTATCTTATTTTTCTACTTGGATATCGTCTCTCATTAAAATATCTATCTTGTTCACCAGTATATTTTAAGCAGTAAGTGACACATAGTAATACTTAGTATATATTTGTTAGGGATATGATAGGAAAGATAAATGTAGCTAGTTTATAGAACATGTTAGGCTTCGTAGGGAACAAGCAGAAGGTAATTTTATGAATTAATATGGAAATTTTGTTGAACATAGTAAACAATGTGTTGACTAACCAAATAATAACCACTACTATTTCTCATTGCTGACGGCAACTACCCTCTCTACTTTTTTGTCTTCCTCACCAGATAAAGTTCCTTGGATTTTATGGTTACTCTTGTTTTGGCAGATGTCAAAGGCTGACTCTCATCGATTGTTTCTGTGGATTTTATAGAGACTCTGCGTCATCACTGGGGCTCTCGAGCCTGAAGTCCCATTTATTTAAGCAATGTCTCCTCTAAAGTATACTTACAACCTGCTCTTCATTACTGGTTCCTGACCATGTCCTCCTCTGTTGGGGTCACTTCAGCTTGCAGGCAAGCTTCTTGGGCTCACTCTTAATATGACCCAGTTTGGCTCCCCTGTTTAGAATCCACGTCTGGTACATGGAGAATATCAAACTTGGAGGGCATGCTTTTCCCACGACAGGCACTTCTACTACCATGCCGGAATAGCCACAGCCCCAGCCCCTCACCTTTACATTCCCCCAAGTTGGAATTGGAGGCAGGTACTATGTTCTCAAACTCCGAGGGGTGCGTGTCAAGCTCTATACCTGTTTCGCTTCAAGCTTCTCTTCAGTTGACTTGAGATGAGGGATAATCCTTTTCCTCATCCCCCAGGAGAGAGTTGACCTCATATAAGCTGTCCGTGACATTCTTCTCCACTGACCTCTTCAACCTCTGTCATGTAGCTAAGAGGTGGATGAGGGGTTAATATTGACAGAACTGATTTTATAATCTTTTGACTTGATCTGCATAGGTAGCCTAGCACCACACTGTAAGACCAGGAAGGTGGAGGGTGGTACCTGGCACTTTTTATTTTTTTTGTTATTATTGGCCTTTGTATCATCCAAAAAGCTCTGAAACCAAGAATTCTATGTTTACATCCTATTACCAGAATATAGGTAAAAATAACAACTCCAATAAAGTCTTATACAAAGTTAGACTAATCCTAATTAATAAGGGATCATCAAAGAACTTATTTGATAAATTCTAAACTATTCTCTATTTCAAACCCCAACCCTAGGAGTGGCCAAGATTTAAGACGGTGGAAAGCTAAAGCATAGAATTAGGATTTCTTTGCAACTGAAATTAGTAAAAGTCAATCAAATTTAAAGGATGAGATTTGCTCTCCTGGTGTGTAAATCATGAATGATGGAGATCTGAAAAATCAAATTGAAATAGTATGAATAAAGACTACTATAACTTATTGATGGTGGCCATTTGGATTATGTCATTCTTCACTTGGGCCACTCACCAATCATTATTCTAAAAGTTTGACTGCCTAAGTATCTTTTTCTATTGAAAGAAAGGGAGAGAAGGAAAGAGACAGAGAAAGAGAAGATAGAAAAAAAAAAGAGAGAGAGAGAGAGGTAATGCTAATTTGGTAGTATTTTCTCCTTATAAATTAATAAATTGAAAATGTGGCTTTTAATGCTCATGTCTCTCCCTGGGTTTAACAACACTAATTAAACTTGAGTATAAGATGAATTAACCCTGGCTTAGCCTAAAGAATATTGGTCAGGTGCACGCCTGTAATCCTAGCACTTTGGGAGGCTGAGGCAGGTGGATCACTTGAGGTCAGGAGGTCGAGACCAGCCTGACCAGCATGGTGAAACCCCATCTCTACTAAAAATACAAAATTAATCGGGTGTGGTGGCACATGCCTGCAATCCCAGCTACTTGGGAGACTGAGGCAGGAGAATTGCTTGAATCTGGGCGACAGAGGTGGCAGTGGGCCAAGATTGTGCCATTGCACTCCAGCCTGGGCGACAAGAGCAAAACTGTGACACACACACACATCCACACGCACACTATAGATATGTGTATATATATGCATATATATATATGTATATGTGTATATCTGTGTGTGTGTGTGTGTGTGTGTGTGTGTGTGTGTGAGTTTTGTGGTATGTCTGATTAGGACGTGGGGTTGTTGGCTCCGAATTGGGTTTTGATTTATTTTGGCTAAAGTACCCACAAGAAGTTCTGTGCACAGACACGGGAGGCGAGGGAGAGAGAGCAGGGGGAAAGGGCTATTCTGGTACCAGGGCCCTGTGACCGGTTTTTGAGCACCCATCAAGAGCAATGGCTGAATAGAATACAGGCCTCTGCTGTTGCTTTGAGCAGTGGGTAAAGCTCCCAAGGAGTGGCAGCATTCTTCAGAGGGTGAGGAGATGGTGGGGGTCCCAAGGGCCCACTGGATGCACCCATTGCTCAGGTGAGTTGGGAGAGCATGAGCCAAGGCCCTGTGGGAGCAGCATGGGCAGGGCCTGCTTGAACATACCTGAGACACGTGTGGGGAGCTCTGAAGTACCTGGAGAAGACTCCTCAAGTGGCCAAGTTCCTCCCGTTATACGCTGTCCTGATATACGTGAAGGCAGCAAGCCTACAGTCTTTGAGTAATAACATCAATGTAAATGTGCTTGTGTCCACAGGCCAGGGGCATGCAGGTTGTGTGAAACTCTGGACCCGCAATGTAGAAGACCAGGCCCTAACATGGTGTGTGTCTACTACTTGGTGAGCCCTTGCTTAAAACATCTATTGCCAGCTGGGCGCAGTGGCTCATGCCTGTAATCCTAGCACTTTGGGAGGCCAACACAGGCAGATCACGAGGTCAGGAGTTCGAGACCAGCCTGGCCTACATGGTGAAACCCCATCTCTAATAAAATACAAAATTACCCAGATGTGGTGGCGGATGCCTGTAATCCCAGCTACTAGGGAGGCTGAGGCAGGAGAACTGCTTGAACCTGGGAGGTAGAGGTTGCAGTGAGCCGAGATCATGCCACTGCAGTCCAGCCTGGGTGACAGAGCAGGACTCCATCTCAGGAAGAAAAAAAAAAAAAAAAAATCTATTGCCCTCACTCTGATCTCAGTAAGGTCAAATTTGAAGAAAAATCAAATTATCTTATTTTAAAACCTATTTTGCACTCTTGAAAATCCTAGCTCAGGTCTCAATTGGTCATTAATGTTTGTTCTTGAATGAAAGTTTCAAAAGACAGAAGAGTCAGATCACTAGAGCTTTAAATAACAGTGAAAGGGCAGCGTCTCCACACTTCCCCGGAGAGGCTAGTGTAAGAAATTGCCATATATGGGAGCCAGGAAGGAGGAAGTTTGGGCAAACACCCAGGGCTGTCTGTGGAATAAGTAAAACGGGCTTTAGTAAATTCCCAGCACAGAGGTGCTATCGGCCACCAACTGAGTCATGCACTGGTGCATCATCGAAGATAAACTGTTACAAAATGAATCAAAATTCTTAAGCCGCTGAGGTAAAAGAGCAGTTTCTGAGCTAATACTCTGTCTAGGCAAGCTTTTCGTTTTTTCTTGGATGGATTCCACCCTCATCTGCCTGCTTTAGGTGGCAGACTACACAACTGTCGGCAGAGACTGGCACATTGAAGGGAGATCCTGGAAGGGGTCCCTGTGCTGGGGGAAGAGTTTCCTTCTCCCAGCTTGACTGGGAGGAATGGCGAATCCTACCAACAGAGAAACGCCTTGCTGCTTCCTTTCCTCTGACAGCCTGCTTCCTGACCTGGGGGTTAGGCCAGCAGATGCCATGGGCATTGGCTAATGATCAATCTGATTGCAGAGTCCTACCCCCAAAGGCTTGTTAAACTCTTCTGCTGCCACGCTTTCCAAAGATACTTTAAAAAAATATATACAACAGCTTTTTTGAAGTATAATTCACATACCATAAAATTCACTCATTTGCAAATCAGTGTTTTTTTAGTGTATTCACAAAGTTGTACAACCATTACTCCAGTCAATTTTGAACATTCTATCACCCCAGAAAGAAACCCCATGCCTGTTAAGCCATCATTCCCCATTTCTTTGAAACACCTTCAGCCCCTGACAACCACTAATCTACTTTCTGTCCTTATGGATTTGCCTATTCTGGACATTTTATCCAATGGAATCGTGCAATACGTGGCCTTTTGTGACTTGGTTCTTTCACCAGCATAATGCTTTCAAGGTTTATCCATGTTGTAGCATGTGTCGGTATTTTCATTCTTTGTTATGACTGAATAATTTCATTGTATGAATATGGCACATTGTATCTCTTCATCAATTGACAAGACATTGGGATTCTTTCCACTTTTTGGATATTATGAACAATGTGGTTATGAGCATTTGTGTCTATGTTTTTATGTAGACATATGCTTTCTTTTCCCTTGGCTATATACCTAGGAGTGGAATTGCTAGGTGATACGGTAACTTTGTGTTTAATCTTTTGAAGAACTACCAGACTAATTTCCAAAGTAGCTGTACCACTTTACATTTCTACCAGCAGTGAATGAGAGTTAGAAATTTTTTCACATCATCACTAACATTTATTACTAGCTGCCTTTCCGCTTATAGTCATTCTGCCAGGTATGAGGTGGTATCTTATTGTGGTTTTTGTTTGCATTTCCCTAATGGCTAATGATGTTAGGCATCCTCTTTTGTACTTGTTGGTCATTTGTACATTGGAAAAATGTCCATGGAAAAATGTCCATCCAGAACCTTCCAAAGATGCTCTTAAATCCATGAAAATGCTTCTGAGGGAGCTGGACCTTATGCTTGGCCATGATAGGGAAATGTCACGCAACAGATGCCAGGGGCAGAATCCAAAGTTTATTTCTCATGCTTCTGAAAGCTGGGGAGTTCAAGATCAAGGCCTATGGCAAGGCTGAAATGAGATGACAGAAGAATGTCCTGGGCTAGACTCCAGAGCCTGGGGAGTAACTTCTGGAACGCTGCAGGTGTCAATTTAGGTGTCATCTTGGGTAGGCTATAATCCCCATGCTATGATCTGAATGTTTATGGGCCCCTCAGATTCATATGTTAAAATCTTCACCCCCAAGATGATGGTATTAGGAGTGGGAACTTTGGGAGGTGACTAGGTCATGAGGGCTTTGACTAGCTCATAAGAGATTAGTGCCCTTATAAAAGAATCCCCAGAGACACCCTTCACCCCTTCCATCATGTGAGGTTGTATTCGAAAGATGGCCATCTAGGAAAGGGACTCTCACCAGACACTGAATCTTCCAGGGCCTTGATTTTGAACTTCCCAGCTTGTAGAACTGTGAAAAATAAATGTCTGTGACTTGTAACCTACCCAGCTTATAGTATTTTGTTAATAGCAGTCCGAATGGACTAAGATACCCCAGTGATTCGATCAAACAGTAACTGAGGTGTGACTGTGCCGATGTTTTGTACGTGTGATTCACATGAAAAATCATTTCAGAGAGAAGTAAAGGTTATCCTAAAGAACCTGGTGAGCCTGATCCCACCAGCTGCAAGACCTTGACACAGAGCCGAGGTTTCTCGGAGGAGGAACTCCTGCGTGTGTGCTGAAGCTTTGGCTTCTGTTCAAGAGTTTCAGCTGCTGTTCAGACTGCCTGCCCTGTGGAATTAGCCAGTTACATCAACAGGGAAGCCCCTTCCCTTGCTTTATATTTATAGGAGAGATATATGTAGATTCAGTTGTTCTACTGGTTCCTGATGAGTTTCTGAGACATCTAAAAAGTCTTATTTTCCTGGTACAGGAAGATGCAGGAAGCATGAGTGAGGAGAACGTCTCTCTGTAAGCAGGCCTGACCCCATAGAAGTATTGTGAAATTGATCCTCCCTCCTGTGGATGTCATCACCTCCAGAATGCAGGTCCTTCTCTACCATCTCTACCTGCCTCTACTCTCTGGCCCTTTATAGCAGCAATGATTCTCAACAGGGGGCAGTTTTGCCACCCGGGGGACATTTGACATTTCCTAGAACCATTTCTGGTTGCCCTGACTAGGTAAGGTGCCATTAGCATCTAGTGGGTAGGGGCCAGGGGTTCTGCTAAACATCCTGCATGCACAAGACAGTCCCTACATCAAAATATCAATAACACTGAGGTTGAGAAACCTTGCTCCACAGGTTTACCTAAATGTCTTCTGGCTCCTACCTTACCTAGGAATGGCACACCTCTAATGCCTCTACAGCGTATCTCCGCTTAAAAAAGACTGCAGAGGTCAGAAAGACTTCAAGTTTCAAAAAACTGAAACTATAAAATGGAGTTTCAGATCTTCTCAAGGGAGGTTATTTACTTAGAACAAAGTTTATTGTTTAAAGGGGTAGACCAGGTGGTAGATCTGTGTAGACAGAAACTCATTCCTAGGAAGGCTGTTGTACAAAGACACCTGTAATATCTAAATCCCTTTTTGAGGAATGAATCTCTTCTTATTAAACATTAAAGGTGGTCTGCTTTATCTTCATTTATTCATAATAGAATATTAGTGTAGGAAGGAATTGCAGAGGTTGTTAAATACACCTGCCAACTTATTTGAATGTAACATAATGCATACTAAAACAATAACACAAGACCTGTGTTATTCCTTTTAGGTTGTCCCTGAGCCTCAGTTCCAGAGCTGGAACACTCACTGCCTTCTGAAATGACTTGCCCTCGGCCCCACTAAAAACAACTCTGGTTGCTAGAAATTCTTAATATTGAAATGAAATCTTCTTGACTATGAAATCTTTAACTGTGTTAAACTCGTAACTCCTAACTGGAAATGATGACTTCTGAAGGTGCAACAATCAATGTATGCACATTATGGGAAGATTCACAAAGGGTTACAAAGACTCCACAAACTTTTAAGGGTTAAGAATTTGCTCATGATCCCTTTGCTATTGGAGAAGTGTTTTTGGAACAGTTTTTTTTTTTTTTTTTTTTTAGATGAGGCTATTGAAGAAAGCAGGGTGTGGTGGTGGATGATGTTGAAACTACAGTGTCTCTGGGAAGCAGTCAGGGAAGGCACAAAGGCTTCTGGCAGGTTCCTAATGAGACTTTCCTTAATCTTTTCATATCTTCAAAGTCTTGTACCAGATATCTTGGCTTTGGCAAAGTGTGGTTTGCTCTAAATTTTCAGCTCTCCTGGCTTTGAAAGGAAGCGTTTTTTTGTCAGGGCAGGAGATGTTTCTGATCCCCTCACACTTACATCATCAAAGCGGTTTACTCTGCCTATTTGATGTCTGAGAGGCCTCATTAGGAGCTCACTTTATTAGCCCTGTTAAAAGAATTTCTTTCCTGTAGAAACAGGAAGTTACATTTTGTAGCATGTAAACCCCTAAAGTCTGTAAAGGATCTAGACAAATTTGTAGTTCTAGTCTCAAAGGCTCCAAATCCAGACAAAATTCTCCCCTAATGTACTCCCCAGTGCTCTTAGGAAATCAGTTCACACCTGGGGGCTGGCATCTTGGCATCCCCACTTTATAGGCTCTGCCTTTCATGAGATCTGGAGAGTGACTCCATTTGTGGCATTTATAATCTATGCTTTTGGTAACCTTGATTTCTCTGTCACCTTTTAAAGGGCTCTAAAAAAAGATTGCATTTTAATAGGTCATTGGACCAACTCAGTAACTTCCTGGCAGGTCTGGCTCCTTCTTCAGAAAGGAGAAATGTTGGGAAACCACAGACATTGAAGTCTTCATGCCTTTCCATTTATAAAATGGGAAAATGGGGACTAGCCAACTTTTCAGAACCTAGGATCAAAGTGGTCAGCAATGCTAGGGATTCTTTTTCTTCTGCTCATTTAGACCTGGTTCCCAGATACGTCTTGTTCCCCTAGGTACCTAACAGGAACTGGGTCACCTTGACACCATGAGTATCCTTCTGCATCTCTTTTTTTTTTTTTTTTTTTGAGACAGAGTCTCCCTCTGTCACCCAGGGTGGAGTGCAATGGCGCAATCTTGGCTCACCGCAACCTCTGCATCCCAGGTTCAAGCGATTCTCCCACCTCAACCTCCTGAGTAGCTGGGATTACAGGTGCGCACCACCCCACCCAGCTAATTTTTCTCTTTTTAGTATAGACGGGGTTTCACCATGTTGGTCACACTGGTCTCGAACTCCTGACCTTGTGATCTGCCTGCCTTAGCCTCCCAAAGTGCTGGGATTACAGGCGTGAGCCCCTGTGCCTCACCCTTCCTGTATCTTTATCCACCTTATGTGTTTTTGTGTTAGTGTGTGTGTTTTTTTTTTTTCCCTCCCTTAGGATCGCTCTTGTGGGGGTTTCCTCATTGTATTCATAGCTCCACCCTCTAGCACATCATAGCTGGTAGCTGAATCCCACAAATGCATATTTATGTGTGTATCTATATCTTTACGTACATTCACCAAACCTTGGTGTTACCACTCAAGATGAAAAAGATAAACTCCACCAGAATACACTTCAGTATTTAAAAAGAAAATAACTAAAGTAGTTTGTCTTCCCACCTTAACTCACTCTAGCTCACATGTTTGCTTCACTTCCTGGCAGAGCATAAACTTGTCCTACAGTGCAATTTTTATTCTGAGTGGGTCAAAAATTCTTTCCACAGATAAACTTTCCAAATATCATTGTGTCCCTTCCAGGGCATGATCATTTTATGAATAAACTGTGTAATGCTTTTGTTAGCTTCAACCAACAAAAATGGTTTTACCTATGTTAGGTGATAATATAATCAATTCCTGTTTTTCAAGTCTTTTCCCAATTTTTCTTTCTTAGATTTATTTCTGTCTCCCACTACAAAAAGCTCCCAAAAGTAAAAATATGATTTTTGCCCCCCAAAGCTTACAAATTTATAGGAATGTTATGTGTCGATTTATGCCAAAAAGGAAAAAGTTATGTCTGAGGCTCTCCTTCACATCTTCACTACAGTAACATGTGTATTTGTCCAATGGATACACATCCTTTTATGATGTTAGAAAGCAATGAGGAGATGTCATTGTAGTAGATACTTAGTGGTCTGTAGGTAGTTGTTTGTATAAATCATCTTAGTGATCATTTATTAAATGGTCCTTATGTTTCCAGAGAAGAAAAATAAACAAAAACCAAAGCTTTATATATTGAGAATGCATTAATATATGGAGTTGATTTTCTGTGCTCCCTTTTCTAAAACTTTCTGTTTCTTTGCTCCATGTAATGTGTTCAGACTTTTAATTAAAACAGTAACAGTCACCAAGGTTTTGTGGTCTCAACAGCCATGATTGATCCTACACTAATCTGGAGTTTCCTCCACCCACTCCCAATGGTTAAAAAAATCAGAAATCAAGATACTGCCAGCAACCTGGGCTTTGCTAGATAGTGACCTTCTTCTCACATGATACAGTGGAAAATACATTTTCTGCATGAAAACAAAAGACTCTAATACAGCACAAATGTTATTATGAGTTCTGCTTTTTTATTTTATGGAGATTTAAACAATTTGATTGTTTTTATTAAAATGAAGGAAAATGTCAAAATCTCCTCTCCATGAAAGGCCTAATAGTGTGACCACTGAAAGTCCTAATGCTTCTTCAGCATTTGATTTTCTAACTTATGTTTGAGAGATGTTTAAGACCATTTTCTTTGTTTGTAAAATCGGAATAATAATTTATGCACTAGAATGACCTAGAGGCTTGACCACTGGGCATCCCAGATTATACTAAAATGTGTGGTGCAGCTAATCAGTACTATGGAAGAATAAGCAGGGGCTGACATAGTAGTAGTCAAGAGGTTTCAAGGAAGGGGAGGTACCTGAGTATCACTGAAGAGTGGTAAGATGTGACACTGACATGTTAGGGGGAAACATTCTGAAACCGTAAAATAACAATCACCCATAGATGCAGACGTATTGAACATACAACAGATTCCTTCATCGGGGCAAAATTATTGTTTTGGTGAGAAACATTTTATATCTGGGAGAAACATTTTATATTTGGTGAGAAACATTTAATATCTGGGAAGCTGAAATTAACTCTGCCTCTACTGGTTTCATTGGAACATATCAAATATTTCTCCCCAAATTCCATCAGATCAAAGACTATATTAGATATTTCCTTTGAGGCCCGCTGAATTGATATTTATTTATTTAATTATTTTATTTGATACAGAGTCTCGCTCTGTCGCCAGGCTGGAGTGCAGTATCTCGGCTCACTGTAAACTCTACCTCCCGGGTTTAAGCGAGTCTCCTGCCTTGGCCTCAGGAGTAGCTGGGATTACAGGCATCTGCCACCATGCCCAGCTAATTTTTGTGTTTTTAGTAGAGATGGGTTTTCACCGTGTTGGCCAGGAGGGTCTCAATCTCTTGACCTCGTGATCCGCCTGTCTCGGCCTCCGACAGTGCTGGAATTACAGGCGTGAGCCACAGCGTCCAGCCTGAATTGATTTTTAATGGATTCTTATTGGAAAATCAAAGACAAAGATGACTTACAAAGTTGACTAATGGACAAGGTGAAATCCTTGTAGATTCTATTGTTTATAATAAATATGAAAACTACTGAATTCTTATATAGATCATCTGTATGTGGTCTTAAAAAAAATAGAAGGCCTAGCTGTTTCCCAGGAAGAAAAAACATTGAAAGAGAAATGAAGAAAAAACATTTTTGCTTCACCCCTTAGCCTGTGTTCACTCACCTTGTTGAAAGTTATGTCGTCTGATATTCCTTGGCCCCTTCATGGAAATCCTTATAAAGTGTGTTTGTTGGGAACAGAACTTAAGAGAAGTTGGCAGGATTGAAATAAGTTGCTATTTCTCTTCTCATGTAGTCATCTGATTCTACCATGTGTAAAATGCAAATTTTATGATAAGTGCTTTCATCTTTGTTTATATCTTACATCCTTAAGGCATTGCTAGAACTTTATTCAGCAAGAAGGGCTTTGTATTAGATGAGAATAAGTATGATTAAATTATATTGTTACTTGAGAGGAATCTGAAACAATTTCACATTTTTCACATTGTGCATCTTTCAAGGGCATGCAGTAGGTCATCCATAAGAGCCCTTTCAACATGCTTGCTCCCCAGTGCAGCTTTTTTTGTGGGAGAAGCAACAGCAAACACCCAGAGGTATTGTCAGTTTTATCCAAAGGAATTAAAATGTTGCTCCATTTCATGCTTAATGTAGAAAATAAAGTATGAAATTGGATGCTCAAACCTGCAGTAATGCCATTTTGAGACGAGAGTTAAACCACAAGAGGAAATTCCCAAGTCCTTATCCCAACCCAACTCCCTTTCCCAAGTGATCCTAATTGGTTTTCATTTTCCATGGTTCATAGAGGAAGCAATTTAATATGCTAAGGAGTAACTTAAATGTCCCGTGTAAATCCATGTTGCATCTGAAACCATGAGCTAAGAGTCTGGCTCTTCTGAACATTGCCTCACTGGGAAGACTGGTTTTTTTTTTTTTTTAATTTTCTTTTCTTATTTTACCTTTTTCAGACATCTTCCGTAACCAGAAGCACTCCAAGAACAACACTTTCATTCATGGACTTAACAACTACTTTAGATCATACCAGCCTGTCACTTCAAAGTCGCCAGTGTCAAGGTAAAGAGACTATCTGCCAGTTGCAGTTGAAATCCATCAGCTTATGGAATTCTAATGCCAAATTCACTCTTACTATTTATTTTGTCCACAATATCACACGCTACTTATTTAAGTCCTACTGTTTCTTCAAAGCCCACCTCAAGTCTCACCTTCTCCCAGTCTTTATTCCAGTCCAGCAACTTTTGATGGTTCACTTAAACTTATTATTATATTATGATTACATTGACACATAGACTACTATATGTTAAATATTTGAATATATTTTCCTTATTTCTCATTATTTCTAAAATATTCACTGACTATACATTGATCACTGTCTCTATCTCATGGACCTCATAGTCTGGTGAGACTTGTAGCCCAGAAATGACCAATAGCAAGGAAGGGAGGTAAGGGCTTGTATAGGGAGCTGTGGTAACCCAGGAGAGGGGCATTCACAGTGGAATGGGGAAGTGAAGCCTTCTGGGAGACATCAAGAGTCTGGAAGAAATAGGAAGGAGCCAAATAAACATGTGAAAGAGGAAGGGCATTTCAAAAACCTAGAATAGAACTAACAGGGGCCTGGGGATGTTTGAAAGTCCAGTGCACATTTGGAGAATGGAAGGCTGTTCAATGTGAGCACAGTCCAATTAGAAGATGGGGAAACAGTGGGACATGAAGATGGCCAAGCCATTCTAAGGAGTTTGAACCTGTGGGTAATTGAGAACCCTTGAAGGACGCTAAGCAAGGAAATACTCTATCATAGTTAGATTTTAGAAATATGGTGACAACTGCAGCATTATGGGATGGTTTAGAGAGCAGTTAGATTGATGGAAAACTACCCCAAGCAGATAAGACAAAATTGCTAAGGACCTGATCTAGGAAAATAGTTGATTCAGGGGAGTTTAAAATAATAAAACAAACAGCTTGCTAAAACATTGGCAATAAGCAGGAAGTGGGGGATAGGGATTCCTTGGAAGACTCAGGTTTTTGACTTTTGTAATTTGTCATTGGATCAAAAATGATGCATGAAAATAAATAGGAAATAAAGGATGAGGGGAAGAAGGAGAAGTAAAGGAGAATAATAAAGAACAGAAAGGGAGTTTAAAAATGTGTTTAGTTTTGAGTATGTATTTTTGACATTAGTTTTTGATATCTAATAAGACATGAAAAGTCATTCTCAAGAGAGGTCTGATTGTCGCTTTACGTGTGTGAGCTGAGAAGTGGAGTTAAAACTATGAGATTGGATAAGATTACCCAGGGAATGTATAATGAGAAAATCCAAGGACAGAATTCTGAGGAGTGCCACCATTTAAGCTGTGGGCAGAGGAAAAGGAATGGCAGAAGAAAATGAGGAGCGGCTGGAAAGGTAGGTGGGAAGTTGGATGAAAGCAGGGTCCGAAGATCCAGGGGAGGGAGACTCCAACCAGATAATCTTGTTAGTTTCCCAGGGCTACCATAAGTTGTCATAAACTTAAAAACCACAGAAATTTATTCCTTAAGGATTCTGGAGACTAGAAATCCAAAATCAAGTTATGGGCAGGGTCAGCCTCCCTCTACAGGTTCTAGGAAATACTCCTTCTTTGCCTTTTCCTAACTTTTCTGGTGGCCACCGGGAACCCTTGGTGTTTCTTACAGCTGCATCTGTACAATCTTTGTTTCTGTTTTCACACGACCTTATTCTGTGCATGGGCTCTACATTTTTTTTTTTAACAAAGATATTAATCTTTGGTCTTAGGATCTACCTTAATTCCAGTATGATCTCATCTTCATCCTTAATTGATTACAAATACCTTATTTCCAAATAAGGTCACATTCTGAGTTTCCAGGTGGACATGAATCTTGGGGGGATGCTCTTCAACCTTCTTTGAGAGTTAAGGATTTTATCTTATGTCCTTCGCAGACCTGTGAGGTCTTTCGGCCTCATCAGAAACCATGACATTTCTCTGGGAATTTCTCAGACTTATCGAAGAGAAAATGAATTTATTGATGGGGGCGGGGGCTCTAAAGGAGACAGCAGAGTCAAAGCATATCCTTTACCAGTTTTATTCCCTAGGATACATTTAGATGCTCCCCCTTTCTGTACAGCATGGGATATGCATTGAACAGTTGTCCTAATATGTTGCTAAGATTTTCCACACTAATGGAAGTAGGCTCAAGAAGGCAAATCAGACGTTAGCCCTTGCAGACTGATTTAGCAAGACAGAGTCAGGAGAATTGTATGGTTTTTGACCTGGTGTCCTAGTGTTCAGATTCCCAAATGATTTCTTAGATTTGGTATCTAGATTATCCTTTTAAGGTAAGTTGCTTTGTGGTTTGCCTTCTGATTAGTACGTCTGTATATATATCACTGATTCAGTCAAAACACAGAAGTTATTTCCTGGTAATATTAAAGTAAGGTCGAATGTATAACTGCCTATACAATCAAAGATGAACTGGTCTCTGAACTGGTAACGCATAAAAGACAAATCCCACAGCACATAGGTGAACATGCAGATCCAATCCCAAGTCAAAAAGTGAAGACTTTAAAACTGCCTATATTCTTCAGTTAGGTACTATATCAGGATTTGGTTTGTAACACATATTGGAAGAAAAGAGAATGAAGAAACTGGGCAGTTACTCACAGATGCCTATACAATCAAAGATGAACTGGTCTCTGAACTGGTAACTCATAAAAGACAAATCCCATAGCACATAGGTGAACATGCAGATCCAATCCCAAGTCAAAAAGTGAAGACTTTAAAACTGCCTATATTCTTCAGTTAGGTACTATATCAGGATTTGGTTTGTAACACATATTGGAAGAAAAGAGAATGAAGAAACTGGGCAGTTACTCACAGATGCCTATACAATCAAAGATGAACTGGTCTCTGAACTGGTAACTCATAAAAGACAAATCCCATAGCACATAGGTGAACATGCAGATCCAATCCCAAGTCAAAAAGTGAAGACTTTAAAACTGCCTATATTCTTCAGTTAGGTACTATATCAGGATTTGGTTTGTAACACATATTGGAAGAAAAGAGAATGAAGAAACTGGGCAGTTACTCACAGATGCCTATACAATCAAAGATGAACTGGTCTCTGAACTGGTAACTCATAAAAGACAAATCCCATAGCACATAGGTGAACATGCAGATCCAATCCCAAGTCAAAAAGTGAAGACTTTAAAACTGCCTATATTCTTCAGTTAGGTACTATATCAGGATTTGGTTTGTAACACATATTGGAAGAAAAGAGAATGAAGAAACTGAGCAGTTACATTTTAGCAGAAAGAGCAGAAAAGTGACAGATTTTTGCCACTTAGATAAATATTCAGACTGAGAGAATCTTTCTTTACCAGATCATTTGCCACTATCCAATTAAAATCCAACACCAAATAATTTCAGTAGAATGGATCCTAAACTATGATTGAAATCAAGCCGTGCTTTCTCTGCATCTGCTCTTCATTAGATGGGCAAAGAGCAATGGTGACCAAAGTATGTGAGCAAACATGAATTTCATGGCTATTGCTCGTGTCTGGGCCAGACCTTAAAGACAGCTTTGACTGGATGGTACTGTTACAAAGTTTTTCATGATGTTTCATCTAAAGGGAGTTTACCTGACAAATAATCATCATCAATATTGTCACTTATCCTCTCCATCCCACCCTCCTCTTGAAAAAAAGTTGCACTGATGTTGTTTATTATAAATAGAGTGGAAACGCCCATTATGGACCAAACAGTAATGAATTTAGCTATTAAATTCCCAGAGGGATCATTACACATCAGTTTCAAAGGCAACACGGCTTTAGCAAATGTAGACTGTACTATATGAACAAAATTATGACACGTATTTAACGACACTATTTAGAACAGAAAGTTCAAAGTTTGGCAAGTGATCTCTCCCTCCCCACACTCAGATACTGCTGACAGCACTTTTCCTAAACAGCATGACATAGGCTCAGAATACTTAGGGTAGCAGCCACAGTAAGTCAGAGCTGATGTGTTAAATTTGCCATTTCTACTGTAGGAACTTATGTAAGATTGACTGGCCCTATTCATGGGGGGAATAGAGTATTTACAATAGTGTTGTCAGTACCAGGGAATACACCAGGATCCAAACCTTCATGTCCCTTACCTCCCACCAGAATGAAATTCGGTAACCAGGGACGCAATGTTTTAGATATAGTGGTGCCAATGGATGCTATTATCCATTATCCTCCTAGCAAATTTGACTTGTCACAGCACTGCTTGTTGAGAACACATAGCGACCCAAGGGACGAGTGTCCCGGGGTAATGAAGTTCAGATAATTCTGAAAGGAAAGAAATCCAAAGATAGGCACTGTTTGTGTGGGGCAGAAATGGCCAGGGTGCTGTGCAGTGTGGGTCCATGTACAAGACAAGAACCTGAGACAAGAAGGACCCATGAGAAGAAGGTGGAATGTTATGCCTACCCTGAAACAAATCTTCAGTCAAACCTGCTGTTGAGTTTTCAGTTGATGACAAGTCAGTTTATATGAAAATGAGTTGTTTGCCTAATTGTGTGGGCAACATATTAGCATAACCTGACAGTGTCCCTGAACCTCTGAGGGATCTGCTTAGTGCAAACCAGCAGTTCACAAAGAGCTAATCATATTTAAAATATAATATCTGGTACCAGCTGCCATCTGTCAGTTAAACTTCAGAACACACATACCATAGGGATGAAGATAAGAAACGAATGATTGTGACTCTGGATCAAAATGCTCCCAGTTCCTGAAAGCGCATGATTTAACTGTGAATGCCAACTGAGATCCTAACATCCTATACAATCAAAGATGAGTTAGTCTCTGAACTGGTAACTCATAAAAGACAAATCCCACAGTACATAGGTACACATGCAGATCCAATCCAGTTATGTACTGTATCAGGATTTGGTTTGTTAAATCTCATGCTGTAGAATTGTCTCTTTCATGGTATCATTCATATATAATGAATAAAGGAGTTAGTTTGTAAATCAATCACGGAATACCATGACATGGTAGTTCCCACTTATGATTCAGAAACCCCCAAGCATTTGAAAAGATGTTCCAGGACGTTTACATTTTTAATAATGGCACCACTTTTGATTTTTATATCAATAAGTAATTATTTTGGCATTTTTAATATTGTAGCTTAGGAGGTCTGACTGTGTATTGTGTATGGGCAGTAGTCAGTGGTGATCAGGGAAGAGAGCTTTATAACTCATTCACAGCTTAAACTGTTGATCGCTTTTCTCAGCTTATTAGCCCTCGATGATTTTAAACATTATGACTGTTAGTCATAAAGCATGAGTAAATACAGGAAAGCAAATTGAATTATGATGTCCAAATATAGTTAATGAATAAAGTGGAAAAATGATAACTATGAACATCTATACACATTTCTATTCACCAAGGTTGTAATTTTTATTTCTCTGCTAAAAAAAAAAATCCCTATATAGCACATCTGGAATTTCAAAATAAAATGCTGGGTAAAAAGCAATTACAGCAATAATTAAAAAACATTGATTTCTTATTAGTAATAAAGACTATCTGTTCTTGTACCAATTAGTTACTAAGAATTACCTACAAATGTCATCTTGAAATCTTGAAAGGCCTTTATCTTAACATTTGAAGGGAAAATTATATGTATGTATGTAGGTATGTGTGTGTATGTTTGTGTGTTTTCTTAACATTTGAAAGGAAAATTGCATGAGTTTGTACATATAAAAACATGCATATCTATATATATATATATCTCGAATGGATTTTCAAAGTGTAAAATGCAAACAATTTAAAGAAACATGAAATTATTCCCCCTAATTTTGATCCTTTAACACATTGTTAAATTTCAATATATTTACATGTACTTTCACCCCAAATTCAAATAAACAATTATGTCATTAAAAAATATATAATATCAAATCACATTTTATATTACAAAATTTATTTAAAGAATATGTATTACTTGTTAATTTAAAAGTCTACATATTATCTCTATCACTAAGCAGTTATTAAAATGAGATTTATAATAGTTTCCTAACCATAAAAATAAAATGTTTACTTAAAATTATATCATGTACCACACAAAAAATAACCTGAATTATTAGATTCTTTAGATTATTTTCATTGTTATATATGAGTAATAGAGGAATTTCCAAGAGAGGTCATTTGGAAACACCATCATAGATTATGTATATAGAGAAAAAAATAGAACATGTTATGGAGTAATAGTTTCCCTAAATTACAATGAAAATATTTTCTATTAACACTAATTCACTCAAGGAGCATTTACTGATTCTTTCTATTAAGGTGCACTAAAATATCTGAACAAGAATAAGTCAAACATGATCAACCATTCAACATTCACAAAACATTTATTTTTCTGATAGTCTGTTGGGCTCTGAAGGTATAATATTGAACAAGGTGGACAACGTGCTCACTTTCATTAGATGTATAATTCAGCAAGAGAGACAAATCAACAAAAAATTTAAAATTATGAAGAAAGCTATGAAAGAAAGTAAATTTGTAATAATATAAATATAGTTTCTAAATGTTCTGCATTAGGACTGACTTTCGACATACCATGGGAGATTTAACTATACTTATGGATAGCACATTAGTAGTTCTGATTTGGGCAATAGAAATGTAAAGGTACAGATAATGAAGGTTGTAAGATGAAAGGGGGAGGAGAGGTGAGAAGAAATGAAGACAGCTAATCTTTTCATCCAACAAAACCATGGTTAAGAGACAGTTGTAGCTACACTGCCCAATGCAGCTACTATTAGCCACATGTGGCTACTTAAATTTAAATTAATTAAAATTAAGTACAATTTCAAATTCTGTTTTTCCTAAGTCACACAAATTCCAAGTGCTAAATATTCACCTGGAGGTAGTAGTTACCATATTGAAAAGAAGGGATAGGTACATTTCCATTATTACAGAGAGTTCTACTGGACATTGCTGACCTACAGCGAACAGATAAAGCGGCAAGGATTGAAGAGTGCCGTTTGGTGGAAGTGAGATTAGTGATGTAACTAGAATGAGAGAAGAGGAGACAGGAAGGTGGCTCAACCATCAATCAAGGCAAAATGTCAATAGTGAAATGATAATGCTCAGTTGAATTATGGTTTCTTTTTTTTTTTTTTTTTTGAGATGCAGTCTCACTGTGTCTCCCGAGTAACTGGGACTACAGGCGCCCGCCACCACGCCCAGCTGATTTTTTTGTATTTTTAGTAGAGACAGGGTTTCACCGTGTTAGCCAGGATGGTGTCGATCTCCTGACCTCATGATCCACCTGCCTCAGCCTCCCGAAGTGCTGGGATTACAGGCGTGAGCCACCACGCCCAGCCGAATTATGTTTTTATAAGACACTATATTTAGAGTCATTGAAATAACCACCAAAAGCATTAAAGATAGAAATTGTTTCTGTAGAGAAGTCTTGAGAAGAGGTGCAGTGGGGCTAGGGAATACTGCCTTTCATTGTATATGTTTCAGTACCATTTCATTTTTAACCATCTGCAAATATCACTGCATTTAAACACATTTTTGAATTTTAAAAAAATATTTAAAAATATTTGAGAAAACAAATTGACTTAAGTAGGCAGGCTATTTCTGGGGACTTCGTAGTAGTTCGGGGGAGAAATAACGGTTTTTCTCTACAGTCAGTAGACAGCCCAATGATCAGTTTAAACAGAGAAGGAGGACAATAACGAAAGGGAAGAAAGAATAAGAACATGGAGCAAAGGGCTTTGATGTAGTCAAAGGTTGATAAATAAATTAAATTCAAGGTATTGTCCTAATTGTGTCTAACAATGATTTGAGGAAAAGATGTGTGGTCTTTCTCAGGGCCTAAATTTCAGCCTAAGGAATATAAAGCTGTTCTCGGGAAGTCCTCATCTGACCCATACCCTACCCCTGGTGCACACACTTCCCCAGCTAATGAGTAGGACATGACAGACACAGCTGGAGGGTGTGCAATCTCACCAGAGAGTTCTTAGAAAGGACAAGTTAAACCGTCCCATCTGTATGCTAGAGGAATAAACAGTGATGTTCCTATGCAGTGTTCCAATTTCTTCAAAGACATGCAATTAGGAACAAGCAGTAAATATTATATTATCATGTTAATGTTCCAATTGGCAGGCTCCAGAGACAATAGGGTCTCCCAGAGTATATGTATGAATGGAACTCAATGTCCTAGAGAAAAATATTAAATATGCAAGTTATCAGATCACTTTCATGGCCAGTTTCATACTTACTGCTCTACTTGTTTCCTACTGGCTGTTGTTTCCCCTTTCCTGCTTATTCTTTTTAAGTTCCTCAAAACAATATTTAGATAGGTGAGGAAGGTAGCGTGTAGCCTTTAAGGAAGGCATGGGAATAAAGCAATTAATGAAATACTAGATTTTTTTTCAGAAAAATTAAACATTATGAACTTGTAGCCAAGTTTCCTGCAGTAAATTAGGAACATAATGCATCTCCTCCACTCCAGACACACAACAATGACATATAAATAGCCAACAAAAACAATATAAATAAACTCAGAAACAAGAGAGGACTCTGGGGACCAGAAACGGAACTGAAACCTAAAATCCATGTGTAAGACTGAAGTCTCAGATGTGCTGGGCTGTGAGTCTGCAGTGAGTGGTGATAGTAGGACCTCAGCTCCTGCAGGATACACAAGATTAAAATTGTTTCATGCAGGTCAGGGAAACACTGACCCTTGAAGGTGCTTGAAGTCATTCTGTACTCATGAAAGAAGATGGAAGTAATACTTGACCAGCATGAATCTGCAGCTTTGAACAGGCTACAAACCTATCATTGCTGGAAGGCATGAGCAGAGCATAACAAACCAGACAGTGATTAGTAAATGGGACACCGAATCCCACTGCTTAGTGACTGGATCTGTGATATCATCATAATCCACACAATGGAGATAGTCTCACAATGGCCCCAGAATGCCATTATGGCAAACCCACACGATGAGTGGAAGTAACTGCAGAATCTCTAACCAGGGATAGTGATATCCTCAGTACTAACTTACTGTCTTTATCTAGTCTAGAGTTTAACTAGAAGATAGAAAGTAAAAAGACACATACAAAAGGTCCTCCCCAAATTACACAAACAGCAAAATTCCAAAATGCATTAAAACATCTAACATTAAGAACAACAAACAAATGTAACCATAAGAATATTAATTCATTGGGCCGGGCGCGGTGGCTCAAGCCTGTAATCCCAGCACTTTGGGAGGCCGAGGCGGGCGAATCACGAGGTCAGGAGATCGAGACCCTCCTGGCTAACACGGTGAAACCCCGTCTCTACTAAAAATACAAAAAACTAGCCGGGCGTGGTGGCGGGCGCCTGTGGTCCCAGCTACTCGGAGGCTGAGGCGGGAGAATGGCGGGAACCCGGGAGGCGGAGCTTGCAGTGAGCCGAGATCGCGCCACTGCCCTCCAGCCTGGACGACACAGCGAGAGTCCGTCTCAAAAAAAAAAAAAAAAAAAAAAAAAAAAAGAATATTAATTCATTTTGGGTGAAATTAATTTTGTGTAGCAGTTTGACAAAGAGTTTAAGTACACAGAGTACTCTGAGAATTAAGTGAAAGAAATATTCTAAGATGAGCAAAAGTTTATGAAGCAAAAAGAAATTTAAGAAGAGATGAATATGGGAAGATCTAATTAGAAATATTGGAATGAAATCGTATATAGTTATTGATTTCAAAGTACTTGATAGGTTGGTTAAACTCTATGTTGCATACGTAAGAGTAAGTTAGTATTAAAGACATCAGTAAGAATGAAGATGAGGAAACAAAGAGATGAAAAATATAAATAAAGAATAAAGAGGCAACAAGGGTGGAGTAAGAGGCTACAGCATACATCTAATAGGAATTCCAGAAGAAAATAATAAAATAAATGGAGGGAAGTAACACCTGAAGAGATACAATTTTTCCAGAATTAAAGAGAATTAAAAACTATTAACCTTAATAGCAAAAGTACACATTAAGTACCAATATGAATAAAAATCAATCCACATCAAGGTACATTCTTGTGAAACTATAGGGAAGCAGTGACATAGAGAAGTCCTTAAAAGTTGCCAGACAGGAAAAGACAGATTACTAGTAAAGGGATAACCTTCACATATGAAACAGGTTTTTTATTGGCAGTAATAGATGTCAAAATGCAGTAAGATAATAACTCCAAAGTGCAGAAGAAAAATAAGTGGCAATGTAGAATTGTATATACAAATGGGCTATCTTTAAAGAACAAAGGCTAAATAATGGCATGAAATAAAAACATACTATGTAGACAAATGCTGGGTCCATCCTGAAGACTCTGGCCAAACAATGGATGAAAGGAGTATGCAGACACAGGTATTTTACCTGACAGTGCAGCTAAGGGACTGCACTGCTTAGCACTGCCGAGGAGAGTGCAGCACCAATAAGCTGGAGCCGTTTTTATTTATTTAGTACAGATTTAATGACAAAGGCTTGGAGCCAATGCAATTTGTGGGTAATTAACATTGTCGACCCCCTGAGTAGAGAACAGTCCTGCATACAAATGATCAAACGTTGGTTTCCGAAGACATAAGTAAATCAATTTATCTAGATACGTTTCTTTACATTCCCTTGTTATCTACCCCTTTCCCTTAAGAGAATTTAACTGCCTTCAGCTAAATTCTCTTTCAAAGCTTTTGCAAAACCTCCTGGCCTTGCAAGAAGATTTGTGTCTTTCGCTATAATTTTTCCCACCACTTTGACCAAATCTCCTACATACAAACACAAGAATTTACCATCCATAGCCCTTACTAAAAGTACTATTAAAAGATAAGCCAGAAGGAATGTGAAACCAGAGAAACCACATGATAAAAACAATAGGCAGACATTGATAAAACAAGTAATTCTAATTAACACACTATTTCTAAAAAGTAAATTTTTGTAATATGAAAAGAAAAATTAGAATGTGTTGCTGCAGGGAGGAACATTTAGTTTTAAATATGTAGTTTTAGTATGTAAAGCTCTCTATTGTGATTAGTAGAAAAAGACAACAGCTGATTAATTGTAGGCTTTGTTACACAAATTTATATTGAAGCAAATCTGTTTAAATATTTAAAAGTAACTACTAAAATAATATAAAACGTATTTCATTGCATTGAAAACAATTTCAAATTGCACTGAAAAAATGCTGCTACTTTTCACCTTCTGCTGGTTTGGAGGCAATGGAATTTTTATCTATGTTTTGGTGACTGGAAATATACACAATGTAATTAAGTGAACAACATGCAAAATTGAGACAAAAGAGGTAAATAAAAAAGGCATCTAAACAAAGTGTAATATGATGGTATAAATAATTGCAAATATATTTAAAAATCCAATAAATAAAAGTGGGTAAATCTCAATATTATAAGAAAATAAAAGATCAGATTGAATTTTCACCTACATTCTGTTTACAAAACAACACAGAAAGAGCAAAATAAATACATAAATTTTAAAAAGTATGGTCTCATGAACAGCCCACAGTGAGAGTTTCATCAGTGGCAGCACTTCTTTCAACGGTGATTCAGGAACCTAAGCTTTTTTTATCTTGAGTCTCCTTTATCTTCAATACATTACTCCCAATTTCATTTTGCTTTGGTTCACCAAGTGAGTAGGAAAGAAAGAATGGAGAATTGGGCATGAGAATATTTTTGTGTGTGGACCTGGAAGTGGCATGCATTACTGTCGATCACATTCCATTGACTAGAACTCACTTAAGAGCCCTAAGTCAACTACATTAGAAAGGAGGCTATTAAGAAAGGTAGCCTACCAGATGCCTAGGAAATAGAGGACAGGCGGAAACACTGTTTTTCTACTCTCAACATTTCACATCTGACACCCAAGTGTCTGGGTTTTCCTCTCCTATTAAGCAATTCTTCAATTCTCTGTCACACCAACTGGGTGTCCTACAGTCTAATTCAATTCAATTCTAACAGTATCCACCTAGAGTTAGCATCAGATCCATCACAAGTTAGAAAGCTCAATCTCACACAGCTGCCCACCACTTCAGATGCCAGTTGTAAGTCCTAGGTTGTAACCTGTATTTTTGACCAACTGGCTATAAATCAGGGCTTCTGACAATCCCCTCCTTGGGTTTGGTAATCTGCTAGATTGTCTCACAGAAGTTAGGGAAGTTACTTTACTTGCATTTACCCATTTATTATGAGATAAAACTCAAGAACAGCCAGATGGAAGAGATGCCTAGGGCAAAGTATTGGCAAGGGAGTTCCATGCCCTCTCTGGGGTGCCACCCTTCCAGCAACCTGCAACCCCTTCCATTAGGGTTTTTACTGTAGGCTTCATGACATAGGAATGATTTGTTAAATCATTGGCCAATGGTGATTAACTCGGCCTCCAGCTTCTCTCTTCCCTGGAGGTCCATGGGTGAAGCTGAAAGTTGTAGCCCTCTGATCACGTGGGTGGTGTTACACTGGCAACCAGTCCCTCATCCTTAGGAACTTTCCAAAAGTTACGTCACTAATATAAACTCAGATGTGGTTGAAAGGAACTTGTTATGAGTAACAAAAGATGCTCCTGTCACCGTTATAGCTCCAGAGGTATTTCAGGAGCTAAAGAATTTGTTATGATTATTGTGGGAATGGCTGACTAAGTCAAAAATTGGTAAAAGGGTAGGGTATAAGCACTGGGAACTAGATTTAGAAAACTGCTATATGATGCTGATAAATGGCAAACTATGTTACAGAGTGGAAAACATTTAATGAAAGTATTGTTTGCTATCAACATAATGAACGTCAATATTTTAAGGCAGAATATCTCAGTGGTAAGCTGACTGCTGCTATCTGCCTTTAATGAGATATTATAAGACAGCTGAAAATTAATCAGCTGAAGCGCAAACTGAATTTATGAAGGATTGGGAGACTCAAAAAAGCACTGGAAGGGTTGGAATGGAAAACAATTTTCAAGTCAATGGTGTGACCATTATGACATAGACTCAAGGGAAAGATCAAACCCAGGACACTATCAGTAAGACATGGCCTCAAGGTAAAGGACATACTAAGATTTTGGCTACTAAATCCCTTGTGATGACTTCTGAAAAAAGTTCTTCTCTGCCAAAGTGTTCCTAGAAAGATTAAGGGTATGTCCCACAGAAGCTTGATATGCCCCAATTCTCTGTAATTAGGTCTTAAGAGAGGGTGCAAGTCTAAATAGTATTGTGGATGTAGCTTTTAGCACATGGGATTGAAGAGAATAAAACAAAATAATATGAGATATTTATCCTGGCAAGTGTCATCATCAGCCTGAGTAAAAGGAGACTAATAGGAACTAAGATGTAAAAAAAGAAAGTACTCCTAGACCTTGACTTTCTGCAGGCAGGAAGTAAGCTGATAAAACTGCTAAGTTGCTAAGAATGAAATACACTCAATGCCTACTTCAGAAGTGATTTAAAAAGATGGAAAAAAAAAAAGAGAGGGCACAGCCAAGCACCACAGGGAAAAAATGGGCTGCAGAGCCATTCCAGTTTCAAACTGGAACCTAGTGAAGATATATTCCCTAGCCTAAAAAAAAAAAAGGTACTTGGCCATATTTGTTCAGTAGTGTTCAAAATTGCAGTGACTGCTATGTGTTATTTTCTTTTTGTGAATGGGAGAGTTCATTGCAGTTATTCTTCCCATGTTTCTTCATTGCTGGGTGTGTGGGAGGCAGATAACTTGTCTTTTTAGTTCTGAGTTGCATCCAGACCCAACATCGATAATTAGGTCCTTGCTTTAGAGCCTAATGCTTTGAATGAATCTTTTGGGGGTATAATAGAAAGGAACCGAGTGAACTTTGTATAAAATGTACCTAAGAGCATAGCCTGTGGTAGATTTCATTATTACTCCCAATATTTCACCCCTCGCTGCCATCACACCCATTGCTAATAGGACATTGCAGTTCTTCCTACTAGAGGCAGGACATGTTTCCCCATTCCACTGATTCTGAGCTTGTCTGTGTGTCCTGTTTTTGCCATTAGAATGTCAGCAGATGTCACATAATCAAGACTTGAAGTGTTCTAATGAGTTTGGACTTGCTCTCCTTCATTTATGCCTTTGTTCTGGGTAGCCTACTGCTGCCAGAATTATGGCAAATATGTGAAGCCAACTCAGCTGAACACAGACAACATCAGCCAAGCTGTAGTCAAACCAAAGGTGTTTAAAATATACATAATTCTTTTTTGTTACAGCCCATTGGTGTTGTGGATTGTCTTAAGCAGTATTACTGTGACAATACTTCATTAAAAGACTTTATTTTTTCCTGCACAGAAAAATTAATGCTAGACAGTTTATTTATTTTTATTTCAACAGTTTTGGGGGAACAGGTAGTTTTTAGTTACATGGATAAGTTCTTTAGTGGTGATTTCTGAGATGTTGGTGCACCTGTCACCCAAGCAGTATACACCATAACCAATGTGTAGTCTTTTATTCCTCACCCCTCTCCTGCCCTTCCCTGAGTACCCAAAGTCCATTATATCATCCTTATGCCTTTGTATCCTCATAGCTTAGCTCCCACTTATAAGTAAAAATATACAATATTTGGTTTTCCATTCCTGAGTTACTTCACTTACAGTAACGGTCTCCAACTCAATCTAGATTGCTGCAGATGCCATTATTTCATTCCCTTTTATGCTGAGTGGTATTCAATGGTGTATAGATACTACATTTTCTTTATCCACTCACTGGTTGATGCGCATTCAGGTTGGTTCCATAGTTTTGCAATTGTGAAATGTGCCTCTATAAACATGCATGTGCAAGTGTCTTTTTCATATAATGACTTCTTTCCCTTAGGTTGATACCCAGTAGTGAGATTGCTGGATCAAATGGTAGTTCTAGTTTTAGTTTTTTAAGGAATCTCCATACTGTTTTCCATAATGGTTGTACTAGTTTACATTCCTACCAGCAGCATAAGTGTTCCCTTTTCATCACATCCACACCAACATCTATTACTTTCTAATTTTTAAATTATGGCCATTCTTGCAGGAGTGAGGTGGTATCTCATTGTGGCTTTAATTTGCATTTCCCTGATAATTACTGATATTGGGCATATTTTCATATGTTTGTTGGCTATTTGTATATCTTCTTTTGACAATTGTCTATTCATGTCCTTAGCCCACTTTTTGATGGTTTTTTTTTTCTTGCTGATTTGTGTTCCTTGTAGATTCTGGATATTAGTCCTTTGTCAGGTGTATAATTTGCTAATATTTTCTCCCACTCTGTGGTTTGTTTGTTTATTCTGCTGATTATTTCTGTTGTTCTGCAGAAGGTAGATAGTTTAAAGATGTAAATATGGGATAAAAATTTTTAACATATATGAGCAAAAATAGAGAAAAACATTTTTTAAAATTTCTGGAATAAACCAAAAGCACAAAGCATAAAAATGGTTAATTTTCCTACATTTAACTTTAAAACTTTAACAAAAGACATCAAATATTAAGATAAATTATGAAGTCCAGATGGAAATATTTGCTTATGTTTACCAAAATATTAAGTAGAATATATAGAACTAACACAATAAGAAAAAAAGCTAGACAAACTAGAAACTAAGGCTAAACGAACTATAGTTAAACAAACTAGAACAATAGTCGAAGGTATGAACAGGCCATTTACCAAAGAAAAAATTCAAACGACCGATAATCATGTGGAAAAATTAAAAAAAACAACACACACTAGTAATCAAGGAAATAAAATGATGAGATATTATGATATTATTTTATATTGTCAGAATGGCAAAATTTTTAAAAAGACAATACTAAATCTTGATGAGGACATGGATAATTATGTGGGATTTTTAAATGGGTACAACTGCTTTGGAGAATATCTGGCATTGTATAGTGAGAACCAAATCCAATCTGATTCCCTCTTTTCCATCCTTGTGTTAGACAAGTCTGAAAGCAGACATACTTTTCTGCCTCTTTGTGAAACAGTATTTAGCTACTTGCTCTAGGAAATATTTGCTCCTGGAAGATAAGATTGTGAGGCTACAAAAATAACTTACTTATCAAGACTAACAGCTTGCTCATCAAGGCTTGCTTCAAGAGCCTCGCCTCACTGTGCCCACCAATCCAAAGCTTTTATGTCATAAAGGCTACTTAATCCCCTGACATAGAAGTTCTATCTTAAAATCACCTAACCCGGGTCATAAAACTATATAAATAGCTTCTTCTTAGTTCACTGTCTTGAGGCACTATTAAGACTTGGCCATGAGAATGTTCTTATTGCAGTGGGCCTAATAAACTGAGATTTGTTTATCAACAGTAGGTTTTGTTTTTGTCTTCTCTTTGGGGGTAGTGTTTCTGTTTTCTTTTCTTGGGATATCTGGGGAAGCAATAGAAGTAAAAAGGCGAAGATTCATACACTATTCAATTCAGGAGTTCATCTCTGAGTACGAAACCTAAAGCAATATAACTCCAACAATGAGTTTAGACTAATTAGTGAAATGGGAAATTAGTTTTATGAATCACGACCTACATCTTATTTTTAGAATAAGATAGAATGAACAAGAATGAACAAGAATGAAACGAAAACAGTAAATGAATAGAAAATAATAAAAATAGCAAAACAGTAAGAAGTTGTTTTATAAATGGTTTCAGTATATGTCTAAGTATGTGTATGTGCATGAGTACACATGTATATTAAGCCACTGCCTTAAAAACTTATATATATACACAAGAAAACTTGTATATATTCAATGCAGAAGATCTATAATAATAAACAACTAGAAAAACCCCAATGTTCGTCAAACAGAATAGATAATACATATTTATGCAGTGAATACTATAGAGCAGCTAAAATGAATAAACTGCAGTTATGTAAAGAAAAAATAGATGAATCTCAAAAACATACGGCATGAAAAAGGAAGTTATACAATGATATATATACATATTTATAAATAAGAAAACAACACTAAATATTTGTTGGGAATTCTATAAGCTAGAACAATATGATGCAAATGTATAGAAGCTAGAATCACACACAGAATCAGGGCAGTAGTTTTCTCTGCAGAAGGTGGAAATGAGAATGAGAAAGCAAGGGACAAGTTGGAGCAGTGAGAGGAGGGAGAAAAGGAGGGAGAACAGGAGGAAGGGGAAAGATCAAGGAGGGACAAATGGGCTTCAAGTGTCTCGGTATTTTGATTTCTTTAAAAAATCTAAGGCAATAATGGCAAAATGTTAAAACCTAATGAAACATGAGGTGGGAATAGCAAAACATGATAACTGTTGTCTGTCGTCTAGACACTGTTCCAAGCACTTTACACATTTTATTTGCAAAGTTATTTGCTAAATATTTTCCCTTTACTTTTCTGTACATTTGAATGACTTCACAATTTAAAAAATAAAATTAGGGGCAAAATGGTAACACATTAAATGTAAATGGTAGATATATCGATGTTCATTGTAATTTTCTGTATGGCTAAAATCTTTCATTACAAAAGCACATTTAAAGAAATCAATTGTTATGACAGGACTGGTAATTAATTCTTAATCCGAGACCTTAAAATATAGGCAATACATGAAAGTGTTTAAGATGGTCTAGGCACAGATCTCTAGTATTCTCTTTTTTAGCAGAGTTCCATTAAAATGTTTGCTGTTGTTTTGTAAAGGATCTGACTCGTCATCCATAGAGATTACAAGGTGTGGCTCTTTTCCCTTCAGAGAAAGCACGGAAAGTTCAAGCACAGAAAGTTGCATCAAAGCCATACTGGTCTTAGCCCTGTGCCATCTAGGATTAATTAAGTGTCTCCATTTTTCCCCCTCTTCTCCTCCAAATAACTGAAGGGCATATTCAGAAATGATGACAGAAAAGGGCCAAAGTTCCCACGCCCTGTTTGAGAAAAAGGCTGGATCTGAAGAAAGCAGAAATCAATAACATCACACTGGGTGGGCTGTGGGAAAGAAAAGAATGATCTAGTGTGAGGTTTCATTTGAACAGCCTTTTTTGTGGTCTTTATGTCTGGAATTTCTTCACCAATCTAAGGCTGAGATCTCAACTGGTTTTATTGTGAGATGAAAACAATCAACATCAAAATCGTTCATAAACTTCACATGAGTTATAACTCAATGACAGGCTCTCTGAGTGGAATGTGCATCTTCTCTTTGAGTTGGTTGTTCGTTTTGGCTTTCCAGGTGTCTTGGCTCCACCAAAGATGATCCTCTGGTTGGACCATTATTTCACAGCACTGACCAGTTGTTTGATAAAACTGACTGAACTAACCTCTTGTTTTGATATCATGTAAATACTGCTCAGCTCCCTTCCCAGCTCTGTGCCTTCTCTCCTGGAAGAACTTGGCTAACAGCCAAGTTTTAGAAAAAAACTGAAGATATGGATCCAACTCTTTCAGATTCAAATCAACCACATCCTTCTGTGTCTTTCTCTTAAATAAGAATTTTCTTTAAAACAAATAAAAGTAATAAGTTTTTGGACATAGTTTTGACACTCATACTTGAAAGTATAATGTAGAACTGAAGTCAGTATAAATCTGAAATATTTAATGAAAAAAGTAACAATACTCATAGTTATACAAAAGGGCATCATACTGGTTATGGTATGCCATGTCTTCTTCCAAACATTTTACAAATACAAACTCATCCTTCCAACAGCTCTATGAAATAGGTGATTATTACTCCCATTTTATAGCTGAGGACATTGAAGCTTGAATAAATTAAATAATTTGCCCAGGATCATAAAGTCAGTGGTAGATCTTACTGGAAACTTAGAAATTGTATGGTTCAACTCCTCCTCTTAAACATGAGGGAGCTGGCAGTCCCAACAGGCTGCACTGTTAACATGAGGAAGTCCACTTGCTTCCAGGGATACTATACTTTTCTCTTGAGAGAGAGAGAAGGATACTTGCCTAGGCCCCTAACCCAATTATATCAACACTGGGTTCACACCCTTGCTTCCCAGTGAGAAAATTTAGACCAGAGAGGCTAAATAACTTGCTCATGGTCAGGCATTTAGTAAATAGCAGGGCTAAGACTTAACTGCTCAAGTCTCTAGAGTATCGACCTTGTTCTCTTGACTGTGAATTTGGCTTTCTCTATCAATTCTTTTTTCTCAGAATGATTTTAATTTGCTTTATTCTCCATATTTTAAAATTTTTATTAGAAATGAGTTCATCTTTCCATTCAGCCTCTAGGGTAAATTCTTTTCGGAATTCCAATTCAAATAAGGTTTCAGTGATCATTTCACTGTAAAGAAATCGTCAAAACAAACCTCTAATTTGATTGGGGGTTGGAGATTTCTCACCGATTTGGGAGTCTTCTTGCTTTTTTGTGTAGTTTGGGCAACATTCATTAGTTGCCTTTCCCCAGACCTTGTAATGAACGCCATACTGAAACCTGGGTGATACAAGCCCTTTGACCTTTCCTATGGGTGTATGACAACATATCCTATGACTCCTCTTATTCATTTTCCCCTTAGCACATAACTTGGCTTGAAAAGGTAGCTGGAGAAGATCCAGAGATTGTCCCTTTAAGAATTTATATTGTGCTGATTAATATTAAACAACAGAAAACAGATACCAAAACAATGAAGACACTCTCCACTCTGTCCCCTCCCCTCAGGAATTTACTTGAAAATTGCAACAACAACAAAAAATCAGCTAACTTCTCCCCTCCCTCCAATTTGGGCACAACAGTGGTCACATCTTATCCTAAGTTGTTTCTTTTAAAGGGATCTTTTCTAGAAAGTCCACGTGTTTGGGAAAATTGATATGCCAAACTAGACAGAGAATAGAAGAACCAAAACATTTGATCATAAGAACAGGTTTACTCAGAGTCAGCCAAATATCAAAGGAATACAACCGGCATTACTTGAATTTTTTCAACCCAATGTTAATGTCAACATAAAAGCTGGGGCATTGTTCACAATGTAATGATGCTAGTATTTCTCTAACAGCATAAATATGTACTGAATGGCACTTTAGGAAATGTCTTCTGGCTCTTCTGGAAAGTTCAAAGTTTCCTAAGTAATGAGAGAGGTGAATATAGCATCTATTCAATTTCCCTTTCACGTATTTCTCTCTCCTTTGGCATGGCCTGGAGTCCATCTGCCTGCACCATCTGCCTTGCCCTTAATTGCCAGAATTGATTTGTCTGATACGAATGCATAACTAGTAACAGGGGACTTGAAAAAACATTGCTTTAATTGAATTCTTTACTACTAATAATATTAGGGTAGTCTGAAGAATGTATTCTGCTGAAAAAGCCACCTTGGAAAGTTGAATTTGTTGACCCTAGAAATAAGGTAGTGATTAGGAGAAAATATTTTATTAGATACCTATAATTTTCCATGATTTTTAAAGACCTTTATGCCTAGTAAAGCACAAAACCGCCACTGGCATCTCATTCAGAAAGCACACAGATCTTCAAAGAGGGTATCTGTCTGAAAGTGATGTCACTGGGAGACAAGAGAAAAAAAGTGGTCAAAAGAAAGCACTGTGTAGTGACTATGTGATTTAAATCCCAACTTCTTCAAGCAGTGGGGCATCTTGGAGCAATGTTGCTCAGCTCTGGCTACATAGAATCACCAAGAGATGTTTTCAAAATACTATTTTCAAACCAATATGGTCACTATTGGTGACCATACGATCGTTTTCAGGTGCAGCTGGATTCAGTTTGTTAGTATTTTGTTGAGGATTTTTGCATCTATATTAATCAGGGATATTAGGAGGTAGTTTTCTTTTCTTGGAGTGTCTTTGTCTGGCTCTGGTGTAAGGATATTGCTGGCCTCACATAATGAGTTTGGAAGTATTCCCTTCTCATTTTCAGTTTTTTTGGAAGAGTTTTAGAAGGATTGGCATTAATTCTTTAAATGCTTGGTAGAAATTACTTGTGAGGCGATCTGGTACTGGGCTTTTCTTTGTTGGAAGGTATTGAATTCCTGAATCAATCTCCATGCTAGTTATAGGCCTGTTCAGGCTTTCAACTTAGTTATTATTTAGTTTTGGCAGTTTGTATGTTCCCAGGAATTTTTCCATTTCTTTTAGGTTATCCAGTTTTTAGTATGTAATCGTTCATAGAAATTTCATATAATCCTTTTTATTTCTGTGGCATCACTTGTAATATCTCATTCATTTATAATTTTGAGTCTTCTTTTTTCCCCTTAATTTAACTAAGGACTTGTAAATTGTTTATCTTTTCAAAAAACCAACTCTTAATTTTGTTGATATTTTTCTGTTTTCTATTCCATGTATTTCTGCTCTAATCTTTGTTATTGCCTTCCTTCTGCTAACTTTGAGCTTATTTGTTCTTCATTTTCTGGTTCCTAGAGGTATAAAGTTTGGTTGCTTATTTGAGATCCTGCTTCCTTTTAATGTGTGTATTTATCACTATGAACCATCTTAGTGCTGCTTCTGATGGATATCATAAATTTTATGCTGTATTTTCTTTTGTCTTAAGATATTTTCTAATTTCCTTTTTAATTTCTTCTTGACTCAATGCTTGTTCAAGGGTGTATGTTTAATTTCCATTTTTTTGTGATGTTTCCAGTTTTCCTTTTGCTATTGATTTCTAGTTTCATTCCATCATGATCAGAAGAAATATTTGATATGATTTCAGTCTACTTAAATTTACTAGTACTTGTTTTTTTTTTTTTTTCTTTTTTGAGACGGAGTCTTGCTCTGTCGCCCGGGCTGGAGTGCAGTGGCCAGATCTCAGCTCACTGCAAGCTCCGCCTCCCGGGTTTACGCCATTTTCCTGCCTCAGCTTCCTGAGTAGCTGGGACTACAGGCGCCCGCCACCTCGCCCGGCTACTTTTTTGTATTTTTAGTAGAGACGGGGTTTCACCGTGTTAGCCAGGATGGTCTCCATCTCCTGACCTCGTGATCCGCCCCTCTCGGCCTCCCAAAGTGCTGGGATTACAGGCTTGAGCCACCGCGCCCAGCGGAACTTGTTTTATAACTAATACGTGATGTATTCTGAGGTAAAATCCATGGGCACTTGAGAAAAAAGTATATTCCGCTATTGTTGGGTGGAATGTTTTGTACACGTATATTAAAGCCATTTGGTCTGTAGTGTTGTTCAAGTCTCCTGTTAACTAATATGCTGTTTGGATGTTCTATTCAGTATTAAGAGAATTATTATTATTACCATTACTGTATTACTGTCCATTTCTCCCTTCAGATTTGTCAATGTTTGTTTTATATATTTAAGTGCTCTGATGTTGGGTGCATATGTATTTATAACTGTTAAATCTTCCTAGAAAATTGACCATTTTGTCATTATATGGTATCATTATTTCTCTCTTGTGATGGCTTTTACTTACAGAGTATTTTATTTGATAAGTATAGTCATCCGTGCTCTCATTTGGTTGCTATCTGCATGAAATCGCTTTTTTCATTCCTTTATTTTCAGCTTATGTGTATCCTTAAGTCTAAAGTGAGTTTTTTGTAGGCAGCATATAGTTGGGTCATTAAAAAATTCATGTAGTTACTTCATCTTTTTTATTGAGAAATGTAATCAATTTACATTTAAAGTAATTATTGATAGAGAAGGATTTACTGTTTCTATTTATTAGTTGTTTCATGATAGTCTTGTAAATCCTTTGCCTTTTTCCTCTTGTGCTGTTTTCCCTTGGGCTTTGAAAGTTTTTTGTGTGTATTGATATGCTTTGATTCCTATCAGCTTTTCCTTTACATAAATTCAATAGGGTTTTTTATGGTTACCTCAGGGCTTACATAAGATATAACAGTCTATTTTAAGTTGGTAACAACTTAAGTTCAATCACATACAAAAACTCAACATGAACTCTCCCCTCCCGATTTTATGTTATTGTCATCACAATTTACATGGTTCAAATTGTATATCTTTAAACATATTTTTAAAGTTATTTTTAATACTTTTGTCCTTTAAATTTTACAAATGAATTAAAAACAATACCTACCACCATTATACTCCAGCAATGGAGTATTCTGGATTTGTTTACATATTTACCAACATGTTTCATTTTTATGCTATTATGTTACTATTTAGCTTCCTTTTGTTTCAACTTGAAGAATTTCCTTTAGTATTTATTGTAAGCCATGTCTAATGGTGATTAACTTTCTCAGTTTTTGTTCATCTAGTAGAGTTTCTCTCTCCTTCATTTCTGAAGGCCAGCCTTGCTGGGTATAACATTCTTGGTTGTCAGGGTTTTTCGTTTGTTTGTTTATTTCTTTCTTTCAACATTTTTCTCATTCCTTTCTGTCTTGTTAGGCTTCTGCTGAAAAATCTGCTGATAGTTTATATAGGTTCCCTTATACATGATTAATTGCTTTCTCTTGCTATTTTTAAAATTCTTTTTGACTTTTGACAATTTGTATAATGTGTCTTAGCATAAATTTTGGGATGCTATTTCGGCTTCTTGGATAGATAACTGCTTTTTTATCCAGATTTGGGGACTTGTTAGCTACTGTTTCTATGAATAAACTATTTCTTTCTCTCTTGCTTCTCCTTCTAAAACTTCCATAATGTATATATTATTCTGCTTTATGGTGTCCCACCAATCCCCTAAACTTTTTTCACTTTTTTCATTCTTTTCGATCTTCTGACTAAATGACTTTCAATGATTGGCCTTCCCATTTGCTAATCCTTTATTCTGCTTGATCTAGTATTCTGTTGAATCCCTCTAGTAAATTTTTTTCGGTCCAGTTATTGTGTTTTTTAGCTCCCTAATTTCTATTCTATATATATTTTAATATTCTCTATCTTTATTGAAATTCTCAGTTTGTTCATGCATTGTTCTCTTTACTGCATTAAGTATCTTTATAACAGCTAGTTTGAATTAACTGTCAGGTAAATCATATAATTCCATTTTGGTAAGGTCAGTTCTGAAGATTTATCTTGTTCTTTTATTTAGAACAACTTTTCTTCACTTTCCTTAACTCTTTGTGGTGTTATCTGTGCATTAGACAAAGTAGACTCCTATTCTTATCTTCATGGGCTGGTTTCATTATACTGATTCTTTTTTTTTTTTTTTTTTTTTTTTGAGACGGAGTCTGGCTCTGTCGCCCGGGCTGGAGTGCAGTGGCCGGATCTCAGCTCACTGCAAGCTCCGCCTCCCGGGTTTACGCCATTCTCCTGCCTCAGCCTCCGGAGTAGCTGGGACTACAGGCGCCCGCCACCTCGCCTGGCTAGTTTTTTGTATTTTTTAGTAGAGACAGGGTTTCACCGTATTAACCAGGATGGTCTTGATCTCCTGACCTCGTGATCCGCCCGTCTCGGCCTCCCAAAGTGCTGGGATTACAGGCTTCAGCCAGCGCGCCTGGCATTATACTGATTCTTAACTTGAATTTCCCTCAAGCCAGACCCAAGACAAGAACTTGGTTACAGGTAGTATACTTTAAAAGATCATTTCAGGAAACACAACTAAGGAAATGTAGATATTGAGAAACAGAAATGTGAAAACCATGTAGGAGTATCGATAAACTGCCAATAAATGAGTCTCATCCCACTTGGGGTCTCTTTGAAGAGGTATGTAGAATGTGTCCTAAATTGTCCAATCAAGGGACTGAAAAAAAGATATATTCATCCACAAATTGTATCCCTCATTGACTTGGGACTGCCTATGGGAACAGTAAATACCCAAAACTTTAAGTGCCTCTATCACCTTAAGGTAAGCAAATATGGAAAATGCTTGAGAGAGCCCACAGGACAAAGTAGGCGTCTGAGATGTAAAGCTGTCATATTGCTTAACACTGTTTATTGCATCTGTGGGTAAACTCAAAGGTAGATGGAAAGTTATGTTGCAAACTATCTCGATAGTCATTTGCTTTGGTCATTTTGCCCATTATGCAGCCAAAACTAAAAGCTTTAGAAAATCATTTCCATTAAGCAATGACTTAGGAACTCCAGCATTATGAAAATATTTTTTTCTCTTCTTTGGAACCTGTAGTATTTCTAAATGTCACTTTTAAATCAGTTGGACTCTGTATCTCTCTATTAGTCTCTTATTACTCCAACTCAGAGTAATAATTATAGGAAGAAGACAACTGTTACGCTAATAAATCTGTTTGAATATGATATGGCACAGGAATAGCTTCTTGCTTTCTTTTTAAATTAATATTATAATTAAGTTGTTATGTAGTCTAGTTTAAAATTTAGAAATAAAAGAGAACCTTATAAAATATTAAAAATGCTAATGAAATCATCTCTATTTCAAAAATTAAAAAGAATCAGAAAAATAGGACAGCCCTTCAGAATGTGATAAAATTATTTACTCTAAGACAATTAATGTTTTTTACAGGAAAAAATATGTGACAATAAAACAAAGATTATACATAATCTTACTATTCATTGGTATCATTTTTACTTTGATGTGTCCTTATATGTTTTTTGTACTTTTTTCTATGTAACTTATCCATACTACTATAAATATTACTATTAATTGGCCATAGTTTTTGTAGATTTCTTAACTCTCAAATTTATTCCATAAATTTCCTCCTGCACTCTTTTTCTCGTTTACAAATTTTGCTGATTTCCCGTTGTCATGTTTGTGTTTTATTATTTAAGGTTTTTCAAAAATAGGGGCTATTATCTCTTTGATAAATTGTTGAAGTTACGGGCTTTTTTGTTTGTTTCATTTTGCTTTATTTTGGTTTTATTGTTGAGACAGAGTCTCACTCTGTTGCTCAGGCTAGAGTGCAGTGGTGCAATCTCTGCTCACTGCAACCTTTGTTTTTTGGGTTCAAGTGGTTCTCGTGTCTCAGCCTCCTGAGTAGCTGGAACCACAGGCATGTGCCACCGTGTCCAGCTAATTTTTGTATTTTTTTGTGGAGATGGGGTTTTGCCATGCTGCCCAAGCTGGTCTTGAACTCCTGGCCTCAAGGGTTCCTTCCACCTTGACCTCCTAAAGTGCAGAGATGACAGGAGTGAGCCACCATGCCCCACATGAGATTATGTTTTAAGTTTGAGATTAAATTCTGCTTACAGTGTTATGGCATAGTTTTTTTATGTCATCATATCTACATTTTATGTAATCAAATCTGTCAGTCATTTCTTTACATTTTCTGCCTTTGGCTTCAAGTTTATAAAGATGCTGACTCCTAGATTATATAAATAATGGATAAATCTTTTTGGTGTGTTTAAAAATCCAGATTCGACTTTAAAATATAAAATCCAAATAGAAATTGCTTTACCAGTTATAGTGTAATAGAGAAGTGATTTTGTTTGATTTTCTGAACTCATGTAATTTTTTTAACTCCAAATTAACCCACCTCGCTTTAAAATGGCATATGCATTATATCATTTTTCTTTATATTTAATTATATCTTTCAATGTTTCAAGTCATTTTGTATTATTTTATTTTTCCATAAGTTATCGGGGTACAGGTGGTATTCGGCTATACGAGTGAGTTCTTAAGTGGAGATTTGTAAGATCCTAGTGCACCCATCACCCAAGCCGTATATGCTGCACCATATTTGTTGCCTTTTATCCCTCACCTGCTCCCCCCAACTCTTCTCCCCAAGTCCCCAAAGTCCATTGTATCATTCTTAGGCCTTTGAATCCTCATAGCTTAGCTCCCACATATCACTGAGAACACACAATGTTTGGATTTCCATACCTGAGTTACTTCACTTAGAATAATAGTCTCCAGTCTCATCCAGATCATTGCAAATGCTGTTAATTCATTCCTTTTTGTGGCTATGTAGTATTCCATTGTATATATATATATACCACAATTTCTTTATCCACTCATTGGATAAAGAATTGATGGGCATTTGGGTTAGTTCCACGATTTTTGCAATTGTGAATTGTGCTGCTATAAACATGTGTGTGCAAGTATCTTTTTTGAATAATGACTTCTTTTCCTTTGGGTAGATACCCAGTAGTAGGATTGATGGATTAAATGGTAGTTCTTTTAGTCCTTTAAGGAATCTCCACACTGTTTTCCACAGTGGCTGTACTAGTTTACATTACCACCAGCAGTGTAGGAGTGTTCACCGATCGCCGCATCCACGCCAACATCTACTGTTTTTGATTTTTTTTTTATTGCCATTTGTGCAGGAGTAAGGTGGTATCACATTGTGGTTTTGATTTGCATTTCCCTGATAATTAGTGATGTTAAGCATTTTTTCATATGTTTGTTGGCCATTTGTATATCTTTTGAGAATTGTCTATTCATGTCCTCAGCCCACTTTTTGAAGGGATTTTTTTTTTCTTTTTTACTGCTTTGTTTGAATTCATTGTAAATTCTGGATATTAGTCCTTTGTCAGATGTATAGATTGTGAAGATTTTCTCTCACTCTGTAGGTTGTCTGTTTACTCTGCTGACTGTTCCTTTTGCCATGCAAAAGCTCTTTAATTAGGTCCCAGCTATTTATCTTTGTTTTTATTACATTTGCCTGTGAATTTTTGGTTATGAAATCCTTGCCAAGCCAATAATTAGAAGGGTTTTTCCAATGTTATCTTCTAGAATTTTTACAGTTTTGGGTCTTAAGTTGAAGTCCTTAATCCATCTTGAGTTGATTTTTGTATAAGGCAAGAGATGAGGATCCAGTTTCATTCTCCTGCATGTGGCTAGCCAATTATCTCAGCACCATTTGTTGAAAGGGTATCCCTTCCCTACTTTATCTTTGCTTTGTTGAAGTCCAGTTGGCTGTAAGTATCAACTTACTTATTTTTATTTCTATTCACAGTAATTTATTGTGTAACTTTATAATATTTGTTAATATTTGGTGGTAGAAAGTTCTCTTCATTACTCTCCTTTATTCCAGATTTTACAGATTATTCTTCTGCCTATATTCTAGTTGAATTTAGTAATTACTGAAATTCAAATAAAATGCTAAAATTTTGGGTTTGAATCTTGTTAATGTTGGAGATTATTTTATAATATTTTTGTTAACTAGGCTTTCCAGTCAGTAACACAATATGTCCTTTAATTTATTCAAATTTGCTTTTATAAATCCTGGGAACACTAACTTTTATATGAGTATTATGCATTTAAGGTTATGATGGATAGTTTACGTTTCTGAGTGCTAATTTGAATAGCTGTTTTCCATTGTAATTTATAAGGTTTGGAAAATAGTAAAGCTAATGATTTTTGTATATTTGCAATTACATTTTATAGGCCTCACTTTTTTTCAGATGGATATGTATCTTTTTGTTATATTTCCTTTATTTTTTTCCTTTTAAATCAGAAATATGTGTTAAATTTTATCAAGTGACCTTTTGGCATCTGTCTAGAATCTGTGCTGTCAAATCCTATAGTCAGCAGCCACCTGCAGCTACTGAGCACCTGCAAGTGGCTGGTCTGAATTGATATACTCTGTAAGTTTACAGACTTCTGGGTCTTCCTAGAGAAGATGCTGCCTTGCTTTAGGTGAAGCAGCTTTCAGAGGAAATACCCTCAACTGGTTCATTCCCAAGAGACTCCAGAAGTCTAAGAGGGGCATATAAACTGGCTTATATTTTTATCACCTGTCTGCGATCTTATAGATCTCAGCATAAAATTCTACTTAACAAGTAGAGGAAGAACATAATGTGTTCTCCTCTAGAACTAGAAAATTTTTTTTCAGAATAAAATGCCAGACTAGTCATTGATGCCTTTCTTTAATGCACCTCAGAAATGCAGTCCTGTTAGAAAGGCCAATAGACATATATTGCACAAACAGGGAAGTGGAAAAGGAAGCATGGATAGCAGACATCATTGTAAAGTTGGCTAGGGGCCTCTCTCTTCTCTAGGGTCTTGGAAAGTAACCTGTAAACATACAAGAGTGCAGGTGTTGCATATTTGGGAATATTTATAAATAGCTGAGAAAACAGCATCAGAAAGAAACTCTAGAAGGGCTTCAGAAGTACAGGCATTCTGGTCTCTTCCCTTGAAACAGAGCAATTTCCTCACGCTAATGGAGCCATCACCTAGCTCTGTGCTTCTCTACTGTGGCTCCACACAAGCATCACCTGGAGAGTTTCTAAAAGAGACTCATGCCCAGATCCTACCCTCAGCCATACCAAATAACTCAGAATCTCTGAAAGTGAGTGTGGGCACTGATATTTTTGACAGTTTCCCAGGTAATTAGTACATGGCTGGACTTAAAAGCTGCTCCAACTGAGGGAACCAGGATATAAAACATAAAAAATGAAAACAATATGATAAAAGGAAATGATGTTTTTGTTTTTTGTTTGTTTGTTTGAGACGGAGTTTCGTTCTTGTTGCCCAGGCTGGAGTGCAGTGGCCCAATCTTAGCTCACCACAACCTTCGCCTCCTGGGTTCAAGTGATTCTCCTGCCTCAGTCTCCCGAGTAGCTGGGATTACAGACATGCACCACCATGCCAGGCTAATTTTTGTATTTTTAGTAGAGACACGGTTTCTCCATGTTGGTCAGGCTGGTCTCAAACTCTCATCCTCAGATGATCGCCTGCCTCGGCCTCCCAAAGTGCTGGGATTACAAGTGTGAGCCACTGCACCCGGCCGATAAAAGGAAACATTTAGTAGGCTAGTTGCCATGTAAAGTACTTTCTTGCTTTGCCTTTTTTTCTCTTTTCTTGCATGTCCCTGCTAAAACACCATTTCCCTGTGTGTATCTTTTCCCAGAGCAGGTATTCTGTTGGTCTCTTCTGCCTTCTTCCTTCTGGTAACAGGATAAGTCAGTTCTCTGTCTTTTAGCTGGATGCTGTCATTCACTTTCAAGGAGTCAAAGGGAAACTGTAGGCTTGTGAAGCTGCACGGTCCTCTCCTTGCTGACCTCAGACATAGGAATCACGGAAAGAGTTAGAGAAGTAGCTACTTTGAGGGAAGAGATGAGGTTTCCCCTATTTTTTTTAAGGTTGGCAAGCTTCCAGAACAGGTTTATGAAGTCTTTATTTGTTAATAATAAACATCTAGCTAACAGATACCTATATAGTAGCAGATTTTGGCATGAGACTCACTTTTCTTTTAAGAGGTAACCTCGCTAACCTCACATTTCTTTGGCAGCTACTATAAAGAACAAAAGAGTTGTGTATGGCCAGATTGGTGAGGTCAGGCCACAAGGCCAGCCTTACGTCAGACCCAGTAATGTACCTTTTGAAACTGTTTCTGTGTTGGATTTCTGTCCTGGATTGGGACTACCTATAATGAATGAGATCCGATTTTACCTGCAGTTGTGATAGAAAACACTATGTCTCCTAGTCACCTGTTTCTTATGGGAAGAAGAAATTATTTAAGGAATTCAAGATTACTTACCCCTCCAGGCTTTTCCCTCTGACCCTTTCATCTGTGTCACCTCAAAAACACTTATAAATAAACAGCTGGGATGGGATGTTTGTGTTGAAAAATTATAACTGACAGGAAATTTCCAAATCCTGCTAACTCAGCGCTGTACTTTATTGAAGCTGCTTCTATTCTTTCTGTTGGTTGATTCTGCACATTGGCTTGAATTTACTTTAAACCCCATTATGGGCTCAAGTTTATTGGAAGTTTGTGATACTTAAAGCATAAACAAACTTTACCTGTGACGGTGACACTTGCTTCCCTCCCAAAGTTTTTTTTTTTTTTTTTTTTTTTTAAACTTACCACAGCATCGCCTCTAGGTATTTGTGACCCACTAATTCTATTCTGGGTGAATTTTAGAAAACCAAGCACAATATATCTGGATTCTCATCATTCAGGAAGTATCCTGGACTTCAAATGAAACTTCTAAAAGTATGTTAGCAAAGTAGTTATTGTAATGGAACAGAATAAAAGAAGTGAAATTTATTTTCTCCCCAGTTCTTAAAAATCAAAAGCAGAAACATGTCAAATGTGCTTTGTGATGTGCTGTGAGTACTGACTGCTTGCTTCTGTTTCTGCTCATGATCTTTCCCTGGTTAAAAGAGGCCTGTACATGTCATACGTGGTCATCCAGAGAGGCAAGCATACTGGGAAGGGAACCTAAAGTTGATCTTCTCTTGGTTGTCTGGAGCATTGGGTCTTATGTGATCCTTTTGCCACTACATGAATCTAAAGAGGGAGGTTGGCCTGGCTCTCTTTCTTTTATCTCATTCTCAGGTGAGCGTAGGGCAACCCACACATGAGGAAGAGGAATAAGGTACAGATAGCCTGGTGCAGTGCTAAGAGTGACAGCCTGGCTGGTCTTATGTGTGCATAGAGGAAGTAAACATCTGTACCGTAGGATTGCAGGAGTATTGTGGCTCCCCACATAAATGACTACTGAAACCAACCATCAGAGCTTTACTTCTGTTGCTTAAGATTATGACTACGGGTGCTCCTTGACTTACAGTGGGGTTATGTCCTGATAAAACAATTATGATATTTTCAATGTATAAGTCTTTCCAGAGGTAACCCCACGTAAGTCGAGAAGCCTAGTGAATGGGTATGACTTTTGCACTATGGGTAAGTTGAAAAATCCCAAGTCGAGCCATCATAAGTTAGGGACTGTCTGTACTATGTAAATATCTCTGAGACAGGAATAAAAGTGGGGTTGGAGGGAACTAACATTTGAATATTTACTTTGTGCCAGCACCTACTCTAAGTCTGTTAGAATTTGTACTTGCTACTCATTTAATTCTCACCACTTTTTAGGGAGATGCTATCCCCACTTCTAGAATGAAGACATTGAGTCTTGAAAATACTCAGTAAATGGTGGACTGAGGATTTTGAACTATAAATTCTCTGACTCTGGATGGAGTCCATGATATTTAGGAGAAATACACATAAAGCTGTTATCAGTTATTTATAGTTTTGTATTGATTTGGAGAGGAATTAGCAGCACTTCTGACTTGAAGTGTGTGAGAAGCAGCTTGTTATCTGATAAAGGAAAAACCTAAGGAAGCTGAAAACAACTGTTGGCTCCCTTTTAGTCTTGCCCCAGAGCCTGGTAGGGCTTTCCACCCTGCAGGGCTTTTACTTCCTTTACTTTCTGCTGCCTGATCCAAGTAGATTTGTTCTAAGGGGAAAAGCTCATTATATGAAAATAGCAACATCAAGCAAGAGGCTCTCTTCTCTAGTATGCGCCTGAGTAACCTTGGGGATATATAAGCACTTAGTAAATTAGGCATGAATTTGTGATAAACAGCCTACAGCCTGCCACTGTGTAACAAGGATTTGGCAGTTGAACCCACTAAATATTTTTAGACGAAGAGACCAGAAAGGTGTCAGAAGAGGTGTAGAAGGTACCTCATGCATTTACGTATGTGTCACTCTTTGGGTATGTTTTGAAGTTTGGAATAACAGACGTGGTTGACCTCTTCAGTAGAGCAAACCCTGAACTTGGAAGGAGAAGACCAGTGTGAGAGGCCCAGCCCTGCAACCTACTAGTGCCACCACTTTCAAGGAGTGGCTGGAAAAGAGAACAGATGCAAATCTGGGTGCCATCACATACAAGAGCTGTAACCTCCGAGTAATTTTACCTAATGTCTTAGTTTCCCCATCTCTCATTCTTATAGGATAATTAGGCTCTAAGGAGAGAATGAATGCAAATGTTTGACTACAGTTCCTAAAACAACTTAAGTACTCAGAATTGGCGACCTGAGCCTCCATTTCCCTCCTGTGTAATATTAATCGTAACAATTGGAATATACAGCTGAAAAATACTATACATGGTAAGGTAAATTGTATAATTCCTTCCAGTTCTAATGTCCTATGAAACCACAGCCTTGCTTACAATTCTTACTATCTAAACCAGACTCTTGAGAGAGGCTGAAGACCATTCCTACAGGGCTAGAGGTGAAAGCAAATTGGGCCTGGGGTGGCAGACCAGTGGTTCCTTTACTCAAATCTAGCATAGCTTCAGACAAAGGACTTTGTAATTCCAGACCAGCCTGGGGTGTCTATTTTCCATGAATAAAAATACCAGTGCATGGTTTTTCTTGAAACTCTATCAACAAGTTGGGCCTTGGAATTCATCATGAACCACAGGAGGGAGAAGCTCAACGTAATGAACAAGATTTATAGTGATCTGTTCTCCTCATTTGGCCCCTGTATCTACTTTGCAATTTAAGGAAAATAACTGCTCTGGCAGCATATTTGGATCAAAATCCATTTAACGAAGATAGTCAAGAGGCCAGTATTGAACATCCGGGATTTAGGATGGGGCCGGCTCTGTATCTATGTGCCTAAGGATACAGGAACAGAGACTAGAAACAGCCCATGATTAGGATGCCCATGAGCCACTGGGTCTGCACCAAAAGGTCCTGCAAGCCATTTGAAAGCACAAGTGCAAATGAGAATTCTTAATACTAAGTAAAAGCAACCAAACTTTTCATCATCTCTAAGTCCTGGTGGGAAAACTCAAGTCTGAAGAATACAATTGCACTCTTACATGTGATGGGTACAGCTCTGAGAATTTGATGCTATAGATCATCTACCTTTGACAATAGAATGGACCAGCTAAAATGGCAAAGAAGAAGCTTGGTGAGCAGTTTAATCAACTCTCATCTCTCCCCAGTGCAGAGGTGAGGAGACTCAAGATGGTTATGCAAAGAAAATGGCCATCCTGAAGGCTTATGCAATTTTTGTTTTTTATTTTTGTTTTTTTGAGATGGGGTCTTGCTCTGTCACCCAGGCTGCTTCAGACTCCTGGTCTCAAGCAATCTGCTTCAGCCTCCTGAGCAGCTGGGACTACAGGTACATGCTACCAGGCTCCACTCTAAAGTCTTGTTGAATAACTGAGCCTCACCCTCATTGCATGAGGTGTGAAGTTCAAGTGAATTACCCATTTCACAGGCTCAGTATGGCAGAACATGCTAGGTGTTTTCCTGCACATTCTTTCATTCTCACTAGCACCTCAAGTAGGCAGTAGGGGAGGCAGGGAGGACATTGCATATCTGAAAGTAATGAGTTCACCACTGTGGCTAAAACAAAGGTAGGAAAATAATTGTTTAACTAGAGTGCTTTGGAGAAGATTAAAAATGACGCCAGATTAAGAATTTGTGCTTTTCTGAATGAGAAGCCTTTGAAAAATTTTAGGATGTGAACTGGAATGAAGAAAGGAGGGATGTCTGACTCTGGCATATAAAGTGATGTAGAATGGGGAGGAGGTTGAGGTTAGGAAGACTAGCTATGAAACAGTGTTGATAATCTAGCCATGTGGGCTGACAGTGGCTCTTTGGGTGGAAAAGAAAATAAAGGGACATGGCATACTGAATGAGCAGGGGTGGGGCTTTCCTGGGTTCTTTTGTTTATGTGAGAGACAGCAGACTCTGACCGAGGAGGCCAGCTTCCTCCCTCTATAGAAGAACCTAAAACAAAGACCATGGACTTCATATTCACCTGAGGAAGGCAGACAGCTGGCCAAGATAAGCTCCATCTCCTTTGAAACAGGGCAGAATTTCATATCATGATCACTAGACACAACCCTGAAGAGGCCAATGGTTCTGCTAACACTGGCTGCCCTCAAGGTAACAAACACTGCCAGCCAGGACTGCCTCGTCCTGATGGATGATTCCTGGAGAAGACAATGAAAAAATCTCCTATTCCCCATAGTACCATAACTCCTACCCCTAGAAAGGTCTAGTTTCCCAACATGCTACCTCCTTTGCTTCCAGACTTCTGGAGAGAAACTTCTTCTTTCCATTTTACCACTTGCAGAAACCCCAGTCTCAGAGAGACAGCAACAGCTGGACTGTCACCAGGGCTCAGATAATTCATAGCACTGACAACAGGCAAATGAGTTAATAATCATGTTAGGTTTCCATGATTAGTGACAGTGTAGAAAGATCTTTTAATGTCAAAGTAGTTTGTGGAACAGAGCAAATTTTCAAATAAACATTTGTTTTTTTTTTTGTTTTTTTGAGATGGGGTCTTGCTCTGTCACCCAGGCTGCTTCAGACTCCTGGTCTCAAGCAATCTGCTTCAGCCTCCTGAGCAGCTGGGACTACAGGTACATGCTACCAGGCTCCACTCTAAAGTCTTGTTGAATAACTGAGCCTCACCCTCATTGCATGAGGTGTGAAGTTCAAGTGAATTACCCATTTCACAGGCTCAGTATGGCAGAACATGCTAGGTGTTTTCCTGCACATTCTTTCATTCTCACTAGCACCTCAAGTAGGCAGTAGGGGAGGCAGGGAGGACATTGCATATCTGAAAGTAATGAGTTCACCACTGTGGCTAAAACAAAGGTAGGAAAATAATTGTTTAACTAGAGTGCTTTGGAGAAGATTAAAAATGACGCCAGATTAAGAATTTGTGCTTTTCTGAATGAGAAGCCTTTGAAAAATTTTAGGATGTGAACTGGAATGAAGAAAGGAGGGATGTCTGACTCTGGCATATAAAGTGATGTAGAATGGGGAGGAGGTTGAGGTTAGGAAGACTAGCTATGAAACAGTGTTGATAATCTAGCCATGTGGGCTGACAGTGGCTCTTTGGGTGGAAAAGAAAATAAAGGGACATGGCATACTGAATGAGCAGGGGTGGGGCTTTCCTGGGTTCTTTTGTTTATGTGAGAGACAGCAGACTCTGACCGAGGAGGCCAGCTTCCTCCCTCTATAGAAGAACCTAAAACAAAGACCATGGACTTCATATTCACCTGAGGAAGGCAGACAGCTGGCCAAGATAAGCTCCATCTCCTTTGAAACAGGGCAGAATTTCATATCATGATCACTAGACACAACCCTGAAGAGGCCAATGGTTCTGCTAACACTGGCTGCCCTCAAGGTAACAAACACTGCCAGCCAGGACTGCCTCGTCCTGATGGATGATTCCTGGAGAAGACAATGAAAAAATCTCCTATTCCCCATAGTACCATAACTCCTACCCCTAGAAAGGTCTAGTTTCCCAACATGCTACCTCCTTTGCTTCCAGACTTCTGGAGAGAAACTTCTTCTTTCCATTTTACCACTTGCAGAAACCCCAGTCTCAGAGAGACAGCAACAGCTGGACTGTCACCAGGGCTCAGATAATTCATAGCACTGACAACAGGCAAATGAGTTAATAATCATGTTAGGTTTCCATGATTAGTGACAGTGTAGAAAGATCTTTTAATGTCAAAGTAGTTTGTGGAACAGAGCAAATTTTCAAATAAACATTTGTTTTTTTTTTATATAACTTTCTCACATTTAAAAGTAAAGTATGCCCTTGTAGTGAAAATATCCATTAATGAAACAAAAGCAGTCATGAGAAGAAAAACAAAGTGCTTAGTATGATTCCTGCTTCAAGGTAGAAGAAATAGTACCCATTGTTTTCATGACTTAGGGTGATTTAATGCGATTCAAGAGCAAAGGTCCAATTTCTTTTAGACAATAGGACTAGAGCTTGTGAGAGAATTTGGGGTTGAAATGATGATTTGCAAGTCACTTGCATAGGACGGTTAGTAGAAATTATCAATGAAGGTTTCCATACTTGTGTGGAATTTGTATATTTGCTAAAAAAGCAGAGGACTCAATCCCACCTTTTTTAGGATATGAAGGAAGTGGAGGAAGTGGATACAGGCCAGGAGCTGTAGGGAGAAAATAAAGACAAAGGCCTTGATGATTGGGAAAGAGAGTCTTGAGAGGCCACAGAGGAGAGCAGTTCTAAAAGGACTCTACCTACCATTAATCATGTCTTTTAATGGTAGACACTGGGAGCTATGGCCTGGCGTGTGCAGTTAATGAATCCAGAGCTTCCAGCCCACAAGATTTCTACCATTGCTTAATTTTGTGTTTCCCGGGCCCTAGATCTGAAACCATAAAATGCGCAGTATTTATTTAGCATTAGACCAGGTTCTGAGGATGCTTTTTCTGGAACTGTTATGTGACCACAGAATTGAAAAGGGTTTTGAGATGAAATGCTAGCCCTGTACCCAGGTTGGCCTGTCATTCTTTCCATTGAAAGCCGCTGGTAATATGGCTGCAAGATGTATTTTGCCCATTTTTTAAAAGCCATTTTCTACTTTCTACTTTCCAACCACCAAAGTATTTGGGAGTGTCATAATTGTTTTTCTCTTTGGAACTTTAGAAAAGATTGTTTTTTATGATAGAAATAGCATTTCTTTAATTTTTTTTTTCTTTTTTTAATCGCCAGTGACTGCCATACCAAACCACAGACTTGGCTCTTTATATTTCCAATTCTAGCTTGTGCTTTCTGGCAAATGAGTGTCACAGGACTGGCCAAAATATTTCTGAGGAGGTTTATCTCAGAGGATAGTCAGATGAAAGACTAAGAAAATGAAAATGGACTTAAATGCATTGATTCAAGTAAAGCATTTAGAATAGGCTGTGGCACATAGCAAGCATATATAAGTACTGGTTATTATCACTGTGGCATTCTAAGATAATGTAGCGTAAGAGACTGGAATAGAAAAAGACCATTGTCCTTATGAGAGAATAAGTGTTCCATAAGAATTCAAAACAAATGATGAGCAGAATTTAGAAGACTTCCATGAAGCTCTTAAAAGGTGACCATGGGTGATAGGCTAAGCATGTAAAGAGATCGACCAGTTGACAGTTGGGTAAGCTTACCTACAAAATGTATCATGGAATGGGAGGCGGAGGAGTTTAAAGTTATTAAAACCCGGTTGTAGAATCCACATACTTTGGACGTGGTTTAACAGTAACTGAAATATAGAGGTGACTGGAAAGTAGGTATTGAGATCCTGTAAAAAGCATGGTGTTCAGGCATTTGCAAGTTGTCAACAATGTGAAAAGAGATAAATGAGTTTCTAACCAGGTGTCTATATTTTTCCTTTTACTTAATTACTTTCAAGTTGTCCAGGTTATCTTGCATTAGGGCAATGTGATCAGAGCATTTATGAATAAACAGTCTCATTTCTGCAGATCAGTTAGTAAATATTTAAACACCTATTTGTGTAAACACTTGCTCTGAGACATGTGAAAATCACTACAATAGATGATTTGGGTATCAAACACAAACTTCTATATTACTCAGATTATTGCCAAAGATATAAGGAATGCATCATAGGATATTAGACAAAGGAGGGAGAGGGGGTCCTCCCCGCAAATTTACATGCTGACAATGGCAATCTAACTAATGACATAATATGTCTAAGACCCTTTGAAGAGAATTGGGAGAACCAGACAAATGTTTAGTAAAGATTAAGGGAATAGGGGAAGAATATATGAGATGTTTTTGAGTTAGTGAAATTTCCTGAAGACTCACCATACACACACATACATTAGTGATGAGAAAATATATACAGCTACCAGCCAATCTAGTCTACTTCCTATCAGGAACTCCAGCAGCCTCAAGAGCCCATTCCCAGGCTGAAATTCTGCAAAAGAAACAGCCAGTTCTGGAGGGGGAATGATCATAGCCCAACCCTTTGAAACAACAGTTAACCCCATCATTCCTACCAGCCATCAGAAAGGAGAGTAAAGATTTTATTTTAAAGGAGGGTTATAGACATATTTTCAGACCAGCTAACATAGAGGTGAGAATACCCAAATAAGCTTTGGGACAGGACAAAGAAAAAACTGTTTAATGAAGAATAATATTCATGTCAGGAATTTGGAAGATGAGGTTGCAAAAATAGGTCAGAACCTAATCATAGAGAACCTTTAAAGCTTAGAAATGAAAGCTCCAAGTTTCTCTTGTCGGCATGGGAAGTGAGTAAAAGATTTATGAGCTAGAGAAGGGATCAAACATTAAAAGGTATATGCTTTATATATACTTTTTAAGGAGAAAGGTACTACTTTTCTGGTTGGTAATGATGGGATAGACTGCAGTGGAAGGACAACTTAAGAAGCAGAGAAAACAGGTTGTTGTGACTGCCTCGAATCATGCATAAGGGCTGGTTATACCATAAGGCTAGAAATAAGAGATCTTCTTAAACTAAAATTGCATGAGTGTTTTAAAAAATTTCTTTTACTTTTCATCAGGAACAAGACTCAATCATACATAATAGTAGATAATATAATAGAATAACTTCCCAAATACTTCATACCCTAATTATCAATATTTTGTCCATCTTGTTTCATTTATCTCCCTCCCCCACCTCTGTTTTTACATGTGTTTAGTTTTTTATTTTGAAATCATCTCATGCTGAAATAATTGCAAAAATAATGCCAAAAATTTCCGTACACCCTTCAACCAGATTCCTCACATGTTAACATTTTACACTTGTTTTAGTATTTTCTCTCTTCTTTCTTTCTGTCTTCTTAAGATTGTTTCTCTGTCTGTCTCTCAGTTTATTGCTCAGATTGTCCCAGATTTGGCCAGTGAGAGCCCCTGCAAATCGGCTTCTAGGTTCTTCTGACATTTCCCCATTATCCTTTCAGTTCTTCCTTATTTCTGACACAATACATTGTTCCAGGCTCATGTTATACTTTCCATGCCACAACCCTGGAATCAAACATTTCTCCAAGGACCTCTGGTTCTTTTTATTGAGAAATGATGTATAGAAACAAAAATATGGGCATTAGGTATACTGATTTTTGCTGCTAGGCTATCTTAATAAACATACCTAGAAAAAGAGTATATAGATACTTTATAGTTGTATCAATAACTATATGTATATCTATTTCCATATATAAAATCAAGAGTTCATACTGAGACCTTCAAGTTCAATCCAGTACCATAGGATTTATTCTAGCCTTACTCCTTTCCTAATTTTAATTTCCTTTTCTCACAGTGAAAAACCTGACTTATTATCCACAGTATAGCTAAAATCACACTTTTAATGAATTATCTATAGAATTCACTGGTAGCTTTCTCTCTTTGACCTGGCTACACTTGGTTTCAGTAGAGAAGAGGAAGAAAAATACCTACAGCAAACAACAGTTGACATATATATTCCCCACATTTTCCAATACAAAGGCAAACACAGAGTGAAATGATGTTTCCAGGGCAGTTAAGGACTAGTAACCTCACATCTGTCCTTAGATGGGAGTTTATTTTCTCAAACTAAGTCTGGGCTTGACATTCCAGCTGCTTGCCCTTCCACTGCAGAGGGATATGAAGAAGTCTGCCACCAGCCGCTAATGGAGAAAGCAGCTGCCTCTAGAGAGAGGATGAGCCACACTTTCCAGTCCCCCGCCTCCCCAAACTTCTCCCCATCACTGCAAACACAGCGTGCACAACCACACACAAATGAAGGGAAAAGGACCCCTGTTTGTTGCTAGGAAATCCTATTGAAAGTGAGAAAAGTCTCCCTGTAAGCAAATTCTTTTTTAGCCTTTTTTTTCTTTTAAATGTCCATTTGCATGAACAATAATTCAAGCCTGATGATGTTATTTGTGAGTGGTTGTCCATGTGAATTTGTGCAGTTTTCTGAGAAGGTGAGTGAGTGATCACATTATTTTAGGATATTTGTTTGCAGAGTCTTAATTCATTGATTAAACACATGGTTACTGAGAACACTTTGTGTGTCAGCTACTGTTAGACACATGAAATATAGATAGGATCAGAGACTCAAGAGCACATGGTATAGTCACCAGGAACAGAAGTAGGACCTCTTTTCCCTAAGGGATCAACCATTTCTGATGGCTTTAAAGCAACCACCTGATATGGTGTGATGTAGGTAATGCTTAGCAGCTTTTTCTAATTCTTAAGTATCTCCCTGGCACTTCTCATGATGTCTCTCAAGTTCCATCATTAGTTCCATAATCACTTTTTGTGATTCCTTCCTAAGAGCTTTGTGAATTTCTTATAGAATTTCTTAGAGCATTTCATATTAGTATAAACACTTTGGCAGGATATTTGTCTTAAATCATGACAGATGATATATTATTAATATTATTTAGCAGTAAACTGAAGGCAAGGTCTTATGAGTAGAAACTCATAAGAAGGAAGGCAAGTCAGTTGGAAGTTGAGGGCAGGGGATCCTAGCTAACACTGTCAGCAATTTCTTAATCTTCTGTTTATAAAAACTAGTCAGCTGAGAACAAAAGCTGTTGTCCTCTTACAATATATAACCTAAAATATGAGTTTTGTCATTCCATCTGAAAAGGATTATGAAGAGTGTCGTCAGGTGCTGTGAGGCAAGAAGAGATCGGAAACTTAGACGCAGGTACTTTCCCCCACATAAGTTAAAAGTGATTACTTTTCATATACTTTTTCCCCAAAAAACTCTACAATGAACCTATATCACTCTGCTTTCATAATGAGCAAGCACTCCAAAGGGAAGACCTAATGCCACAGCATGTGTTGGTTAGGATTCTTGATGGCAGTGACATAAACATAGCTCAGCCAGCTTAAGGAAGATCTACCTGCCAAACTGAAAAGAATATAGCCACAGCTCTGATGGGAGACAATGCTTCATGGTTCTCTCAGGTTTCTGAATTTTTTGTGAGTAGAGGCAATGACTGTTCGTATAGTGAACAGTCACTTGAGCAGAGAAGGGCTTATAATGGGCAGGATTACTGCCCATTATAAAAATCTAGATTTCCTAAACTCAGGGTTCCTCCTCAGTAATGGAACTCACTGTGAGTCCAAGTGTCTCTTGGTCCTCTTTACATCACCATTTGCGAAATGGGACTGGAGGCACTGGCACCCTGGCTACTGCTATTGTTGAAATAACAACCTTTGTCTTTGAGCCAAGTTTCATGTCTTCAACCAGCATCCATGAAACTGTGGAAAGTTCACTTGTTAGTTTGCAAGCAAAGTAAAATCTCAGACCCTTCCCAGAACTTATCAACTCAAAGGATCAAAGTAAATAGTAACTACTAGAACCAGGATCTCAAATTCATTTCCTTAAGGACTCTCTCTTACCATCTCTTATCCATTTCTATCTATTCCTGTTTGGCTTTAGTCTCTAGACATAAAAGGGAAATGGCTTTTGTCAATCCCAGATTTACAGTCTCTTAGCTCAGAAGCTATCTGTGCATCTTTCCCAGAGAAGAGCTCTGATTGACTTAATTTGGAGCATGGCCCCCAGGATCTATCTTTATTTGACAGGTATACCCATGACATATTCACTAAGAGTATATTTTTGGAACATGTTCTTGAACATGAAAATTCTTGGGAATATAGGTTCTAAAAATATGAACAACTTAATGAAGAAGTTATTAATGTCAATTACTTATATTCAAAACTTTACACTCATACGCCCTTCAATTTTACTTCTCTCTCCACCTCATTATTCAGCTACAGCAGAGAGTTGGGAAAGAGAAATAAAACATTCCTAAAATGACAGTGAAGAAGGTAAAATAAAACTAACTGTAAAAGTTAGAAAAAAAGTAAATTCTATTTACTTTTGAAATGGTCATTTGGAAAGTGGATCATTCTGTAAGTTGGTTCTAGACAAACTCATATAGAACTCTCCTTTCCATTCCTGCTCTGACCCCTGCTGATATTAACTCCTTATTACTACACATGTCTATTTCCCCAGTAAGCTCTTGAGAGAATAGAGATTTCTTTTTATGCTTCACACAAAGTATTTCCTACAAATAAAACTTTTTTAAGGTCTACAAAAAAGACACTTACCAGGCTCTTCTTGTAAGCAAAAGGTCTTATAAAGCAGTGATCCCCAAACTTTTTGGCACCAGAGACCAGTTTTGCGGAAGACAATTTTTCCACACACCAGGGCAGCCAGGGATGGTTTCAGAATGATTCAAGCACATTAACTGTACACTTTATTTCTATTATTATTACATTGTCACATATAATGAAATAATTATACAATTCACCATAATGTAGGATCAGTGGGAGCCCTGAGCTTGTTTTCCTGCAACTAGATGATCTCATTGAGGGGTGATGATAGATGGTGACAGATCATCAGGCATTAGATTCTCATAAGGAACGTAACCTAGTTACATGTTCAGTTCACAATAGGGTTCATGCTTCTATGAGAGTCTAATGCTGCCGCTGACCTGACAAGAGGCAGAGCTCAGGCAGTAATGTGAGTGATGTGGAGTGGCTGTAAATACAGATGAAGGTTCACTGACATGCCTGCCCTGCTGCTCCCTGCTGCTGTGCAGCCTGGTTCCTGACAGGCACAGACCGGCACGGCCTGGGGGTTAGAGACATCCGTTATAAAGGAACACAGGAATACAAAAAGATTCCCCAAATCCTGATTTATATTGTTCTAAACACTTCTTTCTGTCTAGTTGGAAAGAAAGAATTGCCTAAGTTCCAAAGACTTGAGCAGACTTTATTTTCTGACTCGTTAATTCTCAGTTTTGAGAAACTGCTAAAAAATAGAGCTCAATTAAACTAATTAGAATAAAACATCCTGTTAAATTATGTGAAGATCATTGAGATCATATTAAAATAAACTCTATAACTTCTATTTGAAAACACCTTTCTTTGCTCATGTACCTTCTCCTGCCAATTTTCCCCTGCCAAATTGCTTAAATACTGAATTTTTTAGTGAGTCTTTAATTTCGATATTAAATGGATGGTTCTAGCTTGGTGTTTTTTGTCTGACTCTTCATACTTATTGCTGCCTTTTACCTTGGTAAAGAACCAAGAGAGGCCAAGACCTTGAAATGAGGACTCTGGACAAAGACAAAGGAGCCAGTTTGGCTTTTGCAGGGCCAATGAGTCATGGTACAGTCACAGATCCCCACGGGCTGAAGCCCATTGGCAGGGCGAGCCTCAGCTTCTGTAGCAGGTAGGCCAGCCAACTGGATGACAGTGGATTAATATTACTAGTCTTGGTCTGCTTTCCTTTAGTGGAGTGCTTTCAGTATATATATGTATATATATTTCTTAAATCTGTTTTCAAATGATGATGTAGCTGATGGTGATTTTACAAACCGTTATCATACTTATTAGAATGGCCTTAGGCAGCATCTCCTGACTACTTTGAACCCCAGCTTTCCCTGTAAATTAAATACTTAAATAATTCTAATTATGTGACCTTTTTCTAGGAGTATGTATATCAGCCACATTAAAAAAAAATAGCATGGGACAATTATGGATTACATTAAGTCAGACCTATAGACGTAAGTTTCTGAAGCACTTGGAATTGATTCCAAGGACAACTCCTGTAATTGACCCAACCATCTTTTCTTACAATAGGTAGTCTAGTATGTGATGTAGTGCAGGGAAATCCCAAGAGATACCTTCTGCATCTGCAACACAGACACCTGAAATGCTTCCATAGATGACACACTTATCCATGGAAGTATATTGTTCTTATTGACAGAGAAAATACAATTCTATTTGGGCTGCAAAGCTTTTTTCACTCACCTCAGTAAACAACAGCCAAGAAATCAGGGTGTCTCGTCTTCATAGATTTACATTTAAGAGCTTTATTGATTTTGTGTGATGTTAAAATTCTGAAGGCCTGGACAAAAGAGATATGTTATTTTTTTACCAGTGTAACTAGCCACTTACAATATTTTGATGGTAGTACAAACCAAATGCTTTGTTCTGGAATAAATAAATAGCTTTCTGAGAGTTCCAAATTTTGGCTAATTCTTGATCCAAGCAAGTACAGTCTTTTCATTGACAATGGAATAGAAATGTGTTAGCAAATATTAAATGCATCAATTTTCATAGTTTGCCATTCTTAAAGATAGCCAGATTTATAAAATATTCTAAAAATAAGCCTCACAGAATTTTTAAGAAGCAAATAACAACAACGAAATTAATTGGTTGGGGATAAATATGTAGTAAAGGGAAGAAACTCAAAAAGAGGAGGAACAATTCAGTACTCATGATGAACTATGAGAGATAGCTTTCAAATGCTCCTTCAGTTAAATCAATACAAATCCAATAATTTTTGCAAACTAAGAAATCTTAACAAAAGGCAATTAATAAAGGATGAGCTTAACCTAATAACAATCAAAACTTTTGAGGAGTGGACACAAAAGAGAAAACTAGCATATTATATTAAATCCTTTTTAAGATTGCAAATAGAGTTCATGTATTCTTCACTGTCAAGATTAATCTGGACATCTGATGAACATTCTCAGTAAGTGTTGTTTAATGATACAGAGGCAAGAAAATAAACTTCTGGCCAGATAATGTAAGACTCAATTTACTTAAATACTACTTAATAAACCATCAAAACAAGCTAGGTGGCCTGGAATGAACCTTTGTTTTCCTGTATAAATTTGAGCTAAACTTTGATAAGGTATTGATATTTTTATAGGCTTAATACTTGTGCCTTTTAAAAAGTAGAGGTTGTTTCTTCCCTAATATGGATTATGACATAGATAAATAAAGGGGAAATTAGTGAAGAATTCTTCTCTGATTGTGTAGATTTGTTCCATGGAATGCATAATTCCAGTTCATCACAATTGATATACATAAGTTAAATTTTATTTTTGCACTTTCTTAAACTTCTTGTTTTCGTTATCCTCTCTTTTCTTCTTCTAAAACCTACTTTTCTAGATATGTATCCTCATTCCTATATCCCCAAAGCATTTAATTAGCTAGTCATTATACCTTTACATTGGGAGCACTCATAAGGGAGGAGGAGAGGTCTCTGAATGACTGAAGAATCCATAGTATTTCCTTCCAAAGTAAAATCTCTTTGCTCCCTGACTTAAGATTCTGTGCCAATAAGCATGTGTGATATGGAATTGCTGAAGCTTAATGGATAGAATGACCCACGTATGTCAAAGCAAAAATGCTGAGCTCAGAGGTGGCAGGCAGATAGTGTCAAATCCAGCAGGCCACTGGATGACCCTGTCCTTAGTGGCCTACAAAGGGAGGCCGATTTCCCTTCTGCTTTCTGCGCACAGACATGCTGTTCTGTCATCTTCCCTCATCTACTTTATAGAATACAGCTGCCCATCAGCTAGCACTGCCCTGCTAAGCCAACCCAGTCTTTCCCAGTGGAAATTTTAGAGCTAGCGATCTTATTTTCTAATGAAAAGACCTTAAGCTCTGAGTCAAATACAGGCCCTGCGTATTGTTTTTCTGGGGCAGCATCTTCTGGGCGCATGTGTCTGTACCTCTCACACCTGCACAGCGTTGCCTTTCCCAGTTCTAAGAAGAGGCGGCCAAACTCCACATGAACACTGGGCTGAGAAACAAGGCAGGGAGAGCAGACAAGCCCTGGTGAGGTGTCTCTAACGCCAGGGCACACATGGTACCCTGGGCTGTCCAAGGGAGGTGTGACACTGTTTACCAGGGAGAGTGGCTGTGCAGCCTGGCTCCCTACGCCCTGTCTGGCCTGTGAAATTTGATCTCAATCACAGAAGGCAAAAACATATTACTTTGACCACAATTCACATTCCGTAGGAGGAGACAGGATTAGAACATTTCTATTCTTGCCCAATGCTGCTAAATTTAAAGTCAATTTAACTGTTCACTGCAGTCTTCCTTCAAAAGACCAAAGCAAGCCTCATTTTCTGGTGACAAAATGCTCTGGAACATCATCATGAGCTGTGTTGTTGCTCAAAGGAAGATGACAGGTCACAAAAAGCAGTCTTAAGCTCACAGCCAAGGATCCTGCTAAACACCACTGCTTATGCCTTCATTCGTACTCCCATCCATTTATGTCTGAATGTATGTATTTAAACAATAATTTCCTAAGCTTGTATTATATTAGAATATGAAGGTGAATGAGGCACAGTCCCAGGCCTTGAAAGGCAAGCAGTCTAATAAAGACACGCGCACACAGAAACAAATAGAGAAAATTCTCCATCAAATTAAATCTGGGGTGCGGATGGCTCCTCTCTCCTTTTCACTTCTGCATCCTTCCTCAGCTACTCTCTAGAGTCTTTCATTTCCTGTTTACTCAAGGACCCTCCTTATCATTTGAAAGGCAACTCAGAAGTAACTGTCTAGCCTTCCTCTTTCAGGAAGCCCACGTGGATTTACCAGGTGAGACACAGGAAACATTTTACAGTTGACTCCACAATTACTTTCTTCTTTTTCCATCTTCCTCTCTAGGCTTGAATCTCCACTCTCCTCCCCTTTACAATTTTTAAAACCAACTTTCTTCTGTGAGAAATAATTTCTTTAGGTTATATTTAACTTCTTGAAGATATCAGCATCTGAACTAGTTTTTCAACCTCTTGTGCCATTCGGGATTTTCAAGGACTTCTATAGGCTATAAAGCTTCTGCAAACTCATTTACATTGACTCGTCAGATCTCTGTGATAGGCATCTAAGAGAAAAGCTCTTCCTCCTCCATTCAGCCTGAGATCAAAGATCCCTGGAGGGAAACATGGGCAGAATTGTGGTAGTTAAGGTCTGTGGTGTTTGGAATTAACTTTTATTTCTGCTGGCCCACCAGGTTCAGGGTGCTAATTCCTAAGGGTTATTTTCCTACCTCTACTTGAAATAATATTACATAGTATTATTTTATCTAGGTGAAAAGGCCAGACTCTAGGTCTAAGGAATGGCTCTGAGCTTACTGCTCCACCTGTACCTATGTGATCAGTGCCATCAAATGAAGAAACTGAGGAGCCCTCTTCACTACCTCCTTCCTCCAGCCTTACCTTAGGGGACTGCTTGAAGACTAGTGAGCATCCCTGCCTGTGACATAATGTTCCTCCACCCCTTAGCTCCAGTGGCTGGAACAGGAGGCTAAGCATCTCTTGGGGAGCTAGTATTTAAAGCTCTTTGCTCATTTCTGTATGTGTGTCCTCTCCCCAGAGAAAAAGATGGCAAATCATCAGGGAAGAGGGATGAGAGATTGAAGAATTAGAGTTAAAAGTGGGGTTTGGAGAGGGTTACAGCTTAAGGAAACTTGAGAAATGACCTCTTAGAATCCTAGGATTGACTAAAAAGCATTTGCCCCCCCCCCAAAAAAAAAAAAAAAAAAACCTAAGGGAAAGAATTTAAGTTACTTGGAGTTTTCAGCAAAGAATTCGGCGATTCTAAACTGTGGTGATCTGTACCAGGAAGGAACAAGTCCCTGGCGTGGTCTCCTGCATCCCGAGGCACCTGAAACAGGAGACTGAGATCCCAGCATATTGAAATTACATTAACTGAAATGTTATTTTCTTTCCATGGAAAAATTATAGCAAGGAGATTAAGGTATGATTAAGTGCATTTCAAAGGAAAATAAACATTTATTGCAATAAATAACCATAAAATAGATTTAATAATACTCTAAAAATACTTTCATAAATTGGAAAAACAGTGAAACTTCTTTTTCACCATGCCTGAATTTTCACAGAGCATTATATGAATGATTAGAAATATTCACCATTAACTTAGGGGCTGTGTGGATTCATGGCATGGCTCTCAGCTGACCACCTCGCATCTCTGTCACTGCAGGTCTCTCTCTGCAAAATGAGATACTTCTTTTCTACTTTCTCAGAAAGCATATTCCGAAACAAGTAACATAATAAAAGGTTTTATCTCTTAGAAAACATGATGCTCACAGATACACTTTATTTTTATACACAACCTTTTAAGCCAACAATTCTAAGTATACCCTCATTGTAACTCCCTGATACACACATGCATGCACACACACACACACACACACTGAGCAAGAAGTTGCAACAGATCCAAATAAAGTTACAGAGAAAAAAATATTGGAATGGGAGACCAGACTCAATATCAGTTCAATAGAACATCGTATATTTTAAACAACAGCACACTTCATTAAGTCAAGATAAACACAGGAGTTTCAAAATTTAGAGCAGGCAGGCCAGGTGCGCTGGCTCACACCTGTAATCCCAGCACTTTGGGAGGCCAAGGTGAGTGGATCACGAGGTCAGGGGATCGAGACCATCCTGGCTAACACGGTGAAACCCCCGTCTCTACTAAAAATACAAAAAATTAGCCAGACGAGGTGGCGGGAGCCTGTAGTCCCGGCTACTCGGGAGGCTGAGGCAGGAGAATGGCGTGAACCCGGGAGGCGGAGGTTGTAGTGAGCCAAGACCGCGCCACTGCACTCCAGCCTGGGCAACAGAGAGAGACTCCGTCTCATAAATAAATACATAAATACATAAATAAAATTAAAGCAGGCAGCAATCAATATATTTCCCCTCCACTCTGTGGAGCCATCATACTGTCCGTGAGCCATCTCAGAATGTATCGGCCTCCTTGGCAACATTCCCCACACCAAATATGATCTCTCCTTTGCAATACCCTTTCCAGGGGTCTAATATATGGCACCATTATCACCTAGTGTTTATTTATTTATTTAGTTATTATGCTTATTTATTTAGTTATTATATGCTGCCAGTCATCACTTCTGGCTGGACTGTCAAAAGCTCTGTCTGGAGAGCTTTTGAAAAATACCTTTCCCACCATACACCCACAGAAATTCAAGTTTAATTGACCATAGATGGGATAGAAGAAGCCTAAGTTTAAAAGGCTCACCAGGTGATTCTAATGTGGTTGGGATCAAACACTGGTTGAATAAGAGAGAAGCTTTCACTTATCCAGGTGGAGAGAGTGAAAAACATGTATTGATGCTCAAAATATGCATCTCACTTAAGGAATCACTCTTATGCAAAACTATGCAAAAGAGGCACAGTTGTGTACCTGATGGCCCAATGCATAACTCACCGTGTTCTAAGTGAAATTCTGCATTTAATTCTGTACTTTTGGGCAGGCTGACCGTATACCTCAAACTAGGACACTTCTGAGAGAGAATTGCATAGGTAGAACCAGCCAAACTGGGACACCCTAATTATAATAACGAGTCACCCTAATTATGGTACATCTTTCTAAATTGGGAAACATTTACAGACTTTTGGGATACAACTTATTGCCCCAGAACAAATTAGTTTTCTCATTTGTAGAATGGTAAGAATAATACTTGTCTTACAAGTTGGATAGATGTTTACATGGAGACATTTATATGAAATGCCTTTGTAAACTTTGAAGTGCTCTCTATATAAACTTTATATACTATTTGAGCAAAACAGTTGCCATCAGAGAGATGGCATGTCTAGAAAGTGTTAATATAGGAGCATTGACAATTATTATTCAGGACCCTCTCTTCTCCTTCAATCCCACTGCTAATTTGGAAGTCAAGCAAGCCAAAAGAAGAAATCCACAGATCCCTATCAAAGGCACCCATTGTCCTGTCATGAGAGGTGTTACATACCTAACGTGTTAGGTGCCTTTTGCCAGATATTCTGGTACATATCTCTTAGGACATCAAAGAGAATTTACAACTGCAGGATGATAGTTGCAAAAGTCCTTAGTAACTATAACCATTACCAAACCAACTATGCTTTACAGATTAAAAGACAATGTAATTTAGAGAAGGAAGGGCCTTCAGAGATGCTCATCACTGCTAGCTTTATTTCCTTGGTTGTTTCTTAACCTTTCTCATTCTCAGTTTTCTTATGCAAAAATGGAGAAAATGATGCTCTCTCACCCTAAGGTTGTCTGTGGATTGAAGTGGGAATATTTGTGTTTAGCACATGGAAGGCAAACAATACATGACAGCTATTGTTACTATTATCATCTTGGCTATCAGTTCTTGATCTGCTCATTAACCCATGAAGCGAACAGCGCAGAAAAAACAGAAGAGAGGCAGAGAAAGAGGAGAAAGAAAAGGATAATCATTCTCACTTTGCAAATGTGGATGGATACTGAGATTTGGGTTTATTAATAGAAGTGACATGTCCTGTTGTATCCAGAGAGCATGCTTGACACAAGCCTGACTGAAGGATCTCATCTGTTGTGGGGCTGCACATTGATGGCATAGGATAGCAGGTGTCACACAGAACCACCGACCCATTTATGGTAACCATCACTATCCTCTCTCCCGTGGCCCTGTCCTTTGAGATTATTTTCTTAACCTCCCTGACCATCCACATTTTACATCCACATCGTGCAATCCTTAGCATTTAACTATGAGGTGGAATGTACCCGAACACATTTAGATAATTTATTTTCAGTGCTAAAATGTCTTTATAACCTAACCTAGATTAGATGGAGCCTTTTCCTCTTTTCCAATGCAAGAGAAGCAATTGAAAGAAGTGAATGTGTTATTGCGGGCACAATGGAGCCATTGAACTGCAGTGCAAAAATGCAGTAAGGGATACAGATGGAAGAGGAATGTCAGGAAAACACAGCAGAGGTTCCATAACTAAGGTCAGAAGGGACAAGGAAAGAGTGCTCCTTCTCTGCCCTATCCCAGAGAGATAAGGCAGGTAACAGGAGGGCATTGAGGTGGAACTTTATGCAATCTAGGGTTCTTTGCTTTGGGCATTGATATATGCCTTGCAAAGAGATAGTCCTGCCTCTACTTCTTGGGAGGAGCTGGGTGAATGGATGTTGTTGCTAACACCCCATCTGCCTGGGTCATGGGTTTCTATATCTAAGTCTTAAAAGATTGGTGGGTTTACCAACCAAAAGTTTGTTATCAAGGGCTTGAGAAGAACAAGTCACTAGGTCCTTATAAAGAATCTTTCATTCTTAACTTGAAATCCCAAATCTCAAAATAAACATGAAACTAGGTTTCCCATGTGGCACAGTGCCCTATAATTTTCAGCTCACTAGGCTCTATACATTTCAGCTTTTGAATTCACAGGCAACATTTGAATGGGCAAATAAGTTCACTTGCCCTGAGATCTGGCTGCAAGATTTGGTACCCGATATGAATCTGTATCTGAGGACAGTGCTGGGAGAAAGCTTCCTGACCCCAGTCTTCATTTCTCCTTTGCCCATTACTTTATTTGTGTATGGCTGCTTAAAAGCGGCACATATGGTGGAATGTGAATCCCACCATTTCTGATGGAGTATTCCTCTGATAAAAAAGTAGGGTAGGGTAGGCAAAGCCAGTTAAACAGTCAGCTTGGCAGACTCCAGCAAAAGAGCTACTAACAAAATATTGAGATCTGTGGAAAGATAAAGTCCACAGAGTTGAAGCACTGACCTCTACACATGCATAATCAAAATATGAAGGTAGCAGATCTAGGATTTAATACTCTCCTCTTCTCTCATTTTCTCTTGTTTCCTTCCCCTTTCCTGCCCCCTATACTCCACAAACACACACATAAGACCTGGATGATAGCTTAATGGCAATTCCATACCCACTTTTAATCTACCCAAATTACCAGGTTCCCACTGCCATATGCCAAGGTGCCAGTGAGCTTTCTGGTGCCACCCAGCAATTCAGCGTGGTTACGATGGTAAGATGAGAGCTGTGCTTCTGCTACAGTTGGCCTCACAAACTTCCCTTGCTTATGGCTTCTTAACGGCAATAATAAACCCCTTGGAGTGAAAAAAAAAAAAAAATGCCAAGGAATGAGGAAGGGAACCCAGACTAAATATGAAAACAAGAAAATAAAACATCCATTTTCAAATCATAAGACAGAAAAAAACAGGGGCAGGAACTGGTCGTTAAAGATACTGTTTTTATAGGACTCCTGGCAAGTAGAAATTCACTTTACATACAAAAGACAAATACATTCATTGATTGGAAACTGCATAAAAATTACAGCATTCCGTTTCTGTTTTCTTGTTTTAAATTATAAATTCATTCTTATCTTCATAACATTTTCTGTGATTTGGTCATTTTCTATTTTGACTAGTGAAAGATTCTCCTACAAACTCAGAGTATGAATTGGCTGAATTGTACAAGTGGAATAGAGGAAAAACTCTCCTTCACTCACCCTTTTATATTTAGCCCTTTCTTTTACATGGCCCTTAGAGAGCTACCCAAATCCTTTCATTATCAAGTATAAGACCCTTTACAATTTCAAGGGTAGCCAATGTCCCACCGCACTTTCAGACCCCATCTCAGTTTCGTCCTTGGCCTCCCTCTCATTTAACTTCCTTTGTTTTCATCTCCCATTCTTTCCCTTGCCAAATGTTGATGAGTGTGCTAGGAATATAGCAGTGAAGAAACAGAACAAAAATCTCAGCCATTATTTAAATAGGAGAGACAGGCAATAAGGAAAATAAATACAATATATTTTGTTTCATGGTGATAGGTTAAGGAAAAAATAAAATGAAAAGGTGAATGCTTGTTGTGTTTGCCTGGGTAGACCGTGTTGTGAAGGACTTCCTCCTTGAGTAAAGCAAGCCCTATGACTACTGGTGGTCAGAGGACAAGTGATATCAGGATGCTTGTTCTTTTATTAGTTCTCAACCGATACACAAGCAACTTGACACCAAACAGCTGCTTGACACCAGATCAAGGAACAGTGATTTTATTTAATATGCTTTGTGTTCACCGTGGCAGGCATGGTGAGGGAAGTAAAAAAGTAACAGAAATAAAAGATAACTTTGTTTTTATTTTGAAACTTCAAATAGATTCCACTTTCTTGAGGGTAGAAATCAGCAGAATGAATCATTATATGGTTTGAAAACTTGACAGAAACCATGCTGTAGAAAAACTGTGTCACACGTAGGACATCAGAGAAGGCTCCATCTAGTAGCTCGCTTATGATCTAAGATCTGAGCTTTAAAAACCGTGACATGGGTGACTGGAAAAGGACATTGGAGATGAGGAGAACAACAGGGCTCTGTAGTCCTGAATTCCTCAACAGAGTTTTAAAATAATCTATGAGCCAATGCATTTGGAGCTCCAAGATAATTTCCAGTTTCCAAACTTGTCTCCAACTCTCTCTGCCACTTTCACCCCACCATACATTGTCTCCTTTCTTCATGCCTAATTTTCTCTTTGGTAGTTTGGATAATTCAGTCCTCAGGATCATATTCTTTTCCATGTTATTTTCCTAAGAACTTTATGAGCACCAGGCTCTTCATAGGCTACTGAAATGAGGAAAGCTCTGACCCTCCACTCAAGGAGCTGCTAAGCTGGTAAGTGAGCTAACAACTATCCAACGATGGCATATAATGCTCACCCTTTCACAAAATCTGTTCTCCCTTGTTTTGTTTTCCCAGAAGAAGCCACATTTCCAGTCTCCTTTGTAGGTAAAGGTAGCTTCAGTTGTGGCCAGTGAGGCATATTCCAGAACTCTTCCCTAAAATTAATCTTTAGTTGATTTCTAGTTCTGGTACAAAACCAGCCTACTTAGGACAAATAACTAGAAAATTAGGCAAAATATATAAAACAAATCTTTCAGACATTGAGAGAAAAGGCAGAGTGGGACTGTGATCATTGAGAAAAGGGAAACAGAGGTAAAGCCTGCTATTGCCCTTGCTTTCTGCCTGTAGACAATTTCTGGAAGATGGCAAAGGCAGGAAGATCCCAAGCAATGCAAAAGAAATGTTGCTAAGCTGAAAAGACAAATATTGAATTTGTGGGAGGCTGAGGCAGCCAGAATTTGTGGACAAATTATTGGAGAGTAACAATTTCTGCAGAGAAATATGCATAAAGGCCCCCTTAACTATGCATGGATGCAACAAAACTCCACAAAGCTGCACAAATAGTAACTGCTGAGGAAAAAAACTATGGGAACTGTAACCTGAACAACTCCTAGACTTTAAGCAAGGTTAAGAGATACTCAAATCCCTTCCAGCAGAGCCGAGAAACCCATTTAGCCTCAGGGAAGTCAGTAAAGAACCTAGAGAATCATGTGTTGATAGTTTTGCTTAATTAGCCCTAGAGTTAGGGCTACTTTGGACAACCCTAACAAAGCTTAAAAACAAGTTTTGAATGCATTAATGTGATTTACAAATAACTTAATTGCCTAACAAGAGAAATCTTAGCCCTCCTTAGAGAAAGATAATAATAAACCACTATTATAAAATTCATGATATTCAATAAAAATTCACTAGACAAGCAAAGAAACACCATATTATTACCTCAAAACAGAAGAAAATAAGAAGCAGAATGAGAAGTGACAGAAATAATGGAATTATAAGAGAATAATTTAAAATCAACTATTATAAATGTGATCAATATCTCCTAAAGGACAAGATAGTCATAATCATAATAAAGAAATCAGTAAGAATACTTCCCAGAAATAACAATACAATATCTGAAATAAAATTTTTCTTAATAGGATTAATAGTAGATTGATACTGCGGAAGAAAAGATCAGTAAAAATGAAGACACAGCAATTGAAACGAAATTGAAGCACAGGAAGGAAAAGAAGAAAAAATAGACTCAGGGACCTGTGGGACAATATCAAACAACCAACAATGCAAGATTGTTTTCTGAAAGGAGTTGGAAAAAAAAGGTGCATAAAATTTTTTTGAGTAAATGCTGAGGTCTGACCCGCAGACCCAGGCTGCGTGATGGATGAATAATGTACTCAAACACTGGTATTCAGTGGAAGAGCAGCTAGGGGGCCAGGCCACTCACAGAAAGAGTTGTAGCAGCCACATGCCCTGACTAGCTGGCCCTGTGGGCATTTATTCATTTATTTAATGACAACGGCTTTGAGTCAACACACTTGTGGATAGTTAACGTGGTCGCCCTCCCCAGAGAAAGCAGTCCTACAAATGATAGAAGTTGGTCTTGGGACCACATGAGTAAACAAGCTCTTTAGATAAACTCCCTTACATTCCTTTGTACCTACTCTAAGCTATTAGCTCACTGTAAGAGGATTAAGCTGTTTTCAGCCATAACTCTCTTCTGAGGCTGTTACAAAACCTTCCTGCCTTCAAAGGAAGTTTGCTTCTCCTCCCTATAATTTCCTCTGACAATTTTTCCCACCACCCTGACTGACATCTCCCCCTTTTCTGTTTTTAGCATCAGGTTTTGTTGGAGAATACAGATGTGTGCAGCAACAGGTCTGTCAGGCGTGGTGGTCACTGCCCGTATTCCAGCTTTGCATCCTAGAATTAGTAAATAACATAAGACAAACATGAGTATAATTAGCAACATTCTTTGCCAATCAAGGAGTGACCTGTAGTGTTACTTGGCAATCTAGTTTGATGTGTGCTGTTACTAAGGAACCCCATTACGGGTATGTTAATCCCTCTCAGTTAAGTAGTCACATTGTTAGAAGCTGGGAAGGGGGTGTTTGTCAAAGCAACAGGGCAGGAGAAAGGTGGATTTAAGAGATGAGCCCAATAGAGTGTAGCAGGTACTGCTGTAGGCAAAATGAGAGAATAAAAAGGAATAAATTGTTTGGAGTGAATGGTGTTTGTGTTTGAAGCAGGATTTGCTTTGCCTTCTGAATTGTCTTCTTCAACATTCTGTCTGGGGCCTGTGTCATCCACAGAAGCCACATTGTCTGGAGCTGCGAGTCCTGTAGGGTCATTTTCTTCATTTCTGGTACTGGGTTGGGTCCTAGCCATGTCATAATATGGTTTTGATGCGTCATGCTGGAATCCAAAGAGGACCTGAGGGGGTATGAACACAAGCATATCCTCTTCCCCATGTTAGCAAATCATTTGGACCACACCATTCATTACTGTTTACATCTTACCATAAAACTGCAGGTTTTATGTCTTGAGAGGTTTTAGCAAAGTGCTTTTCTACAGCTGATTGAAATTTATCATCTAAATTTAAAAAATTAAGCAGTGCTCTATACATTCAGAGAAACTTCTCTAGTAACAAACTATAGAAATGATCCCTGAAAGTATAGTCCTTGGGAAAGTTGAAATTGTTATAGTTAAGTTTCTCCAATTTCGGTGGAAAAATTGATGCAACTGGGTGGCTTGATCAAGCAGTGATGTCGTAACCTGAAGGTCTGCTTGATCGTTGCTGTAAGCCAAAGGGCCAGGCAGTGAGCTGTAGGCTCAAATATGTGTGATAAAAATAGGATGTGTATGTTGATCTAGCAATTGCTGAAGTCAGAGAAAAAGAGCATGGGGGGCTCCAGAGTAGACTGAATTAGTGCTGTCTCAAGGTTCTGCAATAAATAAACAGAGTAAGGCCAGGCGTGGTGGCTCACGCCTGTAATCCCAGCACTTTGGGAGGCTGAGTTGGGTGGATCATGAGGTCAGGAGTTCAAGACCAGCCTGGCCAAGATGGTGAAACCCAATCTCTACTAAAAATACAAAAACTAGCCAGGTGCAGTGGCAGCCGCCTGAAATCGCATCTACTTGGGAGGCTGAGGTAGGAAAATCGCTTGAACCTGGGTGGCAGAGGTTGCAATGAGCCAAGATTATGCCACTGCACTCCAGCCTGGGCAACAGAGTGAGACTATCTCAAAACAAACAAACAAACAAACAAACAAACAGAGTAAGCAGAGTCACTAACAATATTGATGGGCTGAGCAGAAAAAGTCTCCAAAGCCAATATTAAGGCTCCAACCTCAGCTCTTTGGGTGCTAGTAAACCCAGATCAAGTGAGGGAATTACATGGTCTTCACCAGACGGCCACTTTTCCATGTTTGCCCATGCATCAGTAACAGTGTTAAAGCATTAGGTATGGGGGAGATAACTACTTTTGTAGGCATAATTACAGGAGTACGAGATAAGAACTGAAGCAGTTTGTCAGCAGGGAGGGTATGTTCTAAATGGCCTGTGTCATCCGTGAGTGGTATCTGAAGATCTAAAGACTGGGGCAATACTGCTTCAAATTGCCTTTGCTCAAAGGAATTCTTATGACATCAAGGTCATAACCTAGCAACTGATTGCATCATCTGCAGCCTGAATAGATGACTTTACTAAGTAGCTGGATATAGGGAGAGAGTGTTTTAGTCCCAGTATGTGAGCAAAAAACCCATTCTAAAAAGTGCAGTCCTGGGGTCATCTGTCCTATTAACCCTGTAGGGGAATATTTAGTGGGAAAAATAAACAACTGGACAGAATATTGGGTGTCCATGCAATCCATGTGCCTTTGGGAAATAGTTTGCTCTACTTCTTCAATTTCCCTTTTTGCTGCAGCAGTCAAATACCTGGGAGAATCCAGGGCTATATTGCCCTTTAAGATAGAAAACAAGTTTTGCAACTTATCAGTAGATATGCCCAAGATGGGGCAAAGGCAGTTAATATTGCCCAATAATGTTTGATTATCATGTGAGGTATGTAAGTTGCTAGTATTTAATTTAACCTTTTGAGTTCTTACTGACTGGGAAGTTAGTATGTACCCAAGATATTTCCAAAGAGAACACATCTGTACTTTTTCAGATGCTATGATTAAACCCCTTAGGTATGTATTCTTTACAACAGAGGTATATACATTTACAAGTACTGGCTCCTTTGGGGCTGCTAATAAAATATCCATAAAATGAATAATCTTGCAATCAGGAATTTCTTTTCTACTGGGGGGCAAAGCTTGATTTGCATGATACTGACACATGGTAGGACTGTTTAGCATCCCATGAGGAAGCACTTTCCAATGAAATCAGCAAGTTGGCCTCTCATTATTGATAGCTGGTATTGTAAATGCAAATGTTTCTGTCCTGTTCTGCTAGGGAAATAGTATAAAAACAGTCTTTTAAGTCAATAATATAGATCATCTCAAGGAATCACTGCAGGGGAGGGAAGGGCCCGTTGAATGGGCCCCATAGGTTGCAAATTTGCATTAATAGCATGTAAGTTATGCAAAAGTCTCTATTTACCAGACTTTTTGGGAATGACAAAAATAAGCGAATTCCAAGGGCTGTTTGATGGTTCTATATGGCCAGCTTTTAATTGCTTCTCAACTAATTCATGGGCTCTTTAATTTGTCTTAACCCTTCAGAGATTACTGTTTTACTTAAGTTGGATATGGAGAGAGTCATATTAGGGGTAAGGGAGAAATAATAGTGGCCGTTATTAGAAAAGGGTTTTTTAAATTCTTAAGTTTTAGCAGAGAATTATAATCTGGGATGTCGCTTGTATACAAGGAACACATGAAATTTTGCCATGGGCTTCCCGTGGAGCTGGAGGGCAGCAGTGTGGTCCCTGGGCAGCAGATGCCCTTTATTAAGTTGAAGACATTTCCTTCTCTCCCTAGTTTGGTAAGAATTTTATTCCAAAAGAGCATTACATTTTGTCAAATTATTTGAAAATATACATTGAGATTCTTTTATGTTTTTCCCTTATTTTCTCTATTAGTATGAGCTGTGGTTGAGGATAATTGACCACAAAAGAACCAAAAAAGCTTTTCTGGATTCATGAGAATTTTCTGGGTCTTGATTATTGCTGATATCTGTAATCAAATTGTGAATTTAAAATGTGTGCATTTTCTTGTATGTTATACTTTTACATAGTTTATTTTAAAAATACATTTGGATTGCAGTCTTGTCACCTTATTGTGTTATAGCTTCCCCTGTTCTGCTGCCTAAAATTTGTGCATAGTGATCAGAGCTCTAGCTGCCATCATCTTATACCTTATCATCTGATATGAGGATGACAGCCATGGATGCAAGGAATCCTAGTCTCTAAGAGCTCTGAGAAACTAAGCTGCAATATCTAGTTCTGCACTGACTACTTCTAGATTTTTACCTGAGAGAAACATAAACCTCAAAAATGTTAGGCAGGAATCTAGACCCAACATGGCGGTATCACCCAGCATGGCAGGCCCTTTGTTAGGACGTCCCACCCTTCACTTCCTGCTAAGACTCGCAGTGCGCGAAAAAAGCCCGAGCCTGCCAAAGAACCCCCACTCTGCACAAGCTCCTGGACACGTTATCCCCAGAAATCAAAACCTACCTCAAGAAAGCCGATACCTACAAACCCCGCCTACCTCGCTGTACAAAAGGCCCCTGATACCCGCCCCGAGTGAGACTTCCTCAGCCCTCCCCCTAGAGGACCGGTGAACCTCGCCCGGGAGCCCAATAAAGGCTGCCTTTGTTCTCATCTGCCTCGTGTCTTCTTGCTCGGCTCCCTCATTTACATTACAAACAATATTAACCTACTGTTACTTTCTGGCAATCCTAATTTTAAATACTGAAATAACTGAGTGCAATATGGTACCATAAACAATTTGATGCAGAGGAGGTACCAGGAACATTTAATAAAGTTCATGATGAGTTATAACTAGTTGGATTTCAGTAAAAACACTGTTGGCAAGCGGTGGGGGTTAGGGGGCAGGGGGAGAGAGAGAGAGAGAAAGATTTGAAGTGGACCTTAGAAGTGAATATAATTTTAGTGCCAAATGTTGAGGAAACCAGCCCCACACCACCCAGCGGGTACCCTGAGTCCGGCAGAGACAAAAGAGACAGAATAAGCATTTAAAAGGCAGGTCCAGGGGACCAGAGTGTCAGAGGCTTGCTCAGGGCCCAAGCTCTTGGCCTCCACCCAATTTATTGGCTTACAAGCTCTTTGTTCTTAGGGCAGATGGAAGGGTGAGGAAGGGATGAGGAAAAGGATTAATCAGTGAAGGAGAACTTGTGAGTCATTTGATAAGATGTATAGCAGTGGCATTTTCTGTGAATTTCCTTGAGCAAAGTCATGTGTCTAAACTACTTAAGATCTTTAACTTATCGGGACTGAAACAGGTGGGAGCAGGTTTCAGGAGGAGCCAAGATATTTGATTATACTCCAGTGCTTCAAGGGAGTGTTATTCCCTGAGCAACCTGTGGAATGCGGCTGAGTGGTTATGCTCTCGGGGCATAAAGACATGAAGGCAATAAGGAGACTTTTCTCCTCAGAGGCTGCCCATGGCTTCCCATGGGTGTCTCACACAGGGGAGACCAACTCAACTGGCACCCCAGAAACTCTCTTTCCCACAACAAATGTGGTAGAAAAGCATTCAAGGAAAAAGACTGTCATTAAAATAGGTGCACAGATGATGAGAGGTAGAAGCATTCTAGAGGTAGAAGGTGATGTAGGGAACATGTATAGGAAAATAAAAGGACAAAGGGCTAAGCAGTTATGCTGGACTGTTCTGGAGAACCTGACTGGAGAGCTGGGATTCATTAAACTGTAAGAAGTCAAGAAAGGTTTCTGGGCAGTGAAGTAATAGGTAAAATTAACCCATGGCAGCCCAGAGAGAAGCAGCAGAATAAATTTAGGGAAAGCAGAAAGTATGCATAAGAAGCAAAACATTTAGGGCTGAGTGTGGTGGCTCAAGCCTGTAATCCCAGCACTTTGGGAGGCCAAGACGGGCGAATCACGAGGTCAGGAGTTTGAGACCATCCTGGCTAACATGGTGAAACCCCGTCTCTACTAAAAAATACAAAACCTAGCCCGGTGAGGTGACGGGTGTCTGTAGTCCAAGCTACTTGGGAGGCTGAGGCAGGAGAATGGCCTAAACCTGGGAGGTGGAGCTTGCAGTGAGCTGAGATCTGGCCACTGCACTCCAGCCTGGTCAACAGAGCGAGGCTCTGTCTCAAAAAAAAAAAAAAAAGAAGCAAAACATTTAGTTTAGCTAAAACCTGGGATGTGTTGAGAGGAGTTGGGTATGGAATAGAATAACAATTTTGAATTATTGGCTTGGTGTGAACTTATGTCTTTAAAAAGTATAAGTGATTATTTCTGACTTAAAATCAATTTGCCTATGGAATAATATAGAAGTTACATATTAGAATTAGTAAGGCAGTGTGGATGAAAATACAAGATTGGAGTCTATTAACATAGTATGGACAAGAGAAAATAAGAATCAGGATCATAAAAGAAGGTAGGAAAGTTTGTGTAGTAATGAAATCAGGACCTGGAGAATGATTACATGTGAGGGACCCTGGGTAAGAGATGAGTCAAGGCTGGCTTTGAGGGTGCAAGTCTGAGATAGTTACTCAACCAAGAATGATGCAACAGGGGTAGTGACTTTCAGGATATAATTCTTCCATCCAACCCTGGGTTGTGACACCCTTCTTTAGAGAAATTAAATTATTCTGCCTATGCTGATACATGGAAAGAAGAGGAGAAGTGTAAAATGCAGAAAATACTATGATAAATATGGGAGACACAGGGTTATTGGAGTTTCAAAAGGAGAATAGATTTTAAAATAGAGCAAATCTATGTTTGAAGAGATAATCACTAATAATTTTCAAAGCAATGAAAGATACCAAGCAACAAATTTAGGTAGCTTTACAAATATCAAGCAGGTAAAAATTATATAAAGAAAACGTCACATAAGTATATAATACAAAATAAAAACATTCAAAACAGAAGACAATTTAAGTCTAACAGCTGACTTATTAATAGAAAAGATGGGAGTCAGTAAGCAATGGGAGAATTTCCTCAAAGTGTTTAAAGAAAATAATCACCAACCTAGCATACACTTCTATCCCCACTGAATACATGCTTTAAGAAGAAAGGCAATATAACCTTGCCAGACAAACAAAACCTGAGATAATCTATCATTAGTGAAATAGCCCTAAAGGAAATAATAAAGGGTCTTCTTCAGGCAAAAGGAAAGGATACCAGATGGAAAAATAATAATGAAATAATTAATGAAGAAGAATATAAACAACAAAAATATGAGCCACTGCTTTTCCCACTGTGCAACTTTCCCTCTCTGTACTTTACTAGTCCATATAATCAGCTCCACTGGTAGCAGCATGCACATTAATTATCTCTGCTTGCTCTGTGATGTGCCAACCTTGGTGAACCCTTACTCTAAATAGGTATGTTTTCCAGACCGTTAGGAATATATCTTTTAAAATACTGAGATATTTTAATTGTAACCATTTGAAATTGACAGTTCCAAACGCATAGTATACATTTCTATTTTTCATAAAAAGATATGGTAATTGTTTATTTTGGCATTATTTTATAAGATAAAGATGGGCCCATGGATGGGTGTAGTGTGATGTTTCTCCCACATTAAGCACACTAACATTTTCATGTATTGAGTCACCTGTCACTTTAGTCAATAAGTCTACCTCTAATAGGCTCTCAAACTATAATTTGATATTTCTAACCTGCTGTGGAATCAGAAAACAAGTGATCAGGCTTAGTATCTGTTTGTTTATCAAACCTACAAATACTAGATGCAGTATGGATTTTTTGGAGGGAGAAAAATGGCAAGCTATTTCCAAATTTTTTATATAAATTAGGTTTAATCTTGATAACTATACTTTTAATACCCATTATTCTTGAACATGTATACAAAAATTATCAGTGAGACAGTCACTAGAATTAGAAAACACATTAGCAAAGAGAATTCAACATTATATTAAGAAAATAATACATTATAACCAAACAGGATTTATTCTAAGAATCCAATAATAATTCAATGGTATGGAATTCTTTAAGATAATTCAGCATATTAATAGATACAAAGAGGAGAAACATAATAATTTCCACAGATACTGACAAAGTGGCTGAAAGAATTCTCTAATCATGCTAAGGAAGTGTTAATGTGATTAGAGAATTCTTTCTACCACTTTGTCAACATCTGTGGAAAAAGCAGCAATAAGAAATGCTTCCTTAACATGATTAGTCCTCAACTCAACATCTCACCTGCTTAGTGGGGAAATACTGGAAACTTTCCACTAAAACCGAAAACAAGACAAGGATGGCCACTATCCACTACTATTCAACATAGTAATAGAGATATTTACCAATGTGATTTGGCAAAAGAAGGCAGAGAAATAAATTGAAAAATAAACAAAATTACTTCCATTTTCAGATCATATGATATCATACATGAACAATTCAAGAAAATGATAAAAAACTCAAGAAAAACAATTTAGTAAAGTAACAGAAAATGTAACCAACATAAAAAAATCACATTTACAAACAATAACCAGTTGGGAGGTATAATGGAAGGCAACCCCGTACTTACAACATCAATAAAAACAGAACATAGGAAAGACAAGCCTTCCTGAGGAAACCATGAAAACACACACCTGTGAAGGATGCAAGTAGACTTGAACAAATTTTTCATTTTAATAATTCTAAATTTATTTTAAAAACTTTAGATATTTAAACATATTTAAAACATTTAATTATAATCACTAATTGAATATTAAATAAAATATTTATATATAATAATTTTAGTAGTTTTAAATTTACTACAACACCTCTATACTTAAAATAATGTCACTGGCACATGAAAGACAGACCAAATAGAACGAAATTAAATGTCCCTAAATAGTCCCAGGAATACGTGGAAATTTAGCATAACTATAAATTATATGTAATGAGTTTCTCTGGGTTTCTAAAATGATTCTAAAACAATTTAATGTGCATAAGAAGACTGAACAAAAGAATGAGTTCTTTCTGTGGGAAAAGAAAGTTAAAAATGTAGAATCTCTGTAGAAAAGGAAAAACTCTGTAGTGTTTGATTGAATTATAGAAAATACAGACACACAGATATAGATAGATTAGATGTGACGGTAGATGTAGTTATTTCCCAGCTCTGTCAACTGCAAGGGACTTAAGGTAGTGATATCCGATAGAAAGAAGCATAGCTAGTATTTAGGTCCTGACATCTAAACACTATTTCATTTTTTTCTAAAAGGAACTAATGATTCTTGGAGAAATGCTAATTCTAGGATTAGAGCAGGAAAAGCTGGCGGTATTTTTGACCACAAAGTTTTGGTGTTGTGCCACAAATTAAAGGAGTGCTCAAAATCTGATGGGGCTATGTCAAAATGACACAGTAATCTGCTCAAAAGAGCTTTTCACTGACCAAATTTAGAGAATTTTGAGCACAAAAGTGAAATATTTCAGTAATATAACATATTGAAAAAAAGGTGAATTCATAAGTTGATACTTATCCAATAAATAAGAACAAATGTACAAATGAATCAGTGGATATAAGAGATGGGAAATAAAACCCTTATTTACAGAACAGTGCCAACTAATAATGTGTAAGATATGATAGAATATGAAAATCTTCATTTTCCAATTATTATAGTCATAATTGATTATGTAAAGAATCATCCATGGAAGCTAAAATCATTGGTTAAAATATTGTCAAGAAACAGGATATCCACTCAGTCTCAGATTATCAGTTATCAGTTACATAGCAGGAAAGACAACTTTATAAGGAAATTTTTTTTGTTTTTATTTTTAGTTCCAGGGCATATGTGCGGATGTGCAGATTTGTTACATAGGTAAACGTATGCCATGATGGTTTGCTGCACCAATCAACCCATCACCTAGGTATTATGCCCAGCATGCATTAGCTATTTTTCCTAATGTTCTCCCTCCCTGACCTCACCTCACCCTGACAGGTCCCAGTGTGTGTTGCTCCTCTCCCTGTGTCCATGTGTTCTCATCGTTCAGCTCCTACTTATAAGTGAGAACATGTGGTGTTTGGTTTTCTGTTCCTGCGTTAGTTTGCTGAGGATAATGGCTTCCAGCTTCATCAATGTCCCTGCAAAGGACATGATCTTATTCCTTTTTATGGCTGCATAGTATTCCGTGGCATATATGTACCACATTTCCTTTATCTAGTCTATTGCTGATGGGCATTTGGGTTGATGCCATGTCTTTGCTATTGTGAATAGTGCTGCAGTGAACATACATGTGCATGTATGTTCAGAATGATTTATATTCCTTTGGGTACATATCCAGTATGGGATTCTGGGTCAAATGGTATTTCTGGTTTTAGATCTTTGAGGAATCACCACAGTGTCCTCCACAATAGTTGAACTAATTTACATTCCCGTCAACAGTGTAAAAGCATTCCTAATTCTCCACAACCTTGCCAGCATCTGTTGTTTCTTGACTTTTTGATACTGGCCATTGTGACTGGCATGAGATGGTATCTCATTGTGGTTCTGGTTTGTATTTCTCTAATGATCAGTGATGTTGAGCTTTTTTTCATGTTTGTTGTCTGCATAAATGTCTGCTTTCAAGAAATGTCTGTTTGTGTCATTTGCCCACTTTTTAATGTTTTTTTCTTGTAAATTTGTTTGAGTTCCTTGAAGATTCTGTGTATTAGACCTTTGTTGGATGGACAGATTGTAAAAATTTTCTCCCCACTCTGTAGGTTGCCTGTCCACTCTGATCAGCTTTTTTTTTTTTTTTTTTTTTCTGTGCAGAAGCTCTTTAGTTTAATTAGATCTTATTTGTCAATTTTTGCTTTTGTTGCAATTGCTTTTAGCAATTTCATCATGAAATCTTTGCCTGTACCAATGCCCTGAATGGTATTGCCTAGATTTTCTTCTAGGGTTTTTATAGTTTTGGATTTTACATTTCAGCCTTTAATCCACCTTGAGTTAATTTTTGTATGAAGTGTGAGGAAGGGGTCCAGTTTCAATTTTCTGCAAATGAATAGCCAGTTCTCCCAGCACCATTTATTAAATAGGGAATCTTTCCCCATTGCTTTTCTCTGGTTTGTCAAAAATCAGATGGTTGTAGATGTGCAATCTTATTTTTGAGTTCTCTATTCTGTTCCATTGATCTGTGTGTCTGTTTTTGTACCAGCACCATGCTGTTTTTGTTATTGTAGCCTTATAACAAAAAGTCTGGTAGTGTAATGCCTCCAGTTTTAGTCTTTTTGCTTAAGATTGTCTTTGTTATATGGGCTCTTTTTTGGTTCCATATGAGTTTTAAAACATTGGTTTTTTTCTAATTCTGTGAAGAATGCCAATGGTACTTTAATGGTAATAGCATTGAATCTATAAATTACTTTTGGCAATATGGCTATTTTCATGATATTAATTATTCCTATTTATGAGCATGGAATATTTTTCCATTTGTGTGTGTCCTCTCTGGTTTCCTTGAGCAGTGGTTTATAGTTTTCCTTGAAGAGGTCAGGTTGATCACTACCCTTGTTAGCTGTGTTCCTAGGTATTTTATTCTTTTTATAGCAATTGTGAATGAGAGTTCATTCATCATTTGGCTCTCTGCTTGCCTCTTGTTGGTGTATAGGAATGCTTGTTACTTCTGCACATTAATTTTGTATCCTGAGACTTTGCTGAAATTGCTTATAAGTTTAAGAAGCTTTTGTGCTGAGACAAAGGGGTTTTCTAGATAAGGGATCATGTTATCTGCAAACAAAAATAATGTGACTTTTCCCCTTCCTATTTGAATTCCGTTTACTTCTTTCTCTTGCCTGATTGCCCTGGCCAGAACTTCCAATACTGTGTTGAATAGGAGTGGTGAGAGAGGGCATTCTTGTCTTGTGCCAGTTTTCAAGGAGAATGCTTCCAGCTTTCTCCCATTCAATATGATATTGGCTGTGAGTTTGTCATAAATGGATATTATTTCAGGTATGTTCCTTCAATACCTAGTTTATTGAGAGTTTTTAACATGAAGGAATGCTGAATTTTATTGAAGGCCTTTTCTGCATCTATTGAGATAATCATGTGGTTTTTGTCTTTAGATTTGTTAATGTGATGCATTATGTTTATTGATTTGCATATGTTTTCTCCTTCACTGATGAAACTTAATTTGGCTGGATATGAAATTCTGGGTTGAAAATTCTTTTCTTTAAGAACGTTGAATATTGCCCCCCACTCTCTTCTGGCTTGTAGAGTTTCTGCCGAGAGATCTGCTGTTAGTCTGATGGGCTTCCCTTTGTGGGTAACCCGACCTTTCTCTCTGGCTGCCCTTAAGATTTTTTCCTTCATTTCAACTTTGGTGAATCTGGCAATTATGTGTCTTGGAGTTGCTCTTCTGGAGGAGTATCTTTGTGGCGTTCTCTGTATTTCCTGAATTTGAATGTTGGCCTGCCCTACTAGGTTGGGGAAGTTCTCCTGGATGATATCCTGAAGAGTGTTTTCCAACTTGGTTCCATTTTCCCCCTCACTTTCAGGCACCCCAATCAGACGTAGATTTGGTCTTTTTACATAATCCCATACTTCTTGCAGGCTTTGTTCATTTCTTTTTCTTCTTTTTTCTTTTGGTTTCTCTTCTCGCTTCATTTCATTCATTTGATCCTCAATCGCTGATACTCTTTCTTCCAGTTGATCGAGTCGGTTACTGAAGCTTGTGCATTTGTCACGTATTTCTCGTGTCATGGTTTTCATCTCTGTCATTTCGTTTATGATCTTCTCTGCATTAATTAGTCTAGCTGTCAATTCTTACACTCTTTTTTCAAGATTTTTAGTTTCTTTGCGCTGGGTACGTAATTCCTCCTTTAGCTCTGAGAAGTTTGATGGACTGAAGCCTTCTTCTCTCATCTCGTCAAAGTCATTCTCTGACCAGCTTTGATCCGTTGCTGGCGATGGGCTGCGCTCCTTTGCAGGAGGACATGCGCTCTTATTTTTTGAATTTCCAGCTTTTCTGCCCTGCTTCTTCCCCATCTTTGTGGTTTTATCTGTCTCTGGTCTTTGATGACGGTGACGTACTGATGGGGTTTTGGTGTAGGTGTCCTTCCTGTTTGATAGTTTTCCGTCTGACAGTCAGAAGGACTGTCTGTTGGTCTGTTGGAGATTGCTTGAGGTCCACTCCAGACCCTGTTTGCCTGGGTATCAGCAGCAGAGGTTGCCGAAGATAGAATATTGCTGAGCAGCGAGTGTACCTGTCTGATTCTTCCTTTGGAAGTTTCCTCTCAGGGATGACTCCACCCTGTGAGGTGTGGGGTGTCAGACTGCCCCTAGTGGGGGATGTCTCCCAGCTAGGCTACTCAGGGGTCAGGGACCCACCTGAGCAGGCAGTCTGTCCGTTCTCGGATCTCAACCTCCACGTTGGGAGATCCACGGCTCTCTCCAAAGCTGTCAGACAGAGTCGTTCGCGTCTGCACCGGCCCCCGCTGTTTCCCCTATTGGACTTCAGCTGTGAGCTGTCCCCAGAGGTGGAGTCTACAGAGACAGGCAGGCTTCCTTGAGCTGCTGTGAGCTCCACCCAGATCGAGCTTCCCAGCGGCTTTGTTTACCTACTTAAGCCTCAGCAATGGCGGGCGCCCCTCCCTCAGCCTCGCTGCTGCCTTGCGGATAGATCGCCTCAGACTGCTGAGTTAGCAGTGAGGGAGGCTCCGTGGGCGTGGGACCCTCCCGGCCAGGTGTGGGATATATTCTCCTGGTGTGCCTGATTGCTGAAAGCGCAGTATTGGGGTGGGAGTTACCCGATTTTCCAGGTGTTGTGTGTCTCAGTTCCCCTGGCTAGGAAAACGGATTCCCTTCCCTCTTGCGCTTGCAGGTGAGGCGATGCCTCGCCCTGCTTCAGCTCACACTGGTCAGGCTGCAGCAGCTGACCAGCACCGATTTTCCGGCACTCCCTAGTGAGATGACCCCAGTACCTCAGTTGAAAATGCAGAAATCAATCACGGGTCTTCTGTGTCCCTCGCGCTGGGAGTTGGAGACTGGAGCTGTTCCTATCTGATTTGCATATGTTGAACTAGCCTTGCATCCCAGGAATGAAGCCAACTTAATTATGGTGGATAAGCTTTTTGATGTGCTGCTGGATTCAGTTTGTCAGTATTGAGAATTTGAATTTTTGCATTGATGTTCATCAGTGATATAGGCCTGAAGTTTTCTTTTTTGTTGTATCTCTGCCAGGTTTTGGTATCAGGATGATGCCAGCCTCACAGAATGAGTTAGGGAGGAGTCCCTCCTTTTCAAGTGTCTGTGATAGTTTCAGAAGAAATGGTATCAGCCCCTCTTTGTATTTCTGGTAGAGTTCAGCTATAAATCCATCTGGTCCTGGGCTTTTTTTGGTTGGTAGGCTGTTTATTACTGCCACAATTTCAGAACTTGTTTTTGATCTATTTAGGGATTCAACTTCTTCCTGGTTCAGTCTTGGGAGGGTGAATAAATTCCTGGACAGGAATTTATCCATTTCTACTAGACTTTCTAATTTATTTGCATAGAGCTGTGTATAGTATTCTCTGATGGTTGCATTTCTGTGAGGTCAGTGGTGATAGCCCCTTTATCATTTTTATAGCATTTGTTTGATTCTTCTCTCTTCTTTATTAGTCTAGCTAGTGGTCTATTTTATTTTTTCATTGATTCATTGATTTTTTGAAGGGTTTTTCATGTGTCTGTCTCCTTCAGTTCCACTCTGATCTTGGTTATTTCTTGTCTTCTGCTAGCTTTGGGGTTTGTTTGCTATTGGTTCTCTAATTTAGTCATGATGCCGTGTGTGTCAATTTGAGATCTTTCTAGTTTTTTCATGTTAACATTGCTTTAGCTGTGTCCCAGGGATTCTGGTACATTGTCTCTTTGTTTTCATTGGTTTCAAATAACTTCTAGATTTCTGCCTTGATTTCATTATTTAACCGGGAGTCATTTAGGAGCAGGTTGTTCAATTTCCATGTAATTGTATGGTTTTGAGTCCTAATTTGATTGTGCTGTGGTCTGAGAGACTGTTATTATTTCAGTTATTTTTCATTTGCTGAGGAGTGATTTATTTCCAATTATGTGATCAATTTTAGAGTAAGTGCCTTGTGGTGCCAAGAAAAATGTATATTTGATTGTTTTGGGGTGGAAAGATCTGTAGGTATCCATTAGATCCACTTGATCCAGAGCTGAGTTCAAGTCTTGGATATCTTTGTTATATTTTCTGTCTCGATGATCTAATATCGACAGTGGGGTATTAAAGTCTCCCAGTATTATTGTGTGGGAGTCTAAGTCTTTTGTGGGTCCCTAGGGACTTGTTTTATGAATCTGGGTGCTCCTGTCTTGAGTGCATATATATTAAGGACAGTTAGCTCTTCTTGTTGAATTGACCCTTTTGCCAATATGTAATATCTTTGCCTTTTTTGATCTTTGTTGGTTTTAAGTCTATCTTGTAAGAAACTAAAATTGCACCTCCTGCTTTTTTCTGTTTATCATTTGCTTGGTAAACTTTCCTCCATCCTTTTAAGTCTATGTGTATCTTTGCATGTGAGATGGGTCTCCTGAATACAGCACAATGATGGATTTTGACTCTTTATCCAGTTTGCCACTCTATGTCTTTTAACTGGGGCATTTAGTTCATTTACATTAAGGTTAACATTGTTATGTGTAAATTTGATCTTGACATTGTGATACTAGTCGGGTATTTTACAGACTTGTTTATGTATTTGCGCCATAGTGTTATTGATCTGTGTATTTCAGTGTGTTTTTTGCAGTGGCTGGTAACAGTTTTTCCTTTCCCTATTCGGTGCTTCATTCAGGAGCTCTTGCAAGGCAGGTCTGGTGGTGATGAATTCCCTCAGCATTTGCTTGTCTGAAAAAAAATTTTATTTCTCTTTCACTTATGAAATTTAGTTTGGCTAGATATGAAATTCTAGGTTGGAAATTCTTTAAGACTGTTGAAAATTAGCCCCCAATCTCTTCTGGCTTGTAAGGTTTCTGCTGAGAGATCTGTTGTTTTTCTGATAGGCTTTCCTTTTTAGGTGACCTGGCCCTTTTCTCTGGCTGTCCCACACATTTTTTCCCCTCATTTTGACTTTGGAGAATCTGACAGTTATGTGTCTAGGAGTTGATCTTCTCATGGAGTATCTTACTGGCGTTATCTGAATTTCTTCAATTTGAATGTTGGCCTGTCTTGCTAGGTTGGGGAAGTTCTCCCGGATGATATCCCAAAGCTTGTTTTCCAACTTGATTCTATTCTCCCAATCTTTTTCAGGTACCCCTATCGGTCTTAGGTTCGGTTTTTTAACAGAGTCCCATAGTTCTTAGAGGTTTTGTTTGTTCCTTTTCATTCTTTTTTTCTCTAATCTTGTCTGCCTGTCTTATTTCATCAAGATTGTCTTCAAGCTCTGATATCCTTTCTTCTGCTTGGTCTATTTGGCTATTGATACCTGTGTTTGCATTATGAAATTCTCATGCTGTGTTTTTCCACTCCATTAGATCATTTATTTTCCTCTCTACACTGATAATTCTGGTTAATAGCTCCTGTAATGTTTTATCATGGTTCTTAGCTTCTTGGTAGCGAGTTAGAACATAATCCTTTAGTTCAGCAAAGTTCGTTATTACCCAGTTCTGTGCCCTTGCTAGAGATGTGATGTTTTGGAGGAGAGGAGGCACTCTGGCTTTTTGAGTTTTCAGCATTTTTGTGTTTTTGCATTGATTCTTCCTCATCTTCATGGGTTTATATCTACCTTTGATCTTTGAGGCTACTGACTTTTGGATGGGGTTTTCGTGGTGTCTTTTTTGTGGATATCGTTGCTTTCTATTTTTATTTTAGCAGCCAGGTCCCTCTTCTGTAGGGCTGCTGTGGTTTGCTTGGGGTCCACTCCAGCCCCTATTCACCTGGGTCTCTCATCCCTGGAGATATCACCAGTGGAGGCTGCAGACCAGCAAAGATGGCAGCCTGCCCCTTTCTCTGGGAGCTCTGTCCCAGAGGTGCACTGGCCTGTTGCCGGCCGGAATGTTCCTGTATGAGGTGTCTGGAGACTCCTGTCAGGAGGTCTCACTCAGTCAGGGGCAGCAGGGTCAAAGACCTGCTTAAATAAGCAGTCTGTCTGCCCCTCGGGAGGGCAGGTGTGCTGTGCTGGGGGAATGCCCCTTGTCTGGGCTGCCCTGACTCTCCAGAGGAGCAGGCAGAAAAGACTAAGATCACTGATCCAGGATACTGCAGCCACTCCTTCTCCTAGGAGCTCCTCTGCTGGTTATCAGTGTTCTGTCTATAAACTCCTGGCTGGAGATGCTGAGATTCCCACAGGGAGGCCCCACCCAGTGAGGAGGACTGGATCCAGGTCCTGCCCCATCTGGCTGGGGCTGGTGGCAAGGAAAAGTGGCGACTGGAGCTGCAGTAACAGTGGTCGCCTATCCCCTGGGGAACTTGGTCTTCTTAGGCAGTTTCTAGCCCACTACGCTGACAGACAGTGATGCCAAGCCAATGGTTTTTAGCTTGTGGAGTTCCATGGGAACAATGCCACTTGTCTCCCTGGCTTCAGTCCCCTCCCCACAAGAATGGATGGATCTCTTGCCTCATGGGAGTTCCCTCATGGAAGTTCCCAGAGCCAGAGTATGCAGATACTCCTGTGTCAGTGCCTGCTCAAAGTGGCTGCCCACAGGAACAGCCCACTGGAGCAGCTGCCATGATTCTCCACAGCCTTATGCTTTGAAACCAAGACTCTGGTAGCATGGGCTCAAGAGGGGACCTCCCAATCCACAGGTTGCAAGGATCCCTTGGAAAGCCCTGGTTTTCAGAGAGGGGAAGCACAATCCCTCACCATCTCCCTTGGCTGGGGGAGAGAGTTGCCTTTGCTGCATGCAGCCCCCAAGTGGGGTCTTGCTCTCTCTCTGTGGGTCATGCCAACCACCTAGTCAGTTCCTATAAAAGAACTTTGGTTTCAATTGAAGATGCAGAGTTCACTCAGTTTTGCCCTTCTTTGTGGGAGCTACAGAGTGGAGCTGCCTCTATTCAGCCATCTTGGTTCCACCCCAAGAAGAAATTTCAAGTCTACCAACTTGCCAAACGTTTCAACTTAATATTGTTTGCCTTATTTTAGAAATGGCTGAGACTACCTCATCATCTGTATAACATTTCCTCCAAATGTATTTATTTTAAATCTAGTCATGAGGAAACCAAATAAATTCAAAATGTGGGATATTCTGAAAAACAACTGGCCTGGACTCTTTGAAGCAAGAGAGATTGATCTACGTGAAAAGTGTATGGTTGTCTATTGAACTATTCTTGAAACTTTGCTCCTAGTGAGGGAGCATGACACAGAATAAATTCTCAAAAGAAAAAAGCATCAATGGGCTGTGAGTAGAATGCCTAATATACATTCATGTACATCATATGTATGTTTCAGGTATGCTTAACCCCACATCACCCTCATTTTTAGGAGTGCTTACTTTCTGATTTTCACTTGAGTTTCACATAGGAAATGTGTTGGACTGCTAAGTGAGAGTCTCTAACATGAGTTATAGAAATAGCCACGAAGAAAAATATAAGCATATATAAAATAACTATATCATGAGTTGCATAGCAAAACAAGATTGTGAAGTGTCCTTTATAATCTTGTATTATTACAAAATATCAATTGTAAAGAATATTCTCCTTGTTGTGGCCATCCAGCATCTTATGAACAACATTGCTATTAATGGAGAAATTCCCACCTTGTATATTCCTTCTCTCCAAGAAGAGCCAGACTCTCCCCGCCACCCCGATTCCCTTCTAGGTGCAGCACAAGGGATGTAGTAAATTGAGTCTACCAATTGGATACATTCATGAAAGTCTTTTGCAATTGATTCATGTGAAAAGAGAGTATGCAGAGTCCGTCTTTTAGTAAGCAAGGCAGAAGAGGTACCAGCCTTTTGATGCAAAGAATGAAAAACTTTGTGACTTGTAGTCACCAGCATCTTCACTGCAATCTGGAAGGTCTGCGCTGCAGCAGCCCTTGATGTGTGGTTTGGGTACCATTCCCAGTTGTGTAGCCCCTACTTTGGTTCTCTGGCTCTCTAAGAAAACTGGTGAGCATCCTAATCTCCTTTGGCAAAGTTCTTTTCTGTTTGTTTAAACTAACTAGAGCAAATTCTGGTTTTGCTAATGAGAACCCTGTCAGGTATGACACTGACTGACTTCTAGATTTACCATTATCCATGGAATCTTAGGATATTCTGTTAGAAAAGTATTACTCCATTGGATACCCTTCCACCGTTTTTACATCTGCATGTTCAATCTTACACACAAATAATTATATATTATGAACAGTGATGACAGAACTTGTTATTAAACATAAAAATATGAGAACTATTGTAACGTTTACAAGGTCGTAACTTCATTTTTAGAGATGGGCCAACCTGGTGGTTCTTGGATTATGAAAACATTTCCAAATGCCTTTCAGTGATCTTTTAGTTTGTCAAAATCTCCATCACATCTGGCGACTTTGAGATATTTAATCCATGTTGCTAATTTGCATTGAGTCAACTCATTCCAGCAAATCTCCAGGATGATAAAAGAGTGCTCAAGAAGGTAAATAATCTGTTAATGGATTTTTTTACTGGTCGTATATTCTTGACTAGAGTACTTCCAGCCTGGGAGAGTTGGAAATAAGTTCAGAACTTGGCTCAATTATATGTGAATTTCATTTGAAACTGAATTATGGCACTATACCCTATGCTACTTGTTTCCTTGGTAGTCTACCCATTCTTCATTTTGTGTGTAGCTGAAATGCAATCTGGATGCACTGGTGGCACTGATAATGAGTTGGATTCATTTTTCCTGGTTTAAAGTTTACATGACAGGAAACTATCAGTGATTTAGGTCCATAGTGATAGATTACAAAATAATTTTTGCCACCCCATCAACTCCATTTGCTTTGGATTGAAGCTGAGGGACACAGTTATTGATGAGGCCATAGCAAAAAGAGTGTTAAGATTTTTGTAGTTCTTGGCTAAACACTCCAGCTTCCCGCTACCAACTATCACCAACCAATCTGTCCCAATTAAACTCCATTGAATTAAGTTTCTTAATCCAATAGGCAAATTTGCAACTCACTGTCAGTATTGTGTTTCTGTTGCATTAAATTCAGTGTCCATATTAGTATATGTCTATTCCGGGAGGCTGTGTGCCCTCTCCCCAGTAGTTTCTATTCTTGGAAGAGATGTCAGAATGACTGGAGATGAGATCATAACTTGGGGCACAAGTTAACCTCCTTAAAATTTTTTTAGCAACTTTATTCATCATTATCGACAAAAATGTATTGGATCCTAGTGTGCCGATGGGACTGGGCTAGCTACTCTAGTGGATGTCATATACCATTCTCACCTTCTTCAGTATGCGCCAACCATATTGATGGTCTTTCAGTTCCACATCTCTGCAAGGTATTTCTTACCTAAAACACACATAGACACTGTTCACTCTGCCTCTGAACATGTCCCCTCCTTGTTTATTTCCACAAATAAGACACCTGTTATTCCCAGCTGACTCTTCCTTATCCTTAAGGTCTCGAATTAAATGTACCTTCTTCAGAGAGGTCGTCTCTCATCACCAAATGTAAGTTCTCCTTCCTGGCACCCACTGCCTTTATTGTACATCATAATCTCTGATTATTCATTTAATTGTTTCCTTGTTTAATTTCTCTCTCCCACAAAACTATAAGCTTCACAAGGGCAAGGACCAAGTCTGTTCTGTTAACCACCGTGCAACCAGGGTTTCTAGCACATGGTCTGGTACGTGGTTGACACTCCACATATTCCATTGAGAGGTAGTTTCCTGTTCTCATTTTAATCTGATGGAAAATGTATTTAATTAAACATGTAAGTAGGTTAATAGACAGTATGTTTCTGTAATTCAATAAAGAAATACACAGCTATCATTCCCTATCAGTAGTTCCTTCTGCAAATTAGTCTAAACAGAGATTTCCTGGCATTCTCTTCAGACATTGCTGTGAACTTGGGCCAAATAAAGGTCATAAAACTATATCCCACTCAATTCATTTGTGCTTATATTCAGTCCAAAATCAGAGGAACAGAAGTGGCTTTTCATCGTTGGGAAATGAAAAAATGCAATGAGTAACCCATTGTTTTGATACCATTTTATATTAATCATCTAAATGCTTCATTTCTCTCATCCTTGCTGTTAACTGTTCTTACCAGAAGTGAATAAGCTTCCAACATTTCTGTATATGAGCTAAGAGAGAGGGAAAAAAAGACTAGGCATGATTTCAAATTGTTCCAGTCATCTGTCCTGTTTGGGTGACTTGCATTCCTTCAGTCTACTAGTAAAATGCTAAGCATGCCTGACTGAGTGAAAATGAAAGACAAGCCTTCAAATTCCATGTTACTGAAAAGTGTTGAAACCAGTTTTAATGAAACATGGGAAAACAAGGGGAAGTCTGAAATGTCATAGAATTAGAGACTTCATGTCTTCCCTATTGATTCCTTGATGTCATCTCCTAATGAAGGAACCTTTTCTCCAATGACTTTTAATTAGTATTGTTTATGTTCCAAACTTTCTACTCGTCTGTGAAAGTTGAGCAGCTACCTGGGGTGCTATGAAAGACCAAGCACATTGGAGGCCCTTCAGATATCCACAGCACAGTAGACACTGGAAACACAAGGAGGGAAGGGCACATAGATGACCCATAACCCATTCACCAAAACGCAGTATGGATAAGAGACAGGAGAAGGGACAGGGATATCTGTTTCTGTCTTCGCTGTCAACAAAGCTTCAGAATTGGCCCTCCATCATCTAAATAGTCTTTCATTTTTCACACCATAGTCAACCTCTCTCATGACCTAAAATGTCTCTGCCCCATGCAATACAATCTATTTAGAGAACTCAATGCCCTAGGATTTCCCACTGTAATCACAAAAAGAACAGCAATGGCTCCTGCCCTTGGGGAGCTCATTGTCCTGGAATTGGGGGTGAAAATGGGGGTTGCTAAGGGGACCTGTAATGTATTAAGTTCCATAATAAAAGTATATCAATATTCTGTGAGAATATAGAGGAGAAGAGATTCCACGTGGAGTTTTGGGAATAGTGGGAAACCTTCTAGAATGCAAGTTCCCCAAAGCCAGTCATGGGCCAACCTTGTAGGCTTTTTTTTTTTGTGGGTATCAGTCTCAGACCTGCTACATTAACTTGTTTCCGCATACCTATTCATTTATTTGTGTATATACGTAGTCATAAAATTAGGAGAATAGCCATTGAATTTGTATTATAGTTTCAATTTATGTTAAAGAATACTGGATCTTCCCTATAATATATAAAATAAATTTAATACCTATTTTTAGTGGTAGGCTGGAGCTATTCTGTAACTGCATGTTAAAGCCAATTATTAAATCTCCAGGAATTTTGTGAGCTACTCACTTGAAATCACCTATAACAGGAATATTCACACCAAAGAATTTGGTATGTTCTACAGATCAGGACTTCCCCATCTCCATGAAGAGCTGGTTATTAAACATTGATCAGCACACCTTTGCCTATTTACATGTTCCAAAGGAAAGGGTGAGAAAGTAAAAAGCATAAACTTTCACACCTAATAAATAAAATCCCTATTCAGATTTATGAGTTAATTTAAATTTATTTAATAAATGTGAAATGCAGAAGTTCTGCAGCTAAATTTACTGACTTTATGGAGCTTGCAATCTAGTGGTAAAGACAGATAATAAACAAAAACATAATGGAGCAAAATACTCTCATCTTAGTCTGTAATTTCCTTCACTACCATTGAAGACTCAGAAGGACAAGTAGTGTTTTTTCTTCTCCTACTCTGAGAAGCTTTATCTGCACTTGGGCTCTCCAATCTTTAATAAATACAGTGATGCAAAGTTTCCTGAAGCCAATCCCCCACCTCCAACAAATAAATGAATAGGCTTTTGTTTGGCAAGTAAAGGACAAATGACAGAGGCTGCTACTGAGAGGAGAGAGGGAGTACTGGCCTTCCCAGAGGAAAAAGGGCTGGTATGTATGTTCGATCTGGGGGAGCTGTGTACTTCAGGGGAGTTGATAGGAAGGTGGCCATCAGCTATAGCATGAGAGGATTGGTACATTCTTCCTGTTCCTATGGTGTACATAGGAAGTGCTTTGAGGGATGACAGGGGTTCCAAAGGAATGGCACATGGAAGCCAGGAGGGCAACACCAGGAGGCGCAGCTTTCAGAGCACAACTAAAGATGCTCAGACAGCAGGAGGCAGTGACATTGGCAGGGTTCTTACAGTGTTCTGGATACTGTTGTAATCCTTGTGTATGCTTTAATACTGTTAATCCACACAACAGTCTTGTGAGAGGGGTATTGTTTTATACAAGAGGAAACTGAGGCACAGAGAGGCTGGAGAATTTTCCCACACAGCTAGAAAGTGTCGATTTCATGCTTGGTTCATTTGGCCATAGAAGCCATCCTCTTAACCAGTACACTGTGTCACCTCATCAAATGAACATACCCACTCTAAGTAGACCATAGGGTTTGGACAAAGACCATTTACATAGCAATCATCTTGTTTGGAGGGCTAGGAGCTCTTTCTCTGTTTTCAGAGCACTACTTAAGCCCCTAAATTTCAAGGTGGCTCTGGGAATGAAGGGCCAAGCTGTGACTGAGATTGGATTTCTTGTTTCCCTGGCAAATGGGGGACCTTAAATCAAATAGAACAAGTTCTCTGCTTCTCTGCCATAAAGGAGGCCCCAGTCCAGAGGGTTCTGAGATAGGTAAATAAGCAAATCCAATCTCATCTAAAGGTGCTGCCAAAGGCGTCCCCTAGGGACTGCTCACTTGTCTGACACCAACTTTGAGAGAGGTTTCTGCTCTCTAAAAGTCTGTAGTTAGAAAGCAAATGTTCCAGCTGCTGATGTAGTGCTCAGCCTCTCCAGCCCCACATCTATGACAACATTTAGCTCGCCAGCCAGCCCTGCCCCCCTGCTCAGTTCTCTCTGTTCCGCGGAGCTGGGAATGACTTCTCTCCATTGGTGAACATGTCGTCCTCAGAAAGTCTTTGCAACTCTGACAAAGGGCATGAACCAAAGAAGAACATGATAGGGAGAGCAATTCAAGTAACATGCAGAGAGGTCCCAGGCAGGCAGAGACAGGGAAAGGAAGGGGTATCCTCAGTGGTAAAACTGGCAGCCATGGCCAAGGTTCACGTCCTTTCCTCTCTTGCTGTTTGATGATTCGAGTTTTTCTCTTGCTCAAATGACACTCACGGTTCAGGCCAGCCCATCAACACACTAATGCTCAGTGAAGCTTCAAGGAAGGCTATTGGGTACTGAGCTCTTTCATCAATCTCTAGGCTTTCACTCTCCTCAGTAGTAACTGACTTCTCAAGTTCTCTCTGCCTTCAAAGACCAGAAAAAAAGCACTAACTCGGCCCTGTCCCTTTCCCATTTTTTATAAGACACTGAAAGAACCACCATAATTTTTTAGTTACATAGATTAGATTTACTTTAAAATGGGCATTAATTATCATGGTCAGTGTAGTGCAAGTATGTTGGAAACCTATTTAAGGCAGGGAAACTTAAGCCTTTCCATAGTTACATGCCGCATAAAAAGATAAAGTGTAGCTGCCTCAGAGCTGTCAGCTTAGTGTGATATCAATATATTTTGACTTATTGTGGAATTGTCCTCTCTCTCTGAAGGATGCTTAGGAGCTTTGCCCTTGGGAATCGCATTGTTCCTCCTGAGTTTCTTTTTTGTCTTGCTTACTGCCTGTGAGCCTGCTGTAGGCCCTCAGCAGAAAAGGATGCTTTTGAGTCTATGTGCTCATGCAGTATGTCATTTTGAAGAAAGTCAGCTGCAGTCATAACTGCATTCGCTAGAATGATAAATTCTGAAAGTCAGCTGCAGTCATAACTGCATTTGCTAGTTTAATAATAGTTTAATAATGAGACTAAGTAGAGAATATTTGCCTAAAATGACCAAAAATGGCTCGGAGAAGTTTATTCCTATATTACCTATTCTTTGCTTTTTTTTTTTTTTTTTTTTTTTTTTGCTTTTTTCCCTCATCTTTTGGCCAAATAAATAAAGTACATGGAGAACCATTCATTCAAGTCCCCTTTGCCAGAATATTTTTCTGGAATTTTCCCTTCCATTCCACTATCCTGCTAACAAAAATTTCATATTAGTGAGCAAATATTTCCCTCCTAAACTCTAAACTGAAATTGTTACTTTAGTTCCCACTTGCCAAAGCCAGTGTGATTTGAACATTCCTCTTCACTTAATATCAATCCCCATCAGATAACCATTAAATGAACAGAGGCTGCAGGTTAGAAGGAATGCTAACAATGCAGATAAAGTCCTCATAACTGGCAACTATTAATTAATTCAGCCAGATCAAACAGCCCAGGAGGCAGACTGTCAAAGGGAGCAGAGGGGCTGGGAGAGTTGGCTTCGGTGCCTGTAACTTACAGCACCTCCCCCTAGGCCAAGCAGCCTGGCATTTTATATCTAAAGTCATCACAGGAATGAGACGAATTCCATTGTCCTATCTGGCAACTGCTCACCATGGCAAATCAACCCCCTGTGACTGTTAGAAAGGGAAGCCGTCATATATTTTCACCCACGGGAAAGAAAAAGTGACTGACTGTGAGGGAGCAACTGACCCAACTATGGGACATTAGGCAAAGAGTCAGTTGACCTCTTGAGCCATTCCATTTCCTGGTGTAAGGCCCTGAGAGAACACATGAACAGAGCCTTGGGAATCTGAGTTCTAATCTTACCCCCTGCTCCTCCTTTCATCTCTCTGAATAGCCTGCCTGTTGATTGGAACTTACCTTCACCATCAGCAAGAATCGACTATTTTGAATTTCTGAGCTCCATGGCCAAGCTCCTTTCGCTTTGGGTTGCTTTGTGTCCTCAACTAGCCATTTCAGTCAGGGGAACGTTAGTGTATTCCTGACTTTCACCAGTAGATGGAAGCATTTTTGACCGTGTGACACCTTTGGCTTCCTAGTCCTAGGAAAAAAACAATCTTAGATTTCTAGGAAGAGCTGAGAAGCTGAGGCACCAGACCCTTTGTCTGACATAGTGCCTTTTTTGTGTATAAAATACTTTTCCATTCCAAAAAAAAAAAAAAAATACCTTTGCATAACAAAAAAGTATGAATATTTTGAGAAGAATCAAAAAAAGAAATTAGGAAATGGTCAGAGTTTACTTTCAATAGCAACAACCACCTAGGTCTCTTAAATCCCTCACACTATTAATTAAGCAATGTAAAATGAAGATCATGATTTATAACAACTTTTAGTTTACAATCAGTATAGTTCTCCTTAAAACCCAAAGTATTTAATAAACAAAACACTCCATCTTTAACCAAAGGCCAATGGGAGAAAAGAGTTTAACATATGTACTCTGCCCAGCTGGCTGCTGGATTCTAGAGCAAATAATCTTATCATTGAGACCTTATTATAAAATTTTCTTGACCTATATTTCTTAAGGTTGGTAGGTTTTATTTAGATAACATAGAATATATTTGACAGAAATGTCAAGGAGATTGTAGGTTATTGCTAATCATTGGCAGTAATTCAAATATAGAACAATTATGTGTCTTGACATAGTTGATAACTAGATTGATACTGAAACTGAAATATAATCACTTTCTTACTCTGCACCTCCTAAAGCTGAAACCCAAGGCATGTTCAAATAAAGCTTTGAATAACTTTTCTGCCACTGAAAGAAATTAAATCTATAGCCTACACTTTGAATCATACCAGAAGGAAGACTGGCAGCCCGTGATGGTATTATATGTCTTATATTAGGGCATTCTCCAGTAAAAGCTCCTGTATTCTGTGGTAGCTAGGGGTATCCCAGGGACACTTTAGGGCATCTGTATATGGATCAACCTAGAAACTTTGCTGATATATTCTTCTAAATATGTTCTCTTCAGAGTAGAGGGACTAGATAGATAGGTCATCTACATATGTATAGTTTCTATATTAATATATAGATGTGTGTGTATATATATGTGTGTGTGTGTGTATGTTCATACACAAACACACAGAGAATGAAAGGCCACACAACCACACAAGAGAGAATGCATCAAGCAAATGTGGATTTACTCATTTAATCCTGTAATCCTAGAGCTAGCCCCAGCTAGTCCTGACTTTGAAACAGAGCATTATGACAAATAAGAGAAGGTACAGTATACTATTTCCATGCTACCACTTATTTTCTTTTCCAGATACTACTGACATAAGTCCTTTATTTCAGAGACAAGTTTCTTGAAGGAGTTGTCCATCTCACTTCCTATTTCCTCACTTCCTACTCTTTCTTCAACCTACAGAAATCTAGTATTTCCCCTTCACACCCTGACATTTTTTTCACAAAGGTGATCAGTGACTTAGACGTCCTTAATCTAATGGAAACTGCATTGATTATTTTGACCACCTAGCAGCATTGAACATTATTCCTTCTTTGTCAAAACAATCTATTCAATTGCTTCTATAGCATGCTGTCCTCTGGCATGAGCTTCTTCCATGCCATTTCCCCAGAACTACACTGTTGGCCTTCTACTCTTCTCACTTTATAGTCTCTCTCTAGCCCATTTTGTCCACTTACTACCTATATACTGATTTTTAATCTACGCCTATACCTCAAACTCAGATATGTCTCCTATACATAGACATGTACTTGAAAATATATACTACAGGCCAGGCACGGTGGCTCATGCCTGTAATCCCAGCACTTTGGGAAGCAAAGGGGGACAGATCATGAGGTCAGGAGACGGAGACCATCCTGGTTAACACGGTGAAACCCCGTCTCTACTAAAAATACAAAAAATTAGCCAGGCATGGTGGCGGGTGCTTGTAGTCCCAGCCACTCAGGAGGCTGAGGCAGGAGAATGGTGTGAACCCAGGAGGTGGAGCTTGCAGTGAGCCAAGATTGCGTCACTGCACTCCAGCCTGGGAGACAGAGCGAGACTCCGTCTCAAAAACAAAACAAAACAAAAACCCATACTACAGTGTTTTTCAAACTGTAAATCCCAACCCATTAGTGAATTTGAAAACCATTGTGTGAGTCGAGACAAGCATTTAAAAGTGAAATACGGTATGGAATAGCATAGCATAGCATAGCATAGCATAGCATAGCATAGCATAGCATAGCATAGCATAGCATAGCATAGCATAGAAAATATCCAGTGACTCAAATGTAGGTAGAATAATTTTTTCTCATGAAACTTTTTTTATTTGTGTGGAACTATGGGAATGTGATTTTTTTACTCTGGATCATGGTCAAAAACATTGGAAAGACACTGGTCCACACCTTCAAGTAGCTCATAAACAGGATTTTTGTTCTCCCAATTTTGGAGGCTAGAAAGTCTAAGATAAAGACACTGGCAGATTCGTTGCCTAGAGAGGGCTTGATATCTGGTTCATAGATGGTGCCTTTGAGCTGTGTCCTCACATGGTGCAAGAGCCAAACAAGCTTCCTTAGGCCTCTTTTATAGGGCAGTAATCCTAATAATGAGGGCTCTACCATCATGATCTGATAACTCTCCAAAGACCCTACCTTTTAATACCGTCACCTTGGGTGATAAGATTTTATTATAGGAACTTTGGGGGAAACATTCTGACCACAGCACAGGGTAACATAAAAGTGGAGCTGAATTCACAGACGGTATACCTTACCAGACTGCTGAGGGATTTGGACAACACACTTCATGTTTTAAGACTGTTAGCAAGCAACACCCATCCCTAGATTTCACAGTCTGAGAAATGCCAAATAAAGTATTGACCATTTGGACTATGTAGCTGACCTAGAATGGTTTTTCTTAAGTTCAGAGGAGGATGAGAAACCAGTTTCCTAAATCCTGATCATAGGTAGCAGCCATGAGAGTTGCTACAGGAAAGATTTCCAAGGATTTAAGAAAATGATAATGATGCTATGAACTATTATTTTGGTAGTGTCCTGAAATTCATCTTTACTTCTCCTCAAGGGCTACCTTCCCATGCTAAGGCTTACATAAATAAAGCAACATTTAGCAGCACATATACAATACACACCACCCTACTTTCTTTTTTTTTTCTTTTTATTTTATTTTATTTTATTATTATTATACTTTTAGTTCTAGGGTACATGTGCATAATGTGCAGGTTTGTTACATATGTATACTTGTGCCATGTTGGTGTGCTGCACCCATCAACTTGTCAGCACCCATCAACTCATCATTTACATCAGGTATAACTCCCAATGCAATCCCTCCCCCTTCCCCCCTCCCCATGATAGGCCCCGGTGTGTGATGTTCCCCTTCCTGAGTCCAAGTGATCTCATTGTTCAGTTCCCACCTATGAGTGAGAACATGTGGTGTTTGGTTTTCTGTTCTTGTGATAGTTTGCTAAGAATGATGGTTTCTAGCTACATCCATGTCCCTACAAAGGACACAAACTCATCCTTTTTTATGGCTGCATAGTATTCCATGGTATATATGTGCCACATTTTCTTAATCCAGTCTGTCACTGATGGACATTTGGGTTGATTCCAAGTCTTTGCTATTGTGAATAGTGCCGCAATAAACATACGTGTGCATGTGTCTTTATAGCAGCATGATATATGATCCTTTGGGTATATACCCAGTAATGGGATGGCTGGGTCATATGGTACATCTAGTTTTAGATCCTTGAGGAATTGCCATACTGTTTTCCATAATGGTTGAACTAGTTTACAATCCCACCAACAGTGTAAAAGTGTTCCTATTTCTCCACATCCTCTCCAGCACCTGTTGTTTCCTGACTTTTGAATGATTGCCATTCTAACTGGTGTGAGATGGTATCTCATTGTGGTTTTGATGTGCATTTCTCTGATGGCCAGTGATGATGAGCATTTTTTCATGTGTCTGTTGGCTGTATGAATGTCTTCTTTTGAGAAATGTCTGTTCATATCGTTTGCCCACTTTTTGATGGGGTTGTTTTTTTCTTGTAAATTTGTTTGAGTTCTTTGTAGGTTCTGGGTATTAGCCCTTTGTCAGATGAGTAGATTGCAAAAATTTTCTCCCATTCTGTAGGTTGCCTGTTCACTCTGATGGTAGTTTCTTTTGCTGTGCAGAAGCTCTTTAGTTTAATTAGATCCCATTTGTCAATTTTGGCTTTTGCTGCCACTGCTTTTGGTATTTTAGACATGAAGTCCTTGCCCATGCCTATGTCCTGAATGGTACTACCTAGGTTTTCTTCTAGGGTTTTTATGGTATTAGGTCTAACATTTAAGTCTCTAATCCATCTTGAATTAATTTTCGTATAAGGAGTAAGGAAAGGATCCAGTCTCAGCTTTCTACTTATGGCTAGCCAATTTTCCCAGCACCATTTATTAAATAGGGAATCCTTTCCCCATTTCTTGTTTCTCTCAGGTTTGTCAAAGATCAGATGGCTGTAGATGTGTGGTATTATTTCTGAGGACTCTGTTCTGTTCCATTGGTCTATATCTCTGTTTTGGTACCAGCACCATGCTGTTTTGGTTACTGTAGCCTTGTAGTATAGTTTGAAGTCAGGTAGCGTGATGCCTCCAGCTTTGTTCTTTTGGATTGTCTTGGCAATGCGGGCTCTTTTTTGGTTCCATATGAACTTTAAAGCAGTTTTTTCCAATTCTGTGAAGAAACTCATTGGTAGCTTGATGGGGATGGCATTGAATCTATAAATTACCTTGGGCAGTATGGCCATTTTCACGATATTGATTCTTCCTATCCATGAGCATGATATGTTCTTCCATTTGTTTGTGTCCTCTTTTATTTCACTGAGCAGTGGTTTGTAGTTCTCCTTGAAGAGGTCCTTTACATCCCTTGTAAGTTGTATTCCTAGGTATTTTATTCTCTTTGAAGCAATTGTGTATGGAAGTTCATTACTGATTTGGCTCTCTGTTTGCCTGTTACTGGCGTATAAGAATGCTTGTGATTTTTGCACATTAATTGTATCCTGAGACTCTCCTGAAGTTGCTTATCAGCTTAAGGAGATTTTGGGCTGAGACAATGGGGTTTTCTAAGTATACAATCATGTGATCTGCAAATAGGGACAATTTGACTTCTTGTTTTCCTAACTGAATACCCTTTATTTCTACTTTCTAATGTAAGATTTTACAGGCAGTTAATGGACTGAGACTTGATTTTATTTCTAGTAAGTATATGAGTATGAGTAAAAATCCTGACTCAGACTCCAAACTAAGCTGACCTATTCAGTTTTTGCTGCTCCTCCCCAACGATACAGCCAGATTCTAATTTAAGCAATAGTAAGCATGTTCTTATTAGGAGGAAAATGAAGAAAGTCTTGCTAACAAGTATCAGTAGTAATATCTAATTGAATTCATATATGGATCCATTTTGTGATCCAACCAGAGGAGTTACAAGTTTGCCTACAAGGCAATGACACATTTTAGTTATTCCTGGGAATACCAGGGGCTAGCCAGCTAAACCTGGTGAAAGCAAATCAGGCTTTTCGTTTGTGGTTGCCTACCATAAATTTTGATTCAGCCTTGCAAGGGTTAGTGTTATTTCTGAAGTTAAGTTGACCTTAGTTACCTAAACCACAAAGTAAACAAAAGGATGTCTAATGAATACATAGTCTTTCAGAAGGTTTTTTCACTGAAGGCTACAGTTCTTCTCAATTTCTACTGATCATAATTTCTATACATTTATGGAATTGAGGAAGTCTGCAGCTCCTCTCTCGAGGTTATTCAAGGCAATTGATTCATATAGAAATACCCACCTTCTTTGCCATACGGCTAGTACTTCCTGAGATACTTTTAGTGGAAGAGATGGGAGCTTAGCCATTATTAGGATTGGAGATGCCACTGTTTTCTCTCTTGGTATGGCCCTTGTTCAGGGACCTTTTCTATCTGCAGGACAAACAGAACGGCTCTGTGAACAGTAAGTGAAGCTGGAGCTACAAAAGCACAAAGCCCTTGGAGGGAGCCCCCGACGCCTCCCTCCATCTGCAGAAAAAGTTAAAAATGAGCCAATATGTGAAAAATTTGGAGGTGTTCTGAAGCTTTCTGAAGACATCAAAAGCCAAACATCATAAGAAAAGGAACAAGAAAAATAAAAATTGCCATTTTTACAGCCTTCCCAGGATCACCACTGATTCTATTTAACCTGAAAATATTTAGCTGGGTTAATGTTATTCATAACATAAAAACCAGAAAGACATATTCTTAGCCAAAATAAATATAAAAGTAAAACAGAAATTTTCAGGAAAGAAACCTTTGATAATGAATATTTTAGAATTACTGTATGTCAAGTTATTTAACAATGTCTTTGCCTGGCAGTATGTCCAGGGATCCCCTGGACTGTCAGATGTGAGTCTCATCTGAGTATAGCTTGGTGTCTGCATCATAGCCTGAAGGCTTGGAGCGGGATACCTAATTTACCCAGAGCAATGGAAGTACAATTATGTTTAAGAGTTATACAAGTGTTGAGACAGATCCACTTTTTAAAATTAAAAGATTTCCAAAGATTTTGGAAAGGCATTTTCAGGTGCTAGAACTTTCAAAAATAATAGCATCAGTTGAACTTTTGATAACTCTCTCAAAACTTAAATTGTCCCGCTTTTCTCCCCATGCCAAATACTTTACAATTTAAATGTATATTAAAAGACTCTCTAAAAGAATTATATCCAATAATCTAGAGCTGCACAGCCCAATGTGGTAGCCATTGGCCATGTGTGGCTGTTTAAATTTAAATTAATTAAAAGTAATAAAGTGCTCTGTGACTGCATGTGGCTACTAGCTACCATATTGCATAGCTCAGGTATAAAACATTACCAACACTGCAGAAAGTTTTTTCGGACAGCACTGATCTTAACTTTTCTTAGTGTGTACTGCAGGTGACTAGCTTTAGGCTCCTAAAGGAGAAATGTACAGGGAGTTCTGAGTTAAGCATGTCTATTCTCTCGTGTGTGTGTATGTGTGTTGGTGCCTTTATTATGCTCATAAGAACTGTCAATCTTCAAGACGAAGCTCTGGGATATAGGGGATTCCCAAATCAGTTTAGATATCAAACTCTTCTTTGTGGAGTAACTTCCAAGACAGTGTTCCATGGAACAAACTATGGAAAATGTGTATCTGTGGAGTAAGCAGCTTGACATTATGAAGTATGCCTTATCCATGTGTCTCCCCTTCTGTGTCCAGTATAATCCTTCACACACAGTGGGTTGCACTGTTGGTTTAACTGAGGCAAGTGATATAGCCAAGTCAAAGACAAGTGGTAAACAGATATAGAGTGATAACCATTTAGTTTAGTTTTGGAGCTCCTAAACCAATTGCCTCTGTACTGCAGCTACCACATAGATAAAACCACCACTCTTTGACCGGGCATCGTGGCTGACGCATGTAATCGCAACTGTATTACTTTGGGAGGCTGTAATCCCTTTGGGAGGCTGAGGCAGGTGGATCACGAGGTCAGAAGTTCGAGACCAGCCTGCACAACATGGTGAAACCCTGTCTCTACTGAAAATACAAAAAATTAGCTGGGCATGGTGGCAGGCACCTGTAATCCCAGCTGCTCAGGAGGCTGAGGCAGGAGAATCACTTGAATCTGGGAGGAGGAGGTTGCAGTGAGCCGAGATCGTGCTATTGTACTCCAGCCCGGGTGACAGGAGTGAAACTCCATCTCAAAAATAAACAAAAATAAAAATAAAACTGCCACTCTTCTATACCCAAGTACAGGTAAGTTTTTAATTTCTACATTTAGATTCACTTCTCTGATGTACACCTTTCCATTTTTTTGAGAAAGCAAAACACATCCTAACAGATATACTGTTCTGAATTATTATTTAGTTTGCTAAATTAGGTTTCATTTGAATTTGTTTAAAACTCCAGTTTCTCTGAATGCACTGGAAAGAAAAATCTACAGGCTACAAAAACCCTCTATCTTCCTAGTATTGCAGTTTGGACATGTTCTAATTGGAATACGATGCTTTAGAAACAACTTAAATTTTATTTTCAGTGATCTATCTTACTAGAAGCTGGCTGGAACTTCTGGGAGGCAAGAGAATATTCCAGGGAAGCCACAGATCCTTCTTTTGAAAATCTCTTTAATATATTATAGCTTAATTTACTTTTATCTAAACCCTCCTTTAAAAATCTCAGCACCTTGATTGTCCTCTCTCTGAAACAAGATATCTTTACTCAGGATAAATGCTCCAAGACCCTAGCAAACTGCAGAAAAATGAAGGTGGGAGGAAACTGCTTTGACCTCCACAGAGGCCAGGTGCTAAGCAAACTCCCCATGGCTTTCCAGCTCCTATGTCTTTCTCTTCTCTTTTTCTCAGGTATCTCCCTCTTCTACATCCAAAGACCCATCTTCTCCAGGAGACTTTATTTCCCTTCTTCTGAATGTTTACAATGGTCACTATTGAACCTCCTGCTTGGCTTGGCCCTGGGTTTTCCTTCTCTCAATTGGCTACTAAGAGAAGGAAACATGTCATGTTTTGTCTCACACATGAGCTGGCTGGCTCTTTACAACAGAGATCACAATTTATGTTTCTTGAGCACTTAGGACAGGTTGTGCATGCACCAGGTATTCAGCAAATAACAGTAAAAATATGATATTGCAAATACATATTTTTAGGTGCATGCCAAGTAGTGAAAATACTACTACACACACATATGTTAGCATATGCATGGATACAAGCACCCTCACCCACTGCTTAAAGTATATTAGTTACTCATAACAGTAAAATCTCCTTTACATGAAGTTGTCTAACTTTAAATTTCTTATAAGACATATAACAGGGAAGAGCTTGGCAAATTACAGAATAGCAAATATATATATATATATATACACACACACACACACACACACACATATTTATAAATTTACATAAAAAACAAATCATTTTAAGATCTTTGGAAATATCTAGTTACATAACAGCTATTGTGATAAGGCAGAAGTTAGATAAACTAGAATTTATTTACCTTTTTTGATAGTATTTTTGAGATACACTAAATTTATTAAAGTTTGAATAAACTCAAAAATCACCATTTTAAAGTATACATTCAGTAGTCTTTAGTATATTTTCCATGTTGTGCAACCACTACCACTATCTATTTCCAGAAATGTTCTATCCTCCTCCACAAGAAATTCCATACCTGTTAAAATTAGCTTCAATTTCTAGCATGCCCTGGATTAGCAGCCTTAGCCATTCACCCATCTTATGTGTAGACTGTGGGGCACTAGGGACCTCCCCACTCCACTCCCAGGCACGTCTCCAGGCATTCAGAGCACTTGCTTGCCTGAATTAGCTGCCTGAGCTGCCCCACCCTTCCTGTGCATAGATTGTGGTGCAGCAGGGCCCTCTCCACTCCCTGTCCAGGAAGATCTCCAGGCACTGGTAGCACCTGGTTAGGAGTTTAGGCCTCCCTTCCTCCCCATGCAGAGAACTTGGGGCTGAAGAGGTTTCCCAGGTCCATACCTCGGCAAACCTCTAGGCACTTGGTGGCCAACCACTGGATTCTCCCTCAGCACTGGCACTTGTGCCTACCATTGGAAGGATTCCTAGGAGGGCTGGCTCATCTTGGTTCCCTGCCCCCTGCCACCCTCCAGGGATGAACAGGGAGCTCAGAACACTGTATTTCACAGATCAGCCCATTGCCTGAGCCAACAGAGAGCTTCTCCCATTAAACAAGGATCAAGTATATGCCCTTCACATTGGCTGTAGCCAGCTCTCACCCATAAGAGCCACCTACTGGTCTGGATGTTGAACAACAAAACATCCTAGGAAATCTGTCACAAGCACACAGCACTGCAGAACAAGATACATCTCCTGTGACAACAGTCACCCCACCCCATGGGAGGTAGTGAGCCTGCTCACATGCCCAGTACATCATTACTGAAACCAGCACTTGGATAAGCCATCCTACAAAGGCTATAACCAGGGAACTTTTACTACTAAAAACACCCAACACTGGAGATCTAACCCTCAGCATAGTCTGCTCCTAAGGGAGAGGGGAGTGAAGCCTGCCAAAGCCCCCCTTGTGTCCAAGGAAATGCAAGTACAGCACCAGCTGCTGAAGGCGGCACCACCATAAGCGAGGAACAGATGTGAAGAGGCAGTCATCTCTCACCCCCTTGGCCTTCTCCTCTGTGTATTGTTGCAGGCTCAACAGTGGCTCTTACCAGGACACAGGGAGTGTGGGGTGAAAGAAACTGCTTCTTAGGCTTATACAGTGACTCCAACCCCACTGAAGGTGAATGTACACTGGGGGAGGGTTCTTTTCATGCTTCTCCATTCCCTTTGCCCTGCACTTATTGGCTGGCTCTTACTCTTAACTGCCACCTAATGGACTGCAGCCTGAACTCCATTGCTAAAGAAAATTATAACACTGCCATAAGTAAACACGGAGAAAGCCACTACATGAACTTGTCTGCAACCAAGGAACCCATACATACAGTCTTGGCACCCTGAAAGCATCCAGAAACAAACCCAATAGACCATACACAAGATATACCACAGTCATACCCCCAAGGGAAAAAAGAATTAAAAAATCAAAAAGCCCCATACAAACGTTAGCATTTTTTTAAAGGAAGAATCAGCTCTCTCAAATGAGAAGAAATCAGCACAAGAACTCTGGCAATACAAAAAGCTAGAGTGTTTTGTCCTCCAAAGGATCTCACTAGCTCCCAAACAATAATGGATTCTAACCAGAAAGTAATATCGGAAATGACATGTATAGAATTCATAATATTGATGGAAAAGAAATTCAGTGAGATCCAAGCAAAAGTTGAAATCTAACACTAAACAAAATGATCCAAGATTTGAAAGACAACATAGATATGTTAAAAATGAGATAAAAGGCCTAACAAAGCTTCTGGAATTGAAAAGTTCACTACAGGAGTTTCAAAATACAACTGTAGCCTTAGCAACAGACTAGACCAAGCAGAATAAAGAATTTCAGAGCTTGAAGACTGATTCTTCAAACCCACCCAGTCAGGCAAAAAATAAGAAAAAAAAGAATTAAAACAAAATCAATAAAGCTTTTGAGAAATATCGAGTATGTAAAGTCACCAAATATATGATGTATTGTCATTCCTGAGAGAGAAGAACAGAAAGTAAGCAACTTGGTAAACATATGTGAGATTATAATTCAGGGAAATTTCCCCAATCTTGCTAGAAAGTTTAGCCTGTAGATACAAGAACTCCTGTGAAAGACTATACAGGATGACAATCTTCAAGGTACATGGTCATCAGACTATTCAAAGTCAACACAAAACAAAAAATTGTAAAGGCAGCTAGAGAAAAGGGTCATATTACCTAAAAAGAAACCCATCAGACTAGCAGTGGCCTTTTCAGCAGAAATCTTACAAACCAGAAGACACTGAAGGCTTATTTTTAGAATTCTTAAAGGAAAGAAATGCCATTCAAGAAGTAGTCCCAGCTACTCCGGAGGCTGAGGCAGGAGAATGGCGTGAACCCGGGAGGCGGAGCTTGCAGTGAGCTGAGATCCGGCCACTGCACTCCAGCCTGGGCGACAGAGCGAGACTCCGTCTCAAAAAAAAAAAAAAAAAAAAAAAGAATTTCATATCCTTCCAAAGTAAGCTTCATGAAGTTCCAGATAAGCAATCAGCAAGGGTATTTGTCACCACCAGACCAGCCCCACAGGAGATGCTTAAGTGAGTTCTAAACATGGAAATGAAAGAATAATTGCTACCACAGAAGCACACACCTATAGACTCTATAGAGCAACTATACAACCAAGACTACAAAGCAATCAGTTAACACTATGACAGGGATAAAACCTCACATGTCAAAATTAACATTGAATGTAAGCAGCCTAAATGCCCCCTTAAAAGACATACAGTGATAAACTGGATTAAAAAAAAAACAAAGCCCAGACTTCTGCTATCTGCAAGAGACCCATCTCACATGAAAAAAACACCCATAAGGTAAAAAAAAAAAAGGCAGGGAGGAGAAAGATCCATCAAGCAAATGGAAAACCAAAAGAGTGGGATTCACTATTCTTGTATCAAATAAAATAGACTTTAAACCAACAACAGTAAAAAAGGACAGAGAAGGACATTACATAGTGATAAAAGTTTCAATTCAACAAAAAGACTTAACTATTTTAAATAAATATGCATCCAACATTGGAGCATCCAGATTTATTAAAACATCACTTCTAAACTTAAGAAAAGACTCTGGTAGCCACACAATAATAATGGGAGATACCCAGACAACACTGACAGCTTCAAACACATCATCAAGACAGAAAACTAACAAACTCTGGACTTTAATGCTTGACCAATTGAAGCTAATAGACATCTACAAAATACTATGTTCAAAAACCAGAATATACATTCTTCTCATCTGCACATGCAACATACTCAAATGTTGACCCCATGCTTGGCCATACAGCAAATCTGAATAAAGTCAAACAAATCAAAATTACACCAAGCATCTCCTCAGACCACACTGGAATAAAAATAGAAATCAATACCAAGAGGAACTCAAAACCACATAAATATATGAAAATTAAACAACTTACTTCTGAATGACTTTTGAGTAAATAATAAAATTAAGGCAGAAATAAAAAAGTTCTTTGAAACAAAAGAAAATACAGACATGGCTGGGCGCAGTGGTTCATGCCTGTAATCCCAGCACTTTGGGAGGCCGAGGCAGGCAGATTACGAGGTCAGGAGATCAAGAACATCCTGGCTAACACGGTGAAACCCCATCTCTACTAAAAATACAAAAAATTAGCCAGGCGTGGTGGCGGGCACCTGTAGTCCCAGCTACTTGGGAGGCTGAGGCAGGAGAATGGCGTGAACCCAGCGGGTGGAGCTTACAGTGAGCCGATATTGTGCCACTGCACTCCAGCCTGGGAGACAGAGCAAGACTCTTGTCTCAGGAAAAAGAAAAAAAAAAAAGAAAATACAGACACAACATACCAAAACATCTGGGATATGGGAAAAGCAGTGTTAAGAGGAAAGTTTATAGCACTAAACACCTACATCAGTAAGATAGAAAGATCTTAAATTAACAATTTAATTTCACACCTAAAGCATCTAGACCCAAAAGAAAAATCTAAACCCAAAGCTAGCAGAAGAAAAGACATAACTAAAATCAGAGCAGAACTTTATGAAATTGAGACCCCCAAAACACAAACAAAAAGAATCAATAAAATGAAGTTTGTTCTTTGAAAGGACAAGATATATAGACCACTAGCTTGATTAACAACAACAAAAAAAAAAAAAAGAAAGAAAGGAGGAAAAGAGGGAGAAGATCCAAATAAGCACAAAGGTAACAACGGTGACATCCAACCAATCTCACAAAGGTAGAAAAGATGCTCACAGACTGCTATGAGCATTTCTATGCACATAAAATAGGAAATCTAGAGAAAATGAATAAATTCCTGCAAACACACTGACTCCCAAGATTGAACCAGGAAGGAAGAGAAATCCTGAACAGACCCATAAGGAGTAAAAAAAAAAAAATTGAAACAGTAATTAAAAAAAAAACAAAAAACAAAAAAACCTACTAATCAAAGCCCTGGAAGAGATGGGTCAGCCAAATTCTACAAAAAGAGCCGGTACCAAACCTACTGGAACTATTCCAAAATATCTAGGAGAGACTTTTCTCCAACTCATTCTATGAAACCAGTGTCATCTTGATACCAAAATTCTGGCAAAGACACAGCCAAAAATGAAAACTACAGGCCAATATATCTGATAAACAAAGATGCAAAAATCCCCAACAAAATACTAGCAGACAGAATCTAGCAGCACATCAAAAAGATAATTTACTATGATCAAGGAGGCTTTATTCCTGGGATGCAAGGATGGTTAAACATATGCCAATCAATTAATGTGATACAGCCACATAAACAGAATTTAAAAAGCAAAAATTGGCCAGGTGCGGTGGCTCAAGCCTGTAATCCCAGCACTTTGGGAGGCCGAGACAGGCAGATCACGAGGTCAGGAGATCGAGATCCTGGCTAACATGGTGAAACCCCGTCTCTACTAAAAAATACGAAAAACTAGCCGGGCGAGGTGGCGGGCGCCTGTAGTCACAGCTACTTGGGAGGCTGAGGCAGGAGAATGGCGTGAACCCGGGAGGCGGAGCTTGCAGTGAGCTGAGATCCGGCCACTGCACCCCAGCCCGGGCGACAGAGCAAGACTTCATCTCAAAAAAAAAAAAAAGCAAAAATTATGTGATCATCTCAACAGATATAGAAAAAGCATTCAGTAAAATACAACATCCCTTCATGATAAAAATCCTTGACAAACTAGGCATTCAAGGAATCTCTCTCAAAATAGTAAGAGCCATCTACATCAACCCTACAGCCAATAACATACAGAATGGGCACAAGCTGGATGTATTTCCCCTATGAACTGGAACAAGATAAAGATGTCCACTCTCCCCACTCCTATTCACTATAGTACTAGAAATCCTAGCCAGAGCAATTAGGCAAGAGAAATAAATAAAAGGCATCCAAATAAAAAAATAAGTCAAATTATCTCTCTTCACTGATAATATGATCCTATACCTGGAAAACCCTAAAGATCCCTCCAAAAGACTGCTAGAGCTAGTTAATGAGTTCAGCAGAGTCTCAGGATATAAAAGAAATGTATAAAAATCAGTAGCATTTCTATACATCAATAACATTCAAGCTGACAGCCAAATCAAGAATGCAATCCCATTTACAATGTCCACAAAAATAAAATACCTAGTAATACATCTAATAAAGAAGATGAAGGATCTCTACAAGGAGAACTACTACAAAAGAATACTTAAAGAATGTATAGATGACACAAATAAATGGAAAATCATTCCATGCTCATGGCTTAATAGAATCCATATTGTTAAAATGGCCATATTGCCCAAAGTGATCTATAGTTTCAACACACTTTCTATCAAATTGTGAACATCACTTTTTCACAGAATTATAAAAACCTATTCTAAAATTCATATGGAAGCAAAAAAGAGCACAAATGGCCAAGGCCAATCCTAGACAAAAAGAACAAAGCTTCAGACCTCACATTACATGTCTTCAAACTATACTATGAGGCTACAGTGACCAAAGCAACATGGTACTGGTTCAAAAATAGACACATAGACGAATGAAACAGAACAGAAACCCTGAAATAAAGCTGCATACCTACAAACAACTCATCTTCAACAAAGTTGACAAAAATAAACAATGGGGAAGGACACCCTATTTAACAAATGGTCCTGGGAAAGCTGGCTAGCCATATGCAGAAGAATGAAAATAGCTCCTATTTCTCGTCAAATACACAAATTAATTCAATATGGATTAAAAACTTAAATGTATGGTGTCAAACTATAAAAATTATAGAAGAAAGTCTAGGGAATACTCTTCTAGACATTGTCTTAGGCAAAGAATGTGTGATGAAGACCCCAAAAGCAAATGCAACAAATCAAAAATAGACAAATGAGATTTAATTAAACTAAAGAGCTCCCACAAAGCAAAAGAAACTCTCAACGAGTAAACAGACATCCTACAGAATAGGAGAAAGTACCTGCAAACTCTGCATCCAACAAATAACCCAGAATCTATAAGGAACTTAAATGAGTCAACAAGAAAAAAAACAAACAATCCCATTAAAAAGTAGGCAAAGGACATGAATAGAGAATTCCCAAAAGAAGCCATACAAGCCTCTAACAAATACATGAAAAATGCTCAACATCACTAATAATCAGAGAAATGCAAATTAAAACTCAACTGAGGTACTATCTCAAGCCACTCAGAATGGCTATTAGTGAAAAATTAAAAATAATAGATGTTGGCAAGGTTGTAGAGAAAAGGGAACGCTTATATACTGTTTATGGGAATGTAAATTAGTTCAGCCACTGTGGAAAGCAGTTTGGAGAGCTCTTAAAGAACTAAAAATAGAACTACCATTCGACCCAGCAATCTCATTATTGAGTATATACCCGAAGGAAAATAAATCATTCTTCCAAAAAGATACATGCACTCCTATGTTCACTGCAGCACTATTTACAATAGCAAATATGTGAAATCAACCTAGGTGCCCATCAATGATGGATTGGATAAAGAAAATATGGTATACATAAACACCACGGAATACTACACGGCCACAAAAAGAACAAAAGCATGTCCTTTACAGCAGGTATGGCTGGAGGCAGTTATGCTATGTTGACTAATGCAGACACAGAAAAGCAAATATTACATGCTCTCACTTAAAAGTGGAAGCTAAATCTTAGATTCACACAGACATAAAGATGGCAACAATAGACAATGAGGACTTTGAAAGAAGGGAGAGAGGAAGGCAAAGGCTGAAAAGTTTCTTTTGGGCACTATGTTCCCTACCTGGATGATGAGGTTAACAGAAACCTAAACCTTAGCACCATGCAATATATCCTGTAACAAATCTGTACATGTTCTCCTAAATCTAAAATATAAATGGAAATTTTTAAAAGACAGTATGAAGATGCTGCTAATTTTGAAGTAAATATTAAATAAATGAGCTCGATCTTAGTAAATCCCCTTTAGTTCATGAGCAAGGTGGCTAGGCTGCTTGGTAATAAAATTGAGCCATGGTATGGACCTTTTTTGCTCAAATAGCTTTTACACATGTCATTAAGAGTTTCATGTTAGAACCTCAAGTCCTATTCACATCTGATTTTCACCACAAGATATAAGTGAGAATTAAATCCACAAAGTTTATTCCTAATCCAGCAACAAAATGTTATTGTCAAATCGGAGAGAAATTCTTAGTTCTACAGAAAATCATTCTTCTTCCCTGCAGAAAACTTAAACAAAAGCAAGATTGCCTCTAGGTTTTATTTTGCTGCTGCTTCAATAGAAGCTGTGAGAAGCTGTCTCCCAAGAAACAGACCTGCTGCATCATAACCTCTGAATACACAGATTTTAATATAAAAATGAAATGATCTACAATTGAGTTAAAACCACCAAGTTTTAAAACACATGCCTAATCATAATTGTGATACAAAATAACTGGTCAAGCTTTGAAAATTATATTCAAAAATAAAAGCAGTCATTACTATTTAAAAAGATATATAAATAATGCTTAACTTATATAGAAGTGAAAGTTCAAGAAGTTAGTACCAAATAATGAATGCAACAAAGTTCACCTGAATTATAAGAGACAGTTCAGAAAAATTATGAAACAATTTGAAGTTACTACTTGAAATCACTACTTTAGAATTTAAGAAACTTATAGGTTCATTTTTATTTTATTTTGATTTTGATTTGATGACTATATTTTAAGGTTATATCAGGGATAGCTTAAAACCAGATTTTAATTAGTTGTCTTTTTGTGTTTTACTATTTCAGTTATTGCTTAAGAATTCTGGTTGCCTGGGTCAACTGCTATGTCTTTAAATTATGATTTTTAAATGTTTTATTTAGTTTATTTATTAGAAACACATGAATTCAGTAATCTATTTAGGACTTAAATTAACGAAAGGATCAGAAGCACTTACATATAGTAAACTTCCTCACTTTAAATTATTTTAACAGGCTGGGCATGGTGGCTCACACCTATAATCCCAGCACTTCGGGAGGCTGAGGCAGGTGGATCACCTAAGGACAGGAGTTCAAGACCAGCCTGGCCAACATGACAAAACCCTCTCTCTACTAAAAATACAAAAAAATTAGCCAGGCGTGGTGGCAGGCACCTGTAGTTCCAGCTACTCGGGAGGCTGAGGCATGAGAATCGTTTGAACTTGGGAGGCAGAGGTTGCGGTGAGTTGAGACTGCGCCACTGCACTCCAGCCTGGGGTATGGAGTGAGACTCTGTCTCAAAAAAAAAAAATTATTTTAACAATCCAACAATTTCATTCTTCAATGTATATACCCCCCAAAAATGCATACATGTGCATTAAAAATTATGTTAAGAATGAGCATGACATCCTTCTAAATATTAACTCTAAACTGAAATGACCCAAATGTCCCTCAAAACTAAAATTGACCAATAAATTGTGGCATATTAATATGATGAAATACTCAAGTAACAAGCACAAACACGGATGAATCTTATACATGCTTTTGAGCAAAAACCTGGTAACATAATACATGTTGCATACTTCCATTTATATTAAGTTCCAATTCCAGTAAGCATTAGAACTCACCCTAGATCTGTTTAGCGGGTAGGAAATGGGTAATGATTGGGAAGAGACACAGAGTGGGATCCTGAGCGGGAGGGATTCTTTCATGATCTATGTGGTCATTACATAGATTTATTCACTTTGCATTAATTACTGAATGATTTGGACACTTTTCTGTATGCATATTGTGCTTTAATTAAACAGTTTTTAAAATTAGAAAAAGAAAAGAAATCCTGGGGTCACTGCGCCCATCCTGTCTTTCTTAGATTCCTCTGCTTCTTGAGTCACTAGAGCTATTTGACTAAGAGGTGGGCAAATGGGCAAAATAAATACCAGTCCATCATTTGGCACAGAATCTTTGGGGAAACACAGTTCCATGATGTGTAATAAGGTTTGTGTGGGATAGGTGAGTAGAGTTGCTCCTTAATTTACCATGGCAGAGAGAGGGAATCAAGGACAGAGAAGTGGTGGGTGCTATAAGGGACCTGGAAGAAAGAGTCCCTCCTTGAAGGTGGACATGGCAATGAAACCGCCTATAGCCAAGTGCCTATTTCCCCAGTAAGTAAGGCTAATGGTCAATTTGGGATGAGGAGATAAAAATGATTTATAAAGTGCCCCAAGATGAAAACATGGCCTATTTCCAAGCTTAAAAAAAAATTTGTTTTTATAGGCCTATATAAATGATTTAGCAATGTTTTTCAGCCTACAGATATAAAATCATTTTGATAATCACAGTCAGCATTATTTTTATTGGATGGAGAGGGATAATACAGAATAGCGCATTCCCAAGTAGCAAGGATAAGTATTGCTTTGTCAAACTGTCTTAGTTGTGTCTGTTTGTACGTGTGTGTGACACATGAACGTGTACACAGAGACACAGAGAGTTGGACAATACTATAAAATGCCTGTCTTACTCGGGTTACTCTCAGAAATGTTTGAAAGTCACGCCTCTATGGAAATCTTCAGTTATTTTTTTCTTGTTTTCTGTTAGCCATGGGCATTTGCAAAGATTTCTGAAAATTATCCTGGCTTACGTGTAAATACCCCATTTGTTTCTAAAGCAGAGGCTAATTTCCATTTTAATCATTCTCTTGTAGCCAAAAGTTGTATAAGAGGCATTGTGGGGTATCTTTTATGTGAAAGGCCAGATGCAGTGTGCTATGACATGTTGGAAAGAAAGATTTCTAAAATAGATAAATGTTTTTTGAAAGAAAACCGAACTATCAATCTTTTCTACCCCCAGGAACATTTCAAATGGGCTTAAAACATTGTTTTGGAGGTGTGACTAATGAAGCCAAGGACATTAGCAAACATCATGAGGGCAGGTATGACCCAAAACATTCCGATGGTTTTTTCTAGAAAACTCCAATCTGCCCTTTTCATTCATTCATACATTTCCAGACAAAATAAGTGGCCTCCCAGCAGAAGTTTTGACACACATGTCTCTGAACAAAGGAAAAACGTATTGGTCTCTTTTTGGTGGCATGAAAATGTCGGTAAAACCCATGAAACATACATGAGCATTGCCACTAAGTTTTCTGTTGTATTAAGTGTCCATTTTCTGGAAACTCAATGGAGGAGAATCTAGTTGACCTCTGATAACACAAGTCCTCTCCAGTCTTAGTTATCACACCAATTCATGTTGGACACAAATCTATATCAGCCATTAAGTCTTCACAATGGCTGAATAACCACATAAATGAACATTTCTCCAATGAGGGCTCCAGTTGCGTTTGCTCTGTGGCTAGTATCTCCAGGCTTTGATTCTTATCTCAAGCACTTCAGTCAAGGCATTATTTTCCTCAAAGCCCCATGTTACTTCTTTTTTTTTTCCCCCATCCTCAGTCATAGAAATAGAAATGATGTTCAATCTTGACTTCTCACATGTATTCCAAACTTCCAAGTTCTAAACTTCTAAATAGGAGACTTTAAATTTGACATCTGGTTGTCTCACCAATTTCAGCATTTCCATCACCCAAACTCTTCATGTCTCTCAAGCTTTCAGTCAAGATCATTCACAAGTACCCCCATTTGATATAGGGCTACCATTATTTCTTCAGGCAAGACATCCAGACATCACTTTGGAACTCTTCACTCACAATTTCCAACCTGGCAAGAGGATTTGTTATTTCTTTCCTTGAAATGTCCTTGAGATTTGCCCTTTTTATGTATTTATACTGAAACCACCATATTCATGGTTGTCATCAGCTTATGCCTAGATTACTGCTATACCCTTCTTATTCCTGTTTTAGCTGATGAGAAAATTATGGGCAGGAGGAGAACTTAAAACTGAATTAAGAATGTGCTATGTGTCAGACACTATGCTAGTCACAGAATATACACCACAAATTAAATAAGACCCAACACCTGACATCAAGTTGCTCAGAATCTCTTGGCTGCTACTGCTAAACTTATACCAGGCATTCTTCAACATTACTGTCATCATGTCACCTTCCTCTTTCAGAACTTGGAATGCTTCACATATTTGCTTCGTTAAGTACAAATGCTTTTGTCTGATTTTTGTAGTTTTTCCTATTTGGAAAGCCAGCATCTGTCCTACCTTGTTTGCCTTTATTCCCTTACATGGCTCATTTTATTCATCAAGCATAAAATGCTACTTGTCACTACATGTTCCATACAGTTCCTTTCCTTGACTCCTGATCATGCTTCCTGGAGGCCTTCCTTTCTCCTTCTCCCACACAAACCTTATCTATCCTTCAGGGCCCATTTGCCAGCTTCTCTTTTCCATAAAGCCTTCTGAAAATTTTGCACACCAATTCTTCCCTTCCCAATGCCTATTGCTAGAGATAATTCTACCTTAGAATTGAGGGACAATTCTATAGTTAGGGGACAGTTCTACCTTAGAGCACTGAGTGTGCTATTGATTTTACCATGTGTTTAAGGATGTTCCTATATATAGAACATAAACTTTTTGGTCTTCTCTGACATACTGGATGTTGGCCCCATACTGCCTAGCACTGTGCCAAATCAATAGTGGATTTGGCCTTCATGAGGCACACTCTTCTATCTCACCATTCTATTATGTCTCTTTATTCAACAAGTGTTTGGTGACTGACCATCTGTGTCTGGCCTAGGGTTAGACATTTGGGGTTAAACATATTGTATTAGTCTGCTCTCATGCTGCTGTGAAGAAGTACCCAAGATTGGATAATTTATAAAGGAAAGAGGTTTAATAGACTCACAGTTCTGCATGGCTGGGGAGGCCTCGGGAAACTTACAATCATGGCAGAAGAGGAAGCAAACATGTCTGATATGATTTGGCTCTGTACCCACCCAAATCTCATCTTAAACAGTATTTCCATAATCCCCACAGGAGGGACTTGGTCGGAGGTAATTGAATCATGAGGGCAGGTTTTTCCCATCCTGTTCTTGTGAAAGTGAGTAAGTGTCACAAAATCTGATGGTTTTATAAAGGGCAGTTTGGTTCCCTTGAACATGCTCTTTTGCTTGCCACCATGTAAGACATGCCTTTGCTACTCCTTCCTCTTCTGCCATGATTGTAAGGCCTCCCAGCTATGTGGAAATGTGATTCCATTACATCTCCTTTTCTTTATAAATTACCCAGTCTCGGGTGTGTCTTTATTAGCAGTGTGAGAACAGATTAATACAACATCCTTCTTCACAAGGCAGAAGGAGAGAGAATGAGTGCCCAGCAAAGGGGGAAGCCCCTTATAAAACCATCAGATCTCATGAGAGCTCATACAGTATCACAGGAGCAGCATGAGGGTAACCACTCCCATCATTTAATTACCTCCCAGGACACATGGGGATTACGAAGACTATAATTCAAGATGTGATTTGGGTGGGGACAAAGCCAAGCCGTATCACATATGCAATCAAATAAATATTGATATCAGAAATAAATACGTAGTACAGCAGAAGCCCAGGGTAGGAGAGCCTAACCCTATCTCCAGGAGTAAAGGGGATCCTCCTAAAAGGGATGTTCTTTCCTGCCTGGCATAGCTTTCCTTTCTAGTTTAGCAATTTCTCTCAATCCCTAAGGCTTAGTTCAAAGTTTACCCCTTCTCTGTGGTTTTTCTGTCGACAACAACCAAAAAAATGGTGATCTTGAAATTATACATAAAGAAGTAAAAGAAAGACCCAGAAAAGTGTGATGACTTGCCCAAATGATGTATGCATTTCATTCATGTTCTCCATGAGTATTTTTCTTTTTGATATTTGTTTGCAGTAATTATGCTTATAAATTACTTTTTTTAGATTTTGTGGTAACTAAAGGGCAATGTTGATGCCAGGTGTGTTACAGTTATTTGCAGAAATTATTTGGATTCTGTGACCCTCCGTGTCTTTCTATTTCTATTTCTGTACTTAATTTCTCGAAGGCTCTGAATGGACATAAAAGAGTCTGTATAAGATGCTAGAACAAGCCCCAAACTGTAAGGCTAATCTAGTGAGTATGTTTTGAAAAGGTCTCAATTTCCTTCCCTAGATCACAGGGAAGAAGTGTTTGATCTAACCCACCTAACTCTCATTTCCAACCAGTTCTGAAAACATGCCTCTCAAGATTTTAGACTGCTGGAATAGAGAGGAGTAAATAATCGGGGGAAAGTGGTTAAATATAGAGCAGGGTTTAGATGTATAAAACCTCAGCAAGCTGGTCTGACATCTCCTCCATGGAACTCCACCTAGAGCTGCTCTTGTCAGTAATGGACATCTCTTAACTTTGATTAACCATTTTAGTGCCAGAGCTCTTTATTTTTTCAATATTTCTAATAATGTAACTGTACTATCTTGCCATTTTTTAAAGCATAAAAATTTACTATGTCCATTCAAAGTAATTCAGTAATTTTTTACTAATTCCTATGCCTCAGACATTGCAAAATGTCACTAAGGAAAAAGGACTCAGCATAAAATATCAGCTTATAAAATCACTGGGAAATTTCCATTAACACAAATGAATGTACGTAAGTTTACTTCTTCTTTTAAATTATTGTCATATAATACCTGTGTGGGAGAGAGTATGAAAAACACAAACTGTCTTACACTATTGGCAGGAATATAAAATGGCACTCAGGGTACTTTGTTACTAGCTATCAAAATATCAAATATTTCTTCTTTTGATCTATCAACTCCACTACCATAAATGTAGTCTACTGGTATATTTTTATTGCAGTATTGTCTGTAATAGATAAAATAACTAAATATCTATTAATGGGGATGTTTAGATAAAATACAGTAAAGGCATTCTATGATATATAATGCAACTATTTTTTGAAAATGAGATCCATATATACTGATATGGAAATGTTTCTAAAACGTATTATTTTTTAAAAATCGGAGCAAACTTTTGGGATATCATTTATATTTTTAAAATTCATTGTAAGAACTTCCATTTCGAACCATAAAGATAAAAGTAATGGGTCAGACTTACTTTGCCTCAAATAACTAAAAAAGTAAACAAAATATTTTTAAGCAACTCTGTTTAGGAATTTGACAACAGACAAGAGAGAGTTGTCTCTGATCTTGAAGAAAAGGGAAACACGTGAATGAGCCTCAAATCTGCCACAGTTTTCTACTTCAAAAAACCTTACCAACTATGGTGCAGTAAAGTAGAGACCAAACAGAGAGCAATACTCCCTCTAAGTGACAGATCAAAATTCAGGGCTTCTAGGGAAGGTGTAATTTGAAGGGCACAGTACTGGAGAGAAGGAAGCTATACGTGATATATCCCCTTGAATATTAGCTGTGCATGTAAAGTGTGAAGCCCTGAAAAAAATTCTGGGATAACAGCTACTGAAGGATTGTGAGCTGGAAGGAGATTCTGGAGATTATACACACTGAAATATGGTGGAGTTCCAACCAGTTAAGTGTAGAGACCTTTCTAAATACTCTGAACATTTAGTTAAGACCTCAAAAACTACATACCACAGAAAAGTGCTACTGTATCCCAGCGTAAAGGTAATCTTAGAGTAACCTCACCAAAACTCCAAACCAACTTTGCTTGGATTAAGCTGATTCTCCAATAAATCAACTACTAGCTCCAATAAATCAATAAAATAAAACAAAGCACTGTTCAAAAGAAAAAAAAATGTCTTCAAGAAAATAATATCATCCTTGGTCAAATAGTAGTTCTATTTTTAGTTCTTTGAGATACCTCCATTTCTGTTTTACCGTAGACATTGAGCTACTTCAAATTCTCACCAACAGTGTATAAGCATTCCCTTTTCTCCACATCCATGCCAACATTGTGGTTTTTTGACTTTTTAGTAATAGTCATTCTGACAGGTGTAAGATGATATCTCAGTGTAGTTTTAATTTGCATTTATCTGATGATTAGTGATGTTGTATGTTTTAAGAAATAGCTGTTCATGTCCTTTGCCCACTTTTTAATTATTTTGTTTTTTTTTTTTTTTTTTACTTGTTAAGTTCCTTGTAGTTTCTGGATATTAGTTATTTGATGAAGGTATAATTTGCAAATATTTTATCCCATTCTGCAGGTTGTCTGTTAATTCTTTTGATGATTATTTATTTTGTGGAGCAGAAGCTTTTTAAGTCCTATTTGTCTATTTTTTATTTTGTTACATTTGCTTTTGGGATTTTCATCATAAATTCTTTGCCTAGGCCAATGTTCAGAAGTGTTTTTCCTAGGTTTCCTTTTAGGATTTTTATAGTTTTAGGTCTTACATTTAGGTCTTTAATCCATCTTGAGTTAATGTTTATATATAGTCAGAGAGAGGGGTCCAGTTTTATTCTTCTGCATATGACTAGCCAGTTTCCCTAGCATCCTTTATGGAGTAGGATGTCCTATCTTTACTGTTTATTTTTGCTAACTTGAGCAGAAACCATTCCACCCAGCAATTCTGCTATTGGGTATCTACCCAAGGGAAAATAAATCATTACATGGAAAAGAGACCTGCACTCATGTTGATCACAGAACTACAGCTGTCAAAACATCACAATAGCAAAGTCATGGAACCAACCTAAGTATCCACAAATGGTTGATTGGATACAGAAAATGTAGTATATATACACTATGGAATACTATGCAACCATAAGAAATGAAATCAGGTGTTTTGCAGCAACACACATGGAGTTTGAGGCCATTATCCTAAGTGAAATAACTCAGAAGCAGAAAATCAAGTATCACCTATTCTCACTTACAGGTGGGAGCTGAATAATGGGTACACATGGGCGTGAAGATGGAAATAATAGGCACTGGGGATTTCAAAAGGGTGAAAGGGGCTTGGGGGTTGAAGAATCAGCTATTGGGTACATGAGAAGCTCAATCCCCACCTTTATGCAATATGCCCGTGTAACCCATGTGACAAACCTGCAAATGTACCAACTGAATCTAAAAGTTAAAATTACTTCAAAACATTAAAATAAAATCCTTAATATCCAATATATGCTAAAAGAAAATGTTAGGCATGTAAAAATGAAGGAAATATTATTTATAATGTAGAAAAAATAGTAAATGGAAACAGGCCCAATGATAATACAGATGTATAATTTAGGAGAAATGACTTTTAAAAGGAAAAGAAAGGAAAATATGGATCTAATGAGAGACTACATGGAAATCTCAAAAGAGAGGAGAAAAGGTTATAAAAAAAAAATAAACCTAGGGCCAAAACATATAATATCTGAAAAGTACAGTAAATACACTAAAAAAAGATTGAACACCCCAAAAGAAAGTAAAGCCTTTGAAAATTGTTTAATAAACAATATGCAAAATAAAATATACAAAGGGAAGGAAGACTGAAAAAAATAATAGAGACACAGTGACTGTGAGACAATATTCTAACATATATGCAATTGGAGTCCAAGATGGAAAGGAGTGACAGATCAAAGCAAAGAAAACAAAAGTTTGAAAAATAATGACTAAAATGCTAGAGAAAATTTTCAGAGCAGCCAAGGAAATGGAGAACACATACAGAAGAACAATAAGAATAAGCACTGTCTCCTCATCAGAAACAATGTAAGCTGGAAGAAAATGGAAAGGCATCTTTTAAGTTCTGGGAGTAAAAACAGCTTTTCAACCAACAATTTCATAGGCTAGAATTTTATAGCCTGAAAAAAATGAAGGTAAAATAAAAACATTTTTAGATAAATAACTGAAAACATTCATAACTAGCTGATGTGGTTTGGCTGTGTCCCTACCCCAATCTCATCTTGAATTCCCACCTGTTGTGGGAGGGACCCAGTGGGAGTTAATTGAATCATGGGGGTAGGTCTTTCTCCTGCTCTTCTTGTGATAATAAGTAGGCCTCATGAGATCTGATGGTTATTATAAGGGGGAGTTTTCCTGCTCAAAATTCTTTATGCCCACTGCCATCCACATAAGATGTTACTTGCTCCTCCCTGCCTTCTGCCATGATTGTGGGGCCTCCCCAACCATGTGGAACTGTGAGTTCTCCATTAAACGTCTTTCCTTTGTAAATTGCCCAGTCTCAAGTATGTCTTTATCAGCAGCATGAGAACAGACGAATACAGCAAATTGGTATCAGGAGTGGGTTGCTGCTGAAAAGATACCCAAAAATGTGGAAGCGACTTTGGAACTGGGTAACAGGCAGAGGTTGCAACAGTTTGAAGGACTCAGAAGAAGACAGGAAAAGGTGGGAAAGTTTGGAACTCCCTAGAGGCTTGTTGAATGACTTTGACCAAAATGCTGATAATGATATGCACAATGAAACCCAGGCTGAGGTGGTCTCAGATGGAGATGAGAAACTGAGAAACCCCATCTCTACTAAAAATACAAAAATTAGCTGGGCATGGTGGCGTGTGCCTGTTGTCCCAGCTACTTGAGAGGCCGAGGCAGGAGAATCGCTTGAACCCAGGAGGTGGAGGCTGCAGTGAGCTGAGATCATACCATTGCACTCCAGCCTGGGCAACAGAGTGAGACTCTGTCTCAAAAAAAAAAAAAAAAGCATGACCCAAACATATTAAAACAGAGACATTTGAAAATAAAAAAGTGGAAAGATATTTAGAATGTGTATGAAAAGAGAAACATCAGAGAGATCATAAAGATATTTTTAAAATAAGGGATTATGAATTGTTTGCGTCAATAACCAACCCTACACAAACTCTTTCAGAAAACAGTAGAGGAGGAAATACTTCTGAACTCATTTTATGACGTATTACCCTAATATCAAATCCAGAGAAAACATAAGAAAACTATAGAAAAATATTCTTCATGCAAGAATCATAAAAATTCTTAATTAGATGTTAGGAAACTAAATTCAGTAGTATATACAAATCATAATGCATCATGACCAAGTCAGGTTTACCTGGAATGCCATATTGGTTTACTGTTTGAAAATCAATCAATGTAAAGACCAAAATAAACCACCACATAGTTATTTTAATAAATGCAGAACAATAATTTAACAAAATTCAACACTCATTCATGGTAAAAATCCTCAGCAAACTGGAAATAAAGGGACCTTCTTAAACCTCTTCAAGGTTAAGGAAGTTCAATCATCTGTAAAATCTACAGCATGGCACAGATGATGTTTAGGACAGTGAAACTGTCCTGTATGATACTGTAATGGTGGTTACATGACTTAGACATTTGTCAAAATCCCTACAAATGTACACATGTACAAAGAGTGAACTCATATAAATTTTGGACTTTAGTTAATAAGAATGTGCTATGGTCTGAATGTTTGTGTCTCACCCAAAATTCTTAAGTTGAAATCTAATTCCCCATGAGATGGTACTACGAGTAGGGGCCTTTGGAAGGGGATTAGGTTCTGAAGGAGAAGTCCTTATGAATGGCTTAGTGCCCTTACAAAAGAGGCCTGAGAGGTCTTGTTTGACCCTTCCACCATGTGAGGACACAGCAAGAGGGAGCTATTTATGAACCAGAAAATGGGGCCTCACCAGACACCAAATCTGCTCGCACGTTGATCTTGGACTTCCCAGCCTTCAGCCCTGTGAGAAAGAAGTTTTTGTTCGTTTAAAAGCTACCCAGTCTGTAGTATTTATTATCTTACAGCAACCTCAATGGACCAAGACAGAATGTGCCAATAATGGTTTCTCAATTGTAACAAATATTCCACACTAATGCAAGGCATTAATCAAAGAAGAAATCGGGAGTGGGGAAAGGGAGTATACAGGAAACCTCTGTACTTGATGTTCAATATTTCTGTAAATGTAAAATTGCTCAAAAAATAAAGTCTATTAATTTTTTAAAACCTATGGAAAATATGATATTAAATAGTAATGAACTGAGTATTTTCCACCTAAAACCGGAAACAACACAAACATATCTGTTCTCACCACTTCTATTCCACATTGTGGTAGAGTTTCTGGCCAGCACAGCCAGGCTAAATAAATAAATACATAGTATGAAGATTGGGAAGTAAGAAAGAATATTATCTTCATTTGTAGATGATATAACGTTTACATACAAAAAAAAAAATCCTAAGGAAACTACAACAAAATTCTTAAACCCATTAAGTGATTTTAGCATGGTGACAGGAAGCAAGGTTAATATATGAAAATATATTATATTTCAACAAGTGAGCACTGAACAGTTGAAAAAAATAAAATAGTAACAATAGCATCTACAATAGAATCAGTAAGTACACAATACTCAAGCATAAATTTAACAATAAGTGTGCAAAAGCTGTAGAGTGGACACTACTCCAGCAGGCTTTTTAAAAGAAATTTGACAGACTGATTCTCAATATATACAGAATTTCAAAAGGCATTATAATAACAAAACAATCTTCAAAAAGAACAAAATTGGAGCATTTATACTACCTGACTTTAAGATTTATGGTAAAGTTACAGGGATCATGACAATGTGGTATTAACTTAAGAATAAATGTACAAATCAATGGAATAAAACAAAAAGTCTAGAAGGAGAATGACAAACATATGGTCAAAATGTTTTTTAAATGGCACCAAAGAAAATTAAAGCGAAAGGAAAGTATTTTGAAAACGTCATGCTGGCACAACTGGATATCCATATTTTTAAAATGAACCTTGACCACTATCTCATACCACATTTAAAGCTTAATTTGAGATGAATCATAAACATAATTATAAAAGCTAAAACTTCTTGAAGAACACAGAGGAGACTATCCTTGCAATGTCTGGGGAGGCAAAGACTTTTAGGCAGGATAGAAAAAGCTCTTAGAAAAAGAAAAGAAAAAAAAGATAAATTATACTACATTTCCTTAAAATTAAAAACATCTGTTTAAAAAAGACAATATTAAGAAAATGAAAAGGGAAGCCAGAGCCTATGGGAAAATATAATACATATATCTGAAAAAATGATTTGTATCCAGAAAACATAAAGAACTCCTATAACTTAATAATGAAAAGATAAACAGCCTGATTAAAAAGTTGGCAAAACATTTAAACAAGCACTTCACAAAAGAATGTACAATTGCCTCTATCCACATAAAAAGGCGACCCAAATCATTAATCATAACAAAAATGCAAATTAAAACTAAAATGATATATGACTTCATACACAGGAGGTCTGTATGTTGAAGATGTGTAGCAACGGGATTTCTCAAACACTGCAGGAGTGTAAAGTGGCTCAGGTATTTTAAAAGGCTGGTAGTTAAACTTACATCTTTTTTATGACCCAGGGATTTCACTTCAAGGAGAAATAGAGACACAAGTCCACAAAAATACTTTTATATATATGTTCACATTCATGTTATTCATAATAATTTAACTGGAAACAATTCAAATATCCATCAAGAAGAAAACAAATGTTGGTATACTTACATTACGGAATAGTGGAAACGAATCAGTCACGGATGCACGCAATAAAATAAGTGCATTTCAAAAATGTTTTGCTAAGTAGACGAAGCCAAACATAAGGCACCGTATGATTCCATCTACATTAAAGTGTGCAACAAATAAGGATTTGGTATTAGAAATCAGAAGGGTCATGGCCTGCGATGTGAGGCTGGAGCAGGGATTGACTGGGAAGGGGCAAGAACGAACTTTCTGGGGTGGAAATATTCCATAACTTGATTTATTTTGCAGGGGCATACAGATGTTTGTATTTATTATGACTCTTTAAATTTTTGGTATGCAGATTTCACTACATGTAAATTAGATCTCAATAAACAAAGGGAAAATGTTTTATAGACACACACACAGCCTAAGAAAAGAAGGAAGATGAGAAAGATATTTTGTTCTTTTCATTTCCTTAATCCATCCCAAGAAACTGTAAGAGTGTCTGGCACATAATAGGTACTCAGTACTTACTCAGCTCAATGAATGAAGTGACATGCATGAAAAATTTTGAATGAACAAAAAATATAAATAATAGTTACCTTTAAAGGTCAGCCAAGTAGAAGACAGGAGGATGTTTACTTACAATTTTACATCTTTCTTTATAGTCCTGAGTACATACTACATCCATACATGGGTGTGCACACACAAACACACCAACTTTCAGAACTTTATCATGTTATATTTATGTATGTTTTTTAAAATCTAAATTTTGGTAAAAATTAAATATAAGTGTCTGGCACCTAATAGAGCCTAATGTATTTTTGTTGAACAAATGAATAAATAGATAAATGATTATTTTCCCATTTTAGGTGGTTGGGTTTTTAATGATGTTAAGCCATTTTCTACATAATTTGTGCTTGTCAAAACGCGAACTAAAAATTTCATAGTACCTGCTAGCAATGAAATTCACTATCATTCACAAAGAACATCATGGAGATTAAGTGTTGGTAATCTTCCCAGCAAATTCGCAAGGCTAGTATTATTATGTCTACTTTACAAATGATAACAGCTGAAAGCAAGGAGGCTAAAATGATTTGTCAAGAGTCACGGGGTAGAGATTGACAAATTCAACATTTGTTGCTACATCTGATTCCTAAATTTATGCTTTTTTTTTTTTTTTTTTTTTTGAGATGGAGTCTTGCTCTGTCGCCCAGGCTGGAGTGCAGCGGCGCGAGCTTGGCTCACTGCAAGCTCCGCCTCCCAGGTTCACACCATTCTGGAGTAGCTGGGACCACAAGCGCGCGCCACCGTGCCCGGCTATTTTGTATTTTTAGTAGAGAAGGGGTTTCACCATGTTAGCCAGGATGGTCTTGATCTCCTGCCCTCGTGATCCGCCCACCTTGGCCTCCCAAAACTTTTATACTTTTTGTAATGCTTTCCTTTGCTTTTCCTGTGTTAAAAACTAATAAGAAAGTAAAATAAAAAGTCACATTTTAAAAAGGCAAATTAAGTTTAGAATATAGCAGTCAGATGACTGGCTTTTGGAAAAAGTCACCAGTAAGAAGAGTTGCTAAATGCCAGATGCAAAATCCGACGAGGCATAGGCCATCTAGACTGTTACCTGAAGCACTGATACGGGAGCATTAAAATATCTGTAGAATACATTAGAATGGGAGGCTTGCTGAGTAAGATTTTCTCAAGTGACTTTTTATGTAATGACAGAAATACAAATTGTCCCAGTTCAGCTGAAGCAGACAGTGCTTCAGATGGAAATGTAAAGAATCCTCATCCACAAGGAGATGCCTCTGTTGAATAATTTTGCAACACACACGTGCAGTTGTGGTCAGGCCAGAAGACAGCAGTAGCTGGCAGCTGAAACTCGGAGACCAAAAAATTGAACAGCATAATGCTGTTCATGGAATTGAGGAATTTCTTTCATTATCTAAATCTTTAATAAGCTTGCCAAGAAATTGTCTGGTTTGGATAATCACAAAATAACAGAGGAGAGAATAAGATCTATAGGAAAGCAGGAAACGTTTGCTTTTTTTTTTTTTTTCAGACTTTTGATTATTTTGGGGGCAGCAAAGTGAATTAATACATAAATCTGTTTCTATATACCTTGTTACTAATATAAAATCAGAGTCTTCCTACATCTTTAAGTAAATGTTAAATAAGTATTTTAAAATTCGTTTTGAAGTGATACCAAATTATTAGTCTGGAGGCACCCACGCGTCTAGGTCCAGTCTTGGCTGTGTTTAGTCTTTCTTTTTATTTCTTTTGTCATGGAATCATGGCACGCACACACAAAAGCAAGGACCTCCCCTAAGATTAGGAGTCTCTGAGGGAAAACTGCAGTCTTAAAACACATTTTAAAAAATGTATCAGAAATAATTTTGAGTGGTATGCAGGTGAACCCTAAGATGACTGTGGAATGTAAGTGTGTTTTTGAAATTCGGACATGAGAGTGGGTAATGGCCAAAAGCAGAGAGTTCACATTTGATGTCAGCCTTCTGCTGTACTTGAAAGTAGAATTTGGGACTGAGAATTACATACCAGACACATGTATAATGCCACTAAAAAACTATGATATCCTATTCTATTTCTTCTTCTTAGCCACTCCTTACCATCTCAACCCTTTCTGTAACTTGATGCCTCTCAATATCACACACACACATACATACATACATTACATGTACACACGTCCTTATCCTAAAGGAAGATTTTTAGGAAAAGTGTATGGCTGATTCTGGTAGCTACTTATACAACAAAATGAATTCAGTAATTTGCAAGATCTTCTCACAGACAACTGTACTTACTGAAAAACAGAATTGCAAAAATAGTGCCAGTGAAGACAAACTTTATATCCCTTGGATTCTTCCACTAGCATAACTTCCCTTCAAACATCAACATGGGACAGTTACCAGATGTTCCCATTCAGCTTAGGACAAAATAATAATGCTGTGCATTCGGCGCCTGTTTGAAATGGAAGATGCTAGGAGCTCTTTTTTGAAAGAGACTTCTGTGAACAACAAGAACTTGGCCTGCTTCTAATTCTTCGACATCATTTGTAGTATTAAAGGTAAAAATACCATCATCACTCATTAGGTAAGAGGTGATGTTTTCTGTTGTTTCTTCAGCACTAAATTAGATGTTCACATTAGATGACTTTGTGTTTCTCTCTTTGGTCACAGAGGGAGAAGTTTTCTTGGGAAACATTAGCATATAGAGAGGAACCCCTTTGTGGCAAAGACAAAATAAATTAGAGGGTATTATTTTTGAGGTATCTTTGTATTGTAATAGGTTATTTTTGTAAAAGATTATAGGAATAAACTACTCTCTTATTTTTAAAATAATAAACCACATTAAAAATCTGCTTTCTTAAATTGAAAATTCGTAAGTACAGAAATGTTATCCTAGCTTTTAATAATGGATCAGAAGTCACTTCCAACCCTAAAGTTACTTCAAGCAATATAGAGGAGAGAAAATAAGTAGAAATAATTCTTGATCATCTTTCCATAATTAAGAAGAAAATGAAATCACATTCTAATACATGTGTCAATCATGCAAATGTTTTCTATAGATATTCACTGGTGAATGGAAGCACTGAGAACTCTAGAAAATATTCTACCAGTATTTTACAACATATAAACAGTGATATGAAAATACATACTTGCCATTTTATACCTTGTCTAACTTCTATATGGCCCTGCTCTTGTAGGCATTCTAATTTTTATGATTATAAATGAGATAAACGATTCACAGGAAAGATATAAGAAAAAATGTATCACAAGGAAATGAATTAAAATATGATTTTTGATTCAGAATAAAACTACCAATAAATTTCAGTCTTCTCTTAAAGAAAAACTTCAAATCAGCATCAGTTATATAGCTACTTAGAAGAAACAAAATTTCAGGAAAAAAATATGGTGTGTTTTGTAAGCTTAAAAAAGAATAAATTAAAATGTTGGAGAAGGTCCAGTGAATTAGTTAAAGGAATCAGGCCTCCTAATCTGTATTGATATTCTAATATAAAGGAAAAAAATAGTGAGAATACAATAACTGTTAGGAGATACCTTCTTATCTCATACTGTGAAGAAAATGTATGACCTTAAAAACTTATAGAGAAAAGCAGGAAAAAGAAAAATATAGAAAGTATAAACACAAATCAATAATTTTACAGGAATGTTTTCTTTCTGTTAGTACATGAAAAATCACTGGGAATTGTCAGTTACCCTACTAACAATGAGAACAGGCCGGGCGCGGTGGCTCAAGCCTGTAATCCCAGCACTTTGGGAGGCCGAGACGGGTGGATCACGAGGTCAGGAGATCGAGACCATCCTGGCTAACACGGTGAAACCCCGTCTCTACTAAAAAAATACAAAAATCTAGCCGGGCGAAGTGGCGGGCGCCTGTAGTCCCAGCTACTCGGGAGGCTGAGGCAGGAGAATGGCGTGAACCCGGGAGGCGGAGCTTGCAGTGAGCTGAGATCCGGCCACTGCACTCCAGCCCGGGAGACAGAGCGAGACTCCGTCTCAAAAAAAAAAAAAAAAAAAAAAAATGAGAACAAGCCAGATAAGCTACAAAATCATAGCTTTAAAAAAAGTCATCAGAAAGCCGAGGATGCAAATAAATCTAAATGAACTAAATTCCATAAGTGACAAGCTCTTCCTAGGAGACAAGGAACATGACTGTTTTCATCCTTAGTGGAGTTGCCAGAGAAGGAATAACCGATATAACTTACTGGTTGTACCGACCAGTAAGAAGACATTAGCCACACTTTTTGAGAACTTTTAATGCCAAGTGAGGGCTGGCATGGCAGATTAGAATCACAAGGAGCCCCAAGAAATGATTTCCACACTCATCTGCTGAGTGTTCCTCATGGACCTTCACTGAGTGCACGGAAATCATCCATTGAAGGCTGGAGATGAGACAGGAGAGCAAAGGGAAATTCTGAGGTACTCCAGGTTGGAAGATTAAAGAGATCTGTCACAAGTTATTTGACATGATTCCTGTCAAGATACAGTAATCTATATCCTTTCTCCTTAATCTAGGCAGGCTCTGTGACTTATTTGACCAATAGAGTAGGACAGAAGTAATCTAGAGCCAGTTTCTGATCTCAGACATTAGGAAATAAGCATTTTGGTAATTCTTGTTTTTTTTTTTTTTTTTTTTCATATAATTATACAATCAGCTTGTGTGTTTAGGGGTCTTTCACATCTTTGTTGGATTGTTTTCTATTTATTGCTCTTTGATGCTATGGTAAATGGCATTTTTAAAATTTAATTTCTAACTGATGGTTACTAGTAGTATGAATATAATTGATTTTTGTACATTGAATTATATCCAACAATTCTGTTAAATCCATTATAAATTTGCTTTTCTGTATATTATTTAAAAATTTCTATATTTCTGGCATCCGTGAAACAGGACGTTTTTCTAACATTTATATATTTATTTTTTAATATTATTGCTCTGGATAGAATCTGTAGCATGATGTTGAATGACAGTAGTGATAAATAAGCAACTTTGTTTCTGATCATAGTAAAAAAAAGGCTTAAAACCTTACAATTACAGACAATGTTTCATACAGGTTTTCTGTACATAACCTTTGTTAGATTAAGGATGTTTCCTCCTATTCCTAATTTGCTAATAACATTTTATCATAAATGGATGTTGAATTTTATCACTTTTCCTATATTTATTGAAACAAGGTAGAAAGTTATATATATGATATATATATGTATTACATAATATATATGCTGAAAGAATATGAGATTGGTGTTAGATATTCCATAAAATTTGGTAGAAATCACTGATGAATATAGAATTTTCTTTGTCAGAAAGTTTTTAGTTAGGATTTTTAAATTAATTAATAAAAATCTACTCACATCTATTTCTTTTTGTGTCAATTTTGATAATTTGTGATTTTCTAGGAAGTTATCCATTTCACTTACATTTTTATATGTATTAGAAAAAAGTCTTATTATATTTAACATCGGTAGAATTATTGCAGTGGCATGATGGTAAATGTATTAATAACCAGCAGCATATAATGTATCCATTTGTGTATGTATAAGTTTATTATAAATTATACTGATATAAAGCATCTATAATGTAATTTACAAGTAAGAATGAAATAAACTACATAATAATCTTTATTGTAAATCTTTATTGCAAATTTAACATTTGAGCTCACTGAATTTTTTTTTTTTTTTTTTTTTTGAGACAGAATTTCACTCTTGTTGCCCAGGCTGGAGTGCAATGGCATGATCTCGGCTCACTGCAACCTCCACCTCCTGGGTTCAAGCAATTTTCCTGCCTCAGCCTCCGGAGTAGCTGGGATTACAGGCATGCACCACCATTCCCGGCTAATTTTTTTTGTATTTTTAGTAGACACGGGGTTTCATCATGTTGGCCAGGCTGGTCTCAAACTCCTGACCTCAGGTGATCCGCATGCCTTGGCCTCCCAAAGTGCTGGGATTACAGGTGTGAGCCACTGCACCTGGCCCATTATTTTTGCCAAATTTTTTTATCCATAGCCAATCTATGGTTGCACAGCAACCTTATTTTCACAATAGAGGTGCATCCTAATTTGCTGTATCGTTTCCAAAAAAAGTTTTATTAAATCTAATACGTTGTCTATTAAATAATTTCTCACTTTCATTAAATTTTTAAAATGAATCATTAATGAATTTAATTTAATGAATCATTAGTGAATGTTCATTCATTAAACTGAATCTTCTTTTCAGCCTATTATGCATCATAATAGTGGATAATGCATATATGTATATAAAGTAGGAACTTCACTTGTTCTTCATGATATGAAAAACTTTTTTGCCGAATTGGATATTAATTTTCAAATATCTGAAGACTATTTCTTCAAATGTTTGTGCTATATACAATGTAAATGGCTAGAGACTTGACACACTTTTGAGATTACTTTGCATTAACATTTTATATATTTTTCATCATCTAGACAGTCAAGAAAACAATAAATCAAGCCCAGATTTTGAGGCATTTGCCAACTTCCATAGTGTAAATACTCCTACTGTGGCCAGTTTCAAGGTACCAATATGACATTATTTAATATGGAGTTGGTAAGAGACGTGCAGTAGCACTCCATTGTATAGTATTTCCACCATACAGATGCAATGGATATAGATACCCACAACAACACAGATACTATCGATGGTGGTAATTAAAAAGTGGCTTTGTTCTTGACTTATTTAATTGAAAGTATATATAGTTTAATTTTAATAATGTCTGTGTTTAAAAATTGACTTGCAAATTCCTGAAAACTTAGCAATCAGCTCCCATGAAGCAGCATAAGCCTGCTACAGCATACCACCGGATTATTGTGAGGCCTCCTTTTTCATTCCTGATGTTGGTAATTAACATGCATGCTCCCTTTTCATTTTCTTAAATCGATTTCACTATGAGTTTATTAGTTTTACAAGGCTTTGCAAGACAAATATTTTTCCTTTGTTGATATTCTCTATTGTATGTAGTTCTTTAATTTCTGTTCATCTTTATTTCCTTTCTTCCACATTTACTTTGTTTTTAATTTGCTGTTCTTTAAGTTCTTAAGATGAAGGCTTAGATTACTAAAATTACCTTCTAAGACTGTGTTAATTGTATTTCACTTGAAAAAGGTACTTTTTCAAGGTTTTATGACATCTTTAATTTTTAAAACTTCGAGGCATACTTTACGTGTAATTAACTGTACATCTTCACAAGTACAATGTGATACATTTTGACATATTATACACCTGTGAAACTATCTCAGTCATGTACAAGCTTTTTGTGGACCATTGCTCTTGAGTAATTTCCTAGGAGTGAAATAACCAGGTCATATGACAACTGTATGCTTAACTTTTTAAGAAATAGTAAAACTGGCCGGGCGCGGTGGCTCAAGCCTGTAATCCCAGCACTTTGGGAGGCCGAGACGGGTGGATCACGAGGTCAGGAGATCGAGATCATCCTGGCTAACACGGTGAAACCCCGTCTCTACTAAAAAATACGAAAAACTAGCCGGACGAAGTGGCGGACGCCTGTAGTCCCAGCTACTCGGGAGGCTGAGGCAGGAGAATGGCGTAAACCCGGGAGGTTGGCAAAGAGTTTGGCCATTTTATGATCTAACCAGTATTTTATTTGCTTCTTAGTGTCATCAGAATTTCATATGGTCAGTCTTTAATTTCAGCAATTTCAATAGATATTTAAAAGTATTTTATTTAGACTTAATTTGCATTTTCCAGTATTTTATTCTTTTTTATTGCTGAGTAGCATTCTATCATATGGATATGCCACTGTTCATTTATCCATCACCCACAGAAGGACATTTGATTTGTGTCCAGTTTGAAGCAATTATGCATAATTTTCTGTAATTGCTATAAACATTTACTTACAATTTTTTGTGAATGGAAGTTTTTATTTTTCTTGGATAAATACCTAGGAGTGCAATTAAAGGGTTATATGGTAACTGTAAATTTAACATTATAATAAATTACCAAACTATTTTCAGAGTGGCTATCACATTTTTTATTCCACTAGCCTTTGAGTTCTAGATGTTTCTTCATCCTTTTACTTTAAACCTATCAATCTTTACATTTATAGTCGGTTTCTTATAGGCAACATATAGTTGTGTCTTTTTTTTTTTTTTCCACTCCATCGTGACAGTTGCTGTCTTTCCATAGGAGTGTTTAAACCATTTGCATTTAATGTGATTATTGAGAAATTTGGATTTAATTTACCATCTTGCTGTTTGTTTTCTGTCTTCTTTTGGATTAATTGAATAGTTTTATAACTCTATTACTTTCCATTGTTGGCTTTGGCTACAACTTTTATTTTGGCCATTGCCTTAGGGGTTATAGTACACATCTTTAACTTACCAGAGCCTACATTACACAATTTCATGCATAATATAAGAACCTACAACACTATATGTTTCATACAGTGCATAAGGGTGCACCAGGTTAATTTCTGTGCCATAGGATTTCCCACACTGTTGTTCAATGGCTATGTCAGTACAATTTCACTCTTTTAAAAAATTATTTTTTGTAGAGACAGGGTCTTGCTATCTTACCTGGGCTGGTCTCAAACTCCTGGCCTCAAGGGATCTTCTCTCCTTGGCTACCCAACGTGCTGTGATTACAGGCATAAGCCATCATGCCTTGCCAAATTTCACTCTTAAATTATGTTTGTTTGAGTTTAATCTGTAATACAAATTTTGATTATGTTTCACATTACTTTCCCTGATACCACTTTGAAGTCTACCTAAGTTAGACAGCCCTACCAGAAAACAATTGGTATTAAGTTTCTCTCTCCTGAACTAGGTATGGTTTTGAGAAAACGTGAGAAGAACTCTAAAAAGTAAATGATAAAAAGAGTAACTAGCTGATATCAGGTTAAAATTTAAGTTATAATATTTTACAAGTAATAAAACAGGATTTTCTCTTTTCCAATGTAGAAGAGTAAGGAAGCTTTTACTATGTAATCTCAGAGAGTTATAAAAAAAGTTTATAGTTTTCTACAAAACATATGTATGTATTTATATAACTTTATTAGTTGGAAAGTATTTTAAAAATAAGAATCTTAGCTACACTGCCATAAACAATGGCAAATGGATTAAACAAATAGTTATTGAATGACTATTCTATGCTAGGCATTGCTTGGGTCTTGAGATACATTCTTTAAAAAAAATTGTTTTCCTTAATTATTCCAAAACAACTGACTATTTCAAAATGGCAGACTATTTTTTGCTCTTAATTTTGGATGGTTTAATTTCACATTCTAGATATATTTAAAACTTTTAAATTAATTTATTCAATTCAATGACAGACATTTTTCTTTTATTTTTGGTTCAGGTATAATCATTTTGTATATTTAAGGGACAGAGAGTGATATTTTGGTACATGTATACAATGTGTAATGATTAAATCAAAGTAGTATATTCATCATCTCCAACATGTACTCTTTTTATTGTGAATATTCAAAATCCTCTATTCTAGCTTTTTGAAAATATACAATAAACAATGGTTAACTATATTTACCCTGCAGTGCTATAAAACACTAGAATTTATTTCTCTCATCTAGCTGTAATTTGTATCCATTTACCAACCTGTCCCTATCTGGTCCTCCCTCCTATCCTTCCCAGCCTCCCATAACCACAGTCCTACTGTCTACTTCTATGAGCTCCATTTTTTTAAAGTTTCTACATATGAGTAAGAACATATGGTATTTCTCTTTCTATGCCTGACTTATTTCACTAAACATAATGTCCTCCAGGCTCGAGTGATAGACTTTTCTCTATCATCCTAACTGTTCAGCATGAAGTTTTTAAAAAAGTGATTGATTTTAACAGAATTCCTGACTTCCAGCCAATTTTAATGCCACATAGATATGTATTACAAGAACATAAATGTATGAATAATAAAATGTAAAAATTTTCTTTGGAATTTGTAACCAAATTAACAAAATTACCTACTGTAATTGAACCTGAACTAGAATCCTGTTTATAAATACCATCACGTGTATAATTGTTCAGTTATAATAAGGTGAGTGGAGTTTTTCTGCTTAGTTTCAAATTAAACACAAAGTATTTATTTTGTCTACTGATTATATTTTATTTGCATTTTCCAATATTTCTTTTTATTGCTGAGTAGCATTCTATCATATGGATATACCACTGTTCATTTATTCATCACCTGTTGAAGGACATTTGATTTATCATTAAATATAATACTGAGTTTCTTCTCTCTACTGAACTAGGTATAGTTTTGAGAAATGTTCCAGAAATGCCTATTTCTGAAAGGGAAATATTGTGAGACAAAATTAAATTTTTAGGCAAGTGTAGTAAATGCCATGTAGTAAAATTTCCATCAAAATATTTTCATGGGTACTGAAGGAAATATTATGAGCCAGTTCTTAAGCATATTTTTGGGGAAGTGCTTAAAAGGTCTGAGAATGCTAAGGATGCTCCAGAAAGTACTTCCCTTTTTCCAACTCAAACCTAACTTACTATGATATAAGGCTATTTTTCTGTGTTTTAGGTACAAACTCACTGTCGAAAGTACTTTGACTTTTAAGAGTTGAGAAAAACACATTTTAATAATCCTTAAAGCAAATAGTTTCTTGCAAAATTATTATTGCTTTTTAAAAGTTGCCTTTTTGTTTTTTTCTTTTTGGAGACAGTGTCTTGCTCTGTCACCCAGGGTGAAGTGCACTGGTGCGATCATAGCTCAGTGTAACCTTGAATTCCTGGGCTACAATCCTCCCAGCTCAGCGTCCCAAGTAGCTCTCATGTACCACCATGTCCAGCTATTTTATTTATTTATTTATTTTTTTGGAGAGACAGACATGGCATTTATTAACACTTGCCTAAAAATCTTATTTTGTCTCATAATAGTTCCCTTTCAGAAATAGGCATTTCTAGAGAATTTTAGTATAGAGAGAAAACTTAGTATTATATTTAATAACAACTCAAATGTCCTTCAGTGGGTGATGAATCCATATGATAGAATGCTACTCAGAAATAAAAAGAAACAAAATATTGGAAAATGCAAATTTAAATATATTGAGTAGGCAAAATAAATACTTTGGGCATACTGCATTGCCCAGGCCTGGTCTTGAACTCCTAGGCTCAAGCAATCTCCTGCCTCAGCTTCCCAAAGCACAGGTATTACAGGCATGAGTCACCGCGTCCAGCCAAAAAGTTGATTTTTTTAAATTAATTTTTTCTTTTTTTGATATGGAATCTCACTCTGTCACCCAGGCTGGAGTGCAGTGGTGCCATCTTGGCTCACTGCAACCTTCGCCTCCCGGGTTCAAGCGTTTCTCATGCCTCAGCCTCCTGAGTAGCTCAGATTACAGGCTTGTGCCACCATGCCCAGCTAATTTTTGTATATATTTGTGTGTGTATACACACACACACACACACACACACACACACACATATATATATATATATATTTAGTAGAGATGGCGTTTCACCTTGTAGGCCAGGCTGGTCTCAAACTCCTGAGCTCAGGTGATCCACCTGCTCAGCCTCCCAAAGTGCTGGGATTACAGGCATGAACCACCACGCCTGGCCAAAAGTTGGTATTTTTAACATAGAACTTTGTTATTCACACTAAAGATTATTCTAAAGGGTTTTGATAACAGAGTTTGATAAGTGAATCCCCAAAAATTGTACCCAGATTTGTTTTAAAGGAAACATAATCAAACAAAGAAGTTAGACTGTAGCTGGGGAGTTCTACAACTTATATATCTACAACAGATTGAAAACAAACGGGAAGGTGTAAAACATTCTTGCCAAAGGGTTAAGATCAATCAAAAATATCACACCAGACCAAAGAATAATGGAATCATGTATTGTCTGTAGACATGCATCTCTGTGCAGTAAGAGCTTGATCCTAAGGTTATTAGTAAGTTAAGATTTAGCTCCTGCAGTGGACTCCAGGTGAGCCAGTTCATGATTATTCATTTAACATGCCAAATCAGTGACTAAACTACACAATAATTTGATTGACAAGTGCTGTTACTAAGATTAGTGCCAAAGGTATGCTTAGTTCAAGGTACACCATGTTAAGATTGAGTCTCTCATCACAGGATTGAAACACAAGGCCAGACCCTGCTTAGTGAGCTGGTCTGCTGTACCTTTCAGAGGTAGATTACCTTTTCCAAGCTATCAGAATCCATTTCCAAATGCCATCTGCTGGGAGGCCAAAGGAAGTGGAAAAATCAGTCTCTTGCTCTTAAAGTGATTAAAAATCTAAGAGACAGAAGCTATGCAATAAGATCTATTATCCCTCATGGTTGGTAAGCTGTAGACAATCAAATACTGCTGTTAAGCATCCATGTATGTTTACAGAATTAGAAATAAAAACAGGAGAATGGCGTGAACCCAGGAGGCGGAGCTCGCAGTGAGCTGAGATCCGGCCACTGCACTCCAGCCTGGGCGACAGACCAAGACTCCGTCTCAAAAAAAACCAAAAAAAACAGTTTTAACTCTACGTGTCATAACATATAGTGATAAAATGTATTTGTAATGATTCAAAAAACACATATTTTACAGTGCCTCAAAGTCACCATTGCAACCAATTGTCCTCATATTTACTGATCAGTTCAGACCTGCTAAGGGCCCTTTATTAGCTCAGTAGAGACCAAGCCCCTGTAAAAAAGGAGCAGACTCTATGAAGGGAATTTCTCCACCTGGGTTTTCCCTAATCCACCCTCAAGGAGAAGCCCCTGTCTTTGGTGGTCCCCAGTTACGATTCCCTTATACTCTGATCTGTTTCTATGCCTTTATGTTCTGGCACCCCAGGATGAAATCATCTGTTGGAAACGTTTTGTTATTTTCCCAGTCTTATTCTTATCCAGACGCAGTCTTAGGTTCTCCCTTTGTTGTGTACCTCAAGCCCACAGCAAGTCTTTGTTCATTTCTTTGCTGATCCCTGAGAAATGGAGGTTATTATACTGGAAGTCCCTCATCACAGGATACACTACTACTGCCACTTCCAAGCTTTAACGAAAGAGGGCCTTCCAGTGGCTCTATGGCAAAAGACAGACTCATAAACATGAGAAGGAGTTGGGGAGCGCTGGGTAACCTAGACTAGCCCAGCAAGCCCATCCCCCAGCCAGGGCCTTCCGCTTGTATGTGTATGGCAGTTTGAGCCTTCTATTTGAAAGGGGCCCAGGGTGCAGAATTACCATAACTAGCATCGCTGTTGAGAAAGGTTTGCTGCATATTCCAAATATGCTGCTAATATAGAAGTGACATTCTTTATCATTATATCCAGAAAGTGAAAGAATCATCTGGAATTTCAGAGAAAAACCATTGAAAAACAGTATGAACAAATCACAAAAGAGAATACGTAAAGGCTAAGACATAGTTTCTTGAAAAAGTATCCTTCCATAGCAATAAAAAATACCTAATAAAGTAAATTATAATTTTCTTCCTGTAACAGTAGTAAATAATTTTAAAAAATAATTCTTTCTTGCAATGATATGAGAAACAAGAATTGCTAGTACAAATGTGAATTAGTAAACTATTTCTAAAAACCAACTATGTGATTTTTATCAAGAACATTAAAATGTTTATAATTTTTGATGCAATAATTCTATTTAGGAGTATCTATGCTGGGGAAGTAATCAGAGATAGTGACAAATATTTATACAAAAAAAGTCCTTTTCTGAATTATTATAGAAAAAAAGAAGTAGCCTAAAGGAAAATGAATGGTAATAATAAAAAGAAATGTTACTCAGCCATGTACACATTTAAAAAGAAAGACATAAGGAAATGTTCATAATCTAGTATTTAATAAAAAAAAAGTGTGTATGTGTGTATGCAGTAGAAAGACTAAACATACACACACATAGCCTACACACTCTTTGGAAAAATATACTAGATAAGCATTACTATTTTTCACTTTTAAAGATTGTCAGTTATGTATACAGTGAAATTTAGCACATGGATAAAATTTAATTTTAATTGAAAGTATGGCATGTTTATATAATGCATTTTGTGAATCCTTGTAACATGTTTTCACCAAATATTTTCATAAAGTCAATACTCAATTACTTTACACTTTTTTTCTAGGGCCTAATGTGAGATTAGTTGTACATAGTTCCCACTCTTTTGAAATACCAGGGGATAGAAAGAAAAAGGAGGAGAAACAATACTGGAGTGTTAGTTTTATTAGTCTGTGACACTGCTCTGCCCAATGGCAATCTCATTGTTTCACTGCTCCCTAACCTCTCTATGATCAGGAGGAGCCTGGGGAATAATTGCTTCCTTTTTGTCAAGATAACAATGTGAAAACTTACTTTGTAAACTGAGCAAAAACAACTTAAATGAGATAATAAAGTACAAGGTCAGAACATATGCATCTAAATATGGAAAGAGAATAAGGTGAGAAATGAGAGAATGTATGCATCCATTGCCTGGAAAAAAAATGAGCATCAAAATAACTACTATTCCCAGAGGTCAGACAACTTAATGCCTTTGAGGTTATATGGTCTGGGCTCTATTCCCAGCTCTGTGACTTACCAACTGTGTTGTTTGGGACAAACTGCTTTTTTTTTTTTTTTTTTTTTTTTCCTGAGATGGAGTCTCACTCTCTCTCCCAGTCTGGAGCGCAGTGGCGCAACCTTGGCTCACTACAAACTACACCTCCTGGGTTCAAGTGATTCTCCTGCCTCAGCCTCCCGAGTAGCTGGGACTACAGGCGCGTGCCACCAACGCCCAGCAAGGTTTTGTATTATTAGTAGAGACGGGGTTTCACCATGTTAGCCAGGATGGTCTTGATCTCCTGACCTCGTGATCTGCCCGCCTCAACCTCCCAAAGTGTTGGGATTACAGGCGTGAGCCACCGTGCCTGGCCTGCTTTATGCTTTTTAAGCTTATTTTTATTTTGTAGGATTCTGCTTAGCTCTAAAGGCTGTGGTAGTATTCAATGAGATTTATATACTGTATAAAGCATTTACTTTCCCAGCAAATCAGAACAATTAGAGGAAAGGGGGAAGGGTGTTGATGATGATAGTACAAATGGTGGAGGTGTCTGTGATCATTAAGGTGAATGATTTATCTTCAGACATGTAAAATGACTTCTCCCCTCCTTTATTTCTCATCTATGGCACACCATTTAATTATCAGTTTGTCTTGAACAGCAAAAATTGACCAGAGAACAGGATTATAATGAAGACATAATCATGGTATAAAATGTTTTATGGGAAAATATTATTTCATCTTAGAGAAAACACAAGTATTGTTTTCAAAATTTATAAATCTTGACCTTTCATTAATAACGTGGCATTGTATATCAAAAGTGTTAATATCATATTTAAAAATAAAACATTGAGCTGAATTTAAATAATTTAACTTGGCTAAATTAGTGGAGTCTAATTGATGGAATCTAATATTAATAGGGAGAGACAAGGTAAGGAGAGAAGAGGTAGCAAACATTCCAAAAGTTATCTCTTTCTGGATTATGGAGGAGATAGCTTCTTTCATTTTTCACATTTCCTTTTGTTGTATTTGATATTTTCAATAATGTATTTATGACTATGTATTGCTATGACAATCAGAAAAAAATTAAAATTATCTCATGTTTTAGTTTCTGCATCAGGTATGTTTCTATAGGCCTCAGAAGGTAGCTGCCAGATGAACCGAATATATTTTAGCAGTCACCAGACACATGAACTCAGCCCCCTTCACCAACCCTGATCCCAAACCATCACTTGTAATCCTCTCTGCACCATCATTTTCCTTGTAAGGAAGGAAACCAGGGGCACTAAGTGAGTTGTTGGGCTGCATAGTGAGTGGAATTGCACCCCTCCTCCTTCCTCCTCTCCCCACAAAATGCCCACATCTCACCTACTGGAACCCATGAATATGACCTTAATTGGAAAAGGGATCTTTGCAGATGTGATTAAGTTAAAGATCTCAAGAAGAGATCATCCTGGATTACCTGGCCCACCTAGATTCAATAACGAGTATCCTTATTGTCCTTATAAGCCACAAAAGAGAAGCCACAGGGAAGGAAAAGAAAGTCATGTGAAGGGGGAACAGAGGTCAGAGTGATTAGGCGCAATCCAAGGAATTCCAAGAGCCACCAGAAGCTGGAAGAGGCAAGGAAGGATTTTCTCCTGGAGTCTTTGGAGGGAGAGCAATTTTGCCCATACATTATGGGCCTCTAGAACTGAATGGTGACAGAAATCATTCTGTTGTTTCAAGCCACCCAATTTGTCATAATTTTTTGCAACAGCCTCAGAAAACTCACACAGGCCATGGGGAAATTAACCGCCTATGAAATAACTTCTCTAAGTCAGCATCAAGTAAGCCCACTACACCCTTTCCTTAGTAGAGCTACAATCTCCTCAGAGCTCCTGCTCTACAGGGCGGGTTACAAATCAGCACCTCCTTTTTCCATACACTTCTTCCCTTCTTTCCTGATCTTGGAAAGTGTTTCTCAGCCTGAGGTCACAGATGCCTAGGGACAGAATGCTGTGGCAGCCATGCATCTTTAGAATCCTTCTAGGCACTCGTCCATCTCCAGTGTATGAGTTAGAGTTTTGCCAATATTTGTAGGTGGGGTTAGTGAAATAAAATGCTTATTTCAAATGGTTCTCGTGTTTGGGTGGATATGTATGTTCTCAAGAGATGTTAAACAAGTGTCACCTTAAGGGAAATGTAAAGAGGTCTTTACATTTAAAAGATTGAGGCCACTGCCTTAAAATGAACAGCAACATCATTCATCCAGTGTAGAAAGAATCATTCCATCCTCTGTACCGGCTTACTAACTACTGCACGTTGGTGTTCAAATTTGCCATTAATTCCAGCATTGAAGGATGTGTGGATAAATGAATGACTTTCAAAACCCTGTGATTCCTTTATAAAAGACTATCATTTGTGTATTAGGCCACAGAGAATACAAAAATGAATGTGCAATTAAATGGACTGAATCTTTTAAAAAATTGATCAATTAAGGAGACAATATATCATTGGTTGTATCTTGGATCACTTTTTAGGTTTAGGAATCTTGGGTGAGCTACCTAATCTCATTCAGCTTTGGCTTCCTAAACTGTAAAGTGAGCTCTTCCATGGAGCTGTAGAGAAGACTAAGTGAGAGAGTGATGTGAATGGCCCATGAGGGGGCCCAATGCACAACAGATACAGTAACTTCAGCCTGCCTCTTTGCTCTCTATATGGGCTGCATCCATGAGTTAGTGACTTTGCAATCACTAGAGGAACTCTAGGGAGAAATACTAACTCTCCCAACCCAGATGTGAGTTATTTGGTTCTGTTTGGTATGCCAAAACAGGTAATTTACGTGAAAGGTGGTTGTGTCCTCGTTGGTTTTTAGGAGAATGTTCAGAACCATATCAAAGTTATTGGCTCATATATGATTAGAAAGAAATCTCTGACTTTCTGTAAACAGACCCATTGTTTCTCTAGTATTTGAAAATTACTATCTTGTTTCATAAACAAACCTATATACTCAAATTTACACAAACTTCTTTGTTTCAGAGGCAAAATAACTGACTAAATATAAAGCCAATGGGAAGATGGGGTGGAGTGAGGCATTTTCTAATGCAATCTGTCAAACCTGAGGGTGGGTTTTATACTCATGGTCTTTTTTCAGTGAGACAAACCTGGTCTGTTTATTAGGTTTATTTAAGTAATTAGTTGTAAAATGTAGTTGGAATTTTTTAAGCCTATGGTAGTTATTCTTTATGGGTCTGGGGCCTGAACAAAAATATTTCTTTAAGTTTTTTATTTGAAAATTGCTTTCTTCAGGTGAGCTCTGGCAAACACTGTAAAAAATGTATAAATCTGGAACACTAGGAAGTATAGAAAAGGGAAGGAAATTACCTCACCTTGGCAGGAGGCACAATGTTACTTTCTTTAAATAAAATGCATCCTCTGTCCTGACTCACCCAGCACAGCCCAATTGAGCATTTCATTGTATTCTGTCACTTGGCCCTGCCAGCCAGAGAAGGGAGCTGACACTGTGTACCTGAGGGCACAAAGAGCCTATGTGTCCCCACTCGGGTTTTCATATCCCTTAGAGGGCTTGAGGGGAGAGCTGCTTTGCTATTTTTCTCAAGCCCTGTCACAAATGGTCTTTGACAGAGATGCCTAGAAGGCCTGAGCAAGTACTGCTGGAGCTGGTGGGGACCAGAGGTACCACATGCCCATGACGCAGGAGGTGGAAGGGGGCTCTCTCTGAAGGCACCAGTTATTGTCCCTGCCTCCGGCCAAGAAAAGCCCTTTGTCAGGGGAAAAGCAAACATCCATGACTGAATGGAAGGGAAGTGCTGACAGAAAGAAGGACCAGGCTTAAGAGAATACAAGGACAGGTCACAGAAGTCTCATGCCAACTCTGGCCAAGGGCTACAACGGTTTCCATAACTTTCCAGTCAGCCAGGTGGTGGATTTTGTAATGAGAGAACATTTTCCCCAAGCCTTTTTCCATGCATTTTCTCTGCGATTCCAAAAGAGCCTGTGTCTAGTGGGTACAGTGGTAAGGAGTCATCCCTGTATTAGTGCCACACTTGGCATATGCAGCACATCTTCCTTATCGGTGATTCCAATGATGATAATTCTGCACCTTTGCATTTCTACACATAATGACTAGCACAATTCATTGTGGCATTTTGATAGTTAAGAATTAAGCTATTAAATATAAACTGTAAATATATGCCACAATCGGGCACCTGTAATCCTAGCTACTCAGGAGGTTGAGGCACAAGAATCCCTTAGAACCCAGGAGGCGGAGGTTGCAGTGAGCCGAGTTCGCACCACTGCACTCCAGCCTGGGTGACAGAGTGAGACTTTGTCTCAAAAAAAAAAAATATATATATATATATATATGTGTATATATATATATACACACACACACACACATATACATATATATATGCACATGGCACAATTATTAGACAGCAGGTTTAGCATGGTTCTTTTTTAATACAGCAAGTGACCCTGATGTTTCTTGAACTCCCTGTTTTAGCCCTAGAGGATTGTTAAGAGAAGCCAAATTTATTGCAGCCTCTGATAATGTGATTCAAAAAGCATCCATTTCACCATATCATTCTCATATCAGCCTCCATGGCCAACAGTGTTTTCTCATCTCAGTGTCACTGGCACATGGCAAGGACAACTAAAAGTCACATGTATCCAGGCTAAGGCACACTTCAGAGAAACACAGGCAATTCTCTCCCTTATGAGGAAATGTGTATCACTTGTGTGAGTCTCTCCATAGGAATGAAGATCAAGGTAGTAAAACATGTATTTTCTTATTGCTATTGAAGACTTCAGGGTCTTAAGAAGTATTTCAAGGAAGGAGTTCTGATTAGAAAAGTTTCTAATGAGAGTCCCTGTAGTTTGACAAAAGGAAATGATATTTGACAATAAAGGTGATGAATGGAGCTGTGGAACAGAGGCCAATGAAATTCATTTCTTCCCTTTCCTCTGGAGAGTTAGTAATGAGGCCAATGAGTTTCTCCAGCTTCTCAAACTGAAATTTTACTCTGTCAATCATTGACTTCTCTCCTAATAAAAACAAAATAGAATACAGCTCTTCAAATTCTTGTTACAAATATTCCATCAGGTCTTTCAAGGGAATCGGAGCTGGATAATATATACCCCACTATGTAATAGCAGAGTCATGACAGCAGAAGTAGTGAGTCTACAAACGGACCTTCTCTCATTTATTTTAAAAATCTGCTTTATAACATTTACCTTAGTGAAATTTGATATGAGGTAAAGAATACAGAGATTATGTGTGAATTCATGTGAATGAATTATGAAACATAGTAGTTGGAATATCTAAGTGAAATTGTGAGTTAGTGATGATGAGGAGGGAACTATATAAATGAAAACAACAACAATCTTTAAACAAATATCTAAGATGGAAAAGTATGAGGATCATTTGATCAAGAGCATCCAATATATATGGAGTAGAGTATAAAAGCATGAAATACAAGTAGATTGGAGCATATTGTAGATGATCTTGCATGTCTAAGGGTGAGTCAATTCTCTACTCAGTGGGCAAAAGGAAATTATGACAAGTTTTAAAAATAAAATGCCTTTTTGGAGTTTTACCCCATTGACAGTCATGGTTTGGATTCGAGGAGGAAAGGCAGTAGTCAGACATCCAATTTGAGGATTTTGGAAATAATCTGAGTGAGATATGATTAGGACTTACATTAAGATGGCCACAATGGTAATAAAAAGGTAGGGACATGGGTGTGAGCGGTTGTAGAATAATTTTCTCCTCTAATCTATGTCTTCCTTCACCCGTCTATATCTAAACATAACTGTAGTTTAAAGATAGAGAAACCAAGGGAGATGTTGATGGGTCGTTAAAAATAGATATGAAAAGAGAGACATGGAGGAAGCTAATTTCAATAGAAAATGCATAAGATGTTAATAAAAATGTTAATCACTCAGATCCAGCTTGTCTCGAGCAATTGTGTAAAGTGTTTCCTTTGTAGACAATTTTAAGTAAAAAGTTGAGTCCATTTAAAGAGAAATCTTTAATAAATTAAAGAATATGGCAGAAACATCAAGTTGCTTAACAAATGGCTAAAGTTTGAACAACACTGATTTAGATGAACAGGACTGACTTTGCTATGCCCTAAAATTATATTGTGCTTTCCTGCACTGACTTGTGCAATGACCCACCTGACATCATTTGCCCACATCTTCATATCTAATATGAGGCTGTCCAGGTATAGGAGGATCTGTTACCAATTGCTTAAAAGAAAAACAAAATAGCAAAACAAAAAACCTGAAATGGTAGAGTAGCCACCACTAGCACTGTATAATTCAAATAAGCATGAATTGTATTTTTTGCTTTCATTATTCATATGATTAAATTGTGTCACCCTAACAAAATCACCATCTCCCTAAGGCTAAGATAGCTAGAAACTATTGTGGATAAAGCCTGGGTTCAGAATTAAGCCCTGACTTCAAATTCGGGTTCTGTCACTTAGCATCTGTGTGAACTCCAGCAAATCCTCTGGCCACTTTGAGCCCTAAGGAGGATCATAATGCTGGCTCCATGGGGTAGCCTCCCTTAGAGGTTGACAGGGACCATATCTGGTTCTGCCTCCCAGCACTCGTGCGAGGCGTGGCTCCTGCTTGCTCTCCAGCCCCGTCTCCTCTGCCAGGCTGCTCCCTTACTGTGATCTCACTGTGATCCTTCCTCCCTGCTCTTCTCCCTGTCCCTCAAGGTCCCCTTTTCATCCCACCTTGGGACCTTGGTATGTGGTTCTCTTCTGCCTGGAGTTCTCTTATTTCAGGTGTCTTGCATTCCTCACATCAAATAATCGTCAGCTTAAACGTAATCTCTCCAGGGGTGATTTGCCAGCTACCTTATCAAAAACCACTACCATCACCACCAACAACCCTCTTTATCTCCTCCCATTTAAATTGTATTTATCATTTCCCAATTACCATCTGAAGTTGCATCAAGATTGCTATCAGAAATTGCCTTGCATTTACTTTCTCATTGATTGTCTGTTCTCCCATAGAATGGAAGGATTTTGTCTCTCTAGTTCAGCACTCTATCCCCAACACCTGGAACAGCATCTGATGCCTATTGGGTACTTGGAAAATACTAAATATCATTATTATTAATAAATGAATAAAACGAAATAATTATAAAGAAATTTTGAAAAACCAACGTGGAATTTACTGAGTACTTGCTAAGTACTAAGTGGAGAGAGTTTCAAACAATGTAAAAAAAATAGTTTGCCCTAGGTGGGTCATATACGCATAAAAAATTGCCATTTGCTATTTTTCTTCCTTGTTTTCTGATTGGAAGTTACTAGTAGATCACTGTAGATTGTAATTACAGGGGAGGGCACAGAAGACATTAAGCCGATAGAGAAGCCTGGGAAGGCTTCAGCAAGAAGACAGTGGAAAGGCCCTGGAGGCTGGGCCCCAAGCTGGCAGTCAGTGTGTCTAAGACTGTTCAAGGTCCTCATGACAGATCCCATCAGAGCCGCATGTGCCACGTGTCTGCTCACTGCCTGGTGCTAGCACATCCCCAGGTAAGAGCATGGGACGTAAGTCTTTTGTGCCTTCTGTTTGCCTCATGTCTCCAGTCAGGCTCTTCGGGAGAATGCATGTGAGCATGTGTGTTTCTTTTCCTTGGCTCCCAAATCACATCAGTCCACTCCTGGTACTTGGCAACCCAGCATGCTTCCTCCCACTAACGACAAGCCTGTCTGCAAAACAGAACAACATCTTTGAGATGGGGTGTTTATCTGGGCAGCACACAGCCTCTGCAGCCCACAGGGGCCCCTCCTTCAAAGGCATTGCTGAGCAGGGCTCACCTGATGAAAGGCTGAACTGTGCATGCTTGACTTGATTTACGGGCAACGGCCAGCTCATTAGGCGCACTGGCCTGAGGAAGCCAGCCGGCTGTGGGGACAAATGTTTTTGGAGCTCTGTGGTGCCCACAGGGCTGCTTGCAGCTTGGGGACAGGAGTACAATGGGGACAGTGATAAGGAGCTCTGGAATCCATGCCTGGCTCAGGGAGCGTTAAGTACCCACGAGATTGATATCTAGGGTGCAAAGGCTGTAAAAATTAGATTAACTGAGCTCAGCTGTGCTCACTGAAGGATTAGGTTGCAGCTGGTGCTGAAACATTAGCAGTCAGACCTCAGAGATGGGGGAAAGTCTCACACTGGAAGGGAGGGAGTAAGAGGAATCATCTCTCAGCATGCCTGCTCCCCAGGAAAATGATAGCTTATAAAGGTAGTCTTGCATTACCCATAATCCTCTAGAACACCAGTAAGAAAGCAAGCTATATGTTCCTTGAGATATGGCGTTAGAAATTGGGAGCACATCTTCTATTCCTGGCTAAGTCACCAGGAACAAACTGCTTTTAAAACATTCCCAACTTCCTCCTAAGACCAAACAATAAAAAATATTTCAGATAACCTGAAAAACAAGTCAACTCTGAATTCTAGTATTTTGTTTCAGATATGAGTTCCAATATTCCCAATTGTCCACTGATGATTTTTCTGTGGCCCTGGACCTTGGTCTCCCAAGTTCATCTCCTTAGAAAATATCTTCACCTGGAAGATTTTCTACAAAAATTCCTCACATTCCCAGTTGGCTGCTTAGGTGACAAGTCTAGTAGACTTCACATTCCACATCGCATACAGTACAAGAAGGATGACATGTTTCCCACCAGAAGCCCATTGCTTCATGTTAATTTTGAAAGGAATAGCTCTTAAGTATACTCTTCAGTAAACTGTCGACTCTTTTCACCTCTTTTGATGAAGCTTCTTTTAAAAGTTACCATTTATTGAACATTTACTATGTGCCAGGCACTGTGCTAATGCTTTCTGTAACGAGGCGAATCATTATCCAAATTTATATGTGTTGTTCAAGAGTAATTATTAGTAAAGCTACTTACTTTCTCAAAAGCATCTAGGTTTGTATTATAAATGCTTATGCTCAGCATATATATAATTCACAGATTAGATGTACACATGTGTTATTATTAACTAGGTGCTCCACCAGTGGGGATATAGTGAACAACAATAAAGGTTCTGACTATAAAACTGAACATGAAAAATAGAAGAAACAAAGCCTGATAAATAAAAGCCCGCTTCTCACAATGTTTCTTATTCAGAATGTGAATGCCATTTGAGAGTTAGTTTAAAGCTGGCACAAAAGAGATCACTGGCTTTTTAAACTGAGAATTGCAGAAGGTTTACCTCAAGGAAGGCAGTTTGCTGGGGGGTGATACCTTGCACGATGGAATAAGGACTCACAGAAAATAGATGACTGAGTTATCAGCCCTCACCCCATCATGGACCAGTCCCATGATCCAAGGGAAATCATTTCATTTGTCTTTCAAGGTACGTATGTTGTTCTGTTGATTTTTTGAACAAGGAAACACTGGAAGTTTAACAAGGAACTGAAAGAAAAGGGTTATCTATGGGGTATTTTGGAATGAAGTGGAGAGGAAAGGGAATTATGTGAGATTTAGAAATCAGTGTATGCCTATTTATGTTTTATTAATTTTTATTTACTTTTTATGTATATCTTTTTTATTTCAATAGGTCTTTGGGGAACAGGTGGTGTTTGGTTACATTAATAAGTCTTTAGTGGTGATTTCTGAGATTTTGGTGCACCCATCACCTGAGCACTGTACGCTATACCCAATATGTAGTATTTTATTCCTTAAACCCCTCCCACCTTTTTCCCCAAGTCCCCAACGTCCATTGGATCATTCTTATGCCTTTCCTCCTCATAGCTTAGCTTCCACTTATGAATTAGTACATACAATGTTTGGTTTTCCATTCCTGAGTTACTTCACTTAAAATAATGGCCTCCAGTTCCATCCAGGTTGCTGGGAATGCCATCATTCTTTACTTTTTATGGGTGAGTTGTATTCTATTTGTGTGTGTGTGTGTACACACACATACATATATATATATATATCATATTTTCTTTATGCACTTGTTGATTGATGGGCATTTGGGCTAGTTCCATATTTTTGCATTTGCGAATTGTACTGCTGTAAATGTGTATGCAAGTATATTTTTCATATAATGACTTCTTCTCCTCTGGGTAGATACCCAGGAGCGGGATTGCTGGATCAAATGGTAGACCTACTTTTAGTTCTTTACGGAATCTCCATGGTGTTTTCCATAGTGGTTGTACTAGTTTACATTCCCACCAATAGTCCAGGTATGGTGGCTCATGTCTGTAATCCCTACACTTTGGGAGTCCAAGACAGGTGGATCATTTGAGGCCAGGAGTTCAAGACTAGCCTGGCCAAAATGGTGAAACCCTGTCTCTACTAAAAATACAAAAAAAAAAAAAAATTAGATGGGCATGGTGGTGCACGCCTGTAATCCCAGCTACTTGGGAGGCTAAGGCATGAGAATCACTTGAACCCAGGAGGCAGAGGTTGCAGTGAGCCAACATTGCACCACTGCACTCCAGCCTGGGTGATAGAGTGAGACTCTGTCTCAAAAATATTAATAAAAATAACAATAACAACATTCCCACCAACAGTGTAAAAGTGTTCCCTTTTCCCCATTTCCATGCCAACACTTATTATTCTTTGATTTTTTGATTATGGCTATTCTTTTGGGAGTAAGAGGGTATCGCATCATGGGTTTGATTTACATTTCCCTGGTAACTAGTGATGTTGAGCATTTTTTCATATGTTGTTGTCCATTTATATATCTTCTTTTGAGAATTGTCTATTTATGTCCTTAGCCCACTTTTGGATGGGATTGTTTGATTTTTTTTTTTTTTCTTGCCGATTTGAGTCCCTTGTAGATTCTGGGTATTAGTTCTTTGTCGGATGTATAGATTGTGAGGATTTTCTCCCACTCTGTGGGTTGTCTGTTTGCTAATTATTTCTTTTGCTGTGCAGAAGCTTTTTAGTTAAGTTCCATCTATCTATCTTTGTTTTTGTGGCATTTGCTTTTGGGTTCTTGGTCACAAAGGCTTTGCCTAAGCCAGTATCTACAAGGATTTTTCCAATGTTATCATCTAGAATTTTTATGGTTTCAGGTCTTAGATTTAAGTCTTTGATCCATCCTGAGTTGATTTTTATATAAGGTGAGAGATGAGGATCCAGTTTCATTCCTCTACATGTGGCTTGCCAATTATCCCAAAACCGTTTGTTGAATACGGTATCCTTCCCCCACTTTATGTTTTTGTCTGCTTTGTCAAAGATCAGTTGACTGTAAGTGTTTGGTTTTATTTCTGGGTTCTCTATTCTGCTCCATTGGTCTATATGCCTATTTTTATACCAGTACCATGCTGTTTTGGTGACTATGGCCTTAAAGTACAGTTTGAAGTCAGGCGACCTGATGAATCCAGGTTTGTTCTTTTTGCTTAGTCTTGATTTGGCTATGCAGGCTCTTTTTTGGTTCCATATGAATTTTAGACTTGTTTTTTCTAGTTCTGTGAAGAATGGTGGTGGCATTTTGATGGAAATTGCATTGAATTTGTAGATTTCTTTTGACAGTATGGTCACTTTCACAATATTGATTCTACCCAAGCATGAATATGGGATGTGTTTTCACTTGTTGGTGTCATCCATGATTTCTTTCAGCAGTGTTTTGTAGTTTTCCTTGTAGAGGTCTTTCACCTCCTTGGTCAGGTATATTCCTACATGTTTTTTTTTTTGGCAGCTATTTTAAAAGGGGTTGAGTTATTGATTTGATTCTCAGCTTGGTCACTGTTGGTGTATAGCAGAGCTACTGATTCATGTACATTAATTTTGTGTCCTGAAACTTTGCTGAATTCATTTATCACTTGTAAAAAGCGAGGAGCCTTTAGGGTTTTCTAGGTATATGAGGTATACGATCATGTCATCAGCAAACAGCAACAGTTTGACTTCCACTTTACTGATTTGGCTGTCCTTTATTTCTTTCTCTTTTCTGATTGCTCTGGCTAGAACTTCCAGTACCATGGTGAATAAAAGTGGTGAAAGCAGGCATCCTTGTCTTATTCTAGTTCTCAGGGGAAATGCTTTCAACTTTTCCCTGTTCATTATAATGTTGGCCATGGGTTTGTCATAGATGACTTTTATTACCTTAAAGTATATCCCTTCAGTTCTGATTTTGCTGAGGGTTTTAGTCATATGGGATGCTAGATTTTTGTCAAATGATCACATGATTTTTGTTTATAATTCTGTTTATGTGGTGTATCACATTTATTGACTTGCATAGGTTAAACCATTCCTACATCCCTGGTATAAAACCCACTTGATCATGGTGGATTATCTTTTTGATATGCTGTTGGATTCAGTTAGCTAGTATTTTGTTGAGGATTTTTGCATCTATGTTCATCAGGGATATTCATCTATAGTTTTCTTTTTTTGTTATGTCCTTTCCTGCTTTTCTTTCAGAACATTCCTCATTTGTAAAACATAAGCATCGAATTAGATAATGTACACAAAATTTCACTGAAAATTATAAAACCTTCAACTCATGAAGAAAGTCTACATCTCAGAGGGGTTGTGGTATTTCCCAAGTCACACATCTACCAAGTAGTAAAGGAGAAAACCAATACTCATGCCTCCCAGTCTCTACCTCAGTGCCTCTGTCACATATTCCACGTCCTTGTAAGGACTGGTAAAAAGTGCAGGTCCTTGAAAGAATGAAAAGTGAAATCAAGGAATAGCCACAAACCACTATTTAAACAGAGCCACAAAATCAAACATTTACAAATGGCAAAATTAACATTCTTGGATTAAGTTCAAAGGCAAGCAAAATGGTGTACAAGCAGAACTGCTTCAACATAGAAATTCATGGGTTGATTGTCCCGGGGTCATATTACCTCTCAGAGAACAGGACTCTCATTTAAATAACCGTAAATTCAACCAGCACAGAAATATAAGAAGACTTAACTTCTGCAAAAAGATCACTCATAACAGCAAGAAGAAGCCATTATTAACTTCTAAGAAAGCTGCACCAGTACAGTGGTAATACAGAAATCAGACTCTGGAACAGGGGTTTTAAACCAAATGCCTGCAAGGGTGAGAAATTGCATAAATGAATGAAATAGTCTGGGGAAAAAAGTGCAGAGCATTGAGACTGTGGCAAACAGAAAAGCAGATGCTATATTACTACTCAGCTTCAGTCCATTGGGGCCATGTCCAAATGCATAGACCAATGGGGTTTGAGCTGACAGTTTTTCAAGAAAAAACAAAAGTTAAGATTTTATGTAAATTCCCTCTTTTTTCTTAATGCTTACAAAAAAGTTAAAACTCTGTTCAGGCCAAACAAAATGTGTGTCTCTGGGCATCATTATGTAACCTTTGTTCATGAAAGTGGAGAGAAAACAGAAGCAGAGAGCATGTACTGAGACCAAAGCTTGGAAATGGGTGAAAGAGAAATAAGAACGAAAAACTCCAGGAAGTGTAGTAGAGCCAAAGTCGAAGCTGGTTTCCCCAAGCCATCCATGTCCACTGTGACAATGCAGAAGCTAACTCACTTTCAGCTTTAATTATCACCTTGCAATTAAGGAATATGACTAGTAAGCAAGGGTAGTCAGGAGGCCAAGAGATGGCAATGGACAAGGCAAGAGGATTTAAATAAATGTTGTCTACACCTCAGCATGACAGTGCATGTATCTTTTTAGGTGAGCCTCACACTGAGTGCAGAGAAGCAGGTGGAATCTACTCAATATTGGTTAACATGTCACTGACCAGAGCTAAATATTGCTATTATGACTTGGTTAAAGCACTCAAGAGACAAGACCAATATTGAATGCTTTCATTCACAGGATCACGTAAATATTTTTCACATGACCTGAGTCAGATAATATACTATAATTACATTTCCCATTTTGCTCATTTTTTTGCCTTCTAAAGTTAATCACTGCCTCTATTTTAATAGTTTTTTAAATTGAATTACTATTAATTTATCTCCAACCTCCATCACAACTCTGAAACTCCTCTTTCTCTAGAATGGTGACTCTTTAGGTTTGCCAAGCAACTGTGATCCTGGAAGTTGACTTCACTAGTAGCTTCCTTTGCTTCTACTCTTAGATCAAATGTCTATCTTTTTTGCTTTCACACCATATATTGGTAAAGAATACCTTCTTCCTAAGAAAAGATACAGGGTAATATGTTTTTAGATTGTTCATATTGGAAATGTATTCATTTTTCTAATATTTGATTAATAGTGGGGCTAAGTATGGAAACAAGTTTCTCTCAAGATTCTGAAAGCATTACTTCACTATCTCTTAGTTTCTGGTGCTGCTTAGAGAATTGTGTGCCATTCTGATTCTTACCCTTTGTATATGATGCACTTTATTTCTCTGGATGCACATATATAAAGAGAAAATATTATCTTTATGCTAACGTTCTAAAGTTTGTGATTCATGAAGTTTTGTCCAAATTATAAGGTTTTGTGCAGTTTTGAAGATTAGGAAAAATAACAAGTCAGCTTTGTCACTTGTTTCACTATGAATTCCAAAAAACAAAAAGAGTTACAAAACAAAGAATGTCATGTTAGCAAGGTTCCCTGATGCTTCCTGAATCTGTTGTGAAAGCTAACCTAGAATGTAATGTTCTCAACAAACTGCACAGATGAGGGCAAGGCTCGTGAACTCTGGAGCACAGGTGCACTGCCTTCTGTACAATTCAGGCTAAGTGGTAGTAGGCACATTAGATCCAGGGAGGCCCCTATTCCTGTATTCAGAAATCTTTTCTTTACCACAGTTATATCTATTGTTAGCATATTTCTTTTTTTTTTAACTTTTAAGTTCAGGGATATAAGTGTAGGTTTGTTCCATAGGCAAACTTGTGTCATGGGGGTTTGTTGTACAGAGTATTTCCTCACCCAGGTATTAAGCCTAGTACTCAGTTATTCTTCCTGATCCTCTCCATCCTTCCACCTTCCACCATCCAACAGGCCCCAGTGTGTGTTGTTCTCCATGTGTCCATGTTTTCTCATCATTTAGCTCCTGCTTATAAGTGAGAACGTGTGGTATTTGGTTTTCTGTTCCTGCATTAGGTTGCCAAGGATAATGGCCTCCAGCTCCATACATGTCCCTGCAAAAAACACGATCTTGTGCTTTTTTATGGCTACACAATATTCTGTGGTGTATATGTACCACATTTCCCTTATCCAGTCTATCACTGATGGGCATTTATGTTGATCCCATATCTTTGCTTTTGTGAACTGTGTGGCAATGAACACACATGTGTTAGCATATTCCTTACTGTGTCATCAGTCCTGTGCATATTTTCTCTTTCTAAAATTTCTTCTTAACATTAAGCAGGGCCTTTCAATCTGGAGACTTTTACCCTTTGGTTCTAGTAATTGTATTATTTATTTGAGACTTCCATCTATTCTCTCTCTTTGTGAAACTCCTATTAGTTAGATGACAGATCATTCTCAACACAAGGAAATGATAAATGTTTGAGGTGATGCATGTCTTCATTACTCTGATTTTATCATTACACATTAGATACATGTGTCAAAATATCACATGTACCCCCATAAATATGTGTAATCATTATGTATCAATTTAAAAATGATTTTCCTATTATTTTCTAATTTTTTGTTTTGGATTATAGTTTTTATTTAACTTTATCTTCAAATCTTCTGTTGTATCATTCACTTCTTTTACCAGTTATTCATTTTCAGTAGCTCTTATTCAATGAATAGTTACACATACACATATACACACAAGGTATAATATATATGATATATAATAGCATATATTATACAATATAATCATAACTTTCTACTATATTTGGTTATATAATACTATATAATGCAATATTAGATAATATACAGTGTACCTCCTTTTATTGTGCTTTGTATTACTGTGGTCCCAGATTTCATGCTTTTTGCAAATTGAAAGTTTGTGGCGAGCCTGTAGGAAGGAAGTCTATTGGCACCATTTTTCCAATAGTGTGTGCTCACTTCATGTCTCTGTGTTACATTTTGGAAATTCTTGCAATATTTCCAGGTTTTCCAATACCATTATGTCTCTTGTGGTAATCTGTGATCAGTGCTATCTGGTATTATTACTGTCATTGTTTGGGAGCACCAGAAATTGTGTCTATACAAAACAAAAAACGTAATTGATAAATGTTGTATTGTGTTCTAACTACTCCGTCGACCAGCCATTCCCCCATTTAGGATTGCCTATTCCCAGAGAAGCATTCATATTGAAATTAGGCCAAATAATACCCCTACAATGGCCTCTAAATGTTCAAGTAAAAAGAAGGGTTGTAAGTCTCTCACTGTAAATCAAAAGTAAAAAATGATTAAGCTTAGAGAGCAAGGCATGATGAAAGCCAAGACAGGCTGAAAGGCAGGTTTCATGCACCAAACAGCCGAGTTGTGAAGGCCAAAGAGGAGTCTTGAAGGAAGTTCACTACTCCAGTGAACACATGAATTATAAGAAAGTGAAACAGACTTATTGCTGATACAGAGAAAGATTTAGTGGTCTGGATAGAAAATTAAACCAGCGACAAGATTCTCTTGAGCCAAAGGCTAGTTCAGAGTAAGGCTGTAACTTTATTCAATTCTATGAAGGCTGAGAGAGGTGAGGAAGATGCAGAAGAAACATCTGAAGCTAACAGAGGTTGACTCATGAGGTTTAAGGAAGGAAGCTCTCTTCGTAACATAAAAATGCAAAGGGCAAAGTGAAGGCAGGAAGAAAACCATAATAGCCAACTAAATGCACTCAGGAAGAATTTCTCCTAGTGAGAGACCAGATGATCAAGAAGACTGGCACACTACAAGCAGATCTTTAGAAGGAAAGCATTGAGACAGGATGGAGGGAAGATGTAGACCCTAGGCTGAGGTGCGGAGGAACCTGGGAAAACTGCACAGCATTTCTGAGCACCAGGACTTGTTCCTGGCATTGAATAGTTCCCAGGGAATGGATGAGTTACATAGATATAGAGTATCCCAGTTTTACCACAAGCTCCGGAATCCTAGCTGCAGGAGACCCCAGGACCCCCATAGACATTTGAACTGGCAGGAAGATCTGGTTGGAGAGTTACAGGAGCAAGACTCCAGCTCGTGTGGAACCCAGAGGGTTTGGCATGGGTATGACGGTAGTGGAGCACGGCCAGGGAAACCCTTCTCCAAGGCTTGCCATGCTCCTCTAGATAGATCTTGGCCATTGCTGACTGTTGAAACTGGACAAAACATGGTGATCTTGCCCAAGGGTTGGGGCCTGTCTGATCTGAATAGACCCTGTCTGCTGGTTTCTCCCAGGGTCCCTTCCTGGCTGCATCTACCTGCAGCCCAGTCACAGATGCCCTATCAGGGCACTTAGTGGCAGCTGCTGCCATAGCTCCTTCACAGGAACACCCCACCTAACATCAGAGAGCTTCTACAGATGGGCTGCCACCAGTGTGCCCCATCCTCAGCCTCCTGTCACTGCTTTTCTGGTGCCCACAGCCTCTTTCCACCACTTTGCCAGCATGTATGTGCTCATGGACTTCACTGCCCAACTACCCCTGGTGCATGCACACGTATGTGAGCATGGACCCTGCTCCCATTGCCCCAGTGGAGCACTTTTGCTGGCACCCTTCACTGGAGACTGGAGTGCTGTTCCTAGCAGACTGGAAATATCTTAGCTCCTCCAGCACAGCAGGAGCTTAACCACGAGGGGCCAGAGAACAAAGCGGTGGGTTTGGTCCCAATCTCCCAGGGTGAGAGCATGCAGCCTGGGAGTGCTGAGCTGAGTCTTGGCTCCCTGAAATCATGCAGAAAGGAAGCCAGTCAACTGAACTCAACTTATACCACAGTCAAACCCTCGAGGGATCAAAGAATATAAAAGCAAAAAGCCCTGTCCAAAGGATAGCAACTTCAAAGAGTAAAGCAACATTAGCCCACAGAGATGAGAAAGAATCACCTGTGCAAGAGCTCCAGCAACTCAAAAAGTCAGAGTGTCTTCTTACCTCCAAATGACTGTACTAGCTTCCTGGCAATGGTTTTAGCCAGAATGAGACGGCTGAAATGACAGATATAGAATTGAGAAAACGGATGGCAAGGAAAATCATCAAGATTCAGGAGAAAGTTGAAACCTAATCCAAGGAATGTAAGGAATCCAGTGAAGTGATACAAGAGCTGAAAGACCAAATAGCCATTTTAAGAAAGAACCAGGACAGTCTCCGTGGCTCACACCTGTATTCTTGGCACTTTGGGAGGCTGGGGCAGGTGGATCTTCAGGTCAGGAGATCGAGACCATCCTGGCCAGCATGGTGAAATCTTGTCTCATCGTCTCTACCAAAAATACAAAAAACAGCTGGATGTGGTGGCGCATGCCTGTAATCTCAGCTACTTGGGAGGGTCATGCACAAGAATTGCTTGAACCCAGAAGGCAGAGGTTGTGGTGAGCCAAGATTGTGCCACTGTACTCCAACCTGGTGACAGAGTGAGACTCTGTCAGAGGAAGGAAAGGGGAAAGGGGAAAGGGGAAGGGAGAAGAAAGGAAGGAAGGAAGGAAGGGAGGGAGGGAGGGAGGGAGGGAGGAGAGAAAGAAAAAGAAAGAAGGGAGGGAGGGAGGGAGAAGGAAAGAAAAGAAATGAAGAAAGAGAGAGAAAGAAAGAGCCAAACTGATCTAAAAGACCTGAAAAACTACAAAACTTTCATACTACAATCCAACGTACTGACAGCAGAATAGACAAGGCTGAGGAAATAATCTCAACTCAAAGACCAGTTCTTCAAATCAACTCAGTCAGAAAAAAAATGAATAAAAATGAACAAAACCTTCAAGAAATATGAGATTGTATAAAGAGACCAAACCTATGACTCACTGACATCACTGCAAGAGAAGGAGAGAGAACAAGCAACTGGAAAACATATTTGATAACATTGTCCACAAAAATTTCCCCAACCTTGCTAGAGAAATCAACATTCAAACTCAAAAAATTCAGAGAACCCTTGCGAGATACTACACAAGATGGCCATCCTCAAGACACATAGTCATCAGATTCTCCAAGGTTAATGTGAAAGAAAAAATTTAAAGGCAGCTAGAGAGCAGAAACAGGTCACATACAAAGAGAACCCCATCAGTATAACAGTGGACCTTTCAGCAGAAACCCTACAAACCAGAAGAAATGTAGTCCTATATTCAGCATCCTTAAACAAAAGAAATTATACCAAGAATTTCATATCCAGCCAAACTAAACTTCATCAGCAGAGAAATGAAATCCTTTTCAGATAAGCAAATGCTAAGGGAATTGGTTACCACCAGATCTACCTTTAAGAGGTCCTTAAGGGAGTGCTAAACAAGGAAATGGAACACTGTTACCAGCTACCACAAAAACACACTTGAGTACATAGACCATTGACCCTGAGAAGCAGCTACACAAACAAATCTACATGAGAACCAACTAACAATACGATGATGGAATCAAATTGGCATGTATCAATATTAACCGTGAATGTAAATGAGCTAAACATCATCACTTAAAAGGCACAGAATGGCAAGTGGGATAAAGAAGCAATATCCAAATGTATGCTGTCTTTAAGAGACCCTTCTCACATGCAATGACACCCATAGGATCAAAGTAAAGCGATGGACAAAAATCTATCAAGCAAACAGAAACAAATAAACAAACAAAAAAAAAGAGTAGTGGTTGCTTGCTATTCTTATTTCAGACAAACCAGACTTTAAACCAACAATGATAGAAAAGTACAAAGAAGGGAATTGCATAATGATAAAAGGTTCACTTCAACAATAAGTCCTAACTATCTTGAATATATATGCAGGCAAAACTGGAGCACTCAGATTCATAAAATAAGTTCTTGGAGATCCACAAAGAAAGATACTTAGATAACAATACAATAATAGTGGGAGACTTCAACACCCCACTGCCAGTATTATATCATTGAGACAGAAAACTGACAAACATATTCAGGACCAAAACTTGGCCCTTGATCAAATGGCTCTAATAGACATCTACAGAACACTTCACCCCAAAATAACAAGATATACATTCTTCTCATGTGTACATGGCACATACTCCAAAAATCAGCCACATGTTTGGCCATAAGCAATTCTCAACAAATTAAAAACAAAATCATACCAACCACACTTTCAGACCACAGCACAATAAAAATAGAAATAAGTATCAAGAAGATCTCTCAAACCCATAAAAGTCCATGGAAATTTAGCAATTCGCTCCTGAATGACTTTGGGGTAAATAATGACACTGAGACAGAAATCAAGAATTTATTTGAAATTACTGAAAACAAAGATATAGCATACCAGAATCTACGGAACACAGCTAAAGCAGTGTTAAGAAGGTTTACAGCACTAAAAGGCCAAATCAAAAAGTTAGAAGGATCTCAGATTAACAATCTAACATCACACCTGGAGGAACTAGAAAAGCAAGAGCTAAACCCAGCACTTCGGGAGGCCGAGACGGACGGATCACGAGGTCAGGAGTTTGAGACCATCCTGGCTAACATGGTGAAACCCTGTCTCTACTAAAAAATACAAAAAGCTAGCTGGGCGAGGTGGCGGGCGCCTGTAGTCCCAGCTACTTGGGAGGCTGAGGCAGGAGAATGGCGTAAACCTGGGAGGCAGAGCTTGCAGTGAGCCAAGATCCGGCCACTGCACTCCAGCCCAGGCGACAGAGCGAGACTCTGTCTCAAAAAAAAAAAGCAAAGCAAGAGCAAACCAACCTCAAAGCTAGCTGAAGAAACAAAATAACCAAAATTAGAGCAGAACTGAATGAAATGGAGAGAGATAATATAAAAGATAAATGAAACCAAAAGTTTCTTCTTTAAAGAATAAGTAAGATTTATATACTGGTAGCTGACTAATAAAGAAGAGAGAAGATCCAAATCAACAAAATCAGAAGTGACAAAGAGAACATTACCACCAACCCCATAGAAATGCAAGAAACCCTCAGAGACTATTATGAACACCTCTATGAACACAAACTAGAAAACGTAGACAAAAATGAGTGTATTCCTGGAAGCATACAGCCTCCTAAGATTGAACCAGGAAGAAATTGAAACCATGACCAGACCAATAATGAGTTCTGAAATTGAATCAGTAATAAATAAATGAAAAAATCTATCAACCAGAAAAGGCCTTGGACCAGATGAATTCTACCAGATACATAAAGAAAAGCTGGTACTGATGCTACTGAAAGTATCCCAAATAATTGAGGAGGGAAGACTCCTCCTTAACTCATTCTATGATGCCAGCATAATTCTGATGCCAAAACATGGCAGAGACACAACCAAAAAAACTTCAGGCCCATATTGCTGATGAAAATGGATACAGAAATCCCCGACAAAACACTTACAAGCCAAACACAGCAGCATATCAAAAAACTAATCTACCATGATCAAGTAGGCTTTATTACAGGAATGCAAGTTTGATTCAACATATACAAGCCAATAAATGCGATTCATTATATAAACAGAACTAAAAGTAAAAATCACGTGATCATCTCAACAGCTGCAGAAAATTCTTTTAATAAGATTCAACTTTCTTCATGTTAAAAACCCTCAATAAGCTAGGCATCAAAGGAACATATCTCAAAATAGTAAGAGTCATCTATCAAAAACCCACAGCAAACCTCATACCAAATGGGCAAAAACTGAAAGCATTCCCCTTGAGAACCAGAATAAGACAAATATGCCCACCCTCACCGTTCCTATCCAACATAACACTAGAAGTCCTAGCCAGAGCAATGAGGCAAAATAAAGAAATAAAAGGTATCCAAATAAGAAGAGAAAAAATCGAACTCTCTCATTTCACAAATGATATGATTCTATACTGAGAAAATCCCTAGTCTCTGCCTAAAGACCCCTAGGTCTGATACACAACATCAGCAACATTTCAGGATACAAAAATCAATGTGCAAAAATCAGTAGCATTTCTAGACACCAACAACATCCAAGCTGAGAGTCAGATCAAGAACACAGTTCCATTCCCAATAGCCACGAAAGAATAAAATACCTAGGAATACGGCTAACAAGAAAGGTGAAAGATCTCTACAATGAGAATTACAAAATACTGCTCAAAGAAATCAGAGGTAACACAAACAAATGGAAAACATTCCGCAGTCATGGACAGGAAGGATCAATATTGTTAAAAAGCCATACTTCCCAAAGCAATTTACAGATTCAATGCTATTCCTATCAAACTACCAATGACATTTTTTTCACAGAATTTAAAAAAAAAAAACTATTTTAAAATGTATATGGAACCAAACTAGAGCCTGAATAGCCAAAACAATTCTAAGCAGAAACAGCAGAGCTGGAAGCATCATTACCCCACTTCAAACCATGTTACAAGGCTACAGTAACCAAAACAGCATGGTGCTGATACAAAAACAAACACAGACCAATGGAACAGGTTAGAGAACACATAAATAAAGTGCACACCTACAGGTATTTGATCTTTGACAAAGTCAACAAAAACAAGCAATGGGGAAAGGACACCCTATTCATAAAAGGTGCTGGAATAACTGGCTAGACATGTGTTTGAAGACTGAAAACTGGACACCTCATTCCATCATGCACAAAAATCAACTCAAGATGAATTAAAGACTTCTATGTAAAAACTAAAACTATAAAACCCTCGAAGAAAACCTAGGAAATACCATTCTGGACATAAACCCTGACAAAAGTTTCACGATAAAGACTCCAAAAGCAATTGCAACAAAAATAATATTGACAAATGGGATCTAACTAAACTAAAGGGCTTCTTCAAAGCAGCAGAATAAACAGACAGTCTAAAGAATGGTAGAAAATATTTGCAAACTATGCATTCAACAAAGCCCTAACACCCAGAATCTGTAAGGGACATATACTGGTAAGAAAAAAGCAAACAATTCCATTAAAAATAGGCAAAGGGGCTGAGCGTGGTGGCTCATGCCTGTAATCCTAGCACTTTGGTAGGCCAAGGCAGCAGATCACCTGAGGTCGGGAGTTTGAGACCAGCCTGACCAACATGGAGAAACCCCATCTCTACTAAAAATACAAAACTTAGCCAGGTATGGTGGTGCATGCCTGTAGTCCCAGCTACTCAGGAGGCTGAGGCAGGAGAATCGCTTGAACCCAGGAAGTGGAGGTTGCGGTGACCTGAGATTGCACCATTGCACTCGTGCAGCCTGGGCAACAAGAGTGAAACTCCATCTCAAAGAAAAAAAAAAAAAGGCAAAGGACATAAGTAGACATTTCTCACAAGAAGACATACACATAGCCAACAAACATATGAAACAATATTCAACATCACTAATCATTAGAGGAATGCAAATCGAAACCACAATGTAACACCACACCAGTAAGAATGGCTATTGTTAAAAAAATTCAAAAAATAACAAACTGGCAAGGTTTCAGAGAAAAAGAAACGCTTACACACCACTGCCGGGAATGTAAATTAGTTCAGCCACTGTGGACGACACAGCCATAAAAGAGAATGAGATCATGTCCTTTGCAGCATCATGGATGGAACTGGAGGCCATTGTCCTAAGCAAATTAATGCAGGAACAGAAAACCAAATACTATATATTATCTCTTATAAATGGGAGCTAAACATTGAGTACGCATGGACACAAAGAAGGGAATAATAGACATCGGGGCCTACTTGAGGGTGGAGAATGGCAGGAGAGTGAGGATCAATAAACTACCTATTGGGTAGGTGCATTACTTGGATGACAAAATAATCTATACACCAAACTCCCACAACATGCAATTCACCATGTAACTAACCTGCACATGTACCCCCTGAACCTAAAATTCGGGAAATGCGCAAGGTGAAGTAGCAAGTACTGATGTAGAAGGTGCAGCAAGTTATCCAGATCTAGCTACAAAATTAATAAAGGTGGCTACACTAAGTAACAAAATTTTAATGTAGATAAAACAGCCTTATTTTGGAAGAAGATGCCATCTAGTATTTCATAGCGAGAGAGAAATCAATACCAAGCTTCAAAGCTTCAAAGGACAGACTGACTCTCCTGTTACGTGACTATCAGTTGAAGTCAATGCTCATTTGCCATTCTGAAAATCCTAGGACCCTTAAGATTTATGTCAGATCTACTCTGTGCCCTATGGATAGAACATCTGCTTATAGCATGATTTACTGAATATTTTAAGCTCACTGTTGAGACTATTCCTTTCAAAATATTATTGCCCATCGCGGTGGCTCAAGCCTGTAATCCCAGCACTTTGGGAGGCCGAGACGGGCGGATCACGAGGTCAGGAGATCGAGACCATCCTGACTAACACAGTGAAACCCCGTCTCTACTAAAAAAACACAAAAAACTAGCCAGGCTTGGTGGCGGGCGCCTGTAGTCCCAGCTACTCGGGAGGCTGAGGCAGGAGAATGGCGTAAACCCGGGAGGCGGAGCTTGCAGTGAGCTGAGATCCAGCCACTGCACTCCAGCCTGGGCGACAGAGCAAGACTCCGTCTCAAAAAAAATAAAAAAATAAAAAAAAATTTTTGCCCATTAACAATGCACCTGTCAGCAAAGAGCTCTGATGGAAACATACAAGACGAGTAACATTGTTTTCATGACTGCTAACACAACATCCATTCTGTGGCCCATGAATCAAGGAGTAGTTTGGACTTTCAAGTTTTATTATTTAAGAAATACATTTCATACCATCACAGATAGTGATTCATCTGATTGATCTGGGCAAAATAAATTGAAAACCTTCTGGAAGGGCTTCATCATTCTTGATGTTATTAAGAACACTTGAGATTCATGGGAGGAGGTCAAAATATCAACATTAACAGGAATTTGGAAGAAGTTGATTCCAACACTCAGATGATTTTGAGAGACTCACGACTTCAGCGGAGGAAGTAACGACAGATGTCATGGAAATAGCAAAAAAACTATAATTACAAGTGAAGCCTGAAGATATGACTCGATTGCTGCAATCTCATGATAAAACTTAAACATATGAGTTGCTTCTTATGGATGAGCAAAGAAAGTGGTTTCTTGAGATAGAATATACTCCTGGTGAAGATGCTGTGAACATTACTGAAATGGTGACAAAGGATTTAGAAAATTGACAAAGCAGTGGCAGGGATTGAGGATATTGGCTCTGATTTTGAAAGAAGTTCTACTATGGATGATATGCTATCAAACAGCATTGTATGCTACAGAGAAATGTTTCATGAAAGAGTCAATCGATGTGGCAAACATTATTGTCTTACTTTAAGAAATGCCACAGACATCCCAACCTTCAACAATCACCGCTCTGATCAGTCAGTACTCCTCAACATCAAAGCAAGACACTTGACCGGCAAAAAGATTACAGCTTGCTGAAGGCTCAAATGATTGTTAGCAATTTTTAGCAATAAAATATTTTAATTAAGATATGTACATGGCTTTCTTAGACCTAATGCTATTGTACACTTCAAAGGCTACTGTATAGTGTAAACATAACCTTTATATGCAATGGGAAACAAAAACTTCATGTGATTTCTTTATTGCAATATTTGCTTTATTGCAGTGGTCTGAAACCAAACCCACAGTATCTCCAAGGCATGCCTAATTTTTATTGTATATAATTCCTCATATATTATTCCTTGTATGTGTGTGGGTGGGGGGGGTGGTATACAGAGGATCCAAAGACCACCAAATGTTTAGATAAATAAATGGAAAATAAAATAGACCCATGGGATTGATGCACAGTAAGAAATAGGCTAACAATGGAGGTAACTATGGCATAGATTTCTGAATATGGTATTAGGCTCCCTAGATTTCTTGCATATACATATACATAAACAGACAGTCATACCTTATACTATATAAGGTATCATATGTAATGTAATATATCAGGTAGTAATATAGTATTATACATGTATTACAAATCATATTAAATATATAGGAAAGACTAATATGTAAAAATATATAAATATATATTAATTTAGATAGCTATGGATCAGTAGGTAGATGAATGGCTGGCTGGCTGGATGGATAGACAATGCCAAATAGAAGTATCTAGTCTGGGTCAGTATTTATCTCTGGATTCTTCTTGTCCGTCAGAGAACATCATCTTTTCATCCACTTACTCCATTTCACATATTTTCACCGGGTCCAGTTAGAAGAAGGAAAAGATAAACGTATTCATTGAATTTTCCCCTCATATTTGGGGTCTTAGAATTCTAAGGTGGTTGTTTTTATTTGTTTCTGCTTCTAGCCATAAGGGCTTCACTCTGCTCCCCATAAGAATTTTCTTTTTGCTTTTTGCTTCTTGTGGCTTTTTGTTTTTGCTGTTGTTGCTAGCCAGCAGTGCTTCAGTTATGGAAGTAGATTCCATGAAAACTGCAAAAAAATGTTTTTGGACGCTTTGTTTTGAATTGCGTCTTCAGGTTTGGTTTGGGGAGGATTAGGGTAAGATGGTTCCATCAGGAAGCTTGAATCCACTACCTTAATCGACAACCCATAGTGCAAGTACAACTAATCACTATCTAATCCTTAACTTTTGCAAGATTTGGAAAAGATATTTATGATTGGGTTTTATTAAAATAGATATGAGTAAAGACAGTTGACCTTTTTATTTGAGCTTTCTGTTTTTCTTTTTATCAGGAAGCTCGTATCTGTTAGACCTTGGAGAGGAGATCTAAGATCTACACCTTGATATTAATGGCATTAGGTAATTTAGCAAATTTATTTTAATGGATTAAATGTGTATATGTATCACATATAAATATGCACAAAAATAGAAATATTAAATCTTGTTTTAATGAAAAAAATATAAACTATTTATACAGTTGAAAAGAAAACCTTTAATTGCTAAACAAATGTTTTCTTCTTAAACTAGCCATATCATTTCTATCCAGCGGTTCATAAGTATATACTGTGAAGCTATATTTTTATTTAAACTGTCCATTAATTAAATATACTCTAGCTTTTTAAAAAAATATTGGTTAGTTAGAAGCTGTGAGTCTACATAAATAAGGAAGAATAAGAAAGTTTTAAATTGCTTATAACAGGCAGACTAAATTTTTTAAAAATGCTGCACCTTTAGAAGTGACCAGAAGTTCTTTCTGAATGACTCCATTGATTTCTGCTGTTTCCATTGGCTTTTAAATGCTGGCTTCCATTCTTTCCAAATGAGGACAAATAGGATAAGAAATATTATGTTGGCCGGGCGCGGTGGCTCAAGCCTGTAATCCGAGCACTCTGGGAGGCCGAGACGGGCGGATCACAAGGTCAGGAGATCGAGACCATCCTGGCTAATACGGTGAAACCCCGTCTCTCCTAAAGAATACAAAAAACTAGCCGGGCGACGAGGTGGGCGCCTGTAGTCCCAGCTACTCGGGAGGCGGAGGCAGGAGAATGGCGTGAACCCGGGAGGCGGAGCTTGCAGTGAGCTGAGATCCGGCCACCGCACTCCAGCCTGGGCGACAGAGCCAGACTCCGTCTCAAAAAAAAAAAAAAAGAAAAAGAAATATTATGTTTAGTAGGTAATTTACATAGAGTATGTGCTTATCTAGATTGAATCAAGCCGTCTTTTGCCCTAAAATAGTGTTTTCAAAATTACAAAACAAAAGCTTAAAAAAAATACCTTTTTGTTTTGTAAGAAATTTTCACGGAACATGGACTTGCAGAGATGGAAGTATATATAGCTAAGTTATCGAACTGATGCTTAAATTCCTTGGTGCCAATTATGGAAATAATTCTACAAATTCCTGGTAAAATTTATATTTTTCAGCTAACACATACTTGGAGATATTCACAGAAGATATATGTACAAGTCTATATTACCTTGGGTAAATACCCTTCTGGAACAATTTTGTTTATCTCTGTTTTCTGATTCATCATAATGCCTTGATGTAAATCTATGGGTGTCAGGACTGCTTTCTCTAGTTTTTGGGCTCCAGCCTGTATTGCATCTCTACCAAGACACTCCAAAGAATCTACTGTGTTACTCTCTAGGGGTGGAAAACAAAGAAACAAAAATAAAGCATTCCTTTACATCCAGGTGAATTTCTTCAAACCATTTCTAATTGGCTTTCCAGAGGAAATCCTATTGAATTAATTTACATCTCTAGCTGCTATTTTAAAATAACATTTGTCTGGAAGTAGGTGAGCAACACTTTCTAATACCAGTAGCTAGAGACCAAGTGTACCCATGCACATGCATGTGCACACACACACATTTTAAGAGAATGAGAGGAGAAAAAAGTTGTTTCTTCAGCTAGTGCACTGAGCAAGTCTTGCACCATTCTCAAGAGAATGAACTCACACTATGAGCAACTCACAATTAAGCCTCTCCAAATTTATGAGAACTCTGGAGAAATACACTACATATATGGTGCAATTTAATATACTTTCGACTTTAGTCTACTCTGGGGTACTTTCCATGTGCAATTAATTGTATTCTCCTACACAACTATGGCAAAAATGAACAAATTCAGATAGGTCTTCAGAGTCAATGTTAAGCGTGATCTCTATCATGACATGATGAGATACATATAATTTCTGTAAGACAAAGACTATATTTCCCAAGTTAAATCATATATAATTAGTTCCAGATGTCATATGTAAATTCCCTTTGCTTATTATATTCAGAAATGCATCAAATAAAGGAAATTCAAATATATTTTATAGTATTATACAATCACTGCCATATAAAAAGAGGTTAACTTAAAAGAACACTATTTTTTTTTTTTGAGATAGGGTCTTGTTCTGTCATCCAGGCTGGGGACAGTGGCACAATCACAGCTCACTGCAGTCTTGATCTCCTGGGCTCAAACCATCCTCCCAGCTAAGGGTAGACTATAACCCCTGGTAACCACTATTCTACTCTCTGAATATATGAATTAGGTATTTCCACTGATAACTTATACACCCTCTTGATGTAAAATGCTTTGTTTCATCTAGGTAATGTGTTAGATGTATAAAATTGTTGGTATTTATCTATCTTTTGACAGATGGGCTGCAAAGGCAGTTTCCTTGACATCAAACTGTCAAGGAAGCACATATCCACCACTGGGTTCATGAATTCCTGCTTTGTGTCACAGGATACCAAGAGCCCCCAGACAAAATAATCTTATTAAAGATGTCCGAGAAGCATCTCCATATAGGAGGCAGGTTTCCTCAGACAGGCACACCTCTGTCTCCCTTGCCCCACCCCTGCACCCCATCATGAGGTGTGAGCAGTTAGGGTGGTTAGGGATTATGAATAGCCATTGGAAAATATTAATTTTTGTTTATGTATTAACAAAATGTACTCTCTTAAAGATGGGATATGCATAGCCTAGCAGGCATGATTTTCTTACTACCCTTATTTTCCCTGCACAGCCCTGTAAATAGCCAAAGGGCCATGGTGACCAAGGGTAGGAGGTATGGGTACTGGTAACATCAGGAACTAATTTAGTTTAGGCCATAGTCTCGCCCCTTGCAGGCCTAAGCATTCCTCTGCAGTAGAAAGTTCTGTGACATGTTAGGGATGAGCCTAGTCTCCAGCTGAACCACTCAGGGAAGTATAGTCTAGGGCTGGGTTCAAGTGGGAGCTCTAACATCCTGGGAGTCAAAATCAAGACTTGGGGAATCACTGAGCCAGAAACTGGTGCTTGAAGACTGGGAAGTGATTCAGACAGTGGTGAACCCACATGCTTCCAGGTATATAGTCAACTCCTAGAGTCAGACACCAGGGAAGCGGGGAACATGTCCCCCAGAAGGTACATCCCTCTTGCCTCTCTTGATTCTCCCACTCCCACCTTCATCAGATAAGAGTTATTAAGGCTGTTGAAAAGGATCGTGAAATGATCATAGGAGGAGGTTTTTGTTTTTAATTTTAGTAAGTATTGCAGAAAATGTGCTCTCTTAACAAGATTTAAGACATGCATAACTGGTCTTCATAGACCAGGGATGGATAAAGTGCGTAGATGCAGTGCCGCCACAGCTGCTTTGTATTGTATATGACATTCCTGAAAAAAGGGATGCGCAGAGGTAGACAGAGCAGATACTGTATTGTGATTCTAACCCCAGAGGCCTTATTCTATTTTCTCCCCCAAATTATAGCTATAATCTGGGGTACATATTTGAGAGTTTGATTTCTGGTTTTCCTACCCAACAATCCATGACAGATAAATACAAGATCCCAAGCTGGTACCCCTGCCCTGCCATCCTCTGAGTTGTTTCCTTAGTAACTGGAATGGGTTTGTTGTGATCTGGCCACAGCAGTGACCTTAGACAAAAATCATGCAGTCTGTACAACGCTTCCCCCTTGCCTCGGCGGTCCACCCACCTTTCCCGATGCCCCGCCAGGCATCGTTGTACTGTCCTTTGGCGCACTTGGGTCTGTTACCTGTCACCATGTCACACTCAAAGCAACATCCTTAATTTGGACTTGCAAAGTTTCCTTCTCTAATGAAATTTTATTTGTGCAATTTTTACTTCCTTTGGGGTCTTCCTCAAAGTCAAGAAGATTGAAGCTCCATGTAGGAATTAGACCTCTGACTTTGGACTTGTTATCATAGCTTTCTAACCTATTAAGCAAAAAGGCCATATTTAAGTCCAACACAAACACCTTGTCCTCACATGCCCCAGCCCCCATTGCAGGAGGAGAAAATTGTGCTGGTATGTTTAAAGGCTGAAAGTAAAGGAAGGAAACCTTAAGCCAAGTAAATTGAAAATAAATATTATTTTTCTCTAAGGCTGCACCAATGTGAAAAATGTTCTTTCAAGAAACAACCTTTGCTATTAGCTCTCAATGTGCCAAAAAGTCAGTGTTGGTAGCTCCTAAAGAAATTAAGTTGATGCTTTTTCTCAGATTGTAAACTCAGCATTATTTAGAATCTCTTCTAAACTTCCAGCATTCTAGGGTTCAAAAATATTTACATTTCCAACTCAAAAATAGAGAGGATTTATTTTGAAAATCTTTTTGGCAGCTTTGTCTGCCTACATAAAAGTTTTAGAAATCTTAATTGGATAATTAAAATCTTTTATGATGTTTCCTAGAAACACACCTAAATGCCTAAATGGCATTTAAAAATGATCAGAATAGTGAGTATGGCCATCAGATCCAGAAATACACAATGTCAAAATGCTATAAACAACTGGGCTTGACTGGGTGCGGTGGCTCACGCCTGTAATCCCAACACTTTGGGAGGCTGAGGTGGGCAGATCACAAGGTCAGGAGTTCGAGACCAGCCTGGCCAATATAGTGAAACCCCGTCTCTACAAAAAATCCAAAAAAAAAAAAAAAAAAAAAAGAATTAGCTGATCGTGGTGGCAGGCACTTGTAGTTCCAGCTACTCGGGAGGTGGAGGCTGGAGACTCACTTGAACCCGGGAGGTGGAGGTGCAGTGAGCCAAGATCACGCCACGGCAGTCCAGCCTGGGTGACAGTGTGAGACTCCAACAAATAAACAAACAAAAACAAACAACCAAACAAAAAACTAGGCTTTGCCTTTCCTGGGTGAGCAAAGGTGATGTACAAAAAGGAAATATATGAAACAAAAGACATAAGTCACCTAACAATGATGTGATGCTTGACTTTTTAAAGCACCTGGGAGGAGAAAAGTGGATAAATCAAATGAAGGCTGGCAACTAAATATTTCCCACACACGGGTGTCTTTTCTCTTTATTTAGTGAGCCTTCTTTCCTCACTACCATTTATTTTTCTTATCAATTAAGGTTGGGTACTAAGTTTCCACTGTATTCATTTTGAGTATCAAAGAAGATAAACAACTTTGGCTGGTCATCTCTCCAGATATATTTTATCAGAAGCAGTTCTAGAATAAGTATTGCAGGAAGCTCATTCTCTAACCTAAGCTTTGTGTGTTTTAAGACTATCTGTAGTGTACATGATGACATTCTCTGCCTCAATCTTGGTTATCACCTTGGCAGATTGAAGTAGAAATGCTACCTTAAGTTTTGTGACCTCAAAACACTGGAAACCTGTGATGTTCTTCTTTTTCAGACATACTAATAAATTTCTCCATACATCACACTTGTTTCAGGTCTTTATTCTTGCACTTGATCTAAAAAGTCAACAATTAGTTAACTTTGGAAGTTCTTTGAGATTGAAGATGATGAGCCAGATACTCATTCCTTGTTTGGGAAAATGGTAGTTTATGTTTCTGTTTAAGTATAACTCCTTTCCTGATTATAAAAGTGATACTATCCTGTTGTCGAACATTTAAAGGAAAAAAATCCCACAACTCAAAGATAACTACAGGCCATCTAAGGTGTGTGTGCGTGTGTGTGTGTGTGTGTGTGAAGGCAGGCTGAAAATATGATTTTGTACTCCATATTGTACTAAATTATTTTGTACTCCATATTGTACTAAATTATAAACATCTACTAATGCTAAAAGTAGTCTGTATAAATGTTGCTTAGAGGCCACATAATAATCTGTTGTATGTTTATCCTATTAGATTGACCCATATGAAATTGCCAGTATTTAATCTTGTAATCCACAAAAAATGTCAGTTTGATGTGGTTCAACCTAGTAAAATTTAAATTGTGTTCCCCACTTATTGAACATCATGTCTAGCTTTGTCAAAATGTTTTTAAAAAAGTTACCTAGGAACGTTCATGAACATATCTGTATTAGTTCACATATTTAGTCATTTCTTCAGAATAATTTCCAGAAAAAGAGTTGATTTGGAAGATGTAAAAATGTAGAGGCTCTTCCACGTATTTTGAAATTGCTTGCAAAGAGGTTGTAGCATTTTATATTCTTGTTGACTATGTACCCCACTCTGTCAATTTTACTCTACCCTCACAGAAATTGAGGATGATAGTATTTTTATCTCTGCTAATCGTGTAAGTAAATATTATATGCCATATTTCTTAACATGTCTATAATTAGCACACTTCATATTTGCTCCAGTTTTTAAGATGATAAAAACTCACTTCATAAATATATGAAACTACTTGAGAAGTAGGGCCCAAAACCTAAAATGGAATTGGGTTTAACATCATGATATTGCATTACTCTCCTGTTACCCCAGATACATGATAACGGACTGTCTTTAGTAAAACACAGGAAACTACAGAGATGGTGGCAATTGCATTGCCACTATTTGACTTATATGGAAAGGATGTAAACTTTCCTATTGTAATTAAGTCATTTGTATGCAAAATATATACCTAGATTTGCCATATTTCTTCAGTAGAGGAGGTTTTTTGTTTTGTTTCAATCTCTCAAAAGATCAGTAATTTTTCTATCCTTAAAAGTCATTATAACAGTCAAATAAATGTCATGTGCAGTTCAATTATAAAATGCTAGAAACTTGGGAGGTAGGACAAAGCAACTGTGTACAACAGCACCTGGAAATCTCACTGTCTTTTTCACTGGTAATCAACTTAGTTTTGTGGCTGTAACAGTCAGGAATGGCGCACCTTTATGCACAGAAAATCGTGGTATGTTGCATTGAATAGAAAGTGGCCCTTGAGTTGCAGGCTCCTGACTCATCATAACATCATGTTATGTTGCCTGTGTTATGCCTATGTTTCCCCGTCTTTGGGGGCTACTGATATTTTGTGACCTGTATAATTTTATTGTAATAAACACAGATTCAACTAATTCAGTTACCATGCATGAGCTAATGAAATTTCCAGAATATTATGAATTTTAATGGTGCAGATTATTAAAACTGGGGTCATCCTGGAAATTACAAGATATATATATAGCCATATAATACCATCATGTCACATATTTGTACAGCAATGCAAGAAATTTTTTTTAAAAATCTTGTCAATGTCTGTGTAAGCGTGACCAAATCATTGGTCTTCTTACCCTGCAACCAGCGTTTCAATTAAAATTATGATGATGGTATGCCCAAGCATATACTCTGTATTTTTTCCTAGACATTTCTAATCCAGAAATTTTGGCTTTCACTGCTTCCACATCAGACAGGCCTGAAATTAGACTCTGAGAGGGATGACGCACATCCATTACTAGGGTAGATGCAGTGGCTGCCCCCTCTCCCCAAATAAATAACCTTTGGAACAGCTCTACCTTCACCACATGCATAAAGGAATTCTGACTACTGCTGAGCTCATGCTGAATATCCAGAAGCATGATGTGAGCCCACCGCAGCCAGACTGCCAGGCTCTTATGTGACCAAGGATGAAAATGAGCAGCAACACTCTCAAGTCTGCTGAGATATCTTTATTAGTCTCTCTTATGTAAAACATTTCCCTCTAAGATTTACACATGCCCAGTGATCCTTATATATAATGATAAGGAAAATTCACAGGTTTTCTATGAGAATATTTTCTGTTTTCCTCTCAATAACATTCAAATCACAAGGTAAACATGTTTAGGAATATATTGATGACCTTCTTTTAACCGACAGCAAAACACACAAACCCATCGTAGGTTTGCTGACCTCAAAATAACCTGAGCCACTTGAGTACCATTTTCAATATCCTGTTCGATTTATTACTTGGATGCCTTCCTTGTGGTTCACACCCTGCCCCAGTTCATTAATAGTACTTGAAAATCAAAAATGCAGACATTTTAAACTCCAGATTCCAGCAACAATTACTTTAGATGTCCATTGCTGAAGATTTCAATTACATCTTAAAGCGAATCTGAACATCAGGCAAATGACAGCTTCACCAAGTATTCAAGTGATATAGCATTAAAATTGTCATTCTGGTATTACTACCTTACAAAGACTTAGATTATTAGGACATCTGATTTTCTCGAGTCATCAAGGTGCTAGGATCATGAGTTTCTATTTATACTGTTACCAAAACACCAGGGGTTCAGTCTAGGACCTGCTGCTCACTGCACTGAAAGTCAGTCTCTGCGACTTGATTATTGCCAAGGCAAAAGGCTTTAATCGGGTGCTGCAGCTGAGGAGATGGATGATCAGTCTCAAATCCATCTCCCTGGTCAAGTAAAATTAGGGGTCTATATAGCAAGAAAGAAATGTAGCAATGCATAAGAAAGTAGAAACAAGGGAGAGGTAAGAAAGCAATCATGATGAATGAGCGAGCTGCATCTGGTTGTCTGGAGGTGCGATCTGGTGAGTTTTAGTTCTTAATACTGTTTTTGAGAGGCCAGAATGTGTTTCCTGAAGAAGGAACTCAGATAAAACAAATGTAAGTTTCTATCAGAAGGTCAATTTCTGTTTATCCAAAAAACTCTCTATGGAACTATTGGGTATATTTCAGTATCACATATTTATACAAATAAGAATTCTCAACATTAACATTATTCAAATCAAAATTAAGAAATATGTTGCAGATAGGACCATGACTAAAACTGCATCTTTTTAAGTTAAACCACTGTGGTTGTGTTGCAGCAAAATGCTATATGGTCATTTTTAATTAATGTTGCTAATTTTACTCTTATTGATTTTTTATTTTGTTTGTATCAAATCCAAATTTCTTTGTATAGTTACATTATTTTTAATATTAGGGATCTATTGCAATATTTATTTTGAATATGCTTAAGTAATAATGTAATAAAAATAATTTGTGTCAAGGGAATATTCAGGTCTAGCAGAATTCATTTTATTTAAGAGTAAAGGGTATTACATTTAAGAAACATTGTATCAAATGAAAGCAAATATCTCACTTGGATATCTTCAGTCTAACTGTAGCACCTTATGTATTGTGACTTTATTGTCCATTCTCCACCTGAAACCAAATTTTTCAGCTTTTTCCAGGCTTCTTAATTTTCATATTAGTGTTCTCAATTTTGGCTACACATTGTAATCATTTAAGGAATTATTAAAAGTTTGTGATGGCTAGATCCTACCCTCAAGAGATTCTGATTTAATGGGTCTTGGAAGCCTGCGTGTCAGGATTTGGTAACAATTCTCTAGGAGATTCTAATGTGCAGCTGAGGTTGAGAACTGTTGCATTGTTCTGAAACACTAGAAACATGGCATCTTTAAAGCTCATCCAGAAAATCCGAAAACGCCCCTGTAGCCCATCCACACCACAAGAAGTGTTGCCTTATAGAGCAGACATTTTATAAAAGGCATCATCTCAGACTATATTCACCAGCTGGGAGCTGCATGCTCCATAACGACATCTCTGCTTAGTGGTGTACATCACTGGTAATTAAGCGGAGAGGAAGCTGGAGTCACAAACGTGATACAGACAAAATTGCTCCTCTCCAGCTGAAGTCATTGCCGGAGTCCAGTTCCATAATTGCCAGTGTCAACCTGATATACGAATCACAGCCTGTGCTCAGTTTCTTACCAAGAGTGACTCTCTTCGCCTCCAAGCCAGTGCTCTACTCTATGAAGATAAATTCTGCCTGTAGTTTTTTTTGTTTGTTTGTTTGTTTGTTTTTTTGAGATGGAGTCTTGCTGTGTCGCCCAGGCTGGAGTGCAGTGGCTGGATCTCAGCTCACTGCAAGCTCCGCCTCCCGGGTTTATGCCATTCTCCTGCCTCAGCCTCCTGAGTAGCTGGGACCACAGGCGCCCGCCACCTCACCCGGCTAGTTTTTTGTATTTTTTAGTAGAGATGGGGTTTCACCGTGTTAGCCAGGATGGTCTCGATCTCCTGACCTCGTGATCCGCCCCGTCTTGGCCTCCCAAAGTGCTGGGATTACAGGCATGAGCCACTGCGCCCGGCCTGCCTGCAATTTTTAAAATCCCAAATTTAATTCTGATGGTTCTAAACGAAGTCATTATATTGTTTATTTGTTGTCAACACTGTCCAAATTTAGAAAGATTTGAAATAAAACTTCAGAAGGATAAAAATATCAATGATGGAATATACAGGCATTACTGAAAGAAATGATGTATGACATTGTCTTGTCAAAATTCACAAGACTCATTATCTAATAAACCAGTCCTCCACTGCTATGGATGACTTGACTCTAATGATATAGGAATCAGAAATGGGCCTCTCCTGATGCCAACAAGCTACTCTATAGATGTTAAAACTAAGCCTCTTATGGAAGAAATTATGTTCCTAAAATAATTCATGGATGTTCAAAAAGCTTTTTGAAAAGCAAAAAGGAGTATAATTCTGATTTTATGTTAAACAATATAATGTTTTTATTTAAAATCTTTATTGTATAGTATAATTTAAATACATAACCAATGGAGAAATCTTTGCATTAGATAGGTAAATTCAAACTCCCTTTGACAACCTACAAATGTGTCCTTACACAAATTTTTTAAAGTCAAATTTAATATTTTAATTGTTAAAAGTTGTTTTGGGAAACTTCTGGTAAGATGGCAGATAACAGCAAATACTCCATTCTAATACAATGTAAATATCAATAAAATCATCTATGTGTCCTATCTAAACATTATCTTGGTTGTTTAACATATTTTTAATAATAGCTTTATTGAAATATCATTTTTTGTGTTTGTTTCAAATATTGAATAGTGTATACTAAAAAAATTATAAAGAAAACTTTAAAAAATTGTAAAAGGAGATGAGTTATTTCAAAGATAAAGGAGGAATCAGTATTATTTGAGAAAATTTCAATAATATTGAAATAATAAATCTATAGGAATCAAAAGTGAAATTTGGAAAATGCAGAATCCCACTCAGACCTTAAAGATGATATTCAGTCATTGAAGAATATAAACATTATGTATTGCAATTTTTTTGCATTACTCTCTGTTAAGAACATTGTTGGCTGGCGCAGTGGCTCATGCCTATAATCCCAGCACTTTGGGAGGCCGAGGCAGGAGGATCACCTGACGGGAGGCGTTTGAGACCAGCCTAGCCAACATAGTGAAACCCTATCTCTACTAAAAATACAAAAATTAGCCAGGCGTGGTAGTGCACACCTGTAATCCCAACTACTACTCAGGAGGCTGAGGTGGAATAATTGCCTGAACCCAGGAGGCGGAGGTTGCAGTGAGCCAGATGGCACCACTGTACTCCAACCTGGGTGACCGAGCAGAAAGAGACTCCGTCTCCCCACACCCTCAAGAAAAAATAAAAAGTAAAAAAATTGTTGAGGGCAATTTAAAAATAGAATCTGTATTGAATTATTTATAAGCAGAATATAAAATCAGGTAATCGCTCTAGAGCATGAAAACATTATTTAAAAATCGAAGTGAATAGAAAAGGAAGATCTAGAGATCCTAGCTTAGAGATTTATTCTGACAGCTCGAAATAGTAGAGAGTATATGATGCTGAATCAATCAATGTGATATATAGAAACTTTTCAGAACTGAATTTAAATAATGGCCTTTTATCTTTTTCTGTTTTAAGAAGCCTTAAATCTACCAGGATGAAAGAATTAGAGAAAACAGATAAAATTAAGTTTTAGAAGATGGAAAACACAAAGTAAATGGAAGACCTTAAGGCTAAATCATAAACCAGAAGAGCAAGCCAATTCACAGAGCAAAACCTAGGAAAAGCTCTGAAACTGATGGAATCAGTTACCTTTATAAGTGAATTCAATTGACTGCCTAAAATTATATATAAGAAGCATTAAACTTGGAATGCCACTTTCACTTAAGATCCAGAAAACTGTAGGTGAGTTTCATCTCGTTCTAATAACAAGAAAAAGAAGAATCTATAAAATCCAAAACCATCTTCAACCTATTATAGGGCTCACTTTGCAAGGCAACTAGCAACCTAAATTCCAAGTCATGAGTATCTCCTGTAAGGAGAAATGGAATATATGGACTCTTTTACCTATGGAGATGAATGCCATACAAGTAAGAATAAAGAAATAAATTTTAATACAATCTTAAAGGGCAAATGTAATAAAACCTTAAAAGGCAAATGTACTCTATCATGGCAGTTTAGAATTAATGAGAGGACTAATAAAAGGAATGTCTGCATTCACCACTTTTTTCCCCATGGATCTCCATTGGGAGCTCATAAGAAAGACTAGGAATGGGGCAGAATACCTGAAAGCCAGGCTTCATGGCCAAAAAACACTTCAGAACTTCTCTTTCAAGAAAAACAAGACATAATCTACATAAATCCCTAAGAAGAAAAGGCATGTGGGTGTTGGACCAAGATTTCATCATTCCTTCCTTTGTTCTTGATAGAACAGTAGAAAAAAAAAATCAGTTCCTGGCTAACACAGTGAAACCCCATCTCTACTAAAAATTAAAAAAAAAATTAGCTGGATGCAGTGGCAGGCACCTGTAGTCCCAACTACTTGGGAGGCTGAGGCAGAAGAATGGCGTGAACCCAGGAGGTGGAGCTTGCAATAAGCCGAGATTGCACCACTGCACTCCAGCCTGGGCGACAGAGCGAGACTCCGTCTCAAAAAAAAAGTAAGGATTATAGAAACCTGAACAATGTTGCAACCAATTTGACCTAACTGACCTTTGCAGACCACTCAACGATGCAGAATATACATTCTTTTCAGGAGTGCTAGGATCATTCACCAAAATAGACCATATGGTCTAGTCCAAACAATATAATTTAAACAAAATAGGCCATAGAGACTAATTTAACCAATCATAAACTAGTTTCAAAGGATACAAAGAATACAAAATATTTTTCTGGCATGATGGATGCTTAATAGATATTTGAAATAATTTAATAGATATTTGGAAAATTCCTAACATTTGGAAATTATACAACATGTTTTGAAATAACCCATAGGTCAAATAAAAAACCATAAGAAAAAATAGTAAATGATTTCTAATTTCTGATTTAAAATGAAAAGACAGCCTTCCATTTCCAAAATGACAATATAAAAGCAAGCTGGTGTTACTCTTCCCCCACAGAAGAACAAAAAGAAATATACAGCACCGCTATTATAACCAGCAATATCCCAAACTCAAATATGAGAATGAGATAGTTCCTAAAGTGACAGAGAAGTGAAACAACTCCAAATAGATAGTAAGAGAATCAGACTTCCATATCCATGATGCCCCTCCTGGCAATCAGCTTAGCACCAAGTGCATGGAAAATTTCCAGAGTCCTCACCATCTGAGTTTACTAGCAGGAGACCTGTCCCTGTATCAACCCATAGGAAGCATCAGAAGTGTCTGAAGGGAGAAATATCCCTGAGGACAGCCAGAGACAAAGCAGGGAGGACTACCATCCCCAGTTCAGGGAATTCTTCTCTATAACTCAGCCATAGGAGATGCCAAATCACAGTGACTGTTCAGCAGCAGTATGTTGTAGATTTGTTCCATAGGTCTCTGGGCACAAAACCCTAGCCAGCCCTTTCATACTACCAGGATATTCCCTTTGAGCCCTCCCAAATTCAGGATGGACCGTACTCGGATAATTTACTAGAACCAAAGAAAATCTAGGCTTAGGGTGTCAGCTACTGCCTAAAAGGAGGAAGCAATCTAGTTGAAAAATTAAAAAGACAGAAAATCAACAGGCAAATTACAAAGAATCTCTATACAAACATATCCAATAAAAGGCAAAATAAGCAAGACAAAATAGTCTGAAAGAAATAGTCCTTCAATGCAATACATAGTCCTGTATCCACAGGAAACAGTAGCAAACAGGGAAACCTGACCCCCTCAAATGGATAAAGCAAGGAACCAGTGACTAACCCTAATGAGATGACAACATATGAACTCTCAACCAAAAATTCAAAACAGCAGTTTTAAGGAAACTCAACAATCTTTAAGATAACAGAAAAAAGCAATTCAGAAATTTATCAGAGAAATTTAACAAAGATACTGAAATATTTTTTTAAAAATCAAATAGAATCTTGGAACTGAAAAACACATTTACTGAACTGAAGAATTCATTAGAGGCCCTCAGCAGAATGGATCAAGCAAAGGAAAGAATCAGTGAGCTCCAGGATAAGCTATTTAAAAATACACCATTGGAGGAAAAAGAACAAAAAGAGAATAAAACTAAATGAAGATCACCTAGAATATATAGATAATTATCTCAAAAGACCAAATTCAAGAATTCTTGGTATTCAAGAGGGAGTTTAGGAAGAGCAAGGAGTAGAAAGAAATAATAATGGAAAATTTTCCAAAACTTGAAAAGAGGTAAATATCCAGGTACAGGAAGGTCAGAGAATACCAAAGAGATTCAACCCAAATAAGACTACCCCGAAGCATACAATAGTCAACCTCTCAACCATCAAGGACAACAAGAGGATTCTAAAAGCAGCAATAAAAAGGAAACAACATTTTAAAGAGCTCGAATTCACCTGGCAACAGACTTCTCAATGGAAATCATACAGGCCAGAAAGAAATGGGATAACATTTTTTAAATATCCAAGAATACTGTATCTAGCAAAATTATCCTTCAAATATGAAGGCATGATAAAGTCCTTCCAGACAAACCAAAGCTGTGATAATTCACCACCACCAGACCCATCACACTGGAAATGCTAATAATTCTTTAATCTGAGAGGAAGAACCACCAATGTGCAAAAAGAAAACATTTAAATGCAAAAAATCCACTGGGAAAATTAAGCATGTGGACAAACTGAGACTACTCTAATACTGTAATTGTGATGTTTAATCCACTCGTAACTCTAGTATGAAGTCCAAAAGACAAGTCTATCAAAGACAATACTTACAGAAACCAGTTAAGAGAAGGTAATATAAAAATACATAAATTGTGAAAATGAAACCAAAATGAGGGGGCAAGGAGATGGAATTAAAGAGCAGAAATCTGAAAAACGTTGTGTTTATTTCTGTTCTTTCCTTTGTGATCAAAGTTAAGTTTTCATCCCTTTAAAACAACTTGTTGCATTTATAAGATGTTTTTTGTAAGCCTCACGGTGAGACCACAATAATAATGGTGGCCTATAAAGGATTCACTAAAAATAAAAGGGAACAGATTAAAACATGTTACTAGAGAAAAATCACATAGCCACAAAGGAAGACAGTAAGAAAGGAACAGAGGAGTTCAATAAACAACCAGAAAGCAAGCAACACAATGGTAGTAATAAGTCCTTACTTATCAGTAACAATGAATGTGAATGAACTCAGTTATCCAATTAAAAGGCATAGAGTTGCTGAATGGATAAAGAAACAAGACCCAACTATATGCTATCTATCAGAAAGCCACTTCACCTCTAGAGACACAGACTGAAAATGAAGGGGTTTCCATGGAGCTGGAAACCAAAAAAGAGCAGGAACAACTATATTTATATCAGGAAATGGACACAAATTAAAGACTAAAAAGACAAGATCACAACATAATGATAAAGGGTTCAATTTAGCAAGAATATGTAACAATTAATAAATATCTGTGCACCCAACACTAGAGATCCGAGGTATATAAAGCAAATATTAATAGATCTAACAAGAGAGATAAATTTCAATACAGGTTTCTAGGAAAGGGGCGGAGCAAGATGGCCGAATAGGAAGAGCTCCAGTCTCCAACTCCCAGCACGAGCAACACAGAAGACCGGTGATTTCTGCATTTTCAACTGAGGTACTGGGGTCATCTCATTAGGGAGTGCCGGACAATTGGTGCTGGTCAGCTGCTGCAGCCTGACCAGCGAGAGCTGAAGCAGGGCAAGGCATCCCTCACCTGGGAAGCGCAAGGGGGAAGGGAATCCCTTTTCCTAGCCAGGGGAACTGAGACACACAACACCTGGAAAATCGGGTGACTCCCACCCCAATACTGCGCTTTAAGCAAACAGGCACACCAGGAGAATATATCCCACACCTGGCCGGGAGGGTCCCACGCCCACGGAGCCTCTCTCATTGCTAACACAGCAGTCTGTGATCTAACCACAAGGCAGCAGCGAGGCTGGGGGAGGGGCGCCCGCCATTGCTGAGGCTTAAGTAGGTAAACAAAGCCGCTGGGAAGTTCGAACTGGGTGGAGCTCACAGCAGCTCAAGGAAACCTGCCTGTCTCTGTAGACTCCACCTCTGGGGACAGGGCACAGTTAACAACAACAACAACAACAAAAGCAGCAGGAACCTTTGCAGCCGCAAACGACTCTGTCTGACAGCTTTGAAGAGAGCAGTGGATCTCCCAACACGGAGGTTGAGATCTGAGAAGGGACAGAATGCCTGCTCAAGTGGGTCCCCGACCCCTGAGTAGCCTAGCTGGGAGACATCCCCCACTAGGGCAGTCTGACACCCCACACCTCACAGGGTGGACTACACCACTGAGAGGAAGCTTCCAAAGAATCAGACAGGTACACTCGCTGTTCAGCAATATTCTATCTTCTGCAACCTCTGCTGCTGATACCCAGGCAAACAGGGTCTGGAGTGGACCTCAAGCAATCTCCAACAGATCTACAGCTGACGGTCCTGACTGTTAGAAGGAAAACTATCAGACAGGAAGGACACCTATACCAAAACCCCATCAGTACGTCACCATCATCAAAGACCAGAGGCAGATAAAACCACAAAGATGGGGAAAAAGCAGGGCAGAAAAGCTGGAAATTCAAAAAATAAGAGCAGATCTCCCCCTGCAAAGGAGCGCAGCCCATCGCCAGCAACGGATCAAAGCTGGTCAGAGAATGACTTTGACGAGATGAGAGAAGAAGGCTTCAGTCCATCAAACTTCTCAGAGCTAAAGGAGGAATTATGTACCCAGCGCAAAAAAACTAAAAACCTTGAAAAAAGAGTGGAAGAATTGACAGCTAGACTAATTAATGCAAAGAAGGTCATAAACGAAATGACAGAGATGAAAACCATGACACGAGAAATACGTGACAAATGCACAAGCTTCAGTAACTGGACTCGATCAACTGGAAGAAAGAGTATCAGCGATTGAGGATCAAATGAATGAAATGAAGCGAGAAGAGAAACCAAAAGAAAAAAGAAGAAAAAGAAATGAACAAAGCCTGCAAGAAGTATGGGATTATGTAAAAAGACCAAATCTACGTCTGATTGGGGTGCCTGAAAGTGAGGGGGAAACTGGAACCAAGTTGGAAAACACTCTTCAAGATATCATCCAGGAGAACTTCCCCAACCTAGTAGGGCAGGCCGACATTCAAATTCAGGAAATACAGAGAATGCCACAAAGATACTCCTCCAGAAGAGCAACTCCAAGACACATAATTGCCAGATTCACCAAAGTTGAAATGAAGGAAAAAATCTTAAGGGCAGCCAGAGAGACAGGGCGGGTTACCCACAAAGGGAAGCCCATCAGACTAACAGCAGATCTCTCAGCAGAAACTCTACAAGCCAGAAGAGAGTGGGGGCCAATATTCAACATTCTTAAAGAAAAGAATTTTAAATCCAGAATTTCATATCCAGCCAAACTAAGTTTCATAAGTGAAGGAGAAATAAAATCCTTTACAGATAAGCAAATGCTTAGAGATTTTGTCACTACCAGGCCTGCCTTACAAGAGACCCTGAAGGAAGCCCTAAACATGGAAAGGAACAACCGGTACCAGCCATTGCAAAAACATGCCATAATGTAAAGACCATCGAGGCTAGGAAGAAACTGCATCAACTAACGAGCAAAATAACCAGTTGATATCATAATGGCAGGATCAAGTTCACACATAACAATATTAACCTTAAATGTAAATGGACTAAATGCTCCAAGTAAAAGACACAGACTGGCAAACTGGATAAAGAGTCAAGACCCATCAGTCTGCTGTATTCAGGAGACCCATCTCACATGCAGAGACATACATAGGCTCGAAATAAAGGGATGGAGGAAGATGTACCAAGCAAATGGAGAACAAAAAAAAGCAGGGGTTGCAATCCTAGTCTCTGATGAAACAGACTTTAAACCATCAAAGATCAAAAGAGACAAAGAAGGCCATTACATAATGGTAAAGGGATCAATTCAACAGGAAGAGCTAACTCTCCTAAATATATATACACCCAATACAGGAGCACCCAGATTCATAAAGCAAGTCCTTAGAGACCTACAAAGAGACTTAGACTCCCATACAATAATAATGGGAGACTTCAACACTCCACTGTCAACATTAGACAGATCAACGAGACAGAAAGTTAACAAGGATATCCAGGAATTGAACTCATTTCTGCACCAAGTGGACCTAATAGACATCTATAGAACTCTCCACCCCAAATCAACAGTATATACATTCTTCTCAGCACCACATTGCACTTATTCCAAAATTGACCACATAATTGGAAGTAAAGCACTCCTCAGCAAATGTAAAAGAACAGAAATTATAACAAACTGTCTCTGAGACCACAGTGCAATCAAACTAGAACTCAGGACTAAGAAACTCCATCCAAACCGCTCAACTACATGGAAACTGAACAACCTGCTCCTGAATGACTACTGGGTACCTAACGAAATGAAGGCAGAAATCAAGATGTTCTTTGAAACCAATGAGAACAAAGATACAACATACCAGAATCTCTGGGACACATTTAAAGCAGTGTGTAGAGGGAAATTTATAGCACTAAATGCCTACAAGAGAAAGCAGGAAAGATCTAAAATTGACACTCTAACATCACAATTAAAAGAACTAGAGAGGCAAGAGCAAACACATTCAAAAGCTAGCAGAAGGCAAGAAATAACTAAGATCAGAGCAGAACTGAAGGAGATAGAGACACAAAAAATGCTCCAAAAAATCAATGAATCCAGGAGTTGGTTTTTTGAAAAGATCAACAAAATTGACAGACCGCTAGCAAGACTAATAAAGAAGAAAAGAGAGAGGAATCAAATAGACACAATAAAAAATGATAAAGGGGATATCACCACCAACCCCACAGAAATACAAACTACCATCAGAGAATACTATAAACACCTCTACGCAAATCAACTAGAAAATCTGGAAGAAATGGATAATTTCCTGGACACTTACACTCTTCCAAGACTAAACCAGGAAGAAGTTGAATCCCTGAATAGACCAATAGCAGGCTCTGAAATTGAGGCAATAATTAATAGCCTACCAACCAAAAAAAGTCCAGGACCAGATGGATTCACAGCTGAATTCTACCAGAGGTACAAGGAGGAGCTGGTACCATTCCTTCTGAAACTATTCCAATCAATAGAAAAAGAGGGAATCCTCCCTAACTCATTTTATGAGGCCAACATCATCCTGATACCAAAGCCTGGCAGAGACACAACAAAAAAAGAGAATTTTAGACCAATATCCCTGATGAACATCGATGCAAAAATTCTCAATAAAATACTGGCAAACCGGATTCAGCAGCACATCAAAAAGCTTATCCACCATGATCAAGTGGGCTTCATCCCTGGGATGCAAGGCTGGTTCAACATCGCAAATCAATAAACGTCATCCAGCATATAAACAGAACCAAAGACAAGAACCACATGATTATCTCAATAGATGCAGAAAAGGCTTTTGACAAAATACAACAGCCCTTCATGCTAAAAACGCTCAATAAATTCGGTATTGATGGAACGTACCTCAAAATAATAAGAGCTATTTATGACAAACCCACACTAATATCATACTGAATGGGCAAAAACTGGAAAAATTCCCTTTGAAAACTGGCACAAGACAGGGATGCCCTCTCTCACCACTCCTATTCAACATAGTGTTGGAAGTTCTGGCTAGGGCAATCAGGCAAGAGAAAGAAATCAAGGGTATTCAGTTAGGAAAAGAAGAAGTCAAATTGTCCCTATTTGCAGATGACATGATTGTATATTTAGAAAACCCCATCGTCTCAGCCCAAAATCTCCTTAAGCTGATAAGCAACTTCAGCAAAGTCTCAGGATACAAAATTAATGTGCAAAAATCACAAGCATTCTTATACACCAGTAATGGACAAACAGAGAGCCAAATCATGAATGAACTTCCATACACAATTGCTTCAAAGAGAATAAAATACCTAGGAATCCAACTTACAAGGGATGTAAAGGACCTCTTCAAGGAGAACTACAAACCACTGCTCAGTGAAATAAAAGAGGACACAAACAAATGGAAGAACATACCATGCTCATGGATAGGAAGAATCAGTATCGTGAAAATGGCCATACTGCCCAAGGTTATTTATAGATTCAATGCCATCCCCATCAAGCTACCAATGAGTTTCCTCACAGAATTGGAAAAAACTGCTTTAAAGTTCATATGGAACCAAAAAAGAGCCCGCAGTGCCAAGACAATCCTAAGTCAAAAGAACAAAGCTGGAGGCATCATGCTACCTGACTTCAAACTATACTACAAGGCTACAGTAACCAAAACAGCATGGTGCTGGTACCAAAACAGAGATATAGACCAATGGAACAGAACAGAGTCCTCAGAAATAATACCACACATCTACAGCAATCTGATCTTTGACAAACCTGAGAGAAACAAGAAATGGGGAAAGGATTCCCTATTTAATAAATGGTGCTGGGAAAATTGGCTAGCCATAAGTAGAAAGCTGAAACTGGATCCTTTCCTTACTCCTTATACGAAGATTAATTCAAGATGGATTAGAGACTTAAATGTTAGACCTAATACCATAAAAACCCTAGAAGAAAACCTAGGTAATACCATTCAGGACATGGGCATGTGCGAGGACTTCATGTCTAAAACACCAAAAGCAGTGGCAGCAAAGCCAAAATTGACAAATGGGATCTAATTAAACTAAGGAGCTTCTGCACAGCAAAAGAAACTACCATCAGAGTGAACAGGCAACCTACAGAATGGGAGAAAATTTTTGCAATCTACTCATCTGACAAAGGGCTAATATCCAGAATCTACAAAGAACTCAAACAAATTTACAAGAAAGAAACAACCCCATCAAAAAGTGGGCAAAGGATATGAACAGACATTTCTCAAAAGAAGACATTCATACAGCCAACAGACACGTGAAAAAATGTTCGTCATCACTGGCCATCAGAGAAATGCAAATCAAAACCACAATGAGATACCATCTCACACCAGTTAGAATGGCAATCATTAAAAAGTCAGGAAACAACAGGTGTTGGAGAGGATGTGGAGAAATAGGAACACTTTTACACTGTTGGTGGGATTGTAAACTAGTTCAACCATTATGGAAAACAGTATGGCAATTCCTCAAGGATCTAGAACTAGATGTACCATATGACCCAGCCATCCCACTACTGGGTATATACTCAAAGGATTATAAATCATGCTGCTATAAAGACACATGCACACGTATGTTTATTGCGGCACTATTCACAATAGCAAAGACTTGGGATCAACCCAAATGTCCATCAGTGACAGACTGGATTAAGAAAATGTGGCACATATATACCACGGAATACTATGCAACCATAAAAAAGGATGAGTTTGCGTCCTTTGTAGGGACATGGATGCAGCTGGAAACCATCATTCTTAGCAAACTATCACAAGAAGAGAAAACCAAACACCACATGTTCTCACTCATAGGTGGGAACTGAACAATGAGATCACTTGGACTCGGGAAGGGGAACATCACACACCGGGGCCTATCATGGGGAGGGGGGAGGGGGGAGGGATTGTATTGGGAGTTATACCTGATATAAATGATGAATTGATGGGTGCTGACGAGTTGATGGGTGCAGCACACCAACATGGCACAAGTATACATATGTAACAAACCTGCACGTTATGCACATGTACCCTAGAACTTAAAGTATAATAAAAAAAAATTAAAAAAATAAAAATAAAATAAAATAAAAAAGTTTCAATACAATAATAGCAGGAGATTACAACACCCCATTCTCAGTATGGATAGACCATCCAGACAGGAAATCGACAAGGAAACATCAGCGTTAAACAACACACTAGACCAAATAGATCTGACATTTATAGAACATTTAATCCAGTTGCTGCAAAATATGCATTCTTTTCATCAGCACATATAAAATTCTCCAGAACAGACAATATATTGAGCCACACAAGTCTCAGCAAATTCAAATAGAAATCATACTAGGTATCTTTTCTGAACACAATAGAATAAAACTGGAAATTAATAATAAGGAAAAGCTCAGAAAATACACAAGCACGTGGAAATTAAACAACATGCTCTTGAATGACCATTAGGTCACTGAATAAATTCAGAACAAAACTTTAGAATTTTTAAAAACAGATTAAAATGGAAACACAACATAGCAGAATCTACGGGATACAACAAACGCAGTACTAAAAGAGATGTTTGTGACAATAAATATGTATGTCAGAAATGTAGAAAGGCTTCAAATAAATAATTTAGTGATACATCTCAAGGAATTAAAAAAAGAATGAATCAAACCCAAAATTAGTTGAAGGAAATAAAAATATGAGCAAAAATAAATAAATTTGAAACTAAACAACATAGATGATCAACAAAATGAAAAGTACTGAAACTAAAAAAGTAATGTAATTTTTATATCAACAGCCTGAAAAAAATGATATGATCTCCTTAGATGCAGAAAAAGCCAAGTTCAACACCCATCTATAATTTAAGAAAAACAGAAACAAATGAAAAATTCTCTTAGCAAACTAGAAGAAAGAAAATTACTCAATCTGATGAAGGACAGCTTCACAAATCTGTGGCTAATATCAGACGTAATGGTGAAACACGAAATTCTTTCCCCCAAACATCAATAAAAAAGCAAGAATGTCTGTACTGATGACACGTATTTGACATTGTGCTAGTGCAGTACTAGCCACTGCAACAACATAAATTAAAAAATAAATAAAAGGCATACAAATTGTGAAGGAAAAAATTAAACTTTTCTTTATTCACAGATTTGATTGTCCACCTGGCAAGTCCCCAAAGAACTACAAAAGGCATTTGACCTTGAATGTGACAACACCACGGAATAAGTAAAAGGTCAAATATAAAATCAAAAGTACTTTTATATTCTAGGAAAAAACAATTGTAGTGACATGATCCAGTTGGGATAAAAAAAAAAAAAAAAAAACACTCTGGTTAACTGTGAATCATGGCAGGTGATGGCATACTCAGTAAAAGGCCATTTAGGAAAGTTCAGTATTCCAGCAGGTGATAATGATCACTTGGCCTGGAGTGATGATGGAGGTGGAGAGTTGATTGATTCCAAAAATGTTTAAGAAGTAAAATCAATGTGATCAGCAATGGATTATTCATGGGAAAAAAGAGAGGTGTTAAGGATCACCATTGTTCCTGACTTTTGTAAATGGGTGGAAGATGGTGCAGTTCACTGAGGAAGAAAATTCTACAAGCAACAACAACAACAACAAAAACAGATTGGAAACAAAGGTCATATGTTTAGTTTCAGATACAAGCAGCCCAAGGTACCGTTGAGACTCTAAGAGAAATCAGATATGCCACTCAGAAGACTTGACTTAAAGACATCTGCACCTACTTAAAAACTAGTCGGGGAGTGTTTTACTTCCAATTATGTGGTCAGTTTTCATGAGGGGCTTAAAACCTAGATGATGAATTGATAGGTGCAGCAAACCACCATGGCCGGATATACCTATGCAACAAACATGTGCACATTCTGCACATATATCCCAAAACTTCAGTAAATTTGTTTTAAAAAATGAAACAATATTTTAAAAAAACTAGTTGGGGTTCAAATCACCTAGGTAGAAGTTTAAAATAGAAAGAGAATAAAACCTGGGATTAACCTTCCAAGAAACCAGCACTTAAAGGCTAGGTGAGAAGGATAAAATTGAGGAAGAAGAAAAAGAATAGTTAGCAAGATAGGGAACAAAGACATTATTTGTCTTAGATGCTAAGAGAAGAATCATCAAAAAGTACGTATTCTGAAAAACAGGCTCCAAAAATTCCTATGCAATGTGATGAATTAAGATTTAATTCAAAAATAGGAGCAATTAGTGAGGAATAAAGTTGGGTAAGCAAAGAGGGATGAATACGTGAAAGTAATTTTTTAAATCAGAGATAAAATCATGCAGATTGTGTTTTCAAAAGAATTTTAGATTCAGTTTAATGCCTTTACTTCTTGCCCTAAATTCTACTTTGTCCCGAAATAATTTTATTAATGCTACTTTATTTTCTCCCAATTATCATCAACTTACAATTTTTAAATATTCAAGTCCTTCTTTTGTAGTCTCTTTTGTTGCTACAGTTGTAACTGCAGAAAATGTTTTGAATAAGCAAAGGAATGGTTTTGAGGGGAAATAAAAGCCCTTGTTTTGATAATTAGATAAATATAGAAGACATTAAACGAAACATTTGCCATGATCATCTCTGGGTGTTTGAATTTCACGTTTTTTTTTTTTTTTTTTTTTTAGACAGAGTCTCGCTCTGCCGCCCAGGCTGGAGTGCTGTGGCCAGATCTCAGCTCACTGCAAGCTCCGCCTCCCGGGTTCACGCCATTCTCCTGCCTCAGCCTCCCGAGTAGCTGGGACTACAGGCACCCGCCACCTCGCCCAGCTAATTTTTTGTATTTTTTAGTAGAGACGGGGTTTCACCATGTTAGCCAGGATGGTCTCGATCTCCTGACCTCGTGATCCACCCGTCTCGGCCTCCCAAAGTGCTGGGATTACAGGCTTGAGCCACCGCGCCAGGCCCTCATATGGATTTTATACCCCTCTGTATTAACTGAATACTTGAAGATAAATGTGTATTACTTTTTATATTTTAAAATATGTCATAAAGAATTTTTTTTAAGGAGAAACAATTTTCCACCTATTTTCTTGTTCATTGGTTTACTCTTTTTGAGTTGTCACAGTGTTTTTCTCTTTTTCTACTGGATTGTTGTTTTTCAAACTTATCTAAAGCACTCTATATATTAGGCTTGATATCTTTATATATTGTGTTTATTGCCTCTTTTCTGTTATACATATTTATATTTTCTCCCAGTTTATCATTTTGTTTTAATTTTATTCATATCAGTGGCCATATAAAAGTTTTAATGTGTATGGAGAAAAATCTGTCAATTCTTTCCTGTGTGTCTTGTTGGTACAGATCAAATATTTTAATAGTGAAAATAAGGGTAATAAATTCATGGCATTAGATATTTGCATAAATTGTGACACATCTATGAACATACAGCAAACAAAAATTTAGCAACATTTAAAAGATTTACAATTTCTCCTTAAGAAATAGAGTAACTGCAAACATTATGACTCCATCTTTTTACTATATAAACACACAGGAAATGAGGACTGAAAATGGATAGTTATCTTTGTGCAGTGCAATTACAGATTATATATTCTTTATGCTTTTTTTAATATTTTTCAGCTTTGTTTCCTGCAATGTACAGAAAAAATGGCTTTTATGGGAAAAAACGTCTTCAAAAGTCATTTTAAAAATAAAAGGACATATATGCAAGTGATAATAACCATATACAAGATTAAGTGGGGAAGTGGGGATTAAGGGAAAGAGGCTGTTTAGGATTTCTAACATTTTGAATCTGGATACCTAAAAGTGTGTCCTTGACAAATAAAAGATATGGGAGGAGATTAAAATGAGGAAAAATTGAAGAGTTCTGCCTTGCAAATGTTGAGTTTCTGCTGACAGTGCATTGTCCATGTATGAGTCATTTGAAAATGTAGAATTGGAATTCAAGATGAGAGATACAGATGTAAAAGTCATAGGAAAATTAGGAAAACATGAGCATTTTCAGAATAGGTAATTCCACAAGGAGATCTATCCAGAGAAGGAATTTGAGGCCGAATCCTTAAGAAACAGTAATGTTCAAGGGAAACAAAGAGCATCTTCTGTGGTCTGAATGCATCCCCACAAAATTCATGTTAAAAGTTATTTGCCAATGTGATGATATTAAGATGTAGGGCCTTTGGGAGCTGATTAGGTTATGAGGGTGGAACCCTTGTGAATGGATTAGTGCCCCTATAAAAGGATTCAAGGAAACTAGCTAGGCCCATCTCCCTTTCTGTCCCTTCTGCCATGTGAGGACATAGCATTAGTCCCTGCTGAAGGATGCAGCAACACGATGCCATTTTGGAAGCAAAGCCCAGGCCCTCACCAGACTTAACCTGCCAGCACCTTTATTTTGGACTTCCCAGCCTCCAGAACCATAAGAAATAAATTTGTTGTTTATAAATTACCCAGTTTCTGGTATTTTGTGATAGTAGCACAAACAGACTAAGACAGTACCTGACAAAGGGAGCAGGATAGACCAGAGCTGATGAAAGAGAACCTAATTCAACAGACTTGAATTACCCATCTTGTGGATGATGATGAAGGTAAGAAAAAGGTCTCCAGGAGGCAAGACGGGAGCACATAAATATGCTCCTATGGTTAATAATATTTAATTTCTGCTTTCATACTTCTAAGTAGGAATCCAAATGGCAAAATGCCCCATCATCTTTCACCCTAACCCTAAAAGTCCCCAATATAGACTTTTTATCCTCCTCCTACCTTCAAAACCTACAACCAAGATATATATATTTTCCAAATTAAGAATAACAGGGGAGTGCTTGGGGATGGAAATTAGGGAGTTGGATAATTAGGTGGTGCTGGGGCAATAAAATTCTATGTTTAGAGAGGGGAAAGAGCAACATTTGCTCTTGTCTCCTGGCACCTCAATAGGAAGAGCTGGATTTCTCAACAACCTTGGCCAGATTCTATGAAGACATGAACTAATAAGGAAAAGTGTCTAAGTAATGGCAGGAAATGACCCAGTTGCCCATTACTTAGAAAAGTATGGAAGATAAGAAGGTCTGTTCTTTGAAGACCCATGTCAGGGTAAAGACATCTGAAAGTCCTTTCATGAGTCTTTAGTGGAAGAGAAGAGAATCACTTCCCCCTTGCCAAGAGCATTCCTTAACAGGAATACCAGGCATTGCTGAGCAGTTCTGAATGGAGTGCCAAGCCCCATGCCACTCCAAGGGCTATGTCTGAGTGACTGGTAGTAAATGCCATAAGATCAAGGACAAGCAAGGGAATGCTTCTCTTGTCGACACAGATATCTGGATGTTTTGATTTTGTTTTTTGTTGTTGTCATTTTCTCACCCATTACAGATGAAGAGGAAGGACAAGGACTTTTTTTTTTAGGAAGTTAGGGAAGGATCAAGCTTTCTGAAGGAGAAAAAGATGGAATCAAAAAATTTGAAAACTTTTTTTTAAAAATATTAGTTACAGAACTAAAGAAAGAAGAATATAGATCCAGAACTGAAAACAAATTTTAACATTTTACAAATGATACCAAGATGACATAACAGACCATTGTCTGATTGGATATATTATTAATTTTTCTGAAGACAGAGCAAAGGAGTCAAAGGTCAACCCCTTTGATATCACTGAAGCTAAACTGAAGGTAAAGCAAAAAAAAAAAAAACCTCAGGATAATAATTGGAGAAACAGCTTCCTTAGGAAAGAAGAGCTCATGCATTTTTCTCTTAAATCCAAAATGAAAAACCAATATTAAAAATGGACAGAAATTTGATTTGTTTAAAACCAGAGTTGCTCTTGGAAACAAGTAACAAGGACAGTTTGTTCATTGCAGTAGACCTAATAAATTTAAGGTACCAAATGTGTAATTGGAAGTTTGTTATCATTTGGAAAGATCTTTCTTTTAAAAGCACAGGCGCCCACCAGCAGTAGGTTGGTGTCAAGCAAATAGCCAAGCCAAATAGCGGTGACTTACTGTTTGGCTTGCAGGTAACTGGGGCCATGAAACCATTTTTCAGAGAAGTCTAAACCCTGTGAGGAATGCCTGGGAGGAGGGAATAGAGCAGGGGAGGCTGGAAGGGAGGTGGTGGGGGTCATAATGAACCAGGAAAGAACACCAGTACATGTATTGGGATTAGGGACAGAGAAGTTTTACAACTTTTGAACCTAAAAAAGACAAATATTGATGCGGGAGATGATTTACAATAATAATAATAATAGATAATATTTATTAATTGCTTGGTATGTAGCAGATAGCATGCTAAGCACTTTAAATGTCATATTTAGTTCTCAAAACAGCTCAGTTTTATTGATGAAAGTTCTGATTCTCAGTAAGGTCAAGTAATTTGCCCACATCATGTAACTAGACACAGAGCCAACAATTAAACCCACATCTGCCTGATTTCAGTATCACACTTATTAACCCCCACCGCCCCCCGCCTCTTCCCTAACACAGGCTAAATGAAATGGAAAGGTTTTGTTTGTCTCAATTTTATTTATAGCGAGAGCTGCCTCCTTATCCCTCTTCTTTCTGGAATTCACCAAGAAGAGGATTCAGTAAAAAGAGCCAAGGCAAGCTCCTGTGGCTAAGGAAGAGGCCGTGTGAGTTTCTTCTTTTGAGTCATGCTTATGTTGTTGGTGTTTCTCCTAGTGGATTATTTAAAGCAAAAACAGGTAGGTGTGTTTCAGGATGTGTAGTTTCAATCAACACTCTTAAAGCAAGCAAAGGAAGAGTTTGTAAATCAAGCAGACCTGCAGATGGTCCTGTGGTAAGAAGCTTCAGGGTCATCTGCTAATGCTCAATGAATCTCCATGTCTCACCACCCTCCTGACCACAAAACACATCACCGTGCTCCTGTGGTAGTTCAATTTCTCCTTTGATGGCTGCAGAGAGAGGTTGAAAAAAACATCCCACAAAAGTCTTTCTTCTTCTCTGTTCCTTCAACTCCAAGAGGAGACTGAAATCAAGGAAGAAATCCTTGTAGTGGAAATCAACATAGTACCACATGCAGAGAGTTTCTGTGTCTATGAAAAATGGAAAGATAAACCCTACACACTTGTCCCGCTACCCATGTCCTGGAGACAGACTGTGGGCCCTGCTGTAGCTCCTGTCCAGCAGCCCCTCCACCTGGTGCTCTCCACCAGGGCTCCAGTAACTCCTCCCTCCCTCTTCCCCTTCAGGTGGCCGTGAAAATGCTCCCCACCCTGAAGGCTCCCTATGGCTTCCCTGCACTCTGCCCACAACTTTGATCGTAATTGCTTAATTCAACTCTTTTTATGTTATTCATTTTTAGGGTGCTGTTTCTTGACAATATCCTGACAGATTCCATCTTATATAACATTAAAAATGGAAAAACTACATACCCAGAGGAAATGAAATCAGTACCCTGTAGAGATATCTACACTCCCACATTCACTGCAGCATTATTCACAGTAGCTAAGATATAGAAACAACCTAAGTGTCCACTGAGGGATGAATGGATAAAGAAATTGTGGTACATCTATACAATGGAATACTATTCAGTCTTTAAAAAGAAGGAAATCTGCCTTTTGTGACATGGATGAATCTAGAAGTCATTATGCCTAAGTGAAACAAGCCAGGCACAGAAACAAGAATAGTGTATGATTTCACTGTGGAATCTAAAACAAACATCAAATATGTAGAAACAGCCAAAAGCAGTGGCTCACACGTGTAATTCCAGCTACTCAGGAGAATGAGGCAGGAGGACTATTTGAGGTCAGGCACTGGAGACCAGCCTGGGCAACATAGAAAACCCTGTATCTTTAAAAAAATGAAAAAAAAAATCACTAGGGCAGAGTGGTGCATACACCTGTAGTCCCCACTGCTTGGGAGCTTAGGCATTCAAGGCTGCAGGGAGCTATGATGATCGTGCCATTGCACTTCAGCCTGGGCAACAGAGCAAGACCCCATCTCTTGGGAAAAAAACAGAAACAGAGAGAACTAGAACAGGGAGGGAGATTAAGTCTAGGGAGCTCATGTACAACATGAGGACTGTAGTTCATAATAAACCAGATGAATTAAACAACTGAGGAGGGGGTAAGAATGTTGTTAGGATAAAAAAGGGCAAGGAAAAGACAGTATTTGCATGTGTACGACCTACAAAGTTGTGAATTTCCAAGTCAGCTTATATACAGTCATCCCTCTGCATCCGCAGGCAATTGTTCCAGGCAACCCCCTACCTTTGCCCCTGCCTCCAATACCAGAATCAGTGGATACTCAAGTCTCTGGTTTAAAATGGTATAGTATTTACATATAACCTAGGTATATCTTTCTGCACACATTAAATCATTTCTAGATTATGTATAATACCTAATATAATATAAATGCTATGTAAATAGCTGTCACCCTGTGTAGGTTTAGTTGTATTATGTTTATTGTGCTATTTTTGTTTTTTTTCAAATATTTCCATGTTGCAGTTGCTTAAATCCAGAGATGTGAAACATGCAAATACAGAAGGCTGACTGTATTGTGTAGTATGTTGGAAATCAGCTAAGATAATAGCTTTTAGGTGACCCCACCTCAAAAAGTAACAATGGAAGATGATGGATAATTTGCTTGACTGTAGTAAACACTTCACTGTGTATATCACAACATGATGTTGGACACCTTCAATATATACAATGAAACAAGAAATTTGATACCAGGGAGGTACTGTGGAGATACTTCCTCACCTTCATTGAAACCCCCTCATGCTCTGTCCTTTCTCCCTCAGATTCCACATGCTGTACACTTCATATGCACATCATTGTTTTCTGCTGTCACCTCTGTGGCTCTTGATTCATGTGATGAAGCTCCACCTCTCCATCCTCCACTCGCTTCTACCCCTCTATGCTACCTTCACCTTTCACTCCCAGGACTGCCTGTGTCACCATCTGCATGGATTCTTTTCACTTCTCTGCCAGCTTCAAGGTGTTGCCTTGTAAGGTATTTTATTCTGCCAGCACCTCCAAAGGATATCATTTGCCTCCTTGCACCACCAAGTCATGATGATCCCACTCTTAAAGGTCCAAATAGGCCAGGCACAGTGGCTCACGCCTGTAATCCCAACACTTTGGGAGGCTGAGGTGGGCAGATCACGAGGTCAGGAGACTGAGACCAGCCTGGTCAACATGGTGAAACCCTGTCTCCACTAAAAATACAAAAAAAAAAAAAATTAGCTGGGTGTGCTGGCAGGCGCCTGTAATCCCAGCTACTCAGGAGGCTGAGGCAGGAGAATCGTTTGAACCCAGGAGGCGGAGGTTGCAGTGAGCTGAGATCATACCATTGTCCTCCAGCATAGGTGACAGGGCACGACTCTGTCTTGTTTTGTAAAAACAAAACAAAATCCAAATAACATTCTACTTTACTTGCAAAGCCTGCATTACAGAATCGAAAGCTGTAAAACAGTAGATTCTTTCACACTACTAACCTCAACACAACCAAATTGTCTTCTCCAGCTCTTCATGCCTGTTCTAGATTTGTACTCCAAACATATATTCGAGTCCATTTGCTGATTACCTATAGACACAGTTACTTGTTCTTGGATAGTTGTGCCTTGTTTACAAGGCACATTGTCATTGACAATGGGCACTTGGTGTTTGTTTCTGGGACTGCTGGAGTAGAGGGCAATGCATAGGCCTGGATTCTCTATCTCATCTCATTCTGTTATTAAAAGTGAGTCCCTAAGAGTTTGTCTCACTAGGTTCAATTTTCAGCACATAGGTTATTCAAATGCTCATTCTACATTGAAATCAGCATGGAATGTGTAATAACAGGAAAGAGAAATATACAGACTCTCTGTGCTTGGCATGGTAATGTGTCATGTGGCTTGAAAAGGTATGTCTGGGAGTATCATATGGCTGTTACTCAGTCTGGACACAGAAGAGCTTTGTATGGCATCCCTCACTGTCCAGCCCCAAATAACAGATATTCAGCTGAGCTGGCTCACATGGACTGTGAGAAGTTTCAATCTACTTCATGAAATATTTTTTCAACTGCAAAATATTCGTTTTTGTCCAAAAGAAAAAAAATTCAATCACTTCTTTATTTTTACTCCCAATCCAAGATCAAGTTTTAATCTTTTGATTCAGAGGACCCAGGATTACACCTTAAATAAAATAACTCATCTTTCTTAATTTTCAAAGCATGATTGCTTGGAGTGTTCTCTTTTAAATATATTCTCATGTTATAATTAATTCCCATTAATTAAATGCTTGTAAATGCTACAACAACCCTATGAAGGAGGTACTGTTTTTCAAATGTCAAAAAACGAGGCTTAGGATGTTGAAGAAACTTGCCCACATTCACACAGTTAGTACGTAAGGATCTTGAATTCAAATTCAGGGCTATCTAATTTCAGATACTGATAGAGTTTGGCTCTGTGTCCCCATCCAAATCTCACCTTGAATTGTAATAATCTCCACATGTCAAGGGTGGGACCATGTGGAGATAATTGAATCATGGGGCCAGTTTCCCCCATGATGTTCCCAAGATAGTGAGCTCTCACAGGATCTGATGGTTTTATAAGGGTCTTCCTTCTCTTGGTCCTCATTCTCTCTCCTGCTGCACTGTGAACAGGTGCCTTCTGCCGTGATTGTAAGTTTCCTGAGGCCTCCCCAGCCATGCAGAACTGAGTCAATTAAACCTCTTTCCTTTATAAATTACCCAGTCTCAGGTGTTTCTTCATAGGAGTGTAACAATGGACTAATATAGGTACCAAGATTTTTACCACCATACCACTAGCCTGTTAGAATGGACTAGTGTTGACTGTCTTCGGTGAAAGACAAAACCAAGATGATTTATTCTAGAAGTGTTCTTATGACTCATATTTTTCTAAGTCACCAAGAAAGCTATACCACATAGCAATGGGATGGATTCATGAGCCAAGGACAGTATTCATATCATTTCAGAAGAAGGATAAGCAGAAAATCCTTGGAATAGCTTATGAATCTAGGAGCCAGGAATAGCAAATCTCTTCTTGCTGCTTCATATCAGAGGTGATAGAAAACTGCACTGCCTCTTGGATCATGTACCCCCAGAAGATTGTCAATAAGAATTTTCCATGATAAAGTCAATTTCTGACAATCACAGATTTTTCACCAAATCTCTTATTTGTCAAGCATTATTGAAGAGCTCTTTCAAGTTAAACTGATTTTGGGGAAGGAAGAAGTCATTAAAATCTATGGGATTAGCCACTTGGAAAATAGCAAGGGCTGGGAGGCTGCTACGAAAGAAGCTGGCAACACATGTGATTCTTTGGATCACTGGCCAGTCCTCATGGGTTTTCTTTGCAAAGGACACAGCCATAGCCATGAGAAAAAGAAACCAGACACAACACTCACAACACAAAGTTGCCGTAAAACTTGGCTTCCTTACTACTGGCACATAGGATCCAGATCTTATCCCATCCCACATCACTCAAAAAAGGATATTTGTTTCCCACAGTTTTACAGCTTATGAGGTTCTTTTTTCTAAAGACATGAGAGAAATAAATTAAGAGGCTCTACAGTTAACTTAGTTAACTTCCTGTTTTGCACAAATGCAGCTATGTATTTAAAAAGTCAGCTGGAGCCATTTCACTATGAACTTTATCAGTTGGGGAAAGAGCCAAAACAGCTATCAAGTCTTATATCTTCATCTGAGCTATTTATGTCTAGAAGCCAGTTATTTTAAGTGACATCAAATAAACAATTTAACCATGATAAATACTTGGGACACTCAACTGCTGTCCTTCTCTTCTCATTAGTATGTGTAATCATACACATGCATTGTATATAAATGACAGCGATCCTTCAGAGCCAAAAAGACCTTGCCCGTGGTGTTGTCCGCATGTAACTGTGACTGGATGCTTCAAAGCAGTGCTCTCTTCTCTAGGCATATGTGAGTATCCTGAAGTGATGTGGCCACACTGGGGCCTTTGGAGATTCTGGCTGCCTACCACATTGCTCTAGAGTGGCTGATATTCCTTAGTACCCCACAGTTTACTCTTTAGGCCATTAATTAAGCTTCAGTTTTGTAGAGCTTGTCTACATATATATGTAGCTACGCTGTGTGATGCCCCTACTGTATCCATTAACACATCTTTTAGCCTCTCAATACCTATCATGGTAACAGTCCCAAGAAAGAGTGGCTCAAACTTAGAATTTGGGTGGAACCATTCCTGCTATTGCTGATTGAAACAGGAATCATGGCATAAACCAAAGTAATCCTATCTAGGCCTATATATGCTATAAATGTATTAGAGAGGCCCCCAACTCAAAACTGGCTCAAATATGCTGCCATCCCAGCATGTTTCATATCAAGTAGGCAAAAACCAAATCGCATCCCTTGTTTGGAGAAGTATAAATACTTCAAGTCAGTGGATCACTTGAAATGAGGCTGCTGCAAACAAAGCAGAGTTACTCTGTTGAGTCTTATTTGTGAATCCTTGACAACCAGAAGGATTGCTTCTGAAGCATTTCTGTAATACCACACGTTCCTGAGCTGCTGTGCAGCAATTGCCAGTGGTGAAGCAAACTTACACACATCTCTTTAAAGAGGCTGAGCCATCATCTATTATTTCAATCTCAAAACACATTGAGAGGCTTTTAATCTCAAATAAGAAGTAAATATTTTAATTCCATTTTAAAGATGGAAAAACAGGCTCAAAAAGCTTAAGTGACTTTCCCAAAGCCCAAGAGGGAGTACATGGAAGAGGCTCTGTGTGCTGGGGGTAATGTCATGTTCTTCAAAGCCTTGATGCTGTGGGAGTCTCAAAGGCTAACCCTACATAAAAAGAAAGAGGATGAGCAGGAGGGAATTGTGACCACCCAGGGTTCCCCTCCTGGCCCAGTGCTCCTACACTGGCATCTCCTCCAGGACTGCAACTGTTGAATCTGTCCGGAATGGTTTACCTGCCTATCTTTAATGCATCTAAGCCCAGTTCTTTTAGATTTCCAAGTAATAATCCACGAACTGATAAAGACATCCAGATTGCTGTGATGGAGCAGGGAGGCCTCCTTCCTTCTCGGGGCTATCATACTCCTCCAGGAGCGCTGCCAAAGCTCCGTGTTTGGACTTTTACTCTAATATTGAAGAGTCAGGCATGACAGAGAGGAAGGCAGTATGAATGCAGGCTGATGGTGCTGATAATATTTTGGGATCAGTGAGGCCTTCTGGCATGCTTGGAGAGTGTCCTGTATGACTACCTACTTGTGATTAGCTTTGGTTGTTGAGCATACGAACACACTATCATCATCCCCAGACATGTTTTTAATAATAAATAGTGAGGCATTCTCACCAACATTTAAGGTTTGGGGAAAAAAAACAAGTTCCACAGAGAAAAAAACTTTGAAAGGATGTTTTTGTAGGACAGCCGCCTTTGCTGGTTGCTGTCAGCAGGGACAGCTATTAGCAGGACATCTGAACAGCTGGAACAGAGAGTTATCCTGGGATTTGTCCACTGCCCCTGGGAGGAAGAAGGTGATCAGTGCACATTCCAAGTAACAAAAGATCAGCTGGGAAACAATCCTGGGGCTTTGATAAACTCTACCAGCATCCCATAAATGAGACTAATAAAAAAAATCCATCAAAGAGGCTGGCACACGCAGATCTCTCAATAAATGAGAGCTTATTATTTCTTATACATTGATGAAAATAGCAGAAGAATCTCAGATAGTGATTTATTCATGGGAGCCCTTGGTAGATTTCCACTGAATCCCATATATTAGATAAAAACCCAGAAAGAAATAAACCCTAGATAAACATTGGAGGTCCAAGAAAGTAAAAGCACTTATCTAAAATGTGATTCCTGCCTCCAGTCACACTAAGACTGTGTCTATTTTTACAGCATTTATCATAATCTGAAATTATCTTCTTTGATCACTGTGGTATCTCCAGAACCTGGAACAGTGCCTGCCTGGCATACAGTAAGTGCCCCATAAATGTGCACTGAGTAAATACACAGACACATACATACAGTGTTGAATGAATACATATCAAGTCAATCAATAACTATTAAGAGGCCCAATAAAGAACATTTCGGCTATGTGACCTCGGGCTGTCACTTGATGTCTCTTTGATTCATTTCTTCATCTATAAAGTAATTATAACACCAATCTCATCAGGTTGATATGAAGATTAAATAGTTTAATACACATGAAAACAACAAACCATTGGTACAATGCAAATATTAAGACTATTACTATAAAAATAAACAGAGTGAGATAATGGGATTATTATATACTTAAGACCTAAGCTTTGTACAACTGATCCCAATGGGAAGCAGGTCCTCATTTTGAGTCCCACTTTTTCTAAACAATTCTTTAATAAGCATGCTCCTCCCTGATCTCAGAACGTGCATGTATCTTTCCCACTGCCTAGCTTAGCACTGTGCACATATACCAATGTTAATGTCTTCTGCCTAACTCTTACTCATCCCTGAAGACCCAATTCAGGGGCTGCTTCCTCCCAGAATTCTTTCCTGATGTTCTGCCTGAATCCTCCCAACTCCCACACTGTGACTAAGTTGGATCTTTCTCATCTGTAATCAGAAAACTGTTTTGCCTATTTATTTGCTTAATCATCAGGACTGGACCATAAACTCTTTGAGAATTGTGGCTTTCCTCTGATTATCATCTGAACCCAGAACAGTGTCTGATACAAAGTAAGAATTCAGTAAGTGTGGAATAAATTAATTATGAATGAATGAGGCTTAGAAAGGCCTAAGTTTCCATGGGTCAGCATAGCAGAAAATTCCCTAAGGTAAGTTAATGGTTAATCTTCCAAATGTATTCCAAGTACTGACTCACAGACCTTCAGGAATGTGTGTCCTTGAAGGGGTTAGAAAAATGTCAAACTGAGCATGGCTGTTTATCTATCAAATGATATTTTCCCCCTTTTATTTTCCTTATACGTCTCCTCTAGCAATAAACAGGGTCTCTCTCTTCTTACCATGGCATGAATACAGCATAAACCACAAACTCCACACATTCCTCTTACTGAGGCAACTGTACATGTTTTCCAAAACTGAAGCAAAAGAAAAAGAAGTTAGATGCAAGACGTAGAAGTCATCAGCAATTTCTTAAGGTCTCGAAGATTATTAAAGGAATTGACATTTGTGAAATCACTTTGAACTCTGGCATTCAGCAGGTTTTTGACGGTTCCATACAATGAAAAGTTCCATTCCCATAAAGTTAGAAATACCTTTCTGGGCTCATTTCACATCAGAATGCAATAAGGTTCATAAATGTCTCTGTGAAGTTTGAGTGTAATAAAGTTCAGCTATAAAACATGTAATACGCAACAGGCTTCTACACCAGCTGAAGCACTGACTCCATTTAATGGGGCCTGCCTTTACAGCACACTTCATCAGCAACAAGAAGAAACGTTCTTTAAAATCTATAAATACCTGCAACACAACCATCAAAGTCTTTTTTATTATTCTTATTACAGGTCAGGCTGAGACAAACTGACATGCCTGATCACTCCACCCAGAGTATGTTCATAGAAAGCTCTTGTAACTCTGTCCCCAAAGAACATTTAAAATCGACTTTGGATGTCATTCAGCAGTTGACAGATATTCTCCAGCAACTTCAGCAGCAGCCTCTCCTACAAAATGAGGGTTTTATTTTCCTTTGAGAACCAAAGAAGCAGGTTCCTTCCACCTGTCCAGAGTTGTTTGTGTACCCCCTCTTCGGCCCAGTCCGGGTCCCAGCACGGAGCCATTGGCCCCTGGATAGAGCGATCACATTAATGGAGTTCAGTGAGTCAGTTCAGTTTGCAGTTTGGGTCTACAGTCCCAGGGCGTCTCCTTCCTAGAAATGACCGTATCAGCCAACTAGGAGATCCCTCTTTGATTTCATACTTCTCCAAGGCTAACAGGAGTGCATCTGTAATGATTTAAAAGAAAACTACAAAGCTCACTCTCTCAGGGAATTCATGTTTCTATGGAAATGTCTTCATCACATATAGCCTTTCCTGACTACCCTGATTAAAATCACTCCCCAATTAGACTATATCTCCTTATCCTATTTTTTAGACCTTTTATAATCCCTCACTTGTTTGTCTCTTCTAAGATGTAAGCCCCATGGAAGCTGGGACTTTGTTTCACTCACTCATTGCTATGTTCTCAGGAATTAGATTATTTCTTCTTATTTTAAATTCCAAGTAACATGTGCAGGTTTGTTACATAGATAAACATGTGCTGTGGTGATTTACTGCACCTATCAACCCATCACCTAGGTATTAAGCCCAGCATGCATTAGTGCTCTCCCTCCCCCTGCTCCCCACCCCCAACAGGCCCAGTGTGTGTTGTTCCTCTCCCTGAGTCTGTGTTCAAAGTGTTCAGCTTCCACTTATAAGCGAGAACATGTGGTGTTTGGTTTTCTGTCCCACGTTAATGTTCTGGAAGCCATTATCCTTAGCAAACTAATATGTCCAGCTCCATCTATGTCCCTGCAAAGAACATGATCTTTTTCCTTTTTATGGCTGCATAGTATTTCACAGTGAGAATGTACCACATTTTCTTTATACAGTCTATCATTGATGGGAATTTGGGTTGATTCCGTGTTCACTATTGTGGATAGTGCTGCAATGAACATATGCATGTCATGCATGTATCTTTACAATAGAATGATTTCTGTTCCTTTGGGTACTTACCCAGTATTGCGATTGCTGGGTCAAATGGTATTTCTGGTTCTAGGTCTTTGAGGAATCACCACACTGTCTTCCACAATGGTTGAGCTAATTTATATTCCTACCAACAATGTAAAAGTGTTCCTATTTCTCCACAGCCTCGCCAGCATCTGTTGTTTTTTGAATTTTTAATAATCACCATTCTGACATGAGATGTTACCTCATTGTGGTTTTGATTTGCATTTCTCTAATGATCAGTGATGTTGAGTTTTTCATGTTTCTTGGCCACATAAATGTCTTCTTTTGAGAAGTGTCTGTTCATGTCCTTTGCCTACTTTTTAATGGGGTTGCTTTTTTTTTCTTGTAAATTTGTTTAAGTTCCTTGTAGATTCTGGATATTAGACCTTGTCAGATGAATAGATTGCAGGAATTCTCTCCCATTCTGTAGGTTGTCTGTTTGCTCTGATGATAGTTTCTTTTGCTGTGCAGAAGCTCTTTAGTTTAATTAGATCCCATTTGTCAATTTTTGCTTTGTTGCAATTGCTTTTGACATTTTTGTCATGAAGTCTTTGCACCTGCCTATGTCCTGAATGTTATTTCGTAGATTTCTTCTAGGGTTTTTAGAGTTCAGGGTTTAACATTTAAGTCTTTAATCCATCTCAAGTTAATTTTTGTATAATTTTTGTGTATGGTGTAAGGAAGGGATCAAGTTTCAATTTTCTGCATATGGCTGGCCAGTTCTCCCAGCACCATTTATTAAATAGGGAATCCTTTCCCCATTACTTGTTTTTGTCAGGTTTCTCAAAAATCAGATGGTTGTAGATGTGTGGTCTTATTTCTGAGTCCTCTGTTCTGTTCCATTGGTCTGTGTGTCTGTTTCTGTACCAATACCATGTTGTTTGCATTACTGAAGCCTTGTAGTATAGTTTGAAGTAAGGTAGCATGATGCCTCCAGCTTTGTCCTTTTTGCTTAGGATTGTCTTGGCTACTGGGGCTCTTTTTTGGATCTACAGGAATTTTAAAATAGTTTTTGGAATTAGAATTATTTCTAACACCTCGTTGATACTCAAGAAATGCCTGTTGGAGTTGGGCATGGTGGCTTATGCCTGTAATCCCAGCATTTTGCCAGGCCAAGGTGGGTGGATCACTTGAGGTCAAGGAGTGCAAAACCAGTCTGGCCAACATGGTAAAACCCCATCTCTACTAAAAATACAAAAATTAGCCGGGCATGGTGGTGGACGGCTGTAATCCCAGCTACTCAGGAGGCTGAGGCAGGAGAATCACTTGAACCTAGGAGGTAGAGGTTGCAGTGGGCCAAGATAGTACCACTGCACTCCAGCCTGGACAACAGAGCAAGACTCCAACTCAAAAACAAAAGGAATGCCTGTTAACTTTAGTATGGATGAAAGAATGAATGAATGAATGATGACAAAGGTAAGAAGTTGTGGACAAATTGTGTAAAGGAAAACTATGGAAGCCCAAATTGTAGTTAGCCCATATCCAAACACAGTGTGCAGTCACATGCCTCCCTGTTTCTATTCATGTTGTCCCCTCTGCCTGTGATGTCCGAACTCCCTGCAAAGGTACCTGTCCTTTAACATAGTGCCAATATCACCTACTCCCTGAAGCTGCCACAGCCCTCACAAGGCAGACAATCATGCCCCTCTCTATGTTACAAGTGCATTGTAAACTTATCTCTATAAAATCCTTTTAACAAGGCCCCACACCACATATGCACTCACACACATACACATATCCCTGGTGCCTCCTATATAAGACAGCATATTTTCTAAAGACAAATCCTGGTATACAGCAGAATCACACAACATATACTCATTGGGCTCTGACTGTTTAAGGCATTTAGGATACGTCAGTGAGCAAAATACACAAAAATCCCTAACCTCATTGAAATTATACTCTAATAAATGTGAACTAAATATTTGTTTCAAAAATGGTTTTTCCTTTATGATATCTGGCTCAGCCTTCTCATCCATGAACTCAGCATTTTACTTACTACATCAAATTGCTTACAAAGGAGAAACGTTTATTGAGTAGACAAGGGGAAAGACAGGTCTTTAAGGGTTTCACCATTACGTACTATTTCAAAGGTTAGATTGAGAAACTCAGCTTTTAGATGGCAAAAAAAAAAAAGAAAAAGAGAGAGAGAGAAGGAAGTGGGGAAATCAACGATTTCCTTGGGAATGCAGTGAGGTCAGCAGCATAAAAACACCCAGGACAGCAGGACCACAATAGGAAGTCAAGGCAGAGGGCCCTGACCCACTGCTCATTCCAGTTCCATCCCTGCAGCTACGAGAACCAAGCACTATGACTCGTCCTGCAGCAGCCATGGAAATCAACCTGAGATTACACCATGTGTGTACGAAGCTTGGGAGAATTACTTCCAAGTAACAGTAACTGGTGGTTAAACCCATAATCAGTACATATGCATTTTGGTGTGACAGATTTTTTTTTTTTAATATAAAGAAGAAGACATTGAAGGAAGAGGGTTTCTTTGGACTGAAATATTTGAAGGCCAACGAAACTCAAAATTAGTCAAGATGTTAGAAGATCTAGGCTTTCCTACATGGCCTCTACATATAAAGGTTTGCTCTTTTCATCACTGACATCTCCCTGCCCTATCAATAAAGTGTCAATATGCTCTAAATCTCAAATCAGAACAGGTCATGTGTCAAACAGAGGTGGATGTACAGTACAGTCTGCAGGTTTGAAATAACAACTATCCCACGAGATATAGATTAGGAACACTATAGCCATAGAAAAGTGCCCCAATCTTAATAACAGACTTCTGCTGGGGAATATGGGGAACAAAGTTAATGCTTAACCTAGCATCTATTCCCATACCCCTTAAAAAGGTAATGCATTCGTTTTCAAATATTCAAACTGACATAGGCTAAATAACAGAATTTCAGCACCAGTAAGGACTGTAAATCATCTCATCCTCCCTTCCACACACAGTGCCTGCACCTTTCCTGAAACAACCCTTTTGTGTTAATACCCAGCTTCTTTTGAACATCTTCAGGATAGATTACTCATTGTGCATTTGTCGTACAACTTCCTTACACATCCCCCAGAGATATTTAATAGCTGATATTTATATATCTGCAAGGACATATATTGATCTGGGGAAAAAGTGAAATCCAGACACCCTGGCACAGTGCTCTTTTCTGTGTCTGATAATCACAAGAGGAATTAACCAAGGGTTAATTCAATATATGTAATGTTCTCAGAGGATGAAAGAAATAACTTTCCCCCTATTTTTCAAGCTATTTACCTTCATGTCCCTTGGAACCTTTTAAATAACATTGCTTGAAAATCCAGTCTGTAAGCTGCCTTTGGCTCCAAAAATCATTAAAGAATTTATAAGCTGTTTTCTCTCCTATCCCTGGAGCTGCTGCCAGGGGAAGCAAAATCCAGACATTTGCAACTCAACACCAGTGAGTGCCTGGTTAATCTGATCAATGAGGAGGCAGCAGTGGCAGTCACCTTTGACACAGGGCATCTGACAGGCGGTGACACTCTGTTCTTAATAGTGCTACCAGAGGGCACTTGCCTGGCCCCCATCCAGTATGGTGGAGCTCTGGGTTTTAGTGGGTGAAGACTTCCAGGCCGGGTACCAATCCAGACAAAGCCAACCTCTCCTGTCTGCCAGTGCCTCTCTGGAAAGCCCAAAGGACAGACTGTCTTGGGAGGCTTCTGATATTTCCTGCTGGTGACGTCCAAGCGATGATGGCAATGGCGTGCAATGTTCACCTGAGGCCCTCGGGGTAGTATATAACCCTGTCAGGGCAGTCCAAACAAATGCCCCAATTTAATCATCTAGTGCTAATGGTGGCATTTGGGATCTCATAAATCATAATAAAAAAAGTTTTCTGCCTGAGCTCCTCAGAGAGTTTCCAACAACAGAACTTTAGCCAGGCCTGTGCAACGCCAAAGAATTCTCTTTAGTCACCTGCTTGCAATGGCAAACCTGAGGAATCCTGTGTCCTGGGAAAGATTCCGCAGTTCAGGGACCACAGTAGTGGAGGCAGTCCTCGTCTACTCAGGAGAGTCGGGCTTTGCCCCACATTCCCAACCCTCAGTCAGGGAAGGATTTCTCAAGTAGGTTGTGGAAGGGAGACGGCAACAGTGGTCTTTTAGATTTTCTCATCCCATTTATATTTTTCAATTTTTAGATTCCCTCTTCACCTAAAACTTATCTTAGAATTCTTTTGAGAGCAAGGGTTTCTTAGAAATTTGGATATCAAAATAGAACAGGGCTCTCTACCCTTTTATCTGACCAAAAAACAAAGCAAATGTATTAAAGTATGTGTAGACCACATAAACACACACTAAACTGATTGGTCTAAAAAAATATATAGCACTCAATTTATAATGGATATTCAATAAAAGTTAGCTATCATCATAAAAATAAATAATAAATGGATTGGCCAGAACCAACTCTCCCAGTTTTCACCAGTCTGATATCACTTTTGCCTAATTTACATTCTTTATGAGGAGGAAATGATGGGTCTCCTTAGCTGTAGGAATGACAATCTAGATAGTCAAGATTGTTTAACCTACGTATTTTATTTAGTAGAATGAGAAAAGTAGTTAAGATGGCCCACTCAGCCAGGAGTGGTGGCTCACGCCTGTAATCCCAGGACCTTCAGAAGCCGAGGTGGGCAGATCACTTGAGGTCAGGAGTTCAAGACCAGCATGGTCAATATGGTGAAACCTCGTCTCTACTAAAAATACAAAATTTAGTTGGGCGTGGTGGCGCATGCTTGTAGTCCCAATTACTCAGGAGGCTGAGGCAGGAAAATCGCTCAAACCTGGGAGGCAGAGGTTGCAGTGAGCCAAGATTGTGCTACTGTACTCCAGTCTGAAAGAGCAAGACTCTGTCTCAAAATAAAAGGATGACCCACTCAGTTATTTCACGGTCACATAGTGAAGAGCTTGACTGGGGCTGGGCATATTTCAAAGAAAAGTGTATGAATATCCTTAAAGGACTAACACCACATCCTTTCAGGACAGTGTTGAGAGACATTGTTAGTGTCATGATATGAATGGCCCACACCATCCAGACCATCAAGTCCACCAACCTTGGTCATCTACAGTGATGGGTTTTACTTGCTTCATACATATTGGTCTTAACTTGCCTAAGAAATTGTGCAAGTTCACTAAGAGCAGGAATCAAGTCTTGTGCTGCTTCTCTACCCCCAGTAGCAAAGTATGACAGTGAAGTATCTCAGTGACACCCACCAGAAGACATATCAGGACTCGGTAAAGGAAAACCCCCTCTATGAAGCGCGTATAGCTCCCTGGGATAGATTAAATTCACTCCTATCTAGAGGCCTGGGTTGAGACATAGACTCAGATGCAAGGGCTAAGAGCGGAATGGAGAGAGGAAGTAATGATACAGCAGCTTGAATAGCAAGCTTACTGGAATTGTTTCATTTCTACATTTATCTCAAAAAGTGTCTTTATCTTCAGCAAAGACTGGCTGCGATATGTCATCAAAACCTAATTCCTTTTCCTCCTAGACATGCAAGTAAGTAAACTAAATTCCCCAGCCTCCCTTGCAGTTATAAGTGGCCATGTGATGAGATGTTTAACCAACGCAAGGTTAGCAGAAGCAATGTGTACCATTAACAGACCCCACTGATAAACCTTGTCATGGGCAACTCCCTCTTCTCTCCCCAGGCATCAAGTGAATAGAGAAGATTCTATGGATATAGAAGAGGTCCTTGGTTTCCGAATTGCCACTGAATTGCCTCTATCAGATATCCAAGAGTTTCATGAGTGAGAAATAACCTTCTGCTGCTTTAAATCTTGGGTTGTGCAATTCATCAGTGAGCCTACCATGACTAACACATCCTATGAATGTAGATTTCTCTTCTCTGGCCACTGACATGTGTGTGCATTCTGGATGCAGGTTGGTGTATATTGCTATTATTTTCTGCCTTCTCATATTTGATCTGGCTCTTAACCAGTTACTTTTGGTAAACACTTTATACAACAACCCCCTTTCTTCTAGACATTTCTAGTTTCCTTGAAATGAGCTTTAGTTATGAGTAACATTAAAAATGTCTCTGTGTTCTGCACATGGGCACAGGGAGGGGAACAACACACACTGGGGCCTCTCAGGGGATATAGTGGGGTGGGAAGAAGGAGAGCATTAGAAAAAATAACTAATGCATGCTGAGCTTAATACCTAATGGGTTTATAGGTGCAGCAAACCACCACGGCACACGTTTACCTATGTAACAAACTTTCACATCCTGCACATGTACCCCAGAACTTTAAATTTTAAAAAATCTCTATGTTCTGTGAGCTTTCTCTTATAGAACATAGAACTATTTTAAACTTAACCATTTCCTCCCCACTTAAAACTATGAGTGGGGAGGGAGTGGTTAGGAGTGGAAATAAGAGAAAGGCGTTATAGGCAAAGCCATAGAGAAGAGTCATACTCCAGAAAACCTTTTCTCATCTCCGAATAGAAGTCACTGATTAACTGTTCTTCTTACCGAAACAAACTGTGAACCAGAAGCTAAGATTCTGCTTAACACTTATGAAAAATGATTTGGCCTTCCCTTCTGTTTTGAACACAGGAAGGAATAGCCACATATCTTTGACTTTGAAGACAACTGGAATTTCATGTATTATTCCAGGAGCAAAATCACCCCCTTTATGAGGAAAAGAAAGGTGGAAACAGAGTATTTGGGCTTAGGAAGATAGTATATTGCTATGCAGAGACCATTATTTACTGAACATCCCTATAACATACGCCTTATGGGAGGTAGGAGATGAGTGAAAACAAAAATAGACTAGGTTAGACACAGAGGTGTTATAACAATTACTAAGAAGTACCAGTAAAATTTACTGTTGATCCAGTTTAGTTTACTGTAAGCTTCACATCCTTAACACTATCATAAATGATGAACAGATTAACAGAATGTAAACGAAATCCTTCTCAGAAAACTTTTTTTTTTTTCTTAAGTCACAGGGGACTCAAGATTCTTGGACAGAATTCTCACCGGGAGCCAACTCAGCCTGATCTGCTGGCATCTCTCAAGTATTCAAAGTCAACAAAATGGTTTGCCTTGAAGACTTGGCCAGAGCAGCAGCCAAAGTTCATCAGGCTTTCATAGAGAGATTGTTATTCTAAGAAAACAAAATTCTAAGGGCTCCCATTGTGCAACTGGGGTGGCAAAATGCAAACTAGTATAAGGGGGAAAATGCTTTTCATTTCCATGGAAGAAGTGACCCATCCTATTGTTTTGATATTTCCTTTTCTGTGCTAACTTATTCCATTAATTAGGCTCTCATTTTATGAGATAACTTTCACTGCATGCATATCTTCTTTTGGTTATTACACAAGGACTGTTTTCTATGGTTCGTATCTAAGTTCAGCCCTGGAAAAATCTTTTTTTTTTTTTTTGAGACAGACTTTTTTGTTTTGTTTTGAGACAACACTCTCTCTGTTGCCCAGGCTGGAATGCAATGACGAGATCATAGCTTACTGCAACTTCTCCCTCCTAAGCTCAAACAGTCCTCCCACCTCAGCCTCCCAAGTTGCTGCGATTACAGGCATGTGCCATCACACCCGGCTAATTTTTGGATTTTTAGTAGAAATGAAGTTTTGCCATGTTGGCCAGGCTGATCTCAAACTCCTGCCCTCAAGTGATCTGCCCTCCTCAGCCTCCCATAGTGCTGGGATTACAGGTGTGAGCCACCGTGTCCAGCTCGGCCTTGGAAAAATCTTGATGTAGAATTTATCTGCAGGTATCTCCATCTCTATTTTCCATTCTTAGTAAATGTTTTAGTTTGACAGTAAACGTGTTGAGACATTTATGACTGAGAGAGCGCCTAAGCAGCCCAAAGTGCTGGGATTACAGGTGTGAAAAATCTTGATGTAGAATTTATCTGCAGGTATCTCCATCTCTATTTTCCATTCTTAGTAAATGTTTTAGTTTGACAGTAAACGTGTTGAGTCTCTCCTAAGGAATTAGATGTACGCAACTTGTTTCCCTCACAGACACTTTACTGAACAGTCATGTTGGACTTGGGTGGCGTCTGCTATTAAGACACACTGTTCACCAATAAAACCCTGAAAATTGCATTGCACAGGACAGATAAAAGTAAGATGACTTAAGAAACATATTTACGATATATATACATAGAAAAAGAATGAAAGTTTGAGGGGAGTATTGCCTCTGAGAAGAAGAGTTATGAGTAGTTTTTATTTCCTTTTTTGTTCATCTGTATTTCATTTTATAGGCAAGCAAATATATTATTCAGACAACAAAATACGTATTATAAAGAAAAGACTTCTTTTTGTTTATTCTTTGCTTTTCTAAGAGGAAACTTTGACTACAATTGCTTGTGAGTGATACCTGTGTTCTGGTAGCTTAGGAAGACACAATGTGGTTAGGGAAGGATACGAACAGATGGCTTTAATAAATGTACTCAAGGCTAATGTACTCTTCGTAGACTCAGGCTTCAGATTAGATCTCTAATCTATGTTGGCACCAGGATGTGGTTTTCAGTTCTCTGTTTTTTCTACAGCTTTAGGGAAATCTGCATGCAGACACATCCAATTGTCCAAACGAAAATCACATCCAGGATGTGAGGCAGCCTGGGAAAGGTTATTTTGAGTTCTGTAGTCTCCGAAGTATAAAAACACATATACATGTATACACATACACATTCACACCCACACACTTTTGAAGGAAGATGGAATGGAAGATAAGCACCACAGTGAAACTTTAGAAGAATTTCCATTACCTTAAGGAAAAAAAGAGGGTCCATTTTCATCACTTTTATCACTGTTGCTTAGAAGATAAGCTGAATAACATAAAATAAAAAGCATATAGAACACTTGGAAAAAATATAAAAGATTGGTCCCATTCTCAGATGACATGATATTCAATGAGGAACCAGCCATAAACAGGTTGTTATGAACTGAATGTTAGTGTGACCCCAAAATTCACATGCTGAAATCTTAACCCCAAGGTGATGGTGTTAGATGGTGAGGCTTTCAGGAGTTGACACAGTGTAATGCCTCTTCTATGAGGAAGGGGGCCTTTGTCAGTTACCAAACCTGCAGATGCCTTGATCTTGGACTTCCCAGCCTCCAGAACTGGGAGGAATAAATGTCTGTTGTTTGTAAACCACCCAGTTTATGGTATTTTATTATAGCTGCTCAAAGGGTCTAAGACTCAAGTATAAGTCATAAGTAAATGCATCAAATTTGCTGAATATAAATCACATATAAAAAATCAACAGCATGCTTGGATCCCTGGTATGAATCACATCTGGTCATGGCAAATAATCTAAAAAATAATAATAAAATCAATTTTAAAAATTAAAAAAGCAACAATATTTACTATTCACTGCCAATGACCAATTAGAAAGTGGGATAAACATGACGTCTGTGGCAATGACAAATACCCTAAGGTAACTAGAACTACAAGTAATAAAAGATCTGTACGATTTATAGAGAAGATTGTAGAAAGAAAAAAATTAAAAGTGAAAACCTAAATGGGAAGAAGCATCCTATATATTGGGTCCAAGTAGATATCACAGTATAAATTATAAAATACAGAACTAAATAATATAAAATACTAAACTTCAGAATGTGTTGGATACACCTGAAGTAGCACTAAAGAGGAATTTACAGCTTTAAATAAATGTATCGGAGGAGGAAAGAGATAAAGTTTAATGTGGCGATAAGCACCCACTTAAGAAAAAGTACAAAAAGAAAATAGTAGTAATAGAAAGTAATAAAATATAGAAGAGGTTTTTAAAAAAATGCTTACAAAATGGACAGTTTTTATGGGGATTGAACAAGAACAAACAAAGAAGGCACTAATAACTCATGTCAAGAATATGGAAGTGGATATGTGGATATAACTAAAATGCTGCAGTTATTCAAGATAAGAGTATTATGAGTAACTATAAGATAATACATTTAAAAACTTGGTTGAAATGGTCAAATTTCTAGAATATACTTCAACAAAACTGATTCAAGAAAAATAACCCATTAAAAATAAATCAGCAGTTACCTCCCCCCCCACCTTGTTTTTTTTGTTTTTTTTTTTTTGTTTGTTTGTTTTGACAAGAAAATACCAAATGGTTTTACCGGCAAGATCTGCCAAATATTCAAGAAACGAGTAATTTCAATCTTAAACAGAATTTTCCAGAGAACAGAAAATGGGAAGAGGGTTGTTCCTCATCTTATTTTATGAAGCTAGTATACATATCAGTGCCAACATTTGACAAGGGAAGTCTGAAAAAGGAAAATCACAGACTAATCTCTGCCATGAGCCGAGACTTAAAAAATTCTAAACAAAATATTTGCCAACCAAATCCAAATATAAAAAGGATTGGACACCATGATCAAGTTGAGCTCATCCTACGAATGTATCCTTTATGGTAACATTTGGGAAAGCAAAATACATGGGTGCACGTGCAAGAGGTAAGAGATTGAGACCGGGAGTCTGTAGGACTTCTGATTTCATCAATTTTTTCCAAGAGAATTAGATTTTCTTTAAAAAAGGTTGTTGGGTGAAGACGCAGATAGAGGAGATTTAAGGAGAAAGGAAGTATGATATAGTCTTCTAGAAGACTGGAAGAGTAAATGGAATATAGTGTGATTGCATTGGGTCTCATCTGAGCTTTATGGGCATGAATTTAAAGATTATTTATTAGATGACCTGGTTTGTGCAGTAAGAAAAATTTTGTTTAGGGATTAGGAAGGAACAAATAAAACAAAAAATCTCCCATTACTCACAGATGACATGATGATTCTTATAGAAAACCCAAAATATATGTCGATATAGAAAAGTCAATTACACTTTTTTTTTTTTTTTTTTGCTTTAAGTTCTGGGATACATGTGCAGAATGTGCTGGTTTGTTACATAGATATACATGTGCCATGGTGCTTTCCTGTACCTATCAACCCATCATCTAGGTTTTAAGCCCAGAATGCATTAGGTATTTGTCCTAATACTCTCCCCCTCCCCTTCCCCCACTCCCCTCAACAGGCCCTGGTGTGTGATGTTACCCTTCCTGTGTCCCTGTGTTCTCAATGTTCAACTCCCACTTATGAGTGAGAACATGTGGTGTTTGGTTTTCTGTTCCTGTGTTGGTTTGCTGAGGATGATGGTTTCCAGCTTCAGCCTTGTCCCTGCAAAGGACATTAACTCATTCTTTTTTCTGGCTGCATAGTATTCCATGGTGTGTATGTGCCACGTTTTCTTTATCCAGTATACCATTGATGGGCATTTGGGTTGGTTCCAAGACTTTGCTATTGTAAATAGGGCTACAATAAACATACGTGTCCATGTGTCTTTATAGAGTGATTTATAATCCTTTGGGTATATAACCAGTAATAGGATTGCTGGGTCAAATGGTATTTCTGGTTCTAGATCCTCCAGGAATCACCACACTTTCTTCCACAGTGGTTGAACGAATTTACACTCCCACCAACAATATAAAAGCATTCCTATTTCTCCACATCCTCACCAGCATTCTGTTGTTTCCAGACTATTTAATGGTCATCATTCTAACTGGTGTGATATGGTATCTCATTGTGATTTTGATTTGCATTCCTCTAATGACCAGTGAAGAGTTTTTCTTATGTTTTTTGGCCACATAAATGTGTTCTTTTGAGAAGTGTCTGTTCATATCATTCACCCACTTTTTGATGGGGTTGTTTTTTTCTTGTAAATTTAAGTTCCTTGTAGATTCTGGATATTGGACCTTTGTCAGACAGATAGATTGCAAAAATTTTCTCCCATTCTGTAGGTTGTCTATTCACTCTGGTGCTAGTTTCTTTTGCTGTGCAGAAGCTCTTTAGTTTAATTAGATCCCATTTGTCAATTTTGGCATTTTTTGCAAATGCTTTTGGTGTTTTGGTCATGAAGTCTTTGCCCATGCCTATGTCCTGAATGGCATTGCCTAGGTTTTCTTCTAGGGTTTTTATAGTTTTAGGTTTTACGTTTAAGTGTTTGATCCATTTTGAGTTTGTTTTTGTATAAGGCATAAGGAAGGGATCCAGTTTCTGCTTTCTGCATATGGCTAGCCAGTTTTCCCAGCACCATTTATTAAATAGGGAATCCTTTCCCCATTTCTTGTTTTTGTCAGGTTTGCCAAAGATCAGATGGTTGTAAATGTGTAGGGTTATTTCTGAGGACTCTGTTCTGTTCCATTGGTCTATATACCTGTTTTGGTACCAGTACCATGCTGTTTTGGTTACTGTAGCCTTATAGTATAGTTTGAAGTTGGGTAGCATGATGCCTCCAGGTTTGTTCTTTTTGCTTAGGTTTGTCTTGGATATACAGGCTCTCTTTTGGTTCCATATGAAATTTAAAGTAGTTTTTTCTAGTTCTATGAAAAAAGTTAATGGTAGCTTGATGGGAATAGCATTGAATCTACCTGGAACCCAACCAGTAGCATCTACTTTGGGCAGTATGGCCATTTTCACAATATTGAATCTTCCTATCCATGAACATGAAATGCTTTTCCATTTGTTTGTGCCCTCTCTTACTTCCTTGAGCATTGGTGTAGTTTTCTTTGAAAAGGTCCTTCACGTTTCTTGTAAGTTGTATTCCTAAGTATTTTATTTTCTTTGTAGCAATTGTGAATGGGAGTTCACTCATGATTTAGCTCTCTACTTGCCTATTACTGGTATATAGGAATGCTTGATTTTTGGATATTGATTTTGTATCCTGAGACTTTGCTGAAGTTATCAGTCAATTGCATTTCTACACACTAACAGCAAATAGTTGGTAAATGTAATCTTAAATAAGATCTCATTAAGTGTGTACACACATATAATACCCATATGTACACTTAGTGTGTATAACTTTTAAACAAATCTAGCAAAAGTATAGGTTTTTATGAGAAAAAAGTATAAAATTCTACTGAAGGATATCAGAGGAGACCCAAATGAAGAGAATGATATAATATATTCTTAAATAGGAAGAATAAGTAACAAAGAAATCAATTTACCCTAAATTCAGGTGTAAATTCAAGGTAATTCTAATTAAAACCCTATAAAGCTGTGTTGTTGATGGGAAGGAGATGTGTCCCGCAAGAAATGAAAAATTATTATCATGCTGTAATAGTTAAGGGGTGTGGTATTGGTCCAGGAATGAAAAATAAATTAACAAAATAGGGCAGACTCTAGAAATAGACTCACACATATTCAGAATCTTGATTTATAACAGATCACCAGAGAAAGACACAATTCAAAAAATGGTGCTGAAACAACTAGCTATCCAGATTTAAAGACAATTAAAATTAACTTTCTACATTATACTACGCACAAAAACATCTACATAAATTAAAGACTTCAACATAAAAAGCCTTTAAAAAAGCATCTTTATGACATTGAGATTGGAAAGATTTTCCCAAATCATATGGAAAATGCCCCAAAAGAGAAATATTTGAATTCATTGAAATTAAAAATTTTTATATGATACTTTGTCTGGGTTTCAGTTTTCAATGTATTGAATCAGGAGCCTGAGACAGGGAAAACTGAAATGGGCTACAATTATCGCTATGTGAGAAACTATCTACCATAGAATTACACATGTAATAGAAATGTTTCTCTGCCTCCTTTTGGTGAGATCCAATGACTTGAGTTCTAAAAGGCAATATATTATAGAGGAAAGTTATACAAAGAAATATAGATATAGCATAGTAGCAGTTGAGAAACAGCCTTAGAGATGTACTTCAGAATCTGAATCAAGGAATGAGCACAAGCAGCTACAAATTAAAAGAAAATGCGGCTTTCAAAGAACAGCCAAAGAGAAATGGTAGATGATATGTTGAATATGAAGAGATGGAAAATAAATCCAGGAGGGGTACATCAACCGTTAACTCAAGCCATCTTCTTTTGCGTTTCCTAGCTTCTCAGTCAGTGCCCCTGAGTACACAGCAACCAAAGGTCAAGTGACGGCAGTTCCTCTAACAATTCTAGCAAAGGCAGAAAAGAGTTTACAACCTTAATGCCACCATCCTTCAAGCCGTAGACTTAACTCAAACCACTCACTTAGCCATGACTGGTGAGTACATATTCAGCTTCCTAAAGTGACTTACACTGCTCAGACCTGGAACCCAACCAGCCCCCACAATACGCTGGTGACTCTCCTTCCCCTCATTACTCCTCATTCCCCTCTGTAGTTCTGACCCAGCTTCCAGTCCCCACCCCCAATCATGGCTGGGGCCCTGCTGCTCATCTACACATATTACCCTCTGCACAAGGCTAAAGCTGGTCTCAATCCCTTGTGGCCAGCATACCACATAAACTATCCTCATCACATTACTAGCAGAGGAACTTTTTATTGAAGGGAGGACTTACTTGACGAGGGATACATTCAAGCCAAAAAGGACAGTCTACATCTCTGTGCTTATTGTCCCAAGGCAGCAGAAATACAATTCATAGATTCCAACACTTAGCCTTCCCTACCCTAGTCACAGAGCATCCCTCTGCCTGCCAAGGGAATTGGTTCTGCAGATACGAGGGATTTGCCTGGGTTTAAAGACCCCTTCTGGTTCAGGCATCAGGAGATACAAATGCAATACACCATAGCTGACACAACTGGACATCTTCAGCATTGCAGTGTCTCACCCTGTCTCTCTGCATGCCAGCTTCAGCTCATCGGGCAAGTTATGAGAAGGAAAACATATTTTCTAAAAGCTTTCTTAAGTGTTCACATGGCCAGCTGCCCTTGTTTGTTCTCCTGAGTACTGAGGTCACTGGAAGCCACAAAACCCAGCTGGGACCACTTCAATGAGTTATGCTCCAGGGAAAATTATGGTGTGAAAAGGTAAAAGGAAATTTTGGAAACTGGAGAAATCTTTATGGAAGTATCACCCTGGGCTAATACCAAGGATCTGACATAGACAAAAGTATGAATTACTCTGCAGGCTCAGCGCCAAGGGCAAGGTCTTAAGAGCCTGAGATGGCCTTAACAAATTAAGGGAGGCAGGCAAAGGTCGAGTGCTTACTGTGAGCTGGACCCTTCTACATTATTTATATCATGGAGTCCAATGTCCCCATGTTGATCCTAACAAGCCAAGTCCCACATTGCATCATCCCACACGGGCTGGCCTTCTCTGGGCAACACTTCAAGATGTGAAACTCCTTCTTTCTCCTCTCAAAATGTGCCAGTCCTGAGTCTCCTGTATCGGGTTCATTAATGTTAACATACTTTTTCTGGTCACCCACAATGACCCAGGCACTGCACTATAGTCCAAAGGCACAAAACAATAAATTAGATTTGCCCCTTGTTCTCAGCACCTTAAATGTTTCCATTCACCAAAAAAACAGGTGAAAGTTTACCCAACACCTAAACCTGTACTAATGTGTTAATTAATGCATCAGTGTTTGTTTATTCTACATGTATTTTACTTACCTCTATAATATGCCACTAGATGCTTCAGTATGGGAGATGTTGAACTCTAAAGTTCTAAGTGGGGTAAGGCAGAGATATGGACATATCTCAAAATTAGCAGGAAATTTAAATACAGATTTTAAGAGAAAGTAAGGTCTGGTTATAAGAAAGGACGAAGCTACTCTGGGTGAGAGAAAGCTGGTAACTATGCCCTAGGAATATCCAACATTTAAAGTGTAAACAGGGAAAGTAAAGACAGAGATGACAACTGAGAAAGAGTGGGAGTCACAGGAGACTGAAGTGAGTGTAGCTTGAAGATGTCATCAGAACCCTAGTTACTAGCATGTGGTCTACCATTGCTACAATACAATGCCCTGCAGCCATCTCAGGCAGGTGGGCCTTTACTCTCCTCAAATTACATTCATAGATGAACAACCTGTGCTCTATGAAGGAGTCGGGCCTGAATACTATCCTTCCTAATGGGGGAGATGTGACAGTTGAGGATTCAGGGAAGGACCAAATGGACTCACCACACAAGTGTACTTTAGGATGGAGGGCAGGGTTGGCTCTGTGCCAGGAGTGCAGATTTCATCTGTTGGCTGCAAATGTGTGCCACTTCCTGATGGAATGCTACTGTTCTCTGACCTGCCCTCAACTCATAACGTAAGCCACAATTCACCAGAGTTTCACAGTACGTTTCTCTGGATGTTTGGAATCAGAAATGCAGACTACAGAATAGCTGTATAGGTTTTAAAGAGAATCAGCAGAGTTCAGGCTGCTCATTTTACACAGGAGGAGGCTGAGTCTGAAGACTTATTAATTTGGCCAGGGTTGCATGGCAGTTTAGCAAAGTAGTTAAATAAATGGGCTTGAAACTCAAAGAGTACCCGGGAATCTTAAGCTGTGTGCCTTAGGCAGCAGGTCTGCTAAAATTGCTGTCTCAGTTAACTCCTCTTAAAACTGAGTAAGAATAATGTATACACACACACACATATACACATATATACATATCTATTTCATGTATGATACATGATATATATGTATTATTCACATATGACACATGATACATATATAATGTAACCTATGGTATATATCATATATATGAAGATTATATATGTATATATCTCATAGGTTATTTTGTAAGAGATGAGATAGTGAATTCAAAGCACTTAGCATGACAGCTAGCATATGGTGACACAGCTATCACACAAAGCCAAATCTTCTGACTCGTAGTTCAGTGCTCTTTCCTCTGAGCCATGATCCTTCCTTTATATAGAGAAGTTAAAAATGAACTTACAGAGACATTGCATGTGTACCAACCCAACACTATAGCACTTGATTTATGCATTCATTTTTATAACAACTCTAATTTGAGCATCTATGTACTAGGGTGCTGATGTAACCACGCTGGGTGCTGAGGTACCCATGCTGAATTAGACATGATCTCTTCCCACTAAGGAGCGAGAAGATTTTGCCTATGATAGCCAGGAATAAGGTGGACTTGCAAGGAGTAGGCAGGAGTTGGGAGAGCCTAGAGGCAAGGAGATGAGACAGAAAGTTCTTGCCATAATTTAGGCAAGAGGCAACTGGGTCCTGAATTACCTTGGAGAAAATAGAAATTAGGGGAAAGGACAAAGAAATGAAGTAGGAACATGAGACTTACCCTTGACACATAATTATACCATATTTATGAAATATTTGCTTTTGTGTTTCTGACAAGCAATTTGCCTCCAGAACTGCCAAATGAGGCTGGTGTTACTCCAGACTCAAGCTAACATCTGCTTATTGCTAGTGCATACACCAGGGCAGGTGATGGACTTTAGGCCTCTTATCCAGGGTCTTACACAAAACTGCAGGTAGGCCCAGAGTTACTAGTGCCAGAGCTGCAGAAATAGGAATTGTTCAGCCAAGTCTATGACCATCTGTTTTCTCTCCTGCCAAATGCATTGAGGGCATGATGGATCTGGCTTAGATGATAACAAAGTGAGAGCAGAGTTGAGCAAACACACAAATGTTTATCTTTTGCAGGAATGTGCACTTGACTCTGGGGATTGTAGCTGTCCATCAGCATCCACACTTGATGAAATTGCTGAAGGAAAGGGCTCCGAAAACACCTACGTTCCTCAGCCTCCGTGCCTTAGCTCCATGTGCCAGCAGGTCAGGCTAAAGCGCTGTGGTGCTAAAGGCATCAGGCAGACATGTCTACTGGTCCATTAAGATTCTGTACCTAAACATTGCCCACCCCACCCACCCTGCCCTAATCATGGCCCTGCTTTTCCTGCCAGGCCTGCTCTCCTCCCCAAGAAAGGGAAAATGGTTAGCAACTTTCAGAAACTAAAACAAACACAAAAGTTTGCCAGCATTAAACTCTGCTTCACAGCTAAATGGACCATAAACTTTCAGGACCTTGAACAAAACTTCAATTCAATCCCTTCTACAGGTGCTGTGGGCACAAAGACTGCACAGTATATTTTTGCCCTGGGAAAGAGTCTCAAATTATTTTTGTAAAAAAAAAAGCAAGAAAGAAAAAGTTGCCTGGAAAAAAGTTTCATTTTGTGCTTAGAAAAACAAGCCAAGAGGCAATGCACACCCCCCTTTCTCTCCATTCTCACTTCCCTGCACTCCCACGAGAAGATCCCAGCCCACCTTGAAACCCAGTGTGGATACCAGAGAAGACATCTTTTTCTCCAGTTTTCAAATAACCATCCAGGATGAGGCACACGCAGACCTTTCCTGCTAGCCTGTAATTCACTACCTTCTAAAAGGACCAGGTCGTGATACAAATTAAAGCAATGAAAAGCACAGGACTGCATGACCCAGGTCTGAGTCTGGCTCCCTGTCATCTTCTGTGTGACCTTAGCATTTCACTTGACCTCTCAGGTCTCACATTTAGCATCCAAACAACTCAGGATTTAAGTTCTCTTATAGCTCTAAAATTCTGTATGGGAGTGACATCAATAAAGAAAGATAATTTTTTGTTCAAACCAGGAAAGATGTGCAAATACAAGTGGCAGTGAATAGCAATTATGCCTGGCATCCAGAACTGTGCTGGGAACCATGACCTGTGGTTCTGAGGGCTGTCCAGAGAGCGCCATGGGCCATTCGTGTGCTAAACCTTTGCAACCTGAGCCCAGTAACAGGAACACAGAACCTTCTCCAGGAGTCTGGGGCCTCACCTCCTTTCTCCAGCTGCTCCTCTCCCATTGTTTTCCCTCTCCACAAGCCTGCCCTTTCTTGGGCTTCCCATGCTCTAAGTTAACTTGGCAGCATGGCAAAGAGATTGAGAGCACAGGTTCTGGTCTCAGACTGCATGGGCTCAAATTACAGCTTCGTAAGTTACCATGTGATCTTGGGCAAGTTACATTAAACTCTCTCAAATATAGACTTTTCAAACATTTCTTCACTGCAGTCCACAGTAAGAAGTACATTTAACATAATACTCTAGTCTGTGTGCACGCATGCGCGCACACACACACGCACACACATATACTTATATGTTGTGGGAAGTCAGGGAACCCAAACAAAAGGACCAGCTGAAGCCACAACAGAAGAACATAAACTGAAGATTTCATGGATATCTATTAGTTCCCCAAATTAGTACTCTTATAATTTCTTATACCAGTCTTTACTGCAATCTCTGAACATAAATTGTGAAGATTTCATGTCATCACTTCTCCAATCAATACTCTTATAATTTCCTATGCCTGTCTTTACTTTAATCTCTTAATCCCATCATCTTCATAAGATGAGGATGTATTTCACCTCAGGACCCTGTGATGATTGCATTATCTGCACAAATTGTTTGTAAAGCATGTGTGTTTGAACAATATGAAATCCAGGCACCTTGGAAAGAATGGGATAACAGTGATTTTCAGGGAACAAGGGAGATAACCTTAAAGTCTGACTGCCTGTGGGGCCAGACAGAACAGAATCATATATCTTTTCTTGCAAAAGTGAATAGGAGAAATGTCACTGAATTCTTTCTCTCAGCAAGGAACAGCCCTGGGAAAAAAATGCATTCCCAAGGGGAGGCCTCTATAATGGCCGCTCTGGGAGTGTCTGTCTTATGCCTTTGAAGATAATGGATAAAATACGCCCTGGTCTCCTGCAGCACCCCCAGGCTTGCTAGGATTAGGAAATTCTAGCCTGGCAAATTCTAGTCAGACCAATTCTCTGCCCTTGAACCCTGTTTCCTGTTAAGATGTTTATCAATGACCATGCGTGCACGGTGGGCCATGAAACCTCATTGGTAATTCTGATTTGGCCCTGGCCTTGTGATCTTGCTCTGCCCCGTTTTTGCCTCTTGATATTTTATTGCCTTTGAAGTATGTGATCTCTGTGACCCTCACCCGACTCATACACTCCCTCCCCTTTGAAAATCGCTAATAAGCCGGGCGCGGTGGCTCAAGCCTGTCATCCCAGCACTTTGGGAGGCCGAGACGGGCGGCTCACGAGGTCAGGAGATCAAGACCATCCTGGCTAACACGGTGAAACCCCGTCTCTACTAAAAAATACAAAAAACTAGCCGGGCGAGGTGGCGGCCGCCTGTCGTCCCAGCTACTCGGGAGGCTGAGGCAGGAGAATGGCGGGAACCCAGGAGGCGGAGCTTGCAGTGAGCTGAGATCCGGCCACTGCACTCCAGCCCGGGTGACAGAGCGAGACTCCGTCTCTAAAAAAAAAAAAAAAAAAAAAAAGAAAATCGCTAATAAAAACTTGGCTTTGTGGCTCCATCACAGAACCTGCCAACATGTGATGTCACCCCCGGAGACCCAGCTGTAAAATCTTTTTTCTTTTGTACTCTTTCTCTTTATTTCTCAGACCGGCTGACACTTAGGGAAAATAGAAAAGAATCTATGTTGAAATATTGGGGGCTGGTTCCACCGATACTCATATAAATTAACAGATTAATAAAAAATAATTATTTTGATATTTTCTAAGCACCATTTATTTGATTGGTCCTATTCTATGTAAATGTCTATAAATTCATAATACAGCAAATTGATTTCATAGTCTCATTCTCAAATGATTTCATAGTCTTTCATTCTCAAATTGAAAAACCCTGCTCTAAGCTTTAGTTTTCTCATCTGTAAAATGAAGATAATATAAATAATATCCTTTCCATGGAGTTGTTATGAAGATGACTAAAGTGTTCATATAAAAGCGTTTGGCCGCAGTGCAGGGTGGCTCACACCTCTAATCCCAGCACTTTGGAAGGCCAAGGCGGGCATATCACATGAGGTCAGTAGCTCAAGACCAGCCTAATCAACCTGTTGAAACCCTGTCTCCACAAAAAATACATAAATGAGCCCAGCATGGTGGTGCACACCTGTAGTCCCAGCTACTCAGGAGGCTGAGGCAGGAGAATCACTTGAACCTGGGAGATGGAGGTTGCCGTGAGCCAAGATGGCACCACTGCATTTCATCCTGGGCAACAGAGTGAGACTCTGTCAAAAACAAACAAACAAAAAGGTTTGGCTTGGAACGTAATAAGTGCTCAGTGAATATTAGTGTTGTTATTACTCAAGGAAGGGCGTCAGCACAAAATAAATCTTATACTTCAAGTCCAAAAGGGAAGCTCCCAGCAATCATGCCTTTCATGAACCTGTGCATGAATCAAATGACTTTTCCCACTGGGCATGCATGTCATGCCATCAAGCAAGTCAGAATTGAAGTTTCTGTGCTGGTCAGTGAAGACACAGTGCTTGGCACTGCAGCAGCAGCCATCTTGCAAACATGAGGTGCCACACCTGAGGAAGGAAGAACAAAGTAATGGGAAGACCAGTGTTTTGGTATGACTGAGTTGCTAAACCAATCCTGGAACTGGATCTCAGGCTTTCTTTTTATTTAAATCAATAAAATCTCTTGATGTTTAAATGGCATTTTTATGCAAACCAGCTCATTAGCTCCTATAGTGTCCCTTCCCTCACCAACAGGAAGTGGCTCCACATTTCAATTGCCTTCTGGCCCCTGAGAATCAGCATTCCCTAAACCACCACTATTAAATTTGGGACTCTGAAACCACAGAAATACCCCATAGTAGGAAATCCCCCTTGGGTGCCTAGACTTTCTATCACTTCTGCAAAGCTTTTAAGTAAAAGAGGAATATCTCAGGCTTCCCACTTAGCCACGGAAAGTGGTACCACCTTCAGAGGAAAGATGGGAGATTGGGAGCCCTGCCTCCACTTTCAGGAGGTGTCCCTGATTTCCTCAAATACTGACAGGTAATTTAACTTAAGCAATGGAGAGAAGCCCTGCTTCAAGATGCATTGCTAGGCTCACCATGACCAGTACTTGGTTGATAAGAAAGAAAAAACAACTTCTAAATTCTTCAGTGATACTTGGCTCAGTACTTAGCTTGCTGGCTGGCTGACTTCACAACTACTTCTAGTTAAGGGCTGCAAAGTAAATAACCTGCAAGGTGTCATAACACCGAGACAGAGTAAAATATTATTTCCACCTTCTCGTGCCCTCAGTGGCCATTTTCCAGCTCTAGGGCCAGTCTGCACATGACGATGAGTAGTATCAGATGGCTGGTCCTGGCATGAAGTGTGAGGGGAATGCCAGTTTAGGACTTGAACCTTCCATCTCCCACTGATTCCAGTCAGAGTAATCCAAACCTGGTCTGTCTTTTCTTTCCTTTATGCTGCAAACTTTCCCCTGCTTTAGTCAAAATACACCAGCTCAGTAATTCTGGCAGCCACAGACTCAATTTTGATCCTCACCAGTTTCCACATAATTAAGACGGAGAAGTTAAATAAAATATGGCCAGATTAAATAAACAATTCAATACTTTAGGAGAAGAATTCAGGCTGGGTCTAAGATATGCGCCTAGCGCAGGGCTCTGCAGCAGACATAAGGAAGTATTAAGGTGGTTTTCAATAGGTGCACCTAAGGGTACATTTGATTAAAAAAAAAAAAGAGAGAGAGAGAGATGGAAGCAAATATTTATCAAGCGCCTATTATCTATCAAGTACTACATATATATTCTCTCATTTATGTCTTACAAAGTACATATATCCTATCAATTATTTCCATTTTAAAAAACAGAAAATGAAAAATTACTTGCCCAAGATCATAAAGCAAGTAAACATCAGTATTAGGATTTAACCCGAGGCCTTTCTTGTGCAGGAGTCACGCTCTTCCAAGCGCACTGTGCTGTGTCCCATGAAGAGCGAGGGGTATCAGGGAAAGCAGAGGAGTGGCAGGAAAGAAGAAGGGGAAGGATTTTAAAACAGGGAAAAGAAAGGAGAGAAATACATAAAAATAAGAAATGGGAACAGGAAGGACTGCAAAGAAGGAGAAGGAAGAACAGTTAGTGAGTACCTTGGCTATTTAATGGAATTTGATGATTCAGAACTGGAAATGGATAGTAAGTCCCTTCAAATACCCTGGGGAAGCCAAAATTGTCATAGAGTTGTTCTTTTCTCTATCCCAAGTACAAATGTCCCAAAGAACTCTAAAAGCTACTTAAAGCAAGAGCAAGGAACTCAGACTAGCTTCTTACTGAGTGGTGGCCAAAAACCAAGCTGGATGAGCTTCCAGATGATACTGCCGGGATGATTCTTTTAGCTGACAGTTACCAAAAAGGAAGGCTTTTAGGACATGTCAATAGCAGATCTTACTCCTTCTCTGACCTAGGCCTTCCTTAGAGTCTTTCAACTGTAATGAGCAAATATTAGCATAAGAGACAGGGACCAAATATTTATTTAGTGTCTGTGTTGATTATTAAGCTGTTTGTTGCCTGTAAGCTCCACACTCACCCTTCATTCTCAGCTTTGTGTTGCTGGGGCTGGGCCTCTGTTAATCACATTTCGGCTTTGCCAGAGGGATCTCTCTTAGGCTGCCAGTAGTGGGGCACTAGAGGGAGTCTGGAAGAAGGAGTGGGGAAGAAGGGATTTGTTCCTTCTGTTTTTTTGCTGGTCCTGTCAGTATCATCCCTCAGCTCTAGTTTGCAGTTATTTTCCTCACTGCAAGAATCTCAACACACTCCCTCAATGACAGCATCTGTCAACCAGAACCTCCTCCCCAGACGTTGAGTCGCTGTTTTGAGGATCCCTGCTCTGAGTCTCCAGGGCACCTGCCTCCACCAGGCAGCACCCCTCCCTCCTGGTCCAGCTTCCAGCTCTGCAGGTCCCTCCTCCAAGCTTCCAGATCACAGGCACCTCACATCTCCCTTTTGTTCCCTCAGACCTAGGGGTAGGGACTGCTTCCTGCAGTTGCTAACTCCGTGACCCCTCAGTGGCCCTCCTCTGCACTTTCAGTGCTTCAATTCCTTATATTAAGTATTCTTTATTAGGAAAACTGGTGGGTGTCTGTTTTCTGGACTGGCCTTCACCTGATTTGTTCTCACTTCTGCCTACGTCCAGGACAATATTGAGCAATATTCTGAGGCTGTACTGTGTCAAAAGGAAACTTCAGACAAATTAAGTTTAACAGAGTTTAACTGAGCAAGAAAAAAAAAATCATAAATTGGGCAGCCTCCAGATTTATGGCAGATTCAGAGAGTTCAGGGATGCCTTATGGTCAAAACAAATTTACAGACAACATAAGGGAAATGATGTGCGGAAATCAGAAGTGAGGTACACAAACAGCTGGATTGGTTACAGCTCAATATTTGTCTTATTTGAACACAATTTGAACACTCACTCAGCAGTGTATCAGTGGTTGAATTATGGCTGCTGCGATTGGCCAAGGCTGAGCTATTGTTACAGGTGCATACTCTTAAGTTAGGTTTTGAATCTTGTCTGGGACTTTAAAGTTAGGTTGCAGTTTGTCCACATGGACTCAAATATAGACTCAGGCCATATTTAGTTCAGTTTAACAAGTGCATATGGCTTCTGACAAAGGAGTGACCTCTTTAAGACTCCAAAGACGCTGTCACTTACATGATATTCAGGACGGACACAGTGGATATGTGAGCAGCCTGCAGCCAAGCTTTGAGATCATATTCTGGGATTTTTTTTAAATAAATGAGGAGTGTTCTGGCTCCTTTTATTACTTTCTTCATAGCAAAAATTGGGGGTCCAGGTTGTTGTTAAATTGAAACTCACTTCACCTGAAAAGGATTTGATGGTGAGTGTAACATTGTTACTTCATTCAAGACATGAAAGCAGGGTTCATTAGTGCTGCTCGCAAAAGAGTTCCAGTTTTTCTTCTTCCAGTTATATGATTGGTCAACCCTTCCCTGACTCCCTTGAAGTCAGGGTTGCCATATGGCTTACTTTGGTCAATAAAATATGATTGAGAGCAATAATATGGTACATCCATACAGTGGAACATTATCCAGTGATAAAAAAAAAAAAAAAAAAGAAAGCCACAAAAACACATGGAAGAGGGCCAATTGCAGTGGCTCATGCATGTAGTAATCCCAGCATTTTGTGAGACTGAGGTGGGCGGATCACTCGAGCTCAGGAGTTCAAGACCAGCCTGAGCAACATGGCAAAACCCCATCTCTAAAAAAAATACAAAAAAATTTAGCTGAGTGTGACTGTGTATGCCTGCAGTCCCAGCTACTGGGGAGGCTAAGGTGGAAGGATCACTTGAGCTCAGGAGGTCAAGGCTGCACAAGGCTGCAATGAGCAGAGATTACGCTTGGGCAACAGCGAGACCCTGTCTCAAAAGATGTTAATGAGAGGGAACTCTGGGCGAGGGAGTGGTGGGGCAGAGGAGGAGTGTGGGGGAAAGGGAAGAAGTGCATACCTGGAAACTCTACTTTCTGCATAATTTTTCTGTAAATCTACAATTGCTCTTAAAAGTCTATTTAAAAATAATAAGAGAAATATGAATATCACTTGTGTCACTTTTGTGTCAAAGCGTTAATAGCCTGCACATGATTTGCCCTGCCACTCCCTTCCTCTTAGTCTGCAGTCCAATGCTCTACCTCTGAGCCATACCCACCCCGTGCCACTCCCTTCCTAAAGATAAGCCTCCCTCATTGGATTAGAGTTCTCCAGAGACACAGACACAATAAGATATAGATAAAGTTGGAGAGATAGAAATAGGAATTGGCTCACAGGATTATGGAGGCTGAGAAGTCCTGCCAATAGGCCATCTGCAAGCTAGAGAACCAGGGAAGCCAGTAATATGAGTCAGTCTAAGCCTTAGGCTTCAAAACCAGAGATGTCAACAGTGTAACTTTCACCACAGGGCTGAAGGTCACAAGGCAGAATGCCTGAGAAACTGGGGGGTCACTAGTCCAAGTCCCAGATTCGGAAGGTTGGATAGAGAATCTGGGGTTCTGATGTCCAAGGGCAGGAGAATAAGGGTGTCCCAGCTCCAGAAGGGAATGAGCAAATTCACCTTTCCTCTGGCTTTTTGTTCTAGTAGGACCTTAGTCAATTGGATGATGCCTGTCCACATTGGGTGAGGGCACATCTTTATCACTTGGTCCACTGATTCAAATGCCAGTTTCTTTTGGAAACACCCTTGTAGACATGCCCAGAAGTAATGCTTTACCAGTTATCTGGGTACCAGTTAATCCAGTCAAGTTGACACCTAAAATTAATTATCACCACAACTTATCCTGGTTCTCTTAGTGAGAATAATCAAGAACATATCCCCATCTCCTCATCCCCAGTGAGCCAGTCTTCAATGTTCATGCACCCTGAATGGAAAAAAGAAAAACAAAAAAACTGTTGCTATTGTTGTTTTAAACTACTCAGATTCAGAGGTTATTTGTTATTGCAGGACAACCTAGCTTATTCTGTCTAATAGAGAGAGAAAGTCCTCCTTTAATCTCCAACAGAAATATTAAACAGCAATCAATCACACAATATTGGTTTAAAAAAGATAATAATCATTGTTATTATTTTCATTATTTCTGGAAATAAATTTAAAACTACTGAAAAAACTTACTTTTAAAATTCTCAACTTCACTAATCATCCAGGAAATGCATATCAAAACCACAATGAGAGGTCATCTCACCTCAGTTAAAGTGGCTATTATCAAAAAGATAGAAGATAGCAGTTTCTGACGAGAATGCAGACAAAGGGAAGCTCTCCTACACCATTCGTGGTAATGTAGATTAGTACGGAAGTCCATCAGAAAACTAAAAATAGAACTACCATATGATCCAGCAATCCCACTGCTAGGTATGTAACCAAAAGAAATCGGCATATAAAGGAGATACCTGCACTTCTTTGTTTATTGCAGCACTATTCACAATAGCCAAATTATAGAATCAACATATGTGCCCATCAACAGATGAATGGACAAAAAAAAATGCAGTATATATTCACAATGGAATATTCATTCATAAAAAAATTAAAATCCCGTCATTTGAAGCAACATTGATATAACTGGAGGATATGATGTTAAGTGAAATAAGCCAGGCACAGAAAGACAAATACCACATGTTCTCACTCATGTGTGGGAGCTAAAAAGGCTAAACTTACAGAGGTGTGGAGTAGAATGGTGATTACCAGAGGTTGGGAAGGGTTGAAGGGAGGGAGGAAGAGAAGTTGGTTAATGGGTACAAAAATACAGTTAGATAGATGGAATAAGGTATAGTGTTCACAGTAGGGCAAACATAATTAATAAGAATTTATAGTATATTTCAAAATAGCTGCAAGAAAAGCATTATAATGTTCCCAACACAAAGAAATGATAACTATTTCAGGTGGTGGATATCCCAACTACCCTAATTTTATAATTATACATTATATGTATCAAAAGATCGTATGTACACCATACATATGTACAGCTATTATGTATCAATAAAGACTGAAAAAACATTATATATGATAATTACATAATACAGACATAATGAATATGAATCAACTTAGTATATATGAGGTTTATATATGAGGAAGAAGTGCTTGACAAATTTCTGTACTGTTAATCATTAAAAGCCTAGTCTCCAGAATTAAATTTTTTTTCACTTAATCAAGTCTTGTTTCATGAGAGAGACAGATATAAAGAAAGGGTATAGCTACTTAAACAAGGGAGGCAGCATCCAAATAACAGCCTGCACGTTGTTTATTCCCACAGAGTAACTGCTGGCCAAAATAATTATCTCGCGATGTTCACTTAGTGTTGACAGAAATGGTGAGAATATTCAATACTATCAACTTTCAGCCACTGAATGTGCTTATTTTGAGAGCACTCTTCAAAGAAATGGATTTTAGCTATAAACACTGCCTTTCCCCCCACTTAAATCATCTGCTGTTGAAGAGGAAAAGACCCATACACATTAGCAAAATGAGAAATGAGATAAAACTATTGTTTCATGACTCTAATGCCAACCAAGAATAAGAGTATGATTTAAGGGACCTAAGTAAATGGCATATCCCAGTAATATAATCAGTATTGTGAGCCACCTAACTCTCTCATTCAAAGCCAAAGTGTGGAGATTCTTTTTCTTTTCTTTTCTTTTCTTTTTTGCTCATTATTATTTATTTATTTTATTATACTTTAAGTTCTAGGGTACATGTGCACAACGTGCAGGTTTGTTACGTATGTATACATGTGCCGTGTTGGTGTGCTGTACCCATTAACTCATCATTTACATTAGGTATATCTCCCAATGCCATCCCTCCCTCTCCCCCCTCCCCACAATAGGCTTCGGTGTGTGATGTTCCCCTTCCTGTGTCCAAGTGATCTAAATGTTCAATTCCCACCTATGAGTGAGAACATGCGGTGTTTGGTTTTCTGTTCTGGCGATAGTTTACTGAGAATGATGGTTTCCAGCTGCATCCATGTCCCTACAAAGGACACGAACTCATCCTTTTATGTGGCTGCATAGTATTCCATGGTGTATATGTGCCACATTTTCTTAATCCAGTCTGTCACCGATAGACATGTGGGTTGATTCCAAGTCTTTGCTATTGTGAATAGTGCCGCAATAAACATACGTGTGCATGTGTCTTTATAGCAGCATGATTTATAATCCTTTGGGTATATACCCAGTAATGGGATGGCTGGGTCATATGGTATTTCTAGTTCTGTATCTTTGAGGAATCGCCATACTGTTTTCCACAATGGTTGAACTAGTTTACCATCCCACCAACAGTGTAAAAGTGTTCCTATTTCTCCACATCCTCTCCAACACCTGTTGTTTCCTGACTTTTTAATGATTGCCATTCTAACTGGTGTGAGATGGTATCTCATTGTGGTTTTGATTTGCGTTTCTCTGATGGCCAGTGATGATGAGCACTTTTTCATGTGTCTGTTGGCTGTATGCATGTCTTCTTTTGAGAAATACCTGTTCATATCCTTTGCCCAGTTTCTGATGGGGTTGTTTGTTTTTTTTTTTTTCTTGTATATTTGTTTGAGTTCTTTGTAGGTTCTGGATATTAGCCCTTTGTCAGATGAGTAGACTGCAAACATTTTCTCCCATTCTGTAGGTTGCCTGTTCACTCTGATGGTAGTTTCTTTTGCTGTGCAGAAGCTCTTTAGTTTAATTAGATCCCATTTCTCAATTTTGGCTTTTGTTGCCGTTGCTTTTGGTGTTAAGATCGAAGATAAGTGGTCAGGATTTCTTAAGAGGGCTGACCGTGCGGACAAGGGCTTGGTTGTTCAGACTTCGACCCTTCCCCAGAGCCTGAAGATTTTCTTTAGAAAACAAAGTCAATGCCACAACTGGACCTTTCAACCCCACACCCAACTGCTGCAACAGATGACATCATTTTGCAGGGTAAACACAAACAGTGTATTCTGAGGCCACTGGCCCAACTTCCCAGGTTGAATCATCCTGCCTTCCAACCTTGAAGGGCAGTATCCTTACCAATATGTGATCTGAAGGAGCTGTAAACCCTCCAGTGAGACATTGGCCCATTGGACCCACAGAGAACAGCAGGAAAACCAGAGACTCAAGATTTATCTATCCTTGAGGTGAGCAAAACTCCTTGGTAAAAGGTTATAAAATAAAATAGTTGTTTTTCTGATAAAATTTAATTTTTTTTTCAGTATTTTACTATGGTTATATTTTTAATTCACTTATCATTGGTAGTTTATTAATGAGCTAAATGTCTATTAAGTGATTCAGTGATGCTGATTACAATAAGCCTCCCTTATCCGAAGGGAAAGCATCCCAAGACCACCAGCGAATGCCTGAAACTGGATGCTGCTGAACCCTGAGACGGTACTAAGTGACCAACAGGCAAATAGCGTGTATAGCATGGATATGCTAGACAAAGGGAGGATTCGCATCCCGGACTGGTCAGCAAGAGGTTTCATCACCCCACTCAAAACGGCTTGCAATTTAATACTAATAAATTGATTATTTCTGGAACTTTTCATTTAATATTTCCCAACTGCAGCTAACCATGGATACTGAAAACCACAGGAAGCAAAACCGCGAATAAGGGAGGACTACTTGTATTGGGAAGGCGCTGAGGTAGCTCAGCACTGGTGGCTGCCGGGGAAACAAGAATGTGACATGTAATACTCTTCAATCAAATAGGAATGTCTGGTTGCCATGGTGCCACCACAGGGAGGATTGTCTCCCATCTGGGGACCTGGGTTTGCAAATGTTCAGTAAGAGTAAGACTTCCTGTTATTCCTTATAACGGATAAACTTGGACTGGGTCTTCAGAGTGGATACTTCTCTCTCACCCGAGCAAACACAGATGAGCTCTTTGTTGCCGTGTGAGCCCCGAAAGCCTTCCTAATAACAAACTGAAGTCAGCTAAGTTCAGGTGGCTAAAATGGTGCATTTGTTATAAACGCCATGGCCACAAAATGCAAACTCTTTGAGCCACCCAGCCCAGCTATTTCCTTCAGAATCTAACACTGAGCCAAGCGGCTTTTATTTTGTCTTCTCCAACTAGGTAAATGTTCCCTTGTAGCAGACTCCTGGATAATCTGCAGGGAGCTGGGTGCACCCCCACTTTTGGGGGTGCTTTTCAGACCAGACCAGATTTAAAACCAATTACCAGGTGTTATGTAACTGAGGGCACCAGCAAGAGCCTGGCATGAGTGGGGAGGGAGACATTGAGGAAAAGAGTCACAAACAGCAAAAGAGGAAAAAACCATGGAGGGGGAACAAACAGGAGCCGCAGCTGGTGCCAAATAGAAGGAAGGATTGTTTTCCAACAGGATTTACAGACATGAAAAAGGAGACAGAGTTTCTTCAATCCTGTACTTGATCAGCAAGCATTGCTTAGAGCATGTCATAGATGTAAGACAATTAAATAAATATCCCTGCCTTTAGTGTTTCACAGCCTGGTGGCAGATGGAGGTGTGGAAGTAGTGAGAAGGTCCCATTTTTCTGAAACCCGTTGCTTTTTTGAGACTAGTAATTACTCTCTAGTGTAGATGCTGTAGGGATGTGAAAAACATCACACTGATTTGCACCTGGAGGCATCAGGAAGGCTGTAGGTAAGGTAAGGCTTCAAGGATGAATTGATATGTGCCAGACAGAAAGGGGACCATATTTGCAAAGTCACAGGGGTCTGTGGGAACCTGTGCAGCATGTATACCATAGGATCCCATTGGAGAGGGGTAGGAGAGAGCCTGAGAAATAAGCAGGGACTCGAGCACACCGGACTGCAAACACCATGCCAGGGACAAACCAGTGAACTGAGGAGCGACGTGAGATCTGGGATGCAGAACACTCCTTCTGACTGGCCCTGTGGACAGGAGCCCTTTAGGGAGCCACTTAATGGGTCCAGACCAAAAAATAAACAAAATGTTTAAATGATGAGGGCCTGAATCAAGTTAGTGATTATAGGATTGGACATAAGGAGACAGGTCAGGCGATATTAACAAGTTTAAGTTGATCACACCTTACTGGCTGATTGGATATGGGAGTGAGGGAAAAGGGGGAGTCCTGTGTGGTTCATTTCAGCCTTGAACGGTGAGTGGGGGTGCCATTCACTGGGATGGAGAACACAGGGGAAGTATGTTTTGGGAGACTGAGCATGAGCTGAGCGTATCAGGGTTGAGGTGCTGCTGGCACCTTTTGGAACAGAGATTTCAAGGTCTGGACTAGGGATTTAGATCTGAAAGACATTTGAATCTAAGACCCTGCACGCAGATGTAATAGAGCAGAGTGGCCAGGAAGCAGTAGAAAGCATGCAGAACTTCAGATATTTGAATACTAGTGGACAATGCTTTTCTCAGTCATTGAAAGAAACTCAATCAGTGTCTCAGAGACAGTTTAGACAAAATGGCCAAGGGATTAGACCAAGAATTCTGCACTGAGTTTTTGGATTCTGTCTCTCTGGCTCTGAGCATAAGGAACAGGTCAATGGTCAGTATGCATCTTGAAATCACATGTACCCCAAATTAGATCATCAGGTACATTTTTGAAACAATAGTGCCGTTCACTTAGCCCCCTTGCTGTTGCAGGAATGCCTCTGGGCCAGAGTCCCTTTGCCATGTGGCTTCTCTCTTGTGGTCATTTGCTGTGGCAGGCATCTCATGGCTCCGGAAGCCTCTACCTTCTCTGTCTTCCAAATCCCCTATGTGAGAGAACCGATTCCTTTTCAGGCAGGACCGTATGAACCTGAATCCAGAGAAATGGCTCATCAGTCTCCAATCCTCTGATTTTCTAAACCAGGACATTATATTGAAACCAGAAAAAGCAATAGCTCTTTTCACAGAGTGGACTTTCTGGTGGAAATGGGAGGAGCCAAAAGAAGGCTGACTTCTTCATTTTGATACCCTGCCCTGACTGCAGAACATGATTTCCCTAAAAGACTGAACCTTAACCTCAAAGCCTGATCAACCAACATGCAGGAGAAGTCTTGGCCAAGGCTCTGAGTATGCTGTGGTTCCAATGGTGAGGGTGTGATATGCACTGTCTGTTCCTGGAGTCACAGTGCTCATCTCACGGTAAAGACCTCTTGGAAGAAGGTCGTTAGAGGCACATCTCCAACTGGGAGTCCTTGTTCCCTGGTTTTTTTAAAGTTTATGTTATATGAACAAATGACTCTGCTTTCCCGGCAGGAGTAGCTCTCGGACGCCCACTGTGAACCTACTTTCTGGAAGAAGCCGATTCAAGCAGACCACAGTGTGTGCCCAGCATATGTGGCTGCTGGCTGTGTATGAGAAAGTATTCCTGATCTGTCAGAATAATGATTTCAGCGTGTTCTCAGCAGGTCCTCAGTGTGATCCCATGAGGATACCCTCAACCCCTTGCATGATATGTTGTACTTGGAGTCCTTCCCCGTTTCAATTTCAGCATCAGTGGGAGGGAAATAGCAAAACAGCATTCCTTCATGTAGATAACCAGTAGGCAGCAGGCTACTCCTGGTTCGTAACATAACTCCACCAGTGTATTCTGGCAGCCGGGCTTGCTTAAGGGAGAGCTCAGACATTCCCTGCTCAAAAACAAAACTGCTAAACGTGACTCCGGGAGCCTCCGAGCTCTCTGCAAGAATAAAACCCTTGAAGAAAAACTGTGATAAGAAGTCTGTCTTTGGAGTCAGCCTGAGCACAATCTTGCATCTCCAGTTACCACCTGGGCAGCTTTATTCATTTATTTATTCATTTAAGAAATACCTGTAGGGCTAAACCTCCAGTATCTTCATCTAAACAGTGAGGATAACAATACGTACCTCCCAGGGCCACGTGAGGAAAAAGTGAGCTAGTGTGTATAAGCTCATAGCACAGGGCTCATACAGTGGACATGCTCAGTTAGTGTTGGCTAGGGGAAATATTATTCCCTTTACCCCAGCCTATGCCATCCTTGCCACCCCGTCAGGAGCTCCTGATGACACCAGCACCTCTTGCCCAGCCCTCATCTGCGGCAGGGTTCGCCTTTAACTTTTTATTCCTCTTGGCTTTAATATTCATTGACTTGGAGTTACCCACACCAGGGGCAGCATAAATAATGCCAGAAGTCACAGTCTCTGCTCTGGCTTCACACCTCCTCTTGGTATCAGCTGTTCATCATGCTTTTCCTACTGGGTCTTTCTAGGGCCAGCACCAACACCCTGTCTTAATCTGATATACATACACACACACACACACACACACACACGACACTATAAACACTATGCAAAACTATTTATATTACTATGTATCTAATAAATGAAACTAAAATATATAATCTGATATTATAGTCTGGTGAATCTGTACATATTTATGTATAATTATATATTGCATACGTATCAGATCATACAGTACAAAATATATGCCATGCACTATATATGCAAATACAGACATAAAATATATTTATATTTTTTCCTTACCCAAAGCTGAATAGATTTCTCAGGGATGGGAAGAAGAAAGTGATAGATTTTTTGTGTGTGATATAAAAACTGATAGATTATTTTTAAGAGAGCAAAATATGTACAAAATTTTAAAAACTGGAACTAAACAACACATTTCAAATACAAAAATGTAAAAATACGTCACAAAACAAAGTTAAAAATAAACCTATAAAAAGCATTAACCATACGTCATTTTAATATTGACTGATAAAGAATTAATCATAATCATTTTGGCTGGGCGTGGTGGCACATGCCTGTAATCCCAGCAGAAAGTGATAGCTTTGACACAGCTGTATTAATACAAATAGTTTAGCAGACTTCAGCTCCACCCAGGAAATCTTTTCCAAATAGCTTCCAGTTCATCTGGGGTTATATTATACTGTGGAAACAAGAATAGCTGAGGGTATCGAAAACAGCTACTACATTTCCTGATCTACTTCAAATTGTCCCACCTACTGGTCATGGTACTGAAGTGTATCTGGGTAAGAAGGTAGCAATGATGCCTGTGAACCAAAGGGTGCTTTGTCACACTAGTCAAGACCAGCCTTCTTCCAAATTTCACCTATCTCCAGAATGCGGCTACTTGACTTCTACATCAGAGCACAGGTCTCCCCAAATCCCTGGATGAAATCTTGACCCTAATGAGAAGACTTCAGAGCTCTGGTTCCGAGGTTCTGATGTGAATATCAAATCACATTTACTGTCAACTTTGTTCTTTCTCTTCACTAGGCAAATATTGATTGCAATTTTGCTATGCGCCAGGCAATGTTCTTAGCACTGGATTTTGTACCAGAGTTATAGTTACCTGATCCAAGTACCTGAGACTTATTTCACCAAGACTGAATTCTGCCTTAATATTCTGGCCAAACTCCAGCTCCTTCAAGACTTCTCAATCTTCCCTTTTCATGGTGAACCACAGTCCCTGGCTGGGATTCAAGTTGCATCTTTCAGCCCTCTACCACCATCACCAGCAGCACTACAGTGTCCAACATTTTCCTGTGTGCCCACGGTCCCCATTCCAAGCTTCCTCCCATGTGCAGGGACACAGGTTATCCTTTGCTGGACTGTTCCACATTTAATTACCTAGACAGAGAGCTTGCATATAGAAAGTGTTCAATAAATGTTATTTGTTCCATCTAAACTTCCCACGAGTAAACTCCACAAAGACAGGAACTTGCCTTACTCGTTCACTGATGTAGCCCTATCGCCTAGATCTGTGGTTAGTCCATAGTAGCCAATGAAAAAGAATTCCTTTTGAATGAAGGAATCACTCAAGATTTGTTCTAGCCTTTATTTCAAGAAGATGTGGGAATGTAATCCTTTGCTGTCCAGCAAAAATGCTAAACTAGAACCAGGAAATACAGACTTAGAGTACCACTTTTTATTTAAGGGACTCTTGGGAGACACCACCTTATGTATCCCCAAAAGCTAGATGTTCATACTATTCCAAATAAACTACAAGGATGAATACTGCACCATCTTACTCAAAGCCAAACCAGCCCTGGAAATACGTTTTCTGGCCTAGTTAACCAGAAGAAGGAAGGGTGTGCATAGTAATGTGGAATGTTTCAAGCAGAGAATTACTCTTCTATGCCTTTTCTCAATGCCAATGTGTACCAAAATGACAGTTATTTCCTTTGCCCAGAAACTACAGTTCTGAAATATATCACATAACAGAGCATTCCTCCCCATCTCCTCTCTCCCTACCAACTGTCTGAAGTTCTTTGACAACGAGATCTTAGTTGGAGCCTCACAACAGAAGAGCGCTTGTTCATTGATATACCACTTTGGCTACTTTGAAGACATTTGAATAGAAATTTTGATGTGCCAGATATTTCTCTGCAGAACTAAGAGAAAGTTGAGAAGAGTTTCAATATGAGAGGGAATAATGGAGTAGACTGGTTTTTACAGATAAGCCTAATCCTTCTTCATCCACATGTAATTCCCAGTTCACTATCTTCCCAAGCTCATCAACCTACATTTTACCAATAAATGCATTCACTGAGAAGCTTCACGATTTGTCTGCCGTGGGTATGAGTTGGTCACAGATATATGGGATTATGTATGATGTAAAGACAATGCTGAATTACCATGATATTCATATAGCAGATACGTTCACAGGTATTAGTGAGAAAATAAAAAATAGAAGATAGTTCATTATGTTCCAGAGAGGGTGCTAGATAATTTATATCTAATAGTCTTATCTCACGCTCATATTAATCATATAAAACTGGTATTCCTATTTTAGAAATTAAAAATTGAAAAGGGCTCAGAAAAAAAAAAAAAAGTCCCTGTTTAATAACCCACAGGATTTGAGCTCTAGGATCTTTGCTTTGAATAAAGGAAATCTGCGATACTAGTAGATGAACTTTTACTTCCACTGTATTACTCTAGCTCTTTACCCATAAAGGCATGATAGCAAGAGTAAATTCTGCTTTAATTTTTTGTTTGTATGTCCATTCCATAACCAGGCTTATCCCCTTTCCTGCTTGTTCTTCATAGCACTGAGTTAGTTGGGGTTCAACCGGAGAACCAGAACCTATAAAGGATGACGTGGAGAAGTTTGCTACAAGGAATTGGTTTAGGCAATTGTGGCAGCTGCATAAATAAGTCCAAAATCCATAGGTCAGGCCAACCATAAGGGCAGACCAGAACTCTTGGGCATGGGCTGAAGCTGTTGTCTTACACATGAAATTCTCCTCTAAGAGGTCCCTCAGCCCTGCTTTTAAGGCCTTTTAAGCTGATTGAATCAGACTCAGATTCTCTTGGATACTCTCTCTTAAAATCAAGTAATCATGGACTTAAATTACATCTATAAAATACCTTCACAGCAACATCTAGATTTGTGTTTGATTGGATAATTAAGGGCTATAATCTGTTCAAATTGACACGTCAAAAAGACCACCACAACCTGATGTATTTTACTCATTTACATTAATTATCATTTCTCTTCCCACACTAGAATGTAAGCTCTATGAGAAAATCAACTTTTTGGGTTTTGTTTACTGCTGTATTCCTGAGCAGCTAGAACACCGTCTGGCACATGGTAAACAGTCAATAACTGTGAAATGAATAAAGAATTGAATGAATGAACAGCTTTCTTGCCAGGAAGAGCTTCCCATCTCTGTATTGGTCTAACACCCAGCACAGTCCCCAGAACGGAAGAGGTAGTCATAATTGTTTTCAATTAATTAAAACCAGCTGGTGACGTACATTCTTTCTATAGAGTTCTACATCTTAGGAATGGCTGGTATGGTGGAGACGATGGGCATAGAGGGCCAGTTTTACTCACCTGATATTACCAAGGTGAAGAGGAAAGGCCATGGGCACCATCACATCCCTGCTGGGGATTGTGGGGACTGGGGATAGGAAGAGACGCAAACACCATTGGCAGTTGTTTGGAGTGATTTCAGGAATAGTTCAATATAGCATTGGCTGAAAGGAAGTGGGAAAGATCAGAGTACGTGCTGCTTCTGCTTCTGTTTCTGGGTGACTGCACAACAGGAAAGTCACTGTCTTGGACAATCAACCCAGATGATCCAGAATCAACAGACAAAATGTTCATGAGCCCCTGAGGTCAAGCAAGCTTCATTTTCTATGACCCCTGAAGGAAATGGGCATCTCATATAATTGGGTTCTTTCTTTTGGAGGCCGAGGGCTGAGACTCCCTTTCCTAACCACGGTGGGGTATTTTTATTTACAGCTGGGATGATAATTACATGTGCCATTCTTTTAATATGGAACACGGTTCCTCCTTTTTACCCTTAAAGAAGTAGAAGTTTTCCTACCAAATCTGTTATTACCAAGTGGTATTTTCTTCTTCCCAATACATGCTTCTTCCCAAGGCTTACCAGTCTGCCAACTCAGCAGACGTATAGGAAATGTGGGGGTGTGTGTGCACCCATTCACACACATACTTATAGGCAATTACAGAAAAGTCACAAGAATAGAGATGAAAACAATAACAGTCAAGGGATAAAATGCTTATTCAATACATAATGTTTGCTCTAGACTATAAGGAAATTACACTCAGAAAACTGAAACATATGTAGACATGAGGCCATAAATTTGGGACTAAAAGGGAAAATCAGGTGTAAGATGGGGTCAGTGAACTAAAGAATCAGTGAACAGAAATATATGACCATTGAGTCAGCCTATAAATTTCCCTCCTCATAAAACTCTATGAAGGAACTAGAACCAGAGCCAGAACTCCAAGAGGAGATATGGTTAGCACCTAACACAGTAGCCACCAAATAGAAGCATGCTGCTGAAGACAAAGTCACAGAAACACTTGTTAAAACAGATAGAGATAGCCTTCCAAAGGATAGCACTTTCAGATTGAATGGTTTCAGAATGCAGACCAGATAATGTTCTTCAAGAAATGTAGGTTTCTCAGCTTAGTATCTGAGCTCCCACTATCCATAATTCCATAATTCTTTCTCAGACTTCTCTATTGGTGCAAAAGTAATTTTGCCATTAAAAGTAATGGCAAAAACCACAATTACTTTTATACCAATCTTGCATTTGCAGCAGGCAGATGCTAAGGATGCTCACCTTGCCCCATCCCTCCCCAAAACTAGTCATAATCATCCAAGATTGCACTCCAAATCTGGGAAACACTTTAGTGAGGCACTGAACTGATTAATAAGGACTTTGCCCATAGATATTTGCCACAGAATACCAACTAGGCTGCATCTTGAGACTCAAGGACTAATACAGGCTGGTCTCTGGACATATCCCAGAAATAGAGTAGCTCTTAAAACTAATGATTAAATTAACTTAAATATGAATTGAACACAAGGATATAACTGAAAAATCTGTATTAGTAGAGGATGACAGCAATATTAATTTTTAGAAATCAATCATGTTGGACTTCGCCATGTTTCATAGAGCGTTTCTAGATAATGAAACTCTACATGTCAAAGCAGGTTGTGCAGCCAAGAAGCTCTGAAGGGACTTGAATATTTAGGGTAGACATTATTTATTTACCTATTTCCTACCTTGTTGCTAAAATGATTTAAGAAGTTTCTAAAGATGCATGTAGAGAAATAAGATGCATTTAAAACCGAGAAAATAAGAGAAAGGGAAGATAAGGTTAGGCAAATAAGATGGAGCCAGGGATGAGGTCAATATCCAAAAACAAATTCCCTGGACACTGGATGACATAAGAGGATAAGAAAGATCTCTTGCTTTTTCCCCTCCACACTCTACCAACTTCTAATTTCTCCATTTAGTTTCCTAAATGCTGTGAATGGATAGCATAAGAGCCATCTCTAAGCTAACCAATTCTCTCATTTCTTTCTTGGGAAAGGGATAGAAATTAAGTGTTAGCTAAAGGTGTGTGTGGAAGCTAAGGGGGTTGGTCTCATACTTCCAGGTTCCTCCCACTACGTAGACTGCCTCCTTGTAAGGGTTAAGAGACAAATTAGATTAATAAGGGTGAGTCTATTACTACACCCAATCTTTAGCAAAGACAGGACAGAAACCCAGCAATCCATGTGTCAGTAAGGAAAAGTTAGTGATGCTAACACTTAAGGTTTTCAGGGTCTACATAGTAACATTTGTTTATTTCCCCCTTGAGTTCACACCAAATATGAGATGAATACAGGAATCAGAAAGATGAAAGCTAAAATAATGAGCTTTATGTCTAGGGTAGCTGAATTTGAGAATGCAGCTTGACCTACAAACAAAATGTAGCTCCTCATGAATCTCCCATAAACAAAATCTACACTGCAAAGCCCAGGTCTCCCCACTGCAAAGGCCGAGTACACCTGGGTGAGCTCCAAATGCATGAGCAGAGAAGTGGGATCCTGACAAGAGGTGGTTCCAAACAGAGTGAACCATGAAGTGGAGCCACACACGGTCAGAGCCTTTTCTCTATCTCACCAATCAGAGGAGTCTCTCCTCCCAGGGAGGCAGGTGGGAAGGGCTTAATGAATGAGGGCAAGGGGAGAGAGAGCCCACAGTTTTATCTCCCATACTTCTCTATCTTCCATAGGATGGGACAAAAGAAGTCTCTCTGAAGGGCCACCAACTAACACTACCATCTTCAGCTGCATCAAACTTATAACCCTGGCCCGCATAGGAAGAGATGGGAAACTGTGCAACGGTTGATTCATTTCTAAAATCTACATCCAAAGCTGCAGGTAACATGCATCTGTGTGGGGACCTAAACAAGTACAAGGGGCAAAACTAAGTTTTCTTCTGTCCCTAAAGGTCTAAGAGTCATGAGAATTTAGCAAATAGCATATTAACACGAGATTCTGTCGTGATATCTCTTCCTGGTACGGTCACACCAGGCTGAATGGTACACTGGGTCATCCCTCCACATAAAACCCTTTAATGCCCTTTCTTGGGTATTGAAGGCCCTAACCTTTTAGAATACCCTACAAAGCCTCATCCTGTGGTCTAGTACCTGCCTGTACTAGTAGCTCATCCCTCATGGCTCCCTCCCTCACCCTTGCCTCCTTCACTCAATGTCTGTGAAGCAGCAGAGCTGTCACATGGGCATTTTCTTCCACCTGGAAGACCCTGGTCCTCCCTCTTTTCCTGATTAACCTCAACCATCCTTCAAGTCTCCATGTCCTCCAGGAAGCATCTCCACAGACGTGGTTAGGAACACCTCCCCATGGAGTTCCCCTGTACCTCCTGCTGCATTACACCAATCATCAGTTTGCTTGTCAACATCTCTTACTGAAATGTATACTTCATGAAGTCGGGGACCATGACCACCATTTTATTATTTATTCCCAACACACAGCACAGTGTTTGTCATGTTGAGGGTGCAGCATATTTACTGATTACAAAATGAGTGAGGGACACTGTTCCCCAACCTTAGGAGCCCTCCAACCCTCACCCTAGCCTCCTCTCCCTCGTGTTAAGGGACTCAGATTCAAAGTAAGGAGAAATATAAATTCCATGATCCGGCTTCTTAATTAAATGTTTTTATTGTTGTTACTACTACTGGATAAAGTCTCCAAGGACCAGAGAACTTGGAAATCAGCAATGTCCCCTTCTTTCCTGCCAAGCTAAGGAAGGTTACAGCTCTTTCTCCCAAATGTACACCCTCCCACATGGCTTATTAGCTCAAATAGAACCCAGGAGCCAACAAGATTGTCTTTGTTCAATTGCACAGCCCTTTCTCTGTTTAAGCCCTCATTAGCCTCACTCTCGCCAGGCAGACTGCAGCCCTCTCCCCATCAAGAATGACTTTGATTGAAGGGTGGGTACAGCTTTCTATCAAAACTCACACTCTTAAAATATTTCAAATCCAAACATTTCTGCTCCCAACCCTCTGAGATGTCCCTTGGACCAACTCGTTTGTACTTATTCCATCTACTACAGTGACCAGGGTGGTGCTTTAGAGAAAGTGACCATTCTGGTATTTTCCCAGGCAATACCTGTTGTCTCAAAAGTTCTCTTATCTCTATAATGGAGTTCTTAAAACGGGCTCATAGATTGGGTTTTAGGTGATCTGCAAACCATTTAACTGTATGTGCAAAATTTTATGCAAACTTGCATTTGTCTGGGAAAGGGTTTGTAGCATTTACCAGGTTTTCAGAGCAGCCCATTATCTCAGGATCCTACCGATTGAACTAGATGGTCTTTTACAGAATTTTCCAAGTATCCCACCAATGATTTTCTCTTTTCTAAACATTTGTTCATTGAGGCCATTTCATGGACTTGGAGAATCTTTTCTTACACACTGGGCTCTTTGTCTAAGCTCAGTGTGCTCCCATCTTGGGGTCCCTCTCAAGGGAGGAAGCCATGAGGGGAGATGGCAAGGAAGTAGAAGACCTGGCATTGCAGCATTCAATGCATCAAGACTTCACAGAAAGAGACCACTAGTAGAAGTTTAGGGATCAAGTTCTACTGTAGATTCTGCCTCTAAATATGTATGTCACCATGTGCAAGTTACTGATATTCTCTTTTCTTCAATTTATTCAGTATCTGTTGAAAAGAGAAAGGGAAGGGAAAACAACAACAACAACAGTGTGGACTAGATAAACCCTAAAGTCTCTCCAAGCTCCAAATATCTATAATCACATGAAATCAGACCATATGGGTAAATGACGCTATGGGTAATTGGCTGCACAGGAACAAGCTGTGTTAACATATCCCATAGTATTTTATGTTCTAGAAGAACACAAACAGGTAACATTAGACTATTTTCATGTGTTCCTTTTTTTTCTTTTTCTTTTTCCCACGTAATTTTTATCTGTATTTGGGACATGAACTAGGGCAGTAAGATCTCAGAAGTATAACAGAATGAATCAATGTTCAGCTTTTAAGTCTCAAAACAGACCAGAATCCTTAGCATAGAACACAGACTGAATAGATTTATATAGAAGGCATAATAATACAGAGCTTGTTTTCTTGCTCTAGACTTCATAAGACTTCTCAGAGTAGTGGAGGCTAAAAAGAGACGAAGAGGTAGTGCTTAGGCACAACTGTGTCCCTTGGGAAAGGGGCCTGCATACTGCTACTGTCCTCCAGGGCAACACTGGTTTGAAAGCCAGATGTAGAGAAGACTTGTGTTAGTTTCCTGTGTGGATCTTTGGAGTGTGAGCATGGTGCTAGACCTCCTTGTACCAGTGTAGTGATGGTACAGTAGGGGCAAAGGGAATCTAGGAAAAGAGGGTCTGGAACAGTTCATGCTTCCCATTGCCCAAGAACGTCAAAGGGGGGGGCACCTTCTCTCAAATTTCTTTTTGGATTAACATCTGCTGTAATCTCTTTATGCTGATAGAGAAGTGGGATTCTCTTCAGTAGCCAACAAAATTCTTATTCTGATGTCAGCATGAGATATATTTACAAAGCTGACTGTCAAAATCCCCTCTGAGCCCTTTCACATTGGAGAATGAAGATATCCATCCTTTCCATGCAATAAGTTATATTTAATTAATAACATAACTTACCATGGTTATTTTCAGATATATTGACTTGCCTACACAAAAATAACCGGTAGATAATTCCTTTTGAAAATATAAAATGCTTCCATTTCTATATATATCAAGCTCTTAATAATATGCAAATGCCATAGCAACACCCTAGCAGTTAATGACACGGCTCCTTTGCCATGGAAACACGTCTGGGCTCAATAGAAAGGTCCCGGCTGTGATGCCAAACACGTCTCTGAGCTTCCTGAACTGACAGGACCAGCCCTGAGTTTGGATTTCTCTATGCACTTGGACAATGTGCTACTTTGTACGGTTCTGCCTGTGGCCACAGACCACAGGCTGCTCCCACAACGCCTTTCCTTGAGGGCATCACAAGGAAAACAAGCTGGTATATTGAAACCACACTGACACTCATTATTCTAACACCAGGAAAAGAAATATTAATCCAGTGAAATCAGGTTTTGAAAATACCTAAGGTACAAAACCTGGGATTTCACACTGGGGAAAAGAAATAGGACATTTGCAGATCTGCATTATACCCCATGCAGAAAAGTTTTAAAATGACAAACACAGGACTTGACAGATCATGGTCCACACACAAAATGTGTGGTTGGCCTCTTGCACCACCTCAAACGTTTTCTTGCCAAGCAAAGAAACCTAGGTGGAAAATGTCTCTCTGCCACCAGAATGCACCATTTATATCTTACAGCGTCACTGACTCAGGAATGAAAAACACATTTTTGACTCTACAGTTCTGATGTTTTAGGTGAATAAACTGCAGCATACAAACTTGGTAATAGTCTTTCTTACCCTACACTTTTTCTAGAAATTTGGTTTTTTCTCATTAAGTATCATGTAGTCACTTTGGCTCTGTGAAATTTTGAAAGGCAATGTAATTTCCTTCCGATATTCATCTCCGCCCACCTCTTATTATGTCAAGATAGTTAATGCCTCTGGGAAATGTTAATGAGGATTCAATAATAATGTTTTTGAAAGCACTTTCAAAAATAAGGATTATTATTATATCCCATAAAAGATCACCTTCTCTTCCCAGTTGGCTACTTTCAGCTTGAGGAGTGTAAAAGAAAAATAATCAGGAGATATAAGGGTGGGCATCCCTCTAAAGAGGCAGAACCAGGCAGAGGAGAGGCCACCTCCAGGGGGAGGCTGGGAGCTGACATGGGTGCGGTTTCAGCATTCTGGGCTGGTGTTTGTGCTAAGAGGACCAGCAGGTGAGCAACAGCTTTACTGGGGCCCAGGAACAGCTGGGACAGAGCTGAGACTTCCGGCTGGAGATGCCCCAGGTCACACACCTGAGTACATCTTTCCTGCCCAGCTCTCAAAGAGATTACAGAAGGAACAAACCAAGGTTATTCTCTAAGACTGAAGAGCTGGTTGCCACCTTTCCTGGTTAACATTCCGCAAAAGCATTTTCTTTTTTTTTTTTTTTTTTGAGACGGAGTCTGGCTCTGCCGCCCAGGCTGGAGTGCAGCGGCCGGATCTCAGCTCACTGCAAGCTCTGCCTCCCGGGTTCACGCCATTCTCCTGCCTCAGCCTCCCGAGTAGCTGGGACTACAGGCGCCCGCCACCTCGCCCGGCTAATTTTTTTGTATTTTTTAGTAGAGACGGGGTTTCACCATGTTAGCCAGGATGGTCTCGATCTCCTGACCTCGTGATCCGCCCGTCTCGGCCTCCCAAAGTGCTGGGCGCAAAAGCATTTTCTCTCTAAGCCCGGGAACTGGGATCAGGATATTTTCTTTTGTCAAGTTCACTTGTTACCTTCAGACCAAAGTTGTGTTTTACATAAATCAAGCGATCTTGGCACTCATGACTGCTTGATTGAAAAAACATTTCTTAATAAAAATATTTTAAATTTTCCATTTTAAAATAATTGTCTTCTTTGTACCCGAATGTTGTTTTCTACTATTCGTGATTCTAGAAATATTTGATCCTGGTCCATCATGGTGGCACATATGGAACTGTTTGTCAGTGGTTTCTGCCCTTGGGTCTACAAGAAACATCCCCCCATGTTGAACAGTTTTTCCAAAACAGTTTCCTTAAAACTAACTTAGAAGTCATTCTTACAAAACACGTATGACACATATGAAATGTGACCACTTCTCACTACCCCTGTCAATACGGCCTGAAGTCAAGCCACCAACATCTCATAACCCTCCTGGTTTCCCCATCTTTCTTCCTCATCAGGGCTGCTGGGACTATTTATTTATTCATTCATTCATTCATTCATTCATTTATTTATTTATTTGAGGGAGCCTTGCTCTGTCGCCCAGGCTGGCATGTGGTGGCATGATCTCAGCTCACTGCAATCCTCTGCTTCCTGGGTTCAAGCGATTCTCCTGCCTCAGTCTCCTGAGTAGCTAGGATTACAGACATGCACCACCATGCCCAGCTAATTTTTGTGTTTTCAGTAGAGATACGGTTTCATCATGTTGGCTGGACTGGTCACAAACTCCTGACCTCAGGCGATCCGCCCGCCTTGGCCTCCCAAAGTGCTGGGATTACAGGTGTGAGCCACTGTGCCAGGCCAGACAATTTCTTTAAAACACTGGTCAGATCATTTTCCCTGCCATTCCCCTCAACCACCTATTCCCCATCTATCCATCTCACACTTAAAATAAAGCTCAGAGCCTTTGCCATAACCTATGCCATGCTGCATGGACGTTTGACCAGTACAATCACTCAAGGCCATGTGCCAGAAGAGTCCTGTGCTTGGTACTTAATGCTCTACAATTGATAACTTCAAATTCGTAATAATTTGTCTCTTAATTTGAGCTCTATAAATGAAATATAGTGGAACAATGGAGCATGCACTCAAGGCTTGGAGCCTCAGTTCATGGGCAATCTTCTCTTCCTTCCCAGGATGGGTTCTGGCTGTCTGCTCTCTACTCCCTGGCATCGTGGGCCCTACCTGGCCTCCCCTTCTCTCTCTCTCTGACACATGGCAGCTGATCACTTGCACCCAAAATGGACCTGGACAGGCCAGACAACCACAACACTTTGACAGGCAATCGGGGGGTAGGGTGGGGTAGGTAGCAGGGCAAGCCCCTTACTCCCCTAATCCAGGTAACTAGCACATCCCAACACAGCTGTTGCAATTCTGGGGGTGCCACCCATCCCTTTGGGTGGGGAGGGTCCAGAAGGGGAGACTGACTTCCTCTCCCTGCAGCCAAGTAGGGCAGGTTGGTGGCCCAGTGGCTGGCAGGAGGAGGAAGCCTGCTTAGTCCATGAAGCCAGGGGATTTTGCATACACTAAGTAGCAAAGCAGGGACCCCAGGTGCCCATGAGGGTCTGTACTCCTCCATGAATATTCCCAAACCGAAGGGAGTAAGACATAAACAGCAAATAAAATGACAAGGGAGAGACTGAAAAAAAAACAAAAAAAAGTTTTCTATTTTACTAACTTTTAAAGCCATTTTTAATTGCTTTTTGAACAAGGGGCATCACATTTTCATTTTGCACTGAGACTCCTAAATAACGTAGCCAGCCTTGCCTGTGCATGACCAGCCCCTGCCTGTCTCTTCAACTCCCTCCTTTCCACTGCCTCCCTCCTGCACTCCTCTCAACCAACCTGGAGTTCCTGTAGGCCAGAACATGCTCACCAAGCTCAATCCTGCCTCTTGGCCTTTACGTTGCTATTTCCCCTGCCAGGAACATTGTTTCCGTAGGTATCTCCATGGTCATTCTCTCATTTTTACTTTATTTTTCTCAGATGTCACCTCCGGATCCTGATTTCAAATGATCACTAACCTTCCTGTTCATGCCATAAAAATGCCACCATATGCTAATCACCCATTATCTCCTGACTCAGCCTTGATTTTCTTCCAAATCTTTAATGCTAGTCAACATATACAGATACGTGCTCTCTTTTGTATGATTGGTCTTACTCACTAGAATGCATATTCCACGAAGTTAGGGAATTTTGTTTCTGGTTCATCTCTTTATCCCCAGTGCCTAGAGTAGTGCCAAGCACATAAAAGGCTGTTAATAATATGTGTTGAATGAGTGCACGAACTCATCTGTGTCTGTCACTCTGTATTCCTCTTGCTTACCGTTTCCTTCTGGAGGAGGAAAAAAAGCCATCTCCTAAGGGGAGATCCTCCCCACACTGAAGCCTGTTATCCATTCAGTTATTAATCAAGAAACTATTTACTGGGTATCTACTATGTACAATTATTTGTTGTGCCTATTTCAGGTGAGGTGCTGTGTTAGACCCCCATGAGTGCTACTAAGACCATCCTCACTTTTCTTTCTTCACAATTATTTAGAGCATTGATTTTCTAACACTTCCCTCCCATCACTTAACTGTGAGCAAAACAACATTGCAGATTCTGTGTGCACTCACCATAGCACCTAAGAATAGAGCAAAGAGTGACGTTATTCAATTCGGGGATGTCGGCTTTTGATTTTCAATTATAACAACAAATTGTTTTATGGTATCATCCCGTCCTCTGATGCCAACTCTGAGTGATCACAGAAATGCTCCACATGTTCTTCAGGGAGGAAGTGCCCTGTTCTGCTTATTTTGGTTCCAAGTGGCTGCCCAGTAGCCTAATTTTCCTTTGGCATTCTTCTGGTAGGTGTTACCCACTCATGGTAGATGGTCTCCCTTGAAAGGAGAGCAAACTAAGGCCCAAACTCCCTCTGAACCCCCCTGTGACATCCATGCTCTTCCATCCCGCTCTTTATCTCCTTGGCATCAACTGATGTGGGCACAGCTAGGTGCTTGTCATGAAATAAGTGACACATCAGAAGCCTATGTGACCACTCTTCCAAACTTTGGTGATTTTTTTTTTTTTTTTTTCCAGAGTCTCACTCTGTCGCCCAAGCTGGAGTGCAGTGGCATGATCTCGGCTCACTGCAAGCTCCGCCTCCTGGGTTCAAGTGATTCTCCTGCTTCAGCCTCCCGAGTAGCTGGTACTACACGCACCCGCCACCACGCCAGGATAATTTTTTGTATTTTTAGTGGAGACAGGGTTTCACCGTGTTAGCCAGGACGGTCTTGATCTCCTGACCTCGTGATCCACCTGCCTCAGCCTCCCAAAGTGCTAGGATTACAGGTGTGAGCCACTGCGCCCGGCCTGGTGATTCTTTCAAACGTGTCATGACCCTTCACTCACCCCACTGGCGCCACATGAACCAGTGACCCCACGTTCGGAAGCACTGGTTACACTTGATGCTCCCCATTGTTTATTGCTTCCCAGATAAATTCTTAGGCCCTGTGAACTTGTTTTCATACAAGTCAACTGAATTCAATTTAGCAGGAAACATTTTATGTCTCGGGGGAGATCTCTAAGTATGCATTGCCTTCTGCCAGGGCTGGGCTAATTCTTTTTATATTAGGCCACTTAAGGGTTCTTTGCAGTTATTAAAAGTCAAAATAAGTAAAGAAAGATGAATCACCAGTCCCATGGGGAAATCAGAAGACAGCAGAGTATCCTCAATTCTCCTCTGCCGCTGGGTTATGTAGATATCTCACAATGGAATGGACTTGGGGTTTGAACAACTAATAAGGTAAAAAAGAGTATCATAAAAAAATTAAAAACAAAATAAATTCATGGCAAGAAAAAGCAGACAAATCCATACTCAAAAGTAGCCACCCAAAAGAATACACACCAATGTGCACTATATGCACTTGCTTGACCTCACCAAATGATTATTACTTAATACTCAATAAAATAATATAGTGGAATCTAAATCTGTTCTTTGAGCAATTGCAACCTGCCTTATTGAGTTCTGGGCAATGCCCTCTCCCGAATAGAGCCATTGAGGTGGAAATCACCCTTACAGGCAATCCTATCTGAGCCACACTCTTTGATCATCACAGAAGTGGCTCCTCTTTTCCAGGGCATGATAACATTCATAGTATTTTGCTATGATTTCCAGACTGCAAGTTTGATTTGTCCTGTTAAGAATAAAGCTGCCACCAGTATACACTGAATCCTTCTTGAAACCTGGGACAATTAACATAAGTCAGCTTGGAAATCCAGGACTTTGTACTCTTACACACACTGATGATGGCTTTTTCTTGCTTTTTTCCACTCCTAAATTGTTTATTGATTCCAATAATTATTTTCTAGGCAACATTTTACTTTTTAAATGGCTGGCTATGGGAAGGTCTTTTGCTGTTGAAATGTTTGGAACGAGAGACTGGTTCTTTGAGTTAACTGTATATGCATACTTCATGAAAGCTGTGATCAGCTACCCATCCATGATTGTGAAACAGTCTTCCTTCTTTTTACAGAGTTGAAAAAAGATGAGAATAGATGGTTTTCTGTTGCAGCTAGGGTGAGCATTCATGGAATTCACTTCTTCCACCCTCTGCTGACGCACTTAGTATTTATCTTCTGTCACGTACAGGACCCAAAACACAGAACTTTTGTTCACAGTGAGCACGGGTAGAATTAGATAGTGATAACACTTCTAAACTCTTTCAAAGCTATAACTTCAAAAATATTGTAAATAGGCTGGGCACAATGGCTCATACCTGTAATCCCAGCACTTTGGGAGGCTAAGACAGGACGATTGCTTCAGCCTAGGAATATTGAGGCCAGGCTGGGCAACATGGCAAGACCCTCTCTCTACAAAAGATGAAAAATTAGCCAGGGGTGGTGGCATGTGCCTCTACTCCCAGCCACTCAGAATGCCGAGGTGGGAGGATCGCCTGAGCCTGGGAGGTTGAGGCTTCAGTGAGTCATGATTGGTTCACCGTACTACAGCCTGACTGACAGAGCAAGACCCTGCCTCAAAAAAAACAAAAACAAAACAAAACAAAAAAACCAAACAAAACAAAAAAACAAAAACGTAAATAAAAGACGAGGAAAAAAGACACCAGTTCCTAGGTAAATTATGGAATTTATCTCAAATTAAACTTTTGTTCAGTGCCAGTCCAAATAGAATTGTTTTGCCTCCTTCCCACTAATATAATTTGAGACTCTGAAATACTCAGAGGATTGCTTTTGATGGGCATCCTGAGATTTTATCTGGGGCAAAATGGTAATTCTTCTGTTTAAGGTTGCTGATTGAAGCTTTTTAAACTGCATTTTGTTTCCCACATGGTTTTCAATTTACCTTCAGTACACTTTGGTATATGTGGAGGTCCTAATCCCTTTTGAGTGGACATGTAATTACAGTGTAGTAGAAGGCAATAGTGGGTCATGGCTGACAGTGCAAGCTCCTGCCTAACTAATTTTCACTGATAGGATTCCTACAACTGAATCAAACACAGGAAGTCCATATCAATCAGAGAGAACTACTATAGAGTTCTACCCAAACTATTTTATCTTCTCTGGGTTTTGTGTGTGTGTGTGTGTGTGTGTGTGTGTGTGTGTGTGTGTGTTTTGTTTGTTTTGTTTTGTTTTTGCTGAATAGAGACATTGGCTGAGATTATCTCCTTCCTGCTGCCTCCCAGAAGGTTAATGCCAGGCGGTACAAGACACATCTCATGATTTAATTATCAGATCCCTTTCTTTGGAATTTCCTCTTGAGCTGACCAAGTCTTATTATTGATTTTTGGGAGTACCCAGGACTACAGGCTCATGCTATCATGCCTGACTAATTTTTAAATTTTTTGTAGAGATAGGGTCTCACCATGCTGCCCAGGCTGGTCTCAAACTCCTGGGCTCAAGCAGTTCTCCCACCTCAGCTTCCCAAAGTGCTGGGGTTACAGGCATGAGCCACCACACCTGGCCTATTTTTCTGTATAAACTGATTATATATTTAAGATTGTTATACATATTTTAAAAGTTTTACATTGCTGGTCAAAGTTTAAAAATATTCTTTTGTAAGCTGATAGTTTACTTAAAACATATTTGAGAAAGCTTTTGGTTTCTACTTCCAGTTGCTCAAATCATGTTTCAGAATGTCTAAATCATGTAGATTTGCTTTTGTTCTTTTTGTACCGCCACCCCTCCCCCCTCCGCCCGCCTTTATCCTGTAGCAGTATTTAAAAATCCATAGGCTATAGACCTCTACAAGACTCTCTGGAATCTTAGCCACTTTGGATTTCCTTATAGCAGTGACATCATTTCTATTGCTAATTAGATGTCAATGCCCCTTTGGGGAATGCATTTATTCCTAAAATACACTGTCATAAAATTAAATGACTATACCAATTGCCAACAATATATTTTATAGAAATAAAATTTTGTTCACAAAAATAAATCACTATAGGAAAGATACCTCACAAATCATGTTTTGTGAGGCTCTAAGTTTCAATTCTAACAACATCCCCTCCCCAGCCCTCCCCATTTACAGTAATCTGACTTAGAGATTCGTAGTTTATCCAATAACTTTTCTCATCAAAATCTGGCATTTAACTGACATGAGCTTTCTTCATCAATTTTGTCCCGTGTTTGTGTGTATACTGTTTGGAGGGATGTGCATTTGAATGGAGGCTGAGGGAGAGATGGAGGGGGAAGGATGTGCAGGATTATCAGTGGCATGCCTTGTGTGTGAGCGTGCCTGGATGTGCCTGCTATGGAATTTCCTCTGGTCATTAATCACAAACATATTTATTACTTGAACCTTGTTTTTCCCCTGATGTGTGTGTTAAATCATGTATTTTCCATCCTAACATAAGTAATTAAGTTTTGAGTTATTTATGTATCCCTATTTTACTTCCTCATTGCAAATGGTAAGTGAAATGGAATGAACTCACAAGTCAACACAATTGTATTAAGGCAATGCACTCAGTGGCAAAACTAAAAACTGAAACTGAAAAGCTTGTTTTAAGTGTCTCCTTCTTAGATTATTCAAAACATAGAAAAAAGTCAAGCAATATACCAATATAAGAGCCAATTCCATAAAGTATTAGTGACAATAAACTTCCTATAGACAGAAACTTTGTAAGAGGTTCAAAATAGACACAGTAAGAGTAAGTATTACTGGGCAGGATGGCTCATGCCTGTAATTCCAACACTTTGCGAGGCCAAGGCGGGCAGATCATGAGGTCAGGAGATAGAGACCATCCTGGCCAACATGGTGAAACCCCATCTCTACTACAAACACAAAAATTAGCTGGGTGTGGTGGCACGTGTGTGTATCCTAGCTACTCAGGAGGCTGAGGCAAGAGAATCGCTTGAACCCAGGACGCAGAGATTGCAGTGAGCCGAGGTCACACCACCATACTCCAACCTGGAGAGAGAGACTCCATCTCAAAAAAAAAAAAGAAAAAAAGAAAAAAAAAAGGACATGTCTCAAATCAATCCATTACACAAAACAACGCATCCCACTACCATCTTTTTTTGCAAACACAAGACTATTTCTGTACTTTTTGGTTACACTGTTTCTATGCTGACATGAATTAAAAAGAGCTTGGTTTAGTTCTGCCTCAAAAATTGTAATGCTGTTTGCATTTCTCATTGTGCTACAACGAAACTTGATTGCTCACCTGCTAATCCCTGGAATCTCTGTATCCAGAGTGTAGAAGTAATGGAGATACAAATAACCAAACCACTAAAGCCCTAGATGGCAGCTCAAGAATGTGGCAGTGCTTCATTTTTAATTGCAATTGTTATTTTGTTTCTTGAATCTTTACTGTGGTTCCATCACTTTAGAGTGACCCATCTACCCTCTACAGCACTTTTCCAGTCTGAAACTAATCTAGCCACTGCCAGGTGGGATGGCTTATGCCTTTTTCCCTCCTGGAGAGAAGAATTTGAGATTATATGCTATTGGAAAAACATGATTGTTGTTATTCCAAAATGTGCAAGTCGTGGTGTATATTTCTCCAGAAATGTTTGTACCAATCCATGGCTTCAACCCAGAATCCCTCGTGCCAGCCTGAAAGAACAAGTTGGAAAGTTATTTAGGACTTCAGAGACATATGCTCAACTTTGCATCTCATTCTCAAATTGACCTGTGGTCAGTTTTGAAATTTAACCTACTTTTTAAACATTTAGTTTAGGAACTAAGACAAAAAAGCTCAATAGGTTTGGGTAAAATGCTTAAATAATGGGGATGATTGTTCTTGGTGAGGGAAACTATCTTCAAGGCTGCAAAGAGGGTTAGAACAAGGATAGTAGCCACAAGTTGTGTATTTTATTTGAGCATGAGCCAAAATAAATTTATTAACTGTTAGCTGAAAACAGGCTAGAAAATAAGAAATTTCTTACTTTATATTTTTAAGATTTTAATCGTATTAAAAACAAATTTCTCTTTTAATATTAAAAAATAATAGATAGAACTAAATAGAAAATAAACAGCTATGTCAACTTAAGAAGACAAATTAAAGGACTTTTCAAAGTTCTCTTTGCACGGTCCTAAGAATACTCAGTCTATTACCACTGCAAAGAGTTTCAGAAACAAGTCACCATCATGAACTGACAGGAATATACATTCGGCTCATTCTTGAAATCCAGGATCACAAGGCACTGGACTCTCAGATTGGGCCCCCAGTTTCCATCACACCACAGCTGGGTGGCAAAAGGTCAACATACAGCCATTTTTAGGACTAAAAGATACTGAGCCCTTGAAAATTGCAGACTATTTACTGTTGTCCCACAGTAATTGTGGGAAGAGTCTTGGAAGCTCTTCTGAGAAATCCAGTGTCGTAAGAATAGAGAGAGAAAATGACAATTTGAATAAAGGAAATCCAAGAGGGTTACAAGAAGTAAAGAAATGACAGGAGTTCCTCCTCCCTTGCAGCAGGGACTACAAATAGCCAGCTTTTATGGTACTCATTGACAAGACCTCATACTTTGAACAATCATTCAGCAGTTTTGTTCTGTTCAAAAGACACTGATAAATGTTCCATGCACTGCACTAGGTTCTGGGGATACAAAAATGCAATACATAATCTCTCCTGACATGACTTAAGCTCTGAATGAGACCACAGGTGGGTAAACCAATTATTTCAATAAATCATTCTTCCCCTTCTCTCTTCACCTGGGTGAGTGCAGCTCAGCCCTCCAGGGGCAGCTTACAGGACTCCTCCATGGTGGAAAGATTCCTTGACTTACCTGTAGCAGGCTCGGTGTTCACGCCATTGTGTTTCACAGCACTTTTCACATTTGTCATTTAAGAACGTGTTTGTGTAGGCTGGGCGTGGTGGCTCATGCCCGTAATCCCAACTCTTTGGGAGGCCAGGCTGGGTGGATCACGAGGTCAGGAGATCGAGACCATCCCAGCTAACAAGGTGAAACCCCGTCTCTACTAAAAATACAAAAAAAAAAAAAATTAGCCGGGCATGGTGGCAGGCACCTGTAGTCCCAGCTACTCAGGAGGCTGAGGCAGGAGAGTGGCGTGAACCCAGGAGGTGGAGCTTGCAGTGAGCTGAGATCACGCCACTGCACTTCAGCCTGGGCGACAGAGCAAGACTCTGTCTCAAAAAAAAAAAAAAGAATATGTTTGTGTAAATACTTTCTAGAATACATTTTCTGTCTAAAGGAAACTATCTGGTTTTGCCAGTGCAGTCTTCCCAGGACAGAAGACAATGTCTAGCATGCAGGAGGTATTCAAAGTAAGCTTGAGGAATGAATCAATGAGAGGTGTTAAAAGCAATGATGAGTATACATGGGACACAGTATGAGCACAAAAGGGGACTTTTCTGTGTCCTAAAAAAGCTAGCTGATCTGGATTTTGAAGGATCTGTCTATGTTACCCAGGCAAGAAAGGAGGAAACTGGCATACCCAGCTGTGAACGTGCCATGTTAAATCTCTAAAGAATGAAATGGCTTGTACCATGTGAGCAATTACAAACAATGCAGCACTACTGGGAGAAAAATTTGGTGGGAAGGAGTAGCAGGGCAGGAAGGAGTAGCAGGGCAGGAAGGAGTAGCAGGGCAGGAAGGAGTAGCAGGGCAGGAAGGAGTAGCAGGGCAGGAAGGAGTAGTAGGGCAGGAAGGAGTAGTAGATCATGAAGCTCAAGAATACAGAATATCTTTCATGTCATTCCAAACAATATTTGATTTTATCTCTGACAATAAGGGGCCTCTGAAGATTTTCAATCAACAAGTAACATGGTTAGGCTGTCAATGTACCATTCTATGGAAAATACAGGAGAATAAAGACTCTTCTATTAAGATAGGTAATTGAAGACATAAGACTGAAGGCTATACCCCCATTACTTCTCCCTAGCACAGGCCCTAAAACAATCAAAATGGAGGCCCATAGTGCAGAAGCTTGTGGTACCCTCAGTGACAACATGATCTAAGCATATCTCACATGCCCAAGTCTTATAGGGTTACATGCCAAGGAAAACACTCTAGTTAAAGAAACAAAACATCTATGAAATAACCAAGGAACAAAACTACACATAAGTAATATGATATAAACTGGAAAAAAAAAAAAAAGCAGCTCATGACAAAGTGGGACCAGAGATGTGTAGGGTGAGCGGGGAAAAGCTCTTTTTGGACCAGACGGATTCACAGCCAAATTCTACCCAGAGGTACAAAGAAGAGCTGGTACCATTCCTTCTGAAACTATTCCAATCAATAGAAAAAGAAGGATTTCTCCATAATTCATTTTATGAGGACAGCATCATCCCGATACCAAAACTTGGCAGAGACACAACAAAAAAATAGAAAATTTCAGGCCAATATCCCTGATGAACATATATGTGAAAATCCTCTATAAAATACTGGCAAACCGAATCCAGCAGAACATCAAAAAGCTTATCCACCACAATCAACTCAGTTTCATCCCTGGGATACAAACCTGGTTCAACATATACAAATCAATAAACATAATCCATCACATAAACAGAACCAGTGACAAAAACCACACGATTATCTCAACAGATGCAGAAAAGGCCTTCAATAAAATTCAACACCCCCTCATGCTAAAAACTTTCAATAAACTAGGTACTGGCTGGGTGTGGTGGCTCATGCCTGTAATCCCAGCACTTTGGGAGCCTGAGGCAGGCGGATCATGAGGTAAGGAGATGGAGACCATCCTGGCTAACACGGTGAAACCCCGTCTCTACTAAAAATACAAAAAAAAATTTAGCCGGGCATGGTGGCAGGTGCCTGTAGTCCCAGCTACTCAGGAGGCTGAGGCAGGAGAATGGTGTGAACACAGGAGGCGGAGGTTGCAGTGAGCCGAGATCATGCCACTGCACTCCAGCCTGGGCTACCAAGTGACACTCTATCTCAAAAAAAAAAAAAAACAAAACAAAAAAAAAACACAGAAGTCAGGAAACAACAGATGCTGGAGAGCATGTGGAGAAATAGGAACACTTTTACACTGTTGGTGCGAGTGTAAATTAGTTCAAGCATTGCGACAGACAGTGTGCAATTCCTCAAGGATCTAGAACCAGACACCATTTGACCCAGCAATCCCATTACTGGGCATATACCCAAAGGATTATACATCATTCTACTATAAAGACACATGCACACATGTTTATTGTGGCACTGTTCACAATAGCAAAGACTTGGAACCAACCCAAATGTCCATCAAGGATAGACTGGATGAAGAAAATGTGGCACATATATACCATAGAATACTATGCAGCCATAAAAAGGATGAGTTCATGTCCTTTGCAGGCACATGTGTGAAGCTGGAAACCACCATTCTCAGCAAACTAACACAGGAACAGAAAACCAAACAACACATGTTCTCACTCATAAGTGGGAAGTTGAACAGTGAGAACACATGGACACATGAAGGGGAACAACACATACTGGGGCCTTTCAGGGGATAGGGAGGCTAGGGGAGGCATAGCATTAGGAGAAATACCTAATGTAGATGATGGGTTGATGGGTACAGCAAACCACCATGGCACATGTATACCTATGCAACAAATCTGCACATTCTGCACATGTATCCCAGAACTTAAAGTATTTAAAAAAAAAAGAAAGAAAAAAAAGAGGTGAGTCTTCTTCTGGTCCTTTAAGGAAGTGAGAGGGAAGTGGCAGAGCAGGAGGGAAGGTTCTCGGGAAAAATGACACCAAAAGGAAGAAGACTGCTTGGCTGCTTTGGATGGGCAATTTTATGGAGGAACATGTGTGATGGTAGCTCTCATCAATTTACTCTGGTAAAGCTGTTTTTTAGACTTTAATACTAGCCATGTCTATTTCCTGGCCACTTCAGTGCTAAAGCCATTAGGTGGGGCTCAGCAAGGTAAGTGTAGTGCCAGCTAGGCTGGGGTGGGTGGTAGCTGTGGGGGCTCAGTGAAGGGTGTCAGAATCCCAGCAAAATGAGGCTCCCCCCTTTCCCCTCTACCCTCACCCCTTAGAAGGCACCTGGTCAAGGAAACTGGAACGTGATGAGCAGAGCAAGGACACTTCCACATAGCGGCCCACCTGGGGCAGGTGTCAGAGTCTGATTTTTTTTAAATTTTGAAATGCACCTTTATTATTTCAGTTAAATTCAGATTACTATTAGAATAAAATTCACTCATTCATTCAATTATCACTCAGTAATATGCCATCTGGGAACCACTTTAGGTACTAGATGAAACTTTTTTTTTTTTTTTTTTTTTTTGAGACGGAGTCTCACTCTATCACCCAGGCTGGAATGCAGTGGCACAATCTCAGCTCACCACAACCTCTGCCTCCTGGGTTCAAGCAATTCTTCTGACTCAGTCTCCCAAGTAGCTGGGACTACAGGTGTGTACCACCACACCCAGCTAATTTTTATATTTTTAGTAGAGACAGGGCTCCACCAATGTAAACACTACTCTTGACCTGACAGGCAGCTTTTCCTTATAATCTGGCAGCACTACCCACAACCCCCAGATTGACTAGGGATTGTTTCTTATCATGTAGAGATAGGAGCTCAAAATAGGGGTTCAAACCCCAGTTATGTCACTGGCTCTGTGACATACACAAGTTTCCTCTCTCTTTCTCTCTCTCTTTCCGGGAAGCTTCTCACTATGAAATGCTTATTTCACAGAGTTGGAATAAATGAAAGCACTTTATAATCTGCCATTATTTGGACCACTCAACCCAGACATATGGTCTGAAATAAAAGACGGAAGTCGCAGACAATAAGAGTTATATCTGTATGCAAAATGACGGCACCCTGTCAGCAAAAGGCCCTGGAAAGAAGACTGAGTTCACATGTAAAGGCTCCTTTTATCTCTACCTGAAAGAGGTAGAATCCAGCACATTTGCAAAGGAGTATGTTTCCTGCTTAGAGATGCCCTGCCCCAGAGCCACACTCTCTACCTTAGCCCTTTCTTCAGAGGATAATGGTCAAGAATGAAAGCATTTGTGCTTTAATCCTGACACAACCGTTTACTGTCTGGATGACTTAACATCTCTGGGCCTCAGTTTCCTTATCTGGAAAATGATGCTAATTGTCCCTACCGCATAGAGTTGTGAGGATTAAATAAGTTGATTTTTATCAAGTACTTAGAGCAGTCCCTTGCAAATGCAACGTGCTTAAAACACATTGGCCATTATCTTCTCACAGTCAATGTTTCTATAGGAACAAAAAATTGGCTTGTGACCTCAAGTTAATTTGCCATAACATGATATAGACTGCCCTAGCACTCACTGCCAGTGCCAGAGAAGAAGGATGGCCCCATTTGAACTTGGGAAGTGGCTATTCTGAAGAATTAGAATCTCTTGCCCAGAACATGTGGCTGAGAGGCAGAATGTGAAGCACCTTATTTGTTTCATCTGGGCTCCCTCGTGTTTACAGGGAGCTGGCATTTCTCTGTCATTCAAAAGAAGGAAAAAAACACTCAATGATTGGTCATTCTACTATCAAAGAAGATAACATTTTATCAACTTTTCTTAGATATCTCACATACTCTTCCTTCCAAAAGCTCTTGAAGCTTAATTTAGTCAATGGCTGGTCAAAGGGAGAAAAGTGACCATTACAATTTGTGATTCACCCAATAATTGTAATCAAAGTAATAATGGCAATAATAGTAATAGTTAACATTTATTATATACATATTGTGGACAACGTTTTATCATAAGTGCTTTACAGAAAATATCTCATCGTAAATCTTACAAAAACTCTAGGAGATATTATCCCCATTTTACAGAAGGGAAAATAATCCCCAAGTTTCCTAATAACAGGATATCAGGGAGATTTCAATAAAAGAGTCAAGCCAACAAAAACATAAATTCAGCAGACAGTGGAAATTCTGTTGGGAAATAACCCCCCCGGGCACTCTATCACTCAGCACCAAGAACACCTCCAATTACCATATGAGTTTCCAGCAATATGGTAACTTTCAGTTCTCAGAAATGTCCAAATGAAGAGCAAGTCATATGGAAAGATACTTAAGATTGAGCCACTTTCCATTACTTGAAAATTTAGATCTATCCTTAAAGATTGCTTCTGGCTTGTCTATATTAGTAGGAGTTGCATTTATCAAGTTGTTTAGAAATGGTGTTTGTTTAATCAGGGCTTTTTAATGCACAAAGCACTTTTAAATCGTTATCTCATCTGATTTTTTTCAGTGATGGTGACAAATAGAAGTCTTTGTTGTCATTTTATATATAAAATTGAGGCTTAACGATGTCCTCAAGCCCCAGAACTGGATACCAAAGACCTGTCTTCTGCCTCATATCCCATCTTATGCTTTCATCTTTTAATAAGATGGAGAAATGAGATTTCTGCACAGGGTAAAATTTTGTTTCAGCACCACACACTAGTTACCCAACTAGACCAAAGGATTAATAAGAGCATGTCACCAGCTGGGAACAGATGTATCAAACAGAGATTGGGGATTAACTGGTGTTCAGATTGGGCTAAACACCTTCAAACTTTACTGCAAACAGTTAACAAAATCACGGCGGAATATAGACGCTTTTTGTGTTCCAGAAAACAGTCTTTGGACCACCTCAAAAGAAATTCTGTCAAAGTTGTTTTTCTTCTTTAATCCAGGTTGGCCAGCAGTCAAAGAAATAAGGTCTTCATCGTCCACTTCAGTCCTCAATATTTCAACTGAAAACGGAAGCTTAGACATTGTGCTTTATAAAATACCACTGGGTGATTAGGGCTTAGAGACATTTCCTGACGTCTAATGGAGATAAGGAATGAAGGCTCCAGAACCAGTTGAGGTACAATCCACTCCCCGATAGGTAAGCAGAAAAAGAGCTAACACTGGAGTCACCCCATTTCCCTCTGGAATGTCCCTCTGAGTTTGAGGAAATTCATGTCATCACCTTCCCACCATTCAACAGTCATGGTTATTAGTGGTATCCAAAGATATTCAGAGTCAAATTTAGGTCACATGGGGCCAAACAATGGAATTCCTGCTCTCAAGGACAGAGGAACACTCTAATTTCATTTTCACAGTCAGCACACACGCAATTTCCACCCTAGACATTTGTTGTCTGAAGCACTGCCTAAACTTGAGTGCTATGACATGAAATACGTATCTGAAGCTCTGTGGCCTCTTCACGGGACTGGGATGTCACCCTGCTTGGCTTCTCTGATCAAAAAAGACTTTCAACCCAGAGAATCCCTGGCTTCCAATGTGAGGACAGATCCCTAGAAAAGCCCTGGGCCCCTTTTGGATGTGGCACTGTGTAAGGTGAGAGCTTCACTGGAGTTGGAACTTAGGACTCTGAACACTGCACGGCTGAGATCATGGTTTCTTTGGATCTGGAGCAATTGGGAGAGGTGTAGAGAAGTGGCAAAGGGGACAAATTCAGCTTCTGGAAACAACTGGCAAGATCTCAGAATAGAGATTTTTTTTTTTTTAAAGCACAAAAAAGAAAGCATTCATCACTTCTGCAAGGAAACCTTCCCTAATCACATTGAAATAAAAATACCCTCCCTCTCACAACCTCCTCTGCCATTCCCCTTGAGTATCATGTTATGCTGGCAATTTACAATTTCACTGCCAGAGCAAAACTCCTGTGCAGGTTACTCTCATATATTTGGTTGACATTCAGAATCCTGATATCTCAAAACGTGATACTGCTTCTGTGAGTCTATCTTGTTACTTATAGATTCATAGTGTTCATTTTGGCTTATAAGCCCCAGTGGAGCAGAGATGATACCCATTTTGCTAGTTTAACATATACATCAACACAAATATTCTTACCCTACCTTGTAATCTAAATCTCCCTTCAGTACGTATTTTCTCAGGTGAGTCCAAGTTAGAAATTATTAGATGACACTGTGTACTTTTTCAAACCCATCAAGCTATTGCTGATCCAAAAGGGAAACAGCTCCCTTTAGCTTCTAGTGAAAAGCCCTTCTGTTAGACAAACTCCCTCTCTATAATTAGCTAACATTTCTTTCAACTTTGGCAGCAAGCACAAATAGGCCATTTCAAACATGAAGAGTTTAAGAAGGTACTGTGGAAAATGAGCATAGGTGCACATAGCTGTTGGTAGGGATATTTACTTCTGCACACCACACAGAATGCTCATTTTGTCATTTTTATCTGCTAAGAGTAGGCTGAGAACCAAGAAATAGACATGGCATCTGGCCCTGAATTGTAACTACTTTTTCCAATTTGCAATCAAAATACTTTAAAGAACAATTGTTTAAGAGATTGACTGATTCATAAGAAAGCATCCGGTTCTCCCACCTGTATAACCAGAGCTGTTCTGAACATGCGGCAAATGACAGTGCTTTTGCTTCAACACACAATGTCAGATCCTTTGCCCATGCTCTCTTGTCCTCCCTAAAATGCCATATATGACTGTCATTGCTGTAAAACCAGGCTCCATAATGCCCTGATGCTGTATCCAATTTCTTTTTTTTTTATTTTTTATTTTTTATTTTTTATTATACTTTAAGTTCTAGGGTACATGTGCATAACGTTTATATCATGTATAACTCCCCAATGCAATCCCTCCCTCCTCCCCCCTCCCCATGATAGGCCCCAGTGTGTGATGTTCCCCTTCCCGAGTCCAAGTGATCTGTATCCAATTTCTTAACCCCAGGGACCTCCAGGGCATCCAAGCTCATCCCAAGTTTATCAAGATCCATCGGGAACAGCAAGCCCCACTAGGGAAGGAGGTGGAGGTAGGGGAGTTGCCATCTGAGGACGTATCACGTGGCAAAAGTTAGAGTTGTATTATCCCATCTAAACCCTCACAAGCACTCCAGTAGTATATATTCTTCATTTTGCGTATGAAAAAACTAATGATGGAAAAGTTCAACGAACATGCTAAGCTACATGTTTCAAGTTTGGATCTCAAGTTAAATGCCATGCTCTTTCCACTGCATCACATGCTCCAGTTTTGGAGTATAGGCACAGGGCATGGGAACATGCAAAATTTTAGGAGTTGATTTTTTATCTTAAAAGCAAGAAAAAGTCAGCATTGATTTTAAATTTTTCTTACGTATAACACTCTGGAAAGAATGTAGAAAATTTATTAAAGGAAGGGAACATGGAAGATATGGAATCCGGTAAGAAAGTTACTGCAATATTCCAGGAGAGGGTTGATAAGGGCTGGAAATAAATTGTCTATCAGCTAGGATTCCTTCATTTTGAACAACATAAACAAACAGAAACATCCATTCAAACCCTCTAGCTACTTTGAAAGAGTTTTCATTGGAAGGGTTTGGTGGGCTCACATGACTGACAGAAGGCAGGACAGCCAGGCCTATGAATGCACCACAACCAGGCACTCCAAAAGGCCAGGGGACAGTAAAGAGAGAGACCCTGGGGATGCTTCTGCCACCACTCTGCACTGAGTGGCTTCCAACCATTCTTCCACCCTTCCACCCCTTAGTCAAGTTTCAGAGACCTGGATTAGAGCAGCTACTTGGCCAAATTCAGGTTACATGCCAGAGATCTCGTTTGAGGAATGGACAAGGAGAGGAAGGATCTTGCACTCTGGGATTCCATAGTGGAATGCAGGTACTGAAATTACTTCCCAACAAGTGGACACACTGTGAATAAGAGCTATCCCCAGTGGAAATCAGAGTACTACTCAGAAGATGGAATGGATGCTGAGCTGCCAAAAGCTGATCAATGCTCAGAAGAAGTGCTGACAGTGGATCAGAGGAGGAGAAAATAGCATTTGAAGTACCATAGGCATTAAACACTTACTGAGAGCCTACTAGGTGTAAGGCAGTAGGCAAGTGTGATTGAAGATATATCAAAGTATAAAGCACTGACTTGGATTTAAAGAGGATCATAACACCAGAAAATAAATGACAACATTAAGTCATATATAGCATGTGCCGAGTAAATGGTACGGATAATAACACCTATGAGATTCAGAGAATGCAAAGATTACCAAATCTAAAGTAATTAGGAAAGTCATCCTAGATGCAGTGGAACTTAAATAGTATTTAGGATTTAGGCCACCAGACAGAAAAAGGGAGCTTTCTATGCAGGGAGGATGATCGGAGCAGAGGCATGGAGACGCAATATCCAAAGTACATTTAGAAATCAATTGATACACCGTTGTCTAAGAAAAACAATTCATATGAGAAATCCTTTCTGACAGAGAATGATATTTAAAATCCAATAAAAGTGCATTTTCCCTTTTCTTCTTTAGCTGTCCTTGCTTAATCACTCAGGAGTTTAGGGAGTGATTTCAAGACTTTAGGGAGGAAAGTAAGGAAGGTGTTGTATTTGTAAAACTGAGGGGTTGGGCTCAAATATGTCAGTGGTTGTGAGAGAAGAAAGAAAACAGACCTGAGAGAGACCTGCATTGCGTTCCAAGTTTTGGACTCCCCTTCCTGGACCAAGGCCAGGCTGGCTGGAGTCAAACTCATCCAGGTCATTGTCAGGCTGCCAGATGCCCTAATGTATCCTGACTGCCACATTATCCTCCCTGCTCTTTCTCCTTTCCATCATTCCACAACATTGTCTCTCACCAGTCTCCAGAGCCAAGCCCCAGGAAGAGGGGTGAATCTAAAAACAAGGAGAGAAGCCTGGATCCTCCTGGATTCTGGCCCGCCAATGGCCGAGGTCTTTTTAGAGCCAGATCTAACGGGACCACTGCTCCACTCCAGGGCTTAGCTCATCTTCAGCATTCTCATTTCCCTTAAGTAGTACTTGCAGATGGGGTAAAAAGACAACATGCTTGGCTACGGTGAATAATCCTGCAATGAACATAGGAGTGCTCATATCTCTTCAAGATCCTGATTTCAATATTTTTTGGATAAATACCCAGAAATGGGATTGCTGGATCATATAATTCTATTTTTAAACTTTTTTTAGAAACTTCTATACATTTTTTACATAGCAACTGCATCTTTTTGCATGTCTACCAACAGTGTGCAAAAGTTTTAATTTCTCTATATCCAATACTTGCCAACACTTACTGTCTTTTGTTTTTGTGTAATACATAATATCCATTCTAACAGATGTGAGGTAATGTCTTACTGTGGTTTTATTTGCATTTCTCTAAGGATTCGTGACACTGAGCATTTTTTCATATACCTGTTGATTACTTGTATGTCTTATTTGGAGAAATGTCTATTCAAGTCTTTAGCCCACTTTTAATTGGTTTATTAGCTGTTTTTTTCTTACTATTGAATTGTAAGAACAACCTAAATATCTATCAATAGATAAGTGGATAAAAAGTGTGGTATATACATATGTTGGAACACTATTCAGCCTTAAAAAGGAAGAAAATCCTGACACATGTAACAACATTGATGAACCATGAGGTCATTATGCTAAGTGAAACAAGCCAGCCACAGAAAAACAAATACTTCTTTATTCCACTTACATGAGGTATCAAAGATAGTCAAATTCATAGAATCAAAGAGTGGAATGGTACTTTCCCAGGGCTGGAAGGAGGAACAAATGGGGAGTGACTAACCAAAGGGCATAAAGATTCAGTCAAGCCAGATGAATAAGCTCTAGGAATCTTCTACACAACACTGTACCTATAGTCAACAATGACATATCATGTGTTAAGAGGCTAGATCTCATGTTAAGTGCATTTACCACAATGAAATAAAATGAAATAATAAAATGACAATGTAATAATTACATCTCCAGCTGCTTACTTGTAGGAACCAGTCAAGCCTTCAGAGAGTCCTGCCAGCAATTCTAGATGCTTGCATTTCCAGACACCTACAGGCATCAGGAGGTGGCCAACTGCTTGTTTTCCATGTTTTCCCTTTCCCAGTTCTGAGGCATGATGCACCAAGCTCAGTACATTGCACCCATCAAACAGGGCTGCAGAGGGTCAAGATGTACACCAACCACAAGCGTACAGAAAGCACTAAAAGTGGGCTTTTCCTTTAAAGAGACTCTGAGGAGTGCAGGGAGCACTTTTCCCATAAGAAAGAGATAGCTCAGGCAGCTTGCTTCCTTCCATCATCTTGTTTTTACTGTGAATCATGGTAGTATTCATCACTTTTAAAATCTAAACTCCAATTTGCCACCAATGTGAAGAGTATTTAAGTGCTTTCCATGCTTCTCTTTTTTTTTTTTTTTTTTTTGAGGCGGAGTCTCACTCTGTCGCCCAGGCTGGAGCGCAGTGGCCGGATCTCAGCTCACTGCAAGCTCCGCCTCCCGGGTTTACGCCATTCTCCTGCCTCAGCCTCCCAAGTAGCTGGGACTACAGGTGCCCGCCACCTCACCTGGCTAGTTTTTTTTTTTTTTTTTTTTTTTTTTGTATTTTTAGTAGAGACGGTGTTTCACCATGTTAGCCAGGATGGTCTCGATCTCCTGACCTCGTGATCCACCCGTCTCGGCCTCCCAAAGTGCTGGGATTACAGGCTTGAGCCACCACGCATGGCCATCCATGTTTCTAATTCTTTACAACATTCAGCGGGCTAATCAGGAGAAGCCAGAGATGTAGATCAGGACTTCAAGCAGCTCAGTGGAGGTATAAGCTCTAACTGCATGAAATTCAACACTGAGATACCCACCCCTGGGATACTGTATCAGTCCATTCTCATGCTGCTATAAAGTACTGCCCAAGACTGTGTCATTTATGAAGGAAAGAGGTTTAATTGACTCACATTTCTGCAGGTGGGGGGAGGCCTCAAGAAACTTACAATCATGATGTGAGGGGAAGCAAACACGTCCTTCTTCACATGGCAGCAGGAAGAAGAAGTGCCTAGCAAAAGGGGGAAAAGCCCCTTATAAAACCATCAGATCTCATGGGAACTCACTATCACAAGAATAGCATGAGGGTAACTGTCCTCATGTTTAAATTACTTCCCACCTGATCCCTCCCACAACACGTGGGGATTATGGAAACTACAATTAAAGGTGAAATTTAGGTTGAGACACAGTCAAACTGTATAAGATACCTAATTCTTTTCATTGACCATCTGGTTTATTATCCATGAGGAGCCACAGAACACTTGGGCAAGTTGGAATGAAACCAAAATAAGGCTTGTATAATTCACATACAATTGTGACTGAATTTGATGTAGATAAAGTTATAAAAATACAAAAATAAATAAATAACTAGGTTTCGTAACAGAGCATTCCAAATATCCTCTGCACCGTGATTGTACTAGATTGATTATAAATTATTCACACCGTGACTTTGTAGCTTTTCCCATTAAGAAGCGAAGTCTATCACCTTACTCCTTGAACTCAGACTTGGCAACGTGACTTGGTTTGTCTAGGAGAAGTGAAGGTGTTGGTATTCCACTTCCACTTCCAAGCCCAGGCTTCAGGGGCCCAGCATGTTTCTGCCAGCATTTTTAGAACCCTGTCTCTATCACGCAAACAATCACAGGCTAGACTGCTAGACAATGAGAGATTAAGTGGAACAACTGGGATGCTAAACCAGCAGCCCCCAAGTGACTTGGCAACTGACCACAGAAACATGAGTGAGCCTGGCTCAGACGAGAAAGACCACCAGCCCAGATTTTGAACCTGTAAAAATGTAAGGTAAATACATGATTTTTTCAGTCAGTGATTTATGGGTTGGTTTGTTACACAGTGATAGGTAACTGATACAATTCCTCCTAGGTTTTGATACCCTATTTCTTCTTGGACCTCAGGAATCAATGCTCTTGCTCCATCCACAGCTACACTATCACAGCTCTACACAACTGCCCCATGGTCCCTGCAGATGATATTAATACATCCAGATCATTTCTAAATTTTACAGTTAACATGTCTGAGATTTCTCTTGAGTGTTGCCCATCCTTACGTTTCATCCCTGCCATTATCAGACCTCCATTTCATTTGCTGGACATTGGAAATGTGTCCTAATTGGTCTTGCTTCTAGTGTTTTCTTGTTCTAGCCAATCTCACTCTCTATTGGTTTGGCCTGACAATGCCACTTTGTATATCTCATCTTGTCTTTCTGTGATCCCTCACTGTCTAGAGAATTAGGTTGAAATTAAGGTCAGGACAAAACAAAAATAAATGATATTGAATACCCACTATGTGCCACACAAAGTTGAATAAGATACAGAAGCGTAAGTCCACTTCGATTGATAAACACCCTCTTTAATGCAATTCCATTCCACCTCTGCAGATTCCTGCTCCACAACTTAACTACCTAAAACATCTGCCCCACCTCTTAAATATGAAACTACTCTGGCATTTTTGTTCATGTCAGTTATCCAAATCCACTGCCTAAAATACCCTCTCTACTTTTCCCAGCTTCTGTCTTCCTTCAATGCCCAATTTGAGTCCTAACTCTTCTGAAACTTTCTCCTACTGCTTCCCATCCAGGTAATCTCTTTCTTCAGTATCTCTTGCCTTAATTATTTCATGCTTCCTTAGCTGTTAGCTGGGGCATCTGTATGGCCAGTCACTACACTAGCCTAGAGACCAGGGGCCATGACTTATCTCCCTCCAGCACCCAGCACAGTGCCAGACCCATATGCCTGAAGGTGATAGTAATATTAGGTCAAAAAGGACTAAGCTCTTTCCCCAAGACAATGTAAAGTGTTGGCTCTCCTGCCTTTAAATACAAGTCTTAATTTTATATGCTTAATTTTAGGTATTTGTTTTGATTTTTAAAAAGCACAGACCCTCACCATCCCTGCCATGACTCACAAGGAGTCAGATAAAAGAAGCGAGGCTTCCTAACACATATTAGGTTAACACAAAAGTAATTGTGGTTTTTACTATTGACAGCTACCACTTACCAAACACTCGCTAAGTGCCAGGCACCACCATGCACATTTCATTTGTATGTTCTTACTTAAATTTTACAACACATCACGTGGTATTATTATCTCCATTTTATAATAAAGGAAACTCATTAGCATGATTGAATATTCTATCAAAAATCCCACAGCCAGCAGTGGGACCTCTTCTGCCCAAGCCCAAAGCATGTGTTCTTAAGTAAGCTATCATGCCCCTGATTTCTTTGATTCTTTTGATCTTAGGACATACGAAACTGCCTTTTATCATTATTGTACCTCCGCATCAATAGTCCTTATCTTCTAGCCTGGTCTGTAGTTCCATGGAACCTAGGTAACCTAGTACTTCATGCAGCAAACAGGATAATGCTGCCACCCCAAAGATGTCCATGTCTTCATCCCCAGAACCTGTGAATATATGTTACATGGCGTGGGGGAATTAAGACTGCCGATGGAACTAAGGTTGCTCATTCGCTGGCCTGGAGATGGGGAGATTGTGCTGCATTATCCAATGGGCCCGTGCAATCACAGGGGTCTTTATCAGTGAAAGAGGGAGGCAGGAGGGTCAGCGAAGGAGGTGTGACAACAGAAGCAGAGATCAGAGTGATGCAATTGCTAGGGGGCTGGGGCCCAGGCCATAAGGTGTGGGTGGCTTCTAGAAGCTGGAGAAGGCAAGGAAACAGATTTTCCCTTGCACCCTCCAAAAAGAAGGTTTAATTTTAGCCCAGTGAGACCCATTTCAGACTCCTGACCTCCAGCGCTCTAAGGTAATAAATCTGTGTCCTTTTGAGCCGCTGAGCTTGTGGTAATTTGTCACAGAAGCAACAGGGGATGATTATGCCTTTCCATAGAAACAGTTTATGGTCTGATAGTTTGTCAAGACTTCTCTCAGGAGTTACAGTCCGAATGATTAGAAGGAATTTTTAAATTCAACCTCTATTACTGAGGCATCATAAATTGTTTCTACAATTAAACTGGAGAAAGTTTTTGAAGAGTCACTTCAGAAATGTCTAAAACGAAAGGCAGAGAGCTGACCCCTCTTCTCCTCTCCTGTGCTCATACACTGGGTAGAAATACGCTCCATTCAAGTTCTGATTAGCTGAGATTTCCTGTGGAACTAACGTGCTCTTGCTAGTTTCTAAACGATGTTTTTCTCCTCCCGGTAAAATCAAGAACTGCCAGTAAGGTGCAGGCCAGCTGCTGGGCCCACTCTGTCTCACATACACCATATACACAAATAGGAAGATGGGCTCCAAGGCTGTCATTTCCTGGCCAGCAAGTGTCTTGGGTTTCACTTCAGTGGTTAATGATGTGTCACCCGGGCGCCTCGGTATGGGGCATTTCCAACCTTCAATTAAAGGACTATCATTTACTCTATATATTAACATCCAGAACAATAAACACAGTGGAACACAGTCATTAGAGGCAGCCATAATCCATGGCCTGCTGTGTACTGATGTCAACCCTGCTGCGTTTGACATCTGAAATAATCCCAAAGAAAGCACTGCATTTTCAAAGCCGGGACTACGTTGAGGATATCCACCCCTGGCTGCATTCCATCTTTCCACCTCCGTCTTCCAATCTATCAACATCTTGGTTCAACCTCAGAGTTAAAAACCCCTTGTCTTCACAGAAGGACATCCAGGCTAGCCTTCTCTTTTGCTGGAAGGAATGCCACCAGTTTTCAGTTGATTGAACCTAGTGGGTCTTCATTGTAAGAGAATAAAACCAATCCTGGATAAATGGTAATGCCTAATCTAAAGGATGTCAGAAGGAAGTAGGATTGAAGACATACCACCAACACAGAACAAACAACCCTGAGCATAATGCACAAAGAAAGCAGATACAGAAAACCAGCAAAAGACAAGTTCTCTCAAACTTAGCCGAAATGTGGGGCCACATGAAAAGTGCAGTAATTCTTCCTCCACCTCAGGGCTCATGTCGGTCTCATCTTTTCAACACAGCACAATTGTCATTTCTAGGGGTCCAGGTACCTAGACGTTTTGAGTTGAACTCTTTCTTCAAGGGGATCCAAAATGAAAACAATTCAAAAGTGTCCTGTTCCAGGGAGTGGGGGTGGCAGGCCAGGGGAATCTCGGGGTGTTTATTGTACACTGACAGGTTGAAGAGGAGATGTACTTGGGTTGAGGTGATGGAAAGATGCCGTACAATTAGATGGGAAGCAAGAACACAAAAAAGCCTTTTCAGCAGACCAGGGGACTGCAGGACCCAAAACCTCTGAGACTGGTATAAAAGCAGGCTTTCTTCATTCAAGGGACTGCAGCAACTGCCTACTGCCTGGCTGGTAAATCTCATTATCGCACCGTCCCTAGGAAGGGGTCTGATTTGATTGGTTGTCCCATTTCATCTGCGGCATCTCTTTTGGGAGGTGCTGTTAGACTTGCCCACTTCACAGGCAGGGGCCACCTCCACGGAGCCTGTCAAGGCTGCCTGCAGCTGAGCCACCAATGCCCGGCCTGTTGGGAGCCAGCGAATTGCGCCACACGGCACAAGGAAATGCCATGCACCAGAGCAGCATACCTCAGAAAGAGACTTGGGAACACAGCAGGCAGGCAGATGCCCTGTGTGCCCGTGTGCATGTATCTTTAAAATCAAATAGAAGTGATACTACTCTTCTGAGTTACCTATACCATTATTCCTCTCCACCAATTGTTTTTCATTTTGCCTTTTTTTCTTTTGATAAAGTTTTATGCACCATGTTTGGGCTGCAGAAGCAGATCCAAAGGAGTCTCAGCACACCACCTGATTCCCTGAGCACAGGCTCTGGGGACTTTTTGGAAATGACTGTGCCTCAATGCAGAAAGAGGGGTTTTCCAAGTTACCAAGTGCACTTTCTGTTCTTAACACCCAGGGGGGGCGTGGAGAAAGTGAGAGGCTCTGTGGTGACTTCCTGGGCATGCCCATGGAAAGTGCTTACTCGTCTTTGCACACCTCGCCTGGGTCCCGGTCCACTCACAAACCTGGTAGATCCCTCTTTCGAACCATTCTGGTCTGCGGTACCTATGGGCTTTCACTGTGCGTGGCCGCCCCCTGCTGGAGCAGCCTGGAACTGACCTCCAGTGACACCTAGGGCAGACACCTGGCCAGCGCAGGGAGGTGTGAGAGAACAGATTGTCGAGTTCTTTCCATGGCATTCATTCCAGAGGGAGCCACTAAACTGGCCTTGACACACAGGAATCTGTTTAATAATCCTGTGGAGACCTAAAGTCTACAAATCCCTATAGTAACTCCTCTGAGAGTTTAATCACCCTCTCTCGGAAATATTTTCCCTATTTGTGATCTGAACGATGTTTCTGTTTCATTTCCAACTGATCTGATCTAATCAGGGATGAAAAGCAGCTGCTGTCAATTCTCTGGGCAAAAGCCCTTTATAGGCCAGGAGAAAGATTAACAAATGTGCCTCACTTCCCAGGAAAAGTCCTAAGCTTTACTTTCCTTTGACTTTTTTAGCCTATTTTAAAATGTGTTTATCATCTCTGTGACTCTCTTCTGAATGCTCTCATCTTCTCTACATTTCTCCTTACTTGGGACATGATACCCCTAGTAAGAATCTGGCTGTAGCCAAGTATGATGCTGCTACTCTCATGTGTAACCCTCTAAATGACCATTTTTTGGCAAATATTTGTTAAGCACCTACTATGTGTGAGGCATACAGGTAAGGTCACTGTGACTTATAGATGAATTACTCACGGACTTTCCAAAAAGACGGAGAAGTTAGTCCTAGAATGCCTGCACACAGATCACTCTAACGGTGTATAAGATAGGAACAGGCATCAGTGTAACTGGAGACCAAACAGGGAGAACGCTTTCAGCCAGGGTGTATGGAAGGCTTCGTGGAGATGTGGGAACTGAACTGGTCTTTGAAGGATATGTACAATTTGGCTGGACCTGAGAAGGGAAAACAGCATTCCATGCAGAGATGACTGAGGGAAGCTCCAGAGACAGAGAGCACAGGGCATAGATCTGATGAGCTGGAAATGGTTGCATTTGGGTAAGTCAACAGGGACTACGGAAAACATCCACTGGGCCAGGTCGTGGAGGCTTTCCCTATAATGGGAAGGCATTAAATAATCCAGAGGCTGCCTTCACTTCTTAGAACTCCTGTTTGATTTTATTAACTTGAAGATAGCTTGTTTTTTTACCATGCTGATCCTAAATCATTCTCAGCTGTTCTTAGCGTCACTATGTCCCCATCTAGTATTGGCTCTTGATTTTGATTTGTTTGTTCCAAGTCCCTGTTTGGGTTTCTCTCTGTTGTTTCTCGATTTCCGAGAAATCTGTCTTGCCCTGGCTTACACACCGCCACTTTCTTAACCCAACCTTTGGTAAGATCAGTTCCAGCTGACCAGCTCTGTCATCTCATCTCTTTCCCTGAAGCAGCGGTTCTTTGATACTCCCTCGATCCCTTTAGGAGACTTCAAAAGGCAGGACACCTACAAGTGACATGCTGGGCAACTTACCTGCCCATTGTGGCCTCAGTGTCCTCATCTCTAAAAAGAGAAGGGAGGTGCCTCTTCGACCTCTACGAGCACTTCTGAAGCTTACACTCCATAAGGCAATAACCTCAACTATTTCTGTCCACAGGCCATACCCCCAGCAGTCATTTCCATGGAATAGTTTCATCCTTCCTGAAAGAATGTGCCTATGAAATTGACTGAAAATGGACTTTGAAACAAATTGGACCTGCTACGAAGTCAACTAGCTTTGAGTTATTTATTTCCAACTGGGATGAGAATAGAGGAAAAGATGAGAACAGGCCCAGCTTGCCTTCTTGCCAGAGGGCCTCTCCCCAGGAGATACTTTCAAAGACAAGATGATGGATTAGAAAGCACGAAAAGAAGGTACAGGTGGCATGCAGCACTCTGCTCCCTTCTTGAATCTGCCAGATGCTCCCTGTCCTTCACCTCTTTTGGTCATCAGGCTGGCCCTGCTTGATTGAATCTGTCAGCAGAAGCAAGACTTTCCTTCTGGCATGGTTTTCTCTAGATCCAGGTCCTTTGCAGGACCCAATTTACCCCTCTCCACAGGGGACATGTCTCACACATGGCTGCCTCATGCCACTTACCACCCTGACAGTCTTCTCTTGGTAGTAATCGCCTTTACCATCTGTTTGGCAGGAGTGTGAGACAGAAATGGGTAACACCCAGCAAATTACTACACTGTTAGCCTCAATTTCCTGTCAGGTACTTTAACAAGAGCCCATATATCAGGAAGAATCTAGAGGATCCTGAAGACAACAGGAGGACAGGACTAGAGCAGGGAGTGCAAAGTCAGGGAGAAGAACTCTACTTTCTTCATACTTCTAAACTGCTTTTATTATTATCGGGATGTTTCCATACAGGGACTCCACATTAATTATTTTAATTATGATAGCCTTGTAAACTTAGATGTTAGAATCCCATTTTGTAGATGAGGAAACTAAGGTTTTGATGTTCTTATGCCTTATGGTGAGTGAACTTGACAACTGTTCTCGTACATTTCTTGGACTGAAGGAAGAAAATATGAGCTGTTGAGACAGAGTCTAATGATAGAAGATTTGAAATGTTTCTAACACAAATAAATGGTAAATGTTCAAAGGGACAGAAACCCTAAACACCCCGATTTCACCATTACACATATATGCGTGTATCAAAATATCGCATGTACCCCATAAATATGTACAATTATTATGTAACAATAAACAATTTTTTTAAGAAATAACGGGGAAAACAATGTGCACTATGATTGTCCTGGATCCTCAAAGCTTTGGAAATCTGCAGCTACTTAACAAAAACAGCCCCAGGCTTCTCAGGGAGAAAAATTTCCATTTCCAGCCCCGAGACTTCGCCACAAGTGTGGCTTCAGAAGATGTGAACTGGGAAAGGCCAGAAACCAGAGAGTGGGAAAAAGTGATGGCAGCTGTAGAACCAAGAAGGGACCTTGCAGAGGGTGACAGCTTTCATCTGAATTGGCCATTTCTACTCACGTCCAAAGAAAGGGAACAAAAAATGCACTGATGAGACCAACCTGGCTCAAGCATCAAGGCAGTCTCAAAACTGCTACTAGGAGGAAGGAAGGTCTTGCAATACAAGAGAGGACCCACAGGAATGTGAAATGTGCTCTGCTGACTTTTTACATATATATACTTTAAGTTTTAAGGTACTTGTGCACAACGTGCGGGTTTGTTACATATGTATACATGTGCCATGTTGGTTTGCTGCACCCATCAACTCACCATTTACATTAGGTATTCCTCCTAATGCTATCCCTCTCCCCCAGCCCCCACATCCTGATAGGCTCCGGTGTGTGATGTTCCCCGCCCTGTGTCCAAGTGTTCTCATTGTTCAATTCCCACCTATGAGTGAGAACATGCGGTGTTTGGTTTTCTGTCCTTGTGATCGTTTGCTGAGAATGATGGTTTCCAGCTTCATCCATGTCTCCACAAAGGACACGAACTCATCTATTTTTATCACTGTATAGTATCCCATGGTGTATATGTGCCAAATTTTCTTCATCCAGCCTATCATTGATGGACATTTGAGTTGGTTCCAAGTCTTTGTTATTGTGAACAGTGCCACAATAAACGTTCGTGGGCATGTGTCTGTACAGTAGTATGATTTATAATCCTTTGGATATATACCCAGTAATGGGATTGCTGGATCAAATTGTATTTCTAGTTCTAGATCCTTGAGGAATCACCACATTATCTTCCACAATGGATGAACTAATTTACACTCCCCACCAAAAGTGTAAAAGCGTTCCTATTTCTCCACATCCTCTCCAGCAACTGTTGTTTCCTGACTGTTTAATGATCACCATTCTAACTGATGTAAGATGGTATCTCATTGTGCTTTTGATTTGCATTTCTCTGATGACCAGTGACGAGGAGCATTTTTTCATGTGTCTGTTGGCTTCAAAAATGTCTTCTTTTGAGAAGTTTCTGTTTATATCCTTTGCCCACTTTTTGATGGGGTTGTTTTCTTCTTGTAAATTTGTTAAGTTCTTTGTAGATTGTGGATATTAGCCCTTTGTCAGATGGGTAGATTGTAAAAATTTTCTCTCATTCTATGTAGGTTTCCTGTTCACTCTAATAGTTTTTTTTGCTGTGCAGAAGCTCTTTACTTTAATTAGATCCCATTTGTCTATTTTGGCTTTTGTTGCCATTGCTTTTGGTGTTTTAGTCATGAAATCCTTGCCCATGCCTATGTCCTGAATGGTATTGTCTAGGTTTTCTTCTAGGGTTTTTATGGTTTTAGGTCCTACATTTAGACTTTAATCCATCTTGAGTTAATTTTTGTATAAGGTGTAAGGAAGGGATCCAGTTTCAGCTCTCTACATATGGCTAGCCAGTTTTCCCAGTGCCATTTATTAAATAGGGAATCCTTTCCCCATTTCTTGTTTTTCTGCTGACTTTTTTTTAATACTACAGATTCTTTTCAGTATTCTATCATTTAAGTGGTTTTTACAGGTAGCTGGAGAAGAATCCAAGACCTCTTCAAGCTTTGAACTTCTCTATGTTCAACCCATAGCAGGCCAGTAAATACTTGTTAATGAGGTAACCAATGGTACTTTGGCCCACAATATCCTCCACGCCTAGAAAGCCCTTCTCTTACTTTGGTCAGCATTATGATTATACTTCAGGCCTGGCTCAAATCCTACCTTTTCCCTAAAGCCTTTCAAAGTCATCTCAACGCACGGTATTCTCCAGGCACTGAATCCAATTACTTAGACTGTGTAATTGTCACTTCTATTCTTAAATAATTAACAACACTGGCAGCACAGAATACCTTATTGCTCCTGCAAGGGGATAAACTATATTTCACAGTTCTTTTAATTACAGCTAGCATTTGTTGTGGTGCTTTAGTTTTTCAAAGAAATCTGTGTGCCACGTCTTATCTGACGCACACAATGCTGCTGCAAGGCAGGCAGGCTCCTTTGGTTGCAAGTGACAGAAGCTCAACCTGATGGAGCTTAACTAGAAATGAAAACTTAGTAGAACATTAGGTTTGCTCAGAAAATCAAAGAATAATCCAAGACAGATGTAGTGGGCTGGAAGAGTATGAGGGATTTGATGCCTCGGATAGTTTGATAGTCAATTTCTCTCTGTCTCTCATTTCTGCTGTTGAGTGTTGCCCACATTCTTTCCTGTTTTCTTTCGCTTTCTGGGGAGAGGGAGTAGAGGAGGGGAGGCAGCATTCCCTTTGCATGTCAATGTTTATAAATCCCACAGACTCAAAATAATTGCAAGATTGGAGTGAGAAACGAATAATTTCCCTAAGTAAATGCAAGATCTGCACTTAAAGAAAAAGGGAACAAGAAACATGCCACAAAAAAAAAAAAAATCTCCACTACAGCAGGATACACTTATTATCCTCTGAAAACTGCATTGACATTGATGCTTAAACAAGCTACAAAGCTATTCTTCAATCAAGTTTCCCAGCATTCTCTCCACTGTGATTTACTATTTCAGTAACTAATATAGAGTCTTGCTCATAATAAAATACTCAACAAAAATTAGTTAAGAGAAAGTTGATTAAAACTTCCTCCATCACAGTCTTCCTTTCCAAATCAGAATATTAAGACCGTAAGAGAAGAATTACTGTAAGAAAATGAAGCTACCTGTCAATAATTACAGTCGCATATAATTTGGAAACTGTTAAGATAAGAATTATAACAACAGCAATAACAAAACCTGACAATCATCAGTGCTCAAGGTATGCCCGGGACCATTCTCACAGGTTTGCATGTGTTAATTCAGTTGGCTACTCCCCACAGCAACTCCCTGGGGAAGGTGATCCCCATTTTATAGAGGAAGAAACTGAAGCCTAAAGAGGTTAAGACCTGCCTGAGATCACACAGATGGCTGGTAGCAGGACAGGGATTCAAACTCCCAACTGTCTGAGTGGGCCTGGGCTCCTGTCCTCTTGCTACCTGTCGTATAGGACGGATCCCAAAGGACTGATTACAATCCTATGACCATGGCACTTAAGCCTCCCTCTTCTGAATCAAACTTTCATCATATTTACTCCCCAGTCACCTTTAAATGTGGAGGAAATGGAAAGGAAGTCTTCGGAAAACATAGGTGATCAATGTATCAGGGATATTTCCTGCAGCTAGAAATAGATGTTCTCAAAAAAGTTATGTCTACTCGTCATTTTTGTTCCTTTGTCCAAGCTGTTTCCTTTGCCTGAATCTTGAATCCCTTCTTAAACTTCTCTGCCTTGTCAAAATCTCACTCACTTTAAGATCCCTCTCAAGCATCTCATTCTCTCTGTAGTCCTTCTTGGCTCACTAACTCCTATGTTCTATAGCACTAGTCATTCACCTCTAATACAAACTTGCCTTCTTCATATATATTTTGACGAGATTGTGAGGACCTCCAAGGCAGGAGGTAATTCTCCCGTGCCTTACTGGTGTCTGGGTCACCAGTGTCCAGTACCTAGCCTGGTAGATAGGAGATGTTCAATGAATGCTTGTTGAATGAGTAGATAAGTGAATGGAAGAAAGCATACTGATATCATCTGCTTCTCTGATTGGAGGACCCGACGAGTAGATTCCAAAATGACTTCCAATTCAGTCTCTTGTTACTGAGAGGGATACCAAGACTCAAGTCCTAGGAAGGAAACCAGTGGTCTTGGAGAGAGATCAAAAGAAACAGTTCCTGTACAGTCCCTGGCATTGTTATGTCTGAAATGTCAAAGAAAGAAGAAAGAAAAAACAAACATAAGTTAAGCCATGTGACTACCAAAATGCTATAATCAAATTATTTTGGTCACTGCCTCTCCGTCCTAACCATAGGAGTCCAAAAAGAAGATAATCTGATCTGTGTCAAACACGGAAGAATTCTGGTGGGTGTATTTCCTCAGCTGCATGCACAAGTAACTCATTAGCTCCCTTGTGGGCATGGGCTATGCAATTGGTTTGACTTTTTCACAGAAGCTTTCCACTCAAGCTTCTGAAGCCAGATGCTTCCCTACCTGCGCAATGCAGCTATACACACTCTCCACAGAGCATGCTCAATCATGAGCTTCAATTTTGCATACCCCGAAAAGGAAGAACTGTCACTCCCTCCTACAAATATTGGAAACTAATGCATTTTCTGGTAGACTATAAACAGAAATAATAGAATCAAAAAACTATAGACCTGGAAGATTCTTGTAAATATGGTGCTACCCTTCATCTCACTTATCTGAGAAATCAAATGCCTTTCCAGGATTACATAGCTAATCAGGAGGACTGGTGAGCACATATGCACCTCAGAGAAATTTATTCTTGTGTGTATAATAAAACTCATTTTTAGGTAAGAATGCTCCAGCATTATTGCATCCATTCAAAATTATTTGCAAAAGAATCTCTAGGATCCCCAGACATTCTAATATGGGTCAAATTGGATATAGTTCAAAGGTAGGGTAAATTTTAACTTATGATACTCTCCAGGAGGGAGAAATGTTTCTGGCCTCTTGGAGAGTCTGTAGAACCAAAAATGTGCTAGAAACCTAGAGATTCAAGATATAGGATCTTGAAAAGAGATTTGGAGGATTAGAGAAGTTCATGAAAAAGAACAGAAGGGTTGGAGGATTAATTTGAGAGATGAGCCCAGCCATTGAAAGAGAGTGTTAAGTATGGTTGTTTATCAACATTTGCTACCCAATCCTGGGTGAAGAGTATACTTCCTTCTTGAACATCAGGGTTGGCTCTGTGACATGCTTTAGTCAAAGATACATGAGTACAAGTGACATGTGTGGTCTCCAGACAGCAGGATATAGTTCCTCATGTACTTGTTTGCCTGACTTTGGAATCATAAAGTCCTGTGCTTGGTTTAGCTTCCACGAGCTAGATTCCAAGTAGCTACAACAAGCAGTCTTTTTGCCAGTCCCTGGTGGACATGTGGTATAAGCAAAAAATACAATGTGCTATTTTAAGCTTCTGAAATTTAGAGGTAGAGATATAGCGTGATATAACCTATCCAGTCTAAAAGAGACTAAGAAGCCAAAGGAAAGATGAGGTCTGTCAGTTCTGAGAAGAAAGGCGTATTAATTAAACTGGGCGACACTGGATTCCAGCTGAGTTGTGTACCTATCATGTGCCTACATGTACAACCTTCATATTCTGAATTTGCTAAGTAAAGAACTTTGTAAAGTCACTGCAGTGTCTCAAGCCAAATGATGACTCACAACAGAGAAGAAGGATCAGAAAGGACAGTGGAGTAAAGCAGGGCCCCCGCCCAGGCAAAGCCCCTGGACTCTAAAAGCAGAGAAGATTCATCAAAAACCCACACATTCCCATTTATATTTTGCTCTTGGCATTCCCATCACATCTTTACTTTCATTTCACATTTAGTGGCCTGTGCATCTCATCTCATCTCCAGTGGCATCTGTTCATCTGACTATCTATACATGAGAGTGTATGTGTGCCTATGTGTGCTCACGTGCATGCCCAAATATTCAGAAAATACTTTCTAGATACAGAGAATAATACCACACAGTCTTCTCTATATAGATGCTTTCTTTTCTCTAAATGATGCAGCTTCCACCCAGTAGCATTAACATAGATCTAACACTCAATGGTGAATTCCTGTTACAATTGGGGCCATGGTTACAGCTGCTACCACTGGCCCAAACCAGAGTATTATCTCATGTTAGATGCCAATGCCAAGACATTGAAGGAAGAAGGTCGAGTTTTTAACTTATACATCACTTCAGTTGACACTCTCTTTTAAAGAGTATACATCATTTACTACACAAGTTAAAGAGCACTGGAAATTCCTAAACTGAATGTTTTAAATATGGGTAAAAAGAGAACCAGTTGATCCATAGATTCCAGAAGACAAAGGTGAAATTCACCTGCTAATGGATCAATTCTATATATTTTCATTTCCATCATCACTTCTTTTGTGTAGGATTCACCTGCACATGAGAATCCCAGAGAATTAGTGTTGAAAGGTGCATTGGTCTAATCCACTCCGTTTATTGAAAAGCTGGAGCCTAGAGAGGTTAAGCAGCAAGTCAGCTCCAGCAGAATGGTACTGGCTGCTTTGTACATAAGATCATTTTTTGAAGCTGAATCTTGATTAGGAAGAACTTGCTCCTTTCTTTCTGTCCTTCCCATCAACTCCTGGCCGCTTCGTGCATAAGGAGTCCAGTTTTCAAAGCTGGATTTTGACCGGCAGAAACTTGCTTCCTTCTTTCTGTCATTTTCATCAGCGCAGCCTCCATCAGCCTTTCATTATGTGCCTGTTTACTTTGTGTTTTACTAAATGCCCTTTATAGACCTTGCAGAAGCTATTTTGGTAGCTTCCTGTGCACAGAAAATGTTTTGTTTAGGCTCTACCTTGTGTCCAGGGTGTCTGGGGCCTGTTGAAGTTGATTGGGTTAAAGAAAAGAAACAAGGGGTCAGATAACAGAGAAGGACAGTTATAGACATGGCTTTAACTCTCTCCCACCACTCCCCTGCATGCCTCTGTCTTATCCTGTCCCACTCCTCTACAGTTAGAACTCCAAAACATCCATTGAAATAGTTCTGGCAGCAGAATTAGAGGAAGTCTATGTTCCTTGGAAATGAAGCTCGTATTCTAGAGAATGTGATCTCAGATATCAGAGTTTCATCCATTATTGCAGTCTTAAACGGCTCTTGGGAGACATCTCTGCCTACCACAAATTATAATATAGCTACAAAAAATCTTTTCTGTAGTAAGTAATTTTCCATGAAAACAACACTTCTCAGTCTTTTGGGACATAGTTGAAACATGACTTAGATTGAAGTTGTTTTTTATGTGCATTTTTTTTACATGGAAAGAAGACTTCAAAATTCCCTAAGCATCGTGCATTTTTAATCTTGCATAGCTTGACTTCTCAGTAGAAAACTCATCTTAGGAAAGGGGGCTTATTCCAACAGACACTTTTTAAACTTTATCCACAAGAAGGCTAAAGTTCATTTGTGAGTTGTTCATGTCTTAGAAGAGTCTTTGGACAGAGAAAAGCCGCCAACCATTGCCAACTTTGCCTGGAACCACAAAAAGCTGCACCTGAATCCAAACTGAACTGAAGAATTAAGATCAAGTATTAGGAAATCTACTTTTACAGCGAGTATACACTGAAATGGATCTCCCGTGGAGGAGGACATTAAGAAATATCTTTCTATACTATATATAATTTAGAGATCTTTAATTTCAACAAGTCCAGATAGAGCACTGCCTAAAGGCAAAGATATGTGTTAGATATCATATCCAAAAGTCACTACTAGTCTGCCCTGATCCGAGATAAAAATAGAGATCAAGGCCCCCAAGATAGGAAAAAAAGACCTCATTTAAGTAGGATCTAAAAGACCAGTCTTTATCCAGCCAGTGAAAAACAAGTTGCAAGAGAGGCTTGAGTGTCTCTAGACTCTGATGAGAAGGGGTCAGTAGAAGAAGAAATGTTATAAATACAAGAAAGAGAGGACACAGTTCATAGGGCAATGACTGAGGAAGGTGACAATGACTGGAGACAGATGGGGGCATTCACCTTGGAGAGAAGGAGGAACAACTTTTCCACTGTAATAGAAAAAAGGAGCATGTGGGTGCCAGCAACAAGAAAACAGGCTTGTAGATTAAGGTCTGGTTTGCAGATTTACTCACAGAAATTTGGTGCAGTTCACTTCTGATGGTTTCTCTTTCTGAAGTAGGTCATCTGTTGACTTTGGTCAGTAGGACCAGTCAGAGATTGAAGGCAAGTGGGACAGAGTGAAATGGTTGTAGAAAATAGAGGAACAAGCTGACTGAAGAAATACAGTAGACCTGCCAATGGTGTTAAATCATGAGTTGACTATTAATTCATAATGATGCTAAAAACAGCAAATTGATTTCCTCAAGCAGGGAACAGTTCTCTGGTATAAGAAGATAGAAGAATCTATTTAGAATCCACTCAGAGTTAATTGACATTTCCATGACCGCACACACTTATCCATTTCTTCTCACCTATTCAAGAGCAGCATTTCTGTTTCATCATCAATTATTTCCTCAATACTGGATCTTTCCTATCTGCAGACAATTATGCTTTCATTTATTGCTTCCAATTAAAAAAAAAAAATTCTTTCATTCTACTGCTTTCTATCTAGCTACTGCTCTTTTTCTTTACTTTCCTCTAAAGGCAAATATCCTCAAAAGAATTGTGTGTATTCACACTCTATTGCTACCACTTTTCTTGTTCCGTCATTTTTTTAATCAACTCCAATCAGTCACCCCCACGACTCCATCTAAAGTGCTCTTATTAATTTCACTAATGACCCACTCATTGCTAAAAATAGCAGTCAGTTCTTAAATCTCATCTTTCTTACTCTCTCAGCAATACTTGACATAGTCGGTCACACCCTGCTCCTTGAAGCATTTTCTTTACTGATTTTCCAGGGCCTGACGCCATTCTCTTGGTTGTATTCCTGCCCCACTGGCCAACACTTCTCAGAGTTAGTCTTTTATCTCCCCCCTCAAATGGTGGATTTTCCTCAGGGCCCAGCCCCTAGACCTCCTTTCTTTTAATCTACACTGACTCCCTTGAAGTTGTCATCCAGACTAATGTCTGTCACTATAGACTGATCAATCCCTAACTTCTATCTCTAGCCCAGATATAAATTCTAGATTCCTATATCCAGCCATCTACTTGACAGCTCTATTTGGATGTCTAATAGGTATCTCAAACTAACATATCAAGGACTGAGTTCCAGACCTTTCCCCAAAAACTGCCCCACCCATGGTCTCTACATCTCAGTAAATGACAATTTCCTTTTTTTTCTCTCTCTAATTGCTCATCCCCAGAACCTTGGAATCATCCTTGTATCCGCTCTTGTTTTCTTGTCACACGTACAACTGGTTGGCAAAGAAACCTATAACTTCTCACTACCCTTACTAGTACCACCCTGGCCTAAGCCATGATTACCTTTGACAACATTCCTCCAACAGCCTTATAGTAGTCCTTCTTTTTTCTAACCTTGCCTTCCCACAGTCTTCATCAGAACAGCATCTAGAGTGATCCTTTTTAAATGACGATGACACTTCTCTGCTCAAAACTATTAATGGTTTCCCATGTCAGAGAAAAAAGAAAAGATTTGTTCAATAGACCATGAGGCTTCACACAACCAGTTGCCTTTCCCACAACGGAATGCTGGAGTCAGTTCACACCAGCTCCCAAGAGTCAACTGTTAAATGTTCAGGAATTTTGTAAGCCAATTATCAAACATGGTCATTTAAAAAGTTAAATTACATAAACTTATAATTGAGTAAGGTATATTTCAAAGTAAGAAATACTCTTAAGTTATCCCTCTTTAATTATTTTAACACATTTTGCTGTTATTCAGGCTTTTGAGGTTATTTCTATTGACCGTCGCTGTATGGGGAAAATGCTATGGAATCGTGTGTGGCTGTGCATCTCCTTCCAGCTCCCCATTCAATGCATCAGGATAGTAGTGTGAAATTGGCTATGGTGGGAGCATTCACACCACAGAAATTGGTAAAGTGCTACAAATCAGGGCTTTTATCTCCCAGAGAAGCCAGTTGTGGAGCAACACACCACTGCCTCCACATTCACTTGCATACATGCACGTGACTCCTCTGACCTTCTCTCCTACTATTCTCCCTGGAGCACTCCAGTCCATCCACATAGACCTCTTCCTGCTTCTCAAATACACCAGGAATGCTCCAGGCTCAGAGCCTTTGCATTGCTGTGGCCCCTGCCTGACTTGCTAGTCCTCCAGAGATCTGCCACCTTATCTCAGGGCTTTAGTCCCAAGTCACCTTCTCATTGAACCCTTCTCTGACGAAGAACAAAAATAAAAAATTATATGCTGAATCTTTTTCCACTTTATTTTTCTCTTTAGCACTTATCATCAGGTAATAAAATAAATACATTTAATTTTTTTTATGTCTTCCGCACTCTAATTTAAGCTCTACAAGGGCTAAAATTTTCATCAATTCTGTTCCTTATTTTTCCTTCAATCACTAGAATGGTGACTAATGCATAGTAGGGGTTTGATAAGTATTTTATTTAAGCAATACATGATTTAATTAAATAAGGTATATAGATGTATGGATCTGTTGTAAACATAAAAAACACAAACAGAAATGATAAATACCCACATTTCTATAGTTTAGTGAAGGAGAGGGAAAACAAGAGAAGGAATGGAAAGTAACTATTTCTGTAATATTTTATTTCTTTGGGAAAAAAAAGGAAAAAAAGGAACTCTAAGTGAAGACAACATGACAGACTAAGGGAAAATATTTGCAAAACACAAATCCAAAAAAGAACTTATATGGGTACCAAAAAAATAGAAAGAATGAATAAGACCTACTATTTGATAGCATAACAGAGTGACTATAGTCAATAACTTAATGATACATTTTTAAATAACTACAAGAAAATAATTGGATTGTCTGTAACACAAAGGATAAATTCTTGAGGGGATGGATACCCCATTCTCTATGATGTGATTATTTCACATTGCATGCCTGTATCAAAACATCTCATGTACCCCATAAATCTATGTACCTACTATATACCCATAAAAATTAAAAACTAAAAAAATTAAAAACAAACAAGAACTTGTATCAAGAATGTAAACTCTCTAAATTCAACAAGAAAGCAAAGATTCTTTATACAATGTGTACACATATTGAAACAAAGCACTGTACCTTATAAATATGTACAATTATTGTCAGCTATAAATAAAACGTTAAAGTTAAAAGAAAGCAGAGTTGGGCAAGATGGTCAAATAGAAACAGCTCCAGTATGCACTGCCCAGCAAGATTGACACAGAAGGTAGGTGATTTCTGCGTTTCCAACTCAAGTACCCAGTTCATCTTATTGGAACCGGACAGTGGGTGCAGCCCACGGAGGGCGAGGTGAAACGGGGTGGGGCATTGCCTCACCTGGGAAGCGCAAGGGGTCAGGGGTTTTCCCTCCCCCAGACAAGGGAAGCCATGAGAGACTAATAGGAGGAACAGTGCACTCCAGCCCAGATACTGTGCTTTTCCCACGAACTTTGCATCTGGCAGACCAGGAGATTCTCTCCGGTGCCTACACCACTAGGGCCCTGGGTTTCAAGCATAAAACTGGGTGGCCATTTGGGCAGACACCAAGCTAGCTGCAGGAGTTTTGTTTTTTTTGTTGTTGTTTGTTTTTTCATACCCCAGTGGCACCTGGAACGCCAGCAAGACAGAACTGTTCACTCCCATGGAAAGGGGGCTGAAGCCAGGGAGCCAAGTGGTCTGGCTCGGCAAGTCCCACCCCGCACGGAACCTAGCAACCTAAGATTCACTGGTTTGAAATTCTCACTGCTAGCACAGCAGTCTGAGATTGACCTTGGATGCTCAAACTTGGTGAAAGGAGGGGTTTCTGCTGAGGCTTGAGTAGGCAGTTTTACCCTCACAGTGTAAAGAAAGCTGCTGGGAAAGTTCAAATTGGGCAGAGCTCACTGCAGCTCAGCAAGGCTACTGCGGCCAGACTGCCTCTCTAGATTCCTCCTCTCCGGGAAGGGCATCTCTGAAAAAAGGCAGCAGCCCCAGTCAGGGGCTTATAGATAAAACTCCCATCTCCCTGGGACAGAGCACCTGGGGAAAGGGGCAACTGTGGGCACAGCTTCAGCAGACTTAAAAGTCTCTGCCTGACAGCTCTGAAGAGAGCAGCAGATCTCCCAGCACAACATTCAAGCTCTGCTAAGGGACAGACTACCTCTTCAAGAGTGTCCCTGACCCCCATGTATCCTGACAGGGAGACACCTCCCAGTAGAATCTGACAGACACCTCATAAAGGAGAGCTCTGGCTGGCATCTTGTGGGTGCCCCTCTGGGATGAAGCTTCCAGAGGAAGGAACAGGCAGCAATCTTTGCTGTTTTGCAGCCTCTGCTGGTGATACCCAGGCAAACAGGGTCTGGAGTGGACCTCCAGCAAACTCCAGCAGACCTGCAGCAGAGGGGCCTGAGTGTTAGAAAACTAACAAACAGAAAGGAATAGCATCAACATGAACAAAACGTATGTCCACTCAGAGACCCCATCCACAGGTCACCAACATCAAAGACCAAAGGTAGATAAATCCATGAAGATGGGGAGAAACCAGTGCAAAAAGGCTGAAAATGCCAAAAACAAGAATGCCTCTTCTCCTCCAAAGGATCACAACTCCTTGCCAGCAAGGGAACAAAACTGGACAGAGAATGAGTTTGACGAATTGACAGAAGTAGGCTTCAGAAGGTGGGTAATAGCAAACTCCTCCGAGCTACAGGAGCATGTTCTAACCCCATGCAAGGAAGCTAAGAACCTTGAAAAAAGGTTAGACGAGTTACTAGCTAGAACAAACAGTTTAGAGAAGAACATAAATGACCTGATGGAGCTGAAAAACATACCATGAGAACTTCGTGAAGCATACACAAGTATCAATAGCCAAATTGATCAAGCAGAAGAAAGGATATCAGAGATTGAAGACTGACTCAATGAAATAAAGTGAGAAGACACAAAAAGAGTGAAAAGAAACAAACAAAGCCTCCAAGAAATATTGGACTATGTGAAAAGACCAAATCTATGTTTGATTGGTGTATCTGAAAGTGACGGAAAGAAGGGAACCAAGTTGGAAAACACTCTTCAGAATATTATCCAGAAGAACTTCCCCAACCTAGCAAGGCAGGCCAACATTCAAATTCAGGAAATATGGAGACCACCACAAAGATACTCCTCAAGAAGAACAACCCCAAGACACATAATTGTCATATTCACCTAGGTTGAAATGAAGGAAAAAATATTAAGGGCAGCCAGAGAGAAAGATCAAGTTATCCACAAAGGGAAGCCCATCAGACTAACAGCAGATCTCTCTGAAGAAACCCTACAAGCCAGAAGAGAGTGGAGGCCAATATTCAACATTCTTAAAGAATTTTCAACCCAGAATTTCATATCCAGCCAAACTAAGCTTAAAAAATGAAGGAGAAATAAAATCCTTTACAGACAAGCAAATGCTGAGAGATTTTGTCACCACCAGGCCTGCCCTACGAGAGTTCCTGAAGAAAGCACTAAGCGTGGAAAGGAACAACAGGTACCAGCCTCTACAAAAACATGCCAAATTGTGAAGACCATCAACACTATGAAGAAACTGCATCAAAGAACGGGCAAAATAACCAGCTAGCATCATAATGGCAGGATCAAATACACACATAACAATATTAACCTTAAATGTAAATGGACTAGATGCCCCAGTTAAAAGACACAAACTGATGAACTGGATAAAGAGTCAACACCCATCATTATGCTGTATTCAGAATACCCATCTCATTTGCAAAGATGCAGATAGGCTCAAAATAAAGGGATGGAGGAATATTTACCAAGCAAATGGAAAGGAAAAAGAAAAAGCAGAGGTTGCAATCCTAGTCTCTGATAAAACAGGTTTTAAAACAACAAAGATCAAAAGAGACAAAGAAGGCCACTGCATAATGGTAAAGGGATCAATGCAAAGAGAAGAGCTAACTATCCTAAATATATATGCACCCAGCAAAGGAGTACCCAGATTCATAAAGCAAGATCTTAGAGATCTACAATGAGACTTAGACTCCCACACAATAATAGTGGGAGACTTTAACACTCCACTGTCAGTATTAGACACATCAATGAGACAGAAAATTAAGAAGAATATCCAGGACTTGAACTCAGCTCTGGACCAAGCAGACCTAATAGACATCTGCGGAACTCTTCACTCCAAGTCAACAGAATATACAGTCTTCTCAACACCACATCGTGCTTTTTCTAAAATTGACCACATAATTGGAAGTAAAACACTCCTCAGCAAATGCAAAAGAACAGAAATCATAACAAACAGTCTCTCGGACCACAGAGCAATCAAATTAGAACTCAGGATTAAGAAACTCACCCCAAACCACAAAAACTACATGGAAACCAAACAACCTGCTCCTGAATGACTACTGGGTACCTAATAAAATGAAGGCAGAAATAAAGATGTTCTTTGAAACCAATGAAAACAAAGACACAACGTACCAGAATCTCTGGGACACATTTAAAGCAGTGTGTAAAGGGAAATGTATAGCACTAAATGCCCACAAGAGAAAGCAGGAAAGATCTAAAATCGACACCCTAACATCACAATTAAAAGAACCAGAGAAGCAAGAGCAAACAAATTCAAAAGCTAACAAAAAAACAAGAAATAACTAAGATCAGAGCAGAACTGAAGGACATAGAGACACGAAAAACCCTTAAAAAAAAAAAATCATTGAATCCAGGAGCTGGTTTTTTGAAAAGATCAACAAAATAGACGGTTAGTCAGACTAATAAAGAAGAAAAGAGAAGAATCATATAGACACAATAAAAAATGATAAAGAGGATATCACCACCGATTCCACAGAAATACAAACTACCATCAGAAAATACTCCTCTGCGCAAATAAACTAGGAAATCTAGAAGAAATGGATAAATTCCTGGACAAATACACCCTCCCAAGACTAAAGCATGAAGAAGTCAAATCCCTGAATAGACCAATAACAACTTCTGAAATTAAGGCAGTAATTAATAGCCTACCAACCAAAAAAAGTCTGGGACCAGACAGATTCACAGCCAAATTCTACCAGGGGTACAAAGAGGAGCTGGTACCATTCCTTCTGAAACTATTCCAAACAATAGAAAAAGAAGGAATTCTCCCTAATTCACTTTATGAGGCCAGTATCATCCTGATACCAAAACATGGCAGAGACACAACAAAAAAAGAAAATTTCAGGCCAATATCCCTGATGAACTCGATGCAAAAATCCTCAATACAATACTGACAAACCGAATCCAGCAGCACATCAAAAAGCTTATCCACCACGATCAAGTCGGCTTCATCCCTGGGATGCAAGGCTGGTTCAAAATATGCAAATCAATAAATGTAATCCATCATATAAAGACAACCAATGGCAAAAACCACATGATGAGCTCAATAGATGCGGAAAAGGCCTTTAACAAAATTCAACAGCCCTTCACGCTAAAAACCTCTCGATAAACTAGGTATTGACGGAACGTATCTCAAAATAATAAGAGCTACTTATGACAAACACACAGCTAATATCATACTGAATGGGCAAAAACTGGAAACATTCCCTTTCAAAACTGGCACAAGACAGGAATGCCCTCTCTCACCACTCCTATTCAACATAGTATTGGAAGTTCTGGCCAGGGCAATCAGACAAGAGAAAGAAATCAAGGGTACTCAATTAGAAAAAGAGGAAGGCAAATTGTCTCTGTTTGCAGATGACATGATTGTATATTTAGAAAAACCCATCGTCTCAGCCCAAAATCTCCTTAAGTTGATAAGCAACTTCAGCAAAGTCTCAGGATACAAAATCAATGTGCAAAAATCACAAGCATTCCTATACACCAATAACAGACAAACAGAGCCAAATAGTGAATGAACTCCCACTCACAATTGCTACAAAGTGAATAAAACACCTAGGATTCCAACTTAAAAGGGATGTGAAGGACCTCTTCAAGGAGAGCTATGAACCACTGCTCAAGGAAATAAGAGAGGATGCAAACAAATGGAAAGCATCCCATGCTCATGGATAGCAAGAATCAATATCATGAAAACTGCCATACTGCCCAAGGTAATTCATAGATTCAATGCCATCCCCATCAAGCTACCAATGATTTTCTTCACAGAATTGGAAAAAACTACTTTACATTTCATATGGAACCAAGTAAGAGCCCGCATAGCCAAGACAATTCTAAGCAAAAGAACAACCCTGGAGGCATCATGCTACCTGACTTCAAACTATACTACAAAGCTACAGTAACCAAAATAGCATCGTATTGGTACCAAAACAGATATATAGACCAATGGAACAGAAAAGAGGCCTCAGAAATAACATCACACCTACAACCATCTGACAAAAATAAGCAATGGGGAAAGGATTCCCTATCTAATAAATGGTATTGGGAAAGCTGGCTAGCCATATGCAGAAAGCTGAAACTGGATCCCTTCCTTACACTGTATACAAAAATTAACTCAAGATGAATTAAAGTCTAAATGTAAGACCTAAAATCATAAAAATGCTAGAAGAAAACCTAGGCAATATCATTCAGAACACAGGCATGGGCAAGGACTTCATGACTAAAACACCAAAAGCAATGGCAACAAAAGCCAAAATTGACAAACGGGATCTAATTAAACTAAAGAGCTTCTACACAGCAAAAAAACTATCATCAGAGTGAATGGGCAATCTACAGAATGGAAGAAAATTTTTGCTGTCTATCCATCTGACAGCAAATTCTGACAGCAAAGGGCTAATATCCAGAATCTACAAAAAACTTAAACAAATTGACAAGAAAAATATCAAACAACCCCATTAAAAAGTGGGCAAAGGATATGAACAGAAACTTCTCAAAAGAAGACATTTATGCATCCAACAAACACATGATAAAAAGCTTATCACCACTGCCCATTAAAGAAATGCAAATCAAAACCACAATGAGATACCATCTCATGCCAGTTAGAATGGTGATCATTAAAAAGTCAGGAAACAACAGGTGCTGGAGAGGATGTGGAGAAATAGGAACGCTTTTACACTGTTGGTGGGACCGTAAACTAGTTCAACCATTATGGAAGACAGTGTGGTGATTCCTCAAGGATCTAGAACTAGAAATACCACTTGGCCCAGCCATCCCATTACTGGGTATATACCCAAAGGATTATAAATCATTCTACTATAAAGACACATGCACATGTATGTTTATTACAGCACTGTTCACAATAGCAAAGACTTGGAACCAACCCAAATGTCCATCAATGATAGACTGGATACAGGAAACATGACACATATACGCCATGGAATACTATGCAGCCTGAAAAAAGAACAAGGTCATGTCCTTTGCAGGGACATGGATGAAGCTGGAAGCCATCCTTCTTAGCAAACTAACATAAGAACAGGAAACCAAACACAGCAAATACTCATAAGTGGGAGTTGAACAATGAGAACACATTAACATGGGGGAGGGGCATCACACACTGGGGCCTGTAGGTGGGGGTGAGGGGTTGGGGGAGGGATAGCATTAGGAGAAATACCTCATGTAGATGACAGGTTGATGGGTACCTCAAACCACCATGGCACACGTGTATACCTATGTAACAAACCTGCATGTTCTGCACATGTACTCCAGAACCTCAATTAAAAAAAGTAAAAGAAAACAAACATCCCAATTCAAATATATATACACATCTCTCTATATATATATAGATTAAAGATTTCAATGAACACTTCACCAAAGAAGATATACGAATGTCAAATAAACTCTCAGTGATGTGCAACATCATTTGTTATTAGTGAAATAAAAAGTAAAATCACAATGAGGTACTTCTTATACCTATCAGAATGGTTAAAATGATTTTTTTTAAACCTGACAATACTGCATGCTGATGAGGAGTGGAAGCAACTAGAATTCTTGTACAGTGCTACTGGAAATGCAAAATGGTACAGACATTCTGGAAATGAAGTCGGCAGTTCTTACAAAGTTAAACACATACTTATGACCCAGCAATCTTACTTCTATAGTTTATGCTACAGAAATTTTATTTGTACACAAAACCTGTACAAAAATATTTATAGCAACATTATTCATATTTTCCAAAAATAAATCAAATGTTCTTCAGTGAGTAAAAGGAATGGTACATCCGTACAATGGAATGCATCCCTCAATAAAAAAAAAGGACATATTGATAGACACAACACGCATTACACAGAATGGAAGAAGTCAGCCTCCAAAAGTTACCTATCCTAAGATTCCATTTACATAACATTCTGGAAAAGACAGAGCTATGGGGCCAAAGAATAGATCCGCAGGAGACAGATGTTGAGGCAGGGGGAGGTTTGACTACAAAAGGACAGCACAAAGGAATTTGGAGTGGGTGATGAAACTTTCTCTCTACTGGTGGCTACACAAATCTACGCACATGTTAAAACTCAGAGTTGCACAACAACAAAAAAGTATTTTACTCTATACAAACTTTAAAAATAAAACAATGAGGATGACAACTGAAAAGACATCTGAAGCAAATAATTGCAAAATATTATCATCTTATAATTTATTTGGTATATATATGTTAGATTATTTTCTATACTATCCTATATTTGAAATATAGAGTAAAAACTTTAAAATGGAAAATATTGCATATTATCAATCACCTGAAAACTGTGTACTGCCACTTATTCGTTATCTTTGGCAAAATTGTATTTATGACATCAGAGCCAGAGTTGTAGCATTTAACCCTCAATGTACTGATAAGCATATCTGATTCCTGATAAACTAATATTCTAATGTCAAAATGGCAATAATTATCCCACAGCCACCATTTTTACTCATGCTGAATTATTTTGTCAGAAAGTTAAATATTGCATTGGCCATTCATAATTGAGACATTTTAATCAAATAAGACTTTAATTTCCTATTTATTGAAGTTTTATCTGACATTACTTGCTAAATTAATTACCATAGATGAATGAGAAAAGGAGAGGTGAATATAACTCATAAATGATGCACTAAAGCCAGCTGAAGAGGCAGGGACTTCACAGCACACGACACAAAGTTTGTTGGAAGTTAAAATAGTGGCAAGTAATGGGAAAATTGAGTCATCACATAAGCACATAGTAATAAAGTACAGACATGCCAAATTCATAGAGTCTGAATTAATTTGACATTAAATTTGATTGTGTAAGTGTATAAAACTTATAAGCATAAAGAATTTATTCCTAGTTTTATATTTGTACATACACATTTAAGTAACATTATCGTAAATACAATTTATGGCAATGCTAGGAATTTAGGAGAATTATTTTTAGTATTTCAGAACCACTGCCCTATAGCAGTTTATTCTGCAAAAGCATCACTTTCACAAGAATAAAAAACGCTTCACACTTTGGAAATTCAAGTTGTCTTTTTTCATCAAAATGCTATGAAGCCAAGCATATTTTCAGCCTGGGGCAGGCAGACCAGTCACTCTGCACCGCCAATTAATGGAAGAACAATTCCTTGGGAGTCCTCTTAAGGCAACAGAGCTTCCACAGAACAGCAAGCAGCCTGCCTCAGCTGCTGAGCTGGCTCTGCTTCGTCATCCACAGGTCCCTGCCATCCTCGCCAGTACAGCACACTACTTTATTGCCTAAGGTCTATGGTCCTACCTAGATCCTGAACACTAAGCAATTTTCTTACTGGCATCCCTAGTACCCAATCTAAGACCAAGAATTTGATTCTGTATCATCTTTGTTAGCCTCAAAGATAGAGAAAGAAAGAAAGATAGGGAGAAAGGGAGAAAGGGAGGAAGGGAAGAAGGGAAGAAGGGAGGAAGGGAAGAAGGGAGGAAGGGAGGAAGGGAGGAAGGGAGGAAGGGAGGGAGAGAGGAAGGAAGGAAGGGAGGAAGGAAAAGAAAGAAAAGGAAGGAAGGAAGGAAGGAAGGAAGGAAGAAAGAAAAAAAGAAGGAAGGAAGGAAGGAAGGAAGGAAGGAAGGAAGGAAGGAAGGAAGGAAAGAAAGAAAGAAAGAAAGAAAGAAAGAAAGAAAGAAAGAAAGAAAGAAAGAAAGAAAGAAAGAAAGAAAGAAAAGAAAGAAAGAAGGAAAGAGAAAGAGAGAAAGAAAGAAAGAGAGAGAGAGAGAAAGAAAGAGAAAGAGGGAAAGAGGAAAAGAGAGAGAAAGAGAGAGAGAAAGAAAGAAAATCAATTTGCTTTCCCAAATAACCATCTGAAGAGATGCCTAAGGTCTATGGTCCTACCTAGATCCTGAACACTAAGCAATTTTCTTACTGGCATCCCTAGTACCCAATCTAAGACCAAGAATTTGATTCTGTATCATCTTTGTTAGCCTCAAAGATAGAGAAAGAAAGAAAGAAGAGAGAAAGGAGAAAGGAGGGAGGGAGGGAGGGAGGGAGAGAGGAAGGAAGGAAGGAAGGAGGGAGGGAGGGAGGGAGGGAGGAAGGAAAAGAAAGAAAAGGAAGGAAGGAAGGAAGGGAAAAGAAAAAAAAAGAAAAGAAAGAGAAAGAGAAAGAAAGAGAGAGAGAGAAAGAAAGAGAAAGAGGGAAAGAGGAAAAGAGACAGAAAGAAAGAAAATCAATTTGCTTTCCCGAATAACCATCTGAAGAGCCCTTTAGATAATTTGATACTGCTCTGCTCCCATCCACCTTTTAGTTTTACTCGTTTTCATTCTCTCAACAACTATTTACTGTGTACCTACTATGTTCTAGCTGCAGCACTGATGGTGTATCTGAAACCGTCCACCTCTCTCTTTTCTTCCTTCTGACAGCTTCCTTTCTGGCTGCAGATCTCAGTTTCCCCATCCAGCGGCCTTCACTATTGTTGCCATCATGCCTGGCCATGCCTTGTCTCCTGGTTCCATTGATCTAGATAAGCAGGAAGGACTCTCTCACTAATAAGATTACACAAACTCCTTAACTTCCAAAAAGAAGGGTCTCATTCTCAGTTCTGTTGAGTGACACAAGTGTGTCAACTGTTCTATTGTTTCCTAAAGCATCTTGCTCTTTTCCCGTTAGAAATAAAACAACAGCACTGCTTATGATAATTTCCCTGAGTACCTAGCTAGGAAATATTTTAAGTGGCACCAAATAATTTTGTATTCAAAAGAGTCCTCATACCAAACGCATACATGAACGCGTGAACTGAATCCAAGCAGGGAAACGCTGGCTGTCACCTCCATGGGACTTAGTTGCCTGCCCAATTTGACCATTGCTCAGAAGGTTAAGAAGGTGTCATTTAAAAATCTCCGTCCCAGTGCTATCCAGCACCTCCAAAAGGTCTGGTCATATCCTTACAAGAGTCTTTCTAGGCAAATGTCCCTCAATACATTTTGCATCACTTGATAAATTTTATATCAGGCATAAAGAGAAAATCTGAGCTATAACCAAGCTATCTAAATTTTATTTGCCCAACCTTCAAATGCAAGTATTCTCTAATTCCCTTGACGCTTCCCAGTCTCAAAAAGGCCTCACATTTACACAAAACGCACAAGAACACACATTCTCTACTGAACTCTAATGAAGGTTGCCATCTCTAAAAAGTAAGTAGTAGGCAGTAGCGGGAAGTATTTGCCTAGTACCTTACTACTTCCCTTTTGAGGGTTTAATGTGCTTTTTTTCCTCCACTTCTAGTCCAATCAAGGTTTTTTTCTTCAATCTACTGAAAATGAATGCTTCTAGTACAGGAAAAAAACACTGTCTACAGCATCTTGCAATACAGTGTGAACGTCCTATGGAATGCCACACGACAACTTTAAAATTTCTGAATAGTTCTCCACGTTACCAAATGCTACTTTTTCAACTAAAGACTATAGTCAATTTCTCCATCAGTAACTTCTCATTTTATATTCTACCCCAAAAGAGGGGAAAATAGAATCTGGGTAGAGGCTCAGGACAAGAAATCTATTACTTTAAAAACTGGGTTCACAGGTCTCTGTAGCTGACTTTTCAAACCCTCTGTCATCAGTCTGGCTGCAGTTCTAGTATATTTTGGCCTGTTCTACTGGCTTCCGCTCAGCTCACACTGACACATATGGAGAGGGTGAATTCAATATCAGGGTACACAATTTATGAGCACTTATGATCGTGCACCACCCACATACAATTAAACCTGAGAAGAAACTATGGCTCTCCTCTGCTGCAATGTGAAAATCCCTGTCTTTCCCACACCTCACTTTTTCCAGATTACCTTTTCCAAGGCGTGAGCACTCACAGGCTGGAGCCAGGGAGCGGGAAGCCATTTTTCACAGCCTGAAGCATTCCTTTGAGTTCAGCTGTACTGTGAGCAAGATTTTTTCCCCATAGCTCTTTCCATTCCATGTCACAGTGAGTTTTCACACAAAATTACTAACAACTGGAAAACCCTGACCACACACCAGCCATTCAACAATGAGAAGGTACAAATAAATGTGAGTGTATCTTAAGCTGACAAAAAAAAAAAAAAAAAAAAAAAACCCAGTATGAAGAGGAAATGCCATAGCAGAGACCTACTGGGGAATGTGTTGTATCTGCAATAAATGACTTCGCTTTTCATTCCCTTATCTGTTGTTTTAGTTTTTCTTCAGTTTTCATTTTACAAAATTGGCCTTTTGACACATTAAGTATCTGTCAACAGGACTCTCAGTAACTACTAACAGCATGATGGACCAGGGTCGATTAACAGACATAAGGCCAATAATCTAAGAAGAGAAGAGAGCTAAAGTTAAAAAAGAAAAACATGTGGGTCAGAGTAAAGGATGGAGAGAATAGAGAGGGAAGCTTAGAGGAAGGGAATCCTGTTGGGCAGAGGCTGAAGTGAGTTGAGAAGTGATTGAGATGTGGAAGTCTAAGGAGCCCAGGCATCTCAACAGAATTTGCCCCAACAGAGACATCCAGAGAAGTGGAACAAGAGACATGGGATTTTTTCCAGAAGAGGTACTGGGGCAGATTCTGGAACAGAAACAGTTCGACTGGTATCCTGATTGTTTCAGATATTTGAACTAGAACTGAGAGGAGCCTAGCAAACCCTGACTGAGTGTTCACAGGTCTCTCAGTGTTAGTTTGGGGTGAGACAGGCCAGTATTGCAAAGACCACATATACACTTAGGGATTAAAATGCACTGAGCTAACTGTAGGGAAATGCTGTGTAACTGTAAGTTGCCTATATTTTTATAATTCTTCCAGTCCTCATCTTTATTCATTTAATACTTATTCAATGAGCTTCTACCACAGTGCTCACGATACCAGAGAGAAGAGAACACAGGCAGAGCCAATACCGCTATCTACAAAAATATATTCAGTGAGATTATAATCTCTGCAATGGCACAGTCTTTGCTTTGCTCACTTCTGTATTCTCAGAACTTAAAATGTGTCTGGCACACAGTAAGTATTCACTAAATATTTGCTGAATGGATGAGCAAAGCAAGCTTATAACCTAGTGATAGACTATCAATATTACTGCCACTAGAAGACTGGTAAATGGGCTTTGTTTACCATAATGCTAACAGAATGAACAATGTTCTAAAGTTCAAAGGACTTGTCACATGGACAAGGTGAGGATGAAATTTTCATAACCTAACAGAGAAAGAAATCTCTATTTCCTCCTATAGTGGCTGTTCTGGAAGTGACCAGAACCCAGAGACGTTGTCTTTGGATCTGTCCTTCTCTCAACATATGCACACAGACCATGGATAAGCGACTGTTGATATATGAGCATATGAGCTGATGGGCAGGAGGTTCCCTATCCTGAGTCGAAGAGGCTGGCCTTGACTGTTGCACTTGTCAGAAGCCTGGCAAGAAAAACATCATTCATTCAAGTGGGTGACTGGGAGAGTTTCAAGAAAGGGCTACTAGTAAATAGAGGACAGAGTTAAGGGAAACCAATCAGGAATGGTGTTGGGGGCCTTTAACAAAGTCATTGAGACCTGACAAGAATCACAGCTGGAGAACAGAACTGCCCAACAGGGGCTACTGCTCCAGATGGGGAAAGCAGCCAGTGCCAAACTGCGGCCCAGACAGGAGGGAGCCAGGAAATGCACACCTTGGTCTTTCTCTCCTCCAGCACTCTCATCTGCCATTGCTATTGCAACCAAAAGTCACTGGGCAGGGGAGCCTGGTTAAAGTCATTCACAGAGGTCAACCTCTCAGTGCACAGAGCTGGGTAGAGAAGAACAGAAGACAGATCGAGGCCAGGTATGGTGGTTCACGCCTGTAATCTCAAGCACTTTGGGAGGCCGAGACAGGTGGATTACTTGAGGTTGGGAGTTCATGACCAGCCTGGCCAATATGGTGAAAAACCATCTCTACTAAAAATACAAAAATTAGCCAGGCGTGGTGGTGTACATCTGTAATCCCAGCTACTTGGGAGACTGACATGGTAGAACCACTTGAACCCGGGAGGCAGAGGTTGTAGTGAGCCAAGATTGCAGCCTGGGTGACAAGAGCAAACTGTCTCAAAAAATAATGATAATAAATAAAATTTTAAAAAAGGAAACAGATCGAAAGAGACAGAGAACATATATGTAACACAGTCATATTTTTGTCTCTCAGCATCTACTTTTTGCCTTTGGTTGAAAAATGTATGCCTCCGATACAGAAAACACACAGGTCCAATCAGCTGATACATCCTCATGAGGTGTTGTCAGTTCACTCACACTCCCAAATGAAACACATAAAACACAGGCCACACTCAGTGTTCTCCAATAACAAAACACAGGAAGAAGAGATGGGGTGGGGGCAGACAACACGAGCAGCTCCTCCAGCCCCTGCTTTTGTACCTGGTCACAGGCCTAAGCTGATAATCATAGTTTCCTCCTTCCACTACCCATTCCCTGTTCCCTTTCCTCTCTGCAAGCACTTTGGCTAGGTAAATCTTTATCTGGTAGTATAACTCAAACTTTCTTTATACAAAATCCAGATCCACAGTTGTCCAGTATTTACTGGGATGCTGCAATTTTTTCATAGGCCAGTATGGTAGAGAAATACAAAGAGGAGCTCCAGTGAATTCTCTGGGCTCCAGACACAGTCCTGGTTGCTCCCATTGGATAATGGCAACTCCTGTTCTCCATCATACACAAGCTCCATCACTCAGGCCAGTAGTGTCTCATCTTTGCCACTGAGTCAGCAGCATGAGAAACCAGTCTCAATTTCCCATTTAATGGAACCATGGCATCACCTCTTAGACGTTTTCTTCCCTTGGAAACTAGCGTATCCAAAACCACCAATTCCAAGGTTGTAGAGGCAGGAAGAAACAATTCTTTAAGTGAGTTGTGAGGTATACTAGTGAGAAGGACCTGTTTAACCTCCACATCTTGATTTTTAAACCCATGAATTCTGGCTATTAGGAAGACAGCACCCTATTTTGACCTCCGATTTGAGAGATACCTCATTGTCTCCATGTAATTGCAACTGATCCTACATTAGTTTATTCCATAATGATATGAATAATGGGGCAATGACTTTAGTAAGTGTAAACCCATTGCCACCCTTTATTTGCCATTCAGTGAATATCATGGGATAAATTGGAAAAAATATGTATCCTATAAGTCTAGGAAATGGTGGTACTGGTAGAATATGGGAGCAAAAAATAAAATGTGTATTTAAATTACATAGCTATTCCTTCGGAAAAAATAGCTGCTGCCTCCAGATGGCGAAAGTCCAATAATACGATAGTAGGTTGGTCCCCCTAGAGAATAATCCTGTATCAAAGGCTCAGCCTTGGTCTTTGCTGTTGACAAGTTACATATTGAGCAGTGGCAGTAGCCAGATCAGTCTTAATGAGGGTGAGATCCAATTGGTGAGCCTTACTTCCTGCTGCCATAGCAATTTTGCATAAGGGGCCTATTTAGTAAGTACCAGACTAGCTGAGAAATATTTTGACTGACAGCCACAGGATGATTTCATCTTGTCCACCTCATTATCAAGAGCCTCTCCACAATAAAACGCTCTCTGGTGGGCATTTATATGGTAAAAGCGTATTATCTGCCCATTACTGGAACTCTGTCCTCATACATTTCTCCTTGTCACCAATCTTTACATCACGCTCTTTTAAAGTTCCTCAACAATTAGATTTTTCATCACTGCTCATGTAGATGTTGATACAAACCTTAAGCATCTTCTGATGGCCTAAGTAAATGACCAAACATTTTGCTTAAAATTCTTCTAATTGGAATAATTTACCTTCACTATGGTCTCTCAGGGCCACCCTAATTGGGATCTCAATGCAGTGGCTATCTACGTCTGCTTTGGGCCTGCATATTATAAGACCTTTACATAAGTCAGGCCCAGGCATGTACTCCCCCAGTCACGTGGTTATAAAGAACTTACATAAGGCCAGAGTGGTGTAAATTCAGAGGAGGTAATGTATTAGGAGTAGGTGTTGAAAGAGTGAGCCACCTGCTCACGTTAGACCCAGTTTTTACATACCATTTCCGCTGACAAATTGCTGTTGCACGTTCTCACCTTTAAGAGTAGTGGGTCAGATGACACCCAGTTTGTTATGGGGAGCTTAAGTCACATGGTCACATGATTTTTCACAGTCAGTATAATGAATTATTGAATGGTGACTCGAAAAAATATATGTTCCTCCCAGTGAGAACACATGCACACAGGGAGGGGAACATCACGCTCCGTGGCCTGTCAGGAGGTTGGGGGAAAGGGGGAGGGAGAGCATTAGGACAAATACCTAACGCATGCAGGGCTTAAAACCTAGATGATGGGTTGATAGGTTCAGCACACCACCATAGCACATGTGTACCTATGTAACAAATCTGCACATTCAGCACACGTATCCCAGAACTTAAAGTAAAATGTGTGTGTGTGTGTGTGTGTGTGTTTGCATGCGTGTGTTCATTCCCCAAAACCTGTGAATGTGCTCTTATTTGGAAAAAGTATTTTTGCAGACAGAATTAAATCAAAGACTTTGAGAAGTCATCATCCTGGATTACTGGATATCCCCAAAATCCAATGATAAGGGACAGAAAACACAGAGAGGAAAAGGCAACATGTAGACTGAGGCAAAGAGTGGAGTTATGTAGCCCCAGCCCAGGAATTCTTAGTACAGCAGAAGTTGGAAGAGGAAAGGAAAGGATTGTCTCCTAGAACCTTCAGAGAGAATGTGACCCTACTGACAGACCTTACAGATTTCCAGCCTCTAGAATTGTGAGAGAACAAACTTCTGCTATTTTAAGCCACCAAGTTTGTGATAACTTGCTACCACAACCACAAAACAACTAATATGGGCAGGCACTTAGTTTCTACTCAAGACCAGAAGCAAAGCAGATGCTATTTAAAGGGAGAATAGTTATCTACAAAAAGGATCTTGGTTATACTCCAAAACACTAGAAGCCTACACTATGATTCTCCTACTGGGGCTTGCAAAAGATACACAGGATAAGGCTAGTTGCCTCAGAGGTGACTGAGAGGAGCAGGACTTCTTCCCTAGACAAAGGATCTGGGAAATTTTGAGGTTCACACTCCTCAATTCTCTTTGTGTTTGCCCTAACATCCCCATCCCGTATCTCAGGGATCCACTTGCTTTCCATGCATGCCTTTATCTTACTTCATGAGACCAAGTAGTATTGCATATTTACTGATGCACTGACTTCTTTCAGGGTGATTAATTTGCCCAGTACCATAGAGGTGTTAAGTGTCAGAGTTGAGCTGTCAATCCCAGGTGGATTTGAATCCTCAGCACATATACCTTCTATTTCACCAAGTTGCAAGTCCCTAGAGATCTATGTAATAGGGGAAAGGTGAATGGATATAGAAAATGTGTTTAGCCTCAGATGATCTTCAATCATGTTTGTCCTGCAGCTGTAGGAGGCAGATGTTTTTAAAGCTACCCTGGGCTAGAGATATTTACCTGCTTGTATATAAGATAAAAAAATTATTTAAATACTTCCGAAGAACTATTTGATTTTCTACTAATGACCTGAGTTGGGCATTCAAGGCTAATAATTTGTCCTTTATCTCTGTTAATGTTCTCTAGGATTTCATAAGTAGCCAGCTCATGGCATGGTCTATATAACTAAATCACCTGATAAAACAACTAATGCCACAGTCACACGATCTCCCAATGCCCTGCCTTTAACCTGCACTCCATCCCATGTAATAGCTGTTGATAGTTTGAGTAATTGTTATTCTATCACATACTGTTGTCCTCTATTTCACTCTGGCAAGGAGATTATCTGTGTCCTGTGCCTTCATCAAATATATGAGCAACATAATTTCACAATCCCATTCTGAGGATCTCTTTTCTAGAACAAAACCTGGTTTCATTTACTGGGATCAGTCAAGTTCCCAGCAGCAAACAAATACCACAATCAAAAGAAATAACTAAAGACAGTTTAATAAAGGGGCATTTGCAAAAGTATGGGGAAGGCTGTGTTAAAGAAACAAGAAATGATAAAGCCCCTGAGCTAGTAAGAGTGGAATGCTGTTTCCACCTCAAGTCTTGAAGGTACAAGAGGAGGAAGTATTTGCTGGGACTTGGGGAGAGCTGAGGCTATAGTGGAAATCCATCCAGCAGGAGCTAGGGCTTGTGGTGTGGGAATCCAGCCACTGAAAAACAGCAAACAGGAAAGGAGCCAGGGGACTACATGTCCTGACATTTCTTCCCTCACACCTTACAGTCTCCTGCTGATGCCTCCCATTGGACAAACCCAGTTAGAAGCTGAAGGAAAAGGGAGTCAGTCAGTTGATAGAATCCAAGGAAGTCAGCCTCACAAGGCACAGAGCAGGGCTCAGAAGACTGGACAATGGATCAGCAGGGTAGGGGAGGAGGGGAAAGAAAATGTCCAGCAAGGTATTCTACTGACCAGATTTGGAAGTCAAGAACACACTCACATAGCAATAACCAATATGTCAATCCTCTGTTCTGACACAGTCATTGATCGGGGTGTGAATCAAGCATGGTGGAACTAGACCGTCTTGCCCTTTATCTCCTGATGTTTCCTTCTATGAGTCTCCGAAGAGGAGGCAAACCCCATGCCACCCACTAAGGCTGAACATGTGTCTGTGTGCACCTTTTCCCTATTAAACAAACTTCCGGGTGCTAGGAAGGTACATATGCTTAGGAATCAAGCATAGCTGGACCTGATTCTCAGCGTTGGCATTTACAACCTACATGATACTTGGCAAATTAGTAATTTTGGACATTCGTTACTGAGTCTGTATAACTTGGAATAATAACACCCTAATAAAAATGTTGCAAAAAATAAAGGAAACAATGGAAAGTTCTTAACAGGGTTTTTCACACATGGTAAACACTCTTTTAAATGTTCATTTTCCATTATAGACCTTTTTCTTGTGTTGCTGTAACCACCACTTAAAGTACGTTTGTAACTCACTTTATGAAACAATGCATTCCAAGTTTCAAATAAGCAGCTTATAAAACAATCTCTTTAACCAGCTTAGTTTTGAGAAGAGTTTGTATTTAGGTGAGACTGTCAAGAAGACTGGATCCTAAAGACTAGTTGATGATATTTTCAGAAATGACAGGATCACTCTAACTGGTATAAGGTTAATTCACTCTGCAAGAAATAAATACATTATTAAGAAAACCACATAACAAAGAGAAGTAACTCCAAATCTACACAAATACTGTAAAGACAATGCTCTGGGAGAACATACACAAAACTATCAACCATGGTTAATCTCAGAAACCAGAGTGGGATTGGAGGCTGTGAGCAGGAGAAGTAGACTCACCTATTTCTCTATACCTTTCAATGTTGTTTAAATATTTTACAATAAACATGCATGCTCTTTCTACCTAACTTTTTAAAACATTTAAATTTTTCATGTGGTTCAAGTGCAAGGCAAGATGGCAATGTGGTAGACTTATAGACTAAGCAAAATGACTACCATAAGAAAACATAATAAACTATACATAAAGAAATGATGATATTTGGTTCAGTTCCAAGATGGCCAAATAGGAACAGCTCCAGTCTGCAGCTCCCAGCGTGATCAACACAGAAGATGGGTGATTTCTGTATTTCCAACTGAGGTACCCAGTTCATCTCACTGGGACTGGTTAGACAGTGGGTGCAGTCCACAGAGGGCAAGCCAAAGCAGGGTGGTGCATCGCCTCACCCGGGAAGTGCAAGGGGTTGGGGGATTTCCCTTTCCTAGCCAAGGGAAGCCGTGACAGACAGCACCTGGAAAAATTGGACACTCTCGCACAAATACTGCACTTTTTCCAGTCTTAGCAACTGGCAGACCAGGAGATTCTCTCCCGTGCCTGGCTCAATGGGTCCCATGCCCATGGAGCCTTGCTCACTGCTAGCACAGCAGCCTGAGATCGACCTGCGAGGCTGCAGGCTGGCAGGGGGAGGGACATCCACCATTGCTGAGGCTTGAGTAGGTAAACAAAGCAGCTGGGAAGCTCAAACTGGGTGGAGCCCACCGCAGATCAGCAAGGCCTGGTGCTAGTAGACTCCGCCTCTGCGGGCAGGGCATAGCTGAACAAAAGGCAGCAGAAATTTCTGCAGACTTACATGTCCCTGTCTGACAGCTCTGAAGAGAGCAGTGGTTCTCCCAGCACGGCATTTGAGCTCTGAGAATGGACAGACTGCCTCCTTAAGTGGGTCCCTGACCCCCATGCAGTCTAACTGGGAGACACCCTAACATCACAATTAAAAGAACTAGAGAAGCAAGAGCAAACAAATTCAAAAGCTAGCAGAAGGCAAGAAGTAACTAAGATCAGAGCAGAACTGAAGGACATAGAGACACAAAAATCCTTCAAAAAAAAAAAAAAAAATCAGTGAATCCAGGAGCTGGTTTTTCTAAAAGGTGAACAAAATTGATAGACTGCTAACAAGATTAATAAAGAAGAAAAGAGAGAAGAATCAAATACGCACAATAAAAAATGATAAAGGGGCTATCACCACTGATCCCACAGAAATACAAACTACCTTCAGAGAATACTATAAATACCTCTATGCAAATAAACTAGAAAATCTAGAAGAAATGGATAAATTTCTGGACACGTACACTCTCCCAAGACTAAACCAGGAAGAAGTTGGATCTCTGAATAGACCAATAACAGGCTCTGAAATTCAGGCAATAATAGCCTACCAACGAAAAAAAGTCCAGGACCAGACGGATTCACAGCCGAATTCTACCAGAGGTACAAAAAGGAGCTGGTACCATTCCTTCTGAAACTATTCCAATCAATAGAAAAAGAGGGAATCCTCCCTAACTCATTTTATGAGGCCAGTATCATCCTGATACCAAAGCCTGGCAGAGACACAACAAAACAAGAGAATTTTAGAACAGTATCCCTGATAAACACCATGCAAAAATCCTCAATAAAATAGTGGCAAACTGAATCCACAGCACATCAAAAAACTTATCCATCATGATCAAGTCGGCTTCATCCCCGGGATGCAAGGCTAGTTCAACATATGCGAATCAATAAACGTAATCCATCACATAAACAAAACCAACAACAAAAACCACATGATTATCTCACTAGATGCAGAAAAGGCCTTTAACAAAATCCAATAGCCTTCATGCTAAAAACTCTCAATAAACTAGGTATTGATGGAACGTATCTCAAAATAATAAGAGCTATTTATGACAAACCCACAGCCAACATCATAATGAATGGACAAAATCTGGAAACATTTTCTTTGAAAATAGGCACAAGACAAGGATGCCCTCTCTCACCACTCTTATTCAATGTAGTGTTGGATATTCTTACCAGGGCAGTCAGGCAAGAGAAAAATAAAGGGTATTCAATCAGGAAAAGAAGTCAAATTGTCCCTGTTTGCAGATGACATGATTGTATATTTAGAAAAACCCATTGTCTCAACCCAAAATCTCCTTAAGCTGATAAGCAACTTCAGCAAACTCTCAGGATACAAAATCAATGTGCAAAAATCACAAGCATTCCTATAGACCAATAATACACAAACGGTCAAATCATGAGTGAACTCCAATTCACAATTGCTACAAAGTGAATAAAATACCTAGGAATAAAACTTACAAGGGATGTGAAGGACCTCCTCAAGGAGAACTACAAACCATTGCTCAATGAAATAAAAGAGGACACAAACAAAATGGAAGAACATTCCATGCTCATAGACAGGAAGAATCAATATTGTGAAAATGGCCATACTGCCCAAGGTAATTTATAGATTCAATGCCATCCCCATCAATCTACCAATGACCTTCTCCACAGAATTGGAAAAAACTACGTTAAAGTGCATATGGAACCAAAAAAACAGCCCATATAGCCAAGACAATCCTAAGCAAAAAGAACAAAGCTGGAGGCATCACGCTACCTGACTTCAAACTATACTACAAGGCTACAGTAACCAAAACAGCATGGTACTGGTACCAAAACAGAGATATAGAACAATGGAACAGAACAGAGGCCTCAGAAATAACACACACATCTACAACCATCTGATCTTTGACAAACCTGACAAAAACAAGAAACTGGGAAAGGATTCCCTATTTAATAAGTGGTGCTGGGAAAACTGGCTAGCCACGTGTAGAAAGCTGAAACTGGATCCCTTCCTTACACCATATGCAAAAATTAATTCAAGATGGATTAAAGACTTAAATGTTAGACCTAAAGCCATAAAAACCCTAGAAGAAAACTTAGGCAATACCATTTAGGACATAGGCATGGGCAAAGACTTTATGACTAAAATACCAAAAGCAATGGTAACAAAAGCCAAAATAGAGAAATGAGATCTAATTAAACTAAAGAACTTCTGCACAGCAAAAGAAACTGTCATCAGAGTGAACAAGCAACCTACAGAATGGAAGAAAATTTTTGCAATCTACCCATCTGACAAAGGGCTAATATCCAGAATCTACAAAGAACTTAAACAAATTTACAAGAAAAAATCAAACAACCCCATCAAAAAGTGGGTGAAGGATATGAACAGACACTTTTCAAAAGAAGATATTTATGCAGCCAAGAGACACATGAAAAATGCTCCTCATCACTGGCCATCAGAGAAATGCAAATCAAAACCACAATGAGATACCATCTCACACCAGTTAGAATGGCAATCATTCAAAAGTCAAGAAACAACAGATGCTGGAGAGGATGTGGAGAAATAGGAACTCTTTTACACTGTTGATGGGAGTGTAAATTAGTTCAACCATTGTGGAAGACAGTGTGGTGAGATTCCTCAAAGATCTAGAACTAGAAATACCATTTGGCCCAGCAATCCCCTTACTGGGTATATATCCAAAGGATTATAAATCACAATACTGTAAAGACACATGCACATGTATGTTTATTGTGGCACTATTCACAATAGTAAAGACTTGGAACCAACCCAAAAGTCCATCAGTGATAGACTGGATTAAGAAAATGTGGCACATATACACCATGGAATACTATGCAGCCATAAAAAAGCATGATTTCATGTCCTTTGCAGGGAAATGGATGAAGCTGGAAACCATTTTCAGCAAACTACCACAAAGACAGAAAACCAAACACCACGTGTTTTCACTCATGGGTAGGAATTGAACAATGAGTCCACTTGGACACAGGGCAGAGAACATCACACACCAGGGCCTGTCTGGGGGTGGAGGGCTAGGGGAGGGATAGCAATAGGAGAAATACCTAATGTAAATGGGTCAGTTGATGGGTGCAGCAAACCAACATGGCACATGTATACCTATGTAACAAACCTGCACTTTGTGCATATGTACCCTAGAACTTAAAATATAATTTTAAAAAAGATATATAATAAATAACATTATATATGGCTCATTTATTTACCAAAGGGGAAAAGTATTTTAATGATTTTGCATATATTATGTAAGCTAATGCTGCCAGCCATTATATCACACTAAGTTCCAGGAGGCTGTGTCTGTTTATTCTTATTCATCTTGAACAGCTAGTTTAGTAAATGTTACATGCTCGGGTAACTACTGTATGAATAATGCATGTTTTTAAGTTAAGAGACAGAGTGGTATGTTGAAAACAATTAAATCAATTGAGAACACTTCACAGGTCTGCTGAGTCTCAGTCTCCTCATCAGTAAAATGGGAGAGCTCATAATACTAGTAGTTCTAAGATTATGATTTACAGTAAGCCTATGAGTGCCTATAGTTTTGAGAACTGATATTGAGTCTCCAATTCTTCCTTATACCAAGTAAGCATTTTGAAAACCATCATCCATTGTCACTATTTTTTAAATAAAAGTTTATTTTAACACACAAAAAAAGAGATAATTCACAATAAAAACAGTCCTTCCTAAGAAAAAAAAATTGACAAATTTACACTGGTGTATGCACATACACACACACAGATGCATGCAATATTGTATAATAAATTTAACAAAGATTCACAGATTTTGAATCAGAGGACTAAATGAACTCTAGAGTCTCTCCATATCTAAGATTTTGTAAACATTTTTAATTTTTTTAATTTCCTTAATGTTTTGATTTTCTAACTAAAAAAATACGTGCTTGTTAAAAAAAAAAAAAAAAAAAAAAAAAAGAATCCAAACAAGACTGATATGTATGAAGTAGGAAGTAAATGCCTACCGCAACTCCCTCTCCATTCCCACTCTCCAAGTTTACCACAATTAAATTGAGGTACATACCTTGTAGGCTATTTTCCATGAAAATATAGACATACATATACTGGTTCATAGCTTTGTTTTTAAAGGAATAGAACTTAATCTAAAGTGCCTATCAGTTTTCAAAGTAGAGGGCTAAATACGTTGTAATGGTCAACTGAATTGAAAGTCATTAACATTTAGGGAAAATAATTTGGGAACTCAGTTGAGGCAAGCATCTCTTTGTCTTACACTCATTGTAGTTGGGCATGAGGCTTGAGTTTGCCAGTTTTCCTGATCTCACTAGGCAATTCATTCCTATGTGCTGTGCATAAGATCCCCCGAATGGCTGCCAAAAAAGAGAAGCTAAAAAGCTGGTAGTGTCTAGAGTCAAGAAATCAGCTAGATATTTGAAACAGAAGTGAAAGGGGTCAGTCAAGTCATGCTCTGGGGAGAGCCAGAAGTCCAAGGAAAGAAACCAGGGTTTTGAAATGGAGTAATGTCCTCCCATCAGCGAGCCCGACACCTATGGCTGCGTTTGGGGGCACAGCCTTAGTGAACGAGAACACCTATCATTTCTGGAAGCTCATTATCATCTACTAACTCTCTAAAAGCAGAGCTGGAAAGCACCTGGAAAGACCAAAGAGCCCTCTGGGAGGCCGGAGCTACAGCTCCATAATGTCATTACATGAGGTCTTTTCTTATGTGGAAAAAAAAAATTGTGAAAACAAATCTGAAAGGTTTTGAACCACTGAGTTAGGAGTCCAGCTTTGGTTGCAAACACTGGCCATCTTTTCATGTATTCAGACAAACAGAAGACAAAGTAAAAGCTATTGGCTTGAATTGGAACATAAATGATCCCTATTAACTCTGACCATTTATTCAAATTTAGCAAATGAGTCCATACTTCAACCGGGTTCAAACAACTTCAAGGTATATAGTTCATTTCTTTATTCTTTAAATATGACAAATGTTGATATTGCATGCACAATAAACGAGAAAGGAAAAAAGAACCAGTCACGGGGTATGCATTACGGCAAATACATTCTTCTGTGTGCAAGTCATTTCCTCATCTACATAAGTAATGGCAAATACCTGGCCCGCATGACACTGTCATCATCTTACAGATGACAGTCATCATTAGGAGTCACACAGAACTTTAATCTGTTCAGTCAAATATAGCCTATGTCCTTCCCAATCCAATGCTCCAAGCAGCCACTGTTAGGCAGAGCTGGCACAGTATGTTAAACTTACTTGCCGTACCTGGGCTCATCTCCAAGATCCCTCCTAGATCTAGCCTACTGGTATTCTGTAAGAATAAACCATCAAGAAGAGGAAAAACAATATCCTAGAGATAAAAAGTGTCTCTATCAATGTTTAATCACAGGTCATCATTAACAGAGAAAAGGACCTAATGTTGCCTTCCCTGCAGTCTTACTGTGCCTGGTCTACCTGCCTTTCTTGTTATGGTGCACCATGGAAGTTCTTTCTTGTCTTCAGTTTTGCGTTACCTAATGCATTCTTCATACAGTTCAAATTCTTCTCTTCCATTCGTTTTTTACAGGTGATCTATGGTCTCCCTGAATCTGCTCCCAACCATCCAGAGAGTTTGCTAAACTTCGGGTTTGAAAGGGTAAAGCAAATGCAGCACCCACAGAAGGGGTGGTGTAGACTTCAGTAGCAACAGCATCCCAAACACGGGGTGGGGGTCACCATACCAAAAATACCACAACCCTGGGAAAACCCAAGCCTTCTGGTAAACCACAATAGAAAGCAACACTTCCCTACATGTATTCCTTGAATCTGGGAATAGAGTTCTTCAGTCAGACATGTATGGTCACTTACTTGGCAAACTTTCAAATATTATGCAGAGTTCTTTACTAAGTGATTGTTCATAACTTTAAACAACGCTAATTCGGATTATGAATTACAAAAAGGAAGGCTAGATTGTATGGCATTTCTTAAACTCATGTACTCGTTTAACCCCAGAGCCTTTGAATCTTTGTGTCAAGAGGCTTATTTATTTATTTATTTATTTATATTTTTTTGAGGCAAGGTCTCACTCTTATTGTCCAGGCTGGAGTGCAGTGGCACAGTCACAGCCCACTCCAGCCTCGACTTCCCAGGCTCAGGTGATTCTCCCACCTCAGCCTCCCCAGTAGCTGGGACTACAGGGGCACAAGCCACCAGGTCCGGCTAACTTTTTGTATTTTAAGTAAAAACCTGTTTTGTCATGTTGCCCAGGCTGGAGTTGAACTCCTGGGTTCAAGTGATCCACCTGCCTCAGCCTCCCAAAGCACAGGGATTACAGGTGTAAGCCACTGTGCCCAGCCTATCAAGACCCATTTTATGAGACTAGGATTTCACAGAACACACTGGGAAACAAAGCTCTGGCAGCTTCCTCATTTAACAGATGCAGTATTAGTCTCCCCTAGGCAGTTTATTGACAGAACTGGGACAAGAATCCAGATAGTTCAAAAGAGATTTGCTCCTATTTTAATGCCAGAGCTCAACACTGTGCCTAAAAACTAGGCAAAAGGTTAATTCCAACACATATGTGAAAGTGATTCTCTCCTTCTTCTATGGGACTTGCTCTATGAAGTTTAGTAGTGACTTTTAATATTACCAGTGGATGCTAGAGCTTAAAATAACCTTAGAGGACATCTGCTCTGCCTCCCTTGTTTTAGAGGTAAAGAAACCTCAGAGAGGGGCCGGGCGCGGTGGCTCAAGCCTGTAATCCCAGCACTTTGGGAGGCCGAGACGGGCGGATCACGAGGTCAGGAGATCGAGACCATCCTGGCTAACACAGTGAAACCCCGTCTCTACTAAAAAAAATACAAAAACTAGCCGGGCGAGGTGGCGGGCGCCTGTAGTCCCAGCTAGTCGGGAGGCTGAGGCAGGAGAATGGCGGAAACCCGGGAGGCGGAGCTTGCAGTGAGCTGAGATCCGGCCACTGCACTCCAGTCCGGGCGACAGAGCGAGACTCCGCCTCAAAAAAAAAAAAAAAAAAAAAGAAACCTCAGAGAGGTTATCATACCTGGCCAAAAAAATCACATAATAGAGTTAGAACTACACCTAAGTCAGCTGATACCTAGTTTCAAGTATGGAACCCAATATATTGAAGTTACTAACCCTCAGAATGCACAAGATAGGAAAAGTGCTTACTGAAGTCAAGATAAACCCTTTACTATTGAAAGCTTATAAAAGTATACATATTGTAAGTTTCATATATTTGCATGTGTTTGTGTGTATGTGTGTGTGTGTTTTCTAACTCCTGAAGGGGCTGAGAGACATAGGAGCTAGAGAAGTAACAAGAGTATAATTATAAACAGCTAAAAGATGCAAAAGAAAGTCTTCTGCAAGAGTGAAAGAAAACAACAGTCAGGGTATTCAAAAGAAACCCTAGCTTCTTGCTATCAGCAATCAGCGGTTCTCCGTTGTGGCCGCACATAAGAATCCCCTGGAGATCTTCTCAAAAACACCTATGCTTGGACTCACCCCAAGAGATTCTGTTTCACCAGGCCTAGGGTGGGGCTTGGACATGGGCAAAAGCCCTACAGGTGATTTCACTCTGCAGCCAGAGGTGAGAACTGCACTGAACTGAGCCAAGGGAATCCAGAGTAGATTATCTTCACTCCTACATTATCCAGTCTCTGGACCTACAGGCAAAATGGCCAGCCGAGAGGTTTTCCAGACGTTTGTTCATGGCTGATGCTTGCTCACAGCCTCGCCCTAAACATGGAGCCAGAGCCAACAATTCTCAGCTTCCTTCTGGGCTTCTAGCTACTCCCGGCTGCCTTGCTGGCCTCTGCCTCCCTTTAGCACTTGTTGTCAATCCAAAAACCTGGGGAAGGCTAAAGTGAACTCCTTCTATTTGTTTATGTGGCAGTGAACTCAGAGTCTATGTCGAAAAAATGTTCTTGGCCTTTGACAAAGCCGCCTTGGAGATGCCTCTGTCTGTTTTAAATAGGCCACAAACGAGCCCAGGAACCAGTGCCCTCTGCTGGGAGCCAATCTGCTGAATAAGCCCATATTAGCAGAAAGAGATGGGGTGACTCCAATGCAAGGATGTTTTTGTCATTTATTGTATCATTTAGCTTCAGAGGAATGCAGAATTTTCAAGGCAGGAGCTTGGATTTGACTATGGAGAACAGGTCTAATGGAGATTAATTTGTGTGATTGATATTTTCAGTTTTCAGGAATTCTTGACATACAATCATGAGGTCCTGAAGTATGGAAAGGCATCAAGGGTTTGTGACATTTATTTTTAAAGAAAAGTTCTCATTATTAGGAGGCTAATGTATTACTCACTTTTAAAAGCCTTGGAAGAGGGTTGAGGGCTGGATCTTTGGGACCTCAGACAGGTATCCATACAGCAACAAAAAGAAAAACAGTCTCTGTTTTATGTATAAAAAGAAGAGAAAAATAATCTTTCCAAAAGTACAGAAATTCAAACCTAGATGTCTCATCTACTCTGTGATGAAAAGCAGCAGCAAGGTTGACTGTTGGAGAAATTATCGATAAAGGAAGGTAAGAGCAGTAGGCAAGGAGACTCAGAGCTACCATGGGAACAGATGGGAAGTGTGAAATTATTGTTTTTACTGATGAAAGCTTGCTATGTTCCGGGAGCTGTAGAAAACACAAGCTCCCTGCCATTATGAGATCTGCCATCTACATGAAGAGACAAAAGAAAGGCGAGTGTTAAATAGCAAAAAGTGTGTAAGTCCCAATACCAAATACAGAAGATATTTCATAACTGAGTGAAAGGCAGGCTCAGAGACTAACATGAGGGGGCTCCAGACATGGAAGAGGGTTCTTCTGGCTAAAGTAACTGGAGAAGAATCCATAAAGGTGGGGGCCAAGGAGCCAGATTTTAAAGAAGAGAATGAGCATCAGGAGGTAGGGAGGGCACCTAGGGAGGAGGTGGGGACAAGGGGCACAGCTTGCACCCGTCTGGAGGATTTAGCAAACATGAAGAACACACAGGAAGTTTTTGCTCTGCATTTTCCTTTTCCAAGGAGCATGGGAACATCCAGCCTATATCAAGTTATTCAGGGGAAGACTCACCATGAAGCAAAGTAGGGGAGAAAGAGGAAAGTGAAGAAAATTTACACTTATTGACCACCTCCTTAAGCCCGCCATATGCTAGACATTTTAAATGTATAACCATTTAGTCCTTAAAATAAAAATACCAAAATCAATAGCCCTACATAGGTTATTGCTCTCAATTTACAGAAGAGGAAACAGATCTAGAGAAGTTAAGCACTTTGCTTGTGGTCACAGAGCAAGTAAGTAGAAATGCTGGGAAGCGTTGGAGGTGTTGAGTGTGACCGAAGGCAAAAATGCAGACAGGCCTGGACATTCCTTAGAGGTCTGTGTTATTCCAATGTCCTCCAGCTTTGCCCTATGAGAGCTTTTCTTTCCTGGACCCACAATTACATGACATCATAGTATTTCAGAGCTAAAGGTGTCCTTCGAGAAGTGCCAGGCGTAGCAGCTCATACTTGTAAACCCCAACAGTTTAGGAAGCCAAGACAGGCAGATGACTTGGGGCCAGAAGTTGGAGACCAGCCTGGGAAACACAGTAAAACCCCATTTCTACAAAAAATTTTTAAAATTAGCAGGCATGGTGATGCACACCTATAGCCTCAGCTACTTGGGAGGCTGAGATGGGAGAATCACTTGAGCCCATTAGGCCAAGGCTTCAATGAGCTATGATCATGCCACTGCACTGTAGCCTGGGCAATACAGCAAGACCCCATATTAAAAAAAAAATGTCCAAACCCCTCCCTTTACTTGCAAGAACACAGGAGAGCTCAGAGAGATGAGCCTGTGTGTGTGCCAAGGGTCATGCAGTCAGCAAAGGGCAGCGCTCAGAATCCAGCCTTCATCCATGCTCCGTATGTATGAGCCAGCCCTGTGAGTGACTGGGTAAGGAGGATGGGCGGTGATGTGTGTTGGCTTTGGACGCTTGTAGAAGGCGTTTGGCTTCCTGTCAGTTGTCTGCATCACCCCTTGACAGAGACACAGGAGTGTCTGCCAATCTCAAATCCTAACGAATCCCTGCTATCTTTGGCTTTGGGAAAAAAGTGTGGTTCAGGGTGGCAGAGCATGCCTTTTGCTCATGTGGCTCTTCTCTACCCTGAGCCAAAGGATTCACTGAAAAACAGAGCGGGCCAGAGACTCACAGCTCTTCACCCTCACACCCATCTCAGGCCACCGAGAGAAGAACCAAGTAGATGGATCCCTGGCAATTGCAAGCATTTGTCTAAAGATTTCAATCTAAAGATTGCACGCAAAATATTGTCAAGAAATAAGGCTCATTATAGGTAGGTTTACTGAGGGCAAATTGACCCGGGATAAATGGTGGCTGCGTTCTTGAGTTTCCAGCTTCTCAACACAGATCCTAAGAAGTAGGTTAAAGGTCAGTTGGAAGGTCAGTACAGAGATCCTGTCTTCATCATTGGGGTCTTTGGTCATTGAATAGAGAGTCAACAGATCAGCCCTCACCCTGGGAGAGTGGGGACGCAGTTTCTGTTGGAGAGAAAGCTACTGATGGTTCTTGAAGCCAAGTAGACTAGGAAATAGTGTACGGGCTACTTTTCTTCAGCTCAAAGGCCAGTCACCATCAAATATTACTCCCAGGGACTTGGCCTGAAATGCTGCCATAGTTGGCAAAAACTGCTCTAAATGGCTATCAATTCCCTCCCAACACACACACAGATAGACACACACACACACACACACAAAATGAGGAAAGACTGTGCATGCTACATTGAAATAATTGAAGCCTTTCTTGATCCAGTAATCTCAAACTACTAAAAACTTTATAATTTCCGTTAAATTAGAATGACCATGTAGACAGTTTTATTTGAACCAAATCTTAGACTTTAAAACTACTCCGGTGCAGTTTTTTCTTTTCCTTTGGGGACTTATTCTATCGACTTCTGGGCAGTTTTACAGGGCTTCTGCCAGCTAAATGAAGATGGTTTCATCTACCTGCCAGCCATCTCCACTAACAGTAAGTGCATAAATAGAATACTACATTAAAGCCAAGAGCTTCTCCTCTCCTCTTTTAAATTTAGAAATGAGACCAGATCAGCCAAAAAAATTAAACAACTACCAGTCAAATGTTCTAGTTTCAGCTCTGCCCCAACTTAGGGTTTCCTTATATTACATAGCAAGTATCTAGTAAATTGAGTAATATAGAAAAAGTCTAGATCAGGGCTCCCAACTGGGATACTGAAGTGAAGCGATGAATGGAAAACCTTTTCCTAGTCCCTAACTTATGTGACACATTACCCACAAAATCTACAGATATTTTCAATGATAATGAATGTGTAATTCAATGGCACTGACCCATCCCCACCCCTTCAGTTGAACTACGTCACTGAGGACTGGGTGAGAGTGGCCAAAGCTAATGAGAACAAAGAATATCACTTTCTTATAAAATGGAGAGGAGCTCCTTGGCCTTTGTCATTCAACTAAAGTCTCATTCTCAACTTCCTCTAGAATTTTCAAAATATAATTTTTAAGTATGGTCCAAGATTATCTGGATAACAACCTTTGTCTTTCACTTGTCTCAGTAGATCAATTCTTCCTGAAATGTTCTGCAAATCTCAGTCTTCTTGGATTTCAGTTTCAATCTCTCTCAGTGAGGAAACTTTATACCTAACTACATCTTAGTACTAAGATGGGGACCATCTAATACAATATTACACTTTACTCAAGACTGGCTTCTCAAAGCATAGTGCATAATGGTGGAATTGGTTGTTCTCAAAATCACCAAATAAACAGTACCTGAGATAATCCATTTTAGTCAAGCATTTGGAGGAAAATATACCTTTGTATGAAAATAATTACAAATAGAGTATGGTATAGAAGAGAAGCAAAGTATCTATGAGTGTCAAGACAAAAATGAAGATTACAAAGAAATTTTTGATCAGCCAATTTGAAGCTGTATACCAGACCACCATGGGTTGTATGCTCACTGTTGTCTGTGGGAGATAGACCACGCAGGGAAGGGGGACATGTCTCCTCTCTTCTGCCATGTATAGTACTTTAATGGAGAAATCTGAGAAATACTGACATCATTTTTACAGTAAGAATATTTTAGAGTAAGGAAAATGGTTGCTTGATGAAAGCCCTGGAGCCATGTTTCCGCAGGAGTGCTCCACTTACCACTAGTTATACAGAAACGATTTTAGGAAATACATGTAATTAGCACTTCATATTTTAATGTATTTGAATATTTTTTCTCTGTTTATGGCAAGTTATGCACATGTTCCTCATTTTAAAATTTGTCTTTAACTTAACTGAGCTGAGCAAAAAGAAAAAGATTAAATAATATGACACATAGTAAAAGATACAATAAAATCGTGAAGGTGGTATGTGAATGAATGAATTTAAACAAATGCTATAGTAATTTTATTTTTATTTAAATTTACATTTATAAAATAATTTACAATATTATAAAATATAACCTACCTTTATAATATTCCTCTACTTAATAACATTAAGAAATGCCATACTGGGTCAGTCCCATGACCTAATTATTAGATCTAAAAATAGCTCCAAATAATATTTATTTTCTCATAAATTTATTGAGCATCTACTACATACTATGGAGACAGACCTTATCTAGAGACCTTAAAGGAGCTACAAGTACAATGAGAAAAAAGACTCATGCCAAACTCATGCAATCAAGGTCATCATTTTGATGATGGCAAGACCCAAAAGGTTCTAAGAGACCAGATGCAGTAACAAATAAGTGTGCTAAATTTGGGGCCAAAGAAGGCATTACAGAGTAGGTGACCCTGGAGTTTAAAGCTTAAAAAGCAATATAAGTTTACAGAGAGCAGTACATTCAAAGGCATAGCTGCCTTTCATAAAAGCAATGACAAAAGTTAATGAATAAAACTTAAACATATGTAGACTGTTTTTAACAGTTTCTGACTTTAGTTCCAGAATGGATTACCCTATTTCTAGTTCTTTCCCAGTCCAAAAAATGGTCATAGCTGTCATTTTTAAGGAAGAAGTTTTAGGAGAGTGGGTAGTTTCCTTTCCTGTGTATGTAGCCTCTTTGTAACACTCAGGGCATGTCTGGTGTCTTCAGATGTACCTTTTGCTGAAAGGGACCAAAGTTTATGAGAATAAAGAGCCTTGAACAGGGCAGACCATCAGCACACCTTGAGTCACATCCCCTCTCTTCTCACAGAATACCTCCCTCCCCTGGGTTCTTGACTCATCCAAATGCCATTCCTTTTTTAAGAGGACATCTGAGCCCTAATTTTAAAATGTTTTAAACTTATCCAATCCTGGTTCATAACTCTCTTTCCTGGAAACCTGAAGGACATTCTCATCTAGTAATCTAGTGATTTCAAGGCAGTAAGACTCAAATTCTCTACCGAATTATAAGCCAGTGAAGTCCAGGGACCAACATACAACATAGACTTTCTCACAGATTGCAATGCCGTGCTGAACTTCATTCATTTTGGAGTTTGAGATGCTATAACTCAAACAAGAAAGCTGGTCAAAAAGAAAGATGTGAATCCTAGCCCTTTGAGAGGCTGAGGCAGGATGATTGCTTGAGTCCAGGAGTTCAAGACCAGCCTGGTCAACAAAGTGAGACAAGAGGGGAGGAGAGGGGAGGAGAGGAGAGGAGGGGACAGAAGGGGAGGAAGGGAGAGAAAGAAGGAAGAGAGAGAAAGGAAGAAAGATTTTAAAAGAGAAAAAGAAGGATGTGAGATGTGACTCAGCAGCAAACACCTTAAAGATTTGAACTTCTATACACAGTCAACCCACAAACCTCCCCCTACATCTATTACCAAAATAAAAGGGTAGGACACCTGCTCTTTCTCCACTGTCATTACCACCACATAATAATATGCATGTCCTCTTAATTTCCTCCCTCCTACTGCTTAAATGTACCTTGATGCTTTCAGACACAAACAAAATTAGCACTCAATACGTCAAGGCTATAGAAAGATGCAGAAGTCAACTCTCAGAGAGCTTATCATTTATTAGTTGAGACAAGAATGTACATAACTATAATACAAGACAGAAAATAAGTCTAAACAAGAAATCCACAGGCATGTGGACAAAATAAACCATTCGTTCTAAACAAACAGCCATCAAAATGTTGAGGAAGGTAGAACAATTGAAGCTAGAACCTTCCTATAGACTGAACCTTCTAGAGATGACTATGCCACCAGGGACCCAAACCCAAACTTGGGCAGGGCAGCAAATGCTACTTACAGAACATTAACTATAAACTGATTTAATTTCTTATTGTGTGACAGTGACTCATTCACCAAAACATACCTGGTCAGCACTTTGGGGTCTGTAGTTCTATAAGTCAATAAGTCTATAAGTCAATACATGGTAAGAAGCTCTAGGGAAGAGATTGCCAGACCTATTCTTGGCAGGAAGGTTTTCTTTTAGACGTGATCTGTGATAACTCTTTTTTTTTTTTTTTTTTTTTTTGAGACAGATTCTCACTCTGTCGCTCAGGCTGGAGTGCAGTGGCCGGATCTCAGCTCACTGTAAGCTCTGCCTCCCGGGTTTACGCCATTCTCCTGCCTCAGCCTCCCAAGTAGCTGGGACTACAGGTGCCCGCCACCACGCCCAGCTAGTTTTTTGTATTTTTTAGTAGAGACAGGGTTTCACGGTGTTAGCCAGGATGTGATAACTCTTTTACCCACAATAAAGAGCATCCAAGGAGTACATTCTTGGTTCTCACTAAAGATTTGGTGAATACAAAAAAGGTTAAAGGATGGAAGACTCCATAATGACCTCTTCTTTAGAAACAACTTGGAATAGAATGAATTCTGTTTCCAAGGACCCTTGGGAAAATTTCCTTTGCATGAACTCCAAGAGTCAGAGAAATCAAGTGAATTTGAATGTTGTCCTTCCCACTTCTGGGGACTCAAAACTGCCTCCTCCTTCCCCAAATCTCTTTTGTTATTGAAGAGGCAGACACCAGAATTTTATATATCTACATTCCTTTCCTTTCGAATATCAGAAATGGCTAATGACATGGCAATAATAGGACATCTGATGACTTAACCCCATTTGCATCACAATTCTCCCAGGATAGACCTCCTTTCCAGAAATGGGCTTTAAGGAAATTCCAAATATATGTGGGCCTGTAAATCTGAGTTATTGACCTGGCATGCAACTCCATCTGCCACCTACTATAACTCAATGCCAAGCATCTCACAAATTGAAAACTCATTAGGACGTCTGCAGACGTCTTTGCTCTCCTCATATAAAAGGTGGCAGAAAATATTCTCAATTGGCAACCCTTACGTCCATAACAACCCCAGCCGCTATAACTACACGCATGAATATCTTTGTAAAACTGATCCAAGGAGCAGCTAGAAATACCTTTTTGGATAGTCATCTGAGTCTACCTTACTGTCTTCCTCACTTGCCAGCTCTTCATCATCCTTAGCGTCCCCATCCAGAATTGAGCATAGTGCCTGACATATAGTGGGTGCTCAGAAATAGAAATAACGGAGAAATAGTTCTACTAATTGTTTATCTGATAAATTTTCCCAAACTCAGTTTAGTTTAACCCCAATATCAAAAAGTTACCTAAGTTTATTTGGTCCAGATCAAATCATAGATGGGACAAAGTTGAACATGATGCCCAATTATAATCAATACAAGTGGAAGGCAGTGAATGTCTCTAGAGTTGGCTGTTGTAGCACTGTATGAACCCACCTAATATACTCCATAGCTCGATAGCATTTGTGTGTATACAAATAATGGATACTCATTCCATAGTTATATATACACAACTATTATTTGTGTATATACAAATTGTTGAATTCTTACCTTAGGTCCTCAAAACTTGGCATTAGAACTTGATTTATCTGGCTTAATATGGCTACTGACAATTTCATTATGTATTTATTGCAAGGACTGTGTACCACATCTGGAAACCGTGTGACCAAACAGGTCTAGTGGATATGAGGGATGGGAGAATTGAAGAATAGAAAGTAGCCCTGCTATGCCAGTGAAGTTGGCATAATGTGTGCTCTGTCTTCCAATGTGAACAGAATTTCTGTAAGTATGGTGTTTTTATTCTAATTTCTTTCTATAGCTATCTAACAGTTATTCCTCTCTGAAGTGAACAAATGTACTTTTTTTAAAAAAATGCAATACCAACGCTTACCAGACAACTATCATATTCCTGACATTGGCCTATATGTTTAACATTCATTCACTTACACAACCTCTCAACAGCCTTTTCAAGTAAGTAATATTTTCCCCATTTTATAGACTAAGAAAGTGAGGCTTCGAGATGCTGACAATACTTGGGAACCTGAAGAAAATTTAGATTGTCCAGAGTTGATTGAAGCATTTCTTAACTCTCAGAAAGCTGGCAAAGAAAAAGATGGTACAAAAAGAAAATCTTTATCTGACAGTGAATCTGATGACAGCAAATCAAAGAAGAAAAGAGATGCTGCTGACAACCAAGAGGATTTGCCAGAGGTCTTGATCCTGAAAGAATAATTGGTGCCACAGACAGCAGTGGAGAATTGATGTTTCTTATGAAATGGAAAGATTCAGATGAGGCAGACTTGGTACTGGCGAAAGAGGCAAATATGAAGTGTCCTCAAATTGTAATTGCTTTTTATGAAGAGAGACTAACTTGGCATTCTTGTCCAGAAGATGAAGCTCAATAATTGTTCACATTGTTTTTTATATATATTTATATATATATATAAAATTTGGGTCTTGGATTTTGATTTACTAGTGTGACGAAATAACTACATCCTAATGAAAATCAAGTTTGATATGTTTGTTTTGAAAGTAGCGTTGGAAGAGTTGTTGGGGGGTTTTTTGCATCCATAGCACTGGTTACTTTGAACAAATAAATAAAAGCTTTCTGTAGTTACTTCCTTTATCAAAAAAAAAAAAAAAAAGAAACTTACCAAATGTCACAGAATTCACTAACAGATGAGGGATTCAAACAATTCACTTTGATTCCTACTCATGCCCATCACATTACCTTTTAACTGACTTTTAAAGAAAATAAAAATGGTGCTTGTTGTAGCCACCAACAACAGGTTGAAATAACCTTCAAAGGAAAAATTGAAAACGTAAGCTCTTCTTCACACTAGAACAGTAGCGTTAGTAACAGCAGAATGGAGAGGCTGAAATGAATGAGTACCCTTAGTTTCAAGACCAGAGAAGACAGAGAATGAGCTATATTCTGGAGGTATGGATGTGCAACAAAGAAAGCAAGCTTACTTCCAGTATCACTTATTCCATCCTCTCTACACTTTTATAGTACCTCTGAACATCAAGATGTTTACCCTAGACCACGCACCCATGGTTCTTACAAGAAATCAATTTATTGTCAACAAATATAATTAATGGTAGTTACCTCCTCCGAAAAGATACACAAAATGCACATTCTTGAGGTCCCTGGTATTATCTACCTTCCTATATTTCAAGACTAACAAGAGTCTTTTAACAACTTCTCCCAGAGACATTGCCAGAAAACAGCTTGTTTCTGGGCCTGGCCTGGCCAACCCGTATAGGTTAGTTGTTTTCAACCCCAGAAACACATGAGAATGACCTGAAGAACTGTTTTAAATACTCATTTCCTGGGCCTCATTCCCAGAGGTTCTGATTCAGTTGGCCTGAGGTGGGTTTTGGCCACTGGCATTTTTTCATTCTGTCCAGGTTGTTTCCATGTGCAGCCAGGATTGAGAACCACTGGCTGTCGCCCCCTGCCCCACCCCTGCCACTGGCATACATACTCCCATCATCTAATATCCCAAACTGCTGGAAAATGCTAGAGATTGATGATGGGCCAATTACCCACTCTTCTTGAACATTCTCCTTTTCTCCTCTTTTACTTCCCACATCTCTTTCTTTTGCTAAAATGCTTCACTCAAAAACTGCATTCAAAAATTCTCATGGGCAAGTAGTTCAGACAGGAAAGAAATACCCTACTTACCTGCCCCACATACATTCCCACTTTTGCCTATATTTATACTATAATACTTTCAGATAGCTAATGGGAAGATTAAGCTCCCAAGAATCCTTGAAGAAAATATCCAAATAATTTGGAGACTTGCTTGCTTGTTCCATAGACTTAATTGCCTGCAGGGACAATATGGTAGTTGTGAACTTTCACTTAGGGAGGAATGTGACAATGCCAGATTGCCTTAGCCTCTCAGAGGGGCATAATGCCAGGCTCCTGGGAGTATTCAAAAGCAGAGAAAGAGATATCGCAATCATCCAGATCAAGTCACCATCCTTGTATGTGTGTGCGGTCCGATAGTCACTGTGCTGTGTGATGGGATTCATAGAGTCTGCACGAGCTAGAGCCACCACATACAGAAAATTCAGGATCTAAATGAAAATTCCACTTGTAAACATGAGAAGATCTGTGACAGCATATTATAAAACCCTAATTAATGGAGGAAAGAAAGGAAGGAATTACATATAGACAAATTTTGATCCCAACACTTCAGGCTGTCTTTCTCATTGAATCATTACACTTACACAACTATTTCCATTTCACAGATGAAGGAACTTAGGCTCAGAAAAGTTAACCTGCATCAATAAGCACTTGGGTAGAAAACCCACATTCAAATCCTGACAGCCTTACCGCCTATGAGCCATGTGATCTTGGATACGTTTTTTTTTCTGAGTTTCTGTTTCCCTACCTGTAAAATGTAAAGGTAATAAGTTCTCCTATTTAGTTGAAGTGGAAATTAAGTAAAAATATAAATGTAATGAAGCAATAAAAACTCATTAAGTAATCCCTGTCTAAAAGGTTATAGTATCTGGAATTTATGCAAGATAGTATAACAAGGGTCACAGCCAAGCAATAAACTCGGGTCTGTGAAACTCCATTCCCTTTCTACAACACAAGACACTGGAGACCAAAACAATTCAAAGGAAAACATGATGAGGTACATTGAGAAATTCAGGGAATACTCCAAAGCTGAAGAGGTAAGAAGTTAGCTAAGCATCAAAAAAAAAGAATTTAGGTAAGTAAGACTTTTATGTTCGTCACTTTGGGGGCTGGGCTAATCCCAGAAATACCCCTTTTTGGTAAGTAACATCAGAAATTATATTCAATTGCTCTTTTGATACACAGCTACAAACTTTAGCATGATGTTAAGCAGTTATGACAAAGAGCAGAGAACAAAAAATTAGGATGGTAAAATCACCAATCCCGAGTCCAAATCCCTCTGCTAAATCTATTAACACGCCAGTCATTTGTTCTTCAAGTTCTGGTTACTCTGGGACAGGCCTCACAAAGGGCGAGTCATGGCCACACTTCTAAGGTCAGACGCAGAGAGACCAGAGCCCCTGGAAACTCTTGACATCTGTGAAGTCTGTGAGTCAAAGGGCACATCTCGGAGTGTGCCTGCTCTTGCAGCTACCTTCCAAGGTGCCTGAACCACTCCTCTTAATGAACTCCACATGCTGCCAGTTATTTATAGCATCACCCCAGTGTGTGTTTTGTTAAAGCCTCTAGATCATATTTCTGAGCTTTGTAAGTCAATTTCCTACTATTGGCCCATGAAATTTTGCCTCACTTTCCTCCTCCTCCACATTCTTGGAAATCCATGGCTAACTATACAAACAAATGTACAGGCTTATCAAAATACTTTGAAGTCATTATTTGCCCTCTTTGTTTTTCTTATGAATCCTTAAGTGTGAATTTCTAGAGCATCATCTTCCTGGAAACTTACATCTGACAGGGCAATTCAACAGAAGGGTAATTCAGTTGAAAGAGCAGAAAAGGAAGATTCTAAGGAGACAGGCAAGGTGGTCAGCTAACTTAGCTCTTACGTGAATGGAAACTAAGCCAGAAAAAACGCAGCAGGAAAGCAAAAAAAAAAAAAAATTTAGACAAAAGAACAAAAAAAAGCAGAGGCCAAAGAGGTTGAAGTAAATAATTAAACTAAAAAATACCCACAGAAAATGCAGAAGCTAAAAAGAAGAGAACCTCCTCTCTGATGGCATAAAACAGAAAGCAGCCAAGTCTGTGTGACACCACGTCTTACCAGTCCTTATCTCCCTTCTGGTAAAATGTAGAGGGAAACTTTTACCGACATTTTATAAATGCATGTATTTTAGCAACTCTAGAAACACATTTTCCAAATGGAAAGAATTCCACTCCATCCCATTTTAAAGACATATTTCAATAAGTGCAAATGCTTTTTTTTTTTTTTTTTTTGAAGACGTGACATCTTGTACTGGTTGTTGGTTGTTTCTCTCTTAGCACAATCGGAAAATAGCGGAATACTGAATTATGGAAAGTTGCAATGATCTCAGGTGTCAACATTCCATAGGTTGGTGTGGGGGCAGTTTTTATATTGTATAATACAAAGCATACTAAATAGAATAAATGGAAATTTAGAGTCACAGTTATACCATCAACTTATGTCTTCTGTTTTAAGCATTTTAAACTACCTCTATTCTTACATTGATTTTTTGAAGAATTATTTTCTAAAGAAAACTGCTTTCTGATGTTGGCCCAGGTGGGCTCCCTGTGATATCTTTGGCCATGGTAGTCCATTTTTCCTAATAACTTTGTTAGTGTCCTGAGAAAAACCAGAAATTTGAATAGGTAGGATATGGGGTGTATATTATGACTTCTTGTAACTTACATTGTGTACAAATGGCTTGTAATATCTGTCTACTGATAAAAATATAATCTCAACATTTTAAGAAGTCTAAGTATGTATTAGGATAACTTTCCTCAATTTCTTTGTGTTAATACGATATAAAGAATAGGATTTCCCAGAAGAAGAGAAATTTTTATCCCAGTAATCCATAAGTTTTTGTTTTCGCTTGGTTTTGGTTTTTGCTAAGATTCACAGAATTTACTATGTTCCAGGCACTAGTGCCTTTCTCATTTAATTCATATTACAATCTTGAGTTAGATATTATGACATTTTATAGACAATAAAATGGGGTGTAGAGAGACATATCCAGAGCTGCACAGCTAGTGGGCGTCTGAGCAGGAGAGGAGCCTGACTCCAGGGCCTCAGCGTGTAATCCCCTACACCTGCCACATGGGTTTACATTTCCAGCTGCTTTAAGGTTAAGACTATGGATGCCTGAACAGCTTTTTTTCCTTAGAGCATAAAACTAATCTAATGTCTCTTATAACAGTGCTGTGTTTAGTCACTCCTCCCAATGCCAGTGATCCCTTAAATCTGGTGTTGGCCATCATCCCTGCCCGTCTCTGTGCATCCACAGCTGCCACATCCTGAGAGCTCAGTCCATCATGTGAGCCTCCATAAAGCCTTCTCCATGCAGCCCGCTCCCCTCCATCTTCTCCCTTGCCCTGTAGCAGGCTCTCCTGAGTCCTCCTCTAGACCATTGCAATAGCCTCTGTATTTGAAAAAGTCTCTGGATTCAAGGGACACAAAGTCCTCTCAAAGTGGTCTAGGTAAAAGAGTGTGACCAAATGGACACTGGGAGGAAGGGCTGCAGAACAGAAGGCTGATGCAACCTCTGGGCCTTGGGAAGAACTGGGAATAAGGCTCTCCTGCCTTCCCACCTCTTGCCTCTGCTTCTATGCTTGTCCCGTCACTTTCATTTATTCTCTCTGAGCATATGGCATACCCTACATGTCAGGAAACACCACTACCAAGAGCTCTCAGGAGTGCCAGCCCACAGCTTCTCCAACAGCAAGAGATACAGTTACAGAACCAAACTTGGGTTCACTCACTCAGCGCAGTAAGACCAGATGTGCACACTGATTTTGCAGCCATAGAAACGAAGTTGTTTATTTGCAGGGCGCCAAGCAAGGAGGAACAGGCAGCTAATGCTTATATCCCGACCTCAATGGCTTGTAAGTAACGGTTTTGAAAGGCAGGTGTAAGTGTCAGGAATGCAGAACTTACAAGCAAAATCATAAATCAATATATGGAGGTTATACATTAGTGTTGGCCTAAAAGGATGAGATATTTTGAAGCGTGGGCTTACACGTTTTAGGTAGATTCAATGATTTTATTTTCAATTGGTTAAGGAAGAGAAGCTTTAATAATTTGGAGTCAGCAGAAAATAATGTTAGCTCTGGCTCGTGGGTGTGGCTGCCTCCAGGCCCCTCGGGAAAAAATTTACAACAAGAATAGTGGTCAGAGTTTAGTCTTCAGGTCCCTCTTATCTGAGGTCTATGCACCAGTGGATCCAACTGGTGAGGGTGTGGGTTTCTGAAAAACAACTTGGGGACATATGTTAATATGTTATAACCAATTACCCCCATTTTTCTAACAGTTCTTTTTTTTCTCTTTTCTTCCTTCTTCTTCTCCACTTTCTACTTATGTCTTTAGAAATGCAATTTATAGCCTTTTACCTCCTCCTCACCAGATACTCTCTACAGGGCAAGTTCATCTAACTGTGTGCTTAGAAGCTCTGGGGCAGAACTCTCACCCACCAGAAGGTTGCCTCAAGAGATAAAAGATGATTTACAACCCAAACCATGCCCACTAGAGTTTTTGGCCATCTTTACAATGTATTCCTGCCCATGAAAATGCCAACTTGACTGCCCAATACGTAAGGCACCAAAGCAAGTACATGGACCCTCCACACCTGCTCACTTCTGCTCCTGTATAGGTCCCCACCTTTAAAAGCATTTACTTTCTGCTCCAAAAGCAAATCAGACCCTTAAGGCAGGAAGGCTTTTCTTCTCCTAAGCTAGCTTTGGAGTAAAAAGTTATTTTCTTTATACCAGACCTCAGTTGTGTTAATTGGACCCCGCAAACTGCATGTGACTGAACTTGTGTTTGGTTACATTATCTTTAGTTTCTAGTGAAACCAAAGCATCCCCTGATTCTAACTTCCTTGTTATTGTTTTAGGTTACTATCACCTTGTTTATCAAGTTCATATTTACGTCCCAGGGCTAGCTAGGTGCCTGGGGATTTACCTTGGTTTCCATGCTTGGGGGACTACAGGGCCCTAAAAGGGGGTCCCTCCTCTCTCTCAACACCCTCATTCTTAGAATCTCTTTGGAACAAAGACTCACAGTAGAAGCACACCTCTAGATCAACCAAACGTGGCGAAGGAGCAGGGTCAGGTAAGGACATGAAACACACGCTTGGAATTGGAGGAGGGACAGTTCCCAGAACAGGCTGTTGCTTTTCCAACCTCTATGGATTTGCCCTTGCTGTTCCCTCCTTCATACACACCTCATGATCTCTCCTCACAACCTTCATATAAGACCATCTTAAATAGCACTAGCCAGGAGGCTTATTCCATCACCTCCAAGGGGCCTCTGTTCTTTGAATCCCCCACCCCACAGCAATAGTTGTTTCCTCCCTCAGGACACTTCCTTAACTTACATTAAGAATGGTGTTTTCAAGTTTCCTGGCAGAATTAAACTCCTTTAGAGGAGACCTTAATCACTTGTATATTCCCCAGAAATACCAAGCAAAATTCTTGCCTATGGCAGGAACTCAGTCATTGTTTTCTGAATGGTTGAATGCACGAATATAACTAATGACCAAGACAAGTTTCAGGAACCACCTTGGGTGTTAGATTCCTCATCAAGCAGTGCAGACTCTTCAGTGTTGCTGGAAAATTGTCTCTTCTTGGACAGAGGATGCACCATGACTTTTCTCATTGAAGGGTTTAGTGACACCCAAGTATTAGTTTACTAATCTCGCCGAGGAGAGTATGGTTTAACAGCCCATCTTACCTATTTATTGATACCAGAGATATCCTATTGGATTCATTGAAATTATACCTGGGTGCAAATGTTACCTCTGCCTCTACATTCTTGATGCAACCTACTTAAACCCTAAGTTTCTTCTTCTGTGGAATGGGCATTAAGAGAAGCTCTCTTACAGTATTGTCCTCAGCCTCGAAAAATAATCACCTGGGCTAGCTTTAAGACATGGACCCTACGTTGTCTCACAATAATGCTGCTCAAAAGGGGCCCCCACACAGGAGGTTCGATGCTCTGCAGTCGCAATCCTGAAACTGTTTCTATCTTTGAATTTGTGTTCTGTGAGTGAAGTCCAATAGGACAATGGAGCATGACCTGGGAGCCTTAGAGCCTGGCTCAGCCATGGTTCTGCTTCCTACCACCTCCCAGAGCAACTTCTTGACCACTGACTTACCCACTATCTGGTGCTCTGGTCTCTGTTTCATTGTCACCTACCCCTGACTAATCAGGTCCCACATGCTGATACAGAGAGGATCAGGGTAGGCCTATGCCTGCCAGAACAGGGTATGGTGACACCTTTCCAGGGCCAGCAGAACCAGAGTGTGTTTATTTAACAACTCAGCAGAGGCAAGGCTCTCACCCACCCCATTCAGTTACATAGTGGGTCCCAGCACAGGGGTCACCAGTCATATTAGTCTGTGTACATTGTTATAAAGGAATACCTGAGACTGGGTAATCTCATTAAAACAAACAAACAGGGCGGAGCAAGATGACCGAATAGGAACAGCTCCAGTCTCCAACTCCCAGCGCGAGGGACACAGAAGACCGGTGATTTCTGCATTTTCAACTGAGGTACTGGGGTCATCTCTCTAGGGAGTGCCGGACAATTGGTGCTGGTCAGCTGCTGCAGCCTGACCAGTGTGAGCTGAAGCAGGGGGAGGCATCGCCTCACCTGGAAGCGCAAGGGGGAAGGAAATCCGTTTTCCTAGCCAGGGGAACTGAGACACACAACACCTGGAAAATCGGGTAACTCCCACCCCAATACTGCGCTTTAAGGAAACAGGCACACCAGGAGAATATATCCCACACCTGGCCGGGAGGGGCCCACGCCCATGGAGCCTCCCTCACTGCTAACACAGCAGTCTGCAGCGATCTATCCGCAAGGCAGCAGTGAGGCTGGGGGAGGGGCGCCCGCCATTGCTCAGGCTTAAGTAGGTAAACAAAGCCGCTGGGAAGCTCGAACTGGGTGGAGCTCACAGCAGCTCAAGGAAGCCTGCCTGTCTCTGTAGACTCCACCTCTGGGGACAGCCCACAGCTGAGGTCCAATAGGGGAAGCAGCAGGGCCGGTGCAGAGGCGAACCACTCTGTCTGACAGCTTTGGGGAGAGCCGTGGATCTCCCAACGCAGAGGTTGAGATCCGAGAACGGACAGACTGCCTGCTCAGGTGGGTCCCTGACCCCTGAGTAGCCTAGCTGGGAGACATCCCCCACTAGGGGCAGTCTGACACCCCACACCTCACAGGGTGGAGTCATCCCTGAGAGGAAACTTCCAAAGGAAGAATCAGACAGGTACACTCGCTGCTCAGCAATATTCTATCTTCGGCAACCTCTGCTGCTGATACCCAGGCAAACAGGGTCTGGAGTGGACGTCAAGCAATCTCCAACAGACCAACAGACAGTCCTTCTGACTGTCAGACGGAAAACTATCAAACAGGAAGGACACCTATACCAAAACCCCATCAGTACGTCACCATCATCAAAGACCAGAGACAGATAAAACCACAAAGATGGGGAAGAAGCAGGGCAGAAAAGCTGGAAATTCAAAAAATAAGAGCACATCTCCGCCTGCAAAGGAGCGCAGCCCATCGCCAGCAACGGATCAAAGCTGGTCAGAGAATGACTTTGACGAGATGAGAGAAGAAGGCTTCAGTCCATCAAACTTCTCAGAGCTAAAGGAGGAATTACGTACCCAGCGCAAAGAAACTAAAAATCTTGAAAAAAGAGTGGAAGAATTGACAGCTAGACTAATTAATGCAGAGAAGATCATAAACGAAATGACAGAGATGAAAACCATGACACGAGAAATACGTGACAAATGCACAAGCTTCAGTAACGGACTCGATCAACTGGAAGAAAGAGTATCAGCGATTGAGGATCAAATGAATGAAATGAAGCGAGAAGAGAAACCAAAAGAAAAAAGAAGAAAAAGAAATGAACAAAGCCTGCAAGAAGTATGGGATTATGTAAAAAGACCAAATCTACGTCTGATTGGGGTGCCTGAAAGTGAGGGGGAAAATGGAACCAAGTTGGAAAACACTCTTCAGGATATCATCCAGGAGAACTTCCCCAACCTAGTAGGGCAGGCCAACATTCAAATTCAGGAAATACAGAGAACACCACAAAGATACTCCTCCAGAAGAGCAACTCCAAGACACATAATTGCCAGATTCACCAAAGTTGAAATGAAGGAAAAAATCTTAAGGGCAGCCAGAGAGAAAGGTCGGGTTACCCACAAAGGGAAGCCCATCAGACTAACAGCAGATCTCTCAACAGAAACTCTACAAGCCAGAAGAGAGTGGGGGCCAATATTCAACATTCTTAAAGAAAAGAATTTTAAACCCAGAATTTCATATCCAGCCAAACTAAGTTTCATAAGTGAAGGAGAAATAAAATCCTTTACAGATAAGCAAATGCTTAGAGATTTTGTCACCACCAGGCCTGCCTTACAAGAGACCCTGAAGGAAGCCCTAAACATGGAAAGGAACAACCGGTACCAGCCATTGCAAAAACATGCCATAATGTAAAGACCATCGAGGCTAGGAAGAAACTGCATCAACTAACGAGCAAAATAACCAGTTAATATCATAATGACAGGATCAAGTTCACACATAACAATATTAACCTTAAATGTAAATGCTCCAATTAAAAGACACAGACTGGCAAACTGGATAAAGAGTCAAGACTCATCAGTCTGCTGTATTCAGGAGACCCATCTCACAGGCAGAGACATACATAGGCTCAAAATAAAGGGATGGAGGAAGATCTACCAAGCAAATGGAGAACAAAAAAAAGCAGGGGTTGCAATCCTAGTCTCTGATAAAACAGACTTTAAACCATCAAAGATCAAAAGAGACAAAGAAGGCCATTACATAATGGTAAAGGGATCAATTCAACAGGAAGAGCTAACTCTCCTAAATATATATGCACCCAATACAGGAGCACCCAGATTCATAAAGCAAGTCCTTAGAGACCTACAAAGAGACTTAGACTCCCATACAATAATAATGGGAGACTTCAGCACTCCACTGTCAACATTAGACAGATCAACGAGACAGAAAGTTAACAAGGATATCCAGGAATTGAACTCATCTCTGCACCAAGCGGACCTAATAGACATCTATAGAACTCTCCACCCCAATCAACAGAATATACATTCTTCTCAGCACCACATAGCACTTATTCCAAAATTGACCACATAATTGGAAGTAAAGCACTCCTCAGCAAATGTCAAAGAACAGAAATTATAACAAACTGTCTCTCAGACCACAGTGCAATCAAACTAGAACTCAGGACTAAGAAACTCAATCAAAACTGCTCAACTACATGGAAACTGAACAACCTGCTCCTGAATGACTACTGGGTACATAACGAAATGAAGGCAGAAATCAAGATGTTCTTTGAAACCAATGAGAACAAAGATACAACATACCAGAATCTCTGGGACACATTTAAAGCAGTGTGTAGAGGGAATTTATAGCACTAAATGCCCACAAGAGAAAGCAGGAAAGATCTAAAATTGACACTCTAACATCACAATTAAAAGAACTAGAGAGGCAAGAGCAAACACATTCAAAAGCTAGCAGAAGGCAAGAAATAACTAAGATCAGAGCAGAACTGAAGGAGATAGAGACACAAAAAACCCTCCAAAAAATCAATGAATCCAGGAGTTGGTTTTTTGAAAAGATCAACAAAATTGACAGACTGCTAGCAAGACTAATAAAGAAGAAAAGAGAGAGGAATCAAATAGATGCAATAAAAAATGATAAAGGGGATATCACCACCGACCCCACAGAAATACAAACTACCATCAGAGAATACTATAAATGCCTCTACGCAAATCAACTAGAAAATCTAGAAGAAATGGATAATTTCCTGGACACTTACACTCTCCCAAGACTAAACCAGGAAGAAGTTGAATCCCTGAATAGACCAATAGCAGGCTCTGAAATTGAGGCAACAATTAATAGCCTACCCACCAAAAAAGTCCAGGACCAGATGGATTCACAGCTGAATTCTACCAGAGGTACAAGGAGGAGCTGGTACCATTCCTTCTGAAACTATTCCAATCAATAGAAAAAGAGGGAATCCTCCCTAACTCATTTTATGAGGCCAACATCATCCTGATACCAAAGCCTGGCAGAGACACAACAAAACAAGAGAATTTTAGACCAATATCCCTGATGAACATCGATGCAAAAATCCTCAATAAAATACTGGCAAACCGGATTCAGCAGCACATCAAAAAGCTTATCCACCATGATCAAGTGGGCTTCATCCCTGGGATGCAAGGCTGGTTCAACATTCGCAAATCAATAAACGTAAGCCAGCATATAAACAGAACCAAAGACAAGAACCACATGATTATCTCAATAGATGCAGAAAAGGCTTTTGACAAAATTCAACAGCCCTTTATGCTAAAAACGCTCAATAAATTCGGTATTGATGGAACGTACCTCAAAATTATAAGAGCTATTTACGACAAACCCACAGCTAATATCATACTGAATGGGCAAAAACTGGAAAAATTCCCTCTGAAAACTGGCACAAGACAGGGATGCCCTCTCTCACCACTCCTATTCAACATAGTGTTGGAAGTTCTGGCTAGGGCAATCAGGCAAGAGAAAGAAATCAAGGGTATCCAGTTAGGAAAAGAAGAAGTCAAATTGTCCCTGTTTGCAGATGACATGATTGTATATTTAGAAAACCCCATCGTCTCAGCCCAAAATCTCCTTAAGCTGATAAGCAACTTCAGCAAAGTCTCAGGATACAAAATTAATGTGCAAAATCCCATGCATTCTTATACACCAGTAACAGACAAGCAGAGAGCCAAATCAGGAATCAACTTCCATTCACAATTGCTTCAAAGAGAATAAAATACCTAGGAATCCAGCTTACAAGGGATGTAAAGGACCTCTTCAAGGAGAACTACAAACCACTGCTCAGTGAAATCAAAGAGGACACAAACAAATGGAAGAACATACCATGCTCATGGATAGGAAGAATCAATATCATGAAAATGGCCATACTGTCCAAGGTAATTTATAGATTCAATGCCATCCCCATCAAGCTACCAATGACTTTCTTCACAGAATTGGAAAAAACTGCTTTAAAGTTCATATGGAACCAAAAAAGAGCCCGCATTGCCAAGACAATCCTAGGTCAAAAGGACAAAGCTGGAGGCGTCACGCTACCTGACTTCACACTATACAACAAGGCTACAGTAACCAAAACAGCATGGTACTGGTACCACAACAGAGAAATAGACCAATGGAACAGAACAGAGTCCTCAGAAATAATACCACACATCTACAGCCATCTGATCTTTGACAAACCTGACAGAAACAAGAAATGGGGAAAGGATTCCCTATTTAATAAATGGTGCTGGGAAAATTGGCTAGCCATAAGTAGAAAGCTGAAACTGGATCCTTTCCTTACCCCTTATACGAAAATTAATTCAAGATGGATTAGAGACTTAAATGTTAGACCTAATACCATAAAAACCTAGAAGAAAATCTAGGTAGTACCATTCAGGACATAGGCATGGGCAAGGACTTCATGTCTAAAACACCAAAAGCAACGGCAGCAAAAGCCAAAATTGACAAATGGGATCTAATTAAACTAAAGAGCTTCTGCACAGCAAAAGAAACTACCATCAGAGTGAACAGGCAACCTACAGAATGGGAGAAAATTTTTGCAACCTACTCATCTGACAAAGGGCTAATATCCAGAATCTACAAAGAACTCAACAAATATACAAGAAAAAAAACAAACAACCCCATCAAAAAGTGGGGAAAGGATATGAACAGACATTTCTCAAAAGAAGACATCCATACAGCCAACAGACACATGAAAAAATGCTCATCATCACTCGCCATCAGAGAAATGCAAATCAAAACCACAATGAGATACCATCTCACACCAGTTAGAATGGCAATCATTAAGAAGTCAGGAAACAACAGGTGCTGGAGAGGATGTGGAGAAATAGGAACACTTTTACACTGTTGGTGGGATTGTAAACTAGTTCAACCATTATGGAAAACAGTATGGCGATTCCTCAAGGATCTAGAACTAGATGTACCATATGACCCAGCCATCCCACTACTGGGTATATACCCAAAGGATTATAAATTACTCTACTACAAAGACACATGCACACGTATGTTTATTGCGGCACTCTTCACAATAGCAAAGACTTGGAATCAACCCAAATGTCCATCTGTGACAGACTGGATTCAGAAAATGTGGCACATATACACCATGGAATACTATGCAGCCATCAAAAAGGATGAGTTTGTGTCCTTTGTAGGGACATGGATGCAGCTGGAAACCATCATTCTTAGCAAACTATCACAAGAAGAGAAAACCAAACACCGCATGTTGTCACTCATAGGTGGGAACTGAACAATGAGATCACTTGGACTCGGGAAGGGGAACATCACACACTGGGGCCTATCAGGGGGAGGGGGGAGGAGGGAGGGATTGCATTGGGGAGTTATACACGACATAAACGTTATGCACATGTACCCTAGAACTTAAAGTATAATAAAAAACAAACAAACAAACAAACAAACAAAACACAGTTTACTGAGCTCACAGTTCTGTGGGCTGTACACAAAGAACAGAGCCAGCATCTGTTACTGGTAAGGGCCTTCAGAAGCTTACAATCATGGCAGAAGGTGAAAGGGAGCTAGCCACAGGGCAAGAGTGGGGGCAAGAGCAGGGGAGCAAGAGAGAGAAAGAATAGGGCCTAGACTCTCTTTAAAACAACCAGATCTCACGTGAACTCATTACCACAGGAAGAGCAGCAAGATATTCTTGAGAGATCTGCCCCCATGACCTAAATGCCCCCCACCAAAGCCTACCTCCAACACTGGGGATCACATTTCAACATGAGATTCGGAGGGGACAGATAACCACATCACCAGTCCACCATGGGTTGGAGAAGGGGAGATGCCCATTTCAACCTCCCCAACTGCAGACAGGACATGGCACACTGGTCCAGCAGTCAATGGACCACAACATCAAAGGAGCTGGTGAGAGTCTACACTCATCCACAGGTATCCCCACGCCCAAGAGTGCCACACCAAGTAACAAATGAAAACCACATTGACAGGTAGAAAGGGATCAAGGAGGAGAGTAAAAGCTCTTTTAGTACCTTTAACTGCACGATTTTCCTTCTGCTTGAAAGAGGGACTTCACGTTTTTATTTTGTGCTGAGTCCCACAAATTAGTCAATCCTGTATGTCACCTAGCATGTGTCAAGCACCTAAAAAGTGCTCATGGATATCATATTAATAAATGTTCACACAAAGTCTGACGATTTCACACAATAAGACATTTACAAAATTATCTGACATCTATAATCTCATTTGAGCTCCTCGGTAGGTATGACATGGGTATTTGTTCATTTTATAAATGAGGGAACTGAAATTCAGAGGAGTCAGGAGGCCTGAAATCATGTCACTGATTAGTAGCAACACACAGCCTGGAACCAAGGCATTCTGACTTGCAGCCTGTGTTTCCGCCAGGTACCTGCCCACCAGTAACCTGTGGGGCAGCCGAGCAGCCCTCTCATCACTTCTCTGGAGGAAGGAGGAGCCAACAGCATTGAGCCATCCTGGAAACTTTGCCGGGTGCCATGGAGCTGTGTGTGTTTGCCCCGGCCACTGCAAGGAGGAGTCCCACCCTTGCCTTGCATGTATTTTCTTTCCCTAACCTCACAAAACCATAAAAACCAAAGACGACTCTTAAGCAGCCTGCCGTCCAGCTCTCTGAACACCCAACCCCAGGCTGTGGACAGCAGGGCTACAACACTTGTTTCTTTGCTCCTGTTGACTCAGGTCTGTTTACCTGGCGCTGTATTTCCAATTTCCTTGCCTCGGAACTTGTGCAGCCCTCAGATTTATGCTCTAGGCAGACTGGGAATTTATGGTGTATTCATCACCCATCCCACCCCAGGACACGGCACCTCTCCCTGCAGCTGTCAAAACCACCCACTCGTACCCAGTGAAGTGTCAGTTCACTGAGGAAAACTCCTCGGAAATAATGCCCAGTTCTAGCCAGAAGGTTTTGCCCAATTGCTCAAGCCCTGGTGATAAAAATGCCAAATATAATGTGGAGTGAAAAACAGAGGTCAGACTAGCCCAGAGGGCAGGGTGGGGCAAGAATCATAGACCGGGATTAGGGGACAGAGAAGGTTTGGCAGATTCCACGCTCCTGAATTTGCCCTGATGTGCCCTGGCCTGGGAGATTCTTGGAGTAGATGGAGTCACACTCTCTGGGAACCATGTTTAAAACTGATGTGCTCTTCAGATTGAACTAAATCGAGAAACTGGCTTTCCCAAGTCTCAGGAGAATGATCTTTTTACAACTTCAATTTTTATCTGGGGAATATTAAGTGAGAGATGAGTATGGAGTCAGTGGCTAGAACTGACTGAGGCCATCATCAGTATTGGTTCTTAAACTAGAAAACATAGCTACACATATTGAATGTAAGCCATTTGCCATCCTTGACCTTTGAATACATTATTTCCAATTGTCACAACAGCTCTGGATCACATTTATTTTAGGCACATTTTAAAGATGAGGAGATTGACATGTGAGAGGTTGCATAATTCACACAGTAAGTTACACTGCCAAATTCACACAGTAAGTTGCACTGCCGGTAGTTGGACACAGGTAACATCTCTCCACCAAGCAAGTTCAGTTCATGCTCTGCCTACTGAGCCTCTCATTGTTCTATCCCATGGGAAAGAGTAACAATGGCCACTGCTCCTGACATCATGAGGATTTATCCAGGCTACTCTGCAAGAAGACAGCCAGTCTCTTAAATGGCTGTTGGTTCTGGGCACTCATCCAGAGTGCCACAGATACCTCTTTATGCATGAAGGAAGTACACGGTAAGCCTCTTTATTACTAGAGGAGAGTGGATGCAGACGTTGCCAGTTTTCCATTCACCCATTTGTTCTGCTCCTTATTTCTTCTCTTTACTTTTAACCATTTTCCTACTTACATTAGCATCTTGTATGTTGCTTTATCTCTTCCAGTAACATACAACTTAAGGCTAAAGAGAAAATTGAAATCCTGTACTTCCGTAACAATGTCTGATAGCACTTGGCCAGTAAGAAATGACAATAAAGAAAACACCACTACTATCACCAGGAAGGAAATTGTATATATTTTAAAACCTCAGTTTTAAAGTTATCTGAATTTTATCAATCCCTGATCTTGCTTCTCTCATCAGCTCAATTTGGAGCCTTTTGATAAGCACATAGACAGTTGATAAGGTCAATCTCTATACAAGAAGGGATTAAAAAAAAAAAGCCCAATAATTTACATGGAAAATTAATATTGCTGGCTCTCATTAACTCTAGTATTCAGTACCATCATCTATAAAAGAAATCCAATTCAATAAGTATTAAGAGATTACCATGGGAAACACAGAATTGTAGACATAATGGGATTATATGTAAAAAATGGTTATTATTTACACAATAAATGGGATATTCCAGAGTATGAAAGGCCTACAGTTAGAGCGGATACCCACATAAGTAATGGTAACTCTGGTTTGACTGTGAGTGAGCAGCAGGAGAAACCCACAAGGTGTTAGACATCCAGGATTTAGAGTACTTGCCACCATCACCCTGATCACCAAGGTCATTAGGATGTGATTATAGTACATATGGAAGGGCTCTGTAAAGAACTATAAAATTAAGGGATTTTTAAATCACCATTTTTATTACCCAGCATAGCAACTAAGAGTGTGCCCTGTGTAATCAACCTGTCCAGGCTGGTTTCCCTACTTTGCAACTTACTCACTATAGAACCTCAGGTAAATTGCTTAAACCTGAAGCTTCAGTTTCTCAGCTATAAAAAGGGGATAATAGGATCATCCTCATATAGATGTGTGCTAATTTAATAAGTCAATATATGTAAAGGGATTTGCACATTAACCAGCATAAGACTGTAAAAGTATTATTGGTGTTAATATTATTAGTAATCCATGTTTACCAGCCTCATCAGCTCAGAGGCAATGCAAATATAAAGATTACCACCACTTGGCCCTTTGTAAGACTTTCTATAAAAGACTTAAAATCACTCTATCCAAGTGAATAATTTCTCCACCAATATTCTTTGAGTGGTTATTCTATTTATTGGATAGTCACATATTCATGCTATAATGGTGGGCTTTGCACCAAACAAGTTATACTACTCAATTGGAACATACAACCTAAAATATGCATCTATTATAGTCTTTTCAGAGTAGAGTAGAAAAAAATGCTTTGGAGAACAAAGTAAATTAGAGTTTTTTAATTCTGGCAATTCCACCAATATTAAAATTTGATGATTCAGGAACAAAATAAAATTATTTGGATAAATCAGCAGCTCGTTCTCTACTTTGCTAGTATCTTTAAAGTGACTTGGAGTACGCAGTATGTCAGACATTTGTCGTGGTCTTCAATTTCACCAGGTGGAATTTCAACATTGTTCAACTCTCCTCTCAATTAAGCAGGCCTGGCTCAAGTATTGCCTACTCTGCTTCTCCATGGGCAAGCATGACTTCTCACCATGTGTCACAGCTTGATGCCTGGCACTGCCACAGAACAGGCCCTTACTTGTTCAACTGGCTTAGAACAGTGACTAGCAGGCCAGGCTTGATCTTTAGAATGAAGCTCTTGGCAATATAAAGAACACAATTGTCATTTTAGAAAGATATCCTGCAGTGTGGAGAAAGATTTAAAGTGAGAAGGACTGAGTAAGGAGAGATCATGAGAAGGGATACATAGGAGATACGACCGGGACCCAGGGTAAAATTGTAGGAAACAAATTTGAAAGATTCATAACTGACAGATATTAATGAACCATAGACGTGGGTGGTGGGGGGAGAAGAGGTCATATATAATAATAGGGCTCTCTCTTGAAATAATTTGTAGGTAATGGGGTCGTCAAAAAAAGAACTAGAAATGTAAGAGGAGAGGCAGTCCAGTGAAGCGCAATCACAAAACCATTTTCTGGATATTGAGTTTGAAGTGTCTGTGTAACATTTGCATGAAAGGATTAGTAAATACTTTCACATGTAGATCAGAAAATTAGGGGAGAAAGCCAGGCTGGAAATATAGATTCTGGAGGTAGTGGTGGTTACCTGATACCATCATATGGGGTACTCAGAATGAGCACTGCCTAGAAAAGTCAAAGCCTATGCCTCGAAAGGCAACAAGTAAGGAGTGGATGAAGAAAGAAGAAGCGCATTTGAGAAGCAGCCTGTGGGTTAGAAGGAAAAACAGAAGACAGAACAGTGACTGAAGCCAAAGGAGAAGGAGTTAAAGTAGCTTCTTAAACACAAACTTCACTGTTGAAGTAGCTTGTGTTTAACAAGGTTATTTCTAGACGTAATTCCTTGGCTTAAATATGTTCTGCAAAGGGAGTTTGTTAGTATCCCTCTGCAGTCTGGGAACGATGATACACTGATCCCTATGTATATGCAAGCTTGGGTGAGTTCATCAGAATAACTAGAAGTTATCAAACCAAAGACAGAGTAGAACACTAGATACTCAATTTTCCATGTGAGAAGAGCCATTGAGAAGAGGTTTACGTTTGGGATACGAACTGAAGAGGCCCAGTTTGTAGAAAGCAAATCTAAGCTGTCAAGTGGCATCACTCAAATCTCCGATGCAAATGACTTATGTTGCTACTTTGCCCTGTGGAAGCATAGGTCCCCCCACTTCTTAGGTGTAGCTGTGTTTGGTGACTTCCTTCCAAAGAGTACAGTATAAAAGAGGGGTGAAAAGAATAACTTTACAGTGGAAAAAAATTTTGCAAATACTACCTCCACTAGGTAACCAGGGTTAATGGACTTATCAACCAAGATAAGTCATGGAAATACAGATTCCGGAGGTAGTGGAGGTTACCTGATATCATATGTGGTACTCAGAATGGACACTGTCTAGAAGGCTCAAAGCCCGTGCCTCCAAAGGCAACAAGTAAGGAGTGGATGAAGAAAGAAGAACAACAAGGGCATGTACCCTTGATAGGATGTGAGGAAAATGGCACTTCACCTCTGTGGTCTTTCTCCAAAAACCTATAATCCCCATCTAATCATGAGGAAATCATCAGACAAATCCAATTTAAAAAGTACACTACGATATGCCTAACCAGCACTCCTCAAAACTGTCAAGGTCTTCAAAAACAAGAAAAGTCTGAGAAACCATCACAGCAAGAGGAGCCTGAGGAGACACATGACAACTAGATGTAGTGTGGTATCCTGGATGGGACCTGGAACAGTAAAAGGGCATTAGGTAAAAGCTGAGAATATCTGAATGGAGTATGGGCTTTAGTTAATGACGTATCAATATCTGCTCATTAAAATTGTGACAAATTTATGCCATACTAATGAAGGATCTTAACAGTAGGGTAGAGAGGTTGGACATGAGGTAGCTGAAAGCTCTCTGTACTACCTTCACAACTTTTCTGCAAATCTAAACTATTCTAAAATTAAAAGCTTCTTTTTGAAAAATGGCATCACAGGAATGTAATCCTATCAGGAGAGCTGAGGGACTACAGGGAAAAGTCAGTCAAGTTGACCTTTGTGTACATCACAATTTTCCAAGGAGCCAACCCTGGTCAGGAAAGTTTTCACTAGGGAAAGAAAGACAAAAGTGGAGAGCCAGGTCTCACCTTCATTTTGGGAAGAAACAAAAAAGCCATACTGAGTAATGTGACATACAGCCAAGGTCAAGCCTAGTATTGAAATACGTTGTCAGTGGGCCTATGATGCCCAGTAACATTGAGAATGATAAGCAAATATTTTCCTCTAACATGTGAGTAAAATTTCTAAGAGGTTAAAGGCTTGTAGCAACTAAAAGTCTACCTCCAAATGGAGAGTATGATTGACTAAATCTTCGTTTGATTTTTAGGAGAAAACAGAATATGACCATTCTGTCATAGGGATCAAAATCAGCTCACTTACCTCCCATCCCTGTTTGTCTTTGCCCTTAGAATAGGGCTGTCAAAACATGGTGGCTTTCATTGCATTGTTAAAATCTGCATCATCTTTTTTCCCGAAACTGCCTCCAGTTGGCATTTGTCTGGCTCCCTGGGAAAGATAACTGGACACCTCATGCAAAAGTTAAGGAACAACCTCAGAAACAATTCTGCTAGGAGATGCTGAACCAGGGCTCCATCTTTTTTCTTTGCCTTTGTCCAATAATAGACTCAAAAAGAGGTTTATGTATTTCCAGATAGGACTATAAATACCCCAAGTTCATAGAATGTTAGGTCTGGTAGGAATCTAACAGATTACAAATATGATTCAACTCCACATACTACAGAAAGAAAATCGAAATCCAGAAAGTCACACAGCTAGATGTAATCAGGATGGAAAATAGAACCCTGTTTCCTGGTTTCCAGAAGACAAAGAGGTTGACTGTAAGAATAGATTTGTTCCTCGGAACCCTCGAGCTAATTACCAGGGAGCAATTTCACTATGTCAAGGTCACTGCAAAGAGTTTTTCTGATGATGGCCTACTGCAGATGTGTTACCTGCAACACCTACACACTCAAGACAGCAGTACAATGTGTGGATTAGGGAATCTACTTGTAAAACGAAATTCCAGTCCCTGACTTCTGGAGTCTCCCAATGACTCTGAGTGACATCCTAGCCACTTAGTCATCTCCCCCTGGCTCCTCAGTTCAGCAGAGCAATTCTTACCATTCATTCTTTGAGCACTGTGAAAAACTAAGGGGGATGAGGGGGTAGTTCAGAGAAAGGTGTGGGTCATTTAACCTGGCTGAAAGCCATAAGGTCTCAAATCCCCCCACTAACCCACTTACCAGTGTTATAGGTGGCATGTGACATAAATTAGTCACCAATTTCCATTAGTCACACCTCCTGCCCAGCCCCCACTTGACTCCAGTTGATCCACAAGTTGTTATCATCTCTGGGATTTCAAAATTTTTAACTATACCAAGAAGTCTTCCAAGGCAACAAGTATGCTTTCTAACTCCCCTTTGAAATAATCTCTAAATGCATGAATGACCTGGCCAAAACTTTGTTTTGCTGTCATACTTTCTTTTTCTGTAAATATACAAGCATGTGTCCTAATTAAGTTCTTATGTGGATTGTGTTAAGTCTGTGGGTTTTGGTGACTGCAAAAGTTCTCTGTGGTTTTATCCTTTTATTTCAGGAAATAGTTTTCTAAGCTATCCTCTCATGGTTTATATTCCTGTGTTCAGGAAGCTCGTGTTGTTTCCAGTGGCTGTTGCTCATTTTCCTCTCAGCTGGAAGAAGATGGATTGAGTGTCCACTCATAAGATGTGAAAAAGGGAGACATCCATTCCATGCAAAAACAACTATGAAAAAACAAAACACCATCAACGTGGTGTCCATTATCGAGTTCCCAACGGATTGTCTGTCATCGTCGATAGTTGAAGGCTATCAACTATGTCATCTGGAAACACATAAATATCATGGCTTTCAACTAGTGGCTATGCAGTCTCAAAAGATTAACCAAGGTTTGGGGACAGGTTTTATGTAAAAGCCTCTACATTTCAATCTATTTTTGCTTAATGCTAAATGTGTAAGTTTACATATACTGATTATCAATTTGGAGTTGCTAAATAAGTTATGTTCATCATCTTATTCACTTCACCCAGTCTCCTATGAAGGAGACATACCCAAGAAAGGACAGGGCAGTATTTCATGAAAGAATGAATTACTGAATATTTACCACTAGGCAAACTTAAGCTCTTCCAAACTTATTCCTTCATTTCTGCTTCTCCCTGACCTTGGCACCTCTTAATGCTTTTTAAAAGTTTGTCAATTGCCAAGGGGTAGAGAAAATCCATTTGTATCAAGTCTAAGCCTCTTAAGTCTCTGCTTATTCTTATCTTGGATTGACAATCGATAGAAGCTGTAGCTTTCACCAATTTTGTCTACACTGCTAGGGCTGTTATCAGCCTTGCTTCTTTTTTTTTTTTTTTTTTTTTTTTGAGACGGAGTCTTGCTCTGCCGCCCAGACTGGAGTGCAGTGGCCGGATCTCAGCTCACTGCAAGCTCCGCCTCCCGGGTTCACGCCATTCTCCTGCCTCAGCCTCCCGAGTAGCTGGGACTACAGGCGCCCGCCTCGTCGCCCGGCTAGTTTTTTTTGTATTTTTTAGTAGAGACGGGGTTTCACCGTATTAGCCAGGATGGTCTCGATCTCCTGACCTCGTGATCCGCCCGTCTCGGCCTCCCAAAGTGCTGGGATTACAGGCTTGAGCCACCGTGCCCGGCCAGCCTTGCTTCTTTCACGTCTTTATGTTTGGTGGCCGGGGTATATGGAATTTGGATGAGCTCATGGACATGCTGAGCCCTCAGACCATTAAAATGATAGTGCAAATAATAGTGTAGTGAGAGGGCAAGACACTAGAAGGGGGAACAAATCATTATTACAGGAATAATGGAAATAAAGGGTGTCAGCCATGTGCAGTAGCTCATGCCTGTAATCCTAGCACTTTAGGAGGCCAAGGCAGGTGAATTGCCTGAGGTCAGGAGTTTGAGACCAGCCTGGCCAATACGGTGAAACCCCGTCTCTACTAAAAATACAAAAATTAGCCAAGCATGGTGGCATGCACCTGTAATCCCAGCTACTCAGGAGGCTGAGGCAGGAGAATTGCTTGAACCCAGGAGGCAGAGGGTGCAGTGAGCCAAGATCATGCCACTGCACTCCAACCTGGGTGACAGAGCCAGACTGTCGCAAAAAAAAAAGGCAAAAAAAAAAAAAAAGAGAAAGAAAAAAAGAGTGTTTAATTCTGTTCAGGGCATGCAAGTCCCAGTGAGTGATGAAGGTCTTTCATAAAGAACCCTAATCATATCTCCATGAAGCTAATTTACTGGAAAGTGAATAGACAGGGAAATTTCTACTCAAATTAGAGTTGAGAAATGGAGAATCAAAAGTTTAGCTTATATATCTTCCTTTCTTTAGCTCCCAAAACACAACTCCTTGAGTAAGCTGAGATTTGGTAGCAGAAGTAAGAGCATTCTGCTCTCTGCCTTATTTCTCCTGGGTTACTAGTAGGATAACCAACCTTTGTGATTTGCCAGGACTGCCCTGGTTTTACCACTCAAAGTCCCACTTTCCAGAATCCCCATAGTCCTGTGCAAATCTAAAAAGTTGGTCAATGAGAGGAGGTTGACAATGAGAGGAGCATACGCACCCCCATCCCGTGTACCTAAAACAGGTTCTCGCTTGAGTTTGAAGTCATACATTGACACACTGTACCAGCTGGCCACCTCCTGTCCTCAGCCCGAGGTCTTCCAGCTGTGGGTTGTGTTACAGGAGCAGAGGCCTCTAGAAACGGGCCACCTGGTAGATAGATGCCCACCTTGGTGCCATGCGCAAGTTTATCCTCTTCCGCACCCACCTTGAGTCCGAACCCTGGATACACCGGAGCCGCAGAGCCAGAATCAAGTGTTCCTTCATCACTGCAAGCCAGAGATGGCTTCCCCATGGGGCACCACACTGGGGTCCAAGCCGCAGACTACACCAGTCGAGCTGTGTGGAGGAGTGAGCTGCTTGGATGGTTTTCCTCAGAACCGTGTGTTGGCCCATCAACTATTTTGCCTCAATTTTCTACTGGCACATTATCCTCCCTTTATCCATATTTTCAAGAAAATTATGCCGCGGAGGGCACAGTGTACTTCCACAGAGGTTAAGCAGAGGTTTTCTACCTCTGGAATTCACTTCCAGGAGAAGGTGGTAGCTTCTAGCACTCAGGGCCCAGCAAAAACGTGTGTGCACAGGGCCTAGAAACTTCTAGAGGGCTTCTGGGGGAGAGGAAGCAGAGAGTCCATGGCTGGTCAGAAACGGGAGAGGGGCTTCCCTGCGAGGGCAGGCTGTACTCAATACATGAATTCAACATTGTCTAGAGCTTCCTTGTTATTAAAGTCACAGAACCTTGTACTATGAACTGAACTGAGAAAATCAGAAATTATAACTCAATTGAACAATGCCTATCCTTCTCTTCAGGAGTTTTGTGTCTAACACTGGGGAGAATCAATGAATCCTCACAGAAAGAATTTGAAAGTGATGACAAGATGAGCAGTCACACGGATTCACTCTGAAGGTTGTAATGTCAAACAACACAGGACAAAAATAACGAATCGGACCCACCTCAGACACAGGCTGCCTGGCTCCTTGGGCTCCCGGGAAACTCAATCCAAAGTAGGAAATACTGTGGTTCTGTCTGAATATCCATGGCTCTGTCAGATCTTTCAGGTTGCAAGCTACTTTTCCCAAATTCACTTTTAAACATTTGTAACTAAGAAGAGGCTAGGATTCTCTGGTATCCTGCCCCGACCCAGAAAAGGTTTTCTGGAAGCAAAACCTGTTTGCCAGTCCTTCCTCACACAGGCAAATTGAAATAAGGCCATTTTACTTCACACACAACCCACAGACATGTGCCTCCCTCATTTGCTCCACACTGTGTGTGCACACGTCTGCCAGGCCCTATGTGGAGGTGGGAAGACTCAATTCCTGCTTTTCATGGTATTAGCCATCAAATCCTCTGACCCAAGGCTTCTCTGGTCCAAGACCATAAGACCTTACAACTTACCAGGCTAGAGGAAAAGTGAGGTTGACAAAAGGAGGTGCCCAAGGGACAGACAGTATGGTCAGCTCTGGACCCTCTCTAGCCCTCCATCCCACCAAGGGCTTCGAAGCTGCTGTAAAGCTCAGCCTTTTTTTTTTTTTTTTTTTTTTTTTTTAAGACAGAGTCTCACTCTGTCGCCCAGGCTGGAGTGCAGTGGCCGGATCTCAGCTCACTGCAAGCTCCGCCTCCCGGGTTCATGCCATTCTCCTGCCTCAGCCTCCCAAGTAGCTGGGACTACAGGCGCCGCCACCTCACCCAGCTAGTTTTTTTGTATTTTTAGTAGAGATGGGGTTTCACCATGTTAGCCAGGATGGTCTCCATCTCCTGACCCCGTGATCCGCCTGTCTCAGCCTCCCAAAGTGCTGCGATGGCAGGCATGAACCACCACAGCCGGCCAAGTTTAGCCTTCTTACTATTAACAATATGAGTATGCGGCATCCTGGTAGACCAAAGGCTCAGTTGTAATATATGTAAAGGCCCAGAATTCCATCCCTTGTCCTGTCCTTTGGTTCCCCAGGGAAGATTTTTCAATAGATATCGCAACCTAGTTTAACAAAGAAAATCTCAGCCACCACCTTCTGGCACAGATAAGCAGTTTGTATTTGGTAATGCTTATAATCACGATGCTGATAGTTGCTACCTCCATAACATTAACTAAAGGTGACATCTATATAATATGCATACCTTACCTGATCAACTGGGACTATAAACTGTGACGAAACTATCACCACCCACCCAAGGACCCCTAGAAATGAGTCCCCACTACACACCTCAGACTCCAGGCCTCCCTATCTGCAGGTAAGCTCCGTGATGCCCATGTGTCTGTGATCTGCCAGGGAGCTGTTGGGATGCCAGCCATCATGCCACATGTTCTCCTGTGATGGCTTGCTTCCATCAGAGTCTCATCTATCCTACTTTTTAAACAGTTCTACCAGAGGAGAGCCAGGTCTGCTTTTCCGTGGTCTTCCTAAGCACAGTGTCCCAGGAAGAGCATACTCGGAACAGGTGTTGACTATGCATTGAATCAATGAAAAGAATGAACAAAAGAATGAGTGATTGGTCAACCAAGCTTCCCCCTGGCATTTTAGTTACAGATGTATGAGGGCTGATCCAGGAAAACCCTAGCCAGCGGAGACTTCAGTAGGCCGTGTTTATCACAGAACGTGTGGCTTGGCAAATGTAGTTGATCAGAAAACGCCCAAACATGTGCTACTGAGACGTAGAGATGAAATTTTTGTTTTTTTAATAAAAATCAGCCTAGCCAGGGCATCTGGGGAGGCCCCAGCTTGTGAGATGAAGCCACAAAATAACTGCAAGAATAGCAGATGGGGTGGATTTAGTTCCACAAAAGCCCCAATCCATCCCACCAACCTCCTTACAGCACACACCATACCCAGTGCTGTTCCTTGTTTTCTGCCCCAGGCATTGGCCAGCTCAATGTGGGGACATGAAAAACAAACCGGCATTCTTGCTAAAGCCCTTGGACTTCCATCGCTTGTGGTTTCCACTCAGACTGTTCGTAAAGGATTGCCGGCTTCCATTGCCTTGGTTGTTTCAATATCTAGTGAGTCCAACAAAAAGAGAAACCTCAAACCCTCACCAGCTGAAACTGAGAAAGGAATTCCTGTGCCTGAGCCCATGGGCTTGGGGGACAGGAGCCTCTGCTGTAAACCTCATGCTTCCATTGCAGCCTGGGTGGCCACGGCAGGGGCCTTCGCTGCCTGCCTCTGCTTATTAGCCTGGAAAAAGGGAAGTGAGGTTTGCCATGCAGACCCTCTCCAAGGGAAGTGGTATGATTTAATGAACTCTTGGAAAAGTAATCGCTTCTCACACCTGCAAGTGGTCCTTCGGGGTCCTTCTTATGCCTCAGGACTCCCCACATTCCTTCTAATAGCAAATAAACTCCACTGGAGCCTCCCTTGTGTGGATCTTAGGGACTAAGGGACTTTCCATCAGAAAAAGAATTCCTCTTCTGCTTTTCTGATAGAACTAAGGATGAGACCTCTTTGCTGGATCATTGCTCTCCCCAGTACATGGAAAATAGAAGGTTTTTTCCAAAAGTACACTTCATTCATGTCAATCACGGATAACTTTTGCCAACACCATCACATGAGGTAGGAACGAGGAAGCATTTTAATCTGAGCTCCTGGCCATTGCTTCCCAACAAGTGCTTTGGTTCACGTTGATAAGCCTTGAAGTTCTAGAATCCTTTCTTTCCGCTTTGTCTGTGTTAGACATGGGGTGGCCAAAGAGCCAAAGGGTCTCTAGTTTTACAAATGTGCTCTGAGAGTTGGATTTTATGAAGGTTATTCTAGCCAAATCTAAGGCTAGAGAAGTCTGATTAAGTAAATGATGCAGAATCTTCTGTTTCATAGAGTTTTTAATAACATAAATATTCATGTGGGAAGTGAAAACAAATCAGGATAAAATCTGTACATACGGTATAACCTTAATGATACTTGTAAAAGAAAGGAAAGCATTAATACATTATGATGAGATTATAATTCATTCTCTTCTGTGCACTGTTTTGCATTTTTAAATTTTCCATAGGGAGCATGCATGACTTTATTTTAGAAATGTATTGTACAGGCCTGGCACGGTGGCTCACGCCTGTAACCCTAGCACTTTGGGAGGCCGAGACGGGTGGATCATGAGGTCAGAAGATCGACACCATCCTGGCTAACACGGTGAAACCCCATGTCTACTATAAAAATACAAAAAATTAGCTGGACATGGTGGCGGCGCCTGTAGTCCCAGCTACTCAGGCTGAAGCAGGAGAATGGCGTGAACCTGGGAGGCGGAGCTTGCAGTGAGCCAAGATCGCACCACTGCACTCCAGCCTGGGTGACAGAGCAAGACTCAGTCACCAGAAAAAAAAAAAAAAAAAAATTATATAATAGAAAAATACAAGCATTACTTTTTATCATTAATTTTTTAAGGGAGTATGACAACAAGGAGTTAAAGAATTTGTCTCCATTATACCTTGAGTAGTGAGTATTTAAACCATCTTTAAAAAATACAAGAAAAAAATCATAATAAATTCAGATTTTTTTTTTTAAGGAAAACATTCTTTTGCCACCTGAAACCCTCCGAAACTATTAACAGTTTGGGTTGTGACCTTTTTTCAGAAATTTACATGTGGTTACACAAATGACTTTTTGATTTTTAAAACTTTAATGGGATTATATCATATGTATTCTTGTGTAACTTTCTTTTCAACATCACTTAACATATCTCAGAAATTGAACTTGTCTCTCTATAGAAATGTGCCTCATTTACTTTTAACTGCCATATTATTGCATAGCATAGATGTGCCATTATGCATTTATATGTTCCCTTACCAGTGCAAGTCACTAAGACTTCCGAGTTTCTACCGCTGCATTCTTGAGCATACAAATTGTGTTCATGGATGTTCACTATATCACCATTAATGTCTTTTATAGTGAACCTTTTATAGCTTCATGTACATATGAAAGTATTTCTGAAGGTTTCAGAAATAAAAAGCCTTAAATATCACATACATTTTAATTTTAGACTGGCGCTACTGAATTGTCCTACCAGAAAGATTAACTCTCCAATTAATACCATAAGCACATTATCTTACAAAAAATTTCTTCCCAGATTTAAAATGAAGACTTTCTCCCAGTGTCCTCCTGATTAGTCTAATCTGGAGATCATCAAGATGACAAAACCAAAGCAAACTCAGAAACCATCATCAAATGCATTATCTGACATTATTACTCAACCATTACCATTGATGTCAAGTCTCTTGAAACAGAACTCGGACTAAGAAAACAGAGTGGTTCTAGGAATGATTACACTCTTCGGTGATTGTTAACTTTTGAAAACTTCGAGTACAACAATCAGCACTTCAGTGCTACCAATCTTTAATATTTCATATTTCTTCAATGATTCAGAGGATAATTTTTACAATTCCTGAAAGGAAAATCTAGCTGCTTGTATTTCCTTATTGTATGTATTTTGGGTAAACGGACAGAATCTATCCCCCCAATGATTAAAAGCAGCTGGGTGATGCTGCAGACAGGTCATCACTGTACCTAGAATAAAGCAGTCACAAGAAGGCTGGTAAATTCCCGCTAAGTGGGGAGCCATGCACTGGCTTCATCTTCCAGTGCCTCTCCATTAAGAAAGTGTAGCCTTTCTCTCTTATTCATGATCAAACTTCTTCAAAGTACCAGCAATGAACTTTGTGTACATTTCTTTACCTCCTGTTTACTTTTTAAATTGTTTAAAACTTATTTAACTGTGAGATAAACTTAATAAAATATCTAGCTACCTATCATCCAGAGTGAGCAAATTTTACTATTTTGTATCATTTGCTTCAGATAATTTTTAAAGAAATAAAACATTACTGTTGAATCCTTGAATTCCCAATCTATTCTTCTCCCTCTCTTCCCAGAAATAACTTCCACCCTGAGGCTGGTACGGTATCTTTCCTGTCCATGTTTTATACTTTCACAGCATATGTATATATTCACTTGCAGTAAGTAGCATCTTGCACATTTTTCAATTTACTTTAGTATCATGCTACAGATACTCTTCATCTTGACATTTTTTACTCAATTATTTCCTAGTAATTGCTTTTTCAAGATTAATAGAAGTCGAGTTGATTATTTCACATTAACTGTTTTACTATATTCGAGTATGATAATACAAATAATCATTGATCTATTGTTGATTCTTAATTGGCTTCCCTAATTTCTCTATTACCAATTTTGTAGGTTTGCTGTTGCCATTTTGAAACTTTGTAGATTTGCAAATTGCTATTTTGAATGGAATCTCTCTCTCTATATATATAGCAATTTGAATATGTATGTTAGATGTATGTACTATTATAGTTTATTGACAGCCATCAATGTGTAGGAATGATATTAACTTCTCTGTGCTTATACCTTAGAAGTTCCCTTGGATTTTGCATATACATGATTATGTCTTCAAACAATGAAATTGGTTCTTCCATAACCAATCTTTATACCTATTATTTTTCTCATTTTACTGCACTGTCTTGAACCTTTAGTCAAGTTTTTTTGTTTGAGACAGAAGCTCACTCTGCCGCCCAGGTTAGAGTGCACTGGCACAACTCAGCTCACTGCACTCACGGGTTTCAAGCGATTCTCCTGTCTCAGCCTCCCGAGTAGATGGGACTACCGGCACATACCACCACACCCGGCTAATTTTTGTATTTTTGGTAGAGACGGGGTTTCACCATGTTGACCAGGCTGGTCTCGAATTCCTAACCTCAGATAATCCACCCGCCTTGGCCTCCCAAAGTGCTGGGACTACAAGCGTGAGTCACTGCACCCGGCTAGTGAAGTTTTAAATACAGGCACTGGTAACAAGAAATTGTTACACTCCTAACTTTAAAGAGAATGTGTCTATCGTTCAGTCATTAAATATGATCTTTGCTGGAGGTTTTTGGTTACTGATTCAAATTTCTTAAAGGATATAAGTTAAGATATAGCTTGTCTATGCCTTGAGTCAAGATTAATGTTATATTTTACTATGACATTGTACATACTGTCTACATTTTCAAATTGACATAAAGGGCAATTTTATTTTTAATCTACAGGCTATCTATAGTATATTCATTTTTTCGTTTTATGTTGTTTTTCTCAATGTTTCCAGAAGGTTGTCTATTTTGTCATTCTTTTTAAGAACCTGCTTTGGTATACTTGTTTATCTTCTTTGCTGTTTCTTAGATTACTTTTCATCAATTTCTGCTCCTACCACTTCAGGGAGGTTACTCTTAGCTCTTTTCTCCTAACGTTTTTGAACGAAACAGTGAACTCATTATTTTTCAATTATTCTTCCTAGTATATGCATTTAAAGCTTTCAGTGTTCTTCAATGTACCACTTTAGCTGAATGCCACAAATATTGTTATAAATTGTGTAATTTTTTATAATTTGTTCTAAATATTTTATGATTTCCATTATGGCTTCCTCTATGACACATGAAACATTTGTGTGCTATTTAATTTTCAAATTTGAAAATCAGAGGAATATCATTGAGAAGGATATTGATTCTACAATATTTATCTTTTTTGTAGTCTAGTATGTGGTCAGTTTGGAAAAACAAAATTCCAACATATGCAGTATGGGTGCAGGATTCTCTTTGTTTCTGTTAGATCCTTCTGTGGCAGACATCTGTTCTTAAGAATGTAGTATCCCCTCTCCCCAGGTCCTTTCTGTCAGTCAGGGCTTTCTGACTATTTCTAGTCAATGTAATGTGAGTGGAAGGGTCATGTCCCTCCCAGGCTAAAGCAGTTGAAAAGCCATGCGTAAGTCTCCACTCCCTTTTGCCCTTCTGCCGTGAATGAAAAAGGCCACTTGTCCCAGATGATGGAGCAAAGGTAAGAAACCTCCATTAGCCTCTGTAGAGCCATAGCCCCAGACCCTTTTGGACAAAGTATGAGTGAGAAATAAAATCATGACTATTAAGTCATTGACATTTTAGAGTTAAGATGTGTCTGCACCATCACCTCTCCTAACTCATAAATATGGCTTATTAACTATGTTATTCAAGTTTTCCTTTTTCTTACCAATTTACCACTTCATATACTATTTTCAGAGAAAGGTATCTTAGAATTATTATACAGTCATGCATTGCTTAACAACAGGGTTATGCTCTGAGAAACGTGTCATTTGGCAATTTTGCCATTGTGTGAACATCACAGAGTAGACTTATACAATCCTAGATGGTGCTGTCTAGTACACACCTAGGCTATATGGTACAACCTATAGATCCTAGGCTACAAAACTGTATAGCACATTATTCTATAGAATGCTGTAGGCAATAGTAACAGTAAGTATTTGTGTATCTAAACATAGAAAAGGTACCATAAAAATATGGTATAAAAGATTAAAATGTACTCTTGTGTAGAGCACTTACCATTAATGAAGCTTATAGGACTGGAAGGTGCTCTGGGCCAGTGAGTGAGTGGTGAGTGAATGTGAGGGCCTAGGACATTACTGTCTGCCAATGTAGACTTTATCAACACTCTACACTTTAATAATAAATTAGCTTTAGCTTACTGTAACTTTGACTTTATAAACTTCTAAATTTTTTAACTTGACTCTTATAACCTTTACCTTAAAACAAACACACTGTATATTTTCTTTACGTCCTTTTAAGTTTTCTTTAATTTTTTTTTAACTTTTTAAACTTTTTGTTAAAAACTAAAACACAAACAATTACATATATTAGCCTAGGTCTACATAGGGTCAGAATCATCAGTATAATTGTCTTCTACTTCCATGTCTTGTTCCCCTGAAGACCTTTCAGAAGAAGGCATAGAGCTGTCGTCTGTGATAAAAATGCCTTCTGAGGATGTTTTATAGTTAACTCTTTTATATAAGTAAAAGGAATATACTCTAAAATAATGATAGAAGGTATAGTAAATACATAAAGTCATTTATTATCATTATCAAGTACTACGTACTATACATAATTTTGTGTCCTAGACTTTTATGACTGTCAGTGCAATAGTTTTGTTTATACCAGCATCACCACAAAGACATGAGTAATGTGTTGTGCTGCAACATTATGACAACTACAACGTCACTAGGTAAAAGACGTTTATCAGCTTTAATCTTATAGGACCACCATGGTGGTATAGGACCACCACATGACAGTCAGTCATTGACAGAAACATTGTTATGTAGCACATGATTGTATTTATCAATTTCTCTCTGTACCGTAATTTTTGTCATTCTAGGAGTAACGTATGTTTGATGCATATAAGATGCAATATAAAATCTTCCTAATAAATTTTTTGTATCTTTATACAATGATACTGTATCACTAGTAATTTTTATCTTAAATATATTCTATAACATTAATATGATGCTGATTAATATGGTTACCTGCATTTTAATTTTTATGCAACATCTTTTTTCATTATAAACATATACACATATGTACATGCAGATTCACATATATTGATACAGTTGGAATATATTTTCACCGACTCTGAAAATCTGTATTTTAATAGATGTCTTCAAGCTGTTTATACTGGTAAGAACTGATATTTTTGTTTCTTGTTTAGTTTTTCTTTCATTGTATTTTATGTTTGTATTACCATAGTTTCTTTTAACTTCTTTATACTCTTTTCCCAACTTACATCAGACTAATCAAGTTTTGTCTTTTCATCTTGATTACTTTTGAGAATTGCAGACATACACATACACACACTCTCATTCTCTTTCTCCTGCTCAGTACTCTATGTGATTCTACTATCTGAAGATTAAGCCTTTCATAAATTTATAAAAATTCTTAGATATCTCTGATAGTCTTACCAACTACATTGAGAAATTGAGGCACTAAAGGCTCTAGACAAAAATCGAAGAATTAAACATACAGTTTCCTTGTACTCAGCTTTCAAACAGTTGCCCAATGCTTCCAATTTTGCCCTTAAAGATTTCTAATTCTATTCCCTGCAGTCCATCCTCTCAATCACTGTCTTTGTTTAGACCCTCAGCGTCTCTTACCTGGAATGTAGGATTCTCTTAGCAGGCCTTCCTGTCTCAAGGTGCCCCAGTCAACACATTGAGCCATAAAAGATAATGATAAATTGCTGTATTAAGCCAGTGAGTTTTAGGGTGGCACTATGGTCTGAATGTTTGTGTCCCCTCCAAAATTCTTACATTGAAACCTAATCTCCAAAGTGATGGTATTAAAAAGATGAGGGCTTTGGGAGATAATTGGGTCATGAGGGAGACCCCTCATGAATAATACTGGTATCCTTATCAAGATGCCCAAGGGAGCTTGTTTGCCCCTTCTGCCATGTGAGGACACAGAAAGAAGGTGTCATGTATGAGAAACAGGTCCTCACCTCACCAAATCAGATTGGCTGGCACCTTGATCTTGGCTTTCCCAGCCTCCACAACTATTAGCAATAAACTTCAGTTATTTATAAATTACCCAGTTTAAGATACTGTTATAGCAGCCAAATGGACTAAGGTAGTTTCTTATGCAGGAGTTGATAACCAAAATACTATCGTATAATGAATACTCAATGATTAGTTGTACAACTAAAAAGGAAACTGACACTTCATAAGTTTCTGTGGGGGTAGCTTATATTCGAGTTTCCTGTAATTTAGAAATACAGTGTACCTCTAGGAAAAGTAATTCATTCACAAAGTCCATCTGTTGTAGATTGAATGTTTATGTCCCCTCAAAATTCATATGTTGAAACTTAATCACCAATGTGACAATATTTGGAAGTGGGGCAATTAGAACATGATTAGATCATACAGATAGAACCCTCACAAGTGGGATTAATGCCCTTATAAAGACCCCAGAGAGCTCCCTCGCTCCATCTACCACATGAAGACACAGTGAGAAGATGGCTATCAATGACCAGGAAGTGGGTCCTCACCAGACACCAAATCTGCCAGTGCCCTGATCTTGGACTTCCCAGCCTCCAGAACCCTGAGAAATAAATTTATGTTGTGTATAAGCCACCCAGCCTTCATTATAGCAGCCTGAATGGACTAAGATACCATTTGAATAAAATACCCAGCTAAGCATGTTTGCTAGATAAATGAACAATTTATTTTTCAATTACTTCCTACCTGCATCATACTCCTTGAGGATGTTATTCTAGAAACCACATAAAAATCACATATATATGTTTTCCAAGTTGGAGAATTAGATGGATTTGACCCACCAAAGAGATTTGAACAGAATGACGTTGTAAAGTCGAGGCCAGTTTTTATTTATCTTCACTCTTTGGGGGTCAACCTAAAGCAGAAATGATGTTTCATGTTGGAGTTCTGATCAGCCAGATATCTCAGGCCAAGTGTCTGATGAGAAGACCACAGAAGGGGAATGTCAGATTGGAAGTAAAATCAGATATTCTTAAATTACTCTTTATTCAGCTTCTCACTTTCCTAAGAATTGGGGAAATGCTCGGTATTACCTTTAGTAAGAATGACCTTGCCCACCCAAAAAAGGCAAATGGTTTAGAGAGAGGAGTCTTTTATCCACTTACGCCACATCAGTAAAACACGTGATTTTCACTGAGCCTTGAACAAAAGTGAGGTGGTATGAATGTGATGTTCCCCACATAACTGAAACAAAGGCTGGCCTGGATTTGGGGGTTGGGTGTGCTGAATATATTTTATTTTCTCCCTCAGATCCACTTTCCACCCTACCTGGAATGCACAGACTGACACATATGAGCACAATCAGGGGGTTCCTTTGATATCTGACTTCCCATTGTGTTCAGACAATGGAAGCCTCTAACGGGAGGTCAGAAGGCAGGAGGACAGCAGAATCAGGGTATTGTTGCTCTAGCTCTATTCCTGTTGGTTGCCACCATTTGGCTGCCTTTCTCCACTGAAAAGCACAGCTCCCGTTGGGCAACCCTATCCATATACTTTTTGTTGTGTGTAGGCTTTAGAAACCAGTCCTTCCCTTGTCCCTTTAGACCTAGGGACTTCCCTCTTCCCTTTGATCCAGTTAGCCTCCTTACGGAGTACAGATTCCTGAGGACTGAGAATAATCTTATTCTTTTTCTTCCTATTTAGGTCCCTATTAGGTAGGGACCTACCTCCATCCCTTGTTACTGCCCACTAAATCTTGCCTATATTGTCATTAAACTCTTCAAATAACCCATTCTGAGTGTGCTGGACTCTGCTACAGGTGGTTTATGCTGCAGTGCCATTCTGTCCCTACCACCCACATCCCCATGCCAGATATATTTTCTAAATGTGTGGTGAGAAGGGACAGGAAGGGGAGATAGGCGTCATTTCCTACCAGTTTCAGGCATGAGTCTTACAGTATGTCCTTCTTGGAGATTACATGGGCAGCTTACCCTGGGGCAGCCAGACCGCCCATCTTAGATAACAGACCCCAGGGTTTAGGCCTTCTGCCCATGTGGACTCTACAGATGTTACCATTTCTCTCCCCTGATGTTTGAGGACTGAATGAAGACTAGGCCCATCTCAATAAGGCAAACAAAAAACAAGGTCACTAATTCTGAAGAAGCAGAGTGAAAAGACAGACCTGAAACACAGAATTAAGGGAACTCAAGAAAAGCAGCACTTCAGAATAGGTAGAGGGGACGTGGGCTGGAAAAGTTCTGCAGCAATTTTTTTAAAACTGTTTCTAGGTTTATGTGGACACAGTGTGTTTAACGGGATCAAAGAGGCTGGATGATGTTTTCTCAGTATTTTCCCATTTCTTCCCTCTTACTAATCCAAGTGTCATCTCTCAAACCTGCCCTTAAGCAGTGGTTTTCATGCTGAACTGCAGGGTGCTCTGGGTTCCACAGAAGCACAGGGCCTCTTTGTGGGTGAGGGGAAGGCTGAGCAGGTGGGGCTGTCCACTCAAGTTAGCTCTCTATTCATTTTCCAAGTTGGGTTCTACATTGCAATTCATTTTTTAAAGGCAAGAAGGCATTACTTTTTTAGAAAAAGAAAAATGAAAACCACTGCTCTTTCCTCTTCCCTTTGATCCAGTCAGCCTCCTTAGGGATTGCAGATTCCTAAGGACTGAGAATGATCTTATTATTCTTTTTCTTCCATTTTAGGGCTCTCACAACATTGATATGAAGCTGAAAAGTTACTCTGAAGCTGAGCATCTTAATGTTGAAGCCACGCTGGTCATCGTCTCCTCCAACTTTCCAATTTGTTACGATATTCCTGACAGAGGGACAACCATCCTCTGAACACCAACAAGAACAGAGAGTTCTCTCTCTCAAGAGAGCAGCCCACCTCATCCAGCAGCTCTAATAACTAAAATGCCTGCAGTTACATAGGGGTGTGACTTGGGTCATCTGTCTTCTATACATGCACGAAGTACATGGCCATGCTCCCAATATTTAAATTCAACCACTAAAGAGTAAGTTTCTTCTCCAGTCTAACATTTCCATCAAAGTCTTCACTGTGCTTATATGAATTCTTATTTATCTATGTTCTTTTTAAAAAGTAAAGCCCAAACTGGAATAATTTAGATGTGGTATGACCAAGAAAAGTAGAACTAACCTGGATACCACACCAGTGTTAGCAGAGCCCAAAATGTTATTACGTTATTTTTAGCAGCCTCATCACACTGGGAGTTTATTTATGGTTTGTGGTAAATAAACACCAAAGTCTGCTCTTAAGCTACATTTTTCTATCTTGTTCACAGCCACGGTTTTTTTTTCTAAATATAGGATTTCATATATATCCCTATTCCATTTTATTCTACAGTTTCAGTCCATCACCATAGCTTGTTGGAATTTTGAAAAACTTTTAACTCCAATATACAACATAAACACGGTTATGTAGCATACCCATAATTTACGAACAAGAAAGTTAACTTATGGTGCTTTGCTTCAACTAGCATCTAAATCATGAACTTTCCAATCATTGCCATATTGTACCCATGCAACAAGTGAGTTCATGTATTAGAAAATAAGCAATATCCTCCATTTATTATTGAAGAGGAATGAATAAACAAACCTGCAATTTACATAGGAACATATTATATCCAAACATAACATCCAAATCAGGCTTCCCTTAAAGAAATAAAACGTTAGGAACCTTCAGCCAATGAGCTCAACTGGCCATGGAGAATGGGCAAAGACAGGAGCAAAATGTTATTTCCAGGCCCTGGGAGCATCATAGCAGCAGATCAAACAGCGGAGAATCCTGCCCTGATCCTCTGTGATCCACTGAGACTGGGGGAAAAAAACGTGAAGACTGCGTCAAACCTAAGGAACTGGCCCTGGGTGGGTACAGGGAGAAGCACAGAGACTTGCCTTCAGGTAAAATGAAATGGTTGCATAAAACCAAAATTTCCATTGATAATAACCAGAAACATTTGATTTACTACAAAAAAAATCAAGTATTACAAGGCACCTGTGATGGTTAATTTTAGGCGCCATTCGACTGTGCTGAAGGATGCCCAGATAGCAAAACCTTATTTCTGGGTGTGTCTGTGAAAGTGTTCCTAGACGAGATTAGCATGTGAATCAGTAGATTGAGTGGAAAGGCTTCCCCCTCACCAATGTGGGCAGGAGTCATCCAATCTGTTGAGGGACCTAACAGAACAAAAAGGCAAAGGAAGGGTGAATTAACTCTCTCTTCTTGATCTAAGATATCCATTTTCTCCTGCTCTCAGACCTGGGTCTCAGGGCTTCGGACTCACTCTGGGACCTACACCAGTGGCCACCACCCTGCTCTCTCCTCTCCCCTCTGATCTCAGGCCTTCAGACTCAGACTGGGAATTACAAAGTCAGCACCTCTGCTTTTCCAGCTTGAAGTTGACACATCATAGGATTTCTTGGGACTTCCATAATTGGGTGAGTCCATTTCCATAATAAACCTCTCTTTATGTATTTATATTTTTCTCTAGAGACACAATATACACATATTTGTATCTTATATACATGTACATGTATTAAAAATATATATAATTATATAATACATTGTTTAACATATATAAAATATTTTATATATAATACACCTGTAAAATATAACTATGTGTATATATAAAAATATATATGTATATATGTATATAAAATATATCTATGTGTGAAGATACATATATACACACACACACCTCCTATTGGTTCTGTTTCTTTGGAGTACTCTAATACAGCACCAAAGAGCTATAAAACAGTGAGGACCACAAGGCTTAAAAGAAAAAAAAGGGAAACTCTAGGTTCTGGTATTTAAGTTTTGAAATATCACTTAGATACAGAGCCACATTTACTTTCTGACCTTATTGTAGACACTAAAGATACATCAGCAAACAGAACAAAGGCCCATTTTTATAGTGCCTACATTCCAGGGCAGTGGGGGACAGACAAATATATGATATGGCAGGCAACATAAGATATTTGTAGAAAAGAGGTAGCACGGTAAGTGGGGGAGGCAATGATTGAGGTATGGGTTGGAAAGTGGGTAATGCAAGTTTTTATGGCCAGGAAGACCCCTTAAATAAGGTGATAATTTTGAGTTCCTGGAGGAAATGATAACCTCTAATGCCCTGGTAGCCCTACATTTTGTGTTTAAAGAAAAAAATAGGCAGAAAAAAAGTAGATTATGTATAAGAGATAAAAGAGGAAGAGGGGAATATGGGAAGCTTGATTAGATGTGCATCTCCAGATGTTTTCCCTCCTTAAATGGGTTTCCTTGTACATATATGACTAAAGGGACTTCATAGGGATGGTGGGGAAGAAAGATAGAGATACACAGTATCTGTGCCTCTGCAACTTACATTAGTTCATCAGTAAGTTGACTCTAACCTAAGTTCCTTTATCCTTTGATCTGACTTAAAGTAAAAAGACCTCAAAACTGGCTATGAAAATTTGCAGAATTCCAGACTTACAGGCAAAGAAAATTACATGACAGCAACCTCCTCCACTCCCACCCTGGCTCTGGCCCAGTTCTAAGACCCACCATGTGCAAGCCTGGCCCCATCTCCACACCAGTCAATCCCTCAGAAACTGGGCCTCAGCCAACTGTGGCTCCAGCCACTCCATGTTTGGTTTTTCTAAGAGGTGTTTGGTAAAGGCAAATTACCCACTTCCAAAGCCAGAATGCAGTGCTGTAGGTCATCCTCTTCTAATAAACCATTTGATCATGTTCACCTAATGGCAAAAGTTTTTGCAAAGCCTTCTCTACTTATGTTTCTTCCCAGGAATAAAACAAGTGTGTAAATGCTATTGCTGTGCTCTTACAAAGCTACAATTTTTCACCTTCCTTCTCAATTGTTGTCAATTACAATCTGTCAAGAATGCTGTGCCTAAAAGTTTGCTACCTGGTCAAGGAGATAACCCAATAGGAATAAAACCATTTTAGGGGAGTGCGTGTAAGGCCATAGGAGCTCAATGTGAAGGTCATCCATGTGGGCTGAAATAACCAGTGGGTGCTTCATAATGGGGATAATACAGGATTTAGAGCATGAAAGATGATATGTGACTGAATGAGGTTATTTTCATCAGAAAAAAAACTTACACATACAGGTAGGGAAGTATTTGTGGCATGTGCGGGGGTAAGGAGACTGACCTCCCTGGATCCCTGAGTTTTGCTTTGATGGAAACCCAGGTAGTATGTCTGGAAACCCCACCCAAGGATCTCTCTGCCTCACAGAAAACTTTCCTTGTGGAGAAAATAACTCATGTGGCCCTCTGCCCATCACTGCCATTATCATAAAGCAATCAAAGACAGAAACTAAGAGAAAACAGCTCATTTCCTTATCCTTTGCAGAAAGCACGAGTTTTCCAAGGGCAATTTTGTAAATTAAGAATTTTCCTGCGTGAAGGGGTAGGCAAGTTTTGTTAATAAACAAAAGGCCTCTAAGTTGAAGGAAATAATCACATAGTCATGCACTTAAAGAGGTCATATCCAATTCCACAGTGTTCTGTGGCATCCTTCATGGATCAGAATGGAAAAGCAGAGTTCTTCTAACGGCCACAGCCACAAGTTACCTGTCTCCAATGAAAACGGCCCTAAACTGCCAAGAACCTAAGCCAAGAAAGACCATAAATGGTGCATTTCTCTTTCAAGGTGATGCAGTATGTACAAAGCCTTTCGGTCTGAGATTTGTGAAGCTGCTTGTGCACGAATTGGATTGTGAATTTGACTGGCAGCCAATTATAAGCCAGCAGTGCTGAAAACCCATTCTATATATATGTCCATGCCAACATGTATGCATGGCATCACTGTGGACAAAGCTGGTAATCAAGAGCATCCTGTTCGAGGACAACTGCATATAGAAGACTGAGCTCCAATACCACCTCCGTCCAAGACTGTTCCAAAGAAAGTTCTCAACATACATTATCATGAGCATGAGACAGTCTCTATTTGTGCAGCCTGAAGTTTTCTCTTCCCCATAGGTACAGAGAAGTCTTCTATGGTTAAATATAGTGAATTCCAAGGTTCTCAAAGTCTTAGATTCATTTTTCCTTCATGAAGAAAGAAGGACGAGCAAACAAAAGGGGCAAATCTCCAGAGGCTCTTCCAATCTAGCCCCACCCTACAAAAGAAGGAACGGTCTATGCCTCTCACTGTTCCTCTGTCTCAAAAATACAAACATTCCCTTTTATCTTTCTCTAAACCTCTATGTCATTACTTCCCAAAGCACATCCTCCTCAGCAAACTAGTCAAATCACACTTCCCAAGATGTGCTAGAGCATTCTGGCCTCTGTACCTTTATGCCTAGCATTCTCTCTGCCCTGGAGTTTCCTTTCCTATTCCCTCTGGTAATCTAAATCAAATTTATCTCAAATGGCTCTTCCACAGAAACTTCCCCAATCACTGCAGTCTAATTGAAAGGTTCCCATCCCTTAGCTGCCACAGCTTCATTGAGCAGCGTTAAGTAGTACCTTTTCACACCATGTGTGACATGCTGCCTTGTGCGGTCATGAGTCTGAGTCAACTCCCTAACTAACCCAAAGCTTCTAGAGAGCATGGATCATTCCTAATTCACTTTTTAAACCCTAAAATCCAAATTTGTGTTTCATCTTTAGATACATACTTATTGGGTCTCCCAGTCAATGTAGATACAATTTAAGGGGCAAGTTATTTGGTGTTTGGAGGATTAATTAATGAAATAAAGTATAATGACAATAAGACTGTTCCAGACAGCAAGAAAACTAAACTTTATGCACGCAAATATTTTCTATTTAGTTTGTGATTTAGAGCCAGTGCACGGAACCCCTGAAACCTAGAAGGATTCTGCCCATGGCTGACGTGGTAGTAGATGCACGTTGGGAAAGAGGAGAAGAAAGCATATTCCCAGTTGGGGTGAGGGATGAGGCCATCACAGGCTACTGTGGGAGTGGCCAGCCTGGACGTTGATACAGCTTCTGTCCAGGTCTAGCCTCACACCACTGAGAAGTCTTTGGTCATCATGAGGAAGAAAGGAGCTATCATCTGCTTCAATCTCAACTTCTTTTCTTGCAGCCCCTGCTAATCCTCCTCTAGGTAACTCTTGCTGTTCACTCATGACATCTACACTCAATCTGATCCCTTCCTTGTTTGGGGGTCTTTACATGGTAGCAACTTGAAATTACTTTTTATATTGAGATATAATTCACACGGCATGAAATTCATCCTTTTCAAAAGGTAGGAGTTGGTAGCTTTTTAGTATATCCGTGAAGTTGTGGGACCATTACCATTATTTCCAGAACATTTTCGTCACCCCAGAAAGAAATGCCAGATCCCTAAGTAGTCATAATCTATCATCCCCTTCCCCCAATTCCTGAAAATCACTAATCTACTTTGTCTCTGCTGATTTGCCTGATCTGGAAATTCCATTTAAATGAAATCATACAATATGTGGCCTTTTGTGTCTGCTTCTTTCACCTAGCACATCATGTTCTAAGGTATATCTACCTAGTGACATTTCCTTTTATTGATGAATAATATTCCACTGTATGAATAGATCACATTTTGTTTATCCATTTGCCAGTTGGACATTCAGGTTGTGTCACTTTTTGGCTATTATGAATAATGGTCCTATGAAAATTCAGGTGTAAGTTTTTGGGTACATATGTTCTAAATTCTCTTGGGTACACACTAGAAACGGAATTGCTGGGTCATATAGAAACTAGGCAGCAAAGCCAGGAAGACTGCACCCCTGCCTACCACTCTGGAGGGAGAATCTGAGCTTCTCATTTCACACAGAACCTCAGGCAAGGATATTTCACTAGCACAAAATCATCTATGAAAACAGGTCATTAGCAGAGGGTCTCTCAGGTCATTACAAAGACTGATCATTAATAAATATGTTAACCATTCATGCATGCATATGTTTGCTGCAGCACTATTCACAATAGCAAGGATATGGAATGAATCTAAATGCCCTTCAATGGTAGACCAGATACAGAAAATGTACATATATACCATGGAATACTGTGGAACCATAAAAAAGCAGAAGATCATGTCCTTCGCAGGCACATGGATGGAGCTGGAGGCTGTTATCTTTGGGACACTAACAAAGGAACAGAAAACTAAACACTGCGGCCGGGCGCGGTGGCTCAAGCCTGTAATCCCAGCACTTTGGGAGGCCGAGACGGGCGGATCACGAGGTCAGGAGATCGAGACCATCCTGGCTAACACAGTGAAACCCCGTCTCTACTAAAAAATACAAAAAAAACTAGCCGGGCGAGGTGGCGGGCGCCTGTAGTCCCATCTATTCGGGAGGCTGAGGCAGGAGAATGGCATAAACCCAGGAGGCGGAGCTTGCAGTGAGCTGAGATCCAGCCACCGCACTCCAGCCTGGCCGAGAGTGAGACTTCGTCTCAAAAAAAAAAAAAGAAAACTAAACACTGTATGTTCTCATTTATAAGTGGGAGCTAAATGACAAGAACACATGGACACATAAAGGAGAACAAGACACACTGGGGCCTACTGGAGAATGGAGGGTGGGAGGAGGGAAAAGATGATCAGGGAAAATAAGTCAGGTTACCAGGTTTAACACCTAGGTGATGAAATAATCTGTACAACAAACCCCCGTGACAGAAGTTTACCTAGTAACAAACCTGCACATGTACCCCTGAACTTAAAGTTAAAAAAAAAAAAAACAAAGAGAATAAAGCAGTTTAAAACACTAAGAGAACACCTTACATATCCATATCATAAGCTGCCTTTTGTCAGAGAGTTCCAAGACTCAAACTGTACCAAAGCAGCTCCTGTTCTGAACATACTAGTAGTACACAAGGTATCAAACCATTCCTCTGCTATATTATTAAACACCAATTATGTATCAGGCTCTGTGCTATGCAGTGGTAAAAAGCATCACAATGTTGGTAACATTTCAGTGAGGGAAGACAATGCAGAAACAAAGATAAATATCACAGGTAACTCTGGGTGTTCGTCTCAAACATCACAGGTGTTATGTCAAGAGTCAGTCAAGGTGGTGAAGACTGGCAACCAAAGTTATGTCTTTGTTGAAGAGAAAATAAGCACATGTAACTCTGTCAAGGGCCATAGAGCCTTTCATCACGGGAGTAGAAAAACTGAGAAGTAAATTAATTGAGGAAAAATTAAATGGCAGGTGGAACAGCTTGCAGGTGGAACTGAATTCAGCCAGGCCCTTGTGCACCTTTCTGCCCCTCACAATCCCAGTTTCCACCCATTCTCATCTTGCTCCTCACCATACCTCAGTTCAAATTGCTGCCAGTCCCCAGAGTGAAACCGTGGAGATTTCTTGGCTCCCATACTCTTCTCAGCCAACCACCCATCCAGGAGCCCAGATAGCTCAGCTCTACTCATTCCTCTTTGGACCGGTCCTGGGTGAGGACTCTGACAGTACAGGGGTGACTTCATGGACAGTGGGCCACATGGGACTAACCCTGTTTGATAGCTCACTTTTTGCCCCATGGAGACCCAAAGCTTTTTACCAGGTAGGCTATACTAATTGGGACCTATAGGAGCAGAACTGGGCTTTCAACCATCAGCAGGGGTTGCCTTGACCTTGAACTTCAGACATGCCCACCCAAATAACCAGAGCCAAGAGTTGATTATGCACACACTCACTAGCAAGCACAAAACTGAGCTTGAGGCTTTCTTTCACTATTCAGCACAATTCTCTTTACCTCTTACTTCACTTCCACATGTAACTGTATTGTCTACTCTTATTCAGACCCCATTGGATTACTTCTTGTTTCTGGGCCTTTGAAATTGACATCAGGTTTTGGCATCCTGGAGATTAACTTTGTCTCTTTCTCTTCCTCCTTCAGACTCAACACAACACAGCTCCAGCCCTTGAGAGCTCATTCTAGAATGGCCTAGCCCCCAGCCATGATCCAGGATGGGCTTTCCAGGTTATCACAAGAAAGTGGTGATGGGAGGCAGGAAGCTGAGAGATTCTACTCCAGTTGTCTTCCTCTGACACTCAAGTCAAGGGCCAGGCCTACCTAGATTGTGACTTCATGGTGTGGACCTTAAAGCCAGGCTTCCCAGAAACAGCATCTCCAGCTGCATCCTCAAGCTCCTCATCAGTAATTAGATCTAGGAGCTCTTTTGCCCCACTGGTCCAGGTGAGGTCACCCATGGGGAAATCAAATAGCTTAGGTAAACTCCAAACTCTACACAGCAGCTCTGCTTCCTCTTGCTCTCCATGGCCATATCGCAGACTATCCAGGCCCCAGCCCATTTCCCACAACCCCATTCTGCATGTCAAGTCCTGAGTCGTGAACAAGCTCCTCAGCTGGTCATGATCTACTACCCTGTAGAGAACTACTGTGATTAAAGGAATATAGAAAGATCTGAAAACAACCCCCAAAAATTACATGGTTTTCTGTTACAATGAGAAGCTGTCCATCACTTATATAGGCTTACATATCCTGTTTCAGCTTATATTTTTTGAATGATTCCTCTCAATAATCCATTTTGAGGATAAAAGAAGTTCCCGGGAATCCACACTGCTATTCTTGTACCTTAAGTGATTTTGGTCAGAGTTATAAGACCTTGATTTCAGGCCTAGCTTTTCAAATTGAAAAGCTACTCAAAAGAAGATGGTAAATGTCTAGGGAGACTTGGCCTGTGACAGGGACCTTTGACTCAACTATAATAAGGAAAGGAGTAGAGGGCTCTGTTTTTCTTCACAATTCCTTAAGTTGAAGGCCTCATCAACACAAAGTGCTTCATGGGGTCTCGTGCAGAACTTTCCAAAACAGAGCAATTTCCAGAGTGAGAAACATGTGAGTTGTTTTGGAAAATGAGGATCTCTGGTCATCATCAGTTCGTAATTGTTAAAATTTTATGATTGAGGTTAAAAGGAAGGTTTTTGGTAACAAATTTCACAAATCAAAACAATGACAAAATTATTCCAAATTTGTGACTCTGTATGACAAATAGGAAATGTTTGTTCTTTGACAGAAATTCTTTTTCATGCTCTTCTTCCAAAGAAAAGTCTGGATGCTCTTTGATAAATTTATTTTGCTTTTTAAAGAAAAGAAAAGAATATGGTCTGGAAGGCACTCTCCAAAGCAGATGCCTGGTGGTTGGATTGTTACCTGTTTATCCCAACAGGCATCTCACAGTGCCAGCAAGACATGCACCTCATCCCAGCCAACCCCCTGGGATATCAGAATGGGCCATGCAAGCATTAGGTGCAGAGAAAGATGGAGCAGGCCCCATAATGAGGTCACTTCACACCTACGAGTAAGCCTCCCGTAAGGACCACCCATCTTCTATGCCCACTCCCTCCCTGCTTGCCCACCCACCTAAACTGTCAGAATGCAGCAACCATTTTACAGCACTTTTCTATTCTTAACGCACTTCAAATTTTTTCTGCCCAATGAATGTCTGGTTTGTGGATTATTTTGCCCCAGACATATCCATTTGCATTTTTCCATGATGATTCGCATTTTGTCCCTGCCTTTCCCATTTTTCTAATTCCTTTAGGTTACTCTTTTGCTTCTGCTGGTGTTTGCCACATTTCCCCATTCAGAATCATCTGTGAATTTCATCTTCAAGCCCTTTCTCTCTAAGGTCTTTAATTAAGACAGGTCTGAGTTGCTACGACAGGCCAGCTTCCCTACTCACTCTGAGACCACCCTCCTGAACCAGCCCAGTGTCCTGAAGTCTGTTTACTTTCACCCAGAACATTTTTCCATCCACATGATGAAACAGGCAGCCAAGATGATCTGCCTTCATTTATGCCACTTTTCAGGACACTTTGTTAACTGCCAAACTTCAGAATTCATGGATGGAACATTTGTTCCTGTCTGTTTTTACGTTGGCATTACAAACAAAAGGGTTTGCTTTTGTGTCAAGGGCTGTACAGGACATTTTTGTCAATTTAATATGTGTAACATGGACATACAGTCCTCCTCTCCCCATCGTGTGGGCTACTGCATTCCCTTCTATGCCCCCAAATTGTTCAGAAAGCTCTCTCCTTTCCATTGTGGTACAGGACAAACCATCTTCCCTGCAAGATACTCCCCAGGAAACCAAAGCCAAATCCTTCCAACATGATTGGAAATGGGTCTGCAACGAGAATTCAGGGTCTCAGGGGCAAATTAGATTTTTAAATTCTATTTGAGTCTAAGGGAAATACTAGAAGGGTTCTTCTGGCTTCTGACACTATCTCTGTGGGTTTGGCCAATTGTTTAACCTCCCTGAGCCAATTTTCTCAGTCATGAGAAAGATTTGAACTAGACAGTATCTAAGGCCACTTCCAGCTATAGATGTAGGATTCTATCTGAAGAATGGCACAGAGTACGGAAAGAGTGCTTCCCTCCCAACAGATACTCTCACTGCAGAGGCAATGACCATAGGGCTGAGACTGGGGCCCTTTCAGAATTGAAGAGCTCTCTTTAACATCTCCAAGAGCTGTTCCATTCATTTTTACTATGGCTTTTTTTTTAGTACAGTCTCTCTCTGTCGCCCAGGCTGGAGTGCAGTGGGGCAACCTCAGCTCACTGCAAGCTCCACCTCCCGGTTCACGTCCTTCTCCTGCCTCAGCCTCCCGAGTAGCTGGGACTACAGGCACCCGTCACCATGCCTGGCTAACTTGTATTTTTGGTAGAGACGGGGTTTCACCATGTTAGCCAGGATGGTCTCCATCTCTTGACCTCATGATCCTCCCACCTCGGCCTCCCAAAGCACTGGGATTATAGGCATGAGCCACCGTACCCAGCCATGGCTTTTTAAATAGTATTGTGAAGATAGGCTCAAAAATCAGCCCCCCCAAAAACTGTGAAGTCTACAGTCTGTCTCTGTTCTTTGTACACTAGCTTTTAAAATGGCTTGTTCACTTTGTTCCAACACTTCTCCTCTTCGGGGTTCTATCCTATCACCTGTTTTAAGCACTTCAATTCAGGTGCTCATAAGTGACACAAAACGTCATTCCCAAAGGTACTTTCATTAATCCAATGACTCAGAGAAGGACTCCTCTAAGGTAAAACGTTATCCATTCGTTCTTAAAATATTGAGCACCTACTAAATGCACATTGATAAAAATAGGGTACACAAAGTCAAAGGGACATAGTTTCTACTCTCAAAGAGTTTGTAGTTTCACAGGGGGAGTCAGACAAGTGAACAGACAAGTCAACATATTTACAAGAGTGGCTTGTACAAGTTCAAAATGGGATGACCACATGATTTACAGTACAAAGCAGTACATTTTTACAGTCAACAGGTACAATATTAACCAACGTGCCCATAAAAAATGCATAAGCCAAGTCCATCGTAGGCAAACCAGCATCTATGGTCATCCTCGCTAAAGAGAAAATATATTAGGCCTCCTTATGTCCCCATTGAGAGTAGGCCACACATTACTCAGGTAAGACCTAATCCCAGAGAATTAAGGGATGCCTGACACAGAAGTAGCAGCGGTTTGCATTCCTTTTTCAAATGACTGGTGATGATTTTTTGATAAACCATGCTACTTATCTGTTTCTCTCTCTCTTTACTAATAGCTCCCCAGTAGCGGTAGTCATCAGTAGAGTCCTAACATAACAAAAGCACCAGATTTCTAGGTGTCTATTCTATGAGGGAATAACTTGCTTGGTCCCTTATGAGGCTTCTGCTCCTGGGGATCTGTTGGTTTGGGCTCGCTTCTGTTATCTTCAGTGAGCTTAACTATGAAACACTGCCCGTGAAGTTAATCCCAGGGGCCTGGATTATGGGTGTTAATTATCCCTTTTTCTAGATCTTCCATGGTAGCTCCAACATTACAATGAATTCAATACCCTCTCGTAATTGTATAAATTTTCAGTGCAAAAAAAAAAAAAATTGCTTTTCTGCACCATTAGCCCCAGTCCAAGGCTTTTCTACCAGGAAGTCAGGTTCAGGAATTTAAGAAAAAAAAGAAAACCTATTAGCTAAATATATATTTGTAATCAGGGTGCTCGCTCCCCACACTCTATTGCTCAAGATGCTGAATCTCTCACAAGAGTTTATTCCTTTGCCTTATCACTCAACATTCTATTATAAAAATTAGTGTCCTCCAGCACTCCCTGAAAATTTCTCCCCAAAATAACTGCAGCCTAGAGACTTGGGTGGGCCCAAGTAGGCCAAGTCATCTACCAGGCAGAGCTCTCCACACAAGGGCCAACTTCAATCTTCCATCTAGAGGATTAGCCAGACCCGCAGAACAAAACAGAGCACTGTGGCCCGTGACCTACGTCCCTCCACAGTGACATCATCCAGGAAATTCATAGTGTGGGCCTCATCTTGGCTCTTCGGTATCGCACACCACAAACATAAGAACCATATCAACATAGTGCTTAGCTAGCAAGTAACCCCACAACTTAATCAAATAAGTGCCTAATTAGAACTCATCCTCCACCATGAATAAGTGGTAAGATTCAAACTTAAAAAGCCAATAAACACATGAAAACATCAAGAATATATTATTTCATACACATCAAATCGGAAAAAAATTAAGTCTTCCAACATACAAGCTGGCAAGGATGTAGGAAAACAAGATGTCATATGGTAATGATGACAGTATAAATACCTACCAGCAGTTTGGAAAGCAATTTCACATTATCTGGAAAAGTTGAAAATAAATATATCCTTCCACTAAGTAGTTTTGCTTCCAGGTAAATTACCCTAGAGAAACACACACACGTGCCCAAATAGGCTTCTGCACAGTTGGTTGTGGCAATGTTATTTACAATAGTAAATTGTAAGTTATCCAAATGCCATCAATAGAGAATGGATAAACTGGCATAAGTTCATGTAACGGAATACTAGGTCACTGTTAAAGTGAATAAATGAGTAATGACATAGGTGGTAATGTGGATGAAATTGAAAAATACAAAGTTGAGCAAAATAAGAAAACTTATAGTATGTTCATTTCTAAAACTCAATACTGGCCAGGCACGGTGGCTCACACCTGTAACCCTAGCACTTTGGGAAGCCAAGGTGGGCAGATCACTTGAGGTCAGCAGTCTAAGAGCAGCCTGGCCAACCCGGTGAAACCCCATCTGTACTAAATACAAAAATTAGCTGGGAGTGGTGACGCACACCTGTAATCCCAGCTACTCGGAGGCTGAGGCAGGAAAACTTCTGGAACCCGGGAGGCAGAGGTTGCAGTAAGCAGAGATCACACCACTGCACTCTAGCCTGGGTGACAGAGCAAGATTCCGTCTAAAAATAAAAACTAAAAAACTAAAAAACTCAGTGCTATAGAGAGAACACATCCATGTCTAAGTATAACAATCTATGTAAAAAGAATACTAATTTAAAGATAGTGGTTATTGCTAGGGAGGGAGGAAATGAATTATCTATACTATTTTTTAAAGAAAGATCAAATATAATGAAATATTAATATCTGTTAAACCTGGATAGTAGATGCATAAATACTTATAATTTTTGTTTTTGTGTGCAATTAACATTTTTGTAGCTTAAGCAAAACTTATTTCTGAAAAAAACTATCAAGTATTAACTAAACAGATAATTCTATAGGTGAGTAAATCAATACATGATTGAGCACCCTGAATACTGAGGCATGTTACACAAACAACAGAACACATTGCAGCTTCAAACACCATTAGCAAGTATCAAATCTTACGCTACATTTGACGTGAGGAAACTAAGACACCAAGATATTAAGTGACTTCATACAAATAGCCAGAACTGGAACCCAGAACTCAAAACCTGCAGTCAGGACTCTTCTACCATGCCTCGGGTATATATCATCGCCACCTTCATTAGAAATAGATGCAAAGAATTGTACACATTAGAAGTGGTATGGAGAACCAAGAGTTAGGACTGTCCTCAATCGAGATTCATTCCCGGAAGGTTCTCTCAATGTAAAAATAATATGCATAAACTGTCTGAGAAAACTACATAGCAGCTAACTTATACCACAGCTTCACCACAAACCCAGAATAACTTCTTCCAGTTGTCAATTATGGGCAAACACCATGAAAGAAAAAGGTATCCCAAGGAATTGTTGACTAGAGCCCTGCTTATGACCTGGTTGGCAGAAAATCCCCTCCTCATCCTTCTGCAGGACCCTAGCAGGTCAATGCCACCCAATGCCTCTTAAAGCTCATGCATCCTGATCCCCTGGGCAACCTCTAGATGCCCTGATGCAGATAATTCACTGGCAGAATCTGAAGAGAGTGAGCTTTCCCATTTATTTCTGTCATCTTCTCCCTATCTATGTTAGCCATAGTTTCATTTATAAAGTATGTATTATCTGAATTGAAGACTGGGTTTTCCAAGTCCTTTCCAGACCCTGGGCTTTAGCATAATTAATAGCTCATTTTATTGACTGCTCGATAGACAATGTTCTATATACTTTGATTATTAACTCATGTAATCCCCACAAAACCCCTGCGAGGTAGAGAATATAATTGTCATCATTTTAAAGACAAGAAATTACAAGCAGAGACAGACTTAAAAACATTTCCCAGGGTCACACAGCTAATAAAGTGTTGGAAGAGGATTGAAACCTAGGTTATTTGGTTCCCGAGCCTCAACCATCACACACTACACCAAATTCACGTTATTCTTTGAGTACTTCCTCGTTTTTGGAAAACAATTAGAAAAATGGAGACAGTATCTTATTAGTTCACTACCTTTGATTCAGCTACTGTGGAAGTCACAATGGCGGAGAGAGGGCCAAGAAAAGCAACATGGCCCAGGCTCCGGAGCCTATGCCCGCAGATGCAGCATCAAACGAACCACCTGTCCCTCTTCATGGTGACTTTATAATTGTGAAGGGCAGGGACCTGGGTCTGTCTTGCTCACCATATTTCCTCACTACTTAATAAAGAATCAGGCACAAGTGTAGTAAATATTTGTCAAGTGAATCAAAAATGACAAAGTAATGTTCTATACAAGAAAGGAACATGCTGATGTGTCCAGAGTTGGTTCCTTCCAGTGAGTTCGTGGTCTTGCTGACTTCAAGAATGAAGCTGTGAACCTTCACAGTGAGTGTGACAGTTCTTAAAGGTGGCATGGACCCTAAGAGTGAGCAGCAGCAAGATTTATTGCTAAGAACCAGAGCAAAAGAACGCTTCTTCCACAGGATGGAAGGAGATCCCAGCAGGTTGCTGCTGCTGGCTGTAGGGGGGGAGGGGCGGCTTTTACTTCTTTATTTGTCCCCTCCCATATTCCATTTCTGTTCTATCAGAGGGCCCCTTTTTCAATCCTCCCTGTAATTGGCTACTTTTAGACTCGCACCAATTGGTGCATTTTACAGAGCGCCAACTGGTGCACTTTACAATCCTCTTACTAGCTAGAGTGCTGATTGGTGCATTTTACAATCCTCTTGTAAGACAGAAAAATTCTCCAAGCCCCCACTCAACCCAGGAAGTCGAGCTGGGTTCATCTCTCATTGATACTATAGAAAATTGAGGAATGAGGGTAGCCCCCAGAAGTATTTCCAAGGTCTCAAGGGTGTGCTTGAGATGAGGCTGAGAGTGACCTTTGATTCATCCCAAAAAAAGATATGCTTCCATTCCTGAGAGTTCCTCTGGTGGAACTTAAATCTAACATCTGCTAGGAAAGGTCAGTTAAGTTGATATTCAGAAAATCAACTGTTCAACTATTGTTCTGTGCCATGAGATCTTGAGGATCCTCATGAATCCGATCAGGTCTTTGCCTTTCAACATCAAAGAAAATTAAAGGCCTGGCTTGGTGGCTCATGCCTATAATCCCGGCACTTTGGGAGGCCAAGATGGGCCGATCACCTGAGGTCAGGAATTCGAGACCAGCCTGACCAACATGGAGAAACCCCATCCCTACTAAAACTACAAAGTTAGCCAGGCATTGTGGTGCATGCCTGTAATCCCAGCTACTCGGGAGGCTGAGGCAGGACAATCACTTGAACCTGGGAGGCGGAGGTTGTGATGCTCCGAGATCACACCATTGCACTCCAGCCTGCGCAACAAGAGTGAAGCTCTTAAAAAAAAAACAAAAAAAACACACACACAAAACCAATGACAACCAGGAGTGGTGGTGCATGCCTGTGGTCCCAGCTACTCAGGAAACTGAGGCAGGAGAATCTGAGTCCGGGAAGTTGAGGCTGCAGTGAGCCGAGATCCTGCCACCACATTCCAGCCTGGGTGACAGAGATTTGATCAAAAAAAAAAGAAAAAAAAAAGAGACAGAACTAAAAATGGCAGTCAACGTCAATCCCATTAGTCGTGTGAGCCTGTACCAATAAATATTACAAAGCTGGCCTTTAGCAGAGACAAGGATGGCTGCATACACCTCTCAGCCTTGATTGAGATTCAGGTCTTCTCTGCCACATTCTAGAACTTTTATAGTTGGTGTATTTGTGCTTTATAAAGGAATTTATGGCTGAAGAACTTCCAAAACTTTCCTGTGACCCACTTCTACACAGCTGTCTTTGTCACTCTCAGAAGGCATGGGTCCTGATGCTGGTTAGTGATCTCAGCAGCCAGGTCTCTAAGGAAATTCCAGGTTACCCACAAGCATTTCAAGAGTCTTGGAAATTCTCTAATGAACTAAACCAAACATGCAGGGGCACAGTTTTAACAGGGCCAGATAGGCCCCCAGGGCATGGAGGTATGTATTTCACTGGGCCCCTGTGTTTGCAGGGGGTCGGCACGGTAACCTCATGAAGTTTGGGGGCCCTTCTTTGGTGTCCAGCAGCTTTCTCTGAAGGAGAACTGTGTTTGCTTGGTGCTCTCCCATCCTTCGAGGCCTCCAGAAAGCCTTTTTGATTGCTGTTTCGGAGCACACTTCAGAGAGCAAAAGCCAGCAAAAATCTCTTAGATCTTCTGGCCACAAGTCCTATATTCCCCGTCCCTAGCCTGAATGCAAAGCTGAGAGGAGGGGGTCTGTAGGGGAGGAGAGCAGAGTGAGGGACAAGCTTCCTTTGCTGTTGGCTTCATCTCCAACCACAAGAAAATTTTCCACCATTTCCATTATTGCTGGCATGCAGCCACACTGTAGGAAGACAGACTCTCTGTTGAGAGAGGAGCGATGGAGTGTGGTGAGTAAGTCGGTGAAGCAGGCAGGGAGGAAAGGAGAGCAAGCAGGAAAGCAAGGAGAGAGAAGCAAAGATGGCAGAGAGAGGAGAAGGCGCTGCCTATTCGTGGGCAGGGCCAAAATGGCTGGGCAGATCTCTGTGTTGGATGGAGTTAGATCCATACATTTAATCATGAATCATATTGAGCCAATACAAGTTGCCTTAACTACACTGTGAAAGAAATTTCCTTTTAATTTTATGTCATTCAAAGTAAGCTTAATATTCATGAGGGAGAAGGGCTGAGGGACCTCCTGGCTACTGGTTTTATTATTCCAAAAAGATCTGAGTTTTTTCCAGATTTTCCATGATGCAGTTGCTATCTCCCAACCCTGAAAAACAATAAGGACATGTAAATACACTGCCTCGCAGGTACCCAGATTGACTGCGGGACATGTCCATTCTGATTTAATGATACAACATCGGCACACGCTGCCACCACTTACGATCTGCTGAACCTGGAGATGACCTTATCAGACCTTCCCGGCAAAAATACTGTCTAGACGTGGAGGACATAGAGACGCTTTCCCCTATTCCAACATGAACTACAATGTCCGTAAAGTAATGCCATCCTGAGAGTTAAGCTTTAAAATACAATCATAACGGGTCAGAGCAGATATAAAAATTCTGGGACCCTTTGTGTTCCTGGAAAGAAAAATGAGAGGCAGGATAGACAAATGTCCAGGTAATAAAGGGAGGAGGAAATGCCAGGGAACCAAGCATAGCCCCAGACAAGGGAAAGATAGCACACACATCCAGTCACAGGGAAGGAGAATGGCAAGTTAGCAGAGCAAACCAAGGCATCACAAATAGCTCCTTCCTGCCCTGAAGGAATGTTAAAATTTCTTCAGAAGTGGAGTCAGTCTTTTGAAGGGTGAACATCTCTGGGTCTTCTCAATGCAATCCCACCCTAGAAGACATTTCTGGAAAATATTTTAGAACTTTGGTCTTTGATACAATTTCTCTTTGTTTTGATATAGATTCACTTTTGGTAATTTATCTCATATCTATGAAGATCTACATTGTGATTTTTTCTGTGTTTCAAAATTTTTCAATTTAACAAATCATTATCATATAAAGAAGTGCTTAACAAGGCTTGAAAATGTAAATCAGTGCTAATTTTAGCATTATTGCCATTAAGATTTTTCCTTAACCTGGACAACTATTTGTGCTATTTAATCAGGAGAATAGGCCGGGCGTGGTGGCATACTTTGGGAGGCCAAGATGAGAGAGTCACTTGAGCCCAGGAGTTCAAGACCAACCTGAGCAAAATAGTGGGACCCTCTCACTACAAAAAAAACTAAAAAATTAGCAGGGCTTGGTGGCGCATGCCAACAGTCCCAGCTACTAGGGAGGCTGAGGTAGGAGGATCACTTGAGCCCAGGAGGTCAAAGCTGTAGTAAAACTTGATTATGCCGCTGCATATTCACAAAGTGGGACCCTGTCTCTAAATAAATAAATCATCATCATCAGGAGACTTTGTCTTTTGTCTTTTAGCCATCTCATTCATCAGAATTTCCTAATCTCCCCAAAGCCCAGTCCAAGTTTGGGTTAAAGCTCAGGTGAATAAAAGAGAGAAACAGGGTTTAGGCACTTAATATCACCCAGTGGTGCTAGAGACAAGCTTGAAGAATCGTGGTAAATTAAACAAAAGGTACCAGTGCCAGCTCAGTGGGCCAGGGGAATTTTTACGTATCATTAGAGCCTGTCATCTTTTACCTTGGGTCGGTGGACATATATGCACCATTGATAGCCTGTTTAATCATCTACTCTATTCACTTGAATGTAAGAATTCTCTGGCGGGGATGAGCTCAAATAATGGATTTAAACGTAAATAAATGGAAGAATGGTTTAAAAATTCTTAGGACAGTTTGTCTAAAACATATCACCTGTTCATAAATGATAGCAGGTTTCTGCAACGATCAGGGGTCCACGGCCTCTTCCCTCAGCAGGGCACTGTCTACTTGCTGTCAGTGAGAGGTTACTGCCAAGCATGGCACAGGCATCGCTCCAGGTGTGCCTCTCATGGAAGGCCTTATTTCCCCATCAGTACACACCAGAATGAAAGCTCTAGGAGGTTATGCTCCAAGCACATCTGGCTTGTTTACCAGTATATCTGCAGTACCTCGTCCAGCAGTTCATAGTTTGCATTCAATAAATATTCACTGAATAAATGAATGGCTATTTCCAGTTGTCTATCACCAAGTCAGTTTTCAAACATTTCTCAATTCAAGCTTAGAATCTGACCTCCTTCCCTGCCTCCACTCCCCCATCCCCACCAATAATATTCTGCAAGAACGCAAAATTTGAAACTTGCATTGAACTATGTTCCTCTTCTCTGCACTCTATATTGGGTCCTACCAACTTCTTCCTCAATTTATCTTCAATGATTATCTTCTTTGTCTCCCTGCCAATAGCCAAGGCCACGGTACGTACCCCAAGCTTTTAATAGTTTCTCTATTTCTCTCCTTATTTAATACGTCCAGCAAACTGGTACTATACCTACTATACTGAGTTCTAGCAGAGCCTCTTTACTTCCTAGACTACAACGATTTCATGTTTGTGCCCAGGTAAGCACAGACTGCAGGGTACAAAGGAGCAAGTGATGACTAACCCTCCTGCCACTGATACTGAGAAAGTTGCCTCCCCACCCTGAATCTCTGCTGTCTCATCTGTACAATGTGAGGCTTGGGACACTTGGTTTCCAAAGGTACATCCATACTAAGATACCCCTATTAGTATCCTGCCAGCTCCACAATATCTTCTATTAATTCACATTCCTCATCCATCGAAACCATGCACTCACTCCCATGCCATACAGGCAAGTTACCTTCTACTCCAGTCAGGCCTCTTATCCTATAGCCAATAGGCTCAATTTTGCAATTAATCTTGGTTCATCCTACTTTTTTCTCCACGTTTCATACCAAGCTCTGCCCCTTTATCCATATAAATTCCGTGTTTCCTTCGAGATCTCAAGATCTAACTCAATTTTGGCTTCTATGACTCTTCCCTAACTCACCTGTCTATAATGGCATCTACTTTATCCAAGACATTGTAGCAAAGTGTTACATGGTCTTCCCCAAAAGAGACACTTTTACAAAGGAAGGTCTCTGCAGGGAAAAAACAGTCAGCCTCCAAAGGAAGGGAGTAGTACTCAGTTCTCAATCTTTAAAATCATGTGCCTGAGCTGGGCACCGTGGCTCATGCCTCCTAGCACTTCGGGAGGCCGAGGCAGGCAGATCACTTGAGCTCAGCAGTTCGAGATGAGCCTGGGCAACATGGTGAAACCCCCTCTCTAACACAGACATAAAAAATTAGCGGGATATGGTAATGTGCACCTGTGGTCCCAGCTACTCAGAAGGCTTAAGTGGGAGGATCATTTGAGCACAGGAGGCAGAAGTTGCAGTGAGCCATGATTACACCACTACATTCCAGCCTGGGCAACAGAGCCAGACCCCATTTAAAAAAAAGAAAAATCATTTGCCTGCCCAAGTTAAACATTAATAAAACCAGTTTTTACTTATCTATGTTTTAAGTTTACATACAACAAATGATATGAAGAAAAATTTATCCTCTGGTAATTAACATGGAAGAAGTTTCCTTTGCAAGAATAGTGTGTTGCTACAGAAAATAAAGAGGATACTTTGAATGGATGAAACCCCAGAGAATATGGTCAACAATAGATGGATCCATCAGTGCCCTTTAAGGAGGTTACTTCCTATTAACCATAGAACTTTCATTTGACCACTCAAATGAATGAAGTATTCTACTGTAATAAGATACGGAATGAGACTTTGCTGCTGCCTAGAATTTTTGACATTGTGCTAAGCTGAGAGCAATCAAGGAAAGGTAGCCTTACATTCCAAGGAGATGTTAAATACACATTCACATGACTGACTAAAAAACTACAACACTAGCCCCATGATTCTTAGACTGCCTTGTATCTGCAGCTTATTGAAGAGCTCACGGACACATTTGAACACAGAAATTTGGACCTACTTCCCACATACAGAATCACACATGTGCAATCTTGTTTGAAAAACAAAAGAATTAGATTGAAATTAGGTTGTCTCCAAAAAGCCACAGGCCAAATAGAACAGCACACTATTTAAGAACATGTTGTTGGAACTGGATTTAAGTCATGCATCTGCCATTTACCAGCCAGGGAATCTCAGCAAAGTTACTCCATCTTCGTAAGTCTATTTCCTCATCCTTAAAAATGCAGATAATGGCCGGGCACAGTGGCTCACGCCTGTAATCCCAGCACTTTGGGAGGCTGAGGAGTGTGGATCACCTTAGGTTGGGAATTTGAGACCAGCCTGGCCAACATGGTGAAACCATCTCTAATAAAAACACAAAAATTAGCCAGGTGTCACGACGTATACATGTAGTCCCAGCTACACGGGAGGCTGAGGAAGGAGAATTGCTTGAACCCAGAAGGTGGAGGTTACAGTGAGCTGAGATTGTGCCACTGGACTTCGGTCTGGGTGACAGAGCGAGATTTTGTCAAAAAAAAAAAAAATCAAAAAAAATCAAAACACACACACACACACACAAAGCAGATAATCACAGTAGCTATTTCACAAGGTTTTGTGAGAATCAGAAGTAGTGATACTTGTACATGCTTAGCACAGAGCCTGTCCCTGAGTCAATGAATGTGATTTATTATTATATACCAGACATTCAGCCAGCCAGCCCTAGAAACTGGGCTCAGAAAGGCATTTGCTTCTCCATCTAGAACACAAATATTTATTCTTTATATGAAAGATCCTTTTCCTGTTTCATGGGAGATTTTGCATCCCAAGTAAACAACTATAAATCTCAAGTACACATCTGGATTTCAGTGGCTAACAGCGAATACCAATAGAAAGGATGCAGGGATGGTGAAAAACCTGTTTTCCACAGTTCTTCCTAAAATTTTGCAGCTGGTAGAGGCTCCCCAGTGGGAGAATCACCACTGAATTTTACACCCTTCCCTGATTACATCAATAAGCAAAGGTATCTTTCCATTTCTTCATAATTGTCTGTCGTGGGAAAAAAAAAAAGCTAAACAAAAGAGAAAAATCTTAAGAGACACAAGTTGTAGTGTAAAGAGTCACATAAATAAAACTGAGTCAGGAACCATGAGTTCACACAACTTTATTCTTACGAAGATCTCTATAAACATAAATGGTTCTACCGCTGAGGATGACATCATTGAGCGCCTTCCCTGTTAAACACTGAGAGATACTACTGAGCCACACCAATTATATTTTTCCACGTTACCAATAACTTTCCATGTTACCAGAACCACACTTTGCCTGTGTTACAGCACATTCCTCTTGGTGCCTGGAATACATAGGCTCTCTCTTTTCTAACTTTACTGATCTTGGCACAGATGGTTACTGTGACCTTGGATGTCTTAGGGCCCATAATCAAACCAACTGAGTTAATTGGCTTAGACACTCTTAGGAGTGACGCAGCGCCCCCACCTCTGGGATAACACCACTGTATTTCTAAAACTGCTTGTGGGAAATTTACAGGGTCATGGTCATGTTATTTACATGCAAATAGGAAAGAAAATCCATTCCAGCAGGCCACATTCTAACTACAAACACAAGAGGTTATAAATACACAAGAGGAAAACCAGTCTGTTAGCATTATCTCCAAAGGCCTAGGTAAAGGAGCCAACTGCTTAGCCATCACAAAGGACTTGGGCAAAATCCTGTGACCCCTGGCATCAGATATTCTCCTTATGCTAATTTCACAGATAGCGTCTTTTGCCTAACATTTTCATGATTAAGCCAAGGACAGCATAAAATATATGCATTTCTTAGAATTCCATTTGTATTGTAAATCACTTCTCTGTGCTGCTCTGAGGGCAGCAGGAAGTCTCAGACTGGTCTTCAGTCTTCCTCAAGGGCTTTCTCTGACCTCTTTATTAAGAGCAGAAAGTTGCTAGTAAACATTCAACCAACTACACCTCCTCCAAGCTCAAGCTCTCTGTCAAGTTCAGATCTGATGGCTTTAGAGCAATGTTCAAAGTCAGTTCGTCAACCTTTATCCCTAAAGTTAAATTTTTTATTTTAAATAATTTACTTAGTTTGCAAATTTGAGCGGTTTATTAGCCTCCCTGGGAAAATAAGGAAGGAAAGCTTTAATCTCATCATCTTGGGTTATCTGAAAACCACCTGCACTGCTCAATGGGGGAGAAAAGTTGATCCACAGCACCATCTCCTGGTCATTCTTGGGTGTTGCACTGAGCATCAAAAGAAAAGCTGAGCACTTCTGAAGAGTGACTTTCAGGCCATTAAAGCACACCAAGCCATCGATGGTCAATCAACTATACCTAAAATATAAAAGTGTGCATGTGGCCTTCCCAGCAACCCCCAGGATGTTGATTTGTACCAAGTATTAGATTTCATCAGTGTGGCATAAACCCAGATACGCTAAAAGCTAGCAAGAACATGCAGGTTTCAAAGAGAAATTGAAAAAATCCTTTGTAAAAATGCAAAAATACTTCTAGTAGAATACTAAAAGTAAAGTATAAATTATGGCTATAGACTATAAAAAGATGGACATACACATTAGAATAAACACTGGATTACTAGAGAGGGGAGGGAGAGACAACACGTGGGCTGAAAACACGTACCCCTACTGGGTACTCCACTCACAACGTGGGTGCAACATACTCATGTAGCAAATCTGCACATGTGACCCCTGTAGCTAAAAAAAGTTGAAAAAAATTACAAAAAAACAAAAGGGAACATGGAAAAGTGAAAAGAGGGATGTAGAAAGATGGCAACCAAGATGGTTTTTCTCTAATATCACTTAATATTATATATTTTGGGTAACAACGAATGGGGACAGATAGGCAATTAATAAGGTGTTGTTGCAGGAAGTTGTACTCGATATGCAAAAAGGATTTATGCCAGTTCCCCAAATCTCACTTTAACAATGGGTCATAAGCACAGAAAATACTCTCCCATGTAGAACACACCAAGTGTTCCCAATCGCCTTTGGGATCACCACTCGGTTCTGCCCATCAAGCTATCCTTTTTCTCCCCTACATGAGCAGTGAGTCACTTGAGTGAGCACAGCCTTGAAACTGAGGTCATGTCAGAGTTTAATCCAGTATCACTAATGACCAGATCTTTACCTGTCAATCATATAGTACCTTCAACAATTGTTTTCCAAGTCGGTTCACACAGAATCCCTTGGGGAGCTTTTTGAACCTAGGTTTCCAAGCCCTTCTAGTTCTGCCACAGAATCGCTACAGCTGGAAACCAAAAAAACTTCAGGGTCAAATTCTCCCCCAGGTGATTCTAATTGCAATCAGTCTGTAGGCTCACAATTGGAAGCCGCTGGAAGATCACAGCTGTATCTTATTGAAAGGAAAACAATTAAATCCTTGCCAGTCTTGCACTGCTTACAAGAAGTGTGGGGTCAGTTCCAGGTCATCAAAGGTCAGCATTTTTTACTACAAGTTTGGTTACAGTTAAGATATTCTTTTGGGTACATCATTGCCAAATGAAGAAATAGCCCAATTTATATAGTCAGTCCTCCATATCCACGGGTTTCACATCTGAGGATTCAGCCAACAGCAAATCAAAAATATTCCAAAAAAAAGATTAGGAATAGCAATATTAAAATAAAAAAATCAACAGTGTTAACAACTGTTCGCAGAGTATTTACATTGTATTAGGTATTATAAGGAATCTAGAGATTTAAAATATATGGGAGGATTGTATAGCTTATGTGAAAATATGTTATGTTCTATTAGGGACTTGTACATCCTCAAATTTTTGTAACCTTGGGGTAGAGGGTATGCTGAAACCCACCCTCTAGAATACAAAGAGATTACTGTATAATCCATGATTGCTTTCTTTCCAAAACCTTTCTATATGAACTATGAAAGGATCATTTTAATGTTAAACTCTGAACCCAGGAAGAAAATTGTCTTGGATAATGGGGAATGGGGTGCATACCGTTACACAAAGGAGGAACCCCTTGCAGGCTCAAGAACCGTCTGGATGACTTGGGAACATAAATTGTGGCAGTGGGCTACCAAGTTTCTAGTGGAGAAAGACTGGAGACTGGAAACTTAATTAAATGCATCTGCAGCAAATTTGGATGTGAATTAACAATGCCAAAGCTAAGACGGGACTTGAAAGCACGTTTTCTTCAGGGTGACTCAATCTCATTTCCAGGAGAAGGATCCCTATATAGTCCCTTAGTCACAATTAGTCCATCCCCAACCTTTGTCTTTTTCTTGCTCTCACATCCCTCATCAGAGTCCACACATGACAATGTTAAAGCTGACTGTGATGCGTATCCTGACTCCTAGTGCCCTCCATGCACCGGGGAACAAGTCTGCACCCTCAATTTCCCAAGCCCTGAAACACCTAGAATTGGATTTTGTCCACAATGGAAGCTCATAAATGTTAGCTGAATTCTTGAAAGAAGCTGCTGACCGGTTTGGTTCAGGAGCAAGAATGTGTTGCCACTTTGATTAAAACCAGCACTTTAATAGAAAGTACAGTCCCTAATGACAGATTATCCAGAGCTAGAAAAATACTGTTGTCGCCAGTACCTTCAAGAATCCTTTTGGCTGTGATTCCTCAGCCGTGACTGAGGGAGGACTGTGAGCCAGGGTTGGTCTCCCCAGAAATACCTTCTCGCCTGGTCAAGGATTACAGGACGTACCATAGCCTCTAGATTTCCCTCCATCTGCCTGAAATCCTCACCACTTCCCCTTCTGACAACAACAAAAGGCAGTGATGTGCATCGGCGGCAGTTCTGTGAGGGTCCCAGAAGTAAAGAAACCGATTCTAAGAAAATGGAAACCATGGCCTCCTGAAAGCTAGATGTCCTGACAGTCCAGGCGGCTCATGTGATAGGTGATCTATTGAAATTGTCTATGAGTTTTCCTCAGGCTGTTAGGGGAGGACAAGAGGAGGAGGAGGACCATTACATTGAGGGAATACAGAAGGGGGCAAAACAGATAAAGAATTTTCATTACGAGAATTTTTATAACCAAATATACAATTTTTTTGTTTGCCTGTCAATAAAATTGTTTTCCTTGTAATTTACATGTGTCCTGCCAGTCAATTTAACAAAACATCATTTTCATTTTATCCCGTTTACTCCAGAATCTCTGCTAAACTGGAAGCATTTTACTTCAGTCCTGTTCATCAATAAGCACCTACTCTGAGCACCTACTGATTACCATTGATGCTGGGTACCACAACTTAAAAAAAAGAAAAAACAGGTAAGCTGATTCGATTCTAAAGGGCCTTTACCTGTAACTGAGACATGGACTTATGAAATTAACAGTGAGTAAAAAACACCAGACTTACTGTGTGAAGCAGTCAAAATGGGACAGTGTAAGTAGACGTTTAAAGTACTTACATTAAAAGATAATTTTAAGTCATTCATTTCAAAATAATCTCATAAGTTCATACTTAGGAATGCCCTATCCTACAAGCCTGATGGATCTAAAAATTTGATTTATATCAGCTATAAATTAGGGAGAGGTAGCTCTGCTTGTAAAAATAATTTTTTTCTTCTACAAGAGGATTTCTCACAGCTCCTTTGGAATTGGCAACTTGAATTGAAAACAAGTTTTGGTGATAAGAGCACAGCCCCCGAGCCACACAGCCAGGCTCAATATGAGCTCTGTGAGGTTCTAGCTGTGCAACTTTAGACAGGTGACTCAACATCTCTGTGCTTCAGGGTCCTCGTTTGTAAAGAGTAGATAACGACAGTGCCTCCCCATAGACGGGTTACAAAGATTAGATGAGTTCCTGTAATTCAAGTCCTTGGCACCATTCCTGCCCCTCATCTGCCGCGGTAAGTGGGGCATGGCACTGCCAGGCCCAGATGCATAGGAAACACCTGGGCAGGGAGCCAATCTGGTGCTAGATAGAAGTCGTTTTCCCCCAGAGAACTCGTACATGTTTGCATGTCTTTCTGAAAAGCAAGTTATTCCTTTGGGAGATGGAGGAAGACAGCACAAATGCTATAATTTAGCTATGTCTTTTCCCCTTTTTGTCTCAATTCTTAAAACAGAACTTTCTCTGACATCAAATTGATGACAGGCTCTTCCCATCCACTTCAGAGTCAATTCTAGACAGCTAGAAAAAGAAGGAATCCATAGCAAGAAACTCACCGTTCTGATTAGATGCCAGCTTCTTCCCATCAGGCATGAGATGATACTTGATTGACTGGATGGATGGATGGATAATAAATTGCTCCTGGATTGATGCTGAATGATAGTTACATCTAATCTCTGTGCATAGAAAAGCCAAGCCAGCCAGGCACAGTGGCTCACACCTGTAATTCTAGCACTTTGGGAGGCCAAGGTGGGTGGATCACCTGAGGTCAGGAGTTCGAAACCAGCCTGGCCAACATGGTAAAATCCTGTCTCTATTAAAAATACAAAAATTAGCCAGGCGTGGTGGTGGCGCCTGTAATCTCAATTACTTGGAAGGCTGAGGCACGAGAATCACTTGAACCCGGGAGGCAGAGATTGCAGTGAGCCAAGATTGTGCCATTGCACTCCAGGCTGGGCAACAGAGGGAGACTCCACTAAAAAAAAAAAAAAAAAAAAGAAAAGAAAAGCCAAGCCTACTGACATTAGCAGTATCATGTGGTTGAAAAATAACCACCATAATAATTTACATTAGTCTCATTTGTATTGAAATGATGCCAATGTAAAGCCACATGTAAAGATGAATTCAACAAAATCCCAAACCAAATGAAATACTGGTTCAGAGAATATTCTTATGCTGTGATTGTGTCAAGCCTAACAGAATTTAAAAATAATGGCCTAAATAATTCTAAGTGGTTTCACGTAAATAGTTGCAGATAGAGCCCAAAATAAGTATTTTCAAAGATTTTCTGAATATTGTTTCAAATTCAATGTATTCTGGATTTTGATTTCAGTCTCTGGTGCTTGTTGCTTTTATTTTATACACCTTATCTCAGTAAGTTGTCCTTGAAAAAAATAGTAGGAGCCACGTCACCCAGCCTTTAAAAATTTTTTTTTTCAAATAAAAATATGGAAAAGTGTACAGGTCATAAACATAAAATTTTTACAAACTGAATACAACTGTGTAATTAGCACCCAGGTTAAGAAACAGAACTCAGCAGCACCTCAGAAGCCCACTTCATGCCTCTTCTCCCCAAAGCAGCCTCTATCCTGACCCTTAACTACATAGTCCAGTGCATCATTTGGCTCTTGCTGCATAACAAACAATCACAAAACTTCAGTATTTTATCACTCACTCACCCGGGGTGGTTGGGTAGGCAAGTCGATTCATATTGGCTGGGCTCTTGTCAGGTCTGTCCTGCATACCCTGGCCAATGGATGAAATGAGTACTCAGACACAGGTACCCAGTGTAAGAGCAGCTAGGTGACTGCCTGGCTCTCGTGGCCAGACAGCAGCCTGGAGAAGCTGGAGCTGCTTGCTTTTATTCAGTGCAGGCACAATGCCGAAAACCTGGAGTCAACACAATCTGTAGGCAATTAACATTTATTGTTCACCTTCCAGGGAATGACAGGTGTGGGGATGATCAAAGGTCAGTTGCTGGTCAACATAAGTAAACAAGTCTGTTTAAGACAAATTTCCCTACACTCCCTTGTACCTACTCCTTGCCCTCTGCCTCAGGGTTATAGAACAGCTGCCTTCAGCTATTCTACCCCTGGGCTCTGCAGGAGCCTCCAACCTTTCAGAAGGTTTACGTCCTTTCCCTATAGCTTTTCCCACCACTGTGACAGATCCCCCACAGGCTTTCTCTTGCATCTAGGGGGTTGGGAACTGCTTGCCTCCAGCAGGCTAGCCAGAGCATGGCCATGGTGATAGCAGAGAATAAGAGAACAAACAAATAGGCCGGGCGCGGTGGCTCAAGCCTGTAATCCCAGCACTTTGGGAGGCTGAGACGGGCGGATCACGAGGTCAGGAGATCGAGACCATCCTGGTGAACACGGTGAAACCCCGTCTCTACTAAAAATACAAAAACTAGCCGGGCGAGGCGGCGGGCGCCTGTAGTCCCAGCTACTCGGGAGGCTGAGGCAGGAGAATGGCGTAAACCCGGGAGACGGAGCTTGCAGTGAGCTGAGATCCGGCCACTGCACTCCAGTCCGGGCGACAGAGCGAGACTCCGCCTCAAAAAAAAAAAAAAAAAAAAAAGAGAACAAACAAATATACAGGCATCCTCTTTATTCAAGAGAGGGTTTGACAGAGCCAGGATTAGAGTGAGGCTAGTAGAGTGATTGAGGCTAGTAGAGTGAGGCTACTAAATTGAGTCATGCAAGTGCAGGGCCAGCTCCTGTCTTTATTGAAATGTTGACATTTTGTCCACAATGGATTTTTCTTGAATTAATTTTGATTTTTCAAAAACATTGCATTAAATATTATTTTTCTTGATTACTGAGGATTTTGGTGCTTCCTTAATTTTAAGGCTGAGGAAATTGCCTTCATTGTCTCACCACAGTCCTGACCCTGCTGGGGAAATACACTCCACATCTTCAGTGAAAGGAGCTGCAGTCATATGGCAGAGGGCATGGATTGTAAGAGATAAAGAGTTAGAGCTGCTAGTACAATGAATCTACAAATATTAATTTTGGCCATTTTTTATGCTGCGTGCAGTGACTGATGCCTGTAATCCCAGCACTTTGGGAGGTTGAGGCAGGAGGATCACTTGAGTACAGGAGTTTGAGACCAGCCTGGGCAACATAGGGAGATCCCATCTGTACAAAAAAATGTTTTAAAAATATTAGGTGGGTGTGGTGGCATGCTCCAATAGTTCCAGCTACTCAGAAGGCTGAGGTAAGAAGATCCTTGAGCCTGGGAATTTGAGGGTGCAGTGAGCTGTGATTACGCCACTGTACTCCACCCTCGGTGACAGAGTAAGACCTGGTTTGGAGCCATTTTTGTATTTTATATAAATGGAATTGGACAATGCATATTCTCTTGAATCTGGCTTTTTTTTTTTTTTTTTTTTTTTTTTTTGAGACGGAGTCTCGCTCTGTCGCCCGGGCTGGAGTGCAGTGGCCGGATCTCAGCTCACTGCAAGCTCTGCCTCCCGGGTTTACGCCATTCTCCTGCCTCAGCCTCCGCAGTAGCTGGGACTACAGGCGCCCGCCACCTCGCCCGGCTAGATTTTTGTATTTTTTTTAGTAGAGACGGGGTTTCACCGTGTTAGCCAGGATGGACTCGATCTCCTGACCTCGTGATCCGCCCGTCTCGGCCTCCCAAAGTGCTGGGATTACAGGCTTGAGCCACCGCGCCCGGCCTGGCTTCTTTTTCTTAATGTAATATTTGTGAAATGCATCCAGAGTGTTGTAATTGTTAATCATTCATTTTCATTGCTATACAGAATCCCGTTGTACAAAGACACCACAGGGTTGAAGGGCTTTTGGATAGTCACCATTTATAGCTATTAATACCATTGTGTTGAACAATCTAGTATAAATCTCTATTAAATATATGTATGTGTATGTACATTCAGTTTTAATTGTTGTTTAATTGTTCAGTTTTAATTGTTTTAATTGTTGCCAGTTTCCCAACAATTAATTCGTTTAGTTTTATTAAAGTTCTTGGTATGTAGTAGTATGAATCTTCCAGTTTTGATCTTTTTTAAGATAGTTGGGCTATTCTTGGCTCTACATTTCTAAATACATTTTAGAAATAGCTTGTCAATTTCCACAAAAGAAAAAACCTGCTGGGATTTTTATTGGGCTTGTTTTGAATCTGTAGACTAATTTGGGAAGAACTGACATCTTTTCAACATACCTCCATGTCATCTTAAATTTTTCCCCATATCTCATACCTTTGTTATATCTACTTTGAATAAGATAGGTAGCCAATAAATATATAAAATAGGTGGTTAATTAATGTATTACAAGGCTTTAGACTTAATGATATTTTTCAGTCATACTACACATCTGCTATGGTTCCAGTGTCCTCACCAAAACTCTTGTTGAAATTTAATTGCTGTTGTTACAGTTTTGGGAGATGGGGCCTGTAAGAGGTGATGAGATCCTGAGGGCTCTGCCTTTGTGAATAGACTCATGCTGTCATCACAGAAGTGAGTGAGCGATCTTGGGAGTCTGGCCCCCTTTTCCTCCCTCCCTCCCTCTCTGTCTCTGTCTCTCTTTCTCACACTCCCTCTCTTGCCCTTCTGCCTCCCTGCCATAGGATAACCCTCCCCAGAGGACAGCACCATGCTCTTGGACTCCCCAGCCTCCAAAACCATACGCTAAATGAATTTCTCTTCATTATAAATGACCCATTCTGTAGTATTCTGTTACGGCAACAGGAAACCTATTATGACAACCTCTTCCAGACACCTAAATTCATTCTTCTCTCCCATTCCCCTAGGCCTTGCACACGCTCTTCCTTAGTGGGGTAGAATTCCCTCCCTGCCCTCTATCCCTCCTGCCTGACTAAATCTAGTCTTCCTTGACAAGTCTGCTCAAATGTCACTGCTCTGCAGAGTTAGCAAGTCCTCTTTGTTTTCTCCCACTGCATTCCTTCACCTGATTTTAAGTTGCCACGTTGTATCATAATGAGCTGCTCGGGTACCCACTGAACACTTGGGTGCCTACCAGAACCAACCCAGCACTAAGTACATTTGTGTTGGATAAATGAAAATGACCATTCCACTTTTTGCTAGGCTGTTTGGTTCAGGTGTTTTTGTTGGGCTGTTTGTTAGTTGATTTGTTCTGTCTTTGTAGGACTTCATTTGAATTGAAATTGAGTCAAAGAAAAAAAAATGTGTTCCAGTTGGGCAAAGGAGTACCTGTCTATCTGATTGTTGCTTCATTATTTATTTTGATTTGAAAATATTTCTTTATATTAAAACTCTTTACAATATGGATTTGAAGCGGATACATTGTTTGGTCTGGTTCACTTCACAGCTTCTGAGTTAGTTTAGAAGAAAACCATCAACTGATGTTTCCGGTAACGAGTAGCAAGAGAACTCATGAAAAGGCAGGCACACCTCCAGTGACCACTAGGTGGCAGTTTCACTCTCAATATGACCAGATTAACAATGTCCATCCAAGAAGTCTGGGGCAGGCAAGTTGGAGCACAAGGTGAAGCTTAACTAGGCCTTTGGGTGGAAAAATGAAGACCCAAACTCAGCCCTGAAGAAAATTGAATTATGGAAAAAACAGCACATGGAAAATGTAAAGGAATGCCACTAGACATTATTTCACTGAAAGGTTAGCTAAGTTAACCACAGCCACAAAATCAGTAGAGGAAAGATGTGCAGGACCCGAGACAGGCCAGACAGTATTGAAAGGCAAAGGAGTCTCCAGTCTGCCCTCCACGGCTGGAGCCCAGCCCCCTGGGGAAAGGCAGGATGGTTGCAGGCTGGTCACTGCTGAGTCCCTGGTAAGGTCATGGCTGAGCCACTGGTAATGTGCCGGGTGACCAACCTCAGATATCTGTCAGCCAAGACTGCATGGTTCTCCTCTTCTGAGTAACCCCAGAAGGAACCCCTTTATAGTTCCCATTCCAAAGTTGGAAAGGGACTTTTCAAGCTCAAAGTAGGAACGAGGGGCAGGGCTTATCTCTACAGACAGCTGAGGTGGCTCCCATCACAGCAAATCCAGACACTTCATGGGTCCACTCGCAATAGGCCAGCCAGGGCCCCTGGGGAAATTACTTGGACTATTAACCTTAAGGAGGCTGCAGGTCGAAAGCATCAACCGACTTCTATCAGGAGTGTTTTTTTGTTTTTGTTTTTGTTTGTTTTTTTTTTTTTTTAATGACCCAGATTTCTTCTGCCCTAGAATAGGAAAACTGAGGCCCAGAGCAAGCCAGGGACGAAGTAAATCCATCCCACATGACTGAGAAGAGAACCTTCGGGTGGGCCTGAGGACACAAAAGCCCCAAGGAAGTTGTCTTGGCGGTGTCCAGGTTATTACAATATAACACCCAGTCATACGTTTGTGGTAGGGCTTTAACTTTTGCACACGAAGAACCTAAGTAATCGAATTACCTGTTTTCTCTTTCTCTGCTACCAACCCCAGAAAGACTGCAAAGAATAGACACTTGAATCTAAACCAAACTGCCAGGCTCAAAGGACACTGCACCAGCTATGAGGTAATAACCACCACGGGTTACAGGATCTGTGAACGGGATAAGCTCCTTTACTTCCCCCCTGCTGGAGTGTGAGTTATAAAACAGACTAACAAGGAGAGGGAGAGACAAATGTTAAGGAAGAGCTAGTAAGAAGGCACCTGCAGCTTCTCCCCAACATCTTCCACACCACACCGACATCAACCTCCAGGCCTAGTTTGGGTGGGGAAAGGAACCCCCAGAGGATCTGAGAGGAGAGATTGCCATGCACTCCCCCTGGTGGACTTTCCCAGGTAGCAGCCCCCACAGACACATCTGCCACTGGGCGGCAGGAAGACAGGAAGTGGTGAAGGGCGGGGCACAGTCAGGTAGGAGGGGCTGGAAGCCACTTCTGAGCTTCTCTTGGAGTCAAACTTTGTAATGGAGGAGATCCATGCATTTCCTTGGACCCAGCATGGTCTGAAGGCATGAGCTGCAGCTTGCGTCAACTTGCCAGCCCTAAAAGGACTCGTGGAGAAGAGAAGGGAAGCATCTTCTCCTGGGTTCCAATCCCTGAGCTCTTGTTAGTGACCCTGGGTGAGATGTTCACTTGCTCTGAGCCTCAGCTTTCCTCCCTGTAAAATGGGGATAACATTACCTACTTCATATAGTTGTTAGAATTAAAGGAAATAAAATTCATCAAGTTTCTTATACAGAATAGATGATTAATAAATGGAATGGGTCTGGAGCACCTGCCTGGGATGGAGCCCCTGACTGACTTTGAAGCAGCAGGGAGTTCTATGTGCTTCCTAAAAAGGCCAGCCTCTAGCAACACCTATACCAGGGGACGTCAGCAGAAAAGTAAACCCAGGGTGCCAAGAAGCACTTGGGACCAGAGAAAGGATGCCCTTCCCATCGCTAGCACACAGCTAACCATGGAAAAGGACTTCCCTACCACTGGCAACCACCAAGGAAACTAGGGACACCAGAGGCAAGAAAATTATGTTCAGTTACAAAATACATTCCATTTTACAGCCATTTGTATTAATTATCAGTTGCTACTTTAATAAATTACTAAAACTTTAACAGCTTAAAACACACACTGACTATCATTTAGTTCTATGGGCCAGAAGTCCTATGGGTCTCGTAGGACTGAAATCAATGTCTCGGCAGGACAGCATTCCTTAGAGGCAGCTCTCAGGGTGAGTCTTTATCTTGGCTCATTCTGGTCTTGACAGTTCCGTGGGATTGTAAGACTGAGGTCCTTTCTGGTTGCTAACTGGGGTCACCCTGAACTCCTAGAAGACATTTGCTCTGTCCTTATGTAGAGTCCCTACCTCTCAGAACCAGCCACAGGGCATGGAATCCTTCTCTCATGGCCCTCTCTTTGACCCCATTTCCCCTAGATGCATTTCTGTCTCTGACTGCACCCAGGGAAGGCTGTCTGCTTTTTAGGATTAGATTGGGCCCATTTGGATAATCCAGGATAATCTCTTTATCTCAAGATCCTTAACGTTAACCACACTTGCAAAATCTTGTTTGCTATTAAGATAGCATATTCACAGGTTCTGGGAATGAGAATGTGAACATCTTTGGGTCGGCGTGGGGGTGGGCATCTTTCTATCTACCAAACTATTATACACTCACCAGGCATTTATTTACTACCTTAATGGCCAAGTACAGGGCTACGTGCTGATTTGATGTTGCTAGAAGGATCATCAGGCAGGGGAGAAAGTCTAGGATGGGTGTTGCCCGCTACTGGGACATCTGACTTAGAGCTTTGCAGTACTCCAGGGGATGCTGTTGACATAAAATACAGTGTGGATTGTAACTCTCACCTCTCACTCCCTTAACCCTCTTGCCTCCCCAGTCCTTGCCCCTGACTTATACAGGCTGGAGCCCCAGTCTGAAATTGCTGGAGGTGTCTGAGTAAGGTCATTCCAGATCTCTGGGAGGCAGGAGCTAAGCTCACCAGGGGACTGAGATGGTGACCCTGCTAGATCCAGGTTCAGCCATAGCAGAAAAAAACAAACAGAGCAAGGTAGGACTTAAAGCAGTCCAAACAGACCCCTGGAGACAGACACTGCTCCTGCCCTTAGCCTTGCTTCCTGGCCTGGTTTCATGGTCCTTCTGGGGACTAGAGAGGGAAATGCCCAGGTCCTCTTGGCCCCCTTGTAGTTCCATATAAGAATAGAAAACCTGTCACTAACTGAAATCCCTTCCGGCTGAGGTTCCCGGGCCTATATTTTGCAGCTCCAGTGTTCATCAGAGCTGCCAATTGGCTGATGGGTTCTCAACCACAAGGATGGTGAGTCAGCACAGTGGTTGACTCTCAGCAGAGAGGCTGCAGCCTTCAGCAGAGCTCCCGGTGGGGCAGCCTCCTCATCAGCCTGTGCTGTTGTCCTGCCCCTGCGTTTCTTCCAGTCCTGGACATTCCTGACCTGGCTGGCACCCTAGTCACACACACAAGAAGCAATTCAGCCGGCTGAGCACAGTGCTTCCCAAAACCATGGCATAAGAGGTGAAGGATAGACCAGGGAGGAAGTCTTCAGCCCAGTCTGACAAGCACAGGCCAACGTTTGGCCAACAGCAACTCAGGCTCTTTGCTCTAGGCCAGTCTCCAAACATGAGTGTGCTGGTAGGGTGTTCTGCCTTCCCTCCCTCTGCTCTAGAATCCAGATCTGGACGCCAGGTTGTGACAGCTGGGATCCACAGTCCCCATCACAGCATCGCATTCAGGCCAACCAGGCTTCCAGTGGCAGAAGCTGCCACCAGGAATGGGCACCAGTCCTCTCTCAGTTAAAAAGCCTTTGCTTCACACCACAAAACCCAAAGTGCCAGCTGTGGTTGTCACTTCTGCTCCTACCACTTAAAATTTCCTGGCAAGGCAGACTTTTAGAGAATGATTCCCCACCAACATAGCATTCCTTTTTTAAATCTTTCCTGTACCTCTCTTAGGGCTAAGTTACTGATGATAACCCTGAGTGATACGGAACAAGCTGGCAGCAAGGAAGAAACTTGTCAGCAGTGACAAGCTCCAGATGACAGTTAGGTGGCTTGGAAGACAAGTCTTACTCTAAAGAGATCCTGCCCCCATCCCAGCTCTGGATTACTTGGTCTGGTAGGTTTTACAGGGTATGACCCCAGTTTTCTGTTTAAGGACATTGGCCTCCAGGTATGACTAGGAGGGAGTTTTCCTCTCAGGTCTTTCTGCAAAGATCACCATGACAATTACCAGAATAATAAATATCTATAATTACATGCAATCTTTAGCTTTAGTAATAGAGTGTGACATAGAACTCTGCTGCTACTGCTATTGCTACTGCTGCTGCTAATAGTGATGATGATGATAAGGAAGACACAAGATAATTTGACCTTCCTCAGCCTCCGATGGCTGATTACAGGTAGATGTGGCTTCTGAACCAAAGTTATATAATTCGCCTCTTCTTCCTGATCCGCTTTTAGCAAAAGTTCCCTGGGGAGGACCTTGTACCTTCTTGAAGTATCCAACACACAGTCATCTTTATGTTTTCCTACCAAGTTTCCACATTTCTGCCTCAGTGGGTACTACAGTCTGAACCCCAGAAACAATTTAATAGTTCAAACATCAGGCAAGCTATTACATCAAAGGGATTGCAGATTCCCAACCCAGAGTGGAAGAATCCTTGACTCCCTGCACCCCTCCCCCACAATTCTGCTCCACCTCAAAACTGCCTACATCATCTCAACCACCCAACTTTTGGGAAATAGCAGTGCATTCCCTTTTCCTTTTCATTGAGACTAGCCCAGGTCATAGACCCAATCTCTTTACTGGGGACCTAGGCTGACAATTTTGAGCACACAAAATCAGTAGTAAAAACAAAGTCCCACATTGTAGAACATCCTCAACTGAGGAGAGAGCTCATTGGTTGAGAGTGTTTGTAGTATCATGCACTACCCAGCAATGCAGAGAACACGTAGCTCTGTTAGCTCTTCTTGGTTTAGAGTGGAAGACAGCTCTTGGAATGTCGGGAAAAACTTCTATGGCTGTAATGGAAATAAAGATTCATAGTTTTTAAATAACGGAATCACAATGAATCAGACCACGGTGACATTAAACTGGATGTCTCTGTCCTTAAAGTTGAAGGTGAGATGGTTTCAGGCAAGCAGGTAATGCCATCACTGGGAGAGCCTCATGTGTTCTGGGAAGACAAGGCTTCCAGCACAGAACATCTGGTAACTTCCCAACTGTTACACTATCTTTTAGGAAGCCTTAACATAAGTGTCCAGTCATGTCCTGGAATTGGCCTAAGTTCCACGTGTGCTGTTAAAATGAACTTGGACCCTACTCTGCTCTACTCCAGCCCACCAACCTTCTCGCTGTTCTTCCAACACCCCAAGTTTATTTCTACCTTGGAGGCCTTACTCACTGTTGCCTCTGTCTGAAACATTCCTCCTCCAGCTTCTTTGTGGCTGGGCCCCTCTCACTGTTCAGGCCTCAGTTCAAATGTCTCCCCTTAGAGGTGATGATGCCCGATGCCCCCTCTGGAGTAGCCCACCCACCCCAAGGGTTCACTATCCCACCTTCCCCTCTTATTTTCTTATCATTGTCTGACTTGATGTTAGGTCTGGTTTGCTTATTGTTTACTTTCTGGTGTCACCCTACACAAGTGTGAGCTCCATGGGAGCAGGGCCCTTGCCAATTTTGTTCACTGCTGTGTTCTCAAGGTTCAGGTGGTATCTGGCACGTGGTGGGCAGCGAATGCAGTGTGGAAACACATATTCAGACATACATGTTTGATGGGCTGGGAATCCCCAGAGGAGGTCAAATTGGGGGGAGAAAGACAAAAAACTGGACTCTGGGGGAAAATCCCAAGGGATCAAGGGCTCTGATGGAGAGGGCAGGACCAGGCAGCCAGGCTCGAGTCTCCGATGTACATGACTGTGTTACGTCATTCCCTCCCCACCCAGGGAAAAAGAGCACTGATGTGTAAAATAACTACGGCCCTGCAAGCCCGTGATAGAAACCCTTTGGAGAAATCTTATTTTCAGAGAGCTTCCATGAAAACCTCTGAGAACCAAGACACTGGGTTCCGGCCCCAAGAGTAACTATTAGGGAGTCCAGGACAAGAGGGCCAGAAAAGCTGCCTGGTTTTCCTCCCCTTGCTGGATAGTGAGATATAAAGCCAGTTGGAGATGAAGGGGATAAAACATATATTTACTTAGTTATTTGGCCATGTCAGGGTATGTTTGCTTTATTGTATATATTTAAGGTGTACAACATGATATTTTGATACACACAGTGAAATAATTACTACAGTCAAGTCAATTAACATATCATCATCTCAGAGTTACCTTTTTTAGGGTGTGTGGTAAGAACACCTAAAATCTACTCTCTAAGCAAATTTCCAGTACAGATGGTCCTTGACTTAATGACGGTTTGACTTAAGATGTTTCAGCATTATGACAGTGTGAAAGTAATATACATTCAGCATGCTTCAATAAGGCTACGTCAGAGAAGCATCTGTATATAATATAATGTTATATAGTCCTTGTGCCGTGCATTAGATTTCAAGACTTATTCATCCTACATAACTGCAACTTTGTACCCTTTGACCTACATCTCCCCCTGGTCCCTTTGGTGACTGCCAACCTACTCTCTGTTTTGATTATTTTTGGATTCCTCATATATGAGATATCATATGATATTTGTTGTTCTGTGTCTGGTACCTTTCACTTAACATAATATCCTCCAGGTTAATCCATGTTTTCACAAATGGCAGGATTTCTTCCTTTTTAAGGCTAAATAATATTCCATTGCGTGTCACACACACACACACGCCACATTTTCTTTATCCAGTCATCTGTCAATGGACATTTACATTGTTTTCATATCTTAACTACTGTGAATGATGCTGCTTTAGAAGCACAGTGAGAAGTCACCTGGAACCTTCTCCCTGCCACCACCCGACCCCAAGGCCTTGTCCTGAGTCAGAAAGAGGGAAGCCCCAGAAGAGAAAAAAAAAAAAAGGGTGGGGGAAAGACAAAATGGTATCTCTGTGAACTCTGGAGATCTGAGAAACAGCTAAGATTGAATTCTCCCTGACCCATTCCAGAGTTTTCTGAGCTGCAACCCCTGCAGGCATACCTTGCAAGTCACATATTATCATTCCTATTTTCCAGGCAAAAAAGTAAAGACTCAAATTATAGTTGGCTGGTTATAGAAACGTGCTTGTCTGACTGCCGGATTACCATCCCTCTGGACCTCCTGCCAGTATTAGAGCCCTAATTTTTAAAGGCACCAGGTGGGCCGTGCTCAGGGAAGGCTGAGCCGCTTGCCACCAAGGTAAGGGAATGTGATTAAACTACACCAGTGGTCTCAGCACTGGCTGCCCATTAGAACCATCCCAGTCTAGTTAAATCAGCTTATCCGGAGTAAGTCTAGGCCTCAGTCGTTTTATAAAGCTCCCCAGTGATTCAGAAGTGCAGCCAGGACTGGGATGGCCCAACCTAAACTACTCACGACAATTTCCATTCTCATTAGCATGGAGGGAGAGTGTTCTGCAGGGTTCTGGGAAAGCAAAATTCCTTTCTTTGAAACACAAACATATAGTGTTGATGAAACAGGCTGTGCTGCACCCCGAGGTGATGCCTAGAACTGTGGATACCATCTGGAGAACAAAAGCCAGCACACTAAAGTCGGCAAGGGAAAAAGAAGGGGAAAGCCCAGCTACTTAAGATATTACTGGACCGAGCTCGCTCGGTGGCTCACGCCTATAATCCCAGCACTTTTCAAGGCCGAGGCAGGCAGATCACCTGAGGTCAGGAATTCAAGACCAGCCTAGCCAACATGGTGAAACCCCATCTCTACTAAAAAGATACAAAAATTAGCCGTGTGTGGTGGCAGGCACCTGTAATCCCAGCTACCCAGGAGACTGAGACAGGAGAATCTCTTGAACCCAGGAGGCAGAGGTTGCAGTGAGCTGAGATCCTGCCACTGCACTCCAGCCTGGGCGACAGAGCAAGACTGTCTTAAAAAAAAAAAAAAAAAAAAAGATATTATTGAACAGATGAATTACCCAACCCTGAAACTGCTCCCCTGGACTTTCTATGTTAAGTGAGTTAACAGTTTGATGTGGCCGGTTTTTGTTCGATTTTTTTATTACTTGAAGCTGAGAGCATTCTATGTGATATAATCATACAGAAAGCAGCAGAGCTGAAAGTCAAACCAAGTTCAACTCTGAGGCAGCCAATAGAAGCTAAGAGTGAGGAGAGACCAACAGATAAGTGGGAGTTATTTGAATCAGATCAGCGGGTTTCTAGATTGTTTTCAACTATTAAAGGTAGTTTGTTAAGGTTATGAAATGGTATCTTGATTTTTTTTTTCCTATTCATCAGAATCCCTACATGAAAAAGAAGAACATCATCTAGTAATTAATTGCCAGGTTCAAAAATACAAAACTGGAGAAGAAGACCAGGTTTGAAATTTGGAAGGTGGTTGAAATTAACAGCTAAACATAAGAATCAGGATTGTCTTGGGTTTCAGTAAAACATCTAGTAAATTTATTCGTTTAGTCAATAACCTCAGTGACCAATGAGTCAAACCAGTTTTTCAGTCCAGTAATTTTTCATTCAGGGCCTCCAAATTAAATGTTAGAAAGGCTGCTTTCTAACATTCACTCATTATAATATAATCAAATCAGTGAAAAATCAGCCACCAGAAATAAAACTGCCTCTTGGAAGGTTCTTATACTTATCTGTACCACCATATTCCAACACGCAGCTTAAGGAAAGGGGTCTGTGCCTTTCAGTTCACAAGCAACCTTGAGAAGGCTAGAAATTTCCACAGCAGTACCAATGAACTGCCTGAAGGTGGCGCTCAAGGGTGATAGTAACGGAGCTTCGGATCTGGCAATTTCAGCGTTTGCAAGAAGTCAAGCCAGTTTTTCTTTTCCTCCTGATAAAGCTAATTGCCTTGCATTAACGCACAGCATAAGACTTCGCAGCACAAAAAGAATAACGGAATTATAAAAGGTATAATTTGGAGGCTTTGTCAAGAGCTGTGATGAGCATATCCTAATAGGTATAAATGTTCTGAAGTACTAATGCTCTGTGAAGAGGGGTTTCTGAAGGAGGAACAATGCCTGCATTAGTGCTCAGGCTCTGGAGAGGAAAAAGCTTTTTGGTCTGCAATTACTGGTCTCCTATTCTTTACTTTGGAACACATCTACTTGATGGTTGCTATTTTTTTCAGGCACACTTCCCCCCTCTTGTTTCACATGTACATTCACATGAGTAAAATATTGCTTTTTACACTTTCCTGGGTATTGAAGTTGCTGTCTGATGGAGAGGCTTAGATCCTCACCTTGAAGTGGCTTCCCCTAACACTGGGTCTGCGAAGCTCCCAAGTGCAAAACATGCTCATCTAGACAATACCATAAGGCCACCGACTTTGGATTTTCTGCCCTACTTCCTGAGCCTGCATCTCTGACTATTCTTTGCTTTGAAGTCCTATAAAAGTATGCACTCTTGCTTCCCTGTAGAGTAAGCTGCTCCTAGAATAGGAACTGCTAACACTTTCTCTTTTATTGCCTTGGCAGTAGCAGACCTCCTACCTCCCAATTCCATATCGCCACCACCCCCCGAGCTCCAGTACTTTCCCACCTTGGGCTAGGACCAGCATGAACATCTCCCTGGCACATCCCCTTGCATTTAGAAGGCCCCAGCCCCTGACCTAAGGTTGCCCCAGTTCTTGGCTTGCTCTCTTGAAGATCAGGTTAAATCCTACTGAGAAGAGAGAAAGAAATTAAAGTTTATCTTACCTAAGGAGAAAATTCTTTCTGATCCCTATACCTTCAAAGACCCTCCTCCGGGCTGAACTGTGAATGCTGAAAGGCAGTTAGGATGGGAGCTGATAGAAATGGATTGCCAGGTAGCCTTGGTTAGTCTCATGTTTTTTGTGGCTTCTAAAGCCTCATCTCCTATTAGCAGGAAGACCTGGCCTCCATATACTCTCCCTTCCCGAGTCTAATAGCCTGGCCTGACTTCCTACCACCTGCCTCTTGAGGTTTCTTTCCCCCAGAACTGCCTCCAGAAGGAAGTAGGCCAAAAAGGGGAAAATCGAAAGTCTGACTTGAGGGTATGAGCCACCAACGGGGCCTGAGAAAACAAAATTACTTTGGTAGAGGAGTACGTTGTCCCTCCTCAGGACAGAGCTTGTTCCCTTCATCCACATGCATGTTTTCAGTTAGACGGATGGAAACACAATCTCCAATATCTCTTTCTTTCTGACCAGTACATGTTACCCAGACTAACCACAGGTCATTGAAAGGGTTCAACTGAATGCAATAATCACATCTTTATTCTGTGGAATGGCTCACAGTGCCCCATCCATAGGCAACTTCACAGCAAGAGGGAGGGCTGGCATAGCCTCATACCTGCTGCCAGAACACAGGGACGTGTAATAGTTTTCCTTACCTTTGCATTTGAAATCCTGCTGTTGTAATCACCCAATGGGGTTCATTTTGCCCACTGCCCAGACAGGCCGATTATCAAGACAACAAACTGTTTCTGCAATAGAGAAACAATTTAATTCATGTACAGCCGGCTGAATGGGAGATCAGAGTTTTATTATTACTCAAAACAGTCACTCCCAAAATTTGGAGCCTGGGGTTTTTTAAAGGATAATTTGGTGGGTAGGGAGCCATGTAGTAGGGAGAGCTGACTGGTGGGGTCTGAGATGAAATCATAGGGCGTCAAAGCTGTCCTCTTGTGCTGAGTCATTTCCTGGGTGGGGGCCACAAGACCAGATGAGGCAGTGTATTGATCTGAGTAGCACCAGCTGATCCATCGAGTGCAGGATCTGAAAATGATCTTGAGCACCAATCTGAGGTTTTATAGTAGTGATGTTATCCATAGGAGCAATTGGTAAGGTTTAGAGTCTTGTGGCCTCTAGCTAGCTACATGACTCCTATGCCATCATTTCTAATCTTGTGGCTAATTTGTTAGTCCTACAAAGATATTCTGGTCCCCTGGCAAGAAGAGGGTTCATTTTGGCAAAGGGCTGCTATCATCTTTGTTTCAAAGTTAAACTATAAACTAGGTTCCTCCCAAAGTTAGTTCAGCCTATGTCCAGGAATGAACAAGGACAGCTTGGAGGTTAGGTGCAAGATGGAGTCAGGTAGGTCAGATCTCTTTCACTGTCTTAATTTTCTTTCTGTTATCATTTTTGCAAAGGTGGTCTCACTGTTTTCTCCAAAAGTCTTCCAGTCAAACCCAGGAGGTAAGTAAGGCACAGAAGACCTACAGCTTAGAGCACCCATGCAGCTGTGCCCACCTCCCCACATTGGACAGCCCACAGCACTAGCTGCAGTTCTCCTGATCCTCACTAGAGTAGATCTTGACATATTTGTCCTTCCCAAATGTACTTGGAGTTACCTAACATGCGTTAGGCCCAGCCATGCTTATGGTATTGCTCAGCTCCCTCCCACCAAGCAACTATAATGGTTGATGCCTTCTGGGTTCTTCCTGTTCAGAGGGCTTTATGCATCATCTCAAGTCATCTTCACAATACTCCCAGACGACAGTGCTGCTAGCGTTCCCATCTCACAGATGAGGACACTGCAGTGCAAAGAGGCCACACAATGTCCCAAGCAAATAAGTACCATGGTAAGTTATGCGTAAAGCACATGGAACACTGGTAAAAGAGTAAGTTAATTAAAAAAAAAAAATAGTCATAACTCACGCTTACTGAGTTCTGTTTATCAAGCCCTGCGCCAAGTGCTGCGTGAACTCTGTTTCCTTAAATCCTCGTGTCGGCTGGTGTGGAAATTACATCGGAAGCATGGGCAGGCTCTGCTATCAAGGAGAGTGACCACATTTAAAAAGGCACTATCTTTTGACCTTCTGTTCTATTATCTCTTGCTCTGACTGCTAATGTTTCAAACACAGGTTGAACAGAACCAGTTTTCCCACTGCTTCCTCGAACGTCCTCTCATTCTTCACAACCATCGGGTCTGGGATAACAGGTGTGCTCCCTGTTCTTCCCTCCCAGAACCTCCAGCTGTGCCACTGGGAATTATTATTCCCAACTTAGAAACGAGGGAAGGAAGTTCAGATAAGCTAAGTAACTTGCGCGAGTTCATTCAGCTTTCAAGGGAACAAGTCATGGTGAGGAAAGGGAGGTATAAACCCAATGCCTGGCTCCAGAACAAACAAGGAAGATTAGGGCATCTCAGGCAAAGGAAACAGCTCGGACAGAAGTATGAACAAATGTTTTTGATTAAGAGCTCCAGATGAATGTGTACAGTGGAGTACAGGGCACTTGGTGGGCAGCAGTTGGGTAGCAAAGGAATTTTTATGTTGTAGGGGAGGAAAAAACTTTTCCTCTCCTCTCTCCCATTCAGTCTCTGTGGGGTCTGCAGATTAAACTGACAAAAGACAGATGAGTAAGACAAAAAAAAGAGTTTATTTACATCTGCAACGGAGAGATTCAGTGACGAGTAACTCACCCCAATAGACAGCGATAATGGGTTTATATACCAAACTGAGCTAGGGGACTGGGGAGGAGTGTCAGGGCTTCAATGAGAAGGTATAGAAGGTTCTATCAGGCTTTTTGATGTGAATAGAATGGGCAGTCTATCTCCCTGGCAGCTGAATCCACAGGGAAGACCTCAAGGGAGGGCTACTGACAGCTGTATTTTCTGAGAGGTTCTGCTTTACAGCCTTTAGAGAAGTTCTGATAATAATTTCCTTCTGCCTCTTTCTTCTTTAGCTAAAGAAGCTCTGGCATTAAAAGTAATGGCAAAAACCGCAATGGCTTTTGCACCAACCTAATAATCTCCATACCAATTGTAGGGATTTTGAGTGGTTCCCCACCATGCCATGCCAAAGCATGGCTCTTTATCCTTCAGCCAGAGCTTTTTAAAGCAGTGCTTTCATATGACTAGTTCTACATATCACAAAGACCTTTGACCAGGATATTGCAAAATAATTTAATGGATTTAGTTAATTAGCAAAACCGACAAGGAAGGATAACAGCACTATTATCCCGCTTATGTGAATAAGGAAACCAAGGCAGAGCAGTCAAATGATGTGCGAAGGATTGTGGATTATTAGTCACAAAGCAAAAACCTTGTGCCCGGGTCTTCCAAATCCTGGTCCTGAACTCTGTCCCTAACAGCGACACAACGTTTGACTCCAAGAAAGCTGCCAGTCGGCGCACACTTAGTCCTGTGCTAAAACACAGGAAGAGCTCCAAGCCCCAGTTACCCCCACGCTTGCCACATTCAGGGCCTACTTGAGCTGCATTACTTATGTGCTGTCTCTTCCACAGGTTAGCAGAAAAATACCCGCCACTCTCAGTATCTTTTGTGTTTGTAGCTGCAAATATTTATTCACAAAGCAAGAAAGAAAATTCAGAGCCCAGCTGACTTTGTCATCCTATGAGCCTCTGCACTGCCTGTTGTACTTTCCCTCTCCAGGTCAGGGCAAAAAATAATTAATCTTCAGCAAACTGAGTGACTGCATTTCAACAAGTTTAAAGCATCTCATTGAAGAAAATACACCTCAGTCTGGTTTGAGATCCTCGGCAGACTTGGTTACCCTATCATGTTGGGTAAATCTTTTGAAGAATTCTAAGAACCTCGTCACAGGAAAGGGTGGCTTAGGGGCCTCTAGCTGTTCTCTGGGCTCCTTTGAGTTCAGAGTTTTGATGTTAGGCGGGGCCAAGAAAAGTTGTTTGCAGGGAGGGAGGAGGATGGGAGGAGCGGCAACCATGGGCCAGAAGAATCAGTCACATAAAACCTTGGCTAGCCAAGTATATGACTTCTGAGGACACAGGGCCCCTTCTTCATAGACGGCTATGTCCCCAGCCCCCAGCACGGCACAATAAATAAATTTTAATATAGTTCAAATATATTGCTGACTTAGCAATGAAGAAAATAGGAAGAGGCAACTCAGCCAGGACCCTGGAGACAGTGGCCTAGGGAGGAGTCCTGGTCTCAGCCCCCCAGCTACATGACCTTGGGCAAGTTATAGAACTTCCCTAAGCCCATTTCTGCTCTGTAAAATGGGGGTCATAGGAACATCTACCTAACAGATATTGGGGCCAAGGGGAAACTTCCCCATCACCTTCTGATGTTTCACTGGAACTGCTGACAAAAGCTGATTAATAGGAGACAAGGTAGACACATGTATTTGATCATAGTTTTACATGACACGGGAACTTTCAGCATGAAGACCCAAAGATACAGGGGAAACTGTCTATTTTATGCTTATGTTCAACAAAGTATGGATAGAAAGGGTCTGATCTAACACTGAGACTGGGAAAGCCCAGCGCTGTCCATCTCAATTCTTCTTGGTCTCTTGTGCAGCGTTTCTTCCTACTGGGTGTGGGACAGGACCCTCTCTGGCAAGGGGGTCTTATGACCTACAGTCAAACAAGGCAGGTCAGATAATTTCTTCATGGCCAGTTTTTACACAGAAAGACAGGAGGAAAGTTAAAGTAATATTTTTAGGTTATGGCTGACTTGGGGGAAAAGGATTCTGGCTTCTGTTACCCACTTTGAGGAAAGGGGATTCTAGTTTCTATGGTTAGCCTTGGGAGAGAATGAGAAGCCAGAGATAAGAGAGCAGGAGAAAGCCAGAGAGAAACTGTTGCTTCTGAGGCCTTCATTTTGGGGCATTGTTTTCTAAGACCCTACACACAGTACCCATAAGAACTGAAGGAGAAACCTCATAGAAACACTTAACCTGGTGTCTGCCACCTACCAAGTGCCCAATACGTGTTAGTTATTATTAATTAAAAATTCAAGATTGTCCTCCCTGATCCCAGAAAGTCTGTCGTCTCAGTGAACTTTCACGGGTTTTTTTTTTCTTTCTTATTCCTAGAAATGGTATTTGCAAGATGTGTGTATTTGTAAATCTTTGTTCACCACCAAACAAACCAAAACCATTTCCTCATCCAGTTCATCAGTTCCTCATAAACAAAGCACAACTTCTCAGCCAAAAGTTTGTCATCAAAGCTTGCTTTCTTCATTGTTTAACTCAGTTGTGTTTTGTTTCTTATTTTCTGGGAAATGTTGTTGTCCTCAGGTTCCTCTTCCCCAGAGCCAGCAGCCAGGCACCACTGTTTCCATCTCGCTAAGCACATCATGGACATCCTGTGGAGATAATGGATTCCAGAGAGCAAGGGGCCACTTACATGGAAGAGCCCGGAGTCTCTGGGTAAAGGGTGACAGTGCAGAAACCTCACTAATGCACTCTTTCCATTACCATTCTGCAATTTTTCCTGTCTCCCACTATTACCTTCGATTAAGCTTTCCTCTTTAAAACCGTTCATCTGCCCGGGGTCATTGTCTTTCATCTGGCCCAGCAGTCGGCAGCCAGAGATGGCCCTGACACTTCTCGGAAACCTCAATGTCTGGGGCCGGATACATTTCTAGAAGCCTCCTTAACATGGTTCTTTACGTTGAACGTTTTCAGCTTTAACAAAAGCCACATGAACACGGGTCTGGAAAAGGTGATACACTTGAAGAAAAAGAAAAAAAAAAGTCACTGGCTTTATTTGTGTTCTGTTCCCTGGAGGTGGGCAGGCCAGAGTGGAGGTAGACCAGTGAATTGGTTTGTTTTACAACGGATTTCGCAGCTATGGGCAGATTCTTGAATTTTCTTTGGTGTGTCATTTTAACTCATTTTGTGTCCTGACAACTCTGAAAACCCGGACTACTCCAGTAGCTCTTTCACCAGCCACACCCGAGAAGAGAGAAACTGAGGTGGGCCAGAACTGATAGGAAAGCTATGCTATGACCCCAAGAGAATCTCACTCTGGAGCACTTGTCTACCAAAATGTTGGAAAATCTTTTATTTTCTAACGCTCTGCTTCACTTCCCCACACTCCTGCTTGCATCTTCCAGAAATAATTGAAATCCTGGTCCTTAGTCTCTACATCATTTAAAAGTGTCTGCTCCTGTAATATCTGTGTGCTGCCACCAGATGGCACCAAAAGTCACAACTCTATTGGTATACTATGTGCCAGGCACCTTGCTAGGCATTAAGAATCCAGTAGTGAACAAAAAAGACAGGGACCCAACCTCTCTGAGTCAAGCAGGAAGGCAGACATTAAACAAAATATTATAAATATTTGAATGGCAATGCTGAGAGAAAGTGCCCAGAGGCTAATCCTGGGAGCGAGCAGAGACAGCAAAGTTCACACATATTCTATGGCCTTCCCCACATTGTCCAGCCACCTTGCAGTTAGGCAAGGCCTTGTGACCATTGAGGCCAATGAGATGTGAATGAAAATCATATGTGACCCCTTAGAGCCAAGGTAGAGAAAAGTGAGTATAATTTCTCTATGCTTGTCTCTTCCTTTGCTGTGGTAGCTGGTAGCATGATGGGTGGCAGAGCCTCTGTTAGCCTGAATCCCTGAGTAAGTATGTGGAGGACAGCCATCACAGAGCCATCACTAACCCCATGCTACTTGACCCCAATCCTCCACAGCTCGTGTTGGATAGGTAGCATAAGTTTTATTGAATTAAGCCATAAAGAGTTGGGGGTTGTTTCTGCAGGTATGTCAGTCTGCCTAAGGACTAACTTTGTAGCTGCAGCGATGGAACTAAGAGTGGAGTCTTTCTCCTCTAAGTGAGTGGGCCTTTGCATAAGCAGCACAGACAGATGAGGGATGGAGGAAACAGAAGCAAGCTGCATTGCCACCACCTATCCTCCTGAGACCAGTGAGAAGGAGGGGACTTCCTAACCAAAGAAGCTAGGAAAGCCAACAGGGTCTTAAGCATTTCAAGCAGCATACTGAGCACGTGGTAACAGACCAAAAGGGTATGATTATTCCAGCAGATCCAGGTTCTGGCCAGGGGAGAGCAGAGCCTGATGTAGCTGATCTCAGTAGGGGTAGCTTGTAGACTTGTCCCAGGCTGCCCACAGATACGGCCCTGGGGCATCTCTACTTATAACAGCCACAAACATAATGAAAAAAAAAAAAATAGGTAGGTAGCCGTGGGGTTAGTGGGGCACCAATTACCCCATAAATCAATTTGCTTGTGTGTGTGTGTGGAGTGGGGGTTGCGGGAGCTTCTGATTTTGATATAATTTCAAACAAGAGAAAAAAATGGAAGAATCGTAGAAAGAACTTCCACATACAATACGCTTCATCAAGGTTAATAGTCCATTTTAAAAGTTACTAAAAACCAAGTAATCTCTTTCATACCCAACCTAGCTATAATGCCTAACCCAAACTTCCATATTAAAATTTCATGAGTCAGCTTTATATATAAGATTTGCAAAATATGACAGAGTACTGATATGGTTTGGGTGTGTCCCAACCCAAATCTCAACTTGAATTGTATCTCCCAGAGTTTCCACATGTTGTGGGAGGGACCTAGGGGGAGGTAATTGAATCATGGGGTAATTGAATCTTTCCCGTGATATTCTCAGGACAGTGAATAAGTCTCACGAGATCTGATGGACTTATCAGGGGGTTCCACTCTTGCTTCTTCCTCATTTTCTCTTGCCACCACCATGTAAGAAGTACCTTTCGCCTCCTGCCATGATTCTGAGGCCTCCCCAGCCATGTGGAACTGTAAGTCCAATTAAACCTCTTTTTCTTCCTAGTTTCAGGTATGTCTTTATTAGCAGTGTGAAAAAGGACCAATACAAGTACCCTTAATGTATAGTTATTTTATATTTAAAAAAAAAGTAACACTCATTAGAAAAATAGGCAAAGGCCATAAGTAGCCATTTGAAAAAAGGAACAGAATGGACAAAATTATGAAAAATTCAATCCCTCTAGTAATAAATATAAATTAAAACCTCATTTTCCACCTAGCAGACTAACAAGGGTTTATATATATGATTGTACTTTTGTTGGCGATAGTATGAGAAAATGGCACTTGCATACATAAGTGCTATTTCTGGAAATTGGTGCAATGAATGATGTAATTGGCTTCCCTGGCAACAAATATCAAAAAAATTTTTTATTAATGCACTTGCCTTTTAGCACAGCAATCTTAATTCTAGGAAGGTATCTGAGGGAACAGGCAAACAAATGTCCCTGACCCACCCCAAGAAGAAGTGTATCTATTGGCTGGGCGTGGTGGCTCACACCTGTAATCCCAGCACTTTGCAAGGCCGAGATGGGCAGATCACAAGGCCAGGAGATCGAGATCATCCTAGGTAACACGGTGAAACCCCCTCTCCACTAAAAATACCAAAAATTAGCCCAGCATGGTGGTGGGCGCCTGCAGTCCCAGCTACTCAGGAGGCTGAGGCAGCAGAATGGCGTGAACCTGGGAGGCGGAGCTTGCAGTGAGCCGAGATCGCACCACTGCACTCCAGCCTGGGCGACAGAGCGAAACTCCGTCTCAAAAAAAAAAAAAAAAAAAAAAAAAAACCAGAAGTGAATCCATCACAACATTATCAAAAAAAAAACAAAAACAAAAACAAACAAACAAACAAAAAACAGAATGAAGAAACTTTGGTCAATTAAATGATGGTGTTTTGTACAAAGCACTAACACCACCTACGTAGCACTTATAGAATGCCAGGCTCTGTTCTTAACTTTTTGCATTTATTAACTTATCTAGGCCTCCCAATAGATAGGTACTACAATTACTGTCAGCATTTCACAGATGATGAAACTGAGGAACAGAGAGGTTCGCTAACCAGGTCATAAAGCTAGTCAATGCAGAACTAATATCTGCATCTAGGCGGTCTGGGCTGAGTCAGCTCTCTTAGACATACATTACACAACCTTTCATTGGATGTGTAAGCCTCTCTCTGCAGCTACTAAAATGACAAAGTAGATTGTATTCACTGTCATGAAAAATGTTCATAAGATATGCATGAGAAAAGTCGATTATGAAACATTAAGTACGGTATGCAACCATCATTTTAAAAGGAATTATATATACATGAGTATAAGAATATATAAAAAATGGCCAGGCACGGTGGCTCATGCCTGACATCCCAGCACTTTGTGAGGTTGAGGTGGGCGGATCACGAGCTCAGGAGTTCGAGACCAGCCTGACCAACATGGTGAAACCCCATCTCTACTAAAAATACAAAAAGTAGTCAGGCATGGTGGTTCATGCCTGTAATCCCAGTTACTCAGGAGGCTGAAGCAGGAGAATCACTTGAACCCAGGAGGCAGAGGTTGCAGTGAGCCAAGATCATGCCTTTGCACTCCAGCATAGGTGACAGAGCGAGACTCCACCTCAAAAAAAAAAAAAAAAAAAAAAAAAGAATGCATAAAAAATTTCCTCAAAAGATTAGCAGTGTTGGGATTGTAGGAGAATTTTAGAATTTTGCTTCTTTTACATCTCTTCATTTGCTAAGTTTTCCACAATGATCATATAATTCTTGTAATATAAAATTTTAAATGAATAATTCTACTACCCAATCCTGCTTTCTCCTCTGTAATTCCACAAATGGTCTCAGGGACACTCCCTAATAAATATCCTGCAGACCGACCTTTATCTCAGACTCTGCTTCCCAGAGAATTCAGCCTCTGAAGCATCCCAACAGTGCCAAGAGTGGTCCAAGAAAGCAGGCAATGAAATGATGCTTAGAAACTGGCTCACTCACCATCTGGCTGGCAATGAAGACCCCATCACCGGAGGCAGAGGAGCACAGACAGCTCCTGTTCCAATTACTAAAACTTCCTTTATGGCGAATTAGAATGGTGCATAGGGAAAAGGGAATACGATAGCTGGTGCTATGTACTTAGTGTTAGAATAATATAGGGGAAAGAGTAATCTTCGAGAAGTGAGATAGGATGCTGTTGCTATACTCCATTGAAGTTTTACAGAAATAATTTAGCTCAAGAAAAGGCTCAGAGCAATTAATGGGCTACTGAAAGCCAGCGTTCAAGTCAGAGGGTCTTTAGGAAGGTAAAGAGGCTTTCCTCACCTGAAGAGAGAGGGCAGGAAAAGTTGAGGCCCAGGTACAGTCCCATGTCTTAATGGTGATTTTTGCCAGAACTCCAGTGAGGGTTAAAATTCTTAATCAAGGCAGATCTGTTATGTCAAGGTTAGGAATGTGGTTGGGGAAGAATGAATCCCGACCTGTGAGGTGGAATGGAATACATAGGTTAATTTTCCTCACACTCTTGAGTTCCCAGATTCCTCTAGATCTTTTCCATCTGAAGAATAAAGTGAACCACCTCTCTCTGTTAAGAGCTAGGACCACTCCCTTACTTGAAGACAATGCAGAGTCCTCTATCTCCCCTCTGGGCCACTGGGCCTCTAACTGTGTCTTCTAACTAGAAATAAGTTGCAGCTTAACCCAGCTGCAGATGTGCTAGGCCCGACAAAGGAGAAAAGGGACTGCACCCCAGGGAGATCCACCTAGCATGTCCACACATGGGACTGGCTTCTGAGTTACTTGATCAAAGAGGCTAGAACAGAATACTGAATAAGGAAAATGTTGACAAAAATAAGTCGAACTCTGTAAAATATTTGAAGGGATTCATTCTGAGCCAAATACAAGTGACAAAGGTTCAAGGCATAGTCTCACGAGGTCCTGAGAACATATGCCCAAGGTGGTTGGGTTACAGCTTGATTTTATGCATTTTAGGGGGACAGAAGTTAAAGGCAGACATTCATGGATACATGGAAGGTATACATTGGCTCAGTCTGGAAAGATGAGACAACTCAAAGTGGAGGCGGGGTGCTTCCAGGTCATAGGTGGATTCAAAGATTTTCTGAGTGGCAGTTGGTTGTAAGAGTTATTAATCTAAAGATTTGGAATCAATAGAAAGGAGTGTCTGGGTTAAGATAAAGCGTTGTGGAGACCAAGGTTCTTATTATGTAGATGAAGCCTCTAGGAAACAGGCTTCAGAGAGAATAGAGGGTAAAGGTCTCTTGTCAGACCTAAAAAGGTGCTAGATTCTTAATCTCTCCTGGATCAGGAAAAGACCTTGAAAGGGAAAGGGATTCTCTACAAAATGTAGATTTTCCCCATAAGAGACAGCTGTGCATGGCCATTTCAAAATATGTCAAAGAAATATATTTTGGAGTAAAATATTTTGTCTGCTTTCAAGGCCTGCTATCTGTCATGTGATGTTATCCTAAAGTCAAGTTGGAATTTAGTATATTATTGCTACAAAGAGTCTGTTTTGTCAGTCTTAAGATCTCTGTTTCAATCTTAATGCTGGTCAGTTGTGCCTGAACTCCAAAGGGACAGGAGTGTCTAATGAGGCATGCCCAACTCCTCCTTTCCATAATGGCTTGAACTAGTTTTTCAGGTTTATTTGGGAATTCACTTGGCAGAGAGAAGGTATCCATTCAATCAATTGAGGGACTTATAATTTTATTTTTGGTTTACAAAAAGTTTATTGGTTTAGGAGTATGTTTCTGAAATGCAGATGTTAACTTTCTAGCAAGGACCCTAAGCAATGGTATGTTCTAATCTCTAGGCTATTTCTTAGATGCATGGGAAAAGCAATGGCTCCCACTAAGGGAGGGTGAAATGCCAGAATTACTCTAGCAGCTGCTGGAAGAAGGGATTGAAAGATTCACAGAAGTGGGCATGCTGGAGTAGATCTACCACGTGAAGCCAGGATACTCACCAAATAATTACAGTGCACAGGAAAGCCATAAGCAGTACACTGGTGAAAAGCACACCAGCATCACTAAAAAGCACAGTGATGCCTCTTCTTCGCAGGTCATTGGTAACTGTAGAAAAGGTGATCGCAGAACACAGAACTAAGCTAACTGATAGCAACAGAGATGATCACAACCACCCTGCTACCCAGTGGGGGTAGGGGGAGTAGAGGACAAATGATGACATGTAGCTGTCAAAAATCAGATAGATGTAATCGTCATGATGAGCAGCAAAGTTGGAGCAGTCCAGAGGGCCAGGCCAAGACAGCTATAGAAACAGTTAAGAAAACACAGCATTCCTAGGGGCAAAATAGATGGACAGTTAACAAAGAACTCTTCAATTTACCATCAAAATAAACCAAAAATGAATGATCAAGACACTGAAGGAGCTGGGCACAGTGACCCATGCCAGTAATCCCAACATTTGGGGAGGCTGAGGTGGGTGGATCACTTGAGGCCAGGAGTTCAGGATGAGCATGGGTAACATACTAAGACCCTGTCTCTACAAATAATAATAATAATAATAATAATAATAATAATAATAATAATACAAACACTAGCTGGGTATGGAGGTGCACACCTGTAGCCCCAGCTACTCGGGTGGCTGAGGCAGGAGGATTGCTTGAACCCAGTAGGTTGAGGCTGCAGTAAGCTGTGTGAGCAGCCTGGGTGAAATAATGAGACCCCGTGGAGAGAGAGAGAGAGACAGAGAGAGAGAGACAGAGAGAAGGAAGGAAGGAAGGAAGGAAGGAAGGAAGGAGGGGGGAGGGAGGGAAGGAGAGAAGGAAGGAAGGAAGGAGGGAGGGAGGGAGGGAAGGAGGGAGGGAGGGGAGGAAGGAAGGGAAAAAAAAGAAAAAAAGAAAAAAAAAACAAAAAAAAACAAAACACCAGAGGGCAGTTGCCCCAATAAAAAATCCATGATTTCCTGCCCAGTTACTGGAGCTAACCCAGGTTTTAGACTTGGAACCCAATGAGGGAAGGTGAAGCCAAGTTCCCAGAAGGAAGGACTTTCCAAAAGAGAATCTACAAATGGCCAATAAAAACATAGAAAGCTGTAAACATCAGTTGTCATCAGGAAAATACAAATTAAAACTGAGATGAGACACCATTCCCACTTAAAGTTGCTAATATCAAAAAGACTAGCATTACCAAATGTTAGCCAAAATGTGGAACACTTGATTTAGGATCAAAACTCAAACTCATATTCATCAGGTGTGAGTCCTTGCAGTGTCAAAGTATACATCAGAAACTAATACTGCCCTTCCCAAGACCTGAAGAAGTATGCAAAGGGTTCAGGGTAGAAGCACCTGCTGCTGTGGCCTCTTTTTCATATATTAAAAAAAAGACTTTCATCTCTTTCTGGAAATATGTAACCTCTGAAAATATTTTGGTGGGTAACCTTCTGGACATTTTTTAATACTACACAAATTGTTTAGTAGCCTAGTTTTTAGACCTAATTTTAGACTACAAAAATTGAGAAGGTGGCACAGAGGGTTCTCATGCCCCTCTCACCCAGTTTCCCCTATTATTAACATCTTACATTAGAATATTAAATATATTTGTTATAATTAATGAAGTAATATTAATACATTATTATTCATGAAAGATGTTTGTTTGTTTGTTTTTCATTCCAATTGCCTCCGTTTTTCCCTAATGTCCTTTTCGTGTTCCAGAATTCCACCCAGGGTACACCTGACATTTAGTCCTCATGTCTGCTCAGGCTCCTCTTAACTGGGGCAGTTTCTTAGACTTACCTTGTTTTTGATGACCTTGACAGTTTTGAGTACTGCTCAGGTGTATCAAAGGATGTGCCTATAATGAAATTTGTCTATTTTTTTCTTGTGGTAAGACTGGGGTTATGGGGCTCTGCCGGCTTTTTTCTTTAATCAAGGATTTGGATCACTTGGGGGCTAAACTTTGAAAATGGTCCCAATTACTGACTGAAGAGAGAGTTCTTCCTGATCTCTGGAAAACCTGTCTCTTGCCACTTTAGTGGGCTGAATTAACGTTCAAATTCCAAGTCAAAAATAATAGAAAAGAAAGTCTTCAAAAATGTGCTTTTTAAAAAGACCTCCTCTTTATACTGCAGAGCCTATAAAGAAACATCTATGACCATGTGCTTTTATTTAATTAACATTTGTTTTAAAAGTACTGTTTCCCTGTATTCTGTGGGCACAGAGGTCATAGTTCAGTTCAGTAAAGAGATTTTTCGAATCACTTTATAATCGTTGTGTTTTAATGAAATTCTGAGGAGCAATTAGTTTTTATGAAGGTAATTGGCATTCAAACATCACTTGTGATTGAGAGTTTGTTTTCTTTTTCTCTCAGCACAAAAGTGGAAGTGCATGGTAGAGAAGAAAAATCAGTGCACGCTTAATTGGCTTTCAATAGAAAAGCAGGCAGCTGCTCTTCTTGATATATACATTTGTGGCACTTTTTTATCTTGTAAATATCTCAAGCTAAATAAATGAAAAGAAATTTTGAGGAAACAGTTTGCTGTATGAAAAACATGAGTTTTCTTTAAAGTACAACTTACATACAGTAAAATATACAAATTAGATATCAATTTGATGAATTTTGCAAACGGTAAACCCATGTGTCTTCTATCCCAAACTAAATAAGGAACATTTCTATCATTGAAGAAAATTCCCTTATTCCCCTTTCCAGTGAATTTACCCTTCCTCCTCCCAAGAGAAATGACTTTCTGATTTTCATCACCAAGGGTTTGTTTTGCTTATTCTTGATTTCATATAAATGAATCAGACTGTAAGCTTTTGTGTCTAGTTTCTTTCAATTAATATAAGATACTGAGATTAACTAGCCATAATAACATCAATGCGCAGCTCAAGAGACATAGCTCCACTGGCCTCTATGCCCAGCAGACCCACCTGTAACATTTTTTTACTTTTATTTTACTTTAGTTTTGAGACAGAGTCTCTCTCTGTCAGCCAGGCTGGAGTGCAGAGGCACAATCATGGCTCACTGCAGCCCCCACCTCCCAGGCTCAAGTGATCCTCCCACCTCAGCCTCCCAAGTAGCTGGGACTATAGGCACATGCCACCACACCTGGCCATTTTTTTTTTTTTTTTTTCTGTAGAGACAGCTCTCACTGTTTTGCTGGGGCTGGTCTTGAATTCCTGGGCTCAAGAAATCCTCCTGCCTCAGCCTCCCAAAATGCTGGGATTACAGGCATGAGCCACTAGACCCAACCCATCTGTAATCTTCTGTTCATCCCAGATGACTTTCTTTAGCTGGGATACTGAAATCTAGAGCATCTCCAGAAGAAGGGTCTGGGAGACATTTAAGACTGAGAAACAGTTGAGAGAATTCAGGCCTGAAAACAGGTTTAGGAGAAGGAAAAGAGAAGAAAAGGGGGAACAAGTAATGGTCATACAATATTAGGTCTGTCATCTGAAAGGGGAAACAGACTTTGTGTCTAGTTCCAGAATTAGAACTCGTGGCTGGAAATTACTGGGAGGTCGTTTTCAGCTCTGTATAAAGAGGAACATCTTTCAACAGCAGGTCACTGGGGTCCCTTGAATGGTAGTTAAGTTTCTCAACACAGGAATTGTACACAAAGAGGCTAATAGCCATTTGTCATAGATGCTGTTAAAGGAAATCCCCCATTAGGTAGGCGAGAACATCTTCCTATGTCTTGTGGCTTTCAGTTTAGACAAAGGTAGGCTTTACCTCCACTTTGTACTAGTTGGTCAGTGCTGAGTTTCTAATCTTGCATATTTTACATTGGCAAGAAGGTCATATGATTTTCCCCCCATGTACCTTAGAACCAGCTGCTGCCATGAAAACTTATTAAGCCTAAGTATTCAGACCTCAGGATGAATTCTGTGTTTTCATTTTCTTTTTGAGATGGAGTCTTGCTCTGTTGCCCAAGCTGGAGTGCAGTGGCACAATCTCAGCTCACTGCAACCTCTGCCTCCCGGGTTCAAGTGATTCTCCTGCCTCAGCCTCCTGAGTAGCTGGGATTACAGGCACGCACCACCATGCCTGGCTAATTTTTGTATTTTTAGTAGAGACAGGGTTTCACCATGTTGGTCAGTCTGGCCTCGAACTCCTGACCTCGTGATCTGCTTGCCTTGGCCTCACCAAGTGCTAGGATTACAGGTGTGAACCACCATGCCCAGCCTGTGTTCTCATTTTCAGAGCATTCACTATAAGAAAGAGTCCTTCCTCTGTCTTGCTCCTCAGTGATCCTGCTGGATAGCCACAGGCAGCGTGAAGTCATCATCCCCCACAAACATAAACATGGCACCCACAAGGGCAGGTGCTACTGAAGGGTTTGCTCTGCCCTCCTTCAAGATCCAGTTTGCCATTGAAATTAAAACACAGAGCTCGGCAAATCTTTTGCAAGTCATCCTCAGTGAGTTGGATAAATGCAGAAGAGAAAGTAATGAGAAGAGAGGAAACGTTTATAAGAGAAGCGGCTATCCCGCAGGTAGCCGAAAGGTCTCCCTAATCTATCTACATCTGCACCCACCTTTCCTTCTCCAATTTCCAGCCCATGGTCATTGAGCCTGGATTAGATATCTCAGTATAAACCCCACCCAAAGCAGCTGTCCTCAGGAGAAAAGAAAGCAGAGGAAATAAGTTGGTTATTCAGCAGATCCCAAGTTGACTTCTTTCACCTACAAATCCCAATTATTATTACTATTATTGTTATTATTTTTTGAAACAGGGTCTTACTCTGTCACTCAGGCTGGAGTACAACGGTATGATCTCAGCTAACAGCAACCTTTGCCTCCCAGGTTCAGGCAATTCTCTTGCCTCAGCCTCCCAAGGAGCTGAGATTACAGGCACCTGCCACCACGTCCAGCTAATTTTTGTATTTTTAGTAGAGACAGGGTTTTGCCATGTTGGTCAGGCAGGTCTCGAACTTCTGACCTAGGTGATCTGCTCACCTTGGCCTCTTAAAGTGCTGGGATAACAGGCATGAGCCACCATGCCAAGCCCTAATCCCAATTTTAACAAGTATCTTCGTTGTCTTCATAGTTTGTCCTGTGCCTTTTTCGTCCTCCACCTACTTTTTAGCTTTAATCTATCACAAAAATGTTTCAAACATCTATATCATGCCTAGAACTTCCCTTCCCTTTCTCAAAGCCACCATCTCTGAGAAGCCGGTCCATGAACCTCACCCGCTTGCTTCACTCTCTGACTCCACCTCTCACAGTCTGTAAACAGCCAGGGCATGCCAGTGTACCTCATTTACACATTGCCTTATACACATAGCAAAGTTGTTTGTAGGAATAAATGTTATGTTTCATAATACCTCAACTCAACAGAAATCTCATTTATTTTTTAATCTATATACATTCAACAACATGATGTTTACGGTGAAAGCAGAAAGGCCTCCCACATTGCAGCCCCAAGTGATTCATGGAGAGAAACCACTCCCAATAGCTGCCCCCTGGGGGGCTTGGTCAAGGCAGCTCTCCCGGTCAAGAAAGATCTCATGAGGCTTTTCTTCCACCCAGATATTTACATGAGGCTCTGCCCAGCCACACCGCTTCAGGAGAGCAGATGGGTATGACAGAGCTAAAAGAGCACACGGATGAGCATGCAAAAGAGCTAACACAACCTTGACTTTTCAGAGCTGATTCTGCTTTCAGAGACCATCTAGTCAGCCCATTCACCCAGAGAGAGGAAATGGCATTCACCCAATGCCTCCCTGTTAGTAAGGGGGCAGAGCTGGGGCAGGAACTCACATTTCCCTATTTGTGATTAACTCATCTTATACGATGAGCTAACATGGATGAACAAAGGTCATTGCATCGGTGGGAACTCGTGTAACACACAAACTGGGATTGACTTGGCCAATCACTACTGTCTGACAGTGACTCCCTAAACCCCAATTTCCCCTTCTGTGAAATGGGATAGTCACACCTACCTTATGGCATTTGTAAAGACGAAAACGGCAGAGGGCCTGGAGATGGCCTGCTGCCTATTGACATTAAAAGATTCCCTGCTCTTTTATTGCAACTCAGCCAGCCTCCAGCATTCATTTCAGGTCTGGTGTCTCCCTAAAACATACCAAAAATTGTCTCAAACATTTGAAATATGATTAGCTTTATGGGCAACATTAAAATTCTCCTCTTTAAAATGAATATTTTTCACATTATCTTTCTGCATTGTCTGGGCTAGAGTCAAAGTCAGAGGACATTTTTGGAAGTGTTTTGTGACTCAGCTGCTGTTTGAAACATCTGGGGCTTATTTTTCACCTTTGAAGAACACGGTGCCTCTTACTTTTACCTCTTGTAGAGCATCAAATACACTGGCACATTGGCTAAGGTAACACACATGCAAAAAAAAAATTGAGTAAATGATGCCTGGATGGAAACTTCTCCCCGAAAATCTCTTACTTTAGTTTCCAAACATACTCATAGAGGATAAAGGCCCTGCCAGCACTGGGAGGGAACAACAGACAGGGAGGGAGAGAGTACCCTTCCTTTGTAGGAGGTGGGGAACAATGAGACTCAGAGAGATATAGAGTAATCATGCTTTGGGTTGGGGAAATGGGCCCAGAGCATAGCCTGGGCTTCATGACATCCCCATGTGTTCCCTGGCTGAGAGGTGACTTAGAGAGGCAGGAGTTGTGGAGGAGGTGAGGCCATCCACTATTGACTTAATCTGCCATCAGGCAAGGCCACGTAAGTGGGCCTGCTGTTCTCCACACCCCCGCTCCCCAACAAGCACACAACCATACTCACGCCTGTTCTCTCAGGACTTCCCCTTCAAAGCTGCCTTAGTGCTCTTCGTAACCTGATTTCACTTCTAGAAAACATGCTGTAGGGGAGGAAACACCCAGAGAAATCTGTCCCAGCTCTGTATCACCACCCCTCTCACTCCAGATGGTTCTAGTTGCAAAAGTTTGCATTCTGAGCTTTCAGATACGACTGTGCTCCACATCCCCTCCACCCATAGACCTTCAGAAATATCCCACTCTCTGATCGGGGAACCTCCCATTTGTGTGCTCATGGACTCCCAAATTAGGACTATTTACTTGTCATAGTATCCTGCACACATTATCACTTTTTAATCCTGACCCTAAGAAGCATGTACTCTTATGCCTGGTTCAAGGGAGGGAAGACGGAGAGTTTAGGGAGATGACTCTCTCAGTACAAAAACAGAATTCTAACCAGGTGTGTCTCTATAATGCTGCTCATTCTACAATTAATTTCCCCCTAAACTGAATTCTCAAAAGGAAATTTTATTTTTTCTCTTAGGAAAATGAATCGATGCCCCAAAATTATTTTTAAAGCAATACAATGACATTCTTGGTTGCATATACAAAATCAATTGCCATTTTTTTTTTACCTACATAATCCCCACTTTGATTTTTGTTCCACACAGCCCATGTCTCAGAGATGCTGGTCACACCCTCGGATCCAGAATGGGACAGACTGGCATATAAATATCACTTTCCTCTTGGCAGTGATTGGTTCAGAAATGGGCATGTGAGCCAATTCTGGTCAATAAGCCTAGAGAATAGATTTGATAATGTCTTCTGAAGCTTCTTTCTCAGTTTTAAGAAAGAACCACAAATAGTAGTCTCTCTCTCACTGAATGTGAGTAAGAAAGAAAGCAGCCACAATGACTATGGATAGCCATCCCACCGTAAGAACAACCAGACTCAGGATGAAGCCAACCAGCCAACCCTGGGAATGTCTAATGAGAATAATGAGACATCACTTAATGACGTCACTAAGACATTGGCTCAACCAACCCTGAAGGCCCCCCCCCCCCCCGGACTTCCTGCCTTATAGGCAAATAAATGTCATATGACATTAACTGATTTGAATTAGGTTTTCTGTTTTTCACAGCTGAAAGCATCTTTAACTGATGCTGGGATTCACCACATTTCCTGCATCTGCAGAACTATGCAATCATCATTCACATCTTAAATAATGGTCTAGAGGTAGCACACACTCCTTAATCAACAAACAAAATACAGGCTTTGCATGCGGTGAGTTCCGTGTGGTGCCATAAAGATGGTCACACATTCTTTGTCATTGGGAGGCCATTGAGAGTTGACATCAGTTTCCCCTTCTCTTGAATCTGGGCTGGACTTGTGGTTATTTTGACCAGTAGAATGCAGTTGAAGTGACACTTAGTAATCTCCAAGGCTGACCCTTAAGAGATAGTTCAGCTTTGCTATATGACTGGCAACACTCTTTCTTGAAACCCAGCCACCATGTAAGACATTTACCTACCCCGTGGCCACCATTCTGTGAAGAGCCCACGCTAGCCATGATGAGAGAGACAGAAAGAGGGTGGCGGTGGGGGACCTGTGGAATAGCACTAAGGTACCAGATATGATAACACCTTTGAAATGTAGCCAAGTGAAACCAGCAGAAGCAATGTAGAACTAAATGACTGCTTAGTAGAGCCCTCCCCAAATTCATGACGTGCAAATAAAATGGTGGTTGTTTTAAGCCACAAAATTGTGTGGTAGTTTGTTATCTAACAATAGATAACTGGAACCGGAAGAAAACATAGAAACCTCTTTTTCAAAAGCTTCAATAGCAGTGGAAAAGCAAAAGCTTTCTGTGAACGTTCGTCTAAATACAAACTTCATCATCCAGCACACTCTCCTTCAAGTGCCTCAGTTAATCCCAGTTTTAAGGATGTGTGGCCGTGTTACAAGCTGCCTATACACTGCACTCGAGTGTCTGTAAAGATGATGCTGCTTTATCCCATTCCTTTCTGTTTTTCCTTACCACAGTTAGATCTCAGGTTCTTACCAAAGTTTTTAAAAGGTCAAACACATTGGCTCATGCCTGTAATCCCAGCACTTTGGGAGGCCAAGGCAGGCATATCGCTTGAGCTCAGGAGGTCAAGACCACCCTGGGCAACGTGGTGAAACCCATCTCTACAAAAAATACAAAAATTAGCCAGTGTGGTGGTGCACACCTGTAGTCCCAGCTACTCAGGAGGCTGAGGTGGGAAGATGGTTTGAGCCCAGGAGGTGGAGGTTGCCGTGAGCCAAGATCATACCACTGCACTGCAACCTAGACAATAGAATGAGACTCTGACTCAAAAAAAAAAAAAAAAAGAAAGAAAAGAAAAGGAAAAACAAATGTATATGAGAGAGTGATTGATGATCAGAGGGAGCCCACTTTCTTGGTCTCATGAACATTCTCAGTCAACACACACACATATACAACCCTTAAGTGCCAGTTCTGATTAGACTTGGGTCTCACTATGCTTGGCTTGGCAGGATTGCAGCTATTGTTCAAACATTTGTCCCATAAAAAATCAGGAGAATTTGAATTAACCACTAGTTTAAGCTGAGCTGACATTTTGAGCTAAATTTATTTTAACTAGGGATTTATGACAGGAAAGGAATAGTTCTAATTAAATAAGTATTAGCCTCAGTGTGAATAATGACCCCTTGGAAGTTTCTCAGTCCCCTAATAGCTCATTAACAGCTCATAAATGGGCTCCTTTTGTGTCCCAAGGCAAGTGTGAAAAGGAAGACTTAACTGATTAATGAGATGGGCTCAAACCAGATTAAAAATGAAAATTGGCTTTACGGACTCCAGACCTGCAAATCTACCCCACGTGAAAAGGAGAGATTATTTTTAAGGCATCCTGGGCGATCGCTGTGGGAACAGGGAGCGCACAGCCAAAGGCATTGATCTGTTAACGCCCTCCTTGTGACCCCTTTCACAGTGGCCCACAGAGGACCAGACAGCCAGTGGTGAGAGAGCTGGCCTCTCCATTGTCATGAGGCCTATAGGGTTGGGGTGGAAAGCCAAATAGCCTTCATAAAGACTTGCTCTTCCTTTCTCATGTTTGTATTTCAGGCAAATATTAAGGCAGACAGATGGCAAATTAGAAGTCAATAAATATCACTTTCCATCTCTGCCATTCCATTTTAGAATGTGTTAGAAGCCCTCCTCTTCTCCCTCAGTCAGAGGCTGGAGACTACTTCTTCAATATTAAAGGAGATTGTGCTCAGCTTCCCTGAGGCAATTGCAAGCTGGTACCATGCCACCTCCCACATAACACTTTCTCTGGCACTTACCAGAAAGTGTTTTTGAATGGGCAGTTGTGGACTCCGGAAAAATGCTGCATGTATTTTCAGAGGCCCCTGCCTGCTGGAGATAGCTCCCTCCCCTTCATGTAGCTTTTAGTTGCAGCTTCAGTGGCTAAGCCCTCAGCAGGCCCCTGCTTTTTTTCTCTGCCCCCATACCCTGCCCCAAGAAACTTTAAAATACTACATAGAGCCAATATTTATTTGTCCAATAGAATTCCATTCAGTGCAAAGGAACGGCTTTCAGTCATCATGGGGAAGAGACAGGGGAGGACCCCAGATTACTATGAAATTTAAGTTCCTCCTCAGAGTAGCCAGTCCACTCCTACCCCACTTTGTAACTGAGACTAGGTTCTAAGGTTAAGCCAGAGCAGGGCCACATTATAGGGGTGCTGATTTACCCACACAGAGCAGTTGTGGGTCTTTATCAAACAGCTGGCCCCAAAACAGCAGATTAAATGGTGAGGGTGGAGGAAGAACAACTTCCTTTCTGAGCTTATAATTAAAATTTATGATCTGCCATTGCCAAGAAATGGAATGTTAACCAACTACATTGCCACTTAAGTTCAAAAACTGAGACCTATGTTGAATTCTAATCTTTATTTGATGATTTTAAAAAGACATTTGAGACTCTAGGTGTTCTCAATTCTTCATAACAAACCTTTTGAAAAAAGTGAATACGAGCTAATTAACAGCTCAAAAGATCGGGAAGTCAAAAGATCAGACACTTTACCAGCCTGTGTGCACCATGCCTACCCCGCACCCTGGAAGGTTCCTAATCTTCCAATGGCTTTAGTTGCCTCTTTACCATCTGACTGAGCAAGGACAGAACCATAGCAAGGTTAAATCATTTTCCCTCTCTCCCAAGAATATACCCTCCAATCTGTGCTCCTTGTTTTCTTCTACTGGTACCCAAAAATGAATCAGATATCAAGAACCATCAAACCTTATAGTACATAGCACAAAAACAAAATTAATACACTGCCTCCCCCGCAAATAAAAACGTGTATAAAAAACATCTGGCCTTTATCTAATCTTTGTAAGGCTTAATGCCAACCCACTTGGTTTACTGCCAAGAAAGGTGTTACCTCTCCAGGGAGGATGGAGACACACTAGATATCAGTTAATTAACACTCCCAGTAGGTGAACAGAAGTGCTCTCCTAGGCTGGAAAGAATCTCATTTTCTTCTAAAACTGTGACTTCGGCCTGACACTTCAAAATTGTCAACAGTAACTTCAGGGATGAGAATGTGTCTCTTTAGTTATTTTAATCAGCAGCATGTACTGAGCACACTTTGGCGCACATCTTGTTTGTGGGAAGATCAAGAAATAACTACCATGTCAGTCCTGAAGAAGTTGATCAGGTTAAGTAGGATGTTAAGACCACCACAGATTACTCTGTAAAAGATACTGATAAACATGTAAAAATTAACATTACACTAGTGTTGTGTGCATCTGGTATAAGAATGATCAGAAGTATGGACGTCTTTTAAATGTCAGCTAACATCTTCAAGGATGAGGACATTTTGAAACAGTGTACTGGAGGAAGTGGTAGAGTCAGATTAACAGCAGAGGGTGTGGAGCAAGGAAATCCTGTCCAGGGATGGCCAGAAAATCTGATGGAATTAGACAGTTAAGAGATCTAAGGCTTCATAGAAGAAGAGATAGAGATAAAATTATAGCATTTGCAGTTACAAAAGTAATGAAGAGGAAAACAAAAATCAATAGCATTACTATCAAAAATTGGAAAGGGTAGGGGGTTTAAGAAGATAGCATGATCTGAATTTTCACCTTTCACAGCAAGTAGACAATGAATGTTATTGAGAGTGAAGAAATCAAGAGCCAAAACCATCAGCAAATTATTTATTGAGGTGACCACCGAAATGGCTAATATTATAAATCACTAAAGAAAGGAAGTAGGGGAAAGGAAGACTCAAAATTGTCATTTTGAATTTTCCTGTACTGACTGATGTTTTACCATGTTTATGCATTACCTCGATAATTTTTAATGGATGGTGGCAGTCTCTGATCTTCCAAATGCTTTTAAAATATCAGTGCATATTTTATCATATTTATCATAACCTCCAAAATATGCTAGGTATGGCTGGAAATAAACAAAATATAACTCCTCCAAAATCCTCATCTGGTTCGTAAGAAAAAAGAAGCTTCAGGGGTTCTTCGTAAATTATTCATGCTAACCAAGTCTCCATATAGGTTGCCTAATGACTGATAATATATTTTGATACCTTCACTCTTCTTATTTCATTTTCAAGGGCTACTGGTTGTGGCCAGATACTAAAACTGGGCACTTCCAGTTACAGAAAAATTATCAGCACTTATAGGGGACTTGGAAATATTGTCGTTCTAAAATCCTTTATTCTCATTGTAAAACACTAAGTCTAAAGTGAATCAGAGTTTTTCATTTTCCCAAGGTTCACAAAAAGTTGATCTAATATTTGGTTTCTCATCATTTTCTTACCTTCCAATAGTATTACATTCCCAGATGACAAAATCCTAGCATGTAAGAGTCTCTTTTAGGGCTCATCTAGTTCAGTTTCCTCATTGTAAAGTTGAGCAAACTAGGACTTTTAGAGCTTCGTGACTTGCCCATGGGCATGAACAAATTATTAAACCTACCAGCTGTCCTCTCTCTGGCCCTCGTTATAAAATGTTATGATATATGTTTTAATAACAACCTTGGCCAGGACTTTTGATTCCTGTACTTCTCTTCCACTGACTTTCCCTGTTCCCAGTGAAATCTTAGGTAGAAACTTCTTAAGAACAGTAAAAAATTACTTTATCACAATAAAGATGTGAGTCATGTACCAAAATTTCTCTCCCACCCATCACTTAGGCGCTTAGTCTTAAAGCATCATTTTTATTCTTTGAAGGAAAAACAGCCTTTAAGGGTTGGATATTCTTAATTCAGTCAATGTGGGAAGGGGGAGGTGAAAAAGGAACTCTCCGAGGATAATCACAATGAGAACAAAAGCTTATCCAAATTATGCAATGCATTATAATTATGCTACAAAATTGCTCTTCAGCCAGGGTGTCAATGGAGAGCATTACAATTTTTAAATAGTTGTGTTCTTGATGGGAATTCTTGATCATCTGAGATGTTCATGTGTGTGCATGCACATTTAGGCGAACGATGGAGCTAAAAGCATCCAGAATTTTGCTATCCTTTCCCCCACAATTAAAATAAATTGAGAAAAGGCAAAAGCAACAACAATAACTCCATATGTACATGTAGGTATTGCCTTTATGGTGAAATTCTTGAGAAAGAACAACTGTGGCTCTAAATTCAGCACATCTGAAGATGTCCAGGGCTGCCGGGAGCTGTTTGGTTTTGAATGTATTTGCCCAAAAGCTGTCAGTCCTCCTGCAGATGAAGCTCACTGTGCAGAACAAGCAGTTGAGTGTGTTCCAAAAGTGAATAGGAGAGAATGCTAGAAACAAAGGGATCAAAGTAGGAGAAGGTGTAAAGCATTGATGTTTTCGAAGTAGCTGTCTCTCTCAGAACAGCACTATGCTGGGCATTTTTGAAAGCACCAGAAATCAAAGACTTTTCTTATTTATAGAATTGAGGAAACCAATGGTTTTAGCTACCGGCTCTTGGCATGCCTATAATAAGAGAGTCATGATTTACAAAGATACTATTTTTAAGAGTTGTTCTGAGTTTTAAATTCCTACTTCAAGATCTCTCATTTTTCTCTTCCTTACCTTAAACGTTAACTGAATTGGCTATTTTTTTTATGGTAATGTTTTTGTTCTTGTACATAAATGGTTCCCAACATGGTTTCACATTAGAATTCCCTGAGGATCTGGAAAAGAATAATGCCTTCCCCCAAGACTAATTATATAAGAATCTTTCGGTCTGAGCATCAGCATTTAGAAAAGCTCCCTAGATGTTTCCAAACGGCACTCATGAGTGAGAACTCCTGCTATTGACAGTATAACAAGATCATTCTGTAGAAATTTCAGTGAAAATCAGTTTTGCCCATTTAGTCAAAAGTTCTGAGTATGTGAACAGGCCCCATGTGGGACGTAAAACCAACTGTACCTATTTCAAGACCTGTAGATGCCAGTGGATGACTTTAGAGAGTTTGTAGAAAATTCCAGAATTTAGTCACTTCAAGTCTGGGACACATTTTTTTTTTTTTTTTTTTGAAACAGACAATGCATTCTGGATTGTCTGTGGTAAGCATTACATTCGTGCCTCACGATGTAGTTTTCCAAGAGTTTCTCTCATCAAAATCTTTTCCCAGAGACTGACCAAAACTTCCACCCACTCACAATGGCCCTGGAACTCCTTTTGCAACAAAATAGGTATGCTCTAGCTGGGTCTATCTGGTAACAGATATAATGCATACTTGACCAGAGTCTAAGATTGAGAACTAGATTGGCAGTGTTTGCTATCAAGAAGAGGGGCATAAGCTCATGTGCTGTCAGTCACTGCCTTCAGTGACATTTCTTTCCCTACCTTGACTCTGAAAACTGAGTCCACACTGAGTGCAGGATGGGTAACGCCGAGATTAGATGAGGGCAGAGGGTCAGGAGGACAGTGTGGAGGACCAAGGTCAGCAGCATGAAATGATAACTCATGGTGGCATTCTATGTGTGAGTGACCATGAACACCTGGACTTTAAATGTGTGTATTAGAATCTTTCTTTGGAATTTAATTTCTTGACATGTATTTTTTCTATATATACATATCTATAATTTGTTGAGAATATATGCCAGGAAAAACACTCAACAGAAACTAATGCTGTCTAGCTTGAAAAGTAAAGGCCAGGTGTGGTGGCTCACGCCTGTAATCCCAGCACTTTGGGAGGCTGATATGGGTGGATCACCTGAGGTCAGGAGTTCAAGACCAGCCTGGCCAACATGGTGAAACTCCGTCCCTACTAAAAACACAAAAAATTAGCCAAGCATGGCTACTCAGGAGACTGAGGCAAGAGAACCGCTTGAATCCAGGAGGAGGAGGTTGCAGTGAGCCGAGATCACGCCATTGCACTCCAGCCTGGGCAACAAGAGTGAAACTCCATTGCGAAAAAAAAAAAAAGAAAAAGAAACTTTTGGAAAGCCCATCAGTACATTAGAGAATTGACAGACAAGTAAAAGCCAGGCTCAGAAAACACAAGCAAGGCATGTTATGTATGATGCCTTGCTGACATCACCACTTCTAGACAGTTGCTGTCACCACTTCTGGCCCCAATGCCACTGGACACTCACCATTACTACTGCCCCTGGACTCTGAATTCCATCACCACTGTAAATAACCCCCACAGTACCATCAAAAGTAATGTGTTTGCTAAATGCAAGTTAGAATTGGGACCATCCGTGAAAATACAAGCAGTAGATTATAAGTTCCTTGAGCTCAAGGAACAGACCATGTCCATCTCTCCACCATTACAACACTGCCTTGCCTCAAATGGCGTTCTGTAAATATTGGTGAATAAACCAAGGAAAAAGAAATGAATTGGCATGATATGATAGGACATGGAGTGACAGCATGAAATGCAGACAACAAATAATGAGAAGCAAAACATTATCACAGAGTAATTTCTGTGCTGAAAATTTTAGACCTAACAACTTAGGAGTTTCAAACAATGGGTAACCATTTCCTTCATCCAGGCTTCAATTTCTCTATGGTAAAATAAGCATGAGAACTGCCCCATCCCTGTCATAGGGTTGGCCGTTTCAAGACTAGAATAAGTACTTTGAAAACGGAAGTGCAATATTTTATAGGATAGAGCTCTAAGAGTTTTAAATAAACTCCTAGTAAGAGATACCAATCAGAGACCCTAAAGCAACCCCACCCCCAACACTGGAACGAACGTCAGAGTCCCAGCTTGGAGAGACACTCCCTGTCACAGGTAGTCTACAAGCTGGTTGCTTCCTATCTTAGTGTTGCAATGGGGATTTCTTAAGGAAGTTCTCAGCTAGACTGGTGTGAGCACAATGAAAGGAGAAGAGTAAGAACTGGGCAATTTACATGCAAGAGGTTTTATTTCTCAGGGTGCCTGAACACAGTTAATTCCTTCATACATCCTACAACTCAGAGCTGAACTGAGACATCCAGCCCAAACCCTTGATTTTTACAGGCGGTCAGCAATTAGAGGTAAACAATTTGGTATATGTATTCAATATTAAAGGGCTACAAAAGCCATAAGCTTTTTGAGGACAGGGAATATTTTTCTTTTCTTTTTTTTTTTTTTTTTTTTTTTTTTTTTTTAGCCAGAGTCTCGCTCTGTCACCCGAGCTGGAATGCAGTGGTGCAATCTCAGTTCACTGCAACCTTAACCTCCAGGCTCAAGTGATCCTCCCACCTCAGCCTCACAAGTAGCTGGGACTACAGACATGTACTACCACACCCAGCTAATTTTTATATCTTTTTTATAGAGACTGAGTTTCACAATGTTGCCCAAGTCGAGCTGGTCTCTAACTCCTGGCCTCACGGCATTCACCCGCCTTGGCCTCCCAGAGGGCTGGGATTACAGGCATAAGCCACTGCACCCAGCTGGGAATATTTCTTATACGTATTTTTTTCTTCCAGCACTTTAAATAAGTCCTAACATATAAGTTTTTAATAAGTGTTGCTGAATTAACATGAATAACAAATATGTGGATATATATGGTCTGATATAGAATCATTTTCTTAACCAGAACTGCCAATATGCAGCATGAGTAGGCACACAGAAACTATTGAAAAGTGAGCTAAGAGATGGAGGATAAATAAGAAAACAAAGATTAAGAGAATTCAATCCTCAAACTATTTAAAATGCCCCTCTGGGTTACCACTGATATTCCTATGCGTCGAATCACCCTCTGATCACTGTTTTAAAAAGAAATAATTTCCCTATGCATCACTCCTCTTCCTGGTGAAAAACTTAAGTACTACCTATTGTGAGGGTTGTAGAGCAAAAGAATGAAAGATTTTCAGATGATAAGTACTTCAGTATGACATCCTGCATTTGTATTTTATCTTTTACTTTTTGAAAGTATTTTCACTGTACCATTTCCCAACAATCATCAAAACAGGCTGATGAAGTGAATATGATTTTTCAATCTACATTGAAATATACAAACCAGCCAGGTTTGTCTATTGGCTCACGCCTGCAATCCCAACACTTTGGGAAGCTGAGGCAGGCAGATCACTTGAAGTCAGGAGTTCAAGACCAGCCTGGCTAACATGGTGAAACTGTCTCTACTAAAAATACAAAAATTAGCTAGGCCTGGTGGCGTGCACCTGTAGTCCCAGCTATTTGGGAGGCTGAGGCACAAGAATCACCTGAACCCAGGAGGTGGAGGTTGCAGTGAGCCAAGATCACCCCAGTCCAGGTGACAGAGTGAAACACTGTGAAAGAAAGAAAAGAAAAGAAAAAGAAAAGGGAAAAGGAAAGAAAAGAAATAAAGAAAAGGAAGGAAGGGAGGAAGGAAGGAAGGAAGGAAGGAAGGAAGGAAGACAACGGAGGGAGAGAGGGAAGGAGGGGAGGGGAGGGGTGAAGTGACTTGTCCACACTTACACATCGTTATGAATAGAAAGAACCAGGACAAGATGGGCTTCGTGTCACCACGGTGAAGATTCTGAACTCCTGTCAGTCATCCTGTGTGACTTACCTCTACCCCTAAAGGCTCAGGTGAGTTGCCCATAGTCAGCAAAACCGACCTGACAGCGCTTAGCTGGGGCTGATGGTGAGACTCTGGCTGAGAAATGTTACTTTCAAGCAGACTGAACCGAAAGTGCTATTTCTGAATTGTTATCTTAGGTAGGGGATGTCAAATGAAATGTAATTTCCGAGGTTCTGGCTTTTATTTTGTTTTTGTCAGCTCGGGCAGGAGAGATGTTCTGTACCATGGAAGGAGCAGGGAGGAGGAAGGGAGGCTGGCAGCCTGAGAACAGACCATTCCAATTAAAAGCTACAAAGTGAGAGCTGTGCGGAGCTGCTAGAGGGGAGTAAACTTTCTTGAAAAGAGATGCAAATTGGAAAATTTCGAGAGAAACAACAATAGATATTGGTGCAGGGAGTCTAGTCAACCCATGTGGCTTGTTCACACTGACCACATGGAGGAATGCTGGCCACTCAAATAAACTCTGGACCCTAGATTCCCCTTTCCTTGAACTTCAAGGAAAATGTGACATGAATACAGGAGGGAAGAGCTAATGTATGTTACCAACTTATCAGTGAGACAAATGTCATAGCCATCTCAACTTTCAAAGGGTTTCTTAACAGATTTGGGAAAACAAAGAGGAGCACATATGAAACAGAACAATTCAAACCAATGAGTAAGCAAGTACTTTGGGCTATAGACAGGACCAAAGTTCTCGATATGCCCTAAAGGGAGGGGTGACACTGGGATCTTCACCTAGATCATGTCACACAGTCATGTGTCCTGAAAGAAGAGTGGAATTTTCACAGAGGAAAAGTTGATAATGGCTGCACTAACTTCCCAGTAATTGTGACAAACTGGCTTGTTTTTCCACAAACAGATTTATCGATTAGTAAAAACTAAATATTATACCTCCCTCAAAATGGACAAATGACATGAAAAATTTTTTATAAATTATCCAGTGATTGAAAATAATATCAGCAACTTAAGTACACATTAACAGTAAGAAAATGGCAGGGACTGGGCACAGAGGCTCACCCCTGTAATACCAGCACACTGGGAGGTCAAGGAAAGAGGATCGCTTGAGCCCAGTTCAAGACCAGCCTGGGCAACACAGTGAAACCCCATCTCCACAAAAAATACAAAAATTAGTCAGTCCTCATTGCATGTGCCTGTGCCATGCATGTTGCCAGCTATTAAAGAGACTGAGACGGGAGGCTCACTTGAGCCCAGGAGTTTGGGGCTACAGTGAGCCAAAATAACCCCACTGTACCTGCAGTGAGCCAAGATCATACCACTGCATTCTAGCCTTGGCAACAGAGTAAGACACTGTCTCAAAAAAAAAAAAAAAAAAAAAAGGCAGGGCTGACATTTCTCCTTTCGTAGTACAAGCTCTTCATGAGCTTCAATAGGAGGTAAGCAGAAGGATGACCTTTTCAGATATGACAAAGTGTCAACACATTTTTGAAATTATTGAAAATGAAATAATATTTGAGATATAAATTTATATTATTAACAATGAACCATGTCCTTAAGTGAATACTTTTCCTTGAGACCTGAGCTAGTAAAAATAATAAGACATCACAATTAGCATATTTTAAAAGACCGTTTATTTTATTTTTTATCTCATCTTTTACAATTTCTCTTAGCCAGGCACCTATATAATCCCAGCACTTTGGGAGGTTGAGGCATGAGGACTGCCTGAGGTCAGGAGTTTGAGACAGGCCTGGGCAACATAGCAAGACTCCATCTCTCAAAACATAAAGATAAAAAATAAATTAACCACGTGTGATGGTACATACCTGTAGTCCCAGCTACTCTGGAGGCTGAAGCAGGAGGATTGCTTGAGCCCAGGAGTTTGAGGCTGTGGTGAGCTATGATCGCACCACTGCATTCCAGCCTGGGCAACAGAGGGAGACCCTTTCTCTAAATAAAAAAAAAAAAAAAAAGAATAAAAGTTAGTAATAAATAAATAAAAATAAAATTATCTCATTTCTACACGATGTTTTAAAGCAGTTGTAGGTATATATTTTAAAAAATGAATAAACACATATATTAGGAGATGTACTGGAAAATGCTCCTCCGACAGAGAAAAGGAATCAGAAAAGCAGAGATCATTGGTTTCATAGTGAAGCAGCAGAAATTCAGAAGGCAATCAGTCAGTTGAAGTCGGTGCTAGCGTTTCATAGAATTTGGATTTGAGATGCATAGAGATGGTGAGTTCAAATGAAAGAAAAAGTGTCAACAAAGGCACAAAGAAAAGAAGGTTAGAGACAGACCTGACTAATCTGGACCTGGCACTGGGAGGAATAAAAGCATAATAGTTCACTTTGGGACACATTTGCCTCCTAAAAACCAGAAGTCTCCTAGGCTTTCATCATCTCCTGGTCTCACCCTCAATTCTGTCTATGCCTAGCCTCCACTATCCCCTCTGAGATGAGCCCACAGACACATCTTTATATCAAGGCTGTCTTTTCCAGGTGCCAGCTGGATAGCTCCTCATATCTCCCTGACTCCTCACATTCCACAGGTTCAAAACCTTTCATCAGCCTGAACCACCCCTTCACAATCTCCATCCTCTGACATCCTGTCCCTTTGCATTACAACCGTGTAAAGGGATCTGTTGGACTAGTATCTGTTTATTGTTCCTAAATCTACTTTTTATACATTTTTCATGAGGTAAAAGCTATTATTATTTAACAAATATTTATTGAATATCTACTACGTGCCAGGCACTGATAAAGACATCTTGACTATATCAGTGGGGAAAACACACAATGATCTCCGATAAACAAAAACAAGAACATCTAGGTTTAAAATAATAAACCTACAGGTAAAATGAAAGGCCAAGTCCACCAGTTAACTGATCTACAAGAAACATTTATCTGAGACACTCGGCAACATCTATTATTTAATAGGAGTGATATCCTGATTTTTGGAGTCAAACAGATCTGGGTTCAAATCCCAGCTCAGTCACTAAGTTTAGCCTCTTAGGCAAGTTACCTGCAACCTGCTTCCTCATCTGCAAAATAGGCCTAAAAATACAAAATTGGGGTGTTGTAGGTTTGTATGAAATAATACATGTAAGTGGTTTACACATAGTTGGTGCTCAATGTTAGTTTTTCTTTAATAAATATACTCATGTTGGTTTCACTGAGAAATGGTGTGTGTGTGTGTGTGTGTGTGGTGTTTGTGACATACAAATAAATCAAGTTGAAGAGATAACGTGTCATGTGGGAGTTGAAGGATGAGGTCCTACCCAACCACTGCTGCCTCCTCTATGGAAGCTTCTCAACTTCTCGATCAGAATTCACTTTTCCTGGACGCATGAATTATTTCTAGACCACAGTAATTTTTACTGCGGTGATGTCTATATCTTCTTTGCTACAGCTCTTGAAGGCAATCTCTTACGTTTCATGTCCCCTTCAGCACCCAATACCGTACCAACCACAAATATTAGCCTTGTGGAATTCAGGTAGCTAATCATGTCCTAGCAAGACATTTTATAAAACTAGATGAAAGAATTATGGCATAGGTCCTGTATTAGTCACCTTGGGCCTCCATTACAAAATGCCACAGACTAGGTGGCTTGAACAACAGAACTTTATTTTCTCTCATTTCTGGAGGCTGGGAAGCCCAAAACCAAGGTGCTGTCAGAGGTGGTTTCTAGTGAGGCCTGTCTTCCTGGCTTGCAGATGGCCCCTTCTTGCTGTATCCTCCCATGACCTTTTTTCCGTGGGAAAAGGAGGGAGGGAAGGCTCTCTGGTGTCTCATCCATTTCTTACAAGCATCCCAGTTCTATCGGAGTAGGGCCCCATTCTTATGACCTCATTTAACCCTAATTACTTTTTCTTTTTTTTCAGACGGAGTTTTGCTCTTGTTGCCCAGGCTGGAGTGCAATGGCGTGATCTTGACTCACTGCAACCTCTGCCTCCTGGGTTCAAGCAATTCTCTTGCCTCAGCCTCCTGAGTAGCTGGGATTACAGAAGTGCGTCACATCTGGCTAATTTTTGTATTTTTAGTAGAGACGAGTCTGGTCTCGAACTCCAAAACTCAGGTGATCCGTCCGCCTCAGCCTCCCAAAGTGCTGGGATTACAGTCGTAAGCCTCCACGCCTGGCCAACCTCAATTACTTCTTTAAAAGGCCCTATCTTCTAATACAGCAGCACTGGGAGTTAGGGTTTCAACATATGATTTGGGGAGAGACAGTTCAGTCCATAACAGGTCCTTACCTTTATTTTCATCTACAAAGAGAAATGTTAATTAAAGGGAGAGAGAGCTTTGTTGTCCTTGATCTCGTAAAACTTACATCTATCTTCATCTATCAAGACTTGAAGACAACGTTAGAAAGGAAGAAAGAGGCAGGACATAATGAGGAGCCCCCTCATGCAAACTGTTTCATTAGGGAAGGAAAAACTACTAATCAGGGAATTAGGAGTCAAGAGTTTAATGCCAACAAGGCCATTTACTTACTACGCACTAATCTCAGGCAATGCGCCTAGCCTCTCTTCGTTTTCTATTCTATAAAATGAGGTTAAGATTTCCTGCTACAAAAATGATTCTGTGATTTAAAAATAAGGTAATATTTTTCATCTTAAATAATGTGCTTTCCCCTTATTAATGTTTTCATTGCTGTCTTTGAAAACATATTTAATCTTGGTTATTTTTACATTGTTTAATGCTTGATGTGAATTCACACCCTAAACACAATCCCTTTGTGTTGACTTTCTCTTCTTTACAATGCCCAGTATTTGAGTAGAAATTTTTACTCTTGTCCCTGACCAGTTGAGAAGGTACATCTCTGATTTCTTGCCAGAGTGAGAAATAAAATATTGTAGTGTACTGCTCCCAGATGTCTTTCTCCTGCTTGAACCTCATCTACCTGAAATTTTACCTTTCTGGACCTTCCCTTCACCAGAAAAGTATAATTCCCAGGCAGCATTTCCTTAACAAAACAGTTGCGGACTGCGTTCTTCAGTGAAGCTCAATGTGGCATTCCATTCCGGTCCCTGGATATAATTTGAGTTGACTTCACAACAGCCAACCAAAGTCAAAAAGGTGAGGATATAGTCAGTAGTCCTGTTCACCAAATTTTCTCTTTGCCTACCTTTTGGGCAAATTGTAGGACTGCACATCCTGGTCACTCTGGGATTGGATGTGGCCATGAGACTAGTTGTAGCCAATGAGGAGAAGTGACTGGTGTCACCGATGGGTCTAGTATTGAATTGTCGGGCCATCCGGTGCACCCTTCTCCTCTGCCCTTGCTGATCAACAAAGATCAGCTAGTGACGACTCTGATAGATCGGGTCACGGAGTGAGGACAAAGAGCAGAGTCTCCCCATCTCCCCAAGTCCCTCCTTCCCCAACACAGGGTGGACATACACCATGAGAGAAAAACAAACGTTTTTGAAGGTAAAATTACCAACGTTTGGAGATTGTAACTGAGGCAAAACTTAGTCTATCCAACTGATGAAGATGACTACTACGGACTCTGACCCTTTCCTACATTCTGGTAATCTGAAAGATACAGCCCCTCCACCTTGGACAGTGCAGTCCCACACGCGTGGTTGTTCAAGCGCACACAACTAAATTTTTCAAGAGAAAATAGACTCTCAAGTTCAGTTAAAATACATCTATTCTCACAGCTCAGTTGTCTGGATTCAAATTTGAAGTGTTCCATCATTGAGATTCTGTAATGTGAGGGCCTTGTACTAGACCTGTGCTGTTCAACATGGTAGCCACCAGTCACATGTGCTATGAAGTACTTGAAATGTAGCTAATACAACCGAGGAAACAAATGTTTAATTCTACCTAATTTTAATTAGTTTAAGGTTAAAATTAATGTAAAAGATTCTATTAATAATACTTGATTACATGTTGAAATGGAAATATTTTGGCTATGTTGAGCTAAATGAAATATATTCATAAAATTAATTGTACCTGTTTCTTCTTTCTCCTTTTAATGTGGCTACTAGAAAATGTAAACTTGCATATGTGTGCCTGCCATTCTCTCAATATTTCTAATTTTTAATTTTTTACTTATTTATTTATATTTTGAGATGGAGTTTCGCTCGTTTCCCAAACTGGAGTGCAATGGCATGATCTAGGCTCACTGCAACCTCTGCCTCTCAGGTTCAAGCAATTCTCCTGCCTCAGCCTCCTGAGTGCTGGGACTACAGGCATGCGCCACCACGCCCAGCTAATTTTTGTATTTTTAGTAGAGACAGGGCTTTACCATGTTGGCCAGGCTGGTCTTGAACTCCTGTCCTCAGGTGATCCACCCGCCTCGGCCTCCCAAAGTGCTGAGATTACAGGCATGAGCCACCACACCTGGCCTTAATATTTCTATTGAATGATACCGATCTAGAACCCTAATCCTTAGGGTTGTAAATCTTCATTCAAGTCCTGTTTTTGTATTTTCCAGTCCTATGTAAAACTATGCTGTCAACTCCCTTTAGTTTTTACAGGAGTGAGTTTTCCCTTTTTTTTTTTCTTGAGGTAGAGTCTCATTCGGTCACCCAGGCTGGAGTGCAATGGGGTGATCTCAGCTCACTGCAGCCTCCACCTCCTGGGTTCAAGTGATTTTCCTGCCTCTACCTCTCAAGTAGCTGGGATTATAGGTGCACACTGCCATGCCCACCTAATTTTTGTATTTTTAGTAGAGCCAGGGTTTTGCCATGTTGGCCAGGCTGGTCTCAAACTCCTGACCTCAAGTGATCCACCTGCCTCGGCCTCCCAAAGTGCTGGCATTACAGGTGTGAGCCACCACGCCCAGCCTGAGTTTTCCCTTTCTAGCCCTAGAAATCTCTAATTCATTGAAGGTTGAAAGAAGTGTTTCCCCTGCTTCCCTAAGTCCTGACGAGCTCTCCCCTAGGGAATCCTACTGTGCCACTGTTCTCTCTGAAGCCAGCTTTCTCAGCCCTGCTGACAGGCCTTCTCCAACTTCCTTCTTGAATTGTTGTATCCTGGTTTCTTGTTTCCTTGTGTCTCCTTCCTTTTTAAACCACCGAAGTGTCCTGCTTGGACATCATTTGCATTTGCATGCTGACCCATTACTCTGAGACATCTCCATTATGTTTTCATTTAACAAGGAAATTACTAAAGATCTCTGTATTTATTGTAGGGGCCATAAGAAGGATGACGCATTGGGGAGAGTGCCTATCAGCTCACCCCTGGGTTTGAGTTAAAGGATGCACTTCTTCTCATCTCTTCAGAAGAGACTTGGCTTCATCTATTGCTTCTCTTGGGTGATCTCTGGGAAGATGTTTCTCCTGGCCACAGTGTCCCCTGTTAGAATGTCTGGTCAGTAAAATATTTCTACTGGGCAATCATGGGATTGAGTGGCATCACCCTAGGGTCTGTCCACTGATTTCCCCTGGAGTTCTTTACAGTCAGAGTTTAAAAGATCTTGGAGGATTCAAAGCCTGAACACTAGAAGAAGCTCTCAGGATCTTCCAGAGTCCGGGGAAGAGCTAGCGTGATGAAGGCCTAGACTCCTTTCATTACCCTTCTTTGCATCAGATATTAATCTGGCCTTTGGTGCTGCCCCTCTGAATGTGAAGCAGTTGACCCAGTGTCATCTTCTTAAAAGGCAAGTAAAACATCCCCCAACCGTGGCCTATAGCCTACCAAAGGCCACTGACGGTGCAGCAAGATACTTTCGAATCCTGCAAAGATCAAACAATTCTTCTACGGTTGCTCCGACAGCCGCAGAAAAACTACCCCCCACCTCCCCATGCTAACTTCCTGACCCCAAAACCCAGAATCTAATCACTGAACCAATAGCTTTAAGTTTGGGGTTTTGACAGCTACGGAAAGCCAGGCTGCAGAAAGGTGGCTTCCAGACAAAGGCAGAGAGGCTGCACGAGAGGTTCTGCAGGCTTACTTACTTTTAATCTGCTGGGTTCTTCTAATCTGCTTGCTGCTGCTTTGCATACGTTTATAGTTTGAGTGCCTTCTCATTCCAACTCTTGAAGTGAATTAGTCCTCGGGATTAAAGTCAGGCAGGTTTCTCTTTCATTAACCAATCACCAGGGCAGGACCTGAGTGCACCTTGCATGGTCTCTTTCCCAAACTGGGGGCTTCCAGAATAGAGGCTAACACAGATCAGGCTCTGAATCTGGATACAGATTCGAACCCAAATAGATAGCACCAAGCTTCAAGCCAAATAAAATTGTGAATATAAATAAATAAATGAAAGTAATGGATGACTTTTTTTTAATGTTGATAGGTATCACCAAGCTTTTGCTCTCAGCTCAATGGCCTGACCACCTACTGCCTAACCCTCTGGGCTTGGAGACCAGAGCTGTCCCAGAATGGAGTGAGCGTATGCTCTATACCGCTGGCCTCGATCATTGCGTAGAAACACAGGTTTCACTCAAGCTGTTCTGCAAAGGAGTATAGGAATGCAGGTTGTTTAACAGTGAAAGAGTGTTTTAAGTGTGTTTAGAGGTATAGACTGCTGAGGTTTTGCATATGAGGTAACCAATCATAGGATATGATTTTAAGGTCCAGCGCATGCTAGGGTTCTACCCATACTACCTCCCATTCATGAAATCACTGATGCCTGAAGTGCCCTGCGACCTTTACAATCTTTTGGCTTAAGGCTAAGAATATTTCTAGAAGGAACAGTTCATTAAAGCTTATTAATTACCTCTAATATAGATGATCCTATAGTATCAAACTCCTTCTGAGAACTATTTTGGGGGAAGAAAGAACAGAGGTTTAAGGTGTCTGAGGAGATATTTTAGAAAGAGAAATGGGTACAGTGATTTCCCCTCACTTTTCTGCACTAGACCAGCTCTGGGTGAAGATGGGAATTGGAGAGGCAGGAAGAGAGGGGAGCAAGGGAATTGGGCAGGTACGGATGACCTCGAGTTCCGCCTTCTCTTTCCTGCCCAGTTGCCCTTCACTTCAGCCTGCGTGTTGCTACAGTGTAGAGGCCAGACTGGGTTTGGTTATCTTTGTCACCCGGAGGGGAAGGAGGTGTGGTTTTATTTTAACTCTGCTTCCTTTGCTACTTGGGTGTTGCTCTTACAAGTGTTAACTTGCCCTGTTTGTTGGAACTGAGTAGTTGCTCCCTAACCCCTTGTATTTCAGCAGAAAGAAGAAAAAAAGCATCCCTTTGAAGGGAAGGTGGGTGAAAAAGAAAGCCACATTAAAAAGCCAGCCAGTGTTAAATTTGGGCTTGCTCCTATTTGTAAGAGGTTTAAAAATACCCTGGGCCCTTTTCTGCTTTTGCACGCTTATTTAGCAGTTTGCTCCCGTTTCCAAGCAGCCCCTTGTAAAGGCACTTCCTCTGCTCGTACACCAACTGAGAGCTTTTGTACCTGTTCTCTCAAAGACTCAGTGGCTCTAGAAACTCCTGTTAAAAGCTTGAAGACTGAAGACTCTGGCCTCAGCTAGGGAAGAAGATCTGACTTCAAACATGAGAAACCCGAATGAAGAATTCTTCATCCTGCTCCACCCACCCCGGCACACGCCCCAATCAAGCAAACCTAAACCCACACTTCAGGGGTGTGTCCCCCCCCACCCCCAGCTACTTATTCAAAGATAAGTTGACTTAATTGTTGTTGTGAGAGAATGGTGAAGTGCGCTTGTTCCATGTGGGGTGAGGGTTTAAAACAGTTGAGCAAGTCAGGGAGCCATGGAGCTCTTCATAGGAAATAAAATCCTTTGTGTGTCCTGTAGGAATGAGTTTTAAAATCTGGTGCTCAAAATGGAACAACAAATGGGAGCAGACACCAGTAAAGAATGGGTTAAATATAATATGATGTAACCATAAATAGACAACTGAACAATTGCAAAAAAAAGAATGAGGAAGCTTTTCGGGTACTGATATGGAACAATTACCAAGAGATATTAAGTCACACAAAAGCGAGGTATGGCACAATGTGGATAGCCTGCTGCTACTGTATAAAATATCTCCCCTATACACACAGATTAGCTAAAATCCACAAGACAGGATGAATTTTATACTGTCTCCCAGTGCCCTAGAAGGTTTGAGCCCCAGGTCTCCTCAAGTGTATCCCTCCCAATATTGGCCTTATTGACTTTCTTCCTCTTTCTTTCCTCATCCTACTATCAGATTACTTGCCTTTGGGAGGGAAACTTCATGTCTGGGGAACCAGGTCAGAAAGAGACATTTCATGGCCCATCTTTTTGTACTCTTTGCATTTTAAAATGTAAATGTGTTACCTATTGAGAAAATAATAATATGGTTTAAATTAGGAGGTCAAAAGCTTAATGGACTAGCAAGCCTAATTCTGGGGGTGCAAATCTCCTACCTGCCAATGGCAAATCTGGTTAATCCAGCCAGCAACCATCCCCTAGGCAGCCTAACAGCCTAGTGGCAGCAGGTCCAACCTGCAGATTATCTTCAGAGGAATGTGGCAGCCTCTGAAGCACTCTCCTTTCCGAACCTACACCTTTCAAATAGAGGCAAGCATCATGCCAGTCTGGGTCATTTTCACCAGGCTATCAACATCCCATAGCACAAATCTTAACATATAAATAAATTGGACTTCACAGGTTTTCAACTGAGAAACTTTCTGGGAAAGGATTTCGGTCAAAAAGTTCATGGGCTTCTGGGTAATTCAAAATAAAACTAAATATACTATTGATTTTTCTAATTGTAAATTTAAGGCTTGTTCAATGCAGATAAAGAAAAAAAATACACAAAGGCCAGGAATTCTCCTCACTAAACATGTTATCGGGGTCATCACTTCATGGCAATGTATAGAGGTTGATATGGTTTGGCTGTGTCCCCACCCAAATCTCATCTTGAATTGAAACTACCATAATTCCCACGTGTCATTACGGAGGCAGGTGTTTCCTGTGCTGTTCTCGTGATAGCAAATGAGTCTCATGAGATCTGATGGTTTTAAAAAGGGAGTTTCCCTGCACAAGCTCTCTTCTCTTGTCTGCTGCCATGTGAGATGTACCTTTCACCTTCTGCCATGATTGTGAGGCTCCCCTGGCCACGTGGACCTGGAAGTCCATTATATACCTCTTTTATAAATTGCACAGTCTCGAATATGTCTTTATCAGCAGCATGAAAACAGACTAATACAGAGGTCTTCTTCTTGTTGTTTATAGCCGTGTAGTATTCCACTGAGTAAACCTTCCATTGCCTTATTCAACCAATTTCCAAGCTTTTGCTATTATAAACAATGCTACAATGTATAGTCACATATAAAAGTATTTGCGTACTTTTACAACATATTTTAGGATAGATTCCTAGAAGATGGATTACTGGATCAAAGGGAAAATGCATATGTAATTTTACTAGATATATCAAATTCCCATTGATGAGGCTTACACCATTTTACATTCACACTAGCAACGTCTGGAAGCATCTATTTCACTGCAGCATCACCAACAAAATATGTTGCCAATCTTCTAGATTTTTGTCAGTCTGACAGGAGAGAATATTGTATCTCAATGAAGTTTTAAAGTGTATTCGTTAAAAATATGGTTGAGAGTCTTTTCGTGTATATAGGAGCCATTTTCCTTTCTTTTTCTGTGAACTCTCTGGTCATATTTCCAACCCATTTTTCATAGATGTGTTGGCCTTTTTCTTCTGTGTTCTTTGAAGCTCTTTACATATTATGGTTATTAACTCTTTGTGCTATAAGTTGCAAATGTTTCTTCCCTGTTTCTGTAGCCTTTCGAAATACATATATTGTTAATTTCAGATGAAAAAACTAAAGGACAAAAGATTTAAGGATGCGTCCCAAGGCCATGAAAGAAAAGCTACACACATTTCATTGATAACAAAGCACAGGTGCACAGTAGTAAATGACAAGAGGTCTACCTGCAGACTCTGTCTGGATAGCAGCACATTTACACTCAGAGCTCCAGAGTCCAGATCTACTGGATAATCTCAGGTATGTCACCATGGGTGATGCCTCCATTTCCATTTCTCTAAAAAATCAAGCAGAGCACCCTGTTTCCATTTTTATTGAGCTAATTTGTTCAATATCTTCATTTGCTCTGGAAACCCTCCACGTATATAGTGGAAGTCAGGCAAGGTCTCTCTGAGAGGGCGATATTTGAACTAGGACCTAAGACAAGCTGGCCATTGTGAAGATCTATGGAAGAGATTTCTGAGCAAGGCAAATACCAAGGGCTGAGTCTCTCAGAGAGAAAAGACATAAAATGTTTGAGGAACAACTGGGATACAAGGTGGATTCCCGTGAATAATGGGGCACATGATGGTAGATGAAGTTGACAGCAGAGGCTAGATTACACAGACTGTTCTAGGTTGCATTACATGTCTGGGTTTTAACTATCTTTTTTCTCTGACTGAGTCCAGTTGTTTGTTTATTTATTTTTCCCATGAATTAATCATTTTTACTCTGTCTTCAGCTTCTACTACAGGAATATTAGCTCTCACTCCCACCGTGTACTCCTGTTCTTGTTCTCCTTGGACCTGGCAACTCTTATTCCTGGAGGAGAAAAGCAGTTAACATACACAAGCACTTCATTTAGCACAGTTACACAAGAGGCAATTCATTCTCTATACAGAAAGGAAATACATGTTCACACAAGCCAACACATGCAACCTGGGCTTTGCCCAACACAGATCAGTGATCATTCCTTGTACATTTGCAAGTTGCCTCTTACGCAAAGTTCATCCAGGTATTTTATAAGTTCCTTGTAGGGAGGAACTTTATTTATGTTTTATACCCTTCATAAATTCTTAGGACATTGTTACATACTCAATAAACATTAGTGGCTGCTTACTTACTAATTAGGTTTGCTTGGAGTTTAGCTATTAAAAAGCCCTATTTCAGCTGTCATGCCCGTTGCAGGCAGTAGCAACAATTACAGAAGCCAAGGAAGCTATTCAAAATAAGTATTTCCTATGCTTTAGCAGCCATTATCCCTCCTCCTCGCTACCTCCCACTGCTGGTAACAAATGAGTCTTTCCCCATCTCAGGAAAACCTGTGGAACCTGGAGAGGGCAGTGAAGAGCTAAATGAGTAATTCTGAAACAAATTACACAGCCTACCTGGAGTACAAGAGACCTACCACAGGATTTTAAATGCGGACTCTTTTAATTGGATGCTTGTTTAATTTCAGATATTAAACATTCTGCTTGAGAAATGTGTTCTGTAATCACTTTTTGTCTTTGACTATAAATGATATTCCTGTTCTTCTTGAAAATGATATCTAATTTAGTAATTTAAATTTCATTCCACCACACATGCGTTCCCACACACAATTGAAGTATGCATTTAAAAAGAAACCTAAGGCTGAGTAGGTTGACTCACACCTGTAATTCCAGAACTTTGGGAGGCCGAAGCAAGAGATTTCAAGACCAACCTGGGAAACATAGTGAGACCCCTGTCTCTACAAAAATATTTAAAAATTACCTGGGCATAACAGTAGTGCACACCTGTAGTCCTAGCTGCTCAGGAGGCTGAGGTGGGAGGATCACTTGAGCCTGGGAGTTAGTGATTACAGTGAGCTATGATTAATCAGTGCCACTGCACTCCAGCCTGGGGAACAGAGCAAGCTCCTGTCTCTAAAAAGAAAAAGGAAAAGGAAAAGAAACATAATATAGATGTCTTCCTTGGATCCAATTAATATTTACTGAGTGCTTCCTAGATGCCTGACAGTTTCACAAACACTATTTTATTTAATATTCTCCTAGACTAGTTTAGTTTTTTCAGTAAATATTTATTAAGCACCTATAGGTGCCAGCGTCATACCAGATGCTGGGAATACGTACCAGTCAGGATGGACTTGTTGATGTTGTGGTAACAGACTGCCCCACATCACAGTGACTTAAAACCAGGAAGGATCATTTCGCACTCACTTTGAACATGCAGCATGGGTTGGCTGGCAATCTTTTCTTCATCTCCATCACTCCCACTCAGAGCTCTGGGTTGACAGAGCACTCACTGCTCTACAATGCTGGTCAGCCAAGGAAATAGCCAAGAGGGCAGGAAGTTCTCCCTCTGACAATTAGCATCTCTGGCCCAGGGTTGGCACAAATCACACTCACGCAGAACTAGTTGGCCAGAACCAGCCAGATGGCCTCAGGGGGTCAGGAGGTACAATCCTACCACGTACCCAGAAGCAGAGAGTTCAAAATAGTCTGCAACCAGCATCAAGGACTTAAAGGATAGAAAGTTTAAATGACATGGTTCTTGCCTTTGGTGGAGCAATCAGTCTAGTTGGGGAGACAGACACATAATTGGACATGTAAAATTTCAAATCCTGTGTGCTCAGTGACAATAGAAGTCTGCAAAGAGCTATGGGAGCAGAGAGGGACAGTAGTGAATACAGATTGGACATACGGAGGGTAGCAAAGGCCCTGAAAGCCCCCCAAAAATGATATTCACAGAGTCAGATATAGACTGCTCATTCAGCTCTGTTCAGAGCAGACAGAATCTCAGCAAACAGAATTTGAGACTTTCAGTCATATTGCCAAGGCCAATCCCATTATAAGATAACTGCCTCAGGGGTTATCAGAGCTTGATGCTGTTGAACATGCTATGGTTTAAATAATTCCTCTTAGGCTAAGTCTGGTGCTCTCTAAGCAAACATCTCCATATGGCTCCTCTTCCAATGCAATGTGAGTCTGAGAATGTACCCGTCACTGAGGAATATTTAGGTCCACAAAAAAGTTTTATTTCTCACTTAACTGATGTGCTGACAAATCAAAATTTTGAGCCTGAAAGATTCAGGTCCATTGTGGAATCACCAAGACAATGTCATGCTGTGAAACCTTATAAGAAAAAAACAATTACAGTCTCCTTCGCTGGTCAATAGATATGCTGTCTGTATTGTGCAGTGGACATGAGACCTCATTCATCTATGAATTTAGTTTTTGTTCAATTTTTGAAATGTGAGATATTTCAAATACACAAAAGGACCAAAATTATATAACAACATTCCATACACCAACCACCAGATTGGACCTTTTGTTGTTATTGTTTTGTAGAGATGGGGTTTTGCCATGTTGCCCAGGCTGGTCTCAAACTCCCAGACTCAAGCAATCCTCCCATCTCAGTCTCCCAAAGTGCTGGGATCACAGGCATGAGTCACCATGCCTGGCTCAGATTTGACCTTTGATATTTTGCTGTATTTTATTTTTTAGAAATAATTCAGTGTCTACTTAGTGTCCTTTTCCAACGCTTTCCGTCCTTTCTCTCCCCAGAGTTATGTCATTTCATACATATTTTTGTGCTTTTATAGCATATAACTTACACTTTTATCACAAATAAACTACTGTGTTTTTAAACTTTTGACATAAATATAATACATGCTCCTTTTGTAACTGTTTTCTTCTCAACATGAGCTTTTTCAAGATGTATTCACATAATTACATGAAAATACAGGTCATGCGTTTTTAGCTGCTATAATACAACATCTCTCAATCCTGACTACACAGTAGAATTGCTTGGGGAACTTTAGAAAAAAACCGATTCCTGAGATCTATCCCAGGTCAATTCAATCCATGTGATCAATTTTGGTAACTGTTACATTTACCCTTAAAATGAATATATATTTCCTAATTGATGTGTACAGAGTTTTATAAATATCCATCATACCTACCATGTTAATTGTATTAGTCAAAATTCCTATGCCCTTACCTGTTTTTCTGTCTTCTTAACTTATCAATTTCTAACTAATGTATACAATACAATTTCCTACTCTGGTTGTTCATTTGTCAATTTCTCCTTGAAGTTCTTCAGTTTGGGGTTTATATATTTTGAGACCCTGTTGCTAGATACTTGCTCACTCAGGATTTTAATTTAATTTAAATTTTTAATTGTAAAAGTTATTCCTATTTATTGCTATGAAGTAATCATCTTCATGCATAATAATGTTTTCCTTTTACAGTCTTATTTGATATTTGTGTGAGTCCCTTGCTTTCCTTATATTAGTATTTTCATAGTATCTCTCTTTTACCACTACTTTATTTTCAACTTTTTGTGATATTATACTTTTGTATTTTGAAACCATCATATCAAGGTTTTAAAGTCAGTTTTTTCTTTTCTTTCTTCTTTTTTTTTTTTTTTTTTTTTTTTTTGACAGAGTCTGACTCTGTTGCCCAGGCTGGAGTGTAGTGGTGCAATCTCGCATCTCGGTTCACTGCAACCTTCGCCTCCTCGATTCAAGCATTTCTTGTGCCTCGGCCTCATGAGTAGTTGGGATTACAGGCATGCGCCACCACTCCCAGCTAATTTTTGTATTTTTAGTAGAGATGAGGTTTCATCATGTTGGCCAGGCTGGTCTCAAACTCCTGACCTCAGTTGATCCACCCACCTTGACCTCCCAAAGTGTTGGGATTACAGGCGTGAGCCACCCCACCCAGCCTAAAGTCAGTTTTTCTTAAAAGAATCTGAGTCTCTGTATCTGAACTGGTGAATTTAGGCCATTTACATTTATAATGATTACTGATATATTTATTTGGATCTATTTCTATAATTTTGTTTTGGGCTATTTACTCTTCTTAGGCAGGGAGCTGTGGCTCACGCCTGTAATCCCAGCACTTTGGGAGGCTGAGGCGGGAGGATCATGAGGTCAGGAGATCAAGACCATCCTGGCTAACATGGTGAAACCCCGTTTCTACTAAAAATACAAAAAAATTAGCCAGGCGGGCGCCTGTAGTCCCAGCTACATGGGAGGCTGAGGCAGGAGAATGGTGTGAACCCAGGAGGCAGAGCTTGCAGTGAACCGAGATTGTGCCACCGCACTCCAGCCTGGGCGACAGAGTGAGACCCCGTTTCAAAAAAATAATAATAAATAAATAAATATTTACTCTTTTTCTTTTTTTTCTTAAGCTGTTGGATTTATTATATTTTCTATTTCCTCTTTTGCCTTGTTCTGGTTTTAATGCAATATTTTCTATTTCCGTATTTTGAGATTATCCTTAACATTCTGATATATGATTAATCAACAGAAATCTTAATTTAACCAATATTTCTAACTTCTTATAAACAATAGAATATTAAAACATTTTGAAGTCAGTAAACTCCTATTCTACATGTAACACTTTTCTTCTATTTTAATTCCACCTTGAAATTACATCCTCAAAACTCATTTTTTTTGATCCTATTATTGTTTTCATTTGTATCACTGCTTATCAAATTATTACTGTTTCATATCATTTATTATACATTTTGGATTCCTGTGCCATGCAGGCAAATAAATGTGGTTATTAAGCCCACATAAAGCATAGGTCAGTGGTTTCATTTTCTCAGGTCAAACTTTTTTTTCATCAAGAACCATACAGAAACATAGAAGTTTCCTTTTTGTATCTTTGGCCACTGTTTTTGTTTTTGTTTTTGTTTTCACCCTATCATTGAGGGTAAAGCCTCAGCCTCTCAAATGTCTTGGCTGTTGCAGAAACCTCAGATTTATTCCCTATATCATGCAAGTTCTAGCTCTTTATGTAACCTATTGTCATCCTTAAAGCTAAACCCCAGGTTGCAGGAACCCATAATCTTCACTCCAAGGACAGTCACAGTGTCAGATCACAAGTTTACTAATCTGGTTTTTGGCTCCATCTTCGTTTCTGGGATCTAGGGATTTCCTTTTTTTCTGCCAAGCTTAGCAAAATATTTCAAAAAATTTTTACTTTATTTGGCTTCTCTCACAATTTGTAGTCGGAGAGTTTCAGGTTATCTTAGTCTACTCTTTTACCAGAACTAAAGATATTCTATGTATTTGGGGTATGTGCGCATATGCACAACAGCATATGTTATGCATGTTTAAAACATGCACATAAACTAACAACTCCCACAATTCCATAAGGTCAAATTTCTATAAGAAACTTATTATATAATCACCAAATCACTCATAGTGGTTTCTCCTTCTCTGATTGAACCCTGACTAATACAAACGTTGGTACTAAGAGTGGTTTTGTTGTTTGCTTCTAAATGTGCTTGAAAATGTGTGGAAAACAAAAAAAACAGCTCAGGACTAAATTTCCAGCTCAAGATCTACATAAGGGTCCTAAAATATGTGACTACCCTAAAAGAAACCTTTATCTCCTTCTGCCTTAAGGCTAAGATTTTCAAAAGCCACACCCAAACAGCCCAGAACAGCAAGTGGCTGACTTACAATGCAAATTGACTTCCCTTCCTCATAGAGTCTCCTATGTGAAAGTTAGGGTATTCATTAGTAAAGAGGCTGAGTGCAGTGGTTCACATCTGTAATTTAGTACTTCGGGAGACTGAGGCAGGAGAATTGCTTGAGGCCAGAAGTTCCAGAACAGCCCGGGGAACATAGCAAGACCACATCTCCACAAAAAAAGTTTAAAAATTATTCGGATGTAGTGATGCATGCTTGTAGTCCCAGTTGCTCAGGAGGCTGACGTGGGAGGATTGTTTGAGCCCGAGAGTTTGAAGCTGCAGTGAGCTATTTTATCACTGCATTCCAGCCTGGATAACAGAGTGAGACCTTATCTCTAGAAATGTTTTTTAGGACTGGCACGGTGGCTCACGCCTGTAATCCCAGCACTTTGGGAGGCCCAGACGGGCAGATCACAAAGTCAGGAGTTTGAGACCATCCTGGCTAACACAGTGAAACCCCGTCTGTACTAAAAATACAAAAATATTAGCTGGGCGTGGTGGTGGGCGCCTGTAGTCCCAGCTACACGGGAGGCTGAGGCAGGAGAATGGCATGAACCTGGGGAGGCGGAGCTTGCAGTGAGCTGAGATCAGGCCACTACACTCCAGCCAGGGCGGCAGAGAGAGACTCCGTCTCAAAAAAAAAAAAAAATTATATATACATATATATGTATGTATGTATTTGATAAAGAATGGAACCCTGAGTATTGGGAAGTGAATATATGGATAAATCCTAATGAACCTGGTCAATTCAAACCCCTTAACTCTCTTAAGTCTCCTTTGCCAATAGAAGCAGCCCTTCCTCCTCTAAGGAGATTAGTCTCCTCTTACCTGAAGAGCCTATCATTACCTCTCCTGAGATATTTTGCTTTGCTGGGAACTCCTGAGATATTTTGCCTTACTTGATCTTCCTCCAGCCCTAATCCTACCACTGTTCACTGCTCCTTTTCCTAGACCCAAGTCTCAGTGGGTTTCTGTGTGAAGAAGACTCACGTGGTCAAGACACAAAGTATGACTTAAGAGGCGATACAATAAACACCAAAAGAGCTGAACGATTTTACCAGTTTTCATCAACAGAAATCTAAGTAACAACCAATTCCCAGCCTTGAGCTGGTTCACAGACCCAGAACCCCTTGAATAAAGAAGAGACTGGGTCCCCTTGATTAAGGACCATGCTATCCAGATAAAACATATAGATACTAAATCTTCCTCTTAACTTTCCCCAAAGGGACTTATGGCCTTTATCCAGGCAATTGAGCACTGCAGAAAGAAAAATGATCAGGTTTTTCAGTGAAAACTGGACATCCACTAATTACTGTAGACCGAAAGCACCACTGTGATCCATCAATCAGTAGGACTTTATGGAAGTCAAGTGATGAGTGGGATTTTGGCTCAAGTCTGTCTCACAGTAGTCCCTGTGGGTACCCTAACCACTGACAAAAGCATCACTGTATGCCATTGAGGTTTTGTGACTGTTTGTTATGCAATGTTATTGTGACAGCTGATAATTGATATAATTAAGAATATTTAGGTGAGGCTAACAACTGTTAGAATGGCTATCATCAAAAAGACAAAAGTTAAGTATTTGCAAGGATGTGGAGTAAAGAGAACCCTCACAAACTGTTGATAGGAATGTAAATTAACACCGCTATTATGGAAAACAGTATAAAGATTTCTCAAAAAATTAAAAATAGAACTACCATATGATCCAGCAATCCCACTACTCGGTTTATCTCCCAAGGAAATATAATCAGCGTGTCAAAGAGATATCCTCACCGCCATGTTTATTGCAGCATTATGCCCAAGAGTCGAGATGTGTAATCAACCTAGGTGTCCATCAGTGGATGAAGAGATGTTTTGAATGTGGTATAAGCTTGTCTAACCTGTGGCCCATGGGCTGCATGCAGCCAAGGATGGTTTTGAATGCAGTCCAACACAAATTTGTAAACTTTCTTAAAACATTAAGGTTTTTTTTTTTTGTTTTTTTTTGTTTTTTTTTTTTTGCCATTTGTGTTTTAGCTCATGAGCTATTGTTAATGTTAGTGTATTTTATGTGTGGCTCAAGACAATTTCTATTCTTCCAGTGTGGCTAATGGAAGCCAAAAGATTGGATACCCCTGTAGTATACATACACAATAGAATACTATTCAGTCATAAAGAAGAAGGAAATCCTATCATTTGCAACAACATTGACGAAACTGGAAGACATTACGTCAAGTGAAATAAGTCAGGCACAGAAAGACAAATACTGTATGATCTTACTCACATGTGAAATCTAAAAAAGTTGGTCTCATAGAAGTAGAGAGTAGAACAGTAGTTACAAGAGACTGAGGTGATTGGGGTGGGTTGGGGAGATTGTTGGTCAAAGGCTATGAAATTTCAGTTAGATAGGAAGAAACAGTTTATGAAGTCTATTATACGACATGGTGACTATAGTGAATAATGTATTGTCTTCTTGAAAAAGGCTAAGAGAGTGGATATAAAGTATTCTTACCACAAAAATGATAACTACTTGAGGTAATGCTAATGTTAATTACCTAGGTTTAGTCCTTCCACAATGTATATATACTTCATAATAATATGTTGTACACAATAAATACTTAGGATTTTATCTATCGTCAAAAAATTTAAGACTATTTAGAGTGGCTAAATTATAAAGGAGGTGATTTTCAGATGTAACATATGGTATTTATTAGCCTTATTTACGGACTAGGAGATTAAAGAGATAAGGGAAAGATAATTTACTTGTTCAAGGTCTCAAAGGATGATACGAGAAAGTGTCCAGTTGTTATTCTCTGGGTAATAACGTACAAAAGTAAGATGTAATTATATTGCAGATAGGTTATCATGTCCTGTTTAACTAGAAGACATTTATAAGGTAGGTGGTAAGATATTAAACATTATGTTCTTTCTTTGCATTTTTCTATAGACTGACTACCATTTAACCACAATAATAGTTGCCTATCTCTAGCTCTAGTTCTCTGGTTAGTATCTTACAGAATGTGTTGTAACTATACTACTGATTTGCTTTATATCAAAGCACGCCCAAAACTGTGAGCCACCCTTTCCTTTAAGGCAAATTAGTGGAGTCCAAGCTCAGTTGTGTGTATAGACAGAGTAACAGGCCACAGTAGGGAAATTTCTGTAGCACAGGAGCACAAGAAAATCTCTTTGTCCTTACTGGACTCCCTCACTGGACTCCCTACGTACCTGCTTTCTACTATTAGTCATGCCTTGGGTTCTTACATTAAAAGGAACTGGTAAAATTCAAATATTTCCTGAGAAGGGTGCCATAAAACACAGAGGATTTTCTCCTACTGGCTGGAGGCTGTGGGGGAAGGGAAAGTGTGTAGAGAAGAAAGGTCAGGCCCAGTGAGGCCAATAGAAGACAAGCCAAGGCAACAGACAACTCTCTAGCTGGAGTCGGGGAGACCCTTGGGGACCTTCTCAGGAGGGATCATGGAGGTTAGCAGTAGGCTTGTCTGCTTCTTCGTTTGAAGGGGGCAGATGACTTCTTTCTAGGAGTCGGAGTGGGATATGATGAATGCCAAGAAGTGAAGCGAACATAAAGATCATTAATCAATTAGGTGTTAAGACCGGGTGCCGGTCTCCAACTTGGCCACAGATGAACTGCCTGACTTTGGGCAGATACTTCACCTCTCTGGCCTCACTCCTCACCCTCCAAATGAGAGTCCTCCAGAGGATATTTCCTGATTTCACATCTGGTGAAATGTGCCCTGGCAGAGCCCCTGGACCTAAACAAGAAATGCAACAGAAAAAAATACTTCTAATTCCCAAGTCTCAATGTCTAAACTGTGATTTCTGAGTAGAAATGCTGTGTTTGCCACTGAGAGTGACCACATCCAACAATAATAGACCCTGGTTCCTTACTATGAGGCTAATGTGCACATGGCTCGATGTGGTCTGAGCCATCCCCGGCACCTGCAGCCCTTGTTGACTTAACGGCACTGTTTCCAAAGAAGATTACTGTAAAGCCATCTTTGCTGTGATGTTCAAGGTAACAGGTGGTTGTGGTTTCTGCATGGGTCTCTATGCTCAACATCTTGCTTACTCAAACTTCTGTTCAAGTCATACCAGTCTCCTGGATGGAGCAGTCCTGAATCATGCCACCAGTTGTAAGACCCCTCACTACAAACTACACTACAAATATTGTTCCTAATCTCTTCAGGATCAAGCTTCAGAGTTTATTCACCAAAGAGGCCCACAACTAAGCCATACTCCTCTAACTTGGAGGAAACAGCTGTTATAACTGTACTTTCTAGCTGCTTTCCAGTTTTCAAAGGTCTTTGTAAATTCTTTGCAAATGCTGATTAATTCTCTCAACAGACCAGTAGGGAAATTTCTATAGGAAAAGTTTTTCCATATGACAAACTGAGACACTAAGCCTATGAATTACTCTTTACTACATTACAGGTTGGCCTGAGCCTAGATCACAAGACACGAAAATGGTATAATACTCTCTCCCATGACACTAAGTCTCTTACATCTGAAAATCCCTGAGGCATTTGCAAATCTCCCAGACTCCATCTTTACAGCCAAGAATGTATCTCTGTAATTCTGTCTGACAAATATGGACTAGCCAGTCTCATTCAACGAACATTGCATATCAACTAGTATTTATGAGACTTCACTTAGCACACTTCCACTTACCAGAAACACACACATCTTTGTACCAATATGCAGGAACGATCATCACAATCGGTCTATACCATCTCCCACTCTTAGGCAATAACATAAGACTCCTCCCAGCTAATATGTTAATATGTAGAAAATACCAGATGGATCCCAATTTTTCTAGCCAAACTTATGACTTCAGAGTGAGGAGGAAAGTCTCCCAAACCTGTCCTGCTTGGAATACTCACGTTAATTCAGATCAAGTGGTAGAAAATGATTAGGTTTCTCATGAAGTCTTTGGCCCTGCTCTGACCAAATTTCCCATGGGCAACCTATAAACTATATCTGAGAGTTCCTCTAACAAAGAAACCCACAGCTCACCCATACTCCCCTAACTTTGGAGGAGTTGGCCAGAGTGAGGTCAAGGAGAGGAAGGGAAATTATCTGCATGTATGCAAAGGGAGTGTTCTCTTGAATGCAAGATGTATCCTTGAACATTCACTTTGAGTTCAGATGTGCCCTGGCAGGCACTTGGGCTTTTGGTTTGCCCAATATCCTCTGAAATAACTTGTACTTCTTTCATTGATCCAGAAAGAGTAAATCATGGGGTCTGCCTGAAAATTTAAGCAGGCGAGGCTTCCTGGCTTCATGAAGGCAGAAGTTTACAGTGGGAAACTTTCTCTCCCCACACATTCCTTTAGTAATCAGAACAAGTTGTTTCAGGAGACAGTCTCAACATTAAATCAATTCTCCCCTTTCATTGTTACTGGCCATGCCCTAATTCAAGTCCGTATCACATATCTCATATGAATTCTTGCAAAGTTCCTAGAAGCCTAGACTTCTGCCTCTACACTTGCTCTCTTTAGTCTATTCTCAACAATGCCATGACAGTGTTCTTCTCAAAATGAATTGTATGTGCTTCCGAACAACAACAACAAAAAATCCAAACTGTGTAGTTTGGTACTCAAGGCCCTTCAAAATGTAGTCCCAACTTGGATTTCCAGTCTCCTTGACCACATCTTTATGTGTCGTTTTCTCTGGACATATCTGAAGGGATAGCATCAATTTCTTACTGCCACATTAATTCTGTGTAACCAACATCCTGAACTCGATGACTTGAAACAATAATTTCTTCTCAGGCTCCCAGTCTACAGTTTGGCTGGAGTGGCTCTGTTAATATGTTCCTCATGGGACCCAGGTTGAAGGGGGATCAGATACCATCAGCTACCATCAGAAAGGTGAGCAGAAGTATGTGATGCATCTTGAGGCTTAAATAGCTAGTAAGAGACATATGGTCATTTTTTCCCACATTCCACAGGCCAAAGCAAGTTACATGGCAAAGTTCAACATCATGAGGCAAGGATATATATTCTACCTCTAGTAGGAGAAACTGCAATATCACAGAGCAAAGGGCATTGATGCAGAGAAAGATAAAGAATGGGAGACAAATATCTATTGCTAAATAATAAATTATCCTTAAAAGAGCAAATATTTATCATCTCACAGATTCTATGGGTCAAGAATCCAAGAGGAGCTTAGCAGGTGGTTCAGGATCTCTCATGAAGTTGCAGCAAGCTGTCAGGCAGAGCTGCAGTCATCTGAGGCTAAAGGATGTGCTTTCCAGCTCACTCCCACAGTTGCTGGCGGACTCGCTTCTCCACGTGGGCCTTTCCAAAGCCTGCCTGAGTGTCCTCACAAGTTGGCCGCCAGCTTCCCCCAGACTGAGTGATCCAAGACAGAGAAAGAGAGCCCAAGACAGAAGCCACAGAATCTTCTAACTTCTTTGGGAAACGCCACACCATCACATCTTCTGTATTCTATTGGTCACACAGACCAACTCTGGTCCACTGTGGAAGGGGGCTGTACAAAGGCCTGAAAACCAGGAGGCAGGGGTCATTGGAGCCATCTTGAAGACTGGGATCACAGCTCCCATTTTAATATAACTTAGTTATCCTCATAAACTGCTGAAACGTTTCCATACTTCTGTATTATTGGGTCTAAATCACTTTAATCAATACAGGTAACAGCAATTGTACAAAATCCTTTGTTAAATCAGGCTAATTTTTATACCAAACGTAGTAGCCATAAATGTTAATGTCAATAGTTTTTTACCTTTTGGCTTTTTTGCATATCTGTCATCCTGTTTATAAGTTTTCTTCACACCAGCACGTACCCATTACCACTTATTCCCTATCCCCTAATCAACCAGGTGAATTCTCAAATATCACTTTCTCTAGTAAGTCTTTCCTGGCTACTACACACGTGAGGTTATCCTCCTACGTGTGCTCAAAGCATTCCGTATGCACCTCAATTAAAAGTCTTTAACAAATTCTCTATGACATCACAGAGTATTTGTTTTCTTCTTCAACTTTTTAGTAGATTCCCAGGGGCCAATATTTGGTAATAGTGACTCAATAAACGTCTGAGAAAAAGGTGAGAGGGATTAAACGAGAAATGGAGAGAACACAAGGTCAACTCCTGATAGGTTTTCAACATTGTTTCCCTACCACCTGCTGGTTAAGCTCCTCCTCCTGCCAGGTAGGTGTCGATGCTTCTATAGTCCTCATCTTAGCTAATCCTCACAATAACCTGGTAAATGAACATTATTTGGGGAGGAGTCCATTTTCAAGTTCAGAAAAGTCAGTTTCCCAGCACACGGTAAAACCAGAATTTCATCCTTGACTCTTGTATTCCAAAGCCATGATTTTCACAGCACCCCCTACAGCCTCTGTGGGGAAGAGCCCCACGGTTTCCACTCCACGGAGCAGTGCATCCCCTGCTCAGTAGAACTGATTCTCCCATTTACGGATCTTGCTGTGTCAGTCCTTGGAAATTGTTCGGTAGGGCATTCCTTGACTGATTGTTCTTTTTGTGCCCTGATCGGGGCTCCAGAACCTGCACCTGAGAAAGTCTTGGAGCACTCTCTCTCATTTAAGAGGGTCAGTTGTATCTGGAGGGGTACAGAAATTACAGAGGAGCTTGAAGAAACCCAGAGCCCTGCAGGCAAGCATAGCCCAGCAGCAAAGTCCAGCTTCCCACATATTCTGACATAAAGATGAAAAGGGGCTGCTGCAGGCATCTCACTCCAGATGTCCATCACTGGAGCCAGGCAGAGGGCCCTGGGGTTTGACATTTCAAGGTCATAACTCCCAGGAAAGTTGTGAGGATGAAATGAATGGTCTACATCAAAGCATTCAGAGTCCTTTGAAAGAAAACTGCTGTATATATTCATAGCATATTTTTGAAAATCATTATTTTTTTAATTTCTTTTTTTTTTCCAACCAGTTATCTTGGGTATGCATATATACATACACACATAAGAAACACGCAAGCCAGGCATGGTGGCTCACACCTGCAATCCCAGCTACCCAGGTGGCTGACACAGGAAGATGGCTTGAGCCCGGGAGACTGCAGTGAGCCATGACTGTGCCACCCAAGTCCAGTCTGGGCAAGAGAAAGAGAGACCCCCATCACTTAAAAATAAATGAATAAATAACCAAAACACAAAAAATAGATATATTGATTTTGGATACATTAAAAATTGAATCATGCTGCAGTTATGGAGGAGGTAGGTATTATAGTCTTGTCTTTTTTCCTCCCTTTGTATTGGCCTCCCCCTTCCCACCTCCTATCTACCCTCACAGCACTAAAAACCTATTAGGTATCCTTCTATGGCTTTTTCTCCCTGCTCACATGCATACTTATACTATCCTAAGGTTAAGTCATTTCTTGTTTAACAATAGAAATCATATTATGCAAGCATTTCAGCATTCTGCATTTCTTTTTCAACAATATCTCACAGAAATTCCCCAAAGTCAAGTGGGATAGTTCTAAGTTATTATTTTTAAAGTTTCACAACATGTTATGATGTCGATGGGCCCATTTTTTTTATCCATCCCCATCTTGATAGACACTTACTTGTCTCCAGATGTTTTTAGTGTTATACACAAAGCATCAATAAGATTTGTAGATAGAGCTCCACATTTTGGAGTTTTGTTTCTGAGGCCCCAGGAAAGGGATTGCTGCCTCAGACGGAATATGTATTTTGGTTTTCAGAAAGTTTTTTCAGCCTGATGGAACTAAAGTGATAACTCATTGTTATTTTGAAATGTGCATTTTCCTGACTACTAGTGAGAGTAAGCACTTCTTCATGTATTTGTTAGCATTTTGATTTTTTCTTTAGTGAATTTCTTTTCCATATCATTTTCCTTATTTTTATTGAATCATTTGTCTTTTTCCTTACTACTTTATGAGTGCTCTTCAAATATTGCAGACAAAAATCTTGGTCTTCTACATTGGAGCTATATTTTTCCATATTTATCATTTGTTTCTTGATATTATTTATGGTCTCCTCTGACATCACTTTTATTTTTGTGTGTGTGTGTATATATGTATATATATGCACACATTTATATATATTTTTGTAGTCTCTGGTTTTCCATCTTAGCTAAGAAAATGTCCTCTCCTCCTAAATTATTCATGAAGTTTTCTAGATTTGATTGTATGTTGTTGCATTGTTTTGCATTTATGCCTTTAATCCATCTGAAATATATTTTGTTTTTGAACATGATGTAAGATAGTTTCTAATTTTATCTTTATCCAGATAAAGAAAAAATTATGCCAACACATTTCTATAAAAATCCCTTATTTTATCATTAGATCACCTTTGTAATATATTAAATCCTCACGTATGCTGACATTGTTTTCTCCTTTCTTTATTCCATTGTGCTGGTCTATTCCTCCATTCCTATGACAGCGTCATCTTTATATGATTAGAAGCTGTTTTGCTATCTGCTAAAGCAAATCCAGCTCCTTCTTTTTAGTCACACTTTCCTAGCTACTTTTGGACACTTGTCCTTCTATATGATATTTAAGATGACGTTTTTCCAATTTCAAAGAGAAAAATCTATTGAGATTCTGTAAAATTTGATTAAATTTTTACATTAGTTTAAAAAAAATACAATTCTAAGCCTCCATATTCAAGAACAAATTATGTCTTTAATAAATTTTGTATAATTGTCATTGCTACTTAGAATGGAATATTTTCTCTGTGTTCATTTTCGGTGCTTATGGTAATATAGGAAAAGCTAATGAATGCCTATATATTTATATTATAAATAACCATGAACAAAGTCTTTTATTTATTCTAGTATTTTTTTACTAGGTACTGTTTTTCTAAGTACACAGTGGCAGATCCAGCAAAGGGCATTATTTTGTCTCTTCTATTCCAGAGTTTACACAAATTATTCTTTTTTAAAAATATTACATTAACTGGAATCTCTAAGTCTAAGAAAGACTATTCATGACAGTCAATCTCATCTAGATTTTAACTGGAATGGTTTTAGTAAGGTTGTATAATTTTGGAAAATAATTTTATCACTGTCAAGGACCTCATTTCCCAAATACTCTTCACTTGGTGAGAGCTGTCCAGGGATTTCTCAGGTAGCAGCGTGTCTAGGAAGAAAAGGTGATGAGACAGAGGAGTGAGATACCAGGAGTGGTGGAGGACGGGGTGCTTCCGGGAGCACTCCACTAGGAGAGCAGAGGCCAGGTTACATGAAGGCATCTATGTGCCAGTAGGGAATCTCTACCTGCCAGCAAGTCAACAAGTCCTCCCTTCTCCCATCTACAGAATCACTTACTTCCAATTGTCCTCTTCAGTTCATCCTGAACCCAGCTTCTAATGCCTTCTCATTCCACATCCCTGGACATGGAAAGCCCAGTCCCACCCCAGCTCTCTGCAGGCTCTCCCTTCCATCATCCTGAGGACCCCTGAATCCCACTTCTTCCTCTAAGTGAGACCCTCCTGAGCATGTATTTCACTATTCTTACAGGTCTCACTACTTACTACTAACCGAAGACAAATTCCTGTCCAGACAAGGTGGCTCACACCTGTAATCCCAGCATCTTGGGAGGCTGAGATGGGCAGATCACTGGAGTTCAGGTGTTCGAGACCAGCCTGGGCAACATGGAGAAACCCTGTTCATTTTAAGTGCTTATGGTATTATAGGAAAAGCTAATGAATTTGTATATATTTATCTTATAAACAGCCATGAACAAAATCTTTTAAAAAATACAAAAAAATTAGCTGGGCTCAGTGGCATGCCTGTGGTCCTAGCTACTCAGGAGGCTGAGGTGGGAGGATCACTTGAACCCAAGGCTGCAGTGAGCCTAGATCATGCCACTGCACTCCAGCCTGGGTGACAGAGTAAGACCCTGTCTCAGGAAAAAATAAAAAAATAAAAAAATAAAATAACCTGACAACTCAGACACTGCATAGGCGAACCATTTACTTTTGTTGTGAAGGGCTATCCTGTGCATTGTAGGATATTTAGCAGCATCCCTGACCTCTACCCACCAGATGCCAACAGCACCTCCCTTTCCAGTTGTGAGAACCAAGAATGTCTACAAACATTGTCAAATGTCCCCTGGTGATGATGAGTTGAGGTGGGGATGGGTGGGGGTGGGTGGAAAGAAAGCAAAGTCACCCTATAGGGAGCCACCGCCCCAGTCTGTATACCCTGAAGCATGACACCTAGAGTTGCCTATGTATCAAACAGCTCTTTTGCAAATCATTGCCTGTAGATTGAAGCATCTGCCCTTGTCACTTTCAATTTGGAACTTATTTGAAAATACTGCCTCTTTCCTCTCTTCAAAGAGATCTTAATACATATGGCTTGCTTCTCTTGACTGGCAGTCACCCAAGCCTCTTGTTGAAGGATGATGGCTCAGAGATCCTGAAAGTTAATTTCGTGTGTGCCACATCAGGGTCAGTTCACACCAATGTTACCTATTTTAAGTTGCAAGAGTGGGATCATTTTTATTTAGCTCGCTGGTATATCACTCAGCATGAAGCTACGTGTACTTTGGTTCCTATTGATGATGAAGATAAAATATGTGCAACTTTCAGAATTGCAATTTTCAAAAGGAAATTAGCTTTCCCCTGAGCAGCCTCACACTGCAGTTTGGCTGATGACATCCTAGTAAACAACCTACAAACAAACTCTTGACTTTGGAAATAAGTAGGCGCTATTTATAGGCAAGCAATAATTTTCAAGTGGGTAAGTCAAGGGGAAAAATAAGCTGAGAAAAGTCAGCAAGGAAACTCCCATTTCACTCAATACCTTGAAGTGAGGAACTGTAGGGCCATTCACCAAAATGGAAAGTTTGCGTCACTATTACTAATGGAGGAATGATGTCTTGGTGAATTTCTAACTTGTTGAAAATGCCAAACCATTTTATATGAAACAGCCACAATTTAAAGCATAAAACATGAAGGCATACCCTCAAGACTATGGAAAAAAGGGATTTCAACCAGGATCTTGGAAGTATCAATCAGATAACAGGTATCCTAACAACTGAGATGCTGGTAAAAGGCCATCTGCTGAGAATGTGAGGTTTCCCACTCTGAGACTGTTTGAGAGAGGAGTCTGTATTCATGTGAATGTAGAGCCCCCTCTGCATTTTGAAAGGGTATCATGTCCCTGCTGTTGTCTTCTTACTAAGGAAAATCCGAAAACTTTCAATTGTCCTTGGAGGAAGGGCAGGCCAGGATAGGACACGGGCTGCAAACAGCTCTGGTGACAAGGAGGCAATATCCTAACAGGGGCATCCTAATGGGCTCTGCAAAGGCAAAGATGGGATCTTGAGGAAGTGGAGCTGTTGGCCCTTGGCCAGGGACACAATCTCCTTTCCAATCAGCTTTTCAGGGCTGCATCTTAGGGCTTCTGAGATTCAGGGCTTCAGTGGCTCCTAAATTCACTGGAACTTAAGACAAAGTTGATGGCAAAGAGCAACAGCTGGTTGATGGGAAAGTGTGACTCTTCGTTCCCAGGGACAGGGATAAACCTTGCTCTCTTTTAAGACGGTAATGATCTCAGCATCTAAGACCTATATGAGAGAGATAGAGATACTGTTCATCATGATCTGGAACCAGCAAACCTTTTCTGTAAAGATCCAGGTAGTAATTATATTAGGCCTTGCAGGCCACGTGGGCTCTGTCACGACTATTCAATTCTGCCAATGGAGGACCAAGCAGCCCTAGACAATATGTAAAAGAATGGACATGACTATTTCCCAATAAAACTTTATTTACAAAAATTGACAGTGGGTCAGATTTGGCCCATAGGCCATGGTCTGCCGACTATTGATCTTGATGAGTGACATCAAACACAGCTAAATGTCCCCACCTAAATCGGTCAGTCCTCCCAACCTGTCTGGCCCTTGCCCTCATCTTCTCTCTTAATGCTTCTTCCTAACCTCAATCTTTCCCTGCTCCAACAAATATTTCCATTGCTGAAAATATTACCCTCTTAAAATATATCATTAATCCATCACTCCCCACCTTAAAAACCCGATAGTTCCCCAGTGCTTAGAGTAAAATGATCAAAATCTCTCAATATAGCATTCACATCCCTCCCCAATCCACTAGGCCTTCCCCATGCACATCTCGAGCTCTCACCATGGTGGCAAAGACACCTCTCCCCAAACACACCAGGCAATTACCCGCCTCCAAACTTTGTCTAGACACGTTCTCTACCTTGTGCTACCATTCCCACAGTCCCTACCTGTCAGTCATTCTCATTCTTACACTGTCACTTCTAATTCACTTTCCCATGAAGCCTTTCGTTTCTGTCTCTCATAAATGATTTGCTCTCTTCAATGAGCTCCCATAGAATTGTTTTATCCCTTAAAACTGTATGCCTTGAGTTTCATTTGCTGCCTGAGTCATCACATGCCTCTTTGCTATTCCTCATTTATATATGCCACAGTATGTTCAATTTAACCATTTGATCATTCATTCATTAACATAGGTTTTGCATACCCATTGTATGTTTTGCAGTCTCAGGCTAGTGGGGAGAGACAGATACGCATAAACAAATAAATAATTTGCTATATTAGAGCATTTCAGATAGAGAGAAACGCCAATTAAGGAAAACAACACAGTGTAATTTGTTAGGAAGAGTGAGTGTGGTTAGGGGCAAAGCTATTTTTCCCAGGGGAAACAGGGAAGGCCTCTCTGAGGAGATATTGTTGAACCGATACCAAGTATTGATGCCAAATTGAATATTGAATAGTGAGAAGCAAACATTTATACAAAGCTCTGCACAGAGAAAACACTTTTAAGTGGCCCTTGAATTCGTAATAAAAATATTCCATAATTTAATAAATTAAAATGCAGTTATTAAAAAGGAATGAAGTAGGTATAGCTATACAAGCATATACGAAAAGATATCTAAGATATGCTGTTAAGTGAAAATAAAAGCAATCTACAAAAGTATGTAATATATATTTTCATTTCTGAAATTAAAAATATTCATATGTAGACGCATGTTAATCTATGCCCAAGAAAGTCCTGGAAGGATACACAAGTGAAAGTTAAGAATGGTAGTTTCTGGGGGTGATAATGAGAGATTTTGATACTTTTGCTTTCCATTTTACACCTTTCTGTACAGTTTGAAATTTTTGCAAGAAGCAATTTTTACAATATTTTTGGCAAAAAGATTTTTGCCAAAAAATCAATTTATCATAAAAAATTTCCCTTCACAAAGGCTTCTTCGGTGTTTTTCAGTCTGTAACTTATGAGTACATTTTCCCTCACATACAAAGAGAAAATTCTTCTCCATTGTCCTTTCCATTATCAAAACTTGTGTGCCTCCCCATCTCCATCCTTTCAATACCCTTAACACACATACACACCCAGAGCTGCTATGCGCCCTCACAATTCAGAGGGCATTGTTTTCGATATTCCAGCATACCAAGGCATTAATTGAAACTCTGCTCTAAACAGGCTGGGGTTGCCAGATAAAATACAGGACCAACAGCTAAGTTTGTTTCCAATTAACAGTGAATATTTTTTAACGTGTGATTTTCTCAAGTATTGCATACTAAAAAAAAAAAAAAAAAAAAAAAAAAACTCAAAAGTTACTCTTTGTTCATCTGAAACTCAAATGTAACTGACTGTCCTGTATTTTTATTTGCCAAATCTTGCAACCCTAATGCAGCCACACGTCCTGAACGAAAGACACTAAAATCTTAAATGAAGGACATTACATCTTCTCCATGAATCTACCGAGGTAGAGGAATAACGGTGCACTTTTCCAAACCCTGACTCTGCCAGCATAGTTAAACATGGTCCCATGGCTCTCCTTTCACTGTCTTCTCAAAGACATATTTACGTATATTAGGGTTTAATTGCATGTTTTAATATACCTTCTCTTGTCCTTCCTGGAGCCTTGTCGACATCCATGCTGCTTAGATAGAACATCCAGCAGAGAGAGGCAGACAGTGCCTTATCTTCACATGCCCAGAGCTAGAACTCAGCATATCTTTTGGGCAGCGGTGCTGAGCCCTGACGCACACTAGACTCACCTGAGAAACTTTTCAAACATACCCGCCCCTAGTCTCCACCCCATATAAATTAATCCAGAATCTTCAGCAGTGGGAGCCAGGTGCTCTGCAGTTCCCCAGGTGATCCTACGGTACAGCCAGGATTGTGAACAATTACTTTAACACCTAGGCCATCTGTGCTCCGCCCTCAGGCTTAAGTCCCATAAAATGGTGCCCTTCAGATATTATGTGCACACAGATAAGCTTGGGATGCTGTCAAAATGCAGATTCTGATTCCACAAATCTGGGGCAGGGTCTGAGAGTCTGCATTGATAACAACCTCCCAGGTGATGCTGATGCTGCTGACTCTTGAGACATACTTAGAGTGTGTCTTTTTTTACTAAAAAAAAAAAAAAAAAAAAAAAGAACCAAACCGAAGTCATTGCCACTTTTTACTTTACGATTCATATAATAGGGAAAATATTATAATGAGATTGATAATAAAAACTTTCTTTGGATCCACAGTCATCCTAAGACTAGCACCATATGTGCACTCCAGTTTCAAGTGGCAACTTCTCTGGATTCATTTCCTACCCGTAGGAAGCTAAACAGAAAATAACATTAGTTCAAGTTTCAGCAGACAGATCGTTTTCAGATGGGAATATTCAGAAACTTCAGCCTAAACCCCCTGCCCAAGGGTCGTAAAACCCCTACAGACATGCCAGGCTTGGCTGTGGGATAACTTCTCACAACTATTTTCAGATAGGAGCAACAACATTTTAGGGGAACGGCTGCGGATGTGCTGCCTAAGTACAGGGAGGTGGTTACATGGCCTCAGAATGGCCCTGCAGCCCTATGGGGCCATAACTCAGCACTGCTCCCATAACAGCCTGGGCTGGTTCTCCAAGCAAAATTTCCATATATAATGGACGGGAGTTCCTGAGGTTCTAGTTTGTATTTCTCCTCTCCCACTGACCAGCTCTGTGACCTAGGACATGTTATGTTGCTTAAGTCTTAGATCCCTCAGATCCTCTGCAAAATGAAAACACAAATGGATGTTTAGATGAGATTATATGTAAAGTATTTAGTCAGCACAGTGCCTGGCACATTGGCAGCACTGAATCTTAGCTATTATTATAAGTCCTCCTACGTCTTTAAGTGAGATGAAAATACTAGCCTTGGTGTGAGCCTCTCTCTGCTCACTCAGAGAGGAGCTGAGCAGCTGCATTCAATACAGCACTGAGATCAAAAGTTCTGCTGCCCTCTCGGCTGCCTTTTCATTTACTCTGTGTGAAGGACAGCAATTGGTGCCCAGAGAGAAATACAATAATAATCACACTGTATCTGCACACATGAAGAAAATAGATTAGGCTTGAAGGCAAAGTGCAGCAGATTTTCTCCCACTTCACGGGAAGGGAAGTTTGCCTTGTGACCAGAGCTACTTCCTTTTGAGGCCAGGGAAGAAAGAACTAAGGCCAGCTTGAGTTACTCTGTGTACCCTCTAGAGGAGCAAAGGCTTAGTGTGGTGCTATTAGTGAGGTCTGCAAATGGCAGGGGAGAGGAGCCAGTGAAGAAAAAGTACCATAGGTTTTTAATATGGATGAGAAGCTGCCTGCTTTCTCCTAAGCAAATGAGGAAGGAGAGAAGTAAGGAACGCAAAACTATTTGCAGGTGGTCTCTGGGATAAAGGGATACACAGTGGAGGTGATATCCTGAGCCACATTTCAGTACAAAACCTACCAGTATTAAGTCTGGCTGCTGGGAGACCATCTCTGACTTGCTTCAGCAAAGAGACAATAAAAATGTAAAAATAGCAGATAACCCTTGAAATTCCAGTGTCAGCCCCGAAGAACAGCTTCCAAAGATGAAGAGTGGGTGGACTTCCAGAGACACAGATTTAGATTTCTAACTTTAGCCTGAACTTTCTGAAGCTTCTCAGCGGTACCAGGAAAAAGATTTGGTGTGAAGGAGGCTAAGAATAGCAGCTCAAATCAGACTGTGGAATTAGATGAGTTTCAATCAGCCATGTGTACCCCCAGTGTCTTTCCCTCCTCTCCAGCCTCGCTGGGACAGGGACACCCACAGAGCTGGAGAGCTGGAGCTGTAAGAGAACAATGACAACAAGAACTGACAATTCCTGAATGATTAGGACTTGCAGGCTGTATGCTAAGCACTCGATAGATGGGTTCGTTTAATACTTCCAATATTAGGAGTAACTCCACTTTACAAATGGAAATATTTATACTTAGAAATATCAAGAAACGAATCCAAGGTCAACCAGCTGGTTAAGTGGTGGAGCTGGAAAAAAGAGCCATAAAGTGATGGGAAATAGAAAACTGGAAAGAAGTAGAAGACTGAGCACCTTGATAGGAACAGGAGAGCTTCAGGCATTGAAAGGGCTAAATAATGGGTAGCATGAGCTGCTTTCCACCTCTGTTGGAAATGAGCAGAGATTTCTTAGACTACAGCAAGGAGAAAGGAATTTGGTTAGACGGCGAAAAAAAAAAAAAAAAAAACCTCCTGGATTGCAACACTGTGTGACATAACATTCATTGTTAAGAGAGGATGATTAACCTGCTGAGTTAATTTTTAAAAAGGGGTGGGGGAAGGTGGTTTTGTGCTTCTCCAAGTGTGTTTCACAGAACACTAGCTCCTTAAGATATTAATAGGAATAATCAAATATACTCAGGAAATATTGTGCTAAATGGAGTCAAACAGGTTTCTTTAGTGAAGGAGCTCTACGAGCTTTATTAGCTCAGTATGTTGTGAAACTCTAGTGGTGAAATAGAGTAGGTGGCGTTTCCCAAACTTATCTGACCAGAACCCTTTTTCAAACTAGTCTTTCCTCAAATATACTTGGGGGAAACCCTGGGGTTTTCTGAGATGATTTAAGTATGGAACTTTCTGGAAGCTGGGGGCTTGCTACTCAAAGTGAGTCCATGCACTTCATTATCATTGTAAGCATCACTTAGGGGCTTGTCAGAACGCTGAGGCACTTTCTTACAAGTATCTGGCGCCTTGGTGCTCCTCCATGGGGCTACTCTACAAGGAGAGCTTGGACTTCCTCGAAGCATAGCGTTCTCAGAGTACTGGACTTCTTCCATGGCAGCTGGCCACCAAGATGGAGAAAACAGATGCTGCCAGATTCTCAACCCCACCCCAGACCTACAGAATCAGACTCTGCTTCCTAACAGTATGCCTTGATGATTTATTATAGGCAGATTAAAGCTTGAGAAGTTCAAAATTTCTTCAAGCCTCAGGATATGGTTACACACAATTCTACAGCAACGATATCCGTAACATTAACTGTCTGCTATATAACAAACCACCCAAAAATTTACTGTCTTGAAACACTAATGACTTATTTTTCACAATTTTGTAGGTTGACTTGGCTTAGTTGGCGGGTTCTTCTGCCTTTAGTAGGCTGAATTCATGGGCTGGACTGCCAAGGCTTCACTCTTGTATCTGGCGCCTTGGTGCTCCTCCATGGGGCTTCTCTACGAGGAGAGCTTGGACTTCCTCAAAACATAGCATCCTCAGAGAACTGGACTTCTTCCATGGCAGCTGGCTTCCAAGATGGAGAAAACAGATGCTGCCGAGTCTATCAAGGCCTGGCTTGAAAGTCCTAGAACAGCACTTCTGCTGCATTCTACTTATTAGTCAAAACAAACCACAAGGCCAATTAGATTTGAGGAGAAGAAAAATGGTTTCTGCCTCTTGATAGGTGAAATGCCATGCATATACAAGGCAAGGAATTGGTAATGGCCGTCTTTGGAGACTATCTATCATACTCTCTACCCCTCTTGAGTGATATTAGATGCTGTACATGGTCCCTTCTTAAACTCTAAGCACTTGAAAAATGCTTTAATATGTGTCCCAGACTGGCTCTTCCTCCAAGGTAAACAGGAACTTTAACCCACTTTACAAAGGAAAGGTATGTCCCATTTATGGAATGTCAGTGCCAGGGGTGTGGGGAGAGGTGTTAGATCTCATTATTCATCAACACCAACCAAAACCATTTATTCTAAGCCTACTATGTGCCAGGAACTTGCTTCTGCATATATAGCAGTATATAGTATAATGTACAATTCTAAGAGTACTTTCTCAAGGATTTCCTTTTCCTACCCTTTTAGTGGTAGGCGACAAACACTAAACTAGTAAATCATCAAACAAAGAGAATAATTTTGGAAAGCAATAAGACTATGAAGAAAATGAAATAGTGTGATGTGATTGTGAGTGACTTTCTAAGTTAATTTAAATTAGGAGGTCAAGGAATACGCCGTGGAGGGAGTGTCATTAATTGAGACTTGAAGGATGAGGAGGCAGCTGCTTGAAAAGCTGAGATCAGAGCAGCGAAGAGTGCAGTTGCAAAGGCCCTGAGGCAGGGATGGGCTCTACATGCCTAAGGGGCAGAAAGAAAGTCACTGGACCTGGTCCAATCTATATCCCTCAAGGGGCAGGGAGCCTGAGATGAGGCAGGAGGAGTGGGTGGTGGGGTCAGGTGTTCACAGGGCTCTGTAGGTGAGAGTGAGGGTATCTCATGACTTCCTGACCGCCATGGAAAACCACTGGACAGTTTAATGCAGATGTGACACAGCTTGATTTGCACTTTTACAAGAAGACTCTGGCTGCGTGAGAAACAGATTATAGAGAGAGGGCCAGGCATGGTGGCTCACGCCTGTGATCCCAGTACTTTGGGAGGTCAAGGCGAGCAGATCACTTGAGGTCAGGAGTTTGAGACCAGCCTGGCCAACATGGTGAAACCCCATTTCCACTGAAGAATACAAAAATTAGCTGGGTGTGGTGATGAGAACCTGTAATCCCAGCTACTTGGGAGGCTGAGGCATGAACATTGCTTCAACCTGGGAGGTGGAGGTTGCAGTGAGCTGAGATCGTAGCACTGCACTCCAGCCTGGGTGACAGAGCAACACTCTGTCTCCAAAAAAAAAAAAAAAAAAAAATTATGTAGAGAGAAGAACAGAAGCAGGGAGACCAGTTAGGAGGTGAATGCAACATTCCAGGCAGGAGGAAATAGCAGCTTGCACTAAGGTGGGGCTCCGGGTGCTGACGAGCCAGGTGGAGTATCCCTGTCCTCGCCAACCTCCTACCATCAGGGAAATGCAGTCAGACATCATCCCAGACCCTGTGGTTCCACGTGAAGAAATATGTGTCTTGATTAGGACTTCACAAGGTAGAACATTGCTCCAAGTCTCTTATCTTTTTTTTTATTTTATTGGGTTTAGATGATGAGGATTAGAATAAAATTTTCCTACATATCCTTTTGTGTCTGGAAATATGTGACCATAAGACACTTTATTTCCTTCCTTAATCTTCCAGGGTCCTGACCCAAAACCCAAATTGGTCCGAATTAGGTCTGGTCTGCATCTACTGCAGCGGAAGTTGAGTATAATACCACAGTGAACCCTGGCAGCAGTTTATGGCATGGCTAGTTGATATTCACTAACTACCTTTGCTCATGTTTCAAATATGTTTGCAAGGCCATCCATCACCTCTCGCCTTCAGAGATTAAGCAGAAAGAAACTGCTCTATGATTCCTTCTCCTCACTCGAACACAGAATGTCCACAGATGCTGTAGCTGGTGGCCACCCCAATCCCATAGGTACTCTTTAGTTGTGACAGCATGAAGTGACAAAGTTTGTATTTATTATTTCCATGATATTATCATATTTTAAAATCATTTACATGTTGCTGATTTTGCAAGCCATGGGCATGATATATAACACGTTCAATTTTCCCAGGTAGTTTCCATTTTTATATTCAATGTATATCATCTAATTGTTATACATTGATGGTTCATTCAATGTATAACAAAACAAATTTCATATTTTATACTTCTCTAGTTTCATGTAAGCTCCAAAATCAGGGAAAAAAAGCTACTTGTCAAACCCTCTCTCTAAATTTTGTTCAGAAACACCATCACTGTAAATAATCTCTGCCTCTGAGAAAGTTTCAATAGGTGTAACTTTGTACATCATTGACTCCTTCAAAATAAAGTATTTGTCCACTACGTGCCAGGCCTGTGCCAAAAAACTCAGAATCTAATGCAGTTTTGAGCATGATGCTCTAATCAATTAAGAACATAATAAATGACCTTTGTTCATTATAAGCGAATTTCGTTCTACTCTGTTGAGTAGAAGTTGTACCAGATAGATCAGGTAAACAATGTGACAGGGAAAGAGGCCAGGAGAACAGAAGACTCTAGCAACACATAACTTATTTCTGCCTTTATTTATTTCCCCAAAACCTTTCTTAAAGTCTGCAGCTAACAGAATAGGCAGTTTTGGAGCCTTGACCCCAATGCCTATTTGTTCATGGGTTGGTAAGAGAAAAGGGATTTAGTTTCCCTAGGGGCTCATCAATAAAGAAAAAGAATGACTTTCTCCTCCCTATTCCTCTGGGAGCTTGGAATAACAGTCATGTTCTGTCTGCTAAGTTCCAGAAGCTGTTACTTATGAGGTAAGACAATAGGGTTGATAGTAAGCTGGTTTGATATGGTAAGGAGGGGGAGAGAGAGAGAAAGTGGGGAGGAGAGAGAGAAGTAAGAGGGGGCAGGAGAGAAAAAGTGGTTAAATAAAGAAAAGAAGAGCAGTGCTAAGAGACTGTTAGAAAGGCAATGATGAAATCAGAATCACAGAATCCTGAATGAGAAGTGCAAACTTACTTTTCCAATCCTCTTTTCAAACATAAAGTAGGCTGGGCATGGTGGCTCATGCCTGTAGTCCCAGCACTTTGGGGGGTTGAGGAGGGAGTATCTCTTGAGGCAACACATTCAAGACCAGCCTGGGCAACACAGTGAGACCCTGTCTCTACAAACATTTCTTTTAATTAGCTGAGCATGGTGGCATGCACCAGTAGTCCCAGCAACTGGGGGATGGGGGTGGTGGGGAAGGGCTGAGGTGGGAGGATCACTTGAGCCTGGTGAGTTGTGACTGTGCTACTACACTCCAGCCTGGGTGACAGAGACCTTGTTTCAAAAAAAGAAAAGAAAAGAAAAGAAAACAAACTGAAGTGACTGAGGCAGAGCAGCAGGGGTGAGACCGGGGGACCTGGCTTTTCTAATTCTCAGAGACTTTTTTCCCACGTTAACTTCATTACATTGTGATTTTGAGGATTTTGAGAAACTCCAGGTATGTCCAACTCCTACATAGCACCTTGCACTCTGTAAATATTGAATGGCACTTACCCACGCAGTGGTGATGAGAGCAATCATATCAGTATTAGCACAAAGCTTTCCTCGGGTCTCTGAGTAGCTTTCAATAAGGAAAAGTCAGTGACAAGGGCAACAGCCAGGGTATAGAGCCTTGCTGAGATCTGTGGTTTATTTTTAGTTTGGAACTCCTCTCAGTTTCAGTTCTTTCTCCATGGGGTTTTCTCCTTTAAAGCTGTTGTGTGGGATGCAGGTGGCTGTGGGGAGGAGAGACAGACTTCTAAAAACAAAGGAAAGAATGGTTTTCAACCACTCAGGATAATGGCACGGCACAAACCTAACCAGTGGCAGCTCATTGATCTGGAGCTAGAGGGGGTGCAAGAGAAGGAAAGAGCGGAGAGGAAAAAAGGGATGCCTTATAGAACTGCTCAAAAGAGGAAGGCCTCTGGAAAATGACTAGCATAGGCATGTTATAAAATTTTAAAGAATAAATACATAAATAACTCTGCTTCTTGCTCTGTCTCTCATGATCCAGTTCTGGACACAGAAGAGAGGCTTCAACATGCAAAAGGAGAAGATGCAAAAAGAAAAAGTGGAAAAGAATGTGTCAATTCCCCTATTGCCTATATGTCCAGTTGAAAGGAGAGCTATTTAAGCACTCTGTTTGTTGAATGACTTACTGGGGATGAAGGCTATTTCCATAGGCTAAGAGGTCCTTTATCTCTCCCCCTCAATCCATCATTTTCTTAAAAGCCAGGTTAACCTTCCTAATGTTTCTGGGTAAGTCATATTTGTTCCCAAAACTGTCCATGGTTCCCAATTCATACAGTTTTCGTTAAGCCCAGTGTCACAGGCTGATACTCAGGCCCAATCTATTATACATACCAGCTTTGTCTCATACCATTCCCCTTTAGACACCATCTGCTCTCCACCCTCTGCCTAACTGTTTCCTAATTCCCAAACACATTCCATGCTTCTCCAGTTCTGTAACTTACTCCTGCTGCCTGGAATAACAGCAGTAGGAAGAGTCTGGACACTTAGCTTTAAATCCTACCTTTATTAATTTATTAGCTGTGTGACCTATAGCAATTTTTTGAACCATTTAGTCCCATTCCTTCATCTTTTAAATGAGGGATTATAATATCTACCTCACAGAGTCATAGAGATCAAATTAGATAACATCGTAAAAGCATCAAACATAGTAGGTGCCCAATAAACGTTGGTCCCTCCTCTTTATTATCGTTCTATACTGAGTACAAATATTACCTCCTTATTACCATAGGCAGAAGAGCCTCTCTCTCCACTGCACTGAGCAAGTAGTTATGGGAGAATATTCATGGCACAGTGAGGGAGGTACCAGGTCAACTAAGTCCATCTTGGAAGCAAATGGGCTGGCAGATGATGTGGTCATATGTCCTCAGACACAGACACTTGCAGTTGTAGAGCTAGAAATCCTTACCGATTATATAACCAGATCTCCTGTTTTACAGATCAGGAAATGGAGGCCTAGTGAGAAGTCAAGACTGGATTCCTCCCTTTTGCTCTTTCCTTTTTACCATGCCTTGAATAAAGGCCAAAATTCGCTGAGCCATCCAGAGGTCCAGGAATGCCCTGTGTTGAGACTGGAACAGAACTGCGAGCCAAAGAGCTTCTTCAGAAGTGTCCAGTCCATTGCCTTTTTCCATACATTTTACCCACTCAACACTTATTGGGCTTCTACTAAGTGTTGGGTCCACACCTATAAGGAAGATATTCAAATGTCTGAGACAGCCACCATCCTGCCCTTAAGACTGACAGCCCAGCTAGAAAGGAGTCGTGTGTTGAAATAATAGCCATGCAGTCTGGGAACCATGTGCACACCCCCATAGGAACACCAAAAGATAGGGTGGTGCTCCCTGGGAGAGCAGAAAAATCATCACAAAGAAGGAGAAGGATGACTTGGAACTTGAAGAATAAGCAGCTCGCTGTGTAGACAGATGTTGGGAAGGGCATTCTCATTTGATCATTTATTTTTATTCTCCATACAAACAATGAAAATAGCACATGCTGGAGGTGAGGCTGCACACCTGTGTCTGCTGGCAACTTCCTTTTCATCACAATGGAAGATTCTGCTCCAGAAAAGGCAGCCAAGGACTGTCTCAGGCTGTGCCAGGGATATTTATGAGCCAATTGCCAGTTACTCAATATCTTCCTTACTTTATTGGCTTTCCATCAATTACTTCTAAGGGTTCCCACATCACCTCCTTTATTACTGGGATTAAGGTGGGTCTAGATAGGATAAATCAGAAGCTCAGGTATAGACAATTCAACCCAGAAAAAAAAAAAAAAAAAAAGACAAAATTGAGTAGGAAAGCTCCTAAGTTAGAAATAAGTGGGTAACCTCTCAAAAGGTGTTTTTGCACAATGGGTCCGTCTGGGGCTTCCAGAAAGCAGATGCCAAGATGGAGTTGGAAGTGCAAGAGATTTATTGGAGGCAAGACCTGTGAAAGATAAAGAGAAACAAAAAGAGTGAATGGAGAAGGCCTTCAGTCCACAATAGAGGTTTGACGCCTGTGCAAAGAAAGCGGAAAGAAGGAGGAGTGAGTAGAAAGTTCAGCTGCAAAGATTGCCCAGAGAGGAGAAATGACTGGCCTTTTACCCTGCTGAGCTCAGTCATTGGAGAGGGCAACCCGGGCAGGGCATGGCTTCAGGAATGGGCCACTGACAGTGCACCTCACAGCAGGTTCTCTCTCTTTTTCCTCTTTTTTTCGAGATGGAGTTTCGCTCTTGTTGCCCAGGTTGGAGTACAATGGTGCGATCTTGGCTCACCGCAATCTCCACCTTCCAGGTTCAAGCAATTCTCCTGCTTCAGCCCCGCTGAGTAGCTGGGATTACAGGCATGTGCCATGATGCCCGGCTAATTTTGTATTTTTAGTAGAGACAGGGTTTCTTCATGTTGGTCAGGTTGGTCTCGAACTCCCAACCTAAGGTGATCTGCTCGCCTCAGCCTACCAAAGTGCTGGGATTACAGGCGTGAGCCACTGACAGCAGGTTCTCTCTTAAAGGGAGACCTGAGCAGTGCCTCCCCGTGGCTGCTGAACACTTATGCCACCCCACAGCAAAATAATTTAGAGGGGAATTTACTGTGCTAATAGATAGTAGAAACTTGTTGTAGGTATGCAGGGTGTAAACATGGATCTTAAGATAAGAGATTAGGCCGGGGGTGGTGGCTCATGCCTGTAATCCCAGCACTTTGGGAGGCCAAGGTGGGCAGATCACCTGAGGTCAGGAGTTCAAGACCAGCCTGGCCAACATTGAGAAACCCCGTCTCTACTAAAAATACAAACTTAGCCAGGCGTGGTGGCACATGCCTGTAATCCCAGCTACTCGGGAGGCTGAGGCAGGAGAATCGCTTGAACCCCAGAGGCAGAGGTTGCCGTAAGCTGAGATCACACCATTGCACTGCAGCCTGGGCAACAAGAGTGAAACCCCGTTTAAAAAAAAAAAAAGATAATAGATTAATTATAAACTTTAATTGCTAGTTAATTAATGGTATACCTGGCCGGAAAAATTCTATCACTAGTGCTGCATTATGACTGGTCTGGGCTGAAGATGTATCTTCCAGCCTTGAGCTCTCAGCTCTCTATGAACCAAAACTCCCCACCCTCTAAGCAAGCCACTGATCACTAAACGAAAAGAATTGTAAGTCAAGTTCTTAGCTAGATATAGAGAGAGAATGGGGTAAGGGAAAAAGAATAATCCACTAGACCTTGAACACTGTGAGTATAGGATTCCACTGGTCTTGTCCCCCAATGAATCACTAGCTGTTCCCGTATCTGGCACATGGAAACCCTCAATAAATATAGGATAAATGAATTAGATAAGCAGATGAATGTCACCCACCCTCTCCAAATAAAACATTTATCTCTAGACTTATCCGTCCCTGCGTTTAGCTTCTCAGAGATACTAATTTTGATTGTGTTTCCTATATTCTTTTTACACATCATGCTGTATCCACTGGGGTTCCTTGTGGTAATGAACAGAATTTTTTCTTTTCTTTCTTTTCTTTCTTTCTTTCTTTCTTTCTTTCTTTCTTTCTTTCTTCCTTCCTTCCTTCCTTCCTTTCTTTCTTTCTTTATTCTTTCTTTCTTTCTCTCTTTCTCTATTTCTCTCTTTATTTCTTCCTTTCTTTTTTTCTTTTTCTTTTTAAGACAGGGTCTCGCTCTGTTGCCCAGGCTGGAATGCAGTGGTACGATCTCAGCTCACTGCAACCTCCACCTCTTGGGTTCAAGCGATTCTCCTGCCTCAGCTTCCCAGGGAGCTGGGATCACCGGCACACACCATCACGCCCAGCTAATTTTTGTATTTTTAGTAGAGATGGGGTTTCACCATGTTGATCAGGCTGGTCTCGAGCTCTTGGGCTCAAGTGATCCACCTGCCTCGGCCTCCCAAAGTGATGCGATTACTGGTGTGAGCCACCACGCCTGGCCAAACAGAATCTTTTTTAACTAAGTAGTTAGTGATATTTTTCAGGATATTAAATAGTTTACAAAATCACTTGGAAAGAAATAGACCCTAGGCTGAGTTGTTGGGAAAGACTCCTGAAGCACAATGCAGAACTGGGCCACCAAGAGAGCTGCTGCCTCATCTGCAACCAGAAAGTGACCTCCTCCAGAACCACAGTGCTGCTGCAGCAAGGAGGAGGCCGCCAAGATCGGGAATCCCCTACTGCTGCCAGCTCTGGATCACACCAAACCTGCAATGACATAAATGAAGGCCCCCACTCTGCCTCTCACCACCCATGAGAGGAATGAATAGATGCTGGAAGCTTTGGTAGTGCTGCTGCAGGAAAGCCAAATGCCACCACATGCCTGTTGGCTGCAGGAGCATGACCCCCATCACATTCTGTCTTCCCAGTCTTATGTGAGTATTCGTCATTGATCAAACCCGAATCACCTGAGAAAGCCTACCTGCCAGGGAGTTTACTAGCCTCTGCGGAATAGATGAAAGCACTGTAGAGGAGGAGCAGAATGAACCGAATGAGCTTTTCCACCAGATTCCCCGTTGGGAGGAAATTTTGGAGAAAGTCTTATCCGCTTATATACTATCAATCGAAAAGTAAGTATCTTCAATTGAAAAGTAAGTATCTTCAGTCCAGTCCTAAGGTTGGGTTGTACCTTCACTTGTGAAGAGATTTAAAACTGCGTAAGTTTTCTATGGAGATTAACAAACAAAAAAACAAAAACAAACAAACAAGCAAACAAAAAAACAACAACAAAAAAATTGGTCTCTAGTTGCCTTCCACAAGGGGACAGTATTCTAGCTCCCTGAATACTTCTTTCTATGCCATGGGGTCACTGATGCCATTCTATAAGCATAACTTTGGTGAGGTCAAATACTTAGCAACCCTTGAATAGTTCATAGCAACCAAACCTCAACTCCTAGGTTTGACTTTTGGTGCTCTTGTGACTTCTGTGTCTTCATGGAAATCATCATAACATGGTTCACATTAGTCAGCAAGAGATACTGGTTGAGCACTCGCTGCATGCCAAGCACCGCTTACACACGTAACAGGCACGCTGAATAAGTATGCCTTGTGACTTACTCAGAGCTGTCTCTGTCTCCCATTGTCCCTAGATAGTTTATCAGTGGGTAACCTTCCCTGCCCCTGGAGAAAAGCGCTGGCAGCTGTTGGTGCTTTTCTGCTCACTCCTGGGTAGTAGAAGAGCACTGGAGTCACTTGAAGCCACAGGACATGTGTGCTTCAGACACAATAATTTCCCGTCCCATGGAATAATCAAGAGGCTGAACTTGACTTAGCCTTGAATTCTCTCTCTTCAGGCCAGCTTCAGGCTGGAAGCCCGTACAGGGGAAAGAGCCTTGGCACTTGGGCTGTCCTTGCCCCCACCACAGTCCTCCCGACTCCTTCACTGCCAGATCTAAAAGAGAAGTGGAGTGGGAAGAGGTCAGTGGACAGGACAGCACGTAACTGACTGAATGGCTTTGTGCTCTCTGGGCCTGGCATATGGTTAACACTGATGTCCCTGGGAAGGGGAACTCTTTCTCTCATGAAGCACTTTTTTTTCCAATTTTTTTATCACATTAAGAAACACATAGGCCAGGCATGGTGGCTCACGCCTGTAATCCCAGCACTTTGGGAGGCCAAGGTGGGCGGATCACGAGGTCAGGAGATCGAGACCATCCTGGCTAATACAGTGAAACCCCGTCTCTACTAAAAATACTAAAAAATTAGCCAGGCGTGGTGGAGGGCACCTGTAGTCCCAGCTACTCAGGAGGCTGAGGCAGGAGAATGGCGTGAAACTGGGAGGCAGAGTTTGCAGTAAGCTGAGATCGTGCCACTGCACTCCAGGTTGGGCAACAGAGTGAGACTCTGTCTCAAAACAATAAATAAATAAATAAATAAATAAATAAATAAATAAAATAAACACATAACATAAAATTTACCATCTTAACCATTGTTTAGTGTACGGTCCACTGGTATTACATGCATTTATAATGTTGCACAACTATCACTGCCATCCATCTCCTGAACCCTCTTCATGTTGTAAAATGGAAACTCTATACCCATTAAACATAACTCTCTATTTCCCCCTCCTCCAGCTCCTGGCAACCACCATTCCACTGTCTCTGTGATGTGACTGCTGTCATGGAACACTTTTGTGGCTCTTCATGAGTCACCTGGTAGACCCATCTGTCCTGCAGCCCCCGTTGACCTGGTGAATATATTGCTATTTTTGGTGGCTTCTTGCAACTCTTTCCTCATCCCTGGGTATTGGGCATGGATTTCTGGCCCTTTTCTATGGAGTCTCTCCCCCCTCCTCCCTCTCCTCTCAAGACAGGACCTGTCCTATTGGATAAGAAGCAAGATGGCTCCACCTCATATCTTGTGAGGGGCCCTCACCCAGGCCACAGGAAATGGGGAAACACTTGTGGCATCCTTGCCCTGAAAAGTCCATGATCTGGCTGAGGGAGCTGAGAGACATGAAAGAGGTCCTCAAAGCTTTTTCTTCTGTAAATCTGCAGAGGCTGTGGAGGTGGTGGGATCTGTCTCACACTCCTTTAAGTAGCTGATAATTGTCATATTGATGCCTCAGTCAAAATGGGGGCAGGAATGGCTCCATTGTGGCTTTCTGCTACACAGGACCTCTAACATCCCTTCCCAGGGATTTGCACTGGCTCTCCCTTCACACGGTAAGTTCCTCAGCCGTAGAAATTGTGCTCATGTTCCTCTCTCCCATCACTAACCAGCCCCTTCACACCTTCAAGATCCAAGCTCACCTCCCACTCCTTTGGTGAAGCATGAAGTCTTTTTGGGTCTTCTTCAGAGCTCCTTAAGACATTTACCTACATTTTTTACTACATTTTGTGGTGGTGTTTTTTCCCAACTATTTGCCTTACCTAGCAGCCTAAAATCTCTGCAAGGACAGGGCCCATGTCTTAGTCAAGTTATACCTCTAGTCTAGCACTATACTCAGTCCGTAGAAGGCAATCCATTTGTTCATCCAGCATGTGTTTGTTGGGTGACTACTCTTTGACAGGCACTGTAGACACCACAGTGAACAAAACACACAAAGCCTTCATTTTCTTGGCACTGAAAGGGACAAAAGCATTTATGGCACTTTGCGGATTCCCCTCACTGAGGTCCTTGTCTATGCTAAGCCCTACACAGGTACAGCCCATTGAAGAGGTGAGTAAGATTCTCAACTACTTAACATGGAGGCAATGGGACATGCTGCTCCTTTTCATAGTATCCATCACATTTCTAACAGTTGCCACCGACACTTCTGGAGAAGTCCAACCTGTTCCACGCACATAGACTCACCCACTTAATGACACAATTTATTCCAAAGAAGGACTGGTAGACGTCTTGAAAGTCTAAAATTGGGAGCTCTGTCATACTTCTTGAGAAAGGTGATGTTCCTCAGAGGGGCGTATTCTTCCCCATGAGTCACCTGAGTACATACACAACCCAGGGCTCCCAGCCACACCAGATCTGCACATGCAGGGAGGGAGAAAAAAATGCTCACAAAGCTAATTTTCTTGCCTTCATTTCTAATAAAAGCTTCTAGGTTATGAGACTACTGTTTTGTTGCACTTCTTTGTGAGAGGAGACAAGGACAACGAAAATAAGGCAAATCATACCCGAACATTGGAGGTGGAAAATATCTTTCTGAATCTGTCCGTGCTAACAAATACATGCATTGAACTCATTGATAACAACAGTCTCTTCATAGAGCATGACCCCCAGATACACTTACAGGGCCTAGAAAAGAAAAAAGAACATTTTCCCTATACTCTACTCCACTAAGCAAGAAATTCTCAAGATGGAACTCCCACTAAGGCAAGATGACTCTAGAAGCTCTGTGTTTAGATAGTCATGAAGGGCAGTGGGCATAAGAAGCTTCAGTGATAGTTGTTAACAGTGTAGGTTCCTAGACCCTAAATATTTTGATTCAGGGAGCAGTCAGAGTCCAAAACATCACAGAATTTGCTTTAGCTTTTAGTATATTTGCTATGGAATTTACTCTCTAGAGAGTCAATTTGTCAAATGCCTGTGCTCGACCTCACATTATGCAGGGTAGGGCAGACCTCCCACAGGAAAATTTGATGGGCCATTTTCAGACTTTCGGTTGACACAGAGAAGACCATGTCCCAGGGAAGCAAAATTATGGGAGGCTCGACCCTGGAGGAGAGGATGTCTCAGAAAAGATTAGCTCTGCATCAGATCAGTACATAGGCTGCTGGTTCCTGGGAGGAAGGGAGGCAGCAGTCCTGTGTTCAAAACGGAGTTACATAGCAAAGACACAGAGCACATTTTTCTCTTAAAGTCTTTATAGTTTCTCAGAAGTCTTCCTGGGTAAGACTCCTTTCCCCACGGTAAGTCCTTCTTATAAAAGAGGGTGTCAGTACCACAAAACCAAGTTGTGAATCAGCTGAACTGCCAATTTCCTGGAGGCCATCATTGAACCCACGGCTGGGCTCAATCTGAATTGAACTGGCTTTTCCAGGTATCTTGACTCAACCAGCCCATCCAGAACTTCCCTGCAAAAAAGGAGATATCACTTTAGCAAACACCGTTGGTGTGTCCTCTCGTCTCATTTGGAGTTGGTGTTGTTTTGTGGCACTGACAGTGGAAACTAGGAGCATAAATGACACATCCTCAGAGCTAAGTAGAGTCTGTTTAGTTTTACGACCAGGGGCCAGCAGGCATGCTACTCCACCCACCTCCCAAGAGACTGCTGCAAAAATGGGCCAGCATGATGCTGAATCTGCAAATGTAAATGCAAATTTCAGTATGATGCTCTGCCCTAGTGGTTCTCCCTTTTGGACCTGCTGCTTCTCTTTCATAGGTTTCATGTTTTATCCCCACCCCTACCTTCTAACAGATGCCATGCAGAGTTCAAATTCTCTGTGTTTACTCTGTTCTTCATCTGAGATGCTCCCCACTTTCGTCTCTCTATCACGTATCTTCAAGATCTAGTTCTGGTTTTCAACCTTCTATCAAGGCGTGCTTGACAACTCTGAACTCCAGAAATCCTAACTGCGTAATTGTAATCTATAGTGGTGGTTCCAAAATTTGACTACAAAACAAAACTGTGCAAAGAACTTTTACAGTATTTAATCATTACCCTCCTCAGATTGTCCAAGTTAGAAATTTGGGTGATAAGGACCCAAATTGTCTTCTGTGTTGTTATCGTTTTTAAATGTTTCCCTAGGCCCTCATTTAAGAATCACTGGCCTGGAAAGAGGTTATACTTGATATATACTATCATTATTATTTTTTAATTGTTTCAAGTTTGCTACTTCTGTTTTTTCTACCAACCCACTGGCTCCCGACTCCTACACACACACACATATACACATACATACACACACAAGTACACATGTACACTCTGCCAAACATACAGCATAGTGCAGGACTGAGTACATGGTGAAAACATAAATTATTGATTCTAGATTACCATACCTGAGGATGAAAGAAGGAAACAAAATGGTGGGAGTACGAATTATTTATATCTTCCTTTTGTTGTGATTGTATGAAGAACAAATCTTGCACATGACTCAGACCATCCTCTCAAGAGCTCGTCTTAAAGGGTAGGGCTGGTTTTCACTGCACTGGACACCAACGTGCGCATGCCCATCAAGACTCCCTCAAGGGAAGGGAGGGTGAGGATAAAGACACAGACAATGGGCTCTTAGGAAAGGGAACTAAGTAAAGCCAGGCCTTAGGAGAACTGAAAAGCCATCAGAAATATTAATAACAATGATAATAGCTATTATTTTTTGAGGACTTACGATGTGCCAGGCACTACGCTAAGCGATTCACTGGCAGAGATACCCTCTTTTAAAGATTCCTCCTTTAAAGATGGAGAAATTGAGTCCTAGAGAAGTTAGGTCATTTGTCCAGGTTCACAAATGGCAGAGTCCAGAGTCTAATCCAGGCCTATCAGACCCCAAAGTTGGAGTGTTTAACTATCTTTTCCATTTATTAAGATCAACTGACTCTTTCTTTTCTCTGCCTCTCCGCAGAAGAGCTCTCTCTCTACTTTCTCCTCTACTTGAAACTGATCCAAAATGGCTGCCTCACCCCTAGAGCTTTTATACAGGCTCTTATCTCGATGACTCTAGTTTAAATTCTTGAGAAAATCTCACTAGCTAATGAATTAGCTGGATTTGAGTCAAGTGTTCATCCACGATCCAATCAGCCATAGCTAGGAGGATCACTCTAGAGCTCTGATTGGTACAGGCAAATTGCCTGATATAGCCATCATACCAGGGCATCACTTACTATCCCTGAAACCAGAACACTGGAGTAGGTGATATAAACTTGCTAGCTCCCTCACATGTAGAATCAGGCTAATAATGGTACACCCCCACAGTGCTATTTTGAGATTTAAAGGAGTCAATCTGTATGAAGTGCATAGAACAATGTGTAGCTCACAGGAATTGCTATGAAGGGCATTATTAATCAAGTTATATTACCACCACTTTTGCTTTCGTTTGCCAGCCTGCTATGCCCTTGACTACCAACTTAGTTTGATTGCCTTGACCCACACCTTTCAAGAGCATGTACACGAAGAACTGCCAGCTTTGATAACACCCTGAGATAAGCAGAGGCGAATGCCTCCCAGTCTGGAAATTTCCAAGGCTATGCTACAGTGACCCAAACCAAGGCTAGCTTTTATCTTTGGGAAAGTAATTACAAAAATCAAGTCTTAAAGGAAGAAAGTCGATTTCGCAGAAGTGATAGGCAGAAATGCCCTCCAGCAAACTCTGTCCCTGAAGTCACAGGTGTTACTGGACTGGTTCATTTAACCAGGAAATTATTCATTAGTGACTGTGAATAACAGGTAAAAAGGACTGTCATACTGAGCATGTCCAAACAACCAAAGTGAGTGATGCATTGACATTACATTCCTAAGAAATGCCAGGACAAGAAATATGGGGAATTTAGATGTTACGAGAAGGTAGATTTGAATCTCAGCATAGTTCTCCTAGAATCAACTTAAGAAATGCTTTATTACAAAATAGGCATTCAAACTTTTGTTGATTTGATAGAGTCAATAAAGTACAAAGAGAGACATCTCTGTCATGAAGCATTATCCGAACAAGAAAGGTAAGGAATTTCTCACCCTCAGTTATGCTGTATGTTATCATAGCAACCACTAACTTACATCTGTGTTATTTCAAATTTCTCATTGGATATTCCCAACTACTCCCCTGCAAGCAAAGTAAGGCCATGATTATCCAGTTTTACAGATGATAAACTTAAGGTTCAGCACCTTCTACTACTTGCCTCTGCTGGTAAGAAGAACGTACAACTAGAACCCAGGTCTTCTGACCCGTGTGTCCTTCCCCTGCCCCAAGATGCCTCTGTGTGGGATGTTTCTGGTATAAACTGGGGAAAAGCTTCCAAATAGCAAGATCAACTGGTTGGGAAATCATTGGTGTTTTCTAAGTGTGTCCGTTAAATCACTATTGTGTCATGATAATCCAAGAAGCAGCTTGGGACCCACTGCTCACCATGCAGCCCATCTTGATTTATAACGCACATTAGTTTATTAAAGGCTCTGAGCAATCATATCATAAAGAAACCCAAATAACTTATATTAGCTCTGTATTCCTCCAACGTATGTGACCATAAAACTCTGCATTATTTACTAATATTACACAGAGGCATATTCTTTGGAAAATATTTGAGATTGTGTTGAAAACAGTTATTCGGTGACATAAGTAAATAAACTAAAGAATTATGCCTCATTCAACCTTGCCTAATTCCCAGTTTCTTAGACCCAAACTCATTCCTAAAAGTAATACTAATTCTAAGTGTAATTTCTGGACATGCAGTGAGCTATTAGGAAGCATATAAGGAGAGATGAAACTTGAAAGAACTGAAGCAGGTTTTAGAAGGGCAGATTAATATAAAAATAGAGTTTCTACATCCCCCCTCCCCATGGCCTACAGAAACTCCAGGTGGCCTTCATACTTCATTCTTTCTCTCCCCCTACATAGCTTTTCATTTATCTAGGGCTATGTCAGTGGCTTGAGGAGCAGGATATTTTTTCTTCTGTTCCTCATCTGTAGCTTTCCGCACAAAGACCACTTTCTCTAATCTTCAGGGAGAAATCTTTGGCTTTCTGGGGATCAACATCTGATATAGAAAGTGGAGGGTGGGCATGGTGGCTCATGCCTGTAATCCCAGCACTTTCGGAGGCCGAGGTGGGTGGATCACGAGGTCAGGAGTTCAAGACCAGCCTGGCCAATATGGTGAAACCCCATCTCTACTAAAAATACAAAAATTAGCTGGGCGTGGTGGCACGGCACAGTGCACGTGTAGTCCCAGCTGCTTGAGAGGCTGAGGCAGGAGAATCACTTCTACCCAGGATGCGGAGGTTGCAGTGAAGCAAGATCTCGCCACTGCACTCCAGCCTGGGTGACAGAGCAAGACTCGGTCTCAAAAAAAAAGAAAGTGGAAAAGTTGGTCACCCTGTGGTTGCCAGGAACAATGACTGGCAGCATTAAAAGAAAAGGGAAAGGAACGCATGTGCCTTAGAAAAAGCTTTATCAAGGATTAATTAACCAACCAAATGAAATCCACTGCACAGAGTGTGAGTGCACCCTTTCTTTATCAAACTACTTTTTTACACCTTATCAGTGGCTGTGGCTCCACAGCTAACTACCTCCCCAGTTTATGTTCCTTTCCCTGAAATAATTTGACTTTTGACTCTCCTTGACTGCACACCTTTACATCCATATTAAATTCACTGGACCAAGCTGCCAATTTATTGCACATGTATCCAATCATGCAGTTCAGGACACACTATCCCAAATATGGCACCTTGTCAATCAAGGAAGCAGCAGAAGCAGGAAGGCCACTCTCACTTTCTGCCTCCCTTCTCCCCTGAATCAGGCCACAAAATCTAGCTGATGCTCCCTGAAGTAGGTCATAAGATTCTCATTCCAGAGAGGTCCTCCCTATACCTGGGGAAAAGGATTGGAAGACACAGAGACCCCAGGAAGTATCAGAACAAACAGGCCTGCTGATTCCCCCCGTCCCCCCCAACCCCGTTTGTTACCATTAGGTCACATCCTCTTTGTCTGATCACACCTCTACACGACTGTCTACTCTTCGTCAAACCTAAGCATAAAAATATGCAGTTCTTCCTGTTTCTTTGAGTCTTTATTTCTGAAGGTTCCTGCGTCACATATTAAATAAATGTGCATGCTCTTCTCTCGTTAATCTGTCTTTTGTTATAGGAGTCAACCATGAACCTTGTGATGGGTGAAGAAAATATATTACTTTTTCTCCCTTACACTCACTTGGGGAAACACAGGTGCTTCCTTGCCTACGGCCATTCCCAGAAGCAGTCGTTTTTAAAAATGTTATCCCTAGTCTTGGGCCTCACCATAGGCCAAAGGAGGGTTCAGGGTTTAGCACTTGGCAGGTGCTTTCTGCAAAGTTGTGTTTTCTTTCTCACACATGATTCCAAAGGGCTTAGGCTTCCCAGAGGCTTTTCTTCTCCTCTCTCTCAGGTTTCTTCTTTACTATCAGAGCAATTTTTCCAGGAAACAACCCTGAAGATTAAGAAAATGTGACCCAGAGGGCATAGGTCAGCCTCTCCTCTGGCCCCAAGGCTGCAGATAGCGACTTCCTTAGTGGCCCAGTCTTCTCTCAAGAACACATTTATTCTGGGAGAGTTTCTCCAGAGCAGAGGTGAGTTAGCGCCTTCCAGAGGGTCAGATGGGCCGCTCCACTGTTCCCAACTTCCCTGCCCTCATTGTCTCCAGAAGATATTCTCCAGGGAGACAGCGCACTCCGCAGTTCCTCCCAGGGAAAACAGCAGCCTGAGGACTGCGGTCCCGGAGCACAGACCACCCCGCTCCATTGTTTTAGTCGGAACAATGCGGCTAACGCTGAGCACTGTTGAATCACCTCTTGGGAATTCAGCACTTGGTCATCTCTTTTAACTCTTGCTCCAAAAAGATTAACTTCCCAGGCTGGAGTGCTGTAGCCGGATCTCAGCTCACTGCAAGCTCCACCTCCCGGGTTTACGCCATTCTCCTGCCTCAGCCTCCCGAGTAGCTGGGACTACAGGCGCCCGCCACCTCGCCCGGCTAGGCTAGTTTTTTGTATTTTTTTAGTAGAGACGGGGTTTCACCGTGTTAGCCAGGATGGTCTCGATCTCCTGACCTCGTGATCTGCCCGTCTTGGCCTCCCAAAGTGCTGGGATTACAGGCTTGAGCCACCGCGCGGGCCAAAGATGCTACGGAGTAAAGGATTCTTCCTTGAGGTCTTTAACAACTCAAGGCAGAAAAAAGCACCCTACTCAGATGATTCCTCCCTTAGCTGCTTGTGATGTTGTTTGTACCACCTTTTATCACTCTACTTAGGTTAAAGATGGTACTTTTTGCAAAGGTTAATAATAAAAATTCTAAATAATAAATACTGCAATTTAAATAACAAAAATAAATGTATGTAAAATGTACAGAAGTTTTTTTATAATGTATATATTTTATTATATAAATATAATTAACGTTAATAGACATTAGTAAGTTCACATAACAATGCCATGCAATAGGTATGATTATCTCCATTTTACAGATTAGAAAACACAGGAAGAGAAAGGTAAATTAACTATACAGCTAATATAGTGAGTAGGAGAGCTGGCACTGCTTTACTTTTTCCTCCCAGACTCTTTGTCCTAGAGTCCCCGTCACTGAGAGGTGTTACGCCTCTGAAAAAGGTCCTCCCTCTTGCATGCACACATGTACACACAACCACACAGTTAAAAGAAAATTATCTGGACCCTTGCTAAAATAGTAAGGAAGACTTTATTCAAGGCCATTGAATTGAGAGATATTACAATAGGGGAAACAGATCAGGCTCAACTCCAAATCCACAGACAAGTAGAGATTTATAGCCAAGGAGTGGGGAGGATATCCGTGGATGGAAAATTACTAAGAGGAGACAGCAAGAGCAGGGGGATTCTTGCTAACCCAGCTTCACAGGATTCTTGCTGAGGGCAGGCTGAGGACTTACGCATCAAAGGTCAGGGATGAGGAATTTGATCAGCAGTCAGAGGTGATCAGATATCAAGGGTGAAGGGATTCTTGTTAAACTGACTAAGCTGTATTCTTACTAAAACTGGGTTCGGTATCGAGACAAGGCTAAGGTATAATCCAGAAGAGGGTTGAGGATCCTGAGTAAAGTTTGGTCCAAGAGAGAGTCTTTGTCACCACTCACACCCACGCCCACACCCATATACCCCCCACACAGGCACGCACGCACACGAGCACGTGCATGCACACACAAGCATAAACCAGGTTGCCCTGTGGCATTCCTCATAGTGTTTTTCATTTTCTAAGAAATTGAGGACTGTGTAGAGTGGCTCAGTCCTGTAATCCCAGCACATTGGAAGGCTGAGTCAGGAGAATCACTGCTTGAGCCCAGAAATTCGAGACCAGCCTTTGCAATACAGCAAAAGACTCCATCTCTACCAAAAACAAACAAAAATTACCTGAATGTGGTGGCATGCACCTGTAGTCCCAGCTACTAAGGAGGCTGAGCTGGGAGGAATGCTTGAGCCTGGGAGGAATGCTTGAGCCTGGGAGTTCGAGGCTGCAGTGAGCTGTTATCAAGCCACTGCACTCCAGCCTGGGTAAAAGAGAGAGAAAAAAAAGAAAGAAAAGATTGGGGCAAGTTAATGATTGGAAAGCTGGAATTCGAAACACTGCCTCCCTTTTTATTTTTGATCTCTGGGACAAGTGAGGATAAGCGGAGGACCATTCTTTTTTTTCTTTTTCCCTTATTTCTTTTTTTTCATGGAACTCCCTGAGTGCTGGGTATAGAAGAAGAATAATTTTTTTCTTCAATTCCCATAGGTTATTAGTTGAAATGGATCCCTGTAACAAAACAAACAAACAAACAGAAGTCTATTACCATGTATATTTCCTATGTACATGGGAGATACCAAAGGGATGAGTAGCTCTCAAAGAGGTGGCTTTGAATTCCAGCTTATAGAGCATCTTCAATAAGGAATAGGAAATGTTTAGTGAAGTGACAAGACATAGGAAAATGACTTCAAATCTCTAGGGGCAGCAACTTGTGGGCAGGCAAATCAAAGGCAGTAAAGGCTAGTTAGCAAAGCACGGTCATGTAGATTCGTGGGGCACCATCTCCAATGGTAAACATGACAAGGGTCTGAAGTTGTCTTCGCAGTAGTGTTTTGTTGTTGTTGTTGTTGTTGTTTTAAAAAAAAAACTTTAGACAAATTAAATTTAACAGAACAATTTGTAAATCGGGCAGCCCTCAGAACCAGAAGACGTTCAGAAAGCTCCACTTCACAAAGTGGGCAGGCAACATTTATAGACAGAAGACCCAAGTGAGGTACAGAAAGAGCTTGATGGGCACATCTGTAATTGACTGTTGCTCTGCTGCAGTGATTGGCTGAGACTGCTTTATGTTACCAAAATGTACTCCTAAATTAGACTTTCAGGTAGTTCCTGTACTAAATTAGGTCGCAGTTCTTTACATAGAGACTCAAAGCACAGAGCCATCCTCGGCCAGATTTAATTTAATTTAACAGTGGTTAACCTTTATTCTCCCTGGTAGAGAGGGTGGGTGGGATATCTTTTGTCTTTGGAAATCTATGTCCTGCTTTTAGACAAAGAGAGGGAGGGCAAAGAGCTTTCCTTCCTCTGAGTATTTTAAAAGTCTTCAGCTAAAAAATACTTCATCTTAGAAGGTGACCTATTCTGGTCTCCCACAAGGAGAAAGGCAAAACAGAGCAATCAGTCCTCTGGGGTCCCAGTTGTTGCTGCTAGGTCTCAGCAGGCCCAGCTGAGGGCAGCACTCCAGGAGAGGCAGGAGGCAGGAGGCAGGAAAGCCAAATCAAGCAATGCAGGATTCAAGCTCCAGGCTGCCTCAGTAAAGCAAATCTGCTTCCCGCATGGGCTGTTTCAGCTTCTCATCTTTGATCGTTTCTTCATCCAGGGGAAGATTTAATGCTTTTTAACTGATTTTCAATATGTCCATATTGTAAGAGGCCATATTTTATGTATAGTGCTGTGAAGTCCTTCCCACCATGATTTCAGACAATGCATGTTTAGCAGTCCCACAGATTTAAGCACGCAGCAGGGTTAGGAAAAACTGAAAAAAAATGTTGAAATGAGCAAAAAGATTAATGGATGTTCTTTCAATTGAATGCTAGACATTGTCTGGAGCAGGGTGGTCTGATTCTATAGAGGTCTGTGCTTTTCTTTGCCATCGACTATTTTGCATCTCTGTAGAGATAGACATTAACTTGTGGAGAACTAATAGTGATAAGGATGATTCCCATTTGTAAAAAAGCAAATCAATTTTGTCCTGTAAAGTTACCCATTGATTTCTACCTTGTGGCACAGGCTGTTTTTGCATCGAGTAGTAAATTAATTTCAGCATTCCTGATTCTCTATTGGAATGACTAGTCTTTGGATTTTCCTTTGAACTGGTTATAATATCCTACAGTCCTCTCGATCTTATTTTTATTATTTTTATTTTTTTGAGACGGAGTCTCGCTCTGTCACCCAGGCTGGAGTGCAGTAGCATGATCTCGGCTCACTGCAAGCTCCGCCTCCCGGGTTCACGCCATTCTCCTGCCTCAGCCTTCCGAGTAGCTGGGACTACAGGCACCTGCTACCACAACCGGCTAATTTTTTGCATTTTTAGTAGAGATGGGGTTTCATCATGTTAGCCAGGATGGTCTTGATCTCCTGACCTCATGATCCACCCACCTTGGCCTAGCAAAGTGCTGGGATTACAGGTGTGAGCCACCGCACCCGACCCTGTCCTCTCAATCTTAATGAGTTAAGTAAAACAGTTGCTATGTGTGCATTCTATATTTGTATGTGGAGGGGAAAAGAAATATTGTGCCCCAACCTTTTTTTCACTCAGGTTTATGGCTGAGGGCCCTATAACAAAAGACATATGAACAATACACATTTATTTAATATAAGTTTTAGATGACCCGAGAGCCTCCAGAAATGAAGACTCAAAGAAACAGGAAAACCTGTGTATTTTTATGCTGTTTGATGAAGAGTCGACAGTCACGGGAAAGTGTAAATTGGACAAAAGGAGTGTGACCTAACGGTAATGAACTGGGGGGAACTTAGCCAGGCCTGTTTGCTCAGATTCTTGTCTGTGTCCCTGTGTCTTCAGAGACAAGGGTGTTGTTTTCCTCCAAGTGTAAGGAGGGCCCCTCTGGAATGAGGGTCTTATGAACTGCTTCAGGGAAAAAGGTCAGAGAGTGGCCTTCCTAGGTTTTATAATGTACTTCGGGGAGAAGGGCAAGGGGAAGGTGAAAGTGGCGTTTCTGCTTCTGCTGTTTTCTCAGATCCCAAGGTGCCATATTTTGGGGTAGTGTATCCTGAACTCCATCATATGAGAGTCATGATTTTATGTTTTTTTAAAAACTTATTCTCTGACAGTAGGAATTCCACAATATGGTAAGTAACATTAAAATCCTCCGTCACTCCTCTGCTCTTGAGTATGACCAAAAATTAAAGCAGATGCCAGACCATTCTGGCTCCCAAAAAGATGCAAGTTTGCAAGTAAATAGAAAGTGTTTCAAAGTTCCTTGTGAGCGGACTAGGATATCATGAACCATCTTTGGTAGAGACTCCCTGGAGCACTGAGGCTGCACATGGCCTACCCGAAAACCTCAGCCAGCAAGGTCTGTGTATGAGCCAGGCATATCTTCCCAGATGCCACATGTACGCTACACTACGAAACTAGGAAAGCTTGGACAAAATCTTCCTAACAAAAGAGGTGGGGAAAACGAAAACAGAAAAAACAAAAGAGAATTCTAACCAACATCACATAAGTTACTTGAGAATTCTGGACTCTTCAGATTGCACCTTTTCTCTGCAATATCATTAACTCATACATAACAATGTAGACCAGAACATGGCTATAATGAACAGGGGGTGGACACTGACATTACCAGAGCATTCCATTCCATGCCTCTTCTATTACTATTTGTTTCCTTTAACCCTACTTTCTGTAAAAAAAAAAAAAAAAAAACAGGGCTGGATCAGTGAGTAGTGAGCGGCCCATTCTCATCCAATTGCCTGACTCCACACCTTGCTTTTGCCACTACCCCGCTACCTGTCTACAGACAAAAGCAGATGAGAAATAACACCACAAAGGCAAGTACCAGTCATCCCTTAGCACCTGCAGAAGACTGGCTCCAGGACCCCCTCTCCAACACACCTCAGATACCAAAATTCAAGGATGCTCAAGTCCCTGATATAAAATGGCATGGTATTTGCATATAACCTACACACATACTCCAGGATACTTTAAATCATCTGTAAATTACTTATAATGCTTAATATAATTTAAATATAAATCATTATTATACTGTATTGTTTTATTTGCATTATTTTTATTGATGTGTTTTTTATTTATTTTTATTTTTTCAAAATATTTTCCATTCCCAGTTGGTTGAATCTGTGAATGTGGAACTCATAGATGTGGAGGTGTGACTACAGCCTGGTGTCATTAAATAGAAACAGAAAGGAGACCCAAAGACCATCTGGTTTCCAAGTATGATCCAAAGACCACCTGCATCAGAATCACCTGTAGAGCTTGTTAAAAATGCAGATTCCTGTTGCCCACTTCTAAAGATTCTTAATTAGTTAGCGATTCTTATGTATTTCATAGTTTGTAAGTCATTAAATTTTAGTCCAAATATCAAAAAGAAGGGGGCATGCCGCTCATTCTCTGTGGGCCTCACTTAAAAACTAGTCAGGGTAGAGGCAGACTGGGCTCCAGATATTCCACTGTGCAGGCCCTCCCCACCATGCTCTGCTGCCTGTCAGGCACAGTTAAGGTGGAGAAATGAAACCAGCTTGATAAAAGTGTTTTGCTCTTCACCATCTGTCTCCCAGTTTCAAACCATCTGTTCCTTCTCATGAATTATTTTGGCTATTAAGGCACTAGAGGGTGATGGTTAAAGCTGAATTCTGGACCCAGAATACCAGGATTTACATTCTAATGTTGTCACTTTCTAGCCTTGAAACCCTGGGTAAGTTACGTATCTTTTCTGTGCCTGAGTTTCATAGTCTATAATAATTCTGGTGGGGCTCAGGATATACCACCCCAAAATATGAAGGTAGGAGACCAGAATATGCCATTCCAAAATATGCCTCTTTGGCATATTGATGATTTTGAGCTGGTTATTTTGAGAAACTGCAGACAAAGAAGTAGCTCTGAAAAGTTACCATTTTGTAAGAGAAGTTTACATTTATAAAGGAAATCTCCATTTGTAAGTGTGTCTCCCTCTGCTAAATCACTAAAGATTGTTAAGCAGTGGAGAAGGCATGGACTTAAATCTGTTTAACAAACCATACCCTTTTAGGGTCCTTTCCCTAGCCAACTTGTCTTAACCAGGCTTTCCCCCACAAGAAACACACACACCCTTCTTTCAGCAAATGATTGTATTTACACCTTAAATGCTTTCTTTGAGGTCTACTCTAGAGATGTACCTATTTCTCTATGTTTTCTCCCATGTATACATGAGGTATACATGTTCATAAACTTCTGTTTTTTTTTTTTCTTGTTAATCTGTCTTTTGTTAAAGGGAGTCTTGGTTAAGACGAGTAGAGAGAAAATTATTTTTTATCTCCTACATATCTACTATTATTATTGTAAGAATTATACTCATTAAAGGAAGAGTGACAGTTTAACACAGCTTCTGCGAATTCAAATAATAGTGCATGTACTGGGTCTTAAACAGAGCCTGGTGTGTGATAAGTGCTCAGTAACTATCACCCTTATTATTATTGGCTTCTCTCCTATGATTTCCTTAAGATAGGAAGAGAGGGCTGGGCATGGTGGCTCACGCCTGTAATCCCAGCACTTTGGGAGGCTGAGGCGAGTGGATCACCTGAGATCAGGAGTTAGAGACCAGCCTGGCCAACATGGTGAAACCCCGTCTCTACTAAAAATGCAAAAATTAGCTCAGCGTGGTGGTCACCTGTAATCCCAGCTCAGGAGGCTGAGGCAGAAGAATCACTTGAACTCAGGAGGCGGAGGTTGCAGTGAGCTGAGATCATGCCATTGCACTGCAGCCTGGGCAACAAGAGTGAAAAATCTGTCAGAAAAAAAAAAAAAAGAGAGAGAGAGAGAGAGAAAAGAAAAAGCCAGGAAGAGAATTTAACAATTAATTGGGCAATCTTGGGTATAATACTGAGGGGCAGTTGCCCCATTACAATATTAAGTCACTGGCCCATTACTCCCTCCCTTGGCCATTATCAGTCAAGTTCACTGCCCTTGAAGTTCTGCCCAGGTGCAGGTTTGGTGAGGACTGAGCTTGGCTGGTACAAAACTGTATGAGGCAAGGGCAAGAAAGGGAACTCAACCATGTCTCTGTAACTATGCAGTATGTCATTCTAAAGTATTTTTCCCTTGGTTAGCTTTCATTACAACTAAATGTGCATTTTAATACTTCTTCCCCCTATAAAAATCAGAAAGGCATCTACTAAAATAGGGCACAGGCCCCTCAGGGAAGGAAAAGCTAGAACATCTTTCCTCCCATCCCCATTTGATCTTGTTCTTATATACCCCACCTCAAGCTTTCCTCCCAGACCTCCAAGTTGGTGAGTTCTTGGAACCGAACTAAATCCTGAGATCAATTCAGCACAACTTGCTGTGGCAAAGAAGAACTAGATTTCTTAAGCACTTAGTATAAATATCATCTTTTTAAAAGAAGATGACATTAAGAAGTGAACTACCAAACCAAAGCCTGTTATTTAAATAAAGAGCAAGTGTTACTTGTCATGAAACTGAGTGTGTTGAAGTGTGCCCTAGAAATGAAAATCACTTTAGATAATCACTCTTCTTGCTTTTAAGAGAACTCATGAGACTCACCACGCACACCGAGTTGGAAAGTCATAAAAGTGACTGAAGCATGGCATGTTTCAGTGCACCTTGCAGCACAGCTATTACACTGCCCAGGGGTAACACAGCTTGGTGAGCATATGAGTTTCTGAGATGCTGCCTATTTATTAAACAAGTATTCATTCTATGATGCCCTGGGCACTAGAGGCCACAAGGGATGTATAAGATTTTGCTTTGGGCAGGGCACCATGGCTGATGCCTGTGATCCTAGCACTCTGGGAGACCGAGGAGGGAAGACTGCTTGAGCTCAGGAGTTTGAGATCAGCCTGGGCAATATAGTGAGACCCTGTCTCTACCAAAAATTTAAAACTTACACAGGTGTGGTGGTGTGCTCCTGTAGTCTCAGTTACTCTTGAGGCTGAGGTGGGAGGATCACCTGAGCCTAGAAGTCAAGCCTGCAGCGAGCCATGATTGCACTACTGAACTCCAGCCTGGGTGACAGACAGAGACCCGACCTCAAAAAAAAAAAAAAGAAAAGAAAAGAAAAGAAAAGACTCTACTTTTTCTGGCCACTTGCTATCTGTTTAACTCTTAGAGTAAATACGGTAAATCTCTTTGAGGTTCAATCTTTCATCTGGAATATAGGGAGCAAAATAATTAACTACATTAGTTAGGATGCTTTTGTGGGGACTGTAAGTTATAGAAAAAGCATGACTCAAGAGCTTTAACACAATCATGGGACATCCCATCTTACATAACAGAAAGTGCTCAAGTACGAGCACAAGTATGTTAGGCAATTGGGGCCTGCCCCTGTTCTCCAGGCTCTGCCCCCCTCCCTCCGTGTTGGCTTCCTTTACAACTACGGCAATTCCAGGCAAATGTAGAAACACTGCAAGGTCCAGGGGAAGGAAGAAGGATGTCTTCCTTCATGCCTCGTTTGTATCAATGAGGAAACCTTCCCTGCTTCCCAACCCATACCAGCCCAGGCTTCTCCTCCTATTTCATTAGCTGAAACTATGTCACATGACCACCTCTGAACCAGTCACTGGTAAGAGGTTACATGATTGGCTTAGACTATTCAGTACTTTCCCCTGGGCTGAGTTCAGAATCACCTTCCCTGTGGATTGGGGGATAGGGAAGAAGAGAAGCACCTAAACAAGAGCAGGACTCTGCCAACAGGGATGGAACAGTAGCTGACTAGTGTGTAGGCACCCAGTGGTGTCTCTTACACTGCCCACCTAACTCTTGTGATGAATGGATGAGACCATGAGTGAAAATGGCCTACCACGTGTCTGACTGTGAAGATAATAACAGCAGCTGACATTTTGGAGGATGTATAATGTGCTAGGCATTTTAGGTGAGTTATCTAGTTTAATTAGAACCTTGTGGGGTAGGAACCATTATCATGCTCATCTTATAGATGAGGACAGTGAAGCACAGATGGGTTAAGCAACTTGACCAAGGCAGAGTCTACATTCAAACTCAGACCATCTGGTTTCAAAGTCCGACTCTCAGGTACTCATTCTGTCACATTCACTACACTGATGTTAGTCAAATGCGTCACCTCATCCGTTCCATGATCTCCAGAAATGTATGAGTTTTAGGTTCAATGGGATTAACACACAAGGAAAACGAGAACAGTATGAGACAGCAGCTAGTGACAATCTCAATGGCGTCACAGAGGAGAGAAACGATCAATGCACTGAGCATAGGGAAAGACAACAGGGGGGATGTCAGGAAGGCCACAGACAGGGCTTGGGCTTGGGGCAGGTATGAGTTTGGGGAGGCAATGGAGGGTACCCCAGACTGGTGTGGCAGGCTGTAGTTTCCAGGAATAAAAAGCTACTTTTATATGATCTGGGCAAAGGGAAACAGTTTTGGTATCCACTCGTTGCAGAAGTGACAAAGCATTGCAGAGGTCCAGCCACATTCAGTTTTAGGAGAGAGACTGTGAAGGCTGCTTCACTCATGAAACCATGGGCTCTCGTGCTGCATTGCAGTGGACTTCATGAGTCACAAAACTTTGTGCAAGGGAAGCCCAATTCCATCAGTAAACTCTCAATGATCCTAATAGCCTTATACCTACTGCCTGTTAGTTCAATCTGTAGTGTTATGAACTCCAAAAAGAAGTTTAATCTTGGTTGGCAAGGCCTAGAATCCCCCTCTCACTCCCAAATCATGACAAGATCTCCTTCTGCAGATTTGGATTGGATGAAGTTTGGTGCTACATTTCAAACTCAAGGTACCAAGGCACATATCCTCATTTCTCACATCTCCTCAGCTCCCTAAAGATTATATTCCCAGGCCCGTAGTATGGGTGCCCAAGTCTTCCAAATGACTCCAGAGATGTGGACCTAAACTTTACATTCTTGTGAAAAGTGTCCTGGGTTTCCCAGTCAAAGACAACATTAGACTATTGGACACTAGATGGTATTTCCTGAGGAATATGACTTGAGGAAGGAAGATGGCTTCTCTTTACATCTTACACCATTTCCTGTAGCACCAACTTTCATACCAAGAAAGGACCTCCAAGGACATGCTCTGGGCACGGTTTGGGGTCATATTTTTTCCTACATTGATGTGTCTGAATCAAACTGATGTCTCTATCCTATTTAGAGACTTGTCTGTTGACAGGTTTTGGTTCTTGTTCAGCATCATTTACTTAAAGTTACTCCCCAGATTTCTTTGCTTTCTAACATTTAGGCATTAGGTACCTTTCTAGGTTAGTAAAAGAGAACTAAGTTGGGAAAGGATGTTCTTTGGAGTCAGAGATGGAGTCCAAATCACAGCATTGTCACTCACTGCTGGGTGCCTGTGGACCCAGGACTGAATTTCTCAGGCAAAGTTCTTATGTGCAAGACAGCACAAGGCTCCCGTCTGAACAGGGTTTTAAAAAAATAAGTATAAGAAAGGCATCTAGATCATTGTCTGGTACATAATTTATGTTTTAAGTATTAGTTTCTCACTCCTCCACCCCCCATCTTTCTCTCTTTAGGAAATATTCAAAACTGTAAAGGCAAAAGAACATTTTATAGTTGTCATGATGCCTGATGATGCCACTAAGCTGCTGTGTGACCTGGGGTGAGTCCTTTACTTTGTCTTGGTTCCATTTTCTCATCTACAAAATGAAGAGCTTTCATATTCTCAAAACTACCCATATATTTTAAATTATATTTTTTAATTATATAATGTCTACATTCCCCAAGCTCTGAATCATAAAAATTCCCCAAATTCATCTACCATGTCCAGGCTCCTGGGTCATCTCCCACCCCTGGGTGTGGTCCAGTTTCTTCCCTTTCAAGTTTACCCACTGGAGCCCTCCTGCCTTGATGTGTTGTCAAATGGCTGCTATCTAAGATTAACAAGTACTTACCACTTAGGAAGGGGCAGTGGCCCAGTGATAGGGATCTCCAAAGAACCCAGTTGCCAGACCTGTCTAGACAGCCAGCAGTTCAATAAAAGTGACTGATAGCAAACACAGGTGGAAAAGAAAGTAAGGTCACCTTGCCCTGTGATTTGCAAACTATGTGCCTCTGAGACCTGGATGTCCCTTAGAGCCCCTGGCAGCAGAAAGGGAACGAAGGCAGAAGCAAATGGGCCCAGCCCCACTCCACCAGAGTGTGTTCACCTCTGATCCATTTATTTCTCGGGTTTCTGCAGAAGTTTCTGCTGGAAGAGTCTACTGAATAAAGGGGGGAAAACGTCTTGAAAGCTACTACTTTTATCTTACCCTTTCATTTTACATATAAGGAAACTGTCCTTTACACTTCAAAAGCCTCAGAATAATTCCTGTCCTCTTTAGATCTAACAATTCCACTTTCAGGTAAGTTAGTCCTAAGAAAATCATTATGGATTTGTGAATGTTTCAAGAATGTTCATCACACAATGCTTTACAAGACAGAAAAAATAATGGAAGCACCAGCAAGAAAGAGGAGTGGTTGAATAAATCTTCTATCCCCAAACGTGGAAAACTGGGAGGTCCATATATTACAGATGAAAATTACTTATATGGAAAAAATGTTCACAATATATTGCTAAGTGGAACACAGGCACACAGACACATGCAGGTGTATTTGTTTTGCCTCTAACATCTCCATCTGTGCCACAGAAGAACCTTCTGGGAGTCTCTAAAGGGACTTCATTGTGCTGATAATGGTCCGCCACTGCCCTATAGCATCACCCATTCTTTCTCTCCTGCACGACTTCTACACGGCCACAGCAGGACATCCATGCTACACTGCCACCTCTGGATGCCCCAGTGCTTCCATTCCTGGTACATCAGAATTCTGCTGGTTCTTGACAAAAACAGATAACTCTGAGCCACATTTTTTCTTGATCTTAAAACAGCCCCAGAGCTGCACAGTCTTTCTTAAATGGCTCCATCCCTTTCTGGCCGTCAACTCCTATCCAGCAGGTGGCAAGTCCAGTTTGTCACCAAGAATTGGAATAGACACCACAGAACCTTTCATCCTACTTTCTGCTTCCACTTTCTCTGCCTTCTGTAACAGTAGATGGTTCATTTCCTGATGCATGTGGCAAGTCAATATGCCGAGACACAATATGCAGAGAAAGAGATTTAATCTTAGGGTCACCAAACAAGGATGTTGACAAAAAGAGTTGAACCCTCTGTAAAATATTTGAAGAGATTTATTCTGAGCCAAATATGGATGATCAATGGCTGGTGATACAGCCCTCAGCAGATCCTGAGCACATGTGCCCAAGGTAGTCAGACTACAACTTGACTTTATACATTTTAGGGAGACATAAGACATCAATCAATGCATGTAAGATGTATGTGGGTTTAGCCCAGAAAGGCAGGACAACCGGAAGTGGGGGGGCAGCTTCCAGGTCAGAGGTGGATTCAAAGATTTTCTAATTGGCAGTTGGTTGCAAGAGTTAAGTTATTGTTTAAATACGTAGAATCAATAGAAGGGAATGTCTGGGTTAAGATAAGGGGTTGTGGAGACCATGGTTCCCATTATTCAGAGGAAGCCTCCAGGTGGCAGGCTGCAGAGAGAATGTATCTTATCAGACTTAAAGTCTGCTCTATTCATCATTCCAAAAAGGAGAAGGGTAGAATGAGACATGTCTGGCTCCCCTTCCCATCACGGCCTGAACTGGTTTTTCCGGTTAACTTCAGAACTCCCTTGGCTGAATGGAGGGGTCCATCCAGATGGTTGGGAGGCTTTGAATTTTATTTTTGGTTTACAAGGAGATGAGAAGAAATCTCAAGTCCATCTCCCTGAGGAATTCAGGGTTAGGGTTTTGGAGTGGGCCAAAGAGTGGAGATCATTGATTAGATAAAGAGTGCAGGGTGAAGTCATAGGTTGGGAAGATGAAGAAGCTGTATTCTCATGCTGATCTCCTTCCTCTTTGGGGTCTTCAAACTGGTTGCTGGAATTTGGGGGTCTGAAAAACATCTTCCTTCATATCATATAGCATATACACCTGCATGCATGCACACACTCACAAACACATAAAAACACATGCTCTTAAACAGACCCACACATGAGAACACCACACCTAAATCGTAATGGTCCTCAGATTGCACTCAAAAAGTTGTGGTCCCCAAGCCTCACAACCTTATGATATCTAGTTAAACTTCTCAAGTTTGGCTCAATGGATATAAAGAAGCCCAATGCCAGGTGTTTTTTGTTTTTGGTTTTAAAGTCTGACTTACAGAATATCTTTAAGGATACAGAATTTGGAATTGTTATTCTTATTTCTCTACTTCACAGGACATACATTAATTGAAGATTTCTTTAGAATGCTGCCCATCTACTGTGCTAAACTTACCTGTAATTAGTACCCAGCCTCAGCATTTTAAAAGCTATGTGAATCTTCAAAGGTAGTCTTCTTAGCAGGTTAACAATTTGCTCCTACAATCATATGCTTAGGCTTAATAAACCCTTTCTTCATACAGATATTTAAAAAACAGAAGCTTCATCTCATACCTTTGGAATTACTAATCTCTAAAAGTAGTGAGTGTGGATTAGTGACATTTTACTGTGTCACTTATTTAACTGATAGTTGATAATTTTGACTGAGCATAGAGCTCAGCTGGACCCTGATCCCTTTCCAGGCCCTACCCTTTTTGGAACTAGTTTAGTGGTGTCCTGGCTGAGGCAGCTTCAAAGAACAAGTAGGGGGAGAGGCAGTAGACCTCTGAGATTAGTTAGCCCCTCCAGAAATTCACTATATGTATTTGTGATCAACATTCTTATGATTTTGTTTTCTTGGCAAAGCAAGCTATGAAATTCAGAAGATATTTGACATTTACATTCATAGTAAAAATATAGGTATATTTTCCGTTTATATTTCCAAGTCCCAGATTAAAAAATGAAGGTGAGATAGTCAACGCCAACACTGAAATTCTTAGGGATCAGGCTGGCATTTGCCTCCCTAAACCACAAGACCGGGTGCAGCACAGAACAAGGGTTGACTTCCAGGATATGGAAAATGTTAGTAACCTTTTTTGAGACAGAGTTTCACTCTTGTTGCCCAAATGGCGCGATCTCAGCTCACTACAACCTCTGCCTCCTGGGTTCAAGCCATTCTCCTGCCTCAGTCTCCTGAGTAGATGGGATTACAGGTGCGTGCCACCACGCCCGGCTAATTTTTTGTATTTTTAGTAGAAACAGGGTTTCACCATGTTAGCCAGGCTGGTCTTGAACTCCTGACCTCAGGTAATCCACCCGCCTCAGCCTCCCAAAGTGCTGGGAATACAGGCGTGAGCCACTGCGCCCAGCCGGTAACCATTTTTTTTTAAAGTATGTGGCCTTTTGCCCTTTTTAATGAAACAAAATAACTCAGCACAGAGGGATCATGCAAACATCAAATTATAAAATGTGGATCAGTTATGGGAAGGCCGATCAGACTTTTCACATAACACTTGCTAGGAACCAGGAAACAGAAACAGGATGAGGAAGGACAAAGACAAATGCTTTACCACCTGTGATGTAATCTTTTCAAGAAAAACTAGATACTCTTTTGGTCAGAAGGCCAAGCTAGAGTTTGAAGACCTGATGCAACTCTCAATTTGTTAATGACTCACCCTGTAGCACTTATCTCGTCCCTTGGGAAGGACTCTTGTGAGTAATGGATAATGAACAGGAAGGGAAAGTCCTCTGTGAATTAAGAGAAATTAGCCACCTGTCTACTAGAGTAATAGGAAAAATGTAGGAAGATTTGAGATTTCTTACCTCTTGTCCCTGAAAGCCTGGAACTGCCTTGTTCCAGACAGTCCCAGTTATAAAGGCTCATGCTAGCATGTTTCCAGGGGTCTCTCAGGCCCCTCACCTCCTGCAGGTACCCAGTTCATCTTTACATGTCCTTGGGCTCCTTTGTGGTCTCGGAGAGCTGAGCCTTCCCAGCTGCACCCAGGATGGGATTAACTTCAGTGCCAGAGTTGATAAGACCCTGCCTAGCCTTCAGATCAGCGCTGAGATCCGAGTTAAATCTCCTTAAGAAACAACTAGACCTCGACGGCTTTCAAAAGGAGTAAAAAGAAAGAAAATGAAAGAAGGAACCTGGTAAACTGGCAACCATTTCCCTGAGTTCAATTCCCTGTTGGAATGATATGACTGCTTTCTGTTTGATATGTATCTGTAAATACAGCCATACTCCTCATGAAAGACAAGGTGAGAATAAGTGCAAACAGGGCAAGAAAGGGTTACTTCTTTCTTACTCTTCTGGATGGACTGATGAGTAATGAGCACTGAGTACCTTCAGATGGTGGCTGGCCTGCCAATCAAAGTGCAGTACTGCCTGGATTCCAGGCAGCACAGTTTCGCGTGCATTCTCCCTGCAAAATGAGCAACTTTGGTTCAGTGAGGGGTGAAACGCTGAATATAAGGGACTGAAAGGACTTTTGTTTTAGACAATCTTTTGAAACCTTCATTTGCTTTAGCTTTGGTCCTATTCATGTCACTCAACAATGACTTACTGTTCAGAAAGAGCTGCATCTGCCAAAAACACTGGGCCTTGAGACTCTGATTCAAAAGCCATGCCTGATTCTCAGAAACCTAGCCTAGGTTAGGGATATCTGCTAAACTTTACTAACGTTACGGCAAATAAAATATTAAGTTGTTGTCCATCTCAAGAAACTCAACACTCACTGCCTCCAAGTCAGGAGAGCAAAAATACAGCTTTTAGCAGAGGAAAGAATCCTTCACTAAAGGAAGAAGTCAGGGGGGCTGGCGGTTGGGGGTGGGGTGGACAGAAACAGTTTTTCAGGAAGCCGGACCTTTCCTGCTTTAGCAGAGCTAGAAACTAGGTAAGTCATCCCACTTGCCTGCATTTCCTTGTATTTCCTCTCTAGCCGGGTCTGTTTTATAGGCATCCTTGGATAGTTTACCATATACCCCTCCTTTTGTATATGCCACTGTTTGTAAGGACAGGATTTGGTATGCACTCTTAGGATGGCAGAGATGCCAGGTGTCCACATTAAATGAAGATAAAATGAAAAGTGGTACTCCAATGTTCTGGAAGAGTAAAAGGAAAATTGAGACATTGGTGGAATAGCAATGAATATAAGTTTGTGTCACTTATGAGTCTTTCAAAGGGGCTGGGGACCAGGGAGAAAAGTGGCATCACTGAGCCAGATAACGTGCTAGCATATGATTTCCCCTTTGCTGAGAGCAAGGCAAGTTGAGGGATCCTTCATTTCAGTGCTCAGATCTGTAGCAGAAGCTGCAAGCAGGTTGGGTAGAGCAATGAGGTAGAAAGATACTGAGAACACTGGGTGTCTGGAGTATTCCAGGACAGGATGGTGTAGGGTGGAGCTTGAGGGACTGGGAAAAATAATCCAAAAAAGAGAAAAGTCCATATCGGTCTTAATTTTCCATAATTTAACCAGGTCTGAGCAAATGTCTAAATCTATGTCTGCATTGCAGAAAAATATTCACAGCTGTTGAAAGTAGATTTTGAGACTGGGGAGCACAGTTCCATTAATAGTTCACGCATAAGAATAAAAGTTATAATGACAAGCTAAGAGTCTTGTTACAAAAACAAATTAATAAATAAAACTTCTGGGTTTGTAGTTAAAAAGACCTAAGAAATAATGATTGAATCACTTGATTTTATAATTCCCCATTTCTTAAAGGGAAGGCCCAAAGCCCTCAGAAAAGGAATCATGGAGAAGAGATTGTAGCAAGAACCACACTTCTGTCCCAAAACACTCGCATACGTAAACACGCACGCACACACAACATATGGTACCTGGCACGTGACAACTGGTATCTTAGGGGATCATGGCCTCCACCAACATATTTGATAGCACATTGGCAACATTTGTACTTTCACTTTTCAAATAACTTGAAACTGAAAACTTAGGGTAAGGCCGGAAGTTTTAAGTCAGTGACTTCTCTTTCCCCAACCAATGGCTAAGTCACTTTAGGACAATTCTCACTTGAGGTGGGCCAAGGAGCAGCTTGTCACTAGACCAAAATTCTGACCCCTATGACGCTCAGGTTTGTAACTTGTAGTTGACATGACAGCTAAAAGATTAGCACTTTCTTAGAGCATCAACAATATAGTTAGAGTTGGTTATTTACCCTCTTTACCTCACCCAGCTCCTCATAATGAGTAATAACCAGCTAGTGGAACTGTTTAGGGTACAAAATCTATTATGTTTTTTTGTGAGTAGGCAGTGTAGCAAAGTGGTGATAAGCTTGAGCTCCACCATCACATTGACTTGAAACCTAGCTTCACTTCTCACTGGTGTGTTCTTGAATGAGTTACTTAACCTTTCTAAGCCTTACATTCCTCATCTATAAAGCAGGAACAAGTAACAATGGTAATTCACCACAAAATTTATTTGTGAGGATAAAGTGAAATATATTCTTACATCTTTTTTTATTATTATGCTTTAAGTTCTAGGGTACATGTACACAACACAACGTGCAGGTTTGTTACATATGTATACATGTGCCATGTTGGTGTGCTGCACCTATTAACTTGTCATTTATATTAAGTATATCTCCTAATGATATCCCTCCCCCCTCCCCCCACCCCACAACAGGCCCCAGTGTGTGATGTTCCCCACCCTGTGTCCAAGTGTTCCCATTGTTCAGTTCCCACCTATGAGTGAGAACATGCGGTGTTTGGTTTTCTGTCCTTGCAATAGTTTGCTCAGAATGATGGTTTCCAGCTTCATCCATGTCCCTACAAAGGACACGAGCGCATCCTTTTTTATAGCTGCATAGTATTCCATGGTGTATATGTGTTACATTTTCTTAATCCAGTCTATCATTGATGGGCATTTGGGTATTTGGGTTGGTTCCAAGTCTTTGTTATTGTGAATAGTGCCACAATAAACATACGTGTGCATGAGTCTTTATAGCAGCATGATTTATAATCCTTTGGGTATATACCCAGTAATGGGATGGCTGGGTCAAATGGTATTTCTAGTTCTAGATCCTTGAGGAATCACCACACTGTCTTCCACAATGGTTGAACTAGCTTACAGTCTTACCAACAGTGTAAAAGTGTTCCTATTTCTCCACATCCCCTTCAGCACCTGTTGTTTCCTAAGTTTTTAATGATTGCCATTCTAACTGGTGTGAGATGGTATCTCATTGTGGTTTTGATTTGCATTTCTCTAATGACCAAGTGATGATGAGCTTTTTTTCATATGTTTGTTGACCACATCAATATCTTCTTTTGAGAAGTGTCGGTTCATATCCTTTGCCCACTTTTTGATGGGGTTAGTTGATTTTTTCTTGTAAATTTGTTTGAGTTCTTTGTAGATTCCAGATATTAGCCCTTTGTCAGATGGATAGATTGTAAACATTTTCTCCCATTCTGTAGGTTGCCTGTTCACTCTGATGGTAGTTTCTTTTGCTATGCAGAAGCTCTTCAGTTTAATTAGATCCCATGTGTCTATTTTGGCTTTTGTTGCCATTGCTTTTGGTGCTTTAGTCATGAAGTCCTTGCCCTTGCCTATGTCCTGAATGGTAATGCCTAGGTTTTCTTCTAGGGTTTTTATGGTTTGGGGTTTTAAATTTAAGTCTTGAATCCATCTTGAATTAATTTTTGTATGAGGTGTAAGGAAGGGATTCAGTTTCAGCTTTCTACATATGGCTAGCCAGTTTTCCCAGCACCATTTACTAAATGGGGAATCCTTTCCCCATTCTTGCTTTTGTCAGGTTTGTCAAAGATCAGATGGTTGTAGATGTGTGGTGTTATTTCTGAGGGTTCTGCTCTGTTCCTTTGGTCTATATCTCTGTTTTGGTACCAGTACCATGCTGTTTTGGTTACTATAGCCTTGTAGTATAGTTTGAAATCAGGTAGTGTGATGCCTCCAGCTTTGTTCTTTTGGCTTAGGATTGCCTTGGCAATGCGGGCTCTTTTTTGGTTCCATATGAACTTTCAAGTAGTTTTGCCAATTCTGTGAAGAAAGTCATTGGTAGCTTGATGGGGATGGCATTGAATCTATAAATTACCTTGGACAGTATGGCCATTTTCACTATATTGATTCTTCTTATCCATGAACATGGAATGTTCTTCCATTTGTTTGTGTCCTCTTCTATTTCATTGAGCAGTGGTTTGTAGTTCTCCTTGAAGAAGTCCTTCACATCCCTTGTAAGTTGGAATCCTAGGTATTTTATTCTCTTTGAAGCGATTGTGAATGGGAGTTCACTCACTATTTGGCTCTCTGTTTGTCTGTTATTGGTGTATAGGAATGCTTGCGATTTTTGCACACTGATTTTGTATCCTGAGACTTTGCTGAAGTTGCTTATCAGCTTAAGGAGATTTTAGGCTGAGACGATGGGGTTTTCTAAATATACAATCATGTCATCTGCAAACAGGGACAATTTGACTTCTTATTTTCCTAATTGAATACCCTTTATTTCTTTCTCCTGCCTGATTGCCCTGGTCAGAACTTCCAACACTATGCTGAATAGGAGTGGTGAGAGAGGGCATCCCTGTCTTGTGCCAGTTTTCAAAAGGAATGCTTCCAGTTTTTGCCCATTCAGTATGATATTGACTGTGGGTTTGTCATGAATAGCTCTTATTATTTTGAGATACGTCCCATCAATACCTAGTTTTTTGAGAGTTTTTAGTATGAAGGGCTGTTAAATTTTGTAAAAGGACTTTTCTGCATCTATTGAGATAATCATGTGGTTTTTGTCTTTGATTCTGTTTATATGATAGATTACATTTATTGATTTGCATAGGTTGAACCAGCCTTGCATCCCATGGATGAAGCCAACTTGATCATTGTGGATAAACTTTTTGATGTGCTGCTGGATTCTGTTTGCTAGTATTTTATTGAGGATTTTTGCATCGATGTTCATCAGGGATATTGGTCTGAAATCCTTTTGTGTTGTGTCTCTGCCAGGCTTTGGTATCAGGATGATGCTGGCCTCATAAAATGAATTAGGGAAGATTCCCTCTTTTTCTGTTGATTGAGAGAGTTTCAGAAGGAATGGTACCAACTCCTCTTTGTACCTCTGGTAGAATTTGGCTGTGAATCTCTCTGGTCCTGGAATTTTTTTGGTTGGTAGGCTATTAATTATTGCCTCAATTTCAGATTCTGTTATTGGTCTATTCAGGGATTCAAATTCTTCCTGGTTTAGTCTTGGGAGGGTGTATGTGTCCAGAAATTTATCCATTTCTTCTAGATTTTCCAGTTTATTTGTGTAGAGGTATTTATAATATTCTCTGATGGTAGTTTGTATTTCTATGGGATTAGTGGTGATATCCCCTTTACCATTTTTTATTGTGCCTGTTTGATTCTTCTCTCTTTTCTTCTTTATTAGTCTTGCTAGCAGTCTACCAATTTTGTGGATCCTTTCAAAAAACTAGCTCCTGGGTTCATTGATTTTTTGAAGGTTTTCTTGTGTCTCCATCTCCTTCAGTTCTGCTCTGATCTTAGTTATTTCTTGCCTTCTGCCAGCTTTTGAATATGTTTGCTCTTGCTTCTCTAGTTCTTTTAATTGTGATGTTAGGGTGTCAATTTTAGATCTTTCCTGCTTTATCTTGTGGGCATTTAGTGCTATACATTTCCCTCTACACACTGCTTTAAATGTGTCCCTGAGATTCTGGTATGTTGTGTCTTTGTTCTCATTGGTTTCAAAGAACATCTTTATTTCTGCCTTCATTTCCCTGTGTACCCAGTAATCATTCAAGAGCAGGTTGTTCAGTGTCCATGTAGTTAAGCAGTTCTGAGTGAGTTTCTTAATCCTGAGTTCTAGTTTGATTCCACTGTGGTCTGAGAGACAGTCTGTTGTAATTTCTGTTCTTGTACATTTGCTGAGGAGTGCTTTACTTCCAACTATGTGGTCAATTTTGGAATAAGTGTGATGTGGTGCTGAGAAAAATGTATATTTTGTTGATTTGGGGTGGAGAGTTCTGTAGATGTCTATTGGGTCTGCTTGATGCAGAGCTGAGTTCAATTCCTGGCTATCCTTGTTAACTTTCTGTCTCGTTGATCTGTCTAATGTTGACAGTGGGGTGTTAAAATCTCCCATTATTATTGTATGAGAGTCTAAGTCTCTTTGTGGGTCTCCAAGTACTTGCTTTATCAATCTAGGTGCTCCTGTATTGGGTGCATATATATTTAGGATAGTTAGCTCTTCTTGTTGAATTGATCCCTTTACCATTATGTAATGGCCTTCTTTGTCTCTTTTGATCTTTGTTGGTTTAAAGTCTGTTTTATCAGAGACTAGGATTGCAACCCCTGCTTTTTGTTGTTTTTCATTTGCTTGGTAGATTTTCCTCCATTCCTTTATTTTGAGCCTATGTGTGTCTCTGCACGTGAGATGGGTCTCCTGAATACAGCACACTGATGGGTCTTGACTCTATCCAATTTGCCAGTCTGTGTCTTTTAATTGGAGCATTTAGCCCATTTATATTTAAAATTAATATTGTTATGTGTGAATTTGATCCTGTCATCATGATGTTAGCTGGTTATTTTGCTCATTAGCTGACGCATTTTCTTCCTAGCATCGATCATCTTTACAATTTGGCATGTTTTTGCAATGGCTGGTACTAGTTGTTCCTTTCCATGTTTAGTGGTTCCTTCAGGAGCTCTTGTAAGGCAGGCCTGGTAGTGACAAAATCTCTCAGCATTTGCATGTCTGTAAAGGATTTTATTTTCCTTTGCTTATGAAGCTTAGTTTGGCTGGATATGAAATTCTGGGTTGAAAATACTTTTCTTTAAGAATGTTGAATATTGGCCCCCACTCTCTTCTGGCTTTTACAGTTTCCGCTGAGAGATCCACTGTTAGTCTGATGGGCTTCCCTTTGAGGGTAACCTGACCTTTCTCTCTGACTGCCCTTAACATTTTTTCCTTTATTTCAACCTTGATGAATCTGACAATTATGTGTCTTGGAGTTGCTCTTCTCGAGTAGTGTCTTTGTGACGTTCTCTGTATTTCCTAAATTTGAATGTTGGCCTGCCTTGCTAGGTTGGGGAAATTCTCCTGGATAATATCCTGAAGAGTCTTTTCCAACTTGCTTCCATTTTCCCTGTCACTTTCAGGTACACCAATCAGACGTAGATTTGGTTGTTTCACATAGTCTCATATTTCTTGGAGGCTTTGTTCGTTTTTTTTTTTTTTTTTTTACTCTTTTTTCTCTAAACTTCTCTTCTCACTTCATTTCATTCATTTGATCTTCAATCACTGATATCCTTTCTTGCACTTGATCAAATTGTCTACTGAAGCTTGTGCATGCATCATGTAGTTCTTGTGCCATAGTTTTCAGCTCCATCAGGTCATTTAAGGTCTTCTCTATGCTGTTTATTCTAGTTAGCCATTTGTCTGATCTTTTTTCAAGGTTTTGAGCTTCTTTGCAATGGATTCGAACATCTTCCTTTAGCTCAGAGAATTTTGGTATTACTAATCGTCTGAAGCCTTCTCTCAACTCATCAAAGTCATTCTCTGTCCAGCTTTGTTCCGTTGCTGGTGAGGAACTGCATTCCTTTGGAGGAAAAGAGCCACTCTGATTTTTAGAATTTTCAGTTTTCTGCTCTGGTTTCTCCCCATCTTTGTGGTTTTATCTACCTTTGGTCTTTGATGATGGTGACATACAGATGGGGTTCTGGTGTGGGTGTCCTTTCTGTTTGTTAGTTTTCCTTCTAACAGTCAGGAGCCTCAGCTGTAGGTCTGTTGGAGTTTGCTGTAGGTCTACTCCAGATCCTGTTTGTCTGGGTATCACCAGCGAAGGCTGCAGAACAGCAAATATTGCAGAATGGCAAATGTTGCTGCCTGATCCTTCCTCTGGAAGCTTCGTCTCAGAGGGGCACCTGGCTGTATGAGGTGTCAGTAGGCCCCTACTGGGAGGTGTCTCCCAGTTAGGGTACTTGGGAGTCAGGGACCCACTTGAGGAGGCAGTCTGTCCGTTCTCAAATCTCAAACTCCGTGTTGGGAGAACCACTACTCTCTTCAAAGCTGTCAGACAGGGACGTTTAAGTCTGCAGAAGTTTCTGCTGCCTTTTGTTCAGCTATGCCCTGCCCCCAGAGGTGGAGTCTACAAAGGCAGGCAGGCCTCTTTGAGCTGCAGTGGGCTCCACCCAGTTTGAGCTTCCCAGTCACTTTGTTGACCTACTCAAGCCTCGGCGATGGCGGACGCCCCTCCCCCAGCCTCACTGCCACCTTGCAGTTCAATCTCAGGCTGCTGTGCTAGCAGTGAGTGAGGCTCCATGGGCGTGGGACCCTCTGAGCCAGGCACAGGATATAATCTCCTGGTGTGCCATTTGCTAAGACCATTGGAAAAGCACAGTATTAGGGTGGGAGTGTCCCGATTTTCCAGGTACTGTCTGTCAAGGTTTCCCTTGGCTACGAAAGGGAATTCCCCAACCCCTTGCACTTCCTGGGTGAGGCGATGCCCCACCCTGCTTCAGCTCACACTCTGTGGGCTGCACCCACTGTCCGACAAGCTCCAATGAGATGAACCCAGTACCTCAGTTGGAAATGCAGAAATCACCCGTCTTCTGCATCACTCATGCTGGGAGCTGTAGACTGGAGCTCTTCCTATTCGGCCATTTTGGAATCTCTGAAATGCATTCTTATATCTTGGCACCATACTTGACATACAGGATGTACTCAATATGTTGGTTCATATAATCATCATAAGAAATTTAAGGGAAACAAAATACAGAGGAAAAAGTAAAAAACCTTCTGTTCGATCACAGAATCTAGCCCAGCATAACTTAACATGTAAGTTAGCCCTTTTTTGGTTTGCTTGTTTATGTGTTTTGCCTCCCACCAGTTGTGCCCAATAGTCCTCAATAGCCCAGGGCTTGCCGAGTCCTTTCTGGTTGGGCCTCTGGTTATAACAACCCCAGGCTCAAGTCTGACCCAGAAGCAGGTACTTGCCCACTCCCTGCTATAGGACAGGGACTTCTTAGTCACTAAGGTGACAGCTACCTGGACCATAGGTAATGCTTTTTTGGTTCCTCTAAGCTAGACCCTCTAAACTTGAATGACCGTTTGGAGCCCCCAGTTTGTTTGTTTTGCTTTGTTTTTAATAGGTTTTATTTTTAGAGCAATTTTATACTTAGAGCAAAATGGATTTAGCAGCATCCCTGGTCTCCTAAAAGAAAAAAAAATGAGCAGAAATGACAAAGATTTCCCACATACCTCCTTCCTCTACACAAGCACAGCCTCCAACATTATCTGTATCCCTCACCAAACTGGTGCATTTGTTTTAATTGATGAGCCTGCATTAGCATATTTTTATCACCCAGAGTCCACAGATTACATCAGGCTCCACTCTTGATGTTGTACATTCTACAAGTTTGGGTGAATGTTAATGACATGTAACCGTTGTTATCATATCATACGGAGTCGTTTCACTGCCCTAAACATCCTGTTAGAACCCCTAGTTTTAAAGAGGATTGTGTGTTTACCTCTCCTCACCCAGACAGGCTTTCACTTCCCATCCCATTTCCCACCCTACTGCTCTCCAGGTGGTGATTATTCATATGCTTCCCTTATTGCAAGTTCAAAAGGGACATGAAAGGAGTTCCTCCTCTAAATTCACCTTTTCTTCTTATTTTACACTAACATTTTTCCAGCAGGCAGAAGCCACCAGCTCTGCTGGAACCAAGAAAGAACATTTTGTCTTTCATGAAAGAGTAAGCTTAACTCCCAGGGCCAACAAATCCAGGAGGCACAGTGCCGAGGGCTCAAATTTAAATTTTCTTTTAAAATCAAAGAAAAAAGGAATAGGATAATGGATATATAACAATGAATCCAGTCTGGGTTATAGTCATCCTTGTGCCAACACAATCACAAAATATATTGGGTTTTTTTTTTTTTTTTTTTTTTTGAGATGGGCTCTTGCTCTGTCACCCAGGCTGAAGTGCAGTGGCTTGATTTTGGCTCACTGCAGCCTTGACTTCTCAAGCTCAGATGATTCTTTCATCTTTGTCTCCTGAGTAGCTGGGACCATAGGCATGCACCAAGAATGCCCAGTTAATTTTTTTTTTTTAATTTCTTGTAGAGATGGAGTTTTGTCATGTTGCCCAGGCTGATCTCGAACCCCTGGGCTCAAGTAGTCCTTCCACCTCAGCCTCCCAAAGTGCTGGGATTACAGGTATGAACCACTGCCTGGCCAAAACATATTGTTAAATATATTTTTATGGAGGAAGGGGTGCATGCATGTAAAAATGTGGCTCTGCCACTCCTGCTGAGTTTGGAGAGGTCATAATAGAAGGTAGACCTGAAGCAAAGTTGCCCACCTCCCACCTCTACCTTCTACCCTCACCCCCTCCTCTACCCATTTACTTCCTCTGACTGGTACAGGGCAAAAGTCACAGCAACTTTGATTTTTGGAAAGGACTTTTTTAAAACAACCACCAACATTGATTATATATAACTTGTTTATTTTACACATGCATCATAAATCTAACCCAGATTTCTTCACACCCCCAATCCAAATACAAACTATTGATGTCAAAGCAACTAACACTACAGTGGGATTGTACCTGCCTGGGCCAAATTAAGATCCAGCATGAGGTAGCCTTCCTCGGCAGGCAAGGCCTAACTTTTAGGGCACTTGAAAATCACACATAAGTGGGCACTGATTACATTTATTACAATATACGGCGATGCTTTTCACTGATTATTTAAGATCAATAAAGCTGAATACATGGCTGACTACCTAGTCAAGAGTTAAATCTCAGCCACACTTGCAAAGCCACAATGCAGACTTCTCCAGCTACACACTTTGTTAAGAGTCAAGTATTTTTCATCTGATGCAAAATGCAGGAAAAAAAAAAATACGAAAAAAAGCAGTGTTTTACAGTAAATTTGGGCTCTCCTGAGGCTGTGTACTGAGAAATTATTTTGACCAAAAGTTTGGATCAACTGCAAATTAGACAGATGCAGACCAGTCTTGATCCATACTTGCAGCAAATATAAGCTTTCAGCTTTGTTTTTCAATCAATGCATTTCTAATTTTCATGATGCTCTCCTGTGTGTGACTTGATGACTTGTGAAATACAAACTCTGTATTCACAGAGAACATGGTTATCCTCAGGGTTGAGCTGAGACAATCTTGCTTCCCACTCCTAAAGCCAGAGAGCACAAAAGAGATGAACATAGAAGATAAATTATTTTATCCCATGTTATACTTCCATAAGACGGCTTTCTCCCCATGAGAGTTTCACTCCTTACTCTCACGACAAAGAATCAAGCTGAAAAAAATATGCTTAAGCCCTATGTGGGATGAGGAAGATTGTGCTTTGGCAGAGAGGTAGTGGGAAAACTGAAAACCACGAAGCAAAATGCTTGTAATCTGTGTGTGAAATTGACTATACTTTAGGACACCTTAACTATGGGTAAAGTATGACCTCTTTTGAGGGAGAAAAAAATTTTGCAGCCCTTAAGAATGCATCTGCAGATGATCGCAGTGTGAGAAACACCCACCCACATTGATTTGCAATGATTTTCTCCACTGCTCACATGCAGGTTTATCTATTAATACTCAGGAGTTTTCATTTCAATACTATGCTTATCACAGTAATTTTAAAAATGCATATTAAATTACACAGTTTTGTACCCAGAAAACCACATCCTTTGGCTGGTCCTGGCGATTTGAATCTTTCTATGAACTCTTTTTTTCCAGCTTTTACCCTTGTATCTTCGTAGGTGTTAAATTATTAAGTAGCGTTAATGCAGTAAGGTGCTGGGTATACAATAGGAGTTTTAAAAATAGTCGTTGCATTATGAAACTGGTTTTAGCATTTAAATTATTGCTCTTCGGATTGCAATGCCAGGGTTTTGAAAGAGGCCCAGTGTTGAATTTTAATTAACTCAGCCTTCTTTTCAGCAGCCTTCATCTCAAGCACCCAAAGGCAAACTTGGGAGTGGTGTTAATTTAATCACATCCAAAGTGGAGCGAGGGATTTAAGGAACTCACAGGGGACTCTTCAAGGTGTGAAACCTCTCAGACTCTGCGAAGGCGAAAAGATTAAGTCAGACTTGAAACTTCACTTATGCATTGGCAGGTGGGGAGGAGAGAGAATCAGAGAATAAGTTCCTGAGTGTTGTGGTTCAGCAAAGCATTCTACTCTTCCTTACCTCTGCATATTCCTCTTCTCTAAAACACCTCCTCCTCTTTTGCCTCACTTGTGTTCAGCTCACTATTTATCTCACTCTACGTGTTAGCCTGGGCCTCATTTCCTCTGAGAGGTTAGCACTTTATCAGCCAAGATCTGGGGTAGGTGTCCCTTGGATGTCATGGTGTAGCACTTACTAGGTAACTGAAACATTCACTGTTGTAGGCCCACAGCCTGGCACAGAAGAAGCACTCAAAACCCTAATGTGTCTTCAGTGCCTCTGCATGCAAGCTGTAGGTCATGGCATATAATCATCAGCAAAGTTCTATTAGGTAGGTGTTGTTTGTACCCAATTTTACAAACAGGCTTAGAAAAGTTATTGACTTCTTAGAGTCACATTACTAAGAAGCATTGGGGCTGAGAGTTCAACTCAATCGAACTCCAAAGGTCACACATTTAACCACCATGCCATTCTGCCACCCAAATATTTGCAAAAAACAACAACAACAACAAAAGATATTGTTTGATGAAGTTGAACAAAGTAGATTCACCAGCAACTTACCTTTGCTGGCCTCACTCTCTGGTCTTTTAAACCTATTTAGGCCAGAATCAGAAAGCAATAAGTTCTATGCCAGAATGAGTCAAAATAGCATTTATTTATTGAATAGGTACATGCAAATAATACAAAAACAAAAATTTCAAAAGGAGGGATAATGAAAAGTAAGAGTCCCCTGACTCAGAGCCACTGAGTTCCCTTTTCCAGAAGTAACCATCAAGATCTGTTGTTATCATGGAAGATAGACAGAGACCTGTATTTTGTAAACTGTGATCCCAACCCAGTCATGGATGGATTTAGTGGGTTCTGACCAGCGTATTTTTTAATGTCATAGGAAAACAAAAACAAATGTGAAGGATGAGAACGAAGCACACGTGGTAAGGGGAAATGTTGTTTGTGTAGCTCGTGTTTCAGTTTTACACGCAGCATAAATGTACACCTGACGGTAATGGAGTATAAAATGGCTCCTTACTGTGGAGCAATGTTTGAAGTAGTTTGAAAGCCACAGGCCTGCCAGATCCTTATGGCTTAAAATTATGGAGGTCACCTGTACCAAGAGCCTTCCATCCTTACTGCTTATTAGCCTGAGTGACCCTAGTAAAGCAGAAGTCAGACTCCATCCCTCCTCTGCTCAAACCCTTCCAAGAACTCTCCTCTTACCAGAAGTAAAAGCCATCAGACAACATGTATTTCAATTTGTTTGTTGTGTTGCATCCTTAGAAAAAAAAACACCAAGATGAAATTTGATCGTATTTAGAGAGACTATTTACACCAATCTGACTGAAAATGTGGGTTTTGGGATCCAAATAAAAGACTTTGGGGGGCTCTGGAAAGGGCCTTCGAAGAGACAGGCAGCACCCTTCCCAGGAACTGAAAACAAGAATGATTTATTAGATTTAGGGTCTATATTTGTGATGATGTAGCTTCAAATACAATTTGCATGACATTGATAAAATTTCCTTTGAAGAATCCTGGGGGTGCCTCAGGGAGACGGAGCACTCTCTGGAGCAGCAGACCTGTGGGACAGACAGACCCACAGAGAGGTGCACTGCCCATTCCAGAATACGCCCAGGACCAAGCACCAAGCAGGAGGCCAACCACCAGCCCCGCCCAAAAGGGCACAGAGGCACAGGGAGCCACTTCTCATATGGGCAGTTCCTCACAGGCTTGGACCAAGGTGAGCAGCAGTGGGGATTTATCATATTTAATGTACTGCTGAATGGGACAGCTAAAAATATTGAGGCCAACTCTCCCTGTCAGAAGCAGGAGCAGCACTCCGCAGGAGGGTAGAGGATGGTACCATATCCCCTCCCTCCTTTTCCCTTTCCCTGTCTCTTCACTCTCTGGAGCTGTGTGCTCCTAATTGGTTTTGTCCTCACAGTTCCATGTGGAGGTCTCAATTAGTGCATCTCATGGTGGCCCCATGAGATTAGGAGTAGTAGCTCCTGGAAATCAGGGTGTGAAACCATGGCATATTTATTTATTTGTTGACTTGGCTACTGTCTGTCCTCTAGACATGTGAGCTCATGTGAATAAGGATCTTGCCTATCTTGTTCTCTACCAGATTCTCAAGGCATCCAGGAAATATATCTTAAATGGATGAATCAGTGCTAGGCAGTGGACCGGAGGTCATGGTAGCCAATAGGTTCTCCAAGCACAACCAGTTACGAAGCAGATGCAGATAGGTGGGTTTGCATCCCTCTGCACCTGGAGGCAGCCCTGCATATGCCTTCTAGGGTGAGCCACTGGTTCTGATGTGGGTGGTGTAGCTCCCTTTGTGTGTGCTTACCTGTTGAAAATAGATGGGGAGCAGAAGGAAGCACACAAGCAAAAGTACTGGGGCTACAAAGGGCACACTGGGCATCAATTTCTATAAGTGACCAAGGTGCACTCAAAGAGGTCAGGTGTTTGGGAGGGCGTGGCTGGAGAAGTAAGATCTAGTCATGAAGGTACATGACGTTAAAAAGTTTGCACTTTATTCTGTAGGCAATTGGAGACTCCTAGGCAGTTTGGAAACAAAGAAATTATGTGACCATGTACATGAAAGAAGCAGCACGAAAGAAGCATCAGAGAAAAGGAGGTTATGTAATTAGGGAGGCCAGTTACAAGGCTATTACACATGTCCAGGTAACAGATGATGGGGGCTTAGACCAACATGTGGCTTTAAAGATGGAGAGGAAACCCTGGGGAACAATGAAAGGAGGTGGTGGTTGGAAATGTGGGTCTGAATGTTAGGTGACAAGGGTGGATATTCAGACAGAAGAGTCATATAGGTCTGTTAAGGCCATGGGAGAAAATTAAAACACCTAATTTGAGTAATGGATCATTTAGAAAATCTGAAGAAAGCTAAAAACCCTTCCCCCAGAAAAAACATATACAAACATTTAGATATAGTTTCAGAAGCTTCACATACAGTATAGTCCCCTCTCCCACTTAATCTCCTCATGGACATTAATTAAGAATCCATGCCGGGCGCGGTGGCTCAAGCCTGTAATCCCAGCACTTTGGGAGGCCGAGACGGGCGGATCACGAGGTCAGGAGTTCTAGACCATCCTGGCTAACATGGTGAAACCCCGTCTCTACTAAAAAATACAAAAAGCTAGCCGGGCGAGGTGGCGGGCGCCTGTAGTCCCAGCTACACGGGAGGCTGAGGCAGGAGAATGGCGTAAACCTGGGAGGCGGAGCTTGCAGTGAGCTGAGATCCGGCCACTGCACTCCAGCCTGGGTGACAGAGCAAGACTCCATCTCAAAAAAAAAAAAAAAAAAAAAAAAAAAAAATCCATGATTGATGAGGGAAGAATAACAAAGAAAGCATCCAGAGGAAGGGCCTCACCCAAGGGGTGAGGAAAGGAAGACAATGCTCCCTAACCAGACACCTATCAAAAAGGTAGGAGAAATAGAAGAGACGGTAAATGAGGGTACAAGATAAGACATTTGGGAGGCTGGCAAGATGGCCGAATAGGAACAGCTCTGGTCTGCAGCTCCCAGCGAGATCAATACAGAAGGCAGGTGATTTCTGCATTTCCAACTGAGGAACCTGGCTCATCTCACTGGGACTGGTTAGACAGTGGGTGTAGCCCATGGAAGGTGAGCCAAAGCAGGGTGTGGCATCACCTCACCAGGGAAGTGCAAGGGGTCAGGGAACACCTTCCCTAGCCAAGGAAAGCTGTGAAGGACTGTGCCATGAGAAACAGTGCACTCCGGCCCAGATACTATACTTTTCCCACAGTCTTCGCAACCCACAGACCAGGAGATTCCCTTGGGTGCCTATGCCACCAGGACCCTGGGTTTCAAGCACAAAACTAGGCAGTCATTTGGGAAGACACAGAGCTAGCTGTAGGAGCTTTTTTTTCAAACCCCAGAGGTGCCTGGAATGCCAGTGAGACAGAACCATTCACTACCCTGGAAAGGGGGCTGAAGCCAGGGAGGCAGGTGGTCTAGCTCAGCAGATCCCACCCCCACAGAGCCCAGCAAACTAAGATCCACTGGCTTGAAATTCTTGCTGCCAGCACAGCAGTCTGAAGTTGACCTGGGATACTCAAGCTTTGTGGGAACAGGGGCGTCTGCCATTACTACAACTTGAGTAGGCCGTTTTCCCCTCACAGTGTAAACGAAGCTGCTAGGAAGTTCGAACTGGGCGGAGCCCACCACAGCTCCGCATAGCCTCTGTAGCCAGACTGCCTCACTAGATTCCTCCTCCCTGGGCAGGGCATCTCTGAAAGAAAGGCAGCAGCCCCAGTCAGGGGCTTATAGATAAAACTCCCATCTCCCTGGAACAGAGCACCTGGGGGAAGGGGCAGCTGTGGGCACAGCTTCAGCAGACTTAAATGTTCCTGCCTGCTGGTAGATCTCTCAACACAGTGCTCAAGCTCTGCTAAGGGACAGACTGCCTCCTCAACTGGGTCCCTGACCCCTGTGCCTCCTGACTGGGAGACACCTTCCAGCAGAGGTCAACAGACACCTCATACAGGAGAGCGCTGGCTGGCATCTGACAGGTGCCCTTCTGGGATGAAGCTTCCAGAGAAAGGAACAGGCAGCAATCTTTGCTGTTCTGCAGCCTCTGCTGGTGATACCCAGGCAAACAGGATCTGGAGTGGACCTCCAGCAAACTCCAGCAGACCTGCAGCAGAGGGGCCTGACTGTTGGAAGGAAAACGAACAAACAGAAAGGAATAGCATCAACATGAACAAAAAGGACGTCCACACCAAAACCCCATCTGTTGGTTACCAACATCAAAGACCAAAGGTAGATAAAGCCATGAAGATGAGGAAAACCAGCTCAAAAAGGCTGAAAATTCAAAAAACCAGAATGCCTCTTCTTCTCCGAAGGATCACAACTCCTCACCAGCAAGGGAACACAACTGGATGGAGAATGAGTTTGACGAATTGATAGAAGTAGGTTTCAGAAGGTGGGTAATAACAAACTACTCCAAGCTAAAGGAGCATATTCTAACCCAATGCAAGCAATTTAAGAACCTTGAAAAAAGGTTAGACAAATTGCTAACTAGAATAACCAGTTTAGAGAAGAACATAAATGACCTGATGGAGCTGAAAAACAGCATGAGAAGTTCCTGAAGCATACACAAGTGTATCAATAGCCAACTCAATCAAGCGGAAGAAAGGATATCAGAGATTGAAGATCAACTTAATGAAAAAAGCGTGAAGACAAGGTTAGAGAAAAACGAATAAAAAGGAATGAACAAAGCCTCCAAGAAATGTGGCACTATGTGAAAAGACCAAACCTACGTTTGATTGGTGTACCTGAAAGTGCGGGGAGAATGGAACCAAGCTGGAAAACACTCTTCAGGATATTATCCAGGAGAACTTCCCTAATCTAGCAAGACAGGCCAACATTCAGATTCAGGAAATATAGAGAACACCCCTAAGATACTCCTCAAGAAGAGCAACCCCAAGACACATAATCGTCAGATTCACCAAGGTTGAAATGAAGGAAAAAATGTTAAGGGCAGCCAGAGAGAAAGGTCAGGTTATCCTCAAAGGGAAGCCCATCAGACTAACAGTGGATCTCTCTGCAGAAACCCTACAAGCCAGAAGAGAGTGGGGGCCAATATTCAACATTCTTAAAGAAAAGCATTTTCAACCCAGAATTTCATATCCAGCCAAACTAAGCTTCACAAGCAAAGGAGAAATAAAATCCACTACAGAGAAGCAAATGCTGAGAGATTTTGTCACCAGCAGGCCTGCCCTACAAGAGCTCCTGAAGGAAGCACTAAACATGGAAAAGAAAAGCAAGTACCAGCCACTTCAAAAACATACCAAATTGTAAAGACCATTGTCACTAAGAAGAAACTGTATCAACTAATGGGCAAAATAACCAGCTCGTATCATAATGGCAGGATCAAATTCACATATAACAATATTAACCTTACATGTAAACGGGCTAAATGCCCCAATTAAAAGACATAAACTGGTAAATTGGATAAAGAGTCAAGACCTGTTGGTGTGCTGTATTCAGGAGACCCAGCTAACATGCAAAGACACACATAGGCTCAAAATAAAGGGATGGAGGAATATTTACCAAGCAAATGGAAAGCAGAAAAAAGCAGGGGTTGCAATCCTAGTCTCTGATGAAACAGATTTACACCAACAAAGATCGAAAAAGACAAAGAAGGGCATTTCATAATGGTAAAGGGATCAATGCAACAAGAAGCTCTATCCTAAACATACATGCACCCAAAAGAGGAGCACCCAGATTCATAAAGCAAGTTCTTAGAGACCTACAAAGAGACTTAGACTCCCACACAGTAATAGTAGGAGACTTTAACACCCCACTGCCAATATTAGACTGATCAATGAGACAGAAAATGAACAAGGATATTCAGGACTTGAACTCAGCTCTGGACCAAGCATACCTAATAGACATCTACAGAACTCTCCACCCCAAACCAACAGAGTATACATTCTTCTCAGCACCACGTCATACTTATTCTAAAATTGACCACATAATTGGAAGTAAAACACTCCTCATCAAATGCGAAAGAACAGAAATCATAACAAACAGTCTTTCACACCACAGTGCAGTCAAATTAGAACTCAGGGTTAAGAAAGTCACTCAAAGCTGCACAACTACATGGAAACTGAACAACCTGCTCCTGAATGACTACTGGGTAAATAACAAAATGAAGGCAGAAATAAATAAGTTCTTCAAAACCAATGAGAACAAAGACATAACATACCAAAATGTCTGGGACACAGCTAAAGCAATGTTAAGAGGGAAATTTATAGCACTAAATGCTCACAGGAGAAAGCAGGAAAGATCTAAAATCGACACCCTAACATCACAATTAAAAGAACTAGAAAAGCAAGATTAAACAAATTCAAAAGCTAGCTGAAGACAAGACACAACTAAGATGAGAACACAACTGAAGGAGACAGAGACAAGAAAAACCCTTCAAAAATGCAGTGAATCCAGGAGCTGGTTTTTTGAAAAGATCAACAAAATAGACCACTAGCCAGACTAATAAAGAAGAAAAGAGAGAAGAATCAAATAGACACAATAAATGATAAAGGAGATATCATCACTGATACCACAGAAATACAAAGTACCATCAAATAATATTATAAATATTTCTATGCAAATAAACTAGAAGAAATGGATAAATTCCTGGACACATACACCCTCCCAAGACTAAATCAGGAAGAAGTCAAATCCCTGAATAGACCAATAACAAATTCTGAAATTGAGGCAGTAATTAATAAGCTAGCAACCAAAACAGAGCCCAGGATGAGATGGATTCACAGTCAAATTCTATCAGAGGTACAAAGAGGAGCTGGCACATTCCTTCTGAAACTGTTTCAAACAGTAGAAAAACAGGGACTCCTCCCTACCTCATTTTATCAGGCCAGCATCATCCTGACACCAAAACTGGCAGAGACACACACACACAAAAAGAAAATTTCAGGCCAATATCCCTGAGGAACATCGATGTGAAAATCCTCAATAAAATCCTGGCCAACAGAATCCAGCAGCACATCAAAAAGCTTATCCACCACAATCAAGTTGGCTTTATCCCCGTGATGCAAGGCTGGTTCAATACATGCAAATCAATAAACATAATCCATCACATAAACAGAACCAATGACAAAAACCACACAATTATCTCAATAGATGCAGAAAAGGCCTTCAATACAGTTCAACACCCCTTCATGCTAAAAACTCTCAATAAACTAGGTATTGATGGAATGTATCTCAAAATAATAAGAGCTATTCATGACAAACCCACAGTGAATATCATACTGAATGGGCAAAAGCTGGAAGCATTCCCTTTGAAAACCAGCACAGGACAAGGATGCCCTCTCTCACCACTCCTATTCAACATAGTATTGGAAGCTCTGGCCAGGGCAATCACACAAGAGAAATAAATAAAGTATTCAAACAGGAAGAGGGGAAGTCGAATTGCTCTGTTTGCAGATGACATGATTGTATATTTAGAAAACCCCATCGTCTCAGCCCCAAATCTCCTTAAGCTAATAAGCAACTTCAGCAAAGTCTCAGGATATAAAATCAATGTGCAAAAATCACAAGCATTCCTATACACCAATAATAGACAGAGAGCCAAATCATGAGTAAACTCCCATTCACAATTGCTACCAAGAGAATAAAATACCTAGGAATTCATCTTACAAGGGATGTGAAGGACCTCTTCAAGGAGAACTACAAACCACTGCTCAATGAAATAGAAGAGGACACAAACAAATGGAAAAACATTCCATGCTCATGGATAGGAAGAATCAATATTGTGAAAATGACCATACAGCCCAAAGTAATTTATAGATTCATTGCTGTCCCCATCAAGCTACCACTGACTTTCTTCACAAAATTAGAAACACCTACTATAAATTTCATATGGAAGCAAAAAAGAGACTGTATAGCCAAGACAATCCTAAGCAAAAAGAACAAAGCTGGAGGCATCATGCTACCTGACTTCAAACTATACTATAAGGCTACAGTAACCAAAACAGCATGGTACTGGTACCAAAACAGATATATAGACCAATGGAACAGAACAGAGGCCTCAGAAATAACACTACACATCTACAACCATCTGATCTTTGACAAACCTGACAAAAACAATGAGGAAAGGATTTGCTATTTAATAAATGGTGTAGGGAAAACTGGCTAGCCATATGCAGAAAGCTGAAACTGGACCCCTTTCTTATACCTTATACAAAAATCAACTCAAGATGGATTAAAGACTTAAATGTAAGACCTAAAACCACAAAAATGCTAGAAGAAAACCTAGGCAATACCATTCAGGACATAGGCATGGGCAAGGACTTCATGACTAAAACACCAAAAGCAATGGCAACAAAAGCCAAAATTGACAAATGGGATCCAATTAAACTAAAGAGCTTCTGCACAGCAAAAGAAAATATCATCCAAGTAAACAGACAACCTACAGAATGGGAGAAAATTTTTGCAGTCTACCCATCTGACAAAGGGCTAGTATCCAGAATCTACAAAGAACTTAAACAAATTTACAAGAAAAAACAACCCCATCAAAACATGGGCGAAGGATATGAACAGACACTTCTCAAAAGACATTTATGTGGCCAAGAAACATATGAAAAAAAGCTCATCATCACTGGTCATTAGAGTAATGCAAATCAAAACTGCAGTGTGATACCATTTCATGCCAGTTAGAACAGCGATCATTAAAAAGTCAGGAAACAACAGATGCTGGAGAGGATGTGGAGAAATGGGAATGCTTTTACAGTGTTGGTGGGAGTGTAATCAGTTCAACCATTGTGGAAGACAGTGTGGCAATTCCTCAAGGATTTAGAACCAGAAATACCATTTGGCCCAGCAATCCCATTACTGGGTATATACCCAAAGGATTATAACTCATTCTCCTATAAAGGCACATGCACATGTATGTTTACTGCAGCACTGTTCACAATAGCAAAGACTTGGAACGAATCCAAATGCCCATCAATGATAGACTGGATAAAGAAAATGTGGCACATATATACCACAGAATACTATGAAGCCATAAAAAAGGATGAGTTCATGTCCTCTACAGGGACATGGATGAAGCTGGAAGCCATTATTCTCAGCCAACTAACACAGGAACTGAAAACCAAACACCACATGTTCTCACTCATAAGTGGGAGTTGAACAATGAGAACAGATGGACAAAGGGAGGGGAACATCACACACTGGGGCCTGTCCATGTTGGGGGGGCGGTTGGGGGAGGACAGCATTAGGAGAAATACCTAATGTAGATGATGGGTTGATGGGTGCAGCAAACCATCATGGCATGTGTATGCCTAGGTAACAAACCTGCACGTTCTGCACATGTATCCCAGAACTTAAAGTATAACAATTTTTTAAAAAGCATGAATATTATCCTCATTAGCTACAAGAATGTTATATTAAATTATGTATTTTGTGGAAAAAAAAAAAAAGAAGTTTGTTCTTGAGGTCAGAGGTGCCTCATATAACACCAGGGAGACTAATCACGTGGCTGACGATGAAAAGAGACATGGACAAACTTCTTATTTTTTAGATGTTTGGAAAAGACTTATTGCTCAGGTAGGAGTAGCCAGAAAACCTCAAAAAAGAGCTCGAGGGGGCCCAGAAGCTAAATCAGATGGAAATGAAGTGCAGAGTTCTCAGAAAGTTCAAGAGAAAAACACTCACTGGGCATATGTAGGCCTCTTTCTTTAGAAAACTCAGCAAGACTCATGTATTGAATGAATTAATAACCTCGATTTCAACCATTTGTATATACATGGACTGTAGGTGTGTAGCTGTAACTGCCTACGTGTGCATTTAGTATTATGCATATATGTATATTTACATATAAATATAGTTATGCATTTACATAAAGGCATCCATTTGGCATACATACCTATGCATATGCAGTATAAGGCTGGATTATTCCCCTGCCACACAAAGATTTTGCTGTCCAAAGACTCAGTGCAATGAATGGCATGGAAGGGGTTCTATTTTCAAGGGTGAAGCAATAGAGAAATACTGACAGCATCGGATAACCTGTGATGGGGATCCCATGAAAGCCACCAGAGACAGTGCCATTAACCTATCACTCCAGCCATAGACAGGGGACTCCAAAGAAACACTGAAACCCTTTCTCCAGAAATAATCAGGAAGGATCTTATTTTCTTCTTTGAGGTCAGCACATTCTGCTTTTCAAAATCAAATCCACAGCCGTTTATTAGTAATGTCCCACATGTACTGCCTCAAGCTGGCAGCTGTGGAAGCTGAAGAAGCATAAGACCTGATTCTTGACCTCGGACAATTTAGTTTCGTTGTGGAGGTAAGACAGGGACACGGAATATTACGTGGCAATTGAAAGTGTAAATATTACAGATTTAAGTATTAGTGAAGAGAGTGGTAAAGAGCTCATTCTGGAGTAGAGGGGTCAGTGAAAAGTAATTGTTTACCCAGTAATGAGAAGATCTCTGTGAAAAAAGTCTAAGACTGCACACTTAGGACTGCTGGGAGACAGACAGATTCACATATAAATACGAATCTTTACCATCCTCAGACATCTACCACCTTGTTTCTTTAGGTTGTAGGGCTTGCATGAGGAAGGGTGTATGATAGATAACACTAAAAATGTTTGAGCCTTAGACCCAGTGAGTGACGAAGGGTGTCATTATTTAATATTCTCCTGACATTCACCTGCCCCTTCTACATCTGTGGCTGTGACTGAGGACTTGGTTCTTCATATCACCCAGGGTTCATGAGGATTCTCTGGAGAAATTTCTTGCTGGTCTCAGTATCAAGAAAGGGGGATCTTCTCTTGAGCAATTTTGGTTTTGGTCTTGCATGTGATAGGAATTGAACTTTAGACAAGGCCTCTCTTTAAACTTGACTGCTAGAAATGCAGGAGACAAATTTTGGTCCCACTTTAGCAAGGGTATTGGACTCTATGAGATGCATTTATTTCAAATGATGTTCATTTTTGGCTCCATCTTCTGTGCCTTATTTTTCATTTCACACACTTCTTTTTGTAGGTTATGTGCTCTTGTAAGCTATCTTGAATTCTGTTTTAAGGACAAGGTAGCATATAAATATAAGGAAATATATAAATGAAATAGAGGAAGGCTTTAAGGGCCAGAACACTATGGCCGGGAAGACAACTATGACTGTGGCTAGAGTTATAGTCTGTGGCCGTGATAATGAGTATGTTATTAGGGCAGGGCAGCAGTGATCATAGGGAGTCAGACAGACCTCAGTCCAAGTCAGAGCTCTCTCTGCTGTTTATTACTTGTATGATCTGAGGCATATTATTCTTTAAACCTTCATTTTCTCATCTTTACAACAGTGATCTCTTTGTATCAGGGAGGGTGGATTAAATGAGGTAATGTATAGAAAGCACTTAGTACAACCGCACTCAATCATTAGCTATTGAGATTATCAGCACTATCACCTGGACAAGCAGCGGGTGGGCGGCCCCTCTTGGCCAGGTCTTCTGCGCGCACTGACGTTGTATGAAAGCTGTCCCCACGTCTCCCACACCCACCGACGCCAGGCGGCCGCGTCTGGGCCCGATACGGATCACGCCTGCGGAGCGCACCTCCACATGGGCAGTCCTCGTCCAGGGCGCAGGGCACATGTCTACGGCCCAGTCCTGCAGACGGCTACCAAGAGACCCCAATGCGCAGGTCAAGGCAACTTCACAACTGTCTTTCCGTTCCTTTCCCCTGCCAGACTCCGCGCTCTGATATATACAGGAGAGGCCCGCGAGGGGACAAGGCGTCCGCACTACAATGCTCCGAGCAGCGGCCGCAGGCAGCGGGGTGGAGGCTGCGGGTCGGCTGCGGGAAAGGGGGTCCCATGGGAGCCGCTAGGCTCAGCCCGTTTCCTGACCTCAGGTGGAGGTCGCCGGGCACAGCTGCCCTGCAAGGCGCGGGTGTGGTAACTGGGAGCCCCCTCCTCTCCCTGAGACTTAACCCTTTGGTCAAAAGAGGTCGACGGCGGGCAGGGTGAGAGAACCGCGCAAGGCGTAGGGCCCGGGC